>NW_026526677.1:58827563-61371313 GCF_024362965.1 Panthera pardus
GCCTGGGGGAACAGTGGAAGCACAAGGAAGGTTCTGCCTCTTGGTGGTCCCTCCCAGCAGCCAGCATCTGTGGAGGTGTGTGGGTGGACTGCCCTGAGGCTGTTGGAATCCCTTTGCCTGCGGTCATGGCTGGTCCCCAGGGCCCCCTTTTACCGGTGACCACCTGGGTAAAGGTCTAAGTTCTCTAGCATCCTTGCCCTCGGTCAGCTTTGGCCTCATGTCCCCAGAGCTTGCTTCTCCTCCTCTTTCTGATTCTACTTTCCCTATTACTTTAGCAGCTTGTTTTCTGGAAAACTTCCTAATAAATCACTCTCATGTGAACCCTTGTCTCAGGGTCTGCTTCGAGATCGCCCCACCTCAGACAGCTATGAGGTCAGTGCCATTAATTTTCCCATTTCAGAGACAAGGAAACTGAGGCTGAGACTCGGAGTTGTTCAAGCTCCCCCATGTGGCAAGCAGCAGAACGAACTTGACTTGAGGTGGGCTCCCTGAGGAAAGCCTGGGCCGGCATCATCTGAGCCTATGTACATCCCTCCCACACTCTACCCTCCTGGCCATCTGAGCTAACTTACGTTTTTTCCTTTTTTCTTTTTTTTTATTAGAAGGAAAGCAGGAGAATCTGCAGATGATCCAAGGGGGATGACTAAGTCCTCAGATTCTTCTCGTTGGCTCAGATCCTGTTTTGGTCAATCCTTGTGAATCAGGGCGGGTCTGACATTCTGGGAATGCAGGGAGACTTCAAACCAACTTCATGAAAACAAGTTGTAAAAACACTGGCCGCCACTCAAAGCGGCCGGCTGATCAGCTTGGCTCCGCAGAGCAGGGTTTGAACAAGTTCACCAGAAGGGAACGCACAGCAGGAGAGACTTCGGCTAGACCCAGAGGAAGAACTTCCCAGTAATTGGGAAGAAAGGGAGTGCTAGCTGGAAAGGGGGGGAGGGGGACAGACTGGGTGAGACTCGGGCTTGTTCAGGGAAGGAGCCAGCCCAGAAGGGGAGCAGGGCTAGATGTCTGTGAACACCTGCTCCAGTTCGGCAGACAGCCACCCCCTAACCCGAGGGAGCTGGGCGTGGCCTCCTTAGAAGCCTGAGGATCCGTGCCCTGACCTTCCCAGGCTTTTCTTGTTTGAAGCAGCTATGAAGCCACCCCTAGAGCCCTGCAGACCCAAAACCACCGGAGGCCAACTCCACCCAGCCCTGAGCTTCAACCACTGACTTGCAACCTGCTTTAGGAGGATGCTGAGTTTGTGGGGCTTCTGCCTCCTAGGATGTCAAAAGTCTCTGCATGTAAGGTCCTCCCACTCCCAGGGTGGCCAGATACACTGGAGCCTGGCAGAGCTCAGGGCAGGACTGAGGGCTGCCACCATGCCACCTCCTCCTCCCCTGCTCTGCACAACCATCCCTCCAGGAAAATCCGCCCCCTCCAGGCGCCCTCCCCCGGGCCCCAGCAGAGAACCAGTACAGGTGTCCACAGCAGCCTCACCCTGCTCCTCCTCCCTCGGCACCTCCTCTGGGCTGGCTCCTTGCAGGTGGCAAAGAATAGGCCCTGAGTCTCACTCGGTCTGTCCCCCTCCACCCCAGCCCAGCTAGCACACCCCTTATTTCCTTCCTTCTCATCCAAATCTCTGAAAGAGTTGTCTACACTCACGTCTCCACTGCCTCCCTCCCACCTGCTGCTAAACCCACAGCCTTGTGCTCCCGCCAAGTTCAACCATGACCTCCACATGAGTGAGCCCACCGTGCAGCTCTCATTCTTCCTTGACACTATGGGCCTCACCCTCCTTCCGGAAACCTTCTGGACCCTGGCATCCAGGACACCACTTGCTCTGGTTTCCCTCATTGCCTCCAGGTCCCCCTCTCTGCCCAGAGCCTCGTGCTGCACTTTCTCCTACGCCCTTTGTCCTCCTTTGCCCTTCACACTCTCCTTGTGCAAGATCACCTAGCACCACTGTCTCTGCCTGGACCACGCTCAAGTCTGGAGTATCCAGGGACCCCTGGTCATCCCGGCCTGGACACCCCAACAGGAACCTCACACCCCAGAGTGGCGCAATGATGACTCATCACATTCCCCCAAACCTGCTCCACCCCTGTGCTTTATCTCAAGGCACCTCCATTCTCCAGTCTTCCAGGCCCGGCAGATGAGAATCACCCTTCCCATCCATCTTTCTCAAGCCCCCAGGCCTACCTGGCATCTGTTCTCCACCTCCCCTCCCCTCCCACCAAATAGCCCTGCAGTCTTGGCTCAAACTCCTTCCGCAGGAAGACTTCCTTGACTCTCCTGGTAGACTTGGGCATGCCTTTTCCTGTTTCCATGGGCCCTGCACAGCCCGGTTCAGCAGCCATGCTTGTGTTCAGCTGCACACTGATGCCCCTGGCTGGCTCCAAGAGTAGAGGTGGTGCCTGATTTGATTCTGGGTCCAAGTTCTGCACAGAGGAGCCCCTGGCAGAGGCTTTCCAGATCTGCGGAACTCGTCTTTCTGCTGAATTTGCCCCACTGGTGAGATCTGGACCTCCCCTCAGCCCACACACCTGCCAGAGCAACGGCTGTCTCTACTCCACCCCTCCTCAGGGCTTAAAACACATGAGCACTTGGCCCCTTGTCAACACATTCTAACCTGTCTGCCATTTATAAGGAGAGACCCCATGGGGCCTGCAGGAAACCAAGGGCCCCCTCTCATACATGTGCTAGCACATGCACAAACACACAGAGGCAGACATACACAAACTTAGAGCACATATTCACAGGCAGACCCAGGCAATACACATGGACACGTGAATACACACAGGCTCATGGAGGCACACGCAGGTGTAGACAGGCCTATAGCTGTAGCACTCTGGAAGCAGTGTGGTCTTGGGCTTCTGCTTCCCTCACGGACACCATGGGTGCCAGGAGTCAAGGTCAGCTTGGCTGGAGCTCAGGGTTGTCTCTCACAGCTGCATGCAGGGCAGGGGCTGGGGCGGGAGGAGACAGCAACCGTACTTGCTCTGCTGTTTCGACCCTTCCTTCCCTCTCAGTTTCCATAAACTCTTCCTCTGGGAAGCCCTCCCTCTCAGTGCTAGGTGGGGAGGTTGCCCCCGAAGGGGATCCTGCCTGGATCCCACCCCAATCTTTCCCTTGGGCCCCTTCTCACGAGTAAGGGAAGGGCTGGACCGGCCCCGTCACAAGCCCAGAGCTTTTAGGGTCAAGACCAAGTCCCTTTTCCCAGCGCTAGTCCAGCCTTGCCTCCACATAGCAGCTCAAATCCCTCTCCCGAGTAATCCTTGGCGGTTCCCTTTCCCAGATGCAGCACCAGCATCAGAGATTATCGCTCAGCACCGGAGGGCCCATCTAATCCTCAGGACAGCCCTGCTGGGGTTGGTGCGCTCCTGCTCCTTTTACTAGGTGAGAGAC
Organism: Panthera pardus; assembly: GCF_024362965.1. Classification (NCBI taxonomy): domain Eukaryota; kingdom Metazoa; phylum Chordata; class Mammalia; order Carnivora; family Felidae; genus Panthera; species Panthera pardus. The sequence goes on from NW_026526677.1 coordinate 58,830,954, forward strand.
AAGGTGACTTTCCCAGGAGCACATAGCTGCTAAAGAGCCCCTTCTTCTCTTTCCTTGAAATCAGGTTCCCGACCTCCAAATCCACTACCTCCCTCAGGAGGGAGCACTGGCCTTAGAGAGTGGCTGGGGGGAGGCTTCGGGGGTGGAGGGTGGAGGATCTTGTAGGGAGGAGCCCTGCACCCGAAGAGCACCTGTTCCTGTCAAACTGAATCAGAGGCAGCCCTCAGTGCCACTGCACCTGCTGCAGCCATGTGGCCAGCTTGAGGCTGGATCCTTTGCTAACTTGCTGTGGCATTTGGAGCAAGTCACTGGGCCTCAGTTTCCCAATCTGTAATGTGAGCGGGGTGGACACTACAACCCCCGGGATCTGTTCCATTTGGACGCTGTGAAGCTGCACACTAGGCAGGGGTGTTGGAAGGGGAGACCATGAGGGTGGCGGAGGGGGGGGGGGTGCGTCCCCCGCAGATGGGGCTGAGGCATGAGGAGGAGGCCATTGAGAGTTCTCTGGCCCTGCCGGCTTCCCTAGGGTTGTCTGCTAGGCTCTTCCAGACCCCTCTGCCAAGGCAGGCACCCTCCCACCCTTCCATCTCCCCTTGCAGCAGAGAAAAATTGCAAAGTGTCCAATATACTAGAAGGGGAGAAAAGGCAAGTGAGTGTGGTTATGCTCGTCACATGCAAAACTGATGCAAACGCCCTGGGCAAACACGCGGGCACGAGTCCCATCATTCCTGCCCTCTCCCTATACCCCCTAAGTCCAGTACCTCCCCCAGTTCTGCTGGTCACACCTCAGAAGTGGCTCCCTCATTAGGGTACTCCAGCCCTTCATATCTCTGCCTGAGAAACAGCCAAGAACTCCCTGGGAGCCACAGGATCAAATCCCATCCGCAAAGCTTTTCTCAGCCTGGCCTCCATCCACTCTCCCAGCCCCCCTCCCCCACCTCACCTCAGGGGAGCCCCTGCCACCAGGAGCTAAGTCCAGGCCTCAGGAACTTTACGCTCCACACCTTTACACAGCTCGTTCCCTTTGCACAGAGGGCCCTCCCACTTGCCCCTGCATGTTGAATTCCTAGAGATCCCTCAATACCCAAATGAGAAATGCTACAGTTCATCGAATTGGCTTCCGCATTGGGAATCAGGTCTTAAAATCAGCACATCATGAGTAAATTGCATACGGTCACCCTTGACTATATATAGCTATCGCTTATATACAATGCCTAGTCACCGTTCTAGACAGCTCCCGTGTTTTGACTTACCTAACTCTCACAACTGTGGCAGACTGTATTTTCAGAGACAACTGCAGCAGTAGCTTTCACCCCACATGCGCCTCCTACAATGTTCCTAGGGAGAGGTAGGGTTTAGGCTACCCCCACTTGAATCTGGGGGGTGCCTGGGAGTAATGGCAGAAGTGACCCTATGAGACTCCCAAGGCCAGTTCATCGAATGTGATGCAGCTTCTGTGGAGTTCACTGGGGTACCCCTGCTGGAGTGTTGGGCCACCATGCAGACAAGCTGACTGCTCCGAGGCTCCCAGAGGAGCTCACAGATGGAAACGAAGCCCGGAAACTACATAAAGATCAAGAGAGGCCCAGCCAACCTCCAGCTGCCCCAGCTCCTCACTGTAGCCATCATCTGGCTTATAACCATGTCAGAAACACTGAGCCAGAACCACTCGGCTGAGCCCATTAAAAAAATTTTTTTAACGTTATTTTTAAGAGAGAGAGACAGAGTGTGAGTGGGGGAGGGGCAGAGAGAGAGGGAGATACAGAATCCCAAGCAGGCTCCAGGCTCTGAGCTGTCAGCACAGAGCCCAACACGGGGCTCGAACTCACAAACCGTGAGATCATGACCTGAGCTGAAGTTGGACGCTTAATCGACTGAGCCACCCAGGTGCCCCTCAGCTGAGCCCATTTTAGATTGCCAAGCTATACAAACTGAGATAATAAAATGGTTGTTCTTATATAAAGTCACTGAATTGCAAGGCGATTTGTAATAACAGTCACTGGAACATCATTCTCCCCACTTTAGGGAAAAAGTATCAGAGGCAGACAGGTTAAGCAATTTGGCCAAGATCACAGAGCAGAGTCAGGCAATTGGCAGAGGCAGGATTGGAACACAGGCAGTTTAGCCCCAGAATCCACACTATTTACTGCTACACCACACTAACTGCCTTCGAGGTCGGCTTGGTCTCCAGGCCCACAGCAGGCCTCGGGGAGTGTTTGCTGAATAGATGACTAGGGAAGGAATAAGCAAATGAACAGGTGAGTGAAAGCAGAGTGTGAGCTCCCAGGTGCAAGGCAGGACCTCAGACAAGCCTGAACCATGCAAAGGAGTCCGACATGAGCCCCTCATCGCTGGGGCAGTGCTGCTGTCCACAGCCCTGGGAGAAGGAGGCCATCAGAGGAGCCCAGCTGATGCTACCTGCCTCTGGCCCTGTACAGAGGAGCCTGAGATGCTCATCTCCCTGCTCCCTGCCTCCCCCAGCCCTGCATGCCACAGGATTACACACAGGCCCCTGGAGAGCCAGTCCCACCTGAGGACCAGGCCTATGGATCCTGGAGACCACAGCAGGAAAGTCCCTGGGCCGGAAGGCTGGAGACCTTAGTTTAATCCTGCCATGGCCACTGTCTGATTGTGCAGACTTGGGCAAGTCTCTGCCCCTCTGTGGGCCCAGGTGCTCTCCTGCTCCACTGCTGTAAGATTCACCAGATGCTGAGCTGGCCTCGTAGAAGGGGGTTAAGGTGGGCTTGGCATGTGGATCCTCTAAACCCCAAAAGGTATCTGTCCCAAGATGGAAAGTGCATGATGAGAATGAATCCCCCCACCCCCGCTTCACTGTCTTGCCGGGCATTTCTACACACACAATTTCTAATCCCTGCAGCCCCCCTCCAGGCACAGCAGTAAGGGGTGAAGGACTCAGACCCACAGCTCAAGTGATACTAGAAGCCAGGGTCCAAACCAGGCCGGCTCACCTCCCAAACCCCCACTCTTCACAGTAGCAAGAGGTGACGCAACCCACATGTCCAGTGGCAAATGGATAAACGTGTGGTATGCATGCACCCTGTAATATTATTCAGCCGCTAAAAAGGGAAGGAAACCTTGTCACATGCTACAACATGGACAAACCATGAGGACATTATGCCGAGTGAAATAAGCCACTTGCAAAAAGACAAACACAGTGTGATCTCACGTATATGAGGTATTTAGAGTAGTCAAATTCCTAGTGGGATGGAGGTTGCCAGGGGCTGGGGGCTGGGGACTGGGGGGCAGGGGCAGAATGGAGAGTGGCAGTTTCCTGGGTATTTCAGTCTTGCTAGTTGAAAAGTTCTGGAGATCTGTTGTGCAACAACGTGAATAAAGTGAACACTACTAAGCTGTACCCTTAAAAGTTATTAAGACTCTGGGGCGCCTGGGTGGTTTAGTTGGTGAAGTGTCCAAGCCTTGATTTTGGTTCAGGTCATGATCTCACGGTTTATGGGTTTGAGCCCCATGTCGGGCTCTGCACTGGCAGCATGGAGCCTGCTTGGGATTCTCTCTCTCTCCTTCTCTGTCTGCCCCTCCCCTGCTCGCTCACTCTCTCTCTCTCTCAAAATAAACTTAAAAAAAAATTATTAAGATGGTAAATTTTAAGTCATGTGTATTTTAGCACAGTTAAAAAAAAAAATCCCCCACTCTTGGGGTAGAGAGGGAGGTTACAAGGGCTTTAGGGAGGGGAGTCCAGGCAGGCTCCACAGAAGGGGGGGGGGGGGGCTTTGAGTTGGGCAGGATTTGGGTAAGTGCAGATGGTTCTGGGGCACTACAGGCTCGCACCTTTGGCCCCTGCTTCCCTCCTTCTCTCCTAGGACCTGGCTGACTCCGTCCCCCAGCCCACAACAGCCCTTCAGATCTGCACACCAAAGCAGTGCCCAAAGGGGAGCAGGCACTGGAAGAAAGAAGGGATTTCTTAAATACCTACTATGTGCTCCCAGCCCACTTGCTTCATGACCCCTATCCTTCTGGGACACGGTCTTCCCATCTGTACAACCGAAGGGTGACCCAGGATTCCTCCCAGTTCTCACACTGGCAATAATCTCTGAGGGGAGAGGGAGGTGGGAGGCACCAAGGACCTGCAGAGAGGGGGACCAGGACACTCACTGTTCAAAAGTCCAGGAATCTGGTGCTGTGGCCTCGTGATCCTGCCCCAAGCAGCTTCTGTCCACTTCACAGAAGGGGAATCTGAGCCCCAATGGGATCTGGTTTTGTTCCAACTCAACAAACAGGTGCCTGCACCTACTCTGTTTGTGACAGGATCACAATTCCTCTTCCCAATCCAGTCCTGGAGTAACATAAAGGAAAGCACAATTCGCGGCACCTGGGCGGCTCAGTCAGTTAAGCATCTGACTTCAGCTCAGACTATGGTCTCACAGTTCATGAGTTCGAGCCCCGCGACGGGGCTCTGTGCTGACAGCTCAGAGCCTGGAGCCTGCTTGGGATTCTGTGTCTCCGTTTCTCTCTGCCCCTTCCCTGCTTGTGCTCTGTCTCTCTTTCTCTCTCTCTCTCTCTCAAAAATAATCATTAAAATAAAAATGAAAAAAAAAAAAGTAAAGCACAATTCATTGCACCAAGACAAGTCCTCCATGCCTAGGGCTTTCTCCAGGAATTGAGACTCTCACCTCTCCCCCGACTCAGGAATCTTTTGCCCCCAGAAGGAACGAGGTGGGACAGTCCTTGGTTCCAATCTCAGCTCTGCCAAGTACTAGCTGGACATCATCCCTATGATGTCCATGAGGACACCTCCCAGCTGCACCCCTCTGAGGGTTGATGAGGCACAGGCACAAACACAGAGCCCAGCAGGGTCTGGCATACAGTAGGCACTCAGTAAATGGCCACCATCGACAGCTCTCTCCTTGAAGACAAAGCCATTTTCGTGGATCTGTTTGCTCCTCTCAGAGGCCAGTTTGTTTGTTTGAACACTTCCCAGAGAGCTTTTTCCCCCAGGAACACTGGGTGATGCTCCCTAGCCAGCCCCAGGGACGAGACGGGAGGAGCAATGAGCCTCACTGATGGAAAAAAAATCAAATCATCATCACGTGGAAACAAGAGAGAAGTCCTGGGGAAGCCCGTGGTGGCCCCAGCACCCTTCACCCACCTTCTCCCTCCTCCACCCAGGAGGACCCACAATGGCCCCAGATCCCGCTTAATAAGCCCCCTGGGCCAGGCTGGGAGGCCTGATGCGATCGGCTGCTACTTAAATCACACAAAGCCTTCTATTCTTAGCTGAGCAGGGGCCTAGTTCCTTGCCAGCTGCCGGTCAGCTCTGTCAGCCCCGTGGTGCAGGCCTGGGGGGTCAATCGTGACCACAAGGAGGTGTCAGGAGGCCCTTGACCTTCCCGAAGCCTGAGGCCTGTGTGAGGGGGCTGCAGAGCACAGCCCTGAGGCCGGAAAGGAAGGTGAGGCTGGGTTCTCTGCCCTGGGCCACTGGCCTGCACCCCGGGCCACCCTCCTGCAGAGCCCCCAAGCACCCACTATGTGTCACTCGTGCTTTTATTCCCCAGTAGAGTTTTATAGGGCATTTCTCACCGGAGTCTCACAACCCTGAGAGTTAGGTATCCATGACCTCCCTTTTATGGGGACGGGGAGACTGGGGACTCACCCTGGGCCACTGGCAAATATGCAGAATCACACCTCACACCCAGGGCTGCCTGGCTGCAGAGCGTCGCCTGTCCCAACAGGAAGGTCCACCACACCTGCTGACCCAGAAGCTCCTCTGCTGGGGTCATCGGTGTGAGAACACGTCTAAGCTGCACTGACCTTTTCAAGGAGCTGAAGAGAAGTTTTCTTTCTCCTGCTTAGACACCACATCATGCCTCCAAAGTCCTGATTTCTTTGCTCTGGGCTATAATTAGATCCTCCCTGAAAATCGGTGGCCTACTATGTGCCCGGCACCTTCCTGGATGTCCCACCTGCTGGGTGTTTTGATCTGACCTTACGGTAGCCTCGTGAGGTTGGCCTTGTCGTCAGCATTTTACAGACGAGGCCGTGTCACAGATCTAAGGTTGCAGGGCACTGCACGGAGCTGGACAGAAACCGGGGTGTGTCAGGCCTTTTTAAGATGGGGGAGAACTGCTGCTTATGTTTACTGGCTCTTCTTTCAATAAACTGCTTAAGTTTACGTTCCCGTTCCATGATATCCTTCCCCCTGCCGGCCCCCTCTGCCCTGCCCCCGTGCCAGCCCAAGCAGAGCCAGCATCTGTGATCCCTCTGGGTGCTGGCTGAGTCCAACTGTCTGCCGGGAGCCCCCCTGCTGGGGCCGGGACACCATCTGGGAGCCTCTCAGGAACAAGGGCATTGAGAGGGACCCTCAGAACTCTGGGAGAAGAGATGCTGGGCAGAGCCCAGTCCTGTCCCCCTGAGCCTCATCATGGGCACAGTGGCTGTGACCAAGGATTCTGCGTGACAAGGTGTAGACCCCCCAAGAGCAAGCAACTAAGCCCTGCTGAAATAACGCAGCATCCACACCACCAGAGATCTGAGTCGTCCCGACTGACACGTCCTGGCACCAACTGGGAAGTGGAAGGGATGGGCGGGGGTGGGGGGAGGGTGACTGTCTTGTTCTGCCCATGGGCCCCAACCACTCCCCTCCCCACCAGCTACCCAAGGACACAGGCCTGTAGGTGGGCAGGCCCTGTTGGACCCCAGCCCTGTGAACAGGACAGGTAAGCTGGGGAGGGGGGAGTTCCTCACATGCGTTCCCCACCCTTCCCTAGAGACCAGGACCCAAAGCCCTGCAGGCGTCTGGGAAGCAGCTGGGGAGGGGGCGGTATCTGATCCAGCCCCCAGCAGACAGGACGGGCGGTGCTGTCTCTCCTCCTATTGGAATGCACGCAGACACTGGAGTGTAAACACAGCCCTGGCCTGCATGTGCTCCTTGTACATAATTCATGGGCTCCTATGGCTTTGGCCTGGATAAAATGTACTCAGCAGGAGAAACCTGCATGGAAAATGGTATGCGGGGCCCAGGGAGCACTTCCAGGAAAGGAATGAGTGGGCCAGAGGCCTGGGAGATTATAGTGGGCAAGTAAACGTTATTTACAAGACTGGTTTACACATGTGTGGGATAAGTTAGTTTCCTACACGCTTTCACAGACTACAGCTCATTGAATCTTCACAAAAGGTCAGTGTGGAAATTACTATGATTCCCATTTTACAGATGAGGAAACTGAGGCTCAGGGGTTAAGTAACTTATCCATTTTCCCAAAGAAGGAAGAAGCAGAACTTCCTACCCTGCACCAAACAGCTTCAGGTACACAACCCTCAACCATAGGCTGGCTCGACTCCCCTTACCCCCCAGTTATAGCCTGGAGCCTCAGAAGAGCCAGCAAGCAATGAGGACACCGAGGCACTTCATCCTGAGCCCAGTGCCCAACTGCTAAAGAAAGACAGCGAGGAGTGAATTCCAGCAGCAGAGCCAGCTTGACCTCCGCCCCGGCCAACGGGCTGCCCCCTGTCCAGGGAGCCACTGGCCCCTGCCCAGCTAGGGCAGCCCAGCGGACCTCGGGCTAGAGGGGAAATGCTCTGGGTCTTGCCCTACACACACATCAAGAATCCCTGAGAGTCCTTCAAGGCTGGAGGGGAAGTGCTAGGTGACCTTGACTGACATGAGCACGAGCCACTCAAGGTCCAGAGAGGGGGAACCACTTGTTCAAGGTCCCGCAGAAGAGTCTGGCCAGTCCACAAACTGGGCACCGCCAGGTGCCAGACACACTGGGATGAATGCGACATGGTCTGGCCCTCCAGATGCTCCCTGTCAGGTGGGCACATACTCTGCTGGTGTTTGGACCCTCATGATCTGCCTCAGGTAGCTTCTCCAGCCCCATCTCCAACAAACCGCCTTTCCTCCCTCTTCCCCCACCACCCTGGCTCCTTACAGCACCCCGAAGACGTAACCCACCCGTTGCCACCTTTATACCTTTGCTCAGGCTCCTGTCTTCCCAGGATGCTTGCCCACCCCCTCACCTCCCACTATAACCTCTGTGCTTCTTTGCAGAGCCTCACTCAAGATCCCCCAGCTGCCCTTGCCCACTCCCTCCCTCCTTGCCTCCTCTGAGCCTCCCCACACTCCTGACCTCCCTGACAACATCTGTTCACTCTGCCCAGGGTAACTGTTCCTGGAACTGGCTCACTCACACCCCTCAGGACCTGGGACTAAAGCCCCCGACGAAATGAACTTCACACACCCACCCACCACAAAGACCCTGAACAGTTTAGAAGAACCACTTATTCCTTTTAAGGCTTGTATTTGTCTTTCTTTAAAAACCCTTCGTGGGCACGGGGAAATGAAATGGAAGGTTCTTAGTCAGACGCATCTTGGCATTTCCAAATGCTGGCTCTGTGCCTGGCACACAGTAGATGTCTGAGATATGGTCGCATGGTGGACGAAAGAATAAAAATATCTCCACCTTGCACTTCCTCCCGCTGCCTGAACCTCCGCCATTATTATCAATTCTGTCCTGGGGCTAAACCATGTTCCCTGTGATCCTCTTTCAAAATGCAAACAGCCGTGGGCAAGAAAGAAGCTCTAGCTGGAGGCTTCCGGTACAAAATGAGAAAGTACGGGTTTGCTGATCTGGCTCTTCCCAAAGTGTTCTCTCTAGGCTATTAGTCCCAGACCCTGCTTGGTGACAAAGGAGTTGCATGCTGAAGCAAGCCTGGGAGTTGGGAAAGGCTGGCGGCGTACCGCACCACCTGTTGGGAGACTAATTTACATCAACACATTAAAAGCCCTGAGAAGTCCTGTTTCGATTTATGTGACCTAGCATGTCTCGAATTTGTATGCTCATGCGTCCCGGGACCCTTACCCTTGCCGGGAACTAGGGCTCCTCAGAGCAGTTTGGGAAGTGTGGACTGGATGGTGTGAGCAGGTCCACTGCAGGCCGAGGTATGCGCGCTGAAAGGGTGCTTGTGTCTGGCATACAGCCAAGGCCACATTTCCTCGTGCTGACCATTGTACAGAGGCACAGGTCTGGCCTAAGCCATCACCAGTGATCTTTTGTGACAGAAGCAGAAAATGAATGGGGCATCATACAGCTTACAGATGGAGGACAGAGGAGAGGGAACAGGTGACAGGCCAGGCTGGAGACCTGAGTTCCCATTGCAATTCTGTGCTCACTGCTGGCTACTGGGCAGGAGACCTCATCTTGCTGAGCTTTGCTTTAATCATCCACAGAACCGGGCTAAAGCCATTCTCAGGGCTGTTGTAAAGACTCGGTGTGGTAATGCACTCAGAGGCAGATCATAAACTGTAGGTCCTGTACTGGCATTTGCTATGTACACATCATTATTTCCCTGCGTGCACTGCCAGGAGGGTGTGGTCATGTCTTGACTGATCACAAGCCACTGCAGAAGTCCTCCATCAGGACGGACGGACGGACGGATGGATGGATGGAATCCCTAGCAAGACCCAGAATCAACAATGGCTGTTGAATGACTGAATGAATGAACGAACGAACAAACCAATTCCAATAAGTTCGGTTGTCCCATTTCTTAGCCCCTACCCTAACTGGTAGAAGCGGTAAATCAGGAAAGACACATGGCGCGCGAGGGAAGAAAGGTGGTGGACTGCTGGAGGCAGCAGAATGAAGGTCAAGGTGAGAAGAGCCAGAAACCTGCAAAAGCAGACCCTACGGCAGTCAAGCAGGCGCAGCAGCCCAGGGTCACTCGGCTCAGGGCCAGCAGGATTGAGTGCTCCCAGCACCACAGTGAGTGCTCGCAAGGCCCTTCCCGGAGAGGTTAACCATGTCAGCATTGTGCAGGGAAAGGAAGTGATCAATCCTTTTCACAAGGTTTCCAACCCAAACTATGAAAGGGTTGTTTTTAAAGGGGATGAGGGAGAAGGAAGCTTTAGGGACACAAGCCTTGGCTGCCTGGAAAAACACATTTTTACACAAACTTATCAACATAGTCATGCACAGGACAAACATTTTTAAAGTGCCCGCTGCGTGCCAGGCAAGTGCTGGTAGGCACTTGGGCGGGGGAGGGTACACTCAGGGCCTCATCAGACAGCAGCAGACAGCATCACACGTTGAAGACTGGATAAACGAGGTGTCGGGTCACTTGAGGACAGAAAGGGAAGTGCTGGAGGAAAAAGCCACACACAGGAAGTCTGGAGGACCAAGCTAGATCACCGTGTGACCTCAGGCAAATCACCTTCCTTCTCTGAGTCTCCATTTTCCCATCTATAAAGTGGGGCTGATGATAAATATCACGAAAACTACTATATTGCACCAGGCACTGGGCCAGTGGTCATAGACTTTATCTCACCCAGTGTGCACAGCCAGCAAGACAGCCGTTGCTATTTGTTGTGGGGAATGACTGTCCCTTCCACAGATAAGCAAACTGAGGCTCAGCTGGTTACTCACTTGCTCAAAGGCAGAGAGTTGGTGGGAGCTGGAATTTAAACCTGGGTTTGTCAGATTCCAGAGCTCACCCTCTCCTGCCCTCCCAGACGAGTCCCACGCTGCCTCTCACTGATTGCCATGAGGATTCAGTGACATTGTGGATATCAAAGTGCTTTATAAAGGTAAACTATTAGGTATCCAAAGCCAACAAGAAATGAGTCTTGATTCCTCTGTAAAACCAAACGCTGAAGTTCACAGGGGCATTCAGAACTCAGGGCTCCCGGGCTCCTAACCCCTCTGCCTCCTCCGTTCCTTGGCCAACTTCTTCCCAGAACCCCATCCCAGGCTGCAAACAGCCTTGCTCAGACCACCTGGCTCCCCTGCGCTCCACCCTGCCGAGGACCTAGAGGGCACATGAGGCCTAGAGGGCACATTCTGCCACGGGGGCCCCGCAGAATCAGGAGCTCCAGGCTCCTTCACCACTCCCCGCGGACAGGCTGGGGGGCCTCGGGGCCAGTCTCCTCATCTCTCTGAGCCTCGGGTTCCCCCCACACCATGAGGGATTAAAGCAGACTTCATGTGGGAAAAGATATTCTCCACGGTGGGACTCAAGAAACGTGACTGACCTTTAGCTGGGTGAGTGCAGCGGGGTGGGTAGGAAGAGATTCAGGCTCTCAGAATCCCCAAAGAGGAGGGTACTTACCCCATCCACCAGAAATCCCCCATCTAACCTTGAAATCACTGCCTGCCCTTGGGAGCCCTGGTCGGAGAGTGGACTCGGCTCTTACCACCACCGGCCACCAGCAGGACCCTAATCTGCTGGCTTCCCGGGTTGGCTGGGGCCCAGGTCGGGGAGAGGGAGGAAAATGGTCTTTAGGCAGAACCGCATACATCTTCACCGGAGAGAGCTGAGCCCCAGGCACAGACATCCTCACTGTGGCCCAGAGAGGCTGCTAACTGGCTTCAGACCACACAGCAAGACGGGCCAAGTGGGTACCAGGACCCAGGCCTTCTAGGCCCAGCTCAGGGCTCTCTCCACTGCCCCAGAGTCATCCCTTTGGGAACATGGATTGAGCACAGAAAGGAAGAGTAGTGTGAACAGTCAGGATGATGCACCCACCCCCACTGCACGGTGGTCAGGAGGCGCTGGCCATTGACAGCTCGGCCCCCAAGCCACAGGGTGAAAACCAACACGCAGCCTCAGTGCAGGTACTGACGGGGCACATTTGTATAGAGCACGGACTCGGGCCTCTGCAGAGCCCTCAACAGGGAGGAGGTTCTAGTTACAGCACAATGGATCTCAGTTGAACACAAGAAAGAACTTCCTGAGGCAGCATTAAAAAGGGACAAAGACAGCAGGATGAGGATGACTGTGGAGTCTCCTCTAAAGCAGAAGATGCGATCTCGTCCGTCACGTCATTTTCGCTTCGAAACAGATCTGGAAGGGAAGTGCTACTGCCCTCATTTTACAGGTGAGCAACTGAGGCTCAGAGAGGTTAAGTGACCTGCCCAGTGTCTTCAAAGTTCTGGTCAAGAGAGGCAGAGCTGGGCTTCAAAGCCAGGACTGACCTGGAAACCTGCACACCTCCCCTCATTGCCACACCCACCTTGGGCCTCTATGCCCGAGCCTCCTCAGACGCCCAGGGGTGTGTTTCGGGTGATGCACAGCATTCCGGTCAGGGAGGCGAGGGAGTGCTCAGCGGCGGCCAGCTGCAAAGAAAGGGCTCTGCGTTCTAGGTCTGCCCAGCTGCCCCCAAGACACCATCGCTGGGGGCCTCATGGGTGCTTTCCATGCAATGGACCCCGACAGATTTTCCATCTGACCATGCCTCCAGCGCCCTGCTTGGCAGGAACCTCACGCTCTCCCCAGATCCCACACCCGGGCACCCCTTCACAGGGCCTTGTAGTGTTGGCCCAGCACCCCCTGCATCATCTGTCCCAGGCCTGCCTGGCCCCACACTCCTCTCACCTGGTCTACATAGGCTCTCTAGAGCCACCTGAGCTCCGGGTGGTGTGGCTCATTCTGGGTATTAAAGGCTGATGTCAGAGCCACTATTGGCTGCCCAGCTCTAAGGACAGCATGTAAAGTGGCTACCCCAGAGCCACCTGAGCTCACCTGACACCAACCTACCCATAACCTTTGCCTCACTCCACAGATTAGGCTCTCCCTGGCAAGGCCACTCTGGAAGCTACCCACAGCCTGATTTGGGGGATGAGACGTGGACCAAGGCAGGCCTCTTGGGTCCCTGACTTCTCTGCGGCAACAGGGTGGAGGAGAAGCCTGACTCCTCCAGCCACACTCAGCACTTTGCATGTCACGGCCCCAGCCCTGTGAGTACTTACCCCAGTCCACAGATGGGGAAACTGAGGCTTGATAGAACGAGAAGCCATTCCTCCCAGGACATGGTTTGCAGCAGAGGACTGTGGCGGGGGCGGGGGGGGGGGGCAGATGGCTGACAGGTGAAGGTCCGCAGTGTGGCAAGGCTACACGACACTCTGTTCCTTGTCACTGGAACAGAGTCTAGACTGAGGGTGGTGACAGTCCCTGCCCCATACTGATGGTCCAGCCACACTGTGAGTTCTGGGCTCCCACTATATTATTTGTGATCACGGTAAAGGCTGTCATTTGCTGGCTGCTCCCTGCTCGCCAGGGACTATTCCTGGTACTTCACATTTGTTCGTTCATTTGCTCATCACCAACAACCCTCTGAGTACTCTCCGTTATCCCCATTTCATAGATGAGGAAATCAAGGCCCAAGAGACTAGGGGCACATTGTCTAGTTCCCCCGCCTCTATGGCAGAGTCAGGATTTTAGGAGAAAGTCTGGTTTTGGAGCCTGTGTTCTAACCACTACCCCACACTGCCTGACAAAGAGGGACAGAGACACAGGTCGTTCAGGTGATCGGGCTGGAGAAAACTCAGAGCCGGGTCCTCTCAGGACCCGTGGGGATGGAACTGGACACAATGGCAGGCTCGGTGGGCAGGGGCCTGGGCACCAATCTCAGAGGGGTACTAAGGCACTGGAATGCTTTGGTTTGTCTCTGGTGTAGGGGCCAACACCCCCTTCATAAGGGATATGCCCAAGTAACAAGAGATGATCCTTCAACTGAATCCTAAGGCGGGTGGCTACCAGACTCCACGGCTGTTGATCGATGGAGTGAGGAATACGTCCTGTTTGCCACTCTGGGTCCACTCCCCGCCCTGCTAGGGGCCCGGAAGGCTGATCTTAGTGGACTGCCTTGGGCTCCGTGCCACGGGATTCTGGGTAGGTTCACCCAGTGGGAAGCCCCAGTGGGAGACTGGAGGAAGGAAGAGAGAGAGTTGAGGTTTCTCCCCCCTGGGTCTCCCGAGCTGACCGGTTCCCTTTACTGCAGGCCGCGGCCCTGGTCCATATCGCTGACCACTTCCTCCCCTTGCAACTTCAGCCCCCTTTAGGCCTGAATGGCTCCCAGGGGCTGTGAGCTCTGGGTGCTGCACACTCCTTTGTTGGTTTGCCACACCCCTATTTATTGCCGGAGCAGTTCATCTTGGGCTGATACTCTCTCTCTGGTTGGGCCAGAGCAGGGGAGATCAAGCACTACCACCACCAATGACCCCCTTTCTGCAGCCTTCTCCCCAAACAGCCCTCGGAATCTCTTCTAAATAACCATGGAACAAATGATTAAAGCAGAGCAGTTTACAGGGGTGCCGTTACTGTTACTCTATACACAGGCCTCCGTTGTCTCGGCCTGGGCCTGGCCCAGCACACGGAGCAGGCTGGAGGCCAGGGCAGGACCAGACCAGGGAAGGAAGGAAGGAGCAGGAGGCAGAGTTCGGCTCTTATGGAGGACAATCGATGACGGTTCCTGAGTGTATACAGCAGGCACTAAGCTTTATACACTAAGCACTTCATTTACTTCTCACAACAGCCCATGAAGTGCATCCTATTCATGCATTTTACAGAAGAGAAAACTGGGGCTCAAAAAGCTGAAATGACTCACCCAGGGTCATACTGCCGGGGAGTGACAAAGACAGGACTCAAATGCAAGCTTTTCCGCCGGCAAAACCCATGCTGGTAACTGCCTTGAAATAATTTCATTGAACTGGCTTCCAACAGAGGCAGCTGACTTAAATGGGGTCAGTTATTGGTGAGGGCCAGACAGAGGCCTTCAATGTCTCCCCCATACCCTCCCCTAGATGGAAGGGAAAAAAAAAATCTTCTGACATTCTTCCGTTCTCCCAGGTGGGACGGGGCCCCAAGCGGGCGGTGCCATTGGGTGTCCAGGTTGGAAAAACAAGCAGATTCAGACAAAGCTTCATTGTGAAGGAGGGCTCGATGCTTTGGCCATTAGAACAAATCCCAGCAAAACAAAATGCCTGCTGCCTTATCTTATCTCTTACAGAAGGGGGGCAGGAAAGGGCTCCAAGACAGGGTGTGGATCCCTCCCCATACCAGCCTCCATCTAAGAGACCCGGTCTCCATGGTTGCAGCAGGAGGAAAGAGCACCACCGGAGGGGGGGGGGGGGGTAGAGTCCAGAGTCTAGGTGTAGCCCTGCTCTGCCACTGTCTGTGACCTTCTGCTGCACCAGTGCTGACGCTTTCTGTGCATGGCCTCGTGTGGTCTCCACAGCCATTTCAGAGAAAGATGATTGCTATTCCTATTTTCAAATGAGGACACCGAGGCTCAGAGAAGACACCCAGCTAGGCAGCAGAGGAGGGTTGGAACCCAGGCTTCTCAGACTGCAAAGTCTTTCCACTCCCCCTGTTTCTCCAGGCAGGGAGGTCCCGGGAAGAGCGGTACCCCAAAGGAGGGAGCAGCCTGGAAGCAATGCGCTCCTTATCATGGGGCTGTGCAGGTATCATCCTGAGGACACTGAAGATGCATCCCACAGAGGGTGGTGGGTGGTTGTCAATCCTGGGGAGCTGACATCACCTAGGAAGCTTTAAAAACTGCTGAGGCCTTGGTTGTCGGCCCAGGCAGGACTATTAAAAGTTCCCTAACGATTCTTGGGGCGCCTGGGTGGCTCAGTCGGTTGAGCATCCGACTTTGGCTCAGGTCATGATCTCGCGGTCCGTGAGTTCGAGCCCCGTGTCGGGCTCTGTGCTGACAGCTCAGAGCCCGGAGCCTGTTTCGGATTCTGGGTCTCCCTCTCTCTCTGACCCTCCCCCATTCATGCTCTGTCTCTCTCTGTCTCAAAAATAAATAAATGTTAAAAAAAAAAAATTAAGGGGCGCCTGGGTGGTTCAGTAGGGTGAGCGTCTGACTTCGGCTCAGGTCATGATCTCACAGTTTGTGGGTTCGAGCCCCACATCGGGCCCTGTGCTGACAGCTCAGAGCCTGGAGCCTGCTTCGGATTCTGTGTCTCCCTCCCTCTGCCCCTTCCCCACTCATGCTTTCTCTCTCTGTCTCCCAAAAATGAATGTTAAAAAAATTATAAAAAAAAAATTAAAAAAGAAAAGTTCCCTAACGATTCTAGTGTGCAGAAAAATTTGAGAGTCATGGGCCCAGATGTGCCCACTAGAGCGTCTTCTACCCTAAGGGCTCCCTACCCGCCTCTGGGAGAAAGGTTTATTACTCTGAGTCTATTTTACAAGAGGGACACAAAAATGGGCAAAACACAACGGATGAGGTCACGTCCCCAAGGCCCCACAGCCAACCACAAGTGCAGGCAGCAAGGGATCTCTGACTTCAGGGTGTCTCAGAGGCAAACTCCTTCAAGATACTTGGGGATCCTGGCTCTTGTCAGTGGAAGAAAACTTTCTCTTGGAGCCTCCTGGGTGCGAGGATGAGACAAATTCTTCACGGCATTTTTTTTTTTTTAACCGAGTCCACTTATTTAAAAACCTAAAAGCTATAGGATCAATGCTGGAAGACACCTCTACTGGGTGCGAGCAAGGCCTGGTTGTTCTTTTCTCTAGGAGATTTGGTCCCAGGCCTGGGAAGGGCTGAGACTCTCAGACCTCAGCCCACATTTCCTCCCTACCTGCCTCCCTCGTGCCCTCACAGCACAATGTCACAGATGGTGAGACAGCGTGTGGTTGGGGGGGGGGGGGGTGGGGAAGAGGGAAACCTGTGGGGTCCAGCAGACGCACATGTGTGTGTTAAATGATATCTTCACACTCAGCTCTGGGAACACCACCTGCAGGAAGCCTTTCCTGACACCCTCCTCACCCAGCACTGGACAACCCCGCCCCCCCCCCCCCCCCCCGCGCCTTCCCTGCCACATTCTGTCACACGCGGTGTTGTCCCTGCTTCTGAGCCCTCCCCTCCCTACCAGGCCATCCATTCATTACACGAAGCAGCTGCCCTTAGCCTGGGACTCATTCCATAGGCCCTTCCTGAGCACCGGATCTCTGCCAAACTCCGTGCTAGGTGCTGGAGACAGAGCTAATGACAGCTGGCATGCATCGAGTGCTTATTGTGTGCTAGGTATTTTCTGAGTGCTTTGCATGTATAATTCATTTACTCCTCACTACAACCTTATGCACCAGATGCTGTAATTGTCACCATTTTACAGACGGGGAAACTGTGGCCCAGAGAGATTAAATCACTTGCCCAAGTCACATGTCTAATAAGTATGTGCACTCGGCTGTGGTCTCAGCATGACTCTATATCACCATCCCTAAACGTTGATGGGACTGGCCCCACCCCAGGAGGTCACTCTTCACAATCTGGAAGTTTTGTATCTGTGTGCTTACTTGTTTAATGTCTGTTTTCCCCGCCATAGACCAAAATCTCCAATCAAACTACATTTTGGGTTTTTTTGTTTATTTGTTTGAAAATATTTATTTATTTTGAGAGTGAGAGAATGGGAGAGGGTGAAGGGGGAGGGAGAGAGAGGGAGGGAGACAGAGGGAGAGAGGGAGGCAGAGAGAGGGGGGAGGGGGAGGGAGAGAAATGGAGAGAGGGAGGGGGAGAGACGGAGAGGGGAAAGAGAGAGGCGGGGGGAGAGAGAGAGAGAGAGAGAGAGAGAGAGAGAGAGAGAGAGAGAGAGAGAATCCTGAGCAGGCTCCACGGTGTCAGTGCAGAGCCCAACTTGGGACGCAACCTCACGAACCATGAGATCATGACCTGAGCCAAAATTAACAGTTGGGCGCTCAACCAACTGAGCCACCAGGCGCCCCTCAAACTACATTTCGCATGTGTCTGTACGAGATTGAGAGAGAAACATACACATGGACAACCAGACAGAGAGACAGGAAAACAGAGAGACCAAATGAACACTGCTTCCCTTTAAGAAGGACTCACTCTCTGCCGGGCATCTCCTACCTGGACTCAGACGGCCCCTCCCAATTGGGCCATTCCTGCTGCTGGAGCCTGAGAAGAATCAGGTCCCCAGATACCCTGGTGCTGCCCCATGCCCGGAACTTAGCTCCGAGCCTTCCGTGTCTGACAGCTGCCTGCTCCCTGGGAAGGTGTGGGAATCTCAGCTCTCTGACAGAGTCCTCCTCAGGCAGCAAAGTGTCCTCCTCCGGCAAGTCCCCCGCCACCTGGCACACCCTCCCGCCTGGCACCACTGGCTGGACCCTTTAATCAGCTTCTTCCCGAGCCACTCCCTCACGGGGCTGCCGAGGGGACAGGCAAGTGGTCTCAGGCCGACAGAGTACCTGCCTGTGTGCCGGGTCTGGCCGGGCACCTCACCCCTCTCATCTCACTGAATCCCCACAACACTATTATTATCAGCCCCACGTTACAGGGAAGGACGCAGAGGTACAAAGGTTGAGCGGCTTGCCCAAGGGGCAGCTTGAACTGCCAACCAGGGGAATGCTGCTTTGTGCCAGGCACTCGGTCAGGAGGGGAGGACCGGGGTGGCCGAGAATCTAGTTCTGACAGGCTGGCGAGGGAAGCAGGCCCACACAACCCCTCTCCACAGACCACAGTCAGCGAGTGAGCGTGCGGATCTGCCCAGAAGGAGGCTTAGATTCTGCCTGCTTGGGAGGAGTCGTGGAAGCTTCTAGGAGGAGGCATCTTCAGGCGTGGCTAGAATCCTCACTGCTCTACCCCCATGACCACCACAACAGGAAGAAGGGCCGGCCTCGGCCTACAAAGTTCTGGTGCCCAGTGAGGACTTGCCACCACCTGGGAGGCTGCGAAGGAAGGAGAGAAGGAGGTGCCCTGCCAATGACCCCACTGTGGCTGGGCCAGCCGGGCCCCAGCCCTGCCAACCTGGCCTGGCCCGGTCGGCTCCCAATCACAGGGTCTTCTCTGCCCAGCTAATGACCATGCTGCCAGCAGCTCAGGCCGCCACCCCCTTCAGTGGAGGCAGCAGCTAACTACAGAGCCTGCTGGCCCAGACGGTGGCCAGGCCAAAAATCACAGCTGCCCGTCATACCACATCCTCTGGCCCTGATTACTGTGGTCTCCTCCTCCACCTTCTAGAGTCACAGAGGACACTGCAGAAGGCTGCGGCTCCGGGGGCTCGGACACCACCCCACTCACTACAGACGGGAAAACAGGACCACCGAAGGGGGGCTGATTCACCTCAAGTCGCATAGCCAGGGTCTGGATACCTGGTCCTTCCTTAGCTTTGAGAAGAAAGTTTCTTTCCAGGCTTTTTATATGCAAAGTATGCTCTTGAGGTACTCAGGTAGAGCGGAGGAGACAGGCGGCCTGTTCAGCCACTGATAGGAGCTTGATTCCTCACTCCCCACTGTCTAGCTGTGCGACCTTGAGACCTTGAACAAGACCACGACGTACCTCTCTGAGCCCCAGTTTCTGGGTGATAACAGGAGCTACTTCCCAGAGTTGTGAATGAGAGTATCTACAAAGTACTTGGCACAGCGGTTCAGAAGTACTCAAGGGCATTAGCTACTGTTCATATTACCAGCATAGCGTTATTAAGTGCGTATGCAGGCACATTTCACGGACTGTAAAATGTGATGCCACGGTAGGTATTATTTATTACTATTACTGTGAAGTGTTACAAATTCAGAGGAGATGTGACCGGAGGGTTAGGTAATCCAGGAATGTTTCTGGGGGGAATTTGTGACCTGAGTTAGGCCTACACAAACGGGGAGGTGAGCAGAGAAGCAGGGAGGTCGGGATGCTGAGAGGAACCCCATAAGCAGAGGGCAGCACGTAACCGGTTCGGGAGACTGTGAGAAACAACAAGCCAGAGGTCTGTGCAGTGGCTGCGGTGGGCAAGGCCTGGAATGCACAACAAAGGGGCCTGGTCTGCCTTTTACAGTCAAGAAAGAGCCACAGAGGGTTCTCAGTGAGGACTCCATATGCTTTCTGAAGTGTGAAGTTTGTCGGGCATTCAAGGCCTTGTACCATCTGGCCACCCATCCCTTTTTTTCCCACATGCCTCACTGACCCCACAAACCCCAGTATTACTACTCCAGAGTTCTCCCCACCTCTCTGCCTTCTACACCATCCCATCCACCCTGCTACTAGCCCACCCCATGCTTCATGTTCACGATGAAGCACCCTTCTACCAAGTACCCATCACACCATGTGCTTTACATATATGACCTCACAGTCACCCATAACGTCTCTGGTCTCTGATTTTACCGAGGACGAAACAGAAGCCTGGCAGGATGGTGTCTCACTCGCTGTCTCACAGTAGGTGGCACAGCCAGGATTCAATTTTGAACTGATGTCAAGACCCCTACTCACTATAGCAAACTGCCTCTTGTCCCAGCCCACAGAGCCTTCTGAAGCCTTCTGGGTTACTCCAGCCTCAAAGCCTCTCCCTGCCAGCCCCTAGCACTCATTTGGAATCACAGGCCCACGACTGGATCCTAGCACACCTAGCTTGCTTTTCATTGTTTCCTGCAGGTCTATGTTGCTCCCACCCCCAACAGGAAAAGAGCCATGGTTGATGATAGGTCACTTGCTTCCCATGCTGTCCCCTCCCTCCATATCCAAGACTAAGTCTAATAGCACTGATAGGAACCACCCACCTGCTCTGTAGGATTCAGAGGTTCAGCTGAGCACAGAGCAATTTCCCTGAGCCTGCCTCCCATTTCATGAGGGGAGCCATAAATTATTCACTGCACCTTTGTGCCTAGGAAGGCCAGACAAGGGGCCAGGGGGAATGAACACCAGCTCCTCCCAACCCCAGAAGCCAACAGCCCTGGGGTGGGGGTGGGAGGTCAGAATCCGGAGCCCCTAGCCAGGGTCTCGAAGCAGATTCCGGAGGGCTGTGGAACAGGGAAGCAGCCAGGGGAGCATGACCCATACAGGAGTCCCAGCTGAGCAAACCCCAGTCTGTGAGCCTGCAACGGTAGCCTACCTTCTAATCTAAGGCAGATCTGAGAATTTTCCTGGTCAAAATTCAAGCTTTCTTTCTTTATAGAGAAGGAAATAGATATCTGGCCAAGCACTATATATTTGCATCTTATTTAATTCTCACAACAACCTTGTAAAAGCGAAATTCCAATTTACGGGGAAGCCAGTGCTCTTGAGTAAAGTGCATGTGGCCCAGAGTAAAGTGCCCAGCGGGAAGCAGAGCAGATTCAGCCCACCTGGTCTGACTTAGCTGTCTGCCTGCGCTGTTTAGTCCACCCAACTGGGAGCTAGTCGTCCCACTGCCTTTTCCATCTGGGTAACTTCCAGAGCACCTGGTATGAATTGACGCTCAGTTCCTGAATTAAACTCCAAGGCCCTGGGCAAGTAAGTGGCTTCATCTCTCTGGGCCTCCGTTTCCCCCACATGGCAGCCATTAGTAACAAGCCCAGTCCTGGCAAACACAGAAATCTCTTTAGCACTTGACAGTTTGCCAGATGTGATGGCCCCATTATCTGAGCAGGTAACACACAGCCTGCCTTGACCCCATTTTACAGGTGAGGCCTGGAGACATGCATGCATCTGAGAGGTCCCAGGTGGCCCCCCAACCCCCATCCTGCCTCACACTCCAGGTTCCAGGTTCTTTCCACCACACCATGAAATGAGATCACAGGTGTGAAATTATCTCATCAAAGGGGAGCTTTGTTTAGATGTAGGGATTATAATGAGAATTTGAATCCCCATGGATGGGAGTTGGGGGGGGATGCCAAGCCCCTCTGTGACCCTCTCTTTCGGTGCCCCCCAACCCCTCCACCCCCAGGGACTGAGCTTCCAGCCTTCATCTGACCTCTCCACCCTCCTCCACCTCTCAGGGGCTTTCCAAGGGGGTTTCCCCAGACACCAGGAAGCTGGGCACAGCAGGGGTTAACTACTCCCAGCCAAGGCCACAGGGCTCAGACCAAGGCCACGTCCCCTCCCCCTCCCCACTCAGAACAAGAACCTACAGAGCTCACGCCAAGCTATCTTTCACAACACCCCTCTTTCTGCATGGCCCCAGGGGGCAACAGAAGGAGCCCCTGCCTGGGAATCCAGACACCTGGGACTGTGCCCCTAGCCCTGGCAGCCCCAGCCTAGAGACCCTAAGCAAGCCCCTCCCCTCCCCTCCCCTTCTGGGCCAGAGGTGTCTGGCAGGTTCCCTTGCCTAGGGGAAGCTGGGGTCAGACCTTCAGTCTGGGCCAAAGGCTATGGGACTACTGGCTCGTCTTGGGCCCCAGCAACCACCACACAGACTCTCAAAGCAGCCTCATAAGTGGTCACCCTGACCTCTCATCAGGGGTGAGAAAACCCCAGCCACCCACCCAGAAGATGCTAACAGGGAGCAGATACCTTGAAAGATCTTTGGGAAGATTTTCTCAAGTGTACTGCTGCCTCAACCACGTACTTACTTTAGCCCCTAGGACAACTGGCACCCCCCCCCCCCAGGCCCCCAGCCTCCTGTGTCCCATTACTAATGTGAAGGAGGGGAGCTGGTGAGTGCTGAGAGCCCTCACCTCTTCCAGCTCTGATGGGCTCTGACTTGGGGACCTCTAGAGTGAGTTTTCCCAACAAGCAAGCAGCATCTCAGGATGCCATGGTGTCCTAGAGACCCCAGAGCCTGGCACACAGGGGCCAGGGGCCACTGCTCCCTGGTGTGGGGTCCACAGGGAGGGAAGCTGTGGAACTGGGAAGCTTCCCATCTCTACCCTCAACTCTGGGTCACCTTTCCTGGGACGTGACCTGGCCGTGGAGTGGGAGGGAAGGCGGCCAGAGGAAGCCACCTCCCCAGCCTCAGGATCAGCTCTTGGATGCCCCAGTGGCCCTGCTTTGACCCCTCCCCGCCACCTCCTGCCTGGCGGCTGTCCACTTCCTTTCTTCGTTCTCCACTTCTTTCCCTCTCCACCCTAACCCTCCAACCCAGTCTCATCCCCCGGAGTGAAAACATCAGGGTCACTCAACCCCGCTGAGCCTCAGCGTCCCCATCTGTAAGAGCCCATAACAATGCACAACACCTTTTATCTCATGGAATAGTAGTGAGCCTTAAACGAGGGACCATTTGCGCAAGGGTGGGGCGCGGACCCGCACACAATGGGCGCTCAATAAGTGCCCGTTTTCTCCCTTCCAGGCGCCCTCTCCTAGCTCCAGCCCCAGCTAGTGCCCGGTACACGCCCGCAGCTGGCCCCGCGCTGCCCGGTAGGGGTCGAAGGCCGCCCTTGCCTGGCATCCGGGGCTCTCTCACCTGCAGCTCTCGGCTCTCGCCGGCCGCCGGGCAGGGGTGGTGGTGGTGGGGTGGCCTGTGATCCCTTCTTCGGGGCAAACGCTGAGCCCTCGCCTGGGGCGGCAGAAAGGTGACGGCTTCGGCTCGCAGCACCAGCTCGGTCCGGCTCAGTCCAACTGCCCAGCAGGCTTGGGACCCCTCACGGGGTGCTTGGACCCGGCCGGGGTTTTCTGGGCGTTCGCACGGTCCCAAGTCCGAAGCACCGGGCGGAAGGCAGCTGAAGGTTTGGGTCTCGGGAGCCAGAGTCTGGGGGCTTCTGGGCTCCGTTGCACTCGGTCGGGAGGCTGTGGGCACCCGCCTTAACCCGGGTCCGGGGGCTCCGACACACACTACAGAAAGGCAGGGTACAAGCCCGCAACCATAGACCAGTATGGTGGGCCAGGGGCTTCCCGCCCCAGGGCACTGGATCGGGTCGGGAGCTCAGGGCGTCCCTCAGGGCGTCCCAGCCACGACGCCCCGGATCGCGGGGCTGGGAGCGTCCCGGCACAGAACCCCGGGCTGGGGCAGGCGGGGCAGGGCGCAGGCGAGGACGCGCAGAGCCGCGGCGGCCGAAGCCCGGCGGAGAAGTCTTCCCAGGTCCGGACTCGGCTCGCTCTGCAAAATGGGGCGGACCTCGGCGCGTCGGCTGACTCCGGAGCTCGGGGCCGCGGCTCCACTTCCTCCTCTTCCCCGGCTCGCTCGCGGCTCGCTCAGCCCTGCGCGGCAGCCGCAGCCACCCCCGCTGCTGTCATCCCCGCCGCCCACCCCCACAAG
This sequence comes from Panthera pardus, assembly GCF_024362965.1. Taxonomy (NCBI): domain Eukaryota; kingdom Metazoa; phylum Chordata; class Mammalia; order Carnivora; family Felidae; genus Panthera; species Panthera pardus. Next base: position 58,854,605 of record NW_026526677.1, read on the forward strand.
AGCTGCAGCCGGAGCCGGAGCCGGAGCCGAGCCCAGCCGAGGCAGCGCCGCCCAGCGCCAGAGCGCCAGCTGGCGCGGCTCCGTCCGAGTGGGGCGGGGTCAGGCGAGGCCACGCCCCCGCCGGGCCTTTGGCAAGGGGCGGGGCGCGCCCCAGAGACCCTCCTCCGGCCCCGCTCAGTCGGACAGCGGGAGCCAATGGGAAGATGGGAAAAGAGCGGAGCTCTGCGGAACGTGTACTCTACCCCGAAGAGGGCGGGGCAGACAGTGGAGACTTTGCGGCTGGGGAGAGGACAATGGAGGGGTGGGGGGTTTTAAAGAGTGGAACGGGGTACAGAGTCGCCTGGGGACCCAGATGGAGGGAGAGGTGATGACTGCTGTGTGTGGGATGGGGGCGCGGAGGCTGCCGTGTGTTGGGGAGTGGGGGGTCAGGAGGTAGGAAAAGAAGCAGGGTGGAGGTGAGGTAGGGTATTCGGGGATAGCGGAGTCCCCAGGGAAGGGGGAGCTCTCCGGGGTGGTGGGACACCGCCTCCACAGTACTCTTCCCCCTTCCCCAGTTCAAGGGCTCAGCGCGCGGAGGTGAGCGTTGGAAGCTGTGAAACATTCAGATTTCACGAAGCGGTGAAAAATGTTTTTGAAAATAAAGATCGTATCTACCTACCTACCTATCGTCCTTCCTTCCTTCCTCCCTTCCATCCTCCCTCCCTCCCTTCTTTCTTTCCTTCCTTCCTTCAACATTTCCCCCTTCCCAGCGCCCATCTTCGAGGAGGAGCGTCCTTGCCAGTTTTAGATACACTAAATCAAGAGCAGTGTGTGAGGATCACACACACGCACTCCCTCTCTCTCAATCCCTCTCTCTCTCCATCTCTCTCTCTCTCAATCTCTCTGTCTCTTTCTCTCTCTCCCTCCCCTCGAGTAAGGCAGCATCTGCCCTCGGCTCCCTGCCCTCCCCTCCCCCAGCGCCTTGGGTCGGGGGAAGCTGTGTCTGATTATCTGATTATTTCCAAGAGTCCCCCGCCAACTGCACAGGGCAGGGCACAGGGCAGACGTTAGAGGGTTTTGATGTATGAATGAATGAGTGTTGATGTGCTGCTGGGTCATGTAAAAGTCACTAATTGGCCTGGGGAGCAAAGGAATGGCGGCTGCACAGTAAGGCTTTTCAGTAAGCCTCACACAATAGGTGCCCCATTTCCCTGATGACACCAAAGCACAGAGAGGCCAAGTGATATTCTCAAGATCATATAGCTGGCACAGGATTTTATCCACTCATCACTATCGCTTTCTAGGGCATAGCTGTGTAGCTGTGACCAGGGTCCTTGACCTTGCTGAGCCTCTGGTTCCTCATCTGTAAAAGGGAAATAAAGATGCTGCTACTTGGCGGGGACTGGCAGGCACCAGACTTCAAAAAATGGAGGGAAGGGTATTCCTGGCAGTTTTTAAGCCAGGCATTGATAGGGGAAAGAGAGCTTTGTAGGGAAACCAGGTAGCACGAAAACAGTTAAAAGCCACAGGAGGCAAATGCCATGGGCCTGCACAGTGAAGGTTGGAGTCTTCAATGAGGTCTGGACCCTGAGGCTCTGGCCCATCCCCTCTTGAGAGTGCAGCAGCCTTAGGGTCTGGTTGGAAGAACAAGGAAGAGGGTGAGCTTGAGGCTGAAGTCCAGGGGAGCACCCTCTCTTGCATTGGCATTCCAGGCCACCCCTCTGACAACCAGTGAGTCCAGGCTGGGGCCTCAGAATAACCCTACTGGGTTCAGGGTCATGAGCAAGACCCCAACAGAGTTCTTGGTCCTCAGAATAAAGTCTGAACTCCCTCCTGTCTGGCTCTATCATGCTCTTCTCTTCCCATCAGTTCTGTTGTTCCTTCCCTGGGAGCTGTCCAACCACTCTGAACTTGTCTTCAACAAAAGAATGTCCTCCCTAACCTCCACGGTTTTGCCCAGGCTGGCCTCTCTGCCCAGAGCACTGTCCATTCCCTGAGGTTCCCTCCTAATCTAGCTACCCCCTACTTCTGGCCTGAGCCTGCCTTTTACTCCCTCAGGGAAGCCTTGCCTAACCCTCCAGAATAGACCAGGGGTCCCCAGGAGTGTTCTTTCAGACTCCATGCCTTTACATATGCAGTTTCCTCTGCCCTCTTTTCTGCTATATCTTCAGAGCCCAGCACATAGCAGGTGCTCAGTGAGTAACCGTTGAATGAATGTTCCATCTCGCAAATCAAGTGTCTCCTCACTGAGAAGCCTTCCTGGACTCTCCCAGGAAGTCTGCCTTCGGTACGAGATCTCTTGGCTTGAAGGCTCTGTAATTATGTATTTGGCGTCTAGCTGGCCCCACTGGGCTGTGGGAGCATGTCTGTGGCAGTGCGCCCCCACCCACCAGCACCCCACGGAGCGTAGAGCCGGGCCTTGTAAGACCTCAACATAGAGCAATGAATGAGGCTCTCAGAGAGCAGTTCTCTGGCCGCCCCTGCTGAGAGCCTCCTAGGCGGTTCAGATGAGCAGAATGCCAGAATGAAAAGGAGGCTTTCAGAACAGACCCCCATCACCTCTGAGGCCTGGGGGAAGAGCGCCCAAGGTCACCAGGAGGTGACCAGCAAATAGTTCTCAGACACCCACATTCGCCCTCTGGCTACCCTCCCCGGGGCTGGGGGGTGGGGGGAGGCGGGGAGGAAGTCTCCCGACCTGGGAGAATCCAGCCTTTTTGCCACCAGAGAGGCCCACAAAGTGTGACAGATTCATGGTCATGGCAGTTTGCCTGGGAGGGTGACCGAGGGCTCAGGGGAAGGCTCTGAACCTCGGCCTCTGGGGCTGACAGAGAAGGCTGAACTTGTCGGTCTCGTGCCCACCCTCCCAGAGCCTGGCATCCTCCTTATATCCTCCTTATATGACCAGAGGAGGTCATATCCTCCTTATATGACCAGAGGAGGATTAACAGTGGGCCTGTTGCAGCTTCAGCTCTGTCACACGGTTCCTTTTTATTCTTGTGGCAAATATTCACTTTTGTGCCTCCATGTACAGTGGGAATTTTGCATTCCTTTTCTTTTTCTTTTTTATGTTTATTTTTGAGAGGGGGGAGGGCCAGAGAGAGGGAGACACAGAATCCAAAGCAGGATCCAAGCTCTGGGATGACAGCACAGGGCCCGACGCAGGGCTCGAACCTGTGACCCGTGAGATCACGACCTGAGCCGAAGTAGGATGCTTAACCGACTGAACCACCTAGGTGCCCCTGCATTCTTTTCCTTAAACAGGAACTCCAAATTGTATAAGGCTGCATGCCCTGCGAGATCTGCTTCCAACAAATCATTAGGGTGCACCCATGATGTGCAGGCACTGTGCTAGGTGCCTGCAGGGGACAGCAGGGAGAACGAGGCAGCTTCTGCACTAACCTCCTGCTGGTGGGGCTGATGGGCTCAACTGAGCTCACAGTATGTGCTGCTTTCCTACCTGTCTGCCTCTCCAGCCTGGAATCCATCCCCAACTCGTGCTGCCCGCATGCCCCCCCTCCCCCCGGCTTCAAGGACCCTCTGAGAAGCCTGCCCGACCCTCCAGGTGGGAAGCACAGCATTGTCCATCGAAGCAGCTGACAATGCAAGCTTTTTGTGCCTTTCTGGGGACACTGATCCCCTTGGCTCTTGGGCTACTTGTGGGTCAGTTTTTAGAGGGCAAGGGATGGAGTCTTGTCTGTACCCCTAGCCCATCCCACATTTACCAATAATTCCTGAGCTGGATGAAGTCCTAGACTACACATTGGGCATCCAGGGATGGGACTACTGGGGAGGAGACAGCCCTTGACATCAAGGCACTCCAGTCCCAGGGCTGTGTGCAGCGGCTATATGTACAGAGTGCTCTGTGAACACAGAGGAGGGTGCCTGCTTTGGCAAGGGGGAGGGGGCAGGGCGGGGTCAAGGGCAGTTTCGCAGAAAGATGACATTTGAGTTGGCTATCTAAGGCTAAGTGGAAGTTGTCAGATAAGGAGAGAAGTCTAGGCAGATGGAACCCAGAGTACAAAGGCCCAGAAGTGGGAACAGGCAGGTGACAGGTGAGAACTGTGGTGTGTTTGAGGGAAGGGCAATGATGAGGGGAGGGAGAGCTTGAGGACACACAATGGCACAGCTAGAGCACAGACTCTGAACCCACACGGCCTGGGTTCACATACTGGCTCTGCCTTTACGAGCTCTGTCATGGCCCTGTGCCTGTCTCCTCTATAAAGTGTGGATACTACCAGTACCTATCTCACGGGGTATTATTTATAAGGATTAAATGAAGTCCATTTTCTAAGAGTTTAGGGTAATGTTGGCGCATGGTAAGCCCACTGCGAGTGATAAATAAGGTAGAGCTGGAGGGGCGGGCAGAGGCCATATTAGGCAAGGTTTTGACTTTGGGCTTTTACTTGGAGGCACCAGAACTTTAACAAGGAGGAAGGGATCCAGCCTCCCTCCTCCCACCCAGGAACTGCAGGCCCCCTCCCCCTCCCCCTCCCCAGCCCTCGGTGCCTCTAGTGGCATCAGTCAATACATAGTGGGACTGCAGGGGCTGGGGCCACATCCCCCCCCCCCCCACCGCCCCGGCATACCCAAGGCAAGTGTATGGCCTGATTTGTTGCCAGAGGAGGTCAGGGAGGGGCCCTGAGGGGGTCTGGGCATCTGGGCAGGAAGAGCATCTGAACCCTGGCCGGCCCTGAAGGATGGTGGGACGGGGTAAGAGTTTGTGTTGAGTGGGGAGTGGATGGGGGTGTTGGAAAGGCAGCAAAGTCACTTACCTGACCTGGAGACAAAGTAGGATGTGGGACGCTTGGGGCGTGATGTTTGGGCTGGGGAGCCAGAGGCGCATCCTGGCCTAGTCACCTCCCTTCTCTCTGCCTCAGTTTCCTCGTGAGTAAAATGGAGACGAAAATGGCCCCTCAAAGGTGGTAAGGACTAAAGCGCTTGGTCAGCCAGGCCTGAGGCAGCATGGTGTGTGTGTGGGGGGTGGGAGGAGATCTACTCGGTTCCATGGTACCAAGGCGGGAAGGTCGAGAAAGCCTGTGCCTGAAGAGGTAGGCAGGAGGCCCTGTCCCTCAGGTCTTTGTCACAGAGTTTGGTTTCTGTGCTGCCAGCAGAGGGGAGTCTGGGGAGAGTTTAAGCAGGAGACGATGTCAGATCTGCTTTTCAGAGCTTGTTCCGGTCAGTCTTTGGAGAAGACTGAGGCAGAGAGGGCAGCTCGGGCCTGTTTTGAGAATCCAGAGGACAAGGAAAGGTAAGGTTCTGAACCTGGGCTCCAGGGGTGGGCGTGGGGGGTCAAGGACATTTAGGGGGAAAGAGACAAGCTACTGATTGTGTCTATGTGGGGTAAGGGAGATAGAGAATCTGAGATGTTTGGGCCTGCGACAGTCTTTAGGGTGAGAGGGGACCATTCCCAGGGAGGGAGTGTGTGGTTCACAGGGATGCAGCAGGAAAGAGATAAAGCAGGAGAGGGGGTGGGCCAGGAGCATTGGGACTGAATGCTTGGGGTCAGCATCTGGGTTCTTTTTTTTTTTTTTTTAATTTTTTTTTTTTAACGTTTATTTATTTTTGAGACAGAGAGAGACAGAGCATGAACAGGGGAGGGGCAGAGAGAGAGGGAGACACAGATTCTGAAACAGGCTCCAGGCTCTGAGCTGTCAGCACAGAGCCCGACGCGGGGCTCGAACTCACGGACTGTGAGATCATGACCTGAGCCGAAGTCGGACGCTTAACCGACCAAGCCACCAAGGCGCCCCCAGCATCTGGGTTCTGATGGTGGTTCTCAGGAGAGGTGGAGGCAGGAACAGGGGTACGTGCGTGTGGACTTTGTGGGTAGCCTTTCCCAGGTCGATGGCAAAGGGTGCACGCTTGAGTGGCAGCTGGGGGAGGAGGCAGAGTTGGAGGCTTTGGGTTTTTATTTTTGGAGGGGAACGTAAAGCCTACAGCCCTGTGCAGGAGAGGAGGTAGCCAATCAGTGGGCTGGAGAGACAAGGTGCCGACCAGAGACTGAGGGGAGGCAGCACTTCCGGCTTCTGGGTGGTGAGGGGACCGGAGTGGGGACAGGGCAGGTGAGGGAGATCAGGCCTGAAGGCCTCCGTGAAGCAGGAGCCAAGGTGTCTGCCCTCCAAGGAGAGGGTCAAGTGGAGCAGGCCTCAAGGCAGGAAGCTTGGAGGCGTGGCCGTGGAAAGTGGAAGGGAGACCAAGGTGAGAGCCATAAATCTGTGTTGGCTCCTTTCATATGGTGGAGGGATTGGGGATGGCTTCGGGAAACGTCTGTATTAAGTAAATAAGAATTTATACCTGGCCTGCTTCTCATTCTGCTGGATCCTTGGCTCCAGTCTTGAAAGGATGGGCAGCTTCAGGATCCTCCCTGACCCCCGATCCTGCGACTCCCTCCCCTCCACCAAGCCTTGCTACCCCGTCAGTGGGAATAACAGCGATCATTATCAGCTTACCGGCACTTCCTGATGTTCGTAAGAGGGGGAATCTTGGACCCACCATTGTCAATTGCATTCCCCCCCGCCCCGGGACCTTGAACTCCTTGTTGGATTTCTTCCCTGTCTTCAGCAGCACGGGGGCGCGGGTCACACCCAATAGGTGCCTAATACCTTTAAAGCGAAGCAAAGGGGAGAACTTTATTTGACCGCCTCTGCTGCCCCCTGCTGTCTGATATGGGTTGGTGCAGAATAATGGTTGTAAGTGCTAACGCTACAGCTCTGACTCTCCAATTTGTGGGTCTCCAGTCACTGTTTCACGCCTAAAAATTATTGAAGACGCCACAGAACTTTTGCTTATATGGTTTATATTGGCCTTTACAGTGTTATAAATTAAAACAGACTCTTAAAAATGTTCATGTAATTAATTTAAAATAACAACCTTCCTACGTTTAAACATCTTTATGAAAAATATCTTTTCCTAAAGAAAAAAACGAGGATGAAGAGTGGCATTGTTTCACAGATTTACAAGTTTCTTAATGCCTGGCTTAACAAAAGACGGCTGGATTCTCCTATCTGTTTCTGCATTCGATCAAGCACAATATGCTGTTTTGTTTGAAGCTGACAAAGAAAATGGAGGCTTATGCTGATATGTAGTTAGAAAAGAAGGGGTATTTTAATGGCCTTTTCAAATAATTGTGGACACAGCAACAGTCAGTTGCTATTAGAATCTGAAATCACATCAGTGAAATTTTCTTACTCAGTTCCATTAACGTCCATTGGTCTCCTTTGCACTGTTAAATACATCTTTTACCCGTGCCTGATTTTGTAACAGCATGCAGTGGCCATTAGGGAAAAAATTAATTCTCCAAGTTACCTTTCAAATGCTGATAAATTTTGGCATACACTAGCTAAAAGAATCAAATTCACTAATATCACTACTGATCTCATCAGAGAAATCTTTCAGTATTGAGAAGCTGTCAAGCTTACAGTGGTGAACACGAGTCTTCCAAAATTCTAATTTTCACTTGAAAGCTTGAATTTTTATCATTAGCCACAAATCCTGTCAGTCTACCCTGAAATGACAGGCTCATTTCTTCAGTTTTGAGAAAATGCCTGCCAGATATTCAAGTCTGCATAAGCATAATTTGCCTGTCAATTTTTCTTTCGAGCAAAAATAGCGTTCCATGAAAACAGTGGCTAGGGTAGCTCACAGTTCAAGCAGTTGCACAAATGCTTTTCCTGGAGGCAACCACGATGCTTCTGTCTACAGCAGAAGTGCTTCAGGATACTTTCCGTTTCATCACAAGGAATATTAAAAAGGTGTGTATTCAAGGGTCAATAAAGAATGAATTGAATACGTTTTCTTGTTTCATCAATAAGATAATTTTATTGCTTTCTTGAGTGATATTGGCAGTGTTTTCCTGCGAGGGCATGGCAGCAAAGAATATGATTATTTCTAGGACAGTTTGGAGCTCCAATTGGTATGGAGGCACCAGTGGTTGCATCATCTGTGAAACATCACCCCAGTGGAAAAGGCAAGGGATGCTTAGTATCGTTATGCAAAGAGTTTGGACCTAAAAGGGTCTAGTGTCTGCTCTGGAATGTGTATTTTGTACTAGGCACTGGTTCGAGCATTTTACTCTTTAAAAAAAAAATTGTGGTAAAATATACATGACATAAAATTTATATTTTCACCATTTTTTAAAGTTTATTTATTTCGAGAGAGAGGGAGAGAGAGAACGCACACAAGTGGGGGAGGGGCAGAGAGAGGGAGGGAGAGAGAGAGAATCCCAAGCAGGCTCTGCACCATCAGTGTGGCGCCCAATGTGGGGCTCAAACTCACAAACCTTGAGATCATGACCTGAGTCCAAATCAAGAGTTGGTCACTCAACTGAGCCACCCATGTGGCCATGTTTTCACCACTGTTTAATTTTTAATTTTTTGTGTTTATTTATTTTTGAGAGAGAGAGAGAGAGAGAGAGTGTGTGTGTGTGTGTGTGTGTGTGTGAGTGGGGGATGGGTGGAGAGAGGGGGAGACACAGAATGCGAAGCAGGCTCCAGGCTCTGAGCTGGCAGCACAGAGCCCAACGCGGGGCTTGAACTCAGGAACCGCGAGATCATGACCTGAGCCGAAGACAGATGCCCAACCGATGGAGCCACCCAGGCGCCCCTCACCATTTTTAGTGTAGAGTTCAGTGGCATAAAGCCCATGCACACTGTTATGCAACCATCAGCACTGCTCATCTCCAGGACTTTTTTCATCTTATGAAACTGAAAGGCACGCCCATTACACAATAACTTCCTATTCCCTCATCCCCCAGCCCCCGGCAACCACCATTCTACTTTCCGTCTTCATGAATTTGTTACCTCATACAAGCGAAACCATACAGACTTATTCACTCAGCATAATGTCTTCAAGGTTTGTCCATGTTGTAGCATGTGCCAGGATTTCCTTCCTTTTCGAGGCCGGATAATAGTCCGATGTATGGATATGTCACATATTTTGTTTCTCCATCCATCAATGGGCCGTGGAGTTGCTTCCATCTCTTGGCTGCCATGAAAAGTGCTGCTGTGGACTTGGGCGTGCGAGTATCATTTCTGTTGGGTAGATCCCCGTTAGTGGAATTGCGGGGTTATATGGTCGTTCTATTTTCAATATGTTTTAATTAAAATTTTAAAAATGAAAAATTTTAAGTGTTAAATACTGTTTGCCATAGTGGCTGCAACATTTTACCTTCCCACCAGCAGTGCACAAGGGTTCCAGTGTTTCCACATCCTCTCCAACACTTGTTATTTTTATGTTTTTTGATAATAGCCATCCCAGTGGGTACGAAGTATTATCTTCTTTTTTTTTTAAGTTTATTTATTTATTTTGAGAGAGAGAGAAAGAGAACTAGCAGGGGAGGGGCAGAGAGAGAGAGTGGGGGAGATAGGATCGGAAGTGGGCTCTGTACTGATAGCAGAGAGCTCAATGTGGGGTGTGAACTCAAAACCCGCGAGATCATGACCTGAGCAGAAGTCAGACACTTAACTGACTGAGCCACCCAGGCGCCCCAGCTTTGTGGTTTCGATTTGCAATTTCCTAATGGTTAGTGATGTTAAGCATCTTTCCATGTGCTTATTGGTCATCTGTTTATCTTCTTTGAAGAAATGTCTACTCTAGTTCTTTGCTTGTTTTTGAATCAGGTTGTTTTTGCTTGTTGACAAGATTTTGCTCTTAAGCTTCATCACAGCCCTAGAGGGTAAGCTGTTATGGTTGTCACTTACCGATGTGAGAAAACCAACCTGGAGGTTAAGTAGCATGCCCACAGTCACACAGCTAGGAAGGGGTAAATCCGGGGTAAAGATAATCTGGTGTTCTTTTTCACCATGCCTTTCTCTTGTGCAGAGAACGGAAGGGCATCCTTTATCTCCAGGAGCAGCAGGGATGGGGGAAGAAACAGGAGAGTCACTCAGTTGATGTCCTGTCTCGAGCATCATGCACCTAAGAGGCAATCATGGGTGCTCTTCTTCAGGGTAGAAAATTGGAAATACCCCAACCAGCCAACACCTCAGGAAAGGTGATACTAATTGTGGCTTCTTATAATAACTCAATTCAAGGAAACTTTGCTGAGCACCCAGCCCATGCCAGAACCCACAGACTTCTCTTCTTATTCAGTTTCTGTAACAGAACAAGTTTCAGCATAAAGGGGAATTCAGTGAAAGGATATGGGGGAGTCCCCCAACTTCTAAGGGCAGGGGTAGGGTCACGCCTCTGGATGAGGCAAAAAACAGGGCCATCCAACAGGTCCCAAATGAATATTATGGTCCATCCACCCAAAGAGAAACTGAGTTTGCTATCTCTGTCCTAGTTGCAAAATTCTTGGAAAGAAGGCATTCGGCCTAGAATGACCATGGTCCTCAGTCTTCATCATGGAAGTTGAGAGCAAAGGAATGTGGTAACCGTGTTTGCAAACATGGATGGTGGGGCAGGGGCAATTCTTGGGGGAAAAAAAGGTGCTTGGCAGACAATCTTCCCAGCTTCTCCCACATTGATCAATACACAAACATGCCTTTTCAGTCTCAATGATGTTTGTTTGTAATATTTTGAACTTTTGTTTTACTGAGCAATTCTGCATGGATAGCAACGAGAGGATTCACACATTGTGACTTCTAGTGTGACTTTTGGTGATGATTTCTCTTACCTTGGTGCACTGGTCAGCTACTGCCATAATGATGCTGCGTAACAAACAACTAAAAATCTTGACGACTTATAAACAGTATCTCTCTGTGTTGCTCACAGTCTGCAGGTAGGCGTGGCAGGAAATGCTCTGCTTCAGGCTTTCAGGCTCAGGTCTGTTCCACCTGCCTCTCATTCTGAGATCAATGGCTGCCCAACTCATGCTTTCTTCACGCAACTGTCAGGGTGCAAGCAGAAACACGTGATGCCTCTTAAGGCCTGGGCTCAGAACAATCACACAGTCTCTTCTGACCACATTCCACTGGCCAAAGCGGGACACAAGACCAAGTCCAAAGTCAACAGACCAAGGACGTACACTCTACCCTCAGTGGACCATGGCAATGATAGGAGGGAGAATGGAGAACAAAATGGCATAGGCGGAGAGAGAGCGGCGAGGTAGGACTTCGGGCAGGGCTCACCTCCTCGCAGAAGGCTTCCTGGGTCAGCGCTCCTCTGGGCTGCCACAGGCCCTTGGGCTTCCCTCTGTCCTCTCATTTACCAGTCACTTCTGTGAACATCAGCTTATGCGTCTGCTTCTACCAGGCCACACACACCCCAGCACCCAGCATGGGGCCTGGTACATCGTGGTACTCGCAACAATGGTCATTGTTGCCCCCTGTTCTACTGCCCCCTGTGGGCAGCCCAGTCCTCCTGGGCAGGGAGAGCAATTCCTTCACGCAGTCATTGCTTCTTTCCTTTCTTCATTCTTTAAATACATGTATACTGAGCGATTGCTTTGTGCTCAGCATTGTTTTAGTGCTGGGGATACAGCAGTGAAAATCTCTGCCATCGTGAAATTTAGTTTCTAGTGGAGGGAGGTAGACAATAAACAAACAAACAAACAAACAAACAAGAACAGGATATTAGTTGAGATACGTGCTGCAGAGAAAAGAAAGAGTGCCACAGACGGAGGAGAACATGGAGTGTCAGCAGGGCAATTACTATTTTAAATGGAGTGGTCAAGAAAGGGGACATCTGAGTGAAAAAAAAAAAAAAAACCTGAAGCAGACCACAGGTGCAAAGGCTCTGAGGTGGAGCACACCTAGTATGTTCAAGCCAGGAGGCCAATGTGGCTTGAGTGAAGGGGGTGATGGAGGGGGTGGGGTGGAGGAGGAAGGTAAAAGATGGATCCATGAGGTCACAGAGAGCGGATCGGTGGGCCCAGAGCCCACGGTAAGGAATTGAATTTTTGCTTCCGTCGAAATGGGGAAGCACCTCCGAGCTCAAAGCAGAGGGGTTCAGTGTTTGCCTCAGGAGTTAAATAGACCAAGGGCGGGGGGTGGGTTCAAAGCAGGGACAGTGGAATGCAGCAACCAGAGGGGAGGTGGTGGCAGCCCAGGGGAGGGCAACAGCAGGGCGGTGTGAGAGGTGGTCAGATTCCATAAGTCTTTGGAAGGTGGAGCCACAGGATTTCCTGATGAACTGAATGTAGGTTGTGAGAGAGAGGAGTCAAGGCTGGCCCCGCCTGAGCACCTAGAGGGATGGCAATGCCCTGATCTGTCACGAGGAAGGTGACAGGAGCAAGAGGTTTTGGGGGGCAGATCAGAATTTGGGATTGGATGTGCTGATTCTCAGCTGTCTCTCAGACATCCAAGCAGACATGGCGGGCCAACAGTTGGGTGTCTGAATCTGGGGTCTGAGAGACGTCCAGAAACGTGGGCGTTGGGGCACAGGGACGGTGTTTAAAGTCTCGTGCTTGGATGAGACCAATAAAGAAATGGTTGCTGAAGAAGACAAGACCAGGACTGAGCCTCAGCCTCCTGCATCCGGGAAGAGGAGGACTGGGCAAGAGAGACAGAGGGGGAGTCCGGGAGAAGAGCAGGCCGAAACCCAGGGGTAGGGCGGGCTAAGGAACCACAGGAGGCTGGACCTGGGGGCAGAGATCAGCCTCGATCCTCTGAGGGGTTCTGATGTAAAAGAAGGGAAGACAAGGGACAGAGAGGGAAACTGAGGTTTTCGTGACATAGAGCACGTGAGACATGTGTATACCCAAGGGAAGAAGAGAGGACAGAAGAGCTGAATGCGTGGGAGAGAGCAGACTGCCTGGGGCAGGGGTGGGGGCACACCGGAGGAGGGGCTGGCTTGAGCTTGAGGACTTGTATTACCCACAAGATATGGAGGGAGCCTGAGGTGGGGCGCTCTTTTCCTTTTGCTTTCATTTTCTCAGTGACTCAGGAGGCAAGATCATGAGCTGGGATGGAGGTGGGAAGGGGTCTTGGAGATGGGAGGGCAGAGGAGAAGCTATGCAGCTGTCGCCTAGGCGGGCAGGACAGGAGACCCTGGTATGCTTGTGTGGAAGCCTTCAGGCCCCCCGCCGTCAGCATCAGGCAGCCTGGAGGGCCCAGACCCCTGGCGCTTACACTGAAGCTCCTTTCTTTCCACACCGGTTGGTGGGCCAGGCAATGCAGTGTGGACGTGCAACTAAGGGACTTAATTGCATGCCACAGATCAGGGACTGGGAGAAGAAACATGCCTGGCAAATCTCAAGGCTCCAAGACCAGGTTTACATATTTAGGCAAGTTCCCCTGCTTCCAAATTTAAACAGTGGGAGGTGGGAGGTGGGGGATGGGGGTGGGTAGCGGGACGTTCAGCAGCATCCCTCTGGGGTGGTCTTACAAGGTCCCCTATGCCACCGACCCTAATGTACCCATAAAGCAGATCCTGTCACTGTCATGTCCTTAGGAATGAGAACCCCATCTCCCTGACAAGAGCTGGTGCTTGGCCGCCCTGTCTGGTTTCATTGTTTCATATTTTTGGGTCTGTTTTTTGGCAGAGGCTGCTTTTCCTAGATTACTTAACATCTGTTAGCTTGCTTCTAAAATAAAAGCGGGCAAGTCTGACTTTGATGTTTTCTCTTCCTCTGCGGTGGCCGTCAGTACAGGCCCGGCTGTCCGGGATCCTGCCCGGTGCTTTTCCACCCTGATGTCATGCCCGCTCGCGGGTGGGTTTTGGTGTCCCGCCTATACCGGTCAAGCCCTTTCCCCTTCCTGGAGCGTCTTCTGCCTCCAGCTTCTGGCCTGGCTCCCGAGGACTCCTTGCCACCCAGGACCCCACTCCTGGGTTCTTGGGGTGCTGGCCTTCGGGTGTGGGCTGGCACACACTGAGCCTTGTGGTGCTGTGACCAGCTGGCCAGGCCCGTCCAGGGATGTCCCTGCCTCTTACATCCCAGCCGGTCCCAACTCCGTCCTCTTCCTGCCTGTCCCATCAAGGCACCCCGGGAGGCCCTGTGCCAGCCCAGGAGCCAGGGCCATAACCTTGCTCAGGCCGGGAAGAAGGTGCTCACATTTGCTGAATGCTTCTGATGCACGTCAGGCACTGTGCCAGGCATGTGTGGCCGGCACTTCTGCTAATTCCCCAATATCTGTGCCCTCAGTCTTCCACAGTAGTAGCACTCCTGATTTTCACCTGGACGGTGGCCCTTTGGTATCAAAAGCACATTTCACGGACTCTCTTGCTGGGGCCCTGGGACTAAAGTTACAGCCAACAGAATGTAAGCAAAATTGCTGCCTAGGACTTCTGGGAAGCACCCTTAAAGGGAGTGCCATGCACTTCTTTGGTCCATCTCTTATCTGCCACCTGGAACATGTAATGTGATGGCTAGGGCTCTAGCTGCCATCTTGGTCTTTGAAGACAAGGGCCACACCCTAGGGTTGGAGGAGCCATGAGCTAGAAGCAGCCTGAATGCCCAAGGACTTAACAAAGCAGAGCCTCCCCACCACCCCTGGACCATCGATTTCCAACCGTGCAACTGGGAGAGAAACAAAGTCTCATTTAAGCCAGAACAACTCTGGGGATTTGTTACTCATGGCTGAACCTAATCCTGCAGTGATGCCTTCCTTCTGCGGACTCACCTCATTTTCACTCTCACAAGAGCCCTGTCAAGCGGGTGTTACTCCCCTCATTGTAGAGAAGAGAAAGGAGGTTTAGGGATCTTATTTAGGCAAGTGGCCTGGGGCCCCCCAGCCAGTATAAGACTGAAGTGAAGTGAAGTGCTCGCTCTGACTCCTGGCCCTGCTCTTGCCAGCAGCCCTCGGGGCCACACCCGGGCTGACCCACCTGTGTGCCCTGATACCACCTGGTCTTCCCAAGAGTACTTCACACAGGGCCCAGAAGCATCTAATGACGTGGGTGACACTAGATGACAACTGCTTCCGGGGCAGCTTTACCACTGGCAGCCCCACATCCCTCAGCGGTGGGCACACCCGGACCGGTGGTCACCACAGACCCGTGGCCGAGCCAGGACCCATCGCTGCCCTGGGGACACCCAGACACTGAGCCGTTGAGACCTGCCAAATTTCCCGGGATTTGTTTCCTCCCTTCCCGGAGCCCTGGGAGCTTTCTGAGCCGGGGCCTTGGCTGCCAGCCCCTGGGGTCTGGTGAAAGGCTGGAGCAGGGCTAAGAGATTAAGGAAATGAGGCCCGTCAACGCTGGCAAGAAGTGATAGCCCAAATTGTGTCTTGGCCTGACCTTGCCCTGGCCTCACAAGTCAGGACCTCCCACTCCTGTCTTGACCCTTCTGTCTCCCCTGACTCTCTGAACATCCTACGACCCCAAGAAATCGCAGAGTCCTAGCTTGCTGGGGCCAGAGCAATCAGGCTCAGGCTGACCTAAGGGTGCCCACCCACCCCTGCCCCCACCCAGGTACCTGTCAGACATGGTGAGCTCCGAATCAGTACAGGCCAAGGGGTTCCATACTCAGGGGGACTTGTGTCATACCCTGGCTCTCCTGCTTTCTACCCGTGTGAGCTTGGCCAGTGATTTCACCTTTGGAGCCTCAGTTTTCCCATCTGACAAATAGGGAGAACGGTACCTACCACATAAGACTGTAGCAGGATTAATGTGACAATGCACCATGAAGCCTGGCACAGGGCCTGGCACACAGGTAACACTCAGCAAAGGTTGTCATCGCTGCTGTTCTTGCATTACCCCTTGTTTGTGTCAGGCAGCCTTTGTGCTGGACCCAGTGATAAACTCGGGACACAGTGACCCAGGGACCCAGGGTCCCAGGGTCCCAGGGACCCAGTGATAAACTCGAAGAACAGGGGTTCTTCAAGGAACTCACAATCCAATGAGGAACCATGGCAACAGACAGCTTTCAAAAGCAAAAAAAAAAAAAAAAGTTCTAATGGAGGAGAGAACAAGATACAGTGGGAGCACCAGGGAAATACAGTGGGAGCACTCAGGGCGCTCCATGGGGCAATCAGGGAGGTCATCCCGGAGCCGGCAGAGCTTGAGTGGAGGCTTGCCGAGGAGCAAGTTTTTACCAGGCAAATCCAGGTGATGAAGGAGCAGCTCTCTGTCTGCGGTTCTCTAGTCCTGTGATATGGTGGGGGTGGGAACGAGGCTCGTCCTGTGGCCAGTGTCTCACCAGGGCTCCAAAAGCTGTGGACGAGAGGGTCCCGGTACCCAGATTCCTCAATGGAGGGTCAGCCCACCCTGCAGGACCAGCAGAGGGTGTGCTCCCAGACGTGTCCTGCCAGCCTCTGGCCCCCACCCACCCACAAGAGAGACTTGTCATTCCGCTCTGCTTCTCTTCTCTCCTCGAAGTCAAGTGAGGAGGGTTTCCGGAGCACTGTTCAGAGAGCTTGACACATGAGCCTTGACTTTGGGAGACACAGGGACCGGAAGGGCTCTCACACACAGTCTCTCACAGCAAGGGGCTGTGCGTGGCGGCAGAGCGGGGAGGGCCAGGGCCCCGCTGGGAACGGCTCGCTGCCTGGGTAGACTGGACAGAGGATGCCTGATTATCCGGGGGACCTGATGGGGGCCTGCCTGTCTGAGCTGGTGTCCCTCTGCCCGAGGACCACTTTGGGGGCGGTGAGGAGATCCCAACAGAGCGGGGACAGCTGGAAAGCAACAGGGAAGTTGCAAACCAGAAGAGGCCCTGCCTCATCGGGGGAAATCCAGGTGAGAGATCCCCAGAGGAGGAGGTTTCCTGAAAAATCTCCCGGAGAATCCCATGAATTAAGATCAACTTGGGACATCCGCCATGGCCAGAGTGTCCCCAGGCTGGGTTACAACCGTATCAGGCAAGGAGGGCCTTTTCTGCCCTCTTTCCTGCTCTGCACTCTACTCTGGAGGGGCCACAGCCAGCAGCGGGTGATGGTCATGGAAGGAGAGCAGCGCCCTCTTCAGGTTTCCATTTTCTGAGGCAGGACTAGCTTGAAAGAAGGGTCTCCTTCTAGACTGGGAAGATTTCAGAGTTTTAATATTACTTTGAGCTGTGTTAAAAAAAAAAAAAATGTGTGTGGGGCGCCTGGGTGGCTCAGTCAGTTAAGCGTCCGACTTCGGCTCAGGTCACGATCTCGCGGTCCGTTAGTTCGAGCCCCGCGTCGGGCTCTGGGCAGATGGCTCAGAGCCTGGACCCTGTCTCCAATTCTGTGAAGGGGTGTCTCTCTGCCCCTCCCCCGTTCATGCTCTGTCTCTCTCTGTCTCAAAAATAAATAAACGTTAAAAGAAAAATTTAATAAAAAAAAAATAAATGTGTGGATGACGTACATAAAATTAGACAGATTAGTATAAGCAGCCCCCATTGCCCATCATCCACTGCAACGATAATCAGGTCATACCAATCTTGTTTCATCTCCACCCTCAGCCCACCACCTCTAATGTAATTTTGCATCAAATCTATGAGGAAGAGTAGAACGACTTCCTGCTTGCCTCTGAAAAATGAAAAATAAAAAAAGTCAACCTCCTCTACTGATTGATTAGGGCTCTCAATTTAGGGTGTAAACCTGGAATCAAAGCCGGCAGGACCCATGGAGTCCTTACACTGAAGGTGGGGTTCGTATCTGCTTCTTTTGTCATCGTGCCCACTACTCAGGTTGTGGAATCAAGGTAATGCTGGCTTCATAAGTTTTCCTTCCATTTCTATTTTTTGGATATCGTGCCCACTACTCAGGTCAGTGCCAGGCACGTAGTAGGTGCTCAATAAATCATTCTGGAGCCTCTCATTCTATCTGTTCCTCTGTTGCTATTCCAGGCAGCGGCTCTCCTGTGTGCATCAGCTGCACAACAAATGATGTTTTAGTCTAAACGTGTGTGGTGAAATATTTGTAATAAAAATCTTTTGTTGTTTGTCTGAAACTCACCTTTGACTGGGACTCCTGTGTTTTAGCTAGCAACCCTAGGTGGGTCTTGCTGTCTCCTTGATTACCTGGGGCTCCTGGAGAAGCATTCTCAAACCAGCTTGCATCAGAATTACCTGGAGAGCTTGTTAAAACAGATTTCTGGGCCTCACACCCAGAGTGTCTGATTCATAAGTCTGGGGTAGAGTCCAAGAATCAATCTTTCTTTCTTTCTTTCTTTCTTTCTTTCTTTCTTTCTTTCTTTCTTCTTTCCTTCATTCCTCCCTTCCTTCCTTCCTTCCTTCCTTCCTTCCTTCCTTCCTTCTTTCTTTCTTTAAACTTTATGCCCAACATGGGGATCAAGAGTCTCATGCTTCACTGACTGAGACATCCAGGCACCCCAGTTAAAAACTTTCATTTCTAACAAGTTCCAGGATGATACTGATGCTGTGGTCTTGGGGCCACATTCTGAAAACCACTGTTCCTGGACTCAGTGCATTACCCTAGAGAAACTCATGAACAGGATACAGTAAAGCACAGTGATCCAAAATGGCCACAAGAGGGCAGAAACGCCCCACTAGTTTGGCCTCAGGCCCCTCACTGTCTTGGGTCTGAGTTTACTCTGAGTTTGCTGAGCATTTGCTCTGGCCTGACCACGTCCAGGGCTCTTGCTATGACAAAAACATGGGTCAGACTCAGTGCCTGCTTTTGAGGAGCTCAAGGTCTGGAGAAGGAGACAGGTGTGAACGGGCAAACACAATTGGTGCTGAGGTGGTGTGAAGCATGGAGTGGAGTGGGGAGGCTCTGGGAGCCCAGAGGAGGCTGGGGGTAGTCAGGCAGGCTTCCTGGAGGAGCTTGTCTCCTGAACCATGAGTAGAAGTCACCCAGTTGGGGAGAAGAGGAGAAAGGACAATCTGGGCTTAGGAACCCTCGATGCAAGGGCACACAGGCTGGGAGGTATTTGGTATGTTCAAGGGGGTAGTGCAGGAGCAGGGAAGAGAATGGGTGGGTGAATGCCTAATGAGGCTGGCAGCAGCTTGGCTGGATCCTGAGAGTCTCAGGGAGCTTCTGGAGGGTTTTAACTAGATGCTAGGGGAGGGTGTGGTGGAGGGACCAGAGGCAGGGAAACTAGTGAGGAAGCCGGTGCGAGGGTCTGGGGAAAAGGTGACCAGATGAAGCAAGAATGGCAACAGTCTCTCATTTATTCATTCGTTTCTTCATTCATTCATTCATTCCACGCAATTATGGAACAACTTCTCTGAGCCGAGCCCTGGGCTGGGTTCTGGGCCTTGGTGGTGCTCAAGACAGACAGCTTCTGGCCTTCTCAGAGCTTAAATTCTAACAGGACAGGCCACCATCCAACAGCCAATGGCACAGTGAGGCAGCTGTGGTCTCTGGGGACAGTACAAGGGATGCTAAGGAAGCCAAACGTACAGGCAGAGGTGAGGGTGGGAGGTATGACCCAGGAGAGTCCCTGACCCAGAGATCACAGATGCTTCATTCAGCCAGACCCTGGCACCTTCCCCACTGCAGTTCAGAGCTAACAATATGGTCTTTGAAGGCTGCTGCCACTGCTGGAGGTCCAGCCTTTCCTGCCCCCGGCCTCCCTTAGCCACACAACCCTGGCCTTTAGCAAGCAAGAAAGAAGGATTATATGCAGGTGCCAGGAGCTGGGCCCACTCCTCGACCAGAGTCAGTCTGGCCTCCAGCTCCAGGCGACTGCCCAGGCAGGCACCTTCTCCAAACATCCGGGGCTCTCTTCCTAAGCATGTGAAGTGTGGGCCAGCTCGAAGTTGAGGAGATGGAGGAGATGACCTTAAGTGCCAAGGAGATGCTCTGTGAGGCTGTCCCGGAGCGTACCACATTCATCCGCAGAGGTGGGATTGGCCCCATGAGTAGAGTTCGTTAAAATCAAGCTAACTGGAGCATTACTTTCTAGAAAGGTGGCCTTCTTGCTCCTCCGAGAACATGCCGAGTTCATTCTAGCCTTGAGGGCTTTGCACATGCAATTCTTTCTGCTTGCTCTCCTCCACTCTAAGGACTTCACAGGGTTGGCTTCTGTGGTAGGAGAATAACGGCCCTCCAAAGATGTCTGTGTCCTAATCCTGGATGTGTTCATTCACAAGGTAAAGGAGATTAAATTACGAATATGAAGATGGGGAGATGACCCTTGTGGCCCAATGGAATCACAAGAGTCCTTGTAAGAGGGAGGTGGGGAGAGGGGTTCAGAGTCAGAGAAAGAGACATGATGGTACAACAGGGGTCAGAGGAAGGGGGAGATATGATGATACCTTTGAAGATGGAGGAAGGGGCCACAGGTCAAGCAATGCAGGCGGCTTCCAGAAGCTCCAAAGGGCAAGGAAACAGATTTGTGCCTCGAGGCCCCAGAAGATACACAGCCCCGCGGACCCATTTTAGTCTTCTGACATCTAGAACTGTAAGATAATACACTTACATTATTTTAAGCCACTAAGTTCATAGTAACTTGTTATAGCAGCAACAGGAAACAAATACAGCTTATCATTCGGGTCTCGGGCCACCCCATGTAAAGTAGCTGCCCCCCCCCCCTCCACCCACCTGTTTTCATTTCTGCATAGGCCTTATCGTGACCCGAAGTTATCATACTTGGCTCTTAGTTTATAGCCTGCCTCCCCCAGCCTGTGCTGTGAGGCTCCTTGAGAGCAAAGGCCTTGCTGTGGTCACATAGTGAACACAGGTGCATAGAGGATTCTCCATAAATATTTGTTCCACAAGAGAAAGAAGGAAGGAATACAAAGAATATGGTCTTTGTCCCATGCACACAGAAGGCAA
This sequence comes from Panthera pardus, assembly GCF_024362965.1. Lineage (NCBI taxonomy): Eukaryota > Metazoa > Chordata > Mammalia > Carnivora > Felidae > Panthera > Panthera pardus. The sequence goes on from NW_026526677.1 coordinate 58,875,112, forward strand.
GGGAAGGGAGAGGCTTTGGTGGGCTAGGGGAGGCCTCCAGGCCAGGAGAAAGCAGAATAGAGGGACAGAGGCGTGGGGGGTGAGGGAGATGGCCGCGTGGGGGGTGAGGGAGATGGCCACGTGCGTGCCTGTGGGAGCAGATGGCACCTAACACAGACGCTGTGCACGTACGTTCCCATTTATAGGGCTTTCCAGTTTCAAACTCAGCAACTTTTTTTTCTTTTGTCCCTCAGAACAGAAACCCTTGTTCTCACTTCACAGATAGGGCACTGAGGCTCTGGACAGTGATCAGAAGGTGGAGAGACACCCAGGCACCTCTCTTGCAAGGACTCCGTGGGACGTGGGAGGTGCCTGAAGGTTCACCTGCCCCCAGCCTTGCCAATACCTCCTCGCAGGCTAGTTCTGCTGGCCAGGCCATCTTCCAGCCATTGCCCTGCCGTTCCCTCTTCCCCCGCTGCCTCGCCTCGCCTCTCTTCTCCTCTCCTCTCCTCTCCTCTCCTCTCCTCTCCTCTCCTCTCCTCCCCTCCCCTCCCCTCCCCTCCCCTCCCCAGGCTGGGTCTAGGGTGAGGCCAGGGAGGCATTCACTTGGGTGCAAATTAAAAGGGGCATCAAAACCTTAGTAACCAAGAGAAATAACATCTGCAATATTTTAATAACCATTTTTAACGTTTATTTATTTATTTTGAGAGAGAAAGAGAGACAGCGTGAGTGGGGGAGGGGCAGAAAGACGGAGAGAGAGAGAATCCCAAGCAGGTTCCACACTGTGAATGCAGAGCCCAAGGCAGGGCTCAAATTCACAAACCGTAAGATCATGACCCGAGTTGAAATCAAGAGTCAGATGCTTAACAGACTGAGCCACCTGGGTGTCCCAATTTTTTTTTTTTTTTTTTTGAATCAAAGGTAATGCAAAAAGAAATCCACAATGAGCAAAATACCAAAATCTCAACTATATATATATTTCTCTTTTGGCTCAGGCTCCAATATGGCTTGACACAGTACTGTTTTACTGATCTTGCCCAGATCGGTTACGTGATGCATGGGGCTCCTTCCTCAAAAATTATTCAGAATTTCAAGATGGCAACAGCAGGACATTTACCCAAGTGTGGGGCCCTTGGGAGGCCACACAGGTTATACACCCATGAAGTGAGCCTGGATCCTGACTTTATTTAAAATATTTATACTTTGTTCGTCTTGGGTTTTTCCTTTTGCATTGGTTTTGATTTTTGAAAAATTACTTCTCTTGATTACTGTGGGTTTGAGGGTTGCCATTGATTGTGCACCTGAGGAGAGCACCCTCACCCTCTCCACGTCTTCTCTACTTGGCGTTAGCTCCTTATCAACCCCAGGCAGTCTCCTCCAAGAAGTCTTCCCTACCCACCCCTCCACACTGGCAAGGTGTCAGGCACTTTTGGGCTCTGCAGCCCTCTTCCTCCTCCCCTGGTCACACCTCCAAGCATCTCCTGTGAGACCCGTTGCTTAAGAACAGAAAGGGGACTATGTAGGGGTAGTGCCCAAGATTTGGGCAACTCTGAGTTCTGGCCATCAGTGATGCCAGCGTCAGCCTCCTGATGCCCTCAGGTATGGCCTGTTTGCTGCAATGGACAGAACCCCAGACCCTAAGCGGGGAAACCTGGCTTCATTCAAATCCAGGCTCTGTCATTCCTGGGCTGTTTGAGGCTCAGTTTTCCCATTGCAAAATGGGAATTAAAATACCTACCTCCAGGAGAGTTATGGGACTTAACAAAGAATGCACAGGGTGGGCATCATAAATACTAGTTCCTTTCCTCTGTGCTTGGTCTGGGGGCTCAGACTGGTCAGCTGTGCCGCTTCCCGCGCCAGTCCCCAATCTCTGAGCTCTTTCCCGCAAGTCTCTGTCCCAGATTAAGAGACGGATAAACAGGCTCAGAGGGATCAGGGATTTGCCCAGAGTCGCGTACAGAGTCAGAGGCTAAGCACAGCGGGGAACCCAGGACCAGATGCTCAGCCCCGGCTCTGCAGGTGCTCAACTCCTCCCCTCCTGCTTCCCCGGCCTGGCCTCCGGCAGGCTGGGCTTGAGGGGAACCGCTGAGCCGGCGCAGCATTCGCGGGCCCCTCCCCCGCCTCGCGCCCACACACACATGCACAGAGTGGAGGGCTCTGGGTGCTTCCATGAAAGGCGTGTTTCCCTCCTGAGTCAGAACAGACAGCTTTGGGGCGTGGCTGGGCTGCAGTCCCAGGGCTCGAGCCTGCGCCGGTCCTCCCTCCCTGCTGGAACCTCTGGGCAGCGGCCTGCACAGCTGCAGCCCCTCAGCCGGGCCTGCAACGATAGGCCCACGTTGCATCAGCGTGGCCTGTCTCTGCGCCGGCCCCCGCCTGCCAGCCAATGGGGCCTGGCCGAGTGTACAGATCCCGGCTCGGACCCACCCCACCCACCACGGAATCAGGGCAGCCTGGTCCTCCCTCCGCGTTCTCAGCGAGGGAGGAGGGGGCCCTCTCTGCACAGCATCCAGCATGGCCTTCTTCCTCTGCCCCCAGCCCCACCTGCCAGCTCCACCCTGATTCTCCTTCCTGGCAGTGGCAGAGATGCCCCCTCCGCCTGGACGGGGCCTGATTCTCCCCAGCCTGTTTTTCTCACGCTCTGTATCTGCTCTCACCCACACCTTCCAGCCCACCTTGTCCCTTACTCTACTGTGCTCCCAAGTCGTCCTCTCCGGCCTGGCCTTCTCTCTCTGAGTGCCAGGCTAAGGGATGCTGCCTCCTCCTGGATGTCTCCAAGCTACAACCACCTTCCCTCCCAGGGTCCATCTCAGGAAGAGGACAAAGTGCCATCACCCAGGCCCGACATCCCAGAGTCCTCCTTCCCCCTGTTCCTGGGCCCTTCATGCTCAGTCCACCCCTAGGACCTCTCTAGCCCCATGGTTCCTGCCTGGGTCCAGGCGCTAGCATCTTGCTCTGGGTTATTGTGACAGTCTCCTCTCTGGCTTCTATCACTTTCCACTCAGCAGGCAGAGAACTACTTGAAAAACACCAATGTGACCTTGTCCATTCCCTGCTAAATTGTCATCAGGGAGAAGCTCCAAGCTTCCCAGCCCTCAGAGCTCCTGGGAGACCCCTGGCTGGCCATCCTCTGCAGCTTTACCCACACATACTCCTACCCCCTCATGTGGTGACCTTTGTTGGGACCCTCCCTGCCTGCCCTGGCGGCTTCCCATGAAATGCTGTCAGGACCTAACTCATTTTAGCCTGAGGCCTAAAGCCAGCAGGCTTGTGGTAGTGGAAAATGACAGGCCTGGCCAGATGCGATCGAGCCCCAGCCTCCCAACCTCCCCAGAGCTGCAGTGAGGGCCTCTGAGCCCCAGGCCCCATTGGCTTGCCCTTCCCTACCCCCCACTCAGACAAAGGTCCTTCAGACCTGGCTTGACCTCCCATTGGATGTTCTTTTCCCATTCACTTCATTGATTTTAAAAAACTGATTATAAAAGTAATATATGCTATTGAAAAATTTCAGAGAAGCAGAGAGGAGAAAATAGAAATAACACGAATTTCTCTCTCCAAAGATAAATAGTGTTAAACCACTTAAGAATATTTCCTTCTGGCCTTTTTCTATGAATATTATACACATTTCTCTATGTCTGTTATTAGTACACATTCATTGAAAAAATAAAACAATTTCAGGGGCACCTGGCTGGCTCAGTTGGTAAAGCAGATGACTCTTGATCTCGGGTCATGAGTTTGACCCCACGCTGGATATAGAGACTACTTAAAAAAATAAAATCTTCAGGGGCGCCTGGGTGACTCAGTCGGTTAAGCGTCCGACTTCGGCTCAGGTCATGATCTCGCGGTCCGTGGGTTCAAGCCCCGCGTCGGGCTCTGTGCTGACAGCTCAGAGCCTGGAGCCTGTTTCGGATTCTGTGTCTCCCTCTTTCTCTGACCCTCCCCTGTTCATGCTCTCTCTCTCTCTCTCTCTGTCTCAAAAATAAATAAATGTTAAAAAAAAATTTAAAAAAATAAAAATAAAAATAAAATCTTTAAAAATAAAGAATAAAAAATAAATAAAACAACTTCAAACAGCAGACATGTTTTAAAAATTAAGTGGAAAATCATCTAATAACAAGAGTGGGCTTTTTGGTGAGGTATGAACATACTTCCATTCATCTGTGCCTCTGCACATAGCATTTTCATAGATATGCTGTTTTATAAGCTGCTCTGTTTGAAAAAAAATTTTTTTAATGCTTATTTATTTTTGAGAGACAGAGACAGAGTGTGAGCAGGCAAGGGGCATAGAAAGAGACACAGAATCAGAAACAGGCTCCAGGCTCTGAGCTGTCAGCACAGAGCCCAACGTGGGGCACAAACTCACAAACCATGAGATCATGACCTGAGCTGAAGTCAGACGCTTAACCAACTGAGCCACCCAGGTACCCCTATAAACTGCTCTATTTTTTATTCACCAATCCTTTGAGCTGTCTTTCACTGAGGACTGAAACAACTTCCTCCTTTATGATGGCTGCCCATGGTCCCTCCTTTACTGACATTCTCCAATTTTCAGCCCTTACAAACGAGGCTGTAATGACTATCCTTGTACCTGTACCTATGCTCATATTTTCAAAAATAATTTCCTTCAGCTAAATTAAAAAAAAACAAACTGATCTTTTTTTTCAAAAAGAACACAAATAACTTAAAATATAAAAAAATGTGTGAATACGTAATGCATTCATATACAGTTGACCCTAAAACAACACAGGGATTAGGGGTGCTGACCCCCCACCCCCACAGAGTCCCGAAATCCACATATAACTTTTGACTTCCTCGGAACTTAACTGTTAATAGTCTCCTGTTGACCAAGAGCCTTACTGATAACATAAAGTCAATTAACACATATTTGTATGATATATGTATTATATACTGTATCCTTACAGTAAAGTAAGCTAAAGTAAAGAAAATGTTTTTAAGAACATGGTAAGGAAGAAAAAATACACTTATAGTATTGTACCGTATTTATCAAAAAAAAGTCTGCATATAAGTGCACCCACGCAGTTCAAACCCACGTCATTCTGGGTCAGCTGTAGTCCCAAAATAAGTCTCACCCCTCCCCCTTTCTCCTGTCCCTCCAGTCCTTCCCCTGAATGGAAGGAATGTTACCTTCCTTCCTCACCCACCTGCAGGGATGGTCTGTGTGTGCATCTAACAGCAGTGAATCGTCACATTATCCGTCACTTTGCCCTTCCATATCAGTATCAGGACATAAAGAACTTCCTACTTTTTGTTTTTTCCAGCTTCTTGGTATTCCTACTCCCTACCAATAGATAGGTTGTTTCCAATTTTTGCTATTACAAACAATGTTGCAGGGAATTACTCAGTAACAGGTCTTTAAAGCTCCCAATGCAAACTGCCTTCTAGAAAGGGTGTGCCTCTCTCTCTCTCTCTTTCAAAAATTAATAAATATTAAAACAATTTAGAAAGGGTGCGCCAATTTCTCCTCCTGCAAGAACATGTCTTCCTGTTTAAAATGAAATCCCTCAGAGCCTTCTAGATCCTGCTCATATCCGCATGTTACAGATGAGGAAAGTGAGGCACAGAGAGGTGACTTTCCAAGATCACTCAATGAGAGGTAGCACCCAGACTTCCTAACAACTCCCAGGTTGGGCTCCTGCCCCTCTACGGGCTGCCGTCCTCTGCCTGGGCCTCCCCAGGCAAGCCGCCATGCCACTCACAACGCTTTGCTATCCTCTTGTGTGTGTGCAAGGCCAGGTGTGAGTGAAAACAACAGGATGGCCCTCAGAGGACACAGCAGGAGTGGCCCGGAAGGACTGGACCAGGCCGAGAAGAGGCAAGCAGAGTGTGGAGTGGAGAGCCCAATGTCATTCGGAGTTCTCAGAGTGCTCTCCAAGTCCTTGTTTCATCGGTGCTTCTCATTATCTTCGAGATTATCATTGCCAGTTTACAGAGGGGGCTCTAGATCACGGGCACAAAGCTAAAACGTAGCAGAGCTGGGATAGGATCCAAGCCAGGGCTTCCTGTATTCATAACACAGAGGAGGCTGCACTGGGCTGAAGTAGGTTAGGGCTGGGGTGTGGTTGGGTGGTCAGGATTCAGGGGTCCCTTTTCCGAGTGTCAGAGATGGTAAGACAGGGAGGTCAGCCCTGTGGGTGAGGTGGGCATCACCACCATTACAGCCGCTGGTGTCACCTAGAGGAGAGGAAGAGAGCTGGGAGCTGGGTGAGGGGGTGAGGGAGACGGTGGGGGTGGGGAAAGGGCCAGGCAGTATTTAACAAGCCTCTACCACCCTACCAGCCCCCCAGCCTTGCAGGCAGCTGGAGCTATTTCCATGGGGCTGCCAGAGGAGGCCTCGGAGAGGCTGGGGGAAGGGAGGGACCTACTGATCCACTCAAAATAAAATGTGCTCCCCCACTCCTAAAGCTGAGCTTTCTTAAGAGCGTCCTCCCTTGCTCTGGCCCTGAAAAGGCAGAGCATCTCTGCCCAGGGGCACCAAGGACCTGTCTTTGCAACCTGGCACTCCTGATGCAAGGTGACGAGGGCAAAGAAGGGGCTTGGACTTTCTCCAGGGACCAGTGGGAGCCACGGAAGAGCTGGTACAATGGACGGAGCCCCCCGCTGGGGTCAGGAGCTCTGTGCCTGTGTTTGTCAACTGGCAGGGAGTAGGGTGGCAAGAAGAAGTCGCACCCTGTCATTTGACAAATGGAAACTGAAACTCAGAGACTAAGAAGTAACTTCGCCAAGGCGTGAAGGGGTGGAGAGGTGAGAGTAGAATCCCAGACTTCCTGGCTGTGCCCTTTCGCCTGTGCCTGTACACGGGCTCCTATTAGGCATGTGTGCTATGTGTGGTGCATCCGTGTTGCTGGAGAATATGCAGACACGTGCGCATAGGTGCTACGGGTGTACGCAGATTGCACGAAGGGGCCGCAGTAGGCGGATGGACACACGTGCATCCGCGGTGTCGTGTCGGTGGGCGTGTTGTGTCTCCTGGGTGTTGTGTCAGGCATGTGAGCGAGGGCATTGGACTTCCCGTGTGACTTCCCTCCACGCCAGGACGGCAGAGGGGTGGGGGGTGCGGCAGGCCTGCTTTGGGAGGAGGAGGGGAGAGATCCCATGCCCGCCCTCCTCACCCCCACACGGGCCTCCCACCCTTCGACGTGGCAGCTGGCAGGAACGCCCTTTCAGTCGCAAGGCCCCACACTCCACTGAGAGAACCCGAGATTGCAGAAATTGCGTTTCCCTGACTCATGCTTTGGGCTGCGAACATATTCTTGGCTCCTGGACAGCATCTCAAAGAACTGCCTGTGGTGGCCCTGGCCCTCTGAGGGAAAGGGCCCACAACGGATTGGTTTCCAGAGCCTTCTTTGGCTCCAGTTTTATCCCATGTAAAAAGGAAAAAAGCATTGCACTTCCTTCCAGTTAATGTCCTATAATTAAGAGTGAGATACCAGTTGGGTGCCCAGCGAGGCCAGCCGTAGCAAAGTGCCCCATAAACGTCATTTTTCTGTCCTCCCCTTTCCCTACCTTCCCTTGGACAAATAGACTTAGTTTAAGTCTCAGGGCTGAATGCAACTCATTGTGTGCTCCTACATACTCCACTTAGCCTCCCTGAGTCTCAGTTTCCTCAGTTTTAAGATGGTGACATTCCTACTTACCCTGAAACAGTTAAATATGATATGAGTACGGTGAACACTTAAATGATCTTTTATTTTTTGTCCTAGGATGCTGTGGGGCAAGGACGTGTGAATCTAGCCACTGGGGCCAGAGCAAGCTGTTCCTGTAACCCCTGGTGAACCGGGGCCTGCCCATCTGGCTGGGTCAATTAGAAGCTGGTTTGGGGGAAGGAGGACTGGGGGTCCAATGTCTGGGCTCTGGCCCAGCTCGATCTCAGACTTGCTGTGTGATCTTGGGCAAATTTCCACCCCTCCCTGGGATGGGATAGATGTGGGGGGCAGGAACAGCTCCTGCAGGCAGCCGAAGGCACTGAAGGAATCCAGATCTGAAATGCTGGAAAGTCTCTCTGCAATGCAAGAGTGTTTCCTCCCTCCAAAAAGAGTGCTTTTTCCAGAAAGTGCAGCCTGGGAGTGTGGGGGAAGGGCCACAGCCAGGCCTGGGCTAGGCTCAGAGCTAAGAATAATGTGGCAAAGTCTCTCAACATTTTTTTTTGCTGATCTTGGAAATTTAAAGGAGCCGTTGTCTTTCTTCACGGAGGCGGTGCTTGGAGCTCCAACGACTCAGGCAGCCACCTCCCATCACTCACTCACTGTGCTTACCAAGTTCCTCTTCTGGGCATGCGCTATGCTGGGTACCGGGGACCCTGAGTAGGAGGCCGGGGTCTCCAGTGACACTCAGTGACAATACAGGGTGATGACACGTCAATCCTGCCATAGAGGAGGCTTCTGACCCAGTTTGAGCTACAGTAGCGATCTGGTAAGACTGCCAGAGGGTCTTCCAGACCCAGCCTTTTCCTTAGGCATCAGGAGATTCTCTCTCTGTGAATGGGGGTATTAGTCCTTTCTACTCTGACCTTCTAGGATTCTAGGTTTATCTAAGGGCAGGAGCCTCGGCTTACTCTTCCCCCTCAGGGCAGTCACTGAGAGTCACAGCATTCAGCTTACCCCTAAAAGTGTTGGTGAGTCCTCAGAGAGCTAAGAGATGGAACAGTGAGGAAGAAAGGGAATCTGTTCGATTTTGACAATCTAGACCTACTGGAAACCAAGACCAACCTTTCGTTTATTCCACCAGCTTTGACGGACTCTTAGTGCATGGGCTGATTGCCATCTGAGGACCAAGCTGGGCGTGGGGGTGGGGTGGAGGGTGGGGTATGGCGTGTGACCCAGGCAGTTTCCTTGGATAGCAAAGACTTATCCTTAAAAGCAATACACAATTAAGGCAGGAAAGCACGTGAGAACCATGACAGCCACTCCAAGGAAACAGACACCCCTCTATAGAGGAGCAATTTTGTTAATGATCAGACCTATCCTAAGAAAGAATACTGAGCTGCCTCTGTGGGACTCCCTGTTCCTGGAGGTGCTGTGTGCTTGCCTTTGGGATACTGTTGAGAGGCTTCTGCCTGGGGCTGTGCCCAGGAATCCACGACCTCTGAGATGCCTTGCAGCCCAGAGCCCCTGCTTCTTTTCTTCTAAGATTCTCTGACTATGAGATTTAACACTCTAAGATTCCTTAGATGGATTCAAAGATTCCATGGGGGTTCAAGTAAGATATCACCTTCTATGATGGTCACTTCAGGATTCAAGTTCTCTCCAATTCTGACCCTGATTCACAGAGTCTGAACCTCTTCTAATCTAAGATTTCTCACAGTCTGTGTAATCAGACTTTGAGCAGCAGCCCCTAACCCAGACTTCCAAGTTAGTCACCAGCAGCAGACTGGGGTGGCCAGAAAGGACCCTCCCCCCACCCCTCTGCCAGGGACCCAGATGATTCATCCACTGGGTGCTGGGATTCATTTGTTCCCCACGATCCAAGGATGCACCAGGAAGAAAGAAGATACTCAGGATAGTTTATTGATTGAATGAATGAATGAATGAATGAATGAGTGAGCGAATGAAGGGTCTCTCTACCCTGTCCCTTCCTCTCCACATTGTGCCCATTTGTTATCTATCCCTTCACTATTAGAAGACTTGCGGGAGGTATGGGCATGTCCTAAATAATCTTCTGCTGCCTTCTTGAGTTCCCTACTAACCTGCATGTTTCCTTCTCATCATGTACATCCTTGAGGGCAGGGACTTTGTCCTTTTCTCAGCTCTATCTGTAGCACCTAGAAGAGAATTGAATATCCAGCTTAGCTCAGAGCTCAAGGGACTATCAGTTGTGGGAGGGTGGGGTAAGAGGGGTTGATAGACCTGGAGCCATGGGAGGAAACCCGGACAGGGAGGGGGCAGGGATAACCAAGGAGAGAGGGAGCCAGACTTACAGATGGGAAGGAAGCAACGAATGACAGCACCACATTTCACAGCCAAAGAAGGAACTGTGGCCTAGAAAAAGAAAGTAACTTGCTTAGGGTCACACAACATATTACTTAGTGGACAGTCAGGGTTCTCCTTCCTGCACACCCCTCCAGACCCGGCCACACTACGACGTTCCCCCGGAGTCCCCGCCTCTATCACTTCAAGACTTTCCAGGGTGAGGGTCCGCTATTGGGCCCCTCAGGACCCCTCTTCCCCTCAGGGCAGTCACTAAGGTCGAGCTCCGGTGATCAGGAGAAGCTGGGAATGGAGAAAGATGCTGCTTCTCAGTTTCTGACCACCTCCCCTGAGACAAAGCAGAGGGGTCCTGACTGAGGAGGGGGCGTGTCGGAGAACCCAATTAAGTTTCAGCTCTAAAACGGGGGAACGGATCCCCTTGGGGCAGAGACCTTGCAAGGGAAAGGGCTGCTGGAAGGAAGTGCGATCCGGGGTAAGATTGTGGGGATTGGGGATGCTCCTCTCTGGGGAGCTGGACCCTGAAACTCAGTGTCCCCTCCAGCTCAGTGATTCCAACTACCCCCCTCCCCACCCCCCGCGCGCTCCCCACCTCCAGAACCGGAAAAGTCCGGAGTCTCCGCAGTGTCCACGCGCAGCGCAGGTCCTGCGGTCCGGTGCCCGGCCTCTCTGCTGGGGGTTCCCAGCGCGCCCCCCCCATTGGGGGGCAGTAGGACCCAGGGGCCGGGTGAGAGCGCGCAGGGGGAGGGGCGGCAGCCAGGGCGGTCTGGGGGAGGTCTTTGGCTGTGTTTTTTTTTTTTTTTTTTTTTTTTTTTGGCTGAGCCGGGGCGCCCTCCGGAAGCGTTTCCAACTTTCCAGAAGTTTCTCGGGACGGGCGGGAGGAGGGGAACGCCATATATAGATCTGGGGAGCCGGGAGCGGCGGAGAGTGGAATCCGTCCGCGGCTTGAGTGGGACGACTGTCCGGCGCCAGCCCACCCGGCCCAGGTGAGGGAGGGGGCCGGTCTGCGTGCGGCGGGCGCTTTGGGGGTGCTCCGGGGAGTGAGACAGAGTGGGAGGCCGCCGGGAGGGATTGGGGGCCAACCCAGAGCCGCAAACCGGAGTCCTTGGCACTTAGGGAGCAGCTGGGGCGTTTGGGGTCGGGAGCCGGGGGCCAGACGGTGACGGCTGAGTGAGCCTGTAGGACTAGGGCGAGATCAGGGCAAGGGTGGGGAGTCGGGGCGCTCAGAGGCTCGGAAAAAGTGCAGGCTTCCATGGGAGTTTGGGGCAGGGGTGCTGACGGCAGGGAGGACACAGTGGGGCTGGGAGCCAGGATGCTGAGACTGCCTTGTGCAGGAACCAGAAGGGAGGAGGTGGGGTCTGGGGGCCTCTCCCCCAGGGGTGGGAGGCCAGGCCAGCTTTGCAGTTCGGGGCGCCTCCACCTCTAGGGCTAAGGCCCGGGGGCCGGCGGAGGTAGGTGGACCAACCTCCTGACGGGCAGGGGGGCATCTGCGCCTCCTGAAAGTAGGGTGGTAGGAAAGGAGATGAAGTAGTCTTGGCTTTTCCTGGGAGGGGTTCTTGGGATCCCCACCGTTTGGGAAGAGTCACAACCGGTGGCTCCATTTCTGATCAGCAGCCTGCATGTGTCCATGTTGGCAGCTAAAGGAGCAGCTTGACCAGTGTCCCCCACCTCCCTTGGGAAGCGGGTGAGGAATCAGCAGGCTCCATATCCCCCCACCCAAGAGGGGAGGGTTAGCTGATTAGAAGGCTTTGAGTCGCCCACTCTCAACTCTGTCCACTGCCACCTGGTTCTTGGAGTGGCTGCAGGGTTAAGGCTACTTCCAAAGGCCAGGGTTCCCTGCCCCCAGCCTAGGGACATTCCTGAGGCGGCCAGAGTGGAGGAAGAATGAAACCACTTCCAGCATGGCCCGGAGGCCCTGCCCCTCCTCTTCTCCGTTTCCGGCAGGTCCCTCTGGGCTGTAGGGCCCGGATGGAGGGGAAGGAAGCTGGAGGGAAACTGGGGGCCTTGGTTCCCTGGAAGCCTCTGGCTGGCACCACACCCTCCTGTCTTCAGATGGTTCACCTGCCCATCCCCCCCTCCTGAGGCCTCCGGATCCAGTCCTTTTGTTTCTGGTCACCGGGATTGCCAGCAGAAATGGTTTTGTTTTGTTTTGTTTTAACCTCACTGTGTAACAGGATACCACATCCAGGCTTCCTCCGGGGGCTCTGCGGGGGCTCTGCGGGTGCTTCCCGGAGGAAGAAGCCCTGCGCTGGGAGGCCTGCCTCCCCACTGATCTTGTGGGACCTGGGGTGGCTCCCTGCCCCACTCTGGCCTCAGTGGCTCCCGCTGTACAGTGAGGTGGACAACCTCCAAGGTCCCTGTGGAGCTGGGACTAGCTGTGCCTTCCTTTGTGCCAGGGGCAGTGTAGATGGGGTCCCATGTTGGGGTTGGGCCTTCCAGGCCCCGCCTCACCACCGCTCCAGCTCTGCCCTAGCCCATCCTCCTCACTCTTCTGTTTTCTTTCAGAATGAAAAAGGCAGGCACTGACCTCCCCCTGAGGCAGTTTCCAGGTACTTTAGACTCCCTCGAAGTGTTTGAGATCCTCTCTGGTGACCCCTAGCATTTGCTTCTCTTCCCTCTTACTTACAAAAACCCAGAATCCAGTCCCAACTCAGTCTGGCTAGCTGTGGGCACAGCCCTTGGCTCTCTGATCGAACAGTTTTCTTTGTGGGACTGTAAAGTCGTCTAACCTCGGCCTCAGGGCTGGGATTTCTCTGTGGCAACGCGGGCTGGGCTGTGGGAGGCTGGCTTGCTTGCAGTGACTTGCCTCCCTCTGTTGCCGCTGCTGGGTCAACGTTAAGGGCGGCCCTTCTCCACAGCCATGCACCTCCCTGCAGAGACCCTGTGCAGACTCAAGGAGGCTCTGGGCCACCCCCTGGGACCTGCACCCAGGCCTCCTGCTTCCCAGGCTGGAAGCCCCCCTCTGCTGGCGGCGGATGGAGATAATTCAGTTTCCAAGCCTGCCACGTCACCTAGAGTGGGAGCTAGAGCAGGAGGAGCAGGAGCGCGGCTGTGTGGCTGCCTGAGGAATCCCAAACTAGTCATTTGGAGCTTTCTTGGAAAGCCCCTCCCAGCCCTTTGAGGTTCTGGTTGGCTGGGGGTGGGGGCTGTCAAGATGGTGTCTGCCACGTGGCAGGGCTGGGAGCTGGGCTCCTTGACTCTCTCCCAGTGGGATGCTAGTGGCCTTTTCCCCCCCGGGTCTGTGCTCTGGCATCAGCTGTATGGACTAGAGGTGGCCTTCGAGTTGAGTGACCAAATGCCTGTTGTCCAGGCAGAATAATCAGTAGTGCCCCATTTTACTCTCTTAGGCATCCTTTTGTGTGCAGTAATTCTTTGGTCTTTCTGCTTTTGAGGCTCCAGTCCTGATGGGGAAGGAGCTAGGGCTGGGAGGAAGGTGGGCCCTGAGATCCCCCCTCTTGTCTGCGCTCTAGGGTACAGGCCTCTCTTGGGCCTTGTGCCGCGCCCCCCCCCCCCCCCCCCCGCACGTCCTTTGCTTCCCCTTTACGCTGCACCTTCCGAGAGGTGGCCGCCCAGGGAGGGGGGACCCGCCTCGGTTCACAGGATGGCTACAGCAGTGGAGTCTTTCCAGAGACCCAGTGCTCTTGCAGGCAGGCCGAAGTCCTGAGGGTCCTCTGCTAGGATTCTCAATTTGGAGGTCCTTAAGGACCCCAGGATGGGATCCGCTGGAGCAGTGGGACCCCAGCCTCCACCAGAGTTCCTACCAACCCTTCCCTTCCCCCTATCCATCTTGCCTGAAAGTAACGGGGAAGTATCCCATGTGGAGAGACTGTCCTGATTGGAGGCCCCGGGAGGAGAGTGAGGCTTGTTTTGGGGACCAGTGCTATTGCTGTGGTTTGGAAGGGATCCTGAGGAGAACCCTGAAGCCACAGAGCGGAGGGCCTGTGTGATAGCCAGGCCCTGTCAGATTGGAGGGCAGAATGGAATCTGAGGTGGACCCAGCTTCCTGTGAACACGCTTCTGGTTAGCCTCTGGTGAACGGGAGGGGGTGTCATTGCTCCATTCAACTGTGACTTACTCCTCCTCCAGTATCCTTCCTCTCAGGAAACCTACCCCTCCACCCCACTTTTGTCCTGGGGATTTCCCATCCATTCTCGGGACTGTGGACAGATGGACAGGCATGTCCCTGCTAGGATAGAGGCCTTGGGCATGGAGACCTAGACCTTTATGGCTTGGCAAATGGAGACTGAAGCTGAGAGAGGAGTGGACACACACTCAAGGTCACCCTTGGGGCTGCAGAGTTTAGCATCTGGGTTCCCCCATTTAATGAGTGAGCCAATCGGTGACTCATTAACATCCCAGGGCAGGGTAAAAGGCACAGGGGGAGGGGCAGTCCTTCATCCTGTCCCAACAGGACATCCTTTGTCCAGGCACCTGAGCTTCATACAGACCCTCAGTCCATCCGCCACATGTTTCCACTGGAAAAGCGTCCCGGGGTCATATGAGATCAGAGCTAATCTGTATACAAAATGAGGACCCTAAGTCTGGCCAAGTGACCCTGATTTTTGTTCATTGAGGAACAGCTGAGGCCCATTGTGTGCTAGGCACTGGAGATGTAGAGGATAACCAGACTGGCTCGATTTCTTGTCCACTCGGAGTTCATAGACTAGTTAGGGATGGAGATCACGTATAATAAACACACAAGACTGACTGTTGTAAGTTCTGTGTAAGAAATCAATAGGGTGGAGCTGTTGCCTTGCTAGAAACCCTGCTCCGGATTAGGAGCTCAGAGAAGGCCCCAGAGAGACTGGGCAGACTGAGACCTCTGATCTGGGCAACTCTTGAGTTAGGTCTGGGTTCCCCAGAACTCTGAGCTCTCTTGATCCCATCTGCAGGGGACTTGGTGGCTGCCAGAAGGCTGGGGATGGTTCTTGGGGAGGAACATCTAGGGTTTCAGGGCCACCCTCTCTCCAACCCTCACAGGTCCCCCGTGGTGCGTACAACCCGCCTCCCAGCCATGCGCCTCCTCGCGCTCATCGGCGCCTGCTGCCTCCTGGCCGTGGCTCTGGCCGCCGAGGTGAAGAAGCCCGCGGCTGCTGCAGCACCGGGCACGGCAGAGAAGCTGAGCCCCAAAGCGGCCACGCTGGCCGAGCGCAGCGCCGGCCTGGCCTTCAGCCTGTACCAGGCCATGGCCAAGGACCAGGCGGTGGAGAACATCCTGCTGTCGCCCGTGGTGGTGGCCTCGTCCCTGGGGCTCGTGTCGCTGGGAGGCAAGGCGGCCACGGCCTCCCAGGCCAAGGCGGTGCTGAGCGCGGAGCAGCTGCGGGACGAGGAGGTGCACGCGGGCCTGGGCGAGCTGCTGCGAGCGCTCAGCAACAGCACGGCGCGCAATGTGACCTGGAAGCTGGGCAGCCGCCTGTACGGGCCCAGCTCGGTGAGCTTCGCAGAGGACTTCGTGCGCAGCAGCAAGCAGCACTACAACTGCGAGCACTCCAAGATCAACTTCCGCGACAAGCGCAGCGCCCTGCAGTCCATCAATGAATGGGCGGCGCAAACCACCGACGGCAAGCTGCCCGAGGTCACCAAGGACGTGGAGCGCACGGACGGTGCCCTGCTGGTCAATGCCATGTTCTTCAAGCGTGAGTCCAGAGGGGTGGGGCGGCCGGGCACAGAGCCTTCAGCAGCTGGGGTGGGGAGCCAGCTCGGCACGTGTTGCCCAAATGCCTGACAGGTGCCAGGGCAGAGGGCGGACATGGCGGTGGCTGAGCCGAGGGTCCTCCTGAAAGAGTTCTCTGTCCGGTGGAATCAGCCGGACCCTGACTGTAGAGAGCTGTTCCTCATAGCTTCAGGCAGCATGTCATGGGGCCAACGCCCATGTCCCCCAACGCGGGGAGCATGTACTCTGTGGACTGGGTGCTGGGGTGGGGGGGAAGGTGAGCCCCAAAGACTAGAACGGAAGCCTGTGGCCGAGAGAGATCCAGAGTGTGCAGTTGGGGGGCTGTGTTCTGAGTGGGGGCCGTCTATTTCTGACCTTGCGTTCTGCTTCCCACTCCAGCGCATTGGGACGAGAGGTTTCACCACAAGATGGTGGACAACCGAGGCTTCATGGTGACCCGATCCTATACTGTGGGTGTTACCATGATGCACCGCACAGGTGGGTAACCTGCGGAGCCGGGGGCCGAGGTGGGGGGGGTGAGGGTGCTCGGGGCCTAGCCTGCCCCCAGCCCTGCGTGCCCAGTGCCCTCTCGGCTCTCCTCCCAGGCCTCTACAACTACTACGATGACGAGAAGGAGAAGCTGCAGATTGTGGAGATGCCCCTGGCGCACAAGCTCTCCAGCCTCATCATCCTCATGCCGCACCACGTGGAGCCCCTCGAGCGCCTTGAGAAGCTGCTGACCAAGGAGCAGCTGAAGATCTGGATGGGGAAGATGCAGAAGAAGGCTGTCGCCATCTCCCTGCCCAAGGGTGTGGTGGAGGTGACCCATGACCTGCAGGTGAGGGATGGCCCAACTTGGGGTCTGCAGGGCCTGGAGGAGAGGGGTGCTTGGGGCACCCATTCGTCAGCTCAGCCGGTCTGTCCTGAGCCTCCGTGGGTGTCCAGGTAGTACTGGGCGCTGCTGCGGGGAGAGGCTTGGGACCTGCCTTTGGGAACATAATGGTGACATCCGTAGTTAAATGCGATAGAGCGCCTGCTGTGTGCCAGACACTCTTCAGAGCACTTCGTAGATGTTAACCTTTTAATCCTCGAAACAACTTCATTAGGTAGGACTAATAAGCTTCTTAGAGATGAGGAAACCGAGGCTCAGGAAGGTTAAACAACTTACCCACAGTCACGCAGACGGTAACTCAGACATCTGGCACCAAGCTGTGCCTTAGTCCCGTACCGTACTGCCTCTGAGCCTGAGGTGCCCCCAGTTCTAGACTGTTCCAGCCGAAGGGTCGTCCCCCGTGCAGCAGTAAGACGAACAATGGCTGTCAGCAGTGAGGCACTCGGGGTGGCTGGAAACTGAACCCATGCATTCAACGTTATCTTCTCCTCATGACCACCCTGGGTGTTGGGCAGTGGCTTAAAGGGAGGCAGTGACTTGCTGAGGTCACCTTGGTTAGTGAGTGGTAGAGCTGTGATGAGTCCTCAGGGTGAAAATTCAAGGTGGCCTTTTTGTCAGTCAGGAGAGATTTTTTTTTTTTTTTTTTTTACCTACTCAAAAGGGAAAACTTTTATCTCATTCGTGCCTTGGATGCCAGAAATGGCTCCTTGGTAAGCTTCTCACTCACGGGATTGATTCAGATTCACTGCTGACACTGTGGAGAGAAAGCTTGTGATGAAATGGGGCTTCGGCTCCAGACTACGGACTAGTGGCCCTTGCGTGGCCTGTGCTGTGGGTCATGCTGAGGTGTCCAGAGAGGAGCCATCACCACTTCCTGGATCCGTCCAGGTTCTTCCCCAGCTTCTCCTTCTGCGGTGGCTGCTCTGACGCCATCCTCCCTTTTTTTCTCCCGTGTCTTCCTGGAACCCCGGGTGGACACACAAGTCCATGGGGTACATGGAGTTGAGAAATTTGACGTGTGTGACTTGTGTAAGGTCATTGGGACTGGAGTCGCTGGGCCTAGAACACCTGTCTCAGGACCCCCTGACCCTCAGGACCCCAGCTCAAGTGCCTGTTTGGCCTCACCAGGGAGGTGGCCTGTCCTGCAGAAACCTGGGCCCGGAAGCTGCTGGTGACTTGGCCAGTAGTCCTTCTCTGCAGCGTCTTCCTCACTGAGCTGCAGGGAGACCAGGCTCCGGTCATGGGGGATAAGGAAGGCTTCCTGGAAAACGGGGTGGTTAAAGCATTCTACAGGGATGGGGGTGGCCATTGAGACACCATTGAGGGTGCCGGCTGTTCAGTGAGACTGTCGAATAAAGTGCTGGGAGAGGTATGCTAAGGGGTAAGGCCACAGCACAAGGCACAGTTGACATACGAAAGCACTTGTACTTGGCTTCCGGTGGCTCTGCAGAGCCATGGCAAGTGTGTGTGTTGGGAGTGGGGTGCATGTTTGTGGGGGTGCGTTTTAATTTTGTACTATGGGAATACGTAAAAACGTATATTGGGGCGCCTGGGTGGCTTAGTCGGTTGAGCGTCCCACTTCAGCTCAGGTCAGGATCTCATGGTTTGTGAGTTCAGGTCCCACATTGGGTTCACTGCTGTCAGCGCAAAGCCCGCTTCGGATCCTCTGTCCCCCTCTCTCTACCCCTCCCCTGCTTGCAGTCTCTCAAAAATAAACAAACATTTAAAAAAAGATGTATCATGTATACATTAAAACTTGATCAGTGTAATGAACTCTCCTGTATCCATCACCCAGCTTCAATCATCAGCAGCTCATGACCGATAAGGAGTCATCTACACACAGCCATTTCTCCCCCAACAGATTATTTTTTGTTAATTGTTTGTTTAGTTTTGAAAGAGGGAGAGAGAGCATGATGGGGAGAGGGGTAGAAATAGAGGGAGACAGAGGATCCAAAGCAGGCTCTGTGCTGACAACAGAGAGCCCCCTGTGGGGCTTGAACTCAGACCTGAGCCAAAGTTGGACACTCAGCCTAATCAGCCGGGTGCCTCACCCCCATCAGATTATTCTGAAGCAATTCCCAGGCAGAAAGCACCCTGGACAGGTTTTAAAGCCCCAGGATTATATGGTCATAGTTACCCTTAGAGTAGTCTTCCTTACATTTGAGTGTGCCAAGAATTACCTAGAGATTTTGTTAAAGAAGCTTCCTGGGTCCTCCCCCAGAGATTCTGATAGGTGGCTCTGGGAGAGAGGGGGTCAGGAGACGTGTGTTCCATATAAGCTCCCAGGTGGTGCCCGTACTGGCAGTCCGTGACCCGTGCTTTGAGAAGCACTGATCAAGATTTCTCAGCAGGACCGGGGATAAATTCTGCCTTTCTCCCGAGTCTCCCTGTCCTTATCTGTTATGTGGCAATTAGAAGTTCTTGCAGGGTTGTCGTGAGAGTTAAGAAAGCAGTGGTTCGAAGTGCCTACATCATGTCTGGCATACAGGAGGTGACGGGGAGGTGGTAATCTCTGCTCTGAGGAAGGGGTAGGAGGTGATGGGTGGTGAGGGTGGAGGGTGCGGGTCTAGGAGCCTTGCCCATCTCACGGCCTCACCCGGCACCTGCCTCATCCCGCAGAAACACCTGGCCGGGCTGGGTCTGACTGAGGCCATCGACAAGAACAAGGCAGATTTATCACGCATGTCGGGCAAGAAGGACCTGTACTTGGCCAGTGTGTTCCACGCCACTGCCTTCGAGTGGGACACAGAGGGCAACCCCTTTGACCAGGACATCTATGGGCGCGAGGAGCTGCGAAGCCCCAAGCTCTTCTATGCTGACCACCCCTTCATCTTCCTGGTTCGAGACACCCAGAGTGGCTCCCTGCTGTTCATTGGCCGCCTGGTTCGGCCCAAGGGTGACAAGATGCGAGATGAGCTGTAGGGCCCCAGGGTCGTGGGATGGCAGGAGGCAGCCGAAGGCTCCTGAGACACATGGGTGCTATGGGAGGGAGGGAGTTGAGGTACTGACCTTGGATAGTCCATGGGGTAGGGGTGGGCAAACAGAGCAGGCTTCCTGTGTGTCTGAGCAGACTTCCCAGCCATCTGCTTGGACGTGGGCTCCCAGATACCATGATGCTGAGCCCAGGAACCCCAGGGACCCCACATTCTGTGGGACCTGGGCAGTAGTCATGTCCTGCCCTCAGAGCCCTGGGCTTAAGCCTGCCTCAATCAGTGTTCATATTTATAGCCAAGTGCTTTCTCATCTGTGAGACGGAATCGAGCTAGTGGGGGCTCACCCCAGGCCCTGTGGAATGGGGGCCCTCTTTCCCTGACCCGACCATCACCTCAGCCCTCTCTCCAGCTCTATTCCAATCCTCTCCCAACTTCCCTCAACTATAAAATGAGGTGCTGCACCCCCTGGGACAAGTACCCCCATGATGGCCCTGGCCCCAGTTGAGGGGGGGATCGGGAAATAGCTCATGGGGGTGGGGGTGGGGGCTCATGGGCGGATTCTGGTCAGGCATCATGGGGATGAACTTTTTTTCTCCATTTGTAGATTTTCAAAGATAGGGAGGGAAGGGGGAAAATGAGCCTTTGTTGCTGTCACATCAAGAACTTATTTGTACAATTTTTTTTTCAATAAAACTTTTCCAGTGAAGTTTTGTTGGAGCCTGGAGGGTGACTGGATCAGAGATTCCCATGTCATTTTTCCCGGGAGACATGGGCTCCTTGTGTTAAGCCAGGGCCCATATCAATATGGTGCTGAAATGCTGGCAGATAACCGCAGGCCCCCTACATGCCGACTCGGGAAATGGTTTTGGCTTTGGCCGCCCTGGAGAGGTGGCTTTGGGGCTGGGGTGACAGTGCTGGACCTGGAGCCCAGGTCATTCTACACTGGAACTTTGGCTCTCTAGTCTTCAGTTTCCTAGCTTTTCACTTCAAACTGATCTCATCCATAGCCAGGTTAGATAGGCTGCCTGACTGAGCCCGGCTTTGGCAGGAAGGAGCTTGTGGGATCCTTGTCCCATTTGGGTGTGCAGCAGGAAAGGAGGAGGGACCTGACACAGCCCTCCTCACATGGTCCTTGGGGCTCTTGACCCCATAGCTCAGGAGGAGAGAGGGTGAGTGGGGCAGAGGAAACTGGATTCGACACTGCTTGCTGGCAGTGTAGTCTCGGGCAGGTCACTTCCTCTCTCCGGGCGCCTCTCTGGCTTCCCTCTTCCACCAACTTTGCCCTGGGGATTGTTGGTCCAGGGAGGGGAGCCCCTGCCTGGCTGGGCAACCCAGTTGGAGTCTTCCATGATGTGAATGGGGCTGCAGAAAGGCCAGCTGACTGACTCCTGTTAGTACCAAAACAGCGTTTAGAACACCGCTGCCAGAGCTCCAGGTCTGTCCCGTGCAATGGACCCAGTAAGTCAGATGTCTGCCCTCAGGGGCTTCATCTGAAAGTGGAAGCCTATAGTGACAAGCATGCTCACTCCTCACTGTGTTCCAGTCCCCTGGATCATTCTGTTCCAGACTTGCTGTACTCATTCCCTGCCTCAGGGCCTTTGCACTAGCTCTTCTTTCTGCCTGACAAGCGGTTCTTTGTCAAGGGTACTTTTTTTTTTTTTTTTGTCATCCGGAACTCAGCTTGAATGTCATTTGCTCCACAAGGCCTTCCCTGATAACCCAATGTAACTAGCGACTCTCCTGCCTCAGTGTCTATACTGTGTTTTCTCTTTTTACTGACTCCTTAATGCTGTGAAATTTTCCACCTATTGACACATTCACTGGCTGTCCCCACTATTAGAATGGAAGCCCCATGAAAGTAGGGGCCACATTTTGTTAATCACTGTATGCATCATCCCCACATAAGACACTGAAAATATATTTGCTGAGTTAGGAAGTGAAGCAGCTGTGCTAGAAGGGTAAAAGGGCTGTGGGAGTACAGAGGGGGAAGCCGTGACTGCCAAGGGGAGATACAGAGGGCTCCCAGGAGGAGGTGACATGTGGGCTGCCTTGAAGGGGTGAGTAGGTATTCTTTTTTTCTTTTTTTTTTAAATCAGAATAATAATTTAAATATCAGCTGGTACTACCTTTGCGTTTTGCTTCTAACACCATGTTTGTGCAAAACACCATGTCAGTCTCTTGGTGTCCCGTGCTATGGACATGGATATAATTTTATCCAAATTCTCCACATTTGGATATAATTTTATCCAAACCTCTTAGCAGCTTGGCTAAGTAGGAATTCTCTCCGTTTTAGTGGTGGGATCACCAAGGCCGAGGGAGGTTAAATAACCTGCCTGAGGCCCCACAGCACAGCCAGTGGGGCTGAGCTGGGAGCTGCTTCTAGAACGTTGGCTAGTTCTCCCTCCATGCCACGTGGGAAGGGCCGGAGAGGAACTGGCCAGATTCTAATAGCCTGCTCGTAGTCTATACATGTCACCCCACGTCTTCCCCACAACGGCCCAGTTAGGTGGGAAGTCCTCCTAATCACACTAGTGTGGCTCAGAGATGGGCAGAGCCTGCACAAGAATCCAGGCCTCCTGGACCCAAAGTTCAGCCTGCAATAGCGCCCTCAGCAGGTGGGAGTGCCCCACCAGAGGGGAGCTCACAGTGAAAGAAGCCAGGCCTGGGGGTGGGGGCCACCCAGATGACCCAAAGGGGGCCCTGAGGCCACCTGAGGCCATCTGGGCGCCTGTGGGGAGGGTGGTGAGAGGTCTGAGCTCCCTCCTCATCATGAAAGGTGGAGTTGCTAATGTGGAAGGTGACAGGGCAGGAGGCAGAGGTAGTCAGGTCAAGGTTGGGTTGGGGTCAGACACCAGGTCAGTGCCACCAATGGCCCATCCTGCCCTGTGTGGAGCTTTCCTGTCGCCTGGAGGCCATTGGAGGGCTGTCCTATTATTCCCACCATGCTGCTTGCTAAAGCCGCAGAGATGATGATGATGACTGCTGGATTGTGAGGGTCCTGGATGTAGTGCAAGGGCGGGAAGGTGGGGATGAACTCTACTGGGCACCGACTCGGGGCCTGGCACCGCTGTGTCTGATCTCATTTAATCCTCAGCGCTTACCTGAGGGGTAGCTATTACTGTCCCATGTTACAGATGAGAGGGGGAGTGGCCGGCCCAAGGCCACCCAGCAGGTCAATGACGGGGTCCGGCCTATATGGGAACCCAAGCATCCTGGCTGTGGAGGAGACAAGTTGTGGACAGGCATGAGTGCCGCACTCTACAGTTCATAGTGGGTAGTCACCAGTGGGTTTCCATGTAATCTTAACCCCAGTCCCTGCTGCACGGAGCTCGTTGCCCTGCATCTATGGAAGAGTACCCCAGCTGAGATCTTGAGAGCAGGCCCTGGTCTGCCTGTATCCTGCCACACCCCATACCTAGCACAAGGCCTGGGACACAGGAGGTGCCTAATAAATGCTCACTCAAAGAAATCGTCCAGTGGGTGCTCTGGTGCTTAGCAGCAGAGGCCCTGGAGCCTGACAGACCTGACCTGACCTGTGGTCCTGCATCCCGGCTTTTCCCTGGCATGGTGACCTCAAGCTTCTGAGAAGATGAAGGCAGGAGCTGAGGCCCTGGGGCCTGGGTTCTGCAACTTGCATCATGTCACCTCCATCACACTCTGTTGGTCGAAGCAAGTCGTGAGGTGTGCTGAGATTCCAGGGGCAAGGAATAGACTCCATCTCTCGATGGAAGGAGCAGCAAAATGGCGTGGGCATGTTTTCAGTCCACCACCCGGGGGGTGGCTGGTTCTCTTCATGCCTCACTCCCATTGTTTCCAGTCCCAGAACTGGAGTTCTGTGCTTGCCTGACTCGGGGGCGCTAGTTCCGGAGTCAGATCTGGAAGGAGGAAGCATACACATCAAAAGGATCACAAGGTTTTGCTAATTTACCTTAGCACAAAATCTGGAAAACATGGGAATGTTTACCGTGGGTGCTAGTCCACAGAGAGAGGAACATAATTTCATTGGCCTAAATTTGTTTGCTTATGTATTTATGTATGCATGTGTGTGTTTATTTATTTGGTGGGAGGGGCAGAGAGAGAGGGAGAGCAAGAATCCGGAGCAGGCTCCACACTGTCAGCACAGAGCCAGACCCAAGGCTCAAACCCACGAACCGTGATATGACCTGAGCCGAAATCCAGTTGGATGCCCAACCGACTGAACCACTCAGGCGCCCCCTGAATTTACTTATAACACAGGATACATTTACCTGAGATCCTAGGTTTAGTGTGCCACTTTGCGTAGCGAGGGGCGGTTTTCGTTGTTGGCTTAGCTTTTGGGTTGACCGAACCTCGGATTCAACAGGGAACTATGAACTATGCCTCATTGATGTTGAAATGCCAGGACCTTCTTGCTTTAAAATAGGGGAAAGAACCCGGACACTAAGGGAGGGAGGAATATTGAGGTGGGTTTACCCTGCGTGACCCACTCACCTGCCCCCTACCCAAGTTCCACCCTCCCCAACTTCCTTTTCTAGAACCTCTAGGAAACTCCCTTCACCAAGATATTGCGAACTCCATTAGTGACGGGAATGTCTTTGAAACAGGATGTACTACTTGTTCTCTGCAGGCTAGGGATGCCAGTGGAAGAGGCTGCCACAGAAATGGGCTCTATAATTTTAGTGGAAGTGCTGGGATCCCAGAGGAGCAGAGCACACACGGCAGCACTTGGCCTGGGACATCAGACATCAGGTGGTAATCAGAATGGTTTAACTTACATCTTTATCTTTAGCAGAGGCTAATTGTTCAAAGACCAAATAGGACCAACAGGCAGCCTCTAAACCCTCCTTAATCTGTATAACAGAAACAGCAAAGCAATAAGCGAACAAAACCTTCCACATTGGGCAATGGAAGCCCCACTTGAGCCACTATGAAAGAGAACCTCAGTTCCCTCACCCAAAGCCCCTTGAATGGAAGAGAGGCCAGTACACTTCGGAGCAAACCCTTCAATAGCACCCCAGACGCATACTGTAAATCTTTCCTGGGCCATTTGCCAGAGAACTGTGCTCTGTGAAGGGAAAATACACAGACTTTTCAGGGATTAGCAGACCTTGAGTCTATTTAATGCTAATTTCTGAGGACACAGAGAACCACTGTGCAGAGGCTCCGGCGGATCAGGTGATAATTGGAGTTTTGACCTGAGTCCAGGCATGCTGCACCCCAGGCATGAGACTCTGGACTCATCCTGAAATGATTTCCTCAGTTTCAGGGTGTATAGTTGAAATTTACAGGCGGAATTCACACATAACTCTCCAGGCCTACGGGATGAGGGCCATTACAGTAGAAGGGGACAAGTGGAAGCCCCTGGAACTTCACCTTCTTACCAGTCAATAAACCGAAAGAGTGGTTCAGCTCTGAAAGAATCACAGAAATTCGTGCCCTCCTCAAAGACCTGAAAGCTGCAGGGGTGGCTTCTACCCCGGGCCGCGTAGCTCACCTCTCTGGCCTGTGCAGAAGACACAGGTCTCTGAGAATGACAGGGAGCGATCACAGGCTTACTCGGATGAGGATGCCCCTTGCAGTCGCTATTCTAGGCGTGGCTTTTGTTGTGGGAGCAAATGTGCATGTTTTATGCCACTTGATGTGAAACTATGTATCGGCAAGTAACTTCTTTCCTCTTCCTGTATGGAGAATGGCGGAAGCAGTGTGCTTTCTCTTGGCGGAGAGAGAGCAGTACAGACCGCTCTGGCAACTTCTCTTGAAGCCTGTGAAGTTGCTGGTTCTCTGCTACGAGTTAGTCGACGGGGATATTTTTTTTACCTGACAGAAGCCTTTTTTTAATTTTTTATTTCTTAAAAGTGTATTTATTGCTTTTGAGAGAAGAGAAGGAGAGAGCACGAGTCGGGGGTGGGCAGAGAGAGGGAGAGAAAATCCCAAACAGGCTCCGTGCTGTCAGTGCAGAGCCCGATGCCGGGCTTGAACCTACGGGGCTTGAATCCGTGGGTGCTTAACCGACTAAGCCACCCAGGTACCCCAGAAGAATTTTTTTCTCTCTTTCTTTTTTAATTTAAATCCAAGTTAGTTAATGTATATTGTAGTAATGATTTTAGGAGTAGAATTTAGTGATCCATTACTTAGGGACAACACCCAGTGCTCTCCCCAGGTGCCCTCCCTAATGCCCGTCACCCATTTAGCCCATCCCCCCAGTATCCCTCCAGCAACCCTCAGTTTGTTCTCTGTATTTAAGAGTCTCTTACAGTCTGCCTCCCTCTTTGCTTTTATCTCACTTTTGCTTCCCTTCCCCTGTGTTCATCTGTTTTGTTTCTTAAATTCCACATATGAGTGAAACCATACGATATCTCTCTATGACTGACTTATTTCGCTTAGCATAATACCCTCTAGTTCCATCCACATTGTTGCAAATGGCAAGATTTCATTCTTTTTGATTGCCGAGTAATATTCCAATCAATGGATTTGATCATCCTCTCAAATTACAGGGCATCATACTTGTCCACTGCATCGAGGACAACGTGTTCCTAGGATTTGGAGAGTGGAAAGTAGCAGGTACTTTAGATGCATTGAAAAGATACAAATATGCTGAGTGTGGGAGATAAATCCCATATGAACATAGAGGCCTGCCACCTGAGGAAGTTTCTGGGTGTTCAGTGGTCAGGATTGGTATTAGGATTCTCCAAAGAAACAAGAATTAATAGAAGATACAGATATGCATGATATAGACATACATGTATATAGATAGATATAAGGAGATTTGTTATAAGGAGTTGGCTCACACAGTTATGGAGATCTGCCCAAGACCTGGAGTTGGCAAGCTGCAGATCTAGGAAAGTCAGTGATGTAGTTCCAGTCCAAGGTCGAAGGCCTGAGAAGAAAGCGAGCTGATGGTGTAAGTTCCAGTCGGGAGGCAGGAGAAGACCGATGCCCCAGCTCGAAGACAGGCAGAGAGCAAATTCTCCTTCACTCGGCCTTTTGTTCTGTTCAAGCCTTCGATGGATTAGATGAGGCCCACCCGCATCAGGGAGGCGGTCTGCTTTGCTCAGTCCATGGATTCAATTGTTAACCTCATCCCTCACAGACACACCCAGAATCGTGTGTGACCAAGGATCCTGGCATCCTGTGGCCCCGTCGGCTGACACGTATAATTAACCATCACATCCTGCCAAGTGAAAGAACTTGCTGTGCTCTTGTCCCCTTAGTAGCAGTAAGAAAGGACCCTTGTTGGGCTTCTGTGTATAGGAGAGGCAATCTACATCGCAGTTAGGTCTGCTGCTCTGATGCATGTCCTGAGCAGCCTGTGAGGCTCTCTGCTTTGAGAGGAGCCCAGAGCAAGAGAAGGGTTCCAGGTGGTCCAGGCCGAAGGGCAGGCAGCTCTTCCCATAGAGCCGATGACCCCAAAGGGATTCACGTGTCTGCAGTGGTTGAGGGTGACGTTTGAGCTCATGGCCAACCCTGAGAGAAGAACCACAATGGAGCATCTAGGATTTAGGAGCCAATCCGGGCACTCCTTGGTGAGCAATTTTCTTCCTTTTGAGGAAGAGCTCTTGGCTTGTTGCTGGGCCTCGCTGAGAATGGTCCCTGTGTGGGAGGCGCCAGCAACTATAAAGTAATTAATGACTCTCACCCATAATCGTCTCGTTTCTCGGATTGGGGTATATATGCTCGGTGAATGCTAACTGGGATGTCAGTGAGTCATGCATCAGGTGTGAAAACACTCCATTTCTCTCCTTTTTCTGCCCTCATTTTCTAGAATCAGGCTCCTGTCTCCTCTACTCCACAGATTCTGCACTTGTCAAGTTCACCGGTGACCTCTTTATGGCTAGTGCAATGGGGCTTTTAAACAATTATTTTGGGGGCTCCTGGGTACCTGGCTCAGCCGGTTAAGCGTCCGACTCTTTATCTTGGCTCAGGTCACGATCTCACAGTTTGCAAGTTCGAGCCCCGCATTGGGCTCTGTTCTGACAATGTGGAGCCTGCTTGGGATTCTTTGTCACCCTCTCTCTGCCCCTCCCCGCTCTCAGTCTCTCTCAAAAATAAAATAAACATTTAAAAAAATAAATAACTAGTTTGGAAATATGGAAAATTTCGAACACACATGGAAGCTGAGAAAATAGTATAATGAACTCCCATCACAAAACTTCAACATGTATTGACTTTTTACCCACTGCCCCTGCACCCTCCCTTGTGAACTCACATATCTTCCCAGGGCTGGTGAGATCTAAATTTCAGTGAGGTCCCCATCTCTGCTTTCATTCCAGACCCCTGTCCAAGGCGGAGACCACTATATCCAGAATTCTCCTAGACACCCCTCCGTGGCTGTCCCACAGGTGTCTCCCACTCAACACGTACCAAACTGAGTTCCTCCTCCTGCCCAAACCCGCTGTTTCCTGGATTCCTATATATCCGCTCAACACATAGCCCTTAAGTTATCTATTGGGCGTGCAAGAAAAAATGGTGGATTTGCAAAAAGCAAAGACATCACTGCTCTACTAAAAACAAGAAAAAAAGGACGATAATAAGGGTTGACAAGAATGTGGAGAAATTGGAAGCCTCATGCATTGCTGGTAGGAGTGTAAGATGCCCTCCAAGAGTCAGGTCTAAGCCCACTGAGGATTTAAAGTGACCGGCTTTCAGAGGAGAGGGGAATAAAGCACAGGTGTTTTGATGGATGAGAAGGTAGAGTAGCCTGACTTGGGAAATGGCGGGCGGGGGGGGGGGGGGGGGGTTGCGTAGAAAGATCAGGGAACTGGGGAGCTGGATTGTGGGGCCTCTGAGGGATGGGTTACAGGGATGCCTGGAGAAATGGCATAAACACCACCCAACCTGGGCAGACTTTGGGAGCTCCCCACTAAGCATGGTGTAGGGGCCCTGGGGCCACCAAGTGCCCCCCTGGCTTGGGCTCCAGGAAGCTGCCGTGGTGATTTGTGTGTCTTCGTCTCAGGATGGCCTGAGCCTCGTGGAACTGTGACTAGCCCCAGAGACAGGGGGAGGCTCCTGGTAAATGACCAACATTAGAGTTCCTGCCAACCCTGGCAGTGAGTGGAGGGGACTCCGACTAGATTTCATGTGATTTATCAAAATAAAGAAATGCACTTTTCTCACGCCCTGAGTGTCATGATGTAATATGGGATTACAAATTGGGATACGTGTGAGGTAAAAAGGGGATGGCCATAGAGAAAGAGGGCAGATTCCCTATTTATTTAGCAGGTTGAGTGGACAGGTCTTAATGGTGGATTGGAAGTGGAAGGTTGGAAATTGGTGCAAAAAACCCCGAAGATTTCCACATTTCTGACTGAGACGTGGGTCCGTTGGGGTCCATTCCCCATCCCCTTCCTCTAGATGACCAGTTCCGGCCGTGATAAAGACTACCGATGGTACAGCCTCAGCAACCTGGTCCGTGTAGCCTACAACCCATCTGCCAGTCACCCCCTTCCTGCTCCTGCCTGGGGGATGGTGTGGCACGAAGCAGGTATTAAAGAGGGGATTCACTTCTCGGTAGGAGTAAAATCCTGGCCTGTCCCAGGATTAGTCACGTGGGGCTCCAGAAAGGCCTCGGCCCACTCCCTAGAGGGTATCCAAGACTGGCCAGGGCGGGGTCTGTGCTCACTGGCCTCAAGGTCCCCAAGGGTCCCTCCTCCCCCCAGCATGTCCCGCCCACTGGCCAGGCTGCAGGGGACACGTGGAAGGCAGCGAGCTGGGGCCAGGGCTCAGTGATTCTCATCACAGGGCAGGGTGGGATCCTGGCTGGAAGGTTCCCAGCCGGGCTGGGGGATCCTTGGGCTGAGTTTGGGCATCCTTGGGCCTGAGTCTCGGATCCATCCGGGCTCAGACACAGGCCGCCCTGGGTTTGACCCTGGGCCGGAACCAGAGACTCCCCTTGCAGAGAGCGCCCAACCATCCCCATCCCTCCTGGCCCCCTCAGCCAGGCCCTTGGGGGCCTTGGTGTCAGTGCCGGCAGAGTGGCAGGCAGTGGGGTCCTTGTCTGGATTGGAGGTGCAGCAGCAGGAAGGAGAAGGGGGGCTGGAGGTGCTGGGGGAGGGTGAGGAGGGGAAATGGCTGCAGCTGGGAAGGACCAGGCCTGGAATGAAGTCTGCTTCTGAGAAGGGCCGCGAGAGTCCAGTTCATTTCCCGCCTCTCCCCGCCTCAGCCCTGGATGGGAGGCCTTGGCCATCACCTCCCTCACTGGGCCCTCTTCCCATGCAGAGCTGGAGGTGCCCTGGGCTGGAGGGTTTCTGCCTCAGGATCTCCAGTCGGAGGGGTTTGCAAGGGAGGAAACTGAGGTGGCTGGTGCTGGGCTGGGGCCCGGGTCCACCTGCTCGAAAGCCGAAGCTGCCAGACCCGGCAGCCGCTGCTGTGTCCCCATCTGCACTATCTCTCGGCCTTTGACACTGGGCGTCACGGGCCTGGCACCAAAGGCCCCTGGGGTCTTCTTACAGCTTTGGGCCAGCCTTCTCAGCATCCTCTGTGCACCTCTCGTCCTCCCTTTTGACAGTCTCCAGAACTTTGAACTGGGCCCCCTTCTCTTCCATTGTGACACTGTCACTGGGAGAGCTCAGCCTCCCCCCATGTGGGGCTCACTCCCGGGCTCACTCCAGAGATGGAGCCCTGGTAGCCAGGGGCCTCCTGGACATCTGCTCCTGGATGTTCTGCGCCTCAGAGAAGGTGCTGTCATTGGCCTGGCCCCGAGTGGAGTGAGGAGGTAGGCTTGGGGCCAGTTGCTCAAAAAACCGACTCTTCGGAAGTCATCAGCACTTCCTGTGATGGTTTCTAACAACCAAGCTGAGCTACCTTAAAAGGAGCCGTTTAAAAACTGTTGTATGAGGGGCACCTGGGTGGCTCAGCCGGTTGAACATCCAACCTCGGCCGAGGTCATGATCTCGAAGTTCATGGGTTTGAGCCCTTGTCGGGCTCTGTGCTGACAGCTCGGAGCCCAGAGCCTGCTTCGGATTCTGTGTCTCCCTCTCTCTCTGCCCCTCCCCTGCTCATGCTCTGTCTCTCTCTCAAAAATAAAAAAATATTTTAAAAAAACTGTTGTATGTAAGTGCTGAATCACGGGAATCTATTCCCAAAGCCAAGAGCGCACTGTATACACGGTATGTTAGCTAACTTGACAATAAATTATATTTAAAAAATAATGAAAAATAAAACAATAATAATAAAAAAAAGAGATCTTCAAGGGACACCTGGGTGACTCAGTAGGTAAAGCATCTGACTGTTGATTTCAGCTCAAGTCATGATCTCACAGTTCATGGCTTGGAGCCACATATCGGGTTCTGCACTGACCGGGGCTTGCTTGGGATTCTTTCTCCCTCTCTCTGTCCCTCCCCTGCTCACAATCTCTCTCTCTCTCAAAATAAATAAATAAACTTTAAAAAACTGTTAAAAAAAGAGAACTTTAGAAGGGGTTATGTGTCCATAATGGGTCTTAAAGGCCCTAAAGGGGTTCGAGTGCTCCTTAGCTTTGGTGGGGGCAATGGGCGGAGCTCCCCTGATGCCCCCAGGATCCTGAGGACTCTGAGGCTATTGTGGCCATTACAGGGGGGCTGTCTTCACAGGACTCATCTCTGACCAAGGTGGAGCTTCAGCCCTGCTGGCAGTCCCCCAGCGTTCTTCCCCCCCCCCCCCCCCCTCAGGCCCTCAGGCTCAGAGAACTGGTCACCTCAGCCTGGTCCCAGTCTTCTGCCCCAGAGACCTGCCACACCCCTTGGTCAAGCTCTCATGCAAATACGGTTCCTTTCATTCAAGGACTTCCAGAAGGGGCTTACCCCGGCCTTGTACCCACACCCTTCATAGCCCCTGCCCAAGCTGTCTGTACTCCATGGCCACTTTCTCCGAGAAGCCTTCCTGGCTGCCCCCACCAAGGATTCTCTCTTCAGTGTCCTCTCAAAGCCACCCCTTCAGTTGTCCCGGGGCCTCATCCCACACCACCTTTTATTGCCGCAAGACTGAGGTTTCTTTGCCAATGTGACTTCAACGCCCAACGATGAGCGAGATAAAGTGGGTGCTAAGGAAAACAGACTTGAAAATGTACAAGGGTCCTCAGGCATTGTTTTAGAAGTCTTGGCCGAGCTGTCCTGGATACTGAATGGGGATCAGCAGATGTTAGGTTCTACCCTCATGAGTGTCCTGGGACTCTTCTGATTAGAGGCCTGGTCTGCTCAAGAAGCATGTCCTCTGGATGAGCTTTAGGCCTGAGCCCTTGATGAAAAACAGTCACCCAGAATTACCTTGGACCCGCTGGGTTCCTGTCCTTCTCTCCTCTTTGGGCTTTAACTCTGACCAATCTGGGGCTCAGCCTGCTGTGGTTTGGTACCTGTTCCTAGGCGTTCATGGGACCCAACCTGTGAGATAATAGGAAATATACGCATTGGTCTCCCTCCCCGGTTCCCGGCACAGAGCTCCTAAAACTCTTGGAATTCCCTAGATGATAGGACTGTCCTTTGTTTTAATGAGGCAACTCTTGGTAGTCTCCTGGATAGCTTCCAGTTGGGTGCTGGTCGCCAGAAAGACTAAGTTATGATTAGAAGCTCGAACTTTAAGTCCTACCCCTATCCTCTGGGAATGGGAGAGGGGCTGGATATTGAGTTAATAATTGACCATGCCTAAGAGCTTCTGGGTTGCTGGAGGTACTGAGAGGGTGGTGAGCCTGGTGACGGCATGGAAACTTCACGCCTCTTCCCCCTTCTCTTACATCTCTTCCATCTGGATGTTCATCTATAGCCTTTATTCTTTAATGATAAACCGGTAAACGGAAGTGTTGCCCTGAGTTCTGTGAGACATTCTAGCAAATTTTTGAACCCCAGTAGGGGGTTGTGGAGATCCCAATTGATATCCTGCAGTCAGAAGTATAAATTACAGCCTGGGACTTCAAGTGGCATCTGCAATGGGGGTCTGGGGGCAATCGTGTGGGGCTGAGTCCTTAAAACCTGTGGGGTCTGACACTATCCCCAGGTGGATACTGTCAGAATTGAGTCGCATCGCAGGACACCCAGCTGGTGTCGGCTAATTGCTTTACGTATGGTGTCAGAAGCGAGGCGCTGTGGGAGTGAGAGTGGAGGAGAGACACAGGATTGTTCGGCCCCCACATCCTCATCATGGGATCCTGCCCTCCATCTCCTAACAACTCCCACCCCCTCCCATCTTACACTATCTACTCGCAGAGCTGGGGGTTTCTCAGACTCATCTGCCCCAGACGGATACGTGCAGAGTCCCGCGTGCCCTCTTTTAAATGTGCATGGCACGCACGCGCGTGCACGCACGCACACACACACACGCACACACTCAAGTAGAGCCAGAGACGCTACTGCGCCAGAGGGACCAGCTTTATTAGATTCCAGCAAGACTATACAGCGCGTGTTTCATGCAGATTAAATATGTGTCTTCGCTGCCCCTGGGAGGGAGCACTTCCACCGCCAGATCCTTCCTTGGTGTGTCAAGGGGTGAGTATCAAGGGGAACTCTCAACATATTCCGCGTGGGGGACAGTTGGGATCATGACTGGGGGTGGAGGTGAGACAGTGGGCAGCTGAGGGCCCTTGGGACCTTGCGTCTTCAGAGGTTCAGGGACCACAGGACCTTGGTCCTTTGCTGGTGGTGACACCAGAAGGTCTTGATCTTTCAGAGGCACCGGGATTATGGGAACTTGATTCTTCACAGGCTCAGGGACCACGGGATCTTGATTCTTTGGAGGCTCTGGGACCATGGGACCTTGATCCTTGACTAGTGCTGGGACCACAGGACCTTGATTCTTTACCTGTGCCTCAACCACAGAATCGTGATCCTTCAGAATCTCTGGGGCCACTCCACCTTGATCCTTGGCTGGCTCCAGAACCACTAAACCTTGATTCTTTACAGGCTCAGAGAGCACAGGACTTTCATTCTTTATAGGTGCTATGACCGTGGCACTTTGATCCTTCAGATGCTCTGGAACCATAGGACCTTGATCTTTGCCAGGTGCTGAGACCATGGGACCTTGATCCACAGGCTCAGGGACCACGGGGCTTTGATCTTTGACAGGCGCTGGGACCATGGGCCCTTGATCCTTTGGAGGCTCTGGTACCATGGCACCTTGATCCTTAACTATTTCTGGAGCCATGGGACTTTGATTCTTTGGAGGCACCGGGACCAAGGAACCTTGTTCCTTTACTGGTGCTGTGATCACAGACCCTTCATTCTTTAAAGGCTCAGGGGCCACGTGATCTTGATCCTTAACTGGTGCGGGGCCCACAGGACCTAGATCTTTCAGAGGCCCCGAGACCACAGGAGCTTGACCCTTCAGAGGCTCTGGGACCATAGGGCCTTGATCTTTTGGACGATCTTGGATCACAGGACCTTGATCTTTCAGAGGCCCTGGGCCCATAGGACTTTGATCCTTGTCTGGCTCTGTGGCTACAGGACCTCGATTCTTACGTGAATCACTGGTGAGTTCAACCTGGCTCCTGCAGAGGAGAGAGAGGTAGTCACTGTGAGGGCCAACGCTCAGGCCAAGGATTGGGCAGAGCACAGATTGCCTGATAAGTCTCGGCCTAGAGGAGCCTGGGAAGGGAACTCTTCCTGGAGAGCCAAGAGGAGAATCTGATGTCCATGTTCTTAGTACAGAACGTGGAGTGGGGGGAGGGGCAGGCTCAGGAATCAGTCATTCAATGTGCTTGCCAATTGATTATAACCTGCGCGTGGCACAGCGGGGGGCACCCAGCTGACGAGGGCAGTACAGCAGAGGGCTCAGAGTCCTCCTGTGGCTGTGGGCATCCCAGCAGCCTGTCCACCCCACACTCCACCCAGGCCGCTCTCCCTTCCTCCATGATAGCTGGGCCCTCCTGCGAGCCCGTCTTAGCCATCCACTCAGATGACCCTAGAGGCCAGTACCCTTTCCCTCTTCTCAGGGTCTTTGCTACCCCCCGCCCCCAAATCCTTTGTTAAGGACTGACTGTGGAGAGGGATAATACAAAGGGCAGGATAGGGGCGCCTGGGTGGCTCAGTCTGTTAAGCGTCCAACTTCGGCTCAGGTCATGATGTCACGATTTACAAGTTCGAGCCCCGTGTCGGGCTCTGTGCTGACAGCTCGGAGCCTGGAGCCTGCTTCGGATTCTGTGTCTCCCTCTCTCTCTGCCCCTCCCCTCCTCAAACATAAGTAAACATTTTATATACATATATATATATATATATATATATATAAAAGAAAGAGGGCAGGAGAATGTCCCTCTAACACCTCTTCCTACTAAGGGGAAAGTATTTTCTCATTAACATGGTTTAGAATAGCCTACGCAAGGTGATAATAAAAAGCAGAGTGGCTTTTAATTGGTTTTCTTACTGCATTTAAATTCTCTATAGGCGATGCACCACATTGTTGCCTGAGCCACTGCCATTGCCCCCACCTTTGGAGGTGAGTGGTGGGGACTCCCCATTCAGGCAGTGAAGTGGCCCTGCTCCCCCCGCTCTATCCCCACTTCTGGCTCCCTCTACTGACCCCGGGCCCTTGCCCTCACTTACTCCAAGGCTCTGGGGCTGATTCCCCTGCAGCCGAATCCAACCCTCTCACCAGGCCTCACTGGGGACACCCTCCTCATCCCTTGGCCCATCCACATCGCGGAGAGCAGGTGACATCACTGACACATTCAGGGCCACACGCAGAGGCCACCCGTCTAGTTTAGAACACACACTCCTTCCTTGCAGGCCAGGCTGATATTAGGCACTCAGCCAGTGTCCCAAACACTGGCACACCTACGGCACATTCCAATTTCCAAATCACTCCTTCTCATAGCTCGTTTCGGCAACGCAGTGACCCCGTGAAGCATGCGGGGAGGACTGTATTACCCTTACTTGTCAGAGGAAGAAACTGAGGTCTGGAGGGAGCACGTGATTTGGAAAGTGAGGGACCTCCATGGACTCTAGAGTCTGGGTCTTTCCGCTCCTGGAGCCTGTCCTCTGTCCGTGGTAGTGCCGGGCACAGAGGCTGCTCAGTACAGGGGAGCTATTATTACTCTCTTACGCTCTGTGGCCAGTCAAGTATTTAAGTTTAAATCCTCTTCAACATTTTAACAGTTCCCATCAGCTTTTAGGACTATGTCTTACCTGATTATTAAAGCTGGTTTAGTAAGACCCCCTACTTGATACCACTTCCCTAGTTTCTGATGGTTTTGTCTCTCTGGGCCTCAAGTTTGTCATCTATTTCATTGGATATAATGATATTTACTCAGAAGTTTATGATTAGAGATCATGTAGGCCGAGCACCTTGCACCACGACATTACTATGCAATATTACAATTATTTTTCTATTTATGGGGCACCTGGGTGGCTCAGTTAAGCAACCGACTCTGGATTTCGACTCAGGTCTTGATCTCACGGTCATGAGATCGAGCCCCATGTTGGGCTCTGTGCTGACAGGACAGAGCCTGCTGAGGATTCTCTCTCTTCTCTCTCTCTGCCCCTCCCCCCTCTCTCCCTCTCTCTCTCTCTCTCTCTCAAAATAAAAACTTAAAAAAATTATTTTTCTATTTATTTAGAAGTAACGCTACACATATTGGGACTATTTTTATTGTGATATGTCATCCCAGTCTAGAAGCTTTTTACTGTATGTAGCATCTTGAGTTCCCTGGGGACCTACGTCTCTCAGCAGAGTACCCAGCATCCTAGGCAGACTCTGTCAATCCCTCTGGATGTTTCTGAGCATCACAGTGGACCGACAGGGGCCAAGGTGGCTCCCTGGCTCAGCATGACCCAGACCACAAGCTGCTCTGGCCAGCTGGACACAGCTGGCTGCCATCAGTGGGACCTTAGCATTTGCAGAGGGAGTCAGGCAAGGCCACCCGAAGTACGCAGATTACAAAGACGGCATTAAAATACATCTAATACTGGGGTGCCTGGGTGGTTCAGTCGGTTAAGTGTCCGACTTCGGCTCAGGTCGTGATCTCACAGTCCGTGAGTTCGAGCCCCACGTCGGGCTCTGTGCTGACAGCTCAGAGCCTTGAGCCTGTTTCGGATTCTGTGTCTCCCTCTTTCTCTGCCCCTCCCCCGCTCACGCTCTCTCTCCTTCAAAAATAAACACTTAAATAAAATAAATACATTTTATTTATTTTAATACTATTTTAATACATTAAATAAATAAAAATTTAAAGTACGTCCAGAGAGGAGATAAAAATCACCTAATTCAGAATGGAACCAAGTAGGAAATGGATTGGATGAATCCCGTCAGGTAGTGAACAACCTGGGTGGGGTCACTGTGAAGCGGTGACAGAGCTGAGGGAGGGGACACAAGAGGTGACAGGGCTTAACTTGATCTCAGGGGCTTGCACTGCAAAACCTACCTCACTGGCAGCACATAAACTCGGCGTCCCTGGCTGGCATGGAGACGAAACAGGGGGCTGGCCCCGCAGTGTGGGCAAAATGAACTTCCCTGGGTATTTGAGGCCCTGGCCCCCATGCCAAGCCCCACATTTCTGTTGAAAAAGCCTCTTAGCCACCTGCAACCTAATTCCACGTATAACCCTAGATTGCTTTGGTTGGTGAAGCTGTTTCCTGAGGAAGTGTCTTGACTCATGGGAAGGTTTAGAATGAAGATTAGAAATGATAAAATTGATAAATCTACAATCTTACCCTTTTTTGGTATTAAGCTAAGGAAAAATCTATGTAGACTGATTTTGAACACATCTGTGATGTTTCAAATAATTTGGCATATTAGAATACCTAACAGATTAGCTTTGTGACTCCAATATAAAATGTATAATGGAGTAATTAATTTAGATTTGTGATTTTAAGTTGAAAGATAGAAGACAATTTTACAAATTTTGAAAACAATGATGGAACTTTTATGATAACCCAATAGTTATATTTTTAAGTGTATTTTATTTTATTTATTTATTTTTAATTTATTTTTTAATGTTTATTTATTTTTGAGAGAGAGAGACAGAGTGCAAGCTGGGGAGGGGCAGAGAGAGAGGGAGACACAGAATCCGAAGCAGGCTCCAGGCTCTGAGCTGTCAGCACAGAGCCCAATGTGGGGCTCGAACCCACAAATCATGAGATCGTGACCTGAGACGAGGTCAGATGCTTAACCGACTGAGCCACTCAGGCGCCCCAGTTTGTTTTAAATGACTTATAATTTAATGTAAATTATTTAAGGGAACCCAATTAATTAGGTTATAAAATCCCCCTTAAAAGAGACTGTTGAATTTTACCAGATTTTTAAAATGCATTACTTTTATAAATTAAGCATTCATTTTTAAAACCAAAGCAGCCTTGGGGCACCTGGCTGGCTCAGTCAGTGGAGCACGCGACCCTTGATCTTGGGGTTGTGAGTTCGAGGCCCATGTTGGGTGAAGAGATTACTTAAGAATAAAGTCTTTGGGGCGCCTGGGTGGCGCAGTCGGTTAAGCGTCCGACTTCAGCCAGGTCACGATCTCGCGGTCCGTGAGTTCGAGCCCCGCGTCGGGCTCTGGGCTGATGGCTCGGAGCCTGGAGCCTGTTTCCGATTCTGTGTCTCCCTCTCTCTCTGCCCCTCCCCGTTCATGCTCTGTCTCTCTCTGTCCCAAAAATAAATAAAAAAACGTTGAAAAAAATATTAAAAAAAAAAAAAAGAATAAAGTCTTAAAAAAATAATAATAATAAATGAAACCAAAGCAGCCTCAGTTGGTTTTCCTATGGACAGAGCCACCCTCAAGGACAACATAAAACTCTCGTTGACACTGACTGGCCATCACTTGGCTCCACAGTGCCCTGCCAGTCTCCCCGTCTGTAAAATGCCCCACCATTCCCAGTAAGGCTGGCAGAAGCCGCCCTCGCAGTGCCTTCTATGTGAATGATTCTAAGTTGCACCCTCAGCCGGTTGGCAAGGTGAGATGGGCCGGATTCAGCCCCGCCGGCCCACGGGCCAGCTGTCCTTGGCATGGGCATGTCCTTGGCCATGGCCCCACCGGCGCAACCAAAAATCTGGAGCCCTGAGCCAGCTGCAGATCTTCTCAGGACAACACGTGCCACAGACCCCCTCGGGCTCCCAGCCCGCGTCCCCTCTCAGAAACTAGAACAACCTGTTGGATTCGTCTTGAGGCTTCCGTGCTGCTTATTGCCTGCAAGATCTTGGAGATCTTGGGCAATTACTCAACCACTAGAGACCTCAGTTTCTCCACTTATAAAATGGGGATAACAATACAAATGTCAGGAACTCTTACAACAGAGGATCAGACGATCCTGTTGGGCAGGGATGTGAAATCACAGTTCTCCAGATTTGTAGAGCGCTTTGGTGCATCACGTGGTTAAGTCCATTCCCATGAACTGTAGTAACAGCTTACTAAATGCTCACATCCTCCTTACTTTAGCTCACTGGACC
This sequence comes from Panthera pardus, assembly GCF_024362965.1. NCBI lineage: Eukaryota > Metazoa > Chordata > Mammalia > Carnivora > Felidae > Panthera > Panthera pardus. Next base: position 58,913,818 of record NW_026526677.1, read on the forward strand.
CTCACGGCAGCCCTGGAGGAAGGCAGGGAGAGGGGTGACCAACCCTCCAGCCTCACCCTCCTGGCACTGTCCTCTGGGCAGCCCGTGCTGTTTTATGCATCCCCTGTGCTTTGTTTCTTGTTTCTGCCTCCTGGATTGTCCCCTTTCACCCGCTTTGCCCTGTCTGTCCTTGGCGGCTCGGCTCAGACCCCAGTTCCTCACAACGTCCTGGATGCATCTCTCCAAATGAGCTCCCTCTTGCTGCACCATTTTACAGTCTCTCCCACATTCACAGATACCCCATTTAATGTCAGTTTCCCCCACTGTGCCCGTGAGCTCCCTGAAGGCAGGGGCCATCCTCCCGGCCTGCAGCCCCAGTGCCCAGCACAGTACCTGCAACAAAGAAGGTCAAACGGAAAGATTTACAAATTATTGTTCCTGAGACCTGGTTCATCATTCATCTCACGGCCCCAGCCAGAAACCCAGCGTCTTCCTTGATATCTCCTTCTTCCATAAAACCTTCACCCAATCCATCAGGAAACATCTGTTCCGGCCCCTAACATTTATCTCATGAATTTTTCCACTTCTTTCCCTCCTTCCCTTTCCTCCACCAGCTGTGTCATCATTTCCACGGACCACGGTCACGGCCTCCTAACTGGTATCCTTTCCTCCTCCTCCAATACATTCTTCATACAGAAATCAGAATGACTTTTCCAAAAAGCAACCCCCTTTGCTTACAACTCTTCAGGGCTCTCATTGCACTCAGCATAAAGAGTAAAACCAGTTAGGGGCGCCTGGGTGGCTCAGTTGGTTGAGCGTCTGACTTCGGTTCAGGTCATGATCTTGTGGTCCATGAGTTTGAGCCCCATGTCAGGCTCTGTGCTGACAGCTCGGAGCTTGGAGCCTGCTTCAGATTCTGTCTCCCTCTCTCTGCCCCTCCCCTCCTTGCACTCTGTCTCTCTCTCTCTCTTTCAAAAATTAATAAACATTAAAAAAAAAAAAGAGAGAGAGTGAAACCTGTTACATGGCCCCATCTAGCTGAGCAGCCTGCTCCCAATGCCCTCCTGGCTTTATGTCCCCAGGCTCCCAGGACTTTGTTCTGTTCCTCAGTACGCCCTGCTTCTTTCCATTTCCAGTTTTGCACGTGCTGTTGTCTCCTCCAAGAACATTCTCTTTCTCCCTCTTGCCCTGGTTAATGTGTACTCATCCCTTATCTCTCAGCTCACTGGAGCACTTTCCCAGGGAAGCCTTCCCTGACCCCACCGATGGGACAAGGTCACCAGCTACAGGCTCTCCTAGTCCCTGCACTGTCTTTCCCACCCCTTCACAAGGCTAATTACTCGCATTCTTTTGGATTAATGTTTCCCCTACTAGACTGAAGCTTTTAGAGGGCAGGACCATGCCGACTTTGCATATCACCATATTGTCTGTACCTAAAACAGCAGGGGATACCCCAACTAAATACTTGTCAAATGAATGAATAAATGAGAGCTTTTCTGTGCTGGGTGCTGTCGTATTTGCAAAATTTAATGTTCCAAGGTTATATGAGACATCCTAAGTCTTAGTAACTTGATTTTCTGCCCTTCCTCCTGTTACCATGGAGACAGGCAATTGCCTCCTGGGCACACACACACTGGCCTTGGATCTATGCTTTATCAGAGTCTGGAAACAGGATTAGCGAGCCCTGCCAGAGACTATTTGGAAAAAGGGCTTCCTTCCCTCCTGCTGGATTTCTACCCTTGCACACAATTCTAATCCCATAATCCACCCATGTGGTTTTCTCTTCTTCCCCCCCCCCCCCAGACTGTCTCCTGATGCACCATCAAAGTAGCCCAGAACTGGGGCAGTGCTCTAAGTAGGGCCCTGTTCAAAAATCAAGGACCTATGGGCTCTCCCCGTGAATCCCCTGCCTCCACAGCTTGGAAAAGGCTTGTAGAAGAAAGAAACCCCTATTTTCTGAGCAGTAAGCATGTGCCAGGCTCGGTGCCAAGTGCTTTAACATAGATCATTTCTTATAATGTAAAGAGCAGCCCACAGGTCAGGGGTGGGGAGTGCGTGGATTGGGTCAGGGGCCAGAAGAGCTGGGTTTGCGTGACGACCCAATATCTTTCTAGCCCACAGGGTGTCATCACAGGCATGCCGGCCTTTATACCTCAGCACCCATAATCTATAAGGTGGGGATTACAGTGCTCACCTTCTAGGGAGGATTAGTTCGTGGGAACACTCCTGGCGTGACCCCTGGAATATGGGTGTTTAGTACATGTTACTTCCAAAGAGGGACTCAATGATCTAGTCCAGTTGTGTTACTCTGTGATGGGAAACTGGCTCAGAGTGGGCAAGTGACACTCCCATAGCCATACAGCTGATGGATAGCAGGTCCAGGACTGAAACATGGGCCCCTCGACATCTTAATGGGTGGAAGGGATGGAGCAAACTCACTCGGAACGAAGATGGGCGGGAGGGGGCTGAGCCAGGGCCCAGGCCGACTGCACGTCGGGGCCTCTGGCAGAAGGCTGGGGAGACAGCGGACACGGTAATTTGGTGGCTTCGCTCTCCTCCTCTCGGCCCCCCCGTGGGCCTCGCACAGGAGCCCGCATTTCCCAGGCACAAACAAAGCTCCCAAGGCAGGATAAGAAATGCAGCTACCGAAGGGGGAGGGCCAAGGAAACCATCTTTGAAAGGCTCATTGTTCTTACGAAGAATCTGCAGGAGGCAAGGCATTCTCAAAACAAGGACTCCCACTCCTGCCTCTCTCCCCCCCCCCCCACCCCCGACAGGCTCCGTGCTAGCCCCACTGTCAGCAGTTGTCCTGGCGTTTGGTAATGACCTGCCTCTCCTGCTGGCCCAGGGGCTGTGTCTGGCTCGTCTTTGCTTCGCTAGTATCTCGCGTCTGCCCTACAGTAGCACCTGCAGACATTTGTGAGTAACAGATGGCTGGTGTATCGCTTTATCTCTTTATTCTCTTTCAGTTTTTCTCTTTTATCCATTCATGGGACAAAGTCCGCTGAGCCCCTGCTCTGGGTTAGGCCCTGTGCTGGGGGCGCGGGAGTAAATGAGACCTGGGCCCTTCAGGAGCCCCCCCCCCCACCGGTGTGGGGAGCAGGGGACAGACCCACAAACACACACCATGCACACCGTAAAGCTGCCAGGGTGCCGGCACCCCCGGCAGCCCTGACCCCAAACCGTCAGCCAGGGAGACCCAGAGGTCCCTTCCGGGGCAGAGACGTCGCTTGGCTGGAGCAGTCTTCCCTGTCTGCTCTAGGAAAGCGCAACTCCTGAGAGTCATCGGGTCTGCTGAGTTCTGTCACTCTCTCCCTGCCAACGGGCCCCTCCACGGCCCACGCTGCCCCGAGGTAGGGCACACACCTCTTGGTGGCCTCGTGTTTCGACCCTGAGCGGAAACCTGTGTTTCGGTCAGCTCCACTCCCTCCCATCCCTGCCCTGCTCCCGGTTCTGTGCTCCGGGGCCGCCCTTTCAGGAAATGTCATGCCTCCTGGCTCCGGGACAGCCTCTCAGCTCTTTGAAGGGGCAGTGATTGTGTCCTTCCTCCTGGATTCTCTGGGCAACAGACACCGACCACGCCTCAGATATTTGGTTTCCGGAGCCCTCGCTGTCCTGACTGCTTTCCTCATAGCACAGCTAGGTCGCCCCCTGCTCCGTCCTTCGGAAAGTGTGACCCCCCCAGAACTGAAAATGCTAGTGCAGGTGTCTCCAAGCAGGAGGCACCACCTCTGCCCCAGAGTCTGTACCTCCATCTACACAACCCTCGACTGCTTTAGCTTTCTCTCGGCTGTGCGCGCCCTGCGGGCCCCCCCCCCCCCCCCCCGTCTGTCCTGTCCGGTAACCCCCTCTTCTCCTCCTCCGGGAGTAGAGATTCAGTTCCAGAGTCACTTCCTCAGTGGAGCCCTCCACCTGCAGGGGTCGGTACTCCTCCCATGTGGCCACAGAGCCTCCCTGCTCACAGCAGCCCCATCAGAGGCTTTACTGACTGCTTTATAGCTGTCTCTCCAGGCTGGGGCGAGACCACAGACCAGCATCAGCTTCACCTCTCTTTCCTTTCTCACGTTCCCTCCCTCCCTCTCTCCTTTTCCCCTCCCCCCCCTTCTTCCCTCCTTCCTTCTGCAAACATTTAATAAATGCCTACTGCGTGCCAAGCCGCCGAAGCGAGAACCGGGGAGCTCTGGCATGGGGCGGACAGGGCACATGGTAGGAGCGAGATGTTGTAAACACCACTCAAACAAGATCAAATTCTAACAGCCACGTTTCCACGGCACGCAAATCATGTCTTATTTTTAACTGCCTTAATACCTTTTTGCCCTTCCATTCTTCACAGGCTTCTAGTAGGGCATACAACATGGCACACTATTCTCAGAGCAGCCCTGCCGGCCAGGCAGCTGCGAGGCATGAGGGGGGCGTCCCCTGTCCCCCCCCCCACCCATTTTCCAGCTGTAGGTGGAAATGAAGCTCAGAAAGGGGAAGTGGGTTGCCTAAGATCGCAGGGTAAGTTTGTGGCTATGTCAAGACCTCAACCAAGGAGGACAGACTTTTGAGTCAAGCTCTTTCCTCTCTCCAACAATATCCCTGAGGAGCGAGACTCCAACTAGAGAGATTCCCAATTCCTCTGCCGAGGTCTAAGCAGGGTCTGGCTGGAGATGACCCTGACTGGTTCTGCCTGGTGCAGGAGGCGGGAGCCACTGACCTCTGCGGGTCCCCCAGCTCCAAGCTCCCAACTGCGTCGCCTAAGAAAGTTGCCCCTCTTGGGGGCCAGGCCCCCAGCCACCGGTCCCCCTTCACCTCGGCCCTTCCTGCCTCCCCGACACAACCACTCCCCTGGGCTTACTGCCTGATAGTCAGCAGGCCCTGGCAAAGAAGACAGTCCCAGAAAGCAGCAGCATCCTGGTCTAAGAGTGCCCATCTACGCCCATACCTGTACGGCTGCCAATCCGTCTACCAGCCTGGAGCCACACAGAATGCACCCAGATGTGGCACATCAGCACAGGGGGAACAATTAGGACCACAGCTAGGGAAAATGCTGCCACCACAAGGCTTTGTTCTGGGTGGGGGTGGGGGGTCGCCAGGCAGAAGGTGGGAAGGGGGTGGTGACCGTGCTGATCACAACATCTGTGGCCTTTATCTGACTCCTTTTCCGCAGATGACAAGAGTACCTAGAGTCATTGCAGGATTTGGAGCAGGGAAAGGACAGGATGAAGAGGCTGCTATTTTAGGAGGACGCACATCTTCCCAACCGAAATCCCAGAAGTGGTCCCGAGTGCTGGACGAAGAGGGGGGGCGTTAGTAACCCAAACATGGCTTCAGATCCTGGCTCACCACTTACAAGTCGTGTGACTCTGTTACTTAAGCGAAGTCTTGATTTCTTTGTCTGTAGAAGACCTCCAACCTCTCCAGCCTTCTGTGAGGATTCAGTGAGGACCAAGGTATGAAAGCCAAACACACTTTCTTTTCCTTCCCTGAGGCTGTGCCCACTCTGCATTTTACAGAAGTGGAGCCTGACTCCAGGTTCCCTGCGGGCAGGTCTGTGCTTATGAAGCGCAGGGAGATGGCTACCCCCGGGGCGCTCGATAGCTGGGTTTTCTGCCCTGTGGTGGTGGTGTTTTCCTTTTTGCTGCTAAATATCTTTTCTAGAGATAACCTGTTATGAGAAATTAAATAAATCCCCAGTTGTATGATAAGTATTTAAAAAAACATCCTCGGTTGTTTTAGCACCAAGAAGGCAAAGTCAAGCGCATAGCTGATGGTCTCAAAGGGGTTGCCAAGAGTCTCATAATCTTGCTAATGACCCTTTTTAAAAATGTGAAGCGCTAAACTAAGGCAACCAGACAAAGGCTCAGTTCCGGTCTAGTTCTGTACTCCTGGGAACTTGCAAATCAATTTTTGTCCTTTCTTCCCACCCCATCTAAAGCAAAGGCTGAGATCTTGAGCAATTAATCAAAATTGGTTCCGTGTGTCCAGAGGGGCTCAATTAAAATGAACATGTAATTTCGGAAATGGAATCTATACCGGGTGATTTCATGGTGAGTTCAGAGAGGAGGGGCTGGGGAAAGGCTGGGGATGGGAGGAGGGCAGCAAGAACCAGCACTAGGTGGGCTCTGTCTCAGGCTATGGTGTGACAGAGGGATTTACCACAGCTCGCTCCAGCCACCACGTCATTGGGACCAAGGGTGGTAAGTCACAGTCACAGGGAAGTGACTGGGAAGCGAAACCATCCAGAAAATGAACTATTGACAAAGCAGAAGGGTGTTCCGCTTTGCTGTTGACAGAGGACTTTCACATGCATCATCACTGGGCCCTCACAAGAGACAGTTCTGTGGATCAGAAGCAGGTATTGCCAGCTATTAGAACTCTTACCACCTGCTATCCCAAACTCTGGAACCAAAAGATTCAAATAAAACTATGTCCCTTTCTGGGGCGCCTGGGTGGCTCAGTCAGTTAAGCAACTGACTTCTGCTCAGGTCATGATCTCAAGGTTCGTGGGTTTAAGCTCCACGCAGGGCTCTGTGCTGACAGCTCGGAGCCTGGAGCCTGCTTCTGATTCTGTGTCTCCTTCTCTCTCTCTGCCCTCCCCTACTTGTCCTCTCTCTCTCTCTCTCTCTTTTTCTCTCTCAAAAATGGATAAAAAAAGAAAGAAGAACAACTATGTCCCTTGCTGACCAAACTTCTACTTTCTAGATTTGGGAACCAAACAGATTTGGATAGTGATGGATACTTGTATTACACTTATCTCTCTGGGGCTCAAAGAAATTAAGAGACTCAGCCAAGGTCACACAGCTAGTAAACAGTAGAGCTTGGATTTAAAACCAGGCCTGTTGGCTCTAACTCCCAGCCCTGACTCCTAAGACATCCCCTCAGCAGATGCCTCTCTGCAGTCATGAAGTAAGGAGCTCTGCACCGGGCAGGGGGTGGGATTAGCCAGCCTCTTAAGATTACCCTCTAACCAAGAGTCTATGATTTTTTGAAGTCAGGCCTGTTTAGAAAAAGTGGCTACGTAAAGTACAGAGGTAGGCTGGCCATTACAAAAGCAGCCATTGACTGCTCCGTGATCTGTGCTGTGACCTCTCTTGAAACCACCCTTTTCATGTGAGCAGAGGCAGTTATTAGGCAGAATAAAGCCTTGTGGGGGCACCGTGGTGAATAGGGAGGCAGATGGTGAAAATCATCATTCATTCGCTCACTCATTATTCATTCAACAAACAACTTAGAAGACGTTCTCTGAGGTAGGCATTGGGCCAGCAGCTAAGGCTACACAGGTGAACAGAAGGAGCTGGTCCTGGCCCCAGGGGAGCACAGTCCAGCGCAGGGGACACACACATGAGCAGGCAGCACAGTACACGTGGTGAGTTCTGTGATGAAGACACACACAGGGAGCGTCTTACCCAGCCAGCGTGGGAGGTGCGGGAAGGGCTTCCTGGAGCGGTCCCCTGAGCAGAGTCTCGAAGGATGAGTTAGCCAGGTGGAGAAGCAGGAGAAGGGCAATCGGAGCAGGTGGGGCGGCGTGGGTAAAGGCATGGAGGTGAGAAGCAGCATGGTGCACCGAGGGGACAATAAGCTTCTGCGGGCCACAAGGAGCCCACGGATGGTTGAAGGCAGGGTGTGACATGGTCAGATTTGCATGTTCTAAAGATCCCTCCGGCAACTTAAACCAGTAGCCACGGCAGGAATTTATTTATCTCAGCATCTGAAACTCCCTGGGCCCCAGATAAGATGTCTGGGTTGAGATAGTTGCAGACAATGTCAAAGTTAACCAGCAATTAAGGACCATTTATATGAGGACAAGGGGCAGAGAGGTAAGCTCAGGTCTACCGTTGGAAATTAAAAGCACAAAATAGTGGTCTCTGACCCAATGCCTCAGGTAGCGGATGCCAGTTTTATCTCAGTATCTCTAGTACCAACTATAATTCTTCAGAAAGAAAAATTTGCTGGATCATTCTGTGTTCAATAACCATGCAATGTAGTTACCCAGTTAATTTAGTACCCCAGGGAGATAAACCTTTACATCTGGCTGAGGCAGTTGGCCAGTTCAGTCAGGATGTTTGAGCCAGTTGTGTGGGGAGACCTGATCAAATCTTAATCTGCCCCCCCCCCCAACATTTGTATCTGGGTCCCAAGATTTAAAGATTCTAGGGAAGCCTGCGGGAGGCCCTGCAGTGGCCTGACCAGACTGCGGCAACTGTGAGGTATGGGTGTAGTTTTATTTAAGAGTCCAGCTTGGGGCGCCTGGGTGGCCCAGTCGGTTAGGCGTCCGACTTCGGCTCAGGTCATGATCTCACGGTCCGTGAGTTCGAGCCCCGCGTCGGGCTCTGTGCTGACAGCTCGGAGCCTGGAGCCTGTTTCGGATTCTGTGTCTCCCTCTCTCTCTGACCCTCCCCCGTTCACCATCTGTCTCTCTCTGTCTCAGAAATAAAAATAAACATTAAAAAAAAATTTTTAAAGAATCCAGCTTGATGACTGAAGGCTGATTCACTTCGGGCCAGCCCCAGCCTCCCTCGGGGGAAGGAGAGACGCAGTGCAGGCTGCGGGGCAGAAGCCCCGGGCTCCATCCAGGCACCCCCTCCTCTCTGAGCCTCCTTCTCTGTTACCTGGCACAGACACTTGCTCCGGATTAGGAGGGGTCGATAGAATGGCACAGAAAGAAATGCTTTGTGGGCAGTCAATACATACAAATTGTTAAGATATTATTGTTTAGGTCTGTGGACTCCAGGTGATTCGACAGCTAGAATTCTTTAAAAGCATTCTTCTTAATCAGTGTTTGCCTCAATCCACCTCACGCATTGTCTGAGATGACCTAAAGCTAACTCTCTATCAGGAAGCTAGTGAACACAGACCATCAAGCACTGTAAAAGGAAGGGGGAGGGCCTGAAATGACCTGTAGTTAGTGTCCATTGTGGGTTCCCTATGGCCATCGTGTCATTTCACCCTGGCTCCTCTCCCCTGAGGTGGGTGTCAGTGTCCCCATTTTCAGAGGCGGACAGCAAGGCCAAGAGCGCTCAGGGAATGACACGGGGTTGTACAGCTGGCACTGACTTGTAGAGGCCCAAGTCACGGCCAGCGTCAACCGGCTCACACGATAAGGTATGCGGTGATGCGGATTCTGTTATAGGCATTCTAGATGGTCTGGGTGTCATGAGGATCAGTGCCTCAGAGGCCAGCGGGATGAAGCAGCTTCGGGCTCTGTGTCTGCTTTGGCAAGAGTGGAGTCTAAGAAAGGTTTCGTGCCATTGTTTTGAAACAGCTGCCTTTCCTGTCTCGGTGGCCTCAGGTGGAGCTGGGGTAGGGTCCTGCCTTCCCAGTAGATGGTCCACAGGCTACACGCTGCAAGAAAGCTTTTATACCTGCGGTCCTGAGAAGGTAAACCGCTTTAAGACATTTTAGCAGTAAAAGGACCTTGAAACCACGATGCCACATTAAGGGAGTTCATACCTTGGTGCAGTGAGACTTAACACTGCCCTAATCTATGAGAAACAGGTTATAAATTTTAAACCCTAGTGAAAAAAAAAAAAAACCCACAAAAAAAATGAGGGATGGGTTTCACTAAGAACTCACAAACTGCAAGGAAGAATTAAAATACACTTATAACTAATTTAGCAGCAATGACCTATTTTAAAACTAGCAGGCTGGTTTTAATTCTGTTTGTTAGCTGTTTGGGGGAAGCGGCACTAGTTATAGGTTATAGAGTTGCCTCCTGGGCTTTGGGCGGCATCGGGGAGCATGGAGGGAACCACAGGCCGAGGCTCTGGCGGAGGCCAGACCTCTGGTCACACAGATGAAGCCAGCAAGGCTCTCCACCCCGCTGCCTCCTCAGTTGCCTGATTCATGACCTCTGTCTGATTCTGAGTACACCTCACCTTTTCTCCGCTTACTATGGGTGTCGCCACATATGTGTTTCTCTGTGGGTTTTTTTCCCCCTTGGCCTCTATGTCTACCTCTTTGTTTTACGCCTGTCTTTCTTTCTACCTCTCTCAATCCCTGGTTTTGGTCAAGGCAATTAACCGATCAAAAAAGAGCTGAATAATATACTTTCAAGTATGTTTCATTCATTGTACAGAATTTTGCGTTTTCTGCCTTACACAAAAGCAGGCAGGTGGGTGGAGTGTTTCCTGTTCATCTGGAAAACAAATAGATAGTGGGTTTTCATATATATGACCCTTGATCGAGCCCCACCATGGCTCCTCCCCAAAACCCCCAAATTGGGGACCAGCATTAGAATAAAAGTCCCAGCCTAGAGCTCCTAGCCTAAAGCAAGAGAGGACCTGTGGCTGTTGCCCCATATGTGGGTAAGGGCAAGAAGCATGATGGCAGGGAGCATGCAAAGGTCAGGGGGTGCAGTCTGGGTGTATGGAATGGAGATCCCAGTTAGTAACCGCCCACTCACATGGCGCCAGGCCTTTCCATGACTTCCCAGCCCTTGCCTTGACCCTCCCTGAGTGAACTGCTCCCCCAGGCCCTGAGCTCACCTGGTATTGGACCCCTCCACACTTTTGCACACTTTTGCAGCTCCTTCTGTCTGGCATGCCTTGGCCACCCCAGACTCTGTTCACCTGGTCATCACCCGCTCATCCACTGAAGTTCTCCCTGATCCATGGAACCAGCTAGAATGGGCTCCTCCTTCATGGCCCACAGTGACCAGAGGTGGGGTCTCAGTCATCTTGGTTCCCTAGTGCCCAGCACAGTGCCTGGCACATGATAGGTATTCAATCAACATACGTTAGTAAAAGGAAGAGGGATCCCACGCAAAAAGTATATAACCTTCTGTCTCCCGCTGCAGCAGAAGGATATCCCAGTGGTTAAACCTGGCCCTGACTCTGAGGTTCCCTCCCAGATATGCTCTCCTGCCTGTGGGCCTACCCCCACGCGCCCTGCACACCCACATCCCACCCGTTCTCCAAGGTTCCCTCCCCCACGAAGCCTTCTGATTCCCCACCCCTGGTACTAAGACACCTGCCCTTCACAGGAGCAACCAGCTACCTGGTCCGTTGTTACCTTATTTGGATCTCTCTTACGGCTGTTTCCACCCTCCCATGTTAGGCACAAACAAGACCGTCGCCCCATAACCCACACAGTGAGCCAGCCCCCGGAGGGTGGAACCTTCACAACGACCAGACCAGACGGAATGATTAAGTGAAGGCGTCCCTGCCATCTCTTGGGAGGAGAAAAAGCCAGAACCGACAGTCCTCCGGGTGGACGGGAAGGGGGGTGGAGAATCAGGGCCCAGCCTCCCCGTGTGGCGACGCAGTGCTGGGTGCAGGCGCTCACTCAATCCCCAGCAACACGGGATCAAAACGTTACACTACCTTGTTGGCCAGTGGGTCTCTCGGTCCATCTTCGCCTTTCCCAACACTTAGCTCTGACTGCTTGCAATTAGTATCTGAGAGGCAATCTAAAAGAGTCAAGCTGCATTATGGAGAACCCCAGAACAACTGCAGGGCACAGCTCACCTCGTGGAGAGTGGCTCAAATGGCAAAGGCTGGCTCCTTCACCTACTCAGCTGGGCCTTACCAAGGAAATAAGATCAAGAAAGTGGTGTTCGTCTTTAGCATTTATTTATAATCGGAAAAAAACCGTTTGTTTGTTTGTTTGTTTCTGAGCAAGCACAGACCACAAGCACGTCACAATCAATTGGCTATACATGAATATTTTTTGTCATTTTCTTACTAACAGCAGGAATGGAATAGCACCAAGAGAGGTGTGCGTTACACGTTACATAGACAATCTGTGGTATGCAACAAAACCCAGGCCACAAAATCGTAATTAGACACTTCCTGTCTGCCTTGGAGAGGCAAAGGTATAATGGACAGGTTGGAAGCACCAGCAGATAAGGAAAAACTTGGAGGAGCCAGCGCACAGCCTTAGGCATTGTTTTTGCAGGCAAGCAAAGCAGGCAGTGGGAACGCTTCGGGCCTTGCTCTCTTGCCAGGGGAGTTGGGGAATCGGCAGGGAGATATACAAAAGTGGACAGACAGGCATCGGAAGCTTGGTCATCTTCAGAAAGGCAAAACCAAAATACTGTTTGTGAAACCAGTGTCAGTTTCAACCAGTATGTTTGGGATACAGAATGAGATTGGCCGAGTTTCATTTGTAAACAGTAGAAATCAAAGGAAGTTTCTGGCCGTGAAGTGACACATTCAAGAGTCAAAGTGAACTACAAACAGGGTTTTCTCAATCGCAGGAGTTAAAAAGGCGGGGGGGGGGGGGGGGTGGGGAAGGGCGGAGGGGGGCTGAAGGGTTGAAAAGACAGGATACAGGTTGCATCTAAAGCCGTAGGTGGGGCAGGGTAGGAAATTCAGTCCCTGGGGCTGCAAAGTGGGTGGGAAGCTACAATTTGGGCAAAGAAACTCGCATCAGGCACCGAGATCACATCATATGGTTGTGCTGCTGTGGAGACAGATTTATGTAGAGTAGCTGGGGTGCCTAACACGGTGCCTGGCTCACAGGCGTTCAGGACGAGAACGTGGAATGAACGTTCCTCTGTGCATCGTAAAGTCTGACTTACTTGATCTGTAAAACACATATGACGGTTCTCTGGAGAAATTCAAATTGTGGCTAACATCGACACGCCTGACGAATGCCAGATCTTGAGCGAACGAACACACGTTGGCAAAATTCTCTGGGTCAAGTTACGATCACGCTGCTAGAGCTCTCCGGTTAACGTTAAGATTAGCTAGCAAATAGCTAGAATCAACACTGAGATCTGCTCTGGTCATTTCCAGACAGGCATCCAAATCTGTGATGCGTGAACACTGAAACTCGCTGACAGTCTCTACCTTCTTCAAAACATCTCAGTTCCACGCCCTGAGATAGAAAGGAAGATGACGGTGGGCCCGGCCGAGCGCTTCCTTTCTAAGAGTCCTGTTCTCTTAACAAATGCAGCCCGCACAGCACACACTTGACGAATTTGCGAAAGACGTCTCAGCCAGCCCAAGTGCCCGACAAGATGGCGTAAACAGTGACTCTGCTGCCTGAATGGTCAGAACCGGAGAGGACTGGGGGAGGCCCCGCTTCCTCCACACCACACGGACTGAAAGGGATTGGCGCGGCCCTGCTCTCCACCGCCACCGCTGTCCTTACCCAGCAGCGGCTGGGCACCGGACGAAGGCCCAGCCGTGTACGGTGCCGGCGACGGTCAGGATTTCAAGGACGGGAGAAAGAAAGCGTACCGAGCGATGTACACGTCGCAAGGTTTGGGAATGCAATTTTTCCGGTAGGTATTTTGGGTTCCCTCGTGAGCACTGGGGGTCTTTTCACAACTCTCTGACTAATGCCTACGATACAACTCTAGCACAACTAAGGTGCCACTTGCCACCCCACTGGGGGGGGGGGGCGTTGGCCACACAGACACGCAAAACACGATACGGTGAGAGCTGCTTTCATTCATCAGTGAGGTTAAAATGCTTGCTAATCACTTACTAGGGAACTCTCCTAATCTTCAGCTAAGTCACAGAAATTTCCTCTAACCCGAAGCTCAGCAGCCTCGGTCCTCTCCGAGGAACAGAGCAAACACGGGTTTGGGAAGGGAGAGTGAACATCACCACACGTGTCCTACGTCTACTTCCAACCTTGTGTTTCTCAGAAGCAAGGAAGCCACGTTCTAAACACACTACCCTACACCCTGAACTTCCTTCCTCAGTCATCTGTAACCAGTTGCTCTGCAAAATTGGTAACACTGGATAGGCTGAGGGTAAACGGGGGAGAATACTCTCCTCTCAATTTCTTCATCTTCCTGTGATGTCTAGAACGTACCTAAAACACCTAACCTTTTCACCCTGGCCTGGTCTGAGTCATCAGTGGCATATCTATTACTTGGCATCCAACGGAAAGCCCACTGATAGGAAACTAAATGGAGTCGCGCGTTTCTAACAGAAAATTCTATGAAAAGAGTTACTTCAACTTAACAGACAAGATTCATTGTACGGACGTTAAGGCCGAGGTTTTTTTGCTTTTTAAATCTGGCCACAAATGTTGTCCATCGCTGAAGCCCAAGTTGAGCTTCTAAAGCACATGATAACCCTCCGAAGTTTGGAAAAGAACACATTCACCTCAAGTTCAGAACCGATCGCTGACACGGGCCTTGGGGGAGAACAGGGGGAGGACACCCTACAGGCATTCCCAAGTGTGGCCAGAAGACGTCCAGGCACTCGGAACTGCCTCTGCATGCTAAGGCCTGCCTGCCCCCCTCGCCAGCGAGCGCTCTCACTTGCCGTGGGAGACACAACCAGTGAGCAGCGCTTCCCGGGGTCCCTGGTGTTCCGGGGGCCCCCGCGGCACGGACACCCGCGCCGCACTCAGCCCGGCCCGTCTAGATTTGGAGAGGAGGCATGCCGCGAGGTCTTTGAAACGGCATCTCTCCACTGAAAGAAACCAAACCAAAGAGCTCCCGGAACACTCGGGACCAAGGCAGATGAGAAGCCTCTAATCAATTTTGTGGCCTTTTTTGTTGGTTGGTTAAAAAAGGAAAAAAAAAAAAAAAAAAAAAAGAAGGATAAAAGGAAAGTGCAGTGAAATTTACTCTTTAGCCTCAGCCAGTTTATTGTTCATCTCTTTACTTTGCTCCTTGTCATCAGGCTGGGCGGCACTGGCACCCTCTGTGCTCTTTTTCTTGGAAGCCCGGCCCGACACCACCTGCTTGTCTTTGGCCTTCCGCGGGGGCTTATGGCTTGCTGAGGTCTTTTTTGGTTTGGAACTCTGAACGCTAGGTTTTTCCACCTGCTTGGAGAGACAGACAGACCGCAAATACAGAAACACAAAAGGGGAGGGAGCGAGAGAGAGAAGTTAGAGAGAAGACAACGATTAGCCAAACAGTAACTCTAACGACAACACTGGGCGTTGAGGGAGCGCAGGGCATAAGGTATTTTCAGTGGCGGTAAGTCATTTGGCTTCTCCCGCGTAAACCGGCTGGTCAGTGGCTTTGGCCACACGCTCAGTGGCTCTCCGGCATGGTGGCTGTCACCACTGAACCACCCTGGTGGTGGATGATGTTACTGTTTTGCAACATCTGCTGCCGTCCCTCCCTAAGGGAAGATTATACCTCGTCACCCTGTTCAACTCAGGCAGGCCTATGATTTGCTTCCGTCAATGACATGTGAGCAGAAGTGATGTGGGTCACCTCCGACAGAAACCGGAGGGGCAGCCCGTGCTTCCCAATGCTCTCTTCTCTGCCACGAGCGAGGCTCTCCAACACTGGAGGCCCAGACTGCAGAGGTGGCGGGGAGTAGGGCTGTGGCCCAGCCGTGGTGGACGGGTATTAATAAGAAGTGAACCTTAGCTGATAGAAGACGCAGAGATTCTGGCATAAGCCAGCCTCTCTTCTGCTTCTGTCTCCAGGGCGGCGAGCTCTTGTGGAGAAACCACATCTCATCTCAGCGAGGCCTTCAGCACAGCACTCCTCCTCTCCTGCTGGCTCCCCAGACTATTCTCCCCAGAGCCGCCATTCCGGCCTATCCGCTCTCCCCGAAACCCTTCCTCTAGCTCTGACCCCACTCCTGGGCGATGGCCTGGCCCTCTTTTACTCCCAGAACTCTGGGCCTGCTCTGTCTGGTCCCTCCATATGCCCTCCACCTCTGGGTTCCCTATGCCCCAATCTTCCCTCCTTCCTCCCCTTGGAGTCTTCTTTGGTGCAAATCCAGCCCTACGTCCTGGGCCCCACGTCGTCTATGGATGATGGACAGAGATGATGTTGGGGTTCACTGGGATTTCCTCAGTGAGGTCCACGGAACCTGCACAGAACGTAACCAACCATCCTGGTTTGCCTGGGACTGAGGGCCTTCATGGAACGTGGAACTTTCAGTGCTACAGCTGGAGGAGTCCAGGCAGACTGGGTTGATCAGCTACTTTACCTACAGATCAGTCCTGGGCCACATAGGAAACTCTGTTTCAGTGCGAGACTTTCAGACAAAAGCAGAGGAAAGGATCTCACACTTGTCCTGCTATTATAGATAGGGGAGCAGGTATTTGCACGATTCCTCGTGGCTTGATAGCACAGAACCAGCTCTGGCAAATAAGATTCCTGCTTCCAGCTGTGTCTCCAACTTGGCTCTCCCCCTCAGGGGTGTGCACTGGATGCAAATAAGGCAAAGTCGTGTTATTACACGGAAACCCCTGAATCCACTGCAAGTTACTTAGAATTGTAAATCACTTGCAAACTGTTTATTATAGTAACAAATTACCCGGAACACATCTTGCAGCTGATGTGACAGGTGTGCCTTGACTAAGAACTGGCGCTGGATAGTGTTTCCGGAGGAAAAGGATGAAGAGGAATGAGGAAGTGTCCAGGGACTGGAGCAGAGGATGTGGTGGGGGCAGGGCGGGGAGGAAGCCAGGAGAGATACCTCTAATGGCCAGCTCTCCGGGGGCAAAAGCCCCCGAAGGGATTTTTAAGACAGGGAGGGCTTTAGGGCTCAGGTGGGATTTTTGGCCACTTTTTTGGAGCGGGGTGCTTCTCAAAAGCCGAAGCTGGTTCTCTGGAAACCTGCCAGTCTTCAAGCTGTTTTACTTCAGGCACTGTTCCTTTGAACATTCCCTTTGAATTTAGCAAAGGTTCCTTAGTGCCTGTGTGCTACGGAGAAGAGGAGGGGTTTTCCAGGAGCCCTTAGGGACTGGGCCAGGGTCTGCAGGAGCCCTGCCCTCACGCTCTGCTGCAATGAGCCCCTCCGTTCTAGGTTGTGCTGATGGGTTCCCCCACAAGATCTGTCTCACCTTTGGGGGTTCCTTGAAAGGTTCACTGTAGAGGCTGCGTATTCTTCTGCGATCAATCACCTTATTGTCGGCTGGCGTTGGCTTATTGGCCTCCCCTTTGAACTGGGCGCTGTAGCTGGTCTCATGAGCCATCTTGTCATCTGGGGGCTTATACTGGGGCTTGGCCTTTATTGGTTTCACAGGCTTGATGTCCGTCCATGCTCGGAATTCATTTCTGTGAATCAAAGAAAGCATAAGTGACATTAAACATTATCTGCCGGGAAGCAGGGCTCCCCGTCCGGGGCTGCAAACACCACGAGCTCTCGATTAGTGCCTGTGGGGCAGACGGAGGTGTGGCTGAGCGGTTAAAGTCACCCTTTGCTCACGGGCAAGTGCGCGTTTTCCTCCCTGTCAAGTTAATGCTGGCTGTGGGAATAGCCATTGTGGGAAGAAGGAGCTCAGGTTCCCAGCTACCACTGTGTGATCAGGGATAGGCAGTTGTAATCTTCGGGCCCCGTTTTTGCAATATCCAAAATGAGTCTGAAAACACCCAATCCATTCAGTCACGCATGGGTTTAACTATATGATTGAATGCCTGCTGTGTGTGAGGTCAAGAACATGAAAATGAGACAATGTGGCCAAGGCCGCATGCCAGTTCCCTTCCCTGCCTTGTCATGAGGGAGACCTTTTGTTAGCCAGAACCCTCAAGGAAAATTCCTCCCCTTGAGAGCAGGGGGCTCACTTCTTATACTGCCAGAAATGTAATAATCTTAATCACTGTGGATGAAAATACTTATGGAATGTCTAAATGCTTGCAGATCACAAATAAACAATGCACTGAACATACTTCGGATGTCACTGTTAGGACTCGTGTTGGGGTGTGTATGTGCGGGAGAGTCTTCACATGCTCCGGTGTGAATGGCTATTGGCCCTGACCCTATGATGACCACCATCCGAGTCAGTGTGGATGCGTACCGATTTTCTTACTTTTTCTGTGAGGATCCTGTGGATTCGAATCAGTTATTTCTCATCTGTTATAGGGCTGGAGACTAGCTGGGGACAATGTCCCCAAACAGGGTAAAATACATGCAGCTGCTGTCGGAGGCCACAGGGTCCCTCTGGTCTGTTGAGTGCGTGACATTTGTTGGGTCTGTTCTCATCTGGGGCCATGAGAAGCTGTGTTGTAGGAGAGGAAGGGCTGGGGTGTGAATATCTGTGGTTAGGTTCTTGCAGCTCCTTCCTCACCCTCACTGATGGTGCCCTGCTTCGGGGCTCAGAGATGGGCAGCACAAACAGGAGGCCACAGGGGATGGCAGAAAGAGCTGAGACTATGATGAAGACACATGGGTCCTAGCACCGCCTCTAAAGAGCGGCGGAGCCGGCTTCTCCCCTCTCTGAGCCTTAGTTCCCTCACTTGTCAAGAAAAGACTCAGACCAGACAATGTCTTTATGATGTCCTCCAAGCTCGGAGGCTCCCTGAGTCCATAAAGCAGGTTTGGGAACACTGAGCCACTTGCTGGTCATTGGACCTCTTGAAGGGAATTGGCTCGTTTGTGAGCTGAGTTTCTTAAGAGACCCTCCCCCAAGCTTCAGACTCGCCTTTCCACTGCAGCTGGGACCCCCACCTGGAGGCCCCACCAACTCAAACTCAACCCAAACCATCTTGTCTCCTCTGCCAAATTGTCTCCTTCATTCCCTCATCGGTCGATTTCCTTCTCCCATTCATTCACTCATTCACAAAACATTTACTGACTGCCCAAGGTCTGTCTGACAAGATGCTGAGCTCTGTGGAGGCCAAACTGGGTTAAGAACAGGCTCTGGGCTCGAGATGTGGGAGGCAGAGGGAGTGAGGTTACTCCAGGACAATAAGAAAAGAGCCATGAAGGGGGGAGTGGTGAGCTTCACCTATGCCGGCCTGGGAGGGAATCGGGGATGTTGGTTCTGGAGCAGAATCAGAGACGGGGCAGGGAGCCAGCCAGGGTTCTGGGCAGAATGAGGGGTACACAAAGAGGCTGCTGAGACACGGTCCTCGATGGGGACCTGCAGGCAGTTCGGGTGGTTGAGTTGAAGCTTGTGGGGAAGAGCTGAAGAGGCTGGACAGATCCTGAGGTCCTGCCAGCCATGCTCAGGGGATGGTCTGGACTGAAACAAGAAATTGCCAAATGACTCCAAGCCAAAGATGAATGTGGCCAGATCAGTCTGGGGAGAGAGAACTTTGGCAGCAGTGTGAATGGCAGACAGACGGGGAGAGGGGAGTCGGGAGGCCAGGCGGGAGACTGTGCAGTGAGCCAGGAGGAAAGCCGAGCCCTGAACCAGGACAGTGGCAGTGGGGACAGAGTGGCTCTGGGCCAAGAGGGAAATGGGCGGGACTTGAGAGTGGCTGAGCTGTGGGAGGCCAGGGTCAGAGAGGAACCTGGAGACTCCAGGATTTTGGTCTGTGGGTGGCAGGTGCTGCCCACTGAGACGGAGAACGTGGGAGGAGAAGGGGACTTGGAAGGTTGAGACCCGCCTGACTGTGTTAATGGCACCCATCTGGTCCGGCATCAAGGCTGCTTTATCTCCTTTTCTGTCCTCTCCTCCTCCCTTTTACACCTCCTTTGGCTCAACCAGTTACTATGACCTGACTTCTGAGCCATTCTGGCTCTCCACACCGGCCTAGAGCTGGCCCCGGGTCACAGTGGGGGGTGTGGCCACCCAGGACCTGTCTAAGGCTCCAGGCTGTCCCTCCTTCCTCCCAGCCTTCAGAACTCAAGAACCACCAAAGCCCCTCATACAAGGCTCACAAGTAACAACCCGGTTCCTGAACACATGATGGCAGAACCTGGAGTTCTCCACTCTTGCCCCTGCCTGCTTCCAGAATTAGGACTGAGATAGGTACACGCTGGCCCTGAAAACAGTTTCCGGATCATTTCTCCCAGGCCAGCCTCTGCAGCTTTCTGTATCTCTGCAGTGGCCCCTGTGGGCTGGCAAGTGTCTCACTGCGAGCATTATCCACGGGATACGTCCTCATGGGACGTATCCTGACCTTCAATAACTAATAACCCTGACCTTAAATAACTCATCTTCCCATGAGGCCGTGTTGGTAAGTCCTATGATAAGTTTACTGGGATTACGATAGACTGTTAGGTTGAAGCCCAAACTCTGTTACTCAGAACTTTCGTTGAACTCTCCACAAAACTTTCCCCAGCCACGTGGAATAAGTAATCATATGTCATGAAAACAGAATTAGCTACCATTCATTAGTCACCTTTCATAAGCTGGAGGGTGGTTTTGGTCTGGTTTTGGTATTTTTCTCTATAACCCTTACAACAACTTTGAGAGGAGGTGGTTTTAGATCTCTAATACTACCAAAGGAAGGTAACCAAGGCTCAGAGAGGTTACGTGGCTCGCATAAGAGCAAACGGCTGGCAGATAAGCGGAGTTGAAGTGCGAGCCCACGTCAGTCAGCTTCCACAGGCCACATCCTTCCGACGGCACTCGGGCAACGGGCTGGAGCCGCACGGTGTTTGGCCTGTTCTCACTGGAGGTGCTCGTGTGGACTCAGGCCTGATGTCTGCAGTGCCGTGGAGAGTTTATGTGACACACCAGAGCTCCTCCAGCCCTGAGCTGCCCCTCCCAGAGCACAATGGGCCACATTCTCAGGTCAGTCATGTCCAGAGCCTCTTGCCACAAGTTTACGGGCCCCTGTAACCATGGACTCCCCTGTCTGTGCAGCCAGATTTCAGCTTGATCATCCGTCCATTCATTCATTCACTCATTCAGCATGGGTGTGGCCTGTGGCCCACAGGGAGGAGTAAGCCCTGGTTGAGACGGCCATGGTTTAGTAGGTCGGGATCTGTCCATGTGTGACCCAAAGCAAATGGGACAGAGGGAAAGAGGGAAAAGGATGCTTAATTCTGAAGGGGGCACTGAAGGGTGTAGACAGAGAAGCGGACAAAAGGAATTCAGGCAGCAGTCCGAGTCTGTGTGGCAGGTTCAGAGAGCAGGTGAGCTGCTCGGTGTGAAGAGTGAGGTTCTCGGAAGGATGTCAAGGTGACCGGGCCGGTAGGAGCTGCGGCCAGGCTTACAGAGCCTGGAATGTCATGTTTAGATGCTTGAGCTAGGCCTGGGGAGCTGCTGAACGTTTCTGAGTGAGGCAGCCTATCGCTCCAAATTGCTGATGCCCTCCTCTCAGACTGCCCCTGTATTAATTATTCGTCAAGGCCCTGCTCTGGGCTCTCCTCTTCCAGGAGCCCCTCCTGGATTTCTCAGCCCAAAGTTTCCTCTCTCTCAGCTCCTGGACACTTTACTACATTGTCCAACTTTGTGGTTACCTATGCAGTTTCATGTTATTTTAATGATTTCATGAGTTTATTTTACCTCTTTTGAGGAATAAGATATGTAACAGAAAATTCTTGATGGAACCCTACCTTTGAGTCCAACCTCATTTGCATGGCTGCAAAGGGATGTCCTTCAACTTATCCTATGTCCAACTGCAGGTTAGGGGCAGAGCTGGGTGAGGACCCCATCTGTCTCCCCCTGCCCTGCCAGGGCCCTTCTCTCACTCGGGCTCCCACTCAGAACCCTGCTCCGTATCGTTCTCCCATCCTTCACAGGATTTAAGGGCTTGGCATTGGGTGAATATTTAATGGAAGTGGCTATTATTTGATTTCACTTCTGGTCAGCTTATGGCCCCTCTCCTGAACCCTTCCCTCCCTATCCAGACGGGGCAGACACTCGCTCCTGGGAGGCGGGAAAGTGTCCTGCCTGTACTCGTGTTCCAGTGCCCATCATGCTGAAATGAGTATGTGCTCGCAAGCACCTGACCCGGGCGGAGTCCCTCTTCATCAGGGACAGGGCTGCGTTTACCTGTGTTTCCCTGGTGCCCTGCACAGCACAGAGCGATACCCTCAGGATGTATTTGGAGAATTAAAGGAAACCAAGCGTTCCATTCTACTTCAGGTACTCACAAAGCTGCTCACACTTGGGGCTTCTATTATTGCTAAAACCCACACACCCCACATCCTTATGTCCTTGTAGGGAAGAGTTGCCCTTACGAAAGCAAGCATTTGGTGCCTCCTAAGCTTTCATAAAATCCATTCTCCCTAGATTGACAGGAGGCAGCTCAGAGCCCCTGGTGAGTGAAGCTGCCATAGTGGTAAAGGGCTGGGGGAAGGAAGGAGTCCCTCAGAATCAGGGGGCAGGAAAGGGGAGGAAAAGTTTGCTAACACTTGCCCGACACTTACTTCTTTTAGTTTGAACCCTCTGTGGATCCAACCTCCTTTTACCCTTTTAATATCTCTATGAGGTCACCGTTATTAGCCCCATGTTATATATGAGGAATCTGAGCACAGACAGGTGAAGAGACTTGACAAACCAGTAAGCAGTTATTGAACTGTGAGTCTGTCTGACTCAAAGCCCCCACCCCTTCCACCATCCCACACTTGGGGTGGGTGTATAACCCACCTTCAAGTTCATGGCAGCTTCAGCTTCAGGCAGCGATCACAAGACAGCAATGCCCTTCAGCCAGTCTGGATGCCCCAGCCTGAGGCTCTGAGCATACTGGGAGGGTCCCACATCTGCAGGCTACTGTCCCTGGCATCCCAGAGATGTTCCTCATGCTATGGCTCCTCCTGGATCATGATGTGGGGAAGTCATGGGGACAGGATTTCCAACTGCATTGCCAAGGGCCCACTGTCCCCTCCCCAGCAGATCATTTGAAGCTTGATGCATAATTTCTCCCCTGCACAATCCCTGCAGGGGCAGAGAAGGGTTTGAGACCATGCTGTCCATCCCTCTGTGAGTGGGTAAGCTACACAGACAAGGAGGCCCAATCAGTATGTTCAAGTTTGGGTTTAAAGGACTCCTCTGATGGCCCCTGTGTGCTGGGAAAATTTGTGGAGAGAAACCTGGGCCAGCCCCCAACCCTCCACCAAGGAATGGCAGAGGCAGGCCCAAGGTGAGCCATCTCATGGAGACTTGGTGGACAGGATGTTCCTAGGCTGTTCCCACAGGACCTTTAAACAGGTGCATACCTGCGTTCAGAGCAACTGCTAAAGCAGCTTGCTGACCAGGCAAAGTTTTTAAAGGAGTCAACAAATACCCTACCTTCACCTCCTCCTAGCCAGTCCCCATGCACCATCTCACTTCAGCCCTCAGTGCCTCCTCTCCCTGGACCACGGCATCAGGATCACAGCACCAGAGTCTCAGTCCCCCACCCCACTCTGAATCATCCGGCACATGCCACGGGAGAGGTCTTCCTTTAGCTCAGCCATGAGCATGCTACTCCCCCACTAATACGCAACAGATCCCAGTTGCTACGGGACCAAAAATAGTCCAAATTAAGGCCCCTTCTAGCCTCCTCGTGCTGTGATTCCTCAGGACGACACGCACGGCCCTGTGACTTGGCCCCACGTTACTTTTCCAGCCTAACGTCTTCCTCTTTGTCAGTCATTCACGTCGTCATTTAGTGAGAACTTTCTGGGCACCAGGCGCTGTGCAAAGCTCTTTAAACAAATCACCGGATGTAGCAGCATCAACCCCGTGTCGCAGGCACTATCACTGATTTTGCCAATGAGAACACCATGCTGCCCTTCCCCAAACACACACTGCACCTTCCCACCACTGAAGTTTTGCCCATGCTGTTCCCGTCTCCAGTCTGCTCTTCCCTCCATGCCTCCGGCTACTGAAATACCACACGACCATCCATGCCAGGCTCGGGTGCCCTCCCCTCTAGGGGTCTTCACCTGCCCCACCATTGCTTCGAGCTTGTTCTTCTCCGACCTTCGTCCCTCTGTAGCACTCACCGTGCTCTCAGAGGAGGTTACCTGTGTAGATGGATTTCTTCCCACCCAGAATGTACAGGTATTAAGGATCAGGACCGTCGTTTTGCACCTGTGTAATGCTTACTGTGCCTGGGCCAGGGATTCGAAATGCAGCCTTCATCTCACTCAACCGTGTGAACGGCTAAACAGGAAGTCCCCAGGCTGCCCCAGCCACAGACAGGGCACAAAGTTGCTACACAAGCATCTCATGGCATCTGGCATCCATATCACTTCTCACCGTATGTCCACAAATTCTTGGACACTCCTCCTTTAGGGGTCCCGAATTTCCCTTCCCTTGAACGTGATTAGACTTAGTGACTCACTTTCAACACAGAATATGGTGGAAGTGTCGGTATGTAGCTTCTGAGACCGTTGCGGGCATTGCAGCCCCTGGCTTGTTTGCTTGTGGAACTTTCACACTGAGGACAGAAAGCTGCCCTGACCTGGGGATACTCAATCAACCCTTACGGACAGGCCTGCGTGGCTGGGAACTGAGGCCTCCTGCTAAAAGCCATGCAAGTGAACCACCTTAGAAGTGGATCCTCAGCCTCAGGCAAGGATGACATCAGATGACGTAGGGAGAGACCACCGGCTAAGCCATTCCTGGATTTCTGACCCTCAGAAGCTGTGGGAAATAATAAACATTTGTTGGCCTGAGGTGTTAAGTTTTGGAGTAATTTGTTACATAGCAATAGATCCTAATGCAGACCCCTGTTAGAAATTCTGCCTCTCATTAACAGGGGTTTAAAACACCCACGCTTCATTTCGGCAAGGCAGAAGGTACCGGTGTGAGCGGAGCACAGGAAGTTCAAGTTCCCAGCAGAACTGTGGCACCGAGTTGAACAAAAGGTCATGAGCTGGTTGTAAGAAACTGAGAGGGACCATACTGCAGCCTTCACTAGAAGGTAGCAAAGCCTCAGCTGCAAGGGAGCTGATAATGCTGCACCCGCCTTGGGGCCAGAAGGGAAAAGACAGGCCCTCAGGAGAAAGTGATGTCTCAGAGCGCACAGCACATGCAGGTCTCAGGGACGTGCAGGCAGAGAGGTTAACAAGGTGATAAGCAGCATAGAGCCCAGGTCAGAACAGAGAAAATGGTTCACTGGCGATGGCACAGGCTCTGGAACGAGATAAACCCAGGCTCGATCCTGGCTCTAATCCTTGGGCCAGGCCCTCACCTGCTCTGAACTGCAGTGAGCTCCTTTGGAAAGGACTGATACAAGACCTACCTCACAGGGTCGATGTGAGGTTCAGTGTGAATGTATTCACTGGAGAGGCCCTGTCCGTGTGTATCAGAACTGCAAAGCCCACGGTGGATAACCGTACAGTCCACATATTTGGTTTTCATTACAGAGTTGTTTGTTCGAGAAAAATCATTGGGTATCTTCTACATTCCGGGCCCAGAGCTAGCAACATAACGTGAACAGGCAGAGGCAGCAAGTGCCTCTACTGAACTGGTGGTCAGGTGGGGAGACACAAATAATCACACAGTCAAATATCTGTCCCTATTGTCGTATTCCTGGCCACTGCGGTCCACATTCCGGTCCTAGGAGAGGGCAGAGTTTGGGCAGCAGCTTCCGATGCCAGGTTTGTTTCTGAATGCATTTCACATTAGACTCGAACAAAGTCGCATTCAGTGAATGCCTGATTAATTAAATCTCCAATAGCGACTGTCTGTCGTACACAGATGTTCGCTTCTTAAGGACTTGTCCCACGTATGCACATTTTCTTGCCGTGATTCAAGGGGAGATACTGAAAGGGCAATTATAGGGGGGAGACTGAAGATGGGTGGGGAGCTGGGTGATTGATGAAGCCAGGCCCCAGGAGAGGGAGGAGGGCGGGCGTCAGGAGAATGGAGACAGGGTTTGGCCTTGGAGAGAAAGTGTTGCCAGAGAAGAGAAGAGGGGCTGCTCTTTCATTTCTGATTTGAAAAAGCCCACCATTTATAAGAAACGATGAAATAGAATTGTACAAGGAATAATTCGACTGCTGAGGAGAATATCTACATGTGTTAATTGGTACAAAGCACTTCTTGACAAAAGTAGGGATTTAGAATAATGGATTACTGCCAGCTACACTCAAATATAAATTCCACGTCTGCACCCATAAGGCCCAGATTTATTATGTATCTGGGTTCTTGGGAAATAAAATCCCCTCCCCATCCTCTTGACAACAAAATTTTCAACAACATTCCTCGACTGCTTTATGAAGAAAGAAAACCGTGCTTTTAAGCCTTGATGGACTAAAACCTTCCTACAGATTCTCATAGGTAATTTACGTTGTCATGGAAACGTATGAAGTCTCTGTTCAAAAATCGTGCCTACATTTGTGATATTAAAGGGTTCTCGAAGAAAGGAAGCAGGCTCTTTCATGAAATCTGATGGAGACAGTGAATGCTGTCGGTTGCCAAGCTATTGTCAGGAGCTGGGTCAAGGAAGTAGGATCTACAGATTACAAAGAAAAGAACACCTGAGCCTAGAGGGTTGCAGGGGGCCTGGAGTAGCTTGTCTCTCTTTTCAGAGGAAAATGGAAGATAGTTTCTCCCTGGCAGAAATGAGCTGGTCAAGAGACGAGCTTTGTGATCCTTGCCTGTGTATCCGCTTGCATGTATCTTTCAGCTTCTTTTGTGTGAAAGGGAGAAAAGGGAATCTTAGAATGTCAATGTTCTAATCATTTAGGACCTCACCTCTTATCCATTAATATCCAGTAAACACATGCACCCAATATAGAATGGTTTCTTAAAATGAGGAAAGCATTCACTTAAATGCAAATAGACGTCTCGATGTAAAGAAAAGTTTAAAGCTAGTCTAATGTGAATAGAGAATGAGTGGAAAAGAATCCATCCTTTCCCTTACATGGAAAGATCCGACGTGAGGCTGTTGGCAATGATGAGTGTCAGGGCTTGGGGTCCCTCATTAGGCAAAGGGAGATTCCGCAGGTAACCGCTGAGTCCTGTCATAGGCTGCACGCAGCTCAAAGTCCCTGTGCACCTGGGAGATAGCGTCTCACACAAAGAAAGCCCATGTGTATAACATGTATAGAATTACAAGGACAGATAGCTAAAAATAAAAACTGCTCAATTAGGAGTCAATGCGTTTCTACACGAATTGATTTACATTGCCATGCTTACTAGGCGCTATGCTAGGAACTGCATGGAAGAAAAAGAGTGCAAAATAAGAAAACTACAGTCGGCAGGAGGGGGATGAGAGGGAGGGAGTGTGGTAGTTAAAATAAGTACACATTCAAATACACCCAGGCAGAAAAAAAAGGAGAGCTAGAAGAGAGCTTATAGGAAAATCACAATGACTCTCTCCTCACTCTGCCCCACCCCCCAATTCCCCATTATTATCTGAGTTTTTTAGTCATAGGAATTCTGGGGTGGTTGTGTGACGAGACCACAGAGCTATCCAGTTGAGGTTGAAAAGGGAAGGCTGAATTCCTCTGGTTAGTTGGGTCCCCAAAGATCTGTGTCCATTAATTGCAGAAAGATGGTTCCTTAGACAGGAAATGGAAACACTGAGAGTGTGTTGTGAAAGGTGGGAGAGAGTGCTGTCTCCTTCTGCGGGTAGACCTAGAATTCCGGGAGTACACTCCTATGGGATGAGCTCCGCGCAGTGCCAGGGACAATGTGTGATATATCTAGTGAAGTGTTCAATAAATTTAAGTTTCCTCATTTTTTGTTTGGTGCATAGGAAGTACTTAGTAAATATCTTTTCAACAAATACAGCTGGTGCTGAAGAAAACATCACTTTATGACTTGAGACACATGCTAATTTACTCTTTAAAATGTAGCTCAATTATAAGGGAATATTAGGAACAACTTCATGTCAACACATTTGACGATAAAGATGAAATGGACAAATTCTTAGAAAGATGCAAATTACAAAACCGACTAAAAAAGAAATAGAAAAACTGAATAAATATGTATCAAGTAAAGAAACTGACTTAGTAATTTAAAATCTTTCCACAAAGAAAATCTAGCCCCAGATGGTTTCACTGGTGAATTATATATAACATTAAGGAAAAAGTAAATACCAATCCTAACAATCTCTTGTAAAAAAGAGAAGAAAAGAGAACACTTCCCAACTCATTTTAAGATGGGTAATACCAGGTATCTTTCTGACACCAAGCCAGTCAAAGACATTGCAAGAAAACTACAGGCCAACATTCCTCATGAAATACAAATATTGAAACTCTTAACAAAAAGTCAGGAAATCAAATTCAGCAATATATAAAAATGTTCAAACTCCATGAACGAATGAGGGGTGCCTGGATGGTTCAGTCAGTTAAGCATTTGACTTGATCTAAGCTCAGGTCATGATCTCACGGTTCATGGGATGGAGCCTGTCAGCATGGAGCCTGCTTGGGAAACTCTCTCCCTCTCTCTCTTCCCCTCCTCCACTGTATGTTTTCTTCCCCCCCCCAAAATAAATAAATAAACATTTAAAACAACCCCCCACGAACAAGTGAGGTTTATCCCAGGAATGTAATGTTGGTTTAATACCCCCAAGTCAGTTAATGTAATATACCATTTTCATAGACTAAAGGACAGAAACCACATGATCATCTTAATAGACACAGAAAAACCATTTGATAAAATCTAACACTTTTTCATGATTAAGAACAAGCTCAGCAAAGTAGGAAGAGAAGAGAACTTCCTCAACCTAATAGATAGCATCTATAAAACTCTATAAATAACATCATACTCAATAGTGAAAGACTGAATGCTTTCCTCTAAAGATCAGGAACAAGGCAAGGATGTCCACTACTGTCACTTCTATTCAACATTGTACACAGCCAATATAATAAAGCAAGAAGAAGAAAGAAGTACATCTGTCATTATTTATATAGAGATTAGAAAGAAGAAGTAAATCTGTCATTATTTATATACAATAAGAACTTGGATTTAGAAAATCCCCAGGAATCTACAAAAAGTACTAGATAGAACTAGTACTAGTGAGTTTGGCAAGGTTACTGGATACTCAATTAATATACAAAAATTAATTCTATTTCTTTAGATTAGTAACAGACATCAGAAATATTAAAAAAAATCAAAATCCATTCATAATAGCATCGGAAAGAATAAAATATGAACAAGTTCAACAAAAGAAGCACAATGTCTGTAACTGAAAACTACATAACATTGCTAAGAGGAATTAAAGACCTAAAGGAAGACATATACCATATCCATAAATTGGAAGATTCAATATTGTTTAGGTAGCAATTCTAGAAACAGATCTATATATTCAAAGCAGTCCTTACCATAATCTCAACAGAAATTTTTGTAGACAATGACAAGCTAATCTTAAAAGTCATATGAAAGCACAAGAGATCTAGAATTGCCAACACAATTTTGAGAAAGAGAAACAGTCTGAGGATTTACACTACCTGATTTCAAAAGCTACAGTAAACGTTACTGCATAAAGACAGACACATAGATCTAAGAACAAAACAGATCATTCATATTTTTGCATACAGTAGTGTGTTGAAACTGGCTTATATTGGTTCACAGAACTAATTGTCAATTTTTTTAGTAATTGGGTGAGCTGATTATTACACTACTGGTAGCTTGAAATCAGCCATGTGAAGAGTCACATCAGGAAATTGACCAACGCTATAAATCAGGCTCCTTCTTTTTTCCAGAATGTTAGTGAAACATTTACCATCATACCACTGCTCACATATGTGGTTTATTTATTTTTGAAAAATGTGTTAAGGTAATTCAATAGGGAAAATGATAATCTTTCCAACAAATGTGCTGAGAAAATTGGATATCCATGTAAAAAGAAAATGAATCTTAATTACTATCTTACACCATACACAAAAAAGTTAACTAGAACTGGACTACAGACTTAAATGTAAACCCTAAAACCATTCAACTTCTAAGAGAAGAAATAGAAGAAAATCTTTGTGGTCTTGGAGTAAGCAAAGATTTCTTAGCTACGATACAAAACCCCAAAGCAATAAAAGAAAAAAAAGATAAAATTAGGTTAATCAAAATTAAACTTTTCACTCTTCCAAAGATACCATTCAGACAAGGTAAAGACAAGCCATGGTCCGAGAGAAAATATTTGCAAAACATATGTCTGATAAACTATTTGTATGCAGAATATATAAACATCTCTTAAAACTCAATGATAAAGCAAACAATCCAATTTAAAAATGGGAAAAATATTAATAGACACTTTACTAAAGATTGTCAACACCACTAGTCATTAGGGAAGCACAAATTAAAATCCCACTAAGATACCACCACATATGAAAATGGCTAAACTAAAGAACACTGACAATGCTAAATGTTGGCAACAATGTGGAGCAATTGATCTCTCCTACATTGCTGACGGGAATGTAAAACAGAATAGCCACTTTGGGGAAAAATTATTTTTAAGCTAACCATACACTTACAACATGACCCAGCAATTCTACTCCTACATACCAAAGAGAAATGAAAATATACATCTACAAACAACTTATAGCTCAATGTTGGTAACAGCATTATTCATGGGAGCCAAAAAGCTGGAAATAACCCAGATTTTCATGAACTAATGAGTGAATAAAGAAAATGGGTAGATCCACACAATGGATTTACTCAGCAGTAAAAAGGAATGAACCAAATCGGATGAATCTCAAAAACATCAGGCTAAATCAAAGAAGTCAGACAGAAAACACTACATAGTATATGATTCAATTTTTATACAATTTCTAGAAGAGGCACATTGTAGAAACAGGAAGATCCATGACTGCCTAGGCCTCAGGTAGGAGGGTGGGCTGATGGTAAATGAACACAAGGGATGGAACATTCTAAAGCTGTCTTTCAAGGATGCTTGCATCGCTATATTCATTTACTAAATCTCATCAAACTGTGCACTTAAAAGGAGTGAATTGTAGGTTATGTAAATTATATCTTAATAAAGCTATTATAAATCCAGTTAGAACATCTTCTTCCCTCACATCCCTCCCCTTGCAGGGAGGTGATCCCTTTCTGCTTTGTTGTCCTGGGACTTCCCTGTACCAGCTTCTTTGTCTGATTTCTCACATTATCTTCCTGGTTATTTGTTTCCAAGCCCATCTTTGAGAACCTGGAGGGCAGAGGCGGCTTCTGAGCCATCTCTGTGTCCCTAGTGCCTGGTTTGGAGGCTCGAACAGTTCAGCAGGCACTTAAATCAGTGCTGCTGAACGAGCCGACACTCCTGAGTTTCCTTTCTTAATTGTAAAAGTAACACATGGCAATTGCGGCTGGTTTTCCATTTTTCTTCTTCCTATTAATTTGTAAGAAAGCTCCACAACTCCTATAGATAAAAATAAAAGAGAGTAATTCTTTGTAACTATGTTTCCCTGTTTATCTTTTCTTTTATATATAGGGATAAATAAGGATATGAAAAATATCTATATCTATACATCTACATCAGAGAGAGGGAGATGGAGATCTGTATCCGTAGAGATATCCATATCTATATTCTCCATGTATCCATGTATAAGCTTTATATTTGAACATGGCCTTGTCTATCAACCTTCTCCTTTATCCCGTTTACTCCTGGGGTTAAGCTTTAAAACTTCCCTTGTGCCACAATCACGTAAATAATTATCTGTAATCCCATTTTGCATGTTTGTTTCTTGCATTGAAATCTTTAAGCCACTGGGAATATATTACTATTTTTGTGTCGGCTGCTCGAGTGGGAAAGGCAGCACTGTCTCCATTGCTGGCAAGTTGGGGAAAATATAGCCTGACTCAACCCAGCAGGACACGGCTGCGTCTCCAGGGCTCCGTATCAGTTACATCACAAGTGCTCAGTGTATATTTGTTGAATATGTGAATTAATGAGCGAAACCTTAAAACTGCCATCCTTTGATCTAGCAAGGGATAAGTTTTCCACTTCTAGACACTTGTCATAAAGAAATAGCTGGAAAAGAAAGCATTTTTTCACGTATTACACACTCTTGATAATCACCCTATGTGAAGGCGGCAAATTATTCCTTTGTTTGGAAATATGAATACATTTTAGGTCTGACAGTGCTGGAGCATGACCAAATCTCAGAAATTGTTAAGTAATGGGGAGCATAAAAATATTAAGTAGGTAATCCCCACGATGCCATTTTTGGTGCATTTAATGTCACGTTTGTTTCTTGTTGCTAATGATTCATTGGAAGTGATATCCATTAAATTCTGCCTTCGGCTGCCTGCGTTCCATCTCATCTGAGGTAATGGGAGCTGTGGGAGCCCGGCAGGGGAAGAGCCACCCGGCAGTAAAAGGGTGGGCAGTCTGCTGAGTGGAATTCTGGACTTCATTTACATTACAGGCACCACTAACCTCTGGTGGCTTCAGTGACTCTCTTTCTTTTTGCGACGCAATTCTATTTCCAGCAAGTCTTTCAGCAACCTGCTGGCTCTAAAGAAGGACATACTCAGAGGCATCAGAGTCAGAACAAACGTGAGATTATTTTTCAGGCCATGAAATCCGAAGGGTTGTGTCAAAAATGGGACCTAGGATATCTTCACGAAGCTGCAACGTCAAACTCAGTCCTGTTAGTCACTTGCCTGGGCCAGCAACCAGGGTCACGGTGATATGGCGTGGCACCTTTCGAGGCCAGTTGCTAAGGGGCAACGGGACAGCCAGGGCTGTTGGCTTCCTTTTTCCTCTCTCTGCCGGAGGTGGGAGGCACTCACACATATTCACGCTTTAACCTTCAGGGTGGCCCTGGAGGGCTGGAGTCTCCTGAGTCCCAGATCGGTGCAAGAATTTACTTGGGGTGTCTCTGTCAGTCAGGGCCAGATTTGAACCAGGTCTGTCCAACTCCAGATTTCAAGCTCCATAAGCTGCTCCATGAAGGCTTGAAACACTTTCATTAGTCTGTGTCTTTGCACGGGCCTGTCCTTACCATGAATTTTTTCTTTCCCTTTCCTACTGGGGAAACTGCTACTTCAAGATGCAGGTCAAACCCAGGCAAAGGAGACAGTAGAGAAAAAGATTAAGGACACAAACCAGCATAATTTACGGGGCCATCAGGAAAAGGTCTGCGTTCCTAAGAAAGGCAAGCATCACATGATACATTAGGTACCTGACTCTCCTGACTGTGTCCCCACTGGTCAGCAAACATACTGAACACAATGCCTTTCATGCAGCAGGTGCCCAATATTTTATTTCATCTTTTACATTTTTTTAATGTTTATGTATTTTTGAGAGAGAGAGAGAGAGCACAAGCAGGGGAGGGGCAGAGAGAGAGAGGAAGACACAGAATCTGAAACAGGCTCCAGGCTCTGAGCTGTCAGCACAGGGCCCAATGTGGGTCTCAAACCCACAAACCGTGAGATCATGACCCAAGCCGAGGTCGGATGCTTAACCAACTGAGCCACCCAGGCATCCCTGAACCAGTATTTTAAACATGGTTTTATGCCTCTGAGCCTCTGACAGGTATTCTGTTGAATAAGCATTTATGAAGCAACCCCAAGTAACTGCTGTTAAGGAACTTCCAGCTGAGTGCTGTGAGATGCTCTGGGAGGTCAAGGTTCCCATGAGAATCTGAAGGGTTTTTAGAGGATAAATAGGAGTTTTCAAAGAAGGGGAGACGCTGAACTTCCTGCAACCTTCCCTGCTCTGGGCTTTCCAGGGCTATGTGCAGGAAGAACAGCACACCCATGAACTCATGAATGCAGCCTTAGCACTTGGACTTGTCTTAGTGGCCTGGCCTTCCTTCCCTGGATGGCCTGGAATGGCAGGGACCGGCCAGTGAGGTCACGAGCTCTCAGCTGGGGGAACAAAGCCCTTCAGAACACCTAGTCTTTGGGGGAAGCAATTAATATTTCATAGGAAACTTCCTTCACATCAGTGTCCCTGCATTCTTTGTCATTATGCAGGTCACTGGGCTGGCATCCAGGTGACTGGAAATCCAGTGACTGTGAGGGGAGGGAAAAGAAGGAGTGTGTCAGGGCCTCTGGGGTACCAGTTGTCCCACAAAAACATGCCCTCATCTGTAATCCCCACAGCAGTGCTATAAGGTGGAGACTTTCCCCCATTTTTACAGAGGAGAAAACCAAGGCCCAGAGAGGCAAGTGATTTGTCCAAGGGCACAGAGCTAGTGCATGGAAGGGCCAGAAGTCAAATTCAAGGTGACTAACTACAGATCTGACATTTCCCTATCATCCTACATTAATCTGTTTCTATATACAAAACAAAATAGAACAGAAAATTTAAAAATTACTTTTTTCTCTTTTTAAATATTAGAATGAAACATGGAGCCCCATATAAAGTGCAGATTAGGCACCCAGAAGGAAGGCACACTTTTGGCCATTGGCCATGGCTGTAGAGACATGAAAGGGCCTCTGTGACCTCTATACCTGGAGGGTCAAGGCCAAGCTCCGCACCAGCCGTGGGTTCTGGCCCTGCCACGGCCCACCTCCGCAGGCCCGTTGCCTCCCACTCTCGTCCCTGGAACAGCTCAACCACATGCCTGTGCTAGTCTGCACTCATACTCTTCCCTCTTTCCAGAATGCTCTCCTAGGCCTTACGCTCTTTACATCACCCTGCTCCAATGTCACCTCTGTGAAGCCATCACTGACCCCCAGACAGGGGGTCTGCCCAGCTCCCCCAGTGCATCCTTCCCCACCTCAACCACATCTTGAAGACAGCTTATATTCTCCTCTAGGCTGGAGGCCCCGAGGGCAGGAACTGTGCCCCAGGGTCCCGCCCAGGGCCCAGCACAGAGCAGGCACTCAGAAAAAGTGCACCGAATGAACAGGATTGCATGAAAGTCACAGAACAGCAAAGCTGAACAGGCACCCCAAGACGTTCTCACCGTATTTTACAGTCAAGGATTCCACAAGGGGCAGTGGAGAGGTGGGGTGGGGTGAGAGGTGGGGTGGGATCAAGTACCAGAGCTCAGACTGGACTCTGGAGGCAGAGGGAGCCACTCAAGATCTCAGAGTGGTGGAGTGATGTGATAATGTGGCCTGGGAGCCACTTTGGTTGTTTTTCGTTTTGTTTTTGTTTTTTCTTTCTCGTTACCTGTGGCTTATTTGTGAGCAAAACTTGAATTTACCCATTTACAACGTATTTTATAATTTGTTGCAGCAATTACTTTCAAGACAAACATCTTATAACTAAGTAGAAGTTAAAAACAATGTAAAGAAAAAGAAATTGAGAACAATGTTATCAGACTTTAGTAGAGTAAAATCAATGAAGATTTCTTCCTACCGGGCTTTCTATGTAGCAAATTGATGTTTTATGTTTTAACTTAGTTGATTTCTACTTCTTATTTAGTGTTTCCAATTAAAAAGTACATAAAAACTTTTGTCTCTTTTATTTTTTTTTAATTTTTTTTTTCCAACGTTTTTTATTTATTTTTGGGACAGAGAGAGACAGGGCATGAACGGGGGAGGGGCAGAGAGAGAGGGAGACACAGAATCGGAAACAAGCTCCAGGCTCCGAGCCATCAGCCCAGAGCCTGACGCGGGGCTCGAACTCACGGACCGCGAGATCGTGACCTGGCTGAAGTCGGACGCTTAACCGACTGCGCCACCCAGGCGCCCCAATTTTTTTTTTAATTTTTAATGTGTTTTGTTTTGTTTTGTTTTGTTTTTGAGAGAGAGAGAGAAAGAGAGAGCAAGGGAGGGGCAGAAAGAGGGAGACACAGAATCTGAAACAGGCTCCAGGCTCTAAGCTGTCAGCACAGAGCCCGATGCGGAGCTCAAACTCATGCAATAAACTGTGAGATCATGGCCTGGGGCGAAGCTGGACGCTCGTCTGACTGAGCCATCCAGGTACCCCAAACTTTGTCTCTTTTAACTAGGTTCTAGGGAGCCACTGTGTTTGGGTGAGTCAGGCCACTTGGTGACAATGAGAGGCTGGGGACAGGGAGAGACTGGAGGCTACATCTTCACATATGTTCTATTTAATGATGGTGAATTAGAACTCACTGTCAATTCTGCTCACAATTTATTTCATTCGTTGCGTGCCTACAGCAGTTATAACATAGTTACCCTTTACTGAGGACCTACAATATACAAGGTGCTTTGCCCTCATGATTTAACTTAGTCCTTAGCACTACCCTTTGAGATGAACACTATCACTTTCCAATTTATGGATGGGGAAACTAAGCTCAGAGAGATGAAGTTACTACCTGAGGCATCAGAGAAATTGTGAGCCAGCCACTGCGTTAGCACCTGAGGATAACGGACAAGGAGCTCACGGTCCAGTCGGGGCCAGAGGAGACAGAGAAACAGTCTTGAGTCATGTGGTATGAGAAGTGCTATAGCAGAGAGAAACACAGCGGGCTGAAGAGGCCCAGAGCAGGCCCCCAACCACTCTTAGGGATGATGGATGAAGTCTCATTGTGACAGCTGGCAGAAAAAACGCAGCACACGTTGGAAATAGGCCTACCCTCCTATGACTTACTTTTTTCTCTTTTTGACTATGCAAAACCTAGGAAGCAATGACTGAAGGCAGAAGGATAAACATGTGGGGCATCGCTGCATGCGATTCAAAAATCATCTTCACGCTTCTGGTCGTTTAACACAGAAGCTCCCGCATGTGACTTCCCAACAATGGGGACTGGCCCCACCTCTCTGCCTCAGGAAACTGTGGGGCCATTGAGGTAGTCCCCAGGTTCCTAAGGGAGACAGGGATGATAATCCAGCAGCAGATGGCTCCACACAGGCCCGCCACGTAATTAAGTTGCTGTGAGAGACAGTGTAAAGAGATAAATGAATTAGTTGGGGGAGGGGGGGTCAGGCACCGAGGATGCCGGCTGTAGGACAGCCAGCATCAAAGGGGGGTCAGGGACGAGACACCTCCAAACAGCCACCACTCTGCACTCGCAGCTGTGCCCGTGTGCATGTCTCAAGTGTGTGCACATGCGCTCTAGTCAAGCAGGGCGGCAGGGGGTTGGTGACAAAAGGACACGTAATTCTGCTTTAAGATTAATCATGATAATGGTGATGGCAGTGAAAACAGCTTACATTACAGAGAATCTTGCCAGTGCCAGGAACTGTAGGAAGTACGTTTATGCATTATCTCATTTAATCCTCCCAGAGACCTCACGAGGCAGGCACAGTTAGTACCATTCTCATTTTACAGATGAGGAAACAGGAGCTGAGGGTAGTTAAGTGTCGTGACCTTGGACAGCAGTAAGTGGAGATGCTGAGGTTAAACGAGAATAATACACTGAATAGCCGTGTCCCAGGACTGAAGAGGGGCACTCAGCTGAGGCACAGAGACAATACCGCATTCCAAAGGGAGGCACGCTGTCACAATGTAGAATTGCCAAAGGCTGAGAATAGTAACAGGGACAGGATATTGGTGAGAACTCTGTGTGCCAGTGAAGGGGCCACTTTCCCTCCAGCTGAAGTCAAGAGAGAGACACAAGGACATCTGGATCTTAGGGGATGTGATAGTGACCCTCCTGAGTCAACAGGGACTCTCGTGAAAAATCTGAAGGTCAGAGATGGCTGGCTAGTCTGTCCAGGAGCAGAGACAGGGAGAAAGGGCTGTTCAGGGGGTGACTTGAGCTGTCTTGTGGTTAGGGCACAGAAGGTATGGTGCAGTTTCCCCAGGACCGGATAGCGTCAAGACAGCCACCCCAAGGGGCAAACATTTCAGAAGAAGCTAGAGGGACCATGGGATGCCCAGGGTGGAGGAGGGAGTGTGGAACCTGCCAAAGGGGATTCACTTTTATCCCTTTTCTCTCCTGCAGGAAGAGATCCATGGTGGTGAGTGCGGAGGCCTCTAGAGAACCCAGCAAAGCAGCCACAAGAGACGGTCCATCCTGAAAGCCTGCTGGTCCAGAGAGCAGCAATCACCGTGACCACGCCAGTCCCAGAAGGGCCCTTCCGTTCCCTTTGCCTCGTGCTCTTGCTACCTGAACTCCAACACTGGGCAGGTTGGATGCAGGGTGAGGGATGGGACAAATGAAGTAGAGGCCCCACCGCGGGCTTCTCCCCTGGAACAGGCCAGAGATGCAGGAGGAGAAGAGGGATTAACTTTAAACAGACTGACATGGTGACTATAACATGGGATGGACATTTGAATGACAGAGGACTTTTATTTACTGAAATTTGCTGTATGAGTTATAGAACTTGCCCAAATTTTCAAGCAAGGGCAGCAGAGGAACCTGTCCCACAGAATAAATTTAAAAGGATCGTGGGAAGCAAAAATAAAGTCACCTTATAATTTGTTCAGTGTAAAAGTCACATTTCAGTTAATGAAAACTTACTGTATGCCAAAAGCTTTCATAATGGATTGACATACTTGGTCTAAATTCATCTCAGGCCAACCAGCCCTTCAAGATACAAGTTATTGTTTCTATTTTAGAGATTAGAACATGGAGGTTCAGGGGGGTAGAGTGAACTGTCTCAAGGCATAGAGCCAGCAAGTGGCTGCACAGGGCCCAAACTCACAAGGACTCCCAGTCTGGATCTTTCTATCATGTCTTTGCTTGGGACTGTGGCAGGTCAACCCAGTGCTGAAGAAACTGTTTCCCAGGATGCGATCTTTTCTCAGCGTGCTCAAATCACAAGTGCATGTATTCTGAATCAATTCTGTGCTCGTGCATGCAATAAAGATTCCACTACAAAGGATAGACGGCTCTGGTCTATATACTGACACAAAAGGTACCTTTTTTTTTTTTTTTTTTTTGAGGCCAAAAAGATTGAAGAGAAAACAGTTTATTCCATAGCTGCCATCACATGACTGTTTGTCAAAGGATTAATATAAACTGCAGTAGTCCTAACTAAATACAACGATGAAGGGGGCTAGATCTAGATCTGAGTTCAAGTTTGTAAAACATGGCTGGAGATACATTGGCGGGGGCAATGATGGTGGCGCATGGAGACGGGTCAGTGAGACAATGACGGGAGGGAAGGTCTGCTGGGTGGGCAGAAGGATGGGGCGAGGAGAAAATCGGTCAGGGAGAGTAAATCTTGTTGACACCAGAGCAGAAGTCCCAATTCTTGTTCCTAAGATGTATGTGTGTTTTATCATCTGTTGACGCATTTTAAATACCCACAGCAATGAGCGTTCTAGAGCAAGGAAGAGACCAGGACCTGCCCTAGAGAAGAACGCTTAACAAAAGCCCACTGTGGGATTTCAAATCTGCGTGTTGTGAGTGTGTGCGTGTGCTGTGCGATTGTGACTGTAACCACTACCACAACCACCATCATCACGGTCCCCATGCTCTGTCTCAACCCTCTCCCAGAGTCAGAGAACTGGCAGGTGACTTGGGCTTAAATATATCCCACCTTCACTGGTGAGTCTTGGGTCTTTGCCTGGGGAGCAGAGTAATGCTGGCCTTTCACAAGGAGTTGCAAAGTATGTTTTGGAAGAGTTTGTGAAGGCGTGGTATTAATTCTTCTTTGAATGTTCAGTAGAATTTGCCAGCTTATCTGGGTTTGTCATCTATCGTCTTGGGCACAGCTGATGAGTTGAAATGAATCTGTTTGTATAATTTTGCATCTTATCTAATTTATTATGAGCATTTTACTTAAATAGTTCCAAGAAGCTACTTGATATATTATAGACTATTAGAAAAGTCTAGACTGAAGGCCAAATTTCAGACAATATATACCAGGACTTGAATTTTATAGTTGTGAACCACTAGTCAGTCCTAAAAAAAAGTTCCTTCAAAGTCCTCCAGGCACCAAATAAAATTCACTCATCCGAGCCCTGCGCTGAGTTCCGGCTTCCTACTCGTGTCCTTTCTAAATTCATTATTCATTAAAAGAATCCATATCTATATTTTAAATACAAAATGCTTAATTTAGAAAGGCTTCAAAAAAGGTAGTGAGTGATTTTAAGTGTTTCATTAATAACGAGAATCTACTACTTTTTAAGAACAACTGTTCTCAAACTGAGTGCCAAATATCACCAGATAATTTTTCTTTTTTTTTTTATTGAGAGAGAGTGCAAGCGAGCGAGGGTGAAGAGAGAGAGAGAGAGAGAAAGAAAGTCCCACTAGGGGCAGAAGGTGGGGGGGAGAGAAAGAGAAGTGGGGCTCACCAGAAGCAGGGCACATGTTCATGAGAAGCAGGGCTCGTGCTCACAAACTGTGAGATCATGACCTTAGCCAAGGTCAAATGCTTAACCGTCTGAGCCACCCAGGTGCCCCAAGAATTTCTTAGTGATGATTTCTTTCTAGTGTTCCCACTCTTGAGGTGAAGCCCTGGAATCTGTATTTTAACAGGTTCCTTGGGTGATTCTATTATAGTTGGCCAGAGGAACGCACTTTGAGAAACACCACTTTGAAGTCATGGTGACCTCGTGGGTGAAAGGTGACAAAGAAAGGAAATAGTGTCCGTAAAGGGCCCAGCACTGCCCCTGGCTCGAGGCAGCATGCCCACAGTGCCAGTGTGACTAGTATAATCTGAATCACCTTGAGGAGGGTTAAACCTGGTACAAATTTAATTGTTGGCAGGACTGTAAGCCTTCTCCAATTATTTTTGGTTCCTCTTCCACTATCCTCAGCAATAACAAGGCATGGCCTATCAGCAAGAGCTTGGGTTTGGAATCCCAAATAGGCCATTTACCAGCTGTGCAACTTTAAGGAAGTCACCTGGCCTTTCTACAGATGAGCCTCGGTTTCCTCATCTGTAAAGCAGGGATAATGTCATCGACCCTGCTGGGATAATGTGAGGATTGAATGAAATAGGGTAGAAGAATTTTTCCTTTTTTTCTTTTTTTAAAATTTTTGCTTGAGTATAGTTGACATACAATGTTCCATTGGTTTCAGATGCACAACATAGCGACTCAACTTCTTTATATGTTATGCTGTGCTCCCCATAAGTGTGGCTGCCATCTGATGCCATACGACGCTATTACAAGGTCATTGGCTGTGCTCCCTATGCTGTGCCTTTTATCCCCGTGACTTGTTCATGCCGTAACTGGAAGCCTGTACCTCCCACCCCCTTCACCCACTTTGCCCCTCCCTCTGCTCTAGATGTATTTTTCTTGATTGACTTTTGCCCTTTGCCTAACCCACTGCCCACACTCCTTCTTTGGATGGGCTCATCTAACACAGGGCCAGAGGGACACAGCACAGATGCACTTTCACAGCTCTGGGGACGGATGGCTGCCAGGCCTTCTGAGCTAACAAAACTCATACATGAGAAGGGGGAAAGGGCAGATTCAAAGGCTGGTGACTAGAAGATTACAGTGACTGAAGATCAGATCCAGATCCAGCCTCTGTCGTGGTCTGCCTCTGAACACAAACCTCAACATGAGTCCTGTGAAATTTAGTTGAAGGAGAACATGCTTATACCATCAGGTGCTTTGATATATTTAGGGGGAGACAGGAAGGATATCAAGGTCAGGTCTAAAGGAGATCAATGAAAAGTGATCATTTCTGCTGTCCCAGGAGATAGGCACTGGGTATCTAGTTACGTTACTCAGCTGGAATAGATAGTATCATTCCATCCAGCAAATACCACTGGCAAAGGCATCTCTGGTCTATTTTGCTGCAATGGATACCGAGTGCGTGAGTGAGCAAATCTCTCGCAATGGGAAATTACCTCTGTGGGCAC
Organism: Panthera pardus; assembly: GCF_024362965.1. Lineage (NCBI taxonomy): Eukaryota > Metazoa > Chordata > Mammalia > Carnivora > Felidae > Panthera > Panthera pardus. Next base: position 58,954,786 of record NW_026526677.1, read on the forward strand.
CGTATAGACATCTCTTACTTTATATCCATTGGTTTAATCAACAGTCTAGAATTATGAGACAGTTTGATTCTTTTTATACTCATTTCCTACTAGGGCTTTGGGGTTCAAATGATTAGTTCTGTCACCTGGGGAGCAAGTTACTTTACCTCACTGAGGTTTTACATTTCATTCTCACTTCAACCCAATGAACACCATTCTATTTCCAGAAAAATGGGGTATCGACTGCCTGACCCAAGGTCGTGAGTGAGTTACAGCTAGTGAGTGATAGACCTGAACCCAGGCAGGCTTCCTCTGTGTTCTCATCCATTCCAACCTCTGGGGACTTGCCCAAAGACACCAAGTTAGGTGGGCAAGAACTCTCAGATGTTCTTCTGGGCCTTTCCCTGTCCAAACATCTAGGATTATAATCTGCCAGAGGGAAGATTTGATGTGTAATACTCTGTAATTCTTGTGCAATAGTGTATAAAGAAATACCTCTCAAAAGCAATCACAAATAAAAAACAGGTTCCATGAATTTTATATGCTCCCTTGATTCTTAGATGTAAGTCAACATACCTATCCCCCTTCTCCCTTCTTTTTTCACAGAATAAATATCCCCCCAGTTTCCATCATTTCTGCTTCTAATGACTTTATCTTCTACTGTTTTCTATCTTTGACTCAAAGAAGATATAGGGACCCCAGAGTTGTACATAAAAAATTTTCAGATAAAGAGTAAGGCCTCTCTGGGCTACAAAAGAGTGGGGAGAGAATGGGAAGAAGAATGTAGAACCAACAGGAGAGTTAAGACTGGGGCAATGTCGTGGAAACTAGAGTCCCTCGTCCATCCATCCAGCCAGCCAGCCAACAATCCCCAGGGCCTAGAATTTTAGAACTGGTAGACATTCCAGAAATAATTTAATCCAGTATGCCAACTTTACGGACTGGGGAAATAAAGCAGAGAGAGGGCAAGTAAGTTCATTATGTCACGTGGCAAAGTCGTGGCAGAGCTGGAACCAGCACTCCCAGGCCTCTCATTTCCTAGCCTGGGTTTAGTTTGGTTTTGTTCTGCTGTAAAATAGTCTTGATTAGGGGCGCCTGGGTGGCTCAGTAGGTTGAGTGTCCGACTTCGGCTCAGGTCATGATCTCGCGGTTCGTGAGTTCAAGCCCCACGTCAGGCTCTGTGCTGATGGCTCAGAGCCTGGAGCCTGTTTCAGATTCTGTGTCTCCCTCTCTCTCTGACCCTCCCCCATTCATGCTCTGTCTCTCTCTGTCTCAAAAATAAATAAAGGTTAAAAAAAATTAAAAAAAAATAGTCTTGATTATTTTAAAGATGCTGATATATATTGTTATTAAAAACAATAGACAATAGCTGCACAAAACCTAATAGCTTGGAACATACCTTTACATAAGCATTTCATTTGTGTTACCATTTACACAGCATTAAAAATTATTCCATTGTGTTCTTCAAATCTCTTGACGTTTGCCCGTAAGTCCCCATCCCATGGGACTCGTGAAGGCAAACGGTCTTTCCGGCAAGTCCACTTGCCTATTTGTTGTATGTGTCAATCCTCCTATAACTTGAAATTAAACTTCCCTCTCGTGGCAGACACTCTGAGCATATTTCTGATTTTCTGTCAGTATTTATTGAGGGCTCACTGGATGATGCTCAGTAATTCACTGCTTCATTTATTCAGCATATGTTAACCTAGATGCCGTCGATAGGAGGTCGGGATACAACAGAGGGTAGACTAGACAACATCCCGGCTGTCTTGGAGAGCAGCGACTTACGTTCCAGTGAAGGGGATCGGCAATAAACCAATAGGCAGTTATACAATACGCCAGGTGGTGCGAAGTTCTAACAAGACTAGTAATGGTGACAGAGTCACGTGGGCTTGTAGGTACGTATATGTGTGCTGTGTTACCTAGAGTCAAGGACAGCCTCTCTGAGGAAGTGACGTGAGCAGAGACCTGAAGGAAGTGCGCCTCGTGGAAATCTGGTGAAGGAGCACTCCAGGCGGAACGCTAAGACCCGGAGGCAAGAGGTGTGTGTGAAGAACAAAGGCCAGTGTCACCGGAGTGGAGCTAACAAGGGGAATGGGGGGAGGAGTGGGAGATCAGATCAGAGAAGGAAGGGCGGGTGGGGTAGGGAGGGCACTGCACATCAGAATGAGAGATTTGATTTCATTTCTCGTGAGAGGCAGAGCCACTGGAGGATTTGGGCACTCATCTGGCGTGGAGTGGCGTAACGTGCCTTCTGTTGTAGAAGGTTAAGAACAAGGAGGAAGCAGGGAGACCAGCTAGGAGGCTACTTCAATATTTCAAACGAGAGATTACAGTGGAAGGGGCTACAGTGGCTGTGTCCCTGTCACCAGGCCAGGCAGGAGAGACTCTGAGTAAAGATATTTGCTGAATGCTTAAACGATATTATACAGGAGCCATGTAAAAAGTGCTAAGGGTAAATAAATGAGAAGATTTATTCTACCTCTGGGAGAGAGGGCAGCAATGTGGAAGGAGACATGAGTTGAGTCTTGAGGACTAAGAATTCACCAAAGATGGGACAACGGCCTTTTCATGGCCAAAAGGGTAAAAGCAAATTCCACAAGGACCCCAAGGTGGGCGCACTCAGGGTCCTGGAAGGGAGGGAACATGGGGTGTATGGCAGTCAACGAAGCCAGATGGTAGGGAGCCCAGGCCGACTACGCTAAGGACCCCTAACTCACATTTCTCCAGTCCTCATGCCAACAGCCGTGCCAGGTAGACCCCGGCAGGACAAAGGCTCTGCTCCCAGGAGCTTCTGTCCTGGTTTCAGGAGATGGGACTGTGAGGTGCAGGCACTGGGGACCAATGGCCAGGATACTAGTTCTTTAGTCAGAGCGTGTGTCTTTTCCAGTTCCCATGACGCCCTCCCCCCACGTTTCTCCCACGCCCCCATGGGCAGGGGCAGGGGCAGTGGTGGGGCACGTACGGCCGGTCATGGCTGCTGCTGGGGCTCCTCTTTACTGGAACTTTCAGAGTGCCTCCACTCACTTAGGAATGGGCTTTCAGACCACAGGGGAACTTGGCTCTTCAGAGAAACACAGATTGATTAAGAGATATGCTGACACCTTCCAAAACATCGTGCAGGAAAAATTCTCCCTTGTCTTTTAATGAGGGCTTAAGGGCTATTAAAACTTATTTGTCATTTGTAATCTTGTAGCTATAAAGAGACGCCCTTGCATTATTCTTTCCTAGAGCTTTCTCACACCAAATTCCTAATGAGGTAATTACCCTCATAATAATTACTGCCTAATTACTGGGGGAGCGGGAAGGAGAATGTGGAACGAAATAAGCAGCTGCAATTTGGGTTGTTATGTCAGAGATCTGATAAAAATGATCTCTGTGAAAGTCAGTAAAGCGAACGCTTTTTTAGTTTATGAAACGAGAGATACATCACCAGGGTTTTATAAAAGTAATTAGTTCGAAGCATGCCTTTTAACCTCACCCTGGGGATCTAGCATCTTCTTGGAGGGAGTCTGGCTGAGGAAGCAAGGGGAGCCTGTAATCAAACGGAGCCCGCTGAAACCCCACGCACACCTTCCTTCCCACGAAACCTTATACAAGTGACTGAACATGCCTGAGCCTCACTTTATGAAAGTAAAATGTGGGAAATGTACCTGCTAGGTTTTCTGTGACTACTGAAAACATCAACCCCCAGGTCAAACAAGCGGGGCTTACCAAGTGGTACTGTCCTTTGACCACTTTGGATCACCATCCGTTCATACAGCATCTATCTGCCAAAAACCCAATTAGGCAAGGCCAGAGGGCTCCGCAATTATTCAATAATTCTTACCCATGTATTTTCCCTCAAGAGTGCCAAAATCACTTTGGGTTAGTCTGTCGGTTCATATTTTTAGAAATTTGAGGTAAAAATAGAAACCCGTGCGGATAAACATGGAATTTGAAATCGCACAGCTGCCTCGGAGGCCAAGCTGTGAGCGGAGGCTGCTCGCAGTCTGAGGACTGGCTCCTGGGCTGCGCTCGCCCTGAGGCCTGTGGGAGCATCTGTAACATGAGCCTCCCCCGGCACCAGGCTCAGACGGCCAGAGTGCAGGAGGCAGGGCTTCTGGTGCTATCTCTTTGTTTTGTGTGTGCGTTTGACACCTGCCTCAGCGGACAGACACTACGCCAGGCAAGCGACCCAAACATAATTCTTGCCTAAGGAGCTTCCGGGTATGAGAGACCAAAGCAGGTGTAAGCTCTAGTTGTAATAAGTACACAGAATCCTCTTTACATGTACTTTACCGTCTGGATTCCAGAATGTGCCTAGCACTGTTTTCTCTAGGCTGATCTCCAACTTTAGTGTTCCTGGAATCACCTAGAGTGGGAGTGAGGGGCCTGTTAAGATGCAGACTCCTGGGCTTCACCCTTGCAGCCTGATTCTGGGTCCCAGTGTTTGTTTAAACAAACACTACAGTTCTAACATAGGTCCATGCACTGTGCACAGTGAGAGAAACATGGAGCTAGTTACTTGATCTGCATAACAACTTCGGGATATAAGCAGAATAAACATTATTTGGAGGGTTTAAGTAATTGGCCCCAGGTAGGCAACTTGCCAATGAGTGATAGGAGCTTGGACACCCCCTTCCCCCCGCCACATCCCTTCCCCTCCTCCCACCCAGCCCATCCTGCTGAAAAGCCATTTCTTCCATTAAACCTTTGTCAGAACAAGTATTCTTGAAATAATCTCATCTCCTTAACACCCACAGTGTGCTTCTTTTTTGTTATTTACAGCCTTGCACCTAATAATGCTACAATTAAGTATCTGCCTTGCCTCCGTGTACTAAGCACGTCTTTTTTATTCAGGTGTTTTGGCATCTGGGGCCTTACTGACCCTGGGGAAACAGCTCCCCACCTCCACTCCAGGGCTGCCATTCCTAGGGGTGGTAAACACGCCTTTCATATGCAAACCAACCAATCCAATGCCCAGACCCCAAACACCTCCTTTATTGGGCTCTCACACTTGGGCCACTATCCTCCTACCCTAATCATCACGGGGCTAGGTACCAGAAGACTATGGACATATGCCCCGGAGTCCACTGAAATTATTCAAGCCAGCCACTCCTAAACCTGCTTAGCCTGCTTACCCTGCCTGACCCACTTCTTCCTGGGAAAACCACATTTCCCCTCACTCCTTCCGCCTCCTGACCCATCCTGGTGCTTCCCCACGTGGCCTTGCATGGTGTGGTATAGGCTGCCCCCTCCTCTGAGAATAAGCTATCTTTTCAGTGGCAGTCATCTCCTGACCTGCTGGCTTACCATGCCTGAGTAAAAATCAAGCCCGCATTTTTAAAGCGGTCTCCCCTACTCAGCCGGAAGTGACTTGAGGACAAATGCTTTCTCTCTAACCAATGATTACATTAACTCACTGTAGTGCTCACCTTGGGTGTTCAAAACGTATTTGTTGAATTCATTTGAAAAGTCAAGAAGCTTAAATGAAGCCTTCTATCAGTGATTTTGTTCACTCTGGGTGTTAGAATTTTAAGTCAATTTTTAAGCTGCTCCCAAACTTCTGTTGTTCTTCTCAAGCCAAGTGTAAAAGCGAATGGCAGACTGTGTGGGATGCTGGGTTATCGCAGGCTCCCTTCAATCATGCAAGGCAAGTATTTACTGACACTGAGATGAAAAAGAGGCCGTTCCAGCTTTCTAGTTTGCCATGAACACAGACAGTACTGACTCACAGATAAACTCTTAAAAGGACAGAAACATTTAAAAGGGCACTTTGTGTGGCAAGCCCACTGGGACACAGAAGTGGGCTTCAGAGCAGGAAATTGAACCTAAGTCTTTTTGGACTCCTGGTCCAGTGCTCTCTTCTCTCGCACCAAGCGACCTGGTGCTTCCACTTTTGTTTTGCTTGCTCACATATTTCACATCCCATTACAAAGAACACCGACTCATAGGTACACACTTAAAAGGACCATATTTAAAAGGGCGGAAACATATCGAATACAGTAAATGCAGCTTCTTACAGTGTCCCAAATGGGCTAACTTTGGGGAAATTCTGAGAAGCACTCTGATTTAAATGGCATCTTGGTCTCACCAGCAGGTTTGCACATTTCAGCTGGGGAGATTCACTTTTCCCTCAGATGTGAGCGGTCACTTGGAGACACAGCACCTGCCCTTGGGGCATAAGTGCTCCTGGAACAACAAGAACGACAGGCTGCTGGTTGTACCAGTAAATTAAGGAGAAATGACCCAGATATACATTTCTTACCCTGTTAGATCACATTCTAGGGTCAATACAGCATTTTAAATCTTAGTGCTCTTTTCAGATGTATCTAAACAAAACAGTTCCCCCCTCTTTTCCCCCTGTCAGATGTATTTTTTCCCCTTTATGCCCAGACTTCATCAGAGTGGATGAAATACACAAGAAATCCCCAACTCAAAACGGGTGGTGAAGCTAAACGGGTGCCATCAGCTAAGACAGCACAGCAGCGTCCACTTGGGAATATCCATGTTGGATCAGTTTGTCATTTTGGCCTCAGCCATCCATTTTTAAGCAGGCAGGTCTGGGATGTGAGGGCAGGTAGGCCTCCAACTCCAGATCCCATGCTTGTTTCTCAAAGTAAAATCCCCGACTCAAAAGAACTTTCTGGAAGGCAGAATATAGAACTGGAAGTGCATGGTTTCAACCTTACAAAAATATGGAGGGAAAAAGATGAACTAACACCAACATGACAGCATCTGCTTATGAGTGGTGGGATCTGAGGTGACTGACATTTTCATTTTTACTTGTCTACTAATCGTACTGTTTTGAAAAACTCAATTTCCCACTAAAGGAGAGGGGAAGAGAGGGAAGGAAGAAGAGAAGAGGGAGGGAGGGAGGGACAGAGAGAAATACCAGTGTTCAGACTGCCTCAAGCGTCCTCCCGAGCACAGCTGTGCGAGTCCGTGATGTCTGCAGGCTTCCCCGGGGTGCCCGGCTGCTAGGTCATCTGTGCTCAGCCCCACCCCTGCTCTCACAGCTGACCAGTCTCCCACTCCACCCAACACACACAAGTCTGTCACTTTCCATTCCACTTGATTTCCACTCTCCCCCCTGGCTGGTGGCCATGGAGTCCTCTTGGCAACCTCCATGCTGGTTCCCATGGATACCTTCGATTCCCAGACAGGCGGCTGCTCGGAGCAGATGGTCGTTGGCACTGTGCGGGGAACAGGCTGAGGGGACATCTGATTTATCCAGCACCCTGCATCCTTCTGCTCACCCCGTCCCCAACACACTGTGCACAAGCACGCACATGCACACACACACACACACACACACACGCACACATCTTCCCCCAGATCTTGCTATCTTCTGGCCTTGACAAGGAACCTGGAACATTTCAAATATAACAAACAGCACAACACCAATTGCTAACATTTATTGAGCACCCATTCTCTGTCAATGATCTATAAAGTGCTTTGCATAGAAAAGGAAGGAAATAATTTACCAGGACAGTTCAAGGAGTTCAGTTTTCTGACCCAATTCAAACATGACTATTTGGGCCAAGTCTTTCTGGGATTAGTGTGGACTGCTGTTGACATGCATAAGGACGATGTCTGAAGTGCACTGAAATTTCCGGTTCTGTGCCCAGCCTCAGATATTCAGATTCAGAAGGTCTAGGGCAGGACACAGGAGTCCGGGATGGTGCTGAGGAACCTGCGCTGTGAACGAGCACTCCATGCGATTCCAATGCAGGTGGTCTGGGCCACTCAGGAGAAAGCCTGCCCTAGCTCAGGGATTCTCAGACTTTAGAGTGCCCATGAGGTCTTGTTAAAATGCAGTGTGACTCAGCATGTCCGGGGCAGCATCTGAAATTCTGCATATTCAATCAGGTCCCAAGTGAGGCTGACAGTGCAGGTCCATCGACCACACTTTGAGCGACAAGAACCTAGAGGCTCAGCCCCCCCAGAGACTAGTTCATACAACGCTTACCTGCCAAAAGCCCAATTAGGGGCCAAATGCCAAAGGATGTAGCAATAATTTAATAGAGTGGTTCAGAAAGAATGCAGAACGCTAACCCCCCTTCCTGCCAGCGCACTCCACAAACAGGACTATATCCGACACACCCACTGGCACAAGAGTCCTTGACACAGTGTCAACTGTGCCCAGATTTCCAGTCACGTCCTTGCCATTCCCTGCCAGGAAGTCTACACCCAGGCCTCCCATACCATCCCTGTTTCCTATGCTTGGTTTCTCACACCTCTTGCTTTCTCACACCAGCTTTTGCACACGCTGTTTGGGGTGTCTGGAATGCACTTCTCCTACCACTCGATGTCCGTCACCTAGCACCTTGCTGACCACCACAGCATCGTGAGATGCCCTGCTTCTGACCTTGGCCCTCTCCAAACCTCCCCTCCCAGATGCCAGACAGGTCTCTTGAGAATGCAAATCCAATCAATCATTCTCTTGTTGAACATCTTTCAATGGTCCCCTGGAGCTTTCAGTCTCCGGGGTCCACAAGACCCTTCATGAATTAGCTCAGAAGCCCTGGGATCTAGCTTCCCTCATTCTGTTCCATCTGCCTGAGATACCTCTTTCCACTTCATGTAGCAGACTTCTACTCAGCCTCAGAACCCTGCTCAAACATCAGTCCTTCAGAAGATTTCTGTACATATTTCAGATGCCAGTAGTGTGCTGAAGGCAGCTCATACTATCTTGAGAGAGCCAACTATTAAATTCCCTGAGCCAGTTGTTAAGCACAGCCATTACAAAATATTTAATTATATAAATATAAATTAAACAGGGGTGCCTGGGTGGCTCAGTGGTTAAGCGTTGGACTTTGGCTCAGGTCATGATCTCACGGTTCATGGGTTCAAGCCCCGCATCGGGCTCTGTGCTGGCAGCTCAGAGCCTGGAGCTGCTTCAGATATTGTGTCTCCCTCTCTCTCTCTCTGCCCCTCCCCACTCGTGCTCTTCATCTCACTCTCAAAAATAAATAAACATTAAATTTTTTAAAATAAATACAAATTGGGGCGCCTGGGTGGCTCAGTCGGTTAAGCGTCCGACTTCGGCTCAGGTCATGATCTCACGGTCCGTGAGTTCGAGCCCCGCGTCAGGGTCTGTGCTGACAGCTCAGAGCCTGGAGACTGTTTCAGATTCTGTCTCCCTCTCTCTCTCTGCCCCTCCCCTGTTCACGCTCTGTCTCCCTCTGTCTCAAAAATAAATAAACGTTAAAAAAAAAATTTTTTTTAATAAAAATAAATAAATAAATAAATACAAATTAAATAAATTAGATAAAATACATAAATAAACTATATAAAAATAAAAAATTATATAAAAAATAAAAATCAAAAATCAAAACACATCACTTTATAAGGATTTTACACATGTTGCTATTATCTATGCTCTTGAGCTGACTTAGGACTACTGTACCTACTGGATGGGAACACCACATACTGATGACTTCTGCACAGCTCTTCCCAAGCCCCCAGTAGGGAATGGTACGTAGGCGCTTGGAGTCAGTCATGGTGGGAGTACTGACAAATGCTGCAAACCAAAGCTAGGTTTATTGTCTCCTTGGCTGTTTAGACTTAAGAAAGTAACGGAGTACAACGTTAATGATGCAGATTGCACTTAAAAAGTGTGTTATGTCTGTAGCTGTTACATTGTGGACAGCACACACAAAAAAATTGAGGAAATATTTTTTCCAGTACTCAAAATGATTATCTGATTGAGCCAAGGAGCTCACAGCACCCCCTAATGAGTGAAATTCTGACACGTCTTCAGGCATCTTCACTGCTTCCCTTTCACCTTCTCCTCAAAATAAACAAAAATACCAGCCAATACTTATGTCAGAACTACATTCGTCTGCCAGTAATTTGAGTGACTTCTTTGTTGGAAAGAATAGACAGATGGATGATGCCAAAAGCAGCCCCTCTCCTAGGTAGCTTCTGACTCTATATATTACACCTTATATTCTCAACACCCTGGATAACAAGAATTCTTATTCTTAGAGGTGCATGACTATAAACTTATTTTCTGTCTTTGAGGTCCCTCCCAAGAATCCTGCAGTGCTCTGAGCTTCCTCCCGGCCCGTTCTGGAAGTGCTAAGCATCAGTACCCAGACCCTTGTCCTCCAGTTTCCCACTGATGGCCTTGGTAAATAATCCGCTCAGGCTCTGGTTTCCAACAGTGTACAAACCATTACTATAATAGGGATAGTGTGACCTAGGGAGAGGGAGATACAGGCTTTAGGGGGACTGTTCAGGGCTGCAAATTATGCCTTCAATTATTAGCTGTGCAACCCTGGAAAAGATATCCAACCTCTCTGAGTCTCAGATAGCAATACTTATGGGACAGCGTTGGGAAGAGTAGACATAATGTACAGAAAGCTGTTACTATTGTTTCTACTGCCGCTAATAATATTCATGATACTTTTATTGGGTGCCAGTACTAATCAAGGAAGTTTACAGGAGAGTAGACTCCTCATAGGCAACAATGGGGCCAGAGTATGTGGAGTGATATTTTTAAAGTGCTAAAAGAAAACTAATGTCTACCTAGAATTCTTCACTCAGCTAGCTATCACTAAAGTATGAGGATGAGATAAAGATATTTTGGACAAAGGGCATACATACTTCCAGAAGGCAAAGGTGGGATTCAAAAAGCAATGGTGAGCAAAATACTACTGAATATTGAGGCAAATCTAAATAAGGATTGGACACAAAAATTTTATTACTAATTATTTCTAAATTAGAGGGCTTATAAAGCAAAAATGAGCTAAACTATAAGACAACAAGAACACGGAAGTTGGAGGGGTGGATCAGTGGTAAACCCTGGCCAACTTGAAACTGTAAGTCAGATCTACAGATTTAAAAATAAGAGTAATCACACACACACACACACACACACACACACACACACACCAACGACCACCTAGCAAAAACCTGGAAATAAAATGCATAAGTTCTACACAGAAGGGAATATAGAAAAAATTAATCCATTCAATAAAAGGCTGAGATGGATCAAAGAAGGAACAAAGCAAAATCATGGTAAATAGAAAATCCAAGAAAATCTGAAAATAATTAACAAGAGAATTCATCAAGCTTACAGGCACCAGGTAAATATACAGCAATCAATACTGTTCCTATACGTCACCAACAAAGGTAACCTTTGTTGAAAGTTTACCAAAAAAAGGCAACCAAAAAATCTCATTCACGATAGCAACAAAATCTAGAAAATGTATAGGATAAAGTAACGAAAAAAGACCTTTTTTGAAGGATACAAAAGACGATCTGAGTAAATGTATCTTGATTATACCTGGGAAGACTCACTATGACACAGATGTCAACTTTCAGATAAACCTATAACTTTAGCCCAAATCTAATCAGAATCTCCATAAGTAATTCCGGTAGCTGAAAACTAAGTCCCAGATAAATATGGTCGTGTGAACACATAAGTAAGGCCAAGACAATTCTAAACAAGAACAACCAAGGGAGAGACCTGTCCTGTTAAAAATCAAAGCACATTACACATTACAAGGCTATTGTGATTAGTATCAAGTGTGGTATTTGTTAGGAATAGACAAATAGGTCAATGCAACAAACGAGAGAGCCCAGAAACCCACACAAGTGAGGGGACTTGCCATCAGAGAGAGGGAACTGTTTACATCAGTGGGAACAAACGGCCTGCCAAACAAATGAATTTGGGATCTCTGGCTTTCTACATAGCAGAACACGGAAACGTATTCCTATCTCACACTCAGATCCATGAAAACTCATTCCAGATGTGCTACAAGCCTGAGTGTGAAGAATAAACCTTGAAACAATCGGAAGAAAATATAAAAGACACAGGTCTATCACTTTGGGAGTAAAGGATTTCTGCACTTAGAAATGAAAGGCACAAACCACACAGGCAGGGACTAAACATACAGAGCACAGGAAGATGAAGAATTTCCGTGTTACCAAGACACTATAATCGCAGGTGAAAGACAAGCCACAGAGATTAGTCATCAGAATCAGTGCATGTCAATAAAAGAAAGATCACACTCTAATAGGGCGATGGGCATGGGGTGTGAGCATGCAGTCTGCAGAAAAGGAATTGCAGATTTTGATGAACACGTGGAAAGCTTTTGAATTTCACCGAAAATCAGGGAAATGTGAATTAAACAATGACCATTGTCACACAATGAAACTGGCAAAATTTTAAAGGTTAACATTATGAGAAAAAAAGGGATACTTTTTACACTATTAGTTGAAGTATAAATGAGTCCAGCCATTAAAAAAGCAATTTTCCAATATCTAGTAAAATGTGTTTAACCCAAGATCCACCAATTCCTCTTTGAACTCTTAATTATATTCACAGAGAGACATTATAAAGATACTCACTGTAGCATTATTTTTGATAGTTAAAAATTAAGAAAACCTGGGGGGTGGGTGGGTGATTGGTATTGAGGAGGGTACCTGTTGGGATGAGCATTGGGTTTGTATGGAAACCAATTTGACAATAAATTTCATATATTTAAAAAAAAAGAAAAAAAAATTAAGAAAACCTAATATATAGAGAGTAAGAAAAAGAATATGTGATCTATTCAGTGCTGGCAGGTTATACAGCCATTGAAAGGAAGGAACTATGTATAAGTGGGTGTTTATGCCCACATGTTTGTATTTTTTCAAGATATGTGATGCTGGGTAAAAAAAAAATAGTCACAGAATGATACACATTGTTAGATGTCATCTAAGTAAATACACACACATATAGCAATGCCTTTTGCATTTTATTCGATAAAGAGATATATACCCCTTGGGGCGCCTGGGTGGCTCAGTCGGTTAAGCGTCGGACTTCGGCTCAGGTCACGATCTCAGGCATTGACCTCTGTGCTGACAGCTTGGAGCGTGGAGCCTGCTTCAGATTCTATGTCTCCCTCTCTCTCTCTGTCCCTCCCCCGCTTGCACTCTGTCTCTCTCTCTCGCTCTCAAAAATAAATAAAGATTAAAAAACAGAGAGATATACAACCCAAAGTCATGAGAGGTAGCCTCCTGGGGGCAGAGGGAGGAGCAGGATGGGTCTGGGCCAGATGGACAAACAGAACTTTTTTTTTTAAGTTTATTTATTTTGAGAGAGAGAGAGAGAGAGAGAGAGAGAGACAGAAAATCCCAAGGAGGCTCTGAGCTGTAAGGGCAGAGCCCAACTCCAGGCTTGATCTCATGAACCGTGAGATCATGACCTGAGCCAAAATCAACGGTCGGACACTTAACTGACTGAGCCACCCAGGCACCCCAAGAACTTTATTATGAATAAAAAATGTTTTAACACAAAAAAGACTGGAAGTAAATATAACAAAATATTAATTTTTAACATTCTGGGTGGGAAGACTATGGGAGTTATGCTATTCTTTGTAGCATATTTTTTAAAGTTCAAAGGATAAAAAAAGGAAAGAGAAAGGGCTTTGAAGATTCCTTGGCCAAGGTGCCGGCAGATATTTAGGAGGGAACAAGAACGACATCAAAAGGATGCAACCACATCCTTGGCCGCGAGCTAACTCTCCAATGTCATCGGTGTTTCCCACCAGGGTTGTGCTCTCTCCTCTGCCCTGTGTTCTCTACTGCAACCCTCAGGACAGGGCGCTTTGGCATCTGCACTGGGGTCTTTAAGGGGATCTTGGAGTGTGGTTCCTTAGCGGCCCCGCCTGGAAAGACAAGACGCTAGAGGGGACTTGCCCAACCCCTTAATGACAGGCCAGGAAATGAAGCCAGGAGGAGGGGCTCCTGCGGGGTCACACAGAAGGCAGGGCAAGCATCAAGGCTCACCTTCATCTTCCAGGGCTCAGCTCAAACACCACTTCCTCAGATGACAGCTCCAAGTCCTGGTCTAGGTTAGGCCTGTCAGCTCCCATTAAATGCTCTCCTAGCACCTTATACTGTCCCTGCCTACAATTCATCACAGCTGTATTTAATAATTCGCGATTGGCGTGCAGGCTTAGCTCCATATCTATCATTATACTGCTCACTCCATGGCGAACTGCATCTATCTCGTTCATAGCTGTAATCCAAGAACTTCGTTCGGAGCCTGTTCCCTGAGGGACTAATCTGTCTAAACCTGTGTGCATTCAGATTCCCCGCTCATTTTTGGTATTAATATTTAAAATTTCAACTGCAAAGACCTACTGATTTATAAAATATGTACATATCCATGCAACCTATGACATGTATAATATTGCCCCACTCTCTGGAGAAAGAAACTCAGGTTCAGAGACTTGAAATAACTTCACCAAGGTTACATAAATACTAAATGGAAAGGCTGGGATTTGAGCTGATGTGTATCTGATGCCAACACTTTTGGTTAATCCACTGCACCGTGGTTATCAGATCAGTAGCTGTGATTACTAATTTCCCTTATGTTCTTTACTTTTTCTTCAGAACTCCTTCCTCTTCTATCACCCCCAGCCTTGGTTGGTTAAAGACCTTTCTTGGTTAAAGGCATCCATGTTTCTGCCACTGCATCATCTCCTCCTGCCTCCTCTTTTCCATCCTCCTCATCCTCATCATCATTATCATCATCACATTTCCCCCTCCTATTGAAGTAGGAACAGACACAGAGTAAGTCAGAATGTGCCAAACCGTGGGCCTCACCGTCATATCCCCAGAGCCTAGCTTAGGGTCTTATTCATAGGAAGTCCTCAACAAATATGAATTGAATTGAGTTGAATTGAATTGAATTGAATTGAATTGAATTGAATTGAATTCATTCATTAACAAAGTAATACTCTCTACCCAAATTCTTCCATCTAGATAGAGATTAAGGTAGCATTTATAAAGTACCATCTTCTCATGGTAGAGCTCTCTTCCATGCTTTTCCTAAGTGCTGAATCCTGAGCAAGTGAATTGTGCCCTCATGCACCTTTTAATCACACTTATTCCTTATCTATTTTTTTTTTTAAAGCCTTGTTCCAGCTCCCAGGAGAACCCCACACAAAATTGTCATAGCAGCCACAGGCTGATATTACTTCACAATGGTGACTCTTGTACCTTGTATCCTTGGTTGCTACTAGATATGGGTTGGTTACCCATTATATATGAAGACAAAGAAACTCTCTCACACATACATCAGTGCCCCGTTGCTTTTCAGCTGTAAGGAAACAAGAGAGTGACTATGTCACTTAGGAAGAATAAATAATGTGCTTAATAAGAAACAGTCAAACCAAGTATTCTCAGGCACTCTTTTCAGAAGGTTATTTGCTACTTAAATACAGAGTCTGAAACTTGGTAGCATGGTGTTCTGTCCTCAACAATATAGATCAGAGATTGGCAAACTATTGTCCATGAGCCAAATCCAGCCCTTGACCTGATTCTGTTCAGCCATGAGCTAAGAATCATTTTTATAGATAAATATTTGCCATCAATATGATGAGAGGGAACACTAATTTTGAACCTCATTTCAGCAAATGTTATTCCCCTTAAAAACCCTATTCTTCTCATTAGTAGACCTATATGACAAAATACTGTATTCAATTATTATTATTATTATTATCATTATATTTTAAATTTCAACACTAAAACTTCTGGGAAATTTGTTCTCTCTCTTGTTATAAAACATATAAGGGCTGCCCAAGCCTAAAATATATATTATCTATCCCTTTACAGAAAGTTTGCCAGTTAATGCTCTAGACATTTCCAGATTCATCTCCTGCCATGTCACACCTCATCCTCAGAACACTTGTCGTATATGAATATATGTAGCTCCCCAAATTCATATCTCTCTCTCCATGACCCAGCTGTCCCTTCTGCCTGGAATGTGCCTCCTTTCTGCCTACCTGATTGTTTTGCCTACAAAATCAGACTGATCCTTTAAGGTCCAGCTCAGACACTACCCTCCTTTCTGAAGTCTTTCCTGATCCTTCAAGTCAGACTCAGAAATACTCAGAAAATCTGTGACCTAAGAATTTCATGGTTCTCTTCCCAGAAATTCAGAATGTGTGCATACACAAGGGCAAAATTACCTCTTTTTATTAGCTGAGTGGTACTCAAACCCGTCTGGGATAATGATGATGAGAATAGTTACCATTCATTGAGCACTTACTATGAGCTAGGTACTATGCTAAGTACTGTACATACATCACTCATTCATTTGTTCAATTAATTTCTATTAAGCATCTCCTAAATACCATGCACTAAGCTTGGTGCTAGGGGTGCAATGGTAAATGAGACAGATAAGAGAGTCACAGACTTAATTGAATATTTAGTCTTCCAACAACTTTGCAAGGTAGGTATTATTGGTTCTCTTTCACCAATGAGGGAACAAAATCAGAGAATAGAGGTTAAGTAACTTGCCCAAAGTCATATAGTTAACAAGTGGTGAGTAGAATCTGAACAAAAGGCCCCAGATAAAGCTAGACATCTAAGAGGAGCTGAAAATTATTAGTAGGTATTGTACTCTTAAGTGGCCTTCTTTGTTATCTCATTGTTAAAGACCTTGAGGAAGGAATATATAGTTCCTAACCTCTTCCCTTCCCAATGGAACTAACTCTGGGCTTTTGACACAGTGCACAGGTACACCTCCAGGAAGTGGTCCCTGATTCAGATTGAGTCAGACACCCCCCCTTTCCTCTATGTCCTCTCGTTATCTTGTGCATATTTCTACTATTGAACATACTACCAACACTATAACTTTCTTAATAGGTTTCTCTCACTAGACCAGGAACTTTTAGGACAGGTACTATGTGTAATTCACTTGTGTACCCAGGTCCTAATGTGGTGCTTGATAAGTGACAGAAGTTTGCTGAGTGAATAAATGAAAGACTTTCATTGGTAGCCTACTCTATTCCATTCTCTCAGTGATAACAATAAACGTGGCCGGGGCTTACTGTGATGGGTGAGAGTGTTACCTCCCCCTCTCTTCATCACGACTCTCGAAGTGCAATTGTCTCCATTTTACGGATGAGAAAACTAAAGACTTTCTCAGTGTCACAAAGATTTTTAAGTTACACAGAAATGATTCAAACCCAGTTTTAGGGGCGCCTGGGTGGCTCAGTTGGTTAAGCATCTGACTTTGGCTCAGGTCATGATCTCACGGCTCGTGAGTTCAAGCCCTGTGTTGAGCTCTGTCTGTGCTGACAGCTCAGAGCCTAGAGCCTGCTTTGGATTCTGTGTCTTCGGCTCTCTCTGCCCCTCCCCCGCTTGCACTCTGTCTCTCTCTCAAAAATAAGTGAAGATTAAAAAAAATATTTTAGGGGCGCCTGGGTGGCTCAGTCGGTTAAGCGTCTGACTTCAGCTCCGGTCATGATCTCACAGTTTGTGAGTTCGAGCCCCGTGTCGGCTCTGTCTGTGCTGACCTCTTAGAGCCTGGAGCCTGCTTCAGATTCTGTGTCTCCCTCTCTCTCTGCCCCTCCCCCACTTGCATTCTGTCTCCCCCTCTCTCCAAAATAAATAAACATTACAAAATAAAAATAAATTAAAATAAACTAAAAAAACATTTATTAATTTTTTTTTAAACCCAGTTTTAATGGTCAGCAAATCCTTCACAGGACACCAGGATGCTTCCCAGGACTCATCCCACCATCCCATCCGTGAATCTTCCAACAGAAGTAACCAGCCCTTATTGTGACTCTAGAGAACTCTGGCCCCTGATTTGAAAGCTCAGCAGGCCCTGCCTGGTACTTTAGATACTTGCATCCATGTTACCTGCCTCACAAGATGGCAAGCTCCTGTGAGCGGGCACTGTGTGCTCCGCACATTAAATCCTAGCCCATAGATGCAGCCTTTTGCATGCTCTGAAGATGCCGCATTGAACTTGGAATAAAAATAATATTAAGCGCACTGCATTATGATTATGATAGTATGATCAAATAAATCCAACCTAATTCCCTGCTTTTACAGTATAAGCCTCTTTCACAATGGACTAAAAGCTCTGAAGGATAGGAGGGATTTAGAAGGAAGATGGGAGGAGGGCAAGAGAGAAAACCGAGCAGAATCCAGCCGTGGTTACATGTGGGGCTTGTCAAGGCCCAGCTCAGTCTGTGATTCGGCTAGATCACCTGCTTGGACCCCCCCTGATTTTAATGTGTAACCAAAACGGAGAACCTCCAGGAAAAAGCATCAGGTGTGTGTGGGGAGCAGTGGGCAAAAATGCTGGAAACAGCAGATAGCTCGGATCCTTGAAGGCCTTGACTGCAGTCCGAGGTACTGGGCGTTGCCCTGGAGGGGAAGGGAATCCCCCTTACCCTAGTTTTCATCTTTAAAGAGAGAGAGATATTCACTTTAAAGTCATTATGAAGTCTAAATAAAAAGATATGTTAAAGCAATTGGCACGGAGTAAGCACTCGGCAAGTGAGGTCGAAATTCAATGATGTCTCTGTTCTCGCTAATGTGCTCCAACTTTGCTTTCTACCATTGTCTATCTTACATCTGCTACGATGGTTTAAGAGAACAGTTCTTACAGGCTAAGATGATTGTAAAAAGGCACTCCAGGATATGCCACAACATCAGCTGACTTTTTGAAGTCACTGTACAAAATAGACAGTGACCACAGGGAACAGCACAGTGGAGGAGGTGGTGTTTCCAGGAGGCACTTATGGTGGGTTTTGTGGCTTGGGGCCTGGGCCCAATTTTCCCACCAGAAGAGGTTACACCAGGCTTGGTCCTACAAAACCTCTTCGTTCAGCTTGGAAACAAATACACATCAACAATGGGCTGTGCTAGGACAGCGAGGATGGGGAAGAGTACTAGAGTGTTTTCTATATGTGTGGGATAGCTCCTGCAGGGGACACAGAGGCCAGAGGCAGGGGAGGTGGGAAGTTGGGACGATGGTGGGGCCTATGCTCTCACTCTCAGATGGGGCGACACACAGACACCAGTGGTCCATCCTTGACTGACTCTTCTCCTGCCTACACCTGCTGCATCAGTGCATGTTGAGCCCTGGCCTCAACATTCTCTTCTTCTCACCCTCTTTATTCCCCACCCACCCTGAAGTCTGTGGGTTTGATCCTCACAGCTCCGGGTCCAGAGCTTTTCCATTCTGCCTTTTCTCTTGAGCATCAAACCTAGATCTCCATTTTCTTGGTTTGTATTTTTTTTAAAAAAAATTCTTTGTTGAGGTATAACAAACAAAGAATAAAGACCAAAAATCTTAATTTTTCGCATGTATAGATCCACATACCCAGCACCCAAATCAAGATATAGAACAATTCCAATATCTCAGATGTTCCCTTGTGCTCCTTCTCAACCTGTTACACAACCTACCCTCAGAGATCACCACTATTTTGACTTTCACCATCACTTCCTTTGACTGTGTTTGATATTCATACAAATGGAATCATTCAATAAGTGCACTTGTCTCTGTTCCTTTCATCCATCATTATATCTGTGAGATATATCCTTATTATAGAGGATTGCAGTGATCTTACTTCTCATATAACACTGGTCCTCATCAGGGGCAAGTTTTCCCCCTGCAGGGGGCTATTGGCAATATCTGGAAGCATTTTGATTATCACAACTTAGCAAGGGTGAGGGTGCAGTGGGGAATGCTACTGCACGGAGTGGATAGAGGCCAGGGATGCTACAATGCACAGGATAGCTCCTCACAACAAAGAATTATCTGGTCCAAAATATCATTAAGAAACTCTGTGTTTGGTTTCCTATAGCTGCTAAGTTGAATTACCACAAACTGAATGGCTGAAAACAATGCAAATGTATTATCTTTTCTTTAAGTTTATTTATTTATTTTGAGAGCGAGAGAGAGAGAGGCAGAAAGAGAGGGAGAGAGAGAATCCCAAGCAGGCTCCATGCTGTCAGCATCGAGCCCAATGCGGGATTCTATCTCACAAACCAGGAGATCATGACCTGAGCCAAAATCAAGGTGGATGTTTAACCAACTGAGCCACCCAAGTGCCCCCAAATGTATTATCTTATAGTTCTAAATTAAAAAGTCTGTAATGGGTCTCACTGGAAAAGATCAAGGTGTCAGCAGAAGCAAGGTGTTCCTTCTGAAGCCTCCAGGACAGAATCCATCTTGCTGCCTTTTCCAGACAAAGTCTGTGTCTTTTAACAGTCTAAAAACCTAAAGGCAGACAAGTGGGTACTAAGCTCTGACAGGGAAGTAATAGCACCATTTCTGAAGGGCTCCTATAAAGATTCTAGGAGAAAATGTATCTAAGATTTCTAGCAGCCTGCTAGGCACATAGTAGTCACTCAATTAGCTACTATTATTATTTCTAATGGTGAAAACTAGCATCTTTAGTAAACATCAAGAGAATTTTTTGGGAGCACAAGCTGGTGCAGCCACTCTGGAAAACAGTATTGAGGTTCCTCAAAAAACTAAAAATAGAACTACCCTATGACCCAGCAATTGCACTACTAGGCATTTATCCACGGGATACAGGTGTGCTGTTTTGAAGGGACACATGCACCCCGATGTTTATAGCAGCACTATCAACAATAGCCAAAGTATGGAAACAGCCCAAATGTCCATCGATGGATGAATGGATAAAGAAGATGTGGTATACATATACAATGGAGTATTACTCAAAAATCAAAAAGAATGAAATCTCGCCATTTGCAACTACATATATGGAACTGGAGGGTATTATGCTAAGTGAAATTAGTCAGTCAGAGAAAGACAAAAATCATATGACTTCACTTCTATGAGGACTTTAAGAGACAAAACAGATGAACATAAGGGAAGAGAAACAAAAATAATATAAAAACAGGGAGGGGGACAAAACAGAAGAGACTCTGAAATATGGAGAACAAACTGAGGGTTACTAGAGGGGTTGTGGGAGAGGGGATGGGCTAAATGGGTAAGGGGCATTAAGGAATCTACTCCTGCAATCATTGTTGCACTATATTCTAACTAATTTGCATGTAAATTTTAAAACATAAAAAATAAAATTAAAAAAAAAACAAAAAAACAAAAAAAAGAGAATTTTTAGTTTGTTGGTTGAGGTCAACAATTTTCTTCATTTAGTAGAGAATTAGAAGCTCACCTGTTAGCATTTATACAACCGATAGAACTTGTAAAGCCAAAGTTGCGTTGATTATAGACATGGCTATAATCTTATGGACAATTTATTTTAATCTTAGTGAACATTGACTGGAATATTTCAGTTTTGCATCTGGGAAATTGAGTGATTCTTAGTGATTATAGACTTAGATTTAGAACTATCACTGGCTTGACTTTTTTTTTTTTTTAACATTCATATATGCCATGTTTTTCCCCCTAAGAGAGCAACCAAGAATTGCCTGTATCTTATCTCCTCTCCTCTTTGTGGGTTAGTCTCAGTCAACATTATAGCTCTGAGAGTTAACTGCACAAGATCAACCAGTGATCTAGTAAAATGCTTTGTACACAGTAATTCCTCAGTAAAAATTTCCAAATAGGCATAAGGCATTGCTGAGTTAGGTACTCAATGTGGTTTCTGTAGTAAGTTTCTGTTCTGGTCCCCTCTGATTACTCCTTCTTTGTCTTTTTCATGGTTATTCCTTCTGCTGTCAGTACTTTACCCACCCCCACACCCAACCCCGCCAAATTCTTATATCCCTCAGGGCTCCATTCTCTGATGGCTAATTTTCTATACTCCCTCTTTGGAGATGATATAAATATGTATGCAAACATTCCAAATTTAAAAAAGCAAACCAAATTCAGCATCATAAAATACATTTTTATACAAGTAGAATTTATCTCAGGAATGCAAAGATGGTTCAATATCAGAACAATCTATTAACAGATTCAAAAAGAAAATCATCTCAGCTGATGCAGAAAAAGCATTCAACAAAATTCAATACCAATCCACATTTTTAGAAACCCTTAGTAAACTACGATAAAGAGAAATTTCTTAACCTGATATGAAGCTATCTCATAAAAACACAGAGCAAACCTCACGCTTAACAATAAAACTTTAGAAGCATTTCCACATCTCAAGACAAAGATGCCTGTTTTCACCTACTGTCAAAACCACACCCTGTCTCCTCACCAATGTAGCTGTACACACACACACACACACACACACACACACACATACACCACACAACACAGAAATATTGGAAAGGAAGACAATAAATTGGTATTTGCTAAAAACATACATTATCTCCACAGATAGTCCAAGAAGTCCGAGAGGGTCTACAGACAAAACTAATTACAGAGTGTGATAAGGTTGCTGAATACAAGATCAACATCCAAAAATTAATACATATGAAGAATAAAAAATTAGAAAATGTAATAAAATATATAAATAAAATATAATCTTCATAATAGAAAGAATAATTTAAAATATCTTTGACAGGGGCGCCTGGGTGGCTCAGTTGGTTAAGCGACCGACTTTGGCTCAGGTCATGATCTCGCAGTTTGTGAGTTCGAGCCCCCCTGTCGGGCTCTGTTGCTGACAGCTCAGAGCCTGGAGCCTACTTCAGATTCTATGTCTCCCCCTCTCTCTACCCCTCCCCTGCTCATGTTCTGTGTCTCTCTGTCTCTCAATAATAAATAAACATTAAAAAAAAATTTTAATATCTTTGACAAAAAGAAAAGATGTTGGTGTGGCATTAACTCAGAACAACAGAATAGAAAAGAGATCTCAGAAATATATCCAAGCATAAGGGACCTTTATATGATAGGGGAGATTCATGGAGATATTAGCGATGAAAAGTTGAACTTAAAAAGGATATTGGGATTAATGAGTTTCCGTATGGGAAAAAAGAAAATTGGAACCCTACCTCATTCCATACATAAAGTTAAAATCCAGTTATATTGTTAAAGACTTAAATATAGAACAATAAAACTTAAAAATGTGTGTGTGTGAGACACTTGTGGAGAAAATTACAAACTGTAAACGAAGGACATAAAAGACTTAAATAAATGGCAAGCAACACCATGTTTGTATATGAGAAAGCTAATAATTTAAAGGCAGCAAATGTCTGCAAGCAATATTTTCCCAAGTAAAGCTTGAAGTTCACCTGTATCAAAATTAGGTGATACTAGACTGCTTGTTAAACTGTAGTTTCTTAGGCTCTACTTTAAACCTACTGAATCAGTATGTCTGAGGATGAGGCCCAGGAATCTGCATTTTAGGAAATTTGCCAGATCATTCTTTGGTACACTAAATTTTTTATTTTTTTTTCAACTTTTTTTTTTTTATTTATTTTTGGGACAGAGAGAGACAGAGCATGAACGGGGGAGGGGCAGAGAGAGAGGGAGACACAGAATCGGAAACAGGCTCCAGGCTCCAAGCCATCAGCCCAGAGCCTGACGCGGGGCTCGAACTCACGGACCGCGAGATCGTGACCTGGCTGAAGTCGGACGCTTAACCGACTGCGCCACCCAGGCGCCCCAGGTACACTAAATTTTGAGAACCCTTGCCTTTGGGAAGTAGGTCATGACCTGAATTACACATTAGAATCACCTGGGACCATTTTTAAACTATTCAGATGCCCAAGCCACACCCCAGACCAATTAAATCGGCATTTCTGGGCAAGGCACCTGTGCATCAGCATTTTTTAAGCTCTCCAGTGATGCCAATGTGCAGTCAAGGTTGAGGACCACTGCCCTGGTCCTCAGGGTGAAGGTACATCAGGTCTGTTCAGTTTGCTGCCTGTCCTCATTTGAACATTTACTTCTAGTGCTAACCTAGTAGAAATTGGATTTTATCCTGATCAAGGCAGGTACAACTCCTTACATAAAGGTTTTAACTTATTCATTTGGTATCCCCAGCCCTCTATCTGATACATAGCAGGGGCTTGGTGGTCATTTTTTTTTTTTTTTTGAAATAAATCCAACTAAATAAAGCTGAATGAAATGAATCAATGTGTAGATGGAAAAAATGTTCACCAAACTCTAAATATTCTACTGGATTCAACAAATCTGCATGGCACCTAGACACAGTGTTACACTGTGAGAGGTAGAGAGGTGAACCAAATACAGCCCTTCTCTCCAAGTGTTTGTGATCTGGTGGAAGGGGCAGATATGGAAAACAGCATCTTATAATCAAGCAGACAATGAGAAGTGTGCAAAGTATAAAAAGGGAATACAAGAAAAATTAGTTCTGAACGGCAAAGCCTGGAAGGTCTCCTTAAAGATTCAGCATCTGAGATTGGCCTCGAAGTATTGCTGAGACTTACCCAGGAAGAAATTAGGGAAATGGACAATTGCCCTAGAAGCGCAGGGCAGTTCTGCCAGCGGGAGCCACGTCAGACGGGCCTTTCTCTAACCTTCATGGGAGACTGTAGGGCAGATACTAAAGGTTCCTTTTCTTTCTGACTTCCTTGTTGCTACTCTCATTTGTCAAATACTTTGCCTCTGGTTTATTAATTCTACCTCCTGGTGCCTCAGCTGATTTCTTCCAGGAAAAGTTTCTCATTAGCATTTCTATGGGGAGCACCTGCCACCCCATCTATCCCTATTAACTGATGTCGAGGGCAATGGGGTTGACTGAGAGGGGAATTTTAATCCCCTCCTCATGACTCATCTCTTTTCTAATTGAGAATGCTAGGTCTAAAGTCACAAACGGCTGCCTCGTGAAATCCATCCTTAATATTAAAAATGATAACAGAGGCATGCTTTCCCGATTTTATAATATCATCTATGTCATATGAGTGTACTAAAGACTAATCAACTTCTTGATTGTGAATAATGAACGACATCTGAGATAGCACTTAATGCAAAAATCCCAGGCTAGTGTGGATAGGTTATGAATTAGATGAACTAGTTGAATTCAGAAGTTTCCTCAAAATCATAGCGTCAAAGACATACGATGTTATCTACTAACTGAATAGTGTAGGAGAAAACCAATTAGTATGTATATGGCTCTGCGTGCTGAATATATATTTTACATTATACACCAGAATGGTAAGCTGATGGATTATGTGTCTTTAAGCAAACTGCTCGCATTCATGTCATGTGACAGATGTCACTTGGAAAGCCCATGAGATGAACTAGTCACCATGGTGTAAGCCACCATGATTTATGTAGAGTGGCAGAAGAAAAGGGTTTGTAAATCAAATTATCTCTGAAATGGAACCCAACTTGGCTTCTAATAAGGCAATGTAAGACTCATCTCTGCCAGCCATGGGGCGTACTTAAATTCAGGAGATATTCGGAATCATAGCAAGGAAAAGAACATGAGGCCATAGGGAAGGAATATCAATGTTCCACATAAGCCTACAATTTCCAGGCATCTTTTTTCTCTGTGGTATATCTGATTAATTGCTTATCTTATTTCTTCATATCTACTTTCACTCAAAGTGCATTTATCTATGACTGGTCAATTTTTCTTCTGAAACAAAAAAAACAATGTTAAATTTCACATCAAATCTGTCATGCACTTAAATTGTCCATTAAGGAAATTGATGTCTCTTAGCAACACTCATTCTCTTAATGCTTCAAAACCCTCCTGATTATACAGCAAAATGGAACTGCTGGCCCAAAAGTCACATGCATAATTAAATTTTACAGAAGACCCAAATGAGAAAAATAATTTTTTTGAGGTGCTTAGAGATTTTTTTTTGATAGGTTGGTGGAGTTCTGATAGTCACTAAAATAATCATTCTCACCAGCTGCAAGAGCACAGCCTTCCCCCATTCAATCCCATCACTTGCAGTATGAGTATATTTCTAAGTATTTTTTTAATGTTTCTTTATTTTAGAGAGAGAGACAGAGTGAGAGCGGGGGAGGAGCAGAGAGAGAGAGGGAGACACAGAACTCAAAGCAGGCTCCAGGCTCTGAGCTGTCAGCACAGAGCCCGATGTGGGGCTCGAACTCACGAATGGCGAGATCGTGACTTGGGCCAAAGTCGGACGCTTAACCGACTGAGCCGCCCAGGCAGCCCTGAGTATATTTCTAACTGTAAAGCCTGCCATGTTTGCTGTACAGGTATGGTAGGGTTTTGTGGGGAAGAGGCCAGATGGAACAAAGGTACAGGCCAAAATATTTGGAGGGTTGTATCTGAAGGGTAGGTCATTCCCTGACTGTCTAGCCAATAATCCATGAACAAAGCGAGTCCGACTACCTTGGAAACATAAACTGAGGAGGATCACCAAAGGAGATTTGAGAATTTGGGATCTCTCTTGATTGGCCTTGACTCCGTGGAGGTGAGGAGGGGTAGTTCCTCTGAGGAAGCGAGGTGGGTGTTAAAGTTCCACCCACCTCAGGGTAGTAGGATGGGAGTAGGAAGATGAGGAGACCAGATCCAAAATCTGTGATGTCGGGCCAATCGCAGGGCTCTCGGGGAATGAAGCGGGGCCCGCCTGGTAAACAAGAAAGCCAGGACAGAGTCGCAATACTACATCTTGGCTTTGTTGTTTATGCTCCTTGTCTATTTGCTCCCTTCCTTTCTTTTGGACCGTCTCTTGGTAGTAGCATGAAGAAATTGTGAAAATTCCACTCCTGATGGCTAGGAGCCAAGGAAAACAATCTTGCCTGACCGAAGCCATGAAAAAAAAAAGTAGTGCACTCCTGGGGGACCACTGTGGTCGTGATAACAATAAACCAAGAGAGAAATGCCAAGTGGGAGGTGGAATTCAGGAAGATGGATTAGGAGCCAAATATTAGCTGCCCCCTCTTATTGGAGAATGCTTTCCAGAGTCAAAATCTGGGAGGGAGAGGACTTTTGTCTAAAAAGGAAGGATATCTATCTATACTATGCTTCGCTCAGGATATGAGGGAGTGGTCGTTACGTTCATTGGAGAAAGACATCAGTCCGACATGAGGCTACATATAGTGTCTTGGCAAAAGGTACTAACTCTGCAGTCCCCCCAACCACAGTCTCCTGCAGGAAGCAGGCAACTGGCTGTGGCATTGATGAAGGACCCCATAAGCCACATTTTGAACACCGCTAGCTCATTTATTCATCATGCACATCTGTTTCCCCAGAGACCCTACAGCCCAATATTACATGTTCAGAGTCAAATGTGATCTGTTAGCTTCTTGATCTGGGTTAAAACATTAGGGCAGGATGGAGAACTAAGCACTCACAAATACATATTATTGGATATACGAAGGGTGAGAAAGCAAGTTGGAAGGGCTGAGGCTGCAGCCGAAGGAGAATTCTAGAAGGATGGAGAAAGGGAGAGGGTATGAGAGACGGAGGGAGGGAGGGAGAGAGGCAGAAAGACACACACACACACACACACACACACACACACACACACACACACACACAGAGAGAGAGAGGGAAAATGGATAGGCCCTTTCTTGGAGGCATTCATTTACAGGGAATTTAAATGTGCTAAAGAAGGGCTTCTCAGTGGTAGCAGAATGAGCAACACAACTGGAGAAGATAAAGGGAAAGGAGAAAGGAAATACATCAACAGGGGAAAAGGCTGGAGGTACCTAGAGAGTGGAAATCAGGATAACGAGGCGTCATGCACAGGTTGTAATGGAACTAAGACATTGATTTCACCTACGATGTGCCAGGCATAATTCTCCTCCTCAGCATCTCATGTAATCCTCACGATGTCTAGTGCGGTACCAGGCATATAGTAGGCGCTCAAAAATATGTCGAATATTAATGTTTAATAATTGAACAAGCAATTCTAAGAGAACAGCCTATCATCAATCGCATCTTACAAGAACCGAAGGCCCAGAAAGGTAAAGAAATGTGCTCAGTGTGTCACAGCTACTAAGAGGAGGAAGGAATCTGACTTCAAAAGCCTGATGTAGAAGGAGGAGGATGATTTCCAAGAGCCCTGCCGGGATTCTGGAAAAGGGTGTGGTGCTTGGATGTCTCCCGGGGACTGAGAGAGGGAGGGAAGAATGAAAGGCCAAGTGGACTGGGCTACGGAGGAGGGGGACTGGGCATTTGGAAAGAGTTCTTCTTCTAGGAGGATGGGGCCCTGCGGGAAGGCACCAAGGCCAGCGGGCAGCAGCTCAGCCAGCAAGGGGCAGCATCCAGGCGAATGCAGCTGGTGAGGTGGGTGGGGCAGAAGGGCACAACCTGTGAAGAAACAGCAAAGGGTCTCTGTTGAGCAGGCAGGGATCTGAGGTGGGGGGAAAAGTGGCTAAAGTGGTATAGGGAAAGACTGGGCAGGCCGGGATGGATAGCGCTAACAGCCTTCCCATAAGAAAGCAGAAAGAAGCCAGCCCTGGAAGGGTGTCTGGGATGCGGCTGGGGCGAGGGTGTGGTCTGGAAGGGGAGGGGCTGCGTGTGCGGCCTGCGATGCAGAAAACGAGCCTCGGCCTGGCAGCTTTCGGGAAAGGGTAAGGGTGTCTTGTCGCCTGCGCCGAGGCCCGCGTCTCACCTGTAGGAGCTGCTCACCGCGCTCGCCACCTCCTCGCGGATTTGCCTGTTGAGGGCGTCCGCCGCTGCACGCCCCTTGCCACCCTCGGGGACAGCGGCCTGGACCTGGGCCTGGGCTGCGGGCAGCGGCGTCTGCTCCGGCCCCTGCCCCTCGGCGCGACGCAGCATCCAGGCGGGCCCGGGCTTCCTGCGTGTGTCGCGCTCATCGGCACCGGAGGGCTTTCCGGCTGCGAGGCCACCCGCTCCGCCAGGGGTCGCCTCCTGCTCCTGGGCCTCGGCGGCGGCCTGCGCGGGCCAGCGCTCCTGGCTCTGCGGCCGGCGCTTGGACGCCCCGAGAATTGGCACCGAAGCCTGGGAGGTCGCGGGGATCTGCACGGGCTTGGGAATCCACGGGTGGTCTCCGCGGCGCGGCAGCGGCCAGGCGCGGAAGTCCTTCTGGTACTGGGTCTCGCGCTCGAAGGGCGCGTCGGAAGGCTGGTACTCGCTGCGCGGCCGGCAGCTCGGCTCGGGCCGCTGCACCTTCCAGGCGCGGTAGTCCTGACGCATCACCGAGTCCGCGGGGCCCGCGCTGGAGGCGGAGCCGGAGGCCGGGCCGGGGCCGGGCCCGCTCCGGCCGGGGGCAGCCGCCGCCTCGCGTTCGCCGCTAGGCCCCGGCGCCGGCCCCGTTGCCCGGGCAACTGCATCCAACTCGCCCTGGGCCGGCTGCGTCTCTATGGCGACCGCCCGCGCCGAGGGGGGTGCGTGCGCCGGCTGCGCCTGCTGCTGCGGCGGCGGCGGCTGCGGCGGGGCGCTCGGGGCCTCGGTGGCCTCCGAGTACTTGGTGAAAACCAGCGGCACAGCGATGTCCGCCTTGTCCAGCTGGTTCCAGAAGCGGGCGATGCAGCAGGCCCGCGTGATGCACGGCCACGCCATGATGCTAGCTGCAAAGCTGGCCCTCCCTCTTTCTTTTTTGTGGTTCTAAAGCAAGTCTCTAATCTTACTTCAGTCCCTTGGCCCTCGACCAGTCGCTAATCTGGTTCCCACTGTTTTTCCCTCGGTGGCCTGAGCTACCTCGGTCTCCTCCCTCGGAGAGCACCCAGGAAGGTCAAGCTATCACTGAGATAAAGTCCATAAAGTCCCCCGATTACCGGCTGCAAACGCCTCCGGGAGCCGCCTGCAAAGGTCTTGGGAGAGCTGTCGGCTGCGGGCACCGATGGTTGAGACACAAGGCGTTCCCGAGTCCCCGGGCGAGGGCGTCTGGGTCGCGCCCCTCCCTGCTGTGGCGGCGGCGCGCAGACCCCGGCCAAGCGAGGCGACGCGAGGCGAGGTGGCTGCGGGCTTAAGCCATGGCGTAGAGGAAAGGCCGAGGAGTGTGGCTTTCGGGTCCACGAACGAGGCTCTATTTTCCTACTCCGAGGCGTCCCGTCGCAGCCGGCCACCTAGCAGGCAGGGCTCGGAGGCGATCACCTCCAGCGGAGACCGAGCATTGCTGCAGCAGCTGCTCCCAATGATGCTGCAGCCACTGCCGCTGCCGTCTCTGCTGCAGGGAAGCGGCCCCACCCTTATCTACGGCTCGGCAGGGGGAAAAAAAATCCAGGAAAGATGCTGAGAGAAAGCGCGCTGCAGAAAAAAATCACCTGCTGTCGTCAGCGCGCGCTGCTGGGAGCTCGCCCTCGCTCTTTCCCCTCCCCCCTCGGCTCTGGCAGCTCCTCCCTCCTCAGCTCCTAGGCAACAGCAGAATCTGGGGCCTAGGTGGGTTCTAGTCCCAGCCTGGTGACTGACGTGCTGTCCTCATGCCGGTCGCCTCCCCTCCGGGAGCCTGAGGCTCCTGTTTTGTAAAATAGGGCCAATCGCGGAGGTGGGGGGATTCGGTTTTTAAAATATGAAGGATATCCCTAGTGAAATGTCTGTCCCAGAATAGATGCTTTTTAAAGAGAAAGCTGGTGTTATTGGCCAGTTACTAGGCGGGATTGGCTAGTAACTCGGTTTGGCTGACTCCTGATCCAAGCACTTGCTAGTCATGCACAAACCTTGTTCAGATGTGTGGGGATGTGAGTCCCCAGGCTGGTGGTGCGGTAGCCGTTCCTTTTTTAGAGGTCTTTTAGGGGAAAGGTGTCTTAGAGCTGCCCAAGAGCTACCAGCCCCTATTCAGCCCAGGGACCACACTGGGGAGAGACATGGAAAAGAACATTCCTGGAAGGGACCTAAGTGTGGAGATTGGGGGCAGAAAGGAAACAAGGGGACAGACTCCTAGGGCAGGGTGGGTCCTGATGCAAAGGGACATTCTGGCATGTTCCTGACCCCTGGCTTTTGCTCTTCCTCTACCTAAGAGGCACGGTAGATCTTGGAGTTAGTCAGGCTTGATTAAGCTCTGACACTTACTATCCGTGTCACTTGGGCAAGTTGGATCATCCCTGGGCCTCAGTAGCTTCATTTATAGAATGGAGGAAATGATAGTTACCTCCAAGTGATTTGCTGAAGATAGTTAAGGTCTCAGAGTGGAAGCTTTGAGTCAAATCAAATCCACAGTGATTCAAATTCTGGCTTTTACATTCCTTAGCTGTACGGCCATGGACATATCACTGCACCTTTATGGTCTTTTATCTGTGAACAGGGGTACCAATTCTGAACTTGCAAGATTGTTGTGAGAATTAAAATGAGATATATATATATATATATATATATATATATATATATATATATATCTCCATGCTCAGCACAGAGCCTTATGTGGGGCTCCATCCCATGACTGTGAGATCATGACCTGAGCCAAAATCAAGAGTTGGACACTTAACCGACTGAGCAACCTGGACATCCCTAAAATGAGATATTGCACTAAAAATGCTTACCACAACATCTGGCATACAGCAATGGCTCAGTGAGTGGTAGCTATTGGTAGTCAAAGGACCCACCCAGGAAACCCTAGGTGGAGCTTCCCAAGCAGGCCAGCCACTTGGACATCTTCTCCAGGAAGACCTCTTGTTTTTCTAAGTACTTTGGCCTCTTCTTCATGGCCCCCCATTTATGTCTCCTATACTGTGTTCTACTGTCTATCCCTAGCAACATTCACTGGTCTTCATCTCTGCTTCTCTCCAAGATAGGTAGAGTTTTCAGCATCAAGTAAGCTGGGGCATTGGTGTTTCTGGGGAAGGAAGTCACTTATGTGTTTAGATTGGGAACTGACTGCAAAACGCAGCTGGTCTGTGTGTGTGTGTGTGTGTGTGTGTGTGTGTGTGTGTGTGTGTTTTAACCTTAGAATCAAACAGGATGAGAAGACAACTCTGATTAATCAATTACCTGTTGAACTTCCTCCTACTTGGGTCTTTGTCTTTTTATGATTTGATTTGAGTTCCGCAAATAATATGGTGCCTGGCACTGTTTTCCAGTCATTAGGAAATACATTTTTATAAACAACATAATCTGGTCTGACCCCCAGTTCTGCAGAACTCCCTGGGATTTGGTGCGTGTCTTTCCAATAATGATTTTCAAAGGGATTGGAAACTGGCAGGGGCTACTGAGAGTCATTGAGACTTTACTCTGCTTTCATTTAACAAGTCTAGTCTCCTGATGTCCACTCTGTGCCTTGGGCATTGTGGAACACAAACGAATTCTAGCTCCGAGGGAGCCCTCAATTAGAGGGGTGTGTTATGGGAGGACTGGGAGACAGACAAAATAAACAATTAGCAAGCAGTATGGTCAGCGTAACAGAGGTTCATTCATAAGGTGCTGAATGTATGACTAAGGAGAGATGAGTAGAAGCTCTCCTATCAGTATTGTAAGTAAGAGTATTCCAGGCAACTTCATCGTCAATATCACCTTCCACCTTCATTCATTTGGATTTTTAAACCACATTCAATGGTACAACTTTCTTGAACCATCCAGTACCTGATAGGATAGATAAATCTAATGGTTACCTGTTTCTGTTGCTTGCTCAGCATCCATTCTGATGACAGCAGCACCTCATTATTTGTCTGTTGGGGACCACTTCTTTCTGACTTTCAGTTCCCATGGTTGGCATAGGATTAACCCTACTTGATCCACCTTCCAGAGATGACTATGTGACCCACCCCTATTTACCAGGGCACTGCATCCCCATGGCCAAAGTGACTAGTTTATGATGGACATGTGATCCCCACTGGAGCAATTAGAGGAAATCCTAGACTTCAGTTGGAACTATTTGTAAGGAGCCACTCTCTCTCTCTCTCTCTCTCTCTCTTTTTACTGGAATTGCTAAAATGAGAGACCATTAGGATAATGTTGTTAGTGACCATCTTTGCCATCACTGGGGGAGCAGGGAGCCTGCTTGCCCAAGGTTGAAGCAAACACAGAGAAAGTTAGAAGAGGACACAGGATTCTGCTGATGCCTATGAAGACTGCAACTTACTTCCCAAAGCCCATTCTCACCTTCTTCCCATAACAGAAGCCTCCAAGTTTTAGGTGGGCTCTTGGTCACCCAGCAAAAGACTACATTTCCCAGGCTCCTTTGCAACAAAGAGCAATCATAGGTACTTGCAAGTCACTTCCTTAAAAGAAGTTGCTTGTGTTCAGTTTCATCTTTCTCCCTTCCCATAGGGTAGAGTGTGGACATGGTAGAGGTGAACTATCATCTAGGTAGTTGAGATGATTATGATATGGTGGTTAAGAACATTCTGGTGCCAGGATTTAACCCTAGGTAGGGGAGGGTAGAAGAAGCAGATAGAAGAAAACTATCTGGGGTGACCTCATAGGATGGAGCTGCCTAACAGCCTTAGACCACTTCATTGCTTCTGGAATGTTACGTGAGAAAGAAATAACACTTCTCTCTTGTCTGAACCACTGCTTTGAAGGTGTCTATTTTAGTATATTAGTCATTTGAGGATCTGGCCATGCTTAAACTAACTTGAGGAATAAGAAAACAGCATGGAACTAAAATGCTGGAGAATAATATCACGTCTGATGGGAGGGAGTGATCAGATTTCAAGTATTCTAAAGTCCTTTTATGTTTGTAAGGAGAGATACTGATTAAATCATTAACCTAAAATGGTTGTCAACTTAAAAATGCACATTAAAAGAAAGAAACGGAGTGGGGGGTACCTGGGTGGCTCAGTCAGTTAAGCATCCGACTTTGGCTCAGGTCATGATCCTGCAGTTTGTGATTTTGGGCCCCACATCAGGCTCCGCACTGACAGTGCAGAGCCACTTGGGATTCTCTCCCTCTCTCTTTACTCCTCTCCCACTAGCACACTCTCTATCTCTCTCAAAATAAATAAATAAACTTAAAAAATAAATAAAATAAATAAAAGTAAAAGAAAGAAAAGAATATAGAAAACTTCATCAAGAGCAGAAAAAGGGTAAAAATTAGCAAAGAAGAAACATGGCAAATAGCAAATACAATATAAAGTGGTAGAAATATTTTTAAATATATTAGTGATTGAGGTAAATGTAAATAATCAAAATTTTCTGGTTACAAGACAGAGAATGTCAGATTGGAGAAAAACACAAAACAAAGCAAAAGGCGACCAGACATTGTTTTCAAGAGACATAATTAAAACATACTGACATAAACATGGGGGGAAACCTGATGGGAAAAGATATAGTAAAAACATACTAACCAAAAGGAAGTTGTACAATTATATTACAATTAAACAAAGAAACAATGCTTCTAAATTGACTCATGAGTTTAAAAAGAAATTAGAGGGGCTCCTGGGTGGCTCAGTT
This sequence comes from Panthera pardus, assembly GCF_024362965.1. Lineage (NCBI taxonomy): Eukaryota > Metazoa > Chordata > Mammalia > Carnivora > Felidae > Panthera > Panthera pardus. Next base: position 58,988,616 of record NW_026526677.1, read on the forward strand.
GCTTAAGCATCCGACTTCAGCTCAGGTCATGATCTCACGGTCTGTGAGTTCGAGCCCCACATCGGGCTCTGTGCTGACAGCTCAGAGCCTGGAGCCTGCTTTGGATTCTGTGTCTCCCTCTCTCTCTACCCCTCCCCCACTTGCACTCTGTCTCTCTCTCTCAAAAAAAAATAAATATTAAAAAATTTTTTTCAAAAGAAATTATAACGGATACTAGAAAATAATCAGAACTGAAAGAAAATGAAAACACTGCATATCAAAGTTTATGGGCTGCAGCTAAAAACAATATTCACAGAGAAATTTATAACCTAAATACATACTTTAGAAACAAATACTATTAAAAAATACTCTAGTGATTAAATTCAAGAAGTTAGAGACAGTACAGAACAAACCAAAGAAAGGAGAAGGGGGAAAAAAATAAAGAAAATAGCAAGGTAATTAAATATGTAATGACCATACATTGGAGACTGTCAAAAAATCCAAAAGCTTCTTCCTTAACATAAACAAATCTCTGACAGGCTTATCCAGAAACAAAAACAAACAAGCAAAAAAGAAGTCACACACCAACAATTTTTAGGATTGTAACAGGAAAGACAGTTGCAAATATAGCAGATATTTAAAGAATGGTTGGCCAGAATTACTCTTAGCTGATAAATTTGAAAAAACTTACGCAGTAGCTAATTTCCAGGCTTGCCTACAATTGTCTGGACTTCCTGGTGGCCACAGCTTTGTGAAGTCCTCTCCCACATTGACTAGAGCTGACCTGTGTAACCAGTAGGATATCATGAAAATGATGGCATGTGACTTTCAAAACTGGGTCAAAAAAGACTGTGGTTTCACTTTGTTCTCTCTTGGATCACTCACTCTGGGGGAGCCAGTCCCATACTGTGATGATACCCAAGCAACTCCATGGAGAGCTCCACATGGTGAGGAACTGAGGCCTCACCCTCTCAGCCATATGAGTGACCCAAATTAGGAGGGAATCTTCTAGACTCACTCAAAGGTTCAAAGGATGGCGACCCTGGCTGACATCTTGACTGCAACTTCATGGGAGACCTTGAACCCAAAGCACCCAGCTCGTCATTCCTGACTAGGAATCCAGGAATCTGACCACAGAAACTATGTGAGATAAATATTTCTTGTTATTGAAAGTGCTAAGTTTGGGGGTAATTTATTTTTTTTTTTTAAATTTTTTTTTCAACGTTTTTTATTTATTTTTGGGACAGAGAGAGACACAGCATGAGCGGGGGAGGGGCAGAGAGAGAGGGAGACACAGAATCGGAAACAGGCTCCAGGCTCCGAGCCATCAGCCCAGAGCCTGACGCGGGGCTCGAACTCACGGACTCACGGACCGCAAGATCGTGACCTGGCTGAAGTCGGACGCTTAACCGACTGCGCCACCCAGGCGCCCCGGGGGGGGGGGGTAATTTATTTTAACTGAGTTATATGTATTTATTTTAAGTAGACTTTATTTTTTAGAGAAGTTTTAGGTTCACAGCAAAATGGAGCAGAGACTACAGAGAGTTCTCATTTCCCCTCCTCCCACACCCACACAGCTTCCCTCACTGTCAACAACCTATCCCAGAATGGTACATTTATTATGATTGGTGAGCCCACATTGATGCTACATCACCCAAAGTCCACAGTCTACATTAGGCTTTACTCTTGGTGTTTTACCTTCTATGGGTTTTGACAAAGGTTCAATAACATGTATCCACCATCATAGTACCACACGAAATATCTTTACTGCCTAAAAAAAAAATCCTCTCTGCTCTGCAGATTCGTCCCCCTCTCCCTCTAACCCCTGGCAACCAGTGATCTTGGATTTGTCTTTAGTACTATCTCCATGGTTTTACCTGTTCCAGAATGTCATTGGGATCGTACAATATATATAGCCTTGTCAGCTTGGCTTCTTTCACTTAGTAATGTACACTTTTTGTTAATGTTTACTTATTTTTGAGAGACAGAGAAAGCACTAGCAGGGGAGGAGCAGAGAGAGAGGGAGACACAGAATCCAAAGCAGGCTCCAGGCTCCGAGCCGTGAGCACAGAGCCCGACACGGGGCTCGAACTCACAGACTGCGAGATCATGACCTGAGCTGAAGTCAGATGCTCAACCGACTGAGCCACCCAGGTGCCCCAGTAACATACATTTAAGTTTCCTCCGTGTCTTTCTATGGCTTGATAGCTCCTTTCTTTTTAGTACTAAATAATGTTTCATTCGATACACCACAGTTAATTATCCATTGACTTACTGAGGGATCTCCTGGCTTCCAAGTTCTGGAACTATAAATAAAACCGCTATAAATATCTGTGTACAAGTGTTTGTACTGACATAGATTTTCAACTCCTTTGAGTAAATTCGAAGGAGCATGATTACTGCAGCATACGATAAGACTATATTTAGTTTTGTAAGAAACCACTCCACTGACTTCCAAAGTGGGTGTACCATTTGCATTCCCACCTGCAATGAGTGAGAGTTCCTGTTGCTCTACATCCTTACCAGCATTTGGTGACGCCGGGGTTCCGCATTTGGGTCATTCTAATCCGTGTGTAGTAGTATTTCATTGCTGTTTGAATTGCATTTACCTAATGACATACGATGTGGAGCATCTTTTCTCGTGCCCATTTATCATTTGTACATTTTCTTTGGTGAGGTGTCTGCTCTGGTCTTCTGCCTGTTTTTAATCAGATTGTTCATTTTCTTACGTTGAGTTTTGAGAATTCTTACTGTATTTTGGGTAATAGTCCTTTAGCAGATACACCTCTTGCAAATATTTTTCACGGTTTGTGGCTTGTCTTCTCATTCACTTGATGGTGTCTTTTGCAGAGAAGAAGTGTTTAATTTTAATGAAATCCAGCTTATTGATTTCTCCTTTAATGGATTGTGCCTTTGGTGTTACAACTAAAAAGTCACTGCTGGGGGGTGGCTGGATAGCTCAGTTGGTTAAGTGTCAGACTCTTGATTTCAGCTCAGGTCATGATCTCGTGATTGTGAGGTGGAGCCCCACACGGAGCCCCACATAGAGACCCTGTGTTGGGCTCCATGTTGGCTCCATGTCCGGCTCCCCACTGGGCCACTGGGCATGGAGCCTGCTTGAGATTCTCTCCCCCCCTCTCCCATCCCTCCCCTGTTCATGCTCTTTCTCTCTCTCTCAAAAGTAAATAAAAATTTAAAAACTTAAAAGTCACTGCCATACCCAAGATCGTGTAGATTTTCTCCTATGTTATCTTCTAGGAGTTCTATTGTTTTGCATTGTACATGTAAGTTTATGATCATTACGTTGTGTGACAGCCTAGTGTCTAGATTTTTTTTTTATCATATGGATGTCTAGTTGTTCCAGCACCATTTGTTGAAAAGACTTTTTCTTCACTGTATTGCCTTTGCTCCTTCGTCAAAGATCAGTTGACTATATTCATGTCGCTCTATTCTTGAGTACTCTATTCTGTCCCTTGATCTATCTGCCTGTTCTTTCACCAGTACTATGCTGTCCTGATTACTGTAGCTTTATAGTAAGTCCTGACATCAGGTAGCATCAGCCCTCCAATTTTGTACTTTTCTTTCAGTATTGTGTTAGCTATTCTGAGTCTTTTGCCTCTCCATATAAACCTTAGAGTTGGTTTATTGATATCCACAAAATAACTTGCTGGGATTTTGATTGGGATTGCATTGAAGTTTGGGGGTGATTTATTATTCAGCAAGAGACAACTAACCCACCAAGGGGAAAGAAGGAATTCTTAGGAAAAAAAATATATCTTACTAAAATTGATTTAAAAAGGAATAGAAAACTTGAGTAGTTCAATAAATTGAATCAGTTGCTAAAAATATACCTATAAAGGAAAACCAAACAAGATAAAACAAAATATGTGATCTATTTGATTTTACAGGTGAGTCTCACAAAACTCATAGAGCAGACAATCTGTATGTTATGCAAATTATTCCATTAAGCAGAAAAAAGGGAAACTTCCCCTTCCAGTTTAGAAAGTCAATATGATAGATGTACCATGACAAACTAGACAGGAACAATAAGAAGAAAAATTAGAGGCCAAACATAGATATAAAAATCTTAAATAAATTGTTAGCAAACAGTTCAGAATTGTACATAAAAATTATGATTTATCAGTTTTAAGTAATGTTTGTCCACAAATGAACACTGGTTTAATAATAAAATCTGTAGAAATAATACTACATGCTAACAAATTCAGTAGAAACATCATACAACAGGGGTACCTGGGTGGCTCAGTCAGTTAAGTGTCCAACTCTTGATTTCAGCTCAGGTCATGATCGCACAGTTCGTGAGTTTGAGCCCCACAATGGGCTATGTGCTGACAGCGCAGAGCTTGCTTGGGACTCTCTCTCTCTGCATCTACCCTGTTTGCTCTCTCTCTCTCTCTCTCAAAATAAATAAACTTAAAAAAATATTTTAGTATATGTGCTGCCGAAGCGAGCACAAAAAAATATTTTAAATAAAAAGGAAACACATAACCATTTCAAATAGATGTATTTTGAAAAACATGATAAAAGTTGACACCCATTAATTAATTTTAAAAACTCTTAGCAAGGTAGAACTTTCTATTATGTCAAAGGATAGGTATCAAAAACCTACTAGAAATAGTATATTTTAAAATATTCACAGTATGATCTTGATCTTTTTGTACTTGAGGGCTGATTTGTGTCCCAGTATGTGGTCTATTCTGGAGAACATTCCATGTGCACTAGAGAAGAATGTATATTCCGCTGCTTTAGGATGAAATGTTCTGAATGTATCTCTTATGTCCATCTAGTCCAGTGTGTCATTCAAAGCCATTGTTTCTTTGTTGATTTTTTTATTAGATGATCTATTGCTGTGAGTGGGGTGTTGAAGTCCCCTAGTATTATGGTATTACGATCAATGAGTTTCTTTATGTTTGTGATTAATTGATTTATATATTTGGGTGCTCTCACATTTGGTGCATAAACGTTTACAATTGTGAGGTCTTCTTGGTGGATAGACCCCTTGATTATGATATAATGCCCTTTTGCATCTCTTGATACAGTCTTTATTTTAAAGTCTAGATTGTCTAATATAAGTATGGCTACTCCGGCTTTCTTTTGTTGACCATTAGCATGATAGATGGTTCTCCATCCCCTTATTTTCAATCTGTGGGTGTCTTTAGGTCTAAAGTGGGTCTCTTGTAAACAGCATATAGATGGATCTTGTTTTATTATCCATTCTGTTAAACTATGTCTTTTGATTGGAGCATTGAGTCCATTGACGTTTAAAGTAAGTACTGAAAGATATGAATTTATTGCCATTTATGTTGCTTGTAGAGTTGGAGTTTCTGGTGGTGTTCTCTGGTCCTTTCTAGTCTTTGTTGTTTTTGGTATTTATTTATTTATTTATTTATTTTCATCTTTTCTCCCCTCAGAGAGTCCCCCTTAAAATTTCTTGCAGGGCTGGTTTAGTGGTCACAAACTCCTTTAATATCTGTTTGGGAAACTTTTTATCTCTCCTCCTATTTTGAATGATAGCCTTGCTGGATAAAGAATTCTTGGTTGCATATTTTTCTGATTCAGCACATTGAATATATCCTGTCACTCCTTTCTGGCCTGCCAAGTTTCTGTGGATAGGTCTGCTGCAAACCTGATCTGTCTTCCCTTGTAGGTTAAGGACTTTTTTTCCCTTGCTGCTTTCATGATTCTCTCCTGGCCTGAGTATTTTGTGAATTTGACTATGATATGCCTTGTTGATGGTCGGTTTTTGTTGACTCTAATGGGACTCCTCCATGCTTCCTGGATTTTGATGTCTGTGTCTTTCCCCAGGTTAGGAAAGTTTTCTGCTATGATTTGCTCACATAACCCTTCTACCCCTATTCCTCTCTCTTCCTCTTCTGGGACCTCTATGATTCTGATGTTGTTCCTTTTTAATGAGTCACTGGTTTCTCTAATCCTTAAATCGTGCTCTTTTGCCTTAATCTCCCTTTTTTCTTCTGCTTCATTTTTCTCCATAAGTTTGTCCTCTATATCACTGATTCTCTGTTCTACCTCATCCATCCTTGCTGCTGTGGCATCCATTAGGGACTGCAGCTCAGGTATAGCATTTTTTTACTTCATCCTGACTAGCTTTTACTTCTTTTTTTTTTTTTTTAATTTTTTTTTCAACGTTTTTTATTTATTTTTGGGACAGAGAGAGACAGAGCATGAACAGGGGAGGGGCAGAGAGAGAGGGAGACACAGAATCGGAAACAGGCTCCAGGCTCCGAGCCATCAGCCCAGAGCCCGACGCAGGGCTCGAACTCACGGACCCCAAGATCGTGACCTGGCTGAAGTCGGACGCTTAACCGACTGTGCCACCCAGGCGCCCAGCTTTTACTTCTTTTATCTCTGCAGAAAGGGATTCTAATCTAGTTTCGACTCCAGCTAGTATTCTTATTATCGTGATTCTAAATTCTGGTTCATACATCTTGTTTGTATCTGTATTGGTTAAGTCCCTAGCTGTTGTTTCTTCCTGCTCTTTCTTTTGGGGTGAATTCCTTCATTTCATCATTTTGAAGGGAAAAAAGGAATTAATGAGGTAAAAAAAATTAAAATTAAAACACACACACACTCGAATAAATGATGCTAGATGCTAGGTGTGTTTTGGTCTGGGTGTTGAAATGGGCTTGATAGATTAGAGAAAAAAGGGAAATAAAAAAAAGTAAATCGTTTGAAAATTTGAAAATCAAATACCCTGAAGTAGACTAAAATGACATAATGGAAGTAAAATAAAGTTTGAAAAAATTTACACAAAAGTAAAAAATATAGTAGAAAAAAAATTAAAGAAAAATATTTTTAATAAAAATTGAAAATAAAAATGAATTTTTTCTCTTTCTGTATTCAAGAAAAAGAAAAGATACAAAAAAGAGAAAAAAGAAAAAAGGAAGAAAGAAATAAAATTGAATAGATGGACCAGTGAACAGACTGAAATACGTCTGAAATTACTTCGTTTCCCCAGAAGTCAAACTATGAAGCACTTTAGAGTCCATAAACTAAGCAGGCAGAGAGACTTGGTTCCTGAAGAGTGAGGTTGGCCCAGTTGGGCGGCACTTAGTGTAATGGCTCCTTTCTCCACTAGATGGCGCTGCTTAGCTTACTAGGGTGGATTGTCATGGTGCTTGTAGGTGTGTAGGCACATGCGCGGGAGCGGTGAAAATGGCATCACCCAGCTACCCAGTCTCTAGTATCGAAACTCTGTTCTCCCGGATCAGCAATCACACACCCATCCTTTGTATTCGGCTTCCATCCACTCCCCGCTTTTACACAGACCGTGACCAAGCCCCAGGCAGCACCTCCTTCCTGAGTTTTGTCTCAGAGGCGGCTGTTTTTCCCGACCCCTTACGTCTGAGGGACTGTGGCTTTGACTGTTCTGCCCCTCTGTGGGAGGGTCTCACTGAGTAATGCCCGAATGCCAGCCGCACCCAGGAACGTTTGCATGTCCGTGCTGCTGCCGATGCCCAGAGATTGCGCCCAAGAAAAAGTTCGTGAAATAGTGTAGCTGCAGCATTTCAGGGATTACGGAAAATCTCAACACACATCTGGCACCAGGCCTCACCCTTAACAACCTTGTTCCAGCACCAGTGGATGTGATTGCTCTCCGGAGTCCACTGGGGCCTTGCCTTTGGGGGACCCACACAGCCTCTACCAGGTGTCCTCCCAGCAGGGAACTGCCTCTCCCTGTGTGGCCTGAAGAATCCCAGATTTCACTCTGCTCCTGGGGATTCGCCCTTCCCACCAGAACACCGCCAGGTATTGAGCTGTGGAGTTTCAGACTCTGCTCCCCCTGTGTATAGAGTCTTAATGGAATTTAAACCCTTTCCTTTCTCCCTTTTTAGTTCAGTCCCTGCAGCTGTTTCCACTTTTCCACTTTCTCTCCAGCTGCTTTTGGGGGGAGGTGTTTTCCCATATTCTCCACCCCCCCATCTCCGTCCTCTCTCTGCACACAAAAGCCGCTCCCTGCCCTCCGTGGCTTCTCTCTCCCCCAGTTCACCTCTCCCCACCATGTACCTGCTGAATTCTATGGTTCAAGTTGTGCATATTGTTGTGTTAATTCTCAGATCAGTTTTCTAGGTGTGCAGGATGGTTTAGTGTTGATCTGGCTGTATTTCATGGATGCGAGACACACAAAAAGCTTCCATGCTGTTCCGCCATCTTGGGTCCTCCCCTAGAAATAGTATATTTTAAGGTGAAATGCTGGAAGCCTTCCCTATCTTCAGGAACACAACCAGAGGACAGTTGCTCCCAGTCATAAAGGATGGGTAGGAAGGTCCAATTCATTTGGATTTCCAGTTATGAAGCTAGGTGAGATTTAGAAACAAATACCTCAGTGTTTTTCCTATGACTGGTATGACCACAGAAACAGGAATTATACCAGAATCATGAAGTCTTTGAATCTTGGAATCAGAATAAAAGAATGAGAATCTTAGAATCGTAAACCATATATTTGAAATCCTAGAGTCTCAGAATAATTGAATGATACAGTCTTAGAATCCTAGAATAAATGAATGTTAAAATTTCTAGAGTCTGGGAATAATTGAATATGTTCTGAGTCTTTTTTTTTTTAACTTATGTTTTGGGCTGAAAAATTCTTCCTTATATTGAGCCAAATTAGGAATTCTTGCAATTTTCATCTTGCCTTGAGACCACAGATGACAGCATTTTAAAGTCATATTTAAAAACCACCATTATATCCCCCGATCTTCTCTTCTCAGGATGAATATTCCCAATTTCTTCATTTAGTATAATACGTAAATATTGTAATAAAGCCAGATACTTTGAGACTCTGTAGATCTCCTGTGACTCATCAAATTTTCATCTACTAGTTTTAACAACTATTGATGGTTGTTCCCTGAGACAATTATTACTGTGATGTTTGCCAAATAGTGATTTTCTAACTCCATTATTCCTTCTTCTTTTATTAGTTGGCATCATTGTTCACACCAGGGTGGGTTCATGAATTCTTACTTTTTTTCAATGGTTTTCATCCATGACTATCACTTTTTATTTTGATGCTCAGATTGTTCCATTATTTTCCCCCCTTGGTGATGGCCCTGCAGCTCCCTTATTGTTTTTAAGTTTATTTATTTTAGAGAGAGAGAGGGAGAGAGAATCACAAGCAGGCCAGCGCAGAACCCAACATGGGGCTGAAGCCCACAAAACTGCAAGATCATGACCTGAGCTGAAACCAAGAGTTGGATGCTTAACTGACTGAGCCACCCAGGGGCCCCAACACAGGCACATCTTAAGTTCCATAGTGAACACACACGCTGCCTTCCTTCCTCCAATATTCCCACCATATGGAAGATGGTGTGGATGCATGTTTTTGTGCATTTATTAATACACATGTACCTATACTCAATGTGTATTTAACATTAAATAAATAAGTTAAATTCATGTGTATTAAACATTTATGTATCTGGCATTTTTTTTTGAATGGTATCAAACTTGATGATACCCTTAAATGTGCCTTTTTCCCTGGCCAATTGGAATTCAAGATTCAGCCATGTTGATACATTTAGAGCTAGTTAGGCCATCTTAACTGCTCTCTAGTGGGCTGTTGTATGATAAACCATTTTTTAAAAATCTACTTTTCCACTGAGAAATAGTTACATTGTTTCCATTTTTTTTATCTATTGCAAATAGTACAACATATTTTTCCTTATGTGTGTCTCCATAGCCCATGTGAGAGCATTTCTCTCTGGTTAATAATCCAGAAGTAAAATTTCTGGGCCATCCAATATATGCCTCTTCCAATATATGCAAAAACCACTTGCTCTCCAAAGTGATTATGCAAATTTTCACTCCCCCCTGTGATATGTGAGAGTTCCTGTTTCTCAACATCCTCACCAATATTTGGAATTACTAGACTTTTAAGCTTTTGCCAGCCTGGTAGGTAGAAATGTTAAATTATGAGTGCTTAAATTTGGATACTAGTGAGGTTAAGTATCTTTTCATGTGCTTATTGCCTATTGGGAGTTTTTGTGTATTGCCTGTTCATGTCCTTTGCCAATTTTCTGTTAGGTTGTTTAAAGAATTATTTTATATGAATTCTTTAAGTATCCTGCATATTAATCACAATATTATATGTATGCAAATAATATTATATGCTTGTATGTATGCTTATATGTATTGCAAATTTCTTCTCCCAGTGTGTGACTTAACTTTTAACCTCATTTATAGTGTATTTTGATATACATAGGTTTAAAGTTTTAAGGCAATCAGATGTGTTCATCAAATCAAAGTTTATGCTTTTTGCATCTTTAAGGGGCACATGTACCCCAATATTTATAGCAGTACTATCACAATAGCCAAATTATGGAAACAGCCCTAATGTCCTTTGACTAACAAATGGATAAAGAAACTGTGGCACATATATATGGCATGGATTACACAATGGACTATTACTCGGCAATCAAAAAGAATGAAATCTTGCCATTTGTAACAAGGTGGATGGAACTAGAATGTATTATGCTAAGCGAAAGAAGTCAGTCAGAGAAAGATAGATAACCATATGATTTCACTCATATGTGGAATTTAAGAAACAAAACAGATGAACATCAGGGAAGGGAAGGACAAATAAGGTAAGAGCAGAGAGGGAGGCAAACTGTAAGAGACTCTTAAATACAGAGAACAAACTGAGAGGTGCTGGAGGGGTGTTGTGTGGGGGGATGGGAATGAAGGAGGGCACTTGTTGAGATGAGCACTTGGTGTTATATGTAAGTGATGAATCCCTGACTTCTACTCCTGAAACCATTATTACACTGTATGTTAACTGACTTGGATTTAAATAAAAAATGTTTTTAAAAGGATGAAAAAAAAACCCTCTTCCCTACTCTGATGTCAGTTATAAGGATATTCTCCTATACCACCTTTGAAAAGTTTTTGTCTGTAGATTTTCAATCCACCTTTTGCGTATGATGCAAAGTTGTGTGGCACACTAGCCTTCTGCCCTACTCTGTGCTGACTGTTCAAGGCCCGGATCCTGCTTCAGATTCTGTGTGTCTCTCTCTCTCTCTCTCTCTCTGCCCCTCCTCTACTTGTGTTCTCTTTCTCTCTCTCTTTCTCTATCAAAGATAAATAAATAAACATTAAAAAAAATACTCCCAGGATATTTCAATTCAAGTCCACAGGATACTTACTCACCTTTCTGGACTCCCTTGTAGCCAGAAGAGGTCAGGTGACATGGCTCTGCCCAATGAGGTGTAAGCAGAAGAGCCTTGGCGATTTCTACGCAAACATTGACTTAAGGGTCTTTTCCCTTCTACCTCCTTTCTTTCCTTCTCCTACTTCTCTTCTGAAAAATAGAAAGGCTAGAGGTTAATCACCCTTATGCCACCATGAGGTGACAATCTTAAAGACAGAAGCTGCAAGCTAAAGATGGTGGAGGGACAGACAGAAAGAACTTAGACCATTAATGATGTTGTGGGGCTGCTGCGCCCGTCTGCCTCTGGACTTTGTTGTTGATTTTTAAGTTTTATAATTTTTTTCTTCTGTATCTATTTAGAATTCTTGTTGTGAAAGAAGACAAATCCATTTTTGGTTAGGCTGCTTTCATGTGACTTATAACGGAATGCAAATCTCAATACAGAAAAGGACCTAGTTTTGTTTTGTTTTGTTTTGTTTTGTTTTGTTTTTCCATATAAACACCCGATCCTTTTTTTTTTTTTTTGAATTTGCATGAGTAAAGTTGACACACAATGTGACATTAGTTTTGTAGGTGCTCAGCATTGAAGTTCAACATCTCTATATGCTATGCTGTGCTTACCACAAATGGAGTTACTTTTTTTAAGCACATTTGAGGTTTATCTTTTCGTCACTGACTGATCCTACTTCCTCTATATGACAAGTTTTCATAAGTATGTTCCTAAACGTTATATTCTATTTTGATTTATCTGTTTATTTACCCCTATGCCAATATTATAGTCTCAAATCATTGTAAGTCTTAATAGCTGGTAGGGTAAATCTTTCCTTCTCTTCCTCTTATTCCAGGATGTCATCTACTTGTTCGCAAAGAATTTTTTGAGCACCTACTAGGTGCCAGGCACCGCTCCAGGGTATGGAGTTGAACAAAATAGATAAACATCTCTATTGTCATGGAGCTTACATTCCGTTGGAACTTTTGCCCTTCATCCTTCTGTATTAATCTTTGTATCAGCTTGTCAAATTCTTTGAAAACTTTTCTGAAGCAAAAAAAGCCTTATGGAATGTTTTATGGAGTTGTATTGAATTTATTTAGTATTTAAGAAGAATTTCCATCTTGTGGATTTTGAGATTTACTGGCTCGTAAGATGGCAAAGCTCTCTGTTCTTGTATGTTCCTGGGTAATGGTTTTTGTTGTAACTGGAAATGGCATTTTCTTTTCCTTTTTATTTCTAAATAATTATAAACTTACAAGAAGTTGCAAAAATACTGCCAGGAGGCCTCTGTGGCCATCACCTAGCTTCTCCCAATGGCCACATCTCAAATAACTACAGTACATTATCAAAACAAGCGATTGTACTTTAATATCGTACAATTAACTAGACTGCAGACCTTACTTGGATTTCACCGGTGTTTGCACACACTCCTTTTTCGCTATGCCTTCGTGGATAGTCCTGTGACATTTTATCACATATTTAGATTTGTATAAACACTACTGCAATTAAGATATAGGACTGTACTGTCACCACAAAGGATCTGTCTCTCTCTCTTTTTTTGTTAAACGTTTGTTTATTTTTTGTGGGAGAGACAGAGTGCGAGTGGGGGAGGGGCAGAAAGAGAGGGAGACACCGAATCTGAAACAGGCTGTTAGCATAGAGCCCCACGTGGGGCTCCAACTCACGAACCACGAGATCATGACCTGAGCCGAAGTCAGATGCTTAACCAACTGAGTCGCCCAGGTGCCCCCAAGGATCTCTCTCTCTCTCGTTACCTCTTCATCATCACACCCTTGCCTGATTTCCCTGGTTTCCTTGGCAACCACTACTCTGGTCTCCATCTCTAAGCTTTTGATATTTCTGAAGGTCATACAGATGCAATCATAGAGTGTGGAACCTTTTCCTCTCAGCATAATTCCTTTAAGATGCACCTAAATTGTTACACACGTCAACAGTTTGTTCCTTCTTATTGCTGAGTATTATTCCATTGTATAGATAAGCCATATTTTGTTTAACCATTCACCCATGGAAGGACATCTGGGTTGTTTCCAATTTGGTATAAACTGGTATGAATAAAGCTGGTATGAACATGCACGTACTAGTTCTGTGAACACATTTTCGCTTCTCAGGAGTCATTTACAGATTGTATGGTAAGTGTATATGTAACTTTTTAAGAAACTGCTCTCTATTTTCCAGAACAGCTCCACCATTTTGCTTTCCTACCAGCAGTGGATAAAAGACCCGGCTCCTTACTTCCTTGCCAGTATTTGGTATTATCATTTCTTTTTTATTTTAGCCATTCTAATATGCATGTAGTGATATCTCATCATGGTTTTAATTTAGCATTACCCTAATGTCTAGGGATGTTGAACATCTTTTCATGTACTTCTCTGAACTGACATATTTTAAAATTACATCTTTTATTATAATGATACACAACAGGATGGTCGAATTTTTGCATGTATCGATCTCTATTTATCAACCATACTAAACTTTCTAATTAGTTATAATAGTTTATAGATGATCTTGAATTTATTGGTCACAAAAATTACAATTTTTGTCTTTCTTTCTTATTTATATCTCTCATTTCTTCCTCTTATCCAATGGTTCCTAATGCATCTCTAGAATTATTGTTCCTGACTTTAATGGGAATGTTTCCAATATTTCACCATTAAGTATGATGTTGATTTTTGGCACAAAATATTTAGGAACTATCCATTTGCTCCAATTTTACTAAGAAATTTTTCAAACATCAAGAATATATGGTGAATTTGTCAAATATCTTTTCAGTCTCTTCAGAGATGATCATGTCTTTGCCACTTTGATCTTTCAACCTATGTAATTATAATATAGCTTTTTTTGAGAGAGAGAAAGAGAGGCACAGAGAAAGGGGGGGACAGAGGATCCAAAGGGGGTTCCATGCTGACAGCAGTGAGCCCGATATGGAGCTCGAACTCATGAACTGCAAGATCACCACCTGAGCCAAAGTCAGACGCTCAACGAACTGAGCCACCCAGGCGCCCCTATAATATAGCTCATTACTATTAAACCATTCTTGCCTTTTTGGTATAAGGTTAATTTGGTTGCAGTGTGTTGTTCTTTTAAAGTGCTTCATTATTCTATTCACTAAAATTTTAAAGATTGTTTTGTATTAGTACTTACAAATAAGCTTGGTTTGTTTCCTTTTTGCTGTGCCTTTTGGTCAGGATGGCCACCGATGCTATGATGACTTTACAAAAAGCATTTGGATGTTTTCCCTTTCTGTGCAAGGTAACAGTTTAAATGGAATTGGAGTTAACCCTTTCCTAATGACTCGAGATAACACACCTGTGAATCACTTGCACCTGGGGTGGGGGAGCTCTTTGCCTGCATGCCAGGGGGGGGTCATGTCATTCCCCTGCTTCAGATGTTTCAATGGCTTCCCATTGCTCTTGGAATAAAATCTGACTCCTTACTGGCCTTCAAGACCCTGCACGACCTGGTTCAGGTCTGTTAACACTTCATGTCATACAGTCTCCTGCTGTTCACTGCACTCCAGCCACATCTGGCCCCTTTCTGTTCCTGAAACACCCCAGGATTGTTCCAGCCCAGAAAGCTTTGCACTTGCTGATTCCTCTGCCTGGAATGCTCATTCAACTGTTATATTGAATGGCTTATTCTCATCCTTCAGGCCTTGCTTCGAACAAGCCCTCCCTCCCATCCTATTTAGAGTGAGGTCCCTTAGTTCCCTTTCATCATTCTATGTTTCCTTACTGTATCATTCATTATGCTCTGTAATTGTCCTGTTAACTTTTTTACTTGCCTATTGTCTGCTATGCTATCTTCCACCCCACTGTTGACTCTGAGCTCCTTTGAGTTCTCTCGGAACCTTGCCTGTCTTATTCATAGTGCATAGCAGACAGTCAAACACACACACACACACACATACACACACATGCACACACGTAAAAAATATTGTTGACTGAATGAATCGATCAGAGGACCAGTGATGGCAACCCTGGGAAGAATAGCAGTTCTATTGTCAGAAAATAGATAAGGAATCGGCTAGGGTGGAGATTAGGTTTGTACACGTTTCATTTTAGATGATAACAAAGGAGCCAAGTGGAAAGTTTCGATAGGCATCTGGAGATATAAGAATGGAGTGAACTGGAAAGGGTTATAAGCGTAGATTTGAGTTTTCCTTAACCATCTGTTAATGTACTCAATCACTCATCCACTAATGTACATGTCTCTTCATCCACCCATCTATGAATCCATTTATTCATTCATGGATTTAGATCACAGACTTTTGAGTAAACCATGAGCCAAACCCTGGGTTCCAGGGATACGTGACCAATGGACAGTGTCTGTCCTCAAAGAGTGTAAGTCTGGAGGGAATTGGGAGAGTAGTGGACATAAAGTAATAACAGACTGTAGTAAGCACTGCTATGAGGTAGCCACAAGTGTACCTTGTGAGTGAAAGTGAACAATTTAATCTTGAGGGCATGCCAAAAATTAGGAACGATTGGAGAGGAGGAGGTGACAAGAGCTGACAAGCAAAGGAAGAGGTGTGTCAGGGTGGTAAAGGGAGAAAGAGGAGAGAAATTATATCATAGTAGAAGAAACTTAGGCTTTAGAGTCCGAGTGACCACACTTTGAATCCCAGCCCTACTTCTTACCAAGTGGGTAATTTTGGAGAAATGATTTATCCTCTCTGAGGCTCAATTTTCTCCCTGGAAAATAGATGCCAACCCCAAAGCCACACAGAGTAGATCCTGCCAGATACATAGTAGGCACTCATGGATAATGGCTGAATGGTGGTGATGGGGGTGGGGGTGGGGATGGTGGTAACTGGAAGACAGTTTAGAAAACTTACTTCTTGTTTGTTGAGCAGTATCTGACTTAGATTTCTTGAGACATTGCCCCTGGAATTGAAGAAGCCACATGAAGTTTCGGTGGAGGGTGGAAGAGGGCCAAGTTTGTGCTGCCATCTTTTGCAGGCTGACTGCCGTTTGGATGGAGGCTGGATACCAGCCATCTGCTTTCTGTAAGGAAAATGCATTAGCCACAATCCATTTGCTGGATTTGCTGACTCAAAATCTTTCACGATGACCGCTGAAATTAAGTACCTACCTTTCTTTTTTTTCTATTTTAAAAGATATGCCTTCCTGCTGTGCTTAAATAGTAGGGTCAAGTGCAATGGTTAGGGGAAGTAGTGTTTAGTTAGAATCAATATTCTCTTGGTGAATATGGGGGACTGTGGCTTGGAACTTGGTGGAGAGGATTCACATTCTGCCTTCCACCCCTCTGGAGTGGCAGAGCACTCCAGGTGGGTAAGGGAAAACAGAACCTGGCAGGAAAATATAAATATTTCTGTCAAGCAGGCCTTCAAGGGTGATAGTGGCACCTGCTTAAAGTCCCCAGAACTGTGCCCAATATCTATCAGCTATGTGGTAAATAGACCTCCCATCCCCTTTCTCCTATAGGATTGGCATCCTGATGCCCTGGTGTCAAGGTCCTAAAGAGGGAAGGAAGCCAGGACATGGGTGGCCAAACTCCATGACTGGTGAGATTGTGCGTTCAGAAATGGCTGGAGAGAAGGCAACTCCTCTCTGTCAAGTGCCTACAGACTGCCAAGCATTATGCTAGTGGCTTCATGTTTGATCCTCACGATAGCCCATGAGTTAGTACTATTCAACTCATTTTGCAGATGAGGAAACGAGTGACTTGCCCCCAATCATGGAACTAATTCAAGATGGAGCCAACATATGAACCCACGCCTTTCTGAACCCAAAGCCTCCACTCCTCATGATACAGCCCTATGAGGTTGGAACGCTGGGGAAATGAAAAGGGGACTGAGCTGTGGGAGAACCAACAGCTCTGATCTCTTGCCACTTAGTCAGCTCAGGGCTTTAAGTCCTTCAAGGAGCCAAACTTCAAGAGAGCTAGGTCTGAGCCAGAACTTACAGAGTGAGGGCAAGGTGGGCAGGAGAGTGCAACGTGGAGGTGGCCATGGGGGCAGGGGGATTGCTCAGAATTTCCTGACCTCCTCCTCCCTCAGAGTCTCTTCTTGTTCTCACTCTTTGGCACAATAGGGGTGGCCTTGATGCCCGTGTATGTGAGCTGCTGGAAGCCCCCGGACCGCAGCCACCCAGCTCTGCTGTGAGCTCAGCCCTCCCTTTGCAGAGAGCCAAGGATATTTTAATGGTCTCATGGCTTCATGGCTTGGGGCCCATGAGCTTTTTAAGAGCTTACACAAATATAGAATAGTTAAGCCCTGGGAAGAAAACTACACTGGCTCCAAAACGTGAGCAGAAAAACAGCAACATCAGAATGAACAAATGTTTCATTAAAATGTCTGCAAGTGCAGTATTAATGCCAACTAGTCATGGGTGACCCAAACCAATTCTTGTTTCGTTATAATAAGTATAGTTAAGTTCAAGTTACAAAACAAAAGGAGTGGCTTACTCTTCACCAAACTCGAAATTACAAAAATCCTTTTCAAAACATTTATGGCAGTAAATGGTATTTGATGCAAGAGAAGTTTACTATGCTTGTCGTGATGAGAATGGGTCTCTAGTCGCTGAATGCCTTAGAAGGACTCTGCCGGCCCTACAGTGCAGGGTCTCTTTGGGTCACAGGGCTGGCCACAGAGGAGGGAAGCTGCAGCTGGTCTCTTGGTGGAACTGGGGATCACGATCCAGTAGGCAGGGACGTAGATGGGGGCGGGGGGGGGCGGCATCTGCCATCAGCAGCTGTGGTCTTTTAGGTAATACTGGAGAAGGACAGCTGATGGGCAGCACATAGCGGCCCCAAACACCCGTCTGTATCTGCTCTTCTGGAGCGGGTAAGCAACGCGCTCAACATGGGTTCTAACAGCGCCCTCTGGTGGCGGCTGTGTGTGTGTGTGTGTGTGTGTGTGTGTGTGTGTGGAGAAGCGGCTGGCTGGGGCCCTCCTGGAGGCAGAGAGACCAGGGAGGAGGCCGTAGCTGGGTCCAGTGAAGAGGTGATGGGAGTCTGGGCTGCACCGGGGCCAGTGGAGACAGAGGGAAGAAGATGGACTTGAGAGAGGTGCCTAAGGTAGAAATGGCAAGACTTCCGGAATAACCGGATGCGGAAAGAAGGAGAAGGAAGAGTTCTGGTAACTCCAGAGTCCCGGAGGGGTTGGCGGTGGTGCCAGTGCTAGCCAGGGAATGCGGGAGGAGCAAGCGTTTGGTAGATGCTGATGGCAGTTCACATCATGCAAACTTACTAGGCTTGAAGGGGCGTGTGGTATGTCCACAGGAAACCATCCAGGGTGCAAAGTGACACGCTGGCTTCAGGAGGTGGGCCCCAAGTGAAGGCGCAGATGAGGGCACCCACCCAGACAGAGCATGTTTATTTCACCAGAGGACCTTTCACCTTGGGCTTTCTCCTAACACACCACCCATTCATTCCATGCACAAAGCCTCTGCTGATGTTCACAGTCTGGCAGAGAATGAGGCGTGAATGAAGGAAGCTGAGCTGTGTGGTGGCAGGGTCCCCATCGCGAGTGCTGTGGGTCTCTGCTTCAGCCTGATGGGTGTGGGAGGGGCCGTAGCAGGCCCCCTGGTGGAAGTGACGTCTGAACTGAGTCTGGAAGTCTGGGAGGGGGGTACATATGGAAGGCATTCTAGCAGAGAGAGGAGCAGGCTAGCTCATGGAGCCCAGATTATTAGCTGAGGGTTTTGCTGTGGCTGTTCAGGGGAGTAAGAGAAAAGAAAGGGTTCAGAACCAAGACTTACTGAACCCCGACAAGGGGCTGTGTTAGTTTTCTAACACTACTGGAGCAAATGACCACAAATTTGGTGGCTTAAAACGACACAAGTGTATTCTCTCACAGCTCTGGAGGTCAGAAGTCTGAAATTAGTCTCACTGGGCTAACAGCAGGGCATTGATCGACAAGATTCGCTCCTTCTGAGGCCCGAGGGGGGATCTGCTATCTTGCTTTTTCAGCTCCTTGTGGCTGTCCGTGTCCTGGGGCTCGTGAACCTCCCTCCATGTTCCAGGTTCACTCTAGCCTGTGCCTCAATCATCACCTCTCCTCCTGTGACTCTCACCCCTGCGTCCCTCATATAAGGACCTCTGTGATCATGTCGGGCCCACTTACATAATACAGAACAATCCAGGATAATCACAAACTCTTCGATAATCACACCTGAATAGTCCTTTTTGCCACGTTCACGGTTTCTGGTGCTGACAATGTGGACATCTTTGGGGGCCATTAATTCAGCCTGTAGGTGCCCAAAACATACGTCATCACCAGGGCACAGAGAGCCACACTTAGACCCTGGGAGCCTGTTTGATCCAAGACCCAGGCTTTTAGTTCCTACCCCTGGCTGACTCCACTGCAAGTCCCATGTGGAATCTGGCCACTGCCCCTGAGCTCAGAGATTACTTACTTTCTAATTAAATTGTATTCCCACAATTAGGCAAACAGGGGTGGGGACTGTAGGGTTGAACACAGCTAAATGGGCTCTTCTCAGAGCAAAACTCACAGCAGGACTTCTCAGAGCCTTTATCATGTTGTGTACTCTGACTCTCCAAATTCAACTCATCACGAAGCTTTTCTGAGATAGCAACGTTATCTCAGAACAGTTTGGGCAGTGCTGCATAGACCAGGCTACTTCCTGGGGTGTCAAAGAAGGTGTTATTTAAACCAAGAGGAGACAACAATACAAAGGCTGGGGAGTGAACATTCCAGGCAGAAGGGACAGTGTGAATAGAGGCCCCCAGGTGGGAGGGGATGGCATATTTAAGGAAGTGAAAGAATGAAAGGAGAGTAGTATGGCTAAATCACAGGCACACGGATGGAGAAGAGGAGAAGTTTGGCAGGAGAAGCTACCAGAAAGACCAGATCACACAGGTACTTGTGGGTCATGGTGAAGAGTTTGGAAGGTATCATGTAGGTGTTATGCATGGAATTTGCATAATAAACACAATAACAACACTGTTTGAAGATTTGACTATAAGAGGCCAGAGGGTAAGTCTTGCTCCCAGTGAGCAGAGCAGTGGCTGATAAACAGAACAGGAGCACCTGCCGACCATTTGCTGAGTGAAGAAAACAGTAAGAGGAGGAGGAACATCAGTACAGAGGCTACCGTAGTAGGGCCTGCAGATGATGGTCTGGGAGACGGAGAATGGACGTGGGACAGGTAAGGGAGATGGGTTTTGGAACTAGATGCGACAGGAGTTGCTGATGGGTTGAAGGGAGGGCATAGATAAGGGAGGAATCTAGAAGGTCTCCTGGGTTTCTGCCTCAAACAACTGGGCAGATGATGTGCCGTTTTCTGTGCAGGGGGAAACTGGCAGAGGCTAAGGGATATGGTATGGGGGGGCGGGGCAAGAGACCCAGGAGTCTGCTCTTGAACGTGCCAGGTATGAGATGCCTTTGGGATACGTGGGCACGGACGTCAGGCTGACAGTCTGGAGCCCAGAAGAGAGGTACAGGTGGAAGTGGCAGCCATGTCATGAACCAGGTCACCCAGGGAGAGTAGGAATGAAGGGAGAAGAGGGCCGGGACCCACGTGGGTCCATAACGGTCTTAAAGCCAACAAAAACCAACAAAAACCAAACCAACCAAACAAGGTCATGTTAGTGTGGTGAGCTGGAGAAGTCTGTTTCAGCTCCCTGGGTTTGCTTCTTCCTCTGTAAAATGAGGTGATAATTCTTCCTCATAGGACCATACCCCAGAGCCCCGGACACACAAGGAGGGGCTCAACAGATGACAAAGCCCCAGGATGGCCCCGATTTCTCCGTTCTGACAAGACCGGAAAAGAGACAGACTTAGCTCTTCTCCAGCCGAAGCCAGCAGAAATAGGTCCCTTAGCCATCTCGATGAGTTAGTCCCCCTCAGAGCTTTGCCGATTCTCCAGGCTTCTCCAGAGCACTGGCCAGCAGGGCCCTGCCCTAGAAGGGAAGTCCATGCTGCATGCAGCTCCTCAGAATGACCACCGGAGGGAGCACCTCCTCAAGGCTGGTGCTTGCTGACTCTCTCTTCCTCTCCCCTCCCCCCCCCCCCCCCCCCCCGCAACTCCCTCTCCTCCTCTCCCTCCCTTTCCCTCTTCTGTAGCTTTCATCAGAATTTCCCTCTCATCTTCTCTGTGCCAGACTCTGTCTTCCATGCTGAGGACACAGAATTCCTGAGCCTGAGAATTTCATGGAATGGAGAGTGTGATGTAGGGGCTCCGAAGTAAGAAAGGCCCAAACGGAACCTTCATGCTGCTTCCTGCGGGCTCTGAGATCTCAGGCAGGTCCCTGCACCGCTCAGAGCTGTGATGACACCTGCAACTGCGTTGGAGGGTTGTGAGGACTATGTAAAATGTCAGTTTTCATATGTGTGAACTAGCAATACCAAATAGCACCTACCTTGTAGTGCTGTCTTGAGAATTCAATGAAACAATACATATAGATCTCTTACTTCACAGTTGGCACTCAAAAAATGCTAGCTCTTTAGTAAGTATTAATATTAGGACAACTCAGAGTAGGCCCTTAGTGTCAATTCTTTCTCTTATACGTCTAGCCCCAGCTCTACTTTACATATGTAGAAAGTGAGGCCCACAGAGGGTCTGTGCTTCCTCAAAGTCACCTAGGCAATGAGGCACAAGGCGGGGACCACTCCACGTCTTTCTTCTGGGCCAAGCATAAAGCCAGCAGCAAGAGGCCACCAGGATGGCAGAGCAGACAGGGCCTTGTCCACCCAGGTGGGAACTCAGCACCTAGCAGCTGATGGAGTCCTCTGCACAGCACCCACTTGTAGCAATTAAGCTCTGGTCTCAGGTCCATTTGGTTATTTCTAGTTAGACAATTCAGCCCGCTGGCTGAGAGCTCTGAGGCATTTAAGGCCTTTCACCAAGTGGCCCTAATTTAACTTCTAATTCCATGCTTGTCACCCTCCCTTCCCTCAACACTTGATGTTTCAGATACTTTCATTCATTCATTGATTCTATAAATATATGAGTGTCTACCATATGCCAAACCAAGGAGGGCTTGCTACTCACAGTCTTGAAAGAGCAAGGGGAGGGAGCTACCACTGGAGCCTGGGGGAGTGGTTATAAGGAGTGGGCCACCTGTCTGGAGCTAAGACCTTAAGTGGAGGGATGCAGCCAACCCATGGAGACCCAGAGGGAGGGAATGGAAGGAAGCCCCTTTGTTGATGATGAACATAGGGGACCAAGGGAGTGTGTGTCTCAAAGATAGGCAGGTTGCCGTACTGAGAGCCTAGTGTGAAAATTTACAGAGAGGTGGAAACAATAAGAAAGAGTGAAGTGGAAATACTAGAATGAAAAAAAAACATACATGAAGTGCTTTTCTGAGTGCATCAGAAGACTCCATACATCGAAAGAAAGGATCAATGAACTTGAAGATAGGTCAATAGGAAATTACCCAAACTGAAACACAAAGAAATAAAGGATTAAAAACAAATGAACAAACAAACAGAAGAGAGCCTTCAAGAGCTGTACAATATCAGTCCAACATCCATGTAATTGAAATCCCAGGAGAAGAAATAACAGACCAGAACAACTATGTGAACAGATAGGCTGACCATTTTCTAAAGACAATGAAAGATATGAAATCATAAATCCAAGAACATAGAGAATCTCAACAGAATAATTTTTTAAAAATCTAGACACCTTATATTAAAACGGCTAAAAACCAAAGGTAAAGTGAAAATATTAAAGGCAGGCAGGGGAAAAAATACATTACATACAGAGGAACAAAGATAAGAATTACATCTTTAAAGAGCTAAGAAAGAAAAAAAAAATGTCAACCCAAAATTCTATAACCAGTGAAAACAGCCTTCAAAATTAAAAAAAAAAAAAACAACAGATTTTGTAGACAAACAAAAGCCAGGAAATTAATTCCCAGCAGACTTGTGCTATAAGAAACATTAAAGGAAGTTCTCCAGGCAAAAGGAATATGATACTGACAAAAGCTTGGGTTCACACAAAGAAAGAACTCCAGAAATGGTAAAAATGAAGGCAAATAGAAAATACTTTCAGGGCTCTCTGGGTCCACAGTCCTATCATTTGCAAGGAATAGACTTATCCCATTTCTCCCTAATTCTTGTGCCTCTTACTGTTTTCTCTTCTCTAACTGCTTTGTCTAGTGCCTCCAGTACAACGTTGACAAGTAGAGGGCCTCTTTGGTTTATTGCTGACCTTAGTGGAAATGTCCCTAGTATTTCTCCATTAAGTAAAATTCTAGCTTTAGGAGCAAAGTATATATTTTATGATACTAAAAAGACACTTACCAATTCATTCTATGGCGAGTTATATTAAGGGCTTTTTCAGCATCTATGGAGATAATCACATGATTTTCTTCTTAAATCTATTAATCTGTTATATTATATTAATGATTTCCCTAATCCCAACCTGTTCATGGTAATGTGATGGAATGTTTTCTAATATTTTCTAATATTTCTAATATTTTCTTTAAATACTTGGCATTAATATTCATAAGCAATTCAGTAAGTCTGTAGTTCCCTTTTTTGCATACTGCTTTCTTTAAAAAATTTTTTTTTCAATGTTTATTTATTTTTGAAGAAAAGAGAAACAGAGTGTGAGCATGGGAGGGGCAGAGAGAGAGGGAGACACAGAATCCAAAATGGGCTCCAGGCTCTGAGCTGTCAGCACAGATCCCAAAATGGGGCTTGAACTCACAAACCATGAGATCATGACTTGAGCTGAAGTCAGTTGCTTAACCAACTGAGCCACCCAGGCATCCCTGCATACTGCTTTCTAAAAAATTGCTTAAATATCCATGTTATACTTACTATATAAGAAAAAAATTGGAAGTTTTTTTTTTTTTTAAAGGTTTGAAACAATCTATGGAGTATTGGGACTATCTGGTCCCTAAAGATTTGGCAAATTTCTCCTGTGAAACCATCAGAATGCAGAGTGTTTCGTGAGGAAATTCCTTGATAATTTTCTCTGTTTCTTTTATGGAAATTAATCTATTTAATCGTTCTATCTTTATTTAGGTCAGTTTGGTAAATTACATTTCCCCAGGAAACTATCAATTTCATCCAAGAATGCAAATTTATTTGCAATGAAGTTTGCACCATAGTTTCCTTTGAATTTCAAAATTTATTCTGTTCAATTATCTCTCCACTGTCCTTTCTCATTTTGTGCTTGTGTGGCTTATCCCTTTTCCTCTTGATTACATCAACTGGTAGTTTATTTCATTGATTTCTTTAGAAAACAAAAATTTTAATTTATTAATTAGATCTATTCTTTCTCTAATCTCTATTTCATTAATTTCTGCTTTTACCTTTATTTTCTGCCTTGTGTTTTCTTTTGGGTGTCTCTATTGCTATTTTACTAGATATTATGACCTGAGAACTTAATCCAGTTTTTCTTTCTTTCATTTTTATTCACATATGCATTTGTTCAAAATGAACTGTGAGTTCAACATTTTATGAACTGCAACGTTTTACGAGAGATTGTTTGGAACTTGTTAAGATAATTTGAAAATGTATATGGATGAGTGAAGGGGTGATCATAGCCTGGACAATTTTTTTTTTTAATGTTTATTTATTTTTGAGAGAGAGCACAAGTGGGTCAGGGGCAGAAAGAGGGGGAGACAGAGGATCTGAAGCGGGCTCTGTGCTGACAGCAGAGAGCCCAATGTGGGGCTCGAACTCACAAACCCGAGATCATGGCCTGAGCCAAAATCAAGAGTCAGATGCTTAACTGACTGAGCCACCCAGGCACCCCTAGCCTGGACACTTCTTAGATAGAAAAGCAAGAAGGAGACTCATGCTCCCAGAGATGAGAACTAACAGTTAACATGGTGTGGCACTGGCTGAGATGGATTCATTTATCGACGGGAGAGAACCAAAGCCCTGAGTCAGACCCGGAATGCTGTGGTACACACGACAGAGGTGATGCACTATACCATCGAGGAAAGGGGGGAGTGCTCAACAAATGGAACCGCAAAAGACGATCATCTATATGTTAAAAACCAAAAGTGGAACCTGACTCATACTGTGTAAGAATCCAGATGAATTAAGAACTTACACATGCAAAAGAAAACTTGAAATTCTTGGTAGGAGATACAGAGAGGAAGAGGTTTCCCAAATCACACCAAGCAATGTCCGTGGAATAAAAGACAGATAAGCACGGCTATTTTACAATTAAAAATGTTTGTTCATCAAATGACACTTTAAAAGACAAGCTAAATGTTGGGAGAAGAGATTCACGATATAGGCAACCAATAAAGGACTAGTAGCGTAAGTGCCTAATTTAAATTCAGACAAAACCCCCGAACAGTGCTGTAGAGAAATGGGCAAAAATTAAGAATGAGCTGTTTAAGGTGACTCGGTGGCTCAGTCGGTGGGGTGACCAACTCTTGATTTCAGTTCAGGTCACAATCTCACCAGTTGTGAGATGGAGCCTCACGTTGGGCTCTGTGCTGACAACACAGAGCCTGCTTGGGATTCTCCCTCTCCCTCTCTCTCTCTGCCCCTCACCTGGTCACATGCATGCTCCCCCTCACCCTCATTCTCTCTTCTCAAAAATAAATAAATAAACTTAAAGAAAAAAGAGCTTTTCCCAGAAGAGGAAAAGCCTACGAATAAAGGCATGTTTACCATTAGTGATCAGGAAATGCAAATCAAGACCACAACAAGATATCGCTTCACAACCCTAGCAGAAAATAATAATAATAATAAGTCTATTCGTACAAGGCTCAGAGAGGGTCTGCATCTATGAGATCTCTCACATATTCCCAGACTGTAAACGCATGCAATATTTTGGAAAATGGTTTGGCTCTACTCCCAAGCTTGAGTGTTCACAGACTCTTTGGCCCAGCCGTCCCTCTGGCTGTGCTGAGACTGTGGGAGGGTCAACCTGCATAGAGACAGAGGGACCAATAAGAAAGCTGGCGTCAGGGAGCCTGGGTGTCTCAGCCGGGTAAGCATCTGCTCTTGATTTCAACTCAGGTCCTGATCTCATTGTTCCTAGGTTTGAGCCCTGTGTTGGGCTCTGTGCTGACAACATGGAGCCTGCTTGCGAATCTCTCTCTCTCTCTCTCTCTCTCTCTCTCTCTCTCTCTCAAAATAAATAAACTAAAAAAAAAAGTCGGTGTCAGGTCGATCAAAGAGGCTGGCTGTGGGCGTGTAAAGCAGGTTTCTAATACAAGGCATACTGAAATCAACAAAAGACTACAACAAGAACTGCACAGAAAACAAAATCCAAATGGCCAATAAGCATATTACAATGTACTCAACCTTATTTGGCATTACAAAAATCCTATAACCTCTATGAAGTCCCTCCACTCACTCACTACAGTGGTTAAAAGGTTGAGGAGGATGTGAAGCAAGCAAGCATGTGGGGCTGTAGGAGAGGAGGTCTATACAACTGCCTTGGAAAACTAGTTGGCTTTATACCAGGAGACCCGGCATTCTATTCCCATGCACACATTCCACAGAAATATACACCAATGTGCACCAAAAGACAGGTACAAAAATACCCACACTACTGTACGAGATATAGAACAGTTGCTAAGAGAATAGATCCCAAGAGTCTTTATCACAAAGAAAAATTGTTTTCTTTCTGTTGTGTCTGTATGAGGGGATGGTTGATAATTAATCCTGTTGTGCTAATCATTTCACAATATATGTCAATCAAATCATCAGGCTGTGTACCTTAAACTTATACAATGATGCATAGCAGGTGTTTCTCAATAAAACTGGGTTGGAGGGGCGGAGACTGTCCAGAGCAGTACAACTCATCATATTCAGAAAACAGGTGACAACCTGAATGCCTCTCGGCAGGAAAACTGGATAAATTGTGGCATACACACCCAGTAAATCCTATATGGCCATGGGAACAAACATACTACAAATGCAATCTGGGGCCAAAGAAGGCAGTCCCCAAAGAGTATATCCTGTAAGATTCACTTTTCATGAAGTTCAAAATGAGATAAGGACCGTGGTGGCCTACAGGGAGGAGGAGAGTGGCTGGCCAAGGTGCTGATCGTGTTCCACTTTTTTGCTCAGAGTGGTAGTTCCGTAAGCGTGTTCACTTTGTGAAGGCATGTCACTCTGCCCAGGATCTGTGCATTTTACTGTACGTTTGATACACTTCAATTCAAAATGCAGGAGAGATTTAGGAGAATTGACCAATGGATGTGGATGGAGGGGGAGAGAACGAGTCTGGTGTGACTAAGGTTTTAGCATGAGGAGCCAAGTTCGTGGAGTTATCCTTTACTGAGATGGCAAAGAGGAGAGGAGAGGTTGGCGGGGGCGGGTAAGGAGAATTCAAGTTCAGTTTTAGACGTTCTATGATGGAGGCATCCGGCAGGCTCTCAAGTGAAGATGTCAAGTAGCCACCTAGATATTCAAGTCTGGAGCCCCAGGGGGAGAGCAGAGCTAGAGACGGAGATCTGAAAGCCTTCATTGTAAAGGTAGAATACAAGGCCACGAGGGTGGATGAGATCTCCAAGGGAGAGAGCGTAGAGAGGAGAGAGAAGGTCCAAGGACTGAGGGGGCAGGAAGGTGCTCAAACATGTCATCCGGTAAAGGATGAGAGCCACAAAGGAGACAAAGGAGCAGCCAGAGAGGCAGGAAGGAAACCAGGAGAGTGTGCCATCTACAGGCCAGGTGATTTCAAGGAGGAGGGAGTAATCAACCGTGTCTCAGTCTGCTGATGGGGTAAGAAGAGATCTGAGAATTGACCCTAGACTTAGCAACATGGAGGCCATTAGTGGACTTCTGTCGAGGACAGTTTCAGGGAATGGTGGCGTCTGAAGTATGGGGCGGACAGAGAGGGGGGCGAAGGTGTGGCCCGCAGACAGCTCTCCCAAGAGTTGTGCTGTGCAGGCAAGCTGAGAAATGAGGCAGAGGGGGAGGAGATGGTGGGGCCAAGGAATTTTTAGGTGAGCGCTATGACTGCACGTTTGTAGTGGGCGAGCCGTGGACATGACAGGAGAGAGAGGGGAGATAATTTCTGGAGCCAGCTCATCTGATACAGGAGGACAGGATTGCATTATTCTGCTTGGGGCAATCACCTTCCAAGTGAAGGGTAAGATTCGAACAAGCAGAGAGAAATCAGCAGCAGATAAGGCCCTGCCTGAGGAGGCAACTATCCTGGATAAGGCTGACACACTTCCTTTTTTTTTCCCCTCCCTTTAGCTAGACCCAGGGCAGGTGGATTCAAAGGTTTCTCCTCGGAAACAAGTCCTGGCCAGAGGCCTTGAGGCTGGGTGGGGTTGGGAAGGGCACACCCCTCCTCCCACCCCCCTACAAATGCTTACGCAACCTTCAGTGGCAACAAAAACCAGCCGGTGTCTCAGATACGACAGCAGTGCTCAGAGAAGCCTCTGGAGCCGGCGGAGGAGCCAGCATGGTGGAGTTTGCACCCCTGTTCGTGCCATGGGAGCGCCGGCTGCAGACCTTCATGGTCGTGCAGTGGGTCTTCTCCTTCCTGGCCCTGGGTAAGGAGAGATGGGCTGGGGGCTGGGAGACCACAGGCATCTGCCGCTTCGGGCGCACACAGTGCATCGATGGTGAAAAGACATCCATTCGAAAGGGGGCTTTGCTGTGCTCAGAGCCCCTGCCCGAAAAGTCCCCCGCCTGGAGGCTTTGGAGGGCGTGGCAGGGTGTGGGGATAGGGTGGGGTAGAAGCCATCACCTGTGGCTTCCGGCAGGTTACCGTGCTTTCCTGGGGTGGGGGTTCCACCTACTTTAGTACCGGGACAGAGACCCTGCCTCAGGCGGCCTGGTGGTGTGGGGAAGGATCTAGGTGATTGTGGGAAATTTCCAGGCTCCTCAGAGGGAATGGGTTTCTTTCCTTCCTTTCAGAGAGGAGGACACTGAGACTGGCAGGTGGGGAAAGAGAAGGGAACAAGGAAAGGACCCAGGGGACTGAGCGGGGTCCCAGACAAGCCTGGGTCAGACTCTGGCTGGGCAACCGAGCATCCGCGTGACCTCACTGGACCCATGCCTGACCTCTGCGGGCCTCTACTGCATCAGCTGTAGAATGGGAATACCAAAGCTGCCCTTGCCAGGCTGCTGTGGGGTGAAGTGAAGAACGTGCTTGCTCTGCCCAGCACACATCTGGTCCAACCTCTGGGCTGGGATCCCACGGGAAACATGCGTAGGTTCCCCTACCCACCCTACCCCCACGGTGAGCACGTTGATCGTGGCCAGGGAGACCACACTTGCCCCAACTCCCCTCTGCTGAAGAGGACATTTCTGAGGAAGGCCCAGGGCCGAGCATGGGAAGAGAGTGACTGGGGGCATGTGGGATTCTTCACCTCCTCTGCCAGCGCGAGACTGGGCAGGCACGGCTTCCCCAACGGCTGGTGTCCAGCCTGTGCATTGATGCAAGGTGTTACAATATGGGCATACTCTGTACAGGTTGGTCAACAGCCCCCACACACCCCCAGCCCCCTCTACACACACCCCCACACACCCACACATACCAGGTGCTCCTGCAGAACCCCCTCACGATTCTGCAGCTGAAGGAATCACCCCCAGAAAAGCATGCCCTCCAGCACCTTACATCGCTTACAATTCATCTGTGTCTCCGTGCCAAGCGTAAACATGAAATATCCCTGGTTATCGCCGGTACACAGAGGAGCAGAGAAAGCAAGTACCCTAACTGCCCAAAGTTGTAGGGCCTGAGTCCCGGGCTCCTTCCAGGCCAAAGGAAGAAAGGGAAGGAGGAGCAGAGAGAGGGGAGAGGGGAGAGGGCAGAGGGCGTGGGAGCAGGTGAGGCTAAGAGACTAAAGGGCAGATAGAGCCTGGGGAAGGAGGCCCAGCCCAGGGCATGCTACAGGTTTGCTGGCTCCTGGACAAAGGTCACCGGGGGCCCAGAGGTGGGCTGTGGCCTAGGGATCACACAGAATGAGGTTCATCATGCACATGTCTCGCGTGAGCTTTGTGAGCGTGATTGGGTTTGTCCTTGCCGCTGCACCCACCTTGCCTCCGTCCCCCAGCCCTGCAGGCCTGGGAAGTAGAAGCCTGGGAATGTCAGGAGCAGCACAGAGAGGTCAAGTAGCCCTGGGCCTGGAGGACTAGAGGGAGGACAGCTGAGAAAGGGGATCTGGGCTCACTGGTGCTAGAACAAGAAGGTTTTACCGTATCCCTTTTCCTGGGGGCAAAGGGGAGCTTCAGAAGGGCTTTAGGTAGGGGAGTGACAAGGTCTAATCTGCATGCCAAAGGACCCTGTGGCTGCACGGTGGATGTATCTACAGTTTGGATTATGGGAGAATGGACTGATGGCTGGAGCAATCACTGCCTACATCAGGGGTCACCACATTATGGCCCATGGGCCAAATCCAACCCACTGACTGTTTTTGTATTTGTAAAGTTTATGAGCTAAGAAAGATTTTTACATTTTTAAACAGTTGCATTTTAAATGGTTAGATCCCTATGTGATAGCCTCCAAGTTGCCTCTTGAGTCTCAAAGTCTAAAATATTTGTAACCTGTCCCTTCAAAAAAAAGATTGCCCACCCTGGTCTAGGGAGGCTGGCAGTGGGTGGAGAGAAATGGCCCCATTCAGAGCTACCTAGGAGATGGGTCCACAGGACAGGATTGAAAGGCTGGCCCGAGAGTAAAGGCTTCCGGTGGAGGAGTAAAGACTATGCACATTTACTGAATAGCAGGTAGATGTTGGTGTCAGAGGAGACATTCTGGGGAATGGCAGAAGCCAGAGAAGTGGCCAGAGAAGTCAACTAGGACTTGGCACTAAGGACTCAGGGCCAACAGCCGAATACCTCCCAAGTGGGTAACTTTATTACTGTTCCCTTTCCTCTCCTCTATAACTCACCCAGGAAGGTAAGCGCCATTCAAACAGCTCGTCTGTGTCCTCAGCGGCAATTCCTACTCCTACAAGAGTCAAGAGTCGGAGTCCGTGAATATTTGTTGAGTGAATAAATGGGAGCATGATGCTGCCAAAATGGTAGAGTTGAATCCTAGGTTCCATCCTCCCAGCTTGCTGTGTGACCTTAACCAATTGGCGTACCCTCTCTGGACCTTCGTAAAGTCAGGTTTAAAATGTTTCCTCTCAGAGTCGTGAGGATTAAGTGAAAGAAAGTGTCTCCCTTCCTAAGTGACCTGTAGCCTGGAGGTTTGTCTGCTGAGAGGAGTTGAAGGGTGAGCTGAGGGTGAGGGGGATGGTGGGTGTCGGGGAGATCTTTCTGGTCCATTGCCAATGCCCTGTGTGTTTTATCTTAACGTCTTTTTCTGACCACAAAACTGATACGTGCTATTGTAAAACATTCAAACATAATAATGTGTGTCCTAAAAGCAATAGACTTCCCCAAATCCTACCCTCCAGATAGCCACCATTAGCCATTTGTTTTTATTCTCTCAAGCTGGTTTTTATTTTATTTATTTTTTTTAACATTTATTCACTTTTTGAGACACACACACACACACACACACACACACACACAGAGACGCATGAGTGCAAGAGAGGGGCAGAGAGAGAGAGGGAGAGAGAGAATCCCAAGCAGGCTCCCTGTTGTCAGCACAGAGCCCCACGAGGGACTCAAACTCACCAACCATGAGATCATGACCTTAGCAGAAGCGGGCCGCTTAACTGACGAAGCCACCCAGGAGCCCCTCTCAAGCTGGTTTTCTTAAAGTGGGAGACACCTACAGAGACTTCTGATTTTGCCCAAGGGGAGAGGGGCCTAGCTGGGGTTCTTAAACTTTTTTTCCCCATTAAAAACTTTTAGTGTGGAAAAGGAAATAAATAAAATTTAACTCAAGCCCCTTGCCATCCTTGTCCTTCCTCCAGAGCTGTGGGCTCCTTTTCTCCTCTACGCGTGTGCAGCCATATATAAGTGCCAATGTTCTTTTTCATATAAACGGTGGCATTTTATTCCCACTCTGCTACAACTTTCTCTTTCAAAGTTGTTATTAAAAAATATATAAGGGGCACTTGGGTGGCTCAGTCAGTTAAGCGTCCGACTCTTGATTTTGGCTCAGGTCATGATCTCTCATGGCTTGGTGAGTTAGAGCTCCATGTCGGGCTCTGTGCTGATGGCACAGAGCCTGCTTGGGATTCTCTCTCTCTCTCTCTCTCTCTCTCCCTCCCTCCCTCCCTCTCTCTCTCTCTCCCTCCCTCCCTCTCTCTCTCTCTCTGGCCCTCCCCAGCTCATACTCTCTGTCTCTCTCAAAATACATAAGTAAACTTAAAACAAAAAATATTTAAGACAAACAGGTGACCAACCCACAAGCACTTAATGGTCCTTTCCCACCCCCTCCAGGAACCGCAAGGCCTAGGTGAGGATACAGCACTGTTGAGGCAGAAACTGGCCCGCAGGTCTGGGAATGTGCGGGACGTGGGAGGGAGAGGCTGACCATGAGAGCAGTGACTCAGGGCTACCATTTCTTCTAGTTTTCTTTTCCTTTTTTAAAAACATTTGCTCTTTTCATCTTTTTTTTTTTTTAACGTTTATTTATTTTGAGAGAGAGAGAGACAGAGCATGAACGGGGGAGGGGCAGAGAGAGAGGGAGACAGAACCGGAAGCAGGCTCCAGGCTCTGAGCCATCAGCCCAGAGCCCGACGCGGGGCTCGAACTCAGGGACCGCGAGATCCTGACCTGAGCGAAGTCGGACGCTTAACCGACTGAGCCACCCAGGCGCCCCTCATCTTTTTTTTTTTTAATGTTCATTTAATTGTGAGAGACAGAACATGACCAAGTGCATGTGGGGAAGGGGCAGAGGGAGGGGGGGCACAAATCCGAAGCAGGCTCCAGGCTCTGAGCTGTCAGCACAGAGTGCCACGTGGGGCTCGAACTCAACAAACCGAGAGATCATGACCTGAGCCAAAGCCGGACGCTTAACCGACTGAGCCACCCAGGCGCCCCTCTTCTAGTTTTTCAAGACATAGCAGATGCCAGGGTTTGTACGTGAGGCCTCCCCATTTTTCATTATTAGTAACCAGTTTAATAATATTTTAAAGGGAAAAGGTGGAAGGAACCCAAGTGTCCATTGGTCCACTGACAGATGAATGGAATAAACAAAATGTGATATATACATGCAACGGTATATTTTCCAGCCAAAAAAGGGAGGGCCATTCTGACACATGCTGCTACAACATGGATAACGCGAATGACCGTCAGGACGTTATGCTCAGTGAAATAAGCCAGTCGCAAAAAGACAAACACCTCATGATTCTTCTCATAGGAGGTTCCTAGAATAGTCCAATTTGTAGAGACCGAAAATCAAACGGCAGCTGGCAGGGAATGGGGGAGGGGCACGGGGAGTCAGTGTTGAACGGGTACAGCGGTTCAGTTTGGGAAGATGAAGAGGTCTGGAGCTGGGCAGTAGGGATGGCTGCTCAACGATGTGAATGAACTCATCGCCACTGAACTGTGAGCTTAGACACGGTTAAGGCGACCAACTTTATGTTACGCATCTTTTAACCTCAATAACAATTTTTTTTGGCTTAACTTTATTTTTTATTGTTTAAAATTTACATCCTAATTAGTTAGTATATAGCGAAGCGATGATTTCGGTAGATTCCTTAGTGCCCCTGACCCATTTAGCCTATCCCCCCTCCCACAACCCCTCCAACAACCCTCAGTTTGTTCTCCATATTTATGAGTCTCTTCTGTCCCCCTCCCTGTTTTTATATTATTTTTTGTTTCCCTTCCCTTATGTTCATCTGTTTTGTCTCTTAAAGTCCTCATAGGAGTGAAGTCATATGATGTTTGTCTTTCTCTGACTAATTTCACTTAGCATAACACCCTCCAGTTCCATCCACGTAGTTGCAAATGGCAAGATTTCGTTCTTTTGGATTGCCGAGTAATACTCCATTGTATATATATACCACATTTTCTTTATCCATTCGTCCATCGATGGACATTTGGGCTCTTTCCATACTTTGGCTATTGTTGATAGTGCTGCTATAAACATGGGGGTGCATGTGCCCCTTTGAAAGAGCACACCTGTATCCCTTGGATAAATACCTGGTAGTGCAATTGCTGGGTTATAGGGTAGTTCTATTTTTAGTTTTTTGAGAAACCTCCATACTGTTTTCCAGAATGGCTGCCCCAGTTTGCATTCCCCCCAGCAGTGCAAAAGGGTTCCTCTTTGTCTGCATCCTCGCCAACATCTGTTGTTGCCTGAGTTGTTAATGTTAGCCATTCTGACAGGTGTGAGGTGGTATCTCATTGTGGTTTTGATTTGTATTTCCCTGATGATGATGATGATGTTGAGCATTTTTTCACGTGTCGGTTGGCCATCTGGATGTCTTTGGAGAAGGGTCTATTCATGTCTTTTGCCCATTTCTTCACGGGATTCTTTATTTTTTGGGTGTTGAGTTTGAGAAGTTCTTTGTAGATTCTGGATACTAACCCTTTATCGGATATGTCATTTGCAAATATCTTCTCCCATTCTGTCGGTTGCCTTTTAGTTTTGCTGATTGTTTCCTTTGCTGTGCAGAAGCTTTTTATTTTGATGAGGTCCCAGGAGTTATTTTTGCTTTTGTTTCCCTTGCCTCTGGAGACCTGTTGAGTAAGAAATTGCTGCGGGCAAGATCAAAGAGGTTTTTGCCTGCTTTCTCCTCGAGCATTTTGATGGCTTCCTGTCAACCTCAATAACAATTTAAAAGACAAAGTGCCCGGGTGCAACGAGGGCAGGACTTTGTGTCTGTCATTCACGGCTCTACCACCAGCACTGGCATGTCGGAGGTGCTCTGTGTAAAGTGAACATCTGTGAGCCCCAATTCTACGTCGTCTGGGCTTATGAATTTTACCACTGTTTGGACTGGGTCAAAAGTCCCCACCTCCAGGAAACCTGCCACGAGTGACAGGCCCCATCTGCCTTACTTTCAAGCAGAATATACAACAGGAAGCCGACCTTCTTTAAGAGGATAAGTGCACGGTGTTGAGTAGAGGAAATGGGAAGGGGAAGGAGCCATATTCCCTGGGAATATTCTTTCCATCAGCATCAGATGAGGGATGGCCCACAGACCAGCTGCCCCTGAGATGAAGCTGGGATTCTAGCCTATGGCAAGGGATTCGGAACTGTAGGTCAGAGGGGGAATTCCTCGCTGGGCCTGGTCCAGCCAGGGCTTGGCCTCTTTCTCTCTCCCTCCTTCACCAGGAAAGGCACCGCAAGCGGAGGAATCAGCATGACCAAAAGCTAAGGGATTGAAAGAGCTGAGTGAGCTGTAGGAACACAGCAGGTCGTGTGGCCAGAGCATTGGGGGTGCGTGTGGTTGAGGTGGGGCTGGAGCAGGAGGCAGGTAGGGCCAGCTCACGCGGAGCTTGAATGCCAGGCTGAGCTGGCTGGGCAGTGCCTCCGGTTATGGGAAAGCCATGAAAGGGCTTCAATAAGAGAAGCATCTGGCCAGCTGTATCTGTGGGAAAATAGGGCAGAGGGCCAACAGAAAGAAGGCTGGGCAGAGAAAAAGTGTCTCCGTTTTCTCCAAGGTCCCAGGAGATGGAAACTAGAAAGAAATAACCCAATCAGTTGTCCAGCAAGCATTGAGCACCTGGTGAATGCAGACTATTTTACTGGGGAGAAGGAGGGAGGGAGAGAGGGAAGACCAGGGTCCGGGACCCAGTACAGTGGGAAAAGTGAGTTTTGAAGTTCAGACTGGCTAGGGTTCAAATCTGTGCTCCCAGCGTGACATTGGCAGGTGCATTTCCTCCTTGAAGGAGTGGGAAGCCTATCTCTTCCTCCCGGGGCCACGGGCTGGACAGGTTCGTGCTGCTAGTGCTGGGCGTATGGGCGGACTCAGCGTGGACAGTCTCACGTCCTTCCTCTCAGACCTCTGACCACTGATGGCTCCTGCTTCCCTCCCCAGCCCAGATCTGTGTTGTCATCTTCGTGGGCCTCCTGTTCACAAGATTCTGGTTGTTCAGTGTCCTGTATGCGACCTGGTGGTACCTGGACCGAGAAAAGCCACGGCAGGGGGGCAGGTCCTTCCAAGCAATAAGGCGCTGCTTCTTGTGGAAGTACATGAGGGACTATTTCCCTGTCTCGGTGAGTACTGGGACTGGATGGAGCATGGCCATGTCGGTGGTGGAAGCATGGTCCTGTGTGCAGGGAGTAGAATACTGGGCGGGGAGGTTGGGGCTTATTTGGCCATGCCACTGTGTGGCCTAGGGAAGAGTCCAGTTTCTCTCTGGCCATGGTTTCCCATCTGCGGGGATGTGGGGCCAATGTGAGGAATGATGAGTGTACAGGGTTGGAAGGCGCTCTGTGGGGCATATAGTGTGGCACACATATGTATCTTATAGGTGTAAACCCCGCGGCAGTCAGGTATGGGGGTGAATGTAATAAACTCAAGGTCCTAAGAGACCATCTAGCCCCACATCTCATCAGATGAGGAGGACAGTCTGAGAGAGACAAAGGTGTGACCAATGCCACTCAACAAATTCTTGAGCAAGGTCTTGCCCTATTCGGAACCTCAGTTTCCCCAGGAAGCTTCCTCAGGAAGCAGACTGAGCCCTCCTACTCTGAGCGCTTTTGAATCTCTCACTGTGACTCAGGGCATCTCATGCCATTGTGGGTACTCGACCCTGGACTCAAATGTCAGTCCTGAGTCAAACAGACCCTGGGATTTAACAGACCCCTTGGCTCCTTTTACCGAATCCCAGATAGACTAAACCCTCAGATATAAGCAGCTGGGCAGAGATGGCTTATTGGCCAAATGGGACAGGGTAGGAAGGCAGTGGGGACACAGAGAGGTGCCAGGCAGGGTCAGCTGGCCGTTCCCTGGAAACAGAGAAGAAAGGCACAGAGTGTGGCCTCTGGAGCTGGACAGACTAGGTCTTAATACCAGTCTGCCACAAACCAGCTGCGACCTTGGTGAGTTTCACAGCCTCTCTTAGCCTCAGTTTCGTCATATGTAAAGGGATAATGCCATACATCACTGAGTTGGATGGATTCACTGAGATGTCAGGAAAGCACCTTGTAGGTTCTCAGTAAACTAGGAGCTAGTGTTATTTTACTAAGTCAGTGGGGACTCTGGGGAAGCTTGCACGTGCTGTGGAGGACTCTGACAGCCCAGAGCTCTACTGTTCTGACCTTCACACCTGCCTGGCTTCTCCCACCCCATCCTGGAGCCCCGCCTCCTCCTGTCCCTGCTGGAATTAGGTCCCCAGCTTGTAAAGGGCAGGGAGGGGGAGGGGAGGGAAAACACAGGCTCACAGAGGTTAAACAACTCACTGACTCATGGGCACTCAGCATGGGACTCAGGGCTGCTGCCTTGCTCCCTTCTTACAGTCCTGGGGCCCGGCAAGGACTAGCAAAAGCAGGGCAAAAGCTGGGATACAGAAGCCCCTAGCACCACAGTAAGCAGGGCCTCCTGGGCAAAGGGCAAGGGTGGGACAGGGCAGGGCAGGGCAAGACAGCAGGGCAGGAGCTGGGCAGAGGGCAGGAAGTTGAGTGGCAGGGATTTCTACCCTCATGAGGAGTGATAGCTGTTGAAGGGCAGAGTGAATGGGCAGTGCTGAGGCTAACCTGAGGGTCCACATTGGGGGAGGTCTTCCCATATTTGCTTCCTCTGCACGGTGCCCTCCCAAGATCTTGTCAGCGTAGACAAGCAGGGTCTGTGCCTATCCCCTCCACTGCCCTTCCTGATCCTCCCCCAGCCAGGCAGCCCTCGAGGAGGGTCTTTCAACCTCGGCACTATTGACACTGGTGGGACGCTGCCCTGATTTGCCACAGTTCGTTCCACTGTAGTGTTTCAGGATTGCTGCCCACGGGCCGGCCTGGTGCGTCACCCCTGCAGAGCGTGAGCAGTACCGCCAGGTGGCCAGCAGAGGGCGAGATGGCATGCGCTTTGACTTCGCCTGTCCTAGGCTGGGAGCCTGCAGGGGTGGGGCTGGGGCCTGCAGATTCGCTTCGCCACCTCCTCCCGGGAGACCTTCCCACTCTTCCACACACCTTTACAGCGCAGGCCCCGCGGAGATCTTGGGGTGGCCGGAGGGTAGGGAGCTTCAGCTCTGCCGCAGCTCTGCCGCAGCTCTCCCGCATTAACAAGCCTCCGCGCTGCGCTGTCAAATGCGAGTGGGTTTCTGAGCTTCTGTCAGTTCTCCGTGTGATTTTATGGACTAGCGTCTAGTGATGGAATTTCGAGCAAGATTAGGAACGCTGTTTCTGGGCCTTGCAGCTTTCTACACTCGTGCTAGAGGCTTCCTAAAGAGCCAATGATGAAGAATCGGGCAATGTTTTGCAGAGGAGGCGCCGATCCCACCTCATGCCGAAAACCAGCCCCAAAGCTGGGTTTCCCCTGTGAAGATTTCATCACCCCAGAGCAAACACTGTCTGCACAGGCCCAGGCCTGAGGGGTGGAGTGCTGTGGCCGGGCGGTGACCTGGTGTCAGGAAATGCTGCAGGCTGGGGACAGTGCGGAACACCTCCTCACCCACACCTGGGACATCCCTCGGTTCCTCCACAGCCCTGCAGGCATCACTAGGGACTTCGTGCCCCACCTCCCAGCCCGGCCCCCTCCCAGCATACTGGGGTCTCTTAACCTGGTAGGTAGCCAGCCACCTGCCCAGGACAGATCTCCAGCTTACACTTGGACGGGGTGACACTTCCTCCTGCTGGTGGCTCCTTTCATCATGGGAGGGCTCTGCCTGTGACAGGGTCTTCCTACACCAGAGACCTGCGCCCGTCCTCAGGACCCTCCCAGGAGTCTTACCTCTGCCTTGGGTACAGCTCTCCCCTCAGCCCTAGGGCTGCCCTGCAGGGAGGGATGAGGGGTTCCCTTCCTGCTCACTTCCGGTCCTTGCTATCCCCTCCACCCACCCCTGCTCCCAGCCCGCAGCTCTCAGGAGGCTTTCTGCCCCTGGGCACGTGGACATTTGACACGGAATGATTGTTGTAGGTGTGTCCGTATTGGGGGGGAGGGGTCTGTCTTCATCCCTGGCCTCTCCCCACTGGATGGCAGTAGCACTCCCCTCTCCCCGTTGTGACAACCAAAAATGTCTGTAGACGTTACCACATGTCCCCTGGTGGGGTAGGGGAACTGGCCCCAGTTGAGAGCTGCTGCTCTGAAGCTTGGGGTCTGACTCCAAACTCCTCCGGGTCTCACCCTTCTCTCCTCCCCCACTCACTACCTAAATCCTAACCAATCATTTCTTTTATCTGGGCTTTGCTTCCGCCGACGCCCCCTACCGTCCATCCTGCACACAGCAGCCATGATACTCACAAAACGTTAAAACACAGCGGGGACTCCCACGACGCCGAAAATCAAATCTAATTTTTGCCTGGCCTGCAAAAATTAGACTCTGGGTCCCTGGACTCTGGACCCATGCTCACGCCTCACCTGCCCCCTTTGCTGTCAGCTCTCCAGGCATGAGCTGTGTCACTTGGGCCGGTGCCGTCACCTGAAGTGCACCCCTTGACCCCGTTAACCCCCACCACCTTTCGCTTGGGGACTCCTACAAGGCGGCAGAGCCCACAGCTTACACACACAGAGCCAGGCTGCTTGTGTTAAGATCTTGCCTCTGCGACTTTACTAGCTATGTGACCTAGAACAAGTGGATTGACCTTGTGTCTCAGTTTGCTCGTCTGTAAAATGGAGCCGTTGCCACCAGTACTTCCCTTGCAGAGTGAACAGGAGATGGAGAAAGCAGGTGTCCTGAGGTGCCTGACGCACAGTAGGTGCTGGGAATGCGCACCGCCTGGGGCACTCTTTCCAGCTCTCTGTGCTTGGTGCGTCCTGCATATCCTTGATGGTAAAACATATGGGTATTTTATGTACCACTAAGAAAAAAATTCTTCCAATTAAAATTGTCAAATCCATCTTGATAGCATAATGTTAAGATGTGAAAAAAAGGTGCTTCTCAGAACTGAGGGAATATAGCTGCAGATGTCAATGGGTGTCT
Organism: Panthera pardus; assembly: GCF_024362965.1. Classification (NCBI taxonomy): domain Eukaryota; kingdom Metazoa; phylum Chordata; class Mammalia; order Carnivora; family Felidae; genus Panthera; species Panthera pardus. The sequence continues at coordinate 59,028,576 of NW_026526677.1, forward strand.
GTTCTGTCTGCTCAGTGCTCAGTGAGGTCAGGGTGGAGAACTCACCAACTAAGGGGGGGGGGGGTGGTGGTGGTGGCTCAAAGCCTTTCTTTTCATCTGGCCATGATGGGAGGAGGCAGGCAAGGACCCAGTCTCCCTGCCCCCCCCCCCATACACGCATGCGTGTGCACAGCCAATGGCCTAAAGCTGGAAGGGGATTCCTTTGGTTTAAAGCTGTGATTCTCAAACTCTGATATATGGCAGAATCCTCTGGGAAATCTGCCACAAATGAGATGCCCAAGGCCAGAGCCAGATTACTGAACCAAACCTTGCTTGCCCTGCATTTTTAAACTGCCAAGCAATCAAGGTACATATATAGGTCATGAACAGGTTCTCCAGGGCCTGGACCTAGTTGCCGATGGAGGAACCACCTTCTCCTGAAGCTAACCGCCTGGACATTCCAAGTTTGACTAAAAAGGAAAAGACCCCAGAGATAGTCCTGAGTCTCCAGGTAGCTCTCTGTGTCTGGAACAAAGACTTCCCGGCCTGCTGCTCTGGTGCTCTGTGCGGGAGACAGCAGAACTGAACTCAGGTCATCCGTGTGGCTTTGGGCAGGTCACTTACCCCTCTGCATCTCAGTTTGCGCAACCATCAAATGGAGGCTCTCACACTGCAGCCGACCTCCCGAGGGCCACGGTCACACAGGCTAGTGGTGTGGGTGATCTGTGAACCGTAAAGGGGCCATCAGGACAGTGGGTTCTTGAGGCATTTGGGTCACCCCAAGAGTGTAAGAAGGCATGAGGGCATTTGTTGAGAGATGGGAGTGGGCAGACAGGGCAGAGACACAGCCCTCGTGGTCCTCTTTCCCACCCACGGTCCAGATGCCCTCTCCTTGAGATGCCTCTCTCATCCCGCAGGGCTGTGGTCTTCTAGGCAAGGGTCTTGGGGTTCAAAGTAGTGACACCCCTGGGAGAATTGAAAACATGTTCACACAAAGACTAATGTGCAAGTGTTCGTGCCTACGTTATTTGTAATGGCCAAAAGATGGAAATCATTTCAATGTCTGTCGAGTGATCAATGAACAACAAATATGGTATATCCATGCAATGGAATAGTATTCAATCGTAAAAAGGAATGAAGTACTGATATATGCTTCAACATGGATGGACCTTGAAGACATTCTGCTAAAGTGAAAGAAGACAGACACAAAAAGCCATATTGTGTGGTTCCGTGTGCAGGAAGCGCCCAGAATAGGCAAATACACACATAGGCAGTAGGCAATAAGCACATAGACACAGAAAGCAGGTTAGTGGTTACCAGGGGCTACAGTATGGGGAGTGACTGCTAATGGGTACGGGGTTTCTCTTTGGGGTGTTGAAAATGCTCTGGAATTATATAGGGGTGATGGTTGTTCACTTCTGAAGGATACTAAAACCGCTGAATTGCACACTTCAGAAAAGGTGAATTTTATGGTAATTATATACATACATATATATATATATATAATTTTAACATGCCCCAGAGTCTAGCACCCTGGCCGTCCCATTCTCCAGCCACTGCCTGGTACGCAGCCTGCCATGACACGCACCCGGAGAAGCCCTTCCCCAGACACCCATCTGTCTTTGCTTAGTCCCACTTCTTCCTTAAGAGAACTGAGGGAGCAAGGCAGAGAACGCAGCGCTTTATAAACCTTCCCCTCTCTGTTTACCTCACCCGAACCCAGTAGCAACGCTGCCAGGGAGGCATTATCACTGTCTTGGGGGATAGAGAGGAAACTGAGGCATGGGGAGTGCAGGGGCCTGGCAAAGGTCATGTGAGCTGGCAGCAGAACCGGGCCTTCCTTCTGAGGCTGCATCAGCCTCCTCTATTCATGTGTTCATTCTTCCTTCATTCCAGTCTTTCTGGAGCATCGCCTCTGTTCCAGACCCATACTTGGGTCAGGTGAGGCATCAGACAGGTGGTCTCAATCTCAAGACCCTCACAGACCCTACGGCCCAGCAATTGCACTACTAGGCATTTATCCACGGGATACAGGTGCGCTGTTTCAAAGGGACACATGCGCCCCCATGTTTATAGCAGCACTATCGACAATAGCCCAAGTATGGAAAGAGCCCAAATGTTCGATGGATGAATGGATAAAGAAGATGTGGTATATATATACACAATGGAGTGTTACTCGACAATCAAAAAGAATGAAATCTTGCCATCTGCAACTATGTGGATGGAACTGGAGGGTATTATGCTAAGTGAAATTGGTCAGTCAGAGAAAGGCAAATATCATGTGACTTCATTCCTAGGAGGACTTTAAGAGACAAAACAGATGAACATAAGGGAAGGGAAGCAAAACAAATATAATGAACATAAAGGAAGGAAAGCAAAAATAATATAAAAACAGGGAGGGGGACAAAACATAAGAGACTCTTAAATATAGAGAACAAACTGAGGGTTACTGGAGGGGGTGTGGGAGGGGGGATGGGCTAAATGGGGAAGGGACACTAAGGAATCTACTCCCGAAATCACTGTTGCACCATATGCTAACCGACTTGGATGTAAATTAAAAAATAAATAAATTTTAAAAAATAAAAATAAATAGATCAAATAAAATAAAAATAATAAAAAGACCCTCACAGCGAGGGAGTGACACCACTTGGGCCCAGGGGACAGATAGAAGAGGTTAGCGCAGAAAAACAGCAGTAGAGACTATGTCTAGGGAGGTGCAGATCAGGCCTCGGTAGACAGTGACAACCCATCAGTGCACAGCAACCCACCAGGTCACGCACACGTAACTGCACGTGCAAGTATTGGCACGCACGTCTAGACACAGGCGCTCACATTCACCAGGATGTGTCTCAACACACAAAGCCTTCTTTATCAAGGATGATCCTTCTTTCTTTCGTTGATTCATTTGTTTTGTTCATTCATACATTCATCGTTCATTTAAAATAAGTCATACGTTCTTGTTCAGAATTCCGAAGGGACAAAAGGGTGTATGGTAAAGGGTCCTCCCCCCCACCTCAATTCTCATTTCCTCCCTTCCCTCCCCAGAGGCAACTGCGTCGACCAGCTTTTGTCCACACGCAAGCAAGCGCGTGCCCCCTCTGCCAGCCCGGTCAGCGGCGTTGTGCACGCACCGTCTTGCCCGTTGCTCTGTCCTGACGAGGGATTGTGGCCACCTTCCCCTGCCAGGCCAGGGAGACCTTCGCCATACTTCCCTAGGGCTGCAGAGGGGCAAACGTTTCACAATTTGTCTGAACGGGCCCTGTCGGTGGACATTGGAGGGGATGCGGGGTTGATGACGGTACAAAAAAAAAGATGCCGTGGTTAATATCATTCTGCGCAAGCACAAGCAATTCCCCAGTGGTGGAGTTGCTAGGGTAAAAGGTCAATTACACTTTGTGGTTGTGATAGCTATTGCCAAATCGCCTTCATGGAGGTTGTACAAAATTGCCTTCCCGCTGGCTGAGAAGGAATTCATGTGCTGGTGCTTCCGTGAGGGGAGCCAGGTATGTGTGTAGGGAAACACCACCAGATGGGTGCCTGTGCAAGCACCTTTCTCACTGAGAATAGCCAGAGATTTCTCTGTTCCATCTTTATTTTCATATCCAGCAAGTCTTCACTGCGTGAGTGGAAGGGGTTTGTCTTCGTACGGGAGGCAATGGTCTCCCCAGCTGTGGTCCCTGCAGCCTTTCTGCAAAGCGTCAGTGGGTAACTGGGGGCCATACTGGGCAGGAGGGTGGGTTACAGAAACCAAGTGCAGGAGAATCTGGGGCTGTTCAGCCTCGATGGGGCGGACAGGCTCAGATCCCCATTGCTGCCCATCACTGCCCCCCCTCCCCACCCTGCACCAAGTCCCTCCAGGCTCCAAGAAAAGGTAGCCAGGCCTCCTGGACCACAAAGGCAGCAACAAGAATCCTCAGGGAGTCACCTGCCGCAAGTTTTAGCTTGGTGACAGGGTGAACTTTCACCCTGGCAAAGCTGACCCAGAGTGGAAAGGACTGCCCCGCGACCAGGAGTGCAGATTGCAGGGACTGGCCAGTCCTATCAGAGACCCTCCTGCCAGGGGCTTGGGGCATGGGCCAGGGACCTCAAGAGCCTTCAAACTCTGATGCCTGTGGCTCCAGGGTGCAGGACCGTGTAAAGGGTGGGCCTGCGGGTCCTGGCAGGGTGGGGAAGGGATTGCCCCCATCCACACACACACACACACACACACACACACACAGTCACTGCCCACCGCAGCAATCTTTGCAGACTGAGCCATGGAGCAGCCTGTCCAGTAATGGGCTGAGAGCAGCATTTGTTACCTCACTTCCTGCCCTTCACCCTCACCCCACTTCATCTTGGAGCCGCTAAGGACAACAGCTCTCCTCTCCCAAGTCAATGTGCAATGACTCGTGGTCCCTGCTCCCTGCTCTATGCTGCCGGCCTGACCAGACTCTGGCAAGTTGCTGGCCAGCAGAGCCCAGGGCTGGGAAAAGAGCGTGATGAAGTGGCGATGGAGGTCTGGCGTCAGGGGAGCAGGGAGCCACAGGGAGACACTTGCTTTGTCCAGAAGGGTAAAGAGGACTAGGGCCAGCCTCCTGGACTGCATGCTCTTTCAACCACTCCTGCTATACCTTGCGAATGCTCACTCCCAGGTCTTCAGTGCCAATTTTTCTTATATTGAGATTTGTGGAAATGGGCCTTTTGCAGCAGGCTGGTGCCCCCGTGTGTCCCTCTGATGCCTTCGAATTATATCTGGTCCTATAGTAATCTTGGTAATTCCAGGACACCAACAGACTCGAGCTTCTCAGCAGTCCTGGGAGGAAGGCAGGCTGAATGGAAGGAAGGCTAAATGTCCCCATTTTACAGATGAAGACCCCGAGAGGGAAGCAATTTGTCCGAAGCCAGCAGTGAATCTGAGACGGTATCATTGGGTGCCTTCACACATCATATCTCGATCTTCTTAAGAGCCTGAGGCTCAGAGAGGGGGAGTGACACTGATGAGTGGCACAGTCGGGGTCGGCACACAGGTCCAGCTCTGGCTCACCAGGTTGCTGTCCTTGCAGCTGGTCAAGACCGCCGAGCTGGACCCCTCCCGGAACTACCTTGCTGGCTTCCACCCCCACGGGGTCCTGGCTGCTGGAGCCTTTGTCAACCTGTGCACCGAGAGCACAGGCTTCCCTTCGCTCTTCCCTGGCATCCGCCCCCATCTGATGATGCTGACCCTGTGGTTCCGGGTCCCCTTCTTCAGGGATTACATCATGTCGGGGGGTGAGTCTTTACACCCTGGGGTAGTCCAAGAGGATGAGGCTGGAGGCATGGGAAGAGGCATTGTGGCAAGGGTGCCAACCGTTCTGTGCTTTTTTTTTGGTAATGTTTATTTATTTTTGAGAGAGAGAGAGAGAAACAGGGACAGAGACAGAGCACGAGCAAGGATGGGCAGAGAGAGAGGGAGACACAGAATCCGAAGCAGGCTCCAGGCTCCGAGTTGTCAGCACAGAGTCTGACGCAGGGCTCAAACTCCCTAACGGTGAGATCATGACCTGAGCCGAAGTCCGATGCTAAACCGACTGAGCGCCCAGGCGCCCCAACGGTTCTGTACTTCTTACAAGAACATGGGCAATAGAAGAAGGTGGCTAGACCCAAGGAAGTACTTCCCACAGCACCATGTGGGGCCGTGAGCTTGGCGAGGGTGTCAGGAAAAGGGAGAGAACTCAGTTCCAGTCCTCAGGGAACTCCAAGCTGGAGTGGGTGGGGTGGGGACCCAGGCCTCTGTGGCCACTTTTGGTGATCCCTTTCGTGGCTCACATCCACTTGACAATCCCTGTCCCCTTGCCCCATACCTGACCACCTTCTTCTCTTTCCAGGGCTGGTCACATCAGACAAGGAGAGCGCTGCTCACATTCTCAACAGGAAAGAAGGTGGCAATCTGCTGGCCATCATCATAGGGGGTGCCCAGGAGGCACTGAATGCCAGGCCCGGGGCCTATACGCTGTTGTTGCGGAACCGCAAGGGCTTCGTCAGACTCGCCCTGATGCACGGGTATCTGGGAAGAGGGCTCTCCATTCAGCTGGAGATGGGCAAGGATTAGATTTGGGCGGGAAGACAGCAGAGACTAATGCAGATTGTATTGGGACGGGGAGAGTCTTAGTCCCTTTATAATGAAGATTCTATCTTGGGGAGATCCGTACTATGTCGTGCCTAAATACCCAGAAAAGATTTCAGAAGACAAGTGTGGTGATCAAAGGGACTAGGTGGGAAGGGATATATTTGCCCGAAGCTGGCACGAGATCTGATATCTATGGGATCTGGGAAAATGGAGTTTGGGGCATATCACAGAGCTCTTCTACTTCGAAGCGTCTTTGAAGAATACAAGTTAGCTGGAGCCGGAGAGAGGTTTTCTACAAAGTCCACAGATGTTTTATATCTGGGAGGACTCTCTGAAGCATTCCGGTCTATCTGTCCTGTTACAACTGGGAGATTGTGGCCCTGAGAGGGCCCAGGACCTGCCCGAATTCAGAAAGCAAAGCTACGGCAGGTCTGGTAGGCAACTCAGGCTTCCCACTCCTGGCCCAGGGCTCTGTCCTCTGCTCCAATTCCTGGTCACCGGGTCCAGGCAGGAAGCTAGCTGGGGTCTTCTTTAGGGCCTTCCACATGTAGTCTCTCTTGTCTCCCTCCAGGGCTGCTCTCGTGCCGATCTTCTCCTTCGGGGAGAATGAACTATTTGACCAGGTCGAGAATTCTCCCGGCTCCTGGTTGCGCTGCATCCAGGACCGGCTGCAGAAGATCATGGGTATCTCCCTCCCGCTCTTCCATGGCCGTGGCGTCTTCCAGTACAGCTTTGGTCTTATACCCTACCGCCAGCCCATCACCACCGTGGGTGAGCTGAGAGCCAGGCTGGTGGGGGGGGGGGGGGACAGGGGTCGGCTCCAGGGAAAGGGACCTGGACTATGTGCTGCAAGGGGGACATGGAGATGGCTCAGACACATTGTCGCCCTCATGGAACTCACATTCTAGACTGGGAAACACACACGCAAGCAGACAACCCTAATACAGGGCACTTTGGGATGGGAACCATAACAGAGGCACAAAGAACAGTAGTCACTACTGATTACAGGGTACCTGCTGCGTGCCAGGCACTGCACTGGCTTCCTGACCTGCAGCAGCTCAATTTAGCCTAAGAGCCTTCCAGGTAGGGACTATTATCCCTATTTCACTCGTGGCAAACTGAGGCTCAGAGAGGTTAAGTAACTTCCAAAAGATCACACTGCCTTTGAGTAACAAAATTGAGGACTGAATGGGGACCTATTTGACTATTACGCTAGAGAAGAAGAGTTTAATTCTGACCCAGAGGATCTAATAGGGCTCATTGGAGAAGGTGAATTTAGGAAAGAGCATCTCAAGTCTGTTAGAATTGTGTAGAGTAGCAATCAATAGGCTTGGGTTAGAGCCTGAGGGATTTTCCCGTAAATAATGGGCATGAGCCTTAATGCATGGACTCAGCCCTACTTTTTCAGCAATTTGGACTCCTCATTTGCTCTCTTCTTGGATCCCAACCAGATCCCTCTGAGAAAGCCTATTGAGAGAGGTCCATTCCTCTTTATCCATCCATTTATTTGTTAGTTGAGAACAGACTTGGTGAATCCCCTCCACCATGACTTTTCCTGTTTTATTGTGGCAATATTTTCATGCGTGTTAATACCGCTTCTGCCTCTGGGGCACCTGAGTGCCTCAGTCAGTTAAGCATCTGACTTCCGCTCAGGTAATGTTATCTTTTGTAGTTGGTAAGTTCGAGCCCTGCATCGGGCTCCATGCTGACTTCTTCAGGCTCTGGAGCCTTCTTCAGATTCTGTGCCTCCCTGTCTCTCTGCCCCTCCCTTGTTCATACTCTCTCTCTCAAAAATAAATAAATATTAAAGAAAAATTTTTTAAAGGTTAAAAAAAATCCTGCTGCTGCCTCCAGAGCTATTCCCAAAAGGAAAAGTCAAGGGAGCTACCTTCCCAGCCAGGAAGAACCAGAGGAAGAGGTTAGTTAGGGCTTCTTGATTTCTCCCTAGAACAAAGGGGGCATTACAGGCCTGGGGGCGGTGGGGGGGGGGGGCGGTAAGAATTGCTGTCTGGGCAGTTGGCCCACCTCACCCGAGAGCTACAGGCACCTCTTTTTCTCTTTTTAATGTTTATTTATATTTGAGAGAGAGAGAGAGAGAGAGCAGGGGAGGGACAGAGAGGTGGAGACAGAATCCAAGCAGGCTTTAGGCTCTGAGCTGTCAGCACTGAGCCGGATAAGGGGCTCGAACCCACAAGCCAGAAGATCATGATCTGAGCTGAAGTTGGACGCCCAACCGACTGAGCCACCCAGGCGCCCCGAACTACAGGCGCTTCTAATCATGACATCTTGGGCTCCCCAAACAGTATAGCCTGAAAATTAAGAGCATATCCCTGGGATTTAAAAACTAGAACTGTTTCTTCCTGGCTGTGTGGCCTTGAACAAGTTACTTAACCTCTCGGAGCCTCGTTGCCTCCCCTGTCAACCGGGAATAGTAAGAGTTTCTATCCCCAGAGGGTTGTTATGAGGATTAGAGCTAATGCACGGAAAGTGCCTGGCACATTACAGAGCACATTGCAATGCCAGTTGGTATGGTTACTGAGTCAGAATCTTGGAGTTGCTATAACATCTTTGAATCCATCACCCAAAACAGGGCTGAGAGGGACGGCAGTAAGAGCAGTTTCCTGCAGAGATGACCATGGGGGTGGGCACCTGCCCCAAGGTCCCCTGCAACCCCGTGGCTCCTGCTCTGGGCCAGCACCCACATTTGTGTCTTGCAGTGGGAAAGCCCATAGAGGTGCAGAAGACGCTGCATCCCTCGCAGGAGGAGGTGGACAAGCTTCACCGGCGCTACATCAAGGAGCTGTGTGACCTCTTCGAAGCCCACAAGCTCAAGTACAACGTCCCCGTGGACCAGCACTTGGAGTTCTGCTGAGGGCCTCCCCAGAGGCCAGGGCTGGCGTTAGGGAGCCCAGCTGGAGGTGCTGCGATCTGAGAAGGCTTCCTGGAGGTGTCCGTTGAGCACACGGTCACAGCCTTCCCAAACTTCTGCAAATCCAACCATGCCAGGCCCTAAGTCCAGCTGCCAGTTCGGGCGTCGCTGGTTTGCACTCCCGCTGCCAAGCCGCAGCGAGCCTCCCTCTCCTTGGCCTCCTCCTCTGTGAATGGGAGAGAGGGCTGGAAGAGAGTGATTTCTGAGGTCTCTATCCCCGGTTATAATGTCACTCAATAGGCAGAGAAAGAGAACGGCAACCAGGTTTTCCTTCCTCTACCTTGAGTAACAGCACAAAAGAAGCCCCAGGCTCCAGCCCTGTCTCCTACAGGGTCCCTCATCCTGCACCCTACATGTTCCGTCTCCTCCCTCCCTGAGCCAGAGAGGAGGAGGTGGCCTTGAGGCCTCCGCACTCATGCCAGGCCCCTGTGAGTTTCTGGGTCCTCTGCACTGTAGACTGGCAGCCACAGGGGCCCGAAAGGTGGATGAGGAGAACCGTGCTCTGTCACTGGCTATATGACAGTGGGCAGACCTCTTCACCCTCCCTCTAAGCCTCAGTTTCCCTGACTGACTGAGATGAACCCTGAGTCTAAGCTCTGACATTACATAGGCAGAGAGCTCCATGAGGCACCTCTTACTCATTCACGGTCATTTCAGCCCCTGACCTTGACACAGAAAGGTGGGAGGTCTCCATAAATGTCAGTTCAACAAATCCTGTTGCAGCCTTCTTCTGTTCCTCCCCATCCCCCAACAAAGAGGGCTGGTCAAAGCCTCTCTTCCCTGCCTGGCCCTGTGGCCCTATCTCATCTTCCCAGAAGGCGGATCAGATTGAGCCAGATAATGCCATGTTGACTCCTCCTTCCTGATCCGATGGCCCCAAGCTTACCACCCCTGGGCCTGTTCTGTTGGGCAAGACAGTGAGAGGCTAGGTTAAGACACAGGGCAGACCAACATGGAGAATAAAGACCAGACGCAAGGGGTGCTTGTCTGTGTGTGTCGGCCCAGTGGGTGACATGGGGACTGATGTGCTGATGGGAAGAATTCTGGATTCCTGGGTTTGGGACATACGTCAGTAGTGAAGAACAGGATGCCCAGGGTGAGGACCCTACTTGTGACTCCTCCCTCCCCCTCCAGCAGGGAAGCAGGATCCTTTCCCTCCTGGAGCAACTCATTCCAGTAACTACAACATGGGGGACATCTGAGAGGTATAAATTTGGGTTTAAATCCTGGCCCATCCCTTCTTAGTGACCCTGGGCAAGTCATGTCATTTCCAAACCCCAATTGTGCCATCTGAGAAATGAAGCTATAAGCATAGTAAGATCATATTTCGAGTCACATAAGCCACTCCACATCATGTCTGGAATGATGTAAGTTAGGACCCAGGTGATCAACGTACCCAGTGTCCCAGGAAGGTGCCTGTTATCCCATGAGGCAGTATGCTAGAAGGGTCACAAGGCAGGTGGGAACAAAGAGCAGTGGTGTTCAGAGGAGGGAGTGATGGTTTTCAGCCAGAAAGAGGTAGTGACAGGTGGGCAGGGCCACGAGGGAAGGGCAAGGTTTTGCAAAGGAGATAAGTACTCACCCATTGTAGGTTCTCTATTGCTGTATGGTGGGCTATGTCCAAACTGAATGGCTGAAGAAGCGAGGAGTTATTATTTTCCACAATCCTGTGGGTTGGCCAGGCTCCATGCAGCTGCGTTCCGCGGGGGGCTGGGCCCACTGGGGGGCTGGCTGAGGTGGGCACGGGGCCCCTCCCCATACTGATGGGTCTTCAGCATTCAGTCGTGGCTGGATTTTGGAAGAATGAGAGCAAGGCTGCAAAATCTCTTAAGTCCTGGGCTGAGCAACGTGCACAGTCGCTTCATCGTATTCTGTTGATCAACGCAATTCATGAGGTGCCCCCCCCCACTAGTTTCAGGGGTGAGGAATAGACTCTACCTCCGCCTGGGAGGAACATCAATGTCACAATACGAAAGGCTGGAGTTTGGAGAAGGGATTCTGTGGCCATCTTTGCAAACAATCTACCAAACAGTTGTAAATGAAAGCCTGCAGCAGAATTTCTGCCTTCTGCCACAAGTCTGAAGTTGGCTGTGTGCGGGTGACAAGAGCTGTAGTTCGTCCCCAGGGCCCCAGCTCAGCCTCTGCCTCTTGCCCCAATCTGTCCTCAGTTACTAGCCATGGAGAGCTGTCTAAAACACAAATCTGGCTGTGTCAACCCCTACTCAATTCCCTTCTGTGGCTCTCCATTGTTCGTAGAGTTTGTATCAGCCTGGATCCCAACAGGGACCAGATGGCATGCTGAAGGCAGGATAATTTAAGGAGGGTTTGATGAGGGAACAATCTTCTGAGATGCATGGGAAACCACACAGGATGGGCAGTTACACGAACTGGTAGAGTGCAGTGTGTCACATACAGGGGCCATCTTTGGTCAGGGATCACGGGCCTGGCAGGTGACCCTGCAGGGCAGGAGCCAGGAGTGGGCATTCCCACCTTCCTCTCTCCCTCCCTCTTCTGCCAAGGTTCCTTATTGCCCAAACCCAACTGCAAGCTGGAGGGCACAATGGCCTGTGGTTATAGTCCACACCGGTAGGTCTCCGGGAAAAAGCTAGATGGCGACAGGTGGCAAGTGGATCTGGAGGGGTTGATGGAAGACAGATGTCCACCTTAAGGCTCAAGCTTCTTAGCCTGCCATTCGCCACTCTTCCACCATCTGGCCCAGTTTTCTCCATCCTCACATCCCCTCCTCCCTTAGCCTTGGGCTCCCATCACACGGAACCATTTGCAGTTAATTGTACCAGATGTGATCTCTTTCCTATAGGCTCTGCCCATGCTGTTCCCTCTGCCTGGAATGCCATCTCCCTCACCCCTCCTCCCCCTTTTTCTGGGAAATTCCCAGTCCTCTTTCAATACTGGTTTTCTCTGTTCGAGGAAGTCTTCCCTAATGCCCCCGGTCGAGGTAGGGGTTCCACTGGGGGCCCCAGACTTCCCCGTTCCTCTGCCGCAGCACTCAGCACCCGGGTGGCTGCTGGGTGGTCACAGCCCTGTGCATGATACTCCTGCCTCCAACAATCCCCCTCCAGTCTACCCACATATAGCACCTACCTCTGCTCTCTGAACAAAAACCCAGCTCCCTGAAAGGGTCTCCAATGTCTCAGGCTAATGACTATATTCTTCCTTGGCCTCTGAGGGCTACACCACGCTGTGTGCTGTTACACAAGGTAGGGCTGCCTGCCTGGTCACAGAGAGGGTCCCCCAGATGTGTGGGGCACAGTTTGAGCAGAGATCAGAGGACGGAATGCTATCCATGACCTCCTGGCCTGGCCAGGATGGGGTAAGAGGTGACCAGGAGATTTGAGAAAGGGAGTGGTGAGAGACTTGGGGGGGTGGCCAGAGGGCAGAGAATTCTCCCCTTTTCACAATGACCTTGGGCGCCGCATGTGGACAACGATAGCAGGACAAGAAAGGATAGAGCCTGATCTCGAGGGAAGGCTGCCCCAGACATCTGCCCAGACTTTGAGTAAAACATGGCCTTTTCCCATGTTCGTTATAGTGGTTGGCCTCCCCAGCTAATACCACGTGTCAAAGCTGCACCTATCAACGTACCTCCTAACTGACATCTCCTCGGGGCCCCTCAGAGCCTGCCTCAGGGGCCTCCACGTCGTGTGGGAAGACAGTGGCCCGACCCCAGCCCACACACAGATAGATTCAGACAGTCAGAGGATGACAGGATTTGGCAGGTGTAGTAGACAGGGTCAGAGGCCCTCAGGTATGGGGTGAGCTGGAGTCTCTTCTAGAAACCAGGCTGCCCTTTGGCCTGGGAAAAAGTTCTCAGATGCCATTACCCACAGAGAACAAAGGGCCCACAGGGCCCAGCCTGTCTGACACTGCTTTATGGTGACGGGTAGGACAGGGGTCAGCCAGCACAGCACTGCCAGCAGCCACGTGGCATGGGCCAAGTGCTGGCCTCACAAGGGGCCTGACCGGGCTTTGCAAGGGTTCAGGAGGAGGCTGAGGTGTGAAGGATGGAAGCTGCTGAGTGAGCAGAGGCAGGGAGGATGGGCAGTGCAGGGCACACGTGGGTGATGGTCACTGTTGTGGATCAGGGGGCAAGAGTGAGGCTTCCGGGACAGGAGGCTGGAGCTTTAGGCTTTTGTTCGGCAAACTTTGATTGAGGGAGTAGTGAACAAGGTGGCCAGGTCCCCTGACTTTGCCTTGCCTCCTCTGTGGGGGGACTCAAATGTCCAGTCAAGGAGTCAGGAATTTATCCTTGAGATAGGGAGGAGACCTGGAAGGTCCTGGAGCTGGAGTGGGTCATGGGCAGGACCAGATGTCTTGGGTTGAACTGGGCATCTGTCTTAATGACCTCACTGAAGGGCAGTCAGCACGCTGAGCCACTTACTGAGAACCTAGTACATGCTGGGCTCCGGGGGGATGCCTTACACGCATTATCTCAACGATATTGACAGTGACGCCCACTCTTATAATAAATGAGGATCGTGTGTCAGGGAGGTTAAAGGACTTTCTGGAATCCTGGTCTCAGTGTGAAGGCCGTCTGCCCACACAGCTATTTCGTGCTGCTCCCACTCTGCCTAGTTCTTCTCAAACTGGGCAGGATGGCACAATGGAGGTGGCCGGGCCCGAGAAGAAGCAAGGCTCGCAGCACCCCTCCCGCCGGCTTGGCTGCGCCCCACCCCTCCCTGGGGCGTGGTTTCATCAGCTGTAAACGCTTCACCATAAATGAGGATTCAATAAATGCTGGTTCTTCCTCACCCCTCCCCTTTGGAAATGCCAGGCAGTGGATTTCGAAAGACCCGGTAGAGCGTGTGGATCACAAATGAGGTTTGGGCTTTTCTTAGAGTCTAACTCTCTGCCGTCACTCCTTGCCAGAAAACGTGTAACCAGTTGAAGTGCTATGTTCACCCAGTTACATCTTCAGTGAGGGAATGAATGGAAATAGACGGGCCCAAGCTCACCGGGGGAGACTAATTACTGGTATCAGAAGATTGTTGTGAATTAAGGTCCACGAGACCGCTCTATGGACTGCGAAGTGCTATATGAGGATTGGCGGGGGCTGAGGTCTTAGCCACTCATACATGGGTAAGCTGAGGGGGCTCTGGGAAGGGAAAGGCTGGCCCGAGGGCACGTAGCTAGCAAGAGTTCAACAGGGGACTGGTCTCCGCTCTCATCCAGCGTTCTCTCCACTCTGCCTGGTGCAGGGGATACTGGAGTCTGCCACCCAGATGCACCTTCGAGAAAGGACATGCTGTGCCAGGTGCAGACAGCTGCCTCCACCAGGACACCGATCCGATGACTGATCCGGAAGGGACATAAAGGCTGGACCACTTTAGCCCAGATCAGGACAGCTCTGATGGGCCATTTCTGTTCCACTTCTCCCTCTGCCCAATTCTGCTGCCTTCCCTCCTTTCTGTAGGTGTAGACCCCAAGGGCCGACATCCCACAGGCTAAGCAACCTCTCAGAGTCCACTTCCTGGGGAACATAACCTGTGACATCATGCACATATAAAGAGTTACATCTCAGTGTGAGGCTCAGAGAGATTCACTAACTTGCCACAGTATTTACATGGTTTTTAAGTAGTTGGAGTCAGGATTTAAATCTAGCTCTGATGGCAAAGCCAGTGCCCTTTGCCTTATGAGTGAGATCCCCTGACTACCAGGTTGGGAAACAAAGGAAAGGATCAGAAAAATTGGATTTAAGCTGGGAAATTTAAAGTAACTCTATTCAAAATGGCACACCATTTTGGAAGACATTTTGGTAACTTTTTAAAAGTGAAATATAGGCTTAGTATACAGGACAACAATCATGTTTCTAGGTATTTACCCAACTGAACTGAAAACAAGTCCTCACATGGGGCCCCTGGGTGGCTCAGTTGGTTAAGTGTCCAACCTTTGATTATGACTCAGGTCATGAGCCCAGGGTCATGGGATTGAGCCCCTTATTGGGCTCTTCATTGAGCATGGAGCCTGCTTAGGATTCTCTCTCTCCCTCTTCCTCTGCCCCTTCCCTGCTGGCACATGCTCCCTCCCTCTCTCTCTCTCTCTCTCTCTCTCTCTCTCTCTATCTCTCTTAAAAATTTTTTTTAATTAAAGTATTAAAAAGAAAAAAAACAAGTCCTCACAAAAACCTGTACATCAATATTTACATCAGCTTTATTCATAATCAGAAAAATTGGAAGCAACCAAAATATCCTTCAGAAAGTGAAGGGATAAACTGGGACATCCAGTACAGTGGAATACTACTCTGAAGTAAAGAGGAATGAGCTGTTTATTAATTCATACACCAACATGGATGAATCTCAGATGCATTGCGGTAAGTGAAAGAAGCCAGAGTGAAAAGGCTATTTGATTCCATTCATATGACATTCTGGAAGATGATAAAATACAGGAATGGAAAGCATATCAGCATTTGCCAGGGATTTAGAAAGGGTGAGCTTTTGACTAAAAGAAGCACAGGGGAGGGGGCACCTGGGTGGCTCAGTTGGTTAAGCGTCTGACCTCAGCTCAGGTCATGATCTCATAATTCATGAGTTCGAGCCCCGTGTCGGGCTCTGTACTGACAGCTCAGAACCTGGAGGCTGTTTCAGATTCTGTGTCTCCCTCTTGCTCTCTGCCCCTCTCCCACTCGTGCTCTGTGTTTCTCTCTCAAAAATAATAAAATAAACATTAAAAAAAAGAAGCATAGGGGATTCTTTAGGGTGGTAGAACGGATCTGTATGGTATTGTACTGGTGTATAAGTGACACTATGTATTTCTCAACACCCACAAAGAGTAAACATTAATGTATAGAAATTAAATTTTAGAAACCAACCAAGGAGTCTGGGAATTCCAAGATGGAATGTGGACTTGTGAGAAAAGAATCTTAAACCTGTATTATAAATGTATGAGAAAACCTCACTGAAGGGAGGGAGTGGGGGGAAAAGGATGGTCCTAGGCAATCTTGGAAAATAGTGTTTTGACTGGAAGCTGTAAGACTAATGTTAAAATAAGTTGTAAATAAATGCCGTGCTGTAGTTGAAGTTGGATTTCCCTTGGGGATATGGGTTAACAATTTGGAAATGGCTGTATGGTACACTGAGAGTACACAAATAGGTAAGTGGATGGTGGGAGTCAGTTTTCTCACCGTTGGAGAGGGAAGTTACAGATACGCAAAGAAGGAAGGCTAGAATGATCCATGTGTAAGACATTACAGTGGGAGACATCCGTATGAGTTCATGTTTAGTTTGATATAGATACAGATGTATAGATACAGAAATCTCTGTAAGTATGTATGTATGCATGGGTTAGCACACACACTTGTATTTCCTGGCTCTGTCTTCTGAAAATGCCTAGAAACAATGTCACCCCGGTAGCATTCTTGGGCAGGAAAATACAAGATGAGCCTGAAGCATCTTGTAGTGTCAGAACGTAAGGAAGTGCTCAAAAGATAAAATGATGGGAGCATCTCAAAGGAACACAGGGACCAAATGGAAAAAGCTCCCGATGGCCCTGGCTGGAACAATTCAAGCAACAAGACCAATATTTGGATTATGTCATTTACATACATTATATGTATGTAAATGTATACATTTACATGTATACATGTATACATATACATGTATATGCATGTATATGTATACATTATATACATTTACATGATTGAATAATAATAAATAGATGGGGGAGAAGAGCAAAATTTCTCCTACAGAAGAATCCCAAATACTGAATGTAGATCCTCGGCCCTCAGGGAGGTGGAACATAACCCTCCCCACTTGAAGTGGGGTATGCTTAGTGGCTTGTTTCCAAGAGTAGAGTATGGACATAGTTGGGGACAGGGGAGAGAAGGTGAGTAACTTTTCCATGGAAAAACCTGGCAAACATCACATCAGCCTGGTGACCGAGGTCAACATCAGTCGGAAGTCACATTGGCATTATGTGCCCTTGATACGATGTGATGAGAATGGCACCTCACTTCTGTGGTCCTCCCCCCGCACCCATAACCCCAACCTGACTAGGAGAACAACATCAGATAAATCCAAATTGAGTGACCTTCTTTCCGCAAGATACCTGGCCAGTACTCCTCAAAAGTGAAAGTCATCCAAAAACCAAAGACAATCAGAGACAGTTACAGACCAGCAGAAGCTAAGAACACATGACAGTTACCTGTACTGTGGTCTCTTGGATGGACGGATAAAGATCATTAGGAAAAGCTCGTGAAGTCCAAATAAAGTTGGGGATTGTAATAGTAATGTACCAATCTTGGCTCTTTAGTTGTGACGAATGCACAATGTAACGTAAGATACTAACAATGAGGAAGCTTGGGGGGGGGTGGTATATAAGAACTCTCTAAGCTGTCTCTGCAACTATTCTGTCCATCTAAAACTGTTCCAAAATTCACAAGTTTATTTAAATTAAGAAAAATTGCCGTGGGATGTCTTAGCAGTTTTCTGAGGCTGCTGTAACAAATGACCGCACATTTGGTCACTTGAGAGCACAGAAATTTATTCTCTCACGGTTCTGGGGGCCAGACATCTGAACTTAGTTGCACGGGTGTCAGTTTTCCAAAAATGTCCACGGGGCTGTGCTCCCTCTGGAGACTCTAGAAAAGAGTCTGTTTCCTTGCCTTTTCCAGCTTCTAGAACTGTATAAATTCCTTGGCTCATGGGCTCTTCCTCCGTCTCCAAAGCCAGGAGAGGGGCACCTTCAAATCTTCCTCTCTTTCTATTGTCACATCACCTTCTGCTTTCTGTAGCTAGTAGGATCCCTCTGCCTCTCTCTTATAAGGATACATGTGATTGTATTCGGAGCCCATACAGATAACCTAGGATAATCTTCTCATGTCGGGACCCGTAATTTAATCACATCTGCAACTTCTTTTTTTTTCCCCATGTAAGGTAACATTCACGGGTTCTGGGGACTAGGACCTGGATATCTTCCATGGGGCTGTATTTTAGCCTATTAGAGATACCAAACAAGTTATGCATTCTCTCCAAAGCCTCGGGTTCCTCATTCAGAAGTGATGTATGCAAATACATGTAAACGAGGAGGCCCGATCTGCCGCTACTGCTACCTGTGGAAGGCAGGAGCCTGAAGAGCATCCTGTCCGGGGCAGAGGAGTCCTGATATTATTCCTTCCCCACGTGCTCCGCACCCCCCCTCCGCCCCCAAGTTAATGAGGTCCGTGGTGAGGACGTGGGAGGATCGGGAAAGGAAACTCAGCTGGGAATCCTAAGGCTTGGGTCCAAATCTCAACTGTCAGCAACTTGCACTGTGACCTCGAACAAGTCACTTTCCATATCTAGGACAGAGTTCGACTCCACGAAACACGTGGACGTTAGCCCTGCCCTGGGAGAGGGCTAGAGAGAGGCCTCAGGTTCCTCTTGCCCTGAGATGTTATGATTACAGATGTTCATGCTTCCTATTGGCCGCAGGATCTCCGGCCCCTCCTAGTAACCAGCGTACGTTTTAACCAGAGGCCCCTGGAAGCGGTGACCTCTCTCACGAGGGGTGGCAGTAATGGCAGAGGTTCAGATCTGTGATGTGTTGTGGGGGGAGGAGGGGACAGAAGAGCCTCCTTTGTGTCTCACTTGCTTCCACCCATCAGCCTAGAGCAGGTGTCTGCAAACTACAGCCTGTGTTTGAATGACCCGGGAGCTAAGAGTGATTTTTACAGAGGACCATTTGCAGTCAGTCAGATGGTAGGACACACCAACTTTGAGCCCCCATGAAGTGAAACGTCATCCTCCAAAAAACCCCACTCTTCTTCTTACCCGACCCGTGTTACAAAAAAATGGTGCTCTATTATTTACTTTGAGGTTTGTCAGTTAACCTTTGGTGGAAATGTGTTTCCCCTCTTGTTTCTTCTCTTGGTTTCCTACATAATTTCTCTGATTTGCCTCTTGGCCTGCAAAGCTTCTGCCAGCCCCCACTCGATGAGCTGCCCTATGCTCCATCTCAAATCTATCTTAAGCCATCCCCAGATCCACCTTGCACTTTGGAGCCCCAAAGATCTTCCCGTGTAGGTCTGACACAATCATTTCCCTGGTTAAAATTTCCCAGTGATATCTCCATGCCCTCTGGATGCCTCCTTGGGCTGGCTCACAGCAGGAGTGCGGCTGCTGCCTTCCCTCTGAGCTACTCCTACCCTCCTCTGGACTTGCTGAACTTCTTCCAGTCCCCGAGGGCACTTCGCTTCTCCTAGTGCCAGCATTTTGCACAAGCTCTTCCCTCTGCCTAAAATGCCTTTTACCCTACTCCCTTCCACCCCAATCCAATTCCTCTTGGTTTTTTAAGAGTCGTTTTATTTACTCTTTTTTTCCATTTTTATTTTTGTCTTTTAAGAGTCATTTTAGACATCACCTCCTCCGAAAGCCTTCCCTGATCCCACCCCCTCCAGGCTTTTAGTGTCTCCACTGGGCTTCCTCAGTCTCCCGTTTCCTTAAAGCCCAGCACTGATCACACTTTTTAAACGCTTGTGACCTCCATTAGACTGGGAGCCCTCCAGAGCTGGGGTCAGTCTGATTCTGTGCTGATGGCCTTGGTTTTCAATGGCAATGATCCCACTGGTTCCTGTCACTCGGGGAGAAAGTGGGCTACATGTCAGGAGCCCCAGTTCATTTTCTTCCCTGGACCACAGATCACCACCCATGCAGCAGAGGCCCCCTGGCCCACTGATGGACAAAGGCTTGGGTCAAAAGTGGGAGTGGAACCTTAGGGGACAAGAAAGGGGCAAGGGAGGCAGCAGCTAAGCTTCTAGACACTTCTATCAGTGGTCTACAAGCAACCCAGCCTGACACGAGCCTGGGCTGTGGGACGGGTGTGATCCGGACTTGATAGCCAAAGGTCAGTCTTCAGTGGCCAGCTGCAGCTGGCCTGGCTTTGGATCCTGCCCATCCCCCTACTTTGCCCTCCCCTGAAAGTCAGGAATAGAAAGGACCTGGCCGGCCATGCTTTTGCGGCAAGCTCAGGAATGTGTGTGCGCAAGTGAGTATGAATGTCTACGGACGTGTTTTGGAATGTACGTGGGCGTGAATGTACGCACCTGTGCATGAGTCTGTGTGTGCCTGTCTGTGTGCACTGGTGCGTTTGCTTCCATGCACACTCACACAAGTGTGTTCCTGTGCCCCATGTGTCTGAGTCTGCAGGACCGTGTGCGTGGTAAAGGCAAGAGTTGAGGCAGTAGAGGAGTGTCAAGCCCCTTTAAGCACCCCCCCCCCCCACCCAGCCTGTGACATCTGGTTCTTTGAGGCTCCCCTGTATCCTCCATTCTCACGCCAAAGCTCTCACTCGAGCAACAGACTGCAGGCTCTCAGTCTATCAGCACCTTCACCCCTGTTCTCATCCATCTGGTACTATCGGGGAAGACCCTGAATCTGAAATGTTACAATGAATCCTGAGGGTGGTGTGGGGGACACTGTCAGCGCTCGACCAGAATCCCTTTGATCATTGCCGTGGGCCCCATTCCAAGTTTCTGTCAATTTCTCCTCCTAACCACCTGCCCTGCCTTGGGCTTGCTGGGGACTACTTTTCCCCACAAGCAGAGTATGCCAAACACTTGGGAGTTCACACCTCCCCCACACACACACACCGCCCTACCCCAACCCCGATGACCCTTGGCCAAGACCAACTGGCGAAAGAAAGCCCAGCCGCCTTGCTCTAAGCTGCAGCACATACGGGAGCATTTTTGCAGGATCCCGCCACGGCTGCTCCTGGTCTGGAATCACACCCTGCTTAGCTTCTTGTCCTACTGCCCCAGCTCCCTCTCCAGTTCCTCCAGTGGGCATTCCTTCAATAAACCAGTCTTACAGGGGCTCCTCCTCTCAGGCTCCGCATCTACCCAACACAGGGAGATGGGCTCAGAAACCACTTGGTCCAACTATCTCCCCCACCCCACTGAACAAAGGGTGTTGAGGCCCAGAGAGGAGATGTGTATCTCCAGACTTTTCCCCTCGGGCATGCTGTATTCCTGTCCTTCCTCTCTGCAGCCCCACCTAGCCACCACACTCCCCACCTTGCCTGCAGGTCCGAGGCCCTATGGGGACACTGCCAACTGCCTGGGGCTGGGAAGTTTTCTTTGGCCTGCTCGGGTCCCCCATTCCTGAGAGTGTCCCCTTAAACCATCATCTCTTCTTGGAAAATAAAGCACCTGGAGTCAGAAAGGAGGAAGAAAGAAATCTTCCAAGGTGGAAGCCGGCCAGGCAGAAATCGCTCTGCCAATACCCTTCACCACACTGCCTCCGAGAGTGCACAACTAGAAGGCAGAGGGGGCTCCAGTGGACAAAATCTAGACCTTCTCTTTCTCAGATGAGGCTTCATTTGGTAGAAAGGTACCATTCTCAGTATTGGAAGACCTGGATCCCAATGACGACTCTGCCAATGCCCGGCTGAGCAACTTTAAGGGAGTCAACTGACTTTAAGGGACTCAATTTCCCCATCTGTGGAAGGCTATTTATGGAGCACGGTGAATCACGGCATTCAGAGCACAAGATTCAAGCCCCAAACCCTCTTCTTATGTGCACGGCACTCTGAATGAGCCAGCTCCTTAACCTGTCTGTGTCTCAGTTTCCTCATTTGTCACTGGAGATGATGGCAGGACTGGCCCCAAGGTTTGCCATGAGGATTAAATGGGCTCACACACGGGGAGCACTTGGCAGGTCCCTGGCACACAGAAAGCTTTGGGTAGCTGAGGGCTATTTGTGTTCAACCCCAAGGTTGCAGCACTAGCTGGGCCCTGTGGCCTCACTGACTTGACACAAATTCCTTTGTAAAAAGCCCGTGGACAAGGTCCAAAGGGAGCACCATCTGGTGAAAGGAGAGTTTAAAGGGAAAGGGCTTCCCTCCTCTCTGTCCCCGCTGCACTGCCTCTAATGCCTCCCCTGGCTTCGGAAAGAAGACACAGTGTCCCTGGGAGCTCCAGGTCGGGGCTGGGTGCCTCGTGGGTCCTCACAACAGGTTGGCTAATCCAGGTAGGGATGGGTATGTGTCTGTGTGTCTGGCAGGGTCCGCTGAAGGGCACAGCCAAGGAGAAGTTTTTCACGTCTTCATTCAAGAGGACTCTCCTGACTTTGTCAGGCCAGGAAGTGGCAAAGGAGGACACCCGCTCTGTCCTGGAGATGCTCGCGTCTGGCCCCAGGGGAAAGGAGCGGCTCCAACTACTGGCCCCCCAGACTCCCCGCTCCCTGCTTTGATGGATCCTACCTGCCCTCCCACGGAGGGAGGCACAATGTGCTGGAAAAATGCAGGGGAGCAGCACCTCACTACCTGGAGTTCATGGAAAAGCATCGGTTCAGGGAGTCTGGATCCTGGGTTCCTGCTCGGCTCTACCTTGACCTCACTGGGTGACCTTGGCTTAACCCCTCTTTGGCTCTCACTCTGCTATCAAACTGGAATCAACAATCCCGGACACACACACCCAAAGCAGCCCTCGTCGCAGCTACCTTCGATCCTGAATGCGAGTGAATTTCGAGGACGAAAGTGCTCTGTTGAACACGAGGGCTCTGATCACCCCTCTCCTGTGGTTTGTAATTCAGAGAAGTAGGCACCTCGATGTCTGTGGGCCAATGGCTCCAAAACTCTCTCTTGGCTCCCCCCTCCGCCCCCCTGCTCCCTGACACAGATTCAACCAGTCCCCACCTGTCGGTTCAACCTGTGCTCCACAGAAGGATGGTCTGGTCCAGAGTTGGCCAGGGACTGAGCAAAGGACACACAGCAAGTGGAGGCCTGCTCACCCCTTCCCCAGGCCCAGGCTACCTGGCCTGCCTGGCAGATCCTCTTACCAAAATAAATGGATCGATACTTCATTTTACCCCGGATAGTGGGTAGTAGAAAGAACCTTGGAGACCGTCAAGAGTCACAGTGACAGTGGTGTTACTTTTAGCATGGTGCTGCTACCACTACTACCACTGGCTAGTGTTG
Source organism: Panthera pardus (assembly GCF_024362965.1). NCBI lineage: Eukaryota > Metazoa > Chordata > Mammalia > Carnivora > Felidae > Panthera > Panthera pardus. Next base: position 59,051,480 of record NW_026526677.1, read on the forward strand.
TGCGCCAGGCATCACAGAGACAGGTAGGTCTTATTATCATCCACGTTGGGCAGATGAGGTAACTGAGGCAGAGACAGGTGGAGTAACTTGCCTGGAGTCACTCTGTTGTACGGGCTGGGGCTGGGACTCAGCTGCAGGCAGTCTGATCTTCAGCCCCCACCCTTACCTCTCTTCCAATGGGACTGCGTTGTACATGTGGGGAGACAGAGGGGACGTGTTCAAGGCCGCGCCGGAGGGACCCTCAGACCCTGACAAACGGGCCCTGTAGATGGCAAGAGTGAGTCCTAATGAAGCGCTGTTCTGCTCCTGCTCAAGTTCATGCTTGGAGCTCTTCTGCTTGGAGTTCACACAACAGGCCCCCCCAAGACAGGCCGCGCGAATGCCGTCACTTTGGGCAGGACACGGAAGAAAGGTGGCTGCTATACAAGGAGGTAGGAAGAAATCAGGTAAACTCGTGATGTGTCTTAAAGGTCTAGTGAGGCCCCGGCATGTCGGCTGGAAATAACCGAGAGCCTCGGAGAGAAGGGGAGTTCAGACTGGTTGCAGCTCTTCTCCACAGGCCTCTGCCAAGCACTTGCAAGAAAGACTGGGTGAAGCACTAGAGAGGACTGCCCTCAGTGGCTTTGGGCAAGTCAAAAAACCCGATCCCTTGTTCTGACCCCTTCCTGACACTTCAAAGGCCTAAGCCCCCAGGGAGGGGACAGAAACCATTTTGTTCCTGGTCTGGGCAAAAACACATGGCCTCTGGGAGAAGAGTAGAAGCAGAATTCATCTGCTTCTTGGGGGAGGGGTAGGAAAAACCTTGCTGCCTCCAGGACACAGAGGCCAAGATCCATTGTTGTCATACAAAACCTGGAAAAAACCTCTCCCCTGGGAGAGGACAGGAAATGTCTCTCGTCTAGGAATCCTGCAAAGATACCAAGCAGAGGTGGGCTACCACCGGGAGAGGGGCAGGAAACCCTTTCCTCTACAAGACCAACTGCAGATACAAGGCAACAGATAGTTGTCATGGGGAAGAGGCTCAGGAATGCTGAGATAACCCTTCCTCCAAGACCAAGGTATACAGGGCCTGCTCAAGACCCAGTTGAACCTGCACAATAGAGAACTCAGTGAACCCGCCATGACCCTAGCACAGGGTAACAAGCCAACAGCAGTGTTCACTCAGGGGGGGTGAGAGCATGGAGACAGCTGCCCCCCATGGCACAGGACTACAGGGACTATAGGCAACTGAGAGACGGTTAAGAGCACTCAGAAAGCCTTTGTCCAAATTTTAAAATTTGTGCTTGAAAGGTCACTATAAAGAAACTGAATAGTTGGGGCACCTGGGTGGCTCAGTCGGTTGAGCATCCAACTCTTGGTTTTGGCTCAGCTCATAGTTTGTGAGTTTGAGCCCTGCCGTGGGCCTGTACTGACACCATGGAACCTGCTTGGGATTCTCTCTCTCTCCCTCTATCTGCTCCTCCTCCACTCTCATGTGTGCCTGCTCTCTCTCTCTCTCTCTCTCAAAATAAATAAAACTTTAAAAAAAAGAAACTGAATAGTCAACCCACAGAATGGGAGAAAATATTTGCAAAGCATATATCTGATAAGGGACTGATATCTGTAATATATATTTATAAAGAACGCTTACTACTCAACAATGAAGAGACAACCCAATGAAAGGACCAAGGACAAAGGATGTGAATAGATATTTCTCCAGAGAAGATGTAGGAGTGGCCAGTAAGCATGAGAAAAGGTGCTCAATATCCCTAGGCATCAGGAAAATGCAAATCAAAACCACAGTGTGGTACCACTTCACTCCCACTAGAATGGCTGGAATCAAACAGAAAATAACAAGTGTTGGGAGGAGGTAGAGAAATTGGATCTCTCAAATACTGCTGGTAGGAGTGTAAGATGGGGGAGGCACTCTGAGAAGCATCTAGTGGTTCTTCAAAAAGTTCAACACAGTTACCGTTTGACTCAGCAGTTCCACTCCTAGATATAGACCAAGAAAAAGGAAAGAATGTTTATGCAAAAAATAAATTAAAAAAAAATTTTAAGGCTTATTTATTTTTGAGAGAGAGACAGAGACAGAGTGTAAGCAGGGGAGGGACAGAGAGAGACAGGGAGACACCGAATCCAAAGCAGGTTCCAGGCTCTGAGCTGTCAGCACAGAGCCCGACATGGGGCTCGAACTCACAAACTGCGAGATCATGACCTGAGCTACAATCAGATGCTTAGCCGACTGACTGAGCCACCCAGGCACCCCTGTTTATGCAAAAATTTGTACATGAATGTTGATAGTGATAGAAACATTATTCATCAGAGCCAAAGGGTGGAAATAACCCATACACCTGTACCAACTAATAGATAAAGTATAGTACTCATACAATGGAATGTTATTTGACCACAAAAAGACACAAAGACTGTCTTAATCCATTGAGGCTACTATAACAAAATACCACAGACTGGCTAACTTACAAACAACACAGTTCTTTTTCACGGTTCTGGAGACTAGAAGTCCAAGATGAGGGTGCCAATGTTGATTGGGTTCCGGTTGCAGACCAATGGCTTCTTGTTGTGTCCCCGCAGGGTAGAATGGACCAGGTAGTTCTCTGGTCTCTTACGAGGACATTAGTCCCAATGAGGAGGGCTCCCCCCTCATAAATGAACCACCTTCCCCAAAATCCACCTACTACCATCACCTTGGGAATTAGGTTTTCAACATTTGAATTTTGGAGGAACACTCACATTTAATCTTTAGCAAGGAAGAACCTTAAAAACATGCTAAGTGAATGAAAGAAGCCAAACACAAAGGATCACATATACATGGTTCTATTTATAGGAAATGTCCAGAAGAAGTAAATATAGAGAAATGGAAATAGAGGAGAGGTTGTTTAGGGTTGGGAGAGATGGGGGGAGTGGGAAGCGAGAGGTAAAGGGTATAGGATTTCTTTTTTAAAAAATTAATTGTGAGGCGCCTGGGTGGCTCAGTCGGTTAAGCGTCTGACTTCGGCTCAGGTCATGATTTCACGATACGTGAGTTTGAGCCCTCGTCGGGCACTGTGCTGACAGCTCAGAGCCTGGAGCCTGCTTTGGATTCTGTGTCGCTCTCTTGCTCTGCCCCTCCCCTGCTCATGCTCTGTCTCTGTCTCTCTCTCAAGAATAAATAAACATTAAAAAATTTTTTTAAATTAATTGTGGTCAAATACACAGAACATGAAATTTACCGTTGTAACTTTAAAGTGTACTATTCAGTGGTATTAAGTACATTCACAGTGTTGCATAACCAACACCACTACCCAGTTCCCAGAACTTATTCATCCCCCCAACGGAAACTATACCTATTCTCCCTTCCCTCCAGTTGCCCTGGCAACTGCATGGTGTTTGTTTATGTTTTTGTTTTTGAGGCAATAAAGATGTTCTGTAATTAACTGTGGTGATAGTTGTACAATTCTATGAATATACTAAAATCCACTGAAATGTACACTGTAAATTGTGAATTGTATGGCATGTGAATTATATTTTAATAAAGCTGTTGAAAGAAAGAAAGAAAGAAAGAAAGAAAGAAAGAAAGAAAGAAAGAAAAGGCTGAGAAGAGCCCTCTGACAGTCCTCTAAGCACAAGTTATAGGAGGCAATCACTGGAGACATTGGAAACCTAACATGTCTTAGGGGCACCTGGCTGGCTAAGTCAGTGGAACATGTAACTCTGGATCTCAAGGTTGTGAGTTTGAGCCCCATGTTGGGTGTAGAGATTACTCAAAAATAAAATCTTTTTTAAAAATTTTTTTAACATTATTTTATTTTTGAGAGACAGAGAGAGACAGAGCATGAGCGGGGACAGGCAGAGAGGGAGGGAGACACAGAATCCAAAGCAGGCTCCAGGCTCTGAGCTGTCAGCACAGAGCCCGACGCAGGGCTCAAACCCACAAACTGTGAGATCATGACCTGAGCTGAAGTTGGACGCTTAACCAACTGAGCCACCCAGGCACCCCAAAAATAAAATCTTTAAAACCCAGCCCAGCTCCTGACCAGACTGACTCCAATATCACATGAACTGTCTAAAAGAAAAAGAGGCATGCCCGCTTCCAGACATAAATTCTATTTGGCACAGTTTCTTCTCTTTTTCTACACGATAGTTTGCATTCCATCAAAAAATAGGACATATTTATTTAAAAAATAAAAAGAAAGAAAAAATCCATTATCAAGAAATAAAACACAAAGCAGAACCAGACAGAAAGATGACAGGAACTAGATGTTGGAACTATAAGACAGAGACATTAAGTATAATTATTAAGTGAAGGATCGAGAGGAAACAATAGGCAGCCTGTAGAAACAGATGGGAGATTTTAACACAGAGATGAACACTGTAAACTAGAAGAATCAAACGAAATGTTAGAAATAAAAAATATATATATCAGAGATGAAGAAATCCTTTGATGAACACCCAGCAAACTGGAAACAACCAGAAAAGAACCAGTGAATTTGAATCTAGGGCAGTGGAAATCATCCAAAATGAAACCTACAGAGTAAAAAGAGTGTGGGTGGGGAGAGAGAACACAGCATCCAAGAACTCTGGGATAATATCAGATGGTCAAAATATGCATGTAATTAGAGTCTCAGAAGGAAAAAGGAGAGGGAGGAAGGAAGAGAAAATATTCAAAGAGATAATGGCTGAAAATTTTGCACATTTAATGAAAGATAACAAATCACAGAAGCAGGAATTCTAGAGAATATCAAGCAGGACAAATACAAAGCACTTACACACCAAGATGCACAGATCAACTTTCAAAAACCAAACATAGAAAGGAAATGTGAGAGGCAGCCAAAGAAAAAATGAAATATTATATAAAAAAGGACAAAAATAATTATCACTGTGGATTCTTGTCAGAATCTGTGCAAGTCAGAAGACATTGGAGTGACATCTTTAAAGTGCTGAAGGGCAGAGCTATCATCTCAGAATTCTATTCCAGTGAAAATACCTTTCAAAAGTGAAGGTAGCAATGCCCGGGTGGCTTAGTCAGTTAAGCATCCAACTCTTGATTTCAGCTCAGGTCATGATCTCACGGAGCCCAGCATGGAGCCCTGCATGGGGATCTGTGCTGTCAGAGGATTGTTTGGGATTCTCTCTCCCTCTCTGTCTCTGCCCCTTTCTCCTGCTTGTGCCCCCCCCCCACTCCCCCTCAAAATAAATAAACTAATTTTAAAAAGTGAACTATAATAAAGACTTTTTAAAAACAAACTGAGAGAATACATTGCCAGCAGACGTGCACAACAAGCAACATTAAAAGACGTTCTTTAGGTGGAATGCATATAATAGCAGATGGAAACCTGGATTTACACAAAGAAATGAAGACTGAAGGAAATTGTAAAACAATAACAAAAAAAAGGTAAATATCAAAAAACTATTCTTATTCTTAGTCACTTTAAAAGATCAGTGATCGTCCAAAGCAAAAATAGTAACAACATACAAAGTTTATAGTATCTGTAGAAGTAAAATATATAAGAAAAATAGCCCACAGAATAGGAGTGAGGAAATGGAAATATACCATTTAAGACTCGTTTGCCTGTACATGAAATGGCACACTATTATTCAAAGATAGACTGCTTAAGTGCAAGATGTATATTGTGAACCCCAAATCAACCACTAAAAACTTTTTAAAGAGGTACAGTAGTAGAATTGAATGGAATTATAATAAAATGCTAAATTAATGCTAAATAAGGCATGAAAAGAGAAAAAAGGATATGGGATCAGATATCAAAAATAGAAAACCAGCAAGGGAGTGTGTTTAAATCCAGCCATGTCAATAATTATATAAATGGTGAACGATCTTGTTAAATATCCAATTAAAAGGCAGAGATTGTCAAATAGGACTTTTTATTTTTCTTAGAGAGAGTGCTAACAGAAAACGTGCAGAGGAAGAGGGAGAAAATCTAGAGCAGGCTTCAAACTCAATTACAGAGGCCGTTGTAGGCTCCACCCCATGACCCTGGGATCATGGCCTGACCCGAAATCAAGAGTCAGAGATTCAACCAACTGAGCCACCCAGGCGCCCCTGGATTTTTTTTTAAAGACTCAATTATATGCTGTCTATAAGAACCTCACTTTTATGTATTACTTTAAGCACCTCACTTAATTTATTTGTTTTTGAGTGTAGTTGACACACAATGTTACATGAGTTGCAGGTGTACAACATAGTGATTGGACAAGTTCACACATTATGCTGTGCTCACAAGTGTAGCTACCAGCTCTCACCCTACAACACTATTATAGTATCACCGACTACATCCCTTATGCTGTGCCTCTTATTCACTTGACTTATTTCCATAAGTCATTCCATAACTTACATTCCATAACTGGAAGCTTGTATCTCCCACTCTTCACCCATTTCATCCATCCTCTGCTCCCCTCCCCTCTGGCTACCATGTTTGTTCTTTGAATGTATAGTTCTGATTCTGTTTTTTGTTTCTTCATTTGTTTTTTTAGATTCTACATATGAGTGAAACCATATGGTATTTGGCTTTCTCAGTCTGACTTATTTTACTTAGTATAATACCCTTAGTATGATACCCTCTAGGTATGATAGCAAGATCTCATCCTTTTTGATACCTGGGTAATAGTCCATTGTATACTTACACTACATCTTCCTTATCCATTTGTTTACCAATGGACAGTTAGGTTACTTCTATAACTTGGCTGTTGTTAATAATGCCACAATAAACATAGGGATGCATATATCTTTTCAAATTAGTGTTTTCATATTCTTTGGGTAAATACCCAGTAGTGCAATTACTGGATCATATAGTATTTCTATTTTTAATTTTTTGAAGAACCTCCATACTGTCTTCCACAGTGGCTATATCAATTTACATTTCTACCAACAGTATACAAGGGCTCCTTTTTCTGCATATCCTCACCAACACTTGTTATTTCTTGTCTTTTTTATTTTAGCCATTCTTACAGGTGTAAGGTAATATCTTATTGTGGTTTTGATTTGCATTTCCTTGATGATGAGTGATGTTGAGCATCTTTTCAAGTGTCTGTTGACCATCTGTATGTTAAGGACCTCACTTTAAATATAAAAACATACAAAAGGGTTGGAATAAGTCACACCATGCAAACACTAATCAAACACTAATCAAAAGAAAGTTGGTGGCTATATCAGGCAAAGTAGATTTCAGAGCAAGGAAGATTACCAGAAATAGAGAGGGATATTATACAATGATAAAGAGGCCAATTTGTCAAGAAGACATAATAATCCTAAACAAACAGAGCCTAATAACATATCTTCAGAGCACATGAAGCAAAACCTGATAGAATTGAAAGAGAAAATAGATAAAACCACAGTTATACTTGGAGACTTCAAATTTCCTCTCTCCATTCAGTAATTGATAGAAAAATTAAACAGAAAATCATAAGGATATAGAAAACCCAAATAACAATATCAGACAACTTGACCTGACATTTATAGAACACTATATACAGCATCAGCAGAATAGACACTTGTTTCAAGCGTACATTAAAGATTTGGGGGAAAAAATAAAGAGATTTGCCTAGACAGACCGTATTACCATTTTCTGTCCATGAAACAAACCTCAAACAATTTAAAAGAATTGAAATCACATGAAGTACATTTTCTAATCAAAATGGAATCAAACTAGAAATCAATAACAAAAAGATATCTGAAAGATCCCCAAATATTTAGAAACAATACACTTCTAAATAAACAATGGGTCAAGAAGAAAGTACAAAGGAAATTTTAAAATATTTTGAACTGAATGGGGCACCTGGGTGGTTCAGTCAGTTAAGCATCTGACTCTTGGTTTCGGCTCAGGCGTTATTTCACAGTTTGTGGGTTCAAGCCCCATGTCAGGGTCTCTGCTGGCAGTGTAGAGCCTGCTTGGGATTCTCTTTCTCTGCCCCTCCCCAACTTGCACTGTCTCTGTCACTCTCAAAATAAATAAATGAACTTTATATCTATATGTAGATACAGATACAGATATAGATATAGATTAGATATATAGATATATCTGAATGAAAATGAAAACACAACCTATCAAAATTTATGGGATGCAGCTAGAGTAGTTTGTAGAAGGAAATTTGCAGCATTAAATGCTTATGTTAGAAAATAAGAGGGGCATCTGGGTGACTCAGTCGGTTAAACATCTGACTTTGGCTCAGGTCGTGATCTCACAGCTTGTGAGTTTGAGCCGCATTGGGCTCTGTGCTGACAGCTTGGAGCCTGGAGCCTGCTTCGGATTCTGTGTCTCCTTCTCCCTCTACCCCCCTCCCCCCTCACACTCTGTCTCTCTCTCTCAAAAATAAATAAACATTAAAAATTTTTAGAAAATAAGAAAGGCTTGGAATCAATAATCTAAACTAAAGAAAAAGAAGAAAAAATTATATCTGAAGCAAGCTGAAGGAAGGAAATAATAAAGATAAGAGTACAAATAAATGTGGGGCGCCTGGGTGGCGCAGTCGGTTAAGCGTCCGACTTCAGCCAGGTCACGATCTCGCGGTCCGTGAGTTCGAGCCCCGCGTCAGGCTCTGGGCTGATGGCTCGGAGCCTGGAGCCTGTTTCCGATTCTGTGTCTCCCTCTCTCTCTGCCCCTCCCCCGTTCATGCTCTGTCTCTCTCTGTCCCAAAAATAAATAAAAAACGTTGAAAAAAAAAAAATTTAAAAAAAGAGTACAAATAAATGAAATTGAAATGAGAAAATCAGTGAAACTAAAGATTGTTATTGGAAAAATAAATAAGATTGAGAAAACACTAGTTGGATTGGTCAAGAGAAAAAGAAAAAGAAAAAATTGTCAATATTAGGAATGAAAAAGAGACATCACTACAGATCCTATAGATAGTAAAAGGACAATTATGAACAAGTGTATGCCAATATATCAGATATCTTAGTTGAAATGTCCTAATGAAGAGGTCTCAGAGTGGTCAAGCCATTTCTTTCTCCCTCTGTGCCTGGCATAATACTGAAGTTTGTGCAGACAAGAAGGGAAATGCAGACCACAGAGTGTCCAAACTGCTGTAGAGAACAATCCTTTAGGCTCAAAGGGGATAGCTTGGCAAAGGCCACACCAAGCTAGCTGCCCCTGTTCAAATTCCCCTGAATTTATTTTCAAGCCTGAGCCTCTTTCTCAATACCAGGTACACAAGAAGGGAAAACCATGACTTAATTCTGGGGATTGCTCAATGGCAGTGTTGGAAAATCCCCAGATTTAAATGATCCTTCCTGCCCAAGCCACCTCCACAGCACCGTCTTAATATAGGACTGAGGGGTAGCTAAAAACCTGGGCTCAGCTTTTCTCATTCTCCCTCTCCTTTTCCTCCCTTTCTCCCGTCCATCCAGGCCCAGATGAAATAGGACAAATGTGGGTTTGTCATCAGACCAACTACAATACCAGTCTCAGCTCTTTTCTCACTAAATATCACCTCCCTAAACTTCAGTTTCCTCATCTTTAAGACTGTTGTGAACTCCCATTTCCAGGGTTTTGAAGGTTGTAAAGGATGCATATACAGTGTTATGTACAAGGTCAGGGCTAAATTCATATCAATCTCTGGTCTCTTCCCTATAAGACCCCTTTTTGAAAATTCCAATGAGGACTGTACTCCTCTTCTTAATTTGACCTTGAACTTCAAAAGCTCTAGGAGGTTAAGGACATGGTCTGATATCTCCTCACCATTATATCTCCAGTATCTACACAGGCCTTGGCAAAGAGAATATATGAGATAAATGTACTGAATGAGTGAATAAATGAATGAATGAAACAACAGTTATTTTGGGTGACATGAGATGTAATACAGAATCCTGCATTGTATTTTCCAAGTCCCAAGAATGCACAAGATTGCAGACGGAGGGAGTGGACAATGAAATGAATAAGATTCAGTCCTTACCCTTGAGGAAGTCAATACATTTCTTTCTGATGTCTTCCCTATACCAGGTCTCATGTTAGGTGCTGGGATCTTTGAATCAGCTCTGTCTCTGTCTACAGTCAGATGGGAGAGGGAGGAACCCAGACAGATAGATTAATTTTTTTTATGTTTATTTATTTTAGAGAGAGAGACAGAACATGAGCGGGGGAGGGGCAGAGAGAGAGGAAGACACAGAATCCAAAACAGACTCCAGGCTCTGATCTATCAGCACAGAGCCCGATGCGGGGCTTGAACTCACGGACCTTGAGATCAGGACCTGAGCCGAAGTCAGATGCTCAACTGACAGAGCCACCCAGGCACCCCAACAGATAAATTATACAAATTGTTTCTCCAAAATGTGGGCTTCTCCAAACTATGTACTTGGCCAAGCTGTGAACTTCAGAAGGCAGAGACCCTGTCCTATATACCTCCAAATTCCCAGCCTAGGTCCCAGTGTTAAAGTGTAAGTGAAAATTAAACAAACAAATAAACAAACAAACAAACAAAACCAAAAAGCGGATTTGATTGTAAAGAAGGCTTCTTGGGGGAAGAAATATAAAGATAGGAAGGATGGGCAGGATGTGGAAAAGGAGAGGCTTTTCAGTTGAAGAAGGGAGAAGAGCACTTCAGTTCAAGGGCACTTCAGTTCGAGAGCATAGTGTGAGCAAAGACCCAGGGGAAGAAAGTACATTCCAGGACACAGACAGTGACCTGATGTGACCAGAGAGCTGGATCCATATCAGATAGAGGGATGAAGGGAGACTGGAGAATGTAGCGGGGACAAGATCACATGAGGCCTTGAATGCCATGTTAGGGAGCTTGGGTCTCATCCTAAAGCTATGGGAGCCACACACAAGAATGGCTAGATTGCATGTTCCAAAGATCACTCTGGGGATCAGTATGGAGCACAAGGATGGAGAGCAGGGACCAATGAAGAGGCCAGTATAGGTGTCTGCAAAGGAAGTCTGCAAAGGAAGGTGGCATGGCCCAGCAGAGAGAGAGAGAATTTGTCCTGCTTACTGAGGGTAGAGGTGTCTGTAAGTATGTTTCTAGATATGCATTCTTCCACAGAGGGTCAGCCTAATAAAATATTTCAACCCTACTCAGTTTCATGACCCATCATACCCAAAACCTGGGGCAGGCCCAGCATACTAAAGAAAGAGGCTGAAATACATCTAGCCAATGCCTGACTTTATATTTCTTAGAAAGAGGGATTCAACACTCTTCTGAAGGCTTTCAGGGTCATCTAATCTTGGTTAGCTCATCTAAAATATTTGTTTTCCTGTCCTTCTTTGTGTCTCTTGCATGCTTCGTGTCAAAATCCTTGTATAGGTTGCTGATTTAAAAATCCCCACAAGGCCGGGCTGGGAGTGGAGCCTACAGTCACCAGGAAGCCTCACTCTAGGATGAGCTTCTATGTGAGACAGCTATTTCTCCCTAGCAGGGCCCGTGCTTGCCTGCTCGCCACACTACATACTCAACTATGCTGATTCCATGGGCCTGGGCCTAGGCCAGCTTGGAAATCTAGCAAGGCCATTGGAGAGGGAACTGGCACACTAATACCACTCTCTCTTGGTGACTCAACAACCTCTCCTGATAACCAATGTTTCCTTTTCTCAAGGGGCACCAAACAGCCTTTATTTTTTTCTAATCTTTTTTTTAAAGTTTATTTATTTATTTTGGAGAGAGAGACAGAGAGAGACAGAGAGAGAGAGAGTGAGAGCACAGGGTAGGAGCAGAGAGAGAGGGAGAGAATCCCAAGCAGGCTCCGTGCTGTTAGCACAGAGCCTGACATGGGGCTCGAACCCACGAACCACGAGATCATGACCTGAGCCAAAATCAAGAGTCAGACACTTAACTGACTGAGCCACCCAGGCACCCCCAAACAGCCCTTAAAATATGCAGTTTATTCTGTTGACCTGATAATTGGCCAGGAGTTTTCAGCTATTATAGAGCCTAGGCTCTGGAATCAGACTACTTGAGTTAAAATTTTTTTTTTTTTAATGTTTATTTCTGAGAGAGAGACAGACAGAGTGTGAGCTGGGGAAGGGCAGATAGAGAGGGAAACACAGAGTCTGAAGCAGATTCCAGGCTCTGAGCTGTCAGCACAGAGCCCAATGCAGGGCTCGAACCCATGAACTGCGAGATCATGACCTGAGCTAAAGTCGGACATTTAACCGACTGAGCCACCCAGGCACCCCTCGCCTACCTGAGTTTCAATCCTGGTTCTGCCACTCATTAGCTGTGTGACCCTGGACAAAATTTTTTTTAACCCCTTTGTGTCTAAATTTCTTCTTGTGTAAAATGGGGCTAATTATAGTAGTATTTCCTCCATAGGGCTGTCATGAGGCTTAAACAAATCCACACAGGTAAAGTAGCTAGAATAGTAGCTGGCAAGTAGTAAATGCTCATTAAAGTTTAGCACCGGTTACTGCCTGTTATGGTTCATGACACCTGCTGTTTCTCCTTTTAGAAAAATCAAAACTGCTCGAGCTGCCCTCCAGTCTCCCAGTGCTTCTCCAGCTGAACACTATCGTCACACAATATTTCTGGTCTCCTTTGACTGGGCCTCTGCACCTTCCAGAATCCTTGCTCTCATTGTGGTTTTCCGTTGAGAGCTTTGGTTCATGCTGAGATGCTTGTCTTTTCTAGTGTCCTCTGGTCTCACTGGTTTCTCTGGGCATCTTACTCTCCCCTCCTCCATTATCTTTGTTCATAGGTTCTAGGACAGTTGCCACACTTCCAGGTGAACCTGTCCTCCTGATTCTTATTGTCGATCATAATACTTCTATGGATAACAACATCTGTCAAATACTGCAAATCCTGTCAAATGCCAGGCCCTGTGCTGGGCACTTTCCATTCATTACTTTAGTCCTTGCAATCCTAGGAAGGAGGTACTTCTATTCCCATTTGGATGGAGCACAGGGAAACTGGGGTTCAAACCCCATGAGCAACATTAGCAGTCGGCAAGGTTAGGGCTTATTCAGGCTGGAGCTTGGGGCAGAGTCTAGGTGCATATGGATTAGGAGAAGTGACTTGTCCACAAATACTTATTATAATTGTTATAAAAATGATCCATTAACAGACCTGTCCTGAGCCCCTGCTCGGTGAGATGGATGTGACCGGCTCTCTAGGGCCTGGCACTTTGCTTCTGGCGTGGGGAACATGGGCCTCACCATCCCTGGTCCCAGCACTCACTACGCCGCACTGAGAGAGCTTCCAGCTGTGTCCCCAGAGCCCTGGAGACTGGGGTGCAGAGGCTGCCTGAGTAAGAGGCTGACCATGTGGAGTCCTGGGGCCACCCCTGCCAAACCAGAGTGGCCCCCGTCATCTGTGCCCGTACCTCACAGGCTTCTGAACAAGGCTGGATTTGAAGAAGGAGTGTTACTGCTAAAGAAAGCTGGGGAAACAACTGCTGAATAGTAATGGTCTTTTTAAAAACACAATGGAGATATAACATTAGTTTCAGGTGTACAAGATGATTCAATAGATGTGTATATTGCACAATGATCACCACAGTAAGTCTAGTTAACATCCATCATCACACATGGTAATTGTTTTTATAACATGTCTGCTTCTTCAGTCAGAATGCAGTTTCCTGGAGATCAGGGGCTGCACCCCCAGCCCAGCACAGGGCTAGGAGGGTTTCAGGAAGGGGAGGCAGATGCAGGGGGCAGACAGAATGCATGAGGAGCTCTCTGGGCAACATAAGGTTTGCCCTCTTTCCCTGCAGGGGAACGGTCTTAGGAGAAATTGAGTAAGAAACTTGCAGACAGAATGATGCAAGGAGAACTTTCGGTACATATTGCAACAGAGTATTCTAAAATGGGGCCGGGGCTGTTCTGCTGGCCTGTTCCCAAGGGTCTCAGCCCTGCTTCTCTCCAGCTGGTCAGGCCTGTCACACAAGATAGGGCCAAAGGCTACTAACCAGTCCCTCATCATCCTCCGCCCGCCACCCCCCTCCCAGCCCCCCCCCCCCCCCGCCATGCCTGGCCTTAGAGCTGGGAGGGTTGAAACCTGAAGTCATCTTCAATCATCCCTTTGTGCCTTCTGCCCTATGTCCATGTCACCAAATCCTAGAGATTCTAAGGCAGCAGCATTTCTCCAACTTTCCGTTCTTACCTTTGGCCCTGCTATCACTCTGGTGCAGGCTGTGTCATACTCATTGTCCCCCATCTTTCCTTTCCTTCTCTTCTTCCTTCCTTTCTTGCTATCTAGTATTACCCAAATCCCTTCTGTGGACCAGGCCCAGCGTTGGGCACTGGGTCACAGAGAGCCCTCTGATTCCACCTTTGCCCTCAAGTAGCCTCTCCTGCGCAAATCAGGTGTGTAAATATCAAGGGTACAGGTGCTCTGAAAGAGAGAAGCCAGGGGTCTGATGGGGACACAGAGCTGAGGAAGGGTCCTCTGAGGGCCATGTGTTACACACCTTCCATTTACCCTCCCAGACCCACTCTCTACCTTCATCCTGCACATTTCCTGAATTCTCTGTATGGACTGCATCATCGGGCTCCCTTACACTCTGGCTAGTGGGAAGCCGGGCACAAGACTAGAGGGAGGGACAGAGGGTGACTCTGCCAGGTCACCAGGGTTTGTCTGTGCCCCTTCAATGAAGGCCGGGGCTTCTATCAGGTGGCCCTCTCTACCCAGCTCTCACTCTGCCTGGCTTCCTCTCTTTGGACCTTCAGGCCACATGTCCCTACAGTGTTACTAGCCTTGGGGTACTGTGTCAACCCTTGAGCTTAGCAATACACGCTGCTGACATTGTTGCAAAGTTTCTGTATTAAAATTTCCTCAAGTTACCCAAGTACAGATAGGCTGTCTCCTGCAGGGACCCTGCTTAACACAGGCCATAGGTAAAAAGGAAGGATGCCACGGAGGTGACAGCTGAAAGTGTTCTTGTTTGGACGATTATCTTTCTAGAGCACAAAACTGACCATTTGTCACCCCTGCTAAAACCCTTTATGGCTCCGCATTGCTCTGAGGATAAAGTCCAGACTCCTGAGCCTGGCACCCAATACTGTATACCATCTGGCTCTGGATGACCAAGCAGCATGTGGTGAAGTCACTCAGGAGGAGGGCATTTGGGGGCTTGAAAGGGGAGGGAAGCAGTCCCAGGAGGGGTGCAGCCCTGCCACAAAGCCGCCCTGCCAGGCAAATTCCTGGATGAGGAAGGAGGAGGTGGGTGAGTTTCTGGACCACAGGACCATGTCAGGCTCTCCTTGTCTACTCTCCAAGGGAGCTGAGCACTGGGAATGAGTTTGACACAGACAAGCCGTAGCCTCGGGCATGAGAACTGGTTCAAATCCCAGCCCCAACACTGACATCTGGCAAACTCCGATTCTCTGAGCTTTGGTTTTCCTGACTGTGCAAGGGGAAGAATCTCACAGGGCTGCGGGGGGGGGGGGGGGGGGGGGGGGGGGCGGGCAGTGTAAAGAAGGTAATAAATGGGAATTTGTTTCTGTCAAGTAGTTCCAGTGTCCGGGCGGTCCCTCTTCCCAGTCTTCATGTGTTAGGGAAAGCACACGGGCTCTGAGGTTCAGGAAGGCTTGAATAGAAATCCCAGCTTA
The DNA here is from genome assembly GCF_024362965.1 of Panthera pardus. Taxonomy (NCBI): domain Eukaryota; kingdom Metazoa; phylum Chordata; class Mammalia; order Carnivora; family Felidae; genus Panthera; species Panthera pardus. Next base: position 59,066,950 of record NW_026526677.1, read on the forward strand.
ATACTACTTCCTCACTTTGTGATCCTGGACAAATCACTTTAACTCTCTGTACCTCATTTGCAAATGGAGGTGATAAGCACCCCTTGCAGGGCAGCTGTGAGGATTGGGTAAGTGCACACAGGCCATGCAGGGCCTGGCATGGGGCAGGTGCTTGGTAAATGTTTTTTTTTTTGTTGGGTTTTTTTTTGCCTTTTGCCTTTTGCCTTTTGCCCTGTGCCTCCCTTAGGGGAAGTGTCCCCTGGGCCTTGCAGGCTGGCTGTGTGCAGTGGAAGGGTGAAGTTTGCTGTCACTGGAAGGAGTCTCTGACATGCAAGTGTGTAACCCCCCACAAGCTACAAAGCTGCACCCAGAATTCCCAATGGCAACACAACACTGGTGACTGAGCGGGGCGGGCTGGCACGTGCCACCTTTGGTGAAGCCCACCCTGGTCAAGTCCTGCTTGGCAGCTTGACTTGGCCTCTCTATCCCTGGTTTGGCCAAAGCACCCATGGGCTTGGATAGGGAGAAGATAAAGGAAAAGGGACTCAGGTCCCAGGGCCATCCTGCTCACATACCTGCAGGAGGAGCAAGGCAGACCATTCCAGACAGGAATGTAAGGATGTTGGGATGTGTGGGGAGGGGGCCAGGAGAAGTCAGTGCCTGGTGTGGGTCCCCCATGCTCACCTCATGCAGGAGACAACGGTCCCAGGACAAAGAAAACTGCCAAGAAACTTCCTCCCTGGACTACTCCAATTCTGGGTCTGGTTTTCCATCCAAAACCAGTCTGGACGAAGCTGCTTAAGTAGCAGGGATGGGTGAGCAGCTGGGGCCAACAGGAGGGAGTCCTCACTCTGTGAGTTGGCTCAGAAGCAAAGAGGCTGCCCCTCTCAGCCGCTAGACTTGCCTCTATATCCTCTGCTGGATGTTTCCACATGTCTGTGAAGGGCCCAAATTGGAGACACGTTTCATTGCCCTATTCCCCAACCCCCATCTGCACACCACCAGCCCACCTCCAATCTAATCAAGGTGCCCTGCTCTTCACACCCCTCTTTGGTCCATGCCCCACAGGATGAAGTCCAAGTTTCTTGGCCGGATTACAAGGCCCTTCAGATCTGGCCCCTGTCTACCTCTCCAGCCTCATCTCCTACTCCTCCCCGACCTGCATCTCTCTTCCAGCCACACCAGGGCACTCAGGGTTCCCATCCCCAGGCCTTTCCCCGTGCTGTGGCCTCTGCCCAAATGCCCTTCTCCTTCCTCTCAGCCTGGCAGAAACGTGCTGATCATTTCCGGTCCAGAAGCCCAGGGGCAATGTCGTCTCCTCTCAACCTTCCTAGTTTAAGACATTCCGTCTGTCTCTCTTCCTTGCCCCGACAGACTCCATCTACAAAACTACTCATCGATGGGCAATGAAAATAATTTTGGAACATGTGTCTGGCACTATGCTAGGCTTTTTTTTTTTTTTTTTTTTTTTTTGGTACCTTACCTCATTTAGTTCTCAAAGCATTTCACAAAAATAATTATTGTTCTCACTTGACAGATACGGAAACTGAGGTCCACGGAGGGCAGGGCCAGAACCAGACTGAAACTGCAGTGCGCTCACCTCTCCGGGAAGTGCATCCAACCCCAGCCGAGGTGGGGGGTGGGGGGCCCTCTCTCCTCGGGGTCCTGTGCCTGCAACTGCCGTCAGCACCCGCGAGTGGCTGTTTCAGGCGCCCCCGACCCCGACCCTTCACCAACGTGACATGCCACGGCCCCGGGCAGGGACCGGGCGGGCTGGGCTGGGTCTCCAGCACCCCGCAGTGTATAGACGCTCCATGTTGTGTCTTGATAACCAGATGGAAAGGTAGAGGCCGCTTGGGTGGCTTGGGAGCCCGGGCCTAACCTAACGAATCCCAGCACCAGCGACGCGAGGCGGGACCTTAGCATCTTAGCCAAGCGCAGGCCTGGCCTCGAGCAGACACCACCCGCTAAGGCGCTCGGCGGGCTGCACGAGCTCGGCGTCCGGGCCCAGCAGCCGCGGGTGCCCGGGGGACGGCGGCGGAGGGAGCCGGGAGCGGCAGCACGGCGGGGGCGCGCGTCCCGCGAGAGCCCCGGAGCCCGCGCCCTCCCGCGCCCTCCCGCGCCGCCGCGCGCTCCCGCTCCCGGAGGACGAAGGGCGGGCCGGGAGGAACGGCAGGCCCCGCCCCAGCCCGCGTCGGGCCGCCCCCGTTGTGAGGTGATAAAGCGCCGCGCTCCGAGCGCCGGGCGCAGTGGCTGCCACCGACGGCCCGCTTTCGGCAGCTGCTCGGGCCGCGACGGGCGGTGCGCCCCCAGCTCCCCGCGTCGGCGCGGTCCCCCGGCCGGCCCCCCGAGCTCGGCGCGAAGCCCTGGCCCCGGAGGCCGGGGCATGGGCCAGGGGCGTAGGGCGAGCCGGCTTCCCGCGGGGCCGTGAGCTGCAGCGGCTTCAGCATGAAGACCCTCATAGCCGCCTACTCCGGGGTCCTGCGAGGTGAGCGGGGCCGCCGGTGGGACAGGGGTCTGGGAGACGAGCCGTCGCCGCCCCGGGGGTCTGCAGGGCCTCGGCGGCTTCCATCCCGGGCTGGGAAGCTGCACGCGGGTTTTCGGGAAAGGATGTGACGAGGGCTGGGAGGCAGGCAGGAGTGTGTTCTTATAACGAGGGCACCTTGCTGGAGGACTGGCCAGTGTGCGGGTTGAGGTCCCGGCCCCTTTTCTCTTTTCTTTTCCAAAGCTTGCCCCTCCCAGCAGCTCACCTAGGTCGGGGAAGAAGGAAGGGTCCCGGTGACCTAGTCAGATGCAGGCAGCATGGTAGTCTGAGTTCATTCTTCACTCTGGCACTTATCAAGTTTTGAAACCCCTGTTACATCACTTTCCACCCCCCACCCCCACCCCCAGCTTGTGTTCCCCATCTGTGAGATGAGGTTGATATTTAACAACTCCTCCCCAACCCCCAGCACTGTCTGTGGCCCCTGCGAGTTCCCTCCCCTCTCTCCTCACCGGGTGGAGCATGCTATGAGAGACTGGATGGGACCGAGTGGCAAGGTTTTGCAATCTTCTGAAATAGCCACCAGACTGGGAACATGCCTGGCTGGGACAGGTGTGCCCACACTGTCCTCTGCCCTACTCCCATCCTCCAGCCAGTCTCAGGAGCCCACTCAGCAGCGACTGAGCCTGGCACCCTGAGAAGGTGGGGTGGGGGACCCTGGGTACCCTCCATGTGGCCCATGTTCCTGTTCCACCAGTGTGGAGCTGAGGCCCTTGGTGAATATGTATATTCACTTATAGCTGGAGAAATTGATGGGAAAAGATATACTTTCCGGAGGTTTCCTTAACAGATGCCTTGGCCAAGAGGGACTCTGGGAAGTGATCACTGCTGTCCTAGGTCTGTGTGTTTTGAAGTTTCCCTCCCTCCGCCTAAAGCTTTAATCTGTTTGCTGAACCTCTCCTACTTAGAGTTTTTTTTCCCTTCGGTAACTGACAATCACCTACCCTACCCACCTTCGTTAGGAAAATAGAACTTACTAGTTATTGGGATTTTGAAAACTAGAGAAAAATGGGAACAAACTAACAATGGCTGGCCAATCAACTATCCAAAAATGGCTTCCTATTGCTCTTTGAGTATATTCCTTCATGATTTTATTTATACACATTATATAAAGTTGAGGGCATCCTGCAGATATAGTTCTAAATCCTATTTTCTCTGAGTAGTTCCTCTGTTCCTCAGAATCACTTATAATCTTCTAGTAGCTGCAAAGTAACCCACCCTGGCACTGCATCACTGTTTAACTATGTCCTGGGCATTGGCATTGCCCTTGGAAAGGTACTGAGCTGCTGTTTCCATTTTGGGGGCAAGCAGCCTGCTCCGTGCATCCGGCCCAATAGCCTATGACAGCCTCTTCTCTCACTTAAGAGTGCTTTTCTGGGGCACCTGGGTGGCTCAGTCGGTTAAGCGTCCGACTTCAACTCAGGTCACGATCTCGCGGTCTGTGAGTTCGAGCCCCGCGTCGGGCTTTGGGCTGATGGCTCAGAGCCTGGAGCCTGCTTTGGATTCTGTGTCTCCCTCTCTCTCTGACCCTCCCCCGTTCATGCTCTGTCTCTCTCTGTCTCAAAAATAAATAAACGTTAAAAAAAATTTTTTTTTTAAAAAAGAGTGCTTTTCTGTTCACTGTGCCCTTTGATGCCCATGTCAGGGGAAGGAAGGGACTTACCCATGTTCATGCTTTTAAAAATGCTTTTGTCTCCAGGGGATGGGATAAGGATGCTCTCTAGGGTAGTCCTTCCCGGAGATCCCCTTCCCTCGCTTCTGCTGTCCACTGGCTGTGAGCTGCATCCTTCTAGGCGTTGTTGACTCTCATGTTTTTGACCTAGCACCTGTACTTCAGGAGGACTTGTAGTCAATAAAAGTGACCAACTCATTTAATATCCCCATGTTGTTTTCAGATCTTTACAACTTGTTCCCCCCCCCCCCCTCCCTTTTTTTTAACTGGCTGCAAGGAGAATTCCATCATGGGATGTAGCAAGGGCTGGTATGAAATGCAAACCAGTCACGTGGTAGCTCTCTGGACCTGCTTTGGTGAAAGGCTGGGTGGGGTAGGGGAGGGTGCTGAAGCAAATGCTATGTTATCTGGGCATCTTCATTAGATGGCTTTCTACATCCTTGGTCTTGGAAGACACTCCCCAGTTTGCCTCTCTGGATAAGTTGCCACCATTGTGAGGTGGTGAACACCTTGTCAGTGGTGATATTCAAGGAGAGACCATGGATTCTGTGAAAGGAAGTCCTGCCTTGGGTGAGAGATTGAAGTCGATACCTTGGTAACTAGTTTGTTGGCCAAAAGAGAAAGCCAGCTGTGGGAGCATGGGTAGGTGGGTGTCTGTTGGGGGAGGCGGGAGTCTGTGTTGGTGTTTTCTAATCTCTGAAGGACTATCCTGTGCCTGGGGTGGAGGCTGAGTTAGTCACATGTGCATTCCTGCCTTTGCCCCTGGACCAGAGGCTCTTCGGGACAGAACCCGCGGGCACTGCCTACATCCTCAGGGTTTAGCACAGGACCCAGCACAAAATCGTGGCAACTCCAGTAAAATTCTGAGCTGATTTGTTTGTTCGATGTGCCTCCAAAAAGCAAGACCAGGAACAGGGGTAGGATTACAGGGGGCAGGTTCTGATGTGATGGAGGAATCCTTTCTAATAGCTGTTGAGGACTGTAAAAGACTTGGTGTGGGTAAGGATCGAACTCCCCATTACCGGGGGTATACAAGCAGGAGCTCGGTAGGGAGTGAAACTAGGAGGTTAGGTTGTTGGCTAACTCTGGAACTGAGGGTTGACAGTCCCCTAACCCAATCCTGAATCATAGGAGAAGAATGGCACTCTCCTGTTCCCCTTTCCCCTGGTTCTTTGTAGATGTCTTTCTCCCCTGTACCACTTCCCTAACAGCACAGAGGCCACTTTGGGGGCCCTCTGTGCTGCCAAGGGCTCTTGTGTGCTGGGAAAGGAGGGCCAAGAGTGATATTTTCTTGGCAGGTTGAGTGACTCAGTAGCCAGTGTGGAAATCCTGCTCCACCTCCATCCTCCCACCTCAAATTCAGCAGCAAATACTTGAGTCATAAAATCAAAGCTATCTGTTCATGCTGGATCTGGCCCAGCCTTCAAGTTACCTGTGGGATACTGAGGGCCCCAGAGAAAAGGGACTGGTTCAGAGTTATTAAAGCGAGGCCTGGAATCTAGATGCATCTCCCAGTCTGTGATTTGCCTCCTTAACCAAGAGAGAGGTGGTGAGGGGCTGAGCACAGGGTTCTGGCTATTGAAGACCCTCAGCAGTTTCCTGAAGGAGTAAAAGTTGCTCCCAGTCTCCATGATGGGGTGGTAGATCCCCTCTTCCCAAGCTTTTGGAGGAAACACCCCCAGCTGCCCTGATGGATAGAGACATCACAGGCCCCCAGAGCTCTGATGATCTGCCCCAGTTGCCCCTCATCATACATCAAACCTTCAAAACTCTTCCATGAGGTCATGAAGCCCCCACCACCTTACAATATCATCTCCTGCCATGCTGTGCTCCAGAACTGCTAGTGGTCTTCCTGTTCCTCCAGCATTCCCACTAGTTCTGTCCTACCGCAGGCCCTTTGCACGTGCTGCCCTTCTGCTCAGATCTTTGCATGGCTGCTTCAGATCCTTTAGTCTCCTCTCAGAGACCTTTTCTGACCATGCCATGTGTAAAACTGCCCCCTAGTTGCCACAACTTGTTTTATTGTTTATAGCCCTTATCGTTACCTAAATTATCATGTGTCCTTATCTGTTTAGGTAATTGTCTCCCCCATAAGGTTGTCAGCCCCTCCGGAACAGGGACCTTGTCTTTGTCAGTGTTGTGTCCCTTGCATTTAGTATCGTGTATGTAGTAGGTACTCAGTAAATATTTGTTGAATGAGTGAATCATTAATGGAACCTCCGCCCTCCTGAGAGCTGCCCTGTTCCTCTTGGGAGGAAGCCCTGCTTTTAGCTTCAGTGTGATTCCTCAGTTCTTCTTCCAGCTGCTTCTGTGCCTGCTGGGTGCTGGGGCTGCAGCTGTTCCCTGCTGTGGAGATACCCTCAGTCTCATGAGGAGCTGGCTCCAGGGAGGAGTGCCAAGTGGGGGGACCTGGGCTCCTCATGGTCCCCCTTATCATTTCCAGAGCCTTAGAAGCCAGAGGTCCAGGATGCCAGCCCTAGCTCCCCTCTGGAATATGGCTGGATGGCCCACTCACCCTCTGGGGATCTCACTACCCCTTACAGAAAATAGCATCAAAAATCTCAAACACTCAAGAGTGTGAGGGTTTGAGTGAACATAAGCAGAAAGTCCTTTGCAAAGCAGCTCGTAACGAACTCCAGTTCATCCTTGTCATTCATCCTGTGTGACATACACAGCAGGCTCCCTCCACTGGAGAGTGGCACCTTCCCTGCTCTGATGCATCCAGGAGGGCTGTGCCATGGTGGGGACTTGGGGTGTGGACCTTTCGGTTTACTGATGGAATGCCTTCTGTATGTCAGGCTCTGTACTACGCACGGGTCGGTCTGTCCTGGTCCCTGACTTTGATGGGGATGTACACAAGATGACAGTGCACCGTGACGCACACAGTGATGGGGAAGGAGGCATGGGGAACTGTGGAGGCCTGATGGTGAGGGCGGGGCAGCTAAACCATCTTGGGTCAGCGAAGGCTTTCTAGAAGAGGTAACATTTAGTCTGGATATTGAAAGATGAAAAGGCATTAGCAAGGCAGGCCAGAGCATTCAGGTACAGGGAACAGCATAAACGGAAGCATGAGATATGGGTGGGATGGGCAGTTTGACTGCAGGGCCTCTAAGTGAACATGGGCTGAGGCCCTGGTGCACCGAGAGGCAGAGACAAGGGAGACAGAGGATGCTGTGTCCAGGCCCCGGGTGGCTCGTCTGTAACCACCCGGGGGGAAGATTTGAGAGCTCCTGGGAAAGGTGCGCTCAGAGCTTCTTGGCCTCCGGCACTTCTCGGGTCTCCTGGGTATGCAATGCTGCCGGCAGAGCTGAGGGCCTGGGGTCTGCCACTGAACTGCTCTGCAGCCTCAAGAAGCCACTGCCCCTTCCTGACTCTCAGTCTCCTCATCTATGAAATGGGCAGAAGCATAATAAGAGTAGCTACCCAGGTTGTGGTGCAGATCCAAGGAAGCCGAACCCACAAACCCTTTGGGCAAATCAACAGAAGGGGGAAACATGAATTCCTTTCATCATTAGAGCAGATTTAAGCATCCTGAGTACAGGGCCAGGAGCCTAACTCTGCATCTGCTTCCCACGTGACCTTGGCAAGACCCTGCCCTCTTGGGACGTCAGGCTCCTTATCTGTACAGTGAGGAAAGCTAGATGAGCCATTCTCCTTGGATTTATTCCAGCTCTGCTGCAAAAATATGGTTTCAATCCTGCCTCTGACTGCTGGGGGACCCTGGGGCTCAACCTCCTCCCCATTCCCATTCTCTATTTGTCTTTGTGAAAGTGGGCCCGTGTCTGCCCTGGGCCCAAGTGAGGCCCCAGAGGAGCCCGGCTCCCCATACTTGCTCATGGATTATGATAGGGGCCTATTTGGAGACTTCTGGGTGACATTCCCGAAAGGCAGTGGTATTGCCATGGCAACCCCTCCCACCTCGGTAGCTATTTTTTTTTTACTGTGCCAGAATGTGGGGGTGGGGAAAGTGGGCCATTGGGGTCCTCAACAATCACCTCCAGGGTTCCAGAATCTTGGGCCCATGACATCCCAAGAGCCCCACTTTCCCGACCTCACCTCCCAGGACCCTACCCTACTTCATGAAAACCAAATACTTGGAAGTCCAGGCCTCTAGAATAGCCCAAGGAGGGGCTTGTAGTCCCTTTAGGGGATCTTTTGTGGCTAAAAATTCATTAGCAGATTCTAGCAGAGCACAGAAGGCTCAACTTGTCAGGACCTCAGATTTTAGCTAATCCAACCCAAATCCCTAATTTAGGGCCAGGAGGAAAGAGGGAAAGAGGAGGCCCAGGAATCCAGCCCATCTGGATATGGAGGACGCCTCGTCCCCTGCCAAGATCCTACACAGGGGGTCCTGAAGACTGACAAGCAGGAATCCACTGAGCTCATGCAGACTCCTGAGGCCAAGCCAGGGGCTTCCCAGCCCACAAGCCCACCACAGCTGTATGTTGGCCTCCCCTTTGGGCCAATGGGCCCTGCTTTAAGGACACCTAACCCTTAAAGGGGACACTATTAGTCTTTCCAGGAAAGAACCTGGTGAATGGCCAGCTCGTGGCCAAGGGGCCCGGAGGCACCATCTGCAGTTAGCAAAGGGGATGGAAGGGGTGGACAGCAGTGTTCTTGGCCTTGGGGATGGAGCCCAGGACTCCTTGGCCTGGCATTACTGGTCCTTCATGGTTCCCTCTCTACTCTGTCAACTAGACTCATCCACTCACACAGTTGCTTTACTCTAGCCTGGCTGAGCTATTTGCAGTTAATTCCTCAAATTTGTGTTCTCTTCCTTCTAGGCCTTTGCAAATGCCATTTGTAGGACTCCAGCACCTGAGGTCCTGACCCTGTACCTCCCTCCTGTCAGCCTGGCTAATGCTTACTCATTTACATGTCACCTGACCCATTACTTCTTCCAGGAAGGCATCTCTGAGAACATCCTCCAGCACAGGTTGCCCCCCCCCCCACCCAGATTCCCCAGCCCTGACTTACCATCTGTGCCTGATTGTTCACAGACCTGTCTCCCCAGCCATAGCAGGGGTGTGCTGCCCAGGGGCAGAGCCCAGGCTCCAGCAGGTGCCCAAGAAGCAGAGGAGAAGCAGAGTCTGGCAGCTCCCATCCAGTGTAGTGCCTGGCCTGGTGTGTAAAGGGTGCTTAGAAAGCACCTATTGAATGAATGGTAGTGTTTGGGGGCTCCGTCCTCTCCTGCACTCTGGAACCTGCCACTGCCGCTCCTGCATTTAACTCCAGCCTGTCCAGCTGGAGGAGATCCGTCCCTCCGGATTGCCCAGGAAGCTCTGGTTGATTCTCTGCCATGGCCCAGGTCAGTCAGCTGTGGACAGGGCCTATCTCTGTGCTTGTCCAAGCCCTATTTATTCTTCTCCGTCCCCTCCAGTATCCAGTCATACAGTGAACACCTGGCCAAGCACCGGCTCTGGACCTGACCCCATCGTGGGCACAGGGACCCAGGTGAACAAGATGAGGTCCCTGCCGACAAATGCACACTCTTCCCGATAACAAGAAAGTCTAAGAGTAGTGGCGCGGCAGGCTTCCCCAAGGAAGAGTCGGCCAGGAAGGTTGAGGGAAGTCTGAGGTGTCAGCGCTCAGTGCCTGGCAGGTGTCTACCAACACGAGCTGAACGTCTGACCAGACTGGACCCGAGGGTGATAGGACTCTAGCTGGGGGACTGCAGGCAGGGCCAAGGGTGTGGGGAGGCTTCCTGAAAGGAAGGAGTATCTGGCTGAGCACGTGGAGAGGTGTGTTGTGTGCAAGGCTTGCAGGAGCGCAGGCGTGGACGGGGACTCTCAAATCCCCTGGCACGTCCCCCTGGAGCCATGACTGGCCTTCCCATCACCACACTTGTGACTCCGGCCGAAAGGTGCTTGTGGGGGACCACGGAAGAGAACTTGCCTCTGGCCTTAAAGAAGCGGCATCTGTTAGGCACTTGGCCTGGCTTCCTGGACCTCCCTGGGACTAGAAGGGTCTGCCAGGGGTCAGTATGTCCATCTTTCTGCCTCTATGCATTCTCGTACCCAGCTCTTTGAAGTAGTTTGGGGCAACTTCCTTACTGGCCACTTGGCAGCTGATGTCTGAGGGCAGGGCTTAGGTCCAGGTGGGTCTGGCATCCTTGGGGTTGAGGACATGAGCAGGGTGATATCCCCCCCATCAAGAGACCCCTAAAGCTGTTCACGTCTCTTGACCTCGCTGGCATCTTCCTAGTGTCCATCAGAGTGCCAGACACTCTGTCCCTTTTTCGTAAGTTGTTTAGACTCCTCACAACAATCCTGTATAAGTAAGGATGACACTGAGTCTCAGACAGGGAAGTGCCTCTCAGGGTCTCAAAGCAGGCGAGAGTCAGAGCTGGGGTTTGAATCCCAAAGTGTGTGGATGCTAACACCTCTGCCTCTAGGCAGGGCAGGGCTTGTTATACCCATTAGACAGGAGAGGAGACTGAGGCTCACTTGATAATTACCTAGCGTTCACGCAGGTCTTTACTTTTTATGAAGCTCTTGCCTACACATTACCTCATTTAATCCTTACAAGAATTTGGCAGGGTGGGTATTAGCCCCACTGTACAGATGAGGAAACTGAGGTTTGCACAGGAAGTGACTCACCAAGGCCACACTTCCTGTAGGTTAGTGGCCACCTTCTCCCGACGCCCAGCCTCTCGTCCTCTGCACCTTTTCCAGGCTGGCATGCCCCCTCCCCAAATGCCAGTGTGAAGGTGGCTGGAAGAAGTGGTGTGGGCCATCCTGAGGCATGACCCACAGCTGTCCCTGTGTGCTCCTGCCTCGCGGAGGCCAGCCTTGCTCAGGGCCTCCTCTCCACAGGTCAGAGGATCCTCTTGTCCCCTCTCTAGCTCTCTAGTTATTTTTCTTCATAGCTCTCATCCGCGCCTGGCATTACATCACACATTTACGTGTAGGTGTTTTATCTGTCCCTCAGCAGGATTCAAGCCCCTGAACAGGCACGACACTGTCTGCTGTGTTCACTGCTATTTTCCCAGTGCCAGGACAGTGCCCGGCACCTCGTAAGTGCCCAGTGCCTCAGGCCTTATCTCAGTCCCCGCCCACCTTCTCCCAGGAGGCCGCTTTTGGCTACTCAAGCCCTTTCCGGCTTCCCTGTTTTCGGCTTCTGTTTTTGGTGCACGTGAACCCCGTTCCTGGGTGGTTAGCCTGCCCTTTATAATTACCTCTGAGCCTTTGGTCCCACAGTTGCCCCCAATCGCAACACCCACTTTTCCTTCCTTTCACCTCCCAGATCTTGTCTTCAAAGCCCTGTGGAGGCCGTGCTGCCTCCTTGGAGCCTCCTCAGCCAGTACCTCCACTCTGCCCCTCTTCTCATAACACGCAACCTCAGGACCATGCACATCTAGGGAAATTTTGCGCTTGTTCCCACTCTGCTCGATGGTGGAAGCAGTGACAGTAGCTACTGACAAATCATCCGACAAATGCCAAATGTACCATACGTGCATTTTTCCCCCATTTACTCTTCCCAGCAGTCCTGTAAGGTGGGGATCATTCTCCTCATTTTATAGGTGAGAACATTGAAGCTGAGGGAGGCTAAGTGACTTGCCTGAGGTCACAGAGCCATGTGGTATAGAGCTGGCCAAGGGTCCTTTCTCAGATTAAGGGGATTAGAGCTTAGATCCTGCCCCTGCATGTACAAGGGAAGTCCGGGAAGGCCTGGTTTCATCAGCCCGGGCGTGGCCTCCCGGTCACTGTGCTATCAGATGTTGGGCAAGAAGGTGTTCGCACACCCGTTCCCACTGCCACCCCAGCCTGAGCTCTGGGATGGAGGGTGTCTGGCCCCACTGCTGTAGGCAGCTGTGGCTTAGCCCTGGCGGTGGCAGCGTGACCTGTGGGAGCATGTGGGGGTGGAGGTCACATCCCTTGTACAGCCAGCCCATGGGAGGATGTCCCCAGTAGACTCGGGGCCCGGTTTGGGGCCAAGCAGGTGGCCCTCCCTCGGGCAGGAGCGTGTTCCTAAAGTCTGGGTGTGCACTGGCTTGTGTCATGGGGACCAGCCCTCGTTGGCTTGGCCTCATAGGAATGATGAGGGACGCAGAGCCCCAATACCAGCCTCGAGTCCTAGCTCTCCTGTACCCTGACCTCAGGCAATGGGTTTAATGTCTTTTGGCTTTAAGTTGCCTCAGTTTCCGTCTCTGTGAAATGGGGCTTGCCATCCCTGCCTTGTCTGCCTTCCTGGGGAGTGCCGTGGGACACCGAAGCCCCATATAGATGGGGTGGCTTCCTTGCTGGGTGTAAGAGAACTGCTCTGGGCTTCTCTGGCAGCTCCACTCCCTCTGCCCTCCCCTGATCTAGGAGTAAACGAGCTGTGTACAATAAATGGTGAGATGGATGGTGCCTGCCTTGGAGCAGCTGGTTGAATTAGCTATTGGGAACATTTCTTCACAGGACTCGTGAAGTTAGTCTGTGGCTCGGCTTGTCTCCTTCCATGAAAAAAAAAAAAAAGACATGTGGGTAGTGGGTTCTGTTTGCATCACAGGGGGGAACTCACGTTCAGGGAGGGAGAGGGAGGCCCCCTGCCCCCCCGCCCCCCGACCTCCACCCTGGCCAAGGTCCTCATTGAGGGCACTGGGGCCTTCCTGTCAAGCCACTTCCTGTCCACTAACTCGGACATCCAGGCCTTCAACTGCATCTGCGGCTCGTGGTCTGTTCATTCATGTGTAAACCTCTGTGAGCACCGTCTCTCACCAGGCCCTGCATAGGGCACATGGACGAGTCAGGTGTGAGCCCAGCACCCAGCAGACACTGGCAGAGGAAGCCGGCCAGCAGGACTGGTGCTGAGAGGGCGGGGAGGATGCTTTGTGCTGGGGGAGGCCAGGAGAGGGCGGCGTGGGAGCAGAGTAGACTGAGCTAGATGCTGTCACTCCCTGCCGGCCCCACCCGGGGCTGGAGGACAGTCAGGCTAAGTGTGAAGGCGGCGGTGGTGGTGGCATCTGATTGCACACCAGCTTCCGCCACAGCCCGGCAGAGGAGCTGCTGGCAGCTGGGTGCTGACCCGAGGGTACCCAGCTGAGCCTCACTTCCCATCTGCTGGGCAACTGTACCAAGCCTCTAGGTGGTATCCCCAGGAGTTTGAGCAATCGCAGAGATTGCTCATTTTACAGATGGGGAAACCAACGCCCAGACAGGTAAAGTGACTTGACCAAGGTAACACAGGAGTCGGTGGCAGAACTGGGACTGAAACCTGGAGGCCTGCTACCACTTCACTCACTCCACAATATACCTGCTCCTGGTCTTCCCCTGTGAAGGAAAACAGGTCATTCATTCTCCCCATCCCCCCCCCAGCTTTCCCCCCACTTGGTTGTGGGGAGAAGAGAGAAAGAACTCGGGGGACCTGTGGCATAGGGACAGAATCCAAGCCAAATCCAATTTGCCCGAATTGAGTCCTGCTGTGCCACCCTCTGGCTAAGTGACCTTGGCCCTGTCACTTTTTTATCACCTTCCAAGTGGGAGTGATGATGCCAAGCTCACAGGCCTGGTGAGGAATCCGAGCGCCGGTGGATAGTACTCTGTGGGTCACGTGGGCAGCATGCCTCTCACCCGGTCGTGAAGAGAGGCAGCTGGGGGGCCTGAGGAACAGCCAGATCAGAGACCTGCTCCTCCTCTCACTCAGCAAACCTGTCTTGGTGTTTGCTCTGGGCCAGGCGCTGGCAGGCCACTGGGAACCCAGACATGGATCAGACCCAGGCCTGGCCGCATCATGGGAGAATAGATTTGTAATCTGCGGTTAGTACAAGGGGAGGGGCCATGGGACCCAGAGTGAGGACTCCTTTTCTCTCTCTTATTTCTCTGTTCCATGGGCCTCTCCTGACTTCATTCCAGACAGGCTTTCGCCACGGGCAGGGGACAGGTATGATGGCTTCTGACAGTTCCAGGCTTGCATGGGCTTCAGACTTCATAATCCCAGGGAAAGAATGATAACCTCTCTGCAAAGGCTTGGCCGTTCTGGGTTTCAAGGGACGAGCTGCCTTATCTCATTGTCAGGGTCTCCTCAGGTGGGCAATGCAAAGGGGCTTTCTGGGCAGAGGAACAATGGCTTGACGTCTCTTATGTTCATAGGAGGCTTCCACTGGGGCTGGGGTTGAGTGTCATGGGTAGGCCAGCAACAGGGCTGGGTTCTGTGGTCAGCCAGGCTGGGATGGTCTGGCCCAGAGGCAGCTGAGCGGGTCAGGCCTGAGGAAGGAAGGCAGCATCCCCCTGGCCTCCCACTCCGGGTAGCACCTCACTCTGACTTCCACAGAAACACCTGTCACTTCTCAGTGCACTTGACATTTCCTACTTTGTTGCAGAATGGGCTGTGGGAGATAGTTGGGATAAGACAGGGTGAGAACAGGCTGGGCAGCGTGGAAAAAACTGGCTCTGGCCGCTTGCCTTGGGGCTGGTGTGAGACCCTCCGGTTCCTTCTTTCTGTCTGGTTATTAGGGTGAGGGTCACACACCTTCCAGCACTCTGGCCACATCTAATTGTGAGATGAGCTTAGCAGATGGATTTGGATTAGGCATGAGGAAGAACTTGTCTTTTCAGTTGATTCAACGGGGGATATGTCACCAGTGGGGAATTACTGTGTGGCCTCTTCCCAAGCAGGAGAGCTCCATATGATGAGTGGAACCAGTCGGCTGGCCCTCACCCAGAGCCCTTTCCTTTTTTTTTTTTTTTTCTTTCAAAGACTGTATTTTTAAGTAACCTCTATACCCAATGTGGGGCTCAAACCCACAACCCTGAGATCAAGAGTTGCATATTCCACCGACTGAGACAGCCAGGCGTCCCAGTGAGCCCTTTCCTTAAGCACTCCTCAAGCTGCTGACCTCAGGGTCCTGTTTGCAGTAGGCATTGGTCCCACGACCATTGCCTTTTATTCCCTGCCCAGCAGAAGGTGGAGGTCCCAGTTCTTTCCCCCACCTCCGCCCCTGCTCCAGACTACCCTACCTGAGACTTTGGACTGAGGATCTTGTTAAAATGCAGACTTCGATTTGGCAGATGCAGGCTGGAGCCTAGATTATGCATTTCTAAACAGCACTCCGGCCGCACTTGGACGAGGAAGGTGCTGGAGTATATTCTGTCTTCTCTGCGGCCACAACACCAGGACCCAGACCTTAACTGCCACGGCTTTTGCTTCACTTCATCCAGCACAGCTCAGGAGGCAGAGCCAGCAGCAAAGCCATGACTTGGGAGGCCAGCCCTGGGATCAGGGGTTCAGGCCTGTGCTTGGGCCACACTTCTCTCCCCCATGTATTTACACAGGCCTTTCCCTACTTCTGGACAGGTTTGCCAGGCCCTGAGCATGACCTGTCTCAGATCTGCTGTGTCCCACGTACAAGTATAAGAGCTCTTTGTGCTTGGCACCTGCTGTAGGGGAAAGGGAGACACCATGAGCCAGGAGCAGGAATCCTGGGTTCCAGCCCTGGCTCCACCTCCTACTGCCTGGGTAACCCTGAGCAAGTCAGTGCTCCTCCTCAGTCACCTGAGCGTCCAATGGGGCCCTACTCGTTGACCCCAGGGGGGCCCTCAGGCTCTAGCATGGGTTTTGGGAAAGTGTGAAGGTAGAAAGGGCCGGTGGTGGTAGGGTTTTTATTTAGAGGGCCAAGGAGCATTATGCCAAAGCCTCTGGAATGCCTCTGTGGCCCAGCTTCATTTGCTTTTGTAAGTTCACATATGACCACCTCCATCCCAGTTATGCCGTGGAGTATACAGGGCTACTCAGCACCCATAGGTGCCATGCCCTGGGGATATGGCAAGGAGCCTTGGCGGTCTTGCCTGGGGTCACATAGTGAGTGGAACTGAGGTTTGAATTGGCGTCTGGGTCTTCTGCTGTTCCATGACCCCTTCCTCTGATCCATTAGACCAGGTACAGGAGACAGGACTGGTATGTCCGCCTTGAGGTCTGGTGTTATATGTGTGTCTCCTAAAAGTCAAAGCAATTGTTAACTCTCAGCAGATGAGGGTTATGTCCCTTTCTAAATTCCGCTGTGACCTTGTTGCTGTCCAGATTTTGAAGAAATGCAAAGGCTTGAGTGTAAGCCCCTAAACCCTCTCCCAGCAGTAGGCCAGGATGAAAAGTCAAGAGACCCTCAAAGACAAGATTGTGACTCAGTGCTTGGGCCTTGCAGAGTGGCTGGTGTGAAGGAATGTTTGACCAGCGCACAGGAAGCACTCAGTGAAGACATATAGAGTGCAGGGTATGCAGTTGGGGCTCAGCAGATGTGGGGGTTTGAAGTGACCCACTTCCTTTGGCCCAGATGCTGAAAGAAGTAGGCTATGGGTGAGGAGCCTCACCCACGCTCTCCCCCAGTTCTGCCTTTCCTGCCATCACCAGGCTTTCTGGTCCTACTGCCTATTAGCCACTGGAGTCCAGGGCATCATCCTGGGGGCACGGCCAAAGAGCCAATTAAGTGGGCACATTTTGGCCTAACTTCTAGGCTTGGCACCTGCTTGGTAGCAAACATAATTACCACCCTCACTATCCCAGGCTTCCTGAAGCTCACTGGCCATGGGGTCCTTTAGGGAAGCAAAAGCTCCTGCTCCGTTCCTCTCTGGGCCCCAAGCTCTGGGCACTGAGATGAAGCTGAAAGTGTAAATCCCTCTGAAGGTGGTAATGGTAGTGGTGGTGTTGGGTGGGGACAAGAGGGCTGGGACTGCTGGAAAAGGGGTCGTGAGGATGAGAGGGGGCAGGGACTGGGGTACTCAAAGTACACTTGGAGAAAAAAAACATTGCAAGTTGGATATTGAACCTCTGTCCTTGGCCTCACAGGCACAGATAGTAAAGATTAAATATTTGTACTAGATCCAGATAAAGGATAAGGACAGGAGTTTGATTGGGGTGAAAGGGGGAGGGAAGAGAACTGGAAATTATGGAGAGCTTTCCCCCAGCCTCTTTGGATACTTCATTTGGTCTCCAGAATGACTCCACGAGGGGAACACCATTCCCAATGGGTATCTGTCAAAGCTGGGGCACAGGGAAGTATGCGAACAGCCCGGAATTACAAAGCCACTGGGTGGCAGGGCTAGGATTTGAACCCAGGGCTGTCTGATTTTGTGGCCCATGCTCCTCTCACATGTAGGAAAGTGTGTATGTGGGGGTGGGTTTGTGTTGGGAACTCTGAGGCTGGAAGAAAGGGTGGCAACAGGCTGACCTGTCCCCTCTGCTACAGGCACTGGTTCCAGCATCCTCTCCGCCCTCCAGGACATCTTCTCCGTCACTTGGCTCAATAGGTCCAAGGTGGAAAAGCAGCTGCAGGTGATCTCGGTGCTACAATGGGTCCTGTCCTTCCTTGTGCTTGGTAAGCCAGGGCTTAGCGGGTGAGGGCAGGCAGGGGCCTCCCCAGCAAAGGTGAGAGCAGGAGCTCTGCTCTGCAGGGGTGAAGTGTAAGAGCATCTCTTGGGTGCCCGATCAAGTGCTCTACCCGTAGGCATGGGTGAGGACTCAGTGAGATGCAGTGGGAGGCGGTGGTACAGTTCCCATTTCCCAGATAGGAAACCCAACTCTCACGTAAGGTAAGTAACTTATCCCAAGTCACAAAAATTTGAATCCACCTCTGTAGGACCCCCAAAGCCTGTGTTTTTCCCACATGCCACACTGCCTACCCACATCCATTTTCCATTAGGTGTGCAGCTTTGCTTTAGTGTGGTACGGTGCGGGTTTGAGTCGTGACTCTACCACAGGCAAGCTCTGGGACCCGGAGCTCTCTGAAAGTGTTTCCTCTTTGCAAATGTGACAAAAGTGCTGCTGACTCCATGCGTCCTTTGTGGGACTTGAAGACAAAGGATGAGAGCCTGCAGCACAGGGCCTGGTCACGGTGGGCCCCCGTTGTATGGGAGCTGCTGTTGGGATGTGCCCTCAGACCCCCTCCCAGCTGTCAGTACCCTCTGCCCGACACGGTCCCCAGCTACTCCCTCTGGCGCATTTAAAGCCTCTCTCTCTCTCTCTCAGCCCCTCCCCTGGCAGTGCTTTGGCTACTACAGGTCCAGCTTGGTCAAGCACTCGTTCCCTGGCCCTGGGCTGCCAGACCAGGGTTGGGCCGTGGGGGATTGTCTGGGAGGAGGAAAGGGCCGCTGTGCGGGCCAGCCCCTGCTCTCCCAGCAGCCTCGCTTCTTCCCCAGGCTCCTGTGTTCTCAGCATAGTGAGTGGCCTCCCAGCAAGTCAGGGCAGAGTATCACAGAGCACATTCCAGTGCCTGTGGAGAGCCCTTTCGGGCACACCACTCTTTAAGATTGTCCGGGCTGATGGGGTTTATCACGAGTTACGGGGTCAGTGCAAAGCGGCTGTCCTTCCAGGAGGCATGGGGGCCTCTGAGACCACATTTCCGGGGCAGTTCCGTGCTGCCCCTCCCTTCCTTTGGCGGGCAGAGGGATGGGACAGGGTGCTGTTTATCAAGCCCCCACAGTGTACCAGGCACTTGATGCGCCTTTCCTTGACTTTCTACTTCACAGGTGAGGAAATGGAAGCTTGGAGGCTCGGTGACTCTCCGAGGCTGTGAAGCCCGTTAAGTGGCACAGTTGGGATCTGGGTAGAAGCCCAGTGCACCCTCCAGGGAGCCCACTTTCCCAGAGAGCTCAGAGTTAGTGGACCTGGTCTGAAATAGCCCCTTTTCACCTTTAGGCCCAAGAGTGGGCTTTAGGGAGAGGACCATGAACCCTCCAAATTAGGTGAAGAATTATATGTGAGAATATGTGTACCTTTTTCTGGGGTGAAGGGCAACTACGGTCCTCAGATTCTTACAGGGACTTTACGAGGTCAACACTGGTCTGGGGAACAGAGCCCATTAAACTGGCTCCCTTAGGGCTCAAACTGCCACCTTGGACTACATTTGGCCACTTATAAGGGTCCTAGAGTAGAGAGCCCAGAGGGGCAGAGCCTTACCCAGAATGAGGAGGAAGTAGTGGGACCAGGATAGGACCCCATGGGCTACAGCCTCCCAGACACCTGCGCAGCCTGCTGTAGCAGGTCCCTCTGTCCCCACTCGTACCAAGAAGCCCCCACTATCCCCGGCTTAGTGGGTCAGAGCGTGGCTGATGGGGAGCAGAGCGGCAGGTAGAACCCCAGTCCATGCAGCGTGCAACAGGGACTGGCCTGAAGTTGAAGGTTAACAATTGATCAAGTCCAGCATAGCCCGGAAACCGGCCCGGCATCTTCCCAACGCCCTCGTGTAGGTGGGACCCAAGCCCGGTTGGATGGGTAGGTGTGCTGAGCTGCCGCTAATTATTGCCCTGGGCAGCCCGCCACTCCTTCCTGCTCCCACCCAAATCTGCTGGCAGAGGCTCATCCCGTGTTACAGAGGCTGCTCTGGCCCCATCGCCTACCTCTGAACAGAGTGACTCTTTACCATTTTCGTGCAGTGGACTCCTCTGGCCTTGTGGCAAAGGCTATACGACTTCCTCAGCGTGTTTAAATGTGTCATGCAAAGGATAGGGGATTTCAGAGAAAACCAGTGATATTGAAGTGTAAATATGTGTGCATTTAAGAAATCGAATTAGATGTACAGTAACACATGTGCCTCTCTATTATTACGTTAAATAGAAAGATCTAGCAGCAGGCTTAATGATTACTACAATTTTTTTTATCGTTACTGTAATTCTTAAGCAGTGATGAGAATAAACCATTTTTTAAGATATCTGCCACTGCTGTAGATGGGATACGCAAGCACCTTTGTTCTCTATTGGTGTCACTGCTAATCCTACGGGGGTGTGTTACATGCGTTAATGAAGGAAATACGGACTTTCCCTAAGATATGGGTACAAATTAAAGGTGTTATTTTGTTCCCCATCCGAGGCTATGGATGTCCAGAGGGGACACTTAGCTGTGTGTTAAGTGTCCCAGAGGGGACACTTAGCTTAGGTGTGTGTCCCCAGAGGGGACACTTAGCTTCCTTAAAAGCTCTTTTTCACATCGTCTCATGTAACCTTCCCAACACCCTGTGAGAACATTGAGGCTCAAGGAGGGGCCGCACCTGATGAGTGGCGGGGCTAAGGCTTCATGGAAGAGCACGTCCGCACTCATCACGGGCCTGCTGCCTCCCTGCCACTGAGCAGTCACAGGCCACCCTGCTCACAGGCCTTGGTGACGAGAGTTTTGAATCACCAGCTTCACCTAGATGTGGGGAGGGGGCGATTGTGAAGGTGGCCGTGGGCCTTCCACGCATGGAGCCAGCAGGGTCTTTAAGTTTACACTTCATGGACCCTGTGATGGGGCTTCCGGCTGCAGCCCTGTAGCCCACGATGGTGAAGCAGGGGGCCTTTTGTTCAGAGGACTGGGGTCAGGCTCTGAGAAAGGAGGCCATTTGGTGGGTTCAGGTCATTTTTTGTTCAGGAAGCCTTTTCTGGGCTGATTGCTAGGGCTGGAGAGGTAAGCAGGGCACTGTTCCAGCTCCCAGGGAGCTCAGGCTGAAGGGCTGTGTGCAGGAAGTAGTCTGGCGCATGCTGTGGACATGTGGGGCTTAGGGAGAGTGGCCACCTGGGCTGAGAAAGTCCAGAACTAGCATACAGTCTCTAGATTCTCCATTGGTTCTCTCTCTCTCCACCCAGGCTGCCTTAGCACCAGAGTGAGGACAGTAGGTAGGGATTCTCACCCTCCCAGAGAGCCCAGACGTTGAGGCAGTGGGGCATCGGGGCCTGTGGCTCAGCATCCCCTGGTCATTCTTCCCTTTAGGAGAGTTGGGGGTTTGATGGCAGCTAGATTTCCAGGATGCTCAAACCCTAGCCTGAACCTCAGGGCCCTCCCTGCCCAGGCCCTCCCTGGAGAATCCGCCTGGCCTCTGAAACAGCTTGGGTGCCTATTGGAGTCTAGAGGGCTAGAATGGCCCTTGTCCCAGGCTTAAGAAAGGGCACCAAAGGCAACTGCTCAACAGGGTGAGTGACTTTGTTAGTGACCTTAACTTAGGCATAGCCACTCACCAAGCTGCTTCAAATACTTCACAGTTTGCCTTTAACAAAGTTTTGTAGACCGCAAACACTTCCCTAGAGATTCACCTTCCCCATCTGTGATGTCACGCTCCTAAGCTGGTCCTGAAAAGCTGGATGCCCGGTCACTCTATGTTCATTGCCCCTTCCAAGATAGTTGTGCTGTATTCAGCTACCTTGAGAGAGGTTAGCTCAGGAGTAGAACAGGACTGGATTGTGGATGACAAGGGCCCACCATTTTCCTGCTCTTAGGCTCATGGAGAGTCTGTCCAGACCTCCCCTGCCCCTCATTAAACCAGAGAAGGCTCAGCATAACGGGAAGAAGAGAGGGCATGGGTTGCAGAGCCGGGCAGCCCTGGAGCACCCATGGCCAGCACAGGGCCCAGCAGAGTGGGCATACAACAAGGGTTGACTTCGCCCCCTGAGCAGTGGAGAGGGTGCTAGACGGAAGCCACGCTTCTGCAAGCATGAGTACCTGCTGCCCCCAGCCCTAGACTGAGTGCCAGGGAGCAAAGATGTGCCCCCCTTCCCTAGTGTGAAGAATTCAGAGGTGAGAGGTCCGTGTGGAAGGGTAGTGTGATACTGGAGAACAGATCTTGAAGAGATCTGGTCTGAGCTAGACCTTGATGGCTGGGTAGAAGTGGGAAGAAGAGAGGCCCCGAGGAAGCCGTCTAGGGGCCAGCCATGAGGTAAACCAGCTCTGGCACAGACCTTCCTTCCTTTCTGTGCCACGTTATTCAATGTTAGGGCCAGTAGACCCAGAAAGGAGTGATTGCATGGAAGCTGGACCCAGACAGTCATCTGAGGGCCCTGTTGGGGTTTTGCAAGGGGGCCTATGGGCTCTGGGCTTTGGCCTGGGACTGCCTGCTGCTCCATTATGTTGGTAGAAGACGGCCCTCCTCCTGGGGCAGGAATCCATCTCTGTCAGGTCCCTCTGGTGGCAGTCTGGGGCTTCTGATTTGGGGTGAATTTCTTTCTTTTTTTTTTTAATTTTTAATGTTTTTTATTTTTTGAGAGGGAGAGTAAGAAGGAAGGGGCAGTGGGGCGCCTGGGTGGCTCAGTCGGTTGGGCGGCCGACTTCAGCTCAGGTCATGATCTCGCGGTCTGTGAGTTCGAGCCCCGCGTCGGGCTCTGTGCTGAAAGCTCAGAGCCTGGAGCCTGTTTTGGGTTCTGTGTCTCCCTCTCTCTGACCCTCCCCCGTTCATGCTCTGTCTCTCTCTGTCTCAAAAATAAATAAAAATTGAAAAAAAAAAAAAAAGGAAGGGGCAGAGAAAAGGGGGGACAGAAGATCCAAAGCAGGCTCTATGCTGACAGGCTGACAGCGGGGTTCAAACTCATGATGGTGAAAACATTATCGGAGCTGAAGTCTGAAGCTCAACCCACTGAGTCACCCAGGCGCCCTGATTTTGGGTGAACTTCTAAAGCCTGGTGCAGATTATGGTTTTACTGGTCCAGCTTGAGTTTGAATCCTGGCTCTGCCACCGTCCTGCTGGGTGACCTTGGGCATGTTACCTCCTCCTCGAGCCCTAGTGTTCTCATTTCCAAAATGGGATAAAGTCCCCCGGCCTCACACATGAGACAGTGGCTCCACCCAAGTCCTGAGATGTAGAGGCACTTGGCAGGTCCCTCCCTGTGTCCATGGTAACGGTGGGGGGGGGGGTACTGGGGTTGGGAGAATGTGCGAGGAAAGGCCAAGAAAGATCAGCTCCAAGGATGGCTTCCCCAGCACTACTGCCCAGACCACATGGAGCCCATGAGCCCCTCGACACCAGGGACGCCCATCAGAATCCAGATGAGGCTCTTGTCCCCCGGGAGCCTGCTCCTCCCCAGGCTGTGGCTACAGGCCTTCTCTGCCCGCGGCCCCAGCTGTGCCTGGGCCCTGTCATTGGTGAGCCTTTGCCCAGGGGGAAACTGAGCCCCCCCCCCCCCGGGGACCACAGGGTCTGATCTGTGGCCATCTGCTCCCCCACCAGGAGTGGCCTGCAGCGCCATCCTCATGTACACATTCTGCACCGACTGTTGGCTCATCGCCGTGCTCTACTTCACCTGGCTGGCGTTTGACTGGAACACGCCCAAGAAAGGTGAGAGCACAGCCTCCCAGCCCCACCCCCTCGCCCTTGGGATGCTCCCTCCTGCCCACCGTGAACTTCCTCAGCGTGAGTGCCGCCCCTTTTTCCTTAGCACTTACTGAGGGGAAAGCCTGGAGCCAGCCCAGGGGGTGGTCTGAGGGGTTAAAAGCCCCTCAGAGGGCACCACCCTGGTCCTCAGAGGAGCTCCCATTCAGTCAAGGGTTTGCATAACGTGAGGGAACAAAGGTGGCAAAGAGCCTGGCAGGAAGCGGGGAGGAGATGCTCCACAGGGTGGTAGGCCCCCAACTCAGGGTTTCACAGGGGGTCTGTCTTATCTGCCTTGCCCACGCGTCACCCGCCCCTACTCCCACTCCTTCTCAATGCTGTATTTTGTTTCCTGGAAGGTGGCAGGAGATCACAGTGGGTCCGAAACTGGGCTGTGTGGCGCTACTTTCGAGACTACTTTCCCATCCAGGTAAAGACTTGTGGGTGTTACCTTGGGTATCAGGACAGAAATGGTTGAGAAATCGGAACTTAAGCCTTAATTCATCCATCCACAGTTACCAAGTGTGCTCAGCTGAACCATGTGACCGCTTCCACTATGAACATATGTTCATATTCTACTCCAACTGATGCAGGATTTGAGGCGATTTGGGATACATACAGTGTGATACCGGGTAAAAGGAAAAGTCAA
Source organism: Panthera pardus (assembly GCF_024362965.1). Lineage (NCBI taxonomy): Eukaryota > Metazoa > Chordata > Mammalia > Carnivora > Felidae > Panthera > Panthera pardus. The sequence goes on from NW_026526677.1 coordinate 59,090,813, forward strand.
GACTTGAAGGAAAAAATACTAGTATTTCAGCCATACGAGTCCAACAAAGTTGCAGAGGTTGAGCTTCGTGGTCAACTCTGAGCTTCCTGGCAGCCAGGGCAAACGTGGAAACATGATAGTTGTTGGTTTTTATTTTGGGAAAGGAAGAAGCTTGCAAGTTTCTTGGGGAAACAAGACTTGTTCTAGCATTTGGGTAAAAGAGGTTTCGGACACTGAGATCCTTCGTGATAGAAGGAGCACATACAATAGATATTATGGCCGTTGCTTGTCTGCCTTTGAGTCAATATTAAAGGCACAACTTAAAATGGCAGTGATTTATCAAGATCAACACTAAGGTAGTTTCAAGTCCATCTGACCTGAACCACGGGCGCAACTTAAAGCAGTAAGTGTGAGGGGCATTTTTTTCCTTCTGAAGCTCTTGAAGAGTATCGCTTCTCTCGGCCAGTTGCAGGTAGGTCGCTGGGGCTCATGACCCTGGGAATTAGGGCCCAGGAAATGAGATGTGCAGTGAAAGAAGAGCGAGGCCCTGGTTGCTGAAGTGCTCAGGGGAGGCTTCTGGAGGACGTGCTCCTAGAACTCCATCTTAAAGAGGAGTAGCACCGAAGAGGCATGGAAACCAATGAGCACATAGGCACCTGAGTTTGAGAAGAAGTCTGGAGTGTGGGGGATCTTGAAGAGGTAGAGTGGAGAAGGAGGATCTCCATTTATTGGGAGCTTTCTAGAAACCAGCACCTTTCTTCAAGGAGTTCCCTTTAAAACCCCCACAGTACCCTGTGAGCGGGTATTCATTTTATCCCCCTTTCACAGAAGAAAAGCCTGAAGGTCAGAGAGTAATAAAGCTGAATGAAGCTAGGAGCAATTTGAGCTGAAGTTCCAATTACTGTCTTGCCTCAAGTCTGGACTGTTCCCATCACAGCACACTGTCTCCCTATACGGCAGAGCTGTAGGAAAAAAGCTCACGTAGGTACTCAGGCTTGCCTCAGGCTTGGAGGATGTAGGCTCGAAGAGCCCAGTGTGACCTTCAGTGAGGCACCGTCCCTACCAGCATGCAGTCTCCCCATAGTCTCCCCAACGTAGTCTAAACCTAAGTTGGTCTCTGAGTTTTCTTTCTTCTGTATCATTGGCTGCTCTGGTACACACTGGTCTTCTAAGCACCTGTCTTCTCTGGGGCCAACCTCAAGGTCCTGATGGTATAAATGGTGGCTTGGCCTGGACTTTTTCTCATCTTTTTCTGGCCGTCGGCCGATAGTTTACAAGCCAGGCTGGCAAGGCAGAGGCATGCGGGCCATGGTGCATGTGGGCAATGCTGGGGGGGTTGTAGCTAACTCTGGCAGAATCCTAAAGGTTTTTCCTGCAGGGGAAAGACCTGTCTGGCCAGCTCGCTGAGCATCCCAGCGCTGGCACACCCTAGCTGCTTAGGGTAACCCAGCAGAAGGCAGTGGGGTTTGAAAAGCAGAAGCAGTGTGTGTGAGAGTGAATGTGTGCAGGGTGGTGTATGTTTGCTGTTGTGAGTCAGCGACTAGACATCCTGGCATGCTGCCCGGAGGAGGTGGCCAGGTAACCCTCCATTCCTCCACTGTACTCAGTATTGGGAGGGCGTGCCCTTTGCACACCCCAGTCTGAGCCAGTTTCCCCAGGATCCTGGGGGCCAGAGTTCCCACTCCTGCCTTTCCCTGACTCCATCTCTCTGGCTGCAGGGGGTTCAAGGCTGTTGTTGCTGGGACAATACTGTGTCATAAGACCCAACCCGCTCAGTCTGGAAGTGAGAAAACTGAGTCCCAAAGAGGGGCCAGGTCCAGTCCAGGTTGCACGGGAAGTCTGTGCCAGCCTTAGTGCTAGAATGCAAGCCCCAGGCTCTTCCCCACTAAATTCCCATTGCCTGTTTCTCTGGAAGAGCTGCAAGGCCGGATTTCCCCATTGGATTGAGCCCCACTTCCTGGCTCTCCCTCTCTCTGCCTGCGGTTAGAGACCTGGGTCAGGTTCCTGCTCTGTCACTCTATTCATTGACCAACAGCTTTTGTTCCCTGTACAGCCCCGGGCTCTGTGCGAGGCATGGGGACACATAGGAGTCAGCCCTGGTCCCGTTTAGGTGGGCTCACGATCTGGCAGATTCTGCTAGACTGTCACTTTCTGCCCGTGGGACCACAAGACACACTTTCTCAAGCTCGCTGAGCCTCGTTAGCCTCACTTGCAAAATGGAGCTGTTATTATAATAAAAAGTAGTCAATTATGATTGGATGTGAGGGATTATGGCCTCTGTTCTCTCTGCTGGGACCCTTACCTCAGGGGCCAGGCCCCAGTGATTAGAGCAGCCTATCCCTCTGGAAACTTCCTCAAGGCCAGTAGCCTCCTCCACCCAGAACAGGATGACCCAGTGACCCTTGGTCAAAGCTGGGACAAACAGGTGCCCCTCCCGCTGATGTCCACATTTCCAAAAGAACCAAAACAAACCCTGTGTCCCTTTTCACATTTCCATTCCAAGAATTCACCTGGGAGTTGGAGCTGCAGGGCACATGTGAGCTGGCCCTGGGAGGGCCCCTAGGCACCAGGACCAAAGCCAGCCTGGGCATGAGGCAGGCCAGGGCATTGAGCCTCAGCCTGGGCTCTGCACTTACCTATTGGTGATCTTGGCCCAGCCCCTGATCCTCAGGGCTTCAGGCTCCTCTTCTGTGCAGGGAGGGTTTGGCCTTGGTGTCTTCACGTCAGGGCTGACGCCCTGTGGTGTTCTGTGTGGCCCTTCTGGTCCTCCCCCTTCTCCTGGCGTCATATCAGTGGTTATGGAATGATCTCTAGCTGTACGCACCCACCCACACCTCCCCACTCCCTTCTTTGCTTGGCACTTTGCCACTAGAGCAGCTCAGTGAGCCCTCAGAGCCTCCCTTCTCCCCGTGCAGGAGAGCTCATGTGTTAGCGGCAGCCACCAGGACCACCAGCTACCTGGAGGAGGAGAGGAAGTGCCTGGGTCACTAATCCCTGAGGAATAGGCAGGATCTTTGGAGAGGAGATTAGGAAAGACTCTCTGAGCTTAGAATTATCTATCTGTCCATCTGCTCATTTCCCAGACGGTCCTACTGAGGCCCAGGGAGGAGGGACTGTCCCGAGGTCCCAGAGCAAGGCAGGAGCAGGGCAGGTATGGGAACCAAAGCTGTTGGCTTCAGGGCCCATGTTCTCCCTCCTATGTTCCTCTGCCTTCGTGCAATGCTGTGTAAGCTTAGGCAAGTCTCTGCTCCTCTCTGGTTCTGAATTTCTTCCTCTGGTGCCAGGGTACGACAAGCCTATCTGCGCACCTTTCTTGCCCTAGGAGGCAGCGTGGGAGAAGCAACTTGCCAGGATGTGTTCCTCACTCATGTTAGCAAGCAGGCCTGGCCTGGGAAACTTCTGGGGCTGCGACTCTGCCATGGGAAACAGGGGACACAGGAGCCAGCGTGTCAGTGCCTTCCTTCTCCCTCCAGAATGGACGCTCTGTCCAGCCTTGGGGGGCAGGGGAGTGTGGCATGAAGACAGATCATAGCCGACCGGATGCCTGTTCTTCTGGTGACTGCCCCAAGGGCCGTTAACCTGCAGTGTACCTCGGGGTAGCACACTTAACCAAGTGCCCTACCAGATAGACACATGGGGGGAGGTGATTTAAAGAGCCAGCTGGGCTTCCACCAGGTGGCGCACTTGATCCCAGTGGCTCAGAGAAAAGCCCACTGGATGGCCTGGTCTAGAGGTGGGGTAGGATTCGCTGCAATCTCCTTTCTCTAGGCCTCAGTCTCTACCTTGTGATCAAAGAAACGGCCTAGGTCAAGGCTCCTCCAGCCCATTCTAGGTCTTGGACTCCCAGACCCAGCATTCAGTCTGGAGCAGGTCACCAATGCGGTGCTGGCTGCTCAGTTCTTACCTTGACGCCATCCCATCGCCTAGAAGCCAGCCCCAGGGTCCACTTTACTGCGAGCTAGTGTGGTGGGCATACCTGCTCCTCAGGAGGCAAAATCTCGGAGCAGTTTCCTTGCAAGGCTCGTGTAAAGCCAGGCCCCCTTTACAACCCCTCGCTGCCCCCTACCCAATAGTCAGGACCTACACTGCTGCTGTTTCCCATTTACGTAGGGGGCAGCTTTGAGTTGGTTGAGTTCTTGAACAACTTGAATGCTCTTGCCAAAGGCAAAGAGGAAGAGTAAGGAAGGCCCAAGCAACAGCGGGTGAAACTCATAGGGTGTTGCTCGCGCACATTCTGGCAGTTACCAAACTGGGAATGGTGCCGGCCACCATCGACACCGTCCCTCTCAGGCCTCTGTCACCTGAAGATTCAGATGTCAGCTTCCCAGGGCCAGCCACCAGCACCCCCTCGCCCCAGATTGAGCACAAGATCCTTCCCTCAGATGGGGGTTCCCAAACCTGGAGTCGTGGTAAATCCGGGCTCCTGACATTCTGCCGTTGGCCCGTGCCTTGCCTCTAGCTGGCACCAGTGCAGGGACGTGGGTACTTTCAAACACAGCAAGTAGGAATGTTATCGGTGTCACCCCTCTAAAGGCAGGGCAGCCCACAAGACCAAAATGTTCAAACCCTTTGACCCAGGAATTGTATTTCTAGAAGTTTGTCAAACAATCAGATATGTGGACAAAAATAAGATACTTATGGAAGCATTCTTTCTGAAGGAAATTTTAGAAGGTTTTTAAAGATCCATCAATCGGAGTTTGATTATAATTCTATTTTGTACAGCATAGCTGTGTGACAGAATAATGCAGCCATGAGAGACATGTTAATGAGGGATCATGGTAGGAAAAATAGTTATGATATGCTTGGTAGAAAAATGATATCAACCATGTGCCCTTAATTTTGTGGTTTTTAAAAAAGAGCATGTGTGTATTTGAATGACAAAAGGATTCAACATATCAGAGTGGTTTATCAGGATTGGAGATAGGACAGGTACTTTGGATTTTCTTTTTACTTCCCTGTATTTGAACACAAATTTGTTAATGTTTATTTTTATTTTTGAGAGAGAGACAGAGCGTGAATGGGGGAAGGACAGAGAGAACACCAGGCTCCAAGCTGTCAGCACAGAGCTGACACAGGGCTTGAACCCACGAACCATGAGATCAGGACCTAAGTCAAAGTGGGGCGCTTAACCGACTGAGCCATCCAGGCGCCTCTCCCATATTTTTTAAAAAATGTTTATTTATTTTTGAAAGAGAGAGAAAGAGAGAGTGGGGGAGAGGCAGAGAGAGAGAGAGAGAGAGAGAGAGAGAATTCTAAGCAGGCTCTGCACTGTTAGCACAGAGCCCGATGTGGGGCTAAAACTCACAAACTGCGAGACCAAGAGTGGGACGCTTAACCAACTGAGCCACCCAGGTGCCCCTTTTCCTGTATTTTTTAAATGCTCTATGATTATTTATTACTTGTCTAATCAGAAAAGAAGTGATATTTTCTGAGCCAAATGCCCTTGCTTTCCATTCCTTTCAGTGCCTCTACCCCTACCAAGTTCCTTGCAATGCTGGATAGGTGCCTCAGGGTATAGGGAAACTATACCACCCACCCCACCCTCCAGGCCACCAGCCCCAGGGGAGGGGGTAGCCCTCATGGAAGCCAGTCCTTCTTCAGAGCATCCCAGCTTTGTTGATAGTACCACAGGTCAGCTGCCTGGCCGTACAGCTGATCCCCCACCCCCACTGCGGCCGGCACAGGGCTATTTCTTGCCTGACTCCCCAGCAACGCAGCTGAGCCTTGCTGCCTGGAAGGAAGTTTCCATTCAAGCCAGCTGCATTGTCCCTTTTCTGCCCTAACTGAAGGATGTGGACTTTACCCCAACGAAAACTGGACACCCCTCTTTATCTGAGAGCGGCAGGGGTTGGATGAGGAGAATGGGTCCAGGAGGAGAGCAGGGTACAGATAAGGGGACCTGTTGTGTCTGGCTGGAGAAGTAAGGGCATGAGAGAGAAAGTTTCCCCCTCCCTTCCTGGGGACTCACAGTCGAAATGCCAATCGCCAAGAGTCTGAGGTCAGGTGTGCAGACACCCTCCGGTCCTTCAGGCCCAGAGTCTCATTGGGCATGACACACACAGTCCTTCCCCTGTCTCCTGGGCGTGCCCCGGTACCCTTCTCCTGGCAGTTTCCTCTGACCTGAGTTTTACCCTGCAGCTGGTGAAGACACACAACCTGTTGACCACCAGGAACTACATCTTTGGATACCACCCCCATGGCATCATGGGCCTGGGTGCCTTCTGTAACTTCAGCACAGAGGCCACAGAAGTGAGCAAGAAGTTCCCCGGCATAAGGCCCTACCTGGCCACGCTGGCCGGCAACTTCCGGATGCCGGTGCTGAGGGAATACCTGATGTCTGGAGGTGAGAATCTGCCTGCCCCTGCTGCACTCTTGTCCAGGCCTGAGCCTTTCCACTGAGCAAGTTGATAGAGAGGTCAGGAAGCCCACATACCGTGCCCCAGCGGCTGGTCCTGTGCTCAGAGGTGCAGTTGGCCATAGGCATGGTGGGTCAGGGCCGAGCAGGGTCATTCATGCATCCTTCAGGATTCGGTTTCAATAACATCTTCCCTACGATGCTTGCTCTGACTCCTTTTCTGGGCAACCCAGCCCCTGTGCTGCCCTTGGCACAACCTAATCACTTTCTGTGGATCTGTCCTTATCCACCGGCCTGCGACCCCTGCCACCCTGATTCGCTGGGATCCCCAGCACCTAGCAATAGCCTGGCAGTGTTAGGACCTCAGGGAATGTTTGCCAAATGAACAAGGTCCCTAAACAACCTTGTATCATTATCTCCATTTTACACATAAGTAAGCCAAGGCTCAGAAAAAGAAATAGCTTATGCAGGGCCATACAGCTTCTAGTGGCTGGGTTAGGTCTGGAGCCTAAGGCCAGGGCTCTTTCTGTTTATGTTTGGCTGTATGAAGGGGGTAGGGAGTGCATTTATGGGCAGCCCTGACTCTATGTCCTTCTCCCTGCCAGGCATTTGCCCTGTGAACAGGGACACCATAGACTACTTGCTTTCAAAGAATGGGAGTGGCAATGCCATCATCATCGTAGTGGGGGGTGCAGCCGAGTCCCTGAGCTCCATGCCTGGCAAGAATGCAGTCACTCTGCGCAATCGCAAGGGCTTTGTAAAACTGGCCCTACGCCACGGGTAAGTGCCTCCTGCACACACTTGCACACGCGTGCACACCAGCATGCACATGCATGCACAGCCCTCCAAAGCTTTGTTTGGCCCAAACAAAGCAACTCCTTGCTCCTAGAAGCAAGGCCCAAACCCCAGGAAGGCATAGATGGGAATTTGCCATCCTGTGGGAGAGAAGAGGTTGGATGCCAGAGCTTCAGACCAAGTTTGCCCAAGTGTAGCCTGAGTGTCTGAGTGGGGCAGAGATGCAGCCTGTGTTTCCTGGGCTCCTGCAGGTGGGCTACAGGCCAAGCTCATGTGCAAGACTGTGCCCTGGGGCCAAATAAGTCATGCTGCTGGGAGTTCAGAGGCCAGCAGTTAGGGTGTGACTGACTCTGGCTTCTCCTTTCCAGAGCTGACCTGGTTCCCATCTACTCCTTCGGGGAGAATGAAGTATACAAGCAGGTGATCTTTGAAGAGGGCTCCTGGGGCCGATGGGTCCAGAAGAAGTTCCAGAAGTACATTGGCTTTGCCCCGTGCATCTTCCATGGCCGAGGCCTCTTCTCCTCTGACACCTGGGGGCTGGTGCCCTACTCCAAGCCCATCACTACCGTTGGTGAGCTCCCCTGCCTGCAGCCCCTGAACTCGAGGTGCCCCACTGCTAGTTTGTGGTAGAGTTAAGATTCACATGCAGGCCCTCTGGCTCTGATGTCCATGCTCTAAACCACGCAGCTGTGGACATGTTTGGGTGCTGATGGGAACGGCCAGTGGGGGTGGAGATAGTTCCATCACTGTGAGCCAAGCAGTGCCAGATGAGAAAACAAGACTTAACGGTCCGTGTTTGCAGGGCCCAGGAGTCTGTCAGGGAAGATCAGGAAGACCAGTCTGTCAAGCAAAGACCAGGAGGGGGTGTGAGGGGAATGTACAGGGTGCTCTGGGGGGTGGCAGTGGACCTCCGAGAAGCGGTGACTCTTCCACTTCTAACTGAATAGGAATTATCTAGCAAAAGACAGGAGGAAGAGAGGTTTTTTTTTTTTTTTTTTTGTCAGAAACATTAGCTTAAGTGAAGTTCCCGCAGCAAGATTGTATAGATTTTTGAGGAACAGAAAGAAAAACATCAACATGACTGGAGCATAGTCCTCTGAGAAGTATAGCAAAAACTGGCAGCACTTGTCCCTCAGCTGTGTTGTTCTGGGTGTGTGTGTGTGTGTGTGTGTGTGTCTCACATGCCAGAGATCACACAAAAGTGTGTAGGCCGCAAGCCATGGACTTTAGGGGCCAAAGCTCACGTAGATACTTTGAGTTATCAGGGTCAAGGTGTTTTGCTTTGTATTTGTACAAAGACTAACTGCCTGCATCTTAGGTGACAGGACCCAGACTCACTCTTGACTCTTGTCACGTGCAAATCCTATACCAGGTCTGACCGCTCTGAGGCAGCAGGGACATATCCATGCACACGTGTGGCTGGAGAGGGACAGGCTCCTGTGGGCAGTGTGAACTAGTTTGCTCTTCACCTTAAGAATGGAAAGCTACTGGAGGGCTTTGGGGAGGAGAGGTTCAGAGTTGCATTTTAAAGTGATTCTTGGGCTGCTGGATAGAAAATGGGTTAGAAGGGTCAAAAATGGAAGCCACAAGACCAATGCGGGATGCCCCTGTGGTAGCCACTAGGGACGAAGGGAACGGCAGTGGTGATGAGAGAAGGGCATGCACTTGGGAGAAGTTTCCGAAATGTCTTTGCCAGGACTTTGGGATGAGTTGAATATGGAGATGCAGAAAATAAAGCAATGGATGGATGTATGAATGTTGGGCTCCTCCTCCCTCGGCACACTTTTCAAAGCATGTCATGTGATTTCAAAATCCTAAAGTCCTATGAGGAAGGAGCCCCATGTGACAGGTGAGGGAACTGAGGCTCAGAGGCAAAGTGACTTGCCTGGAGCAGACCAAGAGCAAAGCCATTACTCGGTCCCCTAACTCTTACATGGGACCTTCCAACTGAGTGCCTTCGGAGCAGCCAGTGTTGATCCCACCTGCTGCTTAGTGACTGTGTGGCCTGAGGCAGGTCCCTTCCCGTGCCCTGGAGCCTCCCATCTTCTCCCCTGTAACAGGGACAACCTGAGGTGGAGCACGTTTGGCACAGTTCCTGGCACATGGTTGGCACGTAGTGCAGGGTCACTGCTATCAACATCATGGTAGACTGTCAGGGGGGCCCGAGTGGATTGACTAACCAGAGGCCTCTGCCCCATCCCTGCAGTGGGTGAGCCCATTACCATCCCCAAGCTGGAGCACCCAACCCAGCAGGACATAGACCTGTACCACAGCATGTACATGGAGGCCCTGGTGAAGCTCTTCGACAAGCACAAGACCAAGTTCGGCCTCCCGGAGACTGAGGTTCTGGAGGTGAACTGAGCCTGCCCTCAGGGGCCAGCTCCTAGGAGGAACCAGCTACAAATCGTTTTCTACCAAGTTCTCGAATGCTTTTTTGTTCTGTAAATTTGGAAGCGTCATGGGTGTCTGTGGGTTATTTAAAAGAAATTATAATAATTTTGTTAAACCATTACAAATGTTAGGTCTTTTTTAATAAGGAAAAAGTGAATATTTCCAACTCTTTTAGTTCCAATTTGTCCTGTTCTAGGTGGTGGCTGACGCATTTGGGCCTTTATGGTTTCTCAAGCAATCCTTCTTCTTCCTTCCCCAAAATTACAGACAAAACTCAGTCCTGGTTAACTGGGAAAGAAGGACAGCCATTGGTGACTCAGACCGGGGTTAGGTTAACTTCTTTTTACTTGCAGGATGAGGGCCAGGAGCCACTTCTAATACAAACACCTCTATTCTAAAATACCTACCCCACACTTAACTGCCCGCCTGGCCCCTCATACCAAGGGGAAGACCTGGAGGGCACAGTTGTCCCCAACTTGAAGAGTGCAGTAATGAGCATCTGGAATGCTCCAGCTCCAGTCCAGTTAGTCTTTTAAATCTGAGGCCTCCAGGGTAAGAACCAGGGTGGCAATCAGCCTGTGCTAGGGACAGCGCTGTCCCAGATGCACCGCCTCCAGGATTAGTCAGCCACCACGTTGTAGTTGGAGTGACTAGTCTTCCACAGGGTGCTGACAACATGTGCCCAGGACAGACCTGGACTTGGCCTGATTCACATGTTTCCCAGTGGCCTCGGTTTGTTTAGCCCATAACCCAAGTATGAGTGTGAGGAAAGGGTCCCTCTTCCTGTTCACAGAGGGGCCTGGCCTTCTGAGCAGCACATTGGTCTTAAGACAGGAGGCCCCCGAACCCAAGCCTCACATATTTGTGCCTTTCTGAGAGGGGAGGAACCAGGGAAGAAACCCAGCCCCTCTGTGTGTTCTGTTTTCTCTTGATGAGATGATTGTCCCATGTCACACTTTTGTAAATTCCAAAACGAATAAACGAAAACGAGAGTTCTCTGTGAGTTATTGCTGGGACTTCACCTGCATCTTGCCCCTGACACTTGGGGAGGCTATGGTCCCATCTGGGCTCCCTGCCAAGCCTTTCCCCTTGCTCCTTTGGTCTACGTGGTCTACACGCCGTACGGTAGTATTGGTTATCTTTTCCTGCGTAACATATGACTCCACAACACAGTGGCTTCACACAACACTGTGTCCACCACACAATCTGAGAGTCAGTAGCCGAGGTATAGCTTAGCAGAACCCTCTCCCTCAGGGCCTCTCGCAAGGCTACAGTCAAGATAACCAGACAGGCGGTGGTCATCCTCATGCTTGACCAGGGGAGGACGCACTTCCAAGGTCATTCACGCGGCTGTTGGCAGCGTTCACTTCCTCACTGGCTATTGCCCAGAGGCCACTCTTGCTTGCTTGCCACACGGGCCTTTCCATGGAGTAGTTCATGGAACACAACATGGCAGCTGGCTTCATCAGAGAGAGTAAGCAGAAAGAGCCAGAGAGAGAGTGTGCAAGGTGGAAGTCACGTTCTCTTATAACTTCATCTCGGATGTGATATCCTGTCACTTTTGCCGTATTCTCCCCATTAGATCCAACTCACACTCAAGAGGATGATACACTGAATGAATGCCTAGAGGCAAGGGTCCTTGGAGCCCCCTCACAGCTGTCTACTGTGTGTGGCAGAGGGTTACTGTCCACTTTTAAGGTCCTGAGATGGCGGAACTAGAAGGGTCCTCCGTGGATCACTCAAGCCATGTTCCTTGCCTCTGGCCTCAGTTATACCACAAAGAGGGAGAGCTAGCCTGCTGTTGCTTTAATGATTTCATGCCACACCCGGGTCCCCCAAGATGCCACCTCTCTCTGTTCTAATTCCATTTGATTCAATGAATACTACGCAGCTGGGAACCCCTCTTAGGTGAGACCAAATGACCTCATTCCAACTTTCCCACCGCCTAAGTTTCTTTGCCATTCATTCATCCACTTCAAGGACTGCTCCTCTGTGCATACAACATGGCGTGCCTGGTTGAACTGGGACCTCAATGTCAACCTGGGATTTGAAGGGTGACTAGAAGTTGGCCAGGAAGGAAATGCAGGGAAGAGCAGCAAACAAAGACAGGGGAAACAGCACTGCTGAGTTGAAGGAGGATGTGGTGGTAGATGGGTCTGCAATGGGGCTTGGCTTGGAAAGGCAGGAAAGTTGATGTCTCCAGAGTGGGCGGGAGGCCAGGCGGCAACAGGAGATACCCTCAAGGAGCAACAGAGGCTGAATTCTGTAGCACTGGGCAGTCCTTAGGCCCACAGAGTTCAGGTCAGAGGATTTCCTTGAGGATGGAGGAAAGGCCTGCTTTCTGATGACAGTTTCAGCCCCACCCCAGCCCCAGTCTGAGATTAGCCATGACCTTTAGCCTCTGGCCCCAGGCTAAGCCTGGCCCTAACCTAGGCCACCCCACAAAGATAGGCCATTACTCTCAGCAGTAATTTTTTGAAGATTCAACACCTATTGGGCATGAGAGAACTCCTTCATCTTTGCTTATGAACAGTGACAATAAGCAGGCCCCAAATACATCTAGCAGCAGCCTGTGCAGCAGCCTGTGCAGAGCAATGGGGCGGAGGGGGCAGGGGTGGCGGTTACTCTAGGTAAATGCTGTGAACATTGCCTCTGGCTGGGAGTTGTTACCTTGAGAGAGGGAACAGGATCCTCCTTTTCCAAAACACCCTCTGCTTTTGGACTGCGGGGTTAGGGCTGTAGTCTCAGTCGGAAGGTTGTCAATTCCATGATTCTGCTTGTGGTTCACAGACCAGGCCACTAGGGGGCACTGAGGATAGCTCTGAGGCAAATGCCACACAGCTTCCCCTTTCTTTTCACATTTTGGCATTTAAGCACTCCTACTCTGGGCTAGAAGCAAGGGATAGTAAAATCATGGACTCACAAATGCTCAGAGCTAGACAGGAACTCTTCTTTTTCCAGGGTTTTAAGGTAGAAATGTAAGAGCTCTTTTTTCTTTTTTAATATGTTTACATCTATAAGACTTTCCCTAAAACTGCCTTAGCTGCATCCCATAAATTTTGGTATCTTGGGTTCTTGTTTCATTTATTCCAAAGTTCTTCCTAATTTATCTTCTGATTTCTTCATTGACTCTTTGGTTACTGAAGAGGATGTTGCTTAGTTTACACATATTTGCTATTTTCCCCAATTTCCTTTTGTCACTTATTTCAAATTTTATTTCATAGAACAAACTTTGTATGATTTCAATCTCTTTCAATTTACTGAGGCTCCTCTTATGACCAAATAGATGATCTTTCCTAGAGAATGTTCCATGTGCATTTGAGAAAAATGTGTATTCTACTCCCGCTGGGATCAGTATTATAGTGGTAGTATTATAGTGGTAGTATTTTCCAGATGTCTGTTAGATCTACTTGGTTTATAGTGTTGTTCAAGTCATCTAGTTCCTTGTTGGTTTTGTCAATGGTCTGCCTAAGCATTCTATCCCTTATTGAAAATGGGGTATTGAACTACCCAAAGCAGTCTACACATTCAATGCAATCCCAATCAAAATTGCACCAGCATGTTTCTCAAAGCTAGCACAAACAATCCTAAAATTTGTATGGAACCACAAAAGACCCCGAATAGCCAAAGTAATACTGAAGAAGAAAACCAAAGCAGGAGGCATCACAATCCCAGGCTTTAGCCTCTACTACAAAGCTGTAATCATCAAGACAGTATGGTATTGGCACAAAAACAGACACATAGATCAATGGAATAGAATAGAGAACCCAGAATTGGACCCACAAATGTATGGCCAACTAATCTTTGACAAAGCAGGAAAGAGTATCCAATGGAAAAAAGACAGTCTCTAACAAATGGTCCTGGGAGACCTGCAGAAGAACGAAACTAGACCACTTTCTTACACCATTCACAAAAATAAACTCAAAATGGATGAAAGACCTGAATGTGAGACAAGAAACCATCAAAACCCTAGAGGAGAAAGCAGGAAACAACCTCTTTGACCTCAGCCGCAGCTATTTCTTACTCAGTACATCTCCAAAGGCAAGGGAATTAAAAGCAAAAATGAACTATTGGGACCTCATCAAAATAAAAACATTCTGCACTGCAAAAGATACAATCAACAAAACTAAAAGGCAACTGATGAAATGGGAAAAGATATTTGCAAAAGACATATCGGATAAAGGGCTAGTATCCAAAATCTCCAAAGAACTTACCAAACTCCACACCCAAAAAACCAAATAATCCAGCAAAAAAATGGGCAGAAGATATGAATAGACACTTTTCCAAAGAAGACATCCAGATGGCCAACAGACACATGAAACGATGCTCAATTCATCATCAGGGAAATACAAATCAAAGCCATTTTAGCCACACAGATCAGAGTGGCTAAAATGAACAAATCAGGAGACTATAGATGCTGGTGAGGATGTGGAGAAACGGGTACCCTCTTGTACTGTAGTTAGGAATGCAAACTGGTGTGGCTGCTCTGGAAAACAGTGTGGAGGTTCCTCAAAAAATTGAAAATAGATCTACCCTATGACCCAGCAATAGCACTGTGAGGAATTTACCCAAGGGATACAGGCATGCTAATGCATAGGGGCACTTGTACCCCAATGTTTATAGCAGCACTTTCAACAATAGCCAAATTATGGAAAGCGTCTAAGTGTCCATCAACTGATGAATGGATAAAGAAGATGTGGTTTATATAAACAATGGAATACTACTTGGCAACAAGAAAGAATGAAATCTGGCCATTTACAGCAACGTGGATGGAACTGGAGGCTATTATGCTAAGTGAAATAAGTCAGTCAGAGAAAGACAGATACCATATGTTTTCACTCTTATGTGGATCTTGAGAAAGTTAACAGAGAAGATCATGGGGGAGGGGAGGGAGAAAAAAGTTACAAACAGAGAGGGAGAGAGGCAAACCATGAGACTTTTAATTACAGAGAACAAACTGAGGGTTTATGGGGGCAGGGGAGAGGGGAAAGTGGGTGATGGGCATTGAGAAGGGCACTCGTTGGGCTGAGCACTGGCTGTTGTATGGAAGCCAATTTGACCATAAATTATATTTAAAAAAAACAATGTCCTTAAAGTGCTCAAAAAAAAAAAAAAAAAAGAAAGAAAAGAAAATGGGGGTATTGAACCCTCCAACTATTGCTACATTGTTTATTTTTCCCTTCAATTCTGTACCTTTTGCTTCATATATTTTGGGACCCTGCTGCTATGTACATGTATGTTCATAATTGTTACATTTTCCTGATGGAGTCATCCTTTTATCATTATAAAATTCCCTTTGTCTCTAGTAACAATTTTTGTCTTTTTTTTTAATAATGCTTATTTATTTTTGAGAGAGAGAGAGGGACAGAATGCAAACGGGAGAGGGCAGAGAGAGAGGGAGACACAGAATCCAAAGCAGGCTCCAGGCTCTGAGCTGTCAGGACAGAGCCCGATGTGGGTTCAAACCCACAAACCTTGAGATCATGACCTGAGCCGAAGTTGGATGCTTAACCAACTGAGCCACCCAGGCGCCCCACAGTTTTTGTCTTAAAATCTATTTTATATACCCTATAAAAGTATAGCCACCCCAGCTCTCTTTTAGTTACTACTTGTATGAAACGTCTTCTTCCATCCTTTTCCTTTCAACCTATTTGTGTTTTTGAATATAAAGTGTATCTTTAAAATTTTTTTTAATCTTTATGTATTTTTGAGAGAGAGACAGAGACAGAGTGTGAGCAGGGGGGGGGCAGAGAGAGAGGGAGACACTGGATCCAAAGCAGGCTCCAGGCTCTGAGCTGTCAGCACAGAGCCCGACATGGGGCTCGAACTCATGAACCGTGAGATCATGACCTGAGCTGAAGTCGGACGCTTAACTGACTGAGCTACCCAGGCGCCCCTAAAATGTATCTTTTGAAGGCATAATAGTGTTGGATCTTTTTTCTTTTTATCCATACTTCTACTTTATGTCTTCTCATTGGAACATTAAGTCTATTTACATTTAATATAATCACTGATAAAGTAGAATTTACATGTGCCCTTTTGCTATTTTCTTGTGTCTTTTTTGTTCCTCCCTCCCTCCATTCCTGCCTTCTTTTCTGTTAAATGTTTTTTCATACACTGTTTTAATTCTCCTGTTGTTTCTTTTGCTCTATGTTTGTAAGTTTTCTTTTTTTTTTTAATTTTCTTTTTTAACGTTTATTTATTTTTGAGACAGAGAGAGACAGAGCATGAACGGGGGAGGGTCAGAGAGAGAGAGGGAGACACAGAATCTGAAACAGGCTCCAGGCTCTGAGCCATCAGCCCAGAGCCCGACGCGGGGCTTGAACTCACGGACCGTGAGATCATGACCTGAGCTGAAGTTGGACGCTCAACCAACTGAGCCACCCAGGCGCCCCTGTAAGTTATTTTCTTAGCGGTTACTCTGGAGATTAAAATTAACATCTTAATTTAAAACAGTCTAGTTCAGATTAGTAACAGTTTAATTTCTCAATCTTTTGGCAGGCTGGCCTGAGAGAAAAAAGGGACAGGACACACATCAGGATGGTGTGGTGGGTTGAATAGTGACCCACCACATGATATGTACCTAGTTAAACTCCATGGTCTGTGAAGGTGACTTTATTTGGAAAAGGATCTTTGCAAAAATAAAGAGATAATCTTAGATTATGTAGGTGGGCCCTAAATCCAATGGCAAGTGTCCTAAGAGAAAGAAGACACAGGGAAAAGGGGAGAAGGCCATGTGAAGGGGGCAGGAGGCTGGACTTACGCAGCACAAGCCCAGGAACACCTGGAGCCACCAGAAGCTGGAAGAGGAGAGGAAGGGTTTTCCCCTCGACTCTCTGAGGGAGCATAGCCTTCCCAACACCTTGATTTGGGATTTCTGGCATGCAGAACTGTGATAGAATGAATTTTCGTTTTAACTCAGCTGGTTTATGGCTTAACCTAATCCAAGTGGTGAATTTCAATATGTTTATATCACCTACGGGAGGAGTTGGAAGGCAGAGTCAGGTCCTCTCATCAATAAAATAACCTTGAATTACACGGGTTTGAACTGCTCAGGTCCACTGACACAGATTGTCTTCAGTAAATGCAACACAGTTCTGTAAAAGTATTTTCTCTGTTCATTTTCTTTTCTCTAGCTTACTTTATTATAAATGGACAGTATATAATACAACAGTATATACAGTGTATAAACAAAATGCGTTAATTGATTGTTTATGTTGTCGGTAAGGCTTCTTTCTGGTCAGGAGTAGGCTTTCAGTAGTTAAGTGTTGGGGAAGTGAAAGGTATATTCAAATTTTCGATTGTGTGGGAGGCCATCATCCCTAAACCCCATGTTCAAGAGTCAACTGTATTTCCCTTTTCTTTATGTGAGGCGGGTTGCAATTTTGGAAGGCACTTTTTCCTGATACTTCTGAGAGGTGGAAGAAATTCCCTTTTATTGGTTTATAGGATCACTAGGAGAAAATAGGAATTCCCCCCACTACTTGGCCTCAACCATAATTTTTATAACGAATCTCTGCCCCAGATGTATTCCAAACTTCTCTTTTCATAGCCCTGTTTCCCTCCCTTGTAAACTATTTTTCAAGGTATTTTTCACCACTTCCTGCTTAAGGGAGTTTTGCTTTGCGTGTTTTCATCTAACATTGGTGTCATGAATGCACACGATTTTATCTCCTCCATTTTTTACATAACATGGAATTGCACCTACACACATTTAGAAAGCTCCTTTTCTCAGGGCTAAAATATCAAACACATTTTGAGATTTCTAATTACTTTTGATGAAAACTGATACAAAATATTTTTCCTCTAAACACAAAAGACATATTTTTAATTAAATGCCTGGGGTATAAAAATGTATTCTGAAAATAAATATGACTTCACTGTGTAAATAAAATTTGGGGCTTCTGGCTGGCTCAGTTGGTAGAGCATGTGACTCTTGATCCTTGGGGTCATGAGTTCAAGTTCCATGTTGGGCCAAGAGCTTAGTTAAAAAAAAAAATAAAGAAAAAAAAAGCCGTAAGACTCTTGCTAGCAGCAATACAATGCAGGATTGATAACACTGGAGTAAGACTGCTTCTAAAACCCAGTCTACACGGAGGGAGGATGCTGAAGGTTTCCACTTTCTAATCCGGGAGTGTTTCCCTGGCAACCAGCCCCCATCCTTAAGTTATCTGGGGCTTTCCAAATGTCACCTCGTTAAAATAAACTCAAATACAGTTGAACGGGACTTGTTATGGAAACAAAAGACATTCATTTCACTGTCTGAAGCTTTCAGGAACTGAGAACAAAACTAAATATTGTAACGAAAGATGCGCTGCTGGCTCTCGTATAGGAAATTACAAGTTTTAGGAGCTATGTGCCAGGAACAGTGAATAAAGAACCAAATATCTATTTCTTATTATAAATCACAGTATCATACTCCTTTTCTCTGTGAGAATTTCTCAGTCTCTCCTTGGCTATCACGACCTAGACAGTCTTGGAGATTATGATCCAGTATTCTGTAGAACACCATTTAGTGTTGTTATGTCTACTCTTTCCTTGTAACTGACGTAAGTCCAAGCCAGTCCATCTTTAGCAGAAATATCACAGAGGTAGTGATCGACCCTCCTCCCCCCATCCTAGCAGGCAATCATGATTTCAGTGTGTCCTATTGATTGATGCTCACTGTATCGCTCGATTAAGCTGGGAACCGTCGTATTACATTGTAAAGTTACTCTTTTCCATACTTTGAAAATGTCTCCCCCCTCGCCTTTTTATATCAATGAAGACTCATGGATCCCTATTTTATTCAGTGGGCTATATGCTATTCTATCATTTTTATCGTGATGTTCAAGCTGCTCCAGATTTGGACAGTGGGAACCCCACCAAACTGGCTTCTGTGTCCTTTTGACATGTCTCCATCATTTTTGGGGGGAAGAGTACTGCCTTATTTTCTGGCACAACTACATGTCCTAGGGTCATCTTGTACTTTTTCTGGCCCAATCCTGGACTCAGCCACTTCTTCAGAGAATCTTGATTCCAGTTAGTGGAGAATGGTATTCAGAAACCAAGATCTAGGGGTGCCTAGGTGGCTCAGTTGGTTGAGCATCCGACTTCAGCTCAGGTCACGATCTCAGAGTCCGTGGTTTTGAGCCCCACATTGGGCTCCTTCCTGACAGTGGGGGTCTGCTTGTGATTCTTGCTCTCTCCTCTCTCCCCCGACCCCCAAGTAAGCTTTCTCTCTCTCAAAATAAGCAAATAAACTTTAAAAAAAAAAAAAAGAAAGAAAGAAAGAAACCAAGATCTGAACAATTATGGTCTATCACCACAGGGTTCATCCAAGCTCCTTCTCTTCCTATATTTGTAACTCCTTTTTCTGATAGAAAACTGGCTCCCATTATCCTTAATATATCTATTTATTTTGATCAATCCTTCTGTATGTAACCAATCTTCCATTGCTACCATTCTGTCCTCCGCCCCTGAACCCAATACTGACACTCTCATCAAGGCCAGCTTCACCAGATGTGACCTATGCAGTTGGTGCTTAGAAGGGCTCCATGCTTGATGAATTCTTGGAATTCTTTTTTTTTTTAATGTTTATTTATTTTGGACAGAGCCCGCATGCAAGTGGGGGAGGGGCAGAGAGACAGAGGATCCCGAGGGGGCTCTGCACTGATAGCAGAGAGCCCATGTGGGGGGCTCTAACTCATGAGCCGTGAGATCATAACCTGAACTGAAGTTGGGCGCTTAACCGACTGAGCCACCCGGGCGCCCTGCCTTCACTTTGCTGTTGATGGGAGTAAGATTCTCGTTCTTCTGGGAAAATTCAGTCCTAAATAGTGTATTCTAATTAATGCAGGTGGTGTGGCATGGGGGACAGAGCTCTAGCTCGGGAAGCAAGAGACCTGGGTTCACAAGCCAATCTGCCATGAAGAACCATGTGAATCTGGGCACTCATTTCCAGAGCTGCTTTTTAGGCTTCTGTAAAACTGGGACAATAATACCTACTTCACAGGGTCCTGTGGGGATGGTCCATGGTAATGTATGTAAAGTACTAGGAAAACCTTAGTTTTCTCTAGCCCCCAGAGAACCTGTTAGGGAGGGAAATGAATTTACTTAAAATCCTGCAGTCAATTAGCTGCAGGCTCAGGTCACATTTAAAAAAATTTGTTTTAAGTTTATTGATTTTGAGAGACAGAGCAGAGAAGGGGCAGAGAGAGAGGGAGAGAGAGGATCTCAGGCAGGCTCTGTGCCACCAGTGAAGAGCCCTATGTCAGCACAGAGCCTGATGCAGGGCTCGAACTCAGGAACCGTGAGATCACGACCTGAGCTGAAACCAAGAGTCGGATGCTTAACTGACTGAGCCACCCAGGCATCCCTATGATCACATTTTTTTTTTTACCCCAGGCTTGGAGCTCTCAGACACCCCACTTTGCAGCCAGAATGCTCATTCTCAGGAACCCTGTGAGACCATGCCTGTCTTTGGCAGGGAATGAGGGCAATCGGGCATCCTTTGAGCTCTTCTGTCCCCAGGAACTTAGCCATATTCCTGTATTCTAATTGTCCTCTAACTCAACAAAGGAATGTCACAATTTACTGTTACTAAATTCATCACTCCCCCACCCTTGCATCTGTTCTGGACACAACTGCCAGAATGACTTGTTTTTTCTTCTGTTTTGTTTTCTTTTTTTGTTTTTTGTTTTAAGTAAACCTATACCCAACATGCGAGTAGAACTCACGCCCCTGAGATCAAGAGTCGCATGCTATACAGACTGAGCCAGCCAGATGCCCCCAGAGTGACATTTTTAAAACATAAATTAGATCATGTAACACCCCCCCCCCCACCCCCCACTTACATAAACCCTCCCGTAGTTGTCCACACACCTCAAGGTCAGACTCCCCTGGGGCTACCACAGCTGGCAGGATCTGGACCCTGCCCAGATCTCCAACTTCATTCTGTGCCATCACGGCTGGACGAAAACTTCAGAAGCTCTAAGCACTGAAAGACGATGCGGCTGCTGCCGTATGAAATTACAAATAAAAGCAACACTAAACTGTAAATGACATTGAAGGAGGTCTTTGATTTTATTTTTGAAATATCAACTTCTTCCAAAAACTGTTCTCCTCCCCTTCTTCCTCCTCCATGCCGGCTGCCTCTCCCGCCTACGCCTGCCTGGCCTTCTTACAGTTCCTTCAATGCTCCCTGCGCCTTCTTCAGACTGTTCCTCTTGCTCTCCCTAGCCCCTTTTGTCCAGTTAACCTACTCACCCTTCAGACCTCACTATAAAAGACAGTTCCTAAGGAAAGCTTTCTCTGGGAGCTCCGACTAACTCAGCCCCGTGGGTTAGACGCGCTTCGATCTAATGTGTGTCCTCTTGGCCGGTGTGTGAATTCCCAAACTCATGTTCCCACATTGGCACGTTTAACCTCCATGACAGTGTGAAAGCCACTGGGATTGAGGGAGGAGCACTGGTCCTTGGGGGTAAGAAGCCCAAGTCTTTGTCTCAGGTTTGCTACAAACTTTGTGTGAGCCTGGCCAAGCTCATTTCCTCCCTCTGGGGTTGTGTCCAATGGGAGAGGTGTGGAGGCTCTGTGTCATCTAACAACCATTCACTTACCTAGGCCTTCATCAACTCACTCATGGATTTGATTCATCCATTCAGTCATTTGCGCATTGAAGCTCATGGAGCCTGTCTTCCGTGTCAGGATGCTGGGAGTTCAGAAGGAAATCAAAAGGAAGAGTTCATAGTACAGCAGGTGAGACAAACACAAACCATATGACTAGGCACATGGGTATAGGTACTAAAGAGAGGTCGGGGTCTTAGTGGGGGCCCAGAGATGGTAGCCATTAGGTCACATCTATGAAGCCTTTTTCAAAAAAGTAACCTTGAAGAGTTTAGAAAGGAGAAGGAGAAATGCTGCCCAGGCACCCGCCTTTGTTGGGTACAGGCTCTTTGGGGGAATGGTCTCTTCGCTTTACAATTCTCACCTGGCCTTTTGCAAGAGTCTTGCTCTTCAAACCCAACTCCTTGAAAGCTGCATCTTCAGGGCTGCCTGAGGATCTTTCCAAATGACTTCCCGTTGCCTAAGATTGAGGCCAAGTTCTTCAGCCCTGCAGTCAGGTTCTTCTTGTGTGGCCCCATCTTCCTTTTCCGGCCTCTTTGCCTGTTGCCCCCAGGCAGCCTTTGTTTCAGCCCCTTAATTGCCTGTTGCCCCCAGGCAGCCTTTGTTTCAGCCCCTTAAAGTAGGCCAGTGTCAAGTCCTTGGCCTCAGTGCCTTTGCTCAGGCAAAGCTCATGCTTCTGCCCAGAAGACTTTATTTAGAAAGCCTTCTGGCACAACACACAGTAGTTAGCAACTTCTTTTGAACTTCCGTGATACTTTATATATCATCTCAATGACTGCATCTACCACTTTGTATTGAAATTACCTATGACCTCCTTGCAGTCAGGGATTCTAATTTGAATTATTTCTATAAATATAGTGGCCTGGCCGGGCACCTGGTACGGGTCTGAATGATGTTTGGCTAAGTGAGTAAGTAAATGGGAGAAAGAGGACTTGAAAGGAAGGGGATAGGTTTAATTTAATTAAATTTGAGACATCAAAAGACCAACTTGGCCTGTCTTCCTCTTATTTACCCAATGCATCATGCCCATGAGATATAGAGACTAAGGAAAGAGGAAGAAGAAGAGGTAAAATGGTTTGGGGTGTTTCAGTTTTTGGTCCTGCCAACAATGTTTGGTTTCGATATCCAACATGGTACTAGTTAGCTTTTAAAACACTAGTCATCCCTGAACCAAACAGAGCTAACCCCCTGTTGTTCATCTATCAAACTCCCAATCATTTTTTAAGACATTTGTGAAGGGGTGCCTGTCGGCTAAGCGTCCGACTTCAGCTCAGGTCACGATCTCGCGGTCCGTGAGTTCGAGCCCCGCGTCGGGCTCTGGGCTGATGGCTCAGAGCCTGGAGCCTGCTTCCGATTCTGTGTCTCCCTCTCTCTCTGCCCCTCCCCCACTCATGCTCTGTCTCTCTCTGTCTCAAAAATAAATAAACATTAAAAAAAAAATAAGACTTTTGTGAAGCCTGCATTTGACTTTGCCCACCAGCTCTTGTAGAGTCAGTCATTTCATTACCACTTGACCTTGATCTTTCTTCTATCACTGCATGCATGTTGTATTTGGCTACCTTAGAATCCATGTTCCTTAAACTTGGATACATGTTTCTCTAGGGGACATATAGCACTGTAGAAATATTATAGTAATTTAATTCTAAGTGATTAGAAACATATATTTATTTATTTATTTATTTTGAAAAAGCCAGCAGTGGATGGGCAGAGAGAGAGAGAGAGGGAGAGAATCCCGAGAAGGCTCCGTGCTATCAGGATAGAGCCTGATGCAGGGTTCAGACTCAGAACAGTGAGATCATGACCCGAGCTGAGATCAAGAGTTGAACACTTAACCAACTGAGCCACCCAGGTGACCTAGAAATATTTTTATGTTTAAACAAATATAGTCATATTATGGAAAAGTATCTAAGATAATACAAGAATTTTTAGAATAAAATAGGACATATAAAAATGATAGCATTTATTGAACACTTACTACACCCAAGGCACTGTGGGAAAACATTTTACACTCATTACCTTGAACATTATGCAAGTATTTTAAGTATTTGTCCTGTCCCTGGGGTGAGCAGTCCAGCTCTCTTGGTGTAAGTGGAAAAGTCTGAGAAGGGTTGTTTATTTGAGGTATGTATTTCCAGTGCCCAGTGATCGGCCTGGTACAGACTTGAATGTCATTAAAAGCTTGTGGAAACGGAGTGCCTGGGTGGCTCAGTTGGTTGGGTGTCTGACTTCGGCTCATTCAGAGTTCGAGCCCCACGTTGGGCTCTGTGCTGACAGCTCAGAGCCTGGAGACTGTGTTGGATTCTGTGTCTCCCTCTCTCTTTCTGCCTCTCCCCAGTCGTGGTCTCTCTCTCTCTCTCTCTCTCTCTCTCTCTCTCTCTCTCTCTCAAAAATAAATAAATATTAAAAAAAATTTTAAAAAAAGCTTGTGGAAAGATTGGATCCTGCTCTCTCTGCTGGAATACCCTTTTCTCCCTTTCTGCCTGGCGAACTCCTATTGGTTCTTCAGTACCCAGTTTATTTTATTATTTTTTAAACAATTTTTTAAAATGTTTATATATTTTTGAGAGCGAGCACGCACAAGCGGGGTAGGGGCAGAGAGAGGGAGAGAGATTCCCAAGCAGGCTCCACGCTGTCAGCACAGAGCCCACAAACCTCGAGATCATGACCCAAGCTGAAATCAAGAGTCGGACGCTTAACTGACTGAGCCACCCAGGTGCTCCCTTCAATACCCAGTTTAAATGTCACCTCTACTGTGACTGAAATCCGACTCTCTTCTCTGGCTTCCACAGCTCCTGAACTTCCCTCAGACTGAAAAACTGGTTTATCACTCTTTTTTTTTACTTATTGGACTTCTCTGTAAAGAGGGCAGCTTCCCTGGGGATGAGTCTGAGTCTGATTTCCCAGCACCAAGCAAAGGGTTTGCCACAGAGAAGCCCTCAATGAACATTTGTTGAATGAATCAAGTAATAAAGTTAGCTAATATTCAGAGCTGACCTTCAAAGGAGAAAGAAGTGATTCTGTGTTCTGTCTCTATAGGCTCTTTTTTTTTTTTTTTTTTTTGAGAGATAGAGAGAGACAGAGTGAGTAGGGGAGGGGCAGAGGGAGAGAGGGAGACATAGAGGCAGAAGCAGGCTCCAGGCTCTGAGCTGTCAGTACAGAGCCTGACATAGGGCTTGAACTCATGAACCACAAGATCATGACCTGAGCTGAAAGTCAGACACTTAACCAACTGAGCCACCCTGGGGCCCCTCTATAGGCCCGTTTTCTTAACTTGTGTAGTGGGTTGGATGATGCTCCCTCCCTCTCCCCCGAAAATGAGTCCATTCTCTAAAGCTGAAACCTGTGAATGTCATCTTACTTGGAAAAAAGGTCTCTGTAATTAAGGATCTCAAAACGAGACCTGGATTATCTGCGCGGGCCCTAAATCCTAAGACAAGTGTCCTTATAAGAAAGAGAAAAGAATATGCAGGAAGAAGAAAAGACCATGAGAAGATGGAGGCAGAGGTTGGAATTATGCAGCCCCAAGCCCAGGAGTATCTGGAGCCACCCGAAGATGAAAGGGTCAAGAAAAGATTCTCCCTTAGAGCCTTCTAAGAGAGGCCCAGCTGTCACCTTCATTTTGGGCTACTGGTCTCTAGAACTGTGAAAGAATACATCTGTTGCTATTGTTGTAAGCTACTTAGTTTGTGGTAATTTGATACAGAAGCCTAAGGAAACTAACACAGCTTGGAAACAGAAGTGTTTTCTGTGAAATTCCAACAGATTTTGGCATGCCACGAGTTGAACCAGATGAGATTTGGGATTTCCTAACTAATCCCTTCTCCACAAACACCTGACCACACCACCCATGAGGAACCACTGGATGCTTCAGAATAGGAGACAGTGCAACATCCATGTTAGCCAGCTCTGGGGTCAGAACCAAAGAGTGTTCAGGCTTCTGAACACCCAGGAAAGATAGCATGCTTCCCTTTTATTTTATTTTTTTTAATGTTTATTTATTTTTGAGACAGAGAGAGACAGAGCATGAATGGGGGAGGGGCAGAGAGAGAGGGAGACACAGAATCGGAAGCAGGCTCCAGGCTCTGAGCCATCAGCCCAGAGCCTGACGCGGGGCTCGAACTCACGAACCGCGAGATCGTGACCTGAGCCGAAGTCGGACGCTCAACCGACTGAGCCCCCCAGGCGCCCCATGCTTCCCTTTTATTAAACTAGTTTTAGTGCAATTATTGTATGTGAGCGCTTCTCTGGCATTTTGCATATGTTGATTTACTTAATCTCTACAGCAATCTTATTATTTTACAGATGGGAAAACTAAAGCTGAGAGCGAGGAACTGGCTTGCCCAGGAACACATAGCTAGAGAGTGGCAGAGCCAAGATCGCAAAAGTGCCTGATTCCTGTTGTGTCTGATTCTAAAACACTGTGTTCTTTCAGCTATGTCAGTCCAGGTGGTGGAGAAATTCATAGTCTTGGGGGGGGGGGCGGGGAAGGCAGATTGATAGCCTGCAGAATGACTTAATGCTATTTATTATAGAAGCAATCGCTATAGATGCTATCATTATGCTCAAGGAAGTCTTCCTGGAAGAGGCTGCATTTGAACTGGTTTTTCACTAAAAAACAAACATATACCGGGGCACCTGGGTGGCTCAGTCCATTAAGGGTCTGACTTTGGCTCAGGTCACGATCTCACCGTTGGCGAGTTCAAGCTCCCTAGGCTCTGGGCTGACAGGGCGGAGACTGCTTCCGACTGTGTGTCTCCCTCACTCTCTGCCCCTCCCTCGCTCATGCTGTCTCTCTCTCTCTCTCTCAAAAATAAATACACATAAAAAAATGAAAACAAACATACACTGATTATCCATCAGGCACCGGAAATCCAGAGATGAATGACAAGGTCCTTTGGCTCGAGGAATTCAATGTGTGTGTGTGAGTGTGTTACACACTTATTAGAAGACAATGCAATAGAATAGTAAGAAATATGGTAGAGGCAAGATTCCTAACTCAGGGTCCCAGAGTAGATAAGGGAAGCCTTTTGGAAGAAGGGACTCCACCAGCGGAGGAGATTTGATGGGCAAGTAGGCACTAGAAGGTGAAAAGTGGCACAGGCTTTCTAGGGATAGCATAAGCAACACACTGGTAGAGGTGAAACAGCGTTTTCCGGGTGCCTGGCACACACTGTGCAGCTCAGCGTGCTAGTTAGTGGAGTGCGAAGAGGGGAGTGGACTTGTGGGTTGGAGTTGCTCACGGAAGAGCAGGGACTGCCCGACAGGTTTCTGGTCTCAGCGCATCCTGCGTGGTGACTTGTCGAACGATAAAATATTCTTTCTCAATGCTCGCACGGTCCTGCGAACCCCTCGGGAAAAAAGGCTGCTCAGAGAACTTGCAACAGTAGCCCAGCCTTCGCGACCCAGCTGGCGCCAAACGGGTCCCCGCCGTCCAAGGGGAGGCCGGTTACCAGGGCAACTAGGTTCGGGCGGAAGTGGCTCCGAGGACTGACTCTCACTTATCAGGTGACTCTCCGGCCTCCTGCACGTGACAACAGAGCCCAGGCGCTCGCGCTACCTAATCAGACCCCGCCCCTCTTTCCCTGTACTGACAACTGACACCAGCCTAGAGCAATGGCCCTTGCGGATCTACCAGGAGACCCCGCCCCACGGTAGTGAAAGAACCAATTAGACTGGGGAAAAAAGAAGCAACGCCCCGGGTTTCACCCCAGCTTGACAGACGCAATTTAGGCCATCCCCGGGTCCCTCCGCCCCGAGCCCATTCCGGCCGTCGATGGACAGCCCTTCTACCCAATAGCACACCCCTTGGCCATCGTTGGGTCCCGCCCCCGTGGCAGCACAACCAATGAGCAAGCCAGGTCTCGGCGGGGTGGTGGGGGTTGCACTGCGGTAATATGGCTCTTCCTTAGCCCGCGGCCGCGGCGGCCGGAGGTGGGGTAGAGCCGTCCTGCCTCTCGGGTGGCGGGTTTCGGGGCTGCAGGGGCTCGGCGGGTCGTGGCTACGCTGTGGTGGCGGATGCCGGAGGAGCGCGGGCCCCGCCGCTCGGCGGCCCCTGAGTCAAGATGAGCGCCTCCGCGTCGGTCGGGGGCCCGGTTCCCCCGCCGCCCCCGGGCCCGGCCGCCGCGTTGCCACCCGGTTCTGCCGCGCGGGCCCTGCATGTGGAGCTGCCCTCTCAGCAGGTAAGCCCGCGGGCTCGCGGTGCTCGGTAGGGGGTGGGGTGGCAGGAGGCCGGGGAGGAGAGCCCGTGGGCGGCGGGCGGACCCTGTGCCAGCCGGGAGACCCGGGCGAGTGCCGGGGAGAACTCGGGGGACCGAGGACTTCAGGATTGTGAGGCGAGGGAGCCAGCGATGTCCGATGCTCTGGGAGATCCCCGAGTCCCCCGGAGGGATCCCGTTACTGGAGACCGGCTGCAAAGAGACGGGAAGAGACCCAGTGGAACTCCCTGGGGGCCCCGGCCTGAGCCCGCCTCTCCCCAGCTGGGGTGCTGGGGATTCCCTTGCGCGGACCCTCCTCCTCATTCCTCCTGGGAAGGGACCCGGGGAAGCCCGGGAGTCACCTGAGAGATGGGGAAAGCGCTTTTCCTTTCTCTACCCACTTGCGGAGAAACCAGTTGGTACTCTTTCCTACGGGAGAAGTTGAGGAATCTTTATGGTTTCTACCGTTTACTTTTCATCTTCTTGTTATGAAGTACTCCCCTCGGCTTCCCAAGAGAAATCCTTTGGGGCTTTGGGGTTTCCTTCCTGATTCTCAGACCCCCAAGGATCGCGTTTTAGCAATTTAGGGGCGGGCGCCTTCCTCCTTCATTTCCTGAAAGGACTCCCCGTGGAAGGAGGATCTGATGTATATGTTTATGTCTTACCCCATCCTTTAGCGGGGGTTTTGAGGGCTTCTCGGGTCCACATTGTAAGCGGATAATGAAGAGAGAGCACTGAGCTTGGGGGATCTGACACAATTCTCGGTGTCAGCCGTATGTCTGTATGGTACTTCTTCCCTCCACCTCTCCCTTGCCAGGAAAGGACCTTTCACCCTCTCTCGTATTCCTGTTTCCATGAAGAGGACCCAAGGAAAAACTGTCAGTTCCTGAGACTTAACCATGTAGGATTTGTGCCAAGGGCTCAATGGCCAGTAATTCATTTCATCCTGACAGTTCTATGAGATAGCTGTTTTTTATGATTTCCCGTTTTGTAGTTCAGCAAACTGAGTCTCAAAGATGGAAAATCCCACGTCCAAGGCCTTGCAGTCAGGAAGTGCTGAGGCTGGGTTTCACAGTCCAGCGTTGGGACCCTGTAGCCCGGGCCCATGGCTGTGTGCTTGAGACTTGAGAACCTTCGCACAGGATGGAGCACGGTCCTTCACCCTGCATTCAACTACCCCTGCCCTAGTACTTAGGAAAGATTCTTAAAGAAGAAAGCAGAGTTTGGGGCAGGGGGTGGAGGGGAAATGAGATGGGTTTGAAAGCAGGAAAAGTAGAGGGGGTCCTAAAGCGGAGAGCTGCACTGGAGGTCTTAGCTGCACTGGCCACTGAGCTGAATTGTGTGCAGAGGCAGGACTTTTTATGTGGGAGAAGAGCATTTAAAAGCTGGGGTTAGCATGTGCCCTAGTTTTGTGGTGCTGTTGGGAAGCGAGTTGGTGGAGAATATTAGGAGTTTGAGGGTAGTGCGGTTTGGATTGTATTTATGAGGTCCCGGGAAAGATTAGAAGTCTGGCAGGGGGAAGACTAGCCTTAGGAATGAGCATTAAATGTGAATTTTCATGTGTGTGGGGAGGTGAATTGTGAGGATGGATACTGAGAGAGGCGATGGTGGGCACTGTTGGGAGCAGCCTGGAGAAATCCTAAGTATTGAGGGCCAAGAGGGATTTAGCTTGGGGGAGCTTTGGGAAAATGTGGGATTAGAAAAGAGGAAGCATCATTTGTTGCATAGAGCATGTTCTCTGATAACAGTTCACAGTTTAAAATGGGGGAAATAGCTCAACTGTCCGTGGAATAAATTTAACTGCATTTGTAAGCCTTTGTCAAATTTTTGGATTTGTGCCGAGGGATACATAGTGGCTTAAGTGTTTAGCTGAATGCCATATGAGCTCTGAGTATGGTATTTACAGCTTTCTGGGGGTGTCATCCTTCTTGAATTCTTGGAAGGTAGCCTATATAACAAAAATACTTCTGCAGTTGACGTTTTTTTTAGTTTTGTGGGTCAAAGTGCCCGTATAATGAAAATACTTTTACTTTTGCAACTGACGTTCATTTAGCTTTGTGGGTCAAAGGGTTCAGGTTTTTAGGGTGTGAGTAACATTTAAAAAATAAACATTTTTGTAAAAGTGTTATCTGTATAAACTGCACTGATTATTTAGCACACAGCTTGATGAATTGTTGCAAAGTGAACACAGTTATATAACCATCACCCAAATTAAGAAATACAAAATTATTAGCATTCCAGAAGTCCTCTTTATGTTCTCTCCCATCTCTACCTTTTCTTTCTCTCCAAAGGAACTACTAGTCTAATTTCTAACAAGAGATCGGTTTTTGCCTGCGCTTGAACGGTGTATAAACGCAAACGGTGTATCATGCAAAGACCACATTTTTTTGTGGTCTTCTTTGTCTGATTCTTTTGCTCAGTATTATCTGTGAGCATCACAGGATGTGTGTGTATAAGACTTTTTTCTTTTAGCATTGAATTCATTGTCTTTTGTTGTTGTTGTTGTTCCATGTGGCTTTTGCAAAATTTAAAAAGTTTAGATAAATTGGAAAATCAGTTGATAACTTTCTTTTAAATGACACTTTGAAAATTGTGTCGTTTTACTGGATCCCATGGTATTTGATAAGATGTCAGTCTTTTGAAACAAATAAGTAAACACTGTTTTAGGATTTCTGTTTTAAAGCTGATTGTCTCAAAGCATAGATTCAGTGGTTCCCCCAGGCTGCTTCTTGGCATTGTTGACAATTTTGAGTGGGTAGGTCAGTCTGTGAGATGTGGAGCCACATCCATAGCTTGTACCCACAAGGTACTAGGAGCACCTGTCCAGTCCTGACAGTCAAGAATGTCTTCAGGGGCTGCCAAATGTCCCTTAGAGGGGCAAAATTACTCCTGATTGACAGCCACTGTTCTAAGTATATTTTCATCTTAGGGTAGACAGTCTCCCTGCTATTTTGTACTCATTTATTTCAGTTTTCATTAAGTCCCATTGATTCTCATGGCTGTAATGTTTAAAATGTTAATTTACTGTATTAGTTTTAAAGGTATTGGAATCACCTTAATCTGCCTCCAGGAAAAGACTTATCTATTTTGCTCAAAGAAAGCCCACAAAACTATGTATAAGACCCAACTTATTTTTGTCTTATTTTAATCCACTTGTTGTTAAAAAAAAAAGTTTAGTTAAGGCTGCATAACTCCTGAATCTTTGTCTATGTGAGTAACTAGTCCATAATTGTCAACCTGTCTGTGTCAAATGGGACTACTTACTACTTAATCTTTGCCTCCTTTTGCTTCTGTATGATCTTACTTTAATTGTAATTTAAGCATGAACTAGTCACACATTTTGAAGACTGTTTTTGATCTTTAATTTTTGGTTGAGGTTTGTAATTAGTGAATATAAGCTCATCTGAAGAATAACTTCCTTCACACCCTTAAATTTAGAGTTTTGAAATAAAATTTTGTGTTTTGTGGTAGAGGCATTTAATACGTCCTAAAAGTTTAATTGAGAGCACTTCTTTCCTCCCCAGAGTCTTCCTCACTTGAGTCTAACCTAAACTACATTTCTGTAGATACTCAGAAATGGGTGGTTTTTTAGTGATTGTTCAGTGACCCTTCCAGGGGGCCACATATTCCTTTAAGAATTTGGTAAAAGCTATAGACACCTTCCTTCGAAAATGCACTTACATACTTAAACGCAGTTTTGCATGCGGTTTTGGTTTTCTTGAAACATATGTACATGGAAACCCCAGTTTCAACAGCCCTGAACTGGTTTATTCCTTTCCTTTAAAAATTAAGAAAAAATTTACTATTTATTATTTGTTTTAGACAATCATCCATGTCAGTGTATATACATCTACCATACTTTGCATAATAATGTTCACTTAGCTTTGTTTAACCCCTTGTTGGTAGCCCTTTGTACAGTTTTATCTGTTACATTGTTGCAGGGAATATACACGTATAGGTATCTTTGTACACTTGTGCTAATATTTCTTTAGGATGAATTTTGAGCAGTGAAATCACTCAAAGGATATATGTATATATTTAAATTGGTATAAATACATAGAATTATACTTCATATAAAATATGTACATGAATACTTTTATTATATGTACATTTTTGTTAACTTTATTTTTTATTTTTATGTTTTCATTTTTGTTAACTTTAGAAGATATTAGCAAAGTGTTTCCCTGAAAGGACACGTCCACCACACTACTCCCACTAGATTATGACAGGGTTTGTTTACCCATCATATTTTGTCAGCTTTGGGCATCGGAAGTTTTCTCAGTGTTTTCCAATATGATTTTATATATATGTATAATATATGTAGAATATAATCATATAACTTATACATATATGAATGTGTATAACCTGCATCTGTATACACATATGTATATATTTTTGCTATTTAAATTTGTATTTCTTTAATTATTATATTTTAATAGCTTCATTTAATGTATACAAAACACTGTGCTAAGTACATGATCTCATTTATCCTTCAAACAACCCTATGGATTTCATCTTTGCATAGGTTTATGTAACATTGTAATTTCTTTCGTGAATTGCAGGTTTATTTTTGTCCTTGGCATTAATTTTTCTGATCGCTCAATGTTTTTCGCTGATTTGAAGAGCATTTATTTTTCTTCTCCTGTGTTTGGAAGAGGTGGACTATATTAGCTCTATTAACATTTATAGCCCCTGAATTTTTTTATGTAGACATTATTTTTCAGAACAGTTTTAGATTTACAGAAAACTTGAGGTGAAAAGATAGTGCAGAAACTATATACTCGACACCCATTTTCCCCTATTCTTGATATCTTCCAATTGTATGATACATTTGTTACAATTAATGAACCAATATTGATGTGTTATGTGTTATTACTAATGAAAGTCCCCAGTTTATTCAGTATTCCTTAGTTTAAAAAATTGGGGTAAAATACACATTACATAAAATTTGCCATTTTAATAATTTTTAAGTGTGTATCTCAAAGGCAGTTAGGACTGTTTGTGCAGTCATCACCACTGTCTATTTCCAGAAATTTTCATCATCCCAAACAGATACTGTACCCATTAAACAATAATTCCCCATTTTCCCCTTCTTCCAGCCCCTGGTGAACTTTGTTGTGCTCTGTTTCTATGAATTTGCTCATTCTAGGTACTTCATGTAAGTGAATAATACTACAGTATTTGCTCTTTTGCGTATGACTTATTTTCAGCGTAATGTTTTCAGTGTTCATCCATGTTGTAGCATGTATCAGAATTTCATTCCTTTATAAGTCTAAGTAATACTCCATTATATGTATATACTGGATTTTTTTTTTTTATTTTTTAAGTAAATTGTACATCCAGCTTGGGGCTTGAACTTACAACTTACTGAGTCAGCAGGAAGCCTGTGCATTTTGTTTATCTATTCATCTGTTAATGGAGCTTTACTATTTACCTGATGACCTTTTTCTGTGCCAGAATATCATCCTGAATACCACATTATATTTAGTTGTTCTGTCTCCTTACTCTCTTGGCTGTGACAGTTCCTCAGATTTTCCTTCTTTTTGATGACTGAGACAGTTTTGAGTACTGATAAGGTATTTTGTAGGATGCCCTTATATTGGAATGAGTCTCATGTTGGTTTTTTTTCCCCCCTCATGATTAGACTGGGGTTATGGGTTTTGGGAGGAAGGCCAAGGTGGTAAAGTGCCATTTTTATCTGGTCTTATCAGGTGTACATACTGTTAACATGACTTATTACTATTGATGTTAATCTTCATCATCACCAGCTGAGGTAGTGTTTGGTTTACAAACACTGCTATAAGGTTACTCTTTCCTGCTCACTCTCCATACTGTCCTTTTTGGAAGAAAGTCACTATGCACAGCCCATACTTGAGGAGTGGGGATTCCTGTTCCCTCTCCTGAAGGGCAGAATATCTACATAAATCATTTGGAATTCTTCTGCGTGGGAGATTTGTATCAGTAAAGACTTCTTTCACAGATGAGGAATCTAAGGTCTGGGTAACTTTTTCAAAGTTAGACAGTGTTAACACAGGGGCAGTTAAGGTCTTTGATTACCAGTTGCCATAGACACCTACTCTTTGCAGAGCGCTGGCTAAACACAGAAGTTTTAAGTTACCTGAAGGTTCAGGACCATGATGCTTTGTAGTTTATTTCCCACAGCACCTCTACCAAACACTACTGATTACATAGTAGGAGCTGTCTGTATATTTTTATTTTTAATTTTAATTTTTATATGAATCTTTCCTTTGAAGACCTTTACAGCCTAAAGAGAAGAAGGAAATGGGATTGAAGCACATACAAGAAAAAAATGGTAGAAGCATCAAAAAGCTTTAGAAAGCTTAATTTAGCCATATAGGATATATAGTTCCCTCTTATGTGTTTATTAGATATCTTACTGTTGGTGATCTAATTTGATTTTTTTTTTCATGTACTTTCAAAGAAATCTGTTTTGTTGGTAAGGCCACTAAAGGCAGAGAGAAAGTTGTATCTTATTAGGAACATATGCCTCCTGCAGCACAGTACTGTGCTATGTATGTTCATTCCTTCCACAAATATTTATTGAGCCCCTTACTTGTGACTCAAATTTAAAACATGTATATAAAATAGAATGATAGCAATTTTTGAACTGCTTTGGCTCTTGTAAACAAAACTATATGAGGAAGGTTCAGAAACTGGAAAAAAATCAGCAGTCTAAAAATCATTTTTATATGACAAAATACATTTAATTAGGATTTTTTAATTTGTTTGTTTCTTTGTTTTTCTTGTGAAAATGTTTAGTTCTCCTTTGAAAGGAAAAGCTATGTTCTTATTTAGTGTTTACTTTAAAATTTCTCCACAGGATCACAATTCTTAACTTTGTGGCAGAAAATTTTTGAAGTGAAACTGACTAGAAATAGAGCAAGAGCAGAACTGAAACTTATAAGTTGGGCCTGAAGTGTGTAGTGAAATGAAAAAACAAATTAGGTTTTCGTAGTTTTAAAATGTGTACTTTTGATATCTGTGTATTTTTACCCATCAGCCTTATTACTACTGTGGGGAAAAGGAAAATTTGTCATTTTCAAAAATTATTTATTTTTGAGAGCGCGCGCGAGAGAGTGGTAAGTGGGGAAGGGCCAGAGAGAGAGGAAGACA
The DNA here is from genome assembly GCF_024362965.1 of Panthera pardus. Lineage (NCBI taxonomy): Eukaryota > Metazoa > Chordata > Mammalia > Carnivora > Felidae > Panthera > Panthera pardus. Next base: position 59,125,265 of record NW_026526677.1, read on the forward strand.
GAATCCTAAGCAGGCTCCAGGCTCCGAGCTGTTAGCACAGATCCCCACGTGGGGCTCAAACTGACAAACAGCGAGATCATGATCTGAGCTGAAATCAAGAGTTGGACGCTCAAGCCATTGAGCCACCCAGGCGCCCCTATTTGTCATTTTTAAAGCACTTGAATGAATGCAGTAACAAACCATGGGTATTTTAGAAAAATTAAAGACAGGTCTATGTTAAGAGAGGAGTTGAAACATTTTAGGTTTTATACTTTGTTATAGGTCTAATGACACCGTAGTGTCTCAGGCAGAGTTAAATGTTTCTAATTCCTTGCATCAGTTAGCAGTTAGACTATATAGGTAGAAGAGTGCGTGCAGCACAGAAAACTTGACACGAATTTTTAGAAAACATAATTCATAGTATACCTTCTTGGTTTAGTATTATACAATCTTGTTTTCCATCTTACTTTGAGATGGAATCTTGAATTTGAATCATAGAAGTTTACAAATGCAAAATCTGAAGCTCTCAGAGGTGAAACTATTCCCCTGGCCATACACTTGGTCATCTGTTTATTCTCTTCCTGAAGGAGTCAGTAAAGATGATTAGTTTAACAAATGTGAATTGAGTGCCCTGTTCTTTTAGTGACAGATACCTGACCAGAACCTGGGTGTTGGGAGTAGTTCTACTGTGCTTGGCTGGGTGTTTGAAAACTTGTTTCTTAAACTTATCTCTGTGCTTTGTCACAGCATCTCCACATCTCTGGGGATTTTAGGTTAGGACGGAAGTGGAAGAAAGGCTGTATTTTAAACTTCTTTTTACAGGCAGAATACTCAGGCTCCACCCCCACACCCCTTTTATGGTGTGAATTAGAATGAAACTTTGGAATATCCCTCTGTATTTTAAGTGATCAGTCTTCCTGTTTTGTCTTTGGGTACTTACCATGCCTATCCTTTTTTTAAAAATGCCTATCCTTTTTTGAGTAGTCCACTTAAGAATTCCTGATTCTCTACCTCTTTAAATTTCTGAAACAGCAACATCTGGTGATTGTGGGTTCTTTGATGTCAGGAATTTCATTCTCTGTAATATTTGACGCTGATTGCCACAGACCTCATTTACTAGAAATGTTATGAGGCATTGAAAACTCTAGTCAAGTGCGTTTGTTGGTTAAAGGCTAAGCCAGATACTGTTAAAGCTGAGCATTAGAGCCTAGCACTTAAGCGGCTCAGTTTGTTTGTTGGTCCATTGAAATATCTGGCATTTTTCCCCCCGCCATGGTTTTTAGAATATCCTGAAAGAAACAGTCTGATTTTTTTGAGAACAGTAGGGAAAATCAGGAAGTGGAAACTGGCAGTTACCTTTGGCTTTCGTCAGTAGACTCCAGGGTAAGAAAAAAGGGAAGATACAAATAAGTAAAAGTGGCAATCAGACTTTTATGATTTTTTTTTCAGGAAAAACTTGGTGTTCTTTACCATGATTATACTTTTTTTTACTAGGGGTTTTACTCTGAACTATAAGTAATTCATATGTTATGTTAGCCTCTATTGAAAGAGGAAAACTTAACTGCGTCAGCCATTTATTCAACAGATATTTATAAAGTATCCTTTTTGAATTATGCTAGGCATGTGATTAGAAACTGTAGGTCTTGTGTCCTCCAACGTGCTTATGTCTTTCAGAGGATGTGAATTTTTCCTGTCACAATTCCAGTCGCTTTTTGATCAGAATACAGGAAAACTAAACGTTTAAAAAAAAAGCAACATGAAAGTAACTTTATTTAGAATCATGAAAAACTTTTTTTTTTAAATATCTGAGAGAGCGAGCGAGCGAGAGTGAGAGAGAGAGAGAGAGAGAGAGAGAGAGAGTGAGCATGGAGGAGGGGCAGAGAGACAGGGAGACAGAGGATCTGAATTGGCCCTGTGCTGAGAGCTCCAATGTGGGGCTCAAACTCATGAACCATGAAATCATGATCTGAGCCAAAGTCAGACTCTTAACTGAGCCACCCAGGCGCCCTTTTAAAAACACTTTTTTTTTAAACGTTTATTTAGTTTTGAGAGACCGAGATAGAGCACGAGTGGGGGAGGGGCAGAGAGAGAGAGGGAGACAGAGAATCCAAAGCAGGCTCCAGACTCTGAGCTGTCAGCACAGAGCCCAACACGGGGCTCGAACTCATGAACTGTGAGATCATGACCTGAGCCAAGGTCAGATGCTTAACCGACTGAGCCACCTAGGCGCCCCTAAAAAAACTTTTTTAACCTTGATTGTCTACCTTAATGAATAGAATAATCTCATTAAATTGGTACTGCTTTCATCCACTAAAATGTTAATATCCAGCTATATATGGGAAGCAGCAAGATGAAGAAGATTTTCTAATTTTTCATTTTGAAAATAGATCACAAAGCAAGATAGGAAAGTAGGCTGTGGGTATGCTACTCATTACAGGTCTAGGACATTTTATTGTATTTATTTATTTTTATTATTATTATTTTTTATTGTGAGAGAGAGAGAGGCAGAGAAAGAGAGGGAGAGAGAGAGGATTCCAAGCGGACTCTGTACTGACAGTGTGGTCATGACCTGAGCTGCAATCAAGAGTAGGACGCTTAACTGACTGAGCCACCCAGGCGCCCCTCCAGGTCAATGTATTTTTTATAGCACTGTGCTCATTATAGGAGAGAGTTGGTCCCAACTTTATAGTAGGTATAAAGATTTAATTTATAGTAGGTATTTCAGGCTTGTTTTCATGAATTGACTTAATGGAGTTTATTCTACTTGATAGGTATTTCATATAAACAGTTGTCCAGGTGTTCTGGAGTGACTAGTTTACTTTCGATATCCATATATTTCTATCAAAGACATCAGTTTGATTATTAGATGGGGACACTAGAATTGCAGAATTTCTTAATTGTACCTTAGCTGCATTTTTGATATTATATTAACTTGGCTGTTTTAAAACTATCTGAAAATTACTAAAAATTATTGCTCATGAATATTGTATGTTCAAGAAAAGGTTACATGTATCAATATCCTCTTTATTTTTTTATTATTAAAAAAAAATGTTTGGGGCACCTGGGTGGCTCAGTCGGTTGAGTGTCTGACTTTGGCTCAGGTCATGATCTCACAGTCCGTGGGCTTGAGCCCCGCGTCAGGCTCTGTGCTGACAGCTCAGAGCCTGGAGCCTGCTTCAAATTCCGTGTCTCCCTCTCTCTCTGCCCCTCCCCTGCTCATGCTCTGTCTCTCTCTGTCTCAAAAATAAATAAAAACATTAACAAAAATTTTAAAAAATGTTTTATTTATTTATTTTTGAGAGAGAGAGAGAGAGAGAGAGAGAACACAAGCAGGGGAGGGGCAGGGAGAGAGGGAGACATAGAAGCAGGCTCCAGGCTCTGAGCTGTCAGCACAGAGCCCAGCATGGGGCTCAAACTCACAAACTGTGAGATCATGACCTGAGCCAAAGTCGGATGCTTAACCCACTGAGCCACCCAGGCGCCCCTATCAATATCCTCTTTAATGAGGTAGCAAAATATGCAGTGTATTTTAGATAAGTTATACATATATATATGTATATATACATATATATATATGTATATATACATATATATATATAAAATTAAATGGATACTTAGAAGTAAACATAAAACCTCTTAAGATTAAAAAATTTAATTGATATTAAATTCCTGCTGTGTACTAAATATTGCATTAGGCTGGTGTACATCTTTCTTCAACTTCTCTTATTGTTGGAATACCAGAATATATTTGATTGTAATTTTATATCATTTTCCTTTTTTCATTTAATGTGCATTTCATTTTTGTGATTTCACAAAGTCTGTTGTTAGATATTATTACTATTATTTTAACGTGAGGTATAATTGGCATATAACATTAGTTTCAGGTATACAACATAATGATTTGATATTTGTATAATTTGTGAAATGACCAGCACAGTAAGTCTAGTTAACATCTATCACCATATGTAGTCCTCCTTCTTTTCTTCCTCCCTCTCTCCCTCCCTCCCTTCTTTCTCTCTTTCTCTTTTCTTTTTCTTCACTTCACTTCACTTCACTTCTCCTCTTTTCTTTTCTCTCCATGTCTAGTGTGGGGCTTGAACGCATGACCCCAAGATCAAGAGTCTTATGCTCTACTGACTGAGTCAGCCAGGCGCCCCGGTCACCATAATAGTTACAAAAAAATTCTTGTGATGAGGACTTTTAAGATTTACTCTCATAGCAACTTTCAAATATTCAATACAGTATTATGAACTATAGTCACATTACGTTCCCGTGACTTATTTATTTTATAACTGAAAATCTGTACTTTTTGACCTTTTGACCCCCTTCACCCAGTTCACCCCTCCTCCACCTCCATTTTTACAATTTCTTACAAACAAATAATCATTCCTTTAATATGGTGTGGTGGGAAGACTTGTAAAACTGGTTCAGGGAGTAACTAAGGTAACTTTGGGAAAAGCACTTTGGTCTTCGGTTCTTAGCTTTTACAAGAGAAGATTGGAGAGAGATTAGATTATTTGTATCTCTAAACATTTTAAACCTCTGTGCCTCCTTTTTCTCAGTTGCCAGTTGCTTTACTTTGGTCCCGTTGTGGAATTTTCATTCCGCAAACACTGTGTTCAACTCTGTTCTGTGCTGTTATTTTTTTGAGTTTCTACTATGTATACCACAGTGGTGAAGAATATGGCTTCTAGAGCCAGACTGACTGCTTGGGTTCAAATCCTGGTCCTTCCATTTCTTAGCTGAGCAGTCTGGAAGTTACTCGATCTCCCTATGCCTCAGGAAGGCTCGAATCAAATGGGCATAATAGCACCTACCTTGTAGGGTTGCTGAAAGGATTAAATGAGTCATAAATTTGCTTAAAAAGGTGCTTGGTACAGAGTGCTCCAGAAATGTTAGTTGTTGGCTTCTATTGTTATTACTATTACTATTTGTTAGGCATTGTCCTTGCCATGGAGGGACTCATAATCTAATGGTTAAGGCAACTATATCAACAAACCATAATATAAGAGATAGAATGAACAAAAGCTGAAGTGGGAAAGATGAGGAAAAGTATTCCAGCAGAGTGATCAACTTGAATAAAAAGGTAAAGTATAAAAAGGAATGGCAGATAATTAAGTGAAGCTGGAGTTTAAGTAGCTAAGAGGAGGAGGATGGTGGGAACAAATGTGTTGGAGAGGTATAGTTTGGGATTAGATTACAAAGGGTCACATATGCCAGGCTCTCCTGTAGGTAGAGGGGGGGATGGTTTCTTTTTAAAGACTTAATTTAAAAAAAATTTTTTAGTGTTTATTTTTGAGAGAGAGAGAGAGAGAAAAAGACAGAGTATGAGCGAAGGAGGAGCAGAGAGAGAGGGAGACAGAATCCAAAGCAGGCTCCAGGCTCTGAGCTGTTAGCACAGAGCCTGATGTGGGGCTCACAGCCATGAACCGTGAGATCATGACCTGAGCCAAAGTTGGACGCTTAACCGACTGAGCCACCTAGGTGCCCCAAGACTTGATTTTTTTTGGAGCAGTTTTAGATTCACAGTGGAATTGAGCAGAATGTACAAAGATTTCCCAGATTCCCCTGACCCCACACATGCATAGTATTTCCCATTATCAATATCCCCTTCTTTATGGTATGTTAGTCACAGTTGGCGAACCTGCATTGACACATCATTGTCACCCTAAGCCCATAGTTTACATTAGGGCTTGTGTTATATCTTCCATGGTTTGGGACAAATATATAATGACATGTATTCACCAATATAGTTATCATACAGAGTAGTTTCAGTGCTGTAAAATCTCCTTTGCTATATCTGTTCATCCCCCACTCCCTCTTAAGCCCTGGCAACCATTGATCTTTTTATTGTCTCCATAGTTTTGCCTTTTCCAGAATGTCATATAGTTGGAATCATACAACTCCCTTGAGTAAATACTGAGGACCATGATTACTGGAATGTATGGGAAGAGTATGTTTAGTTTTATAAGAACCTGCCAAACTGACGTCCAAAGTGGCTGTACCATTTTGCCTCCCACTAACAATGAATTCGGAGTCCCTGTTACCGCACATCCTTGTCAGCATTTGGTACTATCAATGTTCTGGAGTTTGGCCATTCTACTAGGTGTGTGTAGTGGCACCTTGTTTCAGTTTGGATTTTCCTGATGAAAAATGGTGAAGCATCTTTTCATGAGCTTATTTGCCATCTGTGTATCTTGTATGGTGAGCTGCCAAAGTCTTTGGTCCAATTTACAGTTGGGTTGTTTTGTTTTCTTATTGTTGAATTTGAAGAGTTCTTTGTATATTTTGGGTAACAGTGCTTTGTCAGATGTGACTTTTGCAATTATTTTTTCCTAGTCCGTGGCTTGTCTTTCTCTTAATATTGCCTTTTGCAGAACAGAAGTTTTAAATTTTAATGAAGTCCAGCTTGTCAATTATTCTTTTCATGCAGAATGTGTTTGATGTTATACCTAAAAGGGCTCCTGGGTGGCTCAGTCGGTTAAGCATCTGGCTTTGGCTCAGGCCATGATCCTGCTGGTCTTGATTTCAAGCCCCACATCAGGCTCTGTGCTGACAGCTCAGAGCCTGGAACCTATTTCAGATTCTGTGTCTCCTGGTCTCTCTGCCTGCTTGTGCTGTCTCTCTCTCTCTCGAAAATAAACAGACATTAAACAAAAAATTAAAAAGTAATTGTTGTACCCAAGATCACCCTAGATTTCTCCTGTGTTATTTTCTATGAGTTTTATAGACCTATAGTTAGGTCTATAATCTCTTTCTGAATTAATTTTTGTGAAGGATGTAAGGTTTGTGTCTAGAATCATTTGTTTGCATGTGAATGTCCAGTTGTTCCAGCACCATTTGTTTAAAAGACTTTGCCCTATTATACTGCCTTTGCTCCTTTGTTAAAGATCAGTTGACTATACTTATGTGGGTCTATTTCTGGGCTTTCTTTTCTGTTCCATTGATTTTTTTTTTTTTATTCTCTTGCCAATACTACACTGTCTTGATTACTGTAGCTTTATCATAAGTCTCAGATAGTGTCAGTCCTCTAAATTTGTTCTCCTTCAAATCCTTTTTTTTTTTTTTTTCTTTTTTGGAGAGAGAGGTGCATGGGAGCATGCCAGTGGAGGAGGGGCAGAAAGAGACTCTTAAGCAGGTCTGACTCTGCTTGGTGCAGAGCCAGACCAGGCCTCAATCTCAAAAACTGTGAGATCATGACCAGAGCCAAAATCAAGAGTCAGGTGCTTAACCGACCAAGCTACCCAGGTGCCCCATAACTTTGTTCTCCTTCAATATCGTGTTTGCTATTCTGGGTCCTTGGCCCTCTCCATATAAACTTTAGAATCGGTTTGTTAATAACTACAGAATTACTTGCTGGGATTTTGATTGGTATTGCATAGACTCTATAGATCAAGTTGGGAAGAATTGACATCTTGACAATATTGAGTCTTCGTATACATGAATATACAATGTTTCTCCACTTTTGTAGTTCTTCCTTGATATCTTTTTATCAGAGTTTTGTAGTTTTCCTTATATAGATCTTGTACATATTTTCTTAGATTCATACCTCCTATTTCATTTTTTGAGGCTACTAATGAAAATGTTATTGTGTTTTTAAGTTAAAATTCCAGTTGTTCATTGCTGATATAGAGGAGATTGGCTTTTGCATGTTAACTCGTATCCTGCAACCTTGGTATTATTGCTTATTAGTTCCTGGAGTTTTTTTGTTCATTTTCTCGGGTTTTCTACATAGATGGTCATGTCATCTGTGACAGAAACAGTTTTATTTCTTCCTTCCCAAACTGTATTCTTTTATACCTTTTCTTGTTTTATTGCATTAGCTAGGACTTGTATTCCTTTTCCTTTTTGAAAAGACTTTTTGTTTAGAAAGAATTTCAAGCTTATTGAAACATTGCAAAAATAAAACTTGTATAAGAACACTTTATCTTTATATCCTTTGCCCAGATTTGTCTCCTGTTAACATTATTTCATTTGCTTTGTCATTTGCAAGCTCTCTCTTTCTGTATGTACAGATAGAGATAAATGTTTTTGTGTATGTGAATCATTTGAAGTTAAATTACATGTATCACAACCTTTAAAAAAATTTTTTTTAATGTTTATTTTTGAGAGAGAGACAGAGTATGAGCAGGGAAGGGGAAGAGAGAGCGGGAGACACAGAATTTGAAGCAGGCTCCAGGCTCTGAGCTGTCAGCACCCCGATGCAGGGCTTGAACTCATGAACCCTGAGATCATGAGCGGAGCTGAAGTTGGACGTTTAACTGACTGCGCCACCCAGGCGCTCCATGACCTTTTACTTTTAAATACTTGAGTATGTATTTCCTAAGTAGGTATATTCTCTTTCATATCCACAGTATAGTTATCAACTTCAGTAAAATTAACATTGATATAATACTTTTACCTAATCTGTGGTTTATATTCCACTTTTGTCAGTTGATTGCATAATGTCCTTTATAGAAATTTTCTTCCTCCACTTCATGATCTAGTCTAGGGTCAGGTAGTGCATTTAATTGTCTTATCTCTTCTTTAAGAGCTTGTCACAGCTTTTGTCTTTTTTTTTTTTTAATGTCAGTGTCATATTACAAACCACTTCTTCCCTTTTAAAAATAGAACATTCCTCATTTTTTGTTCATCTGATGTTTCCTCATGATTAGATTCAGATTACTCATTCTCACTTGGAGTATTTTGTGCATGGTGATGTGTCCTTCATACAGTATACAGTATGACCTTTGGAGGCACACAGTGTCCATTTGTCCCTCACTGGTGATGTTCAGTTTTGTCACCTGGTCAAGATGTTATCTGATTTCTCAACTTTGTCATTCTGTGTGTGTCTGTACGTGCGCCTGCATGAACGTGACTAGTGAATAGTTTGTAGGGAGACACTTAGAGAACATACATATATCCTACTCCTCCCCCTCTAGACTTGTCATCCATTATCATCCATTGATGATTCTTGTCTGAGCCAGTCTTGGCTGTGATGTGACAAAACAATGATTTCCCAGCTCTTACCGCTCCCTCCACATTTCCCAGTCTGACTTGGGCATCGTACCATTATAAGCAAGAACGGCAGGATCGTATTTTGTTTTTTAACTCATTAATTGTTTTTTATTCAAGTGTAGTTGACACATGAAGAGTCAGTGGTAGTGGACAGAGTGGTGAAGAGACTGCTGACAACACTCCTAAACGAGGGGAGACTGAGGCCTGAGTGGCAAGGCAGCAGTGTGCGTACATCTGTCATTCCCGTCTTCTCTCAAGAGACATTTAGTGAATATCTGTGTGGCTGCACATTAGCCACGTGGGATAGAAAGTCACAGTTTTGGTCCTTAAGGAGCTTATAATCATTGAGGCTACAGAAGGGCAAAGAGTTATGATAAAATATGTGCCGTTTTTTAAAAAAATGTTTATTATATGAATGAGTTTGGGGGCTTGGCTTTTCAGAAGGGTTGGTTTATTTTATTTTTTTCATTTTTAATTCTTTTAATGTTTATTTATTTTGAGAGAGAGAGACCGACAGACAGACTGTGCTAGCAGGGGAGAGGCAGAGAGAGAGAATCCCAGGCAAGCTGCACTCTGTCAGCGCAGAGCCTGATGCAGACTTGAACTCACAAACCGTGAGATCATGACCTGAGCCAAAATCAAGAGTCGACACTTAACTGACTTAACTGACTGAGCCACCCAGGCGCCCTTAAAATATGTGCTATTAAGAGCTATGCATAAAATATAACTTTAAATGCAAGGGCACTGCCTTAGATGGCCTAGTGAAATAGCTAAGATTGTCTGTGCTTTACTCATTGGTTCATCCATCAAACACTTACTGAGGACCTACTTTGTACCAGGACTGTGCTAAGGGCTGTGGGCATAGAGAAGAATAAAACTTGGTTTCTGTATTTAGAAATCACCCCTCTTTTGGGGGGGGGGGCATTGGCAATAAAGCACGATTGTGGCAAGTGCTGTGATGGTGGCATGTCCACAGTGTAGTCCTAGCATAGAAGGGAGGAGTGATCATCTTCATTTGGGGTAGTGGATGGGACAGGAAGGTCAGGAAGGATATATCAAAAGTGGGAATTCTGGAGCTGGGTCATAAAGGGTGATTTGCTGTTTGTCTGCTTAATTGTAGGTATTCATTTTATTCTAACTTTGTGATTACCATTTACTGCCAGATTTCCCTCCTCCCAAGATTTATGGCTTCTTGTCACATACCATTGTAGAAGTTTCCTTTAAAAGTTATTCATGAACAGGTTTCCCATTCTTACCCTGTTGTCTTTTCCCATGCTGCTTTGTTTGTAGTAGCTAATCTCTTTAAAACCATTCTCAGTATTTTAGCCACAGTAGTTAGAGCCATCTCTCCCATTTGACAGGGGAGAAAATCAAGGCTCAGACAAGAACATGGAAGAGCTAGAGTTCATCATCTGCAACTATTCCGGTTCTACATTCAAAGCTTTTCCCACTATCTCACTCTGCTTGTTGGATTTAAAGTGCAGTTTTCTAGTTTCATCTCTGCCTGTACGTTCACAGACCTGTATACCTCCAGTTCAGTGGATAGACTTTGAAGCTCTACAGGTAAACTGACCACAAAAGAATGAGGAAACTCTAGGGTGATTGAGAATAATAGTAACATTATTGAACTATCATGGTTCCAGCACTGTGTCTAAGTACTTTGCAGTTACTGTATGTGCTCCTCATTACAGTTCTGTGAAATACAGCCTGTCATTAGCTCCCCTTTACAGATGAGGAATGTGAAGCTTCTGAGAGCTTAAATACATTCCCTGGTGGCAGCACAGTGGGGCTCAAACCTGTCTGCCAAGTCTAGGCTAGAATACAAAGGCAGCGTTTGGGATCATTGGACAAATAGCCCACAATTTGATTTTGAATTGAAGCACACTCCCTTTGTTTTTTCAGGTTGATTTAATTGAACCCAGTTTGTACATGAGAGTCCTACAACTGTTAACCCTCGTGCTGTACAGACTGTTGCACAGGAGTCAGCCTTCGTGTTGTGGGGGGCTTACTCTGTCTGTCTACAGCTCTTGTGCCTGAGCATCTGTAAAAGTCTGCCTATATTATTTGCTCTTAAACACGTCAAAACTTCTTGGTGTAGAAATGCCAGCAGAGCAGAGACCAGGGCTTTTAATTTCCTAAATTTATGTAGGAAAGATATTCAAAAGTATTTAGACTTCCGTTTTATTGTGTAGTTCCTGGCACATTATGGGTACTCAAGAAATGTTGAAATAGTTTGGTTTGTTAGGATACAGTTTATAGGAGAGAATTATGAAGATACGAGAATGTTTGTGAATGTTGAGAGTTTATTGGGACACATTGGGATGGAAGACGTAATAGAAAGTAGATCTGGAGCCTTTGGATATATGTAGTAAAGCCTGATTGTGGTGGAAGGGTCTTATTAGGTGAAGGCAACCTGGGCTAGTTCTAGGGTAAAGAGGAGGAGGTGATGGGAAAGAAATAGCAGGAGTGAAAACAGGAAGTTTCTGGATTAGGATTACCAAATTCTAGTTTGCTATTCTTGCTAGGTTTCAAACATAGCTTCTGCCAGGAATCACTTATGCTAATATTAATGCTTTTTAATGGCTTGCATCTTCTTTAGGAATTATTTAGAGCTTACTATTTGTAAGAGAGCTCTTGTTTGCAGAAGAGGAAGTTGATACATGCGTAAGAGAAGGAAGCTGGTTTTTCATGGTAAGCACAGCCATAGTTTTAGGGCAGTGAATGAAGGATGTGGAAAAGAAGGAACATATGCCAGAGATACTGTGAAGAAAGAAAGAATTGATGGGCTGGTGGCTGATCAGAAATGGGGTGGGGGCATGGGATATCTGCAAGGCAAAGATGCCTCTGAGGTTTTGAAACACAGATTCTGGGAAGCAAATACATATTGTTCATGCATATAAATACACGTAGTCCAAGAGATCAGGCCTGGCTCCACATTTTGATTTTGGTATTTATTAACAGTGTGAACATGGCTAAGTACCTTTACTAATGGCCCCAGTTTTATTTTATTTGTATTAAAAAAATTTTTTTTTTGCATTTATTTATTTTTGAGAGACAGAGAGAGACAGTGCATGAGTAGAGGAAGGGTAGAGAGAGGGAGATACAGAATTAAAAGCAGGCTCCAGGCTCTGAGCTGTCAGCACAGAGCCTGACGTGGGGCTCGAACCCATGAACCATGAGATCATGACCTGAGCCAAAGTCGGATGCTTAACCAACTGAGCCACCCAGGTGCCCCTGTGGCCCCAGTTTTATTATCTGAAAAATGAATAAGATGGCTATATTAGTGCTTATTAAACTTAAAATGTACATAAAAATTACCTGGGGATCGTGTTAGACTGGGTAGGTCTATAGTGGGACCTGAGGTTGTGTATTTCCAGCAAGTTCCCATGTGATCCTGAGTAGCAAAGGCTTAGGTGACCTTCAGGAGGGTTTCCAGTTTTGTAGTTTTGTAATTCTATTTACTGAATGTTGTCCTTTGGAAATCTGTTATATACTTGAGACCATAGCACCTTTATTTAGATAAATGAATTCTAAATCTGTCTCTTCACTTCAAATTAGAAATGCCTAAACCAATTCATCATCTTACACTGATAACCACATCCCTTTCTCAACATTCCTATTTCTGTTAATACTTTATATTTATAAAGTACTTTGTGATTTTTCAAAGAGCTTTTATATCCATTATTTCATTTGATCCTTAAAATAACCCACAGAGGTAGGCATGCAGGAAATATCTCCATTTTATGGGAGGGAAAACAAGCTCAGAGAGAGTAAGTGATTTGCCCATGAGTAAATGGTAGAACCACCCAGAGTTCAGGATTATTGACTCTAGTTTGAACTCTTACCACTGTGTCACACTGCTTCTGGTAATGGCTATCACAGATATCTGTGCTTAAAGGTTGGTTGCCATTTCTGGTTTTTAAAAAAAAATTTTTTTAATGTTTATTTATTTTTGAGATACAGAGAGACAGAACACCAGTGGGGGAGGGGCAGAGAGAGCCGGAGACAGATTCCGAAGTAGGCTCCAGGCTCTGCGCTGTCAGCACAGAGCCCGACGTGGGGCTCGAACCCGTGAACTGCAAGATCATGACCTGAGCCAAAGTCGGAGCCACCCAGGCGCCCCTCTGTTTTTTTAAAAATGTAAATTTTGTTTTATTTTAAAAAGTGGATAATATATTCATATGGATCACAATTCAAAGGTATATAAGAGGGTGCTGTGAAGAGTTTCCGTATCACTCCGTGCCCCAAATACCCATTTTCCCTTCCCTGGGGCAGTGTTATCAATTATATTGTGTGTACCTCCAGTATTTACGTAATTATATATTTTTTCCCTATGAAACACAGACGATAACATGTTAAACACACTGTATAAACTTTTGTGGGTTTTTTTCTTTTTTTTTAATTAATAGTCTGTCTTGTAGATTGTTCCATATCAGTGCTCAAAGAGCTGCCACTTAATTTATTTTTTCTGGCCACTTAGTATTCCACTAGAGGATATATCATAATTTAGCAGGTTCCCTATTGATGGACATTTAACGTATTTCCAGTTTTTTGCTAGTAACAAACAATAGTGTATTACATACATTATAATGGATATCTCTAAGTATACATTTTTTCACAAGTGAAGAAGGAGAGTTGCTGGATCAGAGAATATGTGCATTTGTAATTTTGTAGATACTGCCAGATTGCCATCTTTAGAGGTTTTTGCCTGTTTTGCTCTTTTCAACCAAGTGCTTGTTTTGCTACTGCTTTGCCCCTGAATAGGTTATCAGACTTTCTGGTCTGTGCCAACTTGAGTGTAGTTTTAAGTTGCATTTCTCTTATGAGTGAGGTTGAGAATCTTTTCAGAAATGTTTAAGTGCTGTTTGTCCTTTTCTGTGAATTATCTGTTAATATTTTTTGCTATTTTTTTTTCTGTTGGGTTTTTGGATTTTTTTCTTATTGGTTTTTAGGAACTCTTTATGTTTTAGTGAAATTGGCTTGTTATGTGAATTAAACATTTTTGCTTAGGTTGTTTTTTCCTTTGACTTTACATATGATAGTTTTGCCATGCCGAATTAAAAAAATTTTTTTATGTTTATTTATTTTTGAGAGACAGAGACAGAGCACAAGCAGGGGAGGGGCAGAGAGAGAGGGAGACACAGAATCCAGAGCTGGCTCCAGGCTCTGAGCTGTCAGCACAGAGCCCACTCGAACCCACGAACCGTGAGATCATGACCTGAGCCGAAGTCGGATGCTTAACTGACTGAGCCACCCAACCTCCCCTGCCATGCATAATTTAAAAACATTTTATGTAGTAAAATTTACTGATTTTTTTAATGTTTATTTATTTTTGAGAGAGAGAGAGCGCCAGCGCGCATGTGAGTGGAGGAAGGGCAGAGAGAGGGGCACAGAGGACCTGAAGCAGGCTCTGTGCTGACATCAGAGAGCCCGACATGAGGCTTGAACTCATGAAACATGAGATCATGACCTGAGCCAAACTTGGACACTCAAGAGACTGAGCTCACCCAGGCACCGCCATATTTCCCTAAGGGCCTTTTGACTCCCTTATTTCCTTTGTCAATCTTGTCTTCATCCTCAACCATATCCATTGTCTAATTAGTCTCCCTGTTAAGCCCATTTTTGCTTTAGGTTCCTATGTGGTCTTACCCTTTCTTTCTATTCCTATCAGTATTACTTTAAACCTTTTTTATTTTGGAAATTTCAGTGACTATTGAAATACATACAGTGAAATGTGTGTTGTATATATCACTGTATATTGAAATGCGTATATGTATGAGGGGGTGAGTGATGAACTCCCGGGTACCCATTACCTGACTTCAAGAACTGTCACGTCCAGGCAGATCTTGTTTTATTATATGCCTGCCTAGTCTCTCTCTCACCCCAATTATATTGAAGCAAATTATGGGCACGCTATTATTTTAACACTTGGACCACTGACAGCTGTATTCTGTCTTCCAATTTTTATCTTCCAGGTAATTCTGTATCTTTCTTCTTTGGTCTTACATGTCTAGAATAACAGTTCTGTAGTACATGCTCATTGAAGGTGTACTGCTGGATAGTTTTACCTCAGATTGGGTTTTTTGTGTGCACAAACTCCAGTTCTTTAGTGGGTTTACATACTCCGAAATTAGGGAATGCCACGTTTGTCTCGCCACATTTCTTGGCACGGTCTGGGAGGGAAATACCAGCAAGATAAAATAGAAGGAAGAAGGGAACAAGAGAGGAAGGATGAGAGATATGTGCAGAGAACAGTGCTAGACCTGTCACTACAAAGGCTTGTTTCCCAGAGGGAAGCATGGAGGAAAAAGGGCAAGTTTAGACCTTCCAGCGAGATTGGGGATGGATCGGGTGGAGGTTAAAAACCCAGAGCCAAAATATATAAGAAATGGAGAAAGTTCAGAGATATATTTTGTCTTTTCCCGTGAAGAAGCCTGTATTATAATTTAGTAGTGCTTACCAAATGACTGAATTACATTCTAGAACTGAGTGAGAGCAGAGTGGAGTCAGAATAAAGGCTTTAATTCCAAGGTTGTGTGATGTGCGTCAGAGAGAGCTCTCAGGGATAGGAGCTATAATGTATTATATGAGAGATTAGAATTGGTGGGTTGTTTGTTCAAATCTGTAACATTGGCTGTTGGTGCTATTTGCTTGTAGGCAGTAGCACCAAGCACTAGTTTTAAATAAAGCATTTTAGGGTTCTTTCAAAACTTTTCACAGGGAGTCTTTCAGGTGGGATCAAAAGATTAGAAAGAATAGGTGACTGAGAGTGCTATAATATAGAAGAGCTTTTGTATTTTTTAAAAAGACTGATCTAATTTATCAAGCTTAAGTTCTGAATTCAGTAATTCAACATTTTTACCTTCTGTGGGAATGTGGAAAACTAATCTTCTCCCAGGTTTGCTTTTGTTGTCCCTCAAAAAAATGCACCAAAATAGTGGTAACCTGAGTTTACTGGAAACAACCTGGGCCTTATTCCTCCATGGCATTTAGCCTCTTCCTAGGCCAAGAACAAATGCCTGACCTGAAAAAAGAAATGAATTGAGGATAGGAAAGGGGGCAGCTGTCCAGAACAAGTTTGACTACATTTCTAAACCAAATGCTCCTTAAAAAAATTATCTCATAGTGTCTGTGATTATCAACATGAGAGGTTAGCAAACTGTCCAGTAGTCACTGGCTTTTGTAACTGAGGAGACTAAGAGAGGTTACCATGGTTAAGAGATTGTGAACAAACAAACAAGAACATGAAGAGAATCGATATGCCATGAAGAAGTTAAAATAATTTTTTCTCTGTCTCTTTATAGAATAAGCTGGCACCCCTTGATCTGTATCATTCAGGGTATATAGTAATATTTCTTCATGCAAACATTTAAAATTTCATGTTCTTTTGTGTTCCATATTAGCACTTCTTAAAAAATGGATACATAGTTTTCCATTGTATGAATGTACCACAATTTAAGAGTGATTATTAAATTTTTGCTTTTAGAGCCAATATCAGAATAAGCATGTTTGCATGCATTTTTTGACTTGTGGAATTGCTTAGTCAAATATTATATACAGTTTAAAATTTAGTAATTATGGCTATATTGCCCTCCCTCTAAGTTGAACCAGTTTCTGTTTCCTCTAGCATAATTTTCCTTACTTCTATCAACTGTGACAAAGACTAAATAGGTTATTTAATCAGATAGATCTCTTCATTTTCTATTGCTAGGTAAGAAGAAAAATTTAGTGGCATAAAGCATCATCATCATTTATTTTGCTTGTAATTCAGCAGTTTGGTTTGGTCATGGTGGGAACAGCTTGACTCTACTTGATGTCATTTCTGGTGGCTCAAAGGCTGGGGGCTGACATGGTCACTTACAAGTCTGGCTATAGCTGGGATCTCACTCAAGGCTGTGGAGAAGAACTATGAAGTCCTTTTCACATAGCTGCTTGCTGTCCTTGCATTCGGGTGACTGGGTTCTAAGAAAGAAGATTCTAAGAGAACTAGATAATTTTATGATTTGGCCTTAGAAGTCATGCAGTCTAATTTCTACCATAGTCGCAGGCCTTCCCACGTGGAAGGGAGAGGGAACATAGGTCCCATTTTTTAATGGAGGGGTGGCAATATCACATTGTAACAGGGCATGTGGAATGTGATGTATTGGTACAACCATTGTTTGGAAACTGTTTGGAAACTAGTCTGCCATAAGGTGGAGTGATTGTTGTGCATATCTTAATTATGAGTGTGATTACACATCTCTTCATATGTTTATTGACCATTTCCATGTCTTTTTCTGTGGTCTGCCTTTTTATATCCTTGGCCCCCTTTTCTATTGGGCTATAGATTATTGATTCTATTATTGCTTTATAAAAGCTCTTGTAGACTAAGCAAATTAGACTCAAAATTTGTTTTGAAGATATCTCTGTAGAAGTCATAAAAGGTGTGTACGGGATGGTTATTTAGTTTGGTGATGGTCGGGACACGTGGGGTGGCTATATTTAAGAACCATAGTACTTTTATTTTTGAAGCAAGGGTTACAGACAGGGAAGGAAGGGTGAATGGGAGCCATGTCCTCCTCCTGTTGGCCATCAGCCTCCCTGAGTCACTCTACAGCAGTGATGAGGAACAAGATCAAAGACACATTAGTTCTCTTTGGTCATTATTATACCTCAGAAGTCAGAACATTTTAGATGCCTGCAAGGAATGGCGAAACTTGGGAGGAATATAGCACCCCAGTGACCTATTTCACTACCGAAAATTGCTTTGGATTTCTATTCGTTCTGGGATGTGATTTGACTGTTTTTAAAGCTGTGCTGTTGCCCATGTTGAGGTTCAAAATTGTATCAACAAAAATGGATTGACCTGCCAGCAATGATTATTTTCTAAAACATGGGGATGGTTAACAAAATGAGACATTTCTTTGTAACTTGCCACTAAATTAGAATGTTACTCTTTTTGTATGGAACCACAAAAGGCCCGGAATAGCCAAAGTAATTTTGAAGAAGAAGACCAAAGCAGGAGGCATCACAATCCCAGACTTTAGCCTCTACTACAAAGCTGTAACCATCAAGACAGCATGGTATTGGCACAAAAACAGACACATAGACCAATGGAATAGAATAGAAACCCCAGAACTAGACCCACAAACGTATGGCCAACTAATCTTTGACAAAGCAGGAAAGAACATCCAATGGAAAAAAGACAGTCTCTTTAACAAATGGTGCTGGGAGAACTGGACAGCGACATGCAGAAGGTTGAAACTAGACCACTTTCTCACACCATTCACAAAAATAAACTCAAAATGGATAAAGGACCTGAATGTGAGATAGGAAACCATCAAAACCCTAGAGGAGAAAGCAGGAAAAGACCTCTCTGACCTCATTCGTAGCAATTTCTTACTTGACACATCCCCAAAGGCAAAGGAATTAAAAGCAAAAATGAACTACTGGGACGTCATGAAGATAAAAAGCTTCTGCACAGCAAAGAAAACAACCAACAAAACTAAAAGGCAACCAATGGAATGGGAAAAGATCTTTGCAAATGACATATCAGACAAAGGGCTAGTATCCAGAATCTATAAAGAGCTCACCAAACTCCACACCCGAAAAACAAATAATCCAGTGAAAAAATGGGCAGAAAACATGAATAGACACTTCTCTAAAGAAGACATCCGATGGCCAACAGGCACATGAAAAGATGCTCAACGTCGCTCCTCATCAGGGAAATACAAATCAAAACCACACTCAGATATTACCTCACGCCAGTCAGAGTGGCCAGAATGAACAAATCAGGAGACTATAGATGCTGGAGAGGATGTGGAGAAACGGGAACCCTCTTGCACTGTTGGTGGGAATGCAAATTGGTGCAGCCCCTCTGGAAAACAGTGTGGACGTTCCTCAAAAAATTAAAAATAGACCTACCCTATGACCCAGCAGTAGCACTGCTAGGAATTTACCCAAGGGATACAGGAGTACTGATGCATAGGGGCACTTGTACCCCAATGTTTATAGCAGCACTCTCAACAATAGCCAAAGTATGGAAAGAGCCTAAATGTCCATCAGCTGATGAATGGATAAAGAAATTGTGTTTTATATACACAATGGAGTACTACGTGGCAATGAGAAAGAATGAAATGTGGCCCTTTGTAGCAACGTGGATGGAACTGGAGAGTGTTATGCTAAGTGAAATAAGCCATACAGAGAAAGACAGATACCATATGTTTTCACTCTTATGTGGATCCTGAGAAACTTAACAGAAACCCATGGGGGAGGGGAAGGAAAAATAAAAAGAGGTTAGAGTGGGAGAGAGCCAAAGCATAAGAGACTCTTAAAAACTGAGAACAAACTGAGGGTTGATGGCAGGGTGGGAGGGAGGGGAGGGTGGGTGATGGGTATTGAGGAGGGCACCTTTTGGGATGAGTACTGGGTGTTGTATGGAAACCAATTTGACAATAAATTTCATATATTGAAAAAAAAAGAATGTTACTCTTTATCTATTAATCTGTTATGGGGTAAATTCTAAGTAAAAAATCACAGTATAAATCTCCCTAGTTGTAATCTTTGACCGTTTTATAGGGTCTTGGCTCGTGGTTGTCATTGTAGTTCTCATTTTAGGTATGGTTTGATCCAGAGACTTCAATTGTCAGCAGGACCTGAATGTCACGTGTCTTATTTTGCTCTCTTCCTTGTTGGTTTCATTCTTCAGTTTCACTGTGATGCAAAGACAGCTGCCAGCATCTCTAACCCTATATTCTTCCAGATTCAGGGCCAGTGGGGGGGGGGGGGAACCTCTCAAAAATTTAATGTAATTTCTGAGTCTTTCAGTTGTCCTAATTAAGTCATATGTCATGGTCAGGGGGATGAAATGTGCTGATTGGCATGATCTGAGTCATCATGTGAATATCCTTGGAGTTGGAAGAGAGTTAATTCTACAGGAAGGGTATAGATTGATAGTAGGGGAGAGGGGTTCTGTAAAGGAAAATCTGCACTTTTATTTGGCCTTGTTTTAATCAAATAGGTGCTGAGCATGACAAAACAAGCAAAAAATACACACACAAAAAGCTTTTCTTTAGACTACTGTTAGGTTTTGAAGCAGTTTTCTAACAGCGTTAGTAGTATTAACAAGAGAAACAACCATTATAGGTTCTTTAGAGGCACCAGTTACAGTCAGGACTAATGAGTAATTCTTATTCTTTTTTTTTACTATAAAGCAAACATTTCAAATCTACAATACCTGCCACTTAGGAATTTATATCTGAAAGATTTGTTAAAATGTTAAGGGATTTGGGGCAACACTGGTCTTTTCCTCACCACCAGCATCTCGGATAGTAGAGTTGTGCTCCAGTTACATCTATCAATCCTCGAAATCAAAGCTGAATAGATTTTAATTTTATATGTTAGTGAATGTTTTCAATGTCTATACAGGATGTTTTATAGATCAAGTTTCAAGGATTTTAAGCCATGTTAATTCCAGTTTAAAGATTAAAATCTGTTCAGCTTTAGTTTTAGAAGTGGATGTTTTTAGAGCACAACTTTGTTGCCAACCTACCGCTGAAGAATGATACGCAAAGTGTTTTATAACCATGAAGGCATAGAACATTTGACAAAGTTTAAGGAGATTGCTGATAAAGAAAACTGCATAGGATGTTACCATAAAGAATAATTCAAAAGTCTGTGTAAATTTTAATTACTCAGAATATTTATATTTTCCTGAGATGCTTGACATAATTTAGATCATAAGACGGATTTGATTTTTAACTGTCTTTAGGTGGGCCATTTGAAGAGAAAGTCTGATGTTTAATTCTATTTAGCCAAGCTCAAAAGGAGTGTATTTATGCTTATTGGTGCCACCAGGCCATGAACTACCACTAGGCTGTAAAGTCTAGAGCAATTGAATGTAGGTGAGTCTTGAGGATTTGCTGTAGTAGAATCATTGCTAAGGCTTTACCCCACTTTCAGTTCTTAGTTCTGTATTTTCTCGCTGTCTGGTGGGTGGGTGTCAGGATCTAAGGTTTCCAGGCCACTGAGGACTATTGCAAGGCCTGTGCCATACCAAGACATTCTTCACTGGGTTAATTCACTGGGGAATTATGAATTCAATCAAAAAACACTGTGTGCCTGCTATTTGCTAGGTAGTCATCTAGATGCCGGAGATACAACTATAAATAAAATAGTTTTTTCCTCTTAGAATTTATATTATTGTTGGGGAAGATAGACAAATATCTGGAACTAACCCTATTTCTACGTTTTGCAAGTATAGCTCTTATGGGGGAACTGAAGGCAAGAAAGGATCCTTTAAGTCACTCTGATTTTTTCAATACTTTAATACAATATTGGATCATAGGGTAATAGTTTGGGTGAAGGTAGATGATATATCCTAAAACTTGTGGTAATTTTTGGTATTGCTATTATACTTTGGACTAAGTTTAGTTGAGTTTAAACTTTTTCTTATTTATTTCTTGAGTATGTAAGACACTTATACGGTACAGAAGTCAAAACTATGTAAACAAGTATCAGGGAAGTCTTGCTTTTCTCTGTATTCCCTTCAGCTTGCTCTCACCCCCATAGGTAACCATTTTTACGAGTTTCTGGCTTAACCTTCCAGTGTTTCATTTAAATTGCATGAAGTCTTAGGGGGAGGAGAGGAAGACAGAAGGGGGGTGGGGACTAAAGGGAGGAGGTGAATGGTGGGAATGGAGAAGAGCTCCACTTACATAGTGCTTGTGAATGTTGTCTTACTGGTGGTCTTTTTGTCCTACTTACCCACCTCCTAAGTCTGAAAAAGGCAATAGCTTAAAAAAAAAAAAAACCACTTTATTTTGGACTAATTTTAAATTTATAGAAAAGTTGCAAAAATAATACAGAGAATCGCCTTCATTCAGTTTCCCCTAATGTTAACATTAGGGGAATAATAAGCAGCTTTATGATAAAATTGGAATGAATGTCATTAAAGAGGAAGCCAAGACAAAGGGCATAAGAGGGTTCATGTGTACATTTACTGCCTTTTCACCAAGATGACATCAATATTTTACTCATAAATGGTTAATTTCCTTTGTCTGTTCTAGCTACTGGGAGCATCTTGTAGTTTAATCATGGTGTAATAAGAATACTTACCTACTGCTTTTGAAATAAATAAAATAAGGGAAAAGGTAAAAAGTTGTACAACCCAAAGTCAGTGCTTTATAGTTGGTTAATTTGTGGAAGAGTTTTTGTTGTTGTTGTTGTAAATCTTCTTATAAAATGCTGCGATGTAGTCAGTTCTGTTTTATCTGTGTGAGTGGAGGGAAGCTTGGAAACAATACTGATACCTTGGGTGAATGTTTGTAGACTCCATTACTGATTTTAGAATCTAGAGCTTGGAGTCAGAAGGCGTCTTGAAGCTGGTTTTGCCAACTTCCTAGATAGTGGAAAGATCTCTTCACCAATATCTATGTATCCACTGTAGATTCAGTCTCTGTCCAAGCCTTGCACATTGCTTTGTAAAGCAGTCTGTTCCGTTATTATTATTTTGTCATACAATTATTCTCTTGAGTTGAAGGATAGATCATTGCTTGCTCTGTCCCCTATAGCAATAGGGGAGTGTAAAGACCAAGTTGTATCAGTTATAATTATAAATACACACACACACACACACACATATGTGTGTGTGTGTGTGTGTGTGTGTGTGTGTATACATGTATGTATGTATATATATACACACACACATATATAGGAGATAGTGTATGGTATATACCTACGTATATAGGTATAACCCCTTTGCTTTCCTCTGCCTTCTTTCTTCCTTCTTTTGAGATATCCTGCTCATTTATTATTTACTGTTTTATATTTGGTTTTGTAGGAATGTTGGGATAAAGAGATGAATCACAATAATGAGTAAAACCTAACCTCATGGGGTTGTTATGAGGGTTAAATAAGATCATATGTATGGGGGCGCCTGGGTGGCTCAGTTGGTTAAGCGTCCGACTTCGGCTCAGGTCACGATCTCATGGTCCGTGAGTTTGAGCCCCGTGTCGGGCTCTGGGCTGATGGCTCAGAGCCTGGAGCCTGCTTCCGATTCTGTGTCTCCCTCTCTCCCTGCCCCTCCCCATTCATGCTCTGTCTCTCTCTGTCTCAAAAATAAATAAAAACGTTAAAAAAAAATTAAAAAAAAAAAAGATCATATGTGTGAAGTGTTTAGCACAGTGCATGGCACATGGTAAGCATTTAATAAGTGCTGATAGTGTAGTGATGGTAATTGTCTCTGTCATCAAGTCTTTTCCTCCTAGATTAATAGGGAAGATAACTAACCAATGACTTTTAAGACTAGATTGAATGATATAAGTGCTCTAGGAGAGAAGCAGCCAAGTTCTTATTTATTTAAATAAAGGAGCAACTAATTTCAGTTAGAGACTCAGGAAGGAGGAATCTTTTCTCCTAAACTAGAAATGGGATCTCCTTTAAGAAAATGGATTTTAGATCGACGGGGCTAGAATTAACAAAAGCCTGGAGCTAGGAACGTGCATTATCTTTTTCATGGGATCTTAAGCATTCATGTGTGACTGAGGGGTTGGCTATGTGGAAGATCTAGTCTAAAATAAGGATAGGATGTGGAGAGGTCAGATTGTATAGGGCTTTGAAAGCAATATGGAAAGTTTGTACTTCATTCTAGAGAGACTTTGGGTAATATTTTCAGGTCTTCGAACAGAAGATCAAGATTGCAATCTTACAGCAAAATAGATGTGGTTATTGTATATAGGTAACTAGTGGTTCCTGTTAATTTAAAATCTTGAGTGAGAGGGCTAATAAAAAATATATAGGAGGAGATAGTTGCTGTAATCCAGGGTATGAAATGGAAACCACTGGCAGATTGTAGAAAAATGAGTCTTTTAGAGTAAGCCCTAGGAACTTTTCATAAATATATTTGGGGCTTTTCATACTTAGAGGATTAAACCAATTTATTAGACAATAACCTTCCCTATTAAAGAATCTTAATCGCTAGATTGGGAGAAAAGATTAGGTTGGTATGTGCATGGAAAGAAAGAACTGCACTTTTCTGGCTGGCTGCGCATGTAATTGAAGATGGTCTTACCTTAGTAGATTGGGCTGTCTTTCAGCCTGAAGGGAGAGCTGTAAGCATTTTTTAAAACTGAGCACTTGGGGCGCCTGGGTAGCTCAGTTGGTTAAGTGTCTGACAGCTCAGGTCATGATCTCACGGTTTGTGAGTTCGAGCCCTGCATCGGGCTCTCTGCTGACAGCTCAGAGCCTGGTGCCTGCTTCAGATTCTGTGTCTCCCCCTTTCTCTGCCCCTCCTTTGCTCATGCTCTGTGTCTCTCTGTCTCTCAATAATAAATAAATATTAAAAAAAAAAGTTAAAAAATAAAACTGAGCACTTGATTTCTGTTTTTAAGTCTGAAAATAATTATCTGAGAGGGAACTAGCCTTTGGGAATGAATCTGATGGGCACAGACTTGAGCATTGCCAACGTCTTCTGTTTTTGGCATGCTATTACTTGGCTGTCTGTTAACTTCCAGTTTTGTTGATTTCTACCGTTGCTTATGGAGCATTTGCCTTTTCAACACTTGGGGCTCCAAATGATTTGTGCATCTTAGTTGGAGAAGTTGTTGGGAAGGAGGCCTGATCAGGAAAGAGATTGGGTGGCTGTTGGTCAGGTGAGGATTTAATTTCAGCTCACAACAGTTGGGTTATTGGCTGGCTGGAGTGACCAGTGAGTTGTGTTTTGGCTAAGCATCTTTTCCTGGTCGTACAGCTGATCTGGCATCTAGACTGAACAAGCAGCTGGGGTATATGTATGTAAAAACTGCTTGTCTGTTGGTATGAGATGGACTTGCATGTCTCCGGTATCCTTCCGAAGGGAAGAAAACAAATTACTACTTGGTTTATGTTCCAGGAAATACTAATGCTCTTTACAGGTGAGTAGCACTTATATAACATTTATGCTTTTTGAAAATATCTTATATCTGTTGTCATTTCATGCTCACAACAACCCCATAAAGGAGATGGGGCAGGTATAATTCCTATTTGACAGAGTGGATACTAAATCATAAATAAGAGACTGGGTTAAGGTTGCTGGGTTAACAAATAAATGGGATAGCTTAACTGTATTTCATTTTTGGATTGTAACTTTCAGAAAGTTTTATGAGGAAAAAACTGAACATGTCCCTCTTTTTTGTTGTTAATTTTTAGCGGCGTCTTAGACACCTTCGGAACATTGCTGCCCGGAATATTGTTAATAGAAACGGCCATCAGCTCCTTGACACCTACTTCACACTTCACTTGTGTAATACCGAAAAGATATACAAAGGTAAGAGAATCTGTGGACTTGCCCACAGATTGTTACATCTCATTTTTATTCTTTTGTAATACAAGTGAGTGACAGTGCCCTCGCTTTGCTGTTATTGCTTATTGGGAAGCAAAATTGTCATACTGTCTGAAAATATTTAATGAGCAGTAGTTACATATATCATATATAAAAGAAACAGGGCTTTTGGGTAGTTCTTAAATTGATAAATTTATCATTTATTTATGCATGTTAGCTATTAATGTTTTTATTCTAGTTGGTATCATTAAAATATACTATATGAGTCTAGCATACAGTACTAATTTTGTTTTCTTTAAAATATAATTGTTGAAATATTATGGTAAAATTAGGACCAGTTTGTGTCTTCTCATATCGGTAATTCCTTGTGTATATATGGCGTCATTTTTAGAAGAATGCCATGGTTTCCTTGAATTCATTTGTACCTATTGTACTGTGGACTGCTCCATAAGTGACAATTCTGAGAGTAGACCAAATATTTGATTCAAAATCACAAGCACCTTTTGAATACGTATTGGATGAAAGGTACTTGGATATAATCCATTGACCTATGTTGCATGGTAGAAGAGAACAAGCACGGTGTATGACAGGAATATTGGATTAGGATTGCAAATACATGCATAGTAGGTCTAGCTCAGCCATTTACTAGCTGTGTGACATTGGACAAAGATCATGTCTTTTTGAACCGCACTTTTCCCATTTGTAAAGTGGAGATGATGCCTTATGAAATTGGCAAGACAGATATTTGTGAGGAACAACTGAGATAAGGTGATAACACTTGGTAAGATGTGATTGAAGGTCTATTTATATTAACAAAAAGTAGCGTTATTTTAATTAGAGGTACTAAAGGCTTATTTGAATTTTGTCCTCTGGCAAAGAAAGATGAAAAATTCAAACAATGTCTTATCTTTTTGGTTTTAATTACTTTTAAAAACCATTATTAAAACCGTAGTCATTTAACACCTTTTTTTATTTTTTGTTTTTTAATTTCAATACCAGTATATGCTCATTAGGAGATTCAGTCAGGAATTACATAGGGTAGCACAACGCAAATAGCGTTAAAATAATTTTTAAGGGTGAGAAAATAGCATTGTGTAACGTAAACCACCACAATGTAAATAGCATTAAAACAATTTTTAAGGGTGAGAAAAAAGACTCTAAATTCTGCCGTTGTCATATAATTTTATTTCATTCTTACTTTTCATTGTAAATATTGCATTTCTAAAAAACAGTTATATTAATCTGAATGATTAATGCTAGCTACTATAACAAATACCACAAATCTCAGTGGCATAACATAATACATTTCTTACACTAAGTCCAATGCAGGTGTTCTTTATCAGGCATGGTATTGGTAGTTGTCCTCTAAGTGGTGACTCAGGTATCCAGGCTTCTTCTATTTTGGAATGCTGCTATCATCAATACATGACTTGGGGCATGGCAAGAGAGGAGGATCATTTGAGGGAGATTTTTATAACAGAAATGTTCCCCATAAATTCCATCATATTCCATTGGCCATAAATCAGTAGTGTAGTCCTTTTTAGATGAAGAAAGGACTGGGATATGTTGTCTTCCTATGTGTCCAGAAGGAAGAGGGAACAGTTTGGTTATTATTTGTCCTAGGGGTATAAGCATTTTTTCAGACCTTAATACATTTGGTCTCCTGCTCACTAACTGGTTTTATCATTAGCAATATATGACAATGTCAGAGCGTTTAAAATTTTTGATATGTTTCTATATAATTAGTCCTTGATTATCTTCATGAAATTTATATGTTCTTGGTCCAGTGTTCTCTTTGATAAGAGTAATTCACATAGTACTTAGCACATTTTAGGTATTTGGTGATTTGTAATGTTAACAATTGTAGTAGTTTTTTTTTTTTTTTTTTAAACGTTTATTATTGAGAGACAGAGAGACACAGAGCATGAGCAGGGGAGGGGCCGAGAGATGGAGAGACACAGAATCCGAAGCAGGCTCCAGGCTCTGAGCTGTCAGCACAGAGACCGATGCGGGGCTCGAACCCACAAACTGCGAGATCATGACCTGAGCTGAAGTTGGATGCTTAACCGACTGAGCCACCCAGGCACCCCCCCCCCTTTTTTTTTTTTTAACAATTGTAGTAGTTTCTAAGAAGAGAGTAGTCATGGGTCTGGTTGATGACCATCTTGCAAAAAAGTTGTCTAAGAGATGCCATGGAAACAAAATTACTTTTTTTTTCCTTCTAGCTCAGATTACACCTTGAGTTTAGAAGTTAAAAGTTCCCTCAATGAAATGCTCATTCTCATAGTTAGGGAATAGCTGGTATAGACCACAGGGGGGTCTCTGTTAGTGGTGGAGTCTGTCACTAATTGGCAAGTCCCTTGGCTAGGACATTTAGTTCCTCTT
Source organism: Panthera pardus (assembly GCF_024362965.1). Taxonomy (NCBI): domain Eukaryota; kingdom Metazoa; phylum Chordata; class Mammalia; order Carnivora; family Felidae; genus Panthera; species Panthera pardus. The sequence goes on from NW_026526677.1 coordinate 59,152,923, forward strand.
GTGAGCTTTGCTTAATTTATCCCTAAAATAAGTGAACTGATAATTCTGAGAGTTAATGCCTACTCCAAAATGTCATAGTTAAATGAAGTCTATCTATGGTCCTCTTTTGGGTGCATAAGTCGGACTTTATAACTTTTAACTACCATAGGAGGAACTGGGAAGCTCTTTCCTTAGGAAGCCTAGTTAATCCACCTTACCTCATTGGACCTCTGATGACAAGCCCAGATATTCATTTCATGATCATTATGTGGCCCTCAGTGTAGGATGCCATGATAGAGGGCCATTTGGTTCTTCTCACAAAACCACTTGTACCACCTGTTTAGTGGCATCATTTCTTAGTTTTAAAAGAAAGGTTTTTTTGTTTTTTTTTTTACGGGGGAGAATATTTGAAATACTGATTTCTAAGTTATTCTTTTATTTTGGCTGAATTCACAGCAGATCCTAAGAAGTTATGTGTGAGATTTTTTGACTTTTGGCATCTTTTAGTGCTCTTGGGAGATTGCCTACTTTTTAGGTAGTTCAAATCATCACATCCCCAAAGAACAAAGCCTTGTGTTAATGGATGAAGAGCTAGGTTCTAATTGTGATTCCCTCTTAAACTTGGAATTTTTATAAAATCAATTTTGTTCTTTAGACATAGTTCTTTTTTCACCCACAAAATGTTGAGTGCCTGTCCTCTCCTGGAATGCCAGCCAGCTATTTTGAATACATCAGAAGATTAACTCTATATAATCCAGAAGATTTTAGGTTAGTTTTGTTCACTGCACTTGGAACAAGGCTTGGCACATAGTAAACCCTCGTATATTTTTTTCATTTAATTGTTTGAATAGCTAATGCAGTCATGGTTCAAAATATATATAAAGGCTTAAACTCTTTCTTTCACCTGTCCCATTCCCTAGTTTCTTACCCCAGCCTAAAAACTACTGTTCTACATTTCTTGTTTCTCTTTTCTGAGATTCTTTATGCAAATACAACTAAAAATAGTACGAAACTACATATATTTCTGTGCTTTCCATTTTTCACCTAAAATGTCTTAGACATTTTTCCATATTGGTTCATAGAGAGCTTCCGTAATTTTTTTTTCTGAATATTTTTGCATTGAATAGATGTACCAGAATTTATTTAACTGGCCTCTGTTGGTGGGCATTTAGGTGGTTCTTGTCATATGCACAGTACTGCTTTGACTAACTTCATAAGTACATTATTTTGTATGAGTGCTAGTTTAGCTATGGGGTAAATTTCCAAGAAGTGGAAGTACAAAGAATGCGTACTTATAGTTTTGGTAGATATTGCAAAATTGTCTTTGTTTACATTCCCACTTGGTATGTATGAGTGGCTTTTCCCTTACAGGCTCACCAATAGACTGTGCAATCAAACTTTTGAATTTCTGCCGATCTGATAGGTGAAAAATAATTTTATAGTAAACTTTAAGTTTGTATTCCTCCTTTATGAGTGAGGTTGAGGTACTAAAAAAAGCATTTGTTGAATGAATGGAATGCTGCATAACAGCCAAAACATGCCATTGAAACCATGCTCTACATTCTCTAATTGCTTTGTTTTTGTTTTTGTTTTTTTAGGTCTTACTTAGCATGGATAGAGAAGCATTTGTATCTAATCGTCCCTTTCATGTAGAAATAGGTCTTGGATGACTTGAAAATTTACTTGTCGAATAGTTTTGCTTAAATTGAGTTAATAAAAATTAATAGAACTGTGTTAATAAAAATTATAGTTTATAAAGTATTTTTGATTCGCTATTTCATTTGAGCCTCACAGTAACCTTGTTATCGTCCATGTGTCATTGTCCTTTGAAAGGTGAAGGAACCATGTGGCCCAAAAGGTTAATTGACTTGTCCAGGATAAAGCTGATAGGTAGATTGGGGATTGGAACTATATTTTGGCTCTGAATTCTCCTCCATTCACTATTATGTTTTGCATCATGCTGCTAATTTTATTGAAACTATTTTAGGTGTAACAGAATGGTGAACAGTGTAGGCCCATGTTAGACATTGCCCTGTACTCCATGATTTTGTATGTGGCTTTTTTGTTGACCTCTCTCCATTTAAATTAGCAAGCCTGTTTTGAAGGTCTAATGGAGAAAGCCTATTGTTTAGTTTCTTTTATACATATATTTCATCAGCAAAGTTTTGGAAGAAATAGTGATACTCCTCTTAGAGCTAAAGATATTTATTTTGGGAACTGTTTAATTTAGATACTTTGCAGATTAAATTGAGGAATTCTCTCTAAAGAAAAGAGGAATATCTTTTTTTCCCATTGATTTTAAAGTAGTACATGCTTGCAATAAATTCAAACAATACAAAAATAAATTAAGTATAACATGAAAGTACTTTGTAATAAAAAAACATTTTTAAGCCCTTTTAGTTTTTCCCCCTAAAAATAAACATGCTACACATAAAGTAGAATACACCCACCCACCCACACACACACACACACACACACACACCTACACACATAAACTTTTATAGTTAATTTATGGTTGGAGTAATTGATTAATCATATGGGAAAAATGAAAAGAATGATACTTAGGGTTGTCTAATGTTGGGATTTTCACAAGTAAGGTTGTAAATTGGTACAGTACTTTTAGAGAACAACATGGTAATATCTATTAAACACAAACTATTTTTCCTTTAATCTTGCATTTTACTTCTAATTGTTTATCTTATAGATTCAAGGGTCTAGAATATATATCTCTAAATGATTGTTTATTTATAACTTACTTGAAATATCTAAAAATTACCAGTAACCTGAATGTTCATCAGTAGAGGGGTCCTTTTAAAAACAATTAGAATAATCCCTTTTCTTTTTCTTTCTTTAAATGTTCATTTATTTTTGAGAGAGAGAGAGAGAGAGCGAGCAGGGGAGGGACAGAGAGAGAGGGAAACAACAGAATCTGAAGTTTCAGGCTCTGAGCTGTCAGCATAGAGCCCGACATGGGGCTTGAACTCATGAACCGCGAGATCATGACCGGAGCCAAAGTCAGACGCTTGACTGACTGAGCACCCAGGCACCCCAGAATTATTCCTTTTCTTATTTTAAATAATTTTTCAAAATAGAAAAATAGAAACCGCCAAGTAGAAAAAGTTAGCAGCCTAATTCTATCACCTAAGATAAACATTACTAACATAATTATAAAAATTTGGATCCTGTTGTAAATTTTATTTTGGAACTTTTTCCCCTACTTAATACATTGTGACTATCTCTCCACGGAGTAAAATAATCATCCTTATCTTTTTAATTTTTTTTAAGAAAGACAAACCTACAGTAATATAAGCAGTATATCAAGAAGTGCTTTAACCAGAGCTTGCCCGTTGGAGTTTTATGTGTGCATAGGCCTGCTATCCATTTATTGCCTGACTAGTCCTAAGCTTCAGTCATGGACTTCTTTGGCATGTTTCACTATATTTGAGTTTCATCTATAATGTTGCATACTTTATATGTTTAAGTTCCTTATTTTTAAACTTATGTCTAAGTAAAATTGTTCATTTAATTACGAAATATTTATTGAGTGTCTGCTCTGTGCCAGGAATGGTTTTACGTGCTGAGGAGACAGCAGTTGTACAAAACAATTGCTCCTGTCCTTTCAGAGCTTACAGTTAGGGGTTGATGAATATATGAAACATAAATTCAAATACGTAAGAAAAAAGTAAGTGTGTCCGTGTATCACCTAAAATCATCTCAAGTACCAGTGGTATGTGCATCACGCCTGGGAAATTTCTCTAATAGCAACACAAGGATACCAGGGTCCTTGTAAGCTCTTGAGAGACAGAGCATCACAATGGTGACTTCAGCAGGGTCAGAAGAGGCGATGTTTGTGTGAATATCTGAGACATTTCTCTCTTGATTGTGCCTTCAGGTTTTGTTAACATGTACGATACGCATGAAGGTTTGTAGAATCATGAAATTTCAAAGCTTGCAAGAGGACCTTTGCTTATTAGTCTAATTCTCTAAGTTGTCTAATGAGAAATGGGCCCAAGGAGATTAAAGAGACAGAATGTTAATGACAGGTAGAAGTAGAAGTTAGGTTACCTGGTTGCTAGATCATTGTCCGTTCCACAGTACTATGATGGATGATCATATTAGAGATGTTTGAGAAAAACAGAGCAGATGGAATCAGTTTTTGCAGAGTGGCCATAAGGTAGGAGAGAAGAAAGTCTAAAATTTTAAGGGCTCAAATTTGTATCTGGGGTAAAATTTACTAAATTAAATCTTAACAAGCTTTGATTTTTCTTTATTAATGTTTTTTCCTTTAAAATCTTTTAATTTATGTTTATTTTTTTGCAGAAAAATAAATTATTTTTGTAGAAAATATAGGGAAATTATATCCCTTGAAAATATTATAAATGTTTTACTGGAACAAATGTTAAAAATTTGCAGGATTAAGAGTTAATGAGCTTATTTTCTTTCATATCACTTATTGTTTTTTTTCTTCTTTTCCAGAATTTTATAGAAGTGAAGTGATTAAGAATTCCTTGGTAAGTTTGATTTCTGACAGGTACACTGACTAAGCCTACAACTCCTGTTTCAGAAAATGCTGAGGCAGAAGTTCAAATTCAGTTCTGGTATTATGATACTTCTACAGTTAAATCTTCGCTTACTTATTGCTTAAATTTTCATTGATTTATTTTGCTGTATCTTTTGTGCTTAGAAAATGCCTGGCACATGGTAGGTGCTTGATGAATGTTTGCTGAAGGAACTGATATTTTCTCTGTTAAAACTTCAAATTTTTTTTTTTTTAACTCAAATTCTATAATTCTGTCAGTTCTATTTACTATAGAGGGTTTTTTTTTTTTTTTTTTGACTATTTGTGTTAACCAAACATAATAAATGATGTCTTTGTTTAGATATAGTTCTTACAAATTTCATGTTAGGGCCATTGTATAGGATCCTTCCACTTGTTTTTTAGTGATGTCATTGCTAAGTTAGAAAGTTGGAAGCGTCCTACTTTTGATAATGTATACTTGAGATATTTGTATGAATGGCTCCGTTTTTTGGGCCATGTTGATAAAAAAAAAAGAGCTTTATGGTAATTATCATATCCTTTTAATGGTCCAAGACCATACCTGATTTGGCCCGTGTTCACTTTTCCCTCCTTATCTCTTAATACTTTTCCTTACTTACTGTGTTCCAGACATACCTCATTTGTTCAGTGCTTTATACATGCTAAGCTTGTCTTATTTCTTATGTCCCCAGCTCTTTATTTCGCTGAAGAAGTCTTTGAGGTCTCAGTGATAGAACTTTGGTTGGCTTTCTATGACTCTTCCATTGAAAGTGGTTCCCTTTCTCCTAGTCACTCTTTTTACATCACCTGTTTTATTTTCTTTAGAGCATTTATCACTCTTGGAAATTCTTATTCACTCATTTGTTTGTGTTGATTATCTATGTCCCACCTACTAGAGAACACAACCATGAGAGCAAGGACCTTGCCCAGAGTCTAGAATATTATAGATGTTCAGCAAATACTTGTCAGATGAATAAATAGATATCAGTGATGTGTTGTGTTTACAGAATCCTTTTACGTATGTATTCCATTTTGGTTCTTAGAACATTCGGTAAGGTGGATGGGGTAGGTCTTAAGAAAATGACATCCAGAGAGGCCCAACAAGTTTTGCAGTCACATGCAGGACCAGATCCCAAGTACAGACCTCTGTCTTTAGGTCTCTGCTACTCTTTCCTCTTTATTAAGCTGCCTTCTAAATGTTTCTAAAATAGCATAATAAATTTGGCTTCTAGGTCAGTTTCCTAGAGCCCACCTCGGAGGAGCTCCAAATCCCCAGTATCGCTCTTATTCTACATATATTCAATGACATATGAACTCATGCCTGACGTATAGTAGCTAATGAGTCAATACCAGTTTCTCTTTCTCTCTTGGCTCAGGTGAAAATAAAAGTGTCCTACAGAGCAGAGAGAGCTAGGGAAGAGTGGGTGGTTTAAGGGGCAGATAGAATAGAATTTCACCTTGATTTATTCTACCCCCACCCCCTTTGATAATCAAAACTCTTGTTGGGAATGATTTTACAATGTCCCATTGCTTTTTCTCTGGATTTGTGTCATAATGGACCCTGTGCTAATAGTGCTCCTTTAGTGTATTGTTCTTCATAATTGGTTTTGTATTTACTTGCTGTCATTTGACTTTCAAGTTCTTATTTCTAAACATCATCTCTTTGAATGTAAACTCTTCGCCTCTTTTTGGCTCCTAGCTTCCATTGCTTCTGAATTGCCCGTGAGGCTGTGATATCTTCATCCCTGGTGTACTTAGATTGAATACATGTTTTATAAAAATATTGTAGAATGGATTTCAGACAAGGGAGAGGTTTGGACAAAAGACTTCCAAAGTCCTTTCAACTTACGGTTTGTACTGCAGTTGTTTCACGGGTATACCACTTACAGCATTTGCTTACATTGTAATTGTTCATGAATGTTTCATCTCCCAAAGCAGATGAAAGCTTTGGAAGGTCAAGAGACTGCTTGACTATCTTTATGTCCCTCTAGCTCCCAGTGTACTTCTTGGGAGTTGTTTGATAAATGTTGATTTGTTGATGTTTCCTTTTAAGGATATGCTTTGAGATTATGGTATTTCTGGCAAGGGTTGTTCTTTCTTTAATAGCTTAATATAGGTTTGATAAACTGCAATTCATTTCTTTTTTTTTTTGGAAAGGACTCTTCCTTCTTTGCTTTTTGCTAAATCATTGTGACTAGTTCAGATTAATGGGCATTGGGTACTATAGGAATCAACAACTCTCAGAGAATATGCTGGAAATGGCACATTGTCACTTCTCTCCTTGCGTTTCTGAAGAACCACAGATAAGCAGAATTTGTTGGTTTTTTCCCTGCTTAGGAGTTTGTGATTTAAAAAAATTTTTTTTTTAACATTTTACTTGTTTTTGAAAGACAGAGACAGAGTGAGAGCGGGGGCAGTGTAGAGAGAGAGAGAGGGAGACACAGAATCCAAAGCAGGCTCCAGGCTCTGAGCTGTCAGCACAGAGCCTGATGCGGGGCTTGAACTCACGAACTGTGAGATCATGACCTGAGCCAAAGTCAGACACTTAACCAACTGAACCACCCAGGGGCCCCAGGAGTTTGTGATTCTTAAGCTATTGTAATATTTGCTGAATAGAGTTAGTGACTTAATGCTCTTATTCCTCCTGGTTACCAGTTATGTGTGGCACATAGAAGGTGCTCAGCAAATGTTTCTTAATGAATAGACTCCTCTAATAGTACGTTTATTGACTGACTTCGAAGTTATATCCTGAACCCCCAGTCTTCCATTAGCTGTTAAAGATTAGGCAAGGCAATGCTTCATTTATTTCTAGCTGAAGCTTTGGGTAAATTTTCACTCTGGTGAGTGAACTAAGTTGAATTCTGGTGAGCTTGTGAATATTGGTTTTTACTCCTGTAACTTTAAGGCTTCAGCTCTTTTCCCTAGGTTTATAGTTTTAGTTTGGTCTCCAGACCAGAGTGGCCGGTTTTGCCATTGTGATGTCAAAGGAAATATGGAAAAATGGCCACAGGGTTGAAAAGTGTTTTTGCCCAAATATTAGATTAAGCTGTCCTTAGGTACCTATCTGTGCATCTTTCTGACTCTGGAATACAGTGTTCTGTGCACTGCCCAGTACATGTGTCACTGGCCACATGTGGCTGCTGAGCACTTGAAATGCGGTTAAGTAATACTGGGGAACTAAATTTTAAATTTTATTTAATTTTAATTTAAATAGCCACAAGTGGCCAATGGATAGTGTATTGGACAGCACAGTCTGGATGCTTTGAAAAGCTTTCTTATAATTTGTAACATTAGCAGGAAGAGATTTCCCTTTTTGTGTGCTCTGAGAAAACAAAACTTTATACTTCTACTACTAGTACCATTCTTAAAAAAACCTTTTTTTTTAATGTTTATTTATTTTTGAAAGAGAGAGCGAGCGAGCGAGCATGGGCAAGGGAGGGGCAGAGAGAGAGGGAGACACAGAATCCGAAGCAGGCTCCAGGCTCTGAGCTGTCAGCACGGAGCCCAAGGCAGGGCTCAAACTCGTGAACCGTGAGATCATGACCTGAGCCGAAGTCGGATGCTTGACTGACTGAACCACTCAGGTGCTCCCCCCCCCCCCCCCGCCCCAGTATCATTCTAAAGCTGTAAGAGCTGTTCATATGGTTGTTTTAGCTTCTTTAATATATATGATAAACCTTATAAAGGCAGGGACATTTTTATAACCTCTGTAGTCATTGTCTTGTGTTTGGTTTGTATTTGGCAAACAAGTAAGAAAAGAGAAAATAGTCTAATCCAAGTTGTCAGTTGTAAGATTTACCATTTTTTCTTGTTCACCAAGAAAAATAAACACTTGTAATTAAACTGAAACACAGGGCTTTTGTAATAGTCCTGGATGAGTTTTGATTCAATCTTCCTAGCTTCTTGTTACTTTGAAATTTCTTTTACCTTTCCAAGGTATTTATTTAGCAGTCTTTCCTTCGTTTAGGTATACTGTTTGACCTGTGATGGGAATCTTTTGTAGGTATCTCGGTAATAAAATATAAATATGCTTCCTTAATCTGTGGGAATTTCATTACATCTTGTAGAAAAGGATGGATGAGGGTTTTTTCTTCATCGACAAATACTTGCTTCTCTAATACCAAATTCATGATTTGTTGCTCTGTGTCTATGCCTTCTTGTCTACATAAAAACAATACTTTTTATTGAAACTTAACATACATAAAGAAGAGTTTACATATCTTAAGTATACACCTGGATGAATTTTCTGAAATTCGTGTAACCACCACGCAGGTCAAGAAATAGGATATTTTTAGTGCCCCAGAAGCCCTCTCATGCCTTCTTCAGTTACTGCTGCTGTCCTGACTTAACATCATAAATTAATTTTACTTACTTTTAAGCTTTATAGAAATGAAATCATACAGTATGCACTCTTTTGTGTCTGACTTCCACTTTATAAGAGTCTCAACTGTATATTGTAAGTCATTCATATTGTAGGTATATTTGTAGTTTGTTTATAATATTGCATTGTGTGAATGTCCCAGAATTTATCCATTTTTCTGTTGATAAGCATTTGGTTAGTTTCTAGTCTTGAGCGAATATGAATAGTGCTGGTGTGAATATTCTCCTCTGTATCTGTTGGTTGAACATGTGTGGACGTTTCTGTTGAGATACATATCTAGGAGTGAGCCTGCAGGGAGTATGCATGTGACCCCCTTGAGTATATAATGCCAGACAGCTTTCCCAGATTATTGTTTCATTTGCAGTCTGGCCAACAGTCTATGAGAGTTCTGGGTTATTCCACATTGTTGCGATCACTTGCTGCTCTTTCAATCTTTTGAATTTAAAATTTTGATAGATATTATGTACAGGGTTTTTTGTTTGTTTCAGTTTACACCAGGAGAGATATTTTAAATGCCAAACTCAGCATGGGTAGTGCCAACGGTGTGCCTAACTTAAAAGAGCCGATATTAAAAACAACTATTTTTGAGGTTGTGCTTGTAGAGACAGTGACTCTTGATGACTGCCACCTGGTGGTCAAAAGTTATAGAACCTTATCGATCTTAACATTTCTAAAATTAAAGTTCATCTTACAAAGCGAAGGCGAGTGCATGTTAGAATTGATCATAAACTGGGGGTGCCTGGGTGGCTCACTGGTTTAAGCATTTGACTCTTGACTTTGACTCAGGTCATGATCTCTCGGTTAGTGAGATTGAGCCCTGTGTCAGGCTCCACGCTGGGCATGGAGCCTGCTTAAAATTCTCTCTCTCCTTCTCTCTCTGCCCCTTCCCCGCTCTCTCAGTCTCTCTCTCTCTCTCTCTGCTTCAAAAATAAAGAATTGATGATAAATCGGACTATGTTAGATGGTAATAAAGATAATGGAGTAAAATAAAGCAGAATCCGAGAGTATCTGGCAGGCTGGGTTGCTCTTTTTCTCTGGTAGTCACATAGATGAAATCATTTGAATAGATAATTGAAAGAAGTGAGGGAACAGGCTATGTACCTATATGGGGAAGGACTGTTGCAGGCCAAGAAACAGGAAGGTGCAAAAGCAGGAGTGTACCTGAGGTTTTCAAGAACTGGCTAAGAAGCTAGTATGGCTATGTGGGGTGGGATGAGCAGGGGTGGTTTGAGGTCTTGCTCAGCAAGTATGACAACAGGGGCAAAGGAACAGAGGATCGGGGCCACAGAGGAAATGACCTGGAGAGATAGGAGATGATGGTTAAGGTCTGGTTAGCAGGAGAGAGATTTGGGCAAGGGTGCAGTTACACGTCACACAAAACTAGGAGTATTTGGTAGGCAAAGACACTCAACTATTTCATTTATCTATTTTCTATTGTCCCTAGCATAGTGCTTCATCCAGAGAAGTCCAACAAATGTCTATCGCATTGAGTAATGAATAATCCACCTTTGACAGGCTAGATGGTAGACATGTGTCTCCAAGTTACAAGTCAAGAGTCATGGTTTGTTCTCAGATACGTTTAGTGTAGAACAGTTAGTCGTCAGTGTATATGCTTTAACTTTAAAGGTCTCTAGTTCAGCTAGCATGTCACACCCTCCAAACCATTTGTTAACTCTTGGATTTTTTTTTGTTTTGTTTTGGTTTAGGAGAAGGCTAGATTGAAGGGTCATTGGTTAATTAATAACTAAAATGATTGAAGCAACAAGAATGGAGGTACCCAGATTCTCTAACATTGATTTTATATGTTTACAAAAGTACAGATGAGTTGTATAATGAACCCACGTGCACCTATCTTTAACAGTTATAAAGTTGGTCATTAGATACTTTTGCAAAAAGGGAGTTTTTAAACTTTGATCACAAAATTACGAGTTTCATGGTAGGAGTAAGAGTGGTGCTAGTTTACATGTGGGTTGAAATTTCCCTGTATCTGTGTGTTTCTTTAATAAATGAGAGGCATCAGTTATTAAGTACCCACCTGTGATTCAAGTAGCGTGTTGGATGCGTGATGTACGTTTTTTTTACCCTGATAGCAGTGCTACAAGGTAAGATACGTGCTGCTTTGGTAGTTAGGGAAACTAAGGTTCAGACAGGCTGAGGAACTTGCTCTAGGTCCCTAGGCTGGTAGTGACTGGTAAAACCAGAGGGCCCCATTCTTTTACAACATAGTGCTCCCTCCCTTTACGTCACATTTCCTTCAGCTTCCTTCCTTCTACTGATTAAATATTCGCTAGAGGTCTAGTGGAGGTCAGTGATAGGCCTTATAATTGAATAAACAAAGTTCTAGAGCCTCTGTTTTTAGGGAAAGCATGTGACATAACTATCAGAACCATAAACTTTGGTTGGAATGTTGACTGCCTGAGCTGTTTCAAATCTTTGGGGAAAAAAACGACTTCACAGTATAAATATTTTTTATGAGTTACTGAGTGATTGTCAAACCGAGTTTATGTTTGAGTTGAATTGTGACCAGATGAATTAACACTTCATCTCTGTGGGTACGTGTACGTGAGAAGAGAGCTGGATCCTCTTGATTTATGCCAAATTATGTTATCCAGTGTTAAACTGCATCATCTGCAGGGGTTCCTAACTTCTGTCTGGTCAACTACATGAGCTGGAGGGAGACTAAGATAATTGACACATGCAATTATAGTACCAGGGAACAACAGGATTTTTTGAAAACATGGAGGAGTATTATTTATCTCAGTTAAGAGAGGATGGCTAGGAAAGGTTTCTGACAGAAAGGAAGTCCTAAGTTGAGATGTGACGGGGGAGTAGAGGTGAATTAGAGGGAAAGAGAGCTGAATGGGCTGAGAAAGAACTACTACTTACAAAATCAACATGCAGTTCCCAAGAGTTACCGTGTATTTTTTGAGAAATTTAACGATTTAAGTTGTGTTTCTTTTTAATTTTTTTTGACATTTATTTTTGAGAGACAGAGAGAGACTTGAGAGACAGAGCACGAGTGGGGGAGAGGCAGAGAGGCAGAGGGAGACAGAGAATCGAAGCAGGTTCCAGGCTCTGAGCTCTAAGCTCAGAGCCCAAGGCAGGGCTCGAACCCACAAGCCATGAGAGCATGACCTGAGCTGGAATCAAGGGTCAGATGCTTAACCGACTGAGCCACCCAGGCACCCCTTCAATTGTTTCTTATGAGGATACATTTGTTATTGAGTGATAAGAACAATGATATTTTGTGAATGTTTTGAAATTTTTGTGCAAGTGTGTTTCTTTAATAAATAAGCAGTCACTGAGCAGTGTTCTGGGGAAATTGTCCTGGTAAAATAATGATTTTGGATTGTCTTGTGGGTAGTTAGTAGGCAGGGAACTTTTCAAAGCCATAAATATCCTGATATTTTGCCACTGTACTTTTTTAGTGAATACGGTATAGGTTCCTAGATGATCTTAGTATTTGAATAATTTGTTCCATCTAGAAAATGGGCTGACATGCATAGGTTAAACATAAATAAAAATCATCTGGGTCTTTATAGTAATAAAGTGCACGGGCAATAAAGTCTCTGAATGTCTGGTAGGCTTTTTTCTGCCTGTGTCTGAATGTACAGACTCAGGAGTTACCGCTCATTGTCTGGCAGCTATTTTGTGAAAGTATAAAGGAAGGTCATTATAATGAGAAGGCTGACAATAGCTGTGCTGGGTTACTGCTGTGTTGGCTTAGAAAGGAAACCCAGCTCATCTGTTTAACCATATGATGTAATGTAAGAACACTAGCCTCACCTTCAAAGGCTTCTAATATGCTAAAAAAATTTTTTTAATGTTTATTTATTTATTTTGAGAGAGAGAGAGAGAGGTAGAGAGTGAGCAGGGGAGGGGCAGAGAGAGAGGAAGACAGAATCCTAAGCAGGCTCCTCACTGTCATCACAGAGCCCCATGTGGGGCTCAAACCCATGAACCACGAGTTCATGACCCAAGCCGAAATCAAGAGTCAGATGCTTAACTGACTGAGCCACCCAGGCGCCCCTCTAATTTATTTTAGAATGAAGTATTTACAAATATTTAATGCAACAACTGCCCCCAGAATCATCACTCTCCCCCATGCAATACAGCCATTCAGATATAGTCACCAAGTGTTGTTTTCACTTTGGAAAGAGGTGGTTCTTTCATACTTTCTCTGGTACTTTATCATTCTGAGAGTGAGAATTTGAAATTATACTGTGTCATATTCTAGAGCACATGTACTTTAGATGAGAGGTCATCTTACACATAGGAGAGGAAATAGCTGCCTTTTTAGGTGGTGTAATTTGAAGGCCAGGAAGGTTCTCCAACTTCTGCTCTTTAGACTTTAAGGCCTAAAATTACATCATGAAGAGATACCTTTATTTGCTTTATCTCTGCAACCTCTTCCTTTTAAAAAAAATTTTTTTAAATGTTTATTTTTGAGAGAGAGAGGCAGAGAGAGAGAGAGGGAGACACAGAATCTGAAGCAGCTCCAGGCTCTGAGCTGCCAGCACAGAGCCCGATGCGGGGCTTGAACTCTGAATGGCAAGATCATGACCTGCGTGGAAGTTGGACGCTTAACCGACTGAGCCACCCAGATGCCCCCAGCAACCTCCTCCTTTTAAGATGCTGTATTTTTTCTGCTATTGGGTTTTTAAGGAATATTAATTTCATTACTTTTTATTGAGATCTAGCATACTGCAGTAAAGGACACAAATAATATCTTAATGATTTTTCAAAGAGAACAGATCATTGTAACCAGATCAAGAAATATAGAACATTATCAGCGCTCCTCATGTTCTCCTTCTAGTCACTACCTCCTCCCAAGGAGAACCACTGTCCTGACTTCTAGCACCATTGATTAGTTTGGCTTGTTTTTGAACTTTATCTATCTGTGTATCTATCTATCTATCTATCTATCTATCTATCTATCTATCTATCTAGATATATATCTATCATGTATAAGCATCATTATATATGTGAGATTCGTCCATATTGTTGCATGTAGTAGTTCATTAAATCTAATGACATGTTCTCTGGTGAACATGTGTATGCATTTCATTTTCCTTAGATACATACTTAAGAGTGGAATCAAGTGCGAGGGTCATCGTTGTTTTCAGCTTTCATGGATATTGCCAAATAGTTTTTCAAAATGTTTATACTGGTTGCAGCCCTATTAGCAGTGTGAGGTTTTTAGCTGCTCTGCATCCTTGCTCAAACTTGGTATTATCTGTCTTTTAAATTTTAGCTATTCTGGCTGGATGGTGGTATTACGTTGTGTTTTTAATTTATATTTCCTCACATACTGTTCTAATTGATTACCTTTTCCAGTTCTATGCTTTTGTCGACCATTTAGACATACATGTTTTAATAAAGTGCATATTCTGGAAAAATATGCCAATTAATGCCAATTAGGAATAAACAAATTCTATGCATGGACTTGACATTTTTATTTATTTATTATTTATTTATTTTATAGGATATATGCGATCTAACTTGGTAGTTTAAGTAGCTCTTTTTTCATGCTTCCTCTTTTTGACTATTTAAGGATAGTGGAGTTGGTGGTCTGTTGAATTCCAGTTAGGTGAAATGTTATCATTTGAATTTTTCATGTTTACATCACATCTTCCCCCCCTCCCCCCCCCCCCCCCACCTTCCCCTTTCTTATTTAGGGAACATTTACCTTTTTTATTTACCTTTTTCTCGTTGACTCAAGGTTGTCATGAGGAACATCCCATCTTATACTAGAGTCTCCTTCAGGGGCTGCCTAGGACTGAGGCCCAAATGCTTTATGGTAAATGATCCCTAGCAGCATGGCCTACGTCCTATACAAAAGTTAGCTGATGTTGTCCTTTTTGTTTGTTTTCTTTTTGTCTTTAATTGTTATCATGTGTTTAAAGGCAGATACGTAGACTTTGACTTCCTGTTCCAGTTATAACCAAATGTGTGACCTTATGCAAATCACTTAATGGTTTATAGTATATATACAATAGTATATAGTATAGTATCTCCTTTGAAAAATTGGGATAATACTGTCAACTCAGAGGACTCTGAGTTTTGTGAAGATTAAGTATAGCATATCTGTAATGAATCATTCGTTCTTGTGGTAATATTTTAGTTTTTGCTGTCATGTTTAATTACTTATTTGTGTCTCGGCCCTGCTCAGGTGTACATGAGGTGATAGAACAGTAAGAGCAAGTTTGAGTCCTGTGAAGGGACCCCAGTTCCTTTTGGCCAGAGAATAGAGCACGGGTCGAGGGCAGAGTTCTCCCTTCCTCTTTCTGCTTCTGGCTGTGGGATCCAAAATAAGGAAATTGTTGACAATCTCTTAAGGTCCCTTTTGTTCTAAATTGTCTTCTGTAATTTGGTGGGGTGAAAAAAAACCCCAAGAACCAGACACAGAAAAAAGAACATGAGAGGAATTTTAGAGACCTAGGTTCAAATTCTGGTGCTATTTTTACTACGAGACCTTGGATAAGGCACTTAGCTATTGTGTTTCATTGATTCTCAGGTGCACATTTTTTCACAGTATAATACCTTTGAAATCTAGATGCATCTTAAAATCATTGCTACTTTTTTTTTTAATGGCACATAAAATAATGATACTTCCTTTTTTTTATTTTTAATTTTTTTTTTTAACGTTTATTTATTTTTTTGAGACAGAGAGAGACAGAGCATGAACGGGGGAAGGTCAGAGAGAGGGAGACACAGAATCTGAAACAGGCTCCAGGCTCTGAGCTGTCAGCACAGAGCCCGACGCAGGGCTTGAACTCACAGACCGCGAGATCATGACCTGAGCCGAAGTCGGACGCTTAACCGACTGAGCCACCCAGGCGCCCCAAAATAATGATACTTCTTATCATTGGTGGTAATTCAGACTTGATGAAATATGATATTTTATCTTTTTAACTAATGAGGTTAACCGGTTGTCTTATTTACTACAGGTGGGCTTATTGATATGAACAGTGCTGTTTTATTAAACAGATTAGATACTTCTGTCTAATGCTAGGATAGGCTTTCTTCTGTGTCCTTTTCATGTTATCTGACTTTATATAGTACCTGTCACTAATAAAATGTTAAAATGGCAGCTATTACTATAATTATGATTATTCTGTTTAAGCTTTATAACTCTGTAAGGTGATGGTTGTTCTGGTTTTTATAAGTGAGTATTGTAAGATACAGAGGGGATTATGTGGGTTAGCAGTATAGCTTAACTTCAGCACTTGCCTCTCTGCCATACTGCTCTGCCCCTCAGCTCTGTTTGACAGACCAAAGGCTGAAGTTAAATGACTTCATAAGCCAGTGGTTCTGTTTGGTTGATTGCCGCGGTTCCATCCACATTTCTAGCGATCACTTTGGTGTCTGCGAAGCTTACTGACTGGTCAGATTGTGCTCTACCCTTATTTAGCAGGGCTGCTGAAACAGTTACAGTCACGTAGATCCTGGGGGTCATACAAGAATGGAATTCTGTTGATCGTAGGCTAAAATTTGTGGATGGGTGGGAATTTAGTTGGTTTTTTTTTTTAAATGATTCAATATAAAACTGATTGCATAAATGTGCTTACTGTATTATCATCGTGCTGTTTATTGATGGTCTTTCAGTATCCTCAGACATCCATATCAATTGATCAGACATTCATTCACTAATGCAGCAAATACTTACTGAGTGCATACCACGGATTTTTCAAGCTTTGAAGATCTTGTGAACAAATCAGACAATGTTACTGTCTGTCAGAGCTTTTATTTTAGTGGAAGGAAATCAGGCAATAAAAATATCAAACTATAAGTGAAAAAGATATATCAGACATAAAGTACTGTGAAATTGGAAGTCATGTCTTATCTCCAGAAACTTTAACAACCAAACCCACAAAACACATGCGTCAGTATATCTCCCAAAACAAAAGCAAGCACTACCCTACTCCCCTCCCTGCTTTGGTCAGAAAAATAACTGTCACAGAGCCAAGAATTGTTATTCTTGTATGAGGACTGTTTGATTGACTGATTTATATTGTATTAAAATTGTTAATTTGGTAAGATTGATTATATTTACATTTAGCATTTCAACTATCTGAATGATTCTCTTAATGAAAAATAAAGCTTTTTAGAGCATAAAGTTGACCTTGTCATTCTTACCTTAAAACTTTTCTCCCCATACTGTACAAAGTAAAAGTACTCCTTGGCAAGGCATAAAACATCCTTCAGGTTTAAAAAAGATTTTTTTTAATGTTTATTCATTTTTGGAGAGACAGAGACAGAGTGTGAGCATGGAAGGGGCAGAGAGAGGGAGACACAGAATCTGAAGCAGGCTCCAGGCTCTGAGCTGTTAGCACAGAACCCAACACGAGTCTTGAACTCACAAAATGCGAGATAATGGCCTGAGCCGAAGTTAACCACTTAACCAACGGAGCCACCCAGGCGCCCCCATTTTTTTTTTTTTTAAGATTTTTTTAAATTATTATTTTTAAGTAATCTCTATGCCCAACATAGGCCTTGAACTCACGACCCTGAGATCAAGAGTTGCATGCTCTACCAACTAAGCCAGCCAGGTGTCCCCAAAGAATCTTCAATTTAGTGCCTTGTTTATTTCTTGAGCTTTGTGAACCATTACGCTTGCATGCATTCCAGTTGTCTTAGCTCCCTGACCACATCATACGTCATACTGCTGGACCCTTGTTTATGGTGTTCCCTGTGCCTGCCGTTCCTTATTTTAACCTGGGGAAATCCTGTTTATCCTTTAGAAGTCAAGTTTCACAGCCTCTGTGGTGATGTCTTTCCCCGATTCATTTAAAGTTTATTTACTCCCGTTTGTGCTACTGTGTAGCCTTTTGCATAATTCTTCTACTGACCTTTTCATGAAGTAATGTAATTCTTTAAATAGAGGTTTGAATCTAATACTTTAGAGGTATTTTGAAGGCATTTATGTGTTGGTTCTTAATAATTGTGCATTAAGTATTGAATAAATAGATGAATTACCATATGAGGCCATGTTAGTGAGAAATTAGAATATATCCTCCTAGTGACAATAAGCAGCAAAATTCAGAAGTACTGGTGGTCATTCTGAGGAGCTGCATGCAGCATGGACTTCCCTTCTAGGGCAGGGCCCTGCTGGCCAGTGCTCTGGAGAAGCCTGGAGAATCGGCAAAGCTCTGAGGGGGACTAACTCATCGAGATGGCTAAGGGACCTATTTCTGCTGGCTTCGGCTGGAGAAGAGCTAAGTCTGTCTCTTTTCCGGTCTTGTCAGAACGGAGAAATCGGGGCCACCCTGGGGCTTTGTCATCTGTTGAGCCCCTCCTTGTGTGTCCGGGGCTCTGGGGTATGGTCCTATGAGGAAGAATTATCACCTCATTTTACAGAGGAAGAAGCCAACCCAGGGAGCTGAAACAGACTTCTCCAGCTCACCACACTAACGTGACCTTGTTCGGCTGGGTTGGTTTTTGTTGGCTTTAAGACCGTTATGGACCCACGTGGGTCCCGGCCCTCTTCTCCCTTCATTCCTACTCTCCCTGGGTGACCTGGCTCATGACATGGCTGCCACTTCCACCTGTACCTCTCTTCTGGGCTCCAGACTGTCAGCCTGACGTCCATGCCCACGTATCCCAAAGGCATCTCATACCTGGCACGTTCAAGAGCGGACTCCTGGTTCTCTTGCCCTGCCCCCCCCACCCCCCATACCGTATCCCTTACCCTTTGCCAGTCTCCCCCTGCACAGAAAACGGCACATCATCTGCCCAGTTGTTTGAGGCAGAAACCCAGGAGACCTTCTAGATTCCTCCCTTATCTATGCCCTCCCTCCAACCCATCAGCAACTCCTGTCACATCTAGTTCCAAAACCCATCTCCCTTACCTGTTCCACGTCCATTCTCCGTCTCCCAGACCATCATCTGCAGGCCCTACTACGGTAGCCTCTGTACTGATGTTCCTCCTCCTCTTACTGTTTTCTTCACTCAGCAAATGGTTGGCAGGTGCTCCTGTACTGTTTACAGGTATACGTCATTTTACTGCACTTCAGTTTACTGCGCTTCACAGATAATGTGTTTTTACAGATTGGAAGTTTATGATAACCTGGCTTTGACCAAGTCTGTTGGCACCATTTTTCCAAAAACATTTGCTTACTTTCTGTCTCTGTGTCATGTTTTAGTGATTCTCACAATATTTCAAAATTGTCATTATGATTATACTTGTTATGGTGACCTGTGACATTGCTATCACAATGCACTGCACCCATATAAGATGGTGAACTTAACTGATAAATGTTGTGTGTGTTCTGACTCCTCCACCGACCAGCCCATTTCCCCACTTCTCTCCCTCTCCTCCAGCCTCCCTATTTCCCTGAGACATAACAATATTGTGATTAGGCCAGTTAATAACCCTACAATGGCCCATTAAATGTTCAAGTGAAATAAAGAGTCACATGCCTCTTGCTTTACATCACAAGCTAGAAATGATTAAGCTTAGTGCAGAGAGCCTGTTGAAAGCCAAGATATATACCAAAGCCAGGCCTCTTGCACCCAGTAGTTAGCTAAGTTGTGAATGTAAAGGAAAAGTTCTTGAAGGAAATTAAAGGTGCTGCTCCAGTGAACACAGGATGATAAGAAAGTGAAAACAGTCTTACTGCTGATGTGGAGAAAGTTTGAGAGGTCCCAATAGGAGATCAAGCCAACCACAACATTCCCTTAAGTCAAAGTTTAATCTAGAGCAAGACCCTAACTTTCTTCAATTACATGAAGGCTTGGAGGGGTGAGGAAACTGCAGAAGAAAAGTTTGAAGCTAGCATAGGTTGGTTCATGAAGTTTAAGGAAAGAAACTGTCTCTATAACACAAAAGTGCAAGGTGAAGCAGCAAGTGCTGATGTAGAAGCTGCAGCAAGTTCTCCAGAAGATCTGACGAAGATAATTAATAAAGGTGGCTACATTAAACAGCAGATTTTCAATGTAGATCAAACAGCCTTCTTAATTGGAAAAAGGTGCCATCTAAGACTTTCACAGCTAAAGAGGTCAGTGCCTAGTTTCAAAGCTTCAAAAGAACAGTCTGACTCTCTTGTTACGAACTAATGCAGCTGGTGACTTTAAGTTGAAGCCAATGTCATACCATTTTGAAAATTTTAGGGCCCTTAAAAATTGTGCTAAATCCATTCTGCCTCTGCTCTATAAATGGAGCAAGAAAGCCTGAGTGGCAACACATCTGTTTCCAACATGATTTCATGAATATTTTAAGCCCACTGTTGGGATCTGCTCAGAAAAAGATTCCTTTCAAGATACTACTCCTCATTGACAATGCACCTGAACACTCTTGACCTCTGATGGAGGTGTAAAATGAAATTAATGTTGTTTTCATGCCTGCTAACAACATCCATTCTGTAGCTCGTGGATCCAAAGAGTAATTTCAACATTCAAGTCTTATTATTTAAGAAATAAATTTCATAAGGCTGTAGCTGCTATAGATAGCGATTCTGATAGATCTGGGCAAAGCCAATTAAGAACCTGCCAGAAAGGATTCACCATTCTAGATTCCATTAAGAACATTGTGGTTCATGGGAAGAGGTCAGAATAATATTGAGAGGATTTTGGAAGAAGCTGATTCCAGACCTCATGAACGACCTCATGGGGTTCAAGACTTCAGTGGAAGAAGTGATGACAGACGTTGTAGAAATAGGGAGAGAAGTAGAATTACAAGGGGAGCCTGAAGACGGGGCTGAATTGCTGTTATCTCATGATAAAACTTGAACAGATGAGGACTGGCTTCTCATGGATGAAGAAAGAAAGTGGTTTCTTGAGAAAGAATCTACTCCTGGTTAAGATCCTGTGAAGATGGTTGAAATGACGAGGAAGGATTTAGAATATTACCCAAATTTAGTTGTTAAAAAACAGTGGTAGGTTCAAGAGGTTTGATTGTAATTTTGAAAGAGGTTTTACTGTGTGTAAAGTACTATCCTCATTGCATACACCAACATCAACATCGAGGCAATGCCCTCCACCAGCAAAAAGATTATGACTTGCTCAATGCTCAGATGATGGTTACATTTTTAAGCAGTATTTTTTTTAGTGTTTATTTATTTTTGAGAAGGGGGAGAAGCAGAGAGAGAGGGGGACAGAGGGTCTGAAGCGGGCAGTGTATTGACAGCAGAGAGCCTGATGTGGGGCTCAGACTCACAAACTGTGAGATCATGACCTGAGCCGGAGTTGGACATTTAACTGACTGAGCCACTCAGGTGCCCCAGTAATAAAGTATTTTTTAAAAGGTGTTTACGTTTCTTTTTTTTAGACATAATGCTATTGAACACTTAAGAGACTGTGTTATATTATAAACATAACTTTTCTATGCAGTGAGAAACCAAAAGATTCATTTGACTTGCTTTAGTGTGAAACTTGCTTTATTGTGGTAGTCTGGGACCAAACCGGCAATTAGCTCCGAGGTATGCTTATACCATTATCACTACCATTGTGTTAATGGGAATGTCTTCCTGATTCATTTAGGTTTGTAATTTAATACATTTATGAGGTCTTTTGGTTTTTAAAAACAAAATGATTTATAACCTAATTGAAATAATTATAAACAAGTTAGAGTCTTCATAAAGCACACTCTCCTTTCCATCAACAGAATCCAACGTGGCGGAGTCTTGATTTTGGAATAATGCCAGACCGTCTTGATACATCTGTGTCTTGTTTCGTGGTGAAGATATGGGGTGGAAAGGAGGACATCTACCAGCTTTTGATTGAATGGAAAGTCTGTTTGGATGGGCTGAAATACTTGGGTCAGCAGGTAATTATTTGTTTATTTATTTATAATGTTTATGTATTTTTTTAATTTTTTTTAACGTTTTATTTATTTTTGAGACAGAGAGAGACAGAGCATGAACGGGGGAGGGGCAGAGAGAGAGGGAGACACAGAATCTGAAACAGGCTCCAGGCTCTGAGCTGTCAGCACAGAGCCCGACGCGGGGCCCGAACTCACAGACCGCGAGATCATGACCTGAGCCGAAGTCGGCCGCTTAACCGACTGAGCCACCCAGGCGCCCCAATGTTTATGTATTTTTGAGAGAGAGAAAGAAAGAGAACATGAGCAAGGGAGGGGCAGACAGAGAGGGAGACACAGAATCTGAAGCAGGCTCTAGGCTCTGAGCTGTCAGCACAGAGCCCAATGCGGGGCTTGAACCCATGAACCGCGAGATCAAGACCTGAGCCAAAGTTGGACACTCAACTGACTGAGCCACCCAGGCGCACCCCCACTTTTTTTTAATGTTTAGGGAATTTTTAGATTCTAGTTATGAGTAGTTGTCTTCTCTAAATTAACCTATCTAACCTTTCTGTAGATTCTTACGATTCTACGTTTCCGATCATAGAGAACTTTGATGATTGTTTACTTAATTATAGAAATTTGAGTCATTACCAAGTTTGAAAAATAATTTTTAACTGAGGAAACTTATGAGGAAGCACCCTAAGCTGCTAATTCAAGAGGATTTTTTCCTGGGAGGTGTAGGAAAGAATATACTTTCCAATAGCATTCTGCTTCTTCTGTTTTATTGGATATTCCCCGATAGAATCTAAACATTAAGTTGCAAATATGGAATGTACTATAAAGCGCTTCTCTTATGATCCGTAGAGTTGAGTTGTTTCAGGAATAAGGAGAGCTACTGTTTATTGAGCACGGAGATAACAATTGCCTGGTTTATACACTGCTACCAATCCCCTTTGAGTGATGTACCTATTGGATCATAGCACCCTTCTAGCTGAGCTCAGAAGTAGCTCCATAATCCCTTCTGACACTGTTCTGGGATGCAACTAGTAATTTATCAGAGTTGCATATGATTTGAAACCTATTTACCATCCCCAGACATAGATTATTATAATTTGTGTTTGTGTCAGCCTTGTGAAGTTTGGTATTATTGCCCTTATTTTCCAGATGGGAAAATTGAACCATAGAGAGTTTAAAAAACTGTTCAAGATCACACTGCTAGGCGGAGCTGGGATTTGATTCCAGGCCTGGCTGACTTACAAATTTATTCTTTGTTTTGTATCACACTAATATATACATATAGTCCTTGGTAGTCCACCTACCTTGGAATGAGTGCTGTATCTATTTTGTGATACCCGAGGGACTGCTGTTAAAGGTAACTTTAAAATATTAGTCATATCTATGAATATCCTTGATGTTTCTTAATATTTATTCAATATAGACTTTCTGGTATATTTCTTTTAAAGAATCAATTTACTTCTACATGTTTTTTTTATCAGATTAAAAAAAAATCCTCTACCCTCATTTTGCTTATTGTATACTTTATTTTGTGTTCTTCTGTATAGTGACCAGAACAATGCATATAATGGATATTTTCCATAACTAAATTCTAATGGCTACAGATTCTTAATCTTTTGTTTTTGTATTATTCTCCCTGTTTTAGGACTGGTTTTTTAAAAAATTTTTTTTTTAATGTTTATTTATTTTTGAGACAGAGAGAGACAGAACATGAACGGGGGAGGGTCAGAGAGAGAGGGAGACACAGAAGCTGAAACAGGCTCCAGGCTCTGAGCAGTCAGCACAGAGCCCGACACGGGGCTTGAACTCACAGACCGCGAGATCATGACCTGAGCCGAAGTCGGACGCTTAGCCAACTGAGCCACCCAGGCACCCCTTTAGGACTGGTCTTAATAAAAATTTATAAAACACTGACTTTTAGCTTAGGGCCTTTTTTCCTCTTTTGGTACGGTATACTTGTTGCCTTTAGATTGGCCAACCAGAGCCCTGCGCTGAGGCAGTACTCTTTCTGTCTTCCCAAATACCATAGTTGGCTCTCTGTGGATAGACTCTGGTATTGAGTACTTGTTTGTCTTTCTTCTGAAAGTACCTGCATTTCTCAGAGGATGATGCTTCTTAACATTAGAGTGTATGGCTATAGAAGCAATGAAGATGGCCTTCATGCTTTCAACTCACATATTCCTTAGGTAGTGATCTTGAAATACCCAACTGTGTTTATGTCAAACTTGCTTAATTGCAGAGAGTCAACTTTCAGGTGTCTTATTATAAATATAAAGCTGGTTATGCTGGTATAACGGAGAACAAGAGAAAGGGAAAACATATTTTTAAAGCCAATTAGAAACTTAGTATCATTGTAGAAAGTCAGAACTCACCTATGAAATAGATATAACAAGTAATATACTACTAGAAAATCAGATAAACTTGGATTACAAATTGGGGTACCTGGGTGGCTCAGTTGGTTAAGTGGCTGACTTTAGCTCAGGTTATGATCTCGCCATTCGTGGGTCTGAGCCCTGTATCAGGCTCTGTGCTGACAGCTCAGAGCCTGGAGCCTGGGATTCTATGTCTCCCTCTCTCTCTGCCTCTCCCCCACTCATACTCCATCTCTCTCTCTCTCTCTCTCTCTCTCTCTCTCTCTCTCTCTCTCTCACTCAAAAACAAATAAACATAAAAAAATAGAGTTACAAATTTTCAGACTAAGCAAGATTAAGATGTATGAGGATAATAGAATTACTTAGGTTCATTGATCATGTACTTTCTATCAGGCATTGTTCTTACTGTTAAGGATCCAGAGGTGGGTAAGACAAGATCCTTAGACTTAGTACACTGATAATTGATGAATACTTGCATAGACCTGCACAGTACCATACTGTTTTAATTACTACGGCTTTGTAATACAATTTGGGGGAATATATGGAAGAGGTATTTAGACAGGACTAGGTAGAGTCAGGTTGGGCTGACTTTTGAATGAAATTTTCTTTTGCAAGTCAGGTTGTTGAGGTATAATGGATATATAATAAAATTCACCCTTTTAAGGTATACAGTTCAGTAGGCTTGACAAATGTGTGAAGTCTAGTAACCACCACAATGAGTAGTGCTGCTGTGAATATTTAAATATAGGTCTTTTTGTGGACATATGTTGTCATTTCTCTTGAGTAAATACCTAGGAATGGGATGTCTGGGTCTAGTTTTAAGTGTGTGCTGAAATTTATAAGAAGCTGCCAAACTATTTGCCATTCTGGTGGGTTTGAAGTGGTATCTTGTGATTCTTTTTTTTTTTTTAAGTTTTTATTTTAATTACCTAGTACTCATCATGACAAGTGCACTCCTTAATCCCCATCACCTATTTCACCTATTCCTCTACCCACCTGCCCTCTGGTAACCATCAGTGTGTTTTCTGTAGTTAAGAGTCTGTTTCTTGGTTTGCCTCTCTCTCTCTTTTTTCACTTCATTTGTTTCTTAAATTCCACATATGAGTGAAATGATACGGTATTTATCTTTCTCTGACTGACTCATTTCACTTAGCATTATATTCTCTAGATGCATCCAAATCATTGCAAATGGCAAGCTTCCATTTTTTATGGCTGAGTAATATACCATCTCTCTCTCTCTCTCTCTCTCTCTCTCTCTCTCTCTCTGTGTGTGTGTGTGTGTGTGTGTGTGTCTCCCTCTCTCTCTCTCTCTCTCTCTCTCTCTCTCTCTCTCTCACACACACACACACACACACACACACACACACACCATATCTTCTTTATCCATTCATCAGTCGATGGACACTTGGGCTGCCTACATATCTTAGCTACTGTAAATAATGGTTCTATAAACATAGGGGTGCATGTATCTCTTTGAATTAGTGTTTTTGTATTGTCTGGGTAAATACTTAATAGTGCAATTGCTAGATCATAGTGTAGTTTTATTTTTAACTTTTTGAGGAACCTCCATACTGTTTTCCACAGCGGCTGCACCAATTTGCATTCCCACCAACAGTGCGTGAGTGTTCTTTTTCTTCACATTCTTGCCAACACCTGTTGTTTCTTGTATTGTTGATTTTAGCCATTCGGATAGTTATGAGGTGATATTTCATTATAGTTTTGATTTGCATTTCCCTGATGGTAAGTGATGATGAGCATCTTTCCATGTGTCTGTTGGCTGTGAATGTCTTTTTTGGAGAAATGTCTGTTTGTGCCTTCTGCCCTTTTTAAAATTGGATTATTTGCTTTTTGGGTGTTGAGTTTTATGAATTCTTTATATATCTTGGATATTAACCCTTATAAGATATGTCATTTGCAAATATCTGTTCCCATTCAGTAGGCTGCCTTTTAGTTTTGTTGATTGTTTCCTTTGCTGTGCAGAAGCTTTTTATTTTGATGTAGTCCTGATAGTTTAATTATGCTTTTATTTCCCTTGCCTCAGGGGACCTATGTTGCTACAGCCAATGTCAGAGAAATTATTCCCTGTGTTCTTTTCTGGGATTTTTATGGTTTCAGGTCTCACATTTAGGTCTTTAATCCATTTTGAATTTATTTTTGGGTATGGTGTAAGAAAGTGGTCCAGTTTCATTCTTTTGCATGTGTCTGTCCAGTTTCCCCAACACCCATTTGTTAAAGAGACTGTCTTTTTCCCATTGGATAGTCTTCTCTGCTTTGTCAAAGATTAATTGACCATATCATTGTGGGTTTATTTCTGGATTTTATATTATGTTGCATTGATCTATGTGTCTGTTTTTATGCCAGTGCCATACTGTTTTGATTACCACAGCTTTATAATATAACTTGAAGTTTAGAATTGTGATGCCTCCAGCTTTGCTTTTCTTTTTCAAGATTGCTTTGACTATTCAGGGTCTTTTGTGGTTCCATATATATTTTAGGATTGTTTATTTTATTTCTGTGAAAAAATGCTGTTGGTATTTTGATAGGCATTACATGTGTAGATTGCTTTGACTAGTAAGACATTAAAAAAATTTTTTTTAAATGTTTATTCATTTTTGAGAGAGAGAGAGACAGAGCATGAGCCAGGGAGGGGCAGAGAGAGAGGAGACATAGAATCTGAAGAGGGCTCCAGGCTCTGAGCTGTCAGCACAGAACCTGACGTGGGGCTTGAACCCATGAACCATGAGATCAAGACCTGAGCTGAAGTTGGACGCTTAACCGACTAAGACACCCAGGCACCCCTGAGTAGTACGACATTTTAACGATATTTGTTCTTCTAGTCCATGAGTGTAGAATTTGGAATGTGTTTCCATTTCTTTGCATTGTCTTTAATTTCTTGTTTTCAGAGCATAGGTCTTTCACTGCTTTTTTGGGTTTATTCCTAGGTATCTTATTTTTTTGGGTACAATTGTAAATGGGATTGTTTTCTTAATTTCTCTTTCTTCTGTTTGTGCTGCTTTGTTATGGGTGTATAGAATCTTGTGATTTTAATTTGAATTTCTCTGGTGATGAAATCATGTTGAGCAGTTCAAAAAATGTTTGTCATCAGTCTCTCTTTCTCTTACCCTTTTTTTGTAAAATATTCAGATTTTTGCCCACTTTTTATTTGGTTGTTTGAATTCTCATTATCGAGTAGAATTTCTGTATGTATTCTGGATATGAGTCAGTTCTTTATAAGATCTGTATTTTCCAATTATTTTCTGCCAGTCTGTGGCTTTTCATTTCTTTAAGTGCCGTTCAAAGAACAGAAGCTTATAAGTGTTGATGAAGTCTGCTATATTAGCTTTTACTTTAATGTTTCATCCTTTTTGTGTTTTATCTAAGACATCTTCACCTAATCCAAGGTCACAAAGATTTCTCTTATGGAGTTTTTTCTCTAGAAGTTTTATAGTCTTAGGTTTTATGTTTATGCCTATGATCATTTTGAATTCACTTTTATTTAAAGTGTAAGGTTCGTTGTTTTGCAGATAGATGAACATTTGTTCCTGTACTCTGTTGTAAGAGCTCTTATTGAATTACCTTGCTATCTTTGTTGAAATGAATTGTTTAAAATCATTTGTATGGGTCTGTTTCTGGACTGTATTGTATTTTATTGATCTGCACGTCTGTCTTTATGCCAATACTACATGATCTTGAATATTGTAGTTTTATACGTCATGAATTCAGGTAATATGCATCCTCCAACTTTGATCTTTTTTTCAGTGTTGTTCTGGCTATTCTAGATCTTTTGCTTTTACATATATATTTTAGGATTAATTTGTCAATTCTACAAAAATCTAAGAAAATTTGGGAAGAATTGACATCTCAATGGTATCGAGTGTTTCAATCTGTGGACATGGTATCCCTGCATTTGTGAAAATCTTATTTCACTCATCAGCATCTTGTAGTTTTCAGTATACAGATCTTGCACATATTTTGATAGATTTGTACCTGTGGATTCCATGTTCTTTAATGCTAGTTTAAATGCTGTTCCTTTAAAAAACTATTCCTATTTGCAACTATTGTTGCTAATATATACAAACATTTCTGTGTGGAGCATGTATTCTCTGACCTTGCTAAACTCATTTATTAGGTCTAGTAGTTTTTTGGTAGATTCCTTTTATAAATTCTGCCTATATAGGCAGTCATATCTGTGCACACATTGTTTAATTTCTTCTCAATGGTATGTATTTTTTCTCTTTTTCTTGTCTTATTTCATTGGTTCAGACTTCAGTACAATGTAATGTTGAATAGAAGTGAGTAGAGTAGACATCCTTGTTTTGTTACTGATGTTGGTTAAAAGTATTCAGTCCTTCGTTATTAAGTATAATACTAGCTGTAAATTTTGTAAACACTTTATCAGGTTCAGGAAATTTCCTTTCATAATGGATTATATTTGCTAGTATTTTGGTAAGACTTCTTTCATCTGTGTCCGTGGGGGATATTGGTCTGTACTTTTCTTGCATTGTTCTTTTCTGGTTTAGTATGAGAGTAATGCTGGTCTTGTAAAATAGATTGGGAAGTGTTTAGCTTTCTGTTTTCTGGAAGGATTTGTGTAACAAAGTTGGTATTCATTATTACACAAATGTTTGACAGAATTCTTCAGTGAACCCATTTGGGTGTTAAGATTTCCCTGTGGGAAAGTTTAAAAGTATAACTTCTATTACTTAACTAGATATGGGGCTTTTTAGGTTATCTATTTCTTTTTGAGTGAGCTTTGATAGTTTGTTTTCCTAAGAGTTTGTCAGTTTCACATAACATTTCAAATTTATTAGTATAAAAATTTTCACAGTATTACTCTATTCTTGTAAGGCTTATAGGCTGTCTAATGATCCTTGCCTCTTTCATTCTTGCTATCAGTAATTTCTGTCTCTTTCTACTCTTAATCACTCTGCCTAGAGAGTTATCCATTTTCTCAGCTTTGCAAAGAACTGGTATTTAGTTTCATTGATTATCGTTATTTTCAGTTTCATTGATTTCTCATTTTATACTTATAATTTTCTTTCTTTTGCTTGCTTTGGGTTTACTTTGCTCTTCTTTACTAGTTTCTCAAGGTAGGATTTTGCATTACTGTTTTGAGACTTATCTTTTCTAAAGTAAGCATTTAATAAATTTTCCTCTAAGCCTTGCAATAACTGACTCACAGACTTCAATGTTGTATTTTCATTTTCATTCAATTCAAAATATTTTCTAATTTCCCTTTTATTTCTTGACTCAAGGGTTATTTAGAGGTATGGTATTTAATTTTCAAACATTTGTGGATTTTCCAGATATCCTTCTTTTCTTGATTTCTACTTGAATTCTGACGGATTTAGAGAAAAGAGTTTGTATGATTTCAATCCTTTTGGCTTTTGTGAGGTTTATTTTATGGCCCAGAATATAAGATCTCTTTTTGGTGAGTGTTTCCTATACATGTGACGTGTATTCTGTTGTCACTGAACGGATTGTTTTACAAACGTTAGTTAGGTTAAATTGATTGGTCATCTTGAGTGAAATTTGGATGATATGTTGGATTTAGCCAGAGGAGGTGGGGGTAGGTACAGAAGTGTGATATAACAGAGCATAATCTGACTCATTAATTTCTAGTTG
The DNA here is from genome assembly GCF_024362965.1 of Panthera pardus. NCBI lineage: Eukaryota > Metazoa > Chordata > Mammalia > Carnivora > Felidae > Panthera > Panthera pardus. Next base: position 59,182,574 of record NW_026526677.1, read on the forward strand.
AGGAAACTAGGGTCCAGAGTGATGATGCAGCTTAGGTATTATTATCTTTAAACTGTCTTTTTGAAAATAGAAAATAATATTAACCTTGTATGTTTTTTTCTAGGACTTTGTGTGTGTGTGTGTGTGTGTGTGTGTGTGTGTGTGTGTGTGTTTAACATTTATTTATTCTTTTGAGAGAAAGAGCACGAGCAGGGGAGGGGCAGAGAGAAAGGGAGACACAGAACTCCAAGCAGGCTCCAGGCCCTGAGCTGTCAGCATAGAACCTGACATTGGGCTCAGACTGATGGACCGAGAGATTCTGAGCCAAAGTCAGACACTCAATCAACTGAGCCACCCAGGCACCTCAGGACTTTGTTTTTTAAAGCACTCTTATGGACTAGGATTGTGTTTTCTTTGAGATCAGAGAATATACAGTATGTCTCTGGATCCCTTGTGTTTTAGAACTAGCCTTTCCATAGCAATCTCAAGAAGTATTTGTGGAAAATATATGTGAATGATGGTGCCTGTTATCTCATGTGATGATTTTGTGAGCCCTTTGACTAAAGCAAGAGGCTCTCAATAGATTCTCTGGTCTTAGGATAAGTGATTTGTTTTCTGCTGGCTTGTTAGATTAGTCAGCCTGTTTTTCAGCATTGAAGTAGGTCCCGTTTTAACTGTCATGCTCCAATCATATTAAAACTTAATTGGAATGAGAAGAACTGATAGGGTGTTTTTCTTCTTTTATAGATTCATGCCCGCAACCAGAATGAAATAATTTTTGGGCTGAACGATGGCTACTATGGTGCTCCATTTGAACATAAGGTAAGAGGGTTTTCCTAATTCTGTGAGTTTTGTTTAGTCCAGCTGTGCCTTGACACATAGTGTAAAAAGCACTGTGTAAATAGAATCTTGTTTTAAGTATCATCATAAGTTTGTTTAGTGTGGCTTAAGGTAAAATGCTTTCTAAAGCGAAAACTTGTTTTGTAACCACCCCAATTCATCTTTTCTAAATCTAGATTATTGACTTTCCTAAAAGAAGATCTGGGCTGTTTGCTCTTATTCTACATGATTCTTTGGAGGGTCAAAACAGAATGGTGACTTTTGATGAAGTGCAGTACAATTTTATTACGGATTAGTCAGTTCGGTCTCACAACCAGGAGTGTGTTTGGAAACTATTGGACACACCAGAAAATCTTAGGGATTAGTTTGAAAAATTGTTTTTGGTGTCAGTTATTTGGGTCTTGCAGATGACACAGGTGAATTAGAGCAGAATATAAGTAATTTGAAGAGCACCTTAGGTAGAGGTGCCCTTTTTAATGTTTGGGGACTATGGAGAACCAGAGAGGAACACTGTTGTAGCTTGAAGTTGGAGCGGATGGAAGTTGGTGAATAAGGCTAGATGGCTTGAAGAGATGTTTTCTAGATGGATTTAACTGCCAGAATGGCAATTAGGGGAGCAGGGGGAGTAAGAGGCTGTTGGGTTAGCTCCTTCTCCAATAAGCTGGAAACCTTCAGTTCTCAGTTTAGGAGTTTTGCCTTTAACATAGACGTGTAAGACCGTCTTTGCCTGAATTTCCTTTTGTCAGCTCTTCTTGTTTTGGGGAGGATGCTGACAGCTACCTGGATGAGTGTAATCTGGTGGTTAAGAATACAGGTTTTGGAGTCAGATTGATGTGAGTTTACTTCCTAGTTTAACTTACCTACGAGAGAGATCTTGGGCAAATTGAGTCACCTCTGAGTTTATTTTCTCCTCTGTAAATGGAGGTAACAATTTCTACCTCATCATAAATTGTTTGGGGGATGAAAGGTGGTCGTGAACATTATGAGCCTGGCACATGAATAGAATTCAATAATAAATGGAAACTACCCACTAGGTGCTAAACTCTATTATATGATAAGGGAGATTACCTCTCTAATCCTATCGTGTTAACATTGTGTCCCTTGCCCAGTACCTGGGGTATAGTATAGTAGGTGCTTAGTAGAAATTTGTTAATGAATGTAGGTGAATGAATGCATGTTGTATTTAGGACTATCAGCAATAATGGGGTGGGGGGTGGGGGGTGGTGGTGGTATTATTTCTGTCTCCTATCCTACTTTACCCTGACCCCCGACTCCTGGAATTTTATTTTTATGTAACTCATACTGTCAAAATAACTCTAACTGCTATATTATTGACAAAGTACAAAAAAGCAGTAGAATTGTAAGAATTCTCTCGGACTAAAAGCTATAGCAGCAATATCTTCAGAGTCCAGTAGATGGCAGTGCTTTCTCATTGTAATGGGGGGGAAATAGAGCAGGAGTGGAATCCAGTAAAAAGGACCAAATCTTTTTGGAATGAAATTCTCAGGAGATGAAAATAGCAATTTGGTGATTAATTTCACAAACACAGTCACATGACTTGATCACCTGACGTACATAGTCAAGCCTAGATTGAAGATTTAGGGACAATAGCAAGCAAGTTTCAGGGTCTGTTTTGAGACCTGTACAAATGAAAACTCCTAATTTTATATTTTTCAAGACATGATAGTTTTGAAAAGTAGAAAACCTGAATTCTAATCCCAGTTAAGAGACCTCCGTTTAGTTCACTTCATAGAACTGAGAAAGTAAAAAGGTGGCTATTTCCTCTTGTTAGTCAAATTAATGGACACTAACTTGTTTCCAAAGCACGTCCCACACAATACATAAGCAGAATGTTCAGAAGTAGGGATTAAGTGTCCCAAATAGCCTATGTTTTAACAACAGGGAAAGGGATATGGTATAATTTTGTCCAGGTCTTTCAGTACATCATCAAGCAAAAGTTGGAAAATTATAAAAATAGCTTATTTCTACACATATTTTAGTCAACTTTCCTTGTGCTCCCCCCCCCCCCCATTACAACATACAAGAAACAAAGAGCGAATAAATCTTCAGGGGCTGTTTCTAATAGCTGCCTGCTTTGTTATAAAACATCTAGGTATCTGAGTGCAGTTTAAATGCAGGGGAAAAGGGGCTCCTGGGTGGCTCAGTCGGTTAAGCGGCCGACTTTGGCTCAGGTCATGATCTCGCGGTCCGTGAGTTCGAACCCCGCGTCAGGCTCTGTGCTGACAGCTCAGAGCCTGGAGCCTGTTTCAGATTCTGTGTCTCCCTCTCTCTGACCCTCCCCCGTTCATGCTTTGTCTCTCTCTGTCTCAAAAATAAATAAACGTTAAAAAAAAAAATTAAAAAAAAAATGCAGGGGAAAAGTGCTCTCCTAGTAACAGCGTTACACCAGGTATTTATAGAGCTTTTGAAAGCTACCATTGCTAGTTTTCATTTAAGGAGTACCTATTATATGTCAGACACTATACTAGCTATCATACTTGTTTTTATTTAATCTTGTGTAATAACTCCATGAGGTAGTTATTACTCTCATTTTATAGGTAAAGTACCCTAGAAGAAAACATGAAACTACTAACCCAAGACTATATAAGTAGGAAGTGGCAGAACAGTGGTTTTCTTTTAAGCACGAGGCTACCTGGCGTCTCTACATCTTCCCACTATGTATAGCATGTTAAAGTACCAGGGCTCTCTGTCTTTACATTTAACCAGAGGTATCCGCTATGTACATTGTGAGAGTCAAGTGAGCGGGTACATGGGAAAGTGCTCTGGATGGTATGAAGTGCATTATTGTGTAGGCTTTGTATATTTATTATTGTTGAGTGGGCATGTGATGCCCATGAGGCCATCAACCCGCTGAAGTCTATAAAAGGTCCACATATTAGTCACTATATTTGGCTTCTCTTGAGTCTTTTTTTTTCCCCTTTTCCCGTGGATCAAATGAACTTTTGACAGATGTTTGGAAAATCATCTTATCCTGTAATTCATATTTATAAATCCTGCTGCTGCAGTGTGGTCCCCGTTCTCTCTCTTCACCGAAGCCAGAAAATAATCTGGGAAAATGCCATATTTCCTGTTACGAATTCGGAGGATCTTGTCTTCTTAGCACAATTTTTGAGCTTTTCAGTATTTTAATACTGGAAAATTCAAAGCCAGGCATGGTTCTTGGTATAGATGTTTTAGATTCTTGAAAAGTAAACAGAAACAGAACTCCAGACTTGTCCTCGCTGGGGGGATTCAGAGAGTTTAAAATTTGGTTTTGTTTAAAATTTTGAAAACTTGTTTTTACTCTTCTCTCTTGGATTTGTAGTGAGGGCATTCTTGACCTTTTATCCCCCCCTCTGATCGTCAGTTTCAGTTTAAATTGTTCTATAAAGCTGGGAATCCTTTTTTTCCCCCTCTCCCTCTCTCAGCTAATGCTCTTTAACAGGATTCCACTGCTGCCTTCTCTAGTCCCATAACAGTTACGGTAATTTGTGTGTGCATCTTTTCTCCTCTTCGAGCATAAGCTCCTTTTGACTGAAGTTGTGTTTTACTCACTTTTTTAGTCTCAGGACTTAGTGTAGACTTTGCTTGGTAAATATTTTTCTGTGAGTGTACAAAGTCTCCTAGGATCATATGGTTCCTATCTCTTGTCTGAAATATACTCCTGGGTTACATTAGCAGGGCACTTTCAGTCCTCTTGTCATGAAGTAGCATTAATAGCATTTAGTCCACTTCATATGTGGAGTGTGGACTACGACTGTAATGCTTTTTTGAGGGTTGTTTAAGCCACTAAAATAAGAACAAGAATCTCTTTACCCTATTGATGTGAAGGGATTGATTTTAGTTTCAGGATCTGTATACCTCTGCTTAACAGTACTCTTCTTATTTCTCATTACTTCTCGTATTTTGAGGGACCACATCCTCTGTGGTCTCAAACCTTAGACCAGATCCGGGGGAGTACGTATATTCAGTTCTGGTTTAGTGTCTCAGAAGAGGTCTTGCCTTTCCTTTTTTTAAAAATTTTTTTTTTATTTTTAAAAAATGTTTATTTTTGAGAAAGAGAGAGACAGAGCATGAGTGGAGGAGGGGGGGAGAGAGAGAGAGAGAGAGAGAGAGAGACACAGAGTCCGGAGCAGGCTCCAGGCTCTGAGCTGTCAGCACAGAGCCCGACGTGGGGCTCGAACTCACAAACCGCGAGATCATGACCTGAGCCAAAGTCGGACGCTCAAGCTCAACTGACTGAGCCGCCCTGGCGCCCCATTGCCTTTCCTTCTTAAAAGCTCAGCTTCTGGGCTTCGTCAGAGCCCAGAGGTAGAAGGTACCCGAGGCTTGAAGGTGCTTGACAGAGATACTTGCACAATTTTTGTCAGTTTAAGCTTGGCTGACAATTAAAAGCGTATTAATGTCCAAATGAACATAAACACATAGGAACACAGGCTGTCTGTTGATTCATCAGGTAGCTATTTTAAGAGAGGTTGTACAAATAAATACTATATTTTGCAAATACCCATTGCATCTGAAAATACGCCCAAGTAGCAGAATGAGCCTTGCTTTTTTCCCCCTTACCAATCATAATTTCTTATTCTAACTAAGTAAGCAGAAAAAGGACTATGTGCAAAGCTCACAGTTTTAAGAATAACATATAGAATGCTGTTGGTTCTGCTGGGGAAGGCTTTTGGTGGAGGCCTTTAAGTTATCGTCCTCAGGCTTCCACTTGGGCCTTTTGTCATCTTATGAACATGTCGTATTTGGATTCAGATCCTCTCAAGCCCACATCTCCAGTCTGTGTTTCCATATATCTAGCCTTGTGTTAAAAGGCTTGGATGTGTCAGAGACACATACACTCTACAAGTCCCAAACTGACTCAGTTCCTCTCCCATCTTGAGAAACTTCTGTTGTGTTCCTTGGTTTGTGAGTGGTACCACTCTCCATGTACTGTCTCAAGTCAGAACAGGGGAGTCATCCTGGCCCCCTCTCTCTTTTTTGAATCACTACTGATGGTGTCTGCTAAATAACTACTTTCCTGCTACTTGGATTACAGCCAGATTTATCTTTCTAAAATGCTGGTCATGTCCCTCTCTTATTTCAATTATTTTAGAGTAATTAGTGGCTTAAAAGGTCTCGCCGTGTGAAATGGTTCCTGATTTTTAAGCACCCCACCCATAGCTTAGAACCCATCTCCACAGAAAGGTTTTCTGTGTTATACCCCTAAGTCCGGTTTGGATACCTCTCTTTATGCTCCTATAGCACCTTGCATTTCATTTTCCTCATCAGTGACCCTTACCTGGTTGTTTTCTGATTGCCCATTTGCTCATCTCTCTTTCTTACTAGACTGTAGAGCACGTAAGGGCAGGGGCAGTGTCTGTCTTCATTACTCATTTATCCTTAGTGGTTAGCCTGGGATTTAGTAGTAATCCAGTAAATATTTGTTATGAATGAGGCTTCTGTAGTGGCAGATCGTTATACGTTCTAAGGGGGTACACTGGTTGCTTGTCGTCATTTGTATGGCTTGTCACTCACAATTCTAGTTCTCTATGTTTAAATAGTTTCGGACCATTTTTGCATAGATACCTGCTATTTGCAAATTATCATACTTAAAACAGAACTCTTCATTATTCTCTCCAGGTTTGCTTTCCTTTCCAATTTTCCACATCTTTATTAACTATTTTCCCATTTATGCAGTCCTCAAATATGGCAGTTTTTTGTTTTTTTTTTTAATCTACTCTATTCCGTTGGCCACTAGACTCTTTTGAGTCCTTTGAAATAACTCCTGTCCGTGGCTACTTTTCCAGCTCCATTGCCATGCATGATCCAAGCTCAGACTGGCACCGCCATAAGGCTGGGTTACTGTAGTAGTTCCCCGGTGACCTCTGACCTCTGGTCTCTTTATATCCACTCTGCCTTATTCACCACTGCCTGATTAATCTTCCTAAGGCATGCTTTCATTTTTTATTCCTTTGCTTAAAGGCTTTATAGAGTGACTTCTCATTGTCTGCTAGATGTTTCTAAACCTCTGACCTGCTTTCCGTCTCTCCGTCAGCCCAGATCCGGTCGGTGGTATGGATAGTACTTTTCGTTCTATCTGTGCTTTTATCTTCTCTCTCTTATGGTTTGAGCTGTCATATGTGTGGATTTTTAGAATGGCCTCGTAACTGGGGTTTGGACATTCTGCCTTCTCCAGCGCATCATATTTGTCATTACCAGACTAACCTTCCTTAAACGCACCTCTGATCATTGTGCTACACTGTCAGAAACCTTTCCTGAGTCCTTACTGCCTGGAGATTGTCTTCACTTTTTAGCATGGCATTCAAGGCTTTCTCTGCTCTGACCCTCCCAACCTACTTATTTAGCCCTGTTTCCCACTATTTTCCTCTCCAGGGTTCCAAGTAATTTCCACATCATTGAAGCTGAACAAATTGGACCACTACTTAATTTTCTCGGAATGCAGCTTATGTTTTCCCACTGTCATGCTTTGGCTAAAGGTGTTCAGTCTGTGTGGGACTTTCCTTCACTGCCATTCAGCTTTTTAATACTTCTTAATCTATCTCAATTACTGCCACCCCTGCAGCCTTTGATGTTTCTGCTCCTACTAGATGGAATCTTTACTACATCAGAGCTCCTGTAGCTGTTTCTTGTTTAACCTTTCCTCTGGCACCTTTGCAGTTTTTACTTCGCTTAGAACCTTAACTGGGTTGTATATGTCATAGTGTACTGGCTTGTCTCCTTTTATAAGGATGGTTGTGATCGCCTGACACCCTGCATTAGGTGTGCAGTAAACACCGAAATAAATAAGTGTGTGTGTAATACTGTTTGCTTCATAAGCCTGTCAACTGGATTATTTCGGTATAACTTAAAATTCTAATAGAGTTCAGGATAGTCTTGGGACTGTAGTAGCTACTAAAAACTGTCAGAAGGTACAGTAACATACTTTAAAAGGTAACTTATCCAATGATCCACTGTAGAAGTAAGCAAACTACAGTCTGACACATGGTTTTGTATGGCCTCTGAGCTGAGAGAGGTTTTTACATTTGTGAAGAATTCGAAGGAGAAAACAAAGAATATGCCATAGAGATGACATGGAGCTTGCAACGCCTAAAATATTTACTATCTGGCCGTTGACAAAGTTTGTTGACCACGGATCTAGAAACACACCCGATCATCTGCCTGGAATTACTCCTGCTCGCTGGCTATGTGACATTAATCACCCGTTTTCTTGAACAATTTAATAGGCAGGCCCTCACCCAGACTGGTGCCTGTTCCCTTCCTTGAAAAAGCTTTGTTAGGCCTGGCTTCAGAAGAATTTTGAGTGACATGTAAATCTCCTCTGGGCTCTTTGGCACTTGGCAGTATCTCACACAGATAACCGTATACAAACGAGCCATTTCTTTCCATTATAATCCTTCATCAGAGGTCTGTGAGGATCGCACATCTGGTGAAGTTAGATGTCATTCAGAACAAGGCTCTTAGCATATTTTAAGAATGTTAATTGCTAAGTGGTGGCTGAAGCAGAAGGGTTCAATAGTGTCCTTAAGTTGCCTTAAATGTACATCGACCCAGAATTTTAGAACTGGAAAGGTCTTAGAGATCAAGTGTAGCATGGTCGTTAGGAAAATGGGCTGTGGAGCCAGACTGCATGGCTCTTCTACTTAATCCTCTTTGCGTCTCAGTTTCCTCACCTTTAAAGTGGGGATAATAATAGTTCCTGTTTCATGGGGTTGTGTGAAAAATACGTTAATGCTTAACATATTCACATTTAAATTATTAATATTAACTTGGAAAACAGTACTGCCTGACATACTGTAAATGCTCATAAATGTTACTCTTATGTGTATTGCTGTCATTTTTTATTGTTTTTATTGCTAGTAGTTTCATTTCATTTTATAATTAAGGAAACTGAGGACTAGAGGAATTAAATTGTTTTCCTCACTTCCATGATAAGCAGTGTGGATTAAAACCCAGGATCCTTGCTTTCATATGAATGCTCTTTTCCTGCTATAGTGAATTGCTTTTAGTTGTAGGTTAGTGGGTGTGGATGATTTTTTATGAGAAAAAAATGTGTCTGGCCGCTTTCACTTAGCCTTATGGCTTTTGAGGGGCATCGATGTGTAGCATGTGTTAATGCTTCTCTCATTTCATTGGCTAAGAAATATCCTTTTATATATATATATATATATATATATATATATATATACATATACACACATATACATGTATATGTATATATATATATATATACACACACATATATGTATATGTGTATATATATATATATATGTATGTATACACACACACACACACACACACACACACACACACACACCCCATTTGTTTATTCATCCACTGATGGATATTTTGGTTGTTTCTACCTTTTGGTTATTGTGAACACTTTGCTATGAACATTTGTATACAAGTATTTGAGGACCTGGTTTCATTTCTTTTAGGTATGTACCTAGGAGTGGACTGGCTAGGTTATAGGGTAATTCTGTGTTTGACTTTTTGAGGAACTGCTAAACTTTTTTACAGTGTCCAACGTTTTACATTCCCAGTGGCAATGTGGCAATATAGGAGGGCTCTAATTTCTCCACATCCTTGCCCACGCTTCTTTTCTTTCTTAAGTTTATTTATTTGTTTTGAGAGAGAGAGAGAGAGAGAGAGAGAGAGAGAGAGAACATGCACGTATGTAAGCAGAGTAAAGGTAGATAGGGAGAGAGAAGGAGAGAGAATCCCAAGCAGGCTCTGTGCTATCAGCTATCAGTGCGGAGCCAGACGTGGGACTTGAGCTCATGAACCATGAGATCACAACCTGAACCGAAATCAAGAGTCGGACGCTTAACCGACAGCCACCAAGGGGCCTCTTTTATTTAATTGAAAAATTTTGGAGTGCCTGGCTGGCTCCGTTGGTAGAGCACATGACTCTTGATCTTGGGTTCAGTGCCCCCTTTGGAAGTAGAAATTACTTAAAAAAATTTTTTTTAACTTTGCTTGTTTATTTGTTGGTTTGTTTTCACTTATGTTAGTGGGTATGAAGTAGTATCTCACTGTGGTTTTGATTCCCCTTTCTCAAGTGACTAATAACGTTGAACATCTTCTCATGTTCTTGGTGGCTATTTGTGTACCTTTTTTGGAGAAATGTCTCTAAGTCCTTTAGCCATTTTTTAATTGGATTGTGGGTCTTTCTATTGAGTTGTTGAGAGTTCTTTATGTATCTTGGATGTGAGACCCTTATCAGATATGATTTGCAGATATTTTCTCCCATTTTGTGGGTTGTTGTTTTCTACTTTTCTTACAGTGTCCTTTGATGCACAAAGTTGCTAATTTTGATGAAGCTCAATTTATCTATTACTGCATTTGTTGGTTATGCGTTTGGTGTCATACGTAAGAATCCATTGTCAAATCTAAGGTTATGTAGATGTACCCTGTGTTTTCTTCTAATAGTTTAATGGTTTTAGCTCTTACAATTAGGTCTTTGATCTATTTTGAGTTAATTTTTATATATGATGTTAACGATGGGTCCAAGTCATCCTCTTTGCACGTGGCTATTCAGTTGTTTCAGCGCCATTTATTGAAAAGACCATTCTTTTTCCAGTGAGTCTCGGCACCTTTGTCCTTTGTCTAAAATCAGTTGACCACAGCTGTTTGAGGTGATTTATGGATTCTCAGTTCTGTTCCTTTGGTCTTTTTATGTCTACCTTTATGCCAGTGCCACACTATTTTGGTAGTGAGGGTCGTTGCTTTGTACTATGTCTTAAAATTGGGAAGTGTGAGTCCTGTAACTTGGTGTATCACATTGATTTTCATTTATTGAACCATCCTTACATACCTTAGATAAATCTCACTTGTTCCTGGTATATAATCCTTTTCGAAAAAAAGTATTTTTAAATTGTGGTGGGATGTACATAATACTAAACTTACCATATTAACCATTTTAAATGTATAGTTTAGTGGCATTAAGAATGTTCACATTGTTGTGCAACCATCAATCTCCAGAACTCTTTTCATCTTGTAAAACGGAAAAACTACCCATTAAGCAGTAACTCCCCATCTCTCCCTCCTCCAAGCCCCTGGCACGCACCCATCTACTTTCTGTTTCCGTGAATTTGACTACCGTAAATACCTATTAATGGAATCATACAGTCATTGGCTTATTTTACTGGAAACATAAATCACCTCAAGGGTCATCTATATTATAGCATGAGTCAAAATTTCTTTCCTTTTTAAGGCTAAATAATATTCTATTGTATGAATGTACCATGTTTTGTTTGTCCATTCATCTGTTGATAGACATTTGAGTTGCTTCCACTCCTTCACTATTGTGAATAATGCTCCTCTGACCGTGGATGTACAAATACCTTTTTGAGTCTTTGCTTTCAGTTCTCTTGGGTATATATCCAGAAGTGGAATTGTTGGCTAAATGGTTTAAGTTTTTTAATATATGGGTGGATTAGCTTTGTTAGTAGTTTGTTGAAATTTTTTCCATCTATATTCATTCATCAGGGATATTAATCTATAATTTTCTTGTGATGTTATTATCTGGCTTTGGTATCAGGATAGTACTGACCTCATGGAATGAGGTAAAAAGTATTTCCTCCTCTTTCATTTTTTGGAAGACTTTGAGAAGGGTTGGTGTTCTTTTTTATTAAAAAAATTTTTTTTCAGTTTTATTTATTTTTGAAAAAGCGGGAGAGTGTGAGCACACACGAGCAGTGGGAGGGGCAGGAAGAGAATCACAAGTAGGCTCTGCTGTCAGCACAGAGCCCAATGCGGGGCTTAGTCCCATGAACTACAGGACCATGACCTGAGCTGACATCAAGAGTTGGACACTCAATTGACTGAGCCACCCACGTTGCTCCAGTGTTATTTTCTCTTTAAATGATTGGTAGAATTCACCAGTCAAATCATGTGGTCCTGGGCTTTTCTTTGCTGGGAGTTCTATGATTCCTGATCATAACTTCTTTAATTGTGTTATGACTTCATTAAATTAACATTTATTAGGTGGAGCACAAGGTGCTGGTTGGTGAACCATGGTTTGGTTACAGATCACAAGAGATGTTGAAACAGCAAAGTTTTTTACTCACAGGTCCTAGAGGAATTACAGGACATGCTGTCAGTGGCCACATCAAGAGGTCAAGGCAGAGTACAGAGAGAGGCAGAACCTGGGGTTAAAGTACCTTTATTAGGTAGGGTTTGTGGGTGGAGTGCTTTGGAGTTCCTGGGCTGGGGCTAGATTTGTCCATTCAAACAAAAAGAGCAGTGTTTTTGTGAACTCCATCAAGATTTTTATCCTGATGGGTAAGGGACACTTAAAGCATACAGGCACTGGGAAGCAGGAGAGACCATTGATCACAAGTCCTGTCATTAATTCATGTAAGCAAACTTACATTTACTTGTGTCTCTGTGGCCTGCTTGTTAGGACACGTGCTTCCCTTAGAGGTCTAGAGTCTGTTTAAGGTCCTTGCAAACAAAACAAAATGTGTTGACCATACAAACAAACAAAATGACCAAACAAAATGTGTTGCTGAGGTAGCAATTCCATGGAGTAGTTTAGCTAATCAACAACTTAACAACTTGTTGTAGGTTTGTTCAGATTTTCTATTTCTTCTTGAGCTATTTTGGGGAGTTTTTGTGTTTCTGCAATTTCCATTTTATCTAGGTAATCTGATTTATTGGCATACAGTTGTTCACATCTTCTATAATACTTTTTATTTCTATAAGCTTTGTAATGTTCCCATTTTCATTCCTGACTTTAGTGTGCTTTTGAGTCTTCTTTTGTTCTCTTAGTCTAAGCTTGAGGTTTGTCAATTTTGTTGATCTTTTCAAAGAACTAACTTTTGTTGATTTTCTCTATTGTTTTTATATTCTCTATTTGGATCTCAGGTCTAATATTTATTATTTTTTCCCTTATTTTGGGTTTAGTTTGTTCTTTTTCTAGTTTTTTAAGGTGGAAGTTTAGGTTATCGATTTGAGCCCTTTATTACTTTTTAAAAAAAATGTAGATGTTCACTACTGTAAATTTCCCTCAGCACTTTTTCACTGTATTCCGTATATTTTGATATGTTGTATTTTCATTTTTAATCATCTCAAAGTATTTAATAATTTTCCTTGTGATTTGTTCTTTGACCCACTGGTTGTTTAAGAGTATGTTGCTTACTTTGCAGTTTGTGGATTTTCCAAATTTCCTTCTGTTACTGATTTCTAGTTTCATTCCGTTGTGGTCAGATAAGATACTTTGTATGATTTCAGTTTTTAATAATTTACTGAGACTTGTTTTGTGGCTGAACATATGGTCTAGCTTGGAGAATGTTCCATATGCACTTGAGAAGAATGTCTATATGGTTGTGTTAGGTGGAACAATCTGTATATGTCTGTTAGGTCTAGTTGATTTATAGTATTATTCATGTCTTCTGTTTCCTTGTTTATCTTTTGTATGGCTGTGCTATCTGTTGTTGAAAGTGGGATGTTGACATCTCCAGCTATTTCTCACCTTAGTTTTGTCAGTTTTTGCTTCATATATTTTATTATATATTGTTAGGTACATATATGTTTATAATTACATCTTCCCGACCCTTTTTTCGTTATACGATGTCGTTGTCTCTTGTAACATTTTTTGTCTTAAAGTCTATTTGCCTGATATTAGTATAGACACTCCAGCTCTCTTTTGGTTATTGCTTAACGTGTAATATCTTTCTGTCCTTTTTATTTTCAACTTATTTGTGTTTTTGTTTCTAAAGTGCAACTCTTGTTGGGGCGCCTGGGTGGCTCAATCAGTCTAGCGTCCGACTCTTGGTTTTGGCTCAAGTCATGCTCTCATGGTTCTTGGGTTCAAGCCCCACATCAGACTCTGCCCTGACAGTGCAGAACCTGCTTAGGATTCTCTCTCCCTCCCCTCTCTCTGCCCCTTCTCCACTCACACTTTCTCACTCAAAATAAAAATAAATAAACTTGAAAAAAAATGAAGTGCAACTCTTGTAGATACCATATTGTGGATCATTAAAACCAAATCCATTCTGGGGCTCCTGGGTGGCTCAGTCGGTTGAGCGGCCGACTTCTCTCAGGTCATGATCTTGCGGTCTGTGAGTTCGAGCCCCGCGTCGGGCTCTGTGCTGACCGCTCAGAGCCTGGAGCCTGTTTCAGATTCTGTGTCTCCCTCTCTCTGACCCTCCCCTGTTCATGCTGTGTCTCTCCCTGTCTCAAAAATAAATAAAACGTTAAAAAAAAAAAACAAAAAAACCCCAAAAAACCAAATCCATTGTGCCAATCTCTGCTTTTTAATTGGAGCATTTAATACATTTACACTTAATTAATTATAGAGACAGAAGGACTTCTGATTTTCTATTTGTTTTCCTATATCTTGTTTCTCTATTCCTCCATTACTACCTTCTTTTGTGTTAGATGTTTTCTCATATAACATTTTTATTTCTTTCTCATTTCTCAGACAATGTATCTTTTAGTTATTTTCTAGTGGTTGCCCTGGGGATTACAATCAGGATTTTAATTTATGACCACATAGTTCAAATTAATACCAATTTAGTTTTAATATTACACAAAAACTTTTCTTCCAAATAGCTCTGTACCCCCACTTTTATGTTATTGTGACAAGTTACATCTTTATAATTGTTTGCCATCAAGATAGGTTTACAGTTGTATCATGTATTTTTCTTTTTCTTTTTTTTTTTTTAACGTTTATTCATTTTTTGAGAGAGAGAGAGAGAGACAGACAGAGCACAGGGGAGGGGCAGAGAGAGAAGCAGGCTCCAGGCTCTGAACTGTCAGCACAGAGCCCACCACAGCACTTGAACTTATGACCATGAAATCCTGACCTGAGCTGAAGTCAGATACTTAACCGACTGAGCCACCCAGGTGCCCCTATCATGTATTTTTCTAATTGATTAATTTTTAAGTGCTAAACCAGTATTGCATTCTTAGAATAAATTCAGTCAATAATGACATGTTATTGTTTTATCTTTATATTATTGGTTTAATTTGCTAATATTTTGCTAAGGATTTCTGTGTCTGTGTTCATGAGGGATATTGGTCTATAATTGTGTGTGTATGTGTTTTTGTCAAGTTTTAGTATCAGTAATGCTGGTCTTGTAAGTTGGAAATTGTTATCTTTTCCTGTATTTTATTTTATTTTAATTTTTTTTGTTAAGTTGGTGTTATTTCTTTTAAGTTTATTTATTTTGAGAGAGAACACATACATGTGAGTGAGTGAGAAAGAGAGAGAGAGAGAGAGAGAGAGAGAGAGAGAGAGAAAAAATCCCATGCAGGCCCCACACTCCCTGTGGAGCCTGACACAGGGCTCAAACTCATTAACTCTTAAACTGTTGAGATCATGATCTGAGCCAAAACCAAGAGTCAGACGCTTAACTGACTGAGCCACCCAGGAGCCCCAAATTGATGTTATTTCTTAAATGTTTGATAGAATTCATCAATGAAACCTTTTGTACCTAGATTTCTTTTTTTGTGGGAAGCTTTTCAATTATTTATTCACTTAAAAAGTAGATACAGGATTGTTCAGATGTTTCATTTCCATTTTGTTTTTTTTTTTTTTTTAATTTTTTTTTTTTTCAACGTTTATTTATTTTTGGGACAGAGAGAGACAGAGCATGAACGGGGGAGGGACAGAGAGAGAGGGAGACACAGAATCGGAAACAGGCTCCAGGCTCTGAGCCATCAGCCCAGAGCCTGACGCGGGGCTCGAACTCACGTACCGCGAGATCGTGACCTGGCTGAAGTCGGACGCTTAACCGACTGCGCCACCCAGGCGCCCCTCATTTCCATTTTGGCATGTTGATTTTTTCTAGAGGGTATCTGATTCATCTGAGTTGTCAAATTTGTTAGCATAAAGTTGTTCATGTTCTCCTAATAACCTTCTACTGTCTCTGGCAATGTAACTTTAAAAAAATGCTTATATTAGCATTGTAGCAAACATTTATATAGTACTTATTACGTACTTTTCACTTTACAAATATTAACTTTTTTAATTTCCACAGGAGTTGGTGAGGTAGATAATGTTATCATTTCCATGAATGAAGAATTTCTATGAGTGAAGAAACAAACCAAAGTTAAACTAAGAGAGTTAAGGTGCCTTGCTCAAGATTACAGAGCTGCTGTATTAAGGGCTTAAATTGTAATCCAGCTGGTCTGGGTGCAGAGTCTTTTTCTTGACTACTATTTACTTTGCATTTCTTAAGTCACAGGTACCTGTTCTGTTCTTCTTATGGAATGTTGCTGTGTTCTCTTTAGAAATCATTCTTTCTCCTATCACCTTTATTTCACTAAGTAGAAATGTTTCTGGTATTCCTAATTAGAACTTGGAATGGCTTTTTCCTCCATAAAAACATTATATATGATGGCTACACATTACTTGAAACATTGTTAATACTCTTCTTCAGTCACATAATATGTTAAAAAGACTTCTGGGACTTCCCTGGGAAGTTCACCACAATCTAATGTGAAATATGACTTCTGTGGGAAAATACTAGAAGATACTTATTTTAAATTCACTTACCTTTTAAGTATGGGAATTGTACTTTTTGAAATAATAATTTGAATTTACTGAGGTGTTTCTAAATCATAATTTTTAGAAGACAGACATTAAGATTAATTTTTACACATATTTTATTGTTTTACTTTCATTAATTTGTTGATTAATGTCTTTCAGGGATATTCAAATGCTCAGAAGAATATTCTTCTTCAGGTGGATCAGAACTGTGTTCGCAATTCTTACGATGTCTTCTCTTTGCTGCGGTAAGAAACTTCTCAATCTGCCTGCATTTTCTAAAGAATGTTCCTCATTTTGAGTTTGTGACATTTCTGTGTGAGGAAATGTATGGGAGCTTTAGAAGTTGTTACTCAGGCTTAGCATTTTTTTGTGAGAGCTTCATAAATTTTGTAGCTACAGTGATTTAAGTTTATCTGTTTCTCAAAGCCTTTGGAAAGCCATTTCCTTTCTCTGGACAGTGGGAGAGAATGATTGGAAGCCAGTGATCTTAAAACAGGGACATGAGCTGTTTCCGGTTTTCTGTACTATAAAGAGCAGCAACCAGAGGTACAGAATTTAGACTTATCAAAATCTTAACAACTACAACATTACTAAAAAAGCCCTCCAATAGCCCCAGACATGGCTTAGAGCTTTGACCTGCTGTTCATCTTAGAAGAATCATATTTGGCAAGGCACGGGAGCTTTGCATGAATCTCAGGCTCAGAGGCTTAACTAAATGCCTTAACTCTATATTTTCATAATGTCTGGGCTTAATTTTGAAAATTTTCTAAATTTGTTTTTAATTTTCAAAGTGGTAGATCATCAAGGACATTTTCCCAGGAGGCAGGCAACCAAAATAAATGCAGTTCAAAATAAAGGTAACAGTGACGTTCAGCCTATGTTCACCCTACTTAGACAGATGGTTCATTGAAATTTGATTTTGGCAGCAATTTTCTAATGTTTACATAACACATCATAAATTTCAGACCATTAGACATCCTCAATATATCTACTAGAGGAAGAGTCCAGAAGGATGGTTGGACTCTTGTCCAATTGGATGATTGTTTGTTTTATAAACATTATGGAATGGGCCTTTCCTTTGCAAATCTTGAATCTTATTATACATGATGATAAAGTTTAGTCACATGCCTGTGTAAATTGCTCTTAAGAGACCATGATTTCAACTATAGTAACCACAGACATTTGATGACTTTTGATTCTTATCTGGAAAGTGCTTCCCCTTTGACTTCTTAGGATATGTAAGAGAATGGACAGGATTGGTAATTGGATGGAAAGCAGGAGGTGTCAAAATATATAACTCATAGTTTTGAGCCTATTCGGTTTGGGAGTACATTGAGTTTTAAGTATTAAAAAGAAGAATGTACAGAAATAGTTTGAAATTTGGGTAAGCCACTGATATTTCTTGACCTGCCTTTCTCAGTGAAATGAGGGTATGGATATTACTATTTTAAAGATACTTTCCAAGTGTGAGACGGTGTGATCTTATTAGAGAAATCCAGAGAATTAGAAGAAAAAGAAATATGAAGTCTGTGAAAAGAGGAGGATTTGGGCAAGGCGGCATCATAGAAACTAAGAGAATAGAGATTCAGGCAGGATTGAATGCTCTCTAATGGGATAGGAAAATAAGAACTGAAGAAATACTGTAGGATCTTGGGAAGCAGCATGGTTTAACAGAGAATGCTTTGGTTAATTTGACCCTGACTTTAGTTCTCCCTGGTTTATCTGAATTCATTTAACTTCTCGGATTCTTCTAAAAGGTGGGAAGCAGCAATGTTATAAATTTGTGTAATTTATACGCATTCCCACAGTTATTCTCTTACTGTCTTAGAAGCTTTTTGTGTTCAGACATCAGGGATCAGCCCTTGTCTTCAGTGTAGAAGCTGAGGCCAAGAGGTGTTAAATGATTAATCGGAGAGCACGCAGCAAGTAAGAGCTAGACTGGAAGTTGTTGTGAAGGTTTTCCGGCAAGCAAGTTTTGCAGATCCTTTTCAGAGTCTTACCTTTCTAGATTGGTGGTTGTTAAGGTTGTTATAAGGTGCACATAGCATAATGACAGGGAAAATTTTTTGAAAATCACAGAGCCCTCCATGAATTCAAAATCATCAGATGCATTTGGTAGTTAGTTGCTCATTTATTTAACATTGATTCTTGCAATGATAATATGTCTTAGGGGTTTCATTTCTAAGATGCTTTCCAGATTCCTCAGGGGTGTCAGCAGTTTGAAATGCCTTCTTAGCAGTGGCCTTCTCATTACCACTGTGTAAATCATTTATAGCTGGTAACATAGATGTATTCTTTTGAATCAGGTCAAGCGCCTATGTATCAACCAAATTACCTGAGCCCGGAGAGTTACTCTGGAACTAGAAACTTTACATTGTACTTGTCAACATTAAGGAGTAAGATGGAACTTTTTCTGATAATTCTCTTAGACATTAGTAAAGAGTAAACATCATTTATCTGCTAAATTAAAACTTCTTTTTTTCTCATAGTTCTTGCCATGATTTGTGTAGGGTGCTTTCTGGGAAATTTAATTTTGTGCTGATTAGCTTTGTTCAGTTTCCCTTCTTTTACTCAGTCAACATTGGTGATAGAGTAATTTTTAAAAGTAGTATGTTTTTCTTTCCCTGATGCCTTTTTTTGGTGTATGAAATTGTTACTTCTTGATCGGTAATTTTATGTGAAAACACAGAGTCTGAATTCTTTAATATCACTTAACTTCACAAAATTCTCAGTGTCATTTGGTGTCAGGACTAAACCCAGATCTCTTGATTCTGTTTTTTGAGAGTATATTCTATAGAAGTTAATGATTTTCATTATGTTGCTGTGCCACTAGGATGCCTATATTCCTTCCAGTTTTTAAATGTGAATGCCTCGGAAAAATAGGAAATCTTGACTAAGGCAAGGATTTTGCAGCATCTACGACCAGAGCATTAGGACCCCACGTCAGATGTGTTGTGACATTTCGTAGGAAGACAGTGACCTGAGGTTTTATTCAGAGTTTTCCTCCCGTACTTAAAAACGTAGGCTAATTTCAGTGTTACCAAAGTAATAGCAGCTCTTTCCAAATTTACATGCAGTGTGTGTGATGGTAATTAAATTTGTGCTTCTCTAACCCTTGGAAATGCCTGGATTAAGTGTTCCACTTATTTAGGAGCCACTTTACTCGTTACATTCGATACTTTAAATTAGGATGTTCACCACAAGGTGTCAATGTTGCTCTTTGGCACTTGAAATTTCATTTATTTTATGGTTTTGAACTGAGACAAGCTGGATTACAAAGTACAAGTGAGCATTTATTTTTAGAAGTTAACTTTTTTCCTCTATTATTCCTTCTAGGTTAAAGAGTTCCTAGGCTTGTTGGATAACTTTCTTCTCTTCATTCTGTTGATTTTTCAAATCCTGTTGGTGATACGGAGTTATTGAAAGGTTAGAAGGAGAAGGAGTGATGTGGTTGCTGTGCAATTGAGATCTCTAGCTGTGGGGACAATGTGGGATCAGCGGGATGAGGCTGGAAGTGGGAGACAGCTGTAATCCGGTGTGTTCTCTGAGACTGAAAGATTACTTTTGATTTTTAAAAACTCATTTTTTTTTTTTTTTGGTTCCTTTCATGCTTCCTCAAAAAAGGTAGCTCTACTGTAGTGAGATAATCTTGGTGTTCTTCTAGTAGTTTTTATTGCCCCTCCCTCTTCTTGACATGACCTGCTTTTGCCAGTTTAAGAAGTGGAAGTATGGTGAAGGCTCATGGGCCCTCCACCTTCGTTCCAGTCCTAACAGTGTCATAAGCCCATCACTGGATGCAAACCTTTGGGCAGATTACTTCGGCATGCCTCAAACCACTTGTGTAAAATGGCAATATTTTTCTCATAGGGATATCATGAGAATTAAATAAGGTAAAAGACGTAAAAGGTCCTAAGACAGTACTGACATAGAGTAGACATTCAATACAGAATAGTGTTCATTTTCCCCTTTCCTTCCCCCATCTTGGAATTCGCTTTCTTCTCAGTACCAGTGCTCTGTTTTTATATTAGCATTAACTTTTTCAATCTTCAACATAATTTCTCTTTCTTTTCTTGCCATTCTAATGTCTACCACCCAACCTCTGCTTTTAGAGTTCCTTTTATAAATCCTGAACAATCACAATAAAATCATTTAACGGGTTTATGTCTTTTCTCCCCAGCAACATTGAAAACTTCTTAAAGGAAGGGATTATTTCATATGGCTATATTTTATTCCCTCTTTCGGTCTTACTGACAATTCATGGTTATTTTGGAGTTCCCATGGACGCTGTTGTGACCCTGGAGACTTAGGTCCTGTGGATCCTATGGCCCTTCTGCTTTATTCTTTCTCCCTGAGTGCTCTCTTCCATGGCTACAGCTGCACCCAGCACACCCTCATGTTAGTGACTCTCAAATCTGTACCTCTAGTTCCTTCCCCTCTTTTGGATTTCTGGTCTGTATTTTCTAGTGACCCTTAGACATTTGTACTTCCATGTTCTGTAGGAATCTCAGCCCTAACGTGTCCAGAGCTACACTCATTGGTGTAATACTCCTCTTCCTTTTCTTTTCCCTGGATGTCTGATGTCCTATATATCATCATCTCAGGCACCCAAGGGAATATACCCCTCTTTATTCCCATCTCTATTTTCTGGGACTGTTTCCTGACCTCCCAACTAGTCTCCCTACTACCAGTTTTTCCTGCATGCAATTGGCTGCTATTATTTATTGAACAGTTACTTTCTGCCAGGAACTTTTCTCAGTGCTTAGCATTAATCAACTCTCTTAATTTTACAGCAACTCTCTGTGTTGAGATCTGTTTCTATACCTATTTAACAGATGAGGAAATTGAGGCACAGAGTAGTTTAGTAGCTTGTCCAAGGTCACACAAGTAGTTCCTATTAGCCTGTATTCAGATCCAGAAACTCTAGTTCCTGAGCCCATATTCTTTTTTTTTAATTTTTTTTTTTTCCAACGTTTTTTATTTATTTTTGGGACAGAGAGAGACAGAGCATGAACGGGGGAGGGGCAGAGAGAGAGGGAGACACAGAGTCGGAAACAGGCTCCAGGCTCCGAGCCATCAGCCCAGAGCCTGACGCGGGGCTCGAACTCACGGACCGCGAGATCGTGACCTGGCTGAAGTCGGACGCTTAACCGACTGCGCCACCCAGGCGCCCCGAGCCCATATTCTTAATCAGTATATTTTACTCCTTTCTAATCTTTTATATTGATTTGGTACAATTTATGTGCCACATTGCTGCCAGAGTATCCTTTAAAAGAAAATACCGGTTTTGCTACTCATTGGGCCTCGAAATCTTTGAGCCATCACATACAGGATATAGTCCACAGTTGTTGTTGTTGTTGTTCTTCTTCCTCTTCTTTTTAAAGTGTCTTTATTTATTTTGAGGGAGAGAAGGGGCAGAGAGAGAGAGGGAGAGAGAATCCCAAGCAAGCTCCACGCTGAGTGCAGAGCCCAGTGGAATCCAATGTGGGGTGTGATCTCACAACTGTGCGATCATGACCTGAGCTAAAATCAAGAGTCGGATGCTTAATTAACTAAGCCACCCAGGTGCCCCAGAAGTCCATACTTCTTAATGTGGTATTCAGAAGATGTTGCTCCTTTTTTTTTTTTTTTTTTTTTAAGTAATCTCTACCCAACGTGGGGCTTGAACTCACAACCTCCAGATCAAGACTCGCATATTCCACTGACTGAGCCTGCCAGGCTCCCCTCAAAGGACATTGTTTTGAACACTCTGTAGGGACTAGTATCCTTCTTTCAAGTCCTTCTACCACTACCTGTGCAATTAATAGGTAGCATTTATTGAGTACTTACTGTGTTATAATTATTCATTGTCTGATTCTCTCTCCTGTTAGTACCCCCAAACTGAGGGATCCTTTAGGCAGGATCTCTTGTTTTATTGGTCTCTGCATAAGCCCTATCACAATGTATCTCGTAAGCAGACAATAAAAGCTCTTTTGATCAAATTGAAAATTGAACTATTTTTCAGGTTACAGGGGTTTTTATTGTTTTAGTGATTGGTTTTGGCTTGCATCTGGCAAAATGAGAGTTGTAAAAAAATTCTAGGCCATTATCTAAAAAAGTGTTGAAAATGTAATCAGATCTGTGAACCTTCAGCTGCCTCTTTTCTTTCTGCCACTGCCCTCCACAAAACATCTGGCGAGATTTCAGGATTTTGGGACTTTTAGTCTTACTCTCCTTGTATGGATTTTTCTGGAAGACCTTTTTCTGGCTGTCTGGAGGTAAATTGTTACTCCCCTCCCTTTCCCTGCTTTGATAGAAAATACTTTCTCCTATAGAATTTCAATTTTAAAAGGGAAATGCTTACATCGAATGCATTATTCTTCGGGTAATGTTTAGAAAACAGATGGGATGAGATGTATAAGGGCATTACCCTGTATAATCTTTAAATTTGGGATATGATAACCAGCTTTGGTTGAGGGAGGGTCTTTCCCTCTTTCTGCCTAATGATCTCTCTTTGGTAATTGCAAGTATAAGGAATATGGCTAAGAACCCAGCCATAGGCAAAAGATTATCATAGAATTTATGTTCTAAAACTCCTATATTTTGCCATTTGTAGCAGGGACTAGGCTCTTAGTATCAGTGTGTCATTTTTTTTTTTTTAATTTTTTTTTTTTAAGTTTATTTATTTTTGAGACAGAGAGAGACAGAGCATGAACGGGGGAGGGTCAGAGAGAGAGGGAGACACAGAATCGGAAGCAGGCTCCAGGCTCTGAGCCATCAGCCCAGAGCCCGACGCGGGGCTCGAACCCACAGACCGTGAGATCGTGACCTGAGCCGAAGTCGGACGCTTAACCGACTGAGCCACCCAGGCGCCCCTCAGTGTGTCATTTTTAATAAATTAGAAGGGGAATCAAGAGGATTCCTGTTAACATAGACACACTGACAGCAAAGAGCAGTGAAAGCTTGCTGGTAATTTGCTCTCTTTCTGATTTAGTCTTTGATTCAGGGACATAATTGGGTGGTAAGTCATATTAGCTACTGTCCTACCTTTAAAGTCACTGTGTTTGGATTCATAAACGGCACCGTCACTACTAAAAGAAGGGTAGGGAGAAGTAGTCCAACTGTAAAGAGAGACTAAGTGAAAAAGCATAGTTAGATTACATCTTGTATGTGTGTCAGTCCTATACCCAAGCACATCTCCATATTGCAGTTCATAACTGAAGTTAATAATGAGAAGTACTTAGTAAAGTGTATTGGTTTTCGCTAATGCTGTCTCTAATGGGTGATGATACTGAAGCACAGAAAGGTGAAATGACTAGCTTAGCACCACAGTACAAATAAATGTCAAAGCAGGTTTGAAGAAGGTCTGGACATGTGCTTTTCTCCATTATGCCAGGTTGATACCAAACCATCAGTAAAATGTAAAGTTGTGATTATTAGAGCCTGTGTCAGAACGCAGGGACACGTGATAAGTTTTAGAAAGGTGTTCAAGCAAAATTTTAAATGAAAAGTTTTGGTATTTGATGTCAGCTTTGGTTAAACAAAAACAGTATTTATCTGTAATAGCACATTTTATTTATTCATCTTTCTCTCCCCACACACATAAATATGTATACATATACATAAATACACTTAAACATACGTATATGTGTTTGCAGAAGTAGAATTTGAACAAAATAACTTTAGGTGCCACTTTTTTCTCCTTCAGTTTACATTTTGGCTTGTCTCCTTCCTGAAGCCTTTCTCCCCCACTACGTTGCCAGAAAAACACAAGCTGTAGCCTGAATGTTTGTCATCTCCACCCACCCCTCATCCATATGTTAAAACCTAATCCCCAGTGTGATGGTATTTGGAGATGGGGCTTGTGGGGTCTACCCTCAAGATGGGGATAGTGCCCTTATAAAAGAGGCCCTGGGGAGATACCTGTCCCTTCCACCATCTGAGATTATGGTGAAA
The DNA here is from genome assembly GCF_024362965.1 of Panthera pardus. Lineage (NCBI taxonomy): Eukaryota > Metazoa > Chordata > Mammalia > Carnivora > Felidae > Panthera > Panthera pardus. The sequence goes on from NW_026526677.1 coordinate 59,206,830, forward strand.
AGATGACTGGCCGTGAACCAAGAAACAGTCTCTCACCAGACACCAGCCAAGCAGGTGCCTTGATCTTGGACTTCCTGGCCTCTAGAACTGTGAGAAATAAATTTCTGTTTATAGCCCATCCAGTCCATAGTGTTTTGTTATAGCAGCCTGAGCTAAGATGCCACCCAGACATGGAACACATGTCCACGTGACCCATAGTCACCAACTCACCCATGTTAACAATTTGATGTGTGTCTGTATTTTTTTCCCATGGTCTTTTATATATATGTCATAGATATCACTGTATACACATATACATACGTATGTATGTGTGATAAGAGTTTTAATTGCTGTTTGACAAAATTATAGTGGATATTATATACATGACTCTATATCTTATTTTTCTTGTTCAGTATTCCATGTGCAAATCTCTTCAGTTCACTCTTTTAATGGTTTCATAATAGTCCATGATAGAGGTGCACCATATTTTTCAACTAGTATCCTGTTGATAGGTGTTAATATTTACTATGGCTCTGGTTTTTTGTTTGTATGTTTTGCCACTCTGCACAATACTGCCGTAAATTTATCTATATATCTGTGTATCTGTATCTTTATATTTATGATGTATTCATTTGTGCGAATTAAATTTCCAGGAGTGGAACTTCTGTCAGAGGGTGTGTATAGTTTTTAATATTAAGAGACGTCAGATTGTTTTCTCGAAGAGTGCAAACAATATGTGGCGTTATTCCTTATCCTGAATCCCTGCTGGCAATGGGAAATCATTTTTTGGTGCTTTTTGTTAAATCTCATTAGCCTCAGTGTAAGTGCTTCATCTGGGCTACAAGTGACAGTGAACATCTTTTCTTGAGTTTGTTAGCCATTTAGTGTATTCTTCTGTGAATTTGCGTATTCATATACTTAATCTGTTTTTATTGTTGCTTACATTTTTTTCATAAAGTTTTAAGACTCCTTGTTATTGTTTCCAAACTTATCAGTTATATCTTGAGTTAGTATGCCTTATACAAAAGTTTACGTTTGTTATATTATATAATTCTACTTTTTCTTGTATAGCTCCTGAGTACTCTGTCTTGGCTTAAGAAGTCTCTCTTACACTTTGGTTCTGCATACATTTTATAATTTTTCTTGAGGCTTATATTATTTTACTTTTTAAATGAAATCTTCAATACGCCTTGGAATTATTCTTAAATATGTATGTAGATATCCCATATATTGTGAGGTAGATTAATTTTCTTCACAGGTGAATATCCAGTTGTGCCGGTACCTATTTTTTCCCACTGAATTTAAATACTACTTTTGTCATATACTCAAAGCTCATATCTGCTGGGCCCATTTCTGGATTCTCTTTTTGGTTGTGATCTTTTTGTCTATTCCCTTGCCAATTTCAAGTTGATTTCATCAGGGTGGGTTTTTGATATGTTGTGCTATCAAGGCAAATCCCCTTCTTGCTACTCTTCTTTTTCATAACTGTTTTTGGCTGTTCTCAGAACCTTATTCTTCCATATGAACTTTAAGGTTATTTTGTCCTATTCTTAGAAAAAACTTTATTAGAATTTGAATGAGAATTTTGGTATCCATTGGCTTCATATGTTTTGACAGAACTGTCATTTTTATGATATTAGTATTCCCATCCAGACATGGTATGTCTTATATATTTGTTCAAATTTTATTTTATTCCTTTAATAAGATTTTATACTTTTCTTTATATGATCATGTGCTTTTCCACTAAGTTTGTTTTTAAGTACGGTATCGTTTTTACACTATTGTATAAAGTATATTTTCCATTTCCATTGCTTCATAGGGAAAAGCTGTAATTTTAAGAAAATCTTCTATGTCTGTATCAAGTTATTTTTCATGTTATTATTGGTTTTTAAGGAAAGCTTTCTTAGATTTTCTTGGCATATACTCATTATCATCAATAAAATGTAGGTTTATTTGTTCTTCTCCAGTGTTTACAGTGATTTTCTACTCTAACTGCATTTCCTAAAACTTCTAGAACTTGTAAAATAATGCCAAAAAGTAATGGAAATAGTGAACATGCTAGTCCAGTTCTTGGTTTAATTGAAAATGTCCAATATTTTGCTGTTCAGAATGTTTTGTTAATTTTGGAAGATATTTTAAATAATTCTTCTTGTTTATTTTATGTTTTTTATTAGGAATGGATACTGAATTTTTGGCAATGCCTTTCCAAAGGCATTTATTATTAACATGTTTTTCTTCCTTTAATTTATAACTGTAATAAAGAATGTAGATTTCCGGATATTGCATTATTAGTTAGCTATAGGGTATTCTTTTGCTCAGTACTATAAATCAGGTTGGTGTGTAGCATTTGTAACATGTAGTTATTTTTTGGGCGTTGGGTGGGGGAGTGGGGCAGGGTAGGTAACCATTTTTCCTCAGATCTTAAAATTGAATTGGCAAGTTTTTCATCTTTTTCTATGACCCTAATCTGTAAAATGATAATAATAGCATCACCCTTATTGGGTTGTTTGGAAGATTCAATGAATTCATGTGAAGAACTTAGTACAGTGCCTAAATATAACTATATATGTTAAGTAGCATCATCTTCAGCTGAAACCCATTAAATAATTTTGGAAATTTTAAATTCTTTAAAGGTCTGTTAGAATTTAGCTGTTAAATCATCTAGTTTAGTTTTTGCTAAGAAACCATGTATTTCCTGTAGATTTTTAAATTTATTGCTGAAATGGTATGTATGTTTTTATTTTATAATTCTCTTGATCATTTTAATAATTTACAGCATCTTTTCTAAGCCCAGAAACCACTCTAGTATTTCAGTGAGAAATAGTGTTATATTATGAATTCCTCTTGGACAAGATGCTTTCTGATATTGAAGAATTCTTTTACTGTGTGAGCTAACACAAATTATTTGAGATACTTTTTGCCTTTAAAATGTTAGAAAGAGAATGAAGAACTTAAACTACACAAGCTTAGTGAATTGGGATCTAGTTTACAATATTATCCCCAACCCGACATATACCACCAACCTGACTTAGAGTAGATACTCAGTAAATATTTGTTAAATGGTTAAATTAATAAATACTGGATAAAATACAACCTGGTTGGATAATAGCTGAATAATAGGTAGGTCTTTGGAGGAATTTTTTTAAATGATCTTTAATCACCTTTCCAAAGATAATACTAACCTTGGATATGTTCTCTCCCAATGATACTATGTTTTTAATATAAAATATCTGAGTATTTAATTTTAGACAAAGCATTTGCTAATGAAAGCCATGTAAAGGCATCATATGGTAAATTAACTCCGGTTTATTAACTGAGTTGACCGATGGATCTGATTGTCTTTAACTGGGACTTTTCTGTAGGCTATTCATGCTGCTAAGTCTATTTTCTCTAGTCTACTAAATGTTCAACAGGGAGTAGGAACATAGTGGGTAAATTAAATGAGCCCTCTCCAAAGCAGTGTTTAGAATTCCTGGTTTGGAGCAATAGTTAAGTTTTAAATGTTGTTGGGATAGTCACGTGCATAAAATCAGTGTAAAGAGGCACAGAGCATACACTGAGGGCAGGTACGGATAAGAGTAGTCTTCTGCCTGAGAGAGATGTTCTCTGACCCTCCCCCTGTCCTTCAGTTCTGGCTTGAATTCACAGGGCTGCTTTACTGAGACTGCTTTGTCTAAGAAGTCACTGCAAATGATGGCTTTACCGTCACACCCCGCATAGCTGCCTTGTAACTTCTGCATTCACACTGGGGCCAGGCATGTTCCAAGGCAGCTTTCCAAGCTTTGGTGATTTCACCCTGATGTCTCTGCCAATCACAATAACCGCTTACCATTAAACACCTACCCCACCCATAACTTGATTTTTTTACATGCTGTTTTATTAAGAGAACTTATCAGAGATTTTAGGAGAATTAATATGTTATGCTTATCAGGATAGCACCTGACCCTTGAAGTAAACTTTATTTTAAAAGTGGGACATTTTACCTTGGGAGAGAATCCGAGAGTCAACATGTTTATCTGTTGAGGAGAGTGGACATTGTAATAATAATAGCCTCATTCCTATGGTTGCTCCTTTAGGACTAGAAGTACTGTCTTAACGTGAGAAGCCAGATTCTTACTTTGGGGACCTGTATTCTACTAGGGTATATTAACAGATACAGCAAGCAAAGGAGTCTCACTATATTCATTGAGAAATTAATAATTTCTAAATATTTTGTTGGTATTGTAGGAATAAGTGAGAATCTCACCCTTCTGTATGCCTACACAGGTGGTAGGGAGGGAAAATAACATTTGAGTGTCTAAAACATGGAAGACATTTAATGCAAAAAACTTAGCATACATATTTTTATAGTATTCACAATCGCATGCTACTATTATAATTCTATTTTACCGGGAAGCAAACCGCAGCTTGGAAAAATTGAGCTAGTATATTTTCAGAGTCCAAACATGTTCAATGGCAAAGGCCTTTCTAATCTATTTCTCCGTCTTACGGAAGAATTCCCTGTGACATTTCTTTCTCTCCTTGAAACTGCCTAACAGTATCCATATCCCTTCCAATAAAATTTCCTTCGTGATGCACCCGAGTGTAGAGCGGGCTGGGCATTTCTCAGTCTTTTAGCACTTGCACAATGGAGGCTTTCATTTCCTAGAGCGATCTGAAGTATGTTTAGCACACTCATCCCTGTGTCTTCCCATGTTGGAGGTGCTGAGTAAAGCCTGCAGGTTTGCCTTTGAGGAGTGTCTCTATAATTCTATGACCACGCAGTTCCCTTTACTTCTTTTCCCTCTGTGTGAAGAGATTGGACAATGGTTTTTCCTTGGTTGGCCTCCCTCTCTATTTTCAAGCCTCCAATCCTTAAATTCTGATTCTGTAAGAAGCACACTGATGCCCTAGAGGTAAAAATGAGTTTTCCACAGTAGCACCGATTATTCCATCTCACAGATTCTTTGTTTCTAGTGACAGAGTCAGGTATGAACCTTGGAATAGGACTGGCTTTAAACAGTTTCTGGGGACATTTAAACATCTGAAAAACTCAGTGTAAGCAATAAATGGACTCAACAGCTTTCGAAAAGGAGCTAAGATGATCTAATGTTGCATTAATTAAAATACAGTGTCCATATCAAGTCTTCATGGACTTTTCATTAGCTCACATCTGGAATATTCTGTTTAACTTGAGTCCCTGTTTACTCTAATGAAGAAGATCTAGGCGAGATGGCCCCTAGAGGGGTTTTAAAGCAGTCATATGAAAACTAGTTAGGAATAGAAGATATTTAGCTTAGAGAAAAGAGGACTTTGACGATATAGTTGATGCCTTAGAATTAAGTTGGCAAAAAATTATTGGGTAATAGTATTAAAACAGATGCACTTATTGAATGTGTATTGCCAGCTAAATCCTCTCTATGCTTTATCTCATTTAATCCTCAAAGCAAATTTATGTGATTTATGCTATTTTTTGTTATCCCTATTTCGGTAGTGAGGAAACAGATCCGGAAAGGGAAATTGACTTGCATAAGGTTGGATTGTGACAGAGCCAGACAGATAGATTTCCTTTCCTTTCTCCCATGCTGCCACCCACATTCTATAGAATAAATATTTAGGTATATTTTTCCTGTGGGTAGAATAATGATAGTGCTAAAGGGGATCAAGAGTACTGAGGATGCTAGAAGGAGTTTCGTATGTATGTATGTATTAATTTATTTGAGAGAGAGAGAGAGAGAGAGAGAGAGGGAGCGTGTGTGTGTGTGTGTGTGTGTGTGTGTGTGTGTAGAGGTGCGGGGCAGAGGGAGAGAGAGAGAATCTTGAGCAGGCTCCACAGTCAGTGTGGAGCATGATGCGGGGCTCAATCTCATGACTGTGGGATCATGACCTGAGCTGAAATCAAGAGTTGAATTTACCTGACTGAGCCACCCAGAAGTCCCATGATGAGTTATTTTAGATAGGGTGACCATGGAAGACCTCACTGAGAAGAAAATACTGGAACAAAGCCTTGAAAGAGAGAACGAAGCAAGCTGTGTGGGTATCTGTGGGAAGAACATTCTAGAGGACACAATTAGCAGTACAAAAGCCCTGAGGTGGGAGTGAGCTTGGTTTGTTGCAAGAACAGGTAAGCGGTTAGTCTATAGTGAGCCAAGTTGGCAGAGGCTAGATTGTGTAAAGTTTTAGATTTTTTCCCCAAGTATGATGGGAAAATATTGGATGGTTTTGATCAAGGGAGCGATGTGATCTGATTTTTATTTAAAGAAAATGGGTCTGGCATGGAGAACAGACTGAGGGGAGGGAGAGTGGCAGGAGAGAGATTAGTTAAGAGACTCTTGTCACTTGCAGGTAAGAGGTGAGAGTGACTTAGGCTGTTCTGGTAGCAGTTGAGGTAAATTAAGCGAAGTGGTACTTTTCTGGACATATTTTGAAAATAGAGCTAACCAGACTTGCTAATGGAATCAGTGTGCATATGTGGGGTAAATTGGACTTAAGGATAACTTCTAGATAATTAATCTGAGCAACTAGGTCAATTGTAGTGGTATTTATGAAAGTAAATTCTGTGAGATTCCTGCGGGGGAAAGAAGCAGCAGGCAATGGGGAATCAAGAATATATTTGGGACATGTTGACTTTTGAGATAGGTATTAGTTGTGAAGGTGAGGGTGCTGAGAGGCAGTTGGATATGCAGTTTTGATATTGGGGCTAATTGGTGCCAGAGATGTGAATTTGGGAGTTCTGTCAGTCAAGGTTCAGGGTAGGAAACACCAAGCACTCTAGATATTTTCATCAGAAAGAGATTTAGTACAGATAATTGGGTGTTCTATAGACACCCCATCATTAGAGGGCTGGAGGGGTAGAAGTTGGGAGGCTGCTGCTAGCCTCAGCGGCACACTACCACTAGTCTTCAAGGTCAACCCATCGAACCTGTGATCCTGTCATCACAAAACTGCTGCCAGTGAAATCACCATCCCACACTCGCCAGATACCCGAGTGAGGACACTGGCTACCACGTAAGCTCCCACCGGAGAGAGCCTGGCGCTGCCGCTGGAGGAATGGCTTCCACCTTCCAGATTTTGCTCAAGGTTTTTCAACGTTTGGGAAGAGGATAGAGCAGAGAATGGGCAGCTAATGAGGTCAAGGGAAATCTAGGACGCTGTGGTGTCCCAGAGCCAAAGTAGATCAAGTCTGCTCAGGGTTGTGCTCTGCTGAAACGAATGCTTACTGGTTGGTTTGGTAAGTTGAAGGCTGAGAATTGAATGCTGACTTTAGCAAATTGGAGCTCACTGGTGACATGTATAAGCATGTTGACGGTGTTGTAGGAGTAGGTGAAGGAGAGAATGAAAGTGAGGAAGTGAAGACAAGATGTACAGACTACTCCTGTGAAGTTTTTCTATCCAGAGGAACAGGGAAGTGGTACTAAAGCTGGAGGGAAATAAGGGGTCCAGCCAGGGAAGTGTTTTTTGAGATAGGAGGAGTGTCTTCATGGGCTGAAGGAAAATTTGTGGATGCACAAGGAGAGGGGATAGGAGCAGGCTCAGAAACCTTTGGTAAGTGAAGGACAGTGGAACTCAGGTACCGGTGAATGTTTGGCGTTAGGAAGAAGGGCTGTGCATCTGGGGAAGGCAGAGTTTTTGGTTACAGTATAGAATCACTTGATAAATTTGGTAGTCAGAGAATGAATAAGTTGTCCTCCGTAGGATTTTTTTTTTTTTCTCAGTAGGATCAGCCAGGTGTCTGGAAGTTGGAAGGAATTTATGACGTTTGAAAAGAAAAGAGAAGGGGTTAAAATAGTCATCTTGGAGAATGAGAGAGAGAGAGAATTAATTAGCCTAATAGTTGTCAAACTTTAGCCTGCTTTGGAATCGGCTGGAGAGCTTGGCAGAACACTAAATGCTGTGGCTCGACCCAGAATTGCTGATTGACTAGGTCTGGGATGCAGCCTGGGAATTTGCATTTGTAACTCATCCAGGTGAACCTGATGCTTCTGGTTCAGAGACCATTCTTTGGTTATAAATTTAAGGGAGACTATTCAGCATGCTTGAGTGTATTTCTTTAGCATCATTCAGCCACTTGCTTACAGAGGTGGAGACGGCAACGAGTTAGATTTAACCGGAATTAGGGTTTTGCCAGGTGAGTTAAAGGCGAAGAATGAGCCATTGGAGTGATTTATAATGATGTGTAAGCTGGATAAGGAGAGAAGTAAGGACATGAGGAAGTAATGGTTAGTGAAAAAGTGCTAGGATCAATAGACGTTCTGATGGTGAGGAGTGATGTGGAAATATGGATGGTGATGGTCAGAGGTTGGGCTGCTTGAAATTGGGGTTTTTAAAAGGTGCTACAGTTACTGTGATTTATTTATTTATTTGTTGTAGTGTTTTTTTATTTGAGAGAGAGAGAGAGAGAGAGAGAGAGAGGGAATGAGCAGGGGAGGGGCAGGGAAAGAGAGAGCCACACAGAATCTGAAGCAAGTTCCAGGTTCCAAGCTGTCAGCACAGAGCCCGACGCAGGGCTTGAATTTTTAAAAAATTTTTAAATGTTTATGTAAAGGTTTATTTAGGGGTACCTGGGTGGCTCAGTCGGTTAAGCATCTGGCTTCAGCTCAGGTCATGATCTCAGGGCTTGTGGGTTCGAGCCCCACATCAGGCTCTGTGCTGACAGCTCAGAGCCTGGAGCCTGCTTTGGATTCTGTGTCTCCCTCTGTCTCTCTGCACCTCCCCTGATCATATTCATTCTCTCTCTCTCTCTCTCTCAAATAAAATAAAAACATTAAAAAAATAAAAACATAAAGGTTTGTTTGAAGGTGCTACAGTTACTGTGATTGATTGATTGATTGATTTTAGTGTTTATTTATCTGAGTGAGAGAAAGAGGGAGGGACAGAGCGTGAGATGGGAAGGGGCAGAGCGAGAGGGAGGCGCAGAATCCAAAGCAGGTCAGCACAGAGCCTGACTCGGGGCTCGAACCCATGAGCTGTGAGACCATGACCTGAGCTGAAGTTATTGTGATTTAAAGTAAGAGATAAGTGGTGGAACTGTGTGAAGGTCAAGAACCTGAGAAGTTTGAGTATTGGACGGATTGGATGGATCTTCTACATGAGTGTGGAAGTCGTCAAGAGAGTAGTGGCAGGGGAGATGGTGAGTCAGGTACTAAAATCTTCAATTACTAAGCTGGAATCGGAGGACTATAGCATAGCAGCAGTGAGGAGGGAAAGTGGTATAATCAGTATGTGCATTAAAGGGATGGAGGTTTTTAGAGCACAGAGAGGGCGGTGATCGGGAAGACAGCTGTGAATTGCAAGGAAGACATCTGCTTCCATCTCCAAGCTGGCTACTTTGCAGGGTGTAGGAGAAAACAGTTGGGCCCCACGCGAGCCATACATGACCTTATTTATTTCTCCCAATAGGTATTAATATCCCCATTTTTACAGATGAGGAAACCAAGGCTTAAAATAATTGGCCTGACAGTCATAGCTTACAAATGCTGGAGGTGGCATAATGTGAGTCCCGTGGGAGCCAAAGGAAGGCAGATACAGACTGTATATAAGAAGGTACTTTTTAGCAGTAGAGGTTGTGCACCAATGAAAGTGTTCTTTTGGAGGAGAAGGGGAGCCCCCTATCACAGGAGTGGTCTACCTTCTGTCTTCATCACTACATACTAATTTAATCACAGAATGGTTTAAGGAGAACACCAACATGTAGTAAAGGAGGAAGGGCCTTGATATTTTTTAGCCATTGGAGGAGGGGCAGGGGAGGGTGATAGTTGAATTCAGTTCTCTCTAAGATAGTCTGTGATTACGTGGCGGTCGCACAACATTGTGAATGCGCTAAGTGCCACCACATCGTACACTTTAAATGGTTAGTTGTATGTTACGTGAATTTCACTTCGATTTAAAAACTGGTTATTTCCATTTTAATCTGCTGGCAGTTCATCATTCTGTAGAATTTCACGGAACTTAGAGTTGGGGTAAGTGTGGTATATGTATGTGTATGAGGAGATAACTAATCATGAAAGTTGGTAAATATCTTGTGTCAAAAATGGTGTAAGTAATTGTCAAGTTTCTGAAGAGGAAGAGCCCACCTGGGCTCCACTGCCTATTCTCATGTGATGTGCTTGGCGCAAAAGATCTTTCCAGATGTCCTACCTTTTATCAGTCTTAGAATGTGAGATAGAGCACTTTGCTCAGTTTTCAAGATCTTCACGCTGGAATTGTGACATCAGTTCAAAAGTGTGTGGAGGAGGATTAAGTTGATATTTTCAAAGAGAATCTTGTCCACTAAATCTCCTGGGAAAGGAGTCAGTGACAAAAACAGGTTTGTTGATCTTGCAGGTTGTGTTTTTGTTAGGCTCGATTATAATCTGGCCGAATTTTTTTAAAAAAATATTCTTTGTTTAAATAATAAGGACTATTTTTTCAGGTTTTGTTGGCTAATTTCTACCAGCGTTTTAGGTATTGGCTTTTCACGATGGTGTTATAAACATCCTGAGTCTGATGTTATGAGAAATGAGCTATTCTTTATTTGGTTTTTACTTTTTTTTTTTTTTTTTTTTATGTGTTATGTTATTATTACAGAGTGTTTTCGGAAACATTGTAAGATAGTGCAGAGAGTTCTCATTTACCCTGTACCCCGTTTCTCCTATTCCTAATATCTTCCATTAGTAAGGTTGAGGGGGAACAACTCGGTCCTCCTTTTGTTTCTCCTTCACTCTCACACCATTGCCTCATTCACAACACTTCTGACCCCAGATGTATGTGGGGTTGTCTCACACGGTGCAATTCTGCAACACCCTCTGGGTGTCCTACAGTTTAGCTCAATTCTGGCACTGCATCCAAATAGGTAGTATCAGATCCCATAGGGGAAGGGCTCAGTTCTGCAAGACTACCCCCCACTTCAGATGCCAGTCTTAAGTCCGAGTTGTCATTTGTGCTCCTGACCAACCAGCTATAAGTGAGAAGTTTCTACAGCCCCCTCCTCAGGTTTGGTCAGTTTGCTTAGAGTGGTTCACTTAGGAAAACAGCTTACTTAGTGTTTACTAGCTTATTTTAAAAGGATATGATAGAAGGTATAGATGAACATTCAGATGGGCTGGATGTGTAAAAGCAAGTGGGAAGGGGTGCGAAGCTTCCAGGCCCTCTCCTGGTATGTCACTTTCCTAGCACCTTTGTGTGTTTAGCAACCAGGAAGCTCTCCAAACTCCAAATTACGGGGATTTTTATGGAGGCTTTGTCACATAGGCGTGATCAATTATTAACTTCATGTCCAGCCTCTTCCCCCTCTCTGTTGAATGGGAGGCAGGGCTGGAAATTCCAAGCTTCTAAGCTTCAGGTCTTTCTGATGATTAGCCATCATTCAGGAGCCCACCAAGAGTCATCTCATTTGAACAAAGATGCTGCTACATCGAGGAAATTACAAGGAATTTAGGAGCTGTGTGTTAGGAACCGGAGTGCTTATAGTATTTTAATGATTTAGGAAATGACAAGGGTGTTAGTTAGGAGCTCTATGCCAGGAACTGGGGGCAAAGATCAATATACATACTTTCTTTGATCTCACAGTGGTACCTTTTTTATGATTAGTGAACCAATATTGATATATTGTTATTAACAAGAGCCATATACTTTATTCAGATGTCCTCTTCCAGGGCTCATTCTGTATACTGTATTACATTTAGTCATCATGTTGCCTGAAGTTCCTCTTCACTGTTACAGTTTCTCAGACTTTTCTTGTTGTTGGTGACCTTGATAGTTTTAAGGATTGCTGGTCAGGTGTTTTGTAGAATGTCCTTCTATTGAAATGTCTGATGTTTTTATTGTTATTAGATTGGGTTTATAGGTTTTCTAAGATTCTTGATGATCAAACAGTTAAGACTATATATATTTGTGAGAATGTGTATAGAAACTGACAATCAAGAATTAGAATATAAACCATGGAGCATGCTATGTGATCAACTTTGAGAATTTGGGATCAATTAGGTACAGGGTTTAGTAATCCAGTAATCTGAGAAAAGAACGTGGACAATAGTTTGAAATAAAATGTTACCAGCAACAAATCTTTATTGAGACCCTGCTATTAGTAGGGCCTTGTGCTACCTTGTCAGTCACTCCTCCTCTCTATCAGTTCCAGCAGGAGTTCTGCCCAAAAGAAACAATAGTAAAATGATTATCAGAGTGCTGCTTTATGAGCAGATACTCAAAGGAAGAATGTAATCAGGGCAGCTCTCTGGAAGAAGGCTGGGTGAAAGCAGGTAGTTTAGACCTAAGGGAGCCTCCTTTCTAGCACTAAATCTAAATCATGGCCTTATTATACTCAAGTCGTATCTTCATTTTGGGCAGCGTGTTGGTGGAGGAGAGAAGAGAAGCACCTTGCCATCTTCTATATAAAACTTCACATGGTGATGTGATTGCCTTTTTAATTACTCTGTTTCTTCCAGTAGATGTAACCTTTTGTGGGAACGGGGAATCTGGTTTATCTTGCTCACTGTTATATAGCTTCTGGTGCTTAGTCTATTCCCTAGCACTCGGTTGGTGTTAAATTAATAAAGAATAAATGGGAGTTTGTCAGGCAGTATAAGGAGCAGAAGATTACACCTGGTAACAGCATGTAGAAAGGTAGGGAATGTTTGTCTGACACGTTAGATACATGGTTCCAGATGTGGATGGGATTTTTCGGCTCTAGGAAGCTCTTTCCTGGACCTCACTTCATTTCCTTTACCTTAATGCACTTAACGAGCATTCTGTGCCGGACTCTAGTTTTATTAATTTTGCATTATGATCTTTTAATATGGGTGTCTTCTGGCTCTTCAGTGCTAGCTGCTGCTGCGGCTGCTGCCACTGCTGCTCCTTTTTTTGTGTGTGGGGCGGCGGGGGGGAGTGCCCATTCCATGCAGATATGGTGCTAGGTGTTGTACATATTTTATTATCTTATTTATTTAATCCTTTCAGTAACCCGCCACAATAGGCAAAGGAGGAAATTGAGGCTCAGGAAGGTTTAATAACTTGTCCAAGGTTGTACAACACTTTCTTGGCACCCTCCAGAAGCTTGGGGCCTCTTCTGCTTTATGCTGTTTTTAACAGAATACATTGTTTCATTGCAATTTACATGCTTAATGAAAGTGTTTTTATACTTTTTAGAACTCGTCACAATTCCATAATGGGTTTTTTAGGTGTGTGTGTGTGTGTGTGTGTGTATGTGTGTGTTTGATCAAAGGATCAAAGTGCTAATCCTGGCACTTCAAACTTTGGAGCTGAACAACAAAACTGGCAAAATAGCCAACTTCAGATGTTATATTTTTAAGGCTAAAAATGAATGTCTTACTTAGTGATTACTTATATGATAAACTATGATTATAAAACTTTTTTTATAGAGCCCACAGAAAAAGAAAGTTTTATCATTGCTCAGAGAAGAAAATATACTTCTTTAAAATGTGCTAGGCATTCCAGTTTTGATGCTTCGAACATTAAGCTGTTCCCTGTAGCCTTGGAAACCATGACTTGTAAGTGCTTGTTTTTAAACTATGGTTTTCTTTTTAATATAAGTAGATTCTGATGGCAGAAAAAAGTTGTCATGTGGAATTACTCTGTGGAGCCACTTGAATAGACTTGAAACATTGTTTATACATAAATAAATTCACCACTCTGAAAAATACTCTGAACCGGCACAGTATGTGCTGGCATCTGCAAGGCAGCCCATATTTGATTCAGAGTTTAGACTACTTGTAGGAGGTGGCGAAAAGGGCCTCTGATAGAAAGCAAATGGAAAAGGCAAGGTGTTGGGCTTTTTTTCTTTCTTTCTTTCTTTCTTTCTTTCTTTCTTTCTTTCTTTCTTTCTTTCTTTCTTTCTTTTTGGTTTTGCCTTTTAAATTTCTTTAAACATTTCCTGGGAATTCATCAAAAGTTTCTTTTCAAAATGAAATTTTTGGTGAGACATAGTTAGCATGATACAACTGTAAATATTGGTGATCATTTTACGATGTGGAGGGTTTGTTTCCCCCTTTAAAAAATGTTTTTAATGTTTATTTACTTTTGAGGGGGGGAGGGGCAGAGAGAAGGAGACACAGAATCTGAAGCAGGCTCCACGCTCTGAGCTGTCAGCACAGAGCCGGAAGCACGCAGGGCTCGAACTCACAAACCATGAGATCATAACCTGAGCTGAAGTCGGACGCTTAACCAACTTAGCCACCCAGGCGCCCTGAGAACATTCTTTATAACCATAGTACAGCCATCAAAATAAGGAAGTTAACATTAACACATTACTACCATCTAATTCACACATCCCATTCAAGTTTCTTCACCTGTCTCAACGTCTTTTACAACAAAGGATTCCATCCAGAGCCACACGTTGCATTTAGTGGTTGTGTCTATTTTCTGTTGGTCTGAAACAGTTCCTCGTGTTTCCTTGACTTCCATGACCTTGGTATTTAAAAAGATTCTGGACCTTTTGTTTTGTTTTTTTATTCTTAAAAACATTTTTTTAATGTTTATTTTTGAGAGAGAGAGAGAGCAAGCAGGAAGGAGCAGAGGGAGAGGGAGACAGAGAATTCAAAAACAGGCTCAGCACAAAGCCTGACTTGGGGCTCTCACCCACAAACCGCGAGATCATAATCTCGGCCAAAGTCAAATGCTCACCCAACTGAGCCCCCCAGGCGCCCCTAAGCCATTTATTTTGTAATGTTCACCAATTTTGATTTGTCTGATGGTGCCTTATGAAGAGATTCAGGTTGTCTGATTTTTGAAGGAATATTATAGAAGTGATGTTGGATTCTTGCATACTGTCAAGTGGTGTATGATTTTCATTCGCCTCATTACTTGTGATGGTATTTGTGAACACTTGCTTAGAGTAGTGTCTGTCAGGTCTCTCCTCTGTGAAATTGCATTTTTCAATTTGCAGTCTGTAAGTGTTTTGGTGGGAAGGTGCTTTTAGATTATGTAAATGTTTCATTTCTCATTAAATTTCAGCATCAGTTTTAACATACATTGATGTTTCTTGGTGGAATTAATTATTATTTTTAAATTTTATTCTTTTTTTTATTTTTTAATTTATATCCAAGTTAGTTAGCATATAGTGCAGTAATGATTTCAGGAGTAGATTCCAGTGATTCATCCCCATGTATATATAACACCCAGTGCTCATCCCAGCAAGTGTCTTCCTTAATGCCCCTTACCCGTTTAGCCCATCCCCCCACCCACAACCCCTCTGGCAACCCTCAGTTTGTTCTCTATATTGGAGTCTCTTCTGTTTTGTCCCCCCCCCCCCGTTTTTATGTTATTTTTGCTTCCCTTCCCTTATGATCATCTGTTTTGTATCTTAAAGTACTCATGTGAATGAAGTCATGTGATATTTGTCTTTCTCTGACTGACTAATTTCACTTAGCATGATACCCTCTAGTTCCATCCACGTAGTTGCAAATGGCAAGATTTCATTCTTTTCGATTGCCGAGTAATACTCCATTTTGTGTGTGTGTGTGTGTGTGTGTGTGTGTGTGTGTGTGTGTGTGTGTATACACCACATCTTCTTTATCCATTCATCCATCGATGGACATTGGGCTCTTTCCATACTTTGGCCATTGTAATAGTGCTGCTATAAACATTGGGGTGCATGTGCCCCTTCGAAACAGCACACCTATATCCCCTGGATAAATACCTAGTGGTGCAATTTCTGGTTCATAGGGTAGTTCTATTTTTAACTTTTTGAGGAGCCTCCATACTGTTTTCCAGAGTGGCTGCACCAGTTTGCATTCGGTGGAATTAATTATTAATGTGATGGCTGCCAAGTGGCTATTTTCCAATTCTATCCATCTTCTGTGTTCATCAGTTAACATCCTACTGTAAGGAAAAGTTCCCTCTTCTTCCTCATTCACTTATTTATTATTATCAGTGTGGATTCACACATTCCTGTTTGAGCCAATGGATTGTAATCTGTTACTATAATAACTTACGTTGATACTCAAATTATTTCACGTTTGGCCATGGGAACAGAAGTTGGCTTCTGTTTTTGTTTGACGTATTTCCTTCACTCTGAGTACATCTTTATTTTCTGGCACAGCATGTTCCAGATTTATAGTCTCTTTGGACCTGGATTAGAATCAGTTATTTCTTGGGGCACCTGTGTGGCTCAGTCGGTTAAGTGTCTGACCTTGGCTCAGGTCATAACCTCAGTTTGTGGGTTCAAGTCCTGTGTCGGGCTCTGTGCTAACAGCTCAGAGCCTGGAGCCTGCTTCAGATTCTGTGTCTCCCTCTCTCTCTGCCCTTTCCCGGCTTGTGCTCTGTCTCTCTCAAAAATAAACATTAAAAAAAAAAAAAAAAAGAATTAGTTGTTTCTCCAAGGAAATTTGGTTTCTTTTAGTGAAGATCAGTTTTTAGAAACCAAGGTCTGGGTCTATGTGTATTCTTTGCAGTGTATCACTGTTCCTAGGCCCTCAGTGGAGAGAGCTATAAAAATAATAAGTAAATATACACACACACACACACACACACACACACACACACACACACAGAGACATACACACATACATATGTTATATATGTATATTTTAGATGTTTTAAAAAAATTAAGTAATTTCTACACCCAACGTGGGGCTCAAACTCATGACCTCAAGATCAAGAGTCACATGCTCTTCCAACTGAGCCAGCCAGGCATCCCATATTTATCTATATTTTTATATCGTCCATCTGTTTGCCTTTCTGCCCACCTGTCTACTACCTACCTATGTTGACAACATGAGTTCACAAATGTATTTTCAATTCCCATCCAATGTCACAGGTTCATTTTAATTTTCTTTTGTATTTGCAACTTTCTTCTCCAGCAATGAGAAGCCTACTTCTTCATTATCGTTATTATATTTACTTATTAGATCAATTCCCCCTGTATATAATTAATTACTCTCATCCCACTGCCACCATGTGGACATACACTATCCTTACTCTGCTGAGGTTCTATACCCTGCAGTGGGTCATCATCCTCTTACCCCACATAAATTCCCTTGTGACCTTGTTTAGGCTCTTACATTCTGGATCAGGCTGCAACTCCTTCCTCACCATCTCCCGTACTACACGGAAGTCAACTTTGTTTGGCTCCATCTAAGGCTCTTAGACTGAACTATGCAAGAAGGGAAGAAGGATGGAAGGAGAAAAGGAAGGCTTACATTTTTGTGTCTTTTCTCTTTAAAGCAGATTCTTTTCACAGTATAGTTCTATACAAGGGCAGGGAGTGTGTGGGCAAAGGAGCCTACTTAGACAGGGATGGTGGCTAACATGGCAACTATTATAAGTCCTGTTTTTTAAAAATAATTTTTTTAAGTTTATTTATTTTCAGAGAGACAGAGACAGCATGAGCGGGGGAGGGGCAGAGAAGGAGACAGAGGATCCCAATCAGGCTCTATGCTGTCAGCGCAGAGCCCGATGTGGGGCTCGAACTCCAGAACTGCAAAAACATGAACTGAGCCGAAATCAAGGGTTGGATGCTTAACCAACCGACCCACCCAGTTGCCCCTAAGTCCTGTTTTACTTTTAGCCAGTCTTTTCATCTTAACTATTCCAAATGCTGATATTTCCACTAGAAAACATTCATGGGATTTTTATGGCAATGTACATAAGTACTAGCAGATATTCACAGATGACACAACTATATGATGGCCAAAGACATGCTGCTGTAAGCATCATATGTCAAAATAGGTGGGTAGATGGTAAAACTCCCACCTCATGTGTTCATAACACACGTAGTAATGCTAAAGTTTCCTACCAGCCTGGTGATCAAGTGTGTTTAAAATACAGAGCAAAATACTGCATCAATTTTGTAGAGATATATGAATAGTCTATATGTTTGTTCTTGCGTGTTCTTGTGTGTGCATGTCTATAAATGAGGAACCAGAAAATGAGAAAGATCATTGTTAACTATGAATAAACATTTAATTAAATATTTTAAAAGAGATTGTTGGAAGACATCAGATCTAATTCATTTGTATCACTCTTAGCGTCTTGCTCAGTATTATTCTACATTTTAGGTTCTGAATAAATATTGTTTGAAAGAATGAATGGATGTTAAAGTTTGAGTGTGTGTAATAAATACTTGGTGAGTTTTCCACTGTAGTTTTGAGGAAAGTATCATGATTTGGGGT
This sequence comes from Panthera pardus, assembly GCF_024362965.1. NCBI lineage: Eukaryota > Metazoa > Chordata > Mammalia > Carnivora > Felidae > Panthera > Panthera pardus. Next base: position 59,224,892 of record NW_026526677.1, read on the forward strand.
AGTTGTGTACCTGTACCTGTGTACCTGTGTAAGAATTAATGGAGATGAAGAGTCTTGAGTTCTGATGTTAAGGATTTAAAAGTCTTCATTAAGATATAATTAACATAATAAACTTCACAAAGTTAAGATGTACAATTTATAAGTTTTGATATGTAAACATCCATGAAACTATCACCATAATTAAGACAGTGAATATATTCAGCAGCTCCAGAAGTTTCCTTATGCCCCTTGTGAATCCCTCCTTCTTACTCATTCTTTTCCCCCATCTCCAAGCAAACACTCATATGCTTTTTAATCACCATAGATTAGTTTGATTTTTCTAGAATTTTATATAAACAGAATTGTAAAGTATGTGGTTTTTTTTTGTCTGCCTTCTATATCTCAAGATAATTATTTGGAGATTCGTCCATGTTGTGTGTATAAGTAATTCACTCCTTTTTTGTTATTCAGCTGTACTTCATTGTGTGGACATTCCACGATGCGTATACCTACAATATGACCTAGCCATTCTACTCCTAGATGTTTATCCAGGAGAAGTGAAAGTGTATGTCCAAATAAAGATTTATGTACAGACATTCATAAGATCTTTATTTGTATTAGCCAAAAACTGGCAACAATACAAATGTCTATTAGTAGTTGATTCCTCTATTAGGGATCCCTCTATCAGGGAGCCAGAATGAATTGAGAAATATACCCTTTTCATTTTTCTGGAAGAGATTGTGTTGAATTGGTACGCTTTCTTCTTTATGTGTGTGTTAGAATTCATAGTGAAGCTATCTGAGTCTGAAATTCTCTTTGTGGGAGTATTTTGAACTAAAATTATGTTTCTTTACATATATAACTATTCCAGTCATCTATATTTCTACTTGAGTGAGCTTTGGTAATTTGTATCTTTCAAGGAATTTGTCCATTTTATGTAAGTGGTAAAATTAAGTATCTTTAGAATCTGTAGTGCTGTTACTTCTCCTGTTCTTGATTTGGTAATTGAGTTGTCTGCTTTATTTCCTGGTTAGTCTGGCCAGAAGCTTGCCAGTATATCAGTCTTTTCCAAGAAACAGGTTTTGGTATTTTTGATTTTTCTCTATTGCTTTTGCTTTTTGTTTCATCTCAGCTCTGATATTTATTATTCCCTTTCTCCTGCTGACTTTGAGTTTCATTTGTACTTTGTAGTTTTTTACAGTGAAAGCTGAGGTCATTGATTTGAGGCTTTTCTTGTTTACAAATATATGGTTTTAGTACTATAAATTTCTAAGTTAGTACATTAGTTGCATTTCATACATTTTGGTGTGTTTTTTCATTTTCATTTATTCCAGAATATTTTCTAATTTTCCTTTGATTTTTTTCCATTGGCTCAAGGGTTGTTTAGAAGTCACAAATATGCATATTTTCCAGATTTTAAAATTGATTTCTAATTAAATTCCATTGTGATGAGAGAAGTTAACATTGCAAGGCTTGAATCCTTTAAATTTCTTGAGACTCGTGTTGTAGCTCAGAATGTGATCTTTAATGTTAAACATTTCGTGTACTCTTGAAAAAAATATTCTGTTGAGTAGAGTATTCTATAAATGTTAACTACGTCACATTTTTTAAGTGTTCTATATCCTTACTTATTTTCTGTTTTTTCTATTGCTTATTGAGAGGGGGATGTTAAATATTGTGAGTTTGTCTGTTTTGCCTTATAGGTCTATCACATTTTGCTTCATGCATTTTCAAGCTGTTATTGGGTGCATAAACATTTAGAATTATTGCTGGTACCTTTTTTTATCATTCTGATTATCATTTAAGGTGAATTATGAATTATCATTCAAGATAATTGATCATTATCGTTATTTTCATTCCTGGTAATATTCTTTGCTCTGAAGTCTACTTTGTATAAAACTAATGCAGCTATTCTAGCTTTCTTTTGAATGGTGTTGGCATGGTGTATCTTTTTCCTATTTGCTTTTTTAAAAAAATTTTTTTTTTTTTTTAACGTTTTATTTTTATTTTTGAGACAGAGAGAGAGCATGAACGGGGGAGGGTCAGAGAGAGGGAGACACAGAATCTGAAACAGGCTCCAGGCTCTGAGCTGTCAGCACAGAGCCCAACGCGGGGCTCGAACTCACGGACCGCGAGATCATGACCTGAGCCAAAGTCGGCTGCTTAACCAACTGAGCCACCCAGGCGCCCCCCTATTTGCTTTTTATACTTTAACATATTTTACATTTTTATATTTAAAGGGAGTTCCTTGTAGATATCATGAAGTTGGGTCTTACCCATTTTTTAAATACAGTATGACAGTTTTTGCCTTTTAATTGGGGTGTTTGGGCTATTTTTAACTTACATTAATTACTGCTATTGATGAGTTTAAATCTACTATCTTGCTATCTGTACTCAATTTCTTGCATTTGTTCTTTGATCCCCTTTTCCTCTTTATCTGCTTAATTTTAGATTTTCAAATTTTCCTTTGTTGGCTCTGTTAGCTTTAATTTTTTGTTTTGTTATTCTAATGGTTGCTTTAGGGTTTATAATTTACATTATAGAGTGATAGCATATCACTTTCCATACAGCAAAAAGACCTTACATTGGTGTACATTTTTCCTCTTACTGGCCTTTTTGCTATTTTTATCATGTATTTTACTTCTAGATGTTACCAACACAACAATATATTATCCTTGTTGGCTTTGAACAGTTGATTAACTTCTATTTTTATTTATTTACTTATTTATTTATTTTTAAAAGTTTATTTTGAGGAAGAGAGAGCGAGAGTGAGCAGGGGAGGGGCAGAGAGAGAGGGAGAGAGAGAGTCCCAAGCAGGTTACAATCTGTCAGCACAGAGCCCCACATGGGGCTCGCACTCACAAACCTTGAAATCATGACCTGAGCCAAATCAAGAGTCAGACGCTTAACCGACTGAGCCACCAAGGCACCCCTAAACAGTTGATTAACTTTTAAAGAAATTTAAATAGTAACAGTCTTTTATTTGCCCACATAGTTACCAATTTTGATGCTCTTCATTCCCTTCTGTGTCTGGTATCATTTTCCTTATGCCTAAAGTACTTCTTTTTACATTTCTTGTGGTGTATGTCTGTTGGTAATTGAACTCTTTCACCTTTTGTATATCTAAAACCATCTTGATACTTTCTTAGTTTTTGAAAGATAGTTTTGCTAAGTATGGAAATCTAGTTTAAGATTTTTTTTCTTTAAAGATGATGCTCCATGCCTTCTAGCTTGCATTGTTTCTGGTGAGAAATCTGTCATTCCTGTATTTGTTCCATTTTATATAATATTACTTTTTTCTCAGGCTGCTTTTAAGATTTCTTTACTACTGCTATAAGCAAGTTGATTATGATATGTCTTGGTATAGTTTTTCTTGTGCTTCTTATCCTTAGCATTTGTTGGGATTTTTGGATCTGCGTTTGTAGTGTTCATCAAATTTGGAAATTTTTCAATCATTAATTTTTCAAAAAATGTTTTCTGTGTCTTCCTCCACTATTTTCTCCTTCTTGGACTATAATTACATGTATATTTAGCTTGCTGAAGTCCCACCATTCACTGATGTTTAGTTTATTTCTGTTTTTGTTTTAGTCTTATTTCTTTCTCATTTTGAATTTTTCCTATCCAGATATCCATAGACTTTTAATATGTCTTCAGGTACTCATCTTTTCTTCTGAAGTATCTAATTTGTTCATCCATCAAGAAATTTTTTTTTTTCATTCAAGTATTGTAGTTTTCATCTCTAAAAGTCCCATTTGGGTTTTAAAATTTTTTTTCCATGTCTCTATATAACATGTTCAATCTTTTCTGTAGCTTTTGAACTTATAAATTACAACTGTAACAACTTTCAATGGTCCCATTCTAATTGTGTCATCTCTGTCAACTCTGGGTCAGTTTTAATGGATTTCTTTCTCTTCTCTTCACCCTCTCCCTCTCCTTCTCTTTCTTTTCCCTCTCTCTCTCTCTCTTTTTTTATCCATCCTCATCACCACTGCCTTCCCAGACTCATGTTGATTGATTGATTTTACATTCATTTTGTATTCTATTTCCTGCTTCTTTGCATGTGTGGTAATTTTTGATTGGATTCCAGGCATTGTTAATTTTGCCTTATTGTTTTCTGGGTATTTTTTTAGTTCTATGAGTATCCTTGAGATTTATTCTGAGATGTATTTATGTTGCTTGGAAAATTTTTGATCCTTTGACATCTTGCTTTTAAGTTTTGTAAGGCTGGACTAGAACGTCATTTAGTCTGTGGCTAATTTTATCTACCTCTGAAACAAAACTCTTCTCAATACTTTATGTATGGCTCATGGATTATGGGTCATACTCTGTGTGTGAGCAATACATGTTATTTCTCACCATGTGCAATCTCTGCTGATTTTTTCTTTTAGTCCTTTTGGATGGTTTTTTCTCTGGCTTTGGGTAGTTTCCTGTAATGATTCACTGATCAGTACACAACTGAATACTTGATTGTGACCCTCTCCAGATCTCTGGAGTTTTCTGTATGCTTTCTCTTCTCTAATACTATATGCTGAGAACTCTAGCACTGTGGTTTCTCTGGACTCCCAACTTTTCTCTTCATCTCATGGAATCCACCTTACTCTATTGGGATCCCTCTCGCTGGGTATCAGCCTGGAAACTTTCTCCAGTCATGTGTTTCCTTACTCTCAGCTGTTACTGTCTTTTCTTGCCTGATAGCCAGTGTTTTGAAAACCATTGTTTCAACATGTTTTCTTAGTTGTTGTTTTCGTTGTTGTTTTTAGTTGTTTCATTTGGGAGGGTAAATATAGTCTCTATTATACTGTCTTGGCCAGAAGTGGAGTAAGTTAGGCTGTAAGTAAATAGGATTTTGATATCTTGTAGAACATTTTAGTAATTTTAGGGTAGAAAAATGACTTTACACTCCACTTTTGTGAAAGATGTGGACTTTACCTTCCACCTATGTGTTATTTCCTTTGTCTCCCTTTGTTCCCAAATTTGAACTAAAACAAATTTATGGCAAGTCTACTATGGGCCAGACACAGTAGAATGGGAATTTAAAAGATTAATATGATCTCATCCCTTTCCATAGAGAACTCAGAGCTTAGAGATTCATAGAGAGGTTATAGACTATCCTCTAAATCATAGCTTTTAAATTGGTAGAACTGAGTTTGAACCAGGTTTTTTGGCTTCCAGTTGAATGTCCTTTTTACTGTAGCAAAGTGTCCTTATATAATCCCTTACACATACATATTCAGACATAAAAACATACATATACCTATATGCATACATATGCATGTATGTAGAATTCTGTAGAATTCAGGAGGCCTCAGGAATATATAGTCTAAAGACCCCAAGACTATAAAGTCTGACCCAATTCAGATTGTTTTTTGCTTATCAGTGACTAAAAGACGTGTAAGGCATTTGTGAGTGTGTGAGACTGGTAATAAGCCAGAGTTCCAATGGGATGAAGAGGGAGGAAAAAGGAGAGTTGTGCTCGTTTATTTTTTTGGAACAGACTTCAAGAGTTATAAGTAGTTATACACTGGTAGGAACATGTCTTTGGAGACACTGCAGTAACTTTGATTTGTGTCCAGTTAAAACTGCAACAAAATTGCCAATCTAGAAGGAATTCTGTATTTGCTCATTTTCTTCAGAGAGTAGGCCAAATGGAGAAATTTGTTAAGCCAATCCTGAAACATTATACTAAAATCCAAAGTGAGCAAAGTCAATCACATGTATTGGCAATAGGGGGTTCTACGAAAACCTTTTGGTTCTAGGAGCAACTTTTTTACTTTTTAATACCAGCAATAGACATTTGCATGAGTCTAAATGTCACACGTTGATGTGATCAAGAGGACAGCAAGGCTGTGTGGTGTAGAGGAAGAAGAAGTGAACTGGAAGTTAAGAATCTTGGGCTTTCATCTCAACTCTCTCTCTGGCATCGCTTTGAGATTTGGGGCAAGTCACTTATGCTAACTGAGGTTTCATTTTCATATTTAAAATGAGAGCATTGGTTAAAAGATCTCTAAAATAACTCTCAGTGCTAACATTACCATGGTCCTTTCACTACAAAGGCGACCTTAACTGTGACAATGAGTCAATTACCTAGTTATTCTGGAACTAACAACAGTAAAAAAAAAAAAAAAAAAAAAAAAAAAAAAAAAAAAAAAAAAAAAAAAAAAATTACTTTACTATATCATCACATTTTATTTTTCACTTAAAAGGTCATTATCCAGCCTGATTGCCCATCTAATTCATAAAACTTTGGCCCACACTAATTTTGATGAATCCTAAAATATCCAGTTCTCCAGGAAAGATAGAGATTTGCCATTACTGAAGATACTCAGAGACTGTGCAAGTTTCGTAGGCAACTCCCCAGAGTGCTTTGGACCGTGGCATGCTTGCTGGAATAAATACATGAGCTTTAAGAGGTTAATAACAATTAGAATCATAGCTAATATTGGAGTACTTTTCAAGCAATAAGATCATAGATGCTTTACAAGTATTTAGTTCTCGGGATGAACCTTTAAAGCATGTACTATTTTTATCATCATTTGCCAGAAAAGGCACAGAAGGTTAGGGAACCTCTGCAAAGTCACATGGTTAATAAACACCAGAGGTGCAATTTGAGCTGCTACTGGCCCCACAGCCCAGTCTCTGAACTGGTGCACTGCCCCACGCATTATATTTATAAAATCCAAGCGTTAACCAAATTGCCTCTTGTATCTCCACAAGTAGACAGCGTTCATTAATTGTAAAAACTATGCCTTAACAAAACCATATGATTTGATGATGTATTTTTTCATTCTCACAGATAATTGCCATTTTAATTATTGTAGATTCTGATGGAGAGGCTTCCAGAATGAGTCATTAGGGGGGCGCCTGGGTGGCTGAGTCGGTTAAGCGGCCGACTTCGGCTCAGGTCATGATCTCGCGGTCCGTGGGTTCGAGCCCCGTGTCGGGCTCTGTGCTGACAGCTCAGAGCCTGGAGCCTGTTTCAGATTCTGTGTCTCCCTCTTTCTCTGACCCTCCCCTGTTCATGCTCTCTCTCTGTCTCAAAAATAAATAAATGTTAAAAAAAAATTAAAAAAAAAAAAGAATGAGTCATTAGGTATTTTTTTTTTTTTTTAAAAAGGCAGCTCAGCTGATTCTGATGCATACTGTGCTGGTGAATTATTGGGTAGTCTCCGGGTCGTCTGTCAGTCTGAACTGTTTGTTATCATTCATTTAATAAAATGAATTTACACCAGAAGTGTTCAGCTATATCATTGGGCACATGTTTTAATTCAGCTGACATTTTTTCGTAGGAACTTTTCCTCAGCGAACGAAACTTCTTTCATTGATTTACTTTCAGAAGTAAATTCCGTAAAAATGCTTTTCTCATTTTGCTTTTGTTATCTGTGTATACCCAAGAATATGGCTGAGACCAACTTTCTGTTCATATTTTTGTTGTTGTATGTGCTTCTCCATATCTTTATTATTAACTTCCCTGGAAATTAGATCTTTTCTGGGAACATCTGACAAGACCTAAAAAAAAAAAAATGTCACTCTCCAATTAAGCCTGCTTTAAAGTTAATCATTACGGTCACCATAGCTGGCATCTCTTCCCTCCAACCTGATACTGTTTTATTCGGTCCGGTTAAGATTAAAATTAAGGAAATGTCATTTTCCACCATTGAGTAATCTGAAAAACTTATATTTTAGGAGTGCTTGGGCAGTTGGGTCAGTTGAACAACTGACTCTTGGTTTCAGCTCAGATCATGATCCCAGGGTTGTGGGATCGAACCCCTGGTCGGGCTCCACACTAAGTGTGGAGTCTGCTTACGATTCTCTTTCTCTCCTTCTGCCCCTCTCCCCTGCTCATGCTCTCTCTTTAGACAAAAACAAAACAAAACAAAACCTTGTATTTTACACTAAAAGTCATAGTCTACAAGAATTTCACATTGCTAGAACCTCAGAACCAAGTGGAAAGTCACGAACCCTGCATTAGTTTCTCTCTAATGCTCACAAGCCTGAAAAATCAGAATCCTAGATAATGTGTCCTCTCTTTACCCATGTAATTTCTAAAAAGGAGATGAAGGGGATAGGCTTGGTCATAAAAGACCAGAACAGTGAAAACAAATGGACTGAATGTGGTGGTCATTTTGCAGTGTATATGCAAATATCACATCATTATGTTGTACACCTAAAACTAATAAATGTTATGTCAATTATTCCTCAATTTAAAAAAAAGGATTTAACTAAGGTTAGTAATTTCCTTTTAAATGCTGTTCTTATGAAAGTCAGTTAGTTGAAGGATATTATTTACATTTATTTTAAAGTTTACTTATTTTTGAGGGGGGGGCAGGCGGCAGAGAGAGAGGGATACACAGAATGTAAAACAGGCTCCAGGCTCGGAGCTGTCAGCACAGAGCCAGACGTGGGACTCAAACCGACGAAATGTGAGATCATGACCTGAGCCAAAGTCAGGAGCTTAACCGACTGAGCTACCCAGGTGGCCCCTGAAGGATATTATTTAAATTACAATTTCAAAATTGATTTTAAAAACCATCAAGTATATATTAAACACATGCAAAGTGTTTATTAGATACAGTGGGAGAGAACACAAGAGAAGAAGGCAAGAGGCTTACTGTCTATCTAGTTGAATGAGATTTAGTCTTGGAAAAATTAGTGTCAAGACAAACATAATCAAGTGCTGAACTTTGTGGTACATATGGGAATTGAATGAAATGATATATATGATACTTAGTATCCTTAGTTTTGTGAGCATTAAAACAGTAAAAAAGAAGCCAGTGTGATTTTTCTGAAGTCTTCAGGGAAGGACTAAAGAAAGCCCTTAGATTAGAAGACTTTTGAGGGTCTGTAGAGAGATATAAGATCATACAGTAAGGATAGAGGAGGAGGTAAATACAGTAGGAAGATTCTACGGGAGCAGAAGGATCATCTTGAAATTACACAGACTGCAGGACAGAGTAAAATTTACATTGAGAAGTGTTAATTTTGTGGGATATACTGTATGGAGGTGGTGGATTATTTTTAAAGAGGCCCGAGAGTAATGAGATTTAACCAGTATTTTCAGAATGAGTGTATGCTATTTGAATTACATTCCTATAGCCTCATCTTTCTCATGATCAAAGATTAAAATTTATAAGTAGTTAACCGGGGTTAAAGATGCAAGATCTATGGCTGTGAGCCAAGCAAAGCCAAACAGCACTTTTGTGCACATACGTTTTATACTGCGTTGGTACCATGGTTTCACCAATTGAAACAGTCTGTTTGGTATATCATATAAGGTTAGTGGAGAAACACTTGGAATTAGAGGCATTCTAGATTATGCATGCTGGTCTTGCTTCTGATTACTGAAGTCTTTTCATGGGATAGTTTCGGTTTTTTTTGTTTTTTTTTTTTAATTTTTTTTTTAACGTTTATTTATTTTTGAGACAGACACACCATGAACGGGGGAGGGTCAGAGAGAGAGGGAGACACAGAATCTGAAACAGGTTCCAGGCTCTGAGCAGTCAGCACAGAGCCCGACGCGGGGCTCGAACCCACAAGCTGTGAGATCATGACCTGAGCCGAAGTCGGACACTCAACCGACTGAGCCACCCAGGCGCCCCTCATGGGATAGTTTTTAACTGACTCTCTGAGGTATGTTATGTCGGTAATTATATCATTTGCAAATGGTAACAGTTTTTTTTGTCCTTTATTTTCTAAGGGTATACCTCTCATTTCTTATAACTTCTTAAATTGGCTAAGTCTTCCATAGTGAGCATTCTGTCGTAACATATCAGCTCATCCCCAAACTTAGTAGTTTAAGACAATTTATTATCCTCAGATCCTCACAGTTCTGTGGGATGATTTGAGCTTAGCCTGGGTAGTTTTTACTTGGGGCCTTTCAAGTAGTTGCAGTCAAATGGCAACAGTGGGCAGAGTCAGCTGAAGATTCAGCTGGATTGGACATATGGACATTTCTGATGCCTTTAGTTGGGATGGCTGGGCAGTGGAGAGTGGCCAGCCTTATCTCTGTCTTTTCCTCTAAGCAGCTTCTTCTCCACACGGCCAGCTTGGGCTTCCTCACGTAAGGCATTCTCAGGGTAGTCAGATTTCTTAGCTGGAGGCTGGTTGCCTGCAGAAGGACTGTTCAGAGACAGGGAATAGAAGTTTGTAGGCCAATTATTGGCTATGCCTAGAACTAGCACAGGGTCACTTCTGTATGTGGTATATTGTATACCGTATATTGTATTGTATCTGACTGTGTCAGAACAGTCTCAGGGCCTGCCTAGATTCAAGGAATAGAGAAATATATTCCACCTCTTGGTAGGGAAATACTAAAGCAACATTGCAGAAAACCGTGTAGGGTGGGAGATATTTTTGTGGCCATACACAGAAAATTTAATTTACCTCAGAGGGTATCTGTTATATGCTGACAGTTTACCATTGGATATCATGTATATTAGAGTTTTCTGATAGGTTCCTTTTATCAGGTAAGAATGTTTCTATGCATAGTAACTAAGGATTTTACTCAGTAATAGTCTAGCTTTTCTTCTTTGTTCTATTAATACAGTGAGTACACAGACTTACTGATGTTAAACCTTCTATATAATCCTGGGATAAATTTTGCTTGCTTATGATATATTTTTTAACACAGTACTAAGGTTAGATTTCCTAATGTTTTATTTAATATTTATTATTATTATTAACAATTTAATTCTTTATAAATGAGGCAGGCATATAGTTTTTTTGTGTGCTGTTCTTGTCCAAATTAAAACTGGTAAGAGCTACTGCGAAGTGAGAGGCTCTCTGTATTTTCCCATGGTTTGAAACAATTTATATAATTTCTATTTAGGTGGTAGTTCTCACCCATAAAACTATCAGGGCCTGTGCTCCCTCCACTCCGCTTTGATTATCTTTCTAATTTCTTTGTGGTTATTGATCTATTTATGTTTCAACCTCTTGTTGAAGCAACTTGGTAATTTATGGTTTTCTAGATAATCATTTACTTTTGCTAGGTTTTTTAGTTTGTTGGCATAAAGTTGTATGTAGTATTCCTTTTAATTTTTTAAAATCTTATTGTAGTTTGTCTCCTTTCTTTCTAATTCTGAAGTACTTTTGTATGTGCTTCCTCAAGTATGTTTATTGTACAATGAATATATTTTAAATTAAACTTGCATTTTAGCACATGGATGGTATTATGAAAAAATCTGGGAATGATTTAGCCTGCTCTTATGCCAAATGTGGTTCTTCTTGCCTGAAATGAATTATTCGAGATGTAAATTGGAAATCTGAACAGTTGATTATTGTTCTATAACTGTTGCTTCATCAGTGTTGTTTGTTTTTGAGAGCACATCTTAGTTAGACCTGACACACTCATTATCACATGCTTTCACACCACCTAACTTTCCTCAGTAGAACTTTCCCACCCACGATGCTACCATTTACTTTTCCATGAGAGTGTTAATTTCATAAGTAGTAATAGTGTTCTCTCTTATTTGATGCCATTGCTGTGAGACTGTGTGTTCTTCTCAACTATGTGTATGGTCTAGACGGAGGAATGTAGAAGCAGGCTTTAGGGTAGATTTCTGGTCTTTTGGGAAACTATCATATTTAATAAACCCATCAACAAGTATTTTGAGTGATTCCCATGTGTCCAAGACTGCTGTAGGTGCTGTGGAAATGCAAAAGATTTCTCAGGCATTTAAAGTCCACGGTAATTTGGCTCTGATCACCCTTCCCAGACTGCCTCTCATGACACTGCTCTCATGCTCTCTTTGCTTTAGCACACCACCCACTTCCTGTTCTGAGCATACAGTGCACTCTGCTCCTTTAAGGATTTTGAGAAGCTATTCCACTGCCCTAACTGGCTGTTCTCTTGTATACAGTTGTCCTACCTACCTTTCCTTTAAACAGAAGCTTAAATCCCTTCTCCTTTAGTGAACCATTCACAAGAACAAGTTGTCTCAGACTAATGTCTCCATTTTGAAAAGGTAATTAGATTTGTAGATCCAGGCAGTAACTCTAATAAGGTGTGTGACAGCTAGGTAATGAAACCTTTAGGACCAAACTGAAGAAGTATAAGCTAGATGATATTAAAAATAGGAAGATTTGTAACTGCTTAATGACTTATTATCAGTCTAGAGGGAAATTTTTTTTAAATTTTATTTTAATTTTTTGCTACTATGAACAATGCTGCTCTAAGCATTTGTGTCAAGTTTGTGTGTGTGTGTGTGTGTGTGTGTGTTTATTTTTGAAAGAGAGAGAGAGAGAGAATGGGAGACACAGAATCTGAAGCAGGCTCCAGGCTCTGAGCTGTCAGCACAGAGCCCGACACGGGGCTCGAACTCACAGACTGCGAGATCATGACCTGAGCCGACGTCAGACACTTAACTGACTGAGCCATCCAGGCGTCCCTAGAGGGAAATTTCTAATGGCATGACATAAGGCTCTGTTTTTTATCTAGTCTTGTTCAGCATGTCCGTTCATTCAGTAATTTACTTGCCTGATGTTCGCTGAATACTATATGTTGGAAACTGTGCAGTATGCTGGGGATACAATGGTGAATGGTTCTTCCCTTAAGGATATTACAATCTAAGCATTTGAACAGAGGTATAGAAAACATATGCAAAGTTAAAAAAAAAAAAAACAACTTAGAAAGCCAATGCAATGGTAATATGGAGCTTATAGAAATAGTAATTACTTTGTGTAACAGAATCAGTATATAAGAAGATCTCTAGGGACTGGAAGGTAGAATATATATTCAGCCCATCTTAAATTTCAAGATGAAATTTAATTGGGATAGAGATATAGCCTTATACTGTACTTGAGTCCCAAAACCAACTGTATGAGAAGAGGAAGGCATGACATATGGGCACAGCCTGAGCAAAAAAAGATGCAAAACTTTTAATCAGTAATCAAATCAATGTTAATAATCAGTGGAACGTGATTGCCGGAAAAATTGGGACTATGTTGATAGACATTTAGTATCTAGAATGAGAAACGATAGACCTTCTTTGTTCCAAGCAGATATATTTGAATTCCTTTGTACCTTTATAAAAACCACTCTTTAAGAGGGAATTTGACAATCAGAAATTTGTATTCTAGTATTATGTGGTTTACAAACTTTAAAGAAATGTTCTTAAGGTAGTTTTCCAGGCATTTTTCTATGCTTGATACACATGAAAGAAAACATGAGTAAATTTGTCAGTCAACATTTCATACAATCTAAGGAAAACAGAATCAGAAGAAATCTTAGAATAGTTTTCTGTTATTTATTGAGTGTCTCCTGTGCTTTGAGGGTTTAAGTGTCCTGTGCTTTGGGGCTCCTCCTTATTACTGAGGGAAAGAAGAGAAATAATAGGTATTGAAGGTCTGTACAAGGTACTGTGAAGTCTCATATGAAGAGCAACAAACACTAATAAGATATAGTTCTGTGTTTTCAAGGCATATGGAATCCAGTGGTGGAGGGAAAGGCAGTAAATAGATTATTACAACATGATGTGAACTCTAGATAGAGCCATGCTTCCAGAGTTAAGAAGACCACAACTCAGATAAGGGTATAGCCTTACCAGATATTAACTATTAAATATTCCTGGGCTTTTACTTGAGTTTTTCCTCTTCTGAGGAATTTCGGGGTCTGTTTGTACGGGGAAGAGAGAGGGAGAGAGATAGATATCTCTTTCTCTTCTTGTAAAGCTACTAATCCCATCAGATTTGGATCTCACCCTTATGACCTCACTGTTAACCTTAATTACTCCTAAAAGTCCAATCTCCAAATACTGTCACTTTTGGGGTTGGGGCTTCAACATATAAATTTTACAGGGACACAATTCAGTCTGTAGCACCAGGTTATCTCCTTTCTGATTAACTCAAAGTCAGTGGATTTAGGACTTTAATTATATCCTCCAAATACCTTCACCTTATAAAGTAGCATAATCTCAGGACTGATATTCTATCATATTCACAAGGCCTGCTAACATGCAAAGGGAGGGGATTATACTAGGTGAGTATACAAGGAGGCAGGAATCTTGGGGGGCATCTTAGAATTCTGCCTACCACAAAGGTAATAGGGTAGAAAGCAGCAGCAGATTTAGATCAGGTATGAGGACTATTGTGAGTAGAATGATAGAAAGAACACACAACAACCTGGTGTGGTAGGAGCACTAAACTGGGACCTGTGTATTTGTCAGTTTCAACCAAACCAATGTATCTGAGAAAAAAAGGACTTTGGAAGCTAAAAATTTATTTAACATGTAAAGTATTACTGATATTGAGGTTTGTTGGGGAGCTGATGGCAAGACTAGCTTAGGAATGATAGGTTTATGGGTAGAAGGTCGGTAGCAGTGAAGACCCCTGGGCTTTGGGGTTAGACAGACCTGGTTTTGAATTCTGATTCTGGCTCTTACTAGCTTCTCACATGTAGAGTGAAAACGTATGAAGTTTATGGATTGTTATGAAGGTTAAATAGAACATTACATTCCAGGTTTTTAGCCCAGTGCCTGCCACATAGTAAGCACTAAATAAATGTTTGTTCATTCAGTTATTTATGAAATATATACTATGTGCCAGACACTCATTTTGGCCCCCAGGTTGTCAGAAATATTAATATTATTATGCCTGAGCTAGATTTTATTTGACTTTGAATTTCTAGGCTAAAACAATTGAGTTTTAATCTGTATATAAATAGCTATGTTTATACGTTCCATAGTATCGAGCAAAGAGTAACGTCTAATCATAGAATTTCAGAATTTGTGATCACTTGGTTTTACATATGGTCCTGGTTTTTCTGTGTAAAGAGCTCTAATTTGCCTGTAGTCATCCTTGTTATTATCATTTTTTAATGTTTATTTATTTATTTTGGGGGGGAGAGAGAGAGAACATGCATGTGTGCATGAGAGTCGGAGAGGGACAGAGAGAATCCCCAGTAGGCTCTGTGCTCTCAGTGCAGAGCCTGACACAGGGCTTGATCTCACTGTGAAATCATGAGCCAAAATCAAGAGCTGGGTGCCACCCACGCATTCCCATTTTAGTTACCGAGACGCTAAAGAGTTGGAAGGTCTCCTGGACCCTATTTCATTGTTTTGATTTTTTATAGTACACTACTGAAAAGTGTTTTTGGAAGAGTATTCCCATGGCAGTGTTCCAAATGGATTAAGGAGGGCAGAGATTGGAAAGAGGGAGGGAGGCCTTTTTTTTTTTTAATGCTGAATTGGGGTGCCTATAGTGGGAATAATGAAAAGGACATAACGGAGATAAGAACATTGGGGAAGAATCAATAGATTTAGATACCGAATAGAGAGGTGAGGCAGCAGAAAAGCAAGTTCTAGTGTAATGTGATTTCGCTGCCAGTTAACACTTCCAGAGCTCTGTGGTGATTCATGACCATCATGGTGTCTAGATTTCTTTGACTAGAATTCTAAAAAGAAGAAGTTTTGAAATTGTATCGAGTGTGGAAAAAATTACAGCTCACAGCCTTACCAGTCACCAGAAATGCACTTTATCATCAGTGGAAGGTGTTATAAACATGATTAGAAGCACGTATATGCTAACTGTCTTTAGGTGTATTACATAATGATAGGAATTCTGTAGAAAATCAACCTTTAGCTGTTAGCCTAGGATATCTAAAACATTTGTGTCTGTAGAGATGAAGAAAAGAAAAGTGGTTAGGTAGGGATAGCTGCATTAGATAGCACTAATCTTTTAAGTTACAAGTTTGTAGATTGTAATATTTCTAGTTGTCTCTAAGGGAATATAATCGTAGGTATGTATCAGAGCCTCTGTAATTGCAGTGTAAACATGAACTGGTTTATCTCTGTTAGTCTGTGAGAAGTAAGTGGAGTGCTGGATGGACCCTGTTGCTGGTTGGAGCAAAGTCTTCAGTCTCTGTATCCTGTTTGTCCTCTTTCACTCGGAAGATTGTTGGCAGGTTGCAACATGCATAACGATGTATGTGAGATCAAGCTCTGGCTATAGCTCTATAAGGCAAGCAAGCATTCTGGAGACTGTTTGGGCAGATAAACTGCAATGACTACTGACCAAATGACAGGGTTACCTTTGGTACAAAGGAGAGTGGAATCGAGAAGAACAAGAGTAGAAACTGAAAAACCAGTCGGGAGGGTATTGGCTAGATGAAGGTTGATGGTGACAGAGGACTTGGAGAAAGGTGAACAGAGTTGAAATGGCTTTAGTCAAGTCCTTGTTGGCTAAATCTGTAGATGCCATCTAAGCCTTAGGTTACTTGATGTTATGATAGTGATCAGTCTTCCCCGAGGTGTCCTGTTCCTTTGACTGTTGTAACACCAACTCTCCCAGCTGTCCTATTTACCTGGATATTCTGGGTCAGAATTTTTTGCAGCTTTTTATTTATTTTTTCTAATCCCTTAAATATTGATGTTCCTCGGGATTCTGTTCTAGGCTCTGTTCTCTTTCATTCTCACAGTCTTCCAGAATGATCTCATTCACTTTCATAGCGTTAATAACCATCTGTGTGCTAATGATTGCCACATTTTTGTCTCTGGCCAAGATCTGTCTCCTAAGCTCCAGATCCTTATATTCAAGTAATATTCAACACCTCCTCTTGGATATTGCACAGGCACCTCAAAGAAAGTAGAATTTCTTTCAAACTGCTCATTCTGTATTCCCCATCTCAATAAATAACATCACCATTTCCTGATTCCCCAAGCCGTATACCAGCTATCATTTTTTTACTTTTTCCTTTGCGGTATAATCTATATACAATAAAATGCAGAGAATTTAAGTGTACAGGCTGATGAGTTTTGACAAATGTACACACCCACGTTGTCATCATTCAGTCATGTTATAGAGTATATTTTCTTGTCCAGAAAGTTCCTTTATACCCCTTTGCCAATCGTTCTTACACATTCACTCCCACCACTGGCTGAGTTAAACCCTTTTCTTATTGCCTCTTCATTATTAGCTTTTCCTGTTCTTAAACTTCTTTTAAATGGAATCATATGGTGTACTCTTTGGTTTCTGACTTTTTTTATTCAACATACAATTTCTGAAATTTATCCATATTGTTGTATAGGTCAGCAGTTTATTTTATTGCTGAGTGGTATTTCTGTGCATATACCACAATTTACTTATGCATTATCTTGTTGAGGAACATTTGAGTTGTTTCTACTTTTTGGCTGTTCTGAATAAAGCTGCTAAGAAATATCCTTACAAAAGTCTTACAATGTTGGGACGCCTGGGTCGCTCAGTCGGTTGGGCATCCAACTTCGGCTTAGGTCATGATCTCGTGGTCCTTGAGTTTAAACCCGTCAGGCCTGTGCTGACAGCCGAGCCTGGTGCCTGCTTCTGATTCTGTGTCTCCCTCTCTGCCACTCCCCCTGCTCACTCACTCACTCACTCACTCACACACTTTTTCTCTCAAAAATAAATAAACATTAAAAAAATTTAAAAAAGAAAACAAACGTCTTACTGTGTATCTGGGAGTGGGGTTACCTTCTCATATACTAGGTGTATATTTAATTGATTAGAAATTGCCAGTTCTCCAAGGTAGTTATACAGTTTTACAGTCCTACTAGAAATGTTTGAAACTCCCAGCTTTTCTACTCCTTGCCATCATTTGGTATCATCAGTTTTGTAAATTCTAGCCATTATAGTGGGCTTCTACTGGCATATCAGTTTTTTATTTAAATTTTATTTTAATTTAGAGAGAGAGTGCAAACAGAAGGGGGGGAGAGAGAGAGAGAGAGAGAGAGAGAGAGAGAGAGAATGAATATCCCAAGCAGGTCCCATGCTCAGTGCAGAGCCAGATGTGGCGCTCGATCCCATGACCTGGGTACATGACCTGAGCCAAAATCAAGAGTCAGATGCTCAACCAACTGAGCCACCCAGGCACCCCGATTTTAATTTTAATTTTTAATTCCATGATGACTGGTGAAACACCATTTCATGTTTATTGGCCATTCTTACATCCTTTGTGAAGTGTTTGTTCAAATATTTTGGTAATATTTATTGGGTTGTTTGGTTTTTTTATTGTTGATTTGTAGGAATTTTTTGTGTATTATGGATACAAGTCCTTGGTCAGATAGATCTCTATATCTGTATGTTTGTATCTATATCTATGTCTATATCTATGTATCTATAGAACATTTTTTTTTACTACTCTGTGTCTTGATTTTTCATTTTCTCAATAATGCCTGGTAAAGAGTAGAAGTTTCAAATTTTGCTAAAATATATTAGGTTTTTATTTTATGGATAGTGCCTTTTGTTTCCTGTTTAGGAAATTTTTGCCTAAACCAAGGTCATGAATATATTTTTCTACATGTTATTCTAGAATCTTTATAGTTCGAGATTTTACATTTAGTCTTTGCTCTATATCAATTTCACTTTTGTGTATGATGTGAGGTAGAGATTGAGGTTTAGTTTTTCCGTGTCGCTATCCAATTATTTCAGTGTCATTTGTTGACAAAGCTTGTCTTTCCCTAATCAAAAAGTAAATTGATAAAAATGCTGGGGCACCTGGGTGGCTCAGTCAGTTGAGCCTCCGACTTCAGCTCAGGTCATGATCTCACAGCTTGTGAATTCGAGCCCCGCGTCAGACTCTGTGCTGACAGCTAGGAGCCTGGAGCCTGCTTCAGATTCTGTGCCTCCCTCTCTCTCTGTCCCAATCCACTCGCATTCTGTCTCTGTGTATCTCAAAAATAAATAAACATTAAAAAATTAAAAAATAAATAAAAATGCTGATCATCATCTAAAAAAAAAAGTAAATTGATTTTATATAATGGGTCAATTTCTGTAATCTGAATTCTAGTTCATTGATCTGTTTGTTTAGACTTCTACAATACTACTGCTTTATAAACTAGAGCTTTGTGAGAGGTCATAAAATCTGGTAGTGTAAGCTCCAACTTTGTTTCTTTTTTCAACACTTTCTTGACTATCCTAGGATTTTTATATTTCTGTATCAATTTTAAAATCACCTTGTCAGTTGAAAAAAAAAAAAGACTGCAAGACTTTGGTTGGGATTGCATTGACTCTATAGATTAATTTAGGGGAGACTAACAATACTGAGTCTTGTAACCCGTGTGATTGTTATATGTCTCCATTAGTTAGGTGTTTTTCTCAGGAGTGTTTTACAGTTTTCAGTGCACAGGTCTTTCACATCTTCCATTAGACTTACCTAGTTATTTGTTGATAATGATATTAAAAATACCATTAAATTTTTGTATATTAATCTGGAATCTTGCAATCTTGCTAAAATTATCAGTTTAATTACAGATTCTTTGGCTTTTTATATGTGTACAATTATTGCATCCATGAAGAGACGTTTTTGCTTCTTCCTTTCCTATATTTATGATTTTTTAAATTGCCTTATTGCAATGGTTTGGACCTTGATTACAGTGTTGAATTAGAGTGGTGAAAAGCGGGTATCTCTCCTTGGTCCTGTTCTTAAGTATAACATTAGCTTAGATGTTTTTTGTGTAAGTTCCATTTTTGCATTAGCTGTAGATTTTTTAAATAAATTCTTCACCAGAGGAAACTCTCTTTTTTCCTTAGTTTGTTGAAGGTTTTTTTTTGTTTTTAATCATTAACAGGTATTGAATTGTATCAAGTGCTTTTTGGAGGGCATCTTCTGAGATAGCCATATGGTTTTTCTTCATTATTTTTGTCACTGTTGGTTTTCAAATGGTAAACTAACCTTGTACTCTTCAGATAAACCTATATGATCAAGATGTGCCTTACTCTTTTCATACATTGCTAGAGTGGATTTGCTAACATTTTGTTAATGATTTTTTCATTTATGTTCATGTGTGAGTTTTGTCTGTAATTTTCTCTTCTTGTCACCTTCTTGTCATGTTTTGGTATGAGGGTTATACTGGCCTCATAAAATAAATTGAAAAGTGTTTCCTCTTCTTTGAAAGATTTTGTTAAAACTCGTATAGCACGGGGGGTGCCTGGGTAGCTTAGTTGGGTAAGCATCCGACTCTTGGTTTTGGCTCAAGTCATGATCTCATGGTTCATGAATTCAAGCCCCACATTGGGCTCTGCACGGCATGTGGAGCCTGCTTGGGATTTGCTCTCTCTCCCGCTCTCTGTCTCCAAAAAACAAAGCAAAGCAAGGCAAAACAAAAAACAAAACAAAACAAAACCCATTGTATAACCCCAGTGAAGCCATCTGAACCTAGAGCTTTCTACTTGAGAGTGGTTTTAATTACAAGCTTAGTTTCTTTAATTGATAATGGCAGTTCAGTTTTTCTAATTTATTTGTTTTGTAAACTTGTGATTTTTTTAAAGCAATTTGACTACGTCATCTTAGTTTTCATATTTATTGGCATATTGCTCATAATTTCCATTCTCCTTTGAATGTCTATAAGATCTAGTGATGTCTTTGCTGGTATTCTTGATGTTGGTAATTTGTTTTCAGGCATCATTTTTTATTACTCCTTTTTTCTCACTTTTCACGTCTACACTATCCCTTCTGTTACTATTTTAATTTAGAAAGATGCCTAAACTTTTCCTAGGAAGGCTCTAATAACCACACACTAGCCTTCCTGTTTCCAGTCTTGTTTCTGTGTCCCATTTACCTTATTACAGGAAGAAAGATCTTTCTAAAGTGCAAATGTAATTAAATCTTTTCCAGCTTAAAACTTTGTTTCCCACTACCCTCAGAAAAATAATCGGCGCTCTTTCATATGGAATGCAAAGCCATCAGCGATAATGTCTGTGTCTCTCAATAGATTCCTGTCTTTTCTTATATTTCCTTCGCCCTTTGTGTCTCTTCATGCAGGCCACAGGGAACTATGCTGCCTTTCTAAGTGTTCTAATTGGTCCTTCACCTTAAAATGGAATGCAGCATTTCAGATGTGATATGATCAACACTAAGTAAACAATGGTCTCCTAACTTCTCCTTTACTGAAATGATTGTTAATATTTTGGTCGTTGTGGTCTCGGTATTTATTATTTATTTGTTATAATGCCTTTCATTCAGTAGATTTTTACATTCACAACACTATCTAACCCCAAAACATTATTTTAAAGCCCAGTTTCAATCTTACAGTTATCTCAAAGCATATTAATTGGGATGCATCTATTTGCTCTAACTAGAATACCTATCAGATAGTTACTTAGTCCCTCCTCCTCATACCTGTGATAATGAATTTATTTCAGCTTGGCAGTATTAGTGTTGGTATTGACCTGTCACCAGATGACTAGATGATCTGTGTTTCGGTCTTTATAGTATTATTTCATAGTTTGCAAATCAAGATGCATTCCTCTGAAACTGGCTAGCTGGTTTGGAAGTAAAGCAGTTGTTTCTTTTCTTGTCAGTCCTTCATCTCCTCACCCCCAGGGGAATCAGGATGCCCCACATTATGTTTAAAAGCCTAAACACATCAAACTTTTGTTCTTCTGTTGGATTTGAAAGGGGGACATTATTAGCTCTGTCTTGATGTAGCAGGGGCTCTGAAAGTCTATTTGGATAACACTGAAGATTGGAGGAAATGTGACTCTGTCTGTGTGTTTTAAGCCCCTAAGGTAAGATCAGAAAGCGTCTGGGGCAGTGAGAGCCAAATAGTTGAAGTCATACATTAATTATGGTCATGAATCATTTTTATTTTTAAAGTCTTTACCATTTGACAAGGTTGTTTGCATAGTACCAGTGAGTTTCAGGCAGTGTTTTCCCCCTTTTAAAGTAACAGGCTATTTTGTTGATTTCTGCTCTGAATTGATAATGCCTATTATTATCAGAATTCTGATAACATTTTTAGTAAAAATTGCACATTTCCTTACCTAAGTGAGTGTTCTTTATTTGATTTTTGTTTTGAATATAATATTTAAAAATTTTAAATACAGAAAACTATCACCTTAATCTCTCAATCCCCCACTGATATCAGTAAAAAATAATCACATTTTAGGACTGAGCTTTTATATTCAGGAGTTAGTTGCCGTTCAGTTCGCAAATATATACTGAGTGCCTCCTTTGTGCCACATCCTGTGCTAAGCACTGGGAATGTATTTGAAAATGAGAGGTCCCCCCCCCCCCCGAAAGATCTAATAAGGAAATAAACAGTTGCTATAAAATAATAGTTCTGTAATCTTTGTTAGTGGTATTATATACATGATGCTGCAGATTTCTATAGAAAGGAGTGCCTGTACCTGTCTGGAATAGTTCAGGAAGGTCTTTGAAGAAGAGGTTGTGTTTGAGCTGCCTCTTTAATGGACTCAAGACTGTCCTTATCTGTTAAGAGGTAGGGAAGACTTACAGGCGGATAGATCAGCTCACTCAAAGTTACAAACAAGAAATGGCATGGTGTGTTTAGGGAATTGTTGGTGGTTTGGTTTTGTTGGAACTGAGCTCACAAGGTAAGGAATATCAGGAAACAATGCTGGAGATGTTTGCTGGGACCGCATTACAAGGGGCCTTTCCTTGCTTTTAAATTTCTTTAGAGCAAACTTTGTAAGAGAGTATTACTATCAAAAGAGTGTATACACATACACTCCCAGAGCAAGAGGCAATAGGATGGAATATAACCTCTATTGGAGGAGCTTTGAGGAAGTTGCTTGTATAACCGATCTTATTAGCAACCTAGCACTAATCAGAGTTGCTCCTTTAGATGACCTAGGAAATCCTCAATAACTGTCAGGCAGTTTCTGAAAGTGCAAAATACGTCATGAATATTTTTAGTGCATAGTGTCATCATCATCATAATGTTGGCAGAGGTATTGATGCCATCAAATCCCTAATGAAATTAACCTTGTATATAGGATATCTTTCAGATTGGGATTGTTGAGTAATTTTTAAAAACTGAGGTAAAACTTGCATACAGTAAAATGTGTAGATCTTAAGTTTAAATTCCGTGTATAACTGTGTACCCTCATCCCAGTAAAGATATATAGGATATTTCCATCACCTCAGAAAGTTACTTTGCCCCACCCCCATCCCCGTTCTCTACCAGTCAATTCCACCCCACATGGACAGCCAGCGACTCTTGATTTCTGTCACTATGGATTGCTTTTACCTGTTGTTGAACTATGTATAAATGGAGTCATACAGTATACTTTTTGTTACTGGCTTTTTCACTCAACATCATTGTTGTTGAGATTCATTCATAGTGTTGTGTATATATCAATGGTGTGTTCCTTTTTATTGATGAGTGGAATTTCATGATTATACCTCAATTTGTTAATTGATTCTCCTGTTTGATGGCCATTTGCATTGTTGTCTATGAATATTCTTATACAAATCATTGTGTAGACATACATTTTTATATTTCTCGAGTAAATGCTTAGGAGTAGAAATACTGGGCCGTAGGTTAGATGGCTGTTAAACTTTATTAGAAACTATTTTCCAAATGATAGTGCTCTTTTACACTTTGCCAGCAATGGATGCAAGTTCCAGTTGCTCCACATCCTTGCTAGTAATAGATGTTGTCATTTAAATTTTTTTTAGCGTTTATTTATTTTTGAGAAAGATACAAAGAGCATGAGTGGGGAAGGGGCAGAGAGAGAGGAGACACAGAATCCCAAGCAGGCTTCAGGCTATGGGCTGTCAGCACAGAGCCCAGTGCAGGGTGAGATCATGACCTGAGCTGAAGTTGGACACCTAACCGACTGAGCCACCCAGGCGCCCCAATGTTCATTTTAATTTTAGCTATTCTAATAGATGTGGAATGTATCTCATTGTGATTTTAATTTGCATTTTTATGATGACTAAGATGTTGAATACCTTTTCTTGTACTTTTTGGCCACTCTTGTATCACCTTTTGTGAAGCATTTTACTTTTTTGCCCATTTTTAACTGGATTGTCTCTTTGTGACTGATTTATAAGAGTTTTTTATGTACTCCAGACGCAGTCCTTGGTCAGATAGATGTTTTGCAAGTATTTTCTCTCACTCTGTGGACTGCTTATCATTTCTTAATGGCATCTTTAGCCGAACAGACATTTTTTATTATTGTGAAGTCCAATTTGTCTATTTTTAATTTTATGGTTAGTGCTTTTCATACCTTATCTATGAAATCTTTACCTCTTCTAAGGTTGTAAGAGATTCTCTATGTTTCTTCTACAAGTTTTGTGATTTTAGTTTTTATGTTTACTATGCTCTCCTTGAATCTCCTTGAATTAATCTTTTGAATGTGCTGTGAGGTAGGGAATGAAATTAATTTTTCCCCCTATGTTTGTCCAATGTTCCAGCACCATTTGTTTTAAAAACTTTCTTTTCTCCGTTAATTTGCCTGGATTCCTTTGTCCAAAATCAATTGGCCATATATGTGTAGCTCTATATCTTTATATATAATCTTTATGCTGTTCCATTGATCTATTTTTTTGATCCTTATGCCAGTAGCATATTGTTTTGATTATATAGTTTTATTTTTTCTAAGTTTATCTTGGTTTATCTCTTCTAGATTCTTTGTTTTTCTGTATAAATTATAGTATCAATACGCTTCTTAATTTCTTCCAAAGAACCAAAGCCTGTTGAGATTGTGATTGTGATTGTGAAACTATTGACCCATATATAGAAATATCACTGAATTTTTTTGTATGTTGACCTTGTATCCTGTGACCTTATTAGTTCTAGTAGTTGTTTTGTAGATTTCTAATGATTCTTTATATGAAAATCATGTCATCTAAAAATACAGTTTGACCATTTTTAATATGTATATGTATAAGAAATACATAAGCTATATTTGAAGACCAAGAGACAAAGAAAAACACAAACCCATAATGGAAGCAAAAAAGAAAAATAGTTTCTAATTTTTTTCAATGTTCCTTGTTTCAAAGTGGCTGCTGCTTTAAATTAGTCTTTTTAACTGGGATTATTGTTAATTCTTTTTTTCTTTGTGGATACCCATAAGTAATATTCAGGTTTGTCGTCATTGATATTCTCCTGGTGACTTTAGCAATCCACTTAATTTCCTTGGGCCTCAGTTTTCACATTTTTAACATGATGGGATTCAGCCAGATTATTTTCTCTCTAAGGTGTCTTCCAGACTCCTGTGAGTTCACCATTTTAACTCTCAATATATCAGAGGCAGGCAGGCATAGAAAGGGTGTTTGTTTTTTTTTTTTAAGTTTCTTTACTTACTGTATTATTCCTCCGTGTGCACACAAGTGGGGAAGGGACAGAGAGAGAGGGGGAGAGAGAAGGAGAGAGAGAATCCCAAGTGGGCTCCATGCTGACAGCACAGACTTGGGGCTTGATCTGAACCATGAGATCATGACCTGAGCTGAAATTGAGAGTTGGCTGTTTAACTGACTGAGCCACCTAGATGCCCTGAAAGGGTGTTTTAAGGGCACATTGTAATTCCTGTTATTTCATTACAGGTATGCTAGGGAATTATGAAATGATCAGTTTGAGTTCATTACTAATTCTGTTTATCCTGGAAGGTTTGTCCTCATTTTGTTCCATTTATGTCTCTTGTTTGTTCCATTTATGTCTCTGTGTTGAGAGTTTATAGTTAACTCACTTGAATTTTTCTCTAACTTTTATTTCTAGGCTTCATAGAGCCCAGTGTGCAATTAAACAGACTCAGGTAACTGTTCAGAAAATTGGAAAGGAAATTGAAGAAAAGCTAAGACTCACATCTACAAGCAATGAGTTGGTAGGTTTTTATATATATTTATTGTTTAGACTCCTTGATTGCTAAATGTGATCATCATATTCTTCTTGTGTTAATTAATTTTTTCCCAAAAAGCTTTATTTAGGTATTTTTTCTTTTAATGTTTCACTGAGACTTATGTTGGCATTTAAATATTGGAAAACACTTTCCCATCTCTTAATGGAACATGCAAAAAAAACAAAGGACCTGCCTTTTCTGCTAGATGAAACTTTAGATGACATACAATTACTTAGAAAATAATTAAAAGCTATTTTATTAATGTCTTACTAATGTGAACTCTAGACACAGACTATAGTGAATGGGAAATAGCTGCCAAAAGAAAAAACAAAAACCTTTAGGGACTAATCTCTGCTTAAAAGATGAACTTAAAATTATTTGGAGTAAACTTAATAGGCTGGTTTATGGACAGTGTTCTCTTTGGGGAAAGATTCTTTTGATGAGGCATTTCCAAAGAAATAGAAATTCCAACCCAAATGGACAGATTCAAGATATTAGTGTAATTTGGGGTTGCTCTAGACTCTTTTCTAAATTAATTATTTTTAAAAATACTAATTTTGGAATAAAGATTCTGTCTTTGAGCAGAATAGTGGGCATAACTAATAAATTGAACTTTTCTTGAAATGAAACCCCATGGCTATGGACAGCTTTTGATGATATCTGTGCTCAAATTAAGTCCTAACTAAAAAACTTTGAGTTGTTTTTTTGTTTTGTTTTGTTTTGGTTTTGTTTTGTTTTGTTTTGTTTTTACTAACTCATTTTCACAGAGAGGCAGTATCTTCCAGTTGTCATTTATAGCATATCAACTTAGGAAAAGGCCTTTTTATCTCCAAACAAAAGTTCCATATCATCTTGAAGATTTGCCCAAGATAATAGTTTAATAGATGAACTATAGAAAAGCAATGCAATTAACCACTTACACAGACTCCTCTCTCATGAACTTTGAAGTTAATGGATGATAATGTATTTAAACTATACGAAATTGCTGATTTTGACCTATAAATGGCAGTTTCATATAATTCAACCTAATATATAAAATGACTAGCTGTACCTGGCACATAGCAGGTACACAAAATATGGCAGCTGCAATAACTATAGTAGTAATATTTATTCATATGACTTTTCTTGCCTATGGAAAATCTTCCATTTTGGAGAAGCTGTTAAACCACGTCTTGTTTTAACTTAAGCTCAGTCAAGGAAGAAATTCCAGACCACAAACATATTGGAAAAGGAGAAAAAAAACAGATAATTTTAATCCTTTCTGTAGTGTACAGAAATGCCACATTTTTAGAACCTTTGTCTGAGTAGAAATTGCTAGGGTTTTTTTCTTTCTTTCTTATTTTCGTCTCCCCAAGGCAAGACTGGGAAATTACTTATTCCATTAAATGACAGCATATGTTTTGTCTCAGTATGAAAAAATGTATGTTTAATCCTATTTTTCTAAAATATAAGTGGTGACACATAGAGCAAGGCGATAGAATGTGTGAGTGTAAAGAGGTCAGGTTCAGAGGTTCACTTTGTGTTTTTACGCTGCCTGGTCAACATAGAAGAGAATCATTGATTTTTGAACTAAAAGTGGACCTAGAAATCATCTACTTCCTGTATAACCCCACTAAAGCCAACCTTCCTCAGCACACTCAACCCCCTTCCCCATTTTATTTTTCTCCTAGTATTTACTGCCCTTTAACATGCTATATACTTTGCATATGTACTTTGTCTGTCTCTCCAAACTCTATGAGGCTAGGGATTTTTGTCTGTTTTTCTTCACTGCTGTATTCACCATTGTCTAGAAAAGTGTTTGACACATAGTAAGTGCTCAATAAATACTGAATTTAGGAATGAATCTAGCATGTTAAATAACAAAATTCAGCCAAGAAAATTTGAATTTCTATGTGGCTTTTTCAAATGACACGGGAATCAATTGGGCAATACCTTATCTAGCAAGTTAAATTGTACAAAGTGAAAGGTTTCTATAGAAGGAGGGTAGGGGCGAGAAAGTTATTAGCAAAAGAAGAGGATTGTTCCAGGCAAGGCCTGCCTCCTTGGGGGAGAAGCAAAGTGTCTTATCATGCAGATTGCCTCATCTTTTTTGTGGGGATACAGAGGGCCTAAGGGTCAGACTCATTGGCAAAGACTGAAAAATTCCTAGCTGGCCATTTCTAGAGGAGGTTGAAATGCAGTTAGATTTCATAGTAAGTACCAGTTTGGGAACTCGATCTAAGTGACACCATTCTGGGCCTGAAAATTTTCTTTCTTTCTTTTTTGTGAGCAAGCATACTCTCCTCATACTACAGGATGGAGAATGAGGCCTGAAGACAGGAAGCAACTTTCCCACAATCATTTCACAAGCAGAGGCAAATTTTGGTTTACTTGTCTTCTTTCAGGCAGTAATGCCATGTACTTGTTAATTTTCTACTTTGAGACTCACCTGTAGCAAATTAGAAACTTTACTGTTACCTTTTTTCCTCATTCCCTTTCTAAATCCCCAAGGTCATTATACTCCAACCCAGACAGTTTCAATTTTTAAGAATTGACTTTAATTTTAGCCTAAGTATAGTCAGTCAGAAGGCGTATTTGATGCTGAAAGAAATCAGATTACTTTGGGGGTCCCTGGGTGGTTCATTCGGTTAAGCATCCGACCTTGGCTCAGGTCATGACCTCACAGTTCGTGGGTTTGAGCCCCTCATCGGGCTCTGTGCTGACAACTCAAGAGCCTGGAGCCTGCTTCAGATTCTGTGTCTCCCTCTTTCTCTCTGCCCCTCCCCCACTAGTGCTCTGTCTCTCTCTTTCAAAAATAAAGAAATGTTAAAAAACAGTAAAAAAAAAAAAGAAATCAGAGTACTTACTTTGTAAGATCAAATGTAACTTTCTCTGTTATAAGAACTTGAGTTCATACTTGATGGCTTTTAAAAGATTTAGCATCTTCTCAAACTACATCAATGGCCAACGTATCTTTTTGACATTTATTTGTTTCTTATGAAATTTCTGCTGTTGTCATCTTGAACTTTGCTCATATGTTTTGGATTTTGTCAAATGCCTCTCCCGTATCCATTGATAATTGTATTTTTGTTTTTCTGTTTTCTCATATCATGGTGGTGAAATACATTGATGTTTGAATGTTAATCCAACTTTGCATTCCTGGGGAAAGCCCCTCTTGTTCATGAGGAAATATTTTTTATATGTATTGCCAGATTCAATTTGCTAAAATATTTAAAGGATTTTTGCGTCTCCATTCATTAGGGATATTGGTCTGGTCTGTACTTTGTTTTCTTAGAATCTCTTTGGTTTTGTTGTCAGGGTGATGTTGGCTACAACCCAGTGAGTTGGGAGGTGATTTTTCTTCTGTTTTCTGGAAGAATAGGTGTAGAATTGGAATTATTTTTTAAGTGTATGGTAGAATTTACCAGTGAAGCTATCTGCACATGGAATTTTCTTTGTGTGCTTTGAACTAGGAATTCAGTTCTTTCATATTTGTGGGTTACTGAAGTTATCTCCTTCTTGGGTGAGCTTCAGTTTAGTAGCTTACATTTTTCAAGGATTTGTCTATTTCATCTAAGAGGTTATTCTCTTTAATTTTAGCTGTTCTTGAGGGTGTATAGTGTTTTCTTAGTTTGTAACGCATTTCTATGGCAGACATTTTTCATATCTTTATTGGTCACTTGTGTATTCTTTAGGAAGTGTAAGTTTAAGTATTTTTGCCCATAAAAAAATAAACTATTTATATTTGCAGAAAATTTGCAAAGATAGTTCAGAATGTTTCCATATAACTTTCATCCATTTTCCCCTAATATTAACCTCTTCTATAACCATGTTACATTTAACATTGTACAATATCAAACTAAGAAGCTAACATTGATATGTTACCATTAACTGTGGGCTTTATTCAGGTTTCACCAGTGTTTCCACTAATGTCTTTTTAAAAAATAACTAGACTTTATTTTATAACAGTAGTAGATTTATAGAATTATGACAAAGACAGTACAAAGTGTATACCTTGCAGCCAGTTTCTCCTGTTATTAACATTTTACCTTAATGATACATTTATTATAATTAATGAACCTATACTGATAAATCAGCATTAACTAAAATCCATGCTTTCTTCAAATTTCCTTAATTTTTACCTAATGTTCTTTTCTGTTCCAGAATCCCATGAAGAAAACCATATTACATTTAGTAGTCCTGCTTCCTTAGACTCTTCTTGGTTGTGAAAATTTCTCAGACTTTCATTGTTTTTAATGACTTTGAGAGTTTTGAGGAAAACTAGACAGGTATTTTATAGAATATCCTGTGATTGGGATTTGTCTGTTGTTTTGCCATGAATAGCCTGGATTCACTGTTCCAGTATCCAGCCCAGGATACCACATTGTCTTCCTAGGCTTCTCTGATCTATGACAGTTTCTCATTCCTTCCTGCATTTAAATCGCCATTACTAATCCCTGTTGATATTTACCTTAACCACTACTTGCTTAAGGTGGTGTTCCCTAGGTTTATCCACTGTACTCTCCTTTGGAGTATTGTTTCCATACTCTTAATTTTTTTTTTTTTAACTTTTTTTTTTTTTTTAAACGTTTATTTATTTTTGAGACAGAGAGAGACCGAGCATGAACGGGGGAGGGTCAGAGAGAGGGAGACACAGAATCTGAAACAGGCTCCAGGCTCTGAGCTGTCAGCACAGAGCCCGACACGGGGCTCGAACTCACAGACCGTGAGATCGTGACCTGAGCCGAAGTCAGCCGCTTAACCGACTGAGCCACCCAGGCGCCCCTCCATACTCTTAATTTTTTGAAAGCAAGATACTACGTCCAGCCTACACTCCAGTAGAGGGGACTTAGACTCCACCTTCTGAGGGAAGACTGCCTACATATGTTATTTAGAATTCTTTGTGGGGAAGATTTGTCCTGCCCCATTTATTTATTTATTCATCAGTATGGACTTTTATATATTTATCTTATACTTTAGGTTATAATCAAATACTGTGTTATTTATTTTCTTGCTCACCTTGTGACATTGAGAGCTCTTTCAGGTTGGCTCCTATATCCTTTTGACATGACTCTCTTTTTTATTTGTGTGCTTTTTAAAGCACTTTTAAAATTTCTGGCACTATATGATCCAGGCTCATCTTGTCTTTCCCCTGTTTCAACCCTGAATGAGCCATTTTTGCAAGGAGTCCTGTTCCTTCCGTTAGATAATGGTATTTAGAAACAAGATCTGGGTACTGGGTATGCTTGTGGCTACTGGGTTGTAACTGCTTCTAGGTCCTCGCAGTGGATAGAGCTGGTATACACAAGTATCTATATGTGTATTAAACTAAACATGACTTCATATTGATACATTCAACTCTAACAGCACAGAGTTCATTCTTCTACCTCAGTTTGTTTATTTGCAGTATCTTTATTTCTGTTAGTGAGAAACTTAGCTCCCATTATCTGTAATTTATTTCCTTATTTTTTCACTCCTAGTATACATGTAAAGTAGTTTCATGTTTTTTCCCCTTATTTTTTAATGGGATTTCTGTCTTCTTGTGTTGAGGTTTGAGAGAGGAGAGGGGAACAGAGAAGGAGGGAGAGGGAGGGGGAGAGAGTGTGTGTATACGTACACTTTTGCATGTGTGTTTGTATTTTTCTTTTTTTTTTTGGATACAAGTCCTTTTTTTGATACGCATGTTGGGAGTATTTTCTTACATTCTGTGGCTTGCCTTTTCATGTTCTTAATGATGCTTTCTAAAGAGCAAAAATTTATAAGTTTAGTGAAATACAGTGTGTTTTTTAATGTTATTTTATTGGTAGGGCTTTTTGTTTTCTCTATAGGGAATCTTGGACTAACCTAAAATCATATAAATTTCTTTAGTGGTTTTTATTTTTTTTTTTTTTCCTAGAAGTTTTGTAGTTTTGGGCTTGACATTTAGACCTATGATCCATTTCAAACTAGTTTTTTTGTATGAGTTAATAAGTGAGGTAATTTTTTTCTATATGAATATGCAGCTGATTTACCATCATTTGTTGAAGAATCTTTTCTTTACTAATTTAATTGTTTTGAAATGTCTTTCTAAAGTCAATTGACTAAATATGTGTTCATCTATTTCTGGATTTTCTGTTTGCTCCACTGATCTATATGTCTACCTTTCACCAATATCAAATTCTACTATTATAGATCCCTTGTTTTAAAACCATTTATGGTAAGTCCTCCAACTTTGTTCTTGTTATCAAAATTCCTGTGGGTTTTCTAGGTTCTTTGTATTTCCAAGTGATTCAAGGATCAATTTGTCCATTTCTACAAAAAAAAAAAAAAAAGTCCTGTTGCAATTTTGATAAAGATTTGTAGATCAATTTGTGGAGAATTGCCATCTTAGCAACAACAGGTTCTCCACTCCATGAACCGGGCATATATTTCTTTCATTTAGATTTTTCTTTAATTCTTTCAATATCTTGAGAGATTTTGGACATCTTTTGTTAGAGCTATTCCTACGTAGTTTATGGGAGTTTTGGGGGTGCATTCTTGCAAATGGAATTGTTTTTGAATTTTTGTTTCTCATCTGTTTGTTGCTAGTATAAAACAATATAGTTCCTTTTAATTTATTAACCTAGTATCTTGTAGCCTTATTATATTAATTTTTTAGTTCTCGTAGTTATTTTGTGTATTTATTGGGATTTTCTCTGTAAACACTCATACCTGCAAACTTGGACTGCTTTGTGTGCTTTTTATTATTTATTTTTTGTGACTTATTTCAATAGCTAGAATGTACAGTACAATATTGAATAAAGGTGATGCAAGGGGAAATCCTTGTTCCCGATCGTAGGGGGAAATGAGTCATCCTTTCTTAATTAAACATAATGGTAGTAATGCCCTTTATTGGTGTTAGGAAGTTCCCTCCTACTCCCAGTTTCTGAGAGTTTTTATCATGAATGGATGTTGAATATTGTCAGATGCTTTTTCTGCATCTATTGAAATGACCGTGTGATTTTTCTCCTTAATTCTGCATACTTTAATTTCAGATGTTTAACATTACATTTCTGGAATAACTCTGAATTGGTTACAGTATATACTCTTTTTTTGTGTCTTGATAGATTTGATCTGGAAATAATTTAAGGGTTTTTTTGCTATATTTATTACGGATACTGGAGCACAATGTTTTAAATTACTTTATCAGATTGGTATTAGGATTATGGTAGCCTGGTAAAATTAGTTGAGCACTATTTATTTTTCCTATTCCATCTTGGCTAGAAGCAGAAGTCCTTGCTTTTAATATTTTTAATATTTTCTAGTGCTCTGCTGAGATTTTATATCTTTTTATTCATTGTGAGAGTATTTTCCTTTTGTAGTACTTGGCTGAGATTTCATGTCTGTTGATTCATTGTAAGGATATTTTACTTTTTCTCACTCAGCATATTTTTAATAGTGGCTTTAAAGTCTTTGTATGATAATTCTAACATCTGGGTCATCTCAGGGTTGCCATATGTGGGTTGTCTTTTCCCTGGAGAGTGAGTCCTATTTTCCTGGCTGTTCATATATGGGGTAATACTACATATTATCCTGGACAATGTGAATATAATTTTGTGGATTCTCTGGATTTTGTTACTTTCTTCTGAAGAATATCGATTTTTTATTTAAAAAAATTTTTTTAAACATTTATTTATTTTTGAGACAGAGACAGACCATGAGTGAGGGAGGGGCAGAGAGAGAGGGAGACACAGAATCTGAAGCAGGCTCCAGGCTCCGAGCTGTCAGTACCGTAGCCCGACATGGGGCTTGAACTCGCGAACTGCAAGATCATGACCTGAGCTGAAGTCAGAAGCTTAACTAACTGAGCCACCGAGGCACCCCACAATGTTATTTTAGCAGGTAGTTACTTGGTTAGGTTCAAGCTGTCATGCTTGCAGTGGACATTGGCTCAGATTTCATTTAGTTCAGTACTTTTACCCTTACTCACAGCTAGCTGCTTTCTGTTTTGCCTCATGCATATGTTGTTTATGATTCAGAGGTTCAGGTTGAATTTAAACAGAATCTGGGGTGCCCATTCTCTTGCTTCCTTCATTCTGATTGCCTGATCTCTTTCCCCTGGCTCTTCTGGCTAGAAAGATAGTTGTCTTTCATTGGAGTTTGACTGCAGTCACCCTCAGGACAAAGCTACAGAAAAGGGGAAATTCACTCTGTATGTTGGTTGCTTGCACCAGGCTCTGAATCTCTCCAAAATTTACCTGTCACTGATCAATCTCCAGAATTCTCATGTAGCAGCTTTTTGTATTTTATCTGGAGCCTATAGCTATTATTTAATCAGAGGACCAGTTTCTTAGGTGCTCATTCTCTTAACAGCAGAAGTAGAACTTGTATATGTTTTATTATTATATATCTTTTGCTTTATCTTCCTAGTTGGATCTGGGTTCTAGGTCTGATATGGCCACTGTGTCTATGAAGTTAATAAATTGGATTATTTTCTTTTTTGTTAATGTTTATTTATTTAAAGTTTATTTAATTTTGGGGGAGAGAGAGCTTCTCATGCACGTGCATGAGAAGGGGAGGAGCAGGGAGAGAAGGGTGGACAGAGGATCTGAAGCAGGCTCTGCGCTGGAGACAGCCCAATCTGGGGCTTGAACACATGAACCGTGAAATCATGATCTGAGCTGAAGTCAGCACTTAACCAACTGAGCCACCCAAGTGCCCCTGGATTAAGTATTTTCTAAGGAAATTTTTTTC
Source organism: Panthera pardus (assembly GCF_024362965.1). Lineage (NCBI taxonomy): Eukaryota > Metazoa > Chordata > Mammalia > Carnivora > Felidae > Panthera > Panthera pardus. Next base: position 59,259,116 of record NW_026526677.1, read on the forward strand.
CCTTTTTTGGTGGTTGAGTAGCTGTAAGTGCAATAGAAACAACCTAGAAATGACATTTAAAAGTAAATTTGTTCCCATAGCACAACTGCCATAGTTCTAAAGTTTTTTTTCCAGATTGTTAATTATTTCCAGGTTTTGTGGGAAAACTAATATAGATGAATGTGCCCTAATCTACCATGCTCAAACTTTTTAGTCTCAAGACTTCTTTATACTCTTAAAAATTATCAAGACCTCAGAGAACTTAGTGTGTATCTGTTGGTGATGCCTAGGTTAATAAAAGACAGATGGATTCTCACATTTATTTCGGCAATCAGGCTGTGAGGATACCACAAATCTTAGAGACTCTGGAAAGCTCCACCATACAGTTATGAGAAAATGAGAATGAAAAAGGGAGATAACAGCTTAGTAGTATTATGAAGATATTTTTGATCTCACAGACTCTGAAATGGTCTCAGAAACTCTCGTGGTTTCCTGGACCATGCTTTGAGAACATTTCGCCTCAGGCTTTTTAGCTCCAATGTGATCTAAAGAAAATTGTTTCCTTTAGTATGTCATTTACAAATTAGTCTGTCATTCTGAAATGAATCTTTGAACATTGCCTGTCATTGTCTTTGTAAATAGGAATGTGTGTGCTTGCAAATAGAGGAATCTACCTGTGATTTTCAGATCAGATACATGTTGTATAAAAACACTAAGATCCAATGAATACTTACCCATTGGAGATGCACATGTGACATTAACTAGGGGTAAACAGATAAATAGAACACAGAAACCCATTAGCAGATACTTATAGAACATTAAGGTCTTTGAGCACTTGTGTTAGATGAGTTAGAAAAGAAGCAGAACCAGATCCCACTTGGTCAGGTTTGTTTACTCTTCTCGTCAGAAATTAGAGCCATTGGTATTGAATTGGTATTGAATGACTTGATACAGTTCTGTAAATGGGCCAGTTTCTGCACATGGACCATAACGCAAACACACTGTACACATGCCTTCCTGTATTAGTTTAGTATTTAGATGAACTTGTACCCTTGGTGCTTTGATTCTAGAAAATATTCCCTATTTGAGTGTGTACCCTGGAATAGAGCAGATTAACCCTCTGTGTAGGCATATCTGTGTTCTATGAAAAGTTGCTTCACTTTTTTTCTGTTGTTTCTTTTTTCCTCTGCCCAGGTAGAATTCGGTTTACATATTTTGTGGAAAAATACAAGTTACAAAAATTGAACACTTAACTCCTTTGTAAAAAAAGGACTGTTTCCTAAGAATTTATGTATTTTTTCTCTCAGTGATATAAAAACACTCTAGCCTGTCATGATCATACTATTGAATTATTAAAGAAATCCAAATTGTTTCTTGGTTCCTTTTTCTTTAATGATAAACAACCACACTGTCTTTGGTCTTTGTTTTTACATTTGGTTGACAGGGCAAAATGGCTTTTATCTCCATTAGACCCAAACTCTTAGAAAGCAGACACCATTTCTCATTCATTTAGGAGCACATAGTATGCCCTTCATAAATGTTTGCTTTGTTCAAGAAAAATTGCTTAGGAATGTTTCATATTTCATAGAGTTTTCCAGTCAAATATAATAATGATGATTGGAAATAAGCTGTTCTGCTTGTTTTCTTGGCTTGAATGTCTTTAACAGATGATCATGCCATCTGTTTAGAATCAATGTTTCAGAGATGAGGAAGAAAGCATTTTGGGTGAGAAACGATAGCCATAAAGTACTTTACACGCAACTGCCAGATCATTTTCCATGCCCATTGCTTCAACAAGGCGATACCATTACTCATCTCACTGAGTGCCCTTGCTTCTTCATTATCTTTGAATCAAATAGAGATGCTGACTTTATCTTTTAAAGTTTTCTACCAGCTTGGTAAAGCTATTCGGTTTATTTAATGAATAGTTGTTTTTTTTTTTCTCATTACAATTTTAATTAGTACATATCTTAGGAAGGAGATAAGAATTTACTAGGTACAGCCAAATATTACTATTGGGTTAAGATTTTATGGAAAATCATGAGAAGCATATTATTGACACTGTTGATAAAGAGCAGGAGAGGGGCACCTGGGTGGCTTAGTCGGTTCAGTGTCCCACTTCGGCTCAGGTCATGATCTCTTGGTTTGTGAGTTCAAGCCCTGAGTCAGGCTCTCTGTTGACAGCTCAGAGCCTGGAGCCTGCTTTGGATTTGGTGTCTTCCCTCTCTCTCTGCCCCTCCCCCGCTCACGCTGTCCCTATCTCTCATAAATAAATTTTTAAAAATTTTTTAATTAAAAAAAAGAGCAGGAGAGAAGGGCACATACATTCATAGTGCAGTAATTGTGTGTGAATACAAATGTGCAAGTACATGTATGTTCATTGTGGGGGCAGGATTTCAGATTTTATCTGGAGGCAAATTCTGGCTTCCAAAGGTATTTGGATTAAAAGGGAGGCTGAGTAAAGTTTAGAGTGTGGTTTCATAGGTTTAAGTAGGAACTATTTTACTAGAAAGAGAAGTTCACAAACTTACCTATTTAGCAAACTTAGTTGTATCTCTGGGAGAATGTGCCTGGGATTTGTTTTATTAAATGAACATTCAGTAAAATTGGCTTTTTTGGGGTATAGTTCTATCACTTTTTTAAAAATAAGCTTTATTTTTTAGAGTAGTTTTAGGTTTATAGAAAAATTGTACAGAAATTATTTCCTTCTTCTTCCAGCTTTTTTTGTTCTTAACATCTCATGTACAATTGTTGAATCAATGTGAACACAATATTAATATTAATACAATACAATATTATTAACTTAAGTCCGTAGTTTACCATAGGTTTACTCTATGTTGTACAGTTGTCTGGGTTTGGCAAATGCACAATGTCATGTATCCACCATTACAGTATCATGCAGTGTAATTTCACTACTTAAAAATCCCCTGGGCTCTACCTGTTCATCCTTTTCCCCCTCCCTCAGGAACCCCTGGCAACTACTGATCTTTTTACTGTCTCCATAGTTTTGCCTTTTCCAGGAATGTCATATAGTTGGAATCATACAGTATGTAGCTTTTTCTGATTGGCTGCTTTTACTTAGCAACATGCATTTAAGGTTCCTCCATGACTTTTCATAGCTTGATAGCTTATTTCTTTTTATTGCTGAGTAATACTCCATTGTATGGCTATACCACAGTTTAACTGTTGACCTATTGAAGTTCATCTGGAAGTTTGGGCAATTATGAAGAAAGGTGCTATAGACATTCATGTGTAGATTTTTGCGGGGACGTAAGTTTTCAAGTCATCTGGGTAAATATCCAGAAGCATGATTGCTGGGTCATATAGTAATCCTGTGTTTAGTTTTGTAAGAAACTGCCAGACCATCTTTTAAAGTGGCTATAATGACCATTTTGCATTTCCACCAACAATGAACAGCAGTTCCTGTGGGTCCACATCCTTGCCAGCATTCGTATTGTCAGTGTTTTGGATACTTATTATTCTAGTAAACATATAGTGGTATCTTATTGTTTTAGTCTGCAGTTCCCTGATAACATATGATGTTGAGCATCTTTTCATATACTTATTTGCCATCTTTATATCTTCTTCAGTGAGGTGACAGTTCAGATCTTTTGCCCATTTAAAAAAATTTTTTTTAATGTTTATTTATTTTTGAGAGGGGGAGAAAGAGCGCGCGCGAGTGAGCAGAGGAGGGACAGAGAGAGAGGGAGACACAATCTGAAGCAGGCTCCAGGCTCTGAGCTGTCGGCACAGAGCCTGACGCAGGGCTCAGACTCATGAACCACGAGATCATGACCTGAGCTGAAGTCAGCTTCTTCATTTAATTTATTCTCTTGGGGTTCACTAGCTTCTTTAATCTACAGATGTATTTCCTCTGCCTAATTTGGGAAGATTTCATGATTATTTCTATGAGTACTTTTTCACTTCTGCTCTCTTTCTCCTTTCCTCCCTGTACTTGATGATAATAGTAGATCTTTTGAAATAGCTCCACAGATCCCTTGAGACTCTGTTCATTTTTTTTTTACAGTCTATTTTCTCTCTCTTGTTTAAACTGAGTAGTTTCTGTTGCTCTATTTTTCAGCTTAAAGATGCTTCTCTCTGTTTCCTACATTTTGCTGTTGAGCTCATTTGTGAAGTTTTTTTATTCCACTGATATTTTCAGCTCTAAAATTTCCATTTGATTCCTCTTTATATCTTCAGTTTCTTGACTGAAACTTTCTGTTTCTTTGCCAAGATGTTCCATGTTTTCCTCTGTTTCAGAGATGTCCTTAATTGTTACTGAAGCATTTTTATGATAGCCATTCAAATCTTTGTCAGGTAATTGTAACATGTCTTGTCATCTCAGTACTGGCATCTATTAATTATCCTTTTTCATTTACTTTGGCATTTTTATGGTTCTTGGTATGATGAGTGATTTTTTATTAAATCTTGTACATTTCGAGTATTATGTTATGAGTCTCCGGATCTTACATAAATCTGTTTTATCTGGCTTTTTCTGACACCTGTTTCTCTGGTAGGGAAGGGAGAGATGCTGTCTCATTACTGCCAGGTGGGTATAAAAGTCCAGGTTCCTCAAGCAGCTTCCATTGACATCTAAGTGACAGGACTGCAGGGGAAGGGGGCGTCCTTACTTTTGGCCAGGAAAGGGAGTTCCAGCTCTCCACTAGACCTCCACAACCACTGCCCTAGCTGGGAGGTGTAGGAGTGCCTTGATACTGTTCCCCACGTAGTCTCGCTGATATGCTGGATAGGGTGGCCTCATTAGCACTGTGTGGCAAGGAGATTTCTCACTCTCCAGTAAGCCTCCTCTGATACAATGCAGCAGGGAGGGAGAGGATTATCTCATTATTGCCCTAAGTCCAGGCTCCCCCTGTGGTATCCACTGAGACCATAGGGGGATTGGTTGGTTACTGCCTGAAAGGGGCAGAAGCCCCAGGTCCTTACTTGGCTTTCTCTGAAATCTGGGATATCGGAGCACCTCGGTTAAGCTTGGCAGGGATGGAAATCTACTTTTTGTTTCTATGGATTTGCCCAGTATGGACATTTCATATAAATGGAGTCGGTGGCCTTTTTAAACTGGCTTCTTTCAGTTAGCGTAATGTTTTCAAGGTTCATCCGTGTTGTAGCATTCATCAGTACTTCATTTCTTTTATTGCCAGATAATATTCCGTTGTACAGGATAGACCCACATTTGATGTTTCTGTTCATCAGATGACGGGCACTTGGATTGATCCCACTGTTTGGCTGTTATAAATAATTCTATGAAAATTCATATTCAGGTTATTGTATGGACGTGTTTTCAATTCTCTTGGGTATATACATAGGAGTAGAATTGCTGGGTCCTGGCATATCTGTGTTTAAGTTTTTGAGAACTCTGTCTCTAAGAAAATAATTTTTGTCTTAATTGTATTGTGATTTCTGAGGAAAAAGGCCTGAGAAATTTTGTAGTGTTTTTTGGGTTCTTAGAAAGAACTGTCCCCAGACTTTAGGTTTATTCTTTATATTCTTTCCATTAAAATGGCAGGTGCTGATAATTAAGCTACTCGAGAGATCTGTAAATTAGGTGAATATTGAAGTGCTTTGAACCATTATTCATTTTGAAACACTGTGAATGTATAATGATTCATAGTTATGAGTTTTATATTCATAAATTTACCTGTGCTTTTCAATTGTTTAGAGAAAACAAAGTGAGTGCTTGCAATTAAAAATTTTGGTGCTTCGAAATGAACTGGAAAGACAGAAGAAAGCTTTGGGACGGGAGGTGGCATTACTGCATAAGCAACAAATTGCATTACAGGACAAAGGTGAGTAAAAATACCATGCAAACAGCCAGCCCCCCATGTTCAGTAGTTGTCTTTTCTTCTTTCCATAGGCTCAGATAGTCATCTTGGTACAAATATGCTGATATAATTTTAAACATTTTTTTGGAAGTATTTTGAAGTTGATACATACAGAAAAGGGTACAAATACACACACACACACACACACACACACACACTATATTTCAAAATTTCAAAATGAACACACTTACATAAGCAGCATCTCCACAGAGAAGCAGAGCATTACACGGACCCCAGAATCTTAGGAGCCTCCTCACGTTCCCTTCCATTCAGGACATCTCTATTCAGTCTGACCACTACCTTGACGTATTACACCAAAATGAGTTTTGCCTCATTTTGAGCTTTATGCAAGTAGAATCCTGTAATATGTACATTCTATGTGTTGGCTTCTGTTCAACATTTTGTTTGTAAGTTCCATCCTAACCTGCGTGTAATGTAGTCTTAGTTCATTCTTACTGCCCATAGTATTCCATTGTGTGAATAGAAGTATGTATTTATTCTGGTTTTTGGTAATTTCTAGTTTGGAGCTATTAGATAAAGCTTCCATGAACTTTCTAGTACATGCTTCTTTATGAAGATTTGTTTGTTCCTTTCTGTTGGATATAAACTTAGGTGCAGAATTGCATAGTCACAAGGTATGCATATCTTCAGCTTTAGTAGATTGTGTCCAAAACTTTTCCAAAGCACTTGCGTCCAGTTTACCTCCTCTCTACCCAGCAGTGTATCAGATGTCTTGTCCTATATCCTTGTCAGCACCTGGTACTTTCTGGCTTTTGCATTTTAGCTTTTCTGGACTGTCTCCTTGCAGTCTTAATTTTGATTTCTCTGAAAACTAATGAGGTTGAATACTATTTCATGTTTCTGCTGTCTGGGATAAACTCCTTTGTGAAATACCTGTTGAAGTCTTCCCCTCTCCCCACTGCCTTTTTTTTTTCTTTTTTAAAGACAGGAATTCTTATATATTATAGATATGGATTCTTTGTTTGAAATGTTCATTAAAACTATATTCTCCCATTCTGTGGCTGCTAGTTCATTCCTCAGTGATATCTTACGTGAACAGAAGTTCCATTTTATCAGTCTTTCCTTTTAGATTTAAGACTTTTTGTGTCCAGTTTAGGAAATATTTTCCTATTTTAACGTCATAAAGGTGTTATTCTGTATTTTGTAAACACTTTACTATTTTACTTTTTACATTTATATATGTAATTCATCAGGATTTGATTTTTTGTATATGATGTCAGATAGGAGTCAAGACTTATTTTTTTCATACAGATAGTCCGTTGACCCAGTACCATGTATTAAAAACCTGTCTCCCTTGCACTGAAGGTTCACTTTTGCCGTGAATTGGTGGCCATGTGCTCACATGCCTGTTGCAGGACCCTCTGTTCCATTGATTTGTCTGTTTTTTTGCCATTATCTCACTGTTTTAATGTCTCTCATGTTACAAGTGGTCTTATTATCTGTTAAAGTTCTTCCACTTAGTTGTTCTTTTTCCAGATCACCTTTCTTCATCATGGCAAGGATGGAAATTTACTTCTTTGTCTTTATGGATGGGCCTGTTCTGGATATTTCATATAAATAGAGTCTGTAGCCATTAACATGACCAAAAAACAGGCTTAATCTTGTTCTTTTGCATTGCCTTATGAATTTCTGCACAGAAAAGGAAATCTGGCTACTATTTTGATTGGGACTACACTTAATATGTTTATCAATACAATTGGTGATCTTTAGACATCTTTAGAATATTGCGTCTTCCAACCCAAGAGAATGGTGTATCCTTTTGTTTATTAGGTCTTTACAAAACATTGAAATTAACTAATTGTTTTGTTTTGTTTTGTTTTTTTAATATGAAATTTATTGTCAAATTGGTTCCATACAACACCCAGTGCTCATCCCAACAAGTGCCCTCCTCAATACCCCTCACTCACCCTCCCCTCCCTCCCAACCCCCATCAGCCCTCAGTTTGTTCTCAGTTTTGAAGAGTCTCTTATGGTTTGGCTCCCTCCCTCTCTTTCTTTTTTTTCCCCCTTCCCCTCCCCCGTGGTCTTCTGTTAAGTTTCTCAGGATCCACATAGGAGTGAAAACATATGGTATCTGTCTTTCTCTGCCTGACTTATTTCACTTAGCATAACACTCTCCAGTTCCATCCACGTTGCTACAGAAGACCATATTTCATTCTTTCTCATTGCCACGTAGTATTCCATTGTGTATATAAACCACAATTTCTTTATCCATTCATCGGTTGATAGACATTTAGGCTCTTTCCATAATTTGGCTATTGTATGAAAGAAACTAATTGTTAATACATGGGTATTTCCCATGATTCATTGAATTTATTTCAGCTTTCTGATGTTTTATGATACTATTGTAAATATGTTTAAATTTTATTTTCTACTTTTTTGCTGATCTATAGAAATACAATTGATTGTTTTAAAGTGATTGATTTTTATTATATGTGCAAATTCCTATATCCCATCCTGACTCAGCATGACTTATAAAGGCCTCGTATGACCCGTGTCAGTCTGAATGCTTCAGCTATAAAGAACTTCTTTTAGTTTCTTCAATATGCTTCAGTCTGTCTTGCTCTTATTTAAGCCTCTGTTTAAATGTTAATGGGGTGTCGAGGCGGCTCAGTTGGTTGTGTGTCCAACTCTTGATTTTGGCTCAGGTTGTGATCCCAGTGTCCTGGGATGGAGCCCCATTGACATTCTCTCTCTCTCTCTCTCTCTCTCTCTCTCTCTCTGCCCTTCTCCCCAGCTCATGCATGCACACTCTCTCTCTCTCTCTCTCTCTCAAAAACCCCCACAAAAAATAACAATAAAAAAACACCAAAATGTTACTTTTTCTGAGAAATTTTTCACTGGCTTTCTTTCCTTTCTCCTCTTACCTCTATTAGACATACTACTGTGTGTTTCCATTGCATCCTGTGTTTTTCCATTATAGCATTCTAATTGTTCATTTTCCCCCCTCCTTCTAGACGGTCAGATCTCTGAGGGAAGAATTGCCCAAGTACTGTATTAAATACTCTTATATTCTTGGGGCATGGTACAGTGCTTGGGATGCAGTAAGCATTGAATAAATATTTGTTGAGTGAATGAATCATAGTCATGGTTATCAGTCTAGTGTCATGGGCATCATTGCTAAAGGATAAAGACTTCCATAGCATCTAGCTTAGCATTCATTTGGAACAACCAATACTCTCATGCGAAACACTGTAGAAAAAAACCACTGTATATTGTTTGGCAGTGATTGCTAAAACTGTCTGCACTCCCGACACAGCTTGCATATCAGCCTTTAGACCTGAGAGTCTGATGTGATAATGCCACTTAAAGTCATGAGATATTGTGAGCAAAGTCCATTTCTTGGAGTCTCTGTTGAATGACTCCAAATAAATAGACAGTTGTGTACAGACAAGAGCTGCTTTAGGAGGTCTCCTCTTCTGTGAAAAGGCACGTTTCTTTTGGTGCTTTGGAATTTTTATTATTCTAAAATTGCCTACCTCTTATAGCATGTGTTTCTGCATTTTTTTTTAAGATCATCAATTTTTAAAATGAAAACACTGTCAGGTTTTAGGAGGGGTTCAGGGTGTTCGCCTTTTTTTGATAGCTATAATGTTTCAGTTACCAGACTTATCACTATATAGATATGACGTGATTTAATCACCACAATAGCTCTAAAAGGTAAGTACTATGATTATTGATGCTTTACAGTTGAGGAAACCCTAGGTCAGGGTCAGAGACATTAAATACCTTGCTTAAGTTCACACAGCTTATGGCAGATGATGTCAGGATTAAAATCTATCGATTCCAAAACTCTCGTTCACTGTGTAATGCTACATTTTACCAGAAGTATGATGTATAAATCCTATGATAGAATAAATATTCCAGCATATGGTAAAAGGATAAGGAGATCTAGTTCTTCTATTATCTTCCCAATTGTGTTTTTTCTTCTTATAATGATAGAGTAAAGTCCCAGGAAGTGTGTTATCAGCCTTTAAACAGGTGAACTTATAAACAGTGGTTTCTATCCCATTTAAAAGACTGAGTGTAAGAATAATTGCTCATATTTATAGACTACTCATTACTGCAAAGCAGTGTCTCGTGGTTTTTTTTTTTATCCTCTTTGGTTTTTATGTATAGTCTTATGTATTAAGGGTATTATTATTCTCCTCCTAATAATGAATATATTTTATTATCTGGTTTACAGATGAGGAAACTGAGTCTCAGAGAGGTTAAGTGATTTGCCCAAAGCCACAAGTTATAGTGGAGCCTGTGTTCAGAGTTACTAGTCACTAACTCTGCAGCAAAGGGAGATTATAGGATTTTGTAGGTATCTATTCTAGTGTTTTAATTCTGGCAGTCAAGTCAGAACTAACACATTCGTTTTATTTATTTGTTTTTAATATTTGTTCATTTTTGAGAGACAAAGAGAGACAGCGTGCAAGCAGGGGAAGGGCAGAGAGAGAGGGAAACAGAATCCAAAGCAGGCTCTAGGCTCTGAGCTGTTAGCACAGGGCCCAACGCAGGGCTTGAGTTCATGAACTGTGAGATCATGACTTGAGCCGAAGTCAGATGCTTAACCGACTGAACCACTCAGGTGCCCCAGAATTAGCACATTCTTACATCTCCATTTTATTATGGAAAGAAAGGAAGGAAATGCTCAAAGTTAAATATATATTTGCCAAGATGGGTCAGAATTGTTGATATTTAACATTGACTTTGTACCTCAGTAGCTTTTCTCCCACTTTTATACGTATTTTTGAGATAAATATTCTTCTGAACTCTTAGAATCATTGAAATCTTAGAATTATTAGGATCTAACATTGACCCTTTGGTCTTAAACATAAGCAGGAGAAAGTGTGCTGCTTTTCTGCTGTTGGGTATCTCTATAGACTGTGGTGGTCAGCACTGGGGTAGTTGGAAAGAAGGGTTGGCTGGATATAGATAACCAGATTTATATGCCAGTAGATCTTGTTCTACTTGTTGGGGACCCCTGTTCTTCATAATGATGGTGCTAGGTAACCAGAAACCTACTTTTTCTTGTCTGTTGAAAGAACATTTGTGTTGAACTATATTCTTGTGTACTTACGTTGACTGTACTATTTAATGATTCTTGAGCCAAGTTAAAATATCTAGAAGTACTTGAGTCACCGATATTGGTAACGTGAAGGGTAAAGATGTATCTGTCACCCGTGCTTGCAGCTTTGATTTAGCATGTTTGCTAGCCATTTGTGAGATGATTTGCTAATATGAATATTACTAGTGGCATCTTCCACATTATAACTTCCCTTTGAAACTTGGTGCTTATTTAGGCACTTGGTTCTCAGCCCAAGGGCTCAGTTAGGATACAAAGTCAGTAATATATGATATTTAATCTTTGCTACTGATTCTTCTGAATGATCATCAAGGAATTAGTTAACTTCTGTATCTTTTTACACGTGTGTGTAGTCAGGATAGTGGCTCATAATAGTGCCATAGAGATTAATTTGTATAAACATTTGGAAAAAAAACAGGTGCCTATTATATACTTTTGTTTATAAAAATTTATTGCATCGGTATGATTTTTTGGGAAGAGGCAAAACATTTCTATCCATGCTGCTGACTTGCTGAGTGGCCGCCTACTCTGAGGGGCCTCGTTACTCCACACCTATAAGTTTCCCCTTCCCACACCTCCAAGGCAGTGGTTCCCAGCTTGTCTACAGCAACTTCCAACTGGGCCATGAGCTGATATTTTCAGTATTAATGTTTATTAATGTATGCATTTTCATTGTTGGCAGATACTAGTAACATACGATGTTAGTAAAAAACAGATTTCCCCTCATTAGTGTCTCAAGCCAAATAACCTTCCCATTAATTAATTATATGTTGGTTTACAGAATCTGTAGCCCTAACTCAACCCCCAAATCTTGGAGAAGCAACACTCTAAGTTAGTTTGCTTGAAATTTGGTTTAGAAAATGGTATGAAACATTGGTCTTAAGGAAATGTGTTTAGCATAACCTAAACACGTTTTATAAATGTTGACAAAATCTAGGAACTCCTCAGTGGTGCCTGGGAAGTCATATTAACTTTATAAAAGCAGAGTTCTCTAAGCTTTGTAGGAAGAAGCTACTTAAAAAAAAATTTTTTTTTAATGTTTTTTCATTTTGAGAGCGAAACAGAGCACGAGTGGGGGAGGGACAGAGAGGGGAGGTGCAGAAAGGGGGGCGGGCACAGAATCCGAAGCAGGCTCCTGGCTCTGAGCTGTCAGCACAGAGCCCAACACGGGGCCTGAATTCACGAACCGTGAGATCATGGCCTGAGCTGAAGTCAGACACTTACCAACTGAACCACCCGGGCACCCCAGGAAGAAGCTACTTTTTAATGCAGTTAGTTTTCTTGAGAATAACAGTAATGTATATGTAGTACTTTATACTTAGAAAATGCTTGCACAAAGATCATCATATTCGATCTTCAAAGTATCCCTGAGAGCTAAGTATGGCAGATATTGTTATCTTCATTTTTATCTTCATTTTATGTATGAGATACTGAGATGATGATAAGTGACTTGGCCAGGTATGAACAGATAGTTAGGAGCAAAGTTGGGATGTGGACCCAGACCTTTCGCCTCTAAATTTTGTGCTTTTGTCTCTATTCCATATTATCTACAACCTTGCAAAATACCTTCATTTGAATCCTGCATAAATCCTATATGGCAGTCAACCTTTTTTTAAAAGTTTGTTTATTTACTTTGAGAGAGAAAGAGAGCGAGCAAGCTGGGGAGGGGCAGAGGGGGTGGAGGGAGGTAGGGAAAGAGAGAGAGAGAGAGAGAGTGAGAGAGAGTGAGAGAGAGAGAGTGTTCCAGTCAGGTTCCACACTGCCAGCATGGAGCCCAGTGTGGGGCTCGAACTCACAAACTGTGAGATCATAACCTGAGCTGAAATCTAGAGTCGGAGACTTAACAGACTGAGCCACCCAGGCGCCCCCAGCAGTTAACTGTTATTGGAATCCTGTAACATGCCAGGTGTTTCGCTTATGGTATATCATTTACTTCCTAAAATAGTCCGAAGAGGTAATTATTTTACCCCCTTTTTCCAAATGAGAATAATTGGGGCTCAGAGACATTTGTCACAAATAAGTAACAGATCCAAATACAGTTTAGGTTTCTCTGACCCAACACCTGTCTTGTTTCCACTAAACAAAATATTGTTGCTTTCTCTAATATGTGTCCAACAGTAAATTGACTGATGGTTTGCTAGTTTTCCACTGGCCTGTGGACTGTTAGATGAAGAACTTTGTTCTGTTATATTCCTTTTTATCATATGATGGGTGAAGTGAACTTTTCCCAAAGATGTCTTTGATTTGGTTGCATGGTAATTAAGAGATTTGGATTCAAGATCTGCCATTCTCTCAGTTTGTCCTCACAAACAAAAAAATTTTAATTATACGGTCCAGATTTCATGCAGCTCTAAAATTCTAGTTATCTCAGAAGAAGAGGATTGACAAAAAGGATGGGAATCTGTTCACCTTTTTTATGAATCTCTTTTTAATTTTCAAAGTTTGATGACAGCAATAGATTTCCCAGCAATGAAAAATGCCAAAAGAGAGAGAGAGAGAGAGAGAGAGATTCTGTGACCCCAAGCGTGTCTATAGATATTGTTTATTCACTGGAAAGACATGTGGTGGGAGCTTCTGTTTCAAAGATCTTCAATTCATTTTGATAAGCAAGAGCAAAAACAAACCTTCTTTTAGCAACGTCATATGTAGAAGTCAACTCTGTCAGACTTCATTGCTTAGATTTAGGGAAAAAAATCCTCTTAGTAATTTCAGTAAATAGAAAGTTTTGATGCTTTATTACCAAAATAAGAAATATTTTATGTGAAGTTCCCATCAATTGTGATCATTCTTTATTGTCATTTTGTAATAAATTTGAGTAAGATGAACTATGTATCTAGTTCTATTTAATTAGCTTCTCTTTGGTCAGTAAATTATTGTGCTCTTTTCTCATAAAAGAAAAATGACACAGTATATTTAAAGTGGTGCCTTGGTTTCTATTAAAAGGTCATAGATTTCCCTTTATTTCTAAGTTTATGTATTTATTTTGTGAGAGAGAGAGAGCGTGCAAGTAGGGTAGGAGCAGAAATAGAGGTAGAGAGAGGATCCCAAGCAATCTCCACACTGTCAGCACAGAGCCCAATGTGGGACTGGAACCCATGAACCATGAGATCATGACCTGAGCTGAATTCAGATGCTTAACCGACTGAGCCACCAGGTACCCCCAAAAGGTCATAGATTTCTATTTGAAATTATAAAGACATTGTTAAGCATTATGTAACAACCTTCTTCTCTTATGTCATAAGGTCACAAATTGAAAAATTACTGTACAAATTTTATAATTCAAGATATATTTATTTGAAATGATGGGAGAATTTAAATTTTATTAGCCTGTGTGTATGTTCTGATTTTTGTATAGCCATCTGACAGAAATTCCTAAGCAGATTTCCTTAAAAATTATTCAAAATTTCTTTCAAAAATTTCTTTCAAAAGTTTCAAAACCTGAGGCCAGTTTTTTTTTTCGGGGGGGGGGGTGTTTATGCTATTAAAGTTTCTTTACTTTTAGCTGTTTACATTGTATGCAGCATGTGAAAACAGACAACTTAGCAGTGGGGAGGACAAATGTGGGTGCTGAGTAAACCTCAGATTTTCTTTTCAGAATGATTCTGTTTCCATACATTTGTAATGATTTATTCCTGTAATGTCTTAACTGGATTGCAGGAAAGGTAAGCTATCATATTTTAATCTCCCTCTTTTGCAATGGAAGGTATAGATAGGCAGAAAAAAGCCACCTGACAGATTGTTGTTTTGTCTTATTACCATTTTTTCTCCACTTCCAAAAAGCATTGGAAGTGACATTTACAAAAAAAAAAAAAAAAAAAAAAAAAAAAGTGCTTACAATTAAATAGTTGAACATAGAAATAAAAGGAGATCAGAAGACAAGAACGTTGAGTGTGTGTGTGCACGTGCACCGTTGTCAAGTCCTTTATTTGTCGTTTATGGAACACCCACAACGAACCCAGCACTGTGTAAGATGTTAGGAACGTAATGACAGGTGTGACAAATATATGAGAGAGATATTTGGAAGGTGTTATAGGAGCACAGACAATGAGTATCTGAAAATCAAAATTAGTTAAAGGAGGTGACACTTAGGCTGAGTCTAGAAAAATACCTGATGGATACCTAGGGGTCGAGAAGGTGAGACTTTCCAGATAGAAGCAACAGTTTATACAGAAGCCTGGAAGTAGATTAGAGAACTGCAGGTAATTCCAGTAAAGCTACCACTAAGGACACATTCATCAAGTAAGGGTTCGTAGGAGAGGCAGGAGAGGTAAAGAATGACCTAATCATAAAGGAAGTTCTTGTTGAAAGGTCTAAAGATCTACTGAAATAAGCAAATTTCTCAAAGACAAAAAGTAGATGAGACTATTGATGACTGCGGTAAAGAATGGGGATTAGGTATATGTTTTAGAAAGTTCTCTTTGAAGAGTTGAGGATAGAGAACTGTTAGGGAGTTATTACAGTAATCTAAGCAATCCATAATTAAAACTGAAACATATTGGGAATGTAAAGGGAGGAGGGAATGTGTAGGTTCAAGAAATATTTCGATGATAGACTCTACTGTTAATGGCTTGGTGGGTTGGAGGAGAAAGGGAGAGAAAGATTTAGGATAGTTTCCAATTTCTAGTTTTGACAACTGGCCAGATGATTAAACAAAGACAAATGCTGGAGGAAAAGTAGATATTGGGGTAAAGAGAGAAAAAGGAAGAATTAATTGTGACTTCCAATTTTGGATACCTACCTAGTGGATAAGACAGTAAACAAGAAACCGGCAAGGAAAATAAATATCAAGTTGTGAGAAGTACTATAAACAAGCTGTGGTGATACAAGATAATTGTGGGAGACCATTTTATAGAGATTCCTCAGAAAAGGTTTGCCTGAGGAGCTCAGCCTGCTGGAAAAACAGAGGGAACAGCAAGTGAAAAGGCTACCTGGACATAGAAAGGGGTTAGACTGGAACAGAAAAGAGGCCACTGTGGCTGGAACATAATTTGTCAGGAAGAGACTAGTGTGACATCGGTTGGAATGAGGAGGAATTCAGAGTTTGTATAAATGAAGCTATTTGCCTTATCCACTGAACAGGAGGAGAAGTCTAAGAAAATGGCACAGGGGCAGGTAGCGGGTAGGACTGTGAAGGAATCCGATTATTTCAGGGTAGTACAAGGTGGGGCAATTATATTCTACAGAAGGAGTTGAGGGATTGAGGGGAATGTGTGGAGTACTCAGCTCCAAGAGTGGGAAAGCAAACAGGGAAAGCAAACTGATGATGGAACTGGAGTAGGATTGCTGGACAGTGTCCCTGTTTGTGCTCTGTGCTTATATTTTTAAAGTAAAATCAATCAGACTGGTTGTATAATTTTCTCTACCCACTTGGAGCTTCATGGGGGCAGGTCGAGAGAATGCAAATGTTGAACAAAAGGGAAATTATCCCCATTTTACAAATGAGGAAAATGAAACTCAGAGAAGCTGAGACTTGTTTAGAGTTCTGAAAGTAGCATAGGTAGGATTTTAGCCCAAATCTTTCTGATTCCTAAGGACATGGGCTTTCCAATATAGTGTACTGCCTCCCATATGATCCACCTATTGTATTGAAGCACTAAAATTAGCTATGACATTGTTAGCCATCAAGCCAATTGTGTAGAATTATGAAAGGAGTCAAGTGCTTCCCATTACATGTTATAAGGAAGTAGATCCGTTCTTTAGGGAGAAAACAATTTATTGGCACTAAATTCTGGGAAGAATGTGCAATGTATTAAACATCATAATGAAATATAGTCATTGCAAGTTTGCAAAAGTTACGGCAAGAAATATCTTTTAACCCTTGAGAAGGGCAGTATCATAAATCATAGTTCAAAAAAAGCATTTCTGCAGGGAAGGAAACTAAAATAGTTCAAGTATATTGCTTTTTGGTCATCTGACATGATATAGAAAACCCAGAAGAATGACAGTTTATTGGTTTTAACTGTAATTTTGACAGGAGCTGGCCATTATCCAGTCTGAGGCCAAAGTCTCTGGTGAGAAAGGGCCCAAAGAGTCTGTGTTGTGTTTTGTTGATGGAAGCAAGATTCATATTCTTTAGCTGTTAGACTTACAGGAGACAGCATTGACATTTGGTTATTAAAATTAAAGTGTCTGACCTGAGTTTTTGCTGAACACAGGGGCCATCTTCCTAACAGAGTGGAACGTTAGTGTGTAAATGGACAGGACCAAACATTCCAGAAAACAGTTTTGGAATATGGTAAACTAAGCGCATTCATTTGCTTTCCCTCCCTCTCGATGACCCACTGATACGATAGTAAAGATACAGTGGTGGTGGTAAAGATAAGAGAGGGCACCATTGGAATAGCAAAGATTTTGACACAGTTCTCGAAGACACAGTATAGATAGGATTGTTTTGATGCATCAGCTAGAGTAGAGAAAAACTGCCCACCTGGCACAAAAATGGAAGAGGCTGATGTGGGGGTTTCTGGTGCAGCTCTCAGAGGTCTCAACTTGGAGTTTCCAAGTATAGAAATCAGGAACGATGGAGCAGTAATTAGGGGAGCTGGGCCTACTGGTCCATTTTCTTTTCTTTGGATTTGGACTCCCTTCCTGTAATACTTGCTCCAGCTGCTTTCTAAACATAATGGATTCTTGACCTGGTTAGGTCTCATGGGACAAGGGTTTGGCATAGAAGGTGGAACAGAGCCTGACTGTGGACTTTTACAATTGACCTAGAGGGAAAACATAAAGACAGCTCTACTTAGAAGTGAAATGCCCTAGAGTAACCCAGTCCTAAGATTGACAGTTGTCAATAATGTAACAGTACTGCCTTCTTCCAGCATGGCATATATACTCTGAAGAAAAGCCTAATTGTCTACAGGACCTACCCACTTATGCTGAGTTGGCACCCAGGAACGATGCCTTTCATGTAAATAAGTCTTTCTAGCTTCAAAGGAAACCTACACTAGTTGCCTATACTAATCAGTCTGATCACTTATTCATGGATTTGAAGGGAAAACCAAGGATCATCAGATATTTGAGGAAAACCGTATAAACAAGTCCAAGTTAAATGGAATAGCTGACCCCAAAGGAGCAGGAAATACAAAGAACAGAGAAAAACTTAAAAAAAAATTTAAATCAGCATCCTCAGATTTGACTTCCAGCCTCTGCGGAGGATGTAGAAAGGTAGTAAGAACTTCACTTCCACCCTAACAACAAGAGAAAGCTGAATAATGTACAAAATCATAGCTTTTCTTGCATCTGGAGAATTAAAGATTACAGGGCAGCCAGGTAGCCTGATAATGTAAGAAAAGATGGGCATGTCCGAGAAGAGACAGGATGTGAGGACTGACTCACCAGTGGCAGAGCATGGGAGGAAGTTGGGCCACTGTCTAAGAAGGTAAAATAATTCCACTATAATTTTTAACAAATTGCTAACCACTAAGTGTGTTCTATTGTAAGACTATAGCAGCTGTAAGCAGTTCACACCTCCTTGCAGTTTACTCTGTGTGGACCTACAATGGATATTCACAAGAAAGATTGGAGACAGGGTAGAAAATGTAGAAAGCCTCCTGTGGTTGTATAGGTCTGGAGGAAGGGGAACGGATGCTGTTGCTAGAAAGCATAACTCTTCTCTAAGAACAAAAGCACTAAGCCTCTGGAGGAAGAGCTGCAAGCCCTATGGTTTCTAGGACAGAAGTGAAGGATTGGAAGAAGAAAAAGAAAACATCATTACACTTGGGGGTGAGGCAGAAACAGTGTTGGCCCTGGACTATTAGAAACCTCCTGTCCCTAGGGGAGGGACAGTATCACTGAGAGAAAGCCCTACCCTGATACCTCAGGGCACAGGGACACATTTGAGCTTAGCTCAAATGAGATAAAAGAGAAACTCAGCTCTCCTCCCCAACCAAGATAGAAAGCCTGAAGTGTATCACTTGAGGAGAGGCAAGAGCATAGTGAGTCACTCTTACTTAGGTGCAGGTTCATAGGGCAGAACTTGTTCCCTAAATCTGAGGGTGGCACGAGTTCATTGAGCAAAAGCATCCAGCAAATCATCTCCACCATCACCACCTCCAAAAAGGAGAAGTTAGAGGAAATTTGAAGAATTTTGAAGTTGAAGGTAGCAACGAAATGGAAGCAACAAAACCCCAAACCAGCTTAGTTCCTGATTGTATTGACTCAGCCCCCAAATTAACAGTAGAAGAGGCGTGTCCTTTTCTTTCTCGGTTGTCTCATGCTCTCTGTTGCACATGATGTTGAGCCTTCAATCAAAATTTTTGAAACAAAGAAAAGCAAAAACAAAACAAAGACCCATTGTTATCCCTTCCCCTCCCACCACCACCAACAAAATGTTGTCAAGAGAATTTAACTCAAAAGAGGAAAAAAACTCAGTAGTGACTCAGATGTTGGGAATATCAGAGAGAGAATTTAAAATAACTGTGATTAATGGGCTTCGGGCTTTTATTGAAAGGTGGATAACCAGTATGGATAGATGGTAAATTTCAGCTGTGAGATGGAAACTATAAGAAACAGTCTAATAGATATGCTACAAATAAAGAACATGGTAAGAGAGATGAACAGTGCCTTTGACGGACACTCCAGTAGATTTGACACAGCTGAGAAAAGAATAAGTGAACTTGAATATAGATCAATAGAAATTACCTGAACTGACGTGCAAAGAGACTCTTTGACAAAAAACTAAGACAATTCATTACCACCAGTCCTACATTTTAAGAAATGTTAAAAGAATTTCTTCAGTGGAAGAAAAATGATACCAGACAGAAATGTGGCTCTACACACACAAAAAATGAGATCTCCAGAAATGGTTGAAGATACTATAAAGACATTTTTTCTTATTTTTAATTACTATAAAAGACAGTTGATTTTCTAATGCAAAAATAGCAGTGTTTTGGGGTTTATAACATGCATAAAGTAAAATGTGTGAAGAATGTGAGGAGTGGGGAAGGGAAGAATTGGGAGCATAGTATTTTCAGGTTTTTATACTCTACATGAAGTAGTATAATAATATTTGAAGGTAGACTTATTTATTGAAGTTATATACTGTAAACTCTGGGGCAGCCACGAAAAATTTAAAATAAAGATAAGACTGCGGCGCCTGGGTGGCTCAGTCGGTTAAATGTCCAACTTTAGCTCAGGTCATGATCTCGTGGTCTGTGAGTTCGAGCCCCACATTATGCTCTGTGCTGACAGCCCGGAGCCTGGAGCCTGCTTCTAATTCTGTGTCTCCCTCTCTCTGCCCCTCCCACACTCACGCCTCTGTCTCTCTCATTCTCTCAAAAGTAAATAAACATTAAAAAAAATTAAAAAATAAAATAAAATGGAGATAAGACTAAGCCAATCGTGAAGAAAGAGGGAATTGTAAAAAAATATTCAATTCAAAAGCATGAAGAAAGAAGGGAAAAAGGAACAGAGAATAGGTAGAATATATAGAAAACAACTAGCCAAATGGTAGATTTTAATCTAAATGTCAATGATTATATTAAGTATAAGCAATCAAAATACCTCAGTTAAAAAACTGAGATTGTTCAGATTAATTTACATTTAAAAAAACCCAACTAAATGCTATCTGTAAGGAACCCACTTTTAATATAAGGGTAGATAGATTGATTGATTAAAAGTAAACGAATGGGAATAGTACACCATGCAGATACAAATTAAAAGAAGGCCAGAGTGGCAATATTATATTAGAAAAGGAGATTTCAGAACAGTGAATATTACCTGTGATAAAGACAGATTTTACATTATGGTGGAGAGGTCAGTCACAAAAAGATATGACAATTCTAAATATGTATGAACATAACAGAGCTTCACTATATATGTGTGTGTGTGTATACATGTATATATGTATATTTACGTATATACATATATACACACACACGCAAACCATATATATACCATATATACACTATATATATACAACATATATGTATATACTACACACACACACACAGTGTTAAATGTGTGTGTGTATATAGCAAAAACTGATAAAATTGGAAGAAGAAATAGTCAAATCTATAATTAAAGCTGGAAGCTGCAACACTCATCTCTCAGTAATTCATAGAACAAGTGAAGAGAAAATCAGCAAGGATAAAGACCTTAACACTATTAACTAACTTGCCCTGATTAACAGCAGACCACCCCACTGCACACTATCAGAATATACCTTTTTATCGTACGCACATTGAACATTCGGTTAGGCCATAGTTGCTATCATAAAACAAATTAAAAAAGAATCAGAATAATGCAAAATATGGTCTCTGACTAAAAGAAATAAACTAGAAATCACTAATAGATAAATCTGGAAAATTTCAAATATTTGGTAATCGTTCAACACGTACATGGGGTGGGGGGTGAAAGTTATCAATCTGAATGTCATCTGAAATCATTAAAGATTAAGATTTGGGGAGGAATTATACTGGGGCTAAAGGAGATGAGTGGTGCTCCTTGGTTATGTTCTGTTTGGGGGGCAAAGTTACCAACATGTGGATCATTTAAATACTGGTGGGAGAGAAGAGAAGGGTACTTAGAAATATGTTGATAAAATGACTTAAGTTGGTGAACTTAGTGCTAAGGTCTAAACTGTATAATGTTCAATAATGTACTTCTTGTTCCTTCTCGCAGGAGAGGTGCAGAATAGTTGAAGGCCCCTTTTCCTGTTGGATCATAGTTCATGAAACCAAACCCCTTTGTAAGATTAGTGTGTCTGGATCTAAGATTGTTTTTCTGTGCTTCAGTATTTCTGGTGCTATCAGGCCTGGATTGTCAAGAACAGAAGATGCCCTCATTTCTTAGAGTAGGAAGATGTAAAAAGATTTTATGATCACATAAATGGACATGGAGGTTCCAGAAGTTGATGTAAATATAACAATCAGGCATATAAACACAAATACTAATCTCTGTGTAATGCTAAAGCAAACACTTAAAGGAAATTAAATGTTCTGTAATGGGTTTGGGGTTTGGGGTATCAGTTAAAATGTGGAATATTCATATAATTCACATCCACGGAGTTGAATTTTACACAGCCATTAAACATTATAACTTAGACTATCTGTCAACATGTAAAAATGCTTATGACATAATATGGAAAAATCAGAATATACATTTCCTGCACACTGTGATTGTAGCTAAAACTACTTATATTTATGAACTACGCGATAGCAGTCAAAATGCAGGTAATTTTTCCTTTTCTACTTTTTATACTCTCAGAAACGTTGTTGTATAGCATTTGTGGGTGAGAAGAAATTAACCACTTAAAAGATAGATAAACTTTATTTATTAGAGCAGTTTTTAGGTTCATAGCAAACTTGAGCCGAAGTTGCAGAGATTTCCCATATATCCCCAACTCTCACACATGCATAGCCTCCTCCATTATCAGCATCTCCCACCAGAGAGATCTGTTTATTACAATTGATGAACCTTTAGTGAATAAGCATCAACACCAGAGTCTATAGCCGCTTTCTTTTAAAATGAAGTCTGGGGATGCCTGGGTGGCTCAGTTGGTTGAGCATCCGACTTTGGCTCAGGACATGATCTCGCAGTCAGTGAGTTTGAGTCCCGCATCGGGCTCTGTGCTGACAGCTCAGAGCCGGAAGCCTGCTTAGGATTCTGTGTCTCCCTCTCTCTCTCTGCCCCCGCCCCCACCTCACGTCCTGTCTCTCTCTGTCTCTCAAAGGTGAATAAGTATTAAAAAAAAATTTTTTTTAAATGAAGTCTGAATTTTGAAATCTCATCAGGGTTTCTTGGTCAGCAATCCAGAAATCTGGAGGCAGGTTACTCTTTGACTTACTCTTTGACTCCTGCTAGAGGCTGGACTTGTGTCAAAATTGAACAAGTAGGGAAGTTTCTTCTAGTTAATTCCCCCAGAAGACCTCTATCCCCAGTTTACTTTGCCTCTGAACTCTATTGCTCTCTCATAGTCGGGGGATGGGCTCTGCGTGTTTGGTTGTGATCGAGCAGTTGTATCTGCAGTGTTACATCTGGAATTGTCTTCCTCCGTCTGTCTCTAGGAAGTGCATTTTCAACTGAGCACCTCAAGCTTCAACTCCAGAAGGAATCTCTGAATGAATTGAGGAAGGAGTGTACTGCGAAAAGGTAAATGCAACACTGAGAATAATAGTTAAGAGTGTTGAGTTTACCTTAAGGGTAGGATTTGGAAAAGCAGGATTCTGTAAAAGCTGCTGGTATTCATTTATATTCCACACACATCAGTGCCACATTCATTTATTTAACAAACATTTATGAAGCACCCTACTGAGCGTCATGCACGTGCTAAAAGTAGTTACGAGAGCTCCTAGCCTAATCAGAAATGTGAACAGTTGATCTTCTAGTTTATTTATGTATTGCTTATTTATTTTTAATGTTTATTTATTTTTCAGAGAGAGAGAGAAAGCAGGGGAGGGGAAGAGAGAGAATCCCAAGCAGGCTGGGTGCTTTCAGCACAGATCCCCACGCAGGGTTTGAGCTCACGAACCGTGAGATCACGACCTGAGCTGAAATCAGGAGTGGGATGCTTAACTGACTGAGCCACCCAGGCGCCCCTATTCTTCTAGTTTTTAAGGCCACTGCACCATGACTTAATGTTTGAATCTTCTCCTCTTCCTGTCTTCCACATGTAGTGTAGCTTATGGTCTTTTCTTCAGACTTAACTCCTGTTTAGTGTTCGTCCATTTGGATTACCTCCACAGCTCCTAGCTTGTCTTTCTAACATCAGTCTCTCCACTTTTCAGTTCATCCTCCATGTTGCTTATCAGACCTCTCCTCCTAAAATACTATTTTTACCATATTTTTTCTCCTTTTAAGAAGTCATGGTGATTGTTTTGCTTAACTTTTCAAATAACCTTCAGCAAATTGGCACTGTACAACTGTAGTTCATTTCAGTTGCTCCACAACATTCATTTCATAGGTGCTAATAGTTTTTCTCTTTATTTTTTCCAGCACATGCTTAATTTGATGCCACCTCTGTTCTTTTGCTCATGTTTACTCCCTTTTTCTGGAAAGTCATCTCATCCTACATTTTTCTTCAAGAAACCTTAGCAATTGAGCATTCAAGAATGTTAGACCTGGAAAGAACCGTGGAGATCATCTGGTCTAATCCTCTCAATTTGCAGATAGGAAGGCAAGGCTCTGGGAAGTTACTTTGACCAGCTCACAAGGAAAGCAGGACTAGATCCCTTTAACTCTTTAATGCTCTTTGCGTTACACTACTACTTTTACGTTCTACTTTGACCTACAGTTTTGCTGAATTCCTCTTTTTTTTTTTTTAATCATTAACACAATTGAGCAGGTAATTTATTCTATGGGTATTTTTATCTCATGGTCTTATTTCTTTAGTTCAAGAGAAGAGCTGCATCATCTCATGCCACACCTTAGTGTTTGTTCTTTTTATTCTATTTTCCTAATATGGCAGGCAGTAGCTGTGAGTGAAAAATAGAATACTTTTTAAAGATAATACCATGTAGATATTTCCTGAAATCAGATTGGCTTTCAGATTAAATGAGACCCTGGTCTTCTTACTGAGCCTCTCTAAATTTTTTATCCTTGTTTGTAAAATGGGTATAATAATATCAACCTAATTGAATTATTCCAATAAGTAAAGCTATTTGTAAAGCTCCTGGCATGTAGCGGTAGGTGCACAGTCAATGATTATCTGTACCCTTTACATCTCTTAGCATGATGCCTGATACACACAGTAGGCCCCAGTATATGGTTATCTTGATCTTATACTATTTAGAGATAGGTCAGGATTCATGTTAGCTATTATTCTGACTCTACTTCTGAGTTTCTGTGGCCCACTGCAGGCCATTTAATCTTCCTCTGCATCAATTATGTGGAAATAAATATTACCATGAAAACATTTTTTGTTTTAACAAATATGCTTTTTATCTTTCCTTATCAGAGAACTCTTTCTGAAGACTAATGCTCAGTTGACAATTCGTTGCAGGCAATTACTATCTGAGCTTTCCTACATTTACCCTATTGATTTGGTAAGTTTCAAATTTTCTAGGAAAAAATTTTTTTAAAGATGGTTTCTGTTTGAAATTTCCTCTCAATGAAAAAATTCATTGCTCTAGTCTTAATCATATGCTTTGTCATGAATCATTCAGAAGCTAATATCTATTTAAAAAAATAGATTTGGAATGAATTGGCATTCAGTTCCACCATTTGATTTTTTATAGCAATTTGATGGTGAAATGCACTCATTTTCATCTGAAAGAATGCCAAATAAATTTCTGGTTTCCTTATGATCTTTTTTACTCAGCCAGATTATCCACTGCCATCATTTCTTTCTTTTCTTTTCTTTCTTTCTTTCTTTCTTTCTTTCTTTCTTTCTTTCTTTCTTTCTTCCACTGCCATCATTTCTTTCTTTCTTTCTTTCTTTCTTTCTTTCTTTCTTTCTTTCTTCCTTTCTTTTCTTTTCTTTTCTTTCTCTTTCTTTCTCCCTCCCTCTTTCACTTTCTTTCTTTCTTTCTTTCTTTCTTTCTTTCTTTCTTTCTTTCTTTCTTTCTTTCTTTCTTTTGTTTATTTATTTATTTTGAGAGAGAGAGAGCACGAGGCAAGGTAGAGCAGAGAGAGAGAGAGAGAGAGAGGGAGAGAATGCCAATAGGCTCTGCGCTGTCAGCACAGAGCCGGTGACGCAGGGCTCAATCTCACTAACCATGAGATCGTGACCTGAGCCAAAATCATGAGTCAGATGCTTAACTGAATGAGTCCCCCAGGAGTCCCGCATTTCTGACGCATACATGCAGATGCATGTGTACTGCTTTAAAAATATAACTGGTAATTAATTTGTATTTGTTAGTACTACTTAGGAAATTCCTGGGGTAACTGCCAGGAGGTTAAGTTTTTGAATCCAGTTTTTTAGAGTAAATGTAAAAAGTAAAACTTCAATAAAATTAGAAAGATGAGAATTCTCTTTTAGAGAGCCAAGTCACTAAACTTGATGGCTTTATTTTCTTTTTAATGAAAAGAAATTTAAAAGACTAATTTTCTGAGGAAAGCTAATAGAATTTTAGGTTGCTTACAGAATTTTGTTAATTCCATTGAAAAATCTTCATTTATAACTATGGATTCGTGGGGATATTTTTGTAATAAAAATTTTACATGGCTTTTTGCTTGGACATGATGTTTTAAATGTTTATATTATAGAAAATTTCAAGTATATATAAATGTGCAGATGGTAGTATAATGAATCATTATGTACTCATCATCCAGCTTCAACAATTATGATAGTATTTTGTGTCCAGAACAGTATTATCTTTGAGTTAACACTGGTCTGCTTAATTCTCTGAGATTTAACTTAGGGTTTCTGTGCTTTAAACAGGAAAAGAATTAATTTCATTCTTTGGTTGTATTCACAGAATGAGCATAAGGATTACTTTGTATGTGGTGTCAAGTTGCCCAATTCTGAGGACTTCCAAGGTATTTTATTTCTTTTTACATCTAAAGATTTGGTGTATGTGATATATGGGTATGTTGCAGAGAAAAAAACAGAGATATCTTGAAGAGTTGGTTGCCTAGCAGAGGGTTTTTGGACCTTCTGTCCCTTCCCAAATGAAAGAGTCAGATTCTCTGATGGGAGACTTAAGAGGATATTTAGTTCTAATCATGGGGAAAAAATTATTGAGTTGTATATTTGAAATTTAAAAGGAAATAGTTTTTATGTGGGCTTTAAGAAAATCAGACAATGGCATTCTTAAGAATACTAATAATCTCCCTATCCTTTTGGTTTGATTTTCATGAAAGATTTGTATGTGGTTGGGAGCAGAAGCACAACCAACATTAATCTGTTCTGTTGTTATTTAGAAAATCATATGTCTGGTAACGTGAAACGTCTTTGAAAATTTAATTTTGTGACATTCCTACTACCACAGGCTCAACTTTTGTTACACTGTCATTTCTGTCCTCTTTGAACTAAGAAAAAGTTACATTAGAGATATTATAGACTGTGATTTATACTAATTGCTATATTTTAAAGTTCCTAATCTCTTTACCAGTAGGCCAAAGGAAAGAACTTCTTTTATTTGACATTTTGGTAAAGAGATTTTTTTTTTTTTATTGTTCGCAAAGTGGGTTCTTTTCCCCTAGCCTATGCAGTGCTTTGAGGCTTATTAAATAGCTTTATAGATTATTACCAAAGGTAGCATATTATGTATGTGGGAAGAAGTTATTCAAGAAGACAGCATTACAGGTTTTGTTTGGGACCTTCCTCCATTTCTTGATAAAGAAAATGTTGTTATTTATGGTCCTTTAACATTTAAGACTGATTTATTACCTACTTTGGCCTTTACAGCAACCCTTACAGCAAGTAGTTGGCACATAATATGAGTGATAAAATAGGAATGGGAAAACCTGTATTAAGTCCTGTTTCCCCTTCTAGAAACCATGTAATTTGGAGCAAGCCATCCAAGCTCAACTCAAAAGTTGATTTCCTAATCGATATCATGAACATATTGATTCATGTCCTTACCTGTTTTGCATTAATGTTGAGAAGATTAGATCTGTAAAAGCATTACATTTGCCTTATCTTTAATCCTCACAAAACAAAGGAAACCTATAAAGAAAGTGGTATAATCTCATATTACATAGCATGTAAATGAGCTATTTATTTAGTTAGTGACTTGCTCAAGACCACAAAACTAGGTAACGATCTATCCCGGATTTGTCTGGTTTCCATTGTAAAATGGTCCTTCTAATCTCCATAAGTCATGGAGATGTGTTTTGGTGTTAATTTTAGGCAAGTTATGGTGTCCTGAAGGCCATAACACATCTTTTTCCTCATTCGTTCATTCGTTCAACAAACCTATTGAGTACCTTGAGCCTTGTGCCAGGTTCTGGGGATATAGAGCAACGATCAATTGGGAAAAGTACTAATTGAGCACACCTATATGCCAAGCACTGTGCTGGATTTTGAGGGTATAATGATAGAAGAAACAAGTATGTTCTCTCCTTTCATGGAGTGTACAATCTTTTAAGGGAGACAACCAATAAGAAAATAAGTATTTAACAAGTATTTAATAAAGGAATATGTTATTATAGACAGTAGGAGAACCTACTTTAGAGAAAGCAGTTAGAGAAGGCCTCTCTGAGAAGAAACATTGGACAGAAAATTTGAAGGCTGAAAGGATCCAACTCTCTGCTACATCTGGGGGAAGAGCTTTCCTCGAAGAGGGGGCAGCAAGTACAAAGTTCACGATGGAGCAATGAACTTGATATATCTGAAAAAAAAAATTCAGGGTAGGGGGTATGGGAGAAAAGACCTGTATTTTGGACAAATCATATAATCCCTCAGCTTAATTTCTTCACCTATAAAATGGGTAATATCTACATTCTCATTTATTGTGATGACTGAATGAGATAATAATACTTGAAAGAGCTTTGCATATAAGGTACTCATGTAAATGTAATGGGAATTGGTTGTGAGAGAGAGGAGGGAAAGGGAGGAAAGTAGGAGAGAAAGAAGGAAAGACCAAAAAGACCAGACCTGTGTGACTGGAGAGTAGCGAGCAGGAGGAAGGTAGGAGGAGGTCAGCCAAGGCCTAGAGGCCACCGTAGGGCGTTTGTGTTATTCTCAGTGGAGTGGGAAAACCCTGCAGGGCTTTAAGAGAGGGATGACATGAGCTGATGATATAATCAATCTTCGATTCTATTTTTGTGTTCTATAAAGTATTCTGTTTCCTAGTTTTTCACAGCTTTTGCCAGCTCTGTCTTCCTAGTATGTCCAACAAGCTGAGTCTATTTTTCCCACCCTTTAAATAATTAGTTTAGCTTTTTGGTGCAGTTTGCTGAAAATGAAATGGGAGATAAAATGAAACAAATGTGTAAATTTTCACTCTAAGGCCCTGTTCGCTCCCTGTGATGCCTCACAATCAGAAATTTTAAGAAGCACATATGGTAGTGTTGGACTTTAAAATCTTATGTTAGCATTCTGCAAGGCACTTCCATATTCTCAATTCACTGAATGTCTTGTGTTGTGTCACCTGCTGGGCCAGGTGCTGAGAGTGTGCAAAGATGAGTAGGACATTGATCCTACCTCAGTGGGCTTTCGGTCCAGGTGAGGCCATTAAACTTGTAATCAGAGCCATCAAGACATATTTATTGATTTCATACCCTGTGTCAGGCACTTTGAAGTTTATAGTAGGTACCCAAGATTCAAAGAAGTGGAAATACTCAGTGCCGTCAGGAGGGGATCGTGAAAACCTTTACAGGGAAGATGGTGCCTGAGGTGTCTTAAAAGATGAAATAGTATTCCCCTGGTGAGAGAAGGGTAGGAGGACATTTTAGATTGGGAGAGTAGAGAAATATGGTAACATGGAACATCATGCGTGGTGCTTCTTGTTTATTTAATTTTCACAACTGTGAGAATGAATTCCTTCTGTGAAGGAAAGAATTACACTCAATTTTTATTTTTTTTTTTAAGACAAGAAAATTGAGGCTCAGAGAGATTAGTTAATTTTTCCAAAGACTCATACTAGCCAGTAGCAGAGCTAAAGTCATTCCTGGTCAGTCTGGTTTTAAGGTCCGTATTATTCCTGTCATGGTGCCGTTTTTGTCCTTGTTTTGAATAATAACCTCTTCCAAACTTCTGACAGCTTTTTAGTGTTCTGTAACAGCTGCATTCTTGGTCATTCTCTCGTAAGGAACTCCAAACTGGTTCTTCTGTGATATTTGTGAGAGACTTTGCTGGGATAGACTTTACAATGCCCGGGTCGACACTGTTTGGGAAACCCTACTGTAGTGGCCCAAACTTTATTG
The DNA here is from genome assembly GCF_024362965.1 of Panthera pardus. NCBI lineage: Eukaryota > Metazoa > Chordata > Mammalia > Carnivora > Felidae > Panthera > Panthera pardus. Next base: position 59,288,779 of record NW_026526677.1, read on the forward strand.
TTCTTTTCTAAATGGGTAAGTTACTGTTAGAGTATGCCAAAGAAGCCTGGACACCGTGGGAGAAAGTTGTCTGGTGAAGGGTATTCATTTGAGTTCCATTGACAGACATTTCTCGTTTAAAAAAAAAAAAAAAAAAAATTGTTTGTGTGTGTTTTTAAGTAATCCATAACACGAGAGCCTTTTGTGGTAATGAGACCCAGATTTCCTTCTGTGTCTGTATTCCTTTATGCAGGCATGATTTCTTGGAAAGGAGAGACCATATGTCAAACAGTGTCTCATTGAGAACATGGAATGATTCCATAGATGCTGTGGCAGTGATTAGAGTCTTAAATATTTTGTCCTGTCTGGATCAGTGAGTGCTTGGTTCCTTACCAAATCAGCTGCCTCAGTGATTGGGAAGGCAGGATGGTAAGAGCTTTTAGATCACTTATTTGTACTTGGATGCATTTGAATATTAATAGTTTGTCCAACATATAAGTCAAAGGGGCATTTGAATCAATTTATAGTATTGTCATGGCCATTGTGGGTTGATGGTATTTATTATCATAAAAATGACACAAAAACTGCTGCTCTGAATAACTATTCACGTTTGAAAAACAAATCAGAAATTATTATTATGAGGAAACTGCAGATTTTTGTTTTGGTTTTAAGCCCCTGAAAGCATTGTTTAAATTAAGCTCTTTTTCACACACCTGAGTCCTACAGTTTATTCCTGTTCTCTCTGAACCCTTCCACTCCCCCTCCAACTCCTTCTCCCCAGCAAGCCTATCATCTGTAACCTTCCTAACCCCGAGAGCGGCATAAGGAACGCAAACCTCTGCTCTGCATTAGGTGTTAGGGACGTCATTAATGCTTACTGGAAAAGCACACCCCCGAGAGCCAGGTTTTGGCTTTGGCAGGTAAAACGTCTTTTAGATCTTGGAATGCTGGAAACCTTAAACCTTTTGGTTTTTTAGCTAAAGTGATTGGCAACAGAAAGTGACATCTGAGGTTCGTGGCCAGCAATAGCCATAATTAACCACATGAGCTCACATTTTCCCACTGGAGGTTCAGTGGTCTTGGGGTGATGAAAGTGACTTCCCTACCAGGAGGTGGTTTTCCTTTTGAGGGTATTGGAATACCCTTGGGCCCTGTAATGCCTCACCCGTGGTCCTTTTAAAATGCTTTTTAATATAAAGCTTCAATATTGGAAATCCAACACCGTGGCGTTTAACAGTGAGGCTATGACGGAGCACTGTGGCCTGGAATGGAAACAACCTAGGGTTTTTAATAGGCGGAGCGGGGAGTCTTGTGGTGGAAACAATGGTGAGTGTGAATAACCAGAATCAAAGCCGATTTCCAATTTTAGCGAGTTTTCGGCTTTTGCTGTTTCTTTTTGGATTTTGATTTGCATGTGTAGGCTTCTCATAGAGATGCCTTTTTATCTTTAAATTTAAGCAAAATCGTTTTGATCATTGAAAAGAGGTGCTGTTAGAAGACTAGTTTTTGTTCTTTTAATAGATCCGTGGATGTGGTCTCAAAATTTACAAATGCAATTCCTTAGTATTATTAGCCTTTCAGTAATATGGAAAAATGTAGATGCTTGTGTGTTTAGCGTTGGATAGGTTTTTTTTAAGCATTCATGGTTTGCATTTGACCTGTTTGGAAGGCTGGTTAAGAGGCCTGCTGCTGCTTTCTAGAAGTTTGCAAATTCTTTTCTGTCTGGCCTCATAGGAAGGGAAAAGCTTAGTGTAAAGCACATATAAAAAAGTCCAAACTTAGCGTAGTATTATACTTCATTACTGTAAGTTGTCTGCTTCCTCTTCTCTCACTTCAGAAGAAAGTTCTTAAAGACCAGGTCCTTTTACTGATAGAAATATTTTAAATTCGATAGGCCCTACCCTTTACAGAAAGCGGAGGCACAGGATTCAGTGACTTCTCATAGACTTCAGTATCCTAGCTGTGACTCCAGGGATAGGTATTTTAAGGGCGGGGGGGGGGGGGGTATATACAGTTCACCCTCTTATTTTATCACTCATGGATTTTATCTGTAGGACTCTGATCAAGTCACTTATACAGTCTGAATTACATTTTTTTCTCATCTCTAAATTGCTGGCATCAGATTCAGTGATTTGAGATTCCTCCTAGCTCTAACATTATATGATGATTAAATTATAATGTGGTGAATTTACAATGTAGTCTAATGTAATTTTAGTCTCTAAGGTACTGTGGTATCCAGATTTCAACACAAGTGTTATAGGACTCAAGGTACTTGCATGGGATTGGGGCAAGAGGACATGGTCTCTAAGAACAGTTAGGATTCTCGTCAGTTAGGGCATGACTCAGTAGTCAGTTGAAATGAATGCTGGTTCATTTTCTTCAGCAGTTTGATTTGAGAGAACATCAAATTTTAGTTGAGAAGCCCATTCTCAGTCAAACACTTGACAAGTCACAGAGAACTCGGTGTCCTTTGCCCTTGTAAGAGAAGTGTGAAGAAACTAAGGTGATACAAGTGTGTCATATGCTTGGTACATTCTAGTGCCCAAGTTAAATTGTTATGTGTTCCACAGTAAACTTCTGAGACAGTATGGTGGAGTGCTTAAAGACAGAGGCACTGGTATCAGGCCAGCCCGTATGGTGTTACTGTGTTACTTCAGACGGGTTCAATAACTTCTTTGACCCTTAGGTTCTTCATCTGTGAAACGAACGAAATAGCATATAAAAAGATACCCAGTTTCGTAATTGCTGATGAATTAATGACTATCATAAATAAAAGTACTATAGTCAGTTCCTTGCAGAAGAAAGTATACAGTGAATGTTACCTGTTTTTGTAGTATACTCAAAAAGAAACAAAGAATCCGCTGTGGTAGTCAGTGGTGGAGAATGAAATGATGAATAGATGACTATAGTGGCATTCCTACAACAAGAAGGTAGTACTTGGATAACTAAATATAAAAAGAACGTGAAAAAATACCACTAATAGTTGAAGTTAAAGATACCTTTAGAAATCAAGCCAAGGTCATCTCAATTATTTCAGCCTTTTCTCTAGCTAGAGATATTCTAGATTATGTGTTAAGCCTTTTAGAGGTGTGTGTGTGTGTGTGTGTGTGTGTGTGTGTGTGTGTGTGAACTTTTAAAAGTATTTTGGGAAGACTATATATCAAACAGTTACTTTTTTGTTCCTTCTGGGGCAAACTTGAAACGTTTTCCTTTATTACTCTCTTCTGAGTACCTGGTGATTATTATCCTTGGTAGGTAGTAGCAGAAGTCTAGATGGTGAGTTAAAAATGTTGGGGCACCTGGGTGGCTCAGTTGGTTGAGTGTCCGACTTTGGCGCAGGCCATGATCTCATCATTTGTGAGTTCGAGTCTCAGGTTGGGCTCTGTACTGACAACTCCGAGCCTGGGGCCTGCTTCAGATTCTGTGTCTCCTTCTCTCTCTGCTCCTTCCTCGCTCGTGCGCTGTCTCTCTCTGCCTCTCAAAAATAAAGAAATGTTAAAAAAATGTAAATTATTTGTGACTTCTTTTTTTTTTTTTAAGTTTATTTTCTTTTGAGAGAGAGAGCATGCGCATACGGGGGGAGGAGGGGGTGGTGGGGGAAGGCAGAGAGAGAATCCCAAGCAGGCTCTGCACCGTTAGTGCAGAGCCCTATGCAGGGCTCAAACTCACAAACCATGAGATCATGCCCTGAGTCCAAAACAAGAATCAGACACTTAACTGGGCCCCCCAGGCGCCCCTATCTGTGACTTCTTAAAAGATAGATGCTTATGTTTGACCGTTGGGTACATACATTTTTGCCCCAACAGTTGCTTCTACCTAAATTGAATCAATAAGATATAAACTGTGGTTTTTGGACTTTTACTTTCCTTTTTAAAATATTTTTCCTCACTATCCTGTTTCTAACTTCACAGTCTTATTTATGCAACACTGTCTCGTAGATAGAAAATACCCTGTAAGGATGCATTGTGCCATTTCACTTCACCTTAGACTGAATAATTTGTACAATAGTACAGCAGTAGAACTATATTGCTTATAAAGTTGTTAATGAATAAAATGTATAATGCTCATGTAGTGTACTATGATTGAACCTCTGAAACTAATTTTCACATTTTAACAGACCAGGTATTATTTCTGTCTTTAAAAATGCCAGGAAAGTAATGGATATTAGAGTGTATTAAGAACTCTTAAGATAAACATGAAATATCAATCTCATCACATTAATTATTGGGCGGTAGTTTTAAATACAGTAAGTGAAATTTCAAGTCTTGTTAATATGTTTAGATTTATTTAAAAATCCTATAATTTAGATGTGATTAATATTTTATTTACTAGTTATTTCTTATAAAATCTCTTGAAATTGATTATGATCTATTATATACATTTATAAGGTAAATAGTTATTTTCTTTTCCTCTGCTTTTGAATTTACAGCAAAAGATGATGGAAGCATTGCTGTTGCCCTTGGTTACACTGCACATTTGGTCTCCATGATTTCCTTTTTCCTACAAGTGCCCCTGAGATATCCTATAATTCATAAGGGATCTAGATCAACAATCAAAGATAATATCAATGACAAACTGACTGAAAAGGAGAGAGAGTAAGTATCTTTTTTTATATACTTTTAATGTAAGCCAGTTTGAAACATGGAATATATTAAAAATATAAAATGTGACCTAGATTGTGATTTTTTATATATCCTTTGTGAAGTGCTTCATTTTAAAAAATATATATATATTTTTTATGTTTTATTTTTTTATATTTGAGAGAGAGACAGACAGACGGAGCACAAGCAGGGGAGGGGCAGAGAGATGGAGAAAGAATCTGAAGTAGGCTCTAGGCTCCGAGCTGTCAGCACAGAGCCCGCTGCGGGGCTCAAACTCATGAGCAGTGAGATCGTGACCTGAACCAAAGTCAGACGCTTAACCGACTGAGCCACCCAGGCGCCCCAGTGCTTCATTTCTTTTAAATAGAATGTGGTTATTCATTTAGATTATAATAAATCCTACACTTCTTAAAATTGCTAATGATAGCAAGATTGACTCATTTAATTTGCTTTTGTGAGAACAAGTGTTATATACTCTGCATATTCTCATGTAGAACCTAGTGCTTGCTAGTCAACAAGTGAAATGATTAAAGATTTGTCAGACAAGCAAGAAAAGCATAAAAGACTCAGCAGTAGGTTGTACATGTCTGAAAAGTAGATTAGTGAACTGGAAGATAGGTCAGTAGAAAATATCCTGACCAAAGCACAAATAAAAAAAAAAGATGGATTATATAGAAAAGTGCTAGACTGACATAGGACCCAATAAAAAGATACATATAATACATATACATACAATACATATAATACATATAATTGGGGTCACAGAGGGGGAAAAGAAAGCATAGAGAGTAATAAATGTAATATTTAAGAGTTAATGACAGAATTTCTCAAATTTGACGAAATGTATCAAGCTACAAATTCTAGAAGCATTAACTGCAACTCGAAAGTACAAAGCAAACATACTTAAGGAAATTATATTAAAACAACTGAAAACCAAAGACAAAGTGAAAATACTGAAAGTAGTTAGTAAAAAAAAAGACAAATTAGCATCAAAAGAGCAACAATAAGACTGAAAGCTAATTTCTCAGTAGAATCTTTAGGAACCATAAAAGTGATACAAGGACATTTTAAAAGTACTATAAAACAGGAGCGCTTGGGTGGCTCAGTTGGTTAAGCATCTGACCTCGGCTCAGGTCATGATCTCATTGCTTGAGGGTTCAAGCCCTGCTTTGGGCTCTGTGCTGATACCTCAGAGCCTGGAGCCTGCTTCAAATTCTGTATCTCCCTCTCTCTGTCCTTCCCCTGCTGATGCTTTGTCTCTCTCTCTCACTCTCAAAAATAAACATTAAAAAAAATTTTTTTTAAATGTTTAAGTACTATAAAACAATACTGCCAGCTTAGAATTCTATACTAGGTGAATATTTCCTTCAAAAATGAAGGCAAAAATAAAAGATGTTTCAGACCATCAAAATTGAGAAAATGCATCCCAGCAGACTGTGGTAAGGGAAATGCAGGTGCTAAAGTCAGAATAAAAGTAAACATAGCACAGAAACAAGGAAATATGGAAAAGAACAAAGACAACAGAAAGGGTAAGTGTGAGTACATCTAAATTAATTTTGACTACAAAACAAATAGTAGTTGTTATGCCCAGAATTCGTGATCCCCAAAGACCACTAGGGAGCCGAGTCTGATGCAAAAGCAAAAGAGCCTTTATTCGAGCTAGCTCAGCTCAATCCCCTACCTGCACACAGTGGTGAGATACCGGGGAGAGAGAGTGAGTTTCAAAAGGACAAAGGTTTTATTGGGGCCTAGGGGCAGTTGGTGAGGTAATGGCTGTGGCCTCAGCCAATTGGCTGGGGAAGGGTCCGAGTCCTGTTAGGCAGGTGGGGGCGGGGGAGGGTTACTCAAGGGGAGGAGGTGTGGTCAAGGTGAAGGACACAGAACAAGATGGAGTCAGCCGGCATAGGCCTGCCCTTTCAGTAGTGTCATAAAATATGAAATACATACATATAAAATATATGTGAAATTATGCATGTTGGAAAGTAGAAATGGAGTTAAAGTTTTCTAAGATTTTAAAGGAGGGTAAAGATCCTACTTTATAGAGGACTAATCAAGGATCATGTCATAATCTCATAACCACTAAAAGAATTGTTACGTGTAGGCAAAAAATTAATAGAGGATACAAATAGAAAATGTTTTAAATACAGTACTTGATTAATCCAAAAAAGGGAAGAAAAGAAAAGAAAATGAACATTGAACAAGTGGAACAAACAGAAGACAAATAGTAAATTTGTTCTTATGAACCCAGACTTAAATTCTGCAGTTGCAGTAAATTTTAAATGTTATTAATGTACTACTTAAAAATAAAGATTCTCAGGCCGATTGAAAAAAACTACACTTACCCTGCTTGCAAGAGATACCTCAAATATAAGGACACAGAAATAATGAAGATAGAAGAGTGAATAAAGACATATTATACAAATACTATCCATATGAGAGCTAACTACACTAATATCAGACAAAATGAAGTTTAAGGCAATTTAAATAAGTGAGATATTTTATTTTAATGCTGTCAGTTATGCGCACACACACACACACACACACACACACACACACACACATCCCTAGAAGCATGACTTCAAACATATAGACAGAAATTCACAGAATTTCAAGGAAATCCACAATTATAACAGAGGACTTTATATTTCTTTTTATTAATTATTATAGGAAGCAGATAAAATAGAATCTAAAAGACTTGAACAGTGCAATAAACTAGACCCTAGTTATGGCTGAAGAATACTGTACCAACAGCTGTAGGATACATTCTTTTTTAGATATACATGAAACATTTACCAAAATTGATTATGCTGGGCCTCAACAAATTTCGAGAGATTTAAATAATTTACAGTATATTTACTGACCACAGTGGAATTTACTAGAAATCAATAATAAAATCCCTAAATGTGTGGGTGTTATACTCCTGGGCGCCTGGATGGCTCATTCGGTTGAACGTCCAACTTTGGCTCAGGTCATGATCTCGCGGTTTGTGAGTTCGATGCCTGCGTCGGGCTCTGTGCTGACAGCTCAGAGCCTGGAGCCTGCTTTGGATTCTGTGTCTTCCTCTCTCTGCCCCTCCCCCACTTGTGCGCACTGGCACATGCTCTCTCTCTCTCTCTCTCTCTCTCTCTCCCTCTCCCCCTCCCTCAAAAATAAACATTTAAAAAAAATGTTTTAAAAAAACAGTGTAAAACCTGTAGGTCAAAGAAGAAACTATAAAAGAAGTTTGAAATTATTTTTGAACTGAATGATAGTAGAATGTAGCATATGAAAGCTTGTAAGGTGCAACTAAATCTGTGCCCAGAGGGAAATTCATTTCCTTAAATGCGTGTAGTAGAAAAAAAAGAAAGATTTACAAATCAGTCATCTGAGTCTTCTAAGTCTCATGAAACCACTAGAGAAGGAAGAGTTCATTAAGATCTAAGAAAGTTGAAGGAAGGAAAGAATAAAAGAAAGAGCAGAAATTAAATGGACAACTGAACAATGGAGGAGAAAAATACAGGCAAAAGTTTTAGCCCTGAGAACTTTTGAGAAACAACTGAGAAACACCTAAGCCCTTAGAACTAATTCAGAAAGAGGAGATGGCAAAACAACTAGTATAAGGGGAAAAAAAGATGTCACTATAGATATACAGACATTAAAAGATAAGATGATCTTATGAAAAACTTTTTGCTTATCAATTTGAAATTCAAATGCAATCAGCTACATTTCTAGAAAAACACAACTTTCCAAAACTGATATATGAATGATTGGAGTTGAGAAGACAACTGCACTTGGCTAAAGGGAAGTGGATAATAGATGATTCTAGGTAACTTATTCTCAACACTGGCTGTGCGTTATTGTCATCTGGGGAGGCTTTAAAAATGAGCTCCTGACCTCTACATTTCTGACTTCTTCCCCAGAAATTCTGATTTAGTTAATAGGGCCCAAATATGAGGTATTTTTTTTAAGCTCCTGAAGTGATTTTAATGTGCAGTCAGGCTTGAGAACAACTGTTCTAGTTTGAGAGACTTTTGTGTTCATAGACATGAAGAAATGAAATACCCTCCACTGTATTTAGGAAACTGCAAGAGGAGAGGCAGAAAATGTAGGCACCAAATGGAGGAATTTAATATTACATCTGGTAAAACAATGACCCTCAGGTTTTAAGTAGAGGGCATGGAACACTGTATAGTTTAAATCAGTGCCTTTTATTTTTAAAAAATTTTAAATTTTTTTTTATATTTACAGTGAGAGAGAGAGAGAGAGAGAAAGTACAAGTGCGGGAGAGGGGCAGAGGGAGAGAATCTTAAGCAGGCTCCACACACAGCACAGAGCCCGATGCGGGGTTTGATCCTACAACCCTGGGATCATGACCTGAGCAGAAATCAAGAGTCAGACATTCAAGTAATGGAGCTGCCCAGGCCCTTTACTTTTATTTTTTAATTATGTTTATTGAAGTATAACTAACATTACAGTGTTGTGTAAGTTTCACAATATACAATATAATGTACAATTGTACAATGTACAATATAATGATTCAACAATTCTATACATTTCTCAGTGCTCAAGATAAGTATACTCTTAACCCCCTTTATCTATTTAGCCCGTCCTTCACCTCCCCTCTAGCAACAACCACCAGTTTGTTCTCTGTATTTAAGAGTCTGTGTTTTGCTTGTCTCTTTTTTTCTTTGTTAATTTGTTTCTTAAATTCCGCATATGAGTGAAATCATATAGTATTTGTCTTTCTCTGACTGACTTATTTCACTTAGCACTGTATTCTATAGGCCCATCCATGTTGTTGCAAATGGCAAGATTTTATTTTATTTTTTTGTAGCTGAGTAATATTCCATTGTACATATATATACCACATCTTCTTTATCCCTTCATCTACCAGTGGACACTTGGGTTGCTTCCATAACTTGGCTGTTGTAAATAATGCTGCAGTAAACACAGGTGTGCATATATCTTTCAAATTAATGTTTTTGGTTTCTTTGGGTAAACATCCAGTGGTGGAATTACTGGATCATATGATATTTCGATTTTTAATTGTTTTGAGGAACCTCCATACTGTTTTCCATAGTGGCTGTACCAATTTGCATTCCCACCAACAGTGCATGAGGGTTCCTCTTGCTCCATATCCCCACTAACACTTATTTCTTATGTTTTTGGTTTTACCCATTCTGACAGGTGTAAGGTGATACCTCGTTGTGGTTTTAGTTTGCATTTCTCTGATTATTAGTGATGTGGAGCATCTTTTCATGTGTCTCTTGGCCATCTGTGTGTCTTCTTTGGAAGAATGTCTGTTCAGATCTTCTGCCCATTTTTAACTGGATTATTTCTGGTTTTTGCTGTTGAGTTGTAGAAGTTCCTTACTTATTTAAAATTTTTTTTTTTTAACGTTTATTTATTTTTGAGACAGAGAGAGACAGAGCATGAACAGGGGAGGGTCAGAGAGAGGGAGACACAGAACCTGAAACAGGCTCCAGGCTCTGAGCTGTCAGCACAGAGCCCGATGTGGGGCTCGTACTCATGGACCGTGAGATCATGACCTGAGCCGAAGTCGGACGCTTAACCGACTGAGCCACCCAGGCGCCCCTTCTTTACTTATTTTAGATAGTAAACCCTTACCAGATATGTTATTTGCAAATATCTTCTCCCATTCTGTAGAATGCCTTTTTGTTTTGTTGACGGTTTACTTCCAGGTTTTGTTGATGGTTTACTTTTTATTTTGGTGTAGTCCCAGTAGTTTAAGTTTGCGTTTGTTTCCCTTGCTTGGGAGACATATCTCAAAAAAATGTTCCTATGGCTGATATCAAAGAAATTGATTGATTACGGCTAATATCCTATAACAGTTTAGTTTGAATTGATACCAGCTTAACTTTAATAGCATGCAAAAACTCTGCTCCTCTATACCTCTGTCCTCCCACCTTTATGTTGTTATTGTCACAAATTACATCTTTCTACATTGTGTGTCCATAATACTGTCTTTTTTATTTACCTATGCAGTTATCTTTACTAGTGTTATTTCTTTGTACAGCTTTGCGTTTGTCTGATGTCTTTTCTTTTCAACACGAAGGCCTTAGCCTTTGCTTCTTGCTTGCAGTGAGCCTAATGATCAGCCAGAGCTAAAAGCCTGGAGTCTTCTCAGGTCTTTCCTGAGTGTGCATCCTATTCTGGGCATGTACATATCTTCTGTCTTCCCCAGTATATATGGGCTCTTTTGAAAATACTGATTTCTTGCAGAAACTCTCACCAGCTTTACCTCCCAGGCTTAGACAGTCTGTTGCGTGTCTCAGCCCTAATCTTTTGCACAAGGAGGCTGTGGGATTTGTTTGCCTGACATCTTGAACAATGTCCCCTGCCTTTCACCTCTGAGTGAGCAGTTCTGACTAGGCAAAACCAAGGCAAGTGCCTTACATTAGCTCTTCAAGTAGCCCCCAGACAAGATAGGACAGACAAACATAAATTATTTTAGAATAAAATCTGGTTGGCTCCCTCATTCACTGGGGATCAAGGTCCCACACTAGCAGGCTGCTGTTTTTACCACTGCTCAGTTGGGGAGGGAGTTAGGAACAGTATAAGTAGAAATTCCGTGAAGCTTTTCTCTTGATTTTGATTTTCCTTTTCTTTGATTCGTCGTTCAGCCTGTTGTTTTACACTCTTGACTTTTTCCAGAGTTTTAGTAAAGTTGATTCTAACAGTTTTTGCTTTAAAAAAAAAAAATTTCTCTGGAGGGACAAGACCTTAGATCTATCTCCTCCTCCATTTTTATGACATCATTCCATTTGTTTAATGGTGAAACACATTACTAATTAGCAATAAAGAGACCCATGATTTTAATTAAGCATGAACATGTAAGATCACCTTGTAGTTTTGAGAATGATCACCCCTCCCAACCTTCCCTAGGTTCCATATTAAACAAATATCTCTAGGTTTTTACCAAATTTGTATATGGTGATCTGACTGAAAATATTGGTTATGTAGAAAAAGCACTTGGGGAGCTTGAAGGAAGGGTGTCCTTCTAAATAATACACTTTCTCCAGATCAGCTGCACACTTTAATTTGTGAAGAAGCAGCTTAACATGTGGGCAACTCCATGTAGTATGCCCCAGTGTGAGAAGTAGCAATGATTTGTTTATCCTAATTTATTTTCCTAAGTAATTTGGGAAGGTGAGCTAGATTTAGGTGATTGTGTTACCCGTTTCTTTGGAAGCCACAAGAACCACAGGAATTGCATTGTGTTTTACCTCTGTCTTCCCCCTTTACAGAAACATATATTGTATTTTACTGATTCTAATATAAATATTTTTGACATTTTGATATTGCTAAAAATGAGGTGTATCTTACAATCAATGGCATGCCATATTATGATTGAGAACATTTACCTTGCTGTCTCAGATTTTATAAACTATCAAATATTTTAGGTGACTTTAATGAATTTTAGTAAAACTTCATATCCTTTTTGGAACAACACAGATATACAAATAAACATAATAAATAAAAGTAAATTAACTGATTGTGCTTGTTAATTGGATCAACTTCTCAGTTATTCCTAGCCTGGATCACTGAAGAGCAGATTGGCCTGGGTTTCTTTTTTCCTGAGTGTGTCAGTGTTGATGTAAACCTTCCCAGGTTATTAGGTGGAATCAGGGCTTCGGGGGAGATGGAAAATAGGAACTGAACGGCTCATTGGATATATTATACTTGTAATCGGCCTAGGAATCCTCAGCCTCTTCGCCCTGATTACCTGCCTTATCTGCTTATTGGCAGGTGAGATAGTGGAGTTCAGAGTCCTATTTAGCCAGTTTTGCTGGGCAGGTGGCGGAAAACTAGTTCTTTCCTTTGGTCTGTTCGAAACACAGGTTTGGACTGATGCCTTGCCTAAGCTATTATTGTGCACCTGCATGCACACTATAAAGGGAAACTCTGAAATCTTTGCTGCATTCATTTTGAGACTCAGACCACAAACACGAAGGAATGTAACCAGAGTCCAGCCATAGTGTTCTTTTACCCTTTATTTCTTCTTTCACTGAAGACTGAAAAGTAGGTTTTAAAGTGGTTTTTGAAATGAAATGTGTTAGTCATTGTTATTTTGCTACTCAGTTGTCTGCTAGATGATACATTCCAAGTGGATTCCTTAAACAATCATTTGAGATAGGACATAGCTGGTCAGAGCATATGGCTTTTTCAAGCCCTCAAAAAATGTCTTCGGGTTTTTGTTTTATTCTCAGAAGGAGTGATATAATTGGCAGGCACTTTTGAAACTTCCTGACGTGTCCACGACAAGGCTTTTATGAATCTCTAAAAGATAGATTAACTATTTTTCTGTAATGGAATTATTGGAACCTTAGAGACATGTTAATGCTGCTTTTCCCATTTCCTTGATTATTTTGTTCTATGTTTATCCCTATGGAAGATCTTGGCTGGAACTCTAGGCATTGCGTTTTTTACCTGGCTGATTCTGATTTCTTTTAGAGACAGAAATTTTAGAGTGTAAAGAAATTTTGATGTGTCCAAAAACAGATAATATTGGGCCCAGATCCTAGTCATTGCATGTGGGTGGACCTGATGCTCATGAGAGAAGGAATGGTCTGTTTTAATGATCTAACACGTTTTCTGTGACCGAATGCATAGGGCAGTCGTATATGTAAAGGAGCTGGCCAGACAGGTTCCAATCCTGTGACTAGAGTCTTTTATTTTTCTTACAGACACCTTGGCATGTCTAGATGTTTATAGAGCTCCCCCGTCATCGTAACTAGATTGCATTTTGCCAGGAAGGAAGAGACAAAGGAATTTGCAGAGTGGCCGTGAACTGAGTGATTTCCTATCTCTATATTCTTTCAGCCTGCTTTTTGGCTCAACAACACTGACTTGCTAAATAAATGAATGGGAATTTTTCTAATGGTGTCCTTGAAGCAATTAGGATACCTTGAACATTGCTTGCAAAGAAGCAAATTCTCTATAGAAATAGTGACAGGCACCTGTGCTTTCATTGCTATAAAGCTTACATTGAAAACATAAATGTTTTCTGAACGCTGTACTTCTGACTCTTCATTTCTATTATTACCTGCTTCAGGCATACTTAACCACCTGCTGACACATCTTGTGTTAAGAATTATAGACTCTTTCCTATAAAAATCTTCAGCTTCTGTTTGTTAATCAAGCTGTTTTAATGCAGAGAGTTCAGAAATGGTTGCTGTTTTCACTAAATTAGCATCTGTTTGCTTTCATAGCATCCAATTAAATCGGATGGCCTCCTTCCAGAAGGGGAGATTTTCACATCATGCTTAGGCTTCAGTGCTATGGCTTTAATTTTCAACTCTTCTACTGTTTATCCTATAAATTAGAACATTCTTTATAACCTTTCATCTTCATTTTATTATAGGTTGTTGCTCAGATGCTGGCATTTAGAGCACTCAGTACCCTAGACCTCAGACCTTTAAATTTCAACAGTGAGTGTGATGACTGGAGGCAGTGGGTGGACCAAATACTTTGGCATTTTTAAAAAATTTTTCCTTGCTGTGTAACTTAAAAGTATAATCAAACAAATAATTTTCAGGGCGACTAATATTACTGAAATGAATGAAATTATTTTTCCAGATTTTCCACTTGATTACAGGAATGTGACCAAGGATGAAAAATCTGTGTTCGTGTGAAAACTTGCCCAAATGTCTGTAGTCCAGCTCCAATATAACTACCTAAGGGAACGCTATGGAACAGAAATGAAGATGGGAAAAAAACGTTTATGTCCACGCAGAATTATAGATTTGTTGCGCCTCAGAACCAGACAGACCAGAGTATTACTAGAGCATACAATTTAACCCTCCACTTCACAAATGGAGCAACAGGTTGAGAGATGACAAGTGGTCATATGACAAGTTGCCTAAGCATTCGCTTTGATATGGCCCACTGAGGACAGCAAGCCCAGAAGATGGTACAGTGACTGTAAGCGTAGTGCTTCTAAGCAGACATTTAGGAGATGGAAGAAGTGTGTCTATCAAAAAGGGACCGTACGTGAGACTGAAATAATCCTTCTCCTGATTTAAGGAAATCTCTCTGGTGAAAATGCCATGATGTGAATTCCTGTATGTTAAGTAGAGTCACTATGTTAAGTTCTCATTGAAAATGTTAATTACTGGGGCGCCTGGGTGGCGCAGTCAGTTGAGCCTCCGACTTCAGCTCAGGTCGTGATCTTGCAGTTCACAAGTTTGAGTCCACGTCGGGCTCTGTGCTGACAGCTCAGAGTCTGGAGCCTGCTTTGAATTCTGTGCCTCCCTCTCTCTCTGCCCCTGCCCCACTTGTGCTCTGTCTCTGTCTCTGTCTCTCTCTCTCTCTCTCTCTCTCTCTCAAAAATAAACATAAAAAAAAAAGTTAGTTACTAAAGTCCATTTGTCAGTTGGTTCGCTTGACATTTGTGTTTCTGTAAAAGATACAATGCAAAATGCCTCTCCTTCCTTCTCTCTGCCTCGATTTAGTTAAATTTGGTGACGTTTGTTTCAGTTTTTATTTCTAATGATTAATCATTTATTCTAATGATTTTATTTCTAATGACTTATTTCTAATGATACAAAGGACTAATTGGAGTTACATGAGCTTCACCTGTTACAGCTGAGCAACTGTGGAAATGTCCTCTCTGCGTCTTGGTTTGCTTGGTGTAATACCTGTGCCGCTCGGTTATTATGAGGGTTAGATGAAGCACAATGCTTGGCACATAGAAGATGCTCAATAAAATCTTGCAACTACTATTTTGTATACGTTGAGCCTTGCGACGGGAATTCCAGGCAGCCACGCAATTTTTTTTACTAAATGTAGATGCTGAAAGGAAAGGTAGGCCTGAGAAAAGGTTAAGGAAAATTAAAAATGCAACCCAGTAGCACAGTACTAGATTTTCTTCTATAATAACGCCACAAGGTACATCATCTTTCAGTCAACGGTGTCAATACAGAGGACTAACAAGGCGTCCCAGAGTGCAAGGGAAAAAACTTGAAGGTCTGAAGGCTTGTCTCTTTTAGTTCTATGTAGGCAGGTTAGTGCCTAATATCTATGAGTCGAGCAAGTGTCTTTATCTTAGAAGCTATCAGTTTAGTGAGTGCTGAAGCCCTTATTCTTAAAAGGGAAATACAGCATGTTCCAACAAATTAGTTTCCAGCCTGGCCTGCTGCTTTCTTGTTTGGTCTTATCCCAGCTCCCTCGTAATGCATAACCTATGCTTCTGTCAAACTGTCGGTTTCCAAATGTATGACATTATTTTTCACCTTGATAGTCTTTGCCTTTGCTGTTCTGCTTATCTGGAATGTCTGGAATTGTACATAAAACCTTTCTCTTATTATCTAAAACTTTCTTTGTATACCCTTTCTTGATTCCCCACAGTTGGGTGTGCTCTCATAGCCTTCCTTAATCCCCTGGGCAGTTCTCTGTCAGTAGTATCTCAGAAGTGAAGTAAATTTATGTATACTCTTCTCATTTAACAAGAGCCCAGTAATACAAGTCGTGTGCCAGAATCGTCCTGGTCTTACCTGAAATATTTTCAGTGTAGAAAGTGCATCTTACTTGGCATCAAACTTACTCCACTGCCTTGCAGAGAGCCTTGTATTGTGGAGACACTCCATAAATATTTCTTGAATTAGGAGAGCAAAAGGGATGTTCAGTTTTTGCAAACGCTATTAGGTAATCTGACACTCCACACCATAGGCCTATAGTTTTAACTCTAGATGCTCTGGCCAGGACAATCATTATTTCATATGGTCCCTTAGGACCATGGCAAGCTATTAACTTCAGTGCCTGTTGTAACCCAAGGCACCGGCAGCAGTGCTGACGGGGTTGTGTTCAGGAGCGAGAGCGAAAAGCATGTTTTAAAATGAGGAATCCCCATGGAAATTTAAGCAGGAGCGATCAACAAAATAAAAATGCAGAAGGTGGTTGCTGGGTGAGACAGGAAATGAACACCTTGTGAAGATTAGGCATTCCGCCGAGAGAAGGGAAACGTGGGAAACGAGTCTAAAGTAATTGTGCAGCTATTTCATTGCTGACACTTGGAAGCACATTGTTGTGTGTGTTGTTTTTAATGAAGTGTGCTTTTATGGTGCTGATGTTATTATCTGGATGAGGAAGTCTTCTCTAGTATTATTGTCATCTCAGCTTTCTGCAACCAACTAAATTAAAATACAGTAATGTAACGGGACAGCGGGACAAAAAAGAAAACCAGATGACTCTGACAGGTGACCCCAACTTGAACTTAGTGCTTTTCTCGTTTGCAGTGTACTGAAATCAGAATAGAGGTTCAGTGTAATGCTTGGCGGAGTTGGTGGGGGTGGATAGTATATTTCGTGTAATAGAGGACCATGTCATAGTGTCATGGGGTGAAGATTGTTACGTTATTAGAATATGAGAAATCAGTGTTTCTCAACAGAGCATCAGTGAGTCCTCCAGGTAGTTCATGGATTGGCTTTTTGGAGTCTATCAATATGTATCATATGACAGCATAGGTGCTTTAGGTTCTGGTGTGAATTAATCATTTACTCGAATAAATAAGACTTTATTTTGTTGGTGTTACATTGAAAGTAGCACCGTTCTTTTCTTTAATTTTTATATGTTTGATTTTTTTGGTAGGCAAGTAATGAGGGATAACGATATCAAGCCAGACAGTTTGGAGTTGGTGATTTGTGGATGCTTTTCTTTTTCTGAAGAAATAAATAGGTGGGAAGAATAGGAAAATTATTTTTAGGCACATGTAAACTTATTTTAACTTCCCAAAACATCTCATGGTAATAGTTCTTTGGACAGTTTTCTAAGGATAACATTTATGTCCTGGATAATAGTATCATTATAAAATAAATTTATGTCATTCTTTTAACCAGATAGTTCTGTTTGCTCCCATATTTTAATGCCTTTCCCCTAGGATAACTTATAACTAATAAGATCACCAAACATAACTTCTGAATCAGATTAAATGATCAATTGGTTTTCATAGTATTTTTTTCTCTAATTCCTTGAAATGAAAAATTGATATGAGTTAATTCGTGTATAGTTAAATCACGAGAACTAAGTTATAAAAGGGTTACATTACAGCAAAGTCAAACCACATATTGAGGACTAGTACATATTGGGTACTGCTCAAGATGCTGGCATTAAGTAGGGGCGCCTGGATGGCTCAGTTGGTTAAGTGTCCAACTTCGGCTCAGGTCATGATCTCACAGTTCATGGGTTGAAGCCCCGCGGTCGGGCTCTGTGCTGACAGCTTGGAGTCTGGAGCCTGCTTCAGATTCTGTCTATCTGTCTGTCTGTCTGTCTCTCTCTCTCTGCCCTGCTCCTCTTGCACTCTGTCTCTGTTTCTCTCTCAAAAATAAATAAACATTATTAAAAAAAATGCTGGCATTAAGTAAAATCATTCAACTACGGAAGTGGCATCAGGGATGGACAGTGAGTGGGCACACGGTCATACATAGCATGGAAAGGGCCACGTTAGAGATTAGAATGGGGTTGAGTGGCGGGCAGCCAGCAAAAGCAAGCATGAGGAGGTGGCCCCTAGCCGTCTGAGCTTCTGTGTTTAGAAGAGAATTAAGAGATGTTCCAGCTAAGGCTAGATACAATAGGACACGTACACTGGCACATAAGAGGCTCCTTTCCACTGACCAGAGCTTCTGGCTCCTCACCTCGCCTTGTAAGTGACTGCACTTTAAGTTGCCCAGCAGTTTTCTTTTAGCAGAGATAAGAGAAGGAAAAGTTTGTATTTTGATCTTTAGTCTACATAAAAATACAAATTACTCTCAAAGTTGATTAGCTATAAGTCGTTAATATCAATATGTATGTATTCAGGTATTTAAAGGATAGCAATATATCTTTATAAAGTGTTTTGGATCACAGATTGGTTATAATAAGTATATGACTAATTTGACTTAAACATATAGTCATATATATATATATATATATATATATATATATATATATATATATATATATGTAAGCCATATTGATATTTAAATAATAAAAATTGTGTATTCTAAACTTAGGAAAGGAAAAACCGTAGCTTTCCCATTTCAGTCTTTTGAAAGAATTTCAGCATTAAACACACCTTGAACCAATGTATTTCACCTCACCATCCGTAGCATAATCATCTGAAAATGAAGATAATGGCTTTAAAGAAATGTGAGGAATATGATAGAATTTATATAAAATTACCATTTCATATAATAGTCATTCAGTAAATGTTTATACACTGAATAAATGCACATAGTAGTCACAGCATTGATTTCTTTCCCATCTACCTGAACTTTTTAATCTTAAATTTCATTCCAATAGAAATGAGAGATGAAAAGTTCTTAGCTTTCACTTTGGAAAGGATCTCTTAAATAAATCACAGAAACACACAGACCATATTATAAGAAATCCATAAATTTGTTTTTCATTAAAAAAAAAACTTGTTTAAGGGGCGTGTGGGTGGCTCAGTTGGTTAAACTTCTGACCTGGTTTCAGCTCAGGTCATGATCTCATGGTTTTGTGAGTTCAAGCCCCGAGTCAGGCTCTGTGCTGGCAGCACGGAGCCTGCTTGGGATTCTCTCTCTCCCTCTCTCTGCCCCTTCCCAACTTGTGCTGTCTCTATCCCAAAATAAACAAACTTAAAAGAGAAAAAGCTTGTGGGGTTGGGGCGGGGCGGGGGGGGGGGGGGTGCTCCTGGATGGCTCAGTTGGTTAAGTATCCAACTGCAGCTTAGGTCATGATATCAGGGTTTGCAAGTTTGAGCCTCATATCGGGCTCTCTGGTGTCAACACAGAGCCCGCTTTGAATCCTCTGTCTGCCTCTCCCCCACCTGTGCACAGGCTCTCTTTCTCTCTCAAAAATAAATAAATATTTAAAAAAAAACTTGTTTAAAACAAAAGAAAACATACACGATGATGAAAAGGCAAGCTACATATCAGAAGGTATTTTCTTTTTTAAAAAAATTTTTTTTATTGTTTTTATTTATTTTTGAGAGAGAGACAGAGAATGAGTTGGAGAGGGGCAGAGAGAGAGAGGTAGACACAGAATCCGAAGCAGGCTCTAGGCTCTGAGCTGTCAGCACAGAGCCCAACACGGGGCTCAAACTCTGGATCATGACCTGAGCCGAAGTCAGACACTTAACTGACCGAGCCACCCAGGTGCCCCAATCAGAAGATATTTTCTAGCACACAGATTAACCAGGGGTCAGTATCTAGAATATATAAGTAAAATCTTTATATTATCAATAAGAAAAGGAGCGGTCAATCCAACAGAAACACGGACATAGTATACATTACATGTTACGTATAACGTAGTATGTTACAGAAGAGCAAGCTCAAAATGTCTAATAATGTTAGAAAAAAATACTCAGCCTCAGGAAAATGCAAATTAATACCAGCAGAGAGACATACGTGGAAAAAATAGAGTATCTCTTTTAGTAACTAATTTGGTGAGCATTTAGAGGACAAGGAGCTCTCATTCTTTGTGAGACTGTCAGTCCGTTTATCTCTTCCAAGGACAGTTTGACGGTACAGTTAAATCTGCACAAACCTTCCTCTACAGCCTCACTCCCGGTTATATCCTGGAGTCTTGAGCAGCTTTTGTATGTATGCGGTCTACAAATGTCTGTTGTTCGGCATTATATAGATTATGAAACAGATTATCTCTTGGCTACCTCTATTCTGTATCCAGATTATTCACAATTATATAGTTAGCATTTAAGGTTCTTAAAGTGCCTCTATCCTTTTATACTGTTCCTGTTTAGAATCTTCATTACTCTAAAACGTTCTTTGCTTTTACAACTACTTCCTTTAACCCTAGAATACGGGTTTCTTCATTTACAGCTGCTTCTGTCTTTCTCACCATTAGCACAGGGTTGATGTGGGTGGTTACTTTTTCTCATAGTTCATATCATTTCCATATAACAGTTCTTGGTTGGTTTTAAATTTATAGCAGTAGTTCTCCTTATTTCCTTTAGAGCAAATATTGATGTTAATAATGCCTAGAATTTTGAGTCCTACTCATTTATATGATTGGAGACCTTTTTAAAAGACTTACAAAAGAATTAATTTTTCCCATGCTGCCTGTTAGTAACTCTCATTAATGTAAATGATGGCTCCCAGGTTCATGGTGTGGAGAGTCTAGTGATGAAATCCTAGAAGTGTTAACTGTAGTAAGTTACAGAAATTTACTGCACTACGTTAATTAAACACACCAATAAGCAACTGGAGCATTTTATTATTTTAATTTGTATAAATATAAGGTTGGTAAGCTAATGAGAAGTGGTAGGTCTCTTGGAGTTTGATTGACACCTGTTCTAAAACTCTTTCAAATGTGTAGATGATGAATGAATTTATTGAGACAACTTACATTGTAAGATATTGCATATGGGAAATATTTATTTTTGAGTGTGCAGTAGCATCATTTTGTCATTTCTGGCTTTTAAAAATTACTTACTAGAGGAAAAACTTTTTAGAAGCCATCTCCTAATATTGAATTTGCCAAATATTATTCTGTGTGAGAGACAGTATTAATTATGGTCTCTGCATAAATCACAAAACGGGAGATTCACAAGTTGGTTGAAAAGCAGTTTGGTAGATAGCCTGCTGTTTTCCCTCAGAGATTTTTAGAGGAAATGATAGGTAGTATTCCACTCTAAGAGTATACAGTTTGTGCATTCTTAATTACAAGAAGTTCCCCTTCCCATTTTGTATCATTTTGGGGGGAGCCTACTTGTCTTTTTAGTATGTAATTTGGAATAAATACTTCACTCAATTTTGTATTATTAAGTGCAAATTCAAAATCAAGCCTTATGGTATCCGAATCGTAAATGCACAAATGAACCTGTTCACCTTTTTAGTCATTCATCAAATGTTTAGTAAGTATGTACTGTGTGACAGGCATTGTTCTGGGTTTTTGGAAAGTAGTATGAGCAACATCAGCAATTAAGACATTTTTTCCTCTTTAAAATAAATGGTAAGTTTAAAATCAATACTGTAAATACTACTACTGAGTGTCTGCTGTCTGCTCTATGAATAGACTTTATGCTAGATGCCTTTACAGAATAGATACAGACCAAGGTTATTATTTAACTCAAGAAATAAAAATTACCTTGTTTCATGCTGTTTATTCAGTAACACATCTTTCTTTACCTGGTATGCCCTTATCTTGTGAACACATTGCGGGATTAATTAGGCATTCCCCTGGGAGAGCAAGAAAGACAATTAGATCTGAGGAAAGAAAGATATGGCTGGTTGATAGGTGGTTTGGGAACAGTGTCAACAGTCATTTTGTTGTTAAGAATAAAGGACTGGGGGTGCCTGGGGGGCTCAGTCAGTTAAGCATCCGACTCTTTATTTCGGCTCAGGTCATGAACTCACGGTTTGTGAGTTCCAGCCCCGCATCAGGCTCTGCACTGATAGCATGGAGGCTGCTTAGGATTCTCTCTCTCTCCCCCTCTCTCCGTTCCTCTCTGGCTTGTGTTATTTCTCTCGCTCTCTTTCTCTCTCTCAAAATAAATAAATAAACTAAAAAAAAAAAAAAAAGTAAAGGACTGATTATTAACTAGAAAGTACATTTTAAAGTTTTGGGACCAATTTAAAAGTTACTTTGCTTAGAGTATCTATTTAATTTCTTGGCTTTTCAAGTGAAAATAACATTATACTTCAATGATCAGTGCTTATTCCGTGCAAAAATATACTAACATCAGGATCTATTTGTTTGACGAGATTAATTCAGAGGAACATTAATTAGTGTTTATGAAATAGTATTTCATTACCAAGGCAGTGAAACAAAAGGTTACAAATATTAAATTAGAAATACCATGATTTAGGGGCCCCTGGGTGGCTCTGTCAGTTGAGCGTACAACTAAGTGTGGAGCCTGCTTGAGACGATCTCCCTCTGGGGCACCTGGGTGGCTCAGTTGGTTGAGTGTCTGACTCTTGGTTTTGGCTCATGTCATGATCTCATGGTTTGTGAGATTGAGCCCTGCATCAGGCTCTGCGCTGTCAGAGCAGAGCCTGCTTGGGATTGTCTCTCTCTCCTTCTCTCTCCATCTTTCTCTGCCCCTCCCCTGTAGGTGCACAGGCATGCTTCCTCTCTCTCTCTCAATAAATAAATTAATAACTAAATAAATTTTAAAAAAAGGTTCTCTCCCTCTGCACCACTAGCATACTCTGTCTCTAAAAAAAAGAAAGAAAGAAATACCATGATTTATTGTCATGAATTTCACACATGAGTGTGCCTGCCTGAGTGTACACGTGCATAGATAGACATAGAGCAATATCGGATAGTATTTAAAAAACAAGGGTTGCTAGAACTCAGGTAATCGTTATGTTTACCCGATGTCTTTTGAGTAAAATAACCGTCTTTTCTCTATTGTGTTCCAACCATTTGAACTCCTAGAGGATACTAAAAATCAGGTTGACCATAAATACACTTAAGGACTGCCCAATCTACTATACATCTAGGAGTAGTATAGGTCCTGAAGGTTAAATTGTTAATGGCTTCTTCAGTTGACTCTTTTCCACTCTAATCTTTTACAAAATATCCTGAGAATAGAAAATCCAGAGGGGAAATTCAAGAACACAGGTGGGGGAAAAAGCCAAAAACTAAAATGCACACCTATGGAAATAGAAACAATAATTTAAAAAACAAGAATGGGACTTTACACAACAGAAATGAGCAATTGTGGTTTAATAAAAAAGTAGAGTTTTTTAGAAGGTCATATTGGAAAGGAAAAAATCTATTTATTAAAAAAAAAAAAAAAACCCTCAAAGTAAATAGTAGAGTGGACACACTTAAGGAGAGAATTCGTGAATAGTGACATAGGAATGAAAACATCCAGAATGCAGCACAGAGAGTCAGAAATATATGAAACAGAAGTTACAGGACATAAAGGATGATGGAGGTGTCAACATATACCTGATAGGAATTCTAGGAATAGAGATTAGAAGGAATGGCAAGGAAGAAATATTTTTTTAATGGCTAAGAAAAAATAGAGAAAAGTTATGACAACAAAAAAAGGCAGGCACAGGTACAATAAAGATTGAAAAATCATAATCATGTACTATGAACAACTTTTAAAAGTTAGGTAGAATTTTTTTTTTTAAAGAAGTATAACAAAGTTAATTTGAAAAGAAATGGGAAAACTGAATAGGATTTGTTTCCAGATTATGGTAAAATAGATATCGAGACCAATACTGAAAATGTGGGATTAAGAAAAATCTTAAATATATTTATTAGTTAACAAAGAAATAAGGAATACTTAGGCCTGGGGCACCTGGCCGGCTCAGATGGTAGAACATGCGGGTAGAGAGTGCGACTCTTGACTTTGGGGTCGTGAGTTCAAGCCCCACATTGGGCGTAGAGCTTATTGAAGAAAAAAACATACTTGGACTAAAAACTGAGTGAAAGCAAGAACTTAAAGAGATTGGGTAAGAAATGAAGCAAGCCTTTGCCTTGAAGGTGTTGAATAAACTAAATTTGAATTTGATAAAAGAACCTGAGCAGGGCAATGTGAAAAACAAAGCTGATAGACAAACTCATTTATGGACATAAGTACACAAATACAAACTAAAGTGTGTGCAAGCTGAATCTAGCAATTCAGGAGCCTGGCTCAACGTTAAAAAAAAAAGCCTTCCACATGATTCACTCATTAGCAGGTTAACAGAAATATCATACGGTTATTTCAATAAATGTAGAAAAAGCATTCAATAAATTCAGTACTTATTTAGAAAGGCAGTATGGGTCTTGATTAGGAGCATGAGTTTGAATTCAGATTCTAATTTATTATATGTGTTAGATAGAAATGGAAACAGTACTGCTGCTATGCTGGTATACACACGTTCTGTATAATTTCTTCCCCTTGGATGTGGGCAGGACTTGTGAACATAATGGAATTTCATTCCCTTGATTAGGGCCACTCATCATTTGATTTTGAGTCAGTATGAAGCAAGATTATCTGAGCGGGCCTGACCTAATCGAGTGAGCCCTTGACAGCCAAGAAGCAGTAGCAGACGCTCTTTGCTAGCCTGCAGACGAGCAGACAGCCATGCTGTGAACTGCTTATGAAATGAGCCATGTAGCTAACACTTGAGGGTGGCCACTAGGAGCTGAGAGTGACATCTGGCTGACAGCTAGCAAGGAACTTGGTTAGTCCTACAACCACAGGAACTAAATTCTGCCAACAACCTGAATAAGCTTGGAAGGTGACCCTGAGTTCACATGAGAGCACAGACTGGGCAACGTCTTGATTTCAGACTTGTTAGACCTTGAACAGAGAACCCAACCATGCTGTACCTGGACTTCTACAGAAACTACGAGCTAATAAATGGGTGTTGTTTTAATCTGATAAATTGGTTGTTGTTTTTAAAGCAGTAATCCGAAATGATTATCATGTGATCTTGGACAAGTTCTTTGATTTCCCTGTGCTTTTTATTGTCTGTAAAATGGAGATAATACTTCGAAGTGTGTCTGCATGGATTAAATGAGTCAATATATGTAAAATAAATGTACATGGTAAAGCCTCAAACGTTTTCAAATAGTACGAGCAGTTATTAAAACTCTTTGTAAACTAGAAACAGAAGGGAGTTTTCTTAAAATGTTAGAGAATGGCTATCAGATCCATAGCAAGCATTAGGCTTAATGGTGAAACTTCCCATTGAAGTCACAAAGCACATCAGGATGCACATAAGGATCAGCACAATAAAATATCACACCTGAGGCCTTGGTCTATATAATTACATGGAGAAAAGAGACAAGGTACAAGTATTTGAAATAAAGGGAGAAAACTTTCTTCTTCAGATATGAATGTTATGTAGAAAACGTGAGGGAATCTGAAAACTATTAGAATTAGAAAATGTAGCACATTTGTTGGATATAAGATCAACATGAAAATCAAGTAGATTATATATACCAGCAATAACCAAACAGCAAATGAACACAATATAAGTACCTAGTAATATATTTAATAAGAAGTGTGAAAGGTCTTTATCAATAAAAACCAGAACACATTATAAAAATGACAATAAAGCATATAAAAATCCCAATAAACGATTGTACATACACACTTGCTTGGTGTAACTACATCTTATGCTACTCTGATTTGTTATACTACTGTTTGTAGTATTTTTCTTTAAAATTATTTTTGAATTTAAAATAATCTCTTAACAGTGTATTGTAAATCTACTTTTTCCCATACGCTATTATCGGATACTATCTGCCAATAACCAGATAGAAGAGCTTGGTCTCGCAATGGCTCCCGAAAAGTTTGTGCAAATGACAATGTCAGATTTGCAGCAAAGAAATAGAAACATATTACGTGGATTTAAAAACGCAGGTTTAAAATGGAAATAGAAAACCATAACAATCAGTAGGCAAACGGGTTGGTGGAAGTTATTTGACATTAGGAAGGATATTGTAGGGCAGGGGGATAGGGTCATGGGGATTGAAGAGTACACTTCCCATGATGAGAGGTGAGCAGTGTTCAGAGTGTTGAATCATATTGTACACCTGAAACTAACATAACACTGTATGTTAATTATAGTTGGATTAAATATTAAAAGTTTAAAAAAATTTTAAGGGCATGCACATTACTGTAACCCTAGGAAAATTCAGCAGCAGTTATATAGAAGTATATCAGAAATTGGTTTGGCTAAAAATAAATAGGATGCCCAAATTTGTTGGGGAGATTTGGGGGTTTTGTCTAGAGAATCATGGGAGAACTTCTTGCTGCCAGGATTCACTAAAAAGTTTCCTCTTGTAAATTAGTGAGCGAAAACATTAGCACAAAAATAGCAAATTAAAGAAAGGAAGGAAGGAATCAATCTAGACTATATAAAGGAGATTTTGGTTAAATCGTTAAAAAGAAACAGCTCAATTGAAATATTGTGAAAGGATGTTACATCAGTCAGATTCCAGTCAGGAAAGAAGAATCACTATGAGTGTATGGTATAAGGGATTTATTTATAGGACGAAGGTATTACACAATTGTGAGAGAGGCTGAAAGAGGGTCCGAAAGGGGGAGTTGGAGGATTAGAGAAAAGTTATTGACCAGCCCTTCTGAAGCTCTGCACAGGTGGACAACTCAGGCCAGGAAGTGGGAAGCAAGATCTGTCCAGCTGCTCAGTGGGACCCCAAAGGAGAGCAGGTGGAGACATCTATGGAAGACTGTCCAGTGCATCTGCTAGTGGGCCTGGAGTCACAATTTGTCAGCAAGGCCTGCAGATGGGAACGAAAGCTAGATGCAGAACGGGAGCCCAAAGACCACATGGAATCTGCAGGCAGCCTTATGTGTGTCTTTTACTGCGTCTAACCGCTGTTAACTTCAGAGTATAATGACTGCTGCTCCACTTCTGCCTTCCCAACCTCATGCAAATGTATTTTTGGTTCAACCCTAGCCTGGATTTATACAGGCAGTGGTGTTATGGAAAATAGTTCCAGCTTCGCCAAGTGAACACAGTAAAAACCCACAACAGATACGAATAGTCCCCATACTTTATTCTAGGAATATAAGGATTAATAATAACAACAGTACTCCAGAAAATTGTAGTAGCTTTTGCTGTTTCAGCTTTTGCTGTAATCTATCTATCTATCTATCTATCTATCTATCTATCTTCATTCACTGTCACAAAAGCAGTATAAGAGTAATGCTGTTATTATCTTTGTTATATTGATGGGTAAACTGAGTCACAGAGAAGTCAAGAAATTTACTTTCAAGGGTACACATTGTTCTCTAGGATTAACAGCAACAACGTTTTGGCAGAATCTAGTAAATGGGGACATACTTAGGGACTGTACATACATTCTAGAGAAACTTGCTCACAGGAGGGCACATAAAGGTAAGAAATGTATCATTACTTGTACTAATGAGAAAATAGAAAAAAGTTAAACAGCCTACATATCCATCAGTAAGGGAGTGGAGAAATAAAATTTGGGATATACATGAGGTGGGATACTAACTAGGACTTCAAAGGAATGCATTAGATACATATATTGGCAAAAATAGCTCTCAGAAAACAATATTGAGCAAAAAAAGTAAATTGCAGAACGATATGCATGGTTCATTATTATGTAAACATTTGTATTTTAAAAGTGTAAAAAGTGATAGACACAGATGTTCACCAAATTTATAAAGCTAGTGACTTGTGGGAGACGCAATGGCAGATGCAGTTGCTTGTCTACCCACAGCCATTCTTGGGTTCCTGTTTATCAGCAAAACTCCGTTTTGTTACTCCTTTCTCTTTGTTTACTGTACCGAAGGTGGGCCCCAGAGACTAGCCATGACTGGCTTTTTACCAACCATAGTAATCCCATTCCCCTCATCAGTGATTGGTTTAGACATAAAATCTGTCACAATTCTGGCCACTTCTGAGGGGTGTTTTTATCCACTAAGACAGACATGGCTAGGGTGTTAATGATATTCTATTCCTTGATCTCAGTACTTGTTTCATGAAAGTATTAATTCTGTGGAAATTCAGTGGTTTTGAACTTATCTGTATATTGTACCTTAATGAAAAGTTTATATATCATATATATGACATATATATGTTATATATATGTCATATATATAATTAAAATATATTTTATAAAATATATAATATATAATTCTATATAATATAATATATAAAATATATATTTTCTATATAAAAATAAAATATATATTTTATAAAATATATAATATATATGAAATATATATTATATATAAAATGTATATAATATATAATATATAACATTATATATACATAAAATATATATAATATATGACAAATGGCAGAGGCAAGAGTCCATCATCATCTACTAGACGTTGTCTCTACAAATGAAACCCAAATGTGTAGCAAACATTTTATTTACCATGAATGGGCCTAAACCAATTTTCTAAGGATGCCAGGGTAGAAAGATGGGAAAACCTGAGTCCTGTATAAAGTCACCGAGTTCCTGAGTTAGCCAATTTTAGAACTAGACTGTTTCCATTCTTCTTATTAAGACAGTTGATAAGAGTTTTCTATTACTTAATGTTGAAAGCATCCTAACTGATGTCAAAGATGGGGAAGTAGTTGGGGTTGAGGCACAAAGGAGACTCACTTTATTAGTAATGTTTTATTTAACTAAGAAAATGCAAAAATAGTATCAATTGTCCAGCCTGCTAGTGGATAGTTATTTGCTCCTCATTCTCTAATTTTAAAAAATCTTTAAAAATAAAAAGGAAGTAAAAGTGACAGATGAATTGTATAAGCATCAGGAACAAAGGTGTGGGAATGATGATTGTCATTTGAGGGGTAGCTGGGAAATATTCCTTAGCAAATGAATCAAGAACCAATTTGTATTCATTTAATAAATACTAACTGGGCTTTTACTGTGTGTAAGCAACTGTGACATTCAGCTTGGGACTTATATTTGAAATCACTGTGGTTATTGTTTTGGTTTTTTGCTTGTAAAGAGCATCTTAATATATTGGTATGTGTCTTCAGTGTTCTATAGGATAACTTCCCATATGTCTACATTTTATTTATTTTTATTTTTTATTAAAAAAATTTTTTTTTACATTTACTTATGTTTTGAGACACATAGAGACACGGAGCACAAGTTGGGGAGGGGCAGAGAGAGAAGGAGACACAGAATCGGAAGCAGGCTCCAGGCTCTGAGCTGTCAGCACAGAGCCCAACGCAGGGCTTGAACTCACAAACCGTGAGATCATGACCTGAGCCAAAGTCAGACGCCCAACCAACTAACTGAGCCACCCAGGTGCCCCATCCGTATGTCTACATTTGAAATTAATCACTTCAACACTATATCCAAATTGGGTGAAAAACCTACATAACCATATTTTGCATGGTTTTATTTATTTATTTAAAGTTTTTATTTATTTATTTTAGACCCCCCCCCCCCCCCACACACACACACGCGCACACACACACCTCGGGGGCGGGGGTGGAGCAGAGAGAGAGGGAGAATCCCAGGCAGGCTTCACACTGTCAGTGCAGGCCCTGATGTGGGGCTCATGAATTCATCATGAGATCATGACCTGAGCCAAAATCAAGAGTTGGATGCTCAACTGAATGAGCCACCCAGGCACCCAATTTTGTGTGATTTTAAAAACATGTTCGTTCTCATCATTTGCCTAAGTAAAATTCATAAAACAAATTATTGTTACCTCTGGTGGAAGAGTGATGAGAACTCTGACCCCTAAGTTATATTATTCTGTATTTGAATAGTAATTGTGCTCAGTTTGTACATTATGACATATATGTGTTTCTGGTTCTAGGATGTAATAATTTGAAGAACGCCAATTGCAGTTGAAAGTTTAGGCATACCTCAGAGAAACTGTCAGTCCAGACCACTGCAATAAAGCAAATATCGTAATAAAGCAAGTCAAATGAATATTTTGGTTTCCCAGTGCATATAAAAGTTATGTTTACACTATACTGTAGTCTGTTACTTGTGCAAAAGCATTATGTTTACAAAAACAATGTATATACCTTAATTTTAAAACTTAATTGCTAGAAATGCTAACCATCATCTGACCTTTCAGTGAGTTGTAATCACTGATCACACATCACCGTAACACGTATAGTAACATTGAAAAGGTTTGAAATATTACACAAATTACCCAAATGTGACACAGAGACACACAGTGAGCAAATGCTGCTGGAAAAATGGTCCAGTACACTTATTCATCACATCATTGCCACAAACCTTCAATTTGTAAAAAAACAAAGCAAACAAAAACAAAAAACATACAGTATCTGCGAAGTGCAATAAGGCAAAAGCAAAGTAGGATTAGGTGAGTATGCGTCAACCTCGGTGTAAGACCTGAGTTAGCTCTCCTCCTTCTCACTCTAATCTTGGTCAAGTCACTTTCCAAGCTTCAATCTGGGGAAATAGTAACAGTTTGGGGTTTGTCTGTATGTAATGGAAACCTCAAATTAACAATGACTTTAAACATATAAAATTTTATTAACACACATAAAAATCCAGGGATCGGTAATCCAGGGCTGGAATGGCAGTTCCATAAAAGCTTCAGAAAATCCAGGCTCCTTTAAGCTCTCTGCTCTGCCATTCCTAGGGTGTGGCCTTCATCGTACAAGATGGTTGTTGGAGTGTCAGTCATTACTCAACCATTAGGAAAATGAGCACTCTTTCCTCCTATAAAAACTTTCACATTCTCCAGCCTCCACAAGAGACTGAGAAATATGTTTCTTCTGAGAGGAAGGAGGTTAGAGAGGTGTGTACAGAAAAGGAACAGAGAGAACAGAGTGTGGAAAATTATCCAAGAAACAATGTGAGAAAAATTCCAATAATTGAAAGGCTCGATTTCAGATTGAAGGAGTGCACTGAGTGTCCAACCCTGTGATATGTTGAAATGCTGGAGGTAAAGTGAAGATTCTGAAAGCTTGCAAAAGGGGATAAATACATACAAAGGAATAGGAATTATAATGTCTGACTGCTCAAAGGCAGCACTGAAAACTACAAAACAGTGGAAGAGTGCCCTCAAGATACTGTGGGGAAATTTTTCCTATAATTTAGATGTGTATATCTGTCAAACTATCAATCAAATGTAAGACTAGCAAAAAGACTTTACAGACTTCAAAGTCCTTTAAAAAAATCTCCCTACACACCTTTCCTAGGGAGCTCCTGGAAGATGTGCTGTATGAGTACAAGGGAATAAACCAAGTAAAAGGAACTCATCATTCAAGGAAACGGAGGGATCCAACACAGCAGAGAAACAAAGGGATCTCAGGATGATGGTGAAGGGAAATTGTAGGTCAGCTTTTCAACTGGCCTAGTGAGCAGAAAGATGAAGGACTCCAAGAAAGAGTTGAAATGAATAGAGTATCTGATATATTTAACTATATTGAGAGGGAATTTTCCTTGCTTCCAGGGAATCCGGGAATGAATTCGTGAGAGGTATACATCAATAAATTTAACAGATGAACCAACTGGATGGTTATTAACTCCAGGAAAAGCCAAGTTTAAAAGAAGGAAGATATAAATATTATACATTGTTTGCTTTAGCTCAAAATAATAATTCCGTGGTTATGATGCCATTATGTTGCATATTGATTTAACCAAAAATTGTGGTGTTGACCCTGTTGAGAGAATGGAAGGAAGGAGAAGTGTGGGTGTTTGGGGACAAGATGGGGAAGCAACATGTAAAAGAGCTAAACCCTCATTTTCCCCAGTAGGTTGTCAGTAGATTATTCTTTAAACCATAGAATCAAGAGACAAGAATATAAGTTATTAACTAGATGTATTTTGGGTAAATACCAAGGGGAAAAAGCAGCTTAAAGTGTTGAGAGTAACTGGCTCTGGGTCTAGGAATTGATGTAGAGTGAAGGTGTTAGCTAATAAGCATGTCAAGTGATGTTTTTACTATCAGGTTTGCAGAGCAATTTGACTTTTTAAACCATGTACAAATATTATTTAGATAAAAATAAACATTAATTTTTGTGTGCTTCATTTATACAAAACATTTTTATTTGTCAGCCAATTTAATACAATTCAGTGAACATTTATTCAATGCCTGCTAGGTCATTGTACGAGAGAGAGGCATGTAAACATGTGATTAGAAAACAAAGCTCCCAAATTGTGGATAAATACCGATACATCTTACGGAAGCACCATCAGTTCTGATCCGGGACTCAGGAAAGCCTAGGGTAGATAGAGGTTTTGCATTGGGCCTCAAAGGATGAGAGGAATTTGAATGGGAGATTAAATGCCAACTGTGACCAGGGTTGTCAGGCCCCACCGTGACTGGAAAAGTAAATGTGTGTAGGAAAGAAGTCTGGTAGAGCTGTGGGAGGCTGTGTTGACTTCGCTGCCTTTCCTAGACATTTCTATTAGTCATTTTTTCCCGAGGATTTACTCCTCCCTGCCCTATCACCCAGACACTCTTAATTTTAGCATGGACTTTACTGTGCTGGGTTAGGTGGTAGTTCTCTCTCTGCTGGCACCCTGCCTCTTAAACTTTTGGTCTAATTTACAGAAGGATAAGGGAAGGAGGAAAAATCTTGCTTTCACCTGGCCAGATGTAGATTCCTGGAATGTAAAGATAGGAACTTTCTTCCCTGACCTCACAGGCAGCTAGATATGGCTGTTACCTTTTTTGAGTTCCTGAGATTTAAACAGTCATTTTTGCAGTTTGGACGTGATTCTTAGAACCCTTGAGAGTGATGTAGGACATATCTAATTGTTTGCAAAGAAATGTAAGAATTTCATAACTGTAAAATAACTTATTCCTGTTATTTGTCAGAAGTGCTCTTCAGAAGTAATTGGGCGCGTGTGTGTGTGTGTGTGTGTGTGTGTGTGTGTGTGTGTGTGTGTGTGTGTGTGTGTGAGAAACATCCTCCAAATTTAGCTTTGTATGCTCTGGATTTGTTTTATATTGTTGGGTCCATAAGAGGAAAGGCTGACTTAGAACTAAATAGCAGAGCTAAACCATATGTTTTATACCAAATTAGAAACAGGTGAAAGTTGTTAAAATCCGGCAAGCGCTTACAAAAGCTTTAGACTCGAGTTTGTATTAAAGGCAGGTGGTTATATGTACAATAAAAAGCAGTCACCAGCACACCAGCTTATTGATACATATGTGATTGATCTTTTTGGATAAAAACAAGGAGGAGTTAATAAATCACTGCACGTAGCTATAAAGATGTTTGGGCTTGAAAGCCCAGCCTGTAAGAGCAAATGTGGACCCTGAAGGAAATTTATGAAGCATAGATCCTTTTAGCTTTACTTAACAGCTAACATCTGACTGACCCAGGGGGACCATGGAAATTTATTGCTGGGCCATTCAAATATTTAAGCTGTTGTGTGATGTAGAACAGGTAAAGATTAGCCCAATAACAAATATGAGGCTATAAAATAAAATGAGATTTCAATGACTTGTAAGTACTTGTCAGAGGTCAGCTCTAAATGACTGGTCAGAAATGGGGAAAACTTGTTGATAATTAAAGCAGATTGATTATGACAACCTAGATGTTAGCAGTGGTTGCTGTCACACCAATGATCCTTGGAGTTTCTTCCTCCTGTGAAATCCATTCTTAAATAGAATGACTTTTAGGGGCCACTAAATTGCCTTTTTGTGCTCTGAAATTGGGTCAGGTGACAAGTTGAAGCAAATCCTTTTGCAATTTCAGAATTGAAATAGGTCTTTCTCAAATATATCCTAAATATATGGAATTCCTAGAACTCATATTCATTTTAGAAAACTGACTTTAGTTAACTTATGTTTGTAATTTGAACTTTGACATCTAGAAAGTGGGTAGAAGTTTTTAGGCTTTATGATAAATGATCTAAAATTAGCCTTTAAAACTTAAGTGGTTGACAAGTTTATGTACACAATTATTGAAAAAATCAGTTTAGTGAAATTAAGTGGATATTTTTAAAAACTTACGGGCTTATTTCCATATTTTTATCTACTTTCTTTGTATATAAATCCCCAAAGTAATAAATGTGTGTAATATTGTTACTAGGACTTCAGAAGTTACATTTTGGGTTCTAACGAGGTCTGTAGTTATTGGTGTTAACAGTCTCTGCCTTTTCGACTTAGCTGTAAACCCAAAATGTTGTCATGTAAAAGCTAGATTTGGCGGTTTTCAAGGTGCCAGCTTATCCAGTCAGTTGATGAATTTGGTAATCATTTGGTTCATGAACATCTGATTTGTGAGATGAAGAAGTCCCACACATTTTATAGAAGTCTTGAATAAATGAAGTTTACAAAATAATACAGATTTACAAAATGGGTTTATTACTAGAGGGGGAGAACGGTGTAGAATTGAAAGCATAGGATTAGGAGTCAAACAGGCATGGGTTGGAATCGTTAAGTCTACCACTCCATCAATACATTCATTCTCCGTCCATTCCACAAGTAAATATATTCCAGATGCTGTGCTCTAGGAACTGGGGTGCAGTATTAAGACTCAGCCTCACAGTTTTCATTCTTATGAAAGAGTCAAAGGAATAATCAAGCAATTAAAATTGCTACAATTAAAAGGTACTGTGTTAGCACACAGGGTTCTGTGCGAACGTAACTAATCCAAACTCTGGGCAGGGGTGAGGTGGAATAGAGTGGGATTTGGTGGTTGTCGTTGAATGTTAAGAAAAACTGTGTAGGGGCGCCTGGGTGGCTCAGTCGGTTGGGCGTCCGACTTCGGCTCAGGTCACGATCTCGCGGTCTGTGAGTGCGTCGGGCTCTGGGCTGATGGCTCAGAGCCTGGAGGCTGCTTCGGATTCTGTGTCTCCCTCTCTCTCTCTGCCCCTCCCCCGTTCGTGCTCTGTCTCTCTCTGTCTCAAAAATAAATAAAACGTTAAAAAAAAAAAAAAGAAAGCCTGTGTGACCGTGGACACCTCAGTATGCCTGTAGGACAATTGTATTGTATGGATAATATATACTAAATCGGATACCTCATGCACAGTATATACTCAGTAAACCCAGTCCAACATCAGCATCAGTATTGATTGCTGTTATATTGGTTGTGCTCACTGGCTCTTTTACTGTAGTGCTGGAGGGCACTGGCTCATATTAATCCACAGTAAACACCGTTCTGTAACTTGAAATTTTCCTTCCCACCAAAGGATTTTTCTTTTGAGCAGAGTTCAAAGCACCTTCTAAAAATAGGAATTGGCTGTCTAGGTATATTAAGGTTAAAAAAGAATGATGAAAATATTTCTGAATCCTAAAATCTTTTTTTTTTTAATTTAAAGGGCTGTATATCACTTAGATACTCATTTTTTCAATATTTAATTAATTGTTAAGATGTTTATTTGTTTATTTTGAAAGAGAGAGAGAGAGAGAGAGAGAGAGAGAGAGAGAGCAGGGAGGGGCAGAGAGAGGGAGAGAGAATCCCAAGTGGGCTCTATCTCATGAACTGTGAGATCATGACCTGAGCTGAAATCAAGTCGGACACTTAGCTGACTGTGCCACCTAGGCACCCCGATATTTAATTAATTTTTAAATTTATTCTTTATTCATTTATTTACAGATATTTGTCAAATACTTACTGTGGCTAAGACTTTGAGCTTAACACTTACGTCCTCAAGGAATTTATAGTCCAATAGAGAAAATAAGACTTTTGTGTAAGCAACTAAGATACAGAGTAGGAAGTACCAAGTGTATAAGAATATTTTGTGATTTCAGGAGGGAGACAAATGAATAAAATATGGTATCTCCCATTGTGAGACTTAGAAATAGGTGTGGGATGGGCACCTGGGTGACTTTGTTGGTTGATCATCCAACTCTTGATGTAGGCTCAGGTTATGATCTCCTGGTTCGTGAGATCCGTGTCAGGCTCTTTGCTGACAACACAGAGCCTGCTTGGGATTCTCTCTTCCCCTCTCTCTCTGCCTTGCCCCCGCTCTCACTCTCCTCTCTCAAAATAAATAAATAAGCTTAAAAAAAAAATAGGTGTGAGATAGGTGAGGCCAGAAAATAAGGCACGGTAATAATAATAATTGAATGCCCGCTGTATCCTAGTAACTGTGTCGGCTCTTAGATTTTTTAATTCAGTTTTCACAGCAGTCCTGGAAGATTGGTATTATTAAACCCATTTTAGAGATTTGGAAACAGGTTCAGAGCAGTATGCCTAAATTCACACTCTAAGTAGCAAAGCTGGAATCTGAGCTGATGCCTCTCTGACTTCCAGAGCCTTATATCCCCCTTCTATTTTTCTCCTCCTCCTCCCCCCACCTGGAAATAGGTACTCTAATTAAATAAATAATTTTGATACAAAACATTGAGAACCTGTTATGTTCCCAGCGCTGATAAAGAAGTGGTTTACAGAGAACGTGCCATTAGGTGCACTGGTGTATTTCCACAAACCTACATTATGTGCACACTTCGGGAAGTTGTCTTTAGAAATTTAAAATGGTGAATGGTCTTTCTTCCAAATCCATGTTCCAGATGGAAAAATCTTCTGGCATTACCAAGTATAGTGGGTTTATGCACCTTGCATGTTTAATTGTAGGATTTTGTGGGTTGTTTTTTTTTTTTAACATTTACAGATTTTTGTGGGAAACAGGTGCTGTTAAACTTGGGCAAATACAAGATGGCTGTTAATGTTGTGGAATGTGATTTTGATTTACTTGGCAGAATTTTTATTTTATAAAATTGACTATTAAAAAAGACATGGTTTCCATCCTTTAATTTTGTTCTGTTCACTGAAATTTGCCTGTAGACTATTTTTCAACAGTTACCAAAAGGGTGTGGAAAAACTGGAAGGTTTCTGCAAGGAAATTGATACTGAGTTCTTTAACAGTTTCCACAACCCTGCTGCTTACCAAGTAAAAAAAAAAAAAATAGGGATTATTTTTAACCTTCTTACTGAAATTATTTGGAATTCTATTTCCCTGAAATTCCATTCTCTTTTTAGTACAGCTCTAAAGAACTATATTTAATATTGGCAAAGAAAATAATCTGATGTAAATCTTTTCATTACATGATTTCTCCTTTAAAAACCTGTGATGGCATCTTATTACCTGTCATATCAAATGTCATCTCTTTTGACTGGCATATGTGATCTCCTATTATATAGTCTCTCTCCTTTTTCTCCCCCTAGAGGAGGAGGAGGAAAAATCACTCTTCTCATTCTCCTGTAAAGACTTTGATCACTTCTACCCATGAATGAGTTCTACATTCTAGTATCTGTTTGCTGCTTCTCCTCTAATTTATTATCACTGTCCTTACTTACTTCCTAGATATTTCCTCTTTGCTTTCTGAAACCCCTCTTCAATGCTTGTAATAAACTCGTCTTCAACCCCTCTACCATATTATTGTGTATGCAACTAAGATAAACCACTGAATAGAGAACTGCTGGATACACGTAAAATAAGTGACTGTCTCCTAAAAGTTTCACGTACCCTAGAGCCTTCTTAATGGGAGACTGTTTCTTGTCTCACACTGCCCATATCTTTGGGTCTAGAGCAGGTGGTATCCTCTGTGTATCCTGATGTCAATTTAAAATCATTTCTTGGGATACCTGGGTGGCTCAGGCAGCTGAGCGTCCAACTCTCGATTTCGGCTCAGGTTATGATCCCAGGGTTGTGGGATTGAGCCCCGTGTCAGGCTCCATGCTGAGTGTGGAGCTGCTTAAGATTCTCTCTCTCTCTCTCTCTCTCTCTCTCTCTCTCTCTCTCTCTCTCTCTCACTCTCTCACTGTCTCTCTTTCTCACATTAAAAAAATGCATTAAGATATATAAAAAAATAAATCATTTCTTAGTGGCATGTACCTAGTGTTTTTGGCACTTGGAGTGGGTCATTTTTAATACTGTTTCTAAATGATAAAGTTATGTTTAGTAATGATCATGAAATGAAATAATAATGGCAAAAAAAAGAAAAGCAGAAAATTGTCTTTGATTGAAAAAATGTATATATTTGCTATTTTATTGAACACAGTTTTGGAGTGTTCATCTTCAAGGAACAATTTTGTATATCAAGGAACAAACAGGGTTTGTATATCACTGTATCTTGTTTAAGGCCAAATGCAGTATTTTTGTATCGGAATAACCTTATCTAAAACTCTACACTGGAAAAAAGACAATGCAGAAAAAAATTACACATTGCCATCATTGTTTATTTTGAATCTACCGTTTAAATACAGGAATACGTAGCATGGAACAGTTTGGAGACACAAACTGTGCCCAGGACATTCTAGACCATTCAAAATGTAGGAGTGGAAATGTGTAGCTCAGTGCACTTAGCTGGGCTGACTGTATGACTGGGAGCTCTCTGAACTAACTTCCATATAGATATAATGTTTATTAGAGTGCAAATAAGGAAAATATCCTGATTTGAAACTTGCAGATACATTGAAATGAAACCGTCCCTGCAGAAATTGTTTAGAAACTAGACCAAGAAAAGATTTTTTTATGGGAGGAATATTTATCATTGACAGTGTTTAGATTTTATTGGCTCCTAGTGATAATAAAATGAGGACCAATTTTTGATCTATTTTATGATTATTTAAAAAGTCGCTACAGGGGTGCCTGGGTGGCTCAGTAGGTTGAGTGTCTGACTCAGCTCAGTCATGATCTCACAGTCCGTGAGTTCAAGCCACACGTCGGGCTCTGTGCTGTCATCACGGAGCCCGCTTCGGATCTTCTGTCCTCCTGTGTCTCTGCCCCTCCCCCACTGGCGTGCATGCACGCGTGCTCCCTCTCTCTCTATCCCCAAAATAAAATGTCACTACATATATTATACCCCTTTATAGACCGCCCCCCCCATCCTGCCCTTGATAGGCCACTACCTTTACTCTTCTACCTTAGTAGCTCCTTACTCATAGCTTCTCTCTTGTCAGTATCCTACATGCCCCTATCTCATCGCTGTTACCTCTAATCCACTTAGCTGCTAGGGAAAAAATCAAACGATTGGGAAGATTGGTTAGCACTTTGTATTCACGTTCATCCATCTCAGTTGCTCTGCTGCATCCTAGATACCTGGTTCTCCTGCCACATGACCACAGCAAACCCTCTCTCCTTTTTCCCCGTCGCCAATTTTCCCTTTCATTCCTGATAAATCGCCTCATTTCTGCTTTCGCAGAGAAAACAGAAACCATCAAATCGGAATAACTCAGCTTCTCACCAAAACACCTCAGAACCTTTTATTATCAGTAAAAAACGTTTAAAAAAAAAAAAAACCAAAGAAATAAATTGACATTTGAACTTACGTAAAAGAAGCTTTTATTATCATCTCCATCATCCTCAAAATGCCCTCTACTTCCTCGATCTGCAGTCCTTCAGGTGCACCCTCTGGAAGTGCATCTGTCTAACCAACAAGCTCTCCCATATCTTCAGGCTCTTACAGCGCAGCCTACTTCTTGCTGCACCTGAATTTTCACTGAGGACTCCACTTTTTCTGTAGCCTTTTCACTGGTAACTATCCATTTTCTTATATGCCGGGTATTCAGAATGAGGAGGTGAGGTCAGGGTGTTCTTGCTTCTCATTACTTTTTCTGGATTCTTACCTCTCTATTCTGTTGGTAAAGTAAACATCCAAGAACACTCCTCCTTTGAGACATATGCCCTTCAACTACTCCACTCTGTCCCCTACCCATCTCTCAATCACAGTGCCCTTACTCTTATATTTTGGCAACTGAGAAACAGAGGAGACAGAGAACACAGGAAAGAGAAACACTCTCTTTATTCAAAGTATTGCTGTTATAAGTGACTTAACACCCAAGTGGACGAGCCATCGAACACCCGGCTCTCTCATATTCTTGATCTTTGTCACCAATGAACGCTTGCATTTCATTGTTTTCATTTACTCCCATGGTTCACTCCAAATCACGTCATCATTTCAGTTCACATCCAAAATCTGATTCAGGCATCTTGCTCTCTGATGACTGCTTCCTCTCCTTCAGCTCATTGGTTCAGCCACTTGTTCATCACTCCTCTTGGCGACCTTCAGACCCTGGCCCCTTTTTTCCAGTTTAGATATTATGGCCCATTATTTTAGTAACACTTTTGTCTTGCTCCCTGTTGCTTTTTGTCATTTTTACAGCCCTGCCGTCCATTTTCTCTGTACTTGCCTCATCCAAGCAGATGTTTAGAGAAGGTCACACGATAGCACCGTTATAAACTCATGATTAATTACCACTTCTGGACTTCCAGTAGTGCTCAGCAGTTCTGTTACATTTCTTTTTTTTTTTTTTTTAATTTTTTTTTTAACGTTTATTTATTTTTGAGACAGAGAGAGACATAGCATGAACAGGGGAGGGGCAGAGAGAGAGGGAAACACAGAATCGGAAGCAGGCTCCAGGCTTTGAGCCATCAGCCCAGAGCCTGACGCAGGGCTCGAACTCGCGGACCGCGAGATCGTGACCTGAGCCGAAGTCGGACGCTTAACCGACTGAGCCACCCAGGCACCCCTACATTTCTTTATTCAAGTTGTTCTACCATGTGATCAACCTTCCATTTGGTTCGGCAAAACAGACATTAAGAGTTAACGCATGATCCCTCCCTCTCCATCACTCTTCACTTCAAGACATCACCAAATCTTTATGATTTTATTTCCTAAAAGCCTTCCAAATCGGTCTCGTTGTTGCCATATCTAATACTGTTGCCTTCGTCCAAGCAACCATGATCTCTCACCTACATTACCGCAACAAGCTGGTCTCACCTTCTCCAAACCTCATGAGATGGAGAAAACCACGTGAGCAAAATAAGGCTGCACATAAGTCAGGCAGACAGGTCAGATCACTTAGGCACCGAAAGCTGAGGAGAGGAGTGGAAATTGAAGACAATGATTAGGAAGCAGGGCTGAGAAGTGACATGATAAAAAGGTTGTACTTATGGGGCACCTGGGTGGTTCAGTTAGTTAAGTGTTCGACTCTTGGTTTTGGCTCAGGTCATAATCTCACAGTTTGTGGGTTTGAGCACAAGAGTTTGTGAGTTTGAGCCCCACGTCCGGCTCTGCGCTGACAGTGTGGAGCCTGCTTGGGATTTTCTTTCTCTCCTTCTCTCTCTGCCCCTCCCCTCTCGCCCTCTCTCAAAAATAAATAAATAAACTTAAGGGGAAAAAAAAAGGTTGTACTTAAATGGGTAAAGAATAATACTGGCTTCTAGTGAGTAGACAGGAACGCTGTTAAAACATCCTACAACGCACACAACAACAAAGAGTTTTCCAGAGTGGCAGTGGAATGGAGAGATAAGAGTGTTTCATAGGAAAAATGATTTGTTGACTTGGTGAATCATCGCAGGTATAAAAGACAAAGAAGGTGAGTAAAAATTAAATGTCATTCTAAGCCTGAGTAACCGGTAAGAGTGATGGTAGAAAACTAATCTGGACAGGAAAAAGCATGTTAGTTTGAAGTAAAAGTTATGGCCTCAAAACATACTGAGTATGTATTGTCACATGTTCTACAAATGCATTGAGCAAAAGTGATCTTAATATGCACAATAAAAAATTTGAATTAACTATAGCCATATCCTCATCCCGAGTTGAGATTTAAAGCACGCTCTTTTGCCTGGATTTTTACTGTAGTGGGTCTCCGTGTTTGCTTTCTTGCTCCCCTGCAGTTTATTCTTACAGAGTAGCTGGAGTGTCTATGACCAGAATTTGATGTGGGACTTTGAAAGTGAAGGCAGGAAACTATCACCATTTGGGAGTCCTTTATAAAAATGTCTAGGTTGGGGAGGAGAGGGTAGTGCTTATAACAGTTGTATCTTTTTTTTTTTTTTTTTTTACTTTTTATTTTTGAGAGAGAGAAAGACAGAGAGAGACAGAGAGACAGAGCACAAGTGGGGGAGGAGCAGAGAGAGAGGGAGACAAAGAATCCAAAGCAGGCTCCAGGCTCTGAGCTGTCAGCACAGAGCCCGATGCAGGGCTCGAACCCACAAACCATGAGATCATGACCTGAGCTGAAGTTGGACACTTAACCGACTGAGCCACCCAGGCGCCCCACATTCATATCTTTTTAAAGTAAGAATGATTCAAAATCACTTTCTTTCACAATTCTTTTCTAAATTCTGTGAGATTCTTTGTGTATACATGCATACACGACCCATATAAAGACCATACATGTGAATCTTTTTTCTTTTCATTCCATTTACTTGCAGTTCAGTAGATCTACTTTGTAGCCTTAGCTATTGCCCATCATGATGACTCTTCGGCATTATAGTTTCATAGCTCCTGAAGGAAGGATGAAGTTATATTAAGTGTATTTACTTTTGCATATTCAATATTATAGAATCTTGGAGATGAAGGAGGTGTATTTCATCCAGTCTAATGGGTCACCCAGTGTTTGATCCGTCCTCCCTTGTCAATTTCTAGGGCCGCTGTGACAAATTATCCCAGACCTGCTGGCTTAAAACAGCAGAAAGTTACTCTCTCATAGGTCTGGAGGCCAGAATTCCAAAAGTAAGGTGTCAGCAAGGTTACACTCCCTTCAAAGGCTCTCGGGGAGAATCTTTCCTTGCCTTTTCTAGCTTCTTTTCAACGTTTTTTATTTATTTTTGGGACAGAGAGAGACAGAGCATGAACGGGGGAGGGGCAGAGAGAGAGGGAGACACAGAATTGGAAACAGGCTCCAGGCTCCGAGCCATCAGCCCAGAGCCCGACGCGGGGCTCGAACTCACGAACCGCGAGATCGTGACCTGGCTGAAGTCGGACGCTTAACCAACTGCGCCACCCAGGCGCCCCTGCCTTTTCTAGCTTCTAGTGGCTCCAGGTATTCCTTGGCCTGTGGCCGTGTAACTAATTTCTGCCTCCATCTTCATATGACCACCTTGTCTGTGTCTCTTCCTCCGTGTGTCCCTTGTACAGACATTTTTTGGCTATAGGTCCCGCCCAGATAATTGAGGATGTTGTCATCTTCGAATCCTTAACTTAATTGCAGCCCTTTTTCCAAATCACATTCACAGGATTTGGATATGGACATACTTTTGGGGGGCCACCATGCAGCCTGTTAGGCCCTCTGAGTATCTGTCCGTTATTTGTTGCCCAGCTCCTAACTGGCTGCCTCTACCCAAGATCTTTTGGATTTTGACTAACTCTGGGGTGAAGTCAGTTTTCCTGTAACTTTTACCATTGACTTCAGTTCTCCCTGTCTGAAACCATGAGAACAAAAACATCTCTTTTTCTCTCAGAAAGCCCTTCATTTCTTTTCTCTGAGACTTCTCTGCTCCAGACTGAACACCTCTGGTTCCTTTAGCCATTTGTCTCAGAACCATAGCTCGCATTCTCTTAATTATCTTGGTTGTGCTGCTTCTCTGAAGCACTCAGAGGTGAGTAGAAAGAATACTGAATTTATCGTTGAAGACCTAATACTCAGGTCATGTCTCTTCCACTAAGTAGATGATCAAGGCAAATCAGTTTTCTTTTAAGTCACAAAAACACTGGACCACTCTACTTCACTGCATGCTTTTTATAGTCAAATGAGATTGTTGCAAAACCCATAAGAAAGTTTCAAATTATTTATCCACATGCTTATATTAAAAAAACAAAACAAAACCGACATTAACTCCCAGAACTGAACACAGATCTCTCAGTATAGTCTGAACCAGTATTTGCCAATAGCACGTTTCCTAATAATCTGCTTTGTTTCTGTTAATACAACCTGGGATCACAATAGCTTTTTGGTAGTCATGCCATGGCTCTTTATTCATACTGGAATTACTGTGTACTCAAGAGCTCCAAATCATCTTCACACATAATCTATTTATGCTTTCTAATTCATTGATACATATACCATGTAGAGTCAGTGAATTTTTCAAACAGTTTGGAAATACAGTTGAATTTGAAATGTATTTCATATCGATCATTTTAGTTGCCTTTTCTGTAAGTTTTATAATAGGAAATATAAAGTTCTTCCTCCAGCTATTTAATGTAATACCCCCCCCCCCTTTAATGAATCCTATTTTTGACACTAAGGACATTTTTCTAGTTGTACTTGAATGACCACATTC
This sequence comes from Panthera pardus, assembly GCF_024362965.1. Taxonomy (NCBI): domain Eukaryota; kingdom Metazoa; phylum Chordata; class Mammalia; order Carnivora; family Felidae; genus Panthera; species Panthera pardus. Next base: position 59,332,710 of record NW_026526677.1, read on the forward strand.
TTATCTAAACCTTCTACAGTTGCTAATGTGATTCTCTGTCTATACTGAATTAAGATGCCCTTGATTTGTATCTTCCGTCCTGATGGTAATAGGTTTTACCCATTAAAATGGATTTCATTTTTCTAGATTGCTTAATAGATCTATAAATCTATGTACTTTTGCAAAGTGAGATGAATGTGTAGTAATTATAAGCTGCTATACTGTTCAACTTGAAGTGACCTCTTAAGAATTTGAAGGCAATATAAGATGTGAACTCTGTCCTCATGTTTGATCTGTCTTACAATGGCACTGTTTGACCTTGGGCTTCAGTTACTCTTCAGATTTGTTTTAACGTTACGTGCACACCTTGTGACTTTCTATAAAGAAGTCCCAATGAAGTGATAAAGTTGATGTTGTGAGATCCATTTTTTAGGAATTTGGAGACCTGGTTTTCAATGATACTTATTTCAGTGTACTCTTCTAACATTTGAAATAGTTTCTGTATTTATAAATTGAAAGTAGAGATACACGTAGGCTTGGAGAGCTGTGCACATAGCCTTATAGAATAACAACTACATAGTACAGTGCTTTGGAACTCTAGTAGGTTCCTTCCAGAGGGCCCCCATGGTGTTATGTCTTTGCAGTTAGGTAGTTCCTTTGCAAGCTTCCTCATACAAATTTGGATGATTCCCAGACGCACTGTGAAAGCCTGGTGTTGCACTTTTGTTTATCCTGAATTTGCTGTCATTTTTATGTATCTCCATTTAGGGCCACACCACATTCCTAGTTTATTTTTTACTGCTTCAATAAATACAGAGCTGTATGTTCTTAATGGATGTATGAAGCATTTGGTGTTCCCTTACTAGAGAATAAAGACAGTTCATGACCTTGCTCATTCCCCAGTGCCTATAAGTTAAATTTTTTTTAATGTTTATTTATTTTTGAGAGAGAGACAGAGCATGAGCAGGGGAGGAGGAGACAGAGAGGGAGACACAGAATCCAAAGCAGGCTCCAGGCTCCAAGCTGTCAGCAGAGCCCGATGCAGGGCTTGAACTCGCAAATCGCGAGATCATGACCTGAGCCAAAGTCAGACGCTTAACTGACTGAGCCACCCAGGAGCCCTGTCAGTGCCTATGATTTTATAGCACAACAAATTTGTTGTAATCAACAACTCTCAAGAATTTAATATAAAGATGTTTTAATTCTGTTTCGTTTATATTTTCTAGAAAACAATATCCAGCAAACTTTATGGAATGTACCTTTCCTCGGGCAATTGAAATTGAGAATATCCACTAATTGTTACCTTCCATTCATTTCAGTAGGATTATTTTATTTTTGAGAATAATCATATATTGCCAAACTCAGGAAGGTGAAGTTTTCTTCTTGACCCTAAGTTGTGATTGATCTGGATTTGTGTATTTACTTCCGAGGGAAAAAAATGTATGCTTAGTTTTGAGAATATAACATTTTCTTCTTCATTTGCAGGGATAGGAAAAAGGAAATGGGGAAACTTATTCTCTAAAATAACTCATCATCTTGATAAAGATCCACAGATCTCATGCCTTTGTTATTTCAGTAAGTCAGGTTAAAGTCTTAGGAGAGCTCTGTGGCGTGAGTATATTGCTTTGGAGAAGTAACACCCAAATAGCCACCCATGTGGGTGTGAATGAATTTTTGGTGAATTTTCACTTCTATTAGTACTGTTGATTTGACTGGCCACCTTTCAAGAAGCAGAAATCTTATATGTTGCTTTCAAGTCTGATTTTTTCCCCCTTAATCTTCTTTTCCCATATAGTAGAAGCTGAGATGTCAGATCCAATGTATTAGAGGAAAAAACTTGTAGGATCTTAATTTTGGCATGGTAAATTTGTGATATGTAAATATGAAACACAGTGGCCCCAACTCCTTGGGGTTAGTGGGTCACTTTTTTATATATTAGTCCCTTATTGCATGATCTACTCAGTTTTTTGTTTTTTTAAACAAAGCAACCATTAATCTGATTTGACTAATTATGAAGATAATAAGGCAATAGATTGCAACACCTGTAAGGAATTTAGTTCAAGTCTTCAGATACTTATGCCTTATTCAAGGAACTTCTACCTTTGTCAATAACTTGGAGGTTGTTTTACTCAAACTTTGGAAAAGATCTGATCCTGCTTAATTTTTCTTTTCTTTTTTTTTTTTAGGTTTCCATTATATCCAAAAGGAGGGGAGAAGTTACAATTTGATTATGGTGTCTATCTTCTGAACAAAAATATAGCTCAGGTAAGTAACTTCTGTCCTTCTCTACTTCTCATATACAACCTACTTCCTTGGATTGCTAACCTTCTTTCTTTATAAATAAGTACTACAGTTCACTGTTTTATTTAAGCAGTTACAGTGATAACGCAAAATTCTTTTTTGGCCACAGTTTTACTTTATGTCATTCTAAACACTACTGAGAAGCAGTGGGTACAAATTGAAATCCTCCTACTAAACTCAGAAGCCCTTTACTGAGTTGTTACCTGCTGGTACACTATACTTGAATGTGTGGGTTTATATCTTTTTGCCTCTGTACCTTTGCACATAGCTTTCTTCTCTTGGATCACTTTCTTCTCTTAGACCACTTTTAGGGACTCATTTTGCATTGGGAGTTGTTTATGGAGTTAAGTTTTAGTGCCTTTGGCCAGTCTTCAATGGTCTCCTCCCCTTACTATGCAGGAACCAAAAAGAAAGACCAACCATGTGGTCCTTCCAACCCATCTGGGGCTCTTGGGGCTCTCTTAACATCAGGCCAGTTAGTACCTCATTTAAATAATGTCTTTCCAGGGGCGCCTGGGTGGCTCAGTCGGTTGAGCGTCCGACTTCAGCTCAGGTCACGATCTCGCTGTCCGTGAGTTCGAGCCCCGCGTCGGGCTGTGGGCTGATGGCTCAGAGCCTGGAGCCTGCTTCCGATTCTGTGTCTCCCTCTCTCTGCCCCTCCCCCGTTCATGCTCTGTCTCTCTCTGTCTCAAAAATAAATAAACATTAAAAAAAAATTAAAAAAAAATAATAATGTCTTTCCATATGCTGTAGAAAGACTAACATGCTTCAGTCTGCATTTTTCTGAAAGAAATGCACAACATTTCTTTGGCATACTTGACTAAACTTCACGAGGTAGACGTTCCATAAATTTTCCAGTTGTAAAGGAAGATCACCTTCAGTGCTTTGTTTTTATTTGGACATCCTTCCAATTAGAATATCATATGGATCAGTATCCACGGTTTGGCTGTCACTTAAAGACATTATCAGCTGTATCCTCAGACTTCTCTTTTTAAGGCAGCAACAAGGTTTGTGATGGATTTGTTTTAAAAGGTTGCCTTTTATCCATATGAATCTAAAGACTCAATGAGCAGTTCCCTTATTCATTCCTGACGGATCTAGAATCATTCCTCCATATGGTGTCATCTTTGCCTTTCTTCCCCTCATTCAGTATCAGTTTAGTGTTTTTTTTTTTTAATTTTTTATTTAGATTCCTACCCTTTTCTGATAATGGATCAAATTTCTAGTTTGCAGTCCTCAATCGTTTTCTTCATAAGCTCATACTCATTGCCCTCTCAGCCATACCGCTTTATTATTATTGCTGTTTCGGCCCATTCTTTACTCCAGGTAGGCAGCCTTGCTCACAGTCTCTGGCCTGTGACTCATCTTCCCATGTGCTATTCTTCCCACACCTGATGCGTTCCCTCTCTCCATTTTTGGATACTAACGTATCTTAGTCTAAGACATGGGACTTCAGGAGTGCCTGGCTGGCTCAGTTGGTGGAGCATGCGACTCTTGATCTCGGGTCATGAGTTCAAGTCCCACATTGGGCATGAAGCCTACTTAAAAAAACAAAACAAAAATAGCACTTTAATTCCAAGGCTCTTTTATGCTACTGATTATAGTCATTATACTATGAAAAAAGCAATGCTTAGACAGAACTGGTCAGAAGTGGCCTAAGAGTGCATTAAGGGAGAAGAGGTCTAAGTAAATTAGAGGGTACCTCCAGGTGAAGTCAGCCATGTGGAAAGGGGTACATGGATACTAGAGTCCAGAGTCTGGGGGTCAGAATGCCAGGAAGGTTGGTAGAACTAAGTTTTGGTCTGAATTCAGAGGTCACTCTCTCCTTGACGTGTTTTCTGTTTCTTGCTCTAAGTACCTACACCCTAAGGTCCAACGTCTGTTGGATGATTCCAGGTGAAACGTACTCCTGGATTTCCTCATAAATCTCAGCTGCAGAGACACACACACACACACACACACACACACGTGCACACGTACATACCCATGCAAGCATACGCACGTTTAATAACTTCTTCTCTGGGCCCAATAGGAATGCCTATAGATGGTATAAAGAGGTGTTAGGAATAGCCCAATTTACTTTGACAAAGTTGGAGGCTGACTGTATACAGCGGAAAATTTGGGAAAGTCAGCCCTTTATCTCAGACTCTCATCCCTAGTCCTGTTCAGTCCTCACTTTGGAGCACTTCTCAGGAAGCCTCTGATTTTATTCTTAAGTGAACTGAGTCCACAAGCACGCTGAACTAGCTGTATTCATCTGTTTAAGATATGGGTTACTTCCAGTTATTTTGTATCCTCTGCAATTTAATAGTCTTGTTGAAAATTTGAGAGATTACACTATGTGTGCATTTAAGATTGATACGTTAATTACTTTAAATCCAGAGAGAGAAACCATCTTGCTCTCTGATGTTTTTTCTTCACTGTTGTGACAGTTTTAAAAGGAGACGACAATATGCTTTTTATAAACAGATTTTCTTAGGTTTCAGAGTGCATTCAGGAAGCCTCTTCTGACAATTTAGAAAGAAACTTATAGCAAATTTGTGACCTTTAACCTTTTTGTGGTTCAACTCTATGTGTTTCATCTTTAACTGTTTCTCTGAGAATGTTTCATTTTGTCTTTGGCTTTAATGCCATCATTTTATTACGTTTCAATTTGTAACAAATCAAAGGGCCATTAATTAGTTTGGCCCCTAACCGTGTATTCTATCAGTAAAATATTGCCACCTTTTTAAAGATTTCTTTTTCTTTACATACATACTAATGCATGTTGTCAAAGGAGAGTTTGTCTTCTCAGCCAGCCTCATTTATACCCCATCTCTAGGGATGTGAACAAATCATACTATTAAAATGGCCCCACCTCGGTAATTTATAAGCCACGTTAGTGGAGGTGGATGAAAGCATTGGCATATGTTAAAGTGCCAGAGAAAAAGGAGTGAAGTCATTTAATACTGCATCCATAACTTGGTTGAGGATTTGAATAGTCAATAGGACCTTTCATCACAACCAGAAGTAGTAGTAAAATCACTTTTTTGGTAGAGGAAATGACAGAATTTAGTAATATTTGTTACTTCAGTATTTGGGATCAGTCCAGCCCGTTTTGAAAGCACAAGCTTAGAAAGACAGGCCTTCAAGTAGAAATCCTCAAGTGTTGTTTGAATTGCTGAGAGGATTGGTATGGCCTGTTTGCCCTCTTCCTGTCATTGCGGTCTAAAGGTATGTGTGTGTGTTCTGTGTTGGGCTTTGAAAGTGAATAAAGCAAAATGTCTCGGTTTTAGTACCATTTAGTATTATTTTTCACGTGTCAGCCCCTTTGTCTGGAAATAGCTTCCTTTGTTGGTTAACGTGTAACCCTGTAGGAACAGGCCTGGCAAAATTCAAGCACAGTATAATCATCATTAGTTAAAAAAAAAACAGGTTCGGGGCCCCTGGGTGGCTCAGTGAGTTGAGCGTCCAACTCTTCATATCAGCTCAGGTCATGATCCCGGAGTCGTGGGATCAAGCCCTTTGTTGGGCTTCTTGCTGAGTATGGAGCCTGCATAAGATTCTCTCTGTCCCCCTCTGCCCCTCTCCCCTGTTGCGTGTGCTTTGTCTCTCTCTTTCTCTCTCTCTTTGTCTCTAAAAATAATAAATAAAATAAAATAAAATAAAATACCAGGTTCTGCCATAATTGTCAGTGAGTCTATAAGTACATTGTGTTAGAATTTGTGTATAGCACAGTAGTTTGCTTTCAGTTTCCAGAGCATAAACAGTAGTAAATAAAAAAATTACAATGCTTTTGCCTTAAATTAATGGAGAGTTTTATAGTTTGAAACACACACACACACACACACACCCATATGACCCTCATTATCGCCCTACAAAGTGAAAAGGGCAGCTAATGTTAAATGAGTTTGAAGACAGTATGGCTGTTGACATCTGTCACTCGGTTAGGATCACATATTCCGACAGGTGTGTCAGAGATTCCCTTACTTCCATATACTTCATTGTTCTGTGTACAGTTGACCCTTAAACAACATGGATGTGAACCATGAGGGTCCACTTATATATGGATTTTTTTTCAGTAAGGACAGTAGAATATGTGTTAATCAACTGCTTATGTGATTGGTAAGCCTTTCAGTCGATAGTAGGCTATTAGTAGTTAAGTTTTGGGGAATCAAAAGGTAGATGCATTTTTCAATTGTGTGGGCAGTCGGCATCCCTGACCCCTGCCTTGTTCAGTGGTCAACTGTATTTCCATCCTAAAAGTGCACACAGGATCAAAGAAGGTGACATTCTCAGATAGGAAAGGGACTGAATGTTCATTGAATAGAGGCAACTGTTTTGTACATTATGATATTTCTATTAGTAAGCCCAATGCTTGAAACACTATAAAGTCTCAAAAGATGTTGACTGAATGAATGAATGAATGAATGGTGATACAGCATCATCACACAGTTAAGAAACTGAGATCCAGAAAAATCATGACTTCCTTAAGATCGATGAATTGATTCAACAAGTATTTTCTCACACTTTTACCGTGTACTGTATATTCTGAGTCTCAACTGAGAGAGCAGTGCATGAGACATACAAGATCCTTGCCTCATAAATAAGCCAGACACAAAAGCACAAATATTGTATGGTTCCACTTACATGAATTATCTGGAATAGGCAAGTGCATAGAGACAGAATGCGTAGAGACCAGGAGCGGCAGGTTGGGGGGAGGGGGAAATGGGAGTTATTACTTAATGGCTACAGTTTCTATTTGGGGTGATGAAAAAATTTTGGATGAAGATGGTGTTGGTAGTTACAGAACATTGTGAATGTGATTATAATGAGCCTGTGTTATACACCTAAAAATGGTTAAAATGACACATTTTACTCAATATATTTTACCACAGTTTTAAAAATTAATATATTAAAAACCATTGAATTATATCCTTCAGATGGGTGAATTATATATCACAATAAAGCTATTTTTTAAAAAGAAAGGAAACTATGTCATTAATCTTACAAGCTAATGGAAAGAGACAGACAGTAAACAAAATAATTTTAGATTGTGGTTAAGGGCTGTAACCGAAATCAATTAGGCAATATAATGGGAAGTACCTGGAAAGGGACTTGCTCTAGATAATGTTGTCAAATAAGCCTTACTGAGAAAGTGATACTGAGCTAAGACATGGAGTTGACAAGGAATCAGACATGCAAAGAGCTAGGAAACAGTGGAGCAGTTTGTGCAGAAGCCCTGATGTAGGCAAGAGCTTGTTGTTTTTAAAGAAAGGTAGATAGGGGCGCCTGGGTGGCTCAGTTGGTTAAGCGTCCGACTTCGGCTCAGGTCATGATCTCACGGTCTGTGAGTTCGAGCCCCGCGTCAGGCTCTGTGCTGACAGCCCAGAGCCTGGAGCCTGTTTCAGATTCTGTGTCTCCCTCTCTCTCTGCCTCTCCCCTGTTCACACTCTGTCTCTCTCTGTCTCAAAAATAAATAAACGTTAAAAAAAAAATAAAATTAAAATAAAGAAAGGTAGATAGCCAATGTGATAGGAGTATAGTAAATAAGGGGAGAGGTAGCCAGGAAGCATATCATATAAGGCCTTAGAGATTATAAAGAGTTTCAGTTTTGTCTTAAATATAAAGGGAAGCCATTGAATAATTTAAGTAGGAAAGGGACTTGATTTGATTTATTTTTTCAAAGGTTGCCCTAGCTGCTATCAAGGATTATGGAGAGCTAGAATAGTAGTAAGTTACCACTGGGGTGCCTGGATGGCTCAGTCGGTTAGGTGTCAGACTCTAGCTCGAGTCATGATCTCACGACTTGTGGGTTTGAGCCCCATATTGGGTGGTGCAGAGCCTACTTGGGCTTCTCTCTCTCTCTCTCTCTCTCTCTCTCTCTCTGCCCCTTCCCTGCTCATGCTCTCTCTGTCAAAATAAATAAACTTGAAAAAAAAGAGAGAGAGAGAGAGAGAGAGTACTACTTAGAGGGCTATTTCAAAAAACCTGATGAGGGTTGGTGGTAGTTTGGACTGGGATAGTAGGGGTAGAGATGGAGGGAATTGAACAGTTTTAAAATATATGATGGGTGGTGCTAAACATCAGTAATCATCAGGGAAATGCAAATCAAAACTACAATGAGATATCACCTCACTATTATCAAAAAGACAAGAATTAGCAAATGTTGGTGAGGATATGGAGAAAATGAAACCCTTGTGCACTGTTGGCAGAAATGTAAACTGGTGCGGCCAGAATGGAAAACAATATGGAGGTTCCTCAAAAAACTCAAAGGCGAACTACCATATAATCTAGCAATTCCACTGTGGGTCACTAACCAAGGGAAATTTACTTTACCTTCATTTACATATTCATTGTAGCATTATTTACAGTAGCCAAGACATGAAAACAACCTAAATGTCCATCAGGGGATGAATGGATAAAGAAAATGTAGTATGTGTTCACACACACCACACTCCGGAAAATTATTCAGACATTAATAAAAGAAAGAAGTCGTTCCATTTGCAACAACAAGTGGATGGACCTTGAGGGCATTGTGCTAAGTGAAACATGTCAGGTAGAGAAAGACAAATACCAAAGGATCTCATTTATATGTGGAACCTTTTTTTTTTTAATTTTTTAATGCTTATTTTTGAGAGAGACACAAGAGTGTGAGTAGGGGAGGGACAGAGAGAGAGGGAGACACAGAATCCGAAGTAGGCTCCAAACTCTGAACTGTCAGCACAGAGCTCAGTGTGGGGCTTGAACTCACGACTGTGAGATCATGACCTGAGCTGAAGTCAGATGCTTACCTGACTGAGCCCCCCAGGCGCCCCTATGTGAATCTTCAAACAAAGATCAAACTCAGGTACAGAGAATGTTTGCTGGTTGCCAGAGGGGGCGGGTGGTGGTTTAAGAGGTAGGTAAAATGACTGAAAATGGTCAAAAGGTAAAACTTCTAGTTATAAATCCTGGGGATATAAGCATGGTGACTATAGCTAATAATACTCTATTATATATTTAAAATTGCTAAGAAAGTACAAATCTTTCTTGACTTATGATTGGCCTATGTCCTGATTAAACTCATTGTAAGTTGAAAATACCATGCTGAAAACTTATTTAATACACCTAACCTACTGAACGTCATAGCTTAGCCCAGCCTACCTTAAACGTGCTCAGAACACTTACATTAACCTACAGTTGGGCAAAATCATCTCATACAAAGCCCATTTTGTAATGAAGTATTGAATATTTCATGCAATTATTGAATACTGAAAGAGACAAACAGAATGGTTGTATGGGGACAAAATGGTTGTAAGTGTATCAGTTGTGCTCTGTGCCGCTGCCCAGCATCGTGAGAGGATCGTATCACAAGCCTGGGAAGAGGTCAAAATTCAGACTTAGAACTATGGTTTCTAATAAATGTGCATCACTTTCACACTATCCATGACCCACACCATAGAAAAATCATAAGTCAAACCATTGTAAGTCAGAGACTGTCCATGCATCTTAAAAGTTCTCACCCTAAGAAGAAAAATGTGTAACTGTATTGTGATGGATGACTAGACTAATTGTGATGGTAATTTTGCAGTATTACATCTGTCAAATCATTATGTTGTACACGTGAGACTAATAGAATATTTTATGTCAATTATATCTTAATAAAAAGTAATAAATCATGTCATGGGAGATGAGCTAATGGATTGAATGTGGGAATTGAGGGAAAAGGACTAATCAAGAGGGACTTCTAGGGTCCGTGTATGAGCAACTGGATGCGTGAAAATGCCGTTTATTGAGATAGGGAGGAGTCTAGGAGATGGGGCTAGGGAAACCAAAAGTTCTGCTTTGGAATTGTTAAGTTTGAGTTATCTTCTAGAAATCCAAGTAGAGTCATCAAGTAGGCAACAGGGTATTTGGGGCCAGAACTCAGGGTGGGGAGGCCAGTAGTGGAGATAAAAATTTCGAAGTCATCAATGTAAAGATGATATTTAAATCCATGGAACCAGAGAATATCAAGCAGGAAGAGAATGCAGAGCTCAAAAGAGAGAGACCCAAGTATGGACAGAAACACAGAATGGGGTTTGGTTCTGGGAAATCACGTTTAGAAGTTGGCTGGAGGAAGAAGCAGTAGCAAAAACTCAGGGGAATGACTAATCAGGTAGGGAGAAACCCAGGAGAAAGTCGTCATGTGGAAACTAAGAGAAGTAAATTCCTAGAAGGGAGGAGTAATCCACTATGTGAAATCCTGCTGTAAGATGAAGTAGCCAGCAGACTTGGGAATGTGGACATCGTTGACAAGAGCAGTTTCAGTAGATCAGTAGGTGTGTTGAAGAGTGCATAGGAAGTGAAGAAGTGACATTGATTGTAGACACTCTTCTGATGTGTGTTCTGTGAAATGAGATAGATAAATGGGCTCATAACTGGAAAAGACCGGGGCTAAGGGAAGTCTTTTGTTGCTTTTTAATGTTTGCTTTGTGGGAATGTGGAGTTGCTGACTTTTTAAGATGGGAAATATCAGGCCGTGTTTATATGCTGATGAGAGTGATCAGATAGAAACAGATTATCAATACAAGATTTAAAAAAGGGATACTTGAAGGAGTAGTCTTAGAGAAGGGGAAAGGAAATAGGATATAGAACATAAGTGAACATGTTGGCCTAAAATAAGAAAAGGGGACATGTTCAACACACTTAGCTTTAAAAAAAAAAAAAAAAAGCCAGTTGCATTTAAGAATGCCACTGGTGAAACAGTATAATTATTAATTATATGAAATCTTGACCCTTGAGTACATATCTTTTCAGTATTCTATGTGATGGAAAGGGAAATATATATAAAACACTTCTGCTGCATGCTGAAGTATAATGGTGTTTCAAGAAAAGGACTTGTGCAGTTGAGTTGCTAATAACTAAACTACCTGACTTTTTCATGGAACTCCATCTTTACTTGAAAGAATAACTAAATCAACAAACTATACAGACTTCGATATTTTTAAAATACTCTTTCAAAAATGAATGAAGTGAGCCTCTCAAAGGAAATCAGCTGATGATAAAATTTAAGATTTTAAATGAGAACCAGTATTTGGAAAACTTGTGTTTGCCCCCATGAGATTGATAGCTTTCCATTCCTAAGGATGTTTTTGATGAGATTGGTAGTGGTATTTAACAAGTGTCACTTTTAAATATTGTATAATGAATGTGTCAACATTTAAAACCTATATAACTGGTTAGCCAAGATCTTCAAAGTGACCAGTGTATGATGCTGTGAAATCATGTGTGGGTAAAGGTCTCTTTAAAGTGCAAAGAAAAAAAAAAGAAAGAAAGAAAAGAAAAGAAAAAAATAGATTTTAATGTAACAGATGTGAAAAGTATTTTGGTGTGGTTTCAGATTCTACATTGATTCTAACCTTTAAGAAACTACTACTTGTTGAGGGGCACCTGCCTGGCTTAGTTGGTAGAGCATGTGACTCTTGATCTCAGGGTTGTGAGTTTGAGCCCCACATTGAGTGTAGAGATCACTTAAAAATAAAATCTTAAAAAAAAATAGAAAAGAAAAAACTTTTGGGCTAGTATCAGAGAACAATAGCCATCATTATCTGAAAAGGCCTTTAAAATACTCCTTTCTTGGGGTGCCTGGGTGACTAAGTTGGTTAAGCAACCAACTTTGGCTCAGGTCATGATCTCACGGTTTGTGAGTTCAAGCCCCGCGTTGGGCTCTGTGTTGACAGCTCGGAGCCTGGAGCCTGCTTTGGATTCTGTGTCTCCCTCTCTCTCTTCCCCTCACCCACTTGCACTCCATCTCTCTCACTCTCAAAAATAAATAAACATGTAAAAAAATTTTTAAATGCTCCTTTCTTTTCCAACTACATATCTGTATAAAGCTAGATTTTCTTATGAAATAACATATGGTAACCAAATGAATGCAGACAAATATATGAGAATCCAGCTGCCTTCTGTTAAGGTAGTCGTTGCAAAAGACACTTGCAAAAATGCAAGACAGTGTCACTCATCTCTAAATTTCTTTTTTGGAAAATATGCTTGTTTTTCATTGAAAATACTATTATATTAACAAGTAATAGATTTCTATTATGATTTTTTTGAATGAATTAAATAAGTTTTCTCAGTTGTTACTTCTAGTATAGTAAATATTGGTATATATGACCCATATGACACAAAGCTCTTTGACACCCTCAGTAATTTTAAGAAGTGTAGAGATCTTGAGACCAAAAAGTTTGAGAACCACTATCCTAGAGAATGTGGCCATCCAGATTCCCTCGAAACACCTTAGTTGCTCATAGTCTGATAAGTAAACCAAGACATGCTTGTTGGTTTCCCAAATGTGCAACATTATATAAGAGACTTACCAATTTGAACTCTGGTAATACTATTCTCTTCAAGTCATAAGGTCAGGCCGCTATCAGTAGGTTCTTTCCTTATTGCCCTTGGCTTTTCTTTAAGCCAGGCCTCTTCTCTCTTTTCATGAAAGCTCAGGGACTTAACAGTAATACTTTGAGGATCTAGTTTACAAATACTAATGATGATTTACATTTGTTTTGAATGTAATGGCTTTTATTATACTTTTACGTCTGTATCACATTTCATACGTGAAGTGCATTGGCCAGGTCTATCTTTAGAGATAAGAAATTGAGCTGCTGCTACGCTAACTTCCTGAGCATGACAAAGCTATTAAATGGCAAACAGAAATCAAGACCAAATCTTCTGAGGTCAATCTGTTTATATCCCACTGACGTTTCTTTTCCTTTCTTTCTTATTTTTTAAGTGTTTCAGTAATTTGGGCCTTCTTACAATCCTGTGAGGTGGACAGGTCACAGGCAGTTATCAGCCTTTTGCAGATGGGACCCCTGAGATCATGAGTTCAGTAGAAGAACCAGGATTAGAACCCGGGAACTTAATGACCTCTCTTCCTTTTACTCTTTTACCTCTCTTTCCTCTCAAGTTATTTTAAGACTTCATAGAAAGTAAAAGTAGCTTCTCCTTCCAAAATCAGTTGGAAACCTCCGTTCTGCCAAGGACGTGGTCTTTCCCTAAAACTTGTCTACTCACAGGGCCCACAGTGCACAGCTATTTAGAAGGGATCAGTGCCAGCTTACCCCCAGCAGCTTAAATTCATGTCTATTTCTTCAACATACAGTCCAATGTATATAACACATGGGGAGAAAACGCATTTTTATTTTCTTAATTCTTGGAATCCAGAATACAAATTCCAAGGATGTTTTAATAGTCAGACTGCCATTTTCCTCCCCTGCTGCCTACAAAATTTGCCAGTAATGTAGTAGAAACCATTTTTTCAAGTCCTATACCTATATCTTAAAAAAAAAAAAAAAAAAAAAAAAGCTTTACTGAGGTATAATTCACATGTCATACAATTCATCCATTTAAAATGTGTAATCCAGGGACACCCTGGGTGGCTGAGTCAGTTGAGTGTCCAACTCTTGGTTTCAGCTCAGGTCATGATCTCACAGTTCGTGGGTTCGGGCCCCATGTCAGGCTCTGTGCTGGCAGTGCGGAGCCTGCTTGGTATTGATTCTCTGTCTCCCCCTCTCTGCCCCTCCCCTGCTCTCTCTCAAAAATAAATAAACTTCAAAAAAAAATTTTAATATGCAATCCAGTGGTTTTTAGTATATTCATTGAGTCATGCAACTATCACCACGTGTCAACTTTAGAATATTTTCATTGCCTTCAAAGATACCCTGTACCCATTAGTCATTCCCCATTCCCCAAGACCTCCATCCAACCATCATTCTACTTTCTATTTCTATAGATTTGTGTATTCTTGACATTTCATATAAATAGAGTCATACAATGTGTGGTCTTTGTGATTGGTATCTTACACTAGCATAGGTTCAAGGTTCATCCATGTGATAGCATGTATCATTCATTCCTTTTCAGTGCCAAATCGTTTTGGCTATTTGAAGATGTACATGGATCTGCCACATTTTATTCATCAGTTCATCAGTTGGTAGACATTTGGATTGTTTATACAGTTTTTGGTTATCATGTATAATACTGCTATGAACATTCATTTACAAGTTTTTGTGGGGTCATATATTTTCATTAGTCTTGGGTATTTACCCAGGAGTGACATCGCTGAGGCATATGGTAACTGTTTAACATTTTGAAAAATTGCCAGGCTATTTTTAAAGCAGTTGCACCATTGACCTTCCCACCAGCAGTGCATGAGAGTTTCAATTTCTCTACATTCTTGACAGCACTTATTATTTTCTGTGGTTTTCATTATAGCCGTCTTGCTGGAAGTAACATGGTATCTCATTGTGGTTTTGAGTTGAACTTCCCTATGGCTAATGATGTTGTGCATCTTTCATGTGTTTATTGGACATTTGTAATATGTTCTTTGGAGAAATGTTCAGTCAGACACCTTGCCCATTTTTAAATTGGGCTATTTGTCTTTGTTATTAAGTTCTAAGAGTACTTTATACAACCTAGACACAAGTCCCTTCTCACATGTATGATGTGCAAATATTTCCTCCCATTCCATAGGCTTTTTCATGTTCTTGATAGTGTCCTTTGAAGCACAAAGGTTTTAAGGTTTTTTTTTTTTAAGTTTTTATTTAAACTCCAGTTAACATACAGTGTAATATTAGTTTCAGGTATACAGTATTGTAATTCAGTACTTCCTACATCGCCCGGTACCCATCACAAGTACTGTTTAATCCCCATCACCTATTTAACCAATCTCCCCACCAGAATGGCTAAAATCAACAACACAAGAAACAAGTGTTGGCAATGATGTGGAGAAAGAGGAACTCTCTTGGATGGTTGGTGGGAATGCACAAAGTTTGCTTCTGTGTAGTTTTAGTTCATATGTTTAGGTCTGTGATCCATTTTGAAATAATTTGTTTTTTGTAGAGTTTAAGGAAGAGGTCCAGTTTCATTCTCTTGCATGTGCGTATCCATTTGTCTCAGAAAAATTTGGTAAAAAGACTACTCTCCACTCATTGAATTCTCTTGGTATTCTTGCTGAAAATTAATTAACCATAAATGTGAAGATTTATTTCTGAACCCTAAATTCTGTTCCATTAATCTGTATATCTGTCCTTATGCTAGTAGCACCCTGTATCTTTTTTCTTTAAAAAATATTTTCTAAATTCAATAATAATATATGCCAATTGTAGAAATTGTTTAAAGTACAAAAGAAGATAGAAGAACAGATTTTTTATAAATAGTCTACAATCTCCTCATTCATATGTCCCTTCTGGATCTTCCAAACTTTGTCTTTTTCTTACATAGTTGAGGTAACATTATATATACTGTTCTATATCTTTTTGTTTTTTAACACAAGCATTTTCCTAACCCATTAAAAACTCTTAGTCAATATATATATTATATATATTATATATATACATTATATTATATATTAAATATATATTAAATATATTTCATTTCTGTGCATATGTTATAATTTATTTAACCATTCTTCTAATCTTGGACATTTATTCTTCTAGGGTTTTCTTTAAAATATGGTTATAATATTATAATTAGTTATAATATTAGTTAGCACTAATATGTACTTTATATATATACATATATATGTGTATATATATAGTTACATATTTTTTAATGTTTATTTATCTTTGAGAGAGAGAGTGTGCATGAGCAGGAGAGAGGCAGAGAAAGAGGGGGACAGAGAATCCCAAGCAGGCTCCATGCTGGCAGCACAGAGCCTGATGCGGGGCTCAAACCCATGCACTGTGAGATCATGACCTGAGTTGGAACCTGGAGTGGGAAGCTTAACCAACTGAGCCACCAGGCGCCCCTTGTTACATGTATTATTATGTTACATATATATTAATATATTTCTGCCCTATAAAGTGACATACTCAGATATGAGATATAGTAAGGTGAATATTAAAGCAGTCCATAGTGGCAGAAATCTTGTTTCTCAAACTTTTCTGTGGGTCCTATAATGTTTTTCCACTAAATCGGTTCACACCTAAGCTTTATGCTGCTGTGGACAAAGCAGATTTTCAGTCAAATCCTTACTTTGAAAGATGATGATAATTAACTCATAATCCTGTGTGATTTTTTTTTCTCTTTAAAAGTAGAAAAATCATGGGGCGCCTTGGTGGCTCAGTCAGTTAAGCATCCGACTTCGGTCCAGGTCATGATCTCACTGTTTGTGAGTTCAAGCCCCGTGTGGGGCTCTGTGCTGACAGCTCAGAGCCTGGAGCCTGCTTTGGATTCTGTGTCTCCTTCTCTCTCTGCCCCTCCCCTCTCTCTCTCTCTCTCTGTCTCTCTCTCTCTGTCTTTCTCTCTGTCAGAAATAAAAAAACTTTAAAAAAAATTTTTTTAAGTAGAAAAATCACATTTTCTTATGTGTATGTATATATGTCAACCCACAAATATCTGAGTGTTTGAACTGTGCAAGGCCTGTGAAAGGCTGACTTTACTCTCAAGCTGCCTATTTTTAGGGGAGGGGAATTAAAAATATGTACAATATGTAAGTAGTTAGCCAGCAGTACAGACGTGCAATGATCACTCTCAAGGGAGAAGTTCTGTTCAAGATGCAGATCTGGCTCATGGCAGATAGAGTCCTGTGGTAGTTTAGAGTCCACATACCTGGGTATGCATCCCACTGACTGGATGAACTTGGGCATGTGATAAAATCTCACTGCACCTCCTTTTCCTTATCTTTATAAAGATTGGATAATCTTCCTAGGATGGTTGTGGGGACTAGAAACAATGAGTGTCAAGTTTATAGCTCAGAATTTGTCACCAGAAAGGGTACTCGGTCAATGGTAGCTGCCATTTTTGTTCTTCATTTTGATTTGTCATTCCTGTTAGGCTGATGTGGAGAAACCCTGCTTCAGTAGAAAGCTATGGCACCTGAACCTGGAATTTGAGGATAGGGGGATCTGGGTAGTGAGAGCAGAGGGGGAGCTAAGGTTCAGAAGAAGCACTGCTTAAGGTATGTCAAGACCAGCCTGGATGAAGCAGAAAGTTACCTTAATAGCAGAGATAGGAAGGATGGTTTTGGTTTGGCCACCATTGACCTTAGCACCATAGTTAACAGTCTTTATACTTGAACCTCAGTGTGGTCTGTATGAGCTCCCTGGGCGTATTTGGGGTGTTTGGTGAATAGTTACTGATTGAACATCTTATAGTTAAGATTGATAGTTATTTCTGTTTAAAAAATGTGTGTATTTAAATATGTATTTAAATGTATCTTGATTTATTCCTATTTAAATGAAGGCATTAGTTGAGGTAGAAAAATTATTAATATAGTTTTTCCAAAGTATTCTGTATTTAAAGAGAGAACGTTACCTTTTTGTAGTTACAAGTAATTGGTTAAGTGCTCATTATTAATTTTTAAAGAACCATGTCAGTTATTAACCAGTTTACAAGACATTTTTAATGAGTTAGTAGTTGTGATCACTGGACTCTTTAGATGCCAAGTGATAAATTGACAAGACAAAATATTTTTACCTTCGTTGGAGATTCTTTCCACTTTAAACTGACACTAGAAATCCCATGTCAAAAATAGCTTCCAAAATGAAAAATAAAACAACTGTAATTTACATTTATATAGCTTATTTTAGAGTACAAAGATCTGTCACATATACCATCCCTTTTTTTTCTTTGCGAGAGAAAGTGTTAGTATTGTTATCCCCATTTTACATTTAGATGAACTGAACCTCCGAAGGATGAGCAAAGAAATTCAGACTGACTCAGGGGACCCCACTTGCTGGTTTCCTTTTGTTTTTTGTTTTTGTTTTTTTGGTTTCCTTTTATCAGACAAAGAGAAATATTAAATAACAGCTTTCCCTTTCATCTGCAGCTACCTAAGAGCAAAGTGTGAATTTAGCAGCTTGTTTTGTTTAGCCTCTTTGGTAACTTCTCTCTCTTCCTTTTTCCTAGTTGTTTTAAAAGATTTACTTTAGCATTTTACTTTGCATATTTTAATATTTTAAGCTGCCAAATTATTTTCTTCAATTAAAGAAATAAATTGCTGGGAAGGTGGGTGGGGGGTGGGCTAAATGGGTGATGGGCATTAAGGAGGGCACTTTCTGGGATGAGCACTGGGTGTTATATGTAAGTGATGAATCACTGAATTCTACTCCTGAAACGAATACTTACTGTAGGTTAACTAACTTAAATTTAAATTAAAAAAGAGAGAGAGAGAGAGAGATTCCTTATTCAGTAGTGACATTAGCCTTTTGCAAAGCACCTCAATTGAGTAACATTCTTTGCTGGGAGGAAAATATTTAAAGAATGCACCTCAACTGCAATGAAATATACAGTGTGTAATTCAGAGAAGGTAGACTATAAATTGTAGCTATTTTTTATGGTTAAGCCTCATGAAATGAATTATGAGAAATAATACGTATGAAAAGTCTGATTTTAGTTGGCATCAAAGGAACCAGCATGACTTAGGTATAAGCTATTTAAGGGAATGAACTTCAAAAAATTATTATATGTAAATTTTGGTACCTATTAGAAACAAGCATTTTAAAATGTCCACACTTGGGTTTCCAGGGATGATAAAATTGTGATCCTAGTGAATGTAACTTTATCAAGTGAAAGGCCAAAATCCTAGAATAAAATGCACTAAAATAAATGCAGCATAGTGAGTGTTTCAGAGCAAGCCCTATGGCTCTAGACTGCAAGCGTTCAATGCCAGTTGTATCACTTTAAACTGTATGATTGTGGATAAGTTACTTCATCTCTCTGTGCTTTCGTATCCTGTAAAATGAGAATAATAAGAATGCCTATAATTAGAGGTACAGTTCCTATCTCTTAGAGTTGTTATAAGGATTAAATAGTATTTAAAAAGACTTAGAATAGTGCC
The DNA here is from genome assembly GCF_024362965.1 of Panthera pardus. Lineage (NCBI taxonomy): Eukaryota > Metazoa > Chordata > Mammalia > Carnivora > Felidae > Panthera > Panthera pardus. The sequence continues at coordinate 59,351,773 of NW_026526677.1, forward strand.
TGGAACAGAGTAAGTGCTAAATATGTTTGCTAAATAATAAAATGCAAAGTACAGGGTAATCTTTGTGATAAAGAAATCCCATATGCCACAAATGGGAAATGAGGTGACAATGTGTGGAAGGAGATAACGAGCTACAGTTACAAATAAGTAAAAGAAGGGAAAATTGCCTTTTTAGCTGCGTCAGTGAGTACCATGTCTATGGAAGGAAAAGTATTCAACTTGTTTAATGTAAAAGAGTTTTTAGTTTCAAGTTAAGGTGATCATTTTCTTTTTTTTTTTTTCCCAAAATAGAAATTACTTTTATCGTGGAAATGATCCAGTCTCAGTGTAAATTTTTAAAATACAGAAAAGCATTAAGGAAAAAAAATAAAGCCCTTGGGTTTCTCCTACTCAGAGACGACCATTGTAATATCGTGGTGAACATCTTTCCAAATATCTATGCAAATATACATATGCATAAGTTAAATAAGTAAAATTTTATGTAAATGGTTTCAGAGCATGCATTCTATGGTTTGTTCTACTTTTTTCATTTAACTGTATTGTGAAGCTAAATTCATGTTGATGAGTATAATTGTGTAAAATTTTGTTGTCACCATGGCCTTTTGTCAGATGGACATACTGTAATTGACAGTTTCCTTGTTGGTGGACATTTAGATGGTTTTCCAAGATTCCCCTATTGTATACAACATTGGAATGAGGAAGCATCCTTCCTCATTAGTAATACCTGTGTTCTGTTATTCGCTTAGGATAAGTACCTAACTGTTGGGTCAAAGAATATACATATTTTAAAGTTAGGTGTATATGTGCTTCTTTACCCTCTTGTCAATATTATACATTGCATGTTATTGTATATTGGATGTTTATTAACCACCTTTTTTCATATGAGAGAAGAAATATATCTCTATGCTTTTATTTGTAGCTTTTTTTAAATAGATGTTTATTGATTTTTGAGAGAGAGAGAGAGCATGAGTGAGGGAGGGGCAGAGAGAAGGGGGACAGAGGATCTACAGCGGGCTCTGCTCTGACAGCAGCGAGCTGGATGCAGGGCTCTAACTCATGAACCGTGAGACCATGACCTGAGCCAAAGTTGAGTGCTCAACCAGTTGAGACACTCAGGCACCCCTATAGCTTTTTAATTATTAGTGAGTGTTAAGTTCGCGTATTTCATAGATTTATTTGCCGTTTCAAGTTGTTTTGTGAATAACCAATACCTTTTGATAAATATGCCTTTTTAAAAACTATAGGTACTGGGCTTGGAACCACCAAAAGGATATAAGATATAAGGAAATATACGCAGGCCTTGCAGCTAAGAATGAAGAATTTGCTAAGTCACAGACTTATGTCAGTCTTTATTTCTCTTTTTTTACCTCCTTTTTTCCCCCCAGTCCTCTCTAGGATTGTCAGTTCCCTTGCTCTGGCAGTAGGGCAAAGGCTGGATGAAGGCATATATGAAAGAGCCTCTTCTGGACCGCTGTCTCCCACTGCCTGACTCATTTCTTCATTCTTTTCTTCTGCTTGGCACTTTTTATTTGCTGTAGATGTTCTTTTCATTCATCTTAGACCTATGACTGGTATGCGTATTTCTGTTTACTCTCTTGGTGTTTTCTGTGGCTCCAAGTAGGGCTAATTCATCCCCTGTTCTGTGTCAGGTCCTGGGCTGGGCACTGGGGAGACAAGAATGGATAGGACTTGGTTCCTAAACCTGGTGCTCACCTTCTAGCCAGATCTAGTGCACCTTCTGACCAGCACCATAGTGTAGTGTGTGCTAATAATATATGAAAAATTATTTGGGAAGTATTCCTAAAGGAAACATTCAAGCTGGACTTTTTTTTTTTTTAATGTTTATTTATTTATTTTGAGAGAGAGCACAAGCAGGGGAGAGGCAGAGAGAGAGGGCGAGAGAGACAGAATCCCAAGCAGGCCCCTCTCTGTCCACACAGAACCCAATGCAGGGCTTGAACCCATGAACCGTTAGATCATGACCTGAGCCAAAATCAAGAGTTGGACACTCAACCGACTGAGCCAGCCAGGAGCCCCTCAAGCTGGATGTTTAAGGGCGAGTCACAGTTTGCTCTGAAAGAAGTAGAGGGAAGGGAAGTAGAGGAGAGAAGGTAAAGATCCCCCAAGCAGAGGTACTAGTGTGAGCAAAGCTGAGAGTAGATATATACACTGGAATCAGTCAGTGTCTCTCCCCAGGCTTCTTGATAACATGACTTACTCTGGTTTCCTGGACAGTGAGCTCTTCTCACTGTCTCCTCCTCTGTAATTATTGTCTATGATATGTTAACCCCTTTCTGGGGCATTGCATTTTTAATCAGAGGGAACATTGCATTCCTAGAGTACTTACCCAAATTTAGCAGTATTTTTCCTGTTTTGCTGTTTGCAAATTGATATAATATTTTTAACTCATCATGGGATAATTTTAGAAAGGCATAAAAGAGGTGGTGCTATCTGTTCAAGGTATTCAAACAAAAAATGCAAATCTCTTGTTCTCTTCATCCTTATGAAAACAGACACTGAGTCAGGCTTTGTCCTCAATTAAGCATGGTGGATTGGGCTTTGAGCACTAAACTTTTATTTCTTCTCTATTGCTTGGTATAATAGTTATACAGGTAATCATAATAACGTCTGTAGCTTAGCATTGTACAAGTCACAGGGCACTTTTTGTTTTTCTTTTTTAATGTTGACTTTTATTTTTGAGAGCAAGTGTGTGTGTGCTCATGTGAGTGGGAGAGGGGCAGAGAGAGAGGAGACAGAGGATCTGAAGCAGGCTCTGTGCTGAGAGCAGGGAGCCCAGTGTGGGGCTCAAACTCGAGAACCGTGAGATCATAACCTGAGCCAAAGTCGGATGCTTAACCAACTGAGCCACCCAGGCGCCCCTACAGGGCACTTTTTCTTATAATCTCCCATAACCCTATGAGGCATACAATTATTGTTTGCTAATAAGGAAACTAAGCTTTGAACAAGTTGAGTGCACTAATTCAAGGTCACACAAATCCATTAAAGGGTAGAGCCAAAACTTGGACCTTGGTCTTCTGATTCAAAACCCAGGATCTCTAGCTTTTAGGGGAAGATAGCACAGTTGGTTTGAGATTCCAGATTTTGAAACTTTTAATGATTATATTTTGCTAATTTATATTTTAATAAGAGAATGGGAAAGACGGTTATTCTAACAGACCCACAGTTACCTGTGGATAGACCCAAATAAGAGTCCCGTATTTAGAACACCAGCTTTGTAGATGCTTGTATAGGTTGTCAATTTAAAAGGTATATATATTATAAACTCAGACTAGCATTTTACAGTTAAATAACTTGAGTAGATACAATGGAAGGAAGAAAATATTATCATCCAAAGGACTCCAAAAAGGTGGATGAAATGGTTTAATGGAAAGAACGTAGCACCAACAATTAGAAATTGTGGTGTTCTTGTCCATCTCTTACTACTTGCTGGAACCTTGGGCAAGTCTTCTATTGGGATTCCGTCTTCTCATCTAAAGAATAAAGGGGCTGAGCTGTATGTACTCTGAGGTCCATATCAGTCCTAATATTCTTTGAATTTGTGCTTCTTAACTTAACCACTCATTTTATTCTGTTTGTTGCTTTCTTTATTATCACCTTCCAAGTTTTTTTACTTACCACAGCATGATCAAAAAGATTCTTTGATTCTCTAAGATACAGTTTGTGAACAGTATGCTATATGGTGATAATCTTGTTTGTAGAAAATAAGCAGAGATTTGTGGAGTACCATTCCTGGTAAATAATGGGTCAATGTAAGTCCATACAGTATGGACTTATAATAATGGTAATACCACCATGCATTTACATAGTGCTTTGTAGTTTTCAAAGTGCTTTCACATTAAAAACCTATATACTAACCCTCATAATTTCTCCTCTGAAGTAGATTTAGTAAGAATTTTCACCTTTGAGGTGCCTGGGTGGCTCAGTTGGTTGGGCGTCTGACTCTTGATTTCAGCTCAGGTTGTGATCCCAGGGTTGTGGGATTGAGAACAGCTTCCTGCTCTGCACTGACAGCATGGAGCCTGCTTGGGATTCTCTCTCTCCCTCTCCCTCTGCCCCTCCGCCCAACTCTCTCTCTCTCTCTCAAGATAAATAAACATTAAAAAAAGAAGAAGAAGAACTTTCACCTTTGATTTAGTAATTCTTCTTGGGAACTCTATCATAAGGAAATAATTCTAACTTCCTGAAAACAGTTAAAAGATGTTTATCATAACTGAAAATAGCTGTCCAGTGAGTAGGTTAAATAAACTGAAGAGCACCCACAGTCATTAAAATTTTTATGAAGATTAGGTAATAGGATAGAAACACATTTGTTATTGGTGACGAAAGGAGGATATGGAGTTGAAGGTATATACTACGATTACAGCTATGAAAATAAAAATTTTAAAGGCACCAAATAAACATTCACCCTTTATGTAGGGGGAAAAAAAACACCACACAGATATATGTCAGAATTGTGTTATGTGTTTATTTTGTGGGATTGGGGGTAATTTTTCTACTTACCTGTCTCTGATTCTTTTTATTTGAGTACCTTATTGCTTTTATAATAAAATGTGTATATATAAACACATATTAAATATATACAATAAAATATATAATTATATATATTTTCAGATAAAACCCAAGGCCTAGTAAGGTTTCTTGACATTCTCAAAATGGTACAAATGCTTCCTAGTGAACCTGGGACTAGAAACCAAATTTCTTAATCCATCTATTACTATTAGTACTGGGCTTCTACCCTCAAATTGTATGATATGCCAGCAGGTAGAAAGAGGCTAGCTTTAAAGAGGTTACCTAGGTACATTTTTTTTTTCTTAATAGTATGTGCTTTCCCTTTGGCATTCATTAGTTCTTAGTAAAATTAACAAAATCAACGTGCTTTTTTCATACTTTTTAATTTTCTATTTTTTTATTTTATTTTTTAATGCTCATATATTTATTTAGAGAGAGACTTTTTGAGTGTGTGACGAGTAGGGGACGGGCAGAGAGAGAGGCAGAATTACAAGCAGGCTGTCAGCACAGAGCCCAACATGGGGCTTGATCTCATGAACCGTGAGATCATGACCTGAATGAACCGAAACCAAGAGTCAGATGCTCAACTGACTGAGCCACCCAGGCGCCCCTTTTGTACTTTTTAAAACATAGCAGTATACCATTGGCTGAGAAGGTTTTAGGACAGTATAATATGGTTAGGAACATAAGCACAAATGAGCATGGCTTAAATTCTTGGTTCAGTATTGTCATGATGATTGTGTTGTTGTATAAGAATTTTCTGTCTGGGCCTCAATGTCTTTATGTATATGATGGGGCTCAGAGAGGTCTATTGTGCAATATAATGTTGTTGCCACCTTTTTAAAGCTGCTCTGAAACATTTCTGTCCCCTTGATGTTCACCTTTACAGATAACAGTTTTATCTCATTGTTTTTAGACTGCCTTGCAAGGCAACTTAATGTTTTTAGAAAAAGCCCTATATTCATTTTAGCTTCAGTGTTGCCTCTAACTCTTTGGTTCTCTGACTCAATTTGCCTCTTTGACCCACTATGACATTAGGCAAGTCTCTTCATCTTTCTAAGCCCTAGATCCTTCTAAAATAGGGGTGTTGAAATAAATAATCTCTCCATTTCCTTCTAACGGTAGTGTTCTGTGATTCTTCCCAATCTTGTTTTGAGCGCATCCACGATAAAAACAAAAACAATAACTACACACACGCACACACACACACACACACAACAGCACAACAAATTGGCATCTCTTAACGTAGAGGTGATGGGAGCATAAACTGATAAAAATCATTTTAGAAAGCAATTTGGCATTATCCAGTGAAGTTAAAGATACACATATGAGAATGTTTATGGCAGCATTAATAGTAATAGCCAGAAACTGGAAACAGCTTAAAATCTGTCAGCAATATGTTTATCATTAATCATGATATATTTGTGTAATGGAATACTGTGCAGCCGTGGAACTCTAGCCGTATGCAATGATAAGGATGAATTTCACAAACATAATGTTGAGTAAAAGAAGCAAAACAAAAGAGAATCTCCATAATGTTACTCTATTTATGTATGGTTCAAGACTAGGCAAGGTTAAACTGTATTGCTCAGGATGGAAACTATATGAAAAGCAAGCATGGTGACTGCCTCTGGGAGAGAAGAGGGCTCATAATGAGAAAGGGGCTCATGGGGAGCTTCTGGGACACTAGCAGCATTCTTTTTCTTGGCTTGAGTGCTGGCTGCACAGGGGTTTGTTTTATAATGGTCCTTTAAACAATGCGCATACGTGCTTTAAGCATTTTGCTTATATGTATATCTTGACATGAAAACATTATAGCATAACAAAGATAAAAAGGTATACGTGTAATGCTATTTCAGTGAATTCTTGCAGTCTCTGAAAAATACGTGCTACTACTAAGGACTGGGTATTTCAGTGTCATGTACCAGAGGGAAAAGGATTTTGAACTAGAGCACTTGGAAGTTCATTTGTCTTAGCTTCACAGTTAAGAATGTCTATTGTTATTGATTATCTCTATCCAAAGCACTTTTTATTCTCTATCCCCAGTCTTCACAATAACCCTTTCACGTTTTTATTATCCTCATTTACAAATTAGGAAACTGACGCTCCTTGGTTAAGGAGGAATTCTAAATAAATCACAGAACCAAATAAGCATGGGGTATTTTTGATATTTGTTTTCTCCTTCATGTTATGGAAAGATAAATTGGGAACAATATTTGTGGCCATTTTAAGGTGGCATAATGTAAAAATAAACTCCAAATAAATGAACAGACCGAGTCCGGGATAAATCTCTTTTCTTCAAAATGTGCCTAAAAGCATGGAAGGTGTTTTAAATACTTACTAGTAAATGAGTTTGTGGGTACTTGGGCATTTACCACTTACGAGTCAAGCCCCCATGTTGAGTGTTACAATTGAACATAATTAGAACAGAAAGTGAGAGAAACAATGTCTACATTTTTGATAGACTAATTGTGGTGGTCACTTTATCTAAAGCTTGCTGAACTATGACCACTAAACTAACCACGAAAAGGAAATTATTTTGTATAGCCAAGCCAAAAGCAAGTTTTTTAGATTTAGTTTGCAGTGTCACTTAGGATTCTTAAAAGCTTATGAACCTTCACCTTCTTTTAATAAGCCTTCATAATGACGAGGTCCCCCGAGAATGAAATCATCTGAGTGGAATGTGCCTGCGTCTTAAGATCTGATAAACATCACTTCATGGTATTTAGGAGATTAAAAGAGACTTAAAACACATAAATGTTACTTTCAGGTTATTATAGCCAAGGAAGCCTGTGGCCCAGCTATCAAAACAGCTTTAAGCTTAAGCAAGTTCCAAGCAATGGGCTTAGCCAAATTGGTTAGCCCTGCTTTAGGACTGACTGCACTGTCTTTTGAGTCGACCTTTAACTTGTGATATAGAATATAATTGTTTCATCTCTGAGACACATTTATGTGTCCCTTTGCCCCGACACTAATTCATCATTTGCTTTATAGTAATTCCACTCAGACATCACTACCAAGCCCCACTGGAGGTTACTAAAGGATGTGAGTGGATATATTTCCTAATCAGTGACATTAGTTTATAACTCCTTATTAAGATACCCATTAAATTCATACTGGGAGAGATAACATGAACACTAATGCACTTTCCATCTTCCATCAGTGCTTTTTTATTTATTTCTATAACGGAGTTCTTAATATCTGAATTTAAGAGTCCAGGAGAATTCAGAGCTTTTAGTATGGTCTAAGGTCTTTATTCTGGTAAGATAGGAAAGATATGAGAAACAAAGACATTCAGTATTAGGTTGTCATTTTTATTCTCTTTTGCTCCCTAAAACATAGTCATTAAAAATGGATATCTAATATCATTTATTTTAAAAGTTAATTAATAGCTTACTTCCATATACTCTCCTTTGCTAAACAAAATACATTATTCTAGTTTCCCTGTACTTTATCTTTATAAGTTATCTTGCTTTTCTACTTTTAATCTAAAACTCAGAATATATAAAGAGTTTGTGTACCTTTTGGATATGCCAGCCAAACACTATTAATTAAATGTACTGTATGAGATTCTGGTGGATGAGGGGGTATAAAAGAAGATGGCCCATATGAAAAATAGTCCACGTGTATAAAATCTAGTTATTCTGATGAATTCTCCACCACACCACCTTGACCGAAATAGATGTTTATGAATAAATATCTCTTCAATTTCATTCATTATCTTATCCATTTGAGACATTCGGCAAAGTTGCTATAATGTGACTTTCCATTTGAGGAATCCATAAATTATTGCCTTCAGGGGATATGGCAGCACCATGGCAACATGGTACCCTTTGGTAATACTTAGGTTTTTGCTCTTACTGCTTTTTCAAAACCTGCAGGATGAAGTTAATAATAGTAATAAGTGTCCGTTTTGCAAATCTGCTAGCCCACACACTTCTGTTAATCTCACTACTAACATCATTACCTTCCGCCTTCGGTCTTCACTCTTTGTGTATTACCCCAGGTTCAAAAAGAGAAAGTTAGACAGTAGTTGCCTTTTAAATTTGCTCCTTGTATTCCTCCACTGTGAGTGAAGTACAATGTGTTAGACTCACTGTAGTTAATTCTATACCAGCATTCTCTCCCCCCAAAATAACCACATGGTTCAGTACCAGCATCCACATTTACTAACATTACTGCGTTAGTTTGGATTCAACAAGAAGCAGAGGGGATTCTATGTACAAAGATTTATTGGAAGAGGGAGCAGAAGAAGGGGGAAGAGACTTCAGACTCAATGTAGGTGTACTTGGAGGAGGAGAAAGGGAAGGAATAGGAACTGGGTAGGAAGAGTCTTTAGACAGTTACTCGGTCTACTAATACTGCAACTCGGTTCTAAGGAAGATTGATGGGAAGGTTGATGGGAAGTCCTCAAGCCAGAGGTGACCACTGGAGAAGTCCCATGTCTCACCCAAATGTGACAGTCTGGGAGCAGCCTACAGGAATGAGTGGCATGAATACAGTAAAGACCCAGACATACAGTGGTTGGAGCCATTAGCCAATGATACTCGCTGCCACAGGAGATCTAAGGAGATCACATATCATGGCTCCTATATTGGTCGCATGACTTTGGGTAAGTTGAGCACCTCTCTGAACCTCAGTGATGAGTGTTAATACTGCCAATACAGAGTAATCAAAAAGGTTAAATAAAATAATATATGTAAAGGCCTTGGAACATAATAATAAAAGTTAGTTCCCTTTATGGCCCCCTTCTAGCAGGGTGATTATTTTCTTTTTTTTTTTTTTAATTTTTTTTTTTAATGTTTATTTATTTTTGAGACAGAGAGAGACAGAGCATGAATGGGGGAGGGGCAGAGAGAGAGGGAGACACAGAATCGGAAGCAGGCTCCAGGCTCTGAGCCATCAGCCCAGAGCCTGACGCGGGGCTCGAACTCACGAACCGTGAGATCGTGACCTGAGCTGAAGTCGGACGCTCAACCGACTGAGCCAGGGTGATTATTTTCTAACTTATTTTTCTTAGAAGAATATCATTTGGGTGTAAGTTGCACTGAGGTTGTCTCTACCAGGGCTACTCAAAGTGTGGTCCATGGACCAGCAGGCAGTCCGTAGCCCACAGAGCTGCTTGTTACCAGCGTGCAGCAAGACAAGGAACTCGCACCAAACGTAAGTCAGCCCTGTCAGTGAACACACTGCTTAGTTCAGATGCAATTTTTTTCCTATAAAGACATTCCCAGTGAAGGAAGCAGTGCATGTATTTATATTCTGGCACAAGCTCCTTAGTTTATTACATACTGGCACTTTGAGTAGCATTGGGGTTTAGTAAAATATAAATGCAAAACAGATAGGGCTTTCTTGTGTATTTCTGCCTGTCTTTTACAGAGGAAACCAATTTAAGCTAGACATCAACCCCCATGCCGGGCTCTGTGCTGATAGCGCAGGGCCTGCTTGGAATTCTCTTCTCACCCCCTCTCTCTGCCCCTGCCCTGCTTGCATGCAGGCACACAGTCTCTCGCTCTTTCTCAAAATGAATGAGTAAACTTAAAAAAAAAAGTAGGCAGCTTTCTCATTGTCGTGTTTCCAAGTCCTTTTCCTTTTCCCAACTCAGTTATTCCTTTTAGGGAAAAGGAAAAAACTCCTGCTACCAGCCAGATGCCTTGTGCCTGCTGATGCCAAGTGTTCTCACACTGCTGTGCTGCAACCTTGCTGAGCCCCCAGATTGCGATTCCCCGCGAAAATCCACTTCCCCTCCCAGTTCCAGAGTATTCAGAGGCCCATTCCTTCAGGAAGCAGATAGGTAACTAATTAAGAGGAAAGTAATCTGATTTAAATACAGAGGGGAATTTCCTCCTAGTTGCATATTTGTAATTTAAAATTTGAGTCAATTAATGGAGCTGCGTAAGACATATTTTTGATCTGTGGATGCCCTAGCTTCATCCATGAGCTGTAATCTTTAGTTCTTTTCACCCTGTATTCCAGAAATACTTGCCATCACACATCTGTAAAACCGCTGACCTCTGCCCTGAAGTGGGTGTTGGATTTTCCCACCACCTTTCACTTTGTTTGATAACCTTCTTCTGTGAAATATGGGGCAGGGAGACATGGATCCAGGAAGCCAATCGGACCTATTCCTTGTATGTTGAAGTATTTAAAGTATTGTCTATATATTGTTTTAATTGCAGGTATCCTTTCATAGCTGAAACTATCGAGATGGAGATTTGGTGTATTTTTCTCCTTTATATTCCCTGATCTTTGATGTCTTGTTAACATGATGTAGTAAATTAGGAATATATAGTTTTGCTTTCATACTTTTAAAAACTAAAGTGCATGTTTCATAAAATTAAAGTGTCCCAAGAGTCAGTATAAAGTAATATTTTACCAAGGTCATAAGTGACTTAATATGAAAGATCATATTTTATCATAACCATGTAACAGACTTAACAAAACCTAGGCAGACAAATTGCTAGTTTAAAAATGATCTGAACTTATTTTTCCCCCAAAAACAAAAACCCACGAGATTGTGTATCTATGGCAACAGGTATTATTTGACTGATCCCCAAGGTTGTGGATCTAGCAGCAGCTATTATAACATGCTTTGTTTTTATTATTGCACTGTTCAGTCATCCAGATTTAGCCATTTCTGTTTATAGCAAGAAACAGCATCCCAGCCCGGGCAGCACAGCTAGTCATACCTTTTTATGGATGTAATTGGACTTATTTTGGTTCCTTTCCTAGTGTCTAACGTTTTGTGAAGCCCTAGCATAAATTATTGGCTTGTATAACCCACTGCATCACCTTCACCCAGAAGATTTGCTGCCTGTGCAGTTCCTTAATTTCCAAGTGTGAGAGATTTATTTTTCCTTAGCGAGTCTTAATGTTTCTGCACGCGTGCACATATACACATGGTTGCGAATGTGTGTGGGTACACAGAAATGCCAATGAGAAAGTCATATTCTTGGACAATTCCTGCATGAGATTCCAGAGAAATCTTTAAGCTTATAGGTACTTGTTGCTGTGTTCTTGAATTGACCTGATCATGAGCATGAGGGTAGTATTTGAAACTTTTGTTCCAGTTTTGCTTATTTTTCCTAGGAATTCTGACCAACATCCTGTACACTTCATGTCCTCAGCGAATTATTATGGACTACATAACTGACCCAGTTGACATTCAGTGAGCCAGTGTAAATGGCTAAGATGCTATTCCAGTGTGTATCAGGCAAGGCCCCTCAGTCCTCTTTGTACCCTTGAAGATAGATGGAATTATCCCCGCTTTACAAATGAGGACTTCAAAGCTCAGAGAAATTAAACAACTTGCCTAAAGTCATACAGTTTACAAATAAAGGATCAAGATACTTTATCAAAAGATTTTTATGTGCATTATCTTTGATTCTTATAATGGTCCTTGAAGTGGACAGAATGTAAATTTTTTTCTCCTCTCATTTTAGTACTTACAAGATTTGGCAACTTAATCATGGTCTCTACAGTGGGCCTGGTTCAGTCCAGTACTACCCTCTGAACCCTGATGTTACTTGGCATTTATAGAAGTTCATCGGGGGCACCTGGGTGGCTCAGTGGGTTGAGCATCTGACTTCGGCTCGGGTCATGGTGTCGCAGTTTGTGAGTTCGGGCCCCACATGGGGCTCTGTGCTAACAAACAGCTCAGAGCCTGGAGCCTGCTTCAGATTCTGTGTCTCCTCTCTCTCTCCCCCTCCCCTGCTCATGCTCTGCCTCTCTCTAGCTCTCAAAAATAAATAAATGTTAAAAAAAATTTTTTTTTTTAAAAAGTAGTTCATCAGCCAGTGATGGCATTGGTCACAGCATCGTAATGCCCCTGTGGTTCCCCATTGACTGATTTTTGTTAAGAGACTCTTCATTGCCTCCAGGGTGGAGTCCCTGCTCAAATACTTGGCATTCATGTGAGCACTCTTGCAATGAAAAATAATGGAGAGAGCAGGAAAAACCTTGGAGATCTGTTCGGGTCAGCCCCCTGCTTAAAACCTTTTAATAGTTTTCAGTAGGCTTCCCACAGCCCTTCTCCCTCCCTTTTTAGCCTGACCTCCTGCTGCCCCCAAACCCCTGCCATTGGCCCTTTATGTCAGGAAAGCTGAGCCCCTACACTGAGGTGAGACCCACCGTCTGCTTTTGCTTTTGTAGATACTCCTTTTACCTGATGTCTCCCCCCATCGTCCGTGTGCTAAACTCCTACTCGTTATCCACTATCCAACTAGGCCATCTTCTCTTCCATGAAGCCTTTCTTCACCCTCCTGAACAAAGTTATCCTTCGTCTTTTGATCTCCCTGCTGAATTTCTCTTTAAAAACAATCAAATATGTCAATATTCTTGTATTTCTGTTATCAGTTATTATGTGTGTCTCTCCCCTACTAAGATGAATAAATTCTTTAAAGGCCAGAGGCTGAAGCTTTCTCATCCTTTTATCCTAACATAGTGCCTAGCACATCACATGGATTCAGGAAAGGTTTGTGCATGGAAGATAGAATTAATCAGTGACCTTGCTATTTGGACTAAGTACTGAGAATTCAACATTGAAAGGAATAGCGTGCCATTTGAAAAGAGAAGGGGCGAAAACATGTGGTATCTGGGTTGGTGATGGGTATTGATGAGGGCACCTGTTGGGATGAGCACTGGGTGTTGTATGGAAACCAATTTGACAATAAGTTTCATATTAAAATAAATAAATATATATATATTAAAAAATTAATAAAAATAATAACGAAAAGAGAAGGGGCAACGCACAGTTGTATCAGATGAAATTACTGTCTTCGTTGATATATGCTTGGCTTTGTATGTGTCCAGGAAGATAATGCAGGGTTTCGAGAAGTGGAAGGAGGTTAAGGAGAAATTATACTTACTGGTATTTTCCCCAAAACATATGCCTGTGGTGATAAGTGGTTAATAAGTTATTGAATGCCATTTTCTCTACTTCTAGTCAAAACTATACACGGGTTTATTTTTATTCATTGTGCTAGGTCCTCAGTGGATCCTTTCAGTCTCAAAATTCAAGTCATTAAGTTCCGCAAAATTTCCTTCCGTTATTTCACTGATGATTTCTTCTTTACTTTCTCTCATCTCTCTTTTGGGACTACTGTTATTTAGCATGAGATTTCCTGTACTTACCATTCTTATCTCTTCTCTTGAGCTTTCTAGCTCTTTTTGTTCTACCCACTGAGAGATTCCCTTAACTCTGCACCTTCCCCTTCTGTTTTTCATCTTTCATATTCTGCTTTCATATTTTAAGTTCTAGCAGCTCCTTTCCTCTGAGTAGCATCCTGTTACGTGTGTAGCATCTTCTCTTGCCTGAGTGTATTAATGATTTAAAAAGTGTTTATTCTTATTTTTGTTTTTGTTTGCTCTTGATATGTCATTTGCGTTAGAGGCTTCTCTTGCGAGTTTGGCAATACTCGATTGCATATTTATTTTTAAGAGGAGAGGACTAGAAAACATTGGAAGCTTTTAGTGTGTGGATAGAGGTTGTTAACGCTACTGGGGTTTACTGTAGGGTAATTTGGGCTTTTTTCATTGGGGAATACCTAATGTCATTCCACGTAAGTCTTTCCTCTTGGGCTTGTCGAGAATCTTGCAGTTATCCAGCTGTAAAGTACAAGCCTGTAAAGTATTTACCTGTATCCTGGAGGCAGATGGTGGGGAGGACAACTAGAGATCTCAGCATTTAATCTGCATGTGTTCACATAATCACCTTGTTTTTCAATACAGTGCCTTGGTCCTTGATGGTGCTAATGTTTCCCTTTCCGAAGAATAAAATTCTGGTTGATTTGCTTGTGTGTGAGAGTGGTTGTTGCCTGGCTCTGTGGAGTTGGGAGGGGATCTGGAAATAGAATTGTCCTATAGATTTTCAGCCAGTCTTCCTGTTCGTTTGTTGTTGTTGTTGTTGTTGTTGTTGTTGTTGTTGTTTTTAGTTGAGATATAATTGTCATGAAGCAATAGATTACTTTTACATGCACAACCTAATGATCCAGTATTTGTATACATTGCAAAATTATCACCTAGTATTCTGTTTTAACCCCAATTTTGCTACCACTTCAAGAATACATGGGGTCGCCAGTTCCTGAGCTTTATGGCGGTTATGGAAGTATAGTTCAGATTGCTTCTCATTGTCCATCTGCTCGCTTACAACTCAGTAAGTCTGCTAAGCTCTTTACCACTTGTTTATCCTCTTTTCGGCTTCCAAAATTTTGTTGTTATTATATCCTCCCTTATTGTCTGCCTTTCTTTTATTTATACATAAATGCAGTACATACAGGGAACATCAATTTAAACGTTACTGTCTTCTCATTAGAAACAATGGAAGCATAAAGATAGAAAATCTCACTACCGACATGTTATTGGAGTTTCAGAAGGTTGCAGAAGTAAATGTACCTGTTCAGTATGCCAATTTAACCCACACGTCCCGAAACTAAATTTTTAGTGGAGAAAGAAGGTTTGTTTTTTTTTTAAGGTGTAAGAAAACAGTGAATTTTAAAATATTCTCTTCATTTTAACCAAATCCAATCTGATTTTACTGCATTTCCAACATTAGAAAGAATGAGATTGGAATATAACCAGTGAATGTCCCAAAGCCACAACCAGACTTTCCTGAGTATTTGTCTTTTCCTGGTCAAGAATTAAAGTCCACAGAGTCACTGAATTTAGAGATCAGAGACACCTCTTCTAATTTCCAGCCTTTCTATACGTTTCCTTAAGACAGTCATCATGCTTCTGAAAACTAATTGACAGGAAATCTAGTACCTTCTGAGACAGTTCATATATTTAGACTGTTTGTGAAGGAAGGGAAGGAAATGGATGGTTGGTTCGGACTCCCTATAATGTTTAGCTATAATATACATGCTATAAAGAAAATAAACTATCTTCGGAGCAGCATTATTCCATATTCATGGGCTTTAAATTAGGTAGGCCAGAGTTTTCTTTGTTGTAATTATTGTGTAACCTTTAGGAATTACTTACCCTCTGAACCTGTATTTTCATCTGTGAAGCAAAGATAATAATACTTCGAGGGTTAATAAACTTTAAACACGATACAGTATAGAAGAACCTGGCAAAGAGCTTAGCACGGGGAGGCTGATCATTACATGGTACCCATTATCCTTCTTACAGATTCAACCAGGGAACATTTTTCAGTGGACAGCATTTGGACTAAACCTGAAGAGGGGGTAAGATGTTAACAGAAAAGCCAGAGCTGGAAGGGACTAGGTTAGACCTTCCGGACTGATGGACTAAGCATGACAAAGACATAGCTATGTCAAAGAATCAAAGTCTGAGGTTTATGTAAGGACTGGCAAGTATTTCTAAGGTGTCTGGGTTACGAGGCATATGAAATGATACAGCATAATGTGGCTTAGGCTGAAAGGCTTTGACATAGGGCATCTTAGCCAAAAGAAAAAAAAGTTGGTGTTCTCATATTGCATCATTCAGTGAGACAGACAAACCTAAGAACCACTGGGGAGTCCAGGATGCCTTCTCTGTGAAAGCTTACTTAATACGGCTTTTTATTTATTTATTTATTTATTCATTCATTCATTCATTCATTCATTTATTTTTAATTTTTTAACGTTTATTTATTTTTGAGACAGAGAGAGACAGAGCATGAACAGAGGAGGGTCAGAGAGAGAGGGAGACACAGAATCTGAAACAGGCTCCAGGCTCTGAGCAGTCAGCACAGAGCCCGACGCGGGGCTCGAACTCACAGACCACGAGATCGTGACCTGAGCTGAAGTCGGCCGCTTAACCGACTGAGCCACCCAGGCGCCCCTTAATACGGCTTTTTAACAACTTGATCAGATAGAGACCAAAATTGTAATGAGGGTTATTGGTAAACCTGAAACATGTTTGTTATATACACAGTTATTCTAGAAAGTCAAAAATGTAAGTAAAGAATATGTCCAAGGGAAGAAGATATCTGTCTTTGTATTTGAAAGGCTGTCGAGGGGAAGAAGGAATAAAATTAAACCTTGCTGATGGATTAAGTTAATACAAATAGATAGAAATCAGAAAGTGGACATTTTTAGCTCATGTGAAAAATCCTGATTTTTAACAGATAGAACTGTGCGACATTGGAATGAAAAGCTTGGGGAGGAATTAAGTATCTAGTCATGACGGGCTGGATGATTGTCAAGGATGCTATAGAAAACAGATCTGTTTTGTGAAAAGGTAAAAGCAAGTGCCTTCCAAGGTTACGCCCTACTCCATATTAACCAGGGCTCTTGCTGTCCATCCAGATGCACACCCTCAGGCTCTGCCCAGAACACCCTGTTCCACAAATGAGGACTGTTTGAGGATTGTTATAAAAACCCTGAGGCAGTCCCTTCCTGGAGTCAACAGTTTCAGCTGTTTCATAGACCTCCAGCAGCTTTCGCTAGGACAGGCTCTTCCTGGTGCCTTTCCTAGGACTTCTCCACAGTTCTGTTGAACACA
Organism: Panthera pardus; assembly: GCF_024362965.1. Taxonomy (NCBI): domain Eukaryota; kingdom Metazoa; phylum Chordata; class Mammalia; order Carnivora; family Felidae; genus Panthera; species Panthera pardus. The sequence goes on from NW_026526677.1 coordinate 59,368,747, forward strand.
GTGAGACAGTCTTCAAATGATGCTGCTCCATGGACCTCAACGACATCCTCCCTGAACAGGAGCCTCCAGACACCTTGAGACGGGGCTTGCCAGCCCCTTACAAGCCCCTAGCAGCCATAGATCTCTTTCCTTCTATCTTACCTGAAACCTACAATCCCTTCCATTGGATCCTTGTTTTCTGACACTCCACAGGTAATGAAGGTGGAGGGAAGGATGGGTAGATTTCTCCAGACCCTTACTTTTCCCTCCTTATGTGAAACCATCAGCCTTTGAAGCCTTTTAAATATTCAACTCTCTCTCACAGCAAGTCACTGCCGTCTGACACACTGGTTACTTCTTTGGAACATTCAGAATTTGCAACCTTGCCAACAGTCTTCCTTTGTAGGAAGGAAGTAACCCTGCATTACTCTAGTCTCATCCTTGTCTTTCCTGTGCCAAACTGCTTGCTGTTCCCCATTTTGCCTTTGCTCCTGGCCTTTTCCACATGCAGTTTCCTCTGTTTGGAACACTGTTTCCCCACCCTTTCGCCTAATAAAACCCAACATGTACTTTGTAGCCAGATAGGTTACCACTCCCTGGCCACACACCCCTGTCTCTCCTAGACTTAGTTAGATGTCCCTCCTCTGTGTTCCTATCATTTTCTCTGATGTGATTATTTTTTAATATAATTATGTTTCTGATTTTTAAATGTCTTTGCCATTATATTATGATTACTTTAAAAGGAGAAACTGCTTCCTCTTTATTTTGTGACTTACCCATGGCCTAGCACATAGGTGTTCAGTATCTACTGACTGAATGAATATATGATTTCACCTGCTTGTCTTCTTTGTACCTGTATAAGACTGAAGGTGGAACAGAAAGGAATCAACTTGGTGCTGTTACTAAAGCTAGTTTATTTTTAGCTCAAATTCTGTTTGAAACTTACATATGTGTGTGTGTGTGTGTGTGTGTGTGTGTGACATATGTATAGACACACACACACATGTCACACACACACACACACTGATGAACTTAGGTTCAGAATGTAAGGCTGCCTTTTACCTCTTATGGTTTTATGCCTTCTATTTGATAACGCTACCACTATCATCCGTCTTTTGTTTTTCTGTCAATTTTCTTTTTTTTATTTTTTTCAACATTTATTTATTTTTGAGAAGAGAGAGACAGAGCATGAGTGGGAGAGGAGAGAGGAAGAGGGAGACACACAATCTGAAACAGGCTCCAGGCTCTGAGCTGTCAGCACAGAGCCCGACGCGGGGCTCGAACTCACGGGCCGTGAGATCACGACCTGAGCCGAAGTGGGACGCTAACCCGACTGGGCCACCCAGGCGCCCCACAGTTTTCTGATCCCCTTACTTTGATCTCCTCTCATCCACAGAATTTTAGCATTTCTTACCTTCAAAATGCTATGGCTGTATTTTTTTTTTACCATGGATGTGTTCTTTCTGGTGAGTCTTATCTTTTGAGGTTATAGCATGTCACATTAAAATGTGTCAGATTCAGATGAGACCAAAAATAGCATATAGCCTTAACTAAGGGAAGTTAGAAAGAAAAATTAGTAATGAATGAAGTAGAAAAATGAGGTATAGTAGTAATGGTTTAGTGTAAAAAACAGTAGTGTTCTTAGGAATAACCATTAAGGAAAAAGGACAAGGACTACTAATTCCAAGATGCTTATAGCTCATAGACTATGCTGGGAGTTTTATATACATTATTTTGTTTTCATCCATACAATAACCCTATGAAGCAAATGTTGTGAGGGGCATTACGTAGATGAGGAACCAGAGGTTCAGAGGAGTTAAGTGAGTTCACACAGGTATTCCAACACAAAACTCTCACTTTTTGACTACCTCCTATGCCAGTCCATATATTTTAAATTGGCTTTTTATTAGATTATTTTTGACTGTAAAATTTTGGAAGTTAGCTAGGAAGTTAACACAAAAGTGGCAGTTTGAAGATAGACGTTCATTTTGTTTAATAGCCTTGGCATAGACCTTGGAACAGCTAATTGATTTGATGGGGTGGTTTTGTGTCATAACCTTTTCAAAGATTAATAGTGCCAGAAACTAATATTTAAATAGCAAATGGAGCTCTCATTTAGCAAACCTCTTGATGGAAATGTTAACACAGTCTAAAATCTGTGCTGATTTTTTGGACCCCCAATAAAGTTGTCCACAATTGTTCATTTGTTGATGCCTGTTTAGATGATTAACACATTATGTAAACTTTACTTCCCGTGCACTTTGTTGAGGAAAAAATTTGCATTCCTGCTGTATTATGAGAAATTAAATAAAACAGTTCCTTGGCGAGTCTGTTCCTCAGCCACCAACCCCAACCCTGCAACCCCATATATTCATCTAACGCACTTCCCTGCCTCCAGGGTTTCCTTAGGTTCTTTCTTCTGTTTCCACTGGCTTGCCTCCTTTCCTCCTATTTAGTGCCCAGCTGGACTCAGCTCTCTGTCAGATTATGGCGTAGGTCCCAACACTTCAAGAAAGCTTTTCCCACAGAGATTTCTTTATAAGTCAAATAGGCAAATACAGATGTGTCTCCCCCCCCCCCCCCCCCCAGCCCCAGCAATTTGCAGCTCAATCCTCCAAAAAAAGTTTATCTATCAATTACCATGCATCTGGCGTTGTTAGCTGCTGGGGATTGAATGATAAATAAGATAGATCTCCACCTTTAAAGAGTTTACAGTCTTGTAAATATTGTGTTGGATCTGTGGGCGTAAATGATTTAATCTCTGTGTGCCTCAGTTTCTTCATCTATAATATAAAGATGATAATAGCTGCTTTGGTAGGGTGCTTATACTGAGTTAGTATTTATAAAGTACTTAAGGTAGGGCCTAACGAATCGAAAATACTATAGAAGTGGTTTTTTATTTACCAAAACAAAACTGAACATTGCGGTCACTTTATCTAGTTCTAAAATATCCTACTGGTATTTTTACGGGTATCATAATAAATATGTAGATTAGAGTGAAATGTCATCTTTATAATAATATCTTCCTATTGGAGAACAGGGTGAGTTTACCTTTATTGGGATCTTCTTTTGCATCTCTTAATAGAATATAATAGTTTTCTTCATATGGCTCTTGCTATTCTGGTTATGTTTATTTCTAGATAGTTTATCTTTGTTGCTATTTAAAATGGCACCATGTAATATTTTAATTGATTGTTATTTATAGAAAAGAAGACTTCTGATTTTTGTTTTTAAATTTTCTACCGAATTATCTTATAGTCTGTGATGAGTTTTCAGTTGGTTTGCTTGGATTTTCTTGATGTATAATCGTATATCATCTCTAAAAAATGATCATTTTGCCGTTCCCCCCCCCCCCATTTTTATAACTCCTAACTCTTTCTCTGACTTAATTTGTGCTAACTATGATGGTAGTGAACATGCTTGTCTTACTTATATTGTGGTTCTTGACTCGTGACCGTTATACTTGAAAAAGATTATTTTATACTTGAAAAAGATTATTATATACAATGTGTTGTGTTTTCCCAGCTTGATAAACAAGGTCACTTACTGCTGTGCTTTGCTTTAACCACCAAAGATTTTGTCCTGTTCTGAACTTGTCATTCATGTGTTTTCAGTTATTCAGTCTGTCTTCTATAAATTTGAACATCCAGATTTGGCTCTTAGCCTGACAGAATCTTGCAGAATATTTTAGAGAATCAGTATCTCTGGAGAACAAAAGCTCAGACTCCCCAAAATAGATAAAGTTGGAGATGATTCTTCAGCGTCTCTAACCCCTTCCCCTGAGCACTTAAATTAGCCCTTAGAGAAGTATGTCCCGGCATGTGTTTAATGTTCAAAATATTATTTGCTAACTAAAAACCTCTGTGCCCTTGTATAGAGCTATCCCCTTTGTGCTGACACATAGTAGACATACAGAAATGTTGTCTGTCAAGGAACTAACTGCCCAGGCTGCATTATCCCCATGAATCCATTTCAGATATCTTCAGGTAAAAGGTAAAAGTAATCATTTTCACCTTTTTTAGTTTTCTGTTGCTTCATAACAAATCGCCACAAATGTAGCAGCTTAAACCCCGTGCATTTTTATCTCAAAGTTCTCTAGGTCAGAAGTCTGGGTGGGCTCATCTGGTTTCTCTGCTCAGGGTCTCAGAAAGCCAGAATCAAGGTGTTGGTCAGGCTGGGCTCTTATCTGGAAGCTCTTGGGAATAATCCACTTCCAAGCTCATTTAAATTGTTGGCAGAATCCAGTTGCTTGCAGCTGTAGGTCTGAAGTTTACATTTACTTGCTGGCTTTTAGCCAGGGGCCAGCCTTTGCTCCTAGAGGCCTCCTGCATTCCTTCTTACATGACCCCTCCATTTTCAGACCAATAATGTCCTGTCAAGCCCTTCTCACAGTTCAGATCTTTCAGAACGTTCTCTTCTGTTGCCAGCCAGAGAAAACTTTCTCCTTTTAAAGGCCTCGTGTGATTAGATTAGGCCTATCCAGATGATCTCCCTTTGCCATAGACATAAAATAATCAGGGGAGTAATAACACCAGGGAACGAAGGTCTTGGTGACCATCTTAAAATTGTGACTACTACCCAGCCCTTGAAACTCTCATCGAAGGTTGTCCTTTCCTTCTATGTGCATGTAAAAAGGTAACCTCCTTAAAGGGAGCATCCATGGCTGAGGCATTTTGTGACACCCTGTCATACTTTGCACGCCTTGCCTGCAGTGGACATTCAGTACATGTATGGCGGATGAATTGGTTTTCATTCAATGACTTGGTGAGATCAAAGGTGAATAAATTTATTCCAGACCAAATTGTAAGAGGATCTGCCCGGTTCGAGGAGCAGCGTGACTTGACAGTTCATTGCCATTTTGGTTTTGTTTTTCCTTTTTTGAAACTACATTTATTTATGATCGACCGGAGAGACTAAACAGTGGACGCATGGGCTTTAGACGCCAGTGCTATTCATGTGAGGTCAGAAGAATTGCATGAAAAAAACATGAAGGACATGAAGTGGATGTTATAGTAAAATTAATATTTTAAGGGAAAAAAATCATTAGTGAGAGAAAGGAGCATTCTGGAAAACTGTGTTCCATTTAGGGCACCTCGTTACCAGATTCTTTAAGGGAAACTGGAGGGAGTTCAGAGACATAAAGAATGATGAAGAGGCTGTAGGGATTAACTTACAAGCAAAGATTTTAGAAGACTAAATATGTAGAGCTTAGCTGAACAACAGCTGAGTCGAGATGTAGCTGTTGTCAAATGTCTGATATCAAGAGAAGGAATGTGTTTCTCTGAAGAGCTGAGAGCCTCTTTCTACGTATTGGAATTGGAATCAAATCACGAATGGGAAAATCTTTTCTCACCAACGTGTAAGCAGTATTTAGACTGTGTGCTGGGATGTAAAGTATCAGTTGAATTCAAATCCCGGCTCTTCTGCTTGCGTAGCTGTGAAGTTGCAGGCAGCTCCTTTAACCTTTTAAACTCTGTCATGTGTGCAGTGGAAATTATACCACCTACCTATCTCATGGGGTTGTTATGAAGGTTAAATGAAATGACTTAAGTAAACAGTCAAGTTCCATGCCTGGCACAGATTGCAGGTTGAGAAGGACTGTAGGTGCTATTGGTATTACCCTTATCATCGTCACTCTGAAGTGGTTAAGAGTTCAAAGGGCGAGGGTCAGACAAACCTGGGGTACCAGTTCAAGTGCTACCACTTATTAACTCCTAGTATCCTCAGTTGTAAGAGGGTCATAGTGAGGGCTGTATGAAATAACGCAGTGTGAAATGCTTAGCACATAGTTAATCACTCCGTAAATATATTAGCAGCTATATAGCATTATTTTCATTATAGTAACACAGTCATTATTCCACCCTGGAATCTGACTAAAGGCTTAGCATATATTCAGTTTCCAAATTGCCCCTATTTACAAACAACAGCATATACATATCTTCATTTCTGTTTTTATCACCCCTCCCCATAGACACACACACACACACACACACACACACACACACACACACACACTGTTCGATAATTTTTTGTTGGACTGAATTAATTTCTACCAGTGATTATATCAGGTACTGTGGTCACTGTACCTGGCTGGGGAGATGCCAGAATGGGCTTCTGTATTCCTATGTATTCAGAGTTCTAACAACTGATAGAAGGGCATTTTTTATTCCAATAAAACTGATACTTAGATTTACCTAAATTTCTGTGAGGGAATCCCTGCATTCATAAATAGCATTTTCATTTTTTTTTTTTTTTTTTTACTTCTACATACGCAAGAACTCCCTGTGGCTCCTTAGTACAAATAGGATTGTGGTGGTGTTATATGGAGAATCTATTCTAGATTAAGTAGAAATGGTACTAATGAGAGGATTATCGATTAGAAGGTGTTAAGATTAATCAGAGGGTATAGTCAGATGTATCAGGTATTCATCAGAAGTAGCTTACAGAAAGTACAAGAGGGCCAGAAGAAGAGATACAGATGGCAAGAAAAGCATATGAAAAGATGCTCAATGTTGTTAGTGATTCGGGAAATGCAGATTAAAAGTATAAGAAGGTACCACTGCATACTTACTCGAATGGCTAAGATTTTTTAAGAACTGACAGTATCCATTCCTGATGATGATGATGTACAGCAACTGAAACATTCATATATGACTGATGGGAATGTGAAATTGTATAGCCACTTAGGATAACAGTTGACATTTTAAAAATACAGTTAGGCGTATTTCTATGGTGTTCCACAGGTAAGTATTGGTCCGAGAGGAATAAAAATACAAGTTCAAACAAAAACCTGTGCCCAAATGTTTATAGGACCTTCATTCATAATAGCCCAAACATGAAACAACCCATATTTTCATCAACTGGCATACAGATGGACAATTTATGGTGTATTCATACAACAGAATACCACTCAGCAATGGAAGGGAATGAGCTACTCATGCATGTAACAAGATGGATGAATCTCAAAAACATAAATGAAGGAAGACAGACACAAGAGGCTAAATACTCTGTGATTTCATTTATAAGTCATCCTAGAAAACAGTTTCTGCCTTATTAGACTGTGACCTTCTTGGTCTGATAGAGTTCTTTGCACCAAGATAACATCAAAGTCAGTGAACGAGAAGCAGAAATTCTGAGTTTGAACCGTGTCGGGAACAACGTATAGCCCCTACGGGAGTCAGGACTCCAGATTGGGTCAAAGGTGAATACAAGGTAGTTTGGGGTAAATCAGTATGCCCAGGACTATTAAACACGAGGGCAGGGAGCTGGACCTGACAGCATATCTGCTTCAGTGGATCCTATACAAGTTTGTCCACTCACATAGCCTTTAGCCTCCTGAGAACATAACCTTTCTTTGATGATCATTAATTACAGCTGATCGCAGTTGCTATCAAGGGTATAATTTGCCTGCCTTTGACAGATTTCCAGTTCTGCCTTGCTTGTCCATTTACAGTGTGCTTTATTGACCCTCTTTAGCAACTCCTAAGAATTGGCCGCGACGGAGACCACACTTACTGATCAGGTTGACCCCAGAGTTGCGTCAATTTAATAGGGCTTCTAGTTAGTTTCTGGCAAACATAAGATGCTGAAGCAAAGGACCATCTTAATTGAAGTGTTTTTGATATGACAGATTTTACAGTGATAAGTTTGGCTCAGATATAACCTATGCTTCAGAAATACAACAAGTGATGTAAAGAAAAGAGCCTGTGGTTAGAACTCAGCAAATGTTTTCTGCTCCCTGGACTCAATCTGTTCAACCTTAGGCCACGTAACCTTGCACTTAACCGTGCAGGGTCAATGAGGCAGGTGGGCTGATGCTCTCAAAGGTGCCATTCAGCTCTAATATGAATCCCATGACTCTAAGAGTAGTTGGTAGTATAACTGGGAGGAGGAATAGAAGAAACATTGCCATTTCTTAGACTTTCAAGCTTTTAGACCTGACTTTCAGGCTTTTCTGAGGTCTGAGGTCAGCTGTGTCCAGTGTTTACATTATAACATATCTATTTTGGAAAAGAACTGGCATGGTTTGTAGACGGGGATGGAAAAGTACTTAGGCTATTCTTGCAACTAGAGGCCCATAATCAGGTTTTTATACTTTTCCTTAGAGGTATATATTGCAATGACTCACTGTAAGAAACAATATTATTGCTCATATTAAATATTCCTTAAGTAGCTTTTCCATATCTTTGAAAGAGTTGTTTCTTCTAAGAAAGCAGATTTTATTTTTGACATGGTGGTGCCCTTTTTTTAAAGCTCTTAATCTAGTTCTTTTCATGTCAGTGAAACCTTAGCATTTAAAAATGAATTGAAATATTGGTAACTGGTCCAATAGAGATTTTTGACTACATAAGCCAAAACTCCAAAGTTAAGTCTTTGATGCATATGTACGTTTTTAATTTCTTATTTTTTCAATTCCTGTAGACCAGTTCTCTTTGTAGTCAAATTCATTGTAATCCCATCACGAAAGTGTTGATCTTTTAGTAACCTTTATTGAAGCATCGTATTAATCCACATTCCCTCACGGTAACAGACGGTTTGTATCAAACATATCATGCAGCTTAGCTCAAGTCCCATATGGAACTAATAAGCCATGCAGTAAGTGGCCTTGTGTAGATGAATATAGTTTGGAAGAGTGTGTGTGTGTGTGTGTGTGTGTCTGTCTGTCTGTCTGTGTGTGTGTCTGTGTGTGCACGTGCACATGCATGTGCATGTGTCTGTTGTCTAAACTGAATTTCTCCTGCCAAAACCTAAATGACAAAATGATTCCTGAACCCCTGGAGTCTTTCTTGGCCTGGAAAAATTGTGTGTTTAAAAAATAAAAACAAAATTGAGTACTTTGATATTAAATTAGCTCTCTTAGCTCAATAAGCAGATGCTCACTGAGTGTAAGAGCTCAGCATTTATTTCTTAGAAGTACAATCACACTTTATTTTAAAATATGATCTACGGAGCTGCAAATGGTCTTACTCCTTCAGTGGAGTAGTACCATTCATCAAGCTGTAGGAACTAGTCAATTTCAACTACAAAGGCTCTAACATCATAGTTGATCTAATTTGGTGAAACTCACAGTGATTTGGATGAAACCAAATTGTATTTTCATACAAGAAGATGGTGTGGGAGAGGAAGATAAGGAAAGATACTTTAGTGGAATTGACATGGTTGTAATTGTCTGCTGAGGTCTAAATGTATTCTGTGCTCTTGTTTTCTTTTCTTTAACTTGTTTCAGTAACTATAAAGCCAGATCTTCCTGGTTTGTATGGGGATTTTCTTTTGCTAATAGACAATAGCATTTGTTCATTTTTTCAGGGAAACCACCGAACATTCTTCTTCCCACTTCCCATCTCATTTATCATTTATGTGTAGTTTTCACCTACTAGTCTACGATAGAGTTGCGCAAAAGTTTAATTGCTCCTGTGGAGTTCTAAACCAATCAAAGTAAAGCCGAAATTCAAGCTAATTGAAACCAAAATTCCACTTAAAAACTGCTTAGACTCTTTGGGTGGTGGTTAAGTAGGAAGTTGTTACAAAAGGTGTTTATTTCAGAGACTAATTTGAGGCAGTTAGACAGACCCAAAGCAATATTTTATTTGCCTGGGTTTCTTGGCACCCCCCCCCCCCTTCCCCAATCAGAAGTGAGAGCAGAAAGAGCTCTTTAGGGAAGTGTGGTATTGATAGTACTTGGTGAGGGCAGGTTTTGAGGAATGTGAAATAAGATTTTTTTTAGAGAAAAGAGAACTTCAGTCTTTGAACCTAACTTTCAGAGCCGCCTCTGGAGTGTTGCTCATGTTCTACAGCCAAGGCACAGATTGGTTATGTGACTCGTTCAAGATTTCATATATTATGTAGTGAGAACAGACTGTGAGTCCAGGCCTGTCATTCCAGAGACAGAGCTGATTTACAGGGCCTACCCTGGTGGACACTAAATAAATACTTGTTGAATGAAAGAATAGAATATGTAGGAACTTAGTAAATGTAGTTCTTTCTCCCCTTTCCCTGTCCTTTGTCTTTTCCTCCTTGGCCTCACTCCTCTTTTTTTTTTTTTTTTTTTTTTTTTTTTTTTTTTTTTTTTTTTTTTTTTTTTTTTTTTTTTTTCTGTTTCTGCTAATACATCACCACAGTTAACTTGTTAAAGAATTACTTAATAAAAATTTAGATTTATTTCTTTCCTAAAGTATGTACATTTTAATAGCGGGTCAGCTCTACCTGACATAGTATAGTGTATAAGACTGAACCCCATCCTACCCCTTCTATTTTCATATACTTCCCCTGAGGTGCTCAGAAAGGTATCTTCTGTAGGCTCTTCCATCAAAACCTACCCCTCAAGTGAACACATAAAGGTTTGACACCCTCTTCGCCAAGTTTGACTTCTGTACCATCAGAAGTGGGCAAAGTCAGAAATGGGGCTGACTGGGCTGATGTTCTTTCCTCTCTCGCACTGTGAATGTGTGCTGTGCAAACCATATTTTTATATCAAAATCCTTATAAACGTGGTGCAAACCTGTAATGTTAGAGCATTGAAAGTGGACTCACAGAACTTTGAAAGGCTCATCGAGATGATGTAGCTCAGGAGCGTTTGTTTAACCCGCAAGATGGGAATGCCTGTCTGAGCTCTAATTCTATTCCACCACTTCCCTTAGTTAGAGGAGTTCCTTATTTGCTTTACGCTTTGGGCTTCTACATGATATTTCATTTGAACAAAGGATTCTAGAGCTACAGAAAAAAAAAAAAAAGTTTGAAAATTATTTGGCTAGCCAGAGCAGGGAGGCACTTGCTGATGATCATACAGTAGAGCTCAGTCACCCAGATCTTCTGACCACCCACATCATGTCTTTCCATTTCACTGTGCAATGATTTTAAAGGTATTGACATGTATCGTGTTCATTACTGCCTCTTTAGAGTGCTTGCAGTCATAAGCTTAGTAAATTAGTAAAAATTGCCATGTAAAAAAGTGAACAATGTACTTAAGATTTTTTTTCCTTTGAGTTGAACTCACCTCCCCCCCCCCTTTTCTGACACTCATTCTAATTAGTTAAGTGATAAGCCATCTTTGGGCACCAGTTTTATGCCCAGCCTAGTACTAGATGCTCTGATGATGATAATATATGGAGTATATATGTATTATAATGGTAAGAAGTCTAGTTTATTGAGCACTTATTATGTACCACATATTGTTTGGGGTGCTCTGTACACTTTATCTTATTTAAACTTCACAACAGCTCTGCAAGAGAGGTAACATTTCCCATTTTATAAGTAAGGAAGCTGAAACTCCTCAGAGAAGTGAATGACTTACCCAAAGTCAAACAACTAGTAACTGACAGCACTGTTATTCACATCCAGATCTTTTGCATAGAAGCTCATTGCAGTGCGTCATGATGCCTCTTATTCCCTCCCCACAGCATTGATCTCACTTACTAATTAACAAATATTTATCAAGTACCTACTCAGTTAGTTAAGGGTTTCCAAAGACAGCACATGCAAACTTGGTGCAGGAAGGGATTTGGGGAGTGGTGTAAAATATTCCCTTATCCTGGAGGAGTCAGAGAAAGCTACCTACAGGAAATGGAACTTGTATCCACACCTTGAGAACAGATGGAATATTGCCAGATGGGGGCACCTGGATGGCTCAGTCAGTTAAGTATTCAGCTCAGATCTTCATCTCAGTGTTCCTGAAATGGAGCCCCATGTTGGGCTCTGTGCTGACAGTGCAGAGCCTGCTTGGGATTCTCCCTCTCCCTCTCTCTGCCCCTTCCCTTCTCTCTCTCTCTCTCTCTCTCTCTCTCTCTCTCTCTCTCTCCCAAAATACATAAAGATAAAGAAGAGAATATGGCCAGATGGAGGATGCCTAGAGAGAGACTTAGAGACAGGAAATAGAGCTCTATTGAGTACTCTGTAAAAGGCTGTCCGGAAGGTTGTTAGCCAGTATGAAAAAGCTGTTATGTATATAGGGGACTGCATGATAAACAAATTGAATTTACTCATTTATGTCATACTCGTTTATGTCAGCTCCCCATTGAAATGCTATTTATTAGTGGCACTAGATAAAATAATTTAAACTTGCAAACTCACGGGGTTGAAGAGAACAGAAGAGACAAGAGTGAGTGATAGTCAACAAAATTTTAGAAAAATGCAAACAAATAAATGAGTGATAAACTGAGTTGGCAGAATGGAGAAAAAGGAAGCCTAGAGCCTTCAAGTAACCATGTAATTCAAGCCATAGCCCTCCAGAAGGACTTGGGATTTGGAAGTATGAAGTACCTCATAGAGTGTAGAATAAGGAATAGGTCTAAAAAACAGGAGAATTGCTTGAAATTCTACAGAAAGAGAAATAAGATTGCCAGTTCACTTCATCCACACTTCATAGCCAAGCAATACCCCTGCACACACCCCAGTGGGAGATTGGAGGTTTACTTTCTGAAAAAATTGAACCAGAGAAGCTCTGAACTCCGAACTGCCTGGTACACAGGGTCAAGAAATAAGATGCCTTACCGAAAACAAGGGGATTCAGTTAAAGTCCAACATACCAACACTGAATTCCCCCAACCGCTTTTTCCTACTCTCAGAATGGGATCTAGATTATATTCCTAGGCAGAAGATTGGAGGATTCCCTCTGGAGAAATATAGTCCCAGCAATGAGAACCACTGGGATTGACGTGTGCCCCACAGAAAGGGCTAGGTTTCAATTCTCACTCGCTCTACAGTGAAACCCGCCCCCCCCCCCCCCCCAGGCAGCAAGCACTGCATAGACTATCTGATGAGTTTTTACAGTCTCATTCATAATGCCTTGAATGTTTTTTCAAATCTAAAAGAAAAAGGAGGAAGAAGAAAGAAACCCAGAAGTAACAGAAAGTAGAGAAAGAGGAGATGACAAAATACTACTGCTGCTAATAACAAGAAGAAGAAGAAGAAGAAGAAGAAGAAGAAGAAGAAGAAGAAGAAGAAGAAGAAGAAGGAGGAGGAGGGGAAGGAGAATTAGGGGATAACAGTTTTCATATTGAAAAGCCTCACAATGTGCCCAGCACAATGAATGAAAAACACCAAAACAGAGGCTTAGCACTGTGAACTTTTAAAGTACTGGGGTTAAAGAATAAATTCCCAAAAACATCCAGAAAGAAGAATCAGCTCACATACAAAGGATCAAGAATCAGAATGTTACCAGGTTTCTCAGTTCCCATATGCACAGTTAAATGGCAGTGAAACAGGACATGCCTGGGTGGCTCAGTTGGTTGAGTGCCCAACTTCGACTCAGGTCATGATCTCGTGGTTTGTGAGTTCGAGCCCCACATCGGGCTCTGTGCTGACAGCTCAGAGCCTGGAGCCTGCTTTGGATTCTGTGTCTCCCTCTCTCTCTCTCTCGCCCCTCCCCCACTTGCACTCTGTCTGTCTCTCTCTAAAAATAAATAAACATAATAATTCTAAAAAAATTTTTAAATAAAAAAATAAATGGCAGTGAAACATTATTTTAGAAATTTTGAAGGGAAATTATTTCAGCCTTGAATTCTATACCCAGGCAAACTATCATTCAAGTGTGAGAATAGAATAAAGGTATTTTTAAATATTCAAGGTGTCAAAAAAGATGCCTCCCATGCTCCCCTTTCCCAGAAAACTGTTATAGGATATGCACTACCATGATGAGGCAGTAAATCAAGAGAGAAGTCATGAGATCTAAAACAACAGCTTTAACACAGAAGAGATGATGGGGAAGGAAAGTTCTGAGAAGCGAGCAGTGGAGAAGGCCCCAAGAGCAGCAAGTTCAGAATGGAACGAGAAGAGGGGTGCTTCCAAGGGGGAAATGGACCTGGTAGGTTATGTGGTGTATTTAATCAGACTGAGAAGGTTTTGTTCTAGTTTAGGGGGGATCTAGTGATAAGTATATAAGTACTCAACAATTAACACTGTCTTCAAGATAGGTACCCAACAACTAGGAAAAATGACAGTTATCAGTTTAGGAAAAGCAAACCCAAAAAAGTACAAAAAAGGAATAGTATGTTGTTACATGGCTTAGCAGTGAAAAGCATTTCTGCATATATAATAAGGTAAGCACTAAATATTGATCTAACAAAAATTGTGATATTTAATATCTTAAGGGTGAAGAGAAGTATATTTGGGAGGGTAGAGAATTAAATCCTCACATTCTTTAAGAGAAAGTCATAGGTGATGTATGGATGAGGGGATAAAATGTTTGTGTAAGGGAAGAGTAATATAAAAGCTAAATTTTCATTTTTCATAGTAGGAACACAGTAGATGATGTTTAAAACTGGGAAGAATAGGAAAGAATAGGAAAATTAATATAATCATACTATTTAGAAATATGAAGGTGAAGAAGTTGTTACTGAAGGGCAAAGAATTTGCTTTTTCATTATAAGCCTTATAGCACTTCAGACTTACTAAACAGTACATGTACTTTATTTTTAAATTTTAATATACATATATGTATTATGTGTGAATTTTTTTGGTTTTATATGTTGAAAATTAAAAGGGTGACATGGTAGAAAGAATTTGGAGTTGTTATTAAGAAATCATAGCCAAGGGGCACCTGGGTGGCTCAATCAGTTAAGCATCTGACTTTGGCTCACGCGCAGTTCATGGGTTTGAGGCCCGTGTTGAGCTCTGTGCTGACAGCTCAGAGCCTGGAGCCTGCTTTGGATTCTGTGTCTCCTCCTCTCTCTGCCCCTCCCCTGCTTCTGCTCTCTCTCTCTCTCTCAAAAATAAATAAACCTTAAAAAAATGTGTTTGAAGAAATTCTAGCCAAAAAAAGAAAAGAAACTCTAGCCTTGTAAAATCAAAAACCAAGAAACAGCAAGTGTTGACAAGGATGTGGAGAAAAAGGAACCCGCATGCACTGGTGGAGGGAATTCAAACTGGTGCAGCCACTGTGAAAAACAGTATGGAGGTTTCTCAAAAAATTAAAAACAGAACTACCATATGATCCAGCTCCACTACTGGGTATTACCCAAAGAAAACAAAAATACTAATTCAAAAAGATATATGCGTCCAATGTTTATTGCAGCATTATTTACAAAGCAGTATACACATACACACAATGGAATGTAAGATGTGAGACACACACACACACACACACACACACACACACACACACACACACACAGGAATAGTACTCAGCCATAAAAAGGAGAGATCTTGCCATATACAACAACATGGATGGACCTAAGTGAAATAAGTCAGTCAGAGAAAGACAAATACCATATGATTTCACTCGTATTTGGAATTTTAGAAACAAATGAACAAAGCAAAAAGAGACAAACAAAAACAGACTGAAATACAGAGAAACAGAGAACATTAACTGGTGGTTGCCAGAGGGAAGATGGCTGGGGGATGGGTAAAATAGGTGATGGGGATTAAGAGTACACTTATTGTAGTGAGCACCCGGAATAACGTATAGAATTGTTGAATCGGAAAAATGAATGTACAATGCACAAATGTTGAATGTTGAATGTAATTAACATAACAAGTATGTTAATTATACTTGGATTTAAAAAATTAAAAAAAAAATTTAAATCCAGCCTTGCCTTGGTGCCTGATCAGCTGTGACCTTGGGCAGGACACTTGCCTTACTGAGCCTTAGTTTCTTCATTTATGAAAGGAAGGAGGTTGGAAAAATGGTCTCCAGGGTCTCTTTAAGATATAATGCCCTAGGATTCTGTGGTTAAAAAATGATAATGCTATACAGCAAATGCAGGGTTAAGACCTGGGTAGAGGCTTAGAATTCCCACATTTTCCTTTTTTGGTTGAAATCAGACTTGAAGAAAAAGTTTTGTTGTGGTCTGTGAAAAGAATTCAACACCCACCTTCCATTGTGGAGCCTGCAGCAGGCAATTGACTATGTACTGGCTCAGGGACACATAGCTTAGTGTTATTTCAGTATGGGTGTGTGTGTGTGTGTGTGTTTTTATATTTAATATTTTTCAGTATGAATCACAGGTGAAATTTCCATGCCATGTGTAAACAATTTCACTTTTTTATTGAAACAATGAATTCAAGAATGTCACATTGGGATATCAGCCATTTTACTTTTATCAATGTATGGAAAAAATGCTTTTATACTAATATAAGAAATGATGTCATTTAATATGGAGTAGATCTTATAATTCAAGGTCAGCAAATCTCAGGAGGTGATTTAGGTCACCAAGCTAGCTTTGGAAAAGGAAAAGAATATTTTCCCTTTGTCTTCTCAAGTATTTCAACCAATTTTCTTCTCAGACTTTGGGGTAGATGGTGGAACAGCATGGTTGTAAGAACGAGGCTCTAGCTAATAGTATCTCTGCTATGAAAACATGCGGTCCTGGAGAATTTATTTCCCCTTTCTGGGCTTCAGTTTCCCCATCTGCAAAAGAAAAGGATTGCCTTAAATAACATTCAAAATACCTTTGAGTTTTAACATTCTCTGTTTCTACTTCCTTATTTTTTGTGTATATTCAGACCATTCGAGAGATCTGGTTAGGCTTGGGGGTTTTCCTTTAGCGGTTCAGGGTAGTGAGAGTAAACTCTGTTAGTGTCACTCACACTTAAGTAAAAAAATCAGTTAAATAGTAGATACAAACAAAAGAAAACTTTGATTTTGTTGTTGTTATTGGTAGCAGTTTTATTGTTTGTTTCTTTTTTTAAGATTTTTTTTTTTATCTTTAAGTAATCTCTCCATCCAATGTGGGGCTCGAACTCACAACCCCGAGATCGAGAGTCGCATGCTCTACTGACTGAGCCAGCCAGTAGCCCTAGTAGTGGTTTTATTTTTTAAGAGAGGAAAATATTTAGAAGTTTGGCTTTGCCACTTTTAAATTTAGGTGTTGGAAAAGTAAAACTTCAAGACTGATTATCTTTCATGTTAGTACACCAGTATACAGCTTACAAAGTACTTTCTTCATATATATCATATCATTTGAAAAATACATTTCCACAGGGCCTTGTACATTTGTTGTGTATTTTTTTTAACGTTTATTCATTTTTGAGACAGAGAGAGACAGAGCATGAATGGGGGAAGGTCAGAGAGAGAGGGAGACACAGAATCTGAAACAGGCTCCAGGCTCTGAGCTGTCAGCACAGAGCCCGACGCGGGGCTCGAACTCACGGACCGCGAGATCATGACCTGAGCCGAAGTCGGACACCCAACCAACTGAGCCACCCAGGCGCTCCTATTGTGTATTTTTTTTAACGTTTTTTTATTTTTGAGAAGAGAGAGACAGAGCATGAGCAGGGGAGGAGAGAGAAAGAGGGAGACACAGAATCTGAAACAGGCTTTAGGCTCTGAGCTGTCAGCGCAGAGCCTGACGTGGGGCTCGAACTCATGGACCTCGAGATCATGACCTGAGCCAAAGTCGGATGCTTAACCGACTCAGCCACCCAGGCGCCCCCATTTATTGTGTATTTAATGTGTGTGTGTGTGTGTGTGTGTGTGTGTGTGAGAGAGAGAGAGAGAGAGAGAGAGAGAGAGAAAGAGAGAGAGCGCATGTGTATGAATATGCACATATACTTAGATCGCTGTTATGACCAGTTAAAGAAGCAAGAGGTAGTCAGAGACAGAGTTAGAGAAGGCAAGGAATAGACAGATGAAAACCATTAGCAAGTTACCCAAGGTACATAGAAGGACCTAATTTTAGAAAATCAACTCTAGCAGAAATAAGTAAAACTAAGACCAGATCCATTCACAGGCCATAGTTTCCTCATACCAGCTCTACAGCTGTAAGTCCTGGTTCTGGACAAGAGGAAAGTTAGGAATGAGAGAAAAACAGAGCACAGCTTCTATCAAAAGTGGCTTGCTATTTATTTGTTTAATAAGCATTAACCGAGCCCTAGCACTGTCAGACACTGTTGGAAATTAGAGATGAGCACGACATTGCCCTTGGTTATACAAAGGGGAAGGTCAGGGAAAGAAGGGCTGAATGTGCCCAGAGTATCTACTGCCAGCCTTCAGTATCGAAAACCAAATACTGGTTTTGCAGTATGTGTCCCTGGAGTTAATGTCAGCAAACCCTGTAGGGCTCTTTGAAATGTGCTAATTCCATACGTGGCCATTCCTTGTCTTCTCTAACTTTAGGAGGCAAGGAAGCAGGAGAGGAAGAGGCTACCTTTTAAATACCATGCTGAAAGTATGGTCAACAGTATTGGAATCGTACATTTACATTTCCTCTCTGAGAGTTCAAAAGAAGAAAAAACTTAGTGAATGGATCGTGTTTGGGAAGCATTGCCTAGTATCTGCCAGAATTTCTTTTAATTCTGTTTTTCCACCTTTGCAGCTAAGATATCAACATGGACTAGGGACTCCAGACTTGAGGCAAACCCTCCCTAACCTGAAAAACTTCATGGAGCATGGACTAATGGTCAGGTGGTGAGTACCTTTATCTCTGACACCCAGAACCTGGAACGTGGATAATAATCGGAGAAACTTTCCTGGCTTCCTCATCACTCCACACGTGCTTTTTTTGCTAAGATACCTGAAGGAAAGGAAAGGCAGCCATTGTACGTGTGTGTGTCTACACCCCAGTCTGGCTTAGTGGAGTGAGGCACCCTCTGGAAGGGCGCAGGTTCGAGGGGATACTGTTTGAACACTGGGAGGTTGGCTGGGCGAGGAATCCTTGAGCGTATTGCTGAGGCAGAGACTGGGGGACAGCCAGTGTGATCCACAGAAGGGAGACAAGGAGCCCCTGGGGCTTCTTCGAAGAGCCAGCGAAGGACGTAACTACAGCATGAGCTTCAGGATCAGTGGCTATGAGAGTTAAGGGAAGAAAGCAGACAACAAATAGGTCAGCTTGACGGACCCAGTCTGAGGCCAGGAGGCCCATGCCAAAATGTTTCTTATATTTGATGTCAGTGCCTGTCGGACCACAAGGGCAAGTTGCTGTTTAAAAATGTTTTGACGTGACAGACAGAACTCTTTTACAAAGAGAAGGGGAGAGGGAAATTCTGTTGCAAAGAAGACATCAGCTTGATTCACCTGACTTACATGGAGAGCTGTTGGCTCCAGCCATTTAGTCATTCTTGAAGTTTGAATTCTTGGATGATGGGCAGGAACTTACAAAATCACGTAAATGGAAATCAAGCCTTAAGAGCTACAGAGCTGGGAGCAGTATAGTTTCTTCTAAAGAGCACTGGCTTCTCTTCCCACTTCTTTCTCCAGCCTGCTGGGTGAACTTGAAGTTTAACCTCTCTGAAACTTAATTTCCTCATCTGTAATCCCTGCCCTGCTCATCTCACCAGTGTGTGGTGAGACAGAAAAACTATCTGTAGGGAGGAAGGTATAAGATTGGTTTCATTTTCTTCTGTGCCAGAAGGATAGGCCTTGAGAGTAATGAGAAAGCGACGTCTTTAACTGACCTTTACTCTGACATCTTTTATTTTTGTCCTATGTGATCCTCAAAGTGCGAGTTCTGATGTCTGATCTTAGATAGGACCCCTATTAAGCAAACGAACAATTGTTTAAAGAATTCTACTTAGAATATCAAAATATTTTATAAAAGCTTGGTACTGATATGGACCCGTGTGCCCTGAGGCATAAGGAACAGGAATTGAGTCTTAATGTAAATAATGAGAGCCAGCAGACATTTACTTAGTGTTGTCTCTGTGTAAAGTTCTGTGATAGGCGCTCTGGAGAGTTAACAAAGAAGTGTAAGGTTCAAGCCCTACACTCAAAGAATCTGTGATCTAGTTGGAAGCAAGATACGTAATTCATGAAAGGTTTCCTAATGCAAATGACAAATAACCTAAGATAATTTTTTAATTTTTTTTTATTTTTTAAGTTTATGTATTTATTTTGAGAAAGGGGGGGCGGGGGCAAGGGAGGGGCAGAGAGAGGGGGTTACAGAAAATCTCAAGCAGGCTCTGCACTGTCAGCACAGAGCCCAATCCAGGGCTCGAACTCACAAAACTGTGAGATCATGAGCTGAACTGAAACCAAGAGCTGGATGCTTAACCAACTGAGCCCCCCAGGTACCCCCCTAAAATAAGTTTTTTTAAAAGAAGCAACCCACAATACTACCTGGCTAATCACTAAACGAATCTTGCTCAGTACAGACAGCAAATTGTCCCAGTATTATTTATTGAAGAGTCTGTCTTTTGTCCACTGTTTGATAATGCCATTTCTTTCATGTGCCAGGTTTACTTATATGCATGAGTCTGTTTCCAGGCTCCCAGTTCTGCTCCTTTGTTTTATTTGTCCATCTGTGGGCTAATACCACATTTTTAACTATGACAACATGTAATGTCTTTAAGTCATGTTGAGGTTTGAGGATACCCAATAAAAAGCATCCTTCCTCCCCCTCATATGTGGAGCCACTTTAGAGGGGATATACAAAAGACAGAGTAATAGAAGTCAAAATGTCAGTTTCATTACTGAAAAAGCCTTTTGGAAAATGTGGATTCAGATCTAAAATAAAAAGGGTTTGCAAAAACATCACTCAATGTTTATTTTTGAGAGAGAGAGAGAGAGAGAGAGAAAGAGAGAGAGAGACAGAGAGCACAAGCAGGGGAGGGGCAGAGAGAGAGGGAAACACAGAATCAGAAGCAGGCTTCAGGCTCCAAGCTGTCAGCACTGATCCTGATGCGGGGCTTGAACCCACAAACTGCGAGATCATGACCTGAGCTGAAGTTGGAAGCTTAACCAACTCAGCCACCCAGGCGCCCCTCATCACTCAATTTTTTTTTTATTTTTTTTAACGTTTATTTATTTTTGAGACAGAGAGAGACAGAGCATGAACGGGGGAGGGTCAGAGAGGGAGACACAGAATCTGAAACAGGCTCCAGGCTCTGAGCTGTCAGCACAGAGCCCAGCGCAGGGCTTGAACTCACGGACCGCGAGATCATGACCTGAGCCGAAGTCAGACGCTTAACCGACTGAGCCACCCAGGCGCCCCTCTCATCACTCAAAATAAAACTTCCCCTCACAGTCGCATCGTGAACTGGAGAACCCCAGGCTTTCCTCACAGAGGCAGGCCCTTGACCACTCTGCAGAGAGCAGTCACAGACTCCTATAGGAAACCAGATGGGGCTAAGCCAAGAGTACCCAAGTTTTACTTTTCCCTCTAAATTCACCCATCAGAAAAGGCCCTTCTTCTCAAAGAGAGAGAGAATGGAGAGAGGCCAGAAGTGCTACACCTAAATCATGTTCCTTCATAGCAAGGGAAAAGGAAGATACCCCCAACTTTCTTGATATCTGATAGGGTGAGGCTCCTACTTACAGTTCTTCAAAACTTTTGGTTTTTCTTAAGAATTGTATTTGCATGATTTGATACTATGATAACAAATCTTCCTTACTGTGAACTTGGTATCTCTTTATGTGTTTTCTTTCCTTTTTTTTTAAAATATTTATTATTTTTGAGAGAGAGAGAGAGCGCGCGCGCATGAGCAGGGGAAGGGCAGAGGATCTGAAGTCAGCTCCACGCTGACAGCAGAGAGCCCAGTGCGGGGCTCGAACCCACAAACGTCGAGACCATGACCCAAGCCAAAGTTGGGTGCCCAGCTGACTGAGCCACCCAGGCGCCCCCTTCCTGTTTTTTTTTTTAATCTTTATTTTTGAGAGAGAGAGAGTGTGAGTAGGGGAGGAACAGAAAGAGAGGGAGACACAGAATCCAAAGCAGGCTCCAGGCTCTGAGCTGTCGGCACAGAACCCGATGTGGGGCTCAAACTCACGAACCACAAGATCATGACCTGAGCCGAAGTCAGACAGTTAACTGACTGAGCCATCCAGGAGCCCCCCGCCACCCTTTCTGTTTTTTTGAAAATACCTCAATGAAGGTTTAAAATTTTCTTCATAAGATCTTATACCTCTTTTATTAGGTAGCTTACCATTTTGGTTGCAATTATAAATTTTTCATTATAGCATCTAACTTTTTTGTGGCTAATACACAGGAATACCCCTGATTTTTATATTTTGAGAGTGTGTACAGCAACCTTGGTAACATTAATTCTAGTAGTTTGTCTTAGATTCTCTTAGATTTTCTATGTATACAATCAGTGTTTTAGTGAATGACGGTATTGTTTCTTCCTTCCAGTTTTTACTTACGTTGCTTTTTCTTGGCTTCCATTTTATTATGGAAGAGGAGCACTGACAGTGAATACCCTTGTCTTATTCCTGACTTTACAGAGAATGCTTCTAACTTTTCACCATTAAGTACTGTATTTATCGCACGTTTGGATAGATAGCCTTTATTCGCGAAAGGAAGTTTCTCTCTATTCCTAGCGCAACTAAGAGTTGTTTTTTTAATCACGAAGGTATGTGGTTTGGGGGTTTTGTTCTCATTTTTTTATTGTCTGACATTTTAAGTTCAATATACTTAACATACAGCGTTGCATTAGGTTCAGGTGTACGATATAGTGATTCAGCAACTCCATGCATCACCCAGTGCTCATCATAACAAGTGCACTCCTTAGTCCCCATCACCTGTTTCACCCATCCTCCTCTCACCTCCCCTCTGGTGGCCATCAGTTTGTCCTCTTATGGTTGAGGGTGTTTCAAGGGCGCCTGGGTGGCTTAGTCAGTTAAGTGTCTGACTTTTGATTTCAGCTCAGGTCATGATCTTGCGGTTCACGAGACTGAGCTCGATTGAACTCCGCTTCAGGCTCTGTGCTGACAGCCCAGAGCCTGGCTTGGGATTCTGTCTCTCCCTCTCTCTCTGCCCCTCCCTTGCTCACGTGCTCACTCTCTCTCTCTCTCTCTCTCTCTCTCTCTCGAAATAAACTTAAAAAAAAAGCGTTTCTTGGTTTGTCTCTCTTATTTTTCCTTCGTGCATTTGTTTTGTTTCTTAAATTCCACATGTGAGTGAAATCATATGGTATTTGTTTTTCTCTGACTTATTTCGCTTAGTGTAATATATTCTGGCTGCGTCTACCTCATTGCAAACGGCAAGATTTCATTCTTTTTTAGGGCCAAATAGTATTCTATTGTGTGTTTGTGTGTGTATACTGAGTGTGTGGTTTTAATTTTATCAAATGCTTATTCTGAATCTATTGAGATAACACTATATTTGTTCTCCTTGTGTTAATTAGTGTTAATGCATTTTCTAATGTTAAGCCATCTTTGCCTGCTGGGATGTACTCTATCTGGTCGTCATGTATTATTTTTTCCTATCTCGTTACACTCCTTTTGCTAATTTTTAGAATGTCTACCTCTGTGAACTGAGGTGAGGCTAGCCTAGAATTTTTCTTTCTCACATAATAATCCTTGTCTGATTGGGTAACAAGGTTTTAATAGCCTTATAAAATAAATGAAGGATCTTTCCCTTCTTTTGTATTCTCTGGAACAGTTTATATAAGGTAAAAAAATCATCTATACAGCGAAGGTCTGATAGAACTTAGCAAAAACCTAGTGGTTTTTGTTTGTTGAGAGAGGAGGGTGCAGATTTTTAACTACTGATTTAGTGATTATAGGTCCATATATGTTCTATGTTTCCAATTCCCCATGAACTCACTCTAGTCTGATCTCCAGTGCAGTCGGTAGACGGAAACTCCTTTTATCTAGGTAGATATCTGCCGAACTCCGTGTTACAGAAAGGGCACTTTTCTGTCCTTATGCTGTTCCGCGACTGGCATTTAGCCTTGCTTGAAGCTTTCTCTTTTCTTGGCTTCCTTGACGCTAACTACCCTCCCCCGGTTTTCCTCCCTTCAGCTGCTCTTTCTCTGCTTGTCATGTTCCTCCTCCTTTACTTGATCGTTAAAAATGGAGCTCTCCCTGGCCCCATCTTAGGTCTTCCTCTCTTTTTTTCTCTCTACTGTCTTTTCATGTGATCTCATCCATTCCCTCAGCTTTGAAAATCGTCTACATACATATGACCCCCAGAGTTACATTTTCATCCAGACTCTCTCCTGACAACTGTGTGTAGCCAGAGATCGACTTGACACGCCCCACCCCCCACAACCCCCTGTAGAGCATCACAGGCGCCTCAGCCTGGACACACCTGTAAGTGCCCTTCCTCTCTCTTCCTGTCAGCAAACGCTCACATCAGGGCATGATCCTTGATTCCCCTCGCACCAGATCTAGTCTGATTCATCAGCAGACCCCGCCATCTCTCCCTGCAAAGTGTATATCGAATCCGACCACTGCCCCCCGTGTCTACTACGACCACCCCAGTCCAGGGCACCACCTTCTCTTGCCCGACACTGCACTAGTCCAGTTTTTCTCCCTAACTTCACTCTTGTCCTGCCTCTCTTCATTCCCCACAGTAGCCAGAGTGGCCTTTTTACATTTCATCTGTATCTTAATTCCTCCCTGCTCTCAGTGGCTAAAATAAAATTCAGGCTCTTTTCCATGGTCTTCCTGGCCCCTGCCTCCCCACTGCCTCCTCTGACACCACTCTCCCCTCCTCTCGCAGACGGTCGCTGTCTGGCCTGTCTTGTTACATGAACAAGTTCTTTTCTGACCCGCTGCTCCTCTTCCTTCTACCACCGTTCTCATCTACCCCCTCATGTGGAGGGGACAGTCTTAGAAAAGGCACAGTAGCTTTATTGGCAAAGGACAGACCACCTTGGCTATCGTACATGCTCACATTAGGAACAGAGAGCTTATATAATTTGGGAACCCTTTCCAAGAAAAAGAATACAAAACTACAAATACAAAATTAGAAAAAATGTAAATACTTGGGGCTCCTGGGTGGCTCAGTCGGTTGGGTGTCCAACTTTGGCTCAGGTCATGATCTCGCGGTCCGTGAGTTCGAGCCCCGCGTCGGGCTCTGTGCTGACAGCTCGGAGCCTGGAGCTTGCTTCGGATTCTGTGTCTCCCTCTCTCTCTGCCACTTCCCTGCTCATGCTCTGTCTCTCTCTCTCTCTGTCTCAAATATAAATAAAAACATTAAAAAAAGAAAAAGAAAAAATGTAAATACTTAAAATGAAAAACAAAATGGTCACAAATTACTGGAACTTGAGAGATTGGATTCCTTTCTTCTGAGATCTCGTTAGAGAGAGATGTTCGTATAGAAATGCTTCCACATTGCAACCCGCCTGCCCTTCCCCTCCTAAAACACTGACATTTCCAGCAATTCTCACTTCTAAGGTACAGAGGAAATTAATGACTTTCCAAACGTGGTTGACCCATGAACCTAGAGCAATAAAACTAGAATCTGGGTCTCCTGGCACTGATGTAGTGAACCCATTGAGCCCTAAACTCACACATTTCTGCAGTGCCCCTCTGTGCCAACATTCACATTAATGCTGAATGAGTAGCAGGTACCCCTTTATGGTGCTGTCATGAAGAATGGGCTACAAGGTAGATCCGAAGTACCACCACATGAGCGCTACCGAATAATTCCAAGCAAAAACCACCACAGGAAGCCAGCCTGGAAGTTACAAATGCAAACAAAGCTGGAGCGAGCACTTTTAGCCTCTTGAGGAAATCTGAGAATTTCCGAGAGCGACCGTGGACCGAGGACTTCCCTCCCAAGCCTGCGCTCCTTAGGGCAGAGGGTAAAAAAACTCACACTCCTGAGGGAGCCTCTTACATCTTTTGTAAAAGAAAACACTTCCATTTTCTGTGCGGTTGTTACCATTCACAGACTGGTCCCTGCGGAAGCAGATTTGCTGTGTGTGCTTTTGGTGTCGAGGATTCCAAACTGGCGGAGGAGGGTCGGTGCGGCCGCTGACTCCCTCCTCATGGCAGGCTTCAAAGCCGTGTGACGGCTTGTTTGTTTGGTTTTTTAAAAGACAACGTTATGAAAATTTCCTGGGTGACGTGATTTTTCTCTTCCGCGTTACAGGATTCTGATCTAATATCAAAAGCAGCTACCTGCTTCATCCTAAAACTGACGTGTTTTCCTCACGAGAGGGTTAGGTGGAGCACGGTCTGAGTGCATTATGCTAGGTCTTTCCAAAAGGAGCCGCAATTTTCTCATCCTCAGATCACCAACCCCATTGTAACTGCCAAGCAACACAACTTTGAAAAGTAGGCTTTCAAGTCACAGGTTGTGCTCTTGAGTATTTTGGTTAAAAGCCACCAGCATGCCGTTTAAACATACCGTCTTACTTTTGCTACCGACTGCCAAGTCCAAGGTTCAAATTGACATGCACACGCTCAGCTGATGCGAGTGCTGAATTACGGTCGGGGAAGAATGTCGATGGAAGCTGCTACTTGACGCCTGCCAGTAAGACGATAAGTTGCAAACCGAGTTGGAGAGATTATGTGCTGTGGTTGTTGTGAACGGGCTGTGTGATGGGGCCCCGGCATTCAGGTCCCGGGACAGACCATGTCTCTCCTCTGTTCTCTCACCCCTTCCCCCCCGACCTCCAGATAGACCACGCTCATTTCTGACCTCAGTTCTTTACTCAGACAAGTTCCCACTGCCTAGAAGAGCCTGCCCTTGCCTCCGCTCTGCCCAAATGTTGCTCTGTCACTTTAAGATCCAGCTCACATCCTGCGTCATTCATTCATTCACTCTACAGGCACAGTGGCAGATACCGAGATAATTATATATTCCCTCAGGAGCATAGGTTCACTCCTCCCACCAAGTCTTAGCCACTAGGCTCTTGAGCAGCTGGAGGGTGGGGACTGTGTCTTCCTCATCCTGATATCAGCCTGCTATCAGGGAAGCCTAAAATTATGTGAGTAAATGAACTAGCCATCGTCTTATTCTATTCATGGAATATACTCCTTGAACATTCGGAGGAAGTCATTGGCTTCCTTGTGGGGGCTGTGGGTGAGACCTGAGACCTGAACAAGCCTTCATTAATGAGACAGCGTTTAGGGGACCTGGAGCACAAGAAGGATTTGGACGTGTGAAGGTTGGGGAATAGGATCGGGCAGGTCAAGGAAATAGTTGCCCAGTTATACCGAGCCTGGAAAGACTATGGGTCGGAATACCGACCCCACCACTTACCGTCTTTGTAATTTCAAACAAGTTTAAGCCGTCGGCTTATATTTATCTGTAAGATGGAGTCAGTAGTGCCTGCCTGACAGAGTTGCTGCGAGGATTAAATATATAAAGTCTAGCATACTGCCTGGCACACAGCAGTGGTCACTAAGTGGTAGCAGTCATTATAAAAAAGTAGTGGATAATTGAGTCACAGTTTTTATCTACACTGTAAAACGTTAATCCATTCTTTGTTAGAGGTGCTTCGTTTTTCCTTTAAAATCTACAAATAGGTATAGAAAATGGTTCCCGGCTCACATTTTTTAATAGCGGCTCATGCCATCTTGTATGTTAATGCTGCAAAATAATCATCTTCCCCCACTTGCTTTCCTTAAGTCCTTTATAAAAGTCCTTCTGAAGCCATGGGGATAAATACCCTAAAATCTGTTTGCCTACCTACTTTTTCTGGTACCTGCCTTCTTAGGTACCTCTCACATGGAGTTAGAAGTTACGAATAGTAAATCTCTTATTTGCAAAATGTTCCACGTTTGTTTGTTTTTTAAATTTTTTTTTTAACGTTTTATTTATTTTTGAGACAGAGAGAGACAGAGCATGAACGGGGGAGGGGCAGAGAGAGAGGGAGACACAGAATCGGAAGCAGGCTCCAGGCTCTGAGCCATCAGCCCAGAGCCCGACGCGGGGCTCGAACTCACGGACCGCGAGATCGTGACCTGAGCTGAAGTTGGACGCTTAACCGACTGAGCCACCCAGGCGCCCCTCCATGTTTTTGTTTAAGTTTGCTAGAACCCTGTGGGGGAGGCAGGCCAAAGCTGATGAGCACTATTTCACAGATCAGAAAACCGAACCTTAGAAATGTGGAGTGGTCTGCCAAGGTCACATGCTCCTAAGTGATGGGGGTAAGGCCAGAAACCCAGATATCTGACTCCAAGTCCCTTGTTCTTTTCACCACACCATGCCGCCCCTTCTTCATCAGTGGCCATTCTCCTTCTCTGCCCTTTCCCAGCTCTCCTATCTCTGCATCATTTAATTTCTAGCACCTAGTACTTTCCACAGGGAAATCCACCAAAGTCAAGTCCAGACATGCACACGCCACAATATGGAGGCAGTGGGTTCTGGTGAAAACATTCTTTGTAGCTTATCCTGCCCCATTTACTCAGAGAGGTAGGAAACTAAGAGTCATAAAACTTGGTGAAGAATGTGAGAACTTAAGACCAAAAGAAACAAAATGATTATATGTTTCATATCTACTAATGAAGAAACAAGAAAACCGATGGAAGCACATGGGTTGGCCTAAACCATAACCTTTGCCCCCAGTGTTTGCCTTCCTCCCATTTCACGTTCTGTTTTCAGAATAAGACATGATAAAAGCAGGATTTCAAAACCATCTGTCCTGCTTCGTATGTGGAATTTTTTATCCTAAGTTTAATTTTTCTCCACTATAAAGCTTAAAGCAGCAGCTTCATACAGGGCAGTGGGATACAGCGGAAGGAGCACTGGAGCTGGGAATCAAACTGTGGTCTCCAGCTTCAGCTCTATCACTTAATTTCCATAAATTGTTTTTGAGTATCACTTTTTTAAATGGAGTTAATAACACCAGGCTTATTTCCCAAACGTAGTTGTATGGAGCAAATGACATCATGTCTGAGCGATTTATAAACTCAAAAGAACTATGCAAAGTATTATTAAGTAGGATTTAGGCCTTTAACAATTCAGTAACCGTCTCCTCTGCATATAGCACTATTCAAGAGACCAAACAGATTCAAAAGTGTAAGACAGTTCCTGCCTTGCTTAGATGACAGTTGTTTAGTTTATAATCCGAGTAGATAAGACAAACTAATATTTTGAAGGACATGACGCACAAAATTTTCCTATGCATTGTGCACTCTGGTGGTCACGTGGGACCTGGAGCCTGGCACCCAGCCTCAGTGGACAGGCTGTTAACCCATGGAGGTCAATCTTGGACTGAGTTAGTTGATGTTTTAGGACCAAGTGTACCTTTTTTTATAGAGACCGCATCAAATTTCAGCGATGTATTGAAGATGGGACACTGAAGAGAAGTATCCTTAGCTGTTGTGCAGCTTCCTGGAATGTTTTTGCAGATTCCTTCTAGCACTTAATGAAGTGACTTGGGAAGGAACAAGTAGTGACTTTATGCATGGTCATCTCACTTAAGCGGCATAAATCTCTAGATGGTGTTTCTGCTGACCTGTTTCTTGCCTAGTCTTCCATTCCTTTTCATAAATAGAGAGAATCAAGCTGAACAGCTTTTTAAATAAATAGATAGATAGATAGATAGATAGATAAATTAATAGATCGATAGATAAATAAATAACAGACGAGTGAATGAACGAACTTTGGCACATTTTCAGGAAATGCTTTTTAAAGTAAACTCGGGATAATGAAAATCAAGACCAAGTGAGCCAGTCTATTTTCTTTAAAAAGTTTTTTTTAATGTTTATTTTTTTTGAGAGAGAGAGCAAACGAGTGAGCCTGAGCCAGAGAGAGGGAGACACAGAATTTGAGGCAGGCTCCAGGTTCTGAGCTATCAGCACAGAGCCCAGTGTGGGGCTCAATCCCACGAACTGTGAGATCGTGACCTGAGCCAAAGTTGGCCTCCCAACTAATGGAGCCATCCAGGCACCCCTTTTTTTTTTTAATTTTTTTAATGTTTATTTTTGAGAGAGAGAGAGAGAGATAGCAGTCTACTTTCTTTAAAATCCAAGGGTAACAACATAATAGTTTAGCTTTTAAGCCAAACTATCCAACTTTGAAGATGGAGCAGTCCAACGTGAACATTTTTTTAAAAGCCGCACTCTTTAAAAATCAATGTGTCCTCTTTCCTTCCTTCCATCACGCTTATGCTGAATTCAGAACGAGTTTTTGGCAGGTGACTCCCAAGGGACTTAAAAAACATGCTGTCTAGCTGATGTTAGTTTTTAAATTTAGATCAAATGACATTGTCTTTGAAGTCTCAAGAGTACCACTTAAGGTAGATGGGCCCACCTTTCAGAATATATCCTTAATATGAGAAGTGAAGTCTGGTCAAAAATAAATGAAAACGAAAGTTTTATTGGAGTTATTTACTCTAAGATAGCAATTGTAGAAGGAACCTTGACAAGTCGTCTCATTGCCTCTCGACAGGAACACACAAGGCATATGGGTATCTGTAGTATTTTAAAAGACCTTGGGGGACCAGGCTTCTTCCATAACTCATTCCAGAGTTTAAACACCCTCGCTTCAGGAAATTCTTCCCTATATTTAACTTACAGGCCCCCTCCTGCGGTTAACACCCATTTCCGCTTTTTTCTGTCTCCAGTCAGGATGGAGAACAGCTGGCCAACATCCTTTGTGTGCTAACCCTCCGTCAGTGACAGAAAGTCATTTGGGTATCCCTGGGCTTCTTTTCTCAGCCGCCAGCAAACAAGTCTTTGAACCAGATTGGAATCTTGTTTTTTATTTGTGTTGTTTATTTCTGTTAATTCCTCCTGAATAGAAAATAATACATGCTCAATGAATCAAATTTGGAAGATATAAAAATATACAGAAGGGGGAAACAATAGCTCTACGATCTAGGGACAAAACCATTGTTAAGTTTGTCGGTTTTCTATGTATTTCTTATATATTTGAGATCCTATCATCTATATCAGCACTGTCCAGTAGAAATACAGGCTGAGAAGGGTGCCTGAGTGGCTCAGTCAGTTGAGCATCTGACTTCTGTTCAGGTCATGATTCACAGTTTATGGGTTTGAGCCCCACATTGGGCTTTGCACTGACAGTATGGGGCCTGCTTTGGATTCTCTGTCTCCCTCTCTCTGCCGCTCCTGCACGCGCTCTCTCTCTCTCTCCCTCTCTCTCAAAACTAAAGAAATACAGTCTGAGCCACATATGTAAATTTAAATTTTCTGGCAGCCTTTATTATAAAAAGGTAAAAAGAAATAGGTAAATTAAGTTTAATAATGTATTTAAAATTTTTTAGTGTTTATTTATTTTTGAGAGACAGAGAGCACGAGCAGGGGAGGGGCAGAGAGAGAGAGGGAGACACAGAATCCAAAGCAGGCTCGAGGCTCTGAGCTGTCAGCACAGAGCCTGACGCAGGGCTCGAACTCACGGACCACGAGATCGTGACCTGAGTTGAAGTCGGACGCCCAACCGACTGAGCCACCCAGGCGCCTCGATGATATATTTTATTTAATCCCAATAAAAACCAATTATAACTCATCAACATGTAATCAGTATTTTTTAATTATTAATAAAATATTTGACGTCCCTTTTTCCATGCTAAGCCTTCTGAAACCAGCGTATGTTTTATACTTAGAGCACGTCTCAAACCCAGCTAGCCGCGTGGCAGGTACCCAGTAACCATTAGCTAGCGTTGGACAGCACAGTCTGTACAGCTGTATATATCTGCTTTTTTGTACATCACATCTTAAGTATTTTATCAATGCCATTTAGAACTTTTTAGCATCGGGGCGCCTGGGTGGCTCAGTCGATTGGGCGTCCGACTTCAGCTCAGGTCACGATCTCGCGGTCCGTGGGTTCGAGCTCCGCGTCGGGCTCTGGGCTGACGGCTCGGAGCCTGGAGCCTACTTCCCATTCTGTGTCTCCCTCTCTCTCTGCCCCTCCCCTGTTCATGCTCTGTCTCTCTCTGTCTCAAAAATAAATAAAACGTTAAAAAAAATTTTTTTAATAAAAATTAAAAAAAAATAATAAAACTTTTTAGCATCATTTTAATGGCTGCATAATATCTTCTCATTTAGATTTACTGTAACTGTATCTTTAGATAGTTTGGTTTTTCACGTTATAAGTAATCCTGTAGTGTTCTTTTTTTTTTTTACCTGCTTTTTTACATGAACAATGTTTCTCAACGCTTTGCCAAAAGAAAAGCCATAAGTTATTCCTTTTGAGTACAACTAATTAAATCCATTTATTCCTAAAACAAACACATTCCCTTAATACCCATTCTTTACTACGTTAGACCGGAAAGTGAAGGAGTAGATTTCAAGAAATAGAAGACTAGGTCCCTCCTTTGCAGTGTTTACAAGACTTGGCTCCATAGTTGGACTGCACACATACTGTATTTTATTCTGCTTTATCCTGCCCTTCATTTCTTACTCTTCCCCCCTATACACGCACACACAGACTGATTAACTCCCCCTTATGCTTCAAGGCACCGATCAAATATAGCCTCCTGTGATGAGTCCTCCAGATGATAACTTGCTCCCTCCTCCATTACAATGTATGAAGTGTATATTGTGCACAAAGCACCACGGTGTTAATTGGTTAACTCTCTCCATCTTCTCTCTTACATTGGGAACTCTTTATTGGTAGAAACCTTATTTTATACACTTCTTTATTTCCAGAGCCTAGCAGACTGCCAGGCAGTGAATGTGGATGTCAATTATGTCTGCCAAAATATGTGTAGCGATACACGTGATCATATTAAACATCAGTTGGATAGTAAAATTCAAGTACCGAGGCTGTTCAAAGAGATCACATTAAACTGACATGGTTAAAGAAGGCTTATTGAAGGAGATAGGAGTTGAATTGGACTTTGGAAGATGGGTATCTTTAAATGAATGGAGGGAAAGAATTAGCAGAAAAACCACCTATATATCCCGTACTAAGAAGTCAGTGTTTTTTGGGAGGGACCCATCAGCATGTGCCAAGTATCAGCAGACAAACATCCTTCTAGATCTAAAGCACTGGGTTAGGTTTCAAGAAGGCTGTAGAGCTATGGTCTTTGCCCATCAAAAGTTTGACAAGAGTTTGCAGCATTAAAAATGACCTCTGACTACTTCATTATGACCTTTGAATTTAAACTCAATTTAGATGCAATTCCCTGTGTTTTAAGTTTGGAGTTTAACATTAAAGATCATTTTATATGATGCTTTGTCAACAATTTCTGTTAGTGGCTGACGATATATAGTAAGCAGTGTCATTATAGCTAATGTCAAACGACTGTTACTGCAACAGGCAGCCTTCCAAAGCATTTTGAATATATTACTTAGTTAACTCATTTAACTCTCACAATGGCCCCGTGAATTAGGACCCACTGTCCTCCCTCGCCTTACAAATGAGGAAACTGAGGCACAGAGAGGTTAAAATAACAATGACACAGCCATCAAGTGGAGGACCTAAAACTTGGCCCCAAGCAGAATAGCTTTACGGCCCCACTTTATTACTCAGTACATCCTCTCTTATAACTATGTTAAGAACAAAAATGTTTTATACACGGGATTATTTAGCATCTTGTGATTCCAGAAAAGGAATGCTGTTATTATAACCCTCTCCTGGTTTTCTTTTTTCCCTTCTGACTGCTCCTTCTTGTCACATTTGCAGGCTCCCTCTTCCTCTACCTCGTCATAAAAACTGGAGCCCCTCAAGGTTCGGTCCTAAGCCCTCTTTTCTCTCATTTCATTCTCCAGTCCAAGGCGATCTTGTCCACAACCATCGTTTTAATTATCACCCACTCTAAAATGAAGCACAAGTGTAAATCTTCAGCCCGGATCTCTTTTCGGATATTAGACCTCTATTCAGATTGCCCCCTGGATGTTTTCACAGCACATTCTGTGTGCCTGTGTTTTTTCCTTCCTGCCTTCCAACCCAACCACCGTAAGCCTCGTGGTCTTCCAGTGCTGTTTTCAGCAAATGGAATCTCTAGAAAACCATGCATAATCCTTGGTTCCTCCCTTTCTCTCTCATCCCCATATCTAATCTTAGCAGCCCCTGCTGATCTCCCCTAATATGTCTACTTGTCTATGTCCTCGTATTTCCATTCTGGTCCGAGCCTCCATCAACTCTCACCTGTACTGCTGCACAGCCTGTGGTCCCCTAGCATCGACTCGGGCACCCCCCCCCCCCAGTCTATTCTCGAACTTCAGCCAGAGTGCACTTTCCAAAATACAAGTCAATCAGTCGATTAATAAATCTCTTTCTCTTCACCACCTTCCCCACACCACCCCCCCCCCAAATATCCCTAGCCTAAAACACTTTCACGACTTAAAGAGAAAATTCTAGACATGGCCTATGGGTTTCTGCATGGTCTAGACTTTGTTTTCCTCTCCAGCTTTATATTCTACCATTCTGCTCTTCACTTCACGACCTTTCGGGTCCTCCTTGTTCTCTCTCCTTTTGCTTGGAATATGCTGTCACCTCTGACCCATTCTTCACCTGGTGAACAGTTTTACTAACCCTTCAGTTCTTGGCCTTTTCTGGGTCGGTTCTGTTACAAGCTCTCTTAGCCCATGTCCTCTCCTGCACGGCATGTGTCAGAGGTTATCATTTTACGTTTTTGTCATTATTCTGTGGCAGTCTCTGTCCTCTCCCATAGTGGTGTAACCTCCACAAAAGCAGGAACTGCGGCCTTATTTTCCACCATTATTATATCCCCAGTGTTTCGTGCATAATAGACACTCAATATATATTTGAATTAGGGAGTAAATCACTTCATTTGTTAATATGCATACAGTTTCATACTGTACCTCTTTTAGGAGCACAGAGGACTACAAAAGATAAGGCTTCCAAGATGCTATTCCTGGAGCCCCACAGTCTCTCACTGTGTGATGATCCTGTGACGGCTAAGTGTAATTCAAGCCCTTCAGATGAAGGCCTCCAGCATCTTGGGAAATGGTGGCAGAGCTACTCATTTTTCTTTTAAAACAGCAAACAACTAAATCCCCATGGTTCAGCTCATGTCAGAACTTATTAGAATGTGGTGGTTCAGCTTCCACAGTATCTCGCAAAGACTTAAATTCACAGATTCTGCCATTGGCCTCTGGAGTCTAAAACCGCCTTTAGCTCGCTTTGCAGATCTACCTTTGAAATTCGGAAAGCATCCTCTGACCAAAGTTTTCGTTTGTCGACTTCTCTCTGAGGTTAGGCGTTTTCGTTTGTCGAGTTCTCTCTCAGGTTGGGCTCTGTGACACTGCTGTTCCTCTGGTGTCCCTGGCAGAGGTACAGCTGCTTTTCTTCCTTTTTTTTCTTTCCCCCTAATTTTCAGCATGAACACCTGGTAAACTCCCATGTCTCAACTGTTGGCCAGACACTCCAAAGGGTCCCCTGGTGTCATCCCTCCATCTCTGTTTCTACGGTCCTTATAATGTTTGTTGCCTGACTGTAATTTGAATACATTAATTTGTATGACGATTTCTTACGATGAGAGCTGATGGGTGAAGTGGTTGACTTGACTCCTCCTGGGACCCCTCTCTGTCTCCCTGAAGGATCACCCTCTATTCCCTGAGCCCAGGGAGCTCAGGCTTGGGACTGAACTGGCCTCCAGATGGGCTCCTGCCTGTGGGCACCCTCTGAGCCTCTGTCCGCTGTCCTGTGCTGAGGCCTCCCTTTCCCGTGCTAGGCCCCGTTGTCCTGATGGCCAGGCCCTCAGTCAGATCACATAGCCCCGGGAAATGGACTTCTTCAGCTCGCTTGTTTTACCCTTTGCCTGTGGAACTTTCTCTTTCACAAATAATTCATCTTTCCATCAACCCTTAGTTTAAATAAAATCTAAAGGCTTCCTTGTTCAGTTATACCTTTTTAAACTTTGTGTTTTTATTTAGTCAGATTTTGGCAGGGAACCTTCCAAGCTGAGCCCAGGGGAAAGGTGACCATTGGCACAGGTTTCAGCCTCTGCTTTTGGCCCAAGATTGTTTCTATTTTTATTTTGTTTCTTGTTTCTCTTAATATCCAGGGCAAAGATTAACCACTTTTACTTATCTGGTAATGGTGAGAGGCCTTTAGACTGCTTGCCTGTTGTCAGGGGACTCCGTGCTTAGAAATGTTGACCCCCAGCCACCCCCCAGGAGGTTAAGAGCTAACTGTTACATTTGGCTTTTGCAAAACGAGGCTCTTTGCTTCCACTCGATCTGAGAGAGAGCAAGGAGAAGGACGGATCCCAACTTCTGCGGGGTTTTGAAAAAGGATAGTAGTCTAATTTATGGAGGTTGTTTTTTAAAAAAAACTAACTCTATGTCATAATTCTGTAGCTGCCAAAAGACGTAATTCTACCTCAGCTTCGCCTTGGCAACCTTCTTTTGGCACTCTGCAGCCCTGTCGTTGCTCTGCATTATTTAAGCAGTAATCTTTAAGAAGGTGAGAAACGATTATTGCTTTTTAGCACAGTTGACATTCTATTGGCACAGAGCAGTACCAAAGCTTCAAACATTTCTAATGGCCATAAACCAACTTAAACACCTCCATGCAGAGGCCTCACTGCCGTGAGGTCATAGCTTGCTGCAGGGGGAGAAAGAAGATCGAATGTTGTTTAAAAGTGGGTCTTTTTTTTTTTTTTCTTTTTTTCTTTTTAAGTATTCTTATTCCACCGCGTTGTAGCTGTAGACTTTGGCCAGGATCCAGACAATCAAGATTTAGCATTTTGACCAGCTGTGATCTAGTAATGTTCCTCAGAGGAAACATTCTGTAGGAGGGAAAGACACATATTTGAGACGGTGAAGTGTGCTCTCTCCCAGTACCTTGATGGGATGGGACCTGGTTGTAGACAGATAAAACAAGGACAAGTGAATCTGGAGGAAAACAGGGAAAAAAAAATCACTTCCAATAACTAAAACTTCACCTCACCTTCGAGAACTCTCTCGATGTGGTAAATCTTTCCATTTTTCCCTTATTTCATTTTCCCCTAAGCCTCCACCTTTATATCATTTTGTGACAGGATGTACTTGTGTTTTCATAATTGATGCTTAGACCCGTCAGCATTCTTATAACAGAATAACAATTCCAAGGAAATCAGAAAAGCCACACAAACTTAATATAGGCAAGAGAAGAAGAGAAAGAAAACATACCAAGCCATTCGGCCTAAAAATTATTCTTCTGAGTCTCACTCCTCCCTCAAACAGAAGTACGATCACATGTAGGCATTGTGGTGGCAAGTCCTGGGGACTGGGAGAGAGAAGGAAGCTAACGCTTGCTTCGTCAGGTTGTGTTTGTTCAATCACGGTTAGTTGCTTTGTGGCTTGGGCAAGTTACCTAACCTTTATGCCTGAGTCTCTTCATCTGTGAAAGGTGGATTATGTTTGTAATACTTCATAGAGATGAGGATTAAATGAGACCATGTAGAAAGCTACTAACACAGTACTTTATCACACTTCATCAATGTTACCTGCCGTTGTTTTATTATTAATAACAGTCTGTGGAGTACCTCCTCGTTGTACTAAGAGTGTTAGTCCCCACTGGAAAAACTGTTAGGTGGATATTCACGTTTTACAGAAAAGGAGACATTGGTTCAGAGCCGTGAAGTGCTTCACCAGTCTGCCATATCTCATAATGGCGGAGCTCCGTGTGGAGGTCTGGAATATATATGGGAGATATGGAAGCGGAAACATATTTTGGACCAGTGCTCTCTTACCCTGTTTTCTTTCTCCCAGTCCTTGTTCTTTTTAAAGGAGGCTATTGCCTTAGGCAGTACAACCAGCAGAAAGAGGAGGAGGAGGGGAAATTGTGGAGGCAAGAATAGCGGAGTCGAACGAACTGGGTTCTACTGTCTCCCAGATTGGCCTCGTGACAAAGTATTTGTATAATGGTTCTAAAAGGCTGAACGGGGTCCTCCTCGTTTAGGTTGGGACAACAGAAATTCTCCCTCTTGCAAAAATGCTTTCTCCCTGACGCTAAATTCATACAGAAAAATGATACATCAGAGGTCTCGGGACAACTGGAATGTACCTCAAAGGATTCTGGGAAGTTCTTTTAGTCCCTAAGCATTTAGCAGATCATGTAAATAGAGGCAGTTGAGCATTTCTACTTTATTCAAAGGCTCCCCCACCCCCGTCTACAAAAAAAAAAGAAAAAGAAAAGAAAAAAAAAAGCTGCAGTGATGTTTCACTTCTGATTGATTTAGTATTTTTCTTTCAATACTCTTTTACACTTGCCTTAGTTCTTTTTCTCCTTCTTGCAGCTAGCTCCCTGATGTGCAGAAGTGGAGAGGGGGCGGATGGGAAGAGTTCCGTTTGTCCCTGTTCTAAACAATTCTATGTAGGAAGAAACAGTAGGAGGAAGGAGACCTAGATTCTGGCCTTGCCTCTACTCCCAATTACCTGTGTTCCACGGTCTGAGACATCAATGCCCTTGAGTCTCGGTTACCCCTTCTGTAAAATGAGGGCAATTCTTTGGGAATCCGAAGCCCATGGAAGCTGGTAATAATGACAGCAATCACAATTACAGCTACTACTGACATTAGTATGTACGTCGGGCATTCTTCTATTTCAGGTGCATTATTTTATTTAATCCTTACTGTAGTCCAGTGATCTGTTTATGAAGGAGGAAGCTAAAGCACAGAGAAGATAAGGGACTGCCTACAGTCATATAACAAGCAAGTGGTGAGTTCGACCTTAAGTTACAACTCCAAATAGACGGTCATGACTGCAGAGCTTGGAGGAGGGTCTAGGTTTTGAGCACCCTTCCTCATCACCACCACTATCTCCAGATATAGCTGAAGAGATAAA
Source organism: Panthera pardus (assembly GCF_024362965.1). Classification (NCBI taxonomy): domain Eukaryota; kingdom Metazoa; phylum Chordata; class Mammalia; order Carnivora; family Felidae; genus Panthera; species Panthera pardus. The sequence goes on from NW_026526677.1 coordinate 59,406,977, forward strand.
AAATAACCAACTGCAATAAATAAGGACTCACAGAATGAGAAAGAAATTAATCACCTTAATTTAGGGAGATCAGAGAAGACTTTGATCCAGAGAAGCCAAATTTAAACCAGACTATCCTCCTTGACCTCTAAACTCCAAACCACTTGACTTCTCCCTCATCAGGCTATTGTTTGTGACTCTAGGGTATCCTTTTGTACTCGTGGCAAAAGGTTGATTATGAAGTAATCTAACAGTCCCGATGCGGTTCAGTTACTCAACAACCTATCCCATGTTTCCCTAAACCGTGGCCTGGTAAATTGGCCATTACAATATCTGTGGGTTGTTGTTTTTTAATAAATTCCTTCTAATTGCAGCATTAAACCCCAGATGTCATGTTTCCAGGTTTCCAGTTTGGACTTAAGCCAAGCTGGAAAAGACATCCATCCACTCGAGGCAAACAGCCAAGGAGAATGTGTGCGGCGAAGTAGGGGACTTGGTCCGGTTACCAAACCTCGGGCTCCGGGCCCCCAGATCTAGCGCCATAGAACACAGAGGGAGCCTTGGCCGGAGTGGAGGACGTAGCAAAACTACCATGTTTCCTGCCGCATCCACCCCTCCCCCAAATATCCAGGTTTACTCTGGTTGTTTCTAAGAGTAAAAATTCCCCGTAAGTTATTCATCACAATTCGAATAATGCACTAATTTCATTTGATAAGTAAATTGTCAACAGCCTTTAAAAATTGGTCATGTAATTAGGAAGTCTATGCATTCTGACCTCTTCTTCCGTCTCGATGAAATCGTCGTAAACCTGCGCTATAATCAGACAAAAAGAATCTTGAAACCTCCCAGGCATTCTTTTTTGATCTATCATTTGCCTCTTTAATTGCTACCTTTCTATTTTGTAGGGAATAATAGAAGTAAAATGTCCTTTTTTTTAATTGTAAGAATTTAGCTTGTACTAAAATGTGTAACGAAGGTTCCTTTTGGAAACTTTCTATCAAATGCAAAAATCTAAATTGTTTTATTAAAAATCTATGCATTGTGTTTTTATACAGAGATGCTCACAGCAATTTGTTTTTTAATAGTAAAATTTTAGAAATATCCTAACTCTACACAAATAAGAGAATAATATTCCATTCAGTGGAGCAGCCTAAAATTTAGAGTTATTTACCAAAAGATTTTAATAAATTCCAGTGGTGGGATACAGAATTATATATATACAACAAACATAACTTCAGGGTTTTTTTCTCTTTTTTAATTAAACACATATATGTAAAATCAAAGCCTAAAAACAAAATACTCAAAATTATTCGATAGGCAATAGGCTTGTGAGTGATTTTTATTTTTTATGTAGTTTATATTGTTTGTGTTTTCCAGGGAGTATAAATTATTATAATAATTAAAAATGCATGTGTGTTCGTATATATTTTAATGTAATCATTCAGCACTTCAGCTGTTTAGAACTCAGGTATCTGAAAAATCTGGAACACTGCTGAGATCCTGGAAGTAATAAAAAAATTAACTCTAAGCAGCCAAAACTAATGTTACAAAACTCATAAAGCCAAGTGTGTTATGCCCCGGCCATGTGCTGGCCCCTCACTCAAGCTGATGTACTCTTTTGCACACAGTTCTCAGGCCATCCACTACACGAGGGCACAGTGAGCTGGCAGACATTAACAAAAGACAAGGGCCTGCAGACAAGTGCATTGGTGCACATGTGCCACCAGCCTGGCGGTGAGAGAGGACCCAGGGAAGCGTGGGTACAGGTGGGAGAGCCCAGAGACCCGGACTTGTGCCCCTGAGTGTCCTGTCATCTCTTCCCCATGTCCCAGTTCAGTAACACATGTTCATAGTGATGGCCCAGTGTTATTAAGAAAATCCTCTTTTCGTCAACTTACTCTTTATAAGATTGTAAGAGAGACTTTGGGGCACCTGGGTGGCTCAGTTGGTTGAGCATCTGACTCTTGATTTTGGCTCAGGTCATGATCCCAGGGTTGTGGGATTGAGCCACATGTCAGGCTCTGTGCTGAGCATGGAACCTGCTTGGGATTCTCTCTTTCTCTCTCTGTCTCCCTTTCTCTCTCTCTCTCTCTCTCCCTCTCTCTCTCTCTCTCTTTCTCTAAAATTAAATATATATATATATATATATATATATATATATATATATATATATATATGTAATAAGAAAGACTTTAATAAAAATGCTTGGAAAGTCTTATTGCACATGACTAAAATGAGGAGAAAGACAACATGTGGTGATTAAAGGGCAAATTTTAGATACGTAGCCTTCCTTGTCTACCTGTAATAACTCATCTTTTTTACCATTATTCAGGGGGGACATTTTACCATTACTTGGACTTTCCAAATTGTATCTGACGTTATCATTCCCTGGGTTCTCATAAAAATCTAAAGGAACTGGAGAATGCTGCAAAAATCAGGATGTCAGGGGGCACCTGGGTGGCTCAGTCGGTTGAGCATCCGACTCTTGATTTCGGATCGTGATTCATGAGATCAGGCCCTGAGTCAGGCTCTGCGCTGACAGTGTGGAGCCTGCTTGAGATGCTTTCGCTCCCTCTCTTTCCACCCCTCCCCCACTTGTGCGCATGCATGCGTTCTCTCTCTCTCGCAAAGTAAACATTTTTTTAAAAAATTGGGATGTCAGAAAATGCCAAAGTCTCTACCTCGTACAGACTTAGAATCCATCCATTAAAATAGGAGTAGCACCCCAGAGCTTAGATACAGGCTGAGCGGGTTAGATGAGAAGGCCTGTGTAATGGCATTTAGCTTGAGGTGTGGCATTCCATTGGCACTTAGCAAGTGTCAGTTGAATTTGAATATGACTTTCCCACTTGGGACGCAACAGACAGCGTGGGCTCTGGAGTCCGACCAAATTTGGCTCAGATGTGGGCTCTGCAGCCTTGAACAAAACCACCCACCTGCCTACCTTTTCCACAAGGTAGATGTGAGGGTTCAGCTTTATTGATGTACAAGAAAATGGTAGCTGCCTTCCCATTATAGTTGAGAGGAGGGATGTGACACTTTATTACTCTTCTGTTGTACAAAGCTGTGGAGAGCTTTCAAGGGGTCTCGGAATCAACGAAGGCTACAAAATCCCCTGTTCTCTTGTGTCGTAAGCACAGCTTGCACCCAGGTCTGTTCCTCATGCCCTGCTTTTTGTCAGCCCACCTGCAGCCCAGCAGAGAAGCAGAGCAGAGAGCCCACGGGGTGGGGCCGGGTGGCGGTGGCAATGAGGGTATCATGTTCACCCTTCGTGGCAGTGAGTGCTTAGACACCTGGCCTCTGGCTGTGTGCCAGCGACGTCACCTTCAGCATTCCAGGCTGGTTCACTTGGTGCTTCTCACCCTCCTGGGCTGGGGTGGCAGCTGAAAGCTTGGCCCATCTGCTCCAGAAAAAAAAGGGTCTGTGGGTGGTGCTGACGCTTTGTTTTGGTTTGATTACCTGGACCCCCTGCAAAATCATTCAGAGAGGGACACTGTCAGCAAGTGGTACAGTAAAAACAACAAGATTGGCAAAAATGTGCGGCTTACCCAATCGCTTTGAGTTTTGACAACATATTAACTGAAAACCTAGATTAAGGCCAGTAGATTTGGCTCTGTTTTGTTTTGTTTTTCTTGAAGACTAAAAACAGTAATTTTCTGGGCTGCTTGTGCTGTTTTATATGCACCCCAGTGACCACCCCTAATTATGAAATCTCTCCAGGCACCCACGCTCATAGCCAAGCAAAGGAGTCTGGTAGGCCCATGGATTAGAAGTCTTGTGGTTGCCTTTTTGCAGGAAGAATAGCCCTTGCTTAGGTGTCAGAGACCACAGGCATAATCTAGCATCAGAAAAAATCTGAGAGAAAAGGGAGCAGGGAGCTGGCATAAGGGCTCGTGGCTGTGGACACCGGTGGAAGGAACCCTAGACCCTTCCTTCTTTTTCAGGGCACTTATCACAACTGTAATTTGAAAATGTATCATTTCAATAATTATGGGGGCCTTTCTTCTGCAAGATTGGAAGCTCCTCAGAGGCAGGGCCTGTCCCGTCTTGTATCTGTTTCCCCTCCCCGAGGCTGGCACATGTAATAGCTGTCTGTTGGGTGAGTATAGTTTCAAGTCTCATCTCTTTTCCAGCCGAGTAGCTGTTTTTGTAAGTCACTTCTGTGCGTGTGTCCTCATCGGAAGAATACAAGTCAGAGGGATCTTGTGTTTGCACTTCCGTCTCTGGATCAGTCTTTTCCTATCAGTGAATTGAGCTATCTTCATCCAAGTGTAGTATCTAGAACTGTGATCAGTGCCACAGGGGTGGCTTAAGTAGCCCAGCATTGAACACGACCGTCATTTCCAGGGTCTGGATACTCGATTTCTATGAACTCATTATTATTTATTGTTTCAGACTTAAGAGCAATAGCGTATACCCTGCTTTCTTGACAGGGTTTTTGTGAGAACCTAGTGAAATGGCATATGTGAAATGTCTTCAGGAACTAAAATGCTAAACAGTGATTGTTATTGCTGGCCCAAAAGTATCTTCCTGAGAAGGGACTCAACTTCAAAAGAAGGCACTGAAGACCGAGTATTGTAAAATGTGTGTGTGACTGACCTGATAGAAGAGAAGCCATTTTCCAAGTTAATTTTTCATTACGAAAAATATAGATAGATATACATATTAGATAGATAGTAGTCCGTTAGGTAGATAGATGTCTCCTTGGTTCCCTCTCTGCCAGTTCTCTAATGCAGGGTGATAATGCAGGGTGATTAGCATTTGGGTATCAGAAAACCTGTTGGTCATCAGGTCGTGAGGCGTGGGTATCAGAAAACCTGTTGGTCATCAGGTCATGAGGCGTGGGTTGTAGTCTAGCCTGCCACTGCCTCCCTGAGGTTATCAGGGACAAGTCATTTGTCTCTGCCAAATAAGGATGCCTGCTTCATGACGGTAAGTTAAGCATTGAATAGTTAATACAAGAATATAAATACCGATAGCCCTTTGGACCAGTAAGGTTGATTACATCCCTCAGATGCCTTTTTTTCCAATCCCACCTCTCCAGGTACTTCACCTCTTCCCCAAAGACATGATTTCTCTCCTCTCGCACCCTGAGCGCCATCCTCTGGATGGATCGTAGGGTGTCTTGTATCCTTCTTGAAGGAAGCTCCCAAACTTGAATTCAGACTGCTTCATATTTTTTCTTGCATCCGGACCCTACAATTAATACTAGACTTGATTATTATCAATTTTTATTATCTCAAACCTAAATATGTTGTTTCCTGTCTCTGGATCCGGAAGTCTTAGGCCGAGTTCGAAAGCTGAAAATAACTTCTCGTTTTTGTTTGTCTTCTAGCGATAGACACCACACCTCCAGCGCAATCCCTGTTCCAAAGAGACAAAGCTCCATATTTGGAGGTGCAGATGTAGGCTTCTCTGGGGGGATCCCTTCCCCAGACAAAGGACACCGAAAACGGGCCAGCTCAGAGAATGAGAGACTCCAGTACAAAACCCCTCCTCCCAGTTACAACTCCGCGCTAGCCCAGCCGGTTACCGCCATCCCTTCCGTAGGAGAATCCGAGAGAAAGACGACATCTCTGTCCTCCTCCTTGGATACCTCCTTGGACTTCTCCAAAGAAAGCAAGAAAAAAGGAGCTGACTTGGGTGACAGATTAAGCGGAGGTCACGTGAGTGTGAACACTAGCCAAGAACAAGAAGGAGCGCTCTCTGGACTCCCAGCCGCCGTCAACGGCGCTCTCCTGCCCGGCGAGCAGGCTGGCTCCTCCGGCGTCCGGCTCCCGGGGGCATTCCTCCCGGTCCCGGAGGCCGAGCTCTGCTGTACTGTGGAGCAAGCGGAAGAGATCATCGGGATGGAAGCCACGGGTCTCACCTCGGGCGATCAGCTAGAAGCCTTTAACTGCATCCCAGTGGATAGCGCCGTGGCAGTGGAGTGTGACGAACAAGTCCTGGGAGAATTTGAAGAGTTCTCCCGAAGGATCTATGCACTGAACGAAAACGTGTCCAGCTTCCGCCGGCCGCGCAGGAGCTCCGATAAGTGAAGTGAGCAGCCAGCCGGTAGGACCAGGATAGAGTCGCTGCCCGAAATGAGGATGAAGCTGCACTGGTTACCCCTTGTAATAATTATGACACGAAATGAATATTAATGGAGGATATTCCTCGGGAAAACAGACTTTGTAAATCACGGAGGGGCTCAGGATCATTGTGTATCAGTGGGCCAGACAAAGTTAGAGTTTGCTTGCAAGGTTTGCTTTTCAGGCCTGACAACTGTTTTAAGGCAAAATTCACTCTCTAGCTCGAGTCACCTTAAAGATATTTGTCTGCTTTTTAATTTACACTTCTGTGTTATCCTCAGAGGGAAGATGATAATATATAAATAATATGATAAACTCACCTTTAGTTTCTCATAAGCATTTGCCCTCAACATAGTTTATAAAACTTTGGAAAACCGAATATTCAAAACAAAGGTTTTCACCAGTTAACTCAAAGACCTTTGACCATCCGTTAGTTTGATCAGTAAGAAGCACAATGGTCTCCTTATACCCAGGCCCATCTGCCCCTGCTCCTGCCCCTGCCCCCAGTCAGCCTCTCTGCTGCCCCGTCTTCATAGCAGGTGGGTCGTGCACCCTGAAAACTGAGGACGGCAGAGTCACTGGTTCTCGAATGCGGTAGCCAAGACCTTCCACCTCCTCAGATCAGCCACGCCCTTAACGTAACCCTCCAAGGAGAGGGAAAAACTTCCCCTCTGGTAGATCCCAGGGGACCCTCAAGGGCTCCCAAGGTTGCAACAGTCAGATGACATCCAGTGTCCTCTGGGGGCCAGAGTTTTTACGTGGGCAGACGCTGCAGTCAAAAACCAGGCATGCTTTCTGGCAGTGCACTCACCAGACAAAAATCCCCATATGTAAATCCCATGTTAATTTATTAAATTTCAGTTGGAAAGGAAGGCGCTGTATATGATGAAATACCCGTAGAGAGTCAGGCTGTCCAGTGTGCCGACAGCAAGGCTGTTGAGATAGTTGGATAAAGAGGCTTAGATGAGGCATAGAATACTATTGGTGTATGTGCAGTTGCGTTCATATTAAATTATGTTCTTCAAGTCCAATTTCATCCCCGGAGCTCAGATTTCATTTGCTATTGCCATATACTTTATATACCCAAGGACATTGCCTCAGGGTTGCAAGCTCTTCAAGGAAAATTTATGCATATACCCATGTATTGTATAGAAGAATAAAAACTGAATTTACTTCACTTGACCTGATTTGTTCTTTCCAGTTCTGAAATCCGTCTCGAACCTACATCTCCATCTTCCATCACGACAGGACGAGCCTGGACAGAAACCGTGGCTGTACCTAAGCTAATGTCGTTGACTCGAGCGTGTGCTGTTCCGCACAGCAGCACAAACACCTTCACAGGTGTTCTCTCCAGGAACTGCATTTGTCCGACGTAACAGCTTAACTCCTAGGTTTCATGGTCATTTTCAAATATTGTCCAAGCACTCCTGGGCTCAAGTTCTCATTTACAGCCTTGTTGTCATGCAGAATGGTTCGTGTTGTTGTTTTCCATATGTAAAGAGAACTCACACAACCCACGCTTGACACGTGGACCCAACCTGCAAGCAATTAAGAGCTTTAAGTTGATCTGAAGAAATCCATCGTATTTCACATAAAGAGGTGGAACCACTCCAAACCTAAAGCAGAAGCACTCTAGAGTCACGGCTTCTTCGCAATGTCCTGCCATTCACGGTAGAGTCAATGAGGGGGGAGATATCTGTGGTCTTACATCACGCTGGGCTGTGTGGGGTCCTCCAATGAAATAGCACTTACCCCACCCAAAAGAAAAAGGTTCTGGAAGGATTGTGTTAGTATTGAACAGTGGAAGGTACGTCACATGTGGCTTAAAGTCCACATATGGGGGTGGACTTTGAACTTCATGCCAAACTTAAAGACAGTGCATTGAGTTGTAGGCCCTCTGGCCTAGGTCCTGGCGCCCCCAGGCAGAGGGACCACACGCAGAGCAGCCACGGGGGCAGTGTGTACCTCAGGTTCCACAGAGCCAGAGAGAGCTGGGGCTCTAAGACTCCATCTGCCAGTCTCCTATTTGTGGACTCCCTGATTCTGGGATCCACAGCTTTGTGCGCGCGTGCGCACACACACACACACACACACACACACACACACACACACACACCAGCAGCGTGGGGCCCTGCCACTGAATGTGATATTAGGTAGCTCAGAACTGGTTTCCTACACTGGCTTGGTCCACACTGTGTTCGACGATGTTATGCCTCAAAACACCACTTACGTTTGGGTTCGCTTGGTTTGGGTTTCAGGTTTCCATGGAGTCTGTTCGATGCCTACAGTTTCTGCCTTGACTTGGGGTAGAACCAACAGTATTGCATGTCTCCGGGAGGAGCTCTGTTTGACATTTTCCAAAGCTGCAGAATTAGTTTTGCCTCTGCTTGCAGTGGCCAAGGCCAAAATATGGGATGAGTTATTATCTCCTACTAATCTTTTTAATTAGCCTTGTAAATCGCTAAAGAAAATAAAACTTGCTTTGAGGATATAAGTTGAAATGAAAATCCACTACTATCCATGTCTGAACTGCTAAGAGCCCTTTCCGTTTTCATGTAGCGGAGACACTTTGAACGGCCGGCAAGTGTTATCAAATGAATATTTGATTGTGTTCCCTCTCTCCACTTCCCCTTACCCACTTTAGAAATTCCAGAGATTTTTTTTTTCCCCCTCAGAATATTAGTTTTGGAAGATTGTATCCAGCTCTATTTTTTTAGCGGTTCTAATGGTGCCCATTTATCCTGACCTAACTGGTTATTTAAATAATTTTTTAAACCACCACCAATAATAAATGGCATGTGAAACTGATCTGTTGGTAATTGGAAGAAAACTCAGCATCTGTATTTATAAAATAAAATTGATTAGTATTTATTTTGAGAGTAAAAGTGTATGTTATTTCCCAGCTATGTTTGAGTCCTGTCTTCTTCATTGTTTTGAATTTCATATTGGAGCTGAGTTAACTATGAAAACCTTGTTCATCAACCATCAGCCAGCCCTTTCACATTTATTGAGCTAACTCTGTCTCTGTCTGTGAGGGACTGGGCTAAGCAAGGTTAATACAAAGATGAATAAGCCCTGGCCTCTGCCATGGTCTCTGGGGGTGGAAGGTAAGGAAAAAAGGCCTATTAACAATGTACTATAATTCAGTGTGACAAATCCTGTGATGGAGAGCGGTATAGCCATGCTAGGGAATGCAGAGAAAGCTATTCTGACTCAAGGGTCTGGACCAGTTCATGGAGGTAATGCAGATGAAAGATCCGCTGAAAGATACAGGAGAAGTTACAGGTAGAGGGAACAGCATGGGCAAAGGCCCAGAGGCAACGCAGGGCCTGGAGTGTTTGCAAAACAGCAAGGGGCCTGAATGGGTGTGAAGAAAGGTGAGAGGAGAGGTTGAATGGCAGGCCGGTAGGGAGGGCCTCCAGGTGCCGAGACAAGAGATTTCAATACTTGCGGTGGGCAGCTGCCAGGCACCCTCTCCAGGCTGCCTACTGGGCAGAAGAGTAACTTGCTTAGAGCCTAGTACCAGCCGGCAGCCAAGTCGGCGCTGGGCTCTGGTGGTAGTCGCTTGAGTCTGTTGAATCTTCTTTCGACTATTTTGTTGTGCAAAAAAAGTCTGCGTCTGAAAAAGAGGTGCATCCTTGGGCCCCCAGTGTTTTCCGGGCAAGTATCGCATAACAAACCGCGCGCATCCCCGGGTGGTGCGAACAGCCAGCGTCTGTTCTTTAGAAGCTTGGTTCCGAAGGCCCCGGCTCGGCCACTTTGAACCTGTGATCCTGGGCAAGTCATTGGCCTTTTAAGGAGCCCATTTCTGCATCTGTAAAAAATCGGACTGAACGCTATCCTTGCCGTTACATTTCTATGGGGCCTGCGCCATCAGTGGTGGTCCCTCTCGTCCTGCAGGAGGCCACGGCGTAGTGACAGAGAGGATGCCCGGGACTCGCTATCACCGTTTCCCGTTCTAGCACTTGGGCACGGCCACTTCCACTCTCTGAATCTGGCCCCTCCTCTGTCCAGTGGGGATGATACTGCCTGCCCCCACCCCCACCCCCCACCGGGCTTGTAGAAGAGACACGTGCTTGTAAAGTGCTTAGCGATCATTACAAAGCACCATGGTCACTGGGAGGAGTTGGTCATTCAGCAAGGATCCTGGCATCGCGTGCATCAGGCCTTGGTGGGGCAGCCAAAGGCGGAGATTTATTCTGCACGCACGGAGACTGCGTCAGGACCGAAGCTGGTCTTTCAGAAGACTAAGCTCTAAACAGATGTCAAGTGTTTTGAGGTGTTTTAGTGGGTGGCATGGACACGGTGTTGAGACAGGGTCTGTGAGCCTAATTAGCTTAATTTGCATGTTTTTTAACACCTGGCAGATGAGCTTATACAGATCCACCTCATCCATAAATATTCTCTTACGCCGCTTCTGGCTACCTCACCGCAGGCTGAACCGGTGCCCAGGGCTCTTCATCTTGCTTGAAGTAGATACAAGCTTTTTTCTTTTTTTCCCTCCCAGCGCATCTAATTACAGTTTTGTAGGTAGACAGCTCAGCCTTGTGGATTTGAAATGAATAAAAAACACACGTCTATAAAATAATTCCACACATCTTAGAGGCTGGCAAGGTCAGCAACCCAGAAAAAGAACGGTCTTGAATCTAGATAAAAGTGAAAAAGACTGCCAGTTGGGTGACGTAGCTGTAGCCAGCCAAGCCCGGGCACCGAATTACAAGCTGGGGAGCGGCAGGCTTGGATCCCTCCGAACCGATTCGAATGAGCTTCTCTCGGTCCCCACTAATTACGAGCGGCAAATTAGAAGGAAGGGAAGGTGGGTGTGGACAGAAATATTGGATAACCCGACTCTTAAGAGGCAGATACATGCGGGAAGGAAGCAGTCTGGGTATGTGAGCCCTCAGCCCGGCAGATCCCACCCAGCCCGCTGCTCACTGGCTGCACCACCCCCAACAAGGCGCTTGACTTCTCTGAGCCCAGGTGCTCCTCTGAAAAGACAAGCCAGTCCCTTGCTCGGGTTGCCCCTTGTGCCCGGACAGAGATTCCTCCTGCCTTAAGAGCAAATTGGTGTTTGTTCTTCAAAAGCTGCCTCAGATTGCCTCGTGGCCCAGAGCGCGGCAGAAAAAGAAAGAACCCTCAAGTGTCCTTCTGCCGGTTGTAAAGAACTTAGGGCTAAACGATTTAACACAGCCTGCCTCTGGTCAGGGTTTCAAGAAATTCGGCTAGAATGCCTTTTACTCTTCCTAAAGATGGCCCTCTGTCATCAGAAAAAGGATAAATTAATTTTAGTTGGACAGGAAAGTGCATGAAATATTTTAAGGGAATATATTATTCTGAACGGTTGAAATAAGTTTTGATATTTGAAGGGCTGAGCTTGTTCTCTCAAAAATTTACTTGCAAAAAATGTGCTAATTCCCTTATAGGGAACAACTTATTCCTCAAGGAACCCCGCATCGCTATGTTTTCCACAGACTTCTTGCTCTTCGGGTGAGGGACCCGGCCACTGTTACTGTGACGTGAGACGACCTCCCCGCCACCCAGGCTACCGTTCATGCAGATGGTATGTGAACTTTTGCTCCTGCAACAGAGGTCTCCAGAACCTACTGACCTTGAGGCCAGACCCTTTACTTCTAGAAACCTGCCAGTTGCCTTGACTTCTCTGTTCCCAGCCCTGTCTAATCCCTTTGGTGGCACACAAAGGGTGCTCATGAAGTTGGGGGGAGTGGGAGAACGAGACAGAGCATTGATCCAAGGATTTTGTAACTCACACCTGTGTCTGTCTCACGGTCCCTTGGGAGCTCCGTGAAGGCGTAACGTTCCCAGAGTCAGCACCAAAAGTCACTGATGACCTTTAGAGGCAGAACCGTCCAGGGCTTGGTGGAGACTGTGGAGCTGAGTTTTTGTGAACAGTAAAAAGAGGTGCACATTTGAGGGATTATCACAGGTTTTCAGTAAACATCCTGAGTGGTAATGAGCCCCCATTCGCTGGGAAACCCGTGCAGGGCCCGAGCCCCTGCTGCCCTGCCCTACAGAATATCTGCACTGGGGAACCTGCTTTCTCTCCCCAGTGATGCCAAAGCAGGCCCTGACCTCGCCCCAGGGCCTCTTCTGCACCCTAAGCCTTATCAAGGCCCTTTATGTAGCCCGCTCCTTCTCCCCACCCATCTGAGCATCCTGCCATCTGCCTTCTTACAATATAGCTCTTCCCCATTCAGTAGCCCCTTGCTAAGAAGGAGGAGCAAGTCGGGAGGACGTTTCTGCCCAGGGAGTGGAAAAAATCAGCACCTCATGAGCATTGTGTTGTGAGGTGCACTGCAACTTTCCAGAGAGTGGAAATGCGTATTTGTAACGGTCAGGAATGCGATGTAACTGTCAAAGTCCATGAAGCCGGCCATGTAAATTGTGACTCACAGACATACAAGATAGAGGGAGCCAGAGCGTCAGGGAGGCTTTTTTAAGGACTCACCTGAGATGCGGACAACAGATCTGTCAAGGGGATAGAATGGGGGCAGGGCTACAGCCAGGGCAAGAAGCTGGAGAGAAGGAACCGCCAGGGACCTACCTGTATTTATCTATCCCTTCCGCAAGTAGCTACTGTCTGCATCCTGCGTGCATGGAGGAGCAGTGAGGGAGCGAGGGGGGGGCAGTGAGAGTGGGGACAGCGAGTGTAGACGACACTCACAAGTTTACTGGTAAAGAAATGGAGAAAAATAGGGTGGGAGCTGGTGCGGAATGTCAGGTGGAGGGCAGATTTCATATAAGTGCGAATGGAAGAATCTTAGCGGGCAGCAGGTGAGTTCAGAAGAAGGCAGAGCAATCAATGAAAGGAGCACCCTGAGTGTGATGCAGACATTACCTGGGTCAGAGGGCAGGAGGGAGGCAGGGAGGGCGGGACTGGACCAAAGCATCCTTCTGCAGCGGGTGGGAGCTGTGGTCTTCCCACCTAGCCGCTGATGCCTGGGATGGGGGCCGGATGGGATGACTGTCCCAGGGTACAGGCCCGGGACAGAAGGGGCGCTGTGGGGGTGGTGGGAGCTTCCCGGCCTTTTGCAGAAGATTCCTGAGGTTCAGGGGCGAAGATTGGCTGGCTGCCCAGGGAGGGGGCCGCTGTGGCTGGGGTTGCCACCTGGATTGCAGTCACCTCCGCCCTGGCTCCCTTCGGCCACCCTCCGCCCTCCAAGCCGCCCTCCACACTGCAAACTCCACGCTGCCCTAGACGGCTCTAACCCTCCAGGAACTGTGAAATACAGGAAAGAGACAGACATTACTCACCTCTGCCGGAGGTATTATACTCGCTAGTTAACCAAATCGTTGATAAGAGGAAGTTTCTCTTACAGAAACATTCCAAGCAAAAGGATTCAGAAGGGATAGTAGAATTAAACTATAACATCTAAGACAATGATCGTCGGTGACGGCTAGTGTCACAGAGAGAGAACCAGACATTTTATGGCTCCTGATAAAAGAGCACCCATGAAGTAGCCTTGTGAAAAGTTTGACCCTGTTTAAAGTTTGCCCCTCAATGTGGTCAAACCTGTCTCTCCCTGTGATATCCGATGCAATAGACACTGGTCGTGAACAGCTATTAAGTAATCGAAAAGTGGCTAGTTCCAACTGAGATGCGCTATGAGCATGAAATATGCCCTGAGTTTCAGAGATTTAGCACAAAAATAGAATGATAATTTTATGTTGATAACTTTCGTATTGATTACATGTTGGAATGATAATATTGTGCATACACTGAATTAAGTAAAATGCGACAACTAATTTCATCCGTTTCTTTTGCTTCTTAAAAGGTAACTACTAGAAAATTTAAAATTACATATGAAATTTGCATTTGTGGCTCACTTTGTATTACTGTTGCATAGAACGGCTCTGGATCTAACTACTAGTTACTAGGAAATTCAGAGGGCAGATGAGCATGTTCATGCCTGGAATACACAATCGGCAAAATCTAAACAGTGGGAAACCTACAGGACAAACAAACAAATTGGTTTCTCCAATATATTGTAAGAAAAAATAGAAATGAGGAGGGGAAAATCTATTAAAAAGAGACTCAATATCTTTGAGGCATATCAATCAATCCCATTATGAACCTGGTTTGGTTCCTAGAAACTAAACCAAACTGCATTTAAAAAAAAATAAGGGACAATCAGAAATACTGACTAAACATTTGATTGTATTAAGGACTTGTTATTTTTTTAGGTATGATAATAGTAATAGAAAAGATGTATAATAGTTTTTTTTATTTTTTTAAATTTTTTTTAACATTTTTTTTCTTTTTGAGTCAGGGAGAGATAGAGCATGAACAGGGGAGTGTCAGAGAGAGGGAGACACAGAATCTGAAACAGGCTCCAGGCTCTGAGCCCGACGCGGGGCTCGAACTCACAGACCGCGAGATCATACCTGAGCCGAAGTCGGCCGCTTAACCGACTGAGCCACCCAAGCGCCCCTATAATAGTTTTTTTAATTTACTTATTTTGAGAGAGACAGAGACAATGTGAGTGGGGGAGGGGCGGAGAGAGATGGAGAGAGAGAATCCCAAGCAGACCCCGCACTGCCAGAGCCAAGCCCAACACGGGGCTCAAACCCGTGAAATTGTGACATTATGACCTGAGTCGAAACCAAGAGTCGGACACTTAACCGACTGAGCCACCCCGGTGCCACAGTAATAGTTTTAAGTCTATTATCTCTTAGCGATGCATGCTGAAATATTTACAGATGAAATGCGCATGTCTAGGATTGGAGAGGGCAATGTAGTGGGGTGTAGAAGATACCGGATTGGCCATGGGTGATGGGTGAGAGGTAACTGGGGGTCCATTACTCACCCCAGTGCCTCCTGGCCTACACCCTGCCCTCCAGCCAGTTGGATGCTTGCCATTTCCAGAATGTCTTGCATCCCCCAGAGCCTGGCATATCTTTCCCCGTACCCCACAGAAAACGTCTGTTCATCCTATAAGCCAGGGTTCAGCCATTCCCTTCCCTCATTAGAGTCCTCCCTGCCCTCTGCCCAGTTTCCATCCCCACCTCCACCCCACACAGTGGGCCACCCTCCTCTGTGCTCCTCCAGCCACTTGTGCATGCTTCCAATACAGCCCTTCTGGCATTTTTCCTAAGGGTGTGCCCCCCCCCCCCGCCCCTCCCTTCACCTCCTAGAGGACCGGCCCTTTGTTTAAGTAACAACTAGTGCCCAGGAAGGTTTGCTCAGTGTCTGTGTGCCGAGTGCCCGTTTTACAGATGAAGCAGTTGAGGCCTAGAGAAGTCAGGGTCACAGCCAAGTTCCCAGAGCTAAAACATGAGAATGCTAGAACATGAAACCAGAACCTTCGATTCATTTCTTTGCATTACATCAGAGCCCCAGGCCACAGTTCCCTTCCTTCCTTCCTTCATTCATTTAGCATTGATTGGGCGCCCCCTGTTGGTTGGCACTGGCCAAACAAATTATGGGGCCATGACTATGAAGAAAGGCCACAGGTGACCGTTGAAGAGTATGACACAAAGGAGCCACTTTGTCCTGGGATCTCAACAGGCATCACTGGGGAAGTGGAATTTAAGGAGATCTGAAGCCACAGAGAGCCCATCCCAGGCCAAGGGAATAGCATATGTGAGGCTTTGGACCAGAAAGGAGCAGAGCACATGTGAAGGCCTCAAAGGTGAGTGGGGCTAGAATAGAGTGATGAGGCCGGGTGCTGGAGAGGTGGCCAGGGGCCAGGCTCTTTCAAACTGGGAGCCACAGACAAAACCGGCTCCTCTATCAGGATGGTTTGCTTCCAGTTGTGTATTGTAGTGTTGATGAGCTTTTAGAAATAGAAATGCCTCCTGACCCTTCTAGCCGGCCCCCTTGGGACTCAGCTTCCGTGCTAGCCCAGGCCTTTGTGTGGACCATCCCCCTGGCACGAGGAAATCTACTTAAGACAGTAGGTTCCAACGCATGGCCACAGCCCACATGTGCAGAAATGTAGCTTTATTTCCCCAAAAACTGTCTTCACCCAAGCGCATTATGCCCTTTTCAGCTGGTGGCAGAACACTCTTGATCTTGCCACTCCGAGGCATCTCATTCATTTGTGGTTAACGTTCAACATCTTTGGGGTAAGTGTTCAAATCCTCACAGCCTCCCTGATTCCAACCTTCAGCCGCTCTGGGCCCCGGTATGGGGCTTCAGATCAGAGTCCCTCTGACCTGCCCGTGGCGTGGCTCGGTTGGGTGTTTGCCGCTGGCCTCCTCTGCTAAAGCTCCTCCCCGTGGATCCTGTCCCTAGGTCCTCACACCCCGTGTCATTCTTCCCCTCTCCGCCCCACTCACCTCCCTTGGGAACTCAGGCCACCTGGCCCACTTTCTCTCCCTGCTCTGGGAAGCTGCCCTCACCCCACCTGCCCGGACTTCTCCCCTCTTCTAGCTGACTGCCCCACACCCCGATCATGGAGCTTCTGTGAAGGCTCACCTAGGTCTTCCTGGCAGACCTGGATGGTTGGGTTCCTTGTCTGTGACTGCCCCATACCTACCTTCTGCTTAGACCCCAGACAGGGGCAGGGACGGGGCGGGGGCGGGGGGAAGGCCTCCTCTCAGGCTCTACCAGTCTTTGACTTTGGGGTCTAGCTGTGCGCCTTCCAAAAGGTGCACCCTTGAAGCTCTTCCAACCCTCTCTTTCTTTTTTCAGTGGTGGGAAAACTTTTCCACGACCTCACCAGCCTGCATTCTTCTCTCCTCCGTGGCTTTTCTTTCTGTCTTTTTATTTTATGCGTGATTTTTATGACCACACACCCCAAGTTCTCTGGGCTGCAGGCTTGTCTGGTCAGAACTCACTAATCCTTTTCTTGCTCAACAAAGCCTGGCCTTGCAATGAAAGCCTGGCTTTTGAGACATTCAGCACTTCAATTCCCTTTATTGTGTTGGACTGTATCCACTCTCTGCCCTGGAGGCAGTAAATGGTGGGGCAAGCCAGAGGGTCAAAGGAATGAAAAACACCTAGCTTAATGCTACATTCTGCTCTTGCGGCCATTGAGCAGGGACAAAGGAGGCGCGGACAAATAACGAAGCATTCCCGCTGAGTGAAGTCCAAATGACGTCAGGGCCTGTGGCCCAGAGGAATCCCAGGAGTTCAGAGGCAGAGAATAGTGGGAGAAGTGAGTCGTCCTTGGCGTGGGGACCGGACTAAAGGCGGAAGAACCTGCTAGTGTGTCAGGCGGCACCAGAGTCACCTGATGGAGGTGACTTGGTTTTGGCGAAACATCATCCCTCACATTAGGTTAATGTCGCTAATTTGAATTTAATTGGCTTTGTAGTTGTGTGTGGTCTTAATTTGTGAATTTGTTTTGGTTTTTGGTTGTCAGAGAGCTACAAACATTAGTTCGTGTTTAGTTTTTTGTTTCAGATGTTCCTGAGTGTACAAGTGGGAGGCTGGAATAGTCTTTCCAGCAGTTATTTCCAGAATAATCTTTCCTTGCAGTTGTTTACCTACCCCCCCCCACCCCGGCCCCCAGCCCCCAACCAAACCAAACCAAATAAAACTGGATCCAGGAGAAAATGACAACAGTCGTTGCTTGGCGAGGTTGGGGCCATCCCTGCCCATCCCTGAAATAGGAGGGGGTTCGGCTATAGGAAAGGCTGGATTCACCTGCCCGCGACTGTGGCCTTTGTTCTAGATCCTTGAGTGCCCTCTGTGGCCGGCACCTCTCTTCCAAACCCTCATCCCTCCCTACTATTTCCCTGGATGCCTTTAATTCCTGGGTTCCCCTCCCCTTTGGGTTTTCACTTTTTCTTCCCCTCAGCCTCCCAGGGGCCTGGGCAGAAGGAAAGGAACTTTGGGTTCCGCTGGCAGAGCATCCAGCAGATGGCCTGATCATTTGCAGTGCCTGCATGGAGCCCCTCCTAGCATCGTTGTGCCAGAAGACTTTCTGTCTCCCGCTTCACCTTGGCCACATTCCCAAATGCTCCTTTTGATTTCTGGCTTCAGTGTGTGCCAAGCCCCAGGAAGGAGACGGAAAGGGAAGGAAAAGATCCTATGCTGGCACAGACCTGTTTAGGCAATATGATAAATAAAAATAAGTTTCCCACCTTAGGGGATCTACAGGAATGTTTAACCTTAAAAGACACATGACGTTTTGTATGGTGACGTTTTGTATGGTGTCACAGGCCTTACTAGGGACTCCGTTCTTTACCTTAGTGTGGTGGGAGATCTCTGAAGAGTGGGAAGTGACCACCCTTCTCTTAAGCATGGGAAGTGATATGCTCTAGTATATGTTTAAAAAGAATGCAGTGGGAGAAACTTCTCGTAATGGTGGTGACATGAAGTGATCGCCACGAACCTTCCTGAAGACAACACTGATGAAATCTGGGCAAAATTTAAACACCGAACAAAACAATTATTTAAAGGCCCTGGGAAGTGTCTCAAAACAGACAGAAGCCAGAGGACGGTTTCTGAAAGACTGCAACTGGAAGATGGAAGAATCATGATGGCGCTCCCCAAGCCCCAAGACCACAGAGGGCAGAAAAACACAGCCTCGCCTCCTTAGTTTGCAGAGAGTACACTGACGAGCTGTAGGAGCAGCTGGAAATTTAAAGGGGAAATTGCGGAAGTGAGAGAATTGCAGAAGGCATAAGACCCAAAATCTGTGCATGAACTCTGTCCAAATCTTTAGCCAAACACTAGAGGGCCTTATGAAAAAAATAGGCAGGGGCCAGAGAGGGAACTATCCTTGAAAGACAGAACTGCGCTAGACTGGGAATACATGTGAGTGTGCTGCTTTTAAAAAACAGTGAATTTCCCGGCCTGTGTGCAATGCATGTAGCAGGAGGCTGAAGCCTCGCTGGCTTGAGGTGTCAGAGCACAGAATCCAAAACTGTACTGGAAATTTAGGTGATAATACACAGAAACAAGGGAACCACAAAAAAGTGAGCACCCAAATCTGAATATAAACCGTCCAAATCCTTGGATGATTGCCAGCATCCAGAGGGGCAGGAAGAAGACCCCTGAGAGTCAGGATTAAAAAAAAAAAAGACAGCAACAAAATCAGCACCTGAAAGTTGTAAGAACTGAGACACCGTATCTGTTCCTGCAGGCTGTAGAGGAGACAGAATTCACAGTTTGAATCTAGGCAAATTAGCTACTCAACAGAAGCAGCAACAGTTATCAGAAGAGCACAATGGAATGCAGAAATCTTCAATGTTTAGTTTTGAGACCGAAGAGAAACAGGAAAATGTGACCCGTCCTCAGGAAAAAAAAAAAAAAAAAAAAGACAAGTAGCTGATCTAAGTAGGGCACAGATGTTGGACTTAGCACTAAGATTTCAAAGCAGCTTTTATACATATGGTAAAAAGGAAATCTGTTCAAAGATTTAAAGGAAAAAATGGTCTTAATAAGTGAAGAGACAGGGAATCTCAACAGAGAAATGGAAATTATATATATATTTAACTATTTATATTAATTATATAATATATAATAACATTTATATTAATTATATAATATATATTAATAAATATTATATATATACATATATTTAACTAAATGAAAATTCCAAAGGTGGAAAGTACAATCATTGAAATGAAAAATTCACTGGCTGAGCTCAACAATAGACTGGAGATGTCAGTAAAAAAGATTCACTGACCCCACAGATAGATTAACAGAAATCACTTAATCTGAAGAGAGAAAAAAAGATCAAAGAAAAATGACTAGAGCTTTGGAGACTTGAGGGATATCATGAGGTCTAAAAATCTGTGTAATTGGAATGCCAGAAAAAATGGCAAGCAAATGTACTTGAATACATACTGGCCCCAAACTCCCACATTTGGTGAAAAACTAACTAGCTTTAAAAGCTAAGAATCTCAACAAATCCCAAGTAGGGAAACACAATGAATATCACTGTTAGGCACAAACTGATGAAAGCCAGAGTTAAGGAGAAAATCTTGAAAGCAGCCAGAACAAAAAAGAGACCCTGCATACAGAAAAACCGTGAT
Source organism: Panthera pardus (assembly GCF_024362965.1). Classification (NCBI taxonomy): domain Eukaryota; kingdom Metazoa; phylum Chordata; class Mammalia; order Carnivora; family Felidae; genus Panthera; species Panthera pardus. Next base: position 59,426,977 of record NW_026526677.1, read on the forward strand.
ACAATTAATGGTCAATTTCTCATCAGAAACAGTGGATGTTAGAAGATATTGAAACAACACAATTAAAATGCTGAAAGAAAAAACTGTCACAGATAATTCTGTGTTTAGCAAACTATCCTCCAAAAATGACAGTAATATAAGACACTTTAGGATAAATAAATAAGGAGATAATTTATGACCAGGAGTTCTTCCGGACAAGAAATGCTAACGGAAATTCTTCAGGCTAAAAGGAACTCACATCTATAGTAAGCAAAGAAGAGAACTGGAATTGATAAAAATGGGGGTCAGTGAAAAGATTACATATATATTTGGGGGGTTATAAAGTATATATATGTAATTGATAACAATAGCATCAAGGAGAGTGAAGAATAAATAGAAATATGTTATTGCAACATTCCTAAATTAATTCATTCATTAACTCTAAGTAGACTCTGATAAAGATATGCATATGTATACATATTATATTCATGTGAGTATAATAAAGATACATATTGTAATCTGTAGCTCAACCACTAAAAGTTATGCAAAGAGATATAACTAGAAAGCCAAAAATGGAATATTAAAAAATATTTGGTGAAGTGCCTGGGTGGCTCAGTCAGTTAAGCGTCTTGACTTTGGCTCAGGTCATGATCTCACGATTCATGAGTTCAAGCCCTGCACTGGGCTCTCTGCTGTCAGCTGGCTTCAGATCCTCTGCCCACCCCCCCCCCCACCCCCCCGCCCTCTGTACCTCCCCTGCTCTCTCTTGCACTCTCTCAAAAACAAATAAGCATTAAAAAAAAATATTTGTTTAACACAAAAGAAAGCCAGGAAGGAGGAACTAAATCCACAAAAGACAAATAGCAAAGTGGCAGGCTAAAAGAAAACCATTTCAATCATTACAATAAATACAAATGAAACAAATATTCCAATCAAAAGGCAGAGGTTGTCAGAATTTTTTTTTTTTTTAAAAAGGTAAGAGGCCAAGGGCCAAGAGGCCCCTTTAAAGGGGCACCTGGGTGGCTCAGTCAAGCGTCCAACTCTTGGTTTCAGCTCACGACATGATCTCAGGGTTCATGGGTTCAAGCCCCATGTTGGGCTCCATGCTGACAACACGGGACCTCCTTGGGAGTCTCTCTCTCTCGCTTGCTCTCTCTCTCTCAAAATAAATAAATTAAAAAAAAAAAAACTATGCCTCCTAAAAAAGACATACTTTAAATATAAAGACACAAACAGACTGGGGGGGGGGGGGAGAAAAGGATAGAATGAAATAGACCGTGCAAATGGTAAGCATGAGACAGCTGGCATGGCTATATTAACATCAGATAAAGTAGACTAGAAAAAGAAGATCTCAGCAGGCATAAAATAGTACATTCCATAATGACAATAAAAAGCTCAATACGTTGAGAAACAGCAGAATTACAAAAGAACATTTTACATGAGTGCGGATTGTTGCACGTAATTATGCCTCAATAAGGCAGATTTTGAAAAAGCACAGTGGCTGCTAAGGGCGGAAGAGAAGGGTAACTTCGGCTGGAATGGAAGCAGGATGGCGGCCGTAACAGGAAGAAAAGCAGGTTTATGAGGAGAAATGCTGATTCAGACTGAGACGTGATCCGTCTGAGAGGCCTGTCCTGATTCACGAGGGTAGACGCTGGCAGGTGCTGCATGTGCACAGAGGTCGCTGGCTAGTCAGAGAGACCACAAGTGGGAGTCATGGGCTCAGAACTGAGCTCTGGAGCCCATTTAGAGGTGGGAGAAAGAGGAGGAAAGAAACCCTCACGAGAGCCTAAGAAGAAATGGCCAGAAAGCTGGGAGGGAAGCAGGCAGACCAGAGGAAAGGGGGCTCTACGAAAAGGGGTGTGGCCAGCAGGGGAAAATGTTGCCGAGAAGTCAGGTCTGAGGCTGGGCTGGGGGAGGCGGAGGGCGGCAGCCCCATCAGGGGGCCGATGGGACCAGTTCGGGAGGAGTGAAGGCAGGGGTTGTGGCCTTGAATTCTGCCCTTGGCCGGGTGTGCTTGGTCCTCCGGGCCCAGCGAGGCCCATGACCCAGTCCCCACCCCCTGCAAGAGCTCCAGTGTGGGAGGTCCTGGACTTTGGAGGTGAGATGGGGAGTAGGGAAAACCTCAGAGAGGAGCAGTGTTTGACCGGGGCTGGGAAGCAGGAGTAGGAGTAAGGGTCTTCCAGATGGGGAAGGGAGGTTGAGTTTCTTCTGCTTGATCCAAGGGGTGGACCCAAGACCTATGGGGTGGGGGAGGTCGCAAGGAGGCAGCTTCTCACAGGTGTGACTGGCCAGGATGCAAGCAGCTTTCCAGAGAGTGGATGAGCAGCTGTGGAGGTATGGAGAAGTATGCCAGCAGAGGCTGGGCACCCGTGAGGAGGAAGGCTGCAGAGGGTCTGACCCACACAAGTACCAGAACGCTGAGACACGGGTCATTGGAAACGCGGGATTGCTGGATTCATTTCCTACGCAGGCTGCTCTCCTGGGGGCTTTATCAGGCACGCACAGTCCAGCTGCAGAGGCCTAGCGGCCCCCTCAGAATCCCTGTTCTCCTGGCCCCCACCCAGCAACTGAGCCACTACCTGCCGCTGTGCACCCCAGGGCGGGGAGGCCCGGGAAGAGGAGGGTCTTGGACTGGGGAGTGTAAGGCAGAGACAGAGATTCTAAGGGAACGGGTGAGGCGGGGGGACACCTGGCCCCGGGGGGAGGCCCTGATTCTGGTCACACTCCTTACAGCCAGAGACAGCGCACTATGGAGTTTGCGAGCGAGGCCTTTCACGCAGACCAGGGGCAGATGGAGTGCGATAGCCTGAAGCTTGTGCAATGTGGCGAGCCCTTGCTGAGAGACAAGCTCTCCCAGCTCCAGCTGGGATAGCCAGACTTCACCGGGATGGGAGGCGTCAGCCTACTGTCTCCGGGTCCCTTCAGCCCCGATCCACAAAACATGCGACCTATGCACAGATACATTTACTGTTGGTAATAATGCTACAGGCTTGCCAAAACCACGGGAGTTCTAGTAAATTTTGTTTTGTATGATTGTCATTGGAGAAAAGGAAACATGAATGATGCTTTTACAATTAAACCTGCTGTTTTGTTGAGTATATCCTGGACGGGAGAAAACTTTCATGTTGGGTTTGCATAAATGAAGCACAAATCTTCCACCTACAATCTTTTTTTTTTTTTTTTTAAGTTTGTGAGAGAGAGAGAGAGCCCAAGTGAGGGAGGAGCAGAGAGAGAGAGGGAGAAAGAATCCCAGGTCGGCTCCACGCTGTCAGCGTGAGGTCAGGACCTGAGCCAAAATCAAGAGTTGGATGCTTAACCGACTGAGCCACCCAGGAGTCCCTTCCACTTAAAATCTTACACAATCTGATGATCAGCAGAATTTTCCACGGACGATCATCTGGCTCTGTCCATGTCAAGTGGTGCTTCTCTACCACTGTCCACATGCTGCCCACACCAGGGTCTGTAGGAGATGCTGATGTCACAATATGACACGTGGTCCTGCCCCGGGGGTCACAGTGCTGGGTGGGCCTGTGCAGGATGCAGGGAGAGTGTTCCTAGAAGCCATTCCACACGAGGTTGGCCAGGACTAACGGAACTATACTTGTAAGGGACTGTGGCCACACATATGTATATATGCCCCCTAAACCCAAATGAAACTCAAACTCCAAAGTACCTAGCTGCTCCCCAGAAGGCCGTGCGGCGGAAGTCGAAGTGGAGACAGAGGTCTTAACCAATTGGAGTTAAAACACTGTGTTTCTGCCAATCATATGAACACGTTGCTAGCCTCCACCCTCTTACTCCCACCCCCTGCCTTGAAAGAAACGCAGAGTGAGGGGCCTGAAGCTTGAGGGTCGTCAGCTTCTCGGGAAACCCACTTCAGCTTAATCCTACCCTGTCTCTCCTTGCTCAACACCATTTTGCGGCGTTGTCCTCAGGGAAAACCTGGACATTTGAGTCCTCAGTGGTCACTGGGGGCTTTATTACCTCCCCTCATTCCCTGAGGAGCTGTGGGAAGTGGGCTTGGGGGGGGGGGGGACAGCAAAGATAGGGAGCCAATAGGTGAACTCTGAGGACAGCAGGGAGGGGGAAGTGACCTGCATGGCCCTGCTGGGGCAGAGCCCTGTTCTCCTGTGAAATTCCTTTCTGGACTGCGGTGGGGGACAGTGGGGGCGGGAGCGGAAAGGCCCCTGGCCTGAAATTCACAGATAGACCCAAGTCCAAATGCCTGCTCTGCCCTTTGTTGGCAAGTGACTTCACCTCTCTGAAGGTCAGCGTCCTCATCTACAAATCAGGAAATACTGGTTTCATCTCAGGGCCCCTGTGGGAGCCAGAAAAACGAGTACCCCGCTAGGTGCAGACATGCGGGAGGGCCTCACCCTTCCCTGCCTGGCAGAGGGAACTGACTGAACTGATTTGCCCTTCATCCCGAGTGGCCCCTGAACCCCTCCGCAGGTTAAGCCATCACGTCGACTTTATTTATTAGTTTCACAAGCCCTTCTGAGGAGTCAATGTCACCCGACCCCATCCCAGAGCCTCATAAAATCCCTGATTTCCATCACTGGCTGCCCCTGCCGCCTCTGCTTGGGGTCCATCTTGTGTGGGGATGGTGCTGGGCGGTGGCCGAGGAGCCACGATGGGCTCTGTGTGGGCCAGACCTCAGTCTCTCTGACTGAGACTCCCGGGATGGGCTCAGAGCAGCCCCTCCCTGGGCCTCTGGTTCCCATGACGAGCTTCCTCTGAACCCTTTTTAGCACTCAAGGCTGGAGTCCAGTCCGAGGTGTGGCCTGAGGGGGACGGGCTTGGGCTCCTAGGCCTGGGGGGTTGTGAGTGCTCACAGGGTCCCCAGAGAGTCAGGATGCTGCCCCAGCTGCCCCTCTGGCCCTCTCCTACCCAGTGACCATGCGACTCTGGGTAGGTCTGTCCCCTCGCTGGGCCTGTTTTCCAAGAGGTTGAGTGGGGCTGCCGAGAAGCTCACAGGAAAGGGCCTAGGCCTGCTCTCAGAGAAGGAGCCATCTGACCAGTGCTGGGCAGCGCCCCCAAGAAGGTGCTTGTCCGCGGACCCCTACGCAGCTCCCCGTGCCCTTCAGAATCAGGTGCCCCCACAGTCAGGCCCTCCCACACTGACGGGGTCCGCTTCTGGGACCACCCCCGTGTGACCCTGGTAAATAAATCACCTAAGTTCCTCCCTCATAGTTCATTTGTATTTTCAACAGCATTTTATAATTTGCAAAGCACATTCGCATCTCCTTTGCTTTGAGTCTTGCGCTACTGTGCGTCCTCTGACGTGGGTCATCATCCCATTTTACGGATGAAGAAACCAAGGCTCAGAGAAGGGTGGTGGGTGGGCAAGGGCGACCCGAGTGGTGAGGGGCACAGTCCACGCAACCCAGAGTCAAAGCCCGGCCTCTCTCCACCCCTCACAGGGCCTGGCAGGGGCCTGGGATCCGGCAGGGAACATCTGAGGGTGTAACTTGGGCTGTTGACGAGAGGCGACGGACGAGCAGAGCCGTTCTTCAGTGAGACATTTTCAGGCTCCAGAACGGATGTGTGTTGCCGGGAGGTGGGGGCTGCAGTCTGGAGCAGCTCGGGCTCCAGGGGTGGCAGATGGCTCCGGATTCGTAGGAAAGATCTCCCTCTACTGCCTGGCACCCCACAGAGGTTGCCAGGGGCCAAGGCACGGGGGGCAGCAGCTAGGCATAGAGCCTGAGCAAGGAAGCGGTTTAAGGAGAGAGACCCGGGGCCTGGCCTCCGTGGCACACGTTCCCGAGGGCACTGACTGGGCAGAGGCCCTGTGCTCGGGGAAATGCTTGTGTCTCCCACAGAGGCATTCAGCAGGCTCAAGCCAGGCCTGGACAGGGCCTCTGTGTGGACTCTCCTTGGATCCGGCTGTCTCGTCTACTGAACAGGGTGACATTACCTGCCCTGTTGGCAGTTCCGGGCTCCCGGGAGCTCAGAGAAAGAGGACACAGAAACCTTGGGGCAGACGGCCTGATGCCAAGCTGGGCCTTTCCTGGATTCCTCATCTGCCACAGGCAGCATCAGCCCTCCTGTCCTTCCTCCCACGGCCAGCGGACTGAACGCAAAGGCCCTTTGTAAACCGCAGAGCGTGAGACTTCATGAAGTATCATTACCGAGCCGGGAAGTAGAAACGCTTTTCTCTGGACCTGCTCTCCAGTCATGCTTGGATTGTAGCATTTCTGGATCCTGGCTGTTTCTTAGTCACTCATCCATTCAGCAGCCACTAACCAGGCCTCAGGAGCTGCAGCCAAAGCCTGGACAGCATGGCCCAGAGCCAGCCTCGTGCCCTTGCCCAGGACAGGCCCTGTAAGCACTTAGATGCCCTTAGAGATGACCTGGGATTCCCTAACCCCCTTTCCAGGTGGAGAAACTGAGGGCCAGAGGCCAGAGGGAACCCCAGGGTGATCTGACCAGTTCCAGACCTCAGCATCAGACTATCCCTCCCCACCCCCAGGCTGACCTCTGACCCTGCCCCACACCAGTTTGGATTTCTCAAGCTTGGAGTAAGTCCAGGGGGACGGGGGACAGGCCACCTCGCAGGCAGAAAGCAACACGCCCCTGCCCAACGGCGCAAGCTCGGGCCCAGGCAGGGGTGCAGAGCACAGGGGGTGAGGGGAGACAGGGGCTGGTGAGGCCCAGCCCCACTGTTCTCCAGCACACGATATTATCTCTGGCCTTGGCGCAGCCCTCAGAGCAGGATGCGGCTTTCAACACCTCTCTCCCTTCGGAGGGGCTCCGGGCTTTTGGAGTTTCTCACGACATGGATCGAGAGCCCCCTGACCAAGGCCAACCCCACCCCAGAGGCAGCCAGTCCTCAGACAGTCACAACCCCCAGTGTAGGAGGGGGAAGAGCCCTGGTGCATGAGGCAGGGGGGCGGGGATCACAGGAATGGTTCCCTTGAGCGTCTCCCCCACCCCCTCCCCTTCTGTTGTCCATAATCCAGGGCGCCTGTTCAAGGAATTCTCTGCCCGTGTGTTAGTGATTTATTTAGACTCGGATCATCCCACCCGCCCGGAGGGTGACAGACCCCCTCCCCACCCCCTGCCCCCTCAGCCACGTCCCTGGAGCCGTTTTTCATCTCCAGCACGGCAGGCCTGGCCCTGCTCCAGACTGCTCCAGATGGTTCTGCTGGCTTTTGGGGAACCCCAGAATCTCACTTCTGGGGGCCCAGCCAATCCCCTGATGTTCTGTGGACCCTCCCCCTCAGCCCTGCCGGGCCCCTCCTTCCCAACTAGGGAGGTAACAGGTGACTTTTAAAAAATTATTTATTGAAATTCAAGTTAGTTAACATACCGAGTAGTATTGGTTTCAGGAGTAGAAGCTAGTGAATCATCACTTACATACAACACCCAGTGCTCATCCCACCAAGTGCCCTCCTCAATGCCCGTCACCCATTTAGCCCATCCCCCCACTCACCTCCCCTCCAGCCACCCTCAGTTTGTTCTCCATATTTAAGAGTCTCTTGTGGTTTATCTCCCTCTCTGGTTTTATCTTATTTTTCCTACTCTTCCCCTATGTTCATCTGTTGTGTTTCTTAAATTCCACATATGAGTGAAATCGTATGATATTTGTCTTCCTCTGACTGATTTATTTCACTTAGCATAATACTCTCTAGTTCTACCCGTGTTGTTGCAAATGGCAAGATTTCACTCTTTTCGATTACCGAGTAATACCCCATTGTGTATATGTATCCCACATCTTTATTCATTCATCAGTTGATGGACATTGGGCTCTTTCCATACTTTGGCTGTTGTCGATAGTGCTGCTATAAACATTGGGGTGCATGTGCCCATTCAGATCAGCAATTTTGTATCCTTTAGATAAATACCTAGTAGTGCAATGGCTGGCCAATTTTTTGAGGAACCTCCATACTGTTTTCCAGAGTGCAAAATGCACCAGTTTGCATTCCCGACAGTGCAAGAGGTTTCCTCTTTCTCCGCATCCTTGCCAACATCTGTTGTTTCCTGAGTTGTCCATTTAATCAGGTGACTTTTAGGAGCAAGAGGCAGCCTTCTGGATCCTTCAGCCCAATCTCCGCATTGAACAGATGGACAGCCAGAGACCAAGAGGGGAAAGCTGGGAGGCAGTGGGAAGGCCCCACCCTGTATCTGATGGAAAGGCCTTTAAGATTATTGAAGACGTGCCCCCTGCCAACAGGACCTCATCTAACCCACACCTAAAGTCTCATCAAGATAGGGGCAGGGCACCTGGGTGGCTCAGTCAGTTGAGCCTCTGACTTGGGCTCAGGTCAGATCTCACGGTCCTTGAGTTCGAGCCCTGCACCGGGCTCTGCGCTGACAGCTGCTTTGGATTCTGTGTCTCCCTCTCTCTCTGCCCCTCCCCTGCTCACACTCTGTCTCTCTATCTCTCTCAAAAATAAATAAAACATTTAAAAAACAAAAAAAAAGGAAAGGGGCAACGTCCCCACTTTACACACTAAGACAGACTGGTACAGAGCTCAAGTTTGACTCTGTCTCGCTCCATCTCTCTCTGTCTCATTCAGATGGGGCCTCCAGCTCCAGGCCGGGTCACTGCTCTACAGGCTTTCCTACCCAGTGGAAGCTGTGTGTGCGCGCACACGTCTGAGTGTCGTGAGCACCCCCGCTGCACTTTGGGGTGTGGGGAAGTGTACGCCTGTCCCCGAGTTCCTGGGAACACGAAAGCACCGTGCTCACGAGCACCTGGGTGGTGCCCACTCCCTGCCCCTTGCCCCTCAGTGCCTCCACCACTCGTGGCGAGCGTGAGGAGGGAGCTGGCCCATCCTGTCACACAGCCTGCAGCAAGAGAGCACTGTGGCGTGGGTGGGCCACTTTGTGCGGTGGCCTGAGACAGTTGCTCACCACTGGCTCTGGACCCTCAGACCCATGATCCCAAAGGGGAAGCAGGAAGAGGCCTCTTTGCTTCTGGCTCTTCTCAGTAAGTTCCCCTCCCTTGTGTCCCTCCCAGCTGACTTCCTCAAGGCAGCTCGAGGAGAAGGGCCATTGTTCTGAGGCCCAGAAAGTTGCAGAGACTGGCTACATGACCCTGGGCAAGTCACTTACCTTCTGGGGGCCAATTGCTCCCTCTCACCCTGAGGGAAGGGGAGCGGCTGAATAAGAAACCCTCCAGGGCAGCCACACTCCACCTGACTTCCTTCTCCCAGTGCTCGTCTTGAGGCCAAGTGCCTGGTGACCAAACCCCAATCTGCATCGGACCCCTGCTGCAGGTGCCTGTGACCTGAACGCACCTCTGAGCACCTGCTAAGTGCCAGATGCTGAAGCAAGCGCCCTGCATACCTTCTCTCACTCAAGCCCCAGAGCCCCTTGTGAGGTCTGCGTGAGTGCCCCCGCGTGATAGAATGAGGTTCAGAGAGGTTACGTGACTTACCTAAGGCCACACAGCTTTATGGGGACACCAAAGGCACCCCTGGCCAGGGTGGAAGGAGGGTCTGGACCAGAGCAACAGGCGGGCTGCCCCGTCCTTCAAGTATAGAAATAGGGCTAATAGAGGGCCAGGTAGCAGCACTTAATTGGGGAATTAGGGTCTGGGTGTGTGGCTACCTTATGCTAGCTGGTTGGGGGATTTCTCTGGGTCTGTGAGCTTCTCCCTCCTCCCACAGAAAACACTTCCTGTTTCTGAACCGACAGAGCCCCCTCCCAGGATGGCTGCCTCCATTTACCCTACCACAACAAGGGCCCCAGGCTGTCCCTCCCTGGGCACTAGGGGAGGGCAGGTGGGTCAGGAAGGACTGCTTGGCCACTGACCACTCTGTGCTCAGCCCCGCCCCTGGGGAGTTTGGTGCAGCCCCAGGCAGGCAGGCCGAACCCTCCCACCCAGTCACCGTTGTCTACTGGGAGGGGCTCGGCTGGGAGAGGACTGGTCCCTACTCTGCTGGTCCCTGTCCCTCTCTGGAACCTGGGGGTCTCCCACACACAGACCTAGAGAGAGGCAGCAGGAGCAGACATGTCTGGGGAGCTGTGGGGTAGCATATCTGGGTTTGAGTCCTGCCAGGGATAGGTTATAGCGGATTAGGCTCTGGGTGTCACACGACCTGATTCTAAGCCCAGCACTGCAGCTCACAAACCGTGTGGCTATGGCAAATCATTTCACCTCTCTGAGCCTTGATTTCCTCGTCTTTGGAATAGGGGGAATAGTTGGGCCAAACTCATTGGAGTTTTCTGAGAATTAAATGAGTTAATAATGCAAAGCACTTAGTCTGGCTGATGGCACAGAGAAAGCGGGCAGTCAATATTGGCTATTACTGTTGCATTGACCCCTCAGGGCCATGGTTCTCTTTAACAGGGCAGCATTCCTGGTTTAGGCCTCATGTGGTTGCTATGACGAGCCCCCGTAGCAAGGCCCTGCAGGGAACATGTCAGCTTTCCCTAACCCCTCCATTTCCTGTGTCTGTGAAATGGAGAGAGTAAGAACCCTGCCACCCACTGTCTATAATGCCACAGGGTGAGGGGCTCCTGGGTGGCTCAGTTCGTTAACTGTCCAACTCTTGATTTTGGCTCAGGTCATGATCTCACTGTTCACGAGTTCAAGCCCCATGTCGGGCTCTGTGCTGACAGTGCGGAAACTTCTTGGGATTCTCTGTCTCCCTCTCTCTCAGTCCCTCCCCAGCTCACTCTCTCTCTCTCAAAAATAAATAAATAAACATTTAAAAAAATAAAAGGTCCCAGGATGGGATGTGAAAATGCTAGGAATGAAAAATGAGATCACAAATAGGCCTACCATCCAAGTATCACTTTTTAGTTAAGGCCTACAGAGGGACAGTGATGGCCCAAGGTCACATAGGAGTTACAAAGGTCTAGGGTTACAAAGTCAGTTCTTGTGACTCCAGCTCTTCCTTTTTGGTCATTAAGGGCTGAGCAGAGAAAAGTGCCTGGAAATGTTTCTTGGATGAGGATCTAACAGCCATAGCATGGGATCATGGCCTTGAAATCTGGATATGATCCAGAAGGTTGCAGGAGATTTGAGCATTTGGGGAAACCCACTTGTCAACCGTGGGAGCCCCACCCTGGCAGATGGTGATGGTGAGAGAGGCCCAAGGATCTGTCCTGTCAAGGGACTGGTGGCAGTGCTGGTCGGAGGCTGTGGGGCAGCTTTGGGAGCACAATGTCAAGGCTCATCCTGGTTGGCAAGGTCCTTCTTGCTGTGCCCACCAATACCTTCTTCCTGACCTCTCCCCAGGGAGTGAATGGCTGGTGTGGCCGCTCTCCAGGTACATTAGGGTCCGGGACCCCCATGATCAGACATCACAAAGGCCAGGTCTCGTGGCAGCAGGACCTATGGATGAAGTCAAGCAGGACCCCTCATTGGGGACCAGTAGGCGAGCTGTACCCAGGCTGGCAGCCAGCTTCCCTCCCCCTGGGTGGCCCAGAACTGCCTACAACAGGTATTTAGGGGCTAATTACTTACAAGATGGTGACTTTCTCTGGCTAGGCTTGGGAAGGACAGGGAGGCGGCTGGGACACCAGGCACCTGTCTGCCATCCATCAGTTCTGGGACGTAGATGAGGCGGAACCAGGGCCGCCTCCCCGGCAGCAGAGACCCCTGGCCAGGGAGGTGGAGGGAGCCCGGGCAGTGCCGGTCTCTCCAACCATCCCTGGGGCTTCCCTGAATATCAATCTGTCAAACTAGGGGGATAACAAGGGAGTAAAAGCCACAGACTGGAAACGCCAGCACGTGCCTGTTATTTCAGGTGTGGGAGGGGAGCAATGGGGGGGCCGGCTGTCCCCTGGGAAGTGAGCTATCCATGGCAGTGTGAGCCAGGGGCTGGCCAGCTGGCCCCTCTCCCCTCCAGGGTGGCTCAGGGAGCCAGGCGGAGGCCTTGGGGGCAGCGAGAGGTACCAGCAGCCTGGGCAGGCAGTGCCGCTTCCTGAGGCATGAAGGGCTTCCCCCCAGAGAGGAAGGCACTTGGGGAAAGGGTGCCAGGGTCTAGCAGGACAACTGTCCTCTGGCGCCAACGCACACTGAGCCTCTGTCACCAGCCCTCGGCTCAGCTGCCGCCATCAGTTGGGCTCCCCCGTGGGAACACTCCCTGCTTCTCACGCCTCGCACGCTCTCTGGGTCAGTCTTGTGCTGGATGTGGTAGGTTTGGGCCAGGCTGGGGCCTTGCTCATATTTTCCAAAACCTTTTTAGATCCTCCCTGCCTGGGCTGGATGCCGGGATCAGGAGGGTCTGACCTAGCCCTTGCCTAGAAGGTGCTCCCAGTCTGGGGTCAGAGAGAGCCAAGGATGATCCCATGTGGGCGGTTACCTGCTGGGACTTCTCTTCCGTCCCCAGAGCCCAACAAAGGGCTTGTGAAGGGACACATGGCCAACTGAGGCAATGCTTGCAGGGAAGGGCCAGAGGGCTGTTTTCCCAAGCTAGGCTGCTGGCAGCGCCTGGGAGAAGGGCTGGTGGGAGAGGAGGAGGGGGAGCCCAAAGTGGTCCATGCTGTAAGTGGGGGCTTGAGACACAGATTTTCCCAAATCCCTTTCTCAGGGTGTCAAGAGGAGGGATAGCCCAGTCTCCAGGACACCTGTCCCCAACCGGGTTCTTAGACCCAAAGGGAGGAGAGAGAACCAGGGTCCTAGGGAAATGGAGCCGTAGGCAGAGCCAAGGTCCAGGAGAGAGACTAGCAATGAGGTGGGGACCTCAGACTCCAATGTCCCTTCCTCTCCTGAAGGAGGGGACCTGCACAACGCCAGCCCTCCGGGCCACCCTGTCCTTGGACAGGTCGGCCCATTGACTCCTTGAACCAGTCGAGGCTTCATCAATGCAAACCCTCCTACGCGGTAAAACCCAACGGCCACTCACGCTTCACTGTGAAATGGCAGCGGATGGACGCCCATTATCACCCACATCTTTATATTTTTTGTGGCTTTTTTTTTTTTGAGCAAGGAGGGTGCCTTGGAGGTCCAGGGAACCCCAAGGTTACAGTCCTAGAGAGAGAGTGGATGTTCTGTCAAGGTCAGGTCTGTGGCCTGGGTTCCCAAATGAGGCAGCAAGAGAGACTTTCCCTAGACCCTTGTTAAACTAGGGCACGCTCCTGACCTCCACCCCACCCCACCCTACCGAATCAGCATCCCTGTATTTTAACCGCATCCTGACACTAAGATGTGTGTGCATGAGCACGGTCCAGGCATCACCTCTGCCGAACACGGCCCCTCGGCCTTTTGTGGGCGCCTCACCTGGCGATGGCACGCCCCCAGCCACAGCAGTGACCGGCAGAACTGGAAGATGTGCTCACTGCACAGCTCACACGACGTCACTGTTTGAAGCCTGGTTTTGGCATCCCTTCGTCTCTTTTATAAACTGGAGGAACAACAAAGGAAGAGGTGGTGGCCCCTGGGGACCCCGAGGAGGGGCTGGGCCGCTGCCTTCCACGACAGTTCTCCGGAGCTCTGTGAAGGTTTGTTGACTGTGTGCCTGAAGGAAATAATGGAGCCAGACTCCCCGGCAAGTGGGCCCCGTGGGCTCCAGCTGGCAGCTGCCCACCCTGACCATGTGAGGGGTGGGGGCCCCCCGAGCCAAGCTCCCACCCACCGCGGGTTGGTGTGGTAGGAGCTCAAGAGGAGGCCTGGCTGTGGGTTTCCTTCCCACCAGGCCTCCCCTGGTCGAGTTCACTGTGAAGAGAGGAGGTGAGACGTCCGGCCCGCCCCGGGAACCCCACGGGAGCCCAATTATTTACTGGAAACAGTGAGGGATGAATTCTTGGCGGCTTCGGTCCGTGCAAATCAGAGACACGACTGAGCTCGAGTCTGGTTTTGATCAGTTCCAACTGAACAGACGGCTCGTTAAATCTGAGCTGAAGAGGCCTCCTTTCTGGAACCCTCTCCAGCCCTCCCCCTTCCACCTCAGGGCTGGAAAGCCTCTTGGAGAGCAGTGAATCCAAGCCACCCGTTTTACAGATGGGGAGACGGAGGCCTGGAGAAGCCCCTCCAAGGCCACGGTGGTTGCTGTGGGTCTGGGAGGGCCAAGCCAGGCCAGGTCGGACTGTGGTTCTGGACTCTCCAAGTTGAACAGAGTAGGTCCAGAGTCACCATCCTGGCGTTCCAGGGCCTGCTTCCTCCTTCTACGTTCTAGTATTTTTCCCCATTCAGTCTGGATGCTTCCACCATGTTTCCCTGGATACATCCTCTCCTTTGTGGTTGATGATGGGGGCGCAGGAGGAGACCCAGACAGTCGAGACCTCTGGGCCTCCGTGTCCTCATCTGTAAAATGGGTCATCATGATGTGGGCACCCAGTTCAATGATGAGGGCAAAGCCCCGCCCAGTCTGGTGCCCAGTAGGTACACTTGGCAGAACTAGAATCTGCCTCCGGCAGCCTCGTCCTTGAGCGCTTCCCAGCCCCACTTTCCTGAGGCCTGGGCCACCAGCTTGGGTGAATGAGGTGACCTGAGCCTGGCCCAGCTGTCAGCCTCATCTTCACGGCCCTTTGATCCACGGCCAGCTCCAGTGGCTGGAGCCTGGGCCAGCAGGCCTCGGACAGTGATAGATGCTCCCGTCTGGCATCCTGCTGGGAAACACATGTCCACTCACGCAGGTCCTGGGGCCTCTGTCTGGCATCGGAAGCCCCCGGCCTTGGCCCCCGTGGCTCCCTTGCTCACGCCCAACCCTTTTGTCACCTTATCTTTCCCAACCACCTCCGGTCTTCGCTCCTACTGTCTCCTCCTCCTGCAGAGCCCTCCAAGCCAGAGTCAAGTTCACAGCTCCTGGTCTAGTTCACAGTGGCTTTCATGTGTGGCCCCTCACATTATCCCCGCCACAGCCACAATGTGTGAAGCCGGTACTACTGGGATGGCCCCAGTCTTACAGATGAGCCACTAAGTTTAGTGAGGCAGTCAATAGCTGTCATTGATGAGCAGGGATTGCAGTCTGGAACTGTCTGCTCACACCCTGGGGGGCTCGGCCAAGAGGATTCTAGAGGCTCAGAAAGTCCTGGAGTAAGGGGGCTGGAAGGAGCCCCGGGGAGGGGATTGCATTTAATCCAAACTTCAAAGGAATTCTCAACTCAGAGGATCACTAACACTCAGAATCTTAGAACAGGGAAGTGCCTTGCCTGGAAGGACTCTTGGGGGTCGCTGAGTCTACCCATCAAACTCCCAGAGCCTGCAGCCCCTGACTGAACACTCCCAGGGGCGTTCGCCCTTCCATCTGAGGCAGCCTCTGCCCGTGTGGGACAGCTCTGACTGGAGGAATGTCTTTCCTCCCATGGAGCCGATTGCCCTGTGCTTTCCTGCAGCCTCTTAAGAGTCTGGAGACCAGACAGTGGCCAAAGCCCCCTGGGTCCTCTTCCTCCAGGCAGGGAGCCCCTGGCAGGCATGGGACACACATCTGGGGCTGAATGGGGAGGGGGGAGGCCCAACTCAGGCCACAAAGGCTGAGCAGGAAGTCCAGCCCCACCTGCCACTGATGTGTGGCCCCCACTAAGTCCCCGCCCCTCTCTGAGCCCGGTTTCTCCATCTGGAAATGGGAGGGGGCAGCCGGGGGGCTGACAGGCTCCTGGCACAGTCCACGAGGCCACCGTGAGGAGCTGCGGGAACCCCAGGCGACCTTTGGCTGCCCTCATCTCCCCGGGGGTCCCTGCACCAGCGGCTCCTTCCAAGCCCTGATTAACAGCTGGGGCGCACCTGGTGGGCAGATGTCAGCTCCTCGTCACCCCCGCTGGTTCCCGTGTGCGCGTGCATCCGAGTTTGAATCTGCGTGCGTGTTTGCAGCTGCGTGTGCATATGCATGTGGGTGTGTGCGCACACATGTGTGAGGTTGCACTGAAGAGTGAGGGGAGTACCGAAAGGGGGTCTAGGGATGGGACTGGCTCTGCCGGGGCTTCAACAGTGGGGCCCTGGGAAGTCCCCACCCTACCCGCACCAGGCCCCCAGAGCCCTGGGCAGTGCACCGCAGAGCAGGACCTCAGCCCGAGGCACCTTCTCTCCTGGCACAGGGCTTGGCCTGCAGAGAGCCTGTCCTCCTCAGAGAGGTTGACTCCTGGGGACGCTCAGTCTGTCTCAGGAGGATGCAGGAGTGAAGGGCACTTGCTTAGAGCAAGGCGAGCCTGCTGTCAGTGTTAGGCGAGGGTGTAGCCAGGTACTGGCCCTCAGCCCACACTCTACCTCCCAGGGTCTTGTTCAGGGTTCAGAGAGAGAAGCATTGGCTCCGCCAGGAGTTAGTAAACACTCTTTCTATGACCCTGGGAGGTGGAGATTAAAATCCCCGTTCGACAGAAGAAAACAGCAATCAGAGAACCCAGCCAAGGTCTCCTAAGTGGGGCCGGCTCCTAAACCAGCACTTGTCCTACATGGGACCTGGGGCCAGGAGTCCATCTGGGCCTGGATGGCTGGATGACTGGGTGGCTGGGAGTGAGGGAAGGGCACAGGCGGGGCCCTGCTGCCCTGCACACCGGTGTCCCCATCTCTGGGCGAAGCCTGACATCTCCTAGCAGACTCCAGCTAGGAGGAGGTCAGGCCGTGGGAGGGGATCTGGGAACAATTTGGTAATTAGGCAAGAGGCCTTGACAGGCAGCCTCTGTGGGGTCTATTAGGGTGCCCTGGGGAGGCCCGCAGTGAGGCTGGCCACCCGCCAACCCCCACCCTCACAGGTCCCCCACTGCCCTCTTGCCCACACCCTGCCATTACCCAACAGTCCCCTGCTCTGCCCCTTGCTAAGCGAGGCTGGCGGCAGGAAGAACTCAAGCTGTAGAAAAAAGCTGAGGACCCACCGTGAGGACAGGAGTGGCCACGAGGAGCAGACACATGTTGAGGGTCAGCTCTCACTGCCCTCCACTCTGGAAGGGAAGGGGATTCAAATAGGGTGCCGGCAGACATCACCCCCACTTTCCTAGAACTCTTGAAACCTGGGAGGGCCCAGACTGGGCCTAGGGGATGCACCTGGGCCTCACCTTCCTGAGTCCTGACAGGCAACCTATCACCCATCTCTGGCCTCCGGCGTCCCGACTCCCCCGTTCCCTCGAGCAGCCCTGTCCCTCGCTGCTACTGCCATTTATCCCCATCAGAAAGGAAAAGAGAAGCACGGGCTACGGCAGTTCTCCCCTCCCAGCATCCAGGGAGGGCCCCTCCTGGGGTGTGGGGGGGGCCGTGCCCTGTGGCTGGCAGTGGCCGTCAGGAGCTTCAGCAGGGGCTCCTGCAGAGCTACCCTGTGGGGCCTGCCACTGGAGCTACAGCTGTGAGACTTGTAGGAGTGATGTGCCCTCTGAGTGCTCACGCTCCCAGAATGCCCCGTGTGTCTTTTTTTTTTAATTTTTTTTTTAACGTTTATGAATTTTTGAGACAGAAGAGACAGAGCATGAAGGGGGGGGGGGTGAGTCAGAGAGAGAGGGAGACACAGAATCTGAAACAGGCTCCAGGCTCTGAGCTGTCAGCACAGAGCCCGACACGGGGCTCGAACTCACGGATGGCGAGATCATGACCTGAGCCGCAGTCAGACGCTCAACCTACTGAGCCACCCAGGCGCCCCGCCCCGTGTGTCTTAACAAGACTAGCATCCAGGGGTGCCCGGGTGGCTCAGTCAGTTAGGCATCTGACTTCGACTCTGGTCACGCATGATCTTGTGGTCCACGAGTTCGAGCCCCGCGTCGGGCTCTGTGCTGACAGCTTGGAGCCTGGAGCCCGCTTCGGATCCTGTGTCTCCCTCTCTCTCTCTCTCTGCCCCTCCCCCACTCACGCTCTGTCTCCCTCTCCCTCTCAAAACTAAACCTTAAAACAATTTTTAAAAAATACAAAAAAGACTCGCATCGAGTGTCCCTCTGTGAGCTGAGGCTCACGTTGTGCAGTGGGGGGCAGGGCCAGACGTCAGCAAACCCCTCTGACTCCAGACCCTGCGATTTCCTACCCCCTTGGTGCCACACTGCTTCACACCTTCTGGGATGACCCGCGCCCAGTGACACCAACCCGGAAACGAGGTGTGGCACGGATGGGTACTTAAGGACAAGCGATGGGAGCAGAGAACTTGACGTAGACCCTGCAGGGTGAGTGGACTCTGACCGCGGGTGGTGGAAGGAAGGGCCTGCCTGGCGGAGGGGTGCGCCCAAACGGAGGTGTGATGGCTTCTGAGTCCAAGGGAAGTGTGGAGAATGAGGGGGTGGCACATGGCAGGGGTGGTGGGGAAGGCCAGCCAGGCCCGCTAGCAAGGCCCTGAGTGCGGGCTGAGGTGGGTCTTGCTTGGAGACCAACCGCTCCTCGAGGGCAGGGTGCCTTGTTCCCAGCACGACCTCAGCACAGCTCAGAGCCCCACACAGGACAGGGGCTCCCCGAATCCCCAAGGTATGTCCAGACAAGGGCCATTTCTCCTCTAGGGGGCTCCGGGAAGCCATGAGGTCTTCTTCAAAGGGTCCCCCCGCCCACTTCCAGGTAAAAAGCATTTGATAATTCCTGTGCTGGTGACTCACCAGTGTGGGGAGTGCGGGGGAAGGCAGTGGGGTTGAGGGAGGTCTTTTTCTCTCTCTGCCCGCCTCTTCTCCTGTGCCAGCTCCAAAACAATCCCGGACACCTCTGGCACTGCCGGGAGCTTTCAGCACCGCCCGGGCAGGGAGGCGTGACCTTGGGAGGTGGAGGCCCTCTGCTGTGAGGGCAGGCCACTCTCTCCAGCGGATCTCACCCAGGTCTTCGGGCAGCAGGACTCAAGTGTTTCCAACCGTTCATCTGGTAGCCAGATCCTCTAGCCGTGTGGGGTCCACCCTTTCTCCCGAACCCCGCTCCCGGCCCAGGGCAAATTCAACGCCCCTGGTGTAGTGGGCCCGGCATTCGGAGCCCTGGGCTGGGCAGCTAGCATCCGGAGCCAAGAACCACAGGCTCAGCTGGAGCGCGGCGGCCTGGGAAGCGCTCACCCACGGAGGTGATGTGGAATCCGTCCTGCCCCCCTCGTCGGGTGTCAGAGTGATTTATGGGCAGATGCTGAGAGGAGAGACTGGGGAAAAATAAGCAGTCTCAGGTCAGAGTCCTCCCCAGTCCTCACTAGCTTCCACCCTGCCACAGATTCGGGACGGGGGAAAGGGCCTCAGGGCCGTGTCTCCTCTAGCAGGTCCCTTGTCTCTCTGGGCCTCTGTGGCCTTTCCAATGGATCTGAAAACCAACCTCAAATGACAGAATTGCCAGAAGGATCAAGCGAGAAGTTGCACATCGAGCACCCAGCTCAGAGCCCGGCACCGGGCACAGCGCAGGTCACCTTGCACCTTTGCTCCTAAGCCTGTGGTGGCACCCTTGCT
This sequence comes from Panthera pardus, assembly GCF_024362965.1. Classification (NCBI taxonomy): domain Eukaryota; kingdom Metazoa; phylum Chordata; class Mammalia; order Carnivora; family Felidae; genus Panthera; species Panthera pardus. Next base: position 59,446,168 of record NW_026526677.1, read on the forward strand.
CCTGGCCGGCTCCTGCCCTGTAGGCGCTTCTGCCCCCTTCTGTCCCTCCAGTCCTCCAGCCCCTCCCCCAGGAGACCCCTGCCTGCAACAGCCCCACTTATGTTGTCGGGCCTTCTGGACAACCTAAATAAAACAATCCTTCCCCTCTACCAGCTGCCCCTCCTGGCCCATAGTCTCTGTCCTCTTCAGGCTGTCGTATTAACTTTTTCCTTAATATTTGTCACCACCTGACAAAATTTAAAAAAAAAAAAAAGGAAAGAAGTCCAAGTTTTATTTGTTTATTGTCATTCTCCCCAACTAGAATGTCAGTTCCAAGAGGGCAGATTTTGTCTCTTGTTTACTGTGCAATTCCTAGGACAGCGCCTGGAACAAAGCAGATGTGTGTGGGTGGGAAGGGGGGAGGGAGGGAGGGCAATAGGACTCTGGAAAAGGGAAGGTGTGGGTTGGTGAAGCCAGGGAACATCCTTGGGGAAGGAGCACCGAGTTGGGCCTTGAGTGAGAGTTTGGCATTTGCCAGGTGGTAGAGGAAGGCACCGCAGTCTGGGGTACAGCCAAATGCCTGAGGGTAGACCTGGACATGAACATGAACATGAACATGAACATGAACATGAACATGAACTTGGGAAAGCAAGGGAGCCAGATGCCGGAGAAGAGGTAAGGGCAGGTGGGGAGGAGGGATGGGGCAGGCAGGGTTGAAAAATAATGGTAATTCTGGGGCGCCTGGGTGGCTCAGTCAGTCGAGCGTCTGACACTTGATTTTGGCTCGACTTAGGATCCCAGGATCATGGGATCCATCCCTGCATCGGGCTCTAGGCTAAATATGGAGCTTGCTTGAGATTCTCTTTCTCTCTCCCTCTGCCCCTTTCCTCCACCCCCACTCTCTCTCTTAAAATTAAAAAGAAAGAAAAATAACGGTAATTTTAATAATGGTACAGAGATGAGAAGACAATGGCCAAGGTCACCCAGCTAGTAAGGGATGCAACTAAAAACCATCCGACTTGGGAGGCTACGTTTAGGGAGGGGTAACCAGGGTGGGCACGCAGGGTCGAGGCCGGGAGTCAGGAGGGTCGGTGGTATGCGGTAGGGAGCAGGGAGCAAGGCATACCAGGGAGCAGGGAGAAAGGCATTTGTGCAGGTGGCCTCCACGGGTCAACTTTCTGCTCATGGGCAGCGGCCGCAGCTCCAAGGGGCCTCACTCCAGGAATCCCAGGCAGGGAAGCTTCAAGCTTGAATGGAGCAAGGGCTCCCAGACCCCTCAGACCACACCAGGGAGACAGGACCTCCTGCTAGACAGAGCCGGAAGGACCTCCTCTATGCCCAGCGCCCCGGCACAGAGCAGATGGAAGGAAAGGTGTGCTCGGGGAGAAGGCTGACATTTGCTGGGTGCCTGCAGTGTGTCGGGCTGTGTAAACAGGAGCAGAGAGGAGCTTGGCCTATGCTAAGGATTCCCACCAGGTTGACCTGGCCCCAGTGAGCTCAGAGAGGCTCGTGGGGAGCTGGCTCCCCCACCTGGGGGGAGGGGGGAAAGCTCCCGTCCTCCCAGTCAGCCCGGTGAGGGTTGGCTTGAACCCTCAGTGGATTCAGCTGGCGGCCAGGGCCTGTTTCCCCACCCTCACTTGCCCATTCTGTAAAATGGGCCATGGGAAGGTAGTGGGTAGGAAGGGTGAGTAGGTGACACCCTGGTTGTTCAGGGTCTCAGGCAGGTTCTGGGGTCACCATTCCTAGGGCTTCAGGGGCAGCAAGTGAGTAGAACTGCGACTTTGACCCAAGGGCCACTGTACTCAAGGGGCTGCCTCCACTCCACTTCCTCCGACTTGGGGAAGCAGAGGCCATGGGGCAGGGACCTATTCAGGGCCCACCATGGGGCAGAGGTGGTGGGGACAGCCCAGGGCCTGGTCCCCGGAGATGACCTAGGCAGCTAGGTTCAGTGTAGAAGAGGCTGATCCCTGATCCACCCAAACCTCCTGTGGTTCTTCTCTTCACCTCAGTGCTCACTGAGGCCTCCTCTGGGCCCGAATACTGAAACAGACCAGTTGGGGGAAATGGATGGCAGAAGAAGTAGGACCACACAGGGTGACAAGGTCTGTCCCAGAGGGAGCCCGGAGGCTCTGGGTACCATTGGGGGCCCTCTCTTGCCTGGAAGAGTCAGGCAGGACTTCCCAGAGACACAGGGTATTGCAGGATCGAAGAAGTTTCCAGGCTGCCTAGGGCCAGGCAGGAGAGATGGCCCGGACTTAGCTGGGAGATGGGGAAGGAGTTGTGGCAGGAGATGGCCTGTGTGATGATGCTGTGTAGCTCAGGGAGGTGGTGGGGAGCAGAGGAGGCATGTCGGGGGAGGGGAGCGTGAAGAGGAGGGGGCCGGGAGAATGGCTCTGTGGGGCCAGAGGCGAGGTCAGAGGGCCCTCCATGCCAGGCTGAACGCCAGGATTTATCCTGCAGGCTTTGGGGAGCCACAGGGGTGTTAAGTAAGAGAGTGCTGAGTGAGGGCGTGCGCTGGAGCACAGGTTCCCAGTCTGTAGCATCAGAGCCACCCGAGGGCTTGGGCCCCACCCCAGAGTGACAGATTCTGTAGAGCTGGGGTGGGGCCCGCAAATGTCCATTTCTTACATTTGGAGTAGGAGGGGCTGCTCTTTACATCACGCAGACTGGAACCCGGAGGGGCTTGGGACTGGGGAGTGATCAGGAGAGGGAAGTCCGAGGGCTCAGAGGACCTACAGGAACCCAGATCTGGGTGTCACATTGTAGCCAGGCGTGAGGCCGAGGGCAGGCGTCTGGCTGTGGAGAAAAAGGAGACCCAAGGGCATAACGGGTCCCTGCCCTGACCTGGAGGTTGGCCTCCTTTGTAGGCAGGGCTGATGTGAGACCTCGCTTTGCAGCAGTGGCACCCTCCTCTGGGAAGCCCCAGGCACAGGACCAGGACCGCAGTCAGACAGGGACCAATAATAATAATATTATTATTATTATTATTCTTACTACTACTATTTCAGGGAAGGAGAACTTAGCAAAAAGATATGATGCCTTAACCCAGAGCAATAGTGAATGACCTTTCAGACACCATGATAAATTTGTGAAAAAAAATATTTGTGACGGGAGCCCGAGGACATGCAAGGCGGGGGATGGATAGGAGCTCACGACCCTCTGTGATGTGGCTCCTGGCGTGGGGCCTGGGGAAGGGCCACCAAGCCGAGCTGGGATCTGAGCCCTGCTCCCTTCCGCACAGACTAAATATTTGGGCTTCCCCTTCCCTGGCCTGGCGGGACCCAGGGCCCCCTGTGGTGTGGCCAGTCTGGCTTCTGGGGCTGTAGAGGGGGAGGACCCTGCCTGTGGCAGGGGAGCAAGGCAGGCGGGTGGTGGAGACTGATCACAGAAGGCCCAGCGTGGACCAGCCCCTCAAAGGACAGAGCGCTGCCGGGTGAGAATCTGCCTCTGACACAATGGAACCCGGAGCATCCCTGCCTTTCTGGGCTGCAGTTTCCCCATCTGTGCAGTGGGGATGGGGCAGGAGGACTGAACGGGTGATGACTTCCAAGGAAGGCCCCTTCTGGCTTCTTACTGACCTCTCTGACCCTCCCCCGCAGTGCCTGCCACAGACTCAGCCCGCAAAACAGGGAACTCGAAAACCAGAACAGTCCCTTCTGAGCAGGGAGGTGGGCGGGCCCAGTGACAACACAGATGGAGGTCCTTTACCTACGATGGAAGGTCTTGGCAGAACTCTATTTACCCAGTTGGCATCTTGCAGGGGAGGGTTGGGCTTATGTGAAAGCACCTCCAAATGCCACTCATATTCTCCCCCCCCCTCCCCAAAATAAGAAAAAGCACCCGCCCGGCATTGTGGCAGGGGCTGAGCAGGAGGCCAGGAGTGGGGAGCCTGCGGACATGGCCTTTTGGCTCCGGCTTTGAGGGTGGAATCGAGTCAGAAGAGCGCAGGTGTTAAGTTCCAGAAGCATGATCTTCGTGGCAAATATTTGCAGGACCTCGACGCTGCCACAGACTTTTCTGGCCCTTGACCCCACCTGCATCTCTGACCCCTACCTAACATCCTGAAGTGGGGACTGACTGTTCCCATTTTACAGAGGAAGAAACGGAGGCACACAAAATGACCAGACAGCCAGGCATGAAATGGTGGGGCTGAGCCTTGGCCTGGCTCTAGAGTCGCTTCCAATAAGTTGTTGGTCTAGTAGTTACGGTGTGCGGGACTCCCAGGGCCATGGGGAAGGTTAAGCCGCCCGGACGCGTGAGTGCTGCAGTGCTGAGCGTGTGGGCCATGCTCAGTGAATGCTGGCCATGGCTCATTACTGCAGGAGAGGCTCGGTCTAGCTTCCACATTCAAGGCTTGGGTGAGTGTGATTCTGAACCCCCTGCCTTCCCATGGCACCCCATTCGGGAGCTTAGCCAGGCGCCTCCCAGGAGCTGGGGCCTGGGGCTGAGCTCTGATACCTGTGCCTCAGACTCGTCATGGGTCGTCGCGGGTCCGGGTCCAGGCACTCGGAAGCTCTGGGGGACACCCCGCATGCACCCTCACACTGCTGGGCGGCCCCAGTGCACAGTGGGTGTTCAGGAAACACGAGCATGAACGAGGTGGGGCAGGGAAGTCCTTAGCGCAGGCTGGGAGTCACTATGGGGCCTGCTGATGTCAGCCGCCGGGAGCCAGAGTGTAAGGAACAGTCTCTCGGGTCTCTCCTCTGTAAAATGGCGCTAACCTGGAGGTGGGTGGGAATCTGGCCGTCTCTCTGGCCGCCTACCAGTCATCAGATGAGCCGCATCCTCCAAAAGGCACCAATTTCTCTGTGTACCGGGCGGGTGATACCCACCAAGAGCCCGGACCTGAACCCCAGCCTCGGGCCTTGGGGGGGGGGGGGGGCGCCTGCCCCTCCAGTGGGGTCGTCACCCCGTCAGGCCTTGCCCTTCTGCTCCATCTGTGGGCCAGGCCTGTGCTGGGTTCGGAGTAGACAGCGGGAGCAAGGTGGTGTCCCCAGGAAGCCCAGGACAGCCTGAGGTACCCTTGGGGGCACTGTGTGGGGCTGGGGCTGGGAACTTGATGGGGAAAGGCCCTCCCAGAGGCCCACAGCTTCCTGGGGAGAGGGTGTGGGGATGCCCCTGTCCTCCAGAGACCACGGGGTTTCAGGGCCTCATCAAGGAGCGGGGCAAACCCCCTCTCCTCAACTCCTTACCGGCTGCCAAAGGAGCAGTGTGTGAGGGTAGAACCGGGCCTCCTGCACGATCCTCCCCACAGCCTCCTGTGGGCTTTTCCACCAACCCCGAGGCCCGAGAGCACGTCTGAAGGAAGAAACCCTGCTCTCCCCGTCTCTGAGCCTGTGCCACACTGTCCCTTCGGCCTGTGTGTCCTCCAGTCTACCTGGGCACAGCTCCTAGTCCTTCCAGCTCCAGCTATGGGACGGCCCTGACTCTGTCCCTACCCCTTGGCCCCAGGCTCCCTGCTCACTTTGCTTCTGCCATGTCTGGAGACCCTGAGGGCTGGAGCCATGTTGATCTCAGCTCTGACTGCCCAGTGCCTGGCAGAGTGTGGCTCAGTGCAGTGCTCTGCGGAGGTTTGTGGACTGAGTGACCGAATTCTGATTTAATAACAACGGCCACCAATAAATAACTCTTGCCATCTGATGTGCCAAGTGCTCGATCTAGTTCGAACCTCGCAATAATCCAGAGGTGGGTGTTGTGCTTCATGATACTTTACAGATGAACAAACTGAGGCTCAAAACGGTTAAGAAGCTTATCCCAGGTCACACCGTCAGTGAGGGCAGAGCCAGGAGCCAGTCAGGCCTGGCAGAGGGCAAAGTAGTGCCCCTAACCTCAGCCGTGCTCCCAGCCCTCCTGTGGCTGAGTCCTCCCTCTGCCCCCGGCACGTGTGTGGTCCAGGACCCCGGGGCTGGCCTTCCTGTGTCCCCAGCAGGCAGCACAGAGAGAGGCACGGAGCCCAAGCTCAGGGAAGCTTTGGGGAAGGGAAGGAGGCATGCATAACAGGGTCCAGCGGCCAAGGTCTGGCTGGGTGATTCAGCCCAGTGAGGCCCTCGAGGCTCTTTCCTAAGGTCAGGACGAACCTGTGTTCACCCCCAATTCACAGCCGAGGCAATGGCGTCTTGGGAGCTGAGACTTGTCCAGGGTCCCTCAGTTTGTAGGAGTGGTGGCTGGGATAAAGCCCCGGCTGTGTGCCTCTAACAGGCCCTGCCCTACCTGTTACCTGGCGCAGCCTCCCACAGAGCTTATGCATTTCCAGTGTGTTCTGGAGACAGATACGGAGAGAGAGGGTGGTGGGGTGTCTCCGGGGTGTGGGTGTGGACATGCGTCGGGGTGGGAGGTAGGCTGTGTGTGGGCCGGAAGTGGGGGATGTCTGTCCTCCTCCGCTTCAGAAATGGATTTTAGACCCAGCCTGGCCTTTGGCAACAGACAGGGAGTGATGGCAGCATTCTTGCCCCATCCCTGAGGATCCAGAACCCATCACTGTGACAATGGGGTCTCTGTGGGGAGAGGAGCCCTCAGGGACAGCAGGAGGGAAGGGCAGCAACTTCCAGGAGGAGAATAGCCCCCCCAGACCAACACCTGAGGGACAGGAGAGCTGCCCAGGGGGATATTACTTGGAGCACCGCAGATAAGCCCCATCACAGACCTGCAGGGAGACCATCAGACAAGCGGCTGGTCCCCAGAAGCTGGCCTCGGGTCACCATCTGATGGTGGTTACCTATCCTTTTATCCGGCAATGTCCAGAATAATGTTAAGTCGAACCAGGGTCTTGCCTGCCAGCTCTACACCCCCTTGGGTGGGATGTGACTGGAAATGAGGCCAGCTCTTGGTGGAGGAGAAGGACAATGCAAACCCTAGAAAAACCACCATGACACTCCCATGTCAGGTGGAGGAAGACAAAGGGGTAGTTTTGGATTCTTTAGATTCTAGACGTGCTAGACTCTTAGCACCCTGGAGTCCGGGGCTCCCAGGACAGAGGAATGTTTCGGGGGGTGTCCAGAATCTGAGAAAAGCTGCATGAGAATCTTGAGTCAGAAGGTGCCTTCAAGGGCACGGCACCTATCAAGTTGCTGTCCCAGCACCATCCAGACAGCCTTCTGCTCCACAGCCCCTCAAGGACGCCACACTTTTCTGGAAGCAAAGATGGTGGAGACATAAACACTGAGGTTTTAACTCCAGCTGTGCCCCTGTCCAGAAGCACTGAGGCCTGAGCCTCTTGAAACTCCGTCCTCCCCTGCCAGTGCCGAGGCCACGGTTCACCCTTCTGCCAGCTGGGATGGGCTATCTGGGATGGTTGTGTGATCTGCTACCCCCACCCTACCCTGCCCCCTCCCCAAGCCCTGCAGCCCCCAGCAGGTGAGGCAATGGGGACCGAGGGGCCGATAAGGAGAATGTCTTCAGCAGCCATAGGCCTGGGGAGCCGAGCGGATATTGATTTGGTCTACGGGAGCAAAGGGACCTGTTAAATGTGCGTCTGTTAAATCGCTCTGCTTGAGGCCAGCCATCTCTGCGGGTGGGCGGGGGGCCTGGCGGGCAGGATGGCCGGACCAGCCTGTGGCTACTAAGCACCATGGTGAGGGTGGTCTTAGACACCCTGGTTCTAATGTACCAGCCCAGGGCCCAAGGCAGCCTGGTGCCCACAGGCCCCTGAGCTCCTGCCACACCCCGCTTCTTGGCATCCTCCCAGCAAACCCCGCTGCCACGCTTTTGCTCATGCAGACCCCTCCCCTTTGCCTCTTTCTCCATCTCTTGAAATCCTACTCAGCGTTCCAGACCTAGTGCACTTTCCAGAAGTACAGATGGCGCTTCCTCCGTGAAGTCTTCCAGATTTTCTTTCCTTCTTTTTTTTTTTTTTAATATTTATTTATTTTTGGGAGAGCACAGCAGGGGAGGAGCAGAGGATCCGAAACGGGCTCCGTGCTGACAGGCTGACAGCACAGAGTCCGATGTGGGACTAGAACTCACGAACTGCGAGATCACGACCCAAGCCAAAGTCAGACGCTCAACCGACTGAGCCACCCAGGCGCCCCATAGATTTTCTACTCCTTATCCCTGACACATTGAGAGAAGTGGGTTTTCCCTCCCCAGATCCCCAAAGCCTCCAGACAGGCTCGGCCTGTCTTCTGACTATGGTCACCTTGGCTACACTAAGAGTGGGTTCACTCAAGGGAGACATGTGTGCTTTATCCCCTCACCCCGCCCCCCACAGGTGCAGCTTGGGAGTCCAGGCACCCACGTGATGATGGTGAGCTCCTCAGCTGGGGAGGACAGTGTAGCAAAACGTTGGCCGAGCTCCAGCTTGATGGCCACGGATGGGGGCACCTGGGCACCTGCACTTGGACTGCAATCCCCAGTTCCTGTGACAGATGTCAGGGACTGCTCAGTCTTGAATTGTTCCCTCTCCCTCCTGTGTGACGTCCTCTCCAGCCCCTCCGGTTCATGGTCAACTACCCATTCAGCTGGAGGCCACCTCCAACCCTCAGATGCCCATCACAGACTTGGAGCCAGGGAGTCTGGGGCTTGAATGCCCACTCTGCCCCTTATAGCTCTAAACCCTGGGCCAGCTGCTTCTCTCTCTGGGCCTCAGTTTCCTCATCAGAGATACCGGGCTCTACCCCTCAGAATCGTGAGAACAGAATAGTGACAACCATTGCAGAGACCAGAGAGGGTCAGTGGCTGCCTGAAGTCACACTGCAAGAGAGTGGAAAACATTCTGGGGTTCTGGCCTCCCAGCCCCAAACTCCCTCTACCCCATCCAGCCTCCCTTGGTCAGGGGTCCCAGGCTGGGGCCTGCATCCTGCTGCAGGCCTGGTCTGTATAACCTGGCAGCTGGTATCCCTGACCTGAGGAACAACAGACCATCAGCCTGCTCAGGGCTGGGCCCAGGCCCCTTCTTGGCTGTTTCTCTGGCCTGACCTGGCCTCCCCAGGGGCCCTTATCTGTCCATTCTCTCCTTTCCCACCAACCTAATCTCTCCCTCTTTTCAGGAGTTCCTGTTTCCTCTCTGCCGCCTTCTTGTCTCCCTCCTCAGGCCCTGTCTCTCCCATGTCTCTAGCCAGCCTCCCACACTCGGTCCAGAAGCCTCCTTGGAGCAGCTGGTCCTGTTCCTGTCGTGCCTGGGAAGCTGCCATCTCTCCGGGGTTTTCAGAGCTTCACGGAGCCTAGTCTGGGACTGCTCTCCTCTTAGGAAGGAGAGAAGTGGAGGGACAGCGATCCTGCTGGTGACAAGCACTCGGGCACCCACGGGTCAGCACCCGGGCCTTTTCAATTTTCAGGGTTGGCTACCGGTCCAGGGACCTCTACAGTGCTTCCAATGGAGTGGTTTGCCATCTTGGTCCAAGGTACCAAGATTCTATGGTTCTAAATCTCTGAACGCAAAGAGAGCTCTGAGGTTCTGGGATTCACGGTGGAGCTCCCTCCCCTGCCCCCGTCTCAGCTGATTGGGGGCTCATCCTCACTGCGTGCTTAGAACCCGGACCTGGCCGGGGTGCGGGGGAGCAGCCCAGGGACCAGCTCTCCACCCACTCCTGGTTGCCCAGCCCGTGACCGGCCGGAGAGGTACAGGGCTTCACCACAGGCCTGGGCACTGGCCAGTGGCAGGTGCAGAAGGCCCACTGAGTCAGGGGCCCAGCTGCGTCTCCTGTCCTGAGCTGGGAATAGTTTTCTGCCTTCTCTGCTGTGCCTGGCTAGAGTGAGGACCAGGGGCCAGGGTCTGGGGTCAGACACATCTGAGCCCGCAGCCCCACGTCGCCGTGGACTTAGGAGGAGATCTGGGGCGAGCTGCCTCCCTTTCAGAGCTTCAGCTTCCTTGCCTGCCAGATGGAGACAACCATGCCTGTCTGGGGCTTGCCGTGAACATGACTTGGGACAGTGTGCTTGGAATAGCACACAGTAAGAGCACAGTAAGCAGTAGCATTTAGGTTATCATGATCACCCTTTCTGAGACCCACTCTGGGCCCTTGGTCTGGTCTCTTCATTCGCTTGTCCTGGTTAAGGTCCAAATAACACCCCCAAATCCAACATTTCTGAGGCATGAACCCAGCCCCAGGTGTGCCACCCCCAGATTCCAAGGCCTCACAGGTGCACTGAGCTGGTCCCAGGTCATGAGGAGGCCCCAGATGGGTGGGGGAGGCAGGCACAGACACCATGCAGACCTGTACAACTCGGCTCAATGCAATGTTGCAGAGGAGCACAATGGCCGTGGGAACCCGGAGGAGCCCCAGGCTGAGGGTGGTCAGGGAAGGAAGGCTTCCTGGAGGAAAGGACCAGTCAGCTGGGCCCTGGAGGAAGATTGGCCAGTGGCTGGGCACAGTGAGCATGAGCGTGATGGCTGCTTCAAAGGTTCAGAAGGTTGCAGGGAGCCTGAGGAGGGAGAGATCGCTTCCACCCAGGGCATTATGGATGGCTTGGTGGAGATGGCCAGGACAGCTGAGCAGGATTCCAACAGGGAAAGTTACATTCCAGGCCTGTAAAGAACAGCAGATACCCAGACGCAGGCCCAGCAGTCAGGTTTCTGCATCTGTGCATGGATGAGTGGTCTGCTTGTGGCTGGAGCACAGGGGATGCCTGGGCAGTCTCAGGAAAGGTGGCTGGGAGCATGACCTGTGACCTGGGGGAGGGGCCTTGTATGCCAGGCCCAGGAACTGGGGATTGGTTTTCCGGGCCCATAAGGAGGAGCCGATGAAGGCTGCGGAGCAGGGGCAGCCCTGGGCCTGGAAGAGAGCACACTCCAGGGGCACATTCGATGGAGGCTGTTTTCTGCAGAGATGTGAGCAAGAGCCTCGCCCCCCGGGATGCCCTGCAACTCTACCACCAACCTTATCAGCTCTGTGACCACAGGAAAGGCCCTTCCCATCTCGGAATTTCCTCGTCTGTAAAACAGAGTGAGAGACCAGTATCTTGAGGTTCCTTCCAGACCGTGAATCTGTGACTCTGGCCGCCCCGCCACAAGCTCGCAGGCAGGGACTTGGAGGGTGGCCACACAGCCGTCTCTTTTCCCCACCCTGTGATCGGTCCAGCCTCTGGCATGGCATCCCACCCCCACCCCTGCTGCGCTTCCCCAAATCCTTCTGGGGCTCCCAGGACCTGCTTTGCCCCAGCCCCTCCAGGTAGGGCCTTAGCTAGCTGTGGGTATTGGAGAGCCTTCCTTCCTGGCATTCATGCCTCCTCTCACATACACAGAAGTTCAGGTTATAACATTCTCTTCCATCTTTGGACTTGAGTGGTTACCCCAGGGCCAGAGCACATGTGATTACTAATTGCTTCTGTGTGGGGGGCCTTCTGGGGGCCAGGCACCAAGGATAGCCTCCACTTGCTCACCAGCACCACCCACGTGCCAGGAAAGGAAGCCGAAGCTCAGAGGGGGCAGAGCTGGCCACACTAAGAACCACCCCCCCCCCATCTCCCTGGCTGCTACTCCCCAGCCCCTTTGTCTCTTCCCCCCTTCCTCTCCCTGACCTCCAAAGCAGAGGTGCCCCAGGCTCAGGTCTTGGTCCGCTTTGCTTTTTTAGCGTGCCCCTTAGTGATGCTGCCTCTCCCCACCGGTTCTACCTGGGACTGAATGGACCTCACAGTCTCCCCGTGGCCCAGTCTGAGCCCCAGCCCTCTCTCTTCATCCCATCTCAGGGCTTCCAGGTACCCCCGGCCAAAGGCTCGAATCCTTCTCGATCCTCCTGGTCCCACGCCCCACAGCCACAGAGAGAAAAAAATCCCGATGGCTCCATCTTTGACACAGAACAGGAATCCAGCTGCTTCTCACCATATCCACTGCAGCCAGCCTGGCCCAGGCAGAGGCTGGAGAGTGGGAAGGGGCCGGGGGGCGTACTTTCCCAACCACCAACCTTAAGATCCACCACTCTCGGTTTACAAATGGGGAAACTGAGGCCCAGGGAGGGGAAAAGCCTCCCCCGCAGTCACACAGAACACCCACCAGGGCCGGCCGGAGCCTCAGTCTGTCACCACCTCCCTGAGGTCTGCGTCCCCAGCTCCCCGGGGGGTAGGTTTTCTCTTGAAGCGAGCTTAGCAGGTCTGACGACACAGCCAGGCTATGCGCGCCTGCATGTGTGTCCCAGAGGAACAAAGAATCTGCCAGCTGGGTTTATGTTTCAAGATGTCTGTCCTCGCCCTTGACCAAGAGATCTTACTGGGCGATCGGGGCCAGAGCCGGGGGCTCGGGACATCAATCGGGAAGCCGCCTTGCCTGGAAATCCGAGAGTTCACCCTGCCAGCCCCAGGACCTTCTGAGTTCCCTTGTGGAGGTTACAAACCGCAGGGGCAGGCTGGGGTTCTCTCACCGTTTATTCCATATAGCTGTTTAAAAAGCTTATTTAAAATATAGATCATTATATATATTTATTTATATATATATATAAAATATATAAAGAGGAATTGAGGCGAGCCACCCCAAAGAAAAAGCTGTTTTATAAATATTTCTGTAGCTCCCACATCCCAGAGGAAGAAAACAAAACAAAACAAAACAAAACAAAAAACATTTACAACCCAAGCTAGTGGTTCCATGTGGTATGCCCAGCAGGCTCAGACCCTGGGGTGGGCCGGGGGTCGTTGCAAGGGCTGGGCCTGCAGACATTCTGAGGAGGGCAGGCAGACCTCCCTTCCCGGGAGGCTGGTGTCTCCGGCTGCGAAAGGTCAAGTCCATGCCAGTCCTGCCCAACTCATACCCCTGTCTTCTTAGACGAGTCTGGAAGGCAGCAAGTGGGCACTCCCAGGCTCTGGCTGCCAGGTTATTTTTAATCTTGTCGGTTTCCTTTGATGTCCTGGCCCTCCTTCCAGAGCGGCCGGGCCTTCTGTTTCTGGCGGTTTCCAAGGGGAGGCAAAGCACAAGCCGCCTCCCATGCCTGGCATCTGGAATTCCCAAGAAAAACTCCACGGGGTGTCTCCGGGCCCCTGGCTGGGCCTCCACAAGTCCCCACGGGTGGGCAGGGCCTCACTTGCAGACATAGCGCTCCACGGTGCGCTCGCACCTACGGCAGGTGACGTAGCAGCACCAATGGTATTTGCAGTGGCACCGCTCGACCACGCGGTCCGTGTAGGGGTTGTAGCCGCGTCCGCAGCACATGAGGTCACAGCTGTCACTGCCGTGGGACGTCTTGTTGCACTGCCTGCGGTGGGGAGGAAAGGGACAGCGGGTGAGCGCATGCTCCCAACCGGGCACCCGCAGGCTCCCCCTACCCCGCGGCTGCATCCCTCTTGGAAGGTGTCTTGATCTTTGGGGAATTTTAGGTAATCCCCTTCCCTAACAGTACTTCTCGCTTCTCCTCGTATTTCTAATAGGCATTTATCAAGACGAGAAATGATGGGCGTGTTTGTTTTCTTAGGGGTGTCTTTTTTTTTTTTTTCTATTTCTTCTAAATACTTGAAGGAGCCTCAAACCGCTCTGATAATCCTGTCTTCATATTTGATCTTTAATTATATTGTCCCAAATGTCAAGAACATTTTCACATTTAAGAATCCCAAAGTAAGTTCTGGAAAAGACTAAATGGCACTGGATGCGAGGCAAAGTGAATATGTGGCACACTGTTCATCTAGAGACAGGGTCTGCCAACCACTGGCCCTGCGTGCCAGTCAGCAACCCCCCCCCCCGCTCTCCCCCCCCCCCACCGTATTTTATCTTCTAGGAGGCATGCGGGGTCCCTGGTCAGTGGAATTATTATACCCATTTTACAGATGGTGATGGGCTTAGCAAAGAGCAGAGCCCGTTCAAGGTCTCACAGGAATCTGTGGAGTCCTGAAACCAAATCTCTCACATGCTCCGCCTACCCTAAGGGCAGAGAATCCATAGGATTCCAGGGGCTGCATTTCTTTCTGAATCCCATTCCTGTGGGAGAAGACAGTGAAGGCCCCTATGGGACCCCAATATCTAACTGCAGTTTGGCAGATCCTCTAGGTGGGCTCAGGCTAGCAGGGATGTTTTATGGCACGCAGCTGGGTCCCCACAGCCATGCGGACCCAGGAATCCTAGAATGTCCAGCATGGGCAAGTTCTAGAGCTGACCAAATTCAACCCTTGTATTTCCTGATGGGGAAACTGAGCCATGGAATGGAGAGGGAGCGTGCCCAGAGTCACACAGTGTGAGCATGGGGACTGTAAGAGTTTGGGAAGGCTTCCTGGAGGAGGAGGGGTCATCTAGGCCGTTTCACAGAAGACCAGCAGAAATCTAAGATGGGGAGGAGGGAAAGGGAGTTGGGGGCAAAGAAAACAAACAGCCTGGGCAAAGGCGAAGGACCTGATCTAACCTAAGACGTGAGAACAGATGGAAGGGGTAGGAAGGCCAGGGAGGAGGCTAGGCAGCAGCTGAGAAAGAGAGGCCAAGACCTGTGCTGGGAAGGGGCCATGAGGTGGGAAGGAGGGAGCGCCTGAAGGGAGAGTCAGGAAGTGACAGTGACCCGCATATGGGGGCTACAAGCAGTTCTGGGAAGGAAGAAACAGCAGGAAGAACACAATGCCCCAGAGCCAGACAGACCACGGTTCAAACCCCATCTCTGCCACTCACTGGCTGGGTGACTTAGGGCAAGCCACTTAACAAAGGTGACTTTGTTTAGTTATCAACACCATTAATGGCCCTCAGCCTTATCCTGGAGGCCTCTGGACAAAGGGTAGTAGGAAGAAGGAAGAGTTTCATTTTTACTTCTAGATCCCTGACATGCAATGTTTGAAACCTGGTCTCTAACCCTAGAATCAGTTGAGGTATGCAGTGATGCCTGAGAGAGGGGGTGGGGGTGAGTGGGGCTTGGAGAAAGATCCAGGGACCCAGGGCAGGTTTTATTAGCGCAGGGGCTCCTGGGAAAGACATGACAAGAGGGCCAGGGTTTGGAATACTGACTGCCAATGAGGTCTCAGTTCACCAAGCTGGCCTTGAGGAGGGCTGCAGAGCATTGTCCCCAGCTAGGGGGCCAGCCTCTAGAGAGGTGCCACCCATGCACCTCTTTTTACAGTAACAAAGCTCATTTACCTCCACCCCTTGCACTCCTGAATCCCCTAACCTAGTAAAACTCACGTTCCCCCTCCTCCAGGAAGCCTTCCTTGATGTCCAGGCTGGGTCAGGGCACCTCTGGACTTCTCTCACCCTTGGGCTTTTCTCTGTTACAATCTGACCACTTGTCTCTCACCCTTCTGTGTGCCTGCCAGAGCCTCATGTAATAAATAGATGGGAAAAGCGTCTGTGGTTGTAAGCTACTGAGATATTGGAGCTGTTTGTTACTGCAGAAAAAGCTGACTGATACAGATGTCCACAATAGCCCATCCTCAGAGGAATGGCGGAAAGCTGAGAGTGGCAGGAAACCTGGTGGCAAGCGTGGGGAGGCATTCTGAGAAAGCCAGGGAGGCAGCTGGTGCTGCGGGATGGGGCCTCCTCATCAGTCACTGTAGGGCAAGCCTGAGGGGCACAGTGGGGGCCCTGGGAAAGCGGAGCCCTGACAGCCTGAGGGGTGGGGATGGGAGATCGCCATTAGTGAGCCCTTCCCATGGGACTGACACTGTCTAGCAGAGGAGCTGCTCAGTAAGTGTGACAGGAGATTGTCGGCCACCCTCTGAGGGCTGTGGAACCCTATGCATTGTACAGAGGATGAGACTGAGCCTCAGATGAGTGAAGAGATCTGCTCAAGGTCCTGCAGGTAGGAAGCCACGGCAACTGGGTGGGAACTGTCCTACACACACACACACACGCACACGCACACACACACACACAGATCCAGGGAGACCCTCTATTTGCTCTGGCCTTTCCCCAGCCTCTCTGGGCTCTAGAATCCTTTGCCCCATCCTCACCACCCCCCAACCCCATCCTCACCCCACCCACCCTGGCTGCCTCAGACCAGACTCTCGCTCCTTCCTGTCTCCCTGGCCTGACCCGGTTCCATCTTCACTCCACCCGACCCCCTCAATCTGGCCTCCAGATGGAAGCCGAGGCCTCCTCACAGAGCCTGCTGCCCTAGCCTGTGACGATGGAGCCCCCCAAACCAGCCCCCCTCTCCTGGAGACAGGAACGTGGGCTGCGGAGGAAGCAGATGCTGGCCGGGCACCAACTATGTGCCAGACACGTTCTCAGACACCCTCACTCTGGTTCAATATTCTTTTAACCCCGCAGAACACTAGTTTTGTGGAATGCTATTAGGGGCTCCTTAATAAAAAAGTTCCACAGCAAACACCTCTGGGAAACGTTGGCTTAGGCAGATTCTTTACTGTGGGATTCCTCCGAGCCTTTAAAATGTTCTTGTGCCTTGCAAGTCGCCAAAGAGAATTTCCCAATCATATTTGATTGCAGAACTGTTTCTATTACACCATTTCAGGACTAACTGCCCCCAGAAGGTCTCTGGGAAATGCTGCTGCCCTGAATCCTCAGCAGCCCCGCCTGGCACACAGTAGGTCTGCAATCACCCCTGGGCCCCTTTCTTTCTCCTGTCCTAAGCCGGCTTCAGCAGCAGTGATGGGACCAGATGTAGGGACCCCAGCTCCAGCTGTCAAACTGGGGATCGGCAGGGGAGAGAGCTGGGGCCTGGGAGGTGGGTGCGTGCATGGCAGGGGAACGCGGGAGCATTGTCTCCACAGAATGCAGGCACACTTTGCCCTCCTGCTGCCCTTCTGAAAAGCAGTTGCCCCGGCCCTGTCCCGGCTCTGTGCCTGTGTGGCTGTGGGCTGGCTGCTGCCCCCTTGTGCCTCAGTTCCTTATTTGTCCAATGACCAGGTGACATGACATTTACCCTTCATTTATTCAGTTGACAAACGCTGAGGACCTGTCTTACGTGGGACAGCTTCTTTCTCAGCCAGCCTCCCAGTGTGGTCATCGTCTCTCCCCATCTCCCCCACCAGGCGGAAGGAGGGAGCTCCCACCAGCCTCCACTCCCCAGGGGCCCCTGCCCGGGCAAGGTACACAACAGCCACTCCCAGGAGCTCTGCTGCGGGCCCCTTGGACCCCGGCACCCCTGCTCAGCATTCCTGGGGCCACCTCCCTCGGCTGGGCAGGGACTCCACTCCCCCAAATGCCAGCTGAGCCCAGACTGTGTGCCTTGGGGTGGGGCATGTGCAGCCTAGCTGACCCTTTCCTGCCAGGGTGACAGCAGGCCCTTACCTGTCTTGCGTCCCATGGGAGCCCACCTTCTCGTTCTTCATGCAGAAGTCGGGCGAGCTCTGCAGATAGACAAGCTCCGAGTCCTTCACAGGCCTGATATCCAGGTCCTTGGGCACCAGGTGCTTGCGGGTGCCCATGGGTCGGTGCACCACCTTGGTGGCCGACAGGTAGCGGGTCTTGAGGTCAGAGGCCACATCCCGAAGCTCCTGCAGCCCCTTCCAGCAGGTGCGGATGGAGCAGGAGCCAGATACCCCGTGGCACTTACACTTCATTTCCAGAGAGGCGCGCAGAGCCTGCAGACAGGGGAGGGCGTCGGGCTGGGCAGCCAGAGCCCGCTGCCTGGCCTGTCCGGGGACCCTGCCCCCACCCCTCCGCATGCTGGGTGCTCTCAGGGAGTCATTGTCTGCTCTAGGCCTCAAGTGAGGGAGCTTTTGGCTCTAAAGCTGGGAGATGTCCTAGATTCTCAGCTCCTCCTCCAACGTGGGGGGCAGCGGGGAGGGACAGGAAGGGAGTGGCATTTGCAGGGACAGCAGATGCCAAGAGCTCTAACATATAACATGGCTTAATCACCACAGCAGTCCTTCACAGGAGGTATTATTATTTTCCCCACTTTAAACAGAGGAAACAAAGGCTCAGAGAGGCCAAACCCCAAGCTCAAGGTTGCACAGCTAGAAAATCTGAGAGCTGGGATTGGAACTCAGGTCTGAGGGCAGTTGCAAAAGCCATGCCTTTTAATTGCTCCATGCTTTTCTCTTGCACAAAACTGGGATTCCCTAAATGCTTGCTGGGGAAAAAAAGGGAGAAAAGAGAAGGAAGGAAGGGCAAGGGAAGGAAGGGAGGGGGACAGTAAGAAGAGGGAGGAAGTAAGTACATGGGGTGGGGAGGCACATTCCCTGGCCTGGCTGGCCTTTCCCCTCTGCTGCCTGGTGACCCTCAGCAAGCCCTCCACTGTTCAGCCCTTCTATCTTATATGTGCAGAGCTCGCGCATAATCGCTACCTTCCAGGGAGGTGGCAAGGATGCAAAGAGAGGACGCATATGAAAGGGTTTTATGAACTAACAAAAGTCAAATCAACACTGGTTTGAAAAATCAGTCTAATGCCTGTGGTGGAGGGGGGAGGTCTGGGCTCTGGGGCTCAGGGAACTCTAGCCCTGGCTAAAGAAGTGACTCTGTCCCATCATCCTCTTGTCCCATCAGCTTCCTCATGTGTACCCGAGGGGCATGAGTTCGATAGATGTCTTCTGCAGGCAGTTCAGTTTTGCGTTCTATTCCCTGCTCCTTTGCACACGGGACTTGGATCCCTGTGCCCGGGCCTGCCCTCCTGCCTGCCCTATACAGAGCTGCAAGGCTTATGGGTCCCCTGGGCCTACCCCTGCCTTCAAATGATGGGGAAACTGAGGCACAGAGCAGGCAGAGACTTGCCCCAAATCATTCAGTGAGTTAGTGTGGGAGCTGGTCAAGGTCCCAGGGCTCCATCTCCTTCATCAGTGCCAGGTAGTGAAGAATTGAGGGAGTCCACTGGGTCTAAAATCTGGACTTGGCCCAGCAAAGCCTGTGAAGGGCACAGGAATGAGATGAACCCAAATGCAGGGCATGTTCAACCTCCCAAGGGCATCGAGGCGCTTTTGAGTCATAAAGGAGAGGTAAGGTATGTTTAGTGCCTCAGCTTTGATGGGTGGGAAGGGGCCCAGAGTTTCCTGGTGCCCGCTGTGTGCCAGACACACAAGCCCTGTGGCCGGGAGAGGGCACTGGGTCCTTTTGCAGATGGTTCCAGGGAAACCAGCTCCTTGGCAACAGGGCCCCAGGGGCAGGCCCGATGTGCCCCGGCAGCTGAGTATCCTGTCCTGACTGCACCGGGGGACCAGATGGCTGTGCTCCTGGATACACGAAGCTCAGGCCAGGCAGGGAGTAGGACTGAGGCTGAGTTCCCAAGGATGGGGGCAGGCCCGCAGGGTTGGGAGACAGGAGCCCTGGGTCCCCGGCCAGGCTCTGCTATGGACCCATAGTGTCTCTTGGCCTCAGTTTCCCCAACTGTCCAAACATGGCCTGGACATCCCAGAATCCTTCTATAAGGGAGACCAATGAGAGAGGAAGGTGAGGACGTGGAAACCTCCGGACTTGGAGTCCACAGACCTGGGCTCCATTGCACCCTGTGTCCTTAGCCAAGCCACCTAAGCTCTCTCTGCCTCACTGGCTGCCTCTGTGCAATGGGCCTGATGGGGCTGCAGGGAGGAGGCCATGAGATGCCATCTGCACCCGACTCTCCACCCTTCAGGCACCCAGCTCCCCGTGTGTAAGGGGGTAGCCGCACCTCCCCACAGGGGAGACTACGGGAGAGAAAACGCCCCAAGCACCACCTCAGTGCCTGGCACGCAGTTTGGTATAAAGTTGTTTTTTTCATTTTCAAAAAATAAAGAGGTCCATTCATTCACTTACGCATTCACCCCAACCTTCTGTGGAATGAGGTGAGGGATTAATGAAACACTGATCGT
Organism: Panthera pardus; assembly: GCF_024362965.1. Taxonomy (NCBI): domain Eukaryota; kingdom Metazoa; phylum Chordata; class Mammalia; order Carnivora; family Felidae; genus Panthera; species Panthera pardus. The sequence goes on from NW_026526677.1 coordinate 59,465,716, forward strand.
AACAAACGTCGAGGGGAAACTGAGTTTTGGACCTGGGCGGGAGTCCCTGTTAGAGCCAAGGAGACTACCCCTTAGGCTAAGGTTCTTGCCCCATGGCCCTCCCCATGCCTCCTCCCATACCCAGCCTCTGCTCAGGACCCCACAGGAGGAACCTGAGGAACACAGCTGATGGGGACTGAAGAGCACCGACCCAGCCCATTTTATAGATAGAAACAACTGAGCCCGGAGAGGAAGTGACTTGCCCAACGTCACACAGCTAGTCTAGTGCCAGAGCCAAGATGGGAACTCAGAGCTCCTGACTCCTAGCTCAGTGTCCCTTCTGCTCCACTAATATTCTCAACTCAAACCCCGGTGGACCCCCTAGAGGAGGAGGAGCCAGGCAAGCCCCAAGCGGCTGGAGAGGGGAGAGAGAGCCGGGGGAGGCCGGGAGCACTCAACGTGGGTGGATCGGGCCCGCCCCCCCTCCCCATCAGGGCACACTGGGTGGCCCTTTCCTGGCCACCTGGCATAGGCATAACCATCTGGGGTGGGTGGGGTGGGTGGTTACCTGTCTCCCCACTTCACTGTTGTGTAGACGCATCAGTTTATTGGCTTGGGATCCTGTTTTTTTCACCTTCATAGGAGCATCGGAAAACTTGGCCCCCATGAGGAGCCCGTAGCTGAGGTTGTCCGCACATCCTCCCCAGCGGTTCCCGGGCCCGGGTGGCTCACCTGGGACAGGGCCGCAGGAGCAGCCGGGCAGGTCGCCGGAGGTGCAGGCCCGGGCGATGGCGTGGCTGATGGCGGCCGCCGACAGCGCATACACGAAGGCTGACTCCCGGGTCCCTGTGGGGAGGTGCTGGGTCAGCTCGGGGCGGTGGGGGGGGGGGGGGGGGCGGGCTGGGGGACAGGGCACAGGACCCCACCCAGGCCTGAGGGCCTCCTCCTGGGCCCCTGCCTGCCTCTGTGGGGCCAGCCGGGCACAGAGGCTGCCACCAGATGGAGGACAGCACCAGGGACATTAATCTGTCGCCAGTCCATTCTCCCACACATACACCAGCTGATTTGTGCACTCATCACAAACTCACCCTCATTCCCAGAGGCCGGCAAAGCCCACACACCCACAGGTACCCTTGCTCCCACACACTCACCATTCCGGATCTCCCCCTACATCCCTGCACTCAGTGTTAGGGGCTACTCCTCAAAGAACTCACAACTCGAGGGGCAGACAAGTGTGCAAAGAGCCTGCTGTAGGTTGAAATGTGTCCCCCTAAAAGATATAGTCAAGTCCTGGCCCCTGGTACCTGTGAACATGACCTGATTTAGAAACACGGCCTTTGCAGGTGTAATGGAACTCAGATGAGGTCATACTGGGTCAGGGTGGGCCCTAATCCAATGACTGGCGTCCTTATAGGAAGGGGGGAGTTCTGGATACAGAGACACAGAGGCAGGGATTAAAGTGATGTATCTCCAGGCCAAGGAACACTGAGGCTGGGGACAGTCACCGAAAGCTACGAAGAGGCAAGAAAGAATCCTCTCCGGGGCTGTCAGAGGGAGCACAGCCCTGCTGGTATCTTGGTTTCAGTCTTCCAGCCTCCAGAACTCTGGGACAATACAGTTTCGTTGTCTGAAGCCCCGTTTGTGGGACCTTGTCACAGCATCCTGGGAAAACTAATATGGAGCCCAATGTGCCTCTGCTGTAGGGGGTCCTAGCTTCAGGTCCACGCAAGTCACCTCCCCTTCTCAAGCCTCAGTTTCCTTAACTGTAGAATGGAAATGATAATACCTCCCTCACAGGATCACTCTAGAGTTCCCATAATTCGGGAAGGAAGGAAGCTTTGTCAAGTGCTATACAATCCTTAGCTGTTGCCACGCGGGAGGAGAGATTAGATCCATTGGGGCACTTTTGGCCATCAAAAGGCTCTTGACTGTACATAGGACCCCCAAGTCCACCCGCAAGCCACCTGCTCCAGAAAGTGGGGTTCCTATATCATTCTGTGCATCTCACAGCATCCTCAGTCTAGAATTACCTCGGTCTAGAATTACCTTGTGGCACACCTGTCTGCCCGGTGGTGGCTTTCCTGTCTTCTTGTCACATACGCCCCTCCCAAGAGCCTCCTCGGCCTCGTTCATCCTTCCCTTTATGCATTAGGTACACAGGCATTTGTGCTACCATTTCAGGCTCCCCTGCAACTCGTATATTCACTCACTATATGTTTATTCATTCATCAGTTCATGCCTGGATACCGGTATCTACAATTAATTCATCCACCCGCCCATCCACGTCTGTTTTCTTCTGTGCATCCATCCATCACCCACCTCTTCACTCATCCACCCATCACACAGCCATCAACATCCACCTATCCGTCCATGAATTCACCCACCTATCTAAACACACATATATTGATGCCTGAATTCATCCTTCCCCACCTGCACGCATTCTGTAGGCCCTAGCAGCCCCCGCCGGCCCCCTACCTCTCTCCAGGTCAAGCAGGTAGTTGGGGGCAAGCTCGATGGAGGAGCAGTTCCAGCGCATGTCCGCGAAGGCCCTGCGGCAGGCCTTCATGACCTCGCGGGCGGCGTGCACGATGGTGTGCATGAGCTCCAGGTTACTGCGGCACAGCTGCACCTGCGCAGATACCAACCCCTCCAGCTGCTTGCAGTGCTGCGTCTGGTTCAGCGCGAGGGCCGCCGGGGTCTTGGACAGCGCCCTGCACACCACCGAAGGGCAACAACCAAGAGAAGGAAAGACAGAGCGTGAGGGGCCACGTTGCCTACACCTGCCCTACTGCTCCCAGCCCTTGCACAATGAATGGGTTCAGGGGCCTTTGCTGGAAGGAGTTTGGAAACTAAGAGGCAAAGACCTGGCCCCAGCAGAGCAATGGCTCCCCCTTCCGTTCCCTGTGACCTTGGGCACATCGCTGTCCCTCTCTGGGCCAGGGCCTCATTCATAATGCAGGATCATGACCTCCATCCTACCTACACTTTACTGTAATTATATTAACAATAAACAGTTTCACAGCCCACAAAGTGTGCACACCCACGGCTTTATTTAGCTCTCACACGGCTGTGAATTATTACTCTTTATTTAACATTCATTCAACCCTGAACACCAAATGGGCCAGACACTGTGCTAAATGCTAGATTATTACAATCAGTATCATTATAATACACACTATTAATTGAGCGCTTACTAGATGCACATTATGAGTTAGGAGCTTACCATACATTGCTTCATTTAATTATTAAACTACTTATTAGGCTGTAAAATTCCACACACATGCTTGGGATTTATTAAAGGATAAAACAGCCACTCAGTTTTGCAATAAATGGGACTAAGTCATTCACTTGCTGTGTGCCCTTCGATAAATCACTGTCCCTTTCTGGGCTTCAGTGTCCGTACCTATAAAGTGTATTTCCCAGAACGTGTTCCAGTGAGACACTGAAAGAAGGGATCCATGGTTAAGCACATTTGGGGAACATGATCTACTATGTTTCCCTTTGGAGAGTAATTAATGCACATTTGCATTTTAAAGGCCCTGAGAAGTCCCAAGCAACACAACAGGCTTGGTTTTGTTTAACTCTGGAGTCCTTGCTGAGCACAAAGCCCTTTGTTTGAGAGGCACTGACCTCATCCATGCTTTGGGAAATGCTGGCCTGGGGGTCCCTTTGAACCTGGTGATGTTATAGGACTGAAGAGCTTCCCAGATCCTGGTTCTAGGCACTGGAACTACAAGGCTCTAGGACCGGGGTCCTGGATCCACATTTGTCCCCAGGCCTTCTCCGAGGAGCAGGTTGCATCAGGCAGCACCTCCTCTGAGTGCAGGGTAGAGGGACCCCAACAGCCTTAAAGGGTTCTGCATAGACTTATCCCCTGCCCCAGAGCCAGCTGGCCCTCAGCAATCCAGCAGAGACCCTGGAGGAGCCGGGGACAAGGATGGGCCAATCTGCAGCCACAGTGCTGTGGGCCCTGCTTGCTGCGAGCCCCACGGTCTTCACCCAGGGTCAGGGCTGAGACCTGGTGAGGCCGAAATCCAGAACCCCTGCCCCGAAATCCTAAGGGAGGTAGCACCTTGCTAAAGAACAGCACATGCCAGGGTAGACTCCTGGATGTGTCATTCCCTTTGTGACCTTGAACAAGTCTCTTGGCCTCTCCTAGCCCAGCAACCTCTCAGCATTACCTGGGGGAGTAACTCCGTGAGCCTCATGTGTTCCGCCCAGGGCTGACACAGCTGGTCAGTGCCCAGTAAGGAAAGTTACTACAATCACAGCCTTGGTGGTCTTTTCCTTCCTGTACCCACTTAGTCACAGCCAAGGGCTGCTTCAAACCTGGTCCCCTAAGCCCTCTCCAGCCTCTTGTCCTCGTCCCCGGCGTGCCCTAATATCTGGCCATACCAGACTCCTGGCTTCTCTAACAGGGATGGCCCTGCTACCATGTGTTTGCCCAGGCTTTTCCTGATGCCAGGAATGCCTTTCCCCTTGCTCTTGTACCTAAATGAATAAATGAACTTGATCTACTTGTGGAAGAAATATTTACTAAGCACCAGCTCTTTCTGGACTCATTTGATAATGAACATGACACAGATCCTTTCCTCAAGGAGCCCCTAGTCTAATGGCTACACAGGCCTTTCAACAGTAATAAGGCAATGACCCAAATGTTCCAGCTCATGGGCTGGCCTAGGGAAGAGCCCAGGCTTAGGGCACAGCTGTGTGACATAGGTAAGTTACCCAACCTCTCTGGGCCTCATGGTCCTCATCTGTTATAAGAAAATGATAATTTTTTTTTTAAATGTTTATTTATTTTGAGAGAGAGAGAGCGAGAAAGAGGGAGTGAGCCAGCAGGGGAGGGGCAGAGAGAAAGGGAGAGAGAATCCCAAGCAGGCTCCGTGTTGTCAGTGCAGAGCTCAAGGCAGGGCTCGATCCCACAAACTGTGAGATCATGGCCTGAGCCAAAATCAAGAGTCGGTTGCCTAACCGACTGAGCCCCCAAAATGACAATTTCTACACTAAAAGGTGATGACAAGACTTCCGTATCATAACATACGTAAAACATCTTGAACATCCATAAGCGGGATGGCCTCTGCTTATTGCCAGGTGAATCTTGGACCAAAGAGGGTCAGAGGGGTTCTAGCTCCAGCACTGCCCTCTATCTGCTGTATAATCTCGGGCAAATTGCTGTACCTCTCTGAGCATCACCTACAAAATGGGAACTCCTAGAGGTCTTGGAGAGCCCAAGAGAGAAAATAGGTGCTACATTAAGTCCTAATAAGTTAGTTTGTTTCCCCCTGCCTCTCACTTCGCCATGTCCCACCCCTCCTACAACTCCAAAGTACAGAAGTCTTCCCAGAGGCCTGGGAAGCCGACCCAGGACAAGTGGGCATGCCTTGATGTGATGTCTGCAGTCTGGGTGGCACAAGCCAGCCCTCAGATCGATTGTGGGTATCTCAAACAGTCTTGCCTCACTGTTACCCCTGGTCCGTCCCTGTCCTCCCAACTGTGAGCAGAGAAATGTCTGGCATGTCTGGGTGCAGATCTCAGGCCTGTTTGCTTGAGCTAAAGCGAGCCATCTGGTCCTCCCTGGCCCTCTGAGCCACTGAGGCCTGTCTATGCCAGGTCACCTCAGGGAACCTCGGGGCAGAATCCTCATAGCCCATACTGGGTGAGGTGTGGCCACACAGAGGCGGACGTCATCCACACAGCCTGTTTCTTGGTTGGTCCAGCCCCTCCACCTGTGCCTAGCAAACACTGGGCACACACTACCCCATGTAGGCACAGCACTCCCCACTCGGCAGAATCTCTCGCCCCATCCACTTCTCACAGCACCCCAAGGGGGCAGCCTGGGGGATGACACCCCCCACACACACTTTGTACAGAGGAGGACACAGGCACAGCTCTGGTACCCGGATGCTCGGTCTCCTCCCGACACCATCTTCCCGCAGACCTGGCCTCTCCTTCCCGGGTCTCCTCTCTGCCAGGCTGGGGGCTGTCAACACTCAGCCTGTCCTGAGCCCACTCTGCCCTTCTCCTTGCCCAGATTTCTTCCTTCCCCTCTGAGCCAGTTTGCGGTTTCACAACAGGAAGGATTATATGATGTATGCAAGAAAATACCCCGCACGGTACGAGGTATGCAGTGGGCACTCAAGCAGTGTGGCTGCGTTCTGGGTCTTTTCCCTGGGTTCCTGCTCCAGCCAAGAAGTGGACAATGTAGGCCCAGCCTTTCCCTGGGGAGCTCAGCTCTGACAGTTCCTGAGCAACCCTATGCTGTGGCTGAGGGAGGGGAGCTCTGTGCCCCTGCTGCCCGAGGACCTGGGCCACTCAGGGTGTCAGTCTGTCCAGTTCTGGAGTCAATAAGCCTCCGCCTCCCCAGCCGGTGGTGAGAGGAGGTACTACAAGGGACAGCCCAGTGAGGACGCTCCCAGATGAGGCCCAGACTGCCAAGGAGGGCAGAGGACAGATAGGAAGAGGTCTGGAGATCCTTGGTGGGCCAGGGGCGGCTGGAGAGAGTGATGTGCACAGAGTGGCCAGCCGCAGCGTGCAGGCCGGGAGACCAGGAGGCAGGAGGCAGCGGATTCCACTCCTGAGGAGGGCAATGCGGTCATCTGGTAATTAGTGGTAATGACCGTTTCTAACTAAGTCCCCCTCGGGGAGGTAATCAAGGATTATGGTGGGAGGCGGGGGAGTTGCCCGTCTGGACATCTCCTCCGGCTTGCCTCGCTGCAGCAGACCCCTAATTGAAAACATTTTGGTATATCTGGGGATGAGGATATGGGGGGAGAGGGTGGAAGAGAGGACAGGAGGGAACAGAGTTCACAAGCAAGGCCTGTGCCAAGGTGCCACTGCAGTGGCCGATGTCTCTCCCATCTGGGAGTCGAGGGTCCTCCTGGGAGTGGTTGGGGGGGGCAGAGACCTGGGTTTCAGCTCCAGCTCAGTTGCTGCACCCAACCTTGGGTAAGTCACTGGCCCTTGCTGGGCCCCCGTATCCTCATCTCATTGTGCAAGTGGGGACACGGAGGCCCAGAGACGGGCAGGGCTTGCCCAGACATGTCCACAGCCAATCAGGCAGAGCCAAGCTAGAACCCAGGCCTCCCAGATCCCAGGACACCTCTCATTCCCATTTTTGAGATGAGGAAACTGAGACTCAGAGAGGCCGAAGCGATTGATATGCCTGAGGCGTGGCTCGAGGCTAGCGAACTGGCAAGGCTCAGGCTGAGTCCCAGGTCCCCAACAGGTGGACATTCTGGGCCACCGAGCCACATCGGGTTACAGTTCTTAGGTCAGAGACCCCTTTCATCTTCGGTCCCCTTTCCAAAGCCCAGGGTACCAGGACCCCCAGGGACAACCCCAGGACAGCTGAGTCTCCTGCGTGAGTCACTCCACAGTACACTTCCCTATTCCCAACTGTCCTGGGGCTCCCTGAGACCAAGAAGCCACAGAGCCAGACAGCCTCACTCCACATCCTGCCTCTGCTGCTGTGACACCCTGTGAGTTAGAGACCCCGTGCCTCCATTTCTTTTTCTGTTTAATGGGGGTGATAGCAGAACCCACCTCCTATGGTTCATTGTTTCAAATGAACAATATCCATAAAGCACTTAGAACAGTGCTTGGCCACACACACACACACACACACACACACACACACACACTGCTTAACCTCCACTCCTGCCTCCCCCTGTATCTTCAGCTCCAGCAAGAGTTTAACCACTAACTAGGGGTTTGGCTGAATGGAGCTCATCTGCCCAGGGTTCTGGTCCCACAGCCACCATTAACTAGCTGCGTGATCTTGGGCCAGTTACTGAACCTCTCTGTACCTTAGATTCCTCATTTGTAAAATGGTAGCGATAAGAATACCACCTATTTCGTGGGAGTATTCTCAAAATTAAGTGACTAAAGCTCCTGGAACAGAGACGGGATTTACTAGTAGGCTCCAATAATTCTTGGTTTCTCTGTTTCCCCACATGCACCGTCCTGCCTCTCTGCTTTTGTCCCTGCTCTTTCCTCCTGCCTAGATGCTTGCTCTGCACTCCATCCTTGGCCATCAAAATCCTACCTATCCTTTGAAGCCCAGCCCAAAGCCACCTTCCTTAGATGGGCCTAACCGCTCCTCCCCTGGGCCCCCACACTCCCTTTCCCAGGACACAGCCCGAAGTCCACTTTGTATTTGTACATGTCCATTTCCCCCAAGAGGCTAGGAGCTCCCGTAAGGCAGACACCCAGTTGTATCCATTTTCGTGGCAGCCGGGGCTGTGCAGTGGGAACGGCATGGATGTTGGGCTTAGCCAGCCATCTATTCCAGGCCCCACGTGGCCACCTGCCAGCGTGGGGGCTTGTGCAAGTCACACATTGTCAGGGCCTCAGCATTCCCACTGTGACGCAGGAATGCCAGCCGTGTCCCCCACAACGCTCCAGAGGCAAGCCTGGTTCTTGGCTTCTGCCGCTCCTAGTGCTCTTTGGCAAATCCTTCCATGCCCCGGACCTCAGCTGCCCTATCTGTAAAATGGTGTGGCAGGTGAGGAGGGTGGGGACTCTCTGATCAGAGGGTCCCGCCAACTGGCGCCGTGCCAGGTACTGGCAGTAGAAGGTGGCTGACGCCTCACACAACTAATCAGAAGCAGCAGCGAAGAGCCGCTAAGCCTACGCTTCTCCTTGCCAACAAGAGATGCCAGAAGATGGGGTTACCCTCCTGGATCACCAATTAATCGATAACTCAGCCCCGGGGCGGGGGGGGGGGCGGCAGCGCCAGTGACCTCAGGACTGTTTGCTGGCGGCCCAGCCACTATCGCCCTGTCTTGCAGCTAATCCACGAAACTTCCCCATAGCCCCTCCCCAGCCCCCATAATCTGTCCCTGCCTCTCTTATCTGCATGGCTCGCTCCCCACCCCCGTCTCCAGACCTGTCCTGCCCTGGATGTCCGCACCACGCAGGGAGTCCCTCCACCCAAAGTGCCCTCCTCCCCACCGCCCTCACCCACCAAACTCCCAGAAACTCCTCAAGCCAGACCCAGGCTCACCACTGCCGAAAAATCATCCCAGGGTCCCAAGTATGTGCCCCCCACCAGGTGGTCTCCCCTCCTCTGGGTCCCCACAACACCACCTTGGTCACTCCTAGGGCACTTGGAGTTATTTACGGCCTGGGCTTATCTCTTCCAGCCCAGAGGGCAGCTCCTCCAGGAAGGGGCTGGGTTTTACTCCTCTCCACCCCCCCCCCCCACCCTGCACCGCCCACAGCTCTGCACAGAGCAGGCACTCCCTTCTACTGGATGGAAGAGAGCCTCCCTCTCCCACCCACCCAGCCATTAATAATTTCTATCTAAAGGAATACCCTTCACATGTGCAGAGCATCTGACAGTTTACAAAGTTCTTTCATGAGCCGCTTCTCATCTGATCTGAGTGAGGTAGAGGCTCTCCCCCTCCTTCTACAGAGGACACTGAGGCTCCCAGAAGTTGAGTGACACTTCCCCCAAGGTCACCCAGGTGGAGGGGTCAGTACTGTTTGAGAATCTTCAGCAAGGGTCAGGAGACTAACAAGGAAACACGATATTGAACAGGCCCCCGTGCGGGCCACAGACCCTCTTGACTCGGGCCCTTGACCACGCTTTTTCCATCTGCCCCTGTGGAGGCCTTGCACAACCCTCAGCTGCACAGGACAAGGCAATTCTGTCGTTCTCCACGCCCTGTCTCGCTCCTGCCTCATAACCCTCCGGGAGGTAAGGACAATATTTTACAGAGTAGAAAAAGAAGGCTTAAGAAGAGTGACTTGCCCACGACCCCCAAACCAACTTCGGCTCCCGGGTCTTGGGCACGCTCACCCGATCCCCGGCGGGGGGGGGGGGGGCGCTGAACGTTAGCCGCCACCCCCAGCCGCCGGTCCCAGAGCCCGGCTGCATAGACGCGGGGTCCCTACTTACAGCCATTTGATGCCGTAGCACACGCCGGTCTGGAGCGCCAGGGCGAAGAGCAGCGCCTCGCAGACTCGCGGCCGCGCCCTCATGGTCGCGCGGCACGCGCGCTCGGGGGTCGCACCCTCGAGGAGCTGCACCGAAGTCCCGCCGCGGGCACGGCCACCGCCGATCTTCCAGCGAGCACGCCGCCTGCAGTCGGGGAGAGCGGAGGCGGCGGGTTAAGGCGGAGCGCAGGGCGGGGGCTGCGGGTGGGGGGGGGGGCGTTTTATTCAAATTACAAAGGAGGGGTCGGACCCGGGAGGCCGAGCGCGCGGCGGGCGTCGCCTCCCGCCCCGCACAGCCCGGGACGCGGCCGGCGTCTGGCTCAAATTAGGTGTCGCCCGAGCGCGGCCGAGGGCGTGTCCATCTAGCGCGGCTCCCGGGCTGGGACCCGGGCTGCGGACTGGCAGGGAAGCTGGCGACCGGACCAGAGACGGCGAGAGGGAGGAAGCCGGTCAGAGACCGAGGCTGAAAGACACTGAGGCAGAGGGAGCCCCGGGGCACACTGACCAGGAGGGACCGAAAGGAGAGGAGGAAGGGAGTCACGGCGGAGGCCGAGTGCGCGCAAGAGGGCAGATCTGTCAGGCCCAGGATCTGCGTTATCTCCAAATATTAATTACTAGTTAGTAGGGGCTTGGCAATTCTCCTTTCCCGCTGAGTTTTCTCCCCTGTAAACTAGGGACACAATTGTGATTCAGACACAATTCGCCTTTATAAAGTTCACCTAACATGATCGCATTTGCTCCTCCCAGCAGCCCTGCGAGACAGGTGTCCTCGCTGCCCCCATCTCACAGATGAGGAATCTGCGGCCCGGGGATGTGGAAACGGCCTTGTTCACCCAGTCAGCGGCAGGTCCGTGCCCCGTGTGCTATTCCTACGTCTACCCAGATGTCCCGTGAGCTCGCGAATGGTCAGAAGACTAGGAAATGGGGGGGGGTTACTGTGGGTATCAGTGAAGGGGGGGATGAGAAATGAAATGGCAGAGGTCTTTGTACAGTGGTTCCCGAGTTTCCAAGTCCCCGTCTAGCGGCCCCCTTTTGGAGTGCCAGGCGGTGCCCAGGCCCAAGCCAACGCGGGACAGCCTGGCCAACGCTAAGCAGTAGAGCGCACTGGGCCGGCGCGATGCCGCCTCTGGCCACCAGGGGGCGACCTAGCGCCGCGGAGCAACTGTTACCCCGCCCGCAGGTCTCAGGGCTGCTCCTCGGGGCTTTTTTCTTTTTCTTCTCCATCTTTTTTTTTTTTTTTTTTTTTTTTTTTGGTCGGTCTTCCCTCTCTTCGTCCTCACCTCATTAACTCCCTTCCCAGCTTCTCCCAAATTTACCAACACCTGGCATTCTCTCGGAGACAAAAGCAGCCCCAGCCCCTCTCCCCTGGAGAGGAACAAAGACAAAGAGATTCCTTTCTAAAGGGCTTGGGGAGTTGGAAAAAGAAGGCACCCGCCTTACAGGGGGGCGCTTGAGAAGGAAGGGGACGTTCTCATCTGGCTGTGTGAGCTTGGGCGAGCCCTCCACCATCCCCAGGCTCAGTTTCCCTTCATAAAACAAGGGACTGAACTTGACCGTGCGTCTCCTGAAGCCTTTCAAGCCTCGCAGGAGCTTGGGGGTCTTTAAGTTCCCCTCTGCCTGAGTTTACACTGTTATGAATACCTGTATAGTGTGTGCGTCTACGTGTGTGCCTTAAGCACACGCAAGATTTGAAACCGCACTGTTTCCTGGAGCCTTGAGGCATAACGCAGAAGTAAGCAGGGAGAAAACCCTGAATTACGTGTCTTTTTCCTCCTTCGCAGTGTCCCGCTAGGCGCCTAACTCGGAGGCGCTCACTACAAACGTGCCGAGTCCAAGGCTAGCGGTCTCAGCGGGGTTCTCAGTGTAACTGAGCCCCCTCCTCCCACCCAGCCTGCATCCAAACCCTTTGTCTTACTGACCATGAAAGTTTACCACACTCTTGAGAATGAGAAGTATATAGGCTGGATATGGGGGGAAAGATGAAAACTCCAGTCACTGTCTCTTTTTTTCCCCCCACCCCGTCCCGAAGTGTGGACTCTCCCCCCGCCCCCACCAGGCACCCAGCATTCCAGAGTGGGGAGGAGGAAGGGGCTGCACGCGAACAGAGGAGAGTGCAGACTCACAGCGGGAGATCCATGTCCAGCTCAACTCTCCCAAAGAGGAGGGGCCGCCCCGGTCACAGCAAACGGGGACCCAGGCCTACAGTTACTCCAGGCTCCTTCTGAGAGTCCCCGGTGGTCCCGGCCTTCTCCCTCCACTGCCCCAATACGTTGGTGGGAGAGGCAGCGCCTGGCCTGGCCTCTGAGTCCTGACGGATTATAACTGTCCCTTGTAACAACGTCCGGGACAGAGGCGCCTGCCGCTAGGTCACCCTCAGCCTGCACCCCGAGGGTCAGGGCACACTCGCCTCGCGGAGCCCACTGCCCGCCAGGGGGCGCTACGCCGGGGCTCGAGGTGGGATCCGCTGCTGCCTCCCGCGCAGTGGGACTTTCGGCAAGTCCCCTTTTCTTCCTGGGCCCCGGTGTCCCCGTCTAGGGATGGGACGAGGCGTAGAGTAAGTACCCTCTCAGTGCTGGTTGTTCTGTAAGACATCCACTTGTCGCGGTCAGCCCGGAACTGCTCGACCCCTTGCTTCAGGCCCAGAGCGGAGCCTCCCTTGGGACCTGGAGCTTAGTGGGCCCGCGTCAAAGCGCAGTGTCTTGGGAGAGACAGACAGGCTGTCCCTTCCTCCCCGCGCTGGCGTTAAGGGCCAAGCTCTCCCGTTAGCAGAGGGCGAGAGAAGTGGTCTCCCGGGCTGTGCACCGTGAGCTCAGTAGCCACAGTCAGGTTCCAACAGGTGGTTATAGGGCCTGAGCTCTGGAAGTCCTTGCAAACGCCGCTCCCAGGGCGGCCGCCCCTCTGAGCCAAGCCAGCTGGGCCACGCCGAGCTTCCCTTACCGGGATGAGCCCGCACTGGACCGGGAGCGGGCTGGGCGCTCCGGGCCGAGTGTCTACGCCGCGCGTCAGGTCGGCGCGGGCCGGGCCTGAAGCCTCGGGCTGCGCAGCTGGCAGAGCCGACCTTGCGAGCCGGTGACGCCAAGCGACCGCTTCAAGGTTACCTGCGACGCGGAGCTAGGCCGGGCCTGCAACCCGGGTTTGACCCCAGCCGCGCGAGTCTTGCGAAATCTGTCTGCTCGGCTGCGGACGATGCGCCGAGTTACCCGCGAGACTGGTTATTTTGGAAGTGGGAAGGGTGGGGTGGGAGTACTCCGGGCACCTCCCACCACCCCTCTGGAGCCAGACCCTGAGAGCCTAAGGATCCTGTGGTCATGGAGGCACCTCAGCACCAGAAGGTGGGAGTTGTGGTGCCCGTGCGCGAGCTCAGCCAGATGTCCGAGGCGGCTCCAGATGTGCCTCCGGTCCTGGGACAGGACTCTCCTCCTCCCCCGCCCTACCCCCCCCCCTCCCCCAGCCTGGAGCTCAGGTCTGTAAACAAAGTCCTGGTTCTCTCCTCTCCCGTGCCGCTTCTGGGAGTCGGTCTCCAGGCTAGGCGTCCGCCCCCACTCCCCAATTTGGTACGAGCCGCGGTAGTCGTCTGCCTTTGGCCACCCTCTCCCGCCCCGCCACACACGCCCTGTGCCCTGCCTCACTATCCAAGTCTCCCACCCCCGGGATGGCTCGGGCATGACCTCATTCGCGCTCCGACTGGGAGGGAGAGGGTCTAATCCGGGGAACGGGGCCGGGGAGGCTGGCAGCGGCCCGCACGATCGGAACAACCCACCTCCAGCATACAGGCCGGGAAAGCCAGCGCCCCCAGGCCCCTGCGGGGCTGCGCTGCTCCCAGGGATTCCTCGGAGAACCGCAGAGGGGAGGTGTGGAGGAGGCCTCGATGTGCTTACCCGGGAGTCGGTGCCCTACGGGGTCGCGCCGTCCCCCTCGGACTCAAACGCCCCCGCCCTAGCAGGTCCCCGCTGAGCACCCGCGCGCCGCCGGCGGCCGCTGCTCACCTCCTGGGGCGCTCGCCGGGCGCGCACCGAGTGCCCTGCCGCCCGGGCCGGCCGGGGAGCGGCGAGCACTGCCCCCAGCGGACCCGAGCGCTCTCCGGGCTGGGCAGGCGGCGAGGGCGCCCTCTTCCCGGAGCGGCCGCAGCAGGACGCCCGAGATCCCCGCGAACGGCGGCTGGCTCGGGTCCCGCGAGGACTGTAGCACGGACTCGGGCTGCTGGGGGCTGCGCTGGGCTCTCGGGGCCTGCGCTCGCCCGCTCGCCGGAGCTCTCCTTCTCGAGCCGCACGGTCTCCGGCGCGGTCCGCCCCAACTGCTTTATAAGGCGCGGGCAGTAGCTTTGATCCGCCCACGTCAGCGCGCCGAAACCCCACAGGGTGGCTCCCGCCGCGCGCGGGGGGCGGGGGCGGGGTCCCCGCGGACGCCACGGACCCGCGGCGCCAGCGGCGCAGAGGACTTCGCACCCTGTCGAGTTACAAAGGGGGGGGACTTACTAACTGTAGCCGGTGTTAATAAGCGTGCCTGCTGCGAGCCTACGGCGGACCTGCGGCGCGTGGGGCCCAGGTAGGACAGGTTTCTAACCCTCGCAGCCAGCCGAGCGAGGCACCTCAACCAGTCTGGTTTGACAGAGGAGGAAGCCACTGCTCAAGGAGAAGTCCCACTTAGGTCTCGGCCGGGAGCCTGGCGGACATCACTGGGGGGTTTTGCAGCTCGGGTGCTTTAGGCGACCCAGTACGTCCCAGCTCCGGAGAGCTGCGTTGGCGTCCCAGTAAGTCCTTTGAGGGGGTTATTTCTCGAGTCTTCTGATTCCACTTCTGGAAAAGGGATCAGCCATTCTGAGCTCTCCGCGGAGAAAGGAAGCGAGGGCGCCCTGCTCTGTGAAGCGCGCTGTAAACGTTGGGCACCAGAAAGCAGGCGTTCCAGCCTCTGGGATGACTGTTGGGGAGTTTTCTGGACACCTTGCCTCCTGTCCCCACGGAGCTACCGGCTGAGAACTGGGGTTTAGAAACTAGAAAGAACTACAGAGTTTGCTCCCTGCCCAACATAGACCTGGGCTGCGGCTCCGGTTGTGTTTCTGAGGCAACTGCCCCAAGACTGGTGAGGTGAGTGTGTCCATCCCTCTCCCCACACACACCTTGGCCTTTCTGGCTGATGGTACACCCCCCCCTCCCATTTCTAACTTGCTGGGCAACTTCAGGTTGCCATGGCTTCTGTCTGCCCCCACCCGGGGGGCTCCGTCCCAAGCATAATCTCAAGGATAATCAAGTTCATTAGCAGAAGGGAAGCATAGACTTAGTGAAGAGGGGTTTGCCTCAGGTCCCTAAAACACCATTCCCCCCTTTCTTTGCAGCTGCCCATGAAGTGGCACCCATAAGCTGCCCTAGCCTGCCTGCAGGTACCTCCATATACATACACACCTCTGGGCCCACGGAGCCCACTGCAGGTTCTCGGCCATACAGAATACCCCCTGCACGTGGACAGCCAGTCCCCCTTGCACACAGGGCTGGGACACATCACCCCACAAATGGTCAGAACACACTCAGGAGATACTTGCACCCACCATAGGCCCACACACATTCAGGAGCACACACAAGTGACATGGCCATATCCATCTGCAAGATGAGGCCAAACCCTGTGCCCCCACCAAGTTCATGCACAGAGATGTGCTTCCATGCACTCCTGCATAGAGTCATAGGCATGTCCTTGTGAACACGTGCTGGAACACCCAGCCTCCTCTCCTAGAGCATCAGGGTCAGTAAAAACTGTGGGAGACTAGGGGTTATAAAAGCTGCAGGAAGGTGGTGGGGCTTTGGGTGGGGTGTCTAGAAAGGGCAGGGGAGGGTCAAGGCTGCTCCACCTAAGAGGCTGGAGACAGAGACATCCAGGGGTCAAGAGTGACCTTAGCTCTTCCACGGCAAGGCACTCTGGCCACCACAGTGGGAGCCATTCCAGGTGGCCTGGGTCCAATTGGATGCACCCACCTCTGGGTCTAACTTTCTGCTTCGAGAGAGACTGAATGAGTTGCCTGCAAACATTTGCATAAGTAGCACTTCATCCAGAAATCTCCTTCTGGCTCCCGACTAGAGTAGAAACAGAAAACCCTTTGGAGTCATACTGACTTGGGCTCCAATATTGATTTTGCCCAATTTCACTTTTAGCAGTATCACACTGCTTGAGCAAATTGCTTAAACTCTCGCGTGTTAGTTTCCTCATCCATAAACGGGTATAATGCAATCCCATCAAATCTTCTATATTCTCCAAGATGGGATTAGTATCCCCCTTTCATAGATATGGAAGCTGAGGCTCAAAAGTGTGGGGCTGGCAAGTGTCAGGGCTGCTCTCTGAACCCAGATCTTTCTGGCTCTGTGTGCACTATAGTTTATGGCCCCCATTAAATCAGATGGGAGGATAGTGACTTTCCACTGTGAGAGGAGTTGAGGGAAGCCAGGAGAAGATCCCAGAATTCCTGAAGCCCAGCCCTGAGCCCTCCTGTCTCCTCCCTGATACTCAGCTCTGTCTTTGTGAATTAAGACCCAGGCATTAGCTAAGGGCTGAAAACCCTGCCCTGGGAGGTGAGTGAAAGCATGAAGTGGTGACAAAACCCTGGATTCTGAGTCAAGGGAGCCTGGGGCAGGGTCAGCCCCTCCCTGGACACCAGGCTCCCCATTTGTATAAGCTGAATAGTTGATCACCTCAGACATTTTGGGATTCTCAGAGACACTTGTGAGAAAAAAACATTTTTCATCTTTAGGACAAAACGACCTTCCCCTTCCCTTTTTCTCCTCCTTCCTTCTGTCCAGGGGCTCCTCAAGGGCTGCTGTGTGTCAAGGCTGTGCTGGCCAGCTGGACTGCAAGCTCCCCTTCAGGGGGACAGGGGGGAGGCTCTAATCTAGGCTGGGCGGGCATGCTCTTGGCTGCTGCCGCTGTAGATGTTAATATATTTTCCTTCTCCTCAATTACCCCCGGTGATTCTGGTTATCTGATCGCCCAGACGTGCTGGGGGCTTCCTGTCCGCCGGCTTCTCAGCCCCTGCCTGACTGCCATTGGTTAGGGGCACACACCTTTCCATCCCCCACTCCTGCACACAGCCTATTCAGGGGGGCACCCAGACTGAAAGGACGTGGAGGTGGGAGAGTTCCAGTTCAGTTCATTGTGCTGGCCTCTATGGATCCCTCCACCCATCTCAGCTTCCCTCCCTTAGGGCCAAGGCCTTGGGGTGAATCAGCTATTTCCGGGAACCCTGGATGGGGAGACAGGTGACCTGGGTGTAGGTCTTAGCCCTGTCAGTAGTTTGCTATGTGATAGCAGATAATCGTTCTGCCCTTTCTGAGCCCTAGTCACCCCATCTGCGAGGGGTGGGTTGAACTAGGTAACCCCCCAAGCACATTTGCAGCTCCAGAAACCAAGTCTAGGGTTCTTTTCACTCTTAACTTGCAGCACAGGATAAACCACGAGCACAGTGGACACTATGAGACCAAAGGGTCCTGTTTCCAGCATTAGGGCGAATTTTATTTATTTTTTTAAGTTTATTTATTTTGAGAGAGAGAGAGCACACGCAAGTTGGGGAGGGGCATAGAGAGAGGGAGAGAGAGAGAGAATCCCAATCAGGTTCTTTGTACTGTCAGGGTGGAGCCAGATACGGGTCTCAAACTCACCAATGGAGAGATCATGAGCTGAGCCAAAGTTGGACGCTTAACCGACTGAGCCACCCAGATGCCCCAATACTAGAGCGCATTTTAGAAAGGCCTTCCCAGGAAGGCAGGTGAACAAGGGTCTGCGCAGAGGAACCCAGCCCAGCTGGCCTCTGACCCAGGGGCTGGGATGCCCCCTGAGGCCACATCTTCCAGACAAACAGGGAGGGTGATCAAACAGCAGCAGGCATATCATCAGAATACCTGGGTCTGGCTCTCAGGTTCCCCCTCCCTTCACTTACCTGCTTCGTGACCCTGGTCAAGTCTCTCAGCCTCTGTGATCCTTGGTTTCATCATCTGCAAAATGGGAGCACCTTTAAACCCCTCTCTTCGAATTTACTGGCAGGTAACGTTGCAGGAAAGAAGTATTATCAGTTGACCAAGCACCCGCTGTGTGCTAAGCAGTTTCGGTGCCTGTGGGCGAGGCCAGCATTGCTCTGCTCTTACACTGACCCCAGCCCTGTCTGGTAAGTCTTGCAAGATCTTGCAGTCAGTGAGTGGTGGCCGCGAACCGAAGGCTGTGGCTGCCTTGGCCTATGGCCAAGCCTCTGCCAGTTGCCTGGGAGGGAGTTCTGTCCTCCTCTTCTTCAGTTACCTCCAGGGAGCGATTGCTATTTTACAAGCCTCAGGGAGCAGGCTTGGGGTGGGGGGGGGGGGGGGCAAGGACAGCCGAGAAGTTTCTTTCCTGGGTGCACGTAATAAAATGCCACCGGTCAGGTCTACTGAGGGCGTCGCTTCTGAAAGGCCGCTTTCAACTCTCGATTGTTTAGTTGTGGTGGTGACTGGTTAGGAGACAATGTTTGTGTTTCTCAGGCCTCTTTCAACTCCAGGAGAGAAACCCAACCCCAGCTAGCTTAAACAGAAGAAAAACCGATTGGCTCAGGCAGCTGGAGGAGAAACTGGGGTCGCTGGTGACCTGAAGGGAAAGCTGTATTCCCCAGGGTCTGGGGGCTGGTGCTGGGTGCTGGCAGCCTTGGGGAGTGCTGTCTGAAACTCATTTGTGCTTCTTGTCGCTCTCTTTGAGCCCACATGGGCCTCATGTCCCTCCCACCCCCGCCCGCCCCCCCGTTATGTAGCGGCCAATAGCCAAAGCTTGGAATAGTGAGAAGCAGTGAGCCACTGGGACAGTTTCTTCTATGGTTGGGCTTCCGCTTCTCTGATATGGTACAATTCACTGTTTCTGCACCTGGGTCTCACCTTGCACACACACAAGGCCAGAGATCACCACACTCAGTGCCCCCATGGCACACAGAGAGAAATTGAGTCTGAGAGAGGAGACAATTGGTTTCACATCACTCAGTATGTGGTGCAGGAGACAAGGGACATCAGGGCTCCTGACATCCAGCCCATAAGCCACGTAGTCATTTGTCGCTGGTCTGAAGTCTTTCTGGGAAGGGCAGCGAGGTAGCTTTTTTTTTTTTTAATTTTTTTTAACGTTTATTTATTTTTGAGACAGAGAGACAGAGCATGAACGGGGGAGGGGCAGAGAGAGAGGAAGACACAGAATCGGAAGCAGGCTCCAGGCTCTGAGCCATCAGCCCAGAGCCCGACGTGGGGCTCAAACTCTCGGACCGTGAGATCGTGACCTGAGCTGAAGTCGGACGCTTAACCGACTGAGCCACCCAGGCGCCCCATGAGGTAGCTTTTTAATGGCACCAATTCCTTTCATCCCAGGACACACACACCGCTTTGAAATGTGACTCCATCCAGAGGTGAAATTTATTTCACCACCCCTTGGTCTGGGCTGGCCTCATGGCTCGCTTGGACCAATGCATGTGCTGGAAGTGAAGCTGTGCATGTTCCGGAGCCCAGACACCGGGGGCCTTTGCTACCTCTGCACCCACCCCCTTGGGGCCCAGCCCAGCTGCACATCAGAAGCCCAGGCTGCACTGCTAAATGATACGGGCTACTGCAGAGGGCGGCCCTGAGGCCACGTGGAGAGAGGCCCAGCTGGCCCCACCATCCCAGCAGAACCCAGGCCTGGCTGACCCACCAGTGAAGTGAGTGCGGCCGTGTGACAGCAGCCGCAGCCCAGCTGGCCCACAGAATCAGGGGGATCCATCAGTTGTTCCTTTCAGCCACTAAAAATCGACATGGTTTGTTACCTGGCAAGAGACGCCTGAAGCAACTAGGCTTCAACAGTGAAAAAGCTAAAAATACGCATTTGTCTAAGGTCATTTCAGAACGGCGGAGTCGGGCCATCCACCCTGTCATATCTCTGAAGTTCTGGCTGCTGGAGCAGAAATGTCTCCACGGCGCGGGGAGCATCATGTGGTTAGCGACTGGCTCTATCTCGCCCACGCTGCCTCCCCGGGGGCTCCATGAAGGCCCCGAACAGTGGGTGCTCCAAAGTTGCCAGGTGAGTGAGTGAATGTCCTCACCTGGCCTCTGCATACAAACCCCCAGGGAAGGGAGCTCCCTGCCTCCAGGACAACCTCTTCCTGGAAGAAGGTTCTCCTCCATCTAGAGCACAGACCTATGACCCC
Source organism: Panthera pardus (assembly GCF_024362965.1). Classification (NCBI taxonomy): domain Eukaryota; kingdom Metazoa; phylum Chordata; class Mammalia; order Carnivora; family Felidae; genus Panthera; species Panthera pardus. The sequence continues at coordinate 59,485,796 of NW_026526677.1, forward strand.
TCTGGTGGCCCTGCTTCTACCTGCATCCCCTATTCTATGTGACATCCTTAGGTATATCACAGTGGCTCCTGGCATTTGCAAAACAGCACAACCTCCCTTAATAGCAAGTATTTCCATGTGCACAGAATGCCGGCCACCTCGTAACCATAAGGAAGTGTTTCCACCAGGGCCCCAAACAAGCACGCGTTCTGGGATCGCACAGTTTAGGGTATAACCCCAATCCCACCTCTGTACGGCCCTGGATAAGACACTTCCTGTCTCTGAGCCTCAGTTATCTCATCTGGAAAATAGGAGTGGTGAAATTTACCGCCTAGGGTTACAGTGGGGCTTAAAGAGATGATATATGTAAAATGCTCTGCACGTAATCGGTCCTTGATAAAGGTTAGTTCCTTTTCTGCCAGGTACATAAACAGTTCCAGATGGAGAGCTCATTTGTACTTAGCGTTCATGTCTGTATAAATAATGTGCAGGTGGGGGAGGAATTGTCAGGTGGCCGGGGTGGGGGAGGGCATTCCCAGCAGTGGGAGCAGCTTAAGCAAAGACAAGAGGGAGAAGTTTGGTTTCAGGGAAGGGTGAGTCAGGGGCTCGGTGCTGCTGGCATCTAGGGCAGCAGGAAGGACAGTGACTGGGGAAGACAGGCCCATGCCCTGAGTGCTGGGCTAAGCAGCGTGGGCTTTGCCAAGGGCAGGGCAGCCTGGAGGAGGTCTGAAGCAGGGGGGGATGAGATCGGGTGTGGGATTCAAGACCAGGCGGATCTTGGCGGGGGGGGGGGGGGGGGTGGAATCAGGAGGAGAGGTGAGAGAGAGTTCCTGGGAGCCTGAGAGGGGAGAATTGGTGTGGGAGCAGGGATGCTTAGGCCCATCATGGGGAGAGAGAGCCTGGCCACTCAGCATGGGCACACTTGTCACGGGAAGCAGGGCCCTTGACCCTCTGGCCCGGTACCTGTACTCTGTGTCTTTAGGGCCAGGACCTGGATGCCGGGTAGACCAGAGGGGAAACTAACCCTACCCATTTATCTGGTGGGGACTCAGAGGAATCCCTTTCCAGATCTGCTCTCTCATTTTATGAACCATCCTGGCGTCCAAGCTGAGCTTTGCAGTTTTTAAGACCCGCCACAGTTACAAACTCCTCTAAGACTTGCAGCTACCTTGGGAAGGAGGGAGGCTGGGGAGAGATGATTAGCCCTATTTTTAAGATGGGGAAACCTAGGCCCAGAGAGTGCAAGTGACTTGCCCAAGACCACACAGCAAATGTATGGCAGAGCTGGGCCGGAACCTAGATCTCCTGCCTCCTGCTCCCATCCTAGCCTCTTTCCACAGCACTGAGGGCCTGGGGAAGATGTTCTCACTTACCTGCTCTGGGTGAAGAGTGAGGGGAGCCAGAGAGAGGTTGACAGCTGTCAGCAGACAACACTTAACCCAAACTGACAATTTAATTGTGAAAATGTGGACAAGGTACAGTTATATGTAAGGAAATCCAGACGGCCTGGGCCCCTGGGGAGCCTCAGCCAGCACCCCAGTTGCCAGGGAAACAGAGGATTTGAGATGATGTCACTAGACTCGGAGGCTGAGGTATGGGGGATGGGCTACCCAACCACCTCTTTGGGACCAGATGGGGCTGTGGGCCTGGCCACGGGCTGTTATCCCCATGGTTAACTCTTTCCCTTACAAATGGGGCAAAAGAGAGCTCCAGAGCAGGGTGGCGATTTACCCAGGGTCACACAGGGAGTCAGTGACTGAGCTCCCCTATTAGATGACCATGTCTATTCCTCTAGCAAACTTCAGGGCCCAGTCAGAGTCATCTGAGTCGCCACGCCCAGCACAGCACCTTGCAAAGAGCAGAGCTCAACTCAACAATGAGAGCTACTCGATCCCTTTATAGAATGGAGGGGTGGGGGGGGTAAGCCACTTCAGGAGGTGACACTTGTTAAGTCACAGTAGCCTTAGATGAGGAGGAAGCCTGAGCAGTCATCTAGAGCAGTGCTGTCTTGTTCAGCAGACACTGAGCTCAGAAAGAGCAGGTCACCAACCCAAGGTCACCAGCAGGTTGGGACAACACTTGGCTGACCCCGAGTCATGCCCAAGAGATATGACACCTTATATGATCCTTACTCAGGGAGGAGCGGTCCCTTTCATTGCCACCCTCCGAGCCCTGGGCCAGAGATCTGGGCCTTGGCAAGTCTCCATTGTCTGAAGCATTTTTCTCAGAGTCCTCAACCTCTGACCCAAGGCTGAACATCCACCAAAGGATCAATAACAATGATAACTCCCCTTAGCATTGCTCCTACTGTGTGCCTGCCTCCAGGCTGTCACTCTGTGTTCCGTATCTCAAATATTTACTCATCTATGGGCTGGGAGCCACTGTTCTCGTTTGCCATCCAGAGAACAGAGGCTGGGGTCTGGAAGTGTCACCTGCCCTCCTGCACGTAGCCAGAAGGTGAAAAGCTGGGATTTACATCTCAGGTCATTCTGCATCTAAAAACTGGCTGCCTTCTTCCTTGGCTCTTAGAGGAAGCCAAGGAAGCCTGCCCTCCCACATTGGACTCTAAGGGGAGAGGGCAGCTGGATGTTTGCCTGTCCAGCCTCCCTCCCATTCCTGATGGTAAAAGCATCTCTCCCCTGCCATCCTCCTACTTTCTGAGTTTCTAGGGAGCAGTCACAGAGACCAGTAGCCTGCTAGAAGGCCTGGCCTTCTGGAGAATTCCATCTTCCTAGCCATATTATATGACCCAACTAGACCAAACAGAGCTGTTGTCCTCAGCTTGCACAAATGGGTTCTGGGAGAAAGCAGTTAGCTCCCGTTTGGAATGAAAGCTCTAAAGGTGTGATTCCCCAGAGCTTCCAGCCTTGTGAGGAAGACAAGGAGAAGGAGGAAGGAAGAGAAGAAACAGGCAGGGGCGTAGGGGAGGTCATTTGAGTTCACAAGCACACCCTTGTCCCTCCCAGGTGTGTGGGCCCGTGGATCCGTGTTCCTTAGGCTCATTGGAATTAGATCTTTCTCTAGACTCTTGCAACAGGAGCCGTCCTATTACTTCTGCGATGTGCTATGCACACTTTAATAAAAATGTAATAAAAGATTAATAAAAGCTCTTGTCCTCCAGGAACTAAGTGTCTGGGCAGGAGGGGTGGGAGTGAATATAGTTCTGGGTTCTATACCTACTCTATTTCAGACTTGCTGGGTGATTCTTCCCCTCTCTGGGCTATAACTTCCCTACTTTCATATGGGCAGGGGTGGGGGTGGGAGGTGGATACTGGGTTAAGTGTTCTGCAAGGTCCCCTCCACTTAAAAACAAAAAGACATAATTGAGATACACACGCACCCTTTTAAAGTGTACCGTTCAATGGTTTTTAGTACATTCACAAATTTGTGCAGCCATCCCCGCTTTCTAACTTCAGAACATTTCCATCAGCCCACGAAGAAACCCCACACCTATCACTCCCCATTCCACTCAATGCCTCAGCCCATAGCAACTGCTAATTTCCTTTTTGTTGCTATAGGTTTTCCTGTTCTAGACATTTCAAGTTCATTTTCAAGTTCATCCATGTTTTAGCCTATATCAGTACTTCTTCACTTCTTCTTATAACTGGATAATATTTCACTGCATGGAATACCCTATTTTGTTTGTCCATCCGTCAGTTGGCGGACACTTGGGTTCCTTCCACTTTTTGGCTATTATAAATAACGCTGCTCTGAATGGTCATGTACAAGCTTTGTATGAAATATATGCTTTCAAGTCTCTTGCATATATACAGAGGAGTAGAATTGCTGGATTATATGGTAACTCTATATGACTTTTGGTGCGTTGCCAAATTGCTTCCCACAGTGGCTGCACCATTTTACATTTCTTCCAGCAGTGTATGAAGGTTCTAATTTCTCTACATCCTCCCCAGCACTTAGTATTTTCTGTCTTTTTTATTTTGGACATCCTAGTGGATGTGAAGTGGTATTTCATTGTGGTTGTGATTTGCATTTCCTCAGTGGCTGATGGTGTTGAGCATCTTTTCCTGTACTCGCTGGCTATTTGTATATCTCCTTTGGAGAAATGTTTATCCAAATCTTTTGCTCATCAAAAAAATTGGATTCTCTTTTTAAAAAAATTATTGTTGAGTTATAGGAGTTCTTTAATGTATACAGGATACTAGGATGTTCTATCTTTACCACATACTCTTTTGCAAATATTCTCTCCCATTATTTAGGTTGTCTTTCCACTTTCTTGATAGTGTCCCTTGAAGCGCAAAATTTTTTAAGTATTATGAAGTCCAGTTTCTATTTTTTCCTTTGGTTGCTCATGTTTTTTGTGTCGTAACTAAGAAATTATTGTCTTATCCAAGGCCACAAAGATGCACACCAACGTGTTTTTCTAAGCGCTTTCTAGCTTTAGCTCTTATTTAGATCCGTGATCCATTTTGAGTTAGTCTTTGTATATGGTGTGAGGTAGGGGATTTTGTGTGTGGGTATCCAGTTATCTCAGCACCATTTATTAAAAAGGTTATTCTTTCTCCATTGAATTGTCTTGGCTCTCCTGTCAAAAATTAACCATAGGGGGCGCCTGGGTGGCTCAGTTGGTTGAGCACCCAACTCTTGATTTCAGCTGGGGTCACGATCCCAGGGTCGTGGAATTGAGCCCTGCATCAGGCTCCATGCTGAGAGTGGAGCTTTCTTCCAATTCCCTCTCTTTCTCTCTCTCTCTCTCTCCCTATGCCCCTCTCCCCAACTCATGCTCTCTCTATATAATTAAAAAAATAATAAATTAATTGACCATAAATGTATGGGTTTATTTACATAATTACCTTTTTTTAAATGACATCCAAGCAGTAACTGACTACAGTAAGGTCCTTGTAGTCACAACTGTGTGACAGAGAGTGTGGCAGAGGGGGGAGAACAAATGAAAACTTGTGAAATCCCACGGACCAGATCCAGTATAACCCCAGGCAAACTACTTCACTTTGTCTTTTAAGAAATAGCACAATATGTTGTCCTGAACACATTCTCTCTTTTCAGTTTTTATATTTTTTTTAAGTAGGCTCCATGCCCAACATGGGGCTTGAACTCTGATCCAGCCAGGCACCCCTGAACACATTCTCGCTGTAAAAAATACCAACATCTAGGTACCCCTGAGCCTCAGTTTCCTCTTCTGTCACATCTAAGTCCCAGAGCTAGTATAAGGCTCAAAATGAGAGGGAAGGAAGCAGAAGGGGGGCTCCAGGCGGGGTTGGGGACACAAGCAATGGTTTGGAAGCTAGAAAGTGCAAGGTGTGATGGGGAGGGGGAGCAGTGAGAAGTGTGTAAGGAGTGGGGGGATGTTGAAAGGCTGCCTCTCTTGTCCTTAGGTTGGTGAAAAACCAAAAGACTCTGGTGCCTGTGTCATAGCACAGCTCAGAAGACACCTCCCATGTCCCCGTCGGGAATCCCATGGCAGAGAGTCCCAGCCAGGACATCCAGCAAGGCCTCTCGGCCACGGGGCTAGCAGCGAGCAGGCCACACGTGTCCTGACGCTGTTGGCTGCACTCAGTCTGGGTGTGGTGGGGCTGTGCGAGAGAGAGCAAGGTGGTTGGGGTCTAGCGATGGGTGGGGGGTGAGGCTTTTGTTTCTTACTTTGTGCTTAAGTGAGCAAAACCCGCAGAAGCTCAGGGAGAAGAATGTGCAAAAGGAAGGGAAAAGGAAACTACCATTTGTCAACTACCTCCTATTCCCCCGGAGGCACTCTGTGAACTTCCTCTCTGCTCACAACCACCCAGAGAAACAGGAGGATCGTCCCCATTCATAGAACCCACAACTGACTCAGAGAGAAGGATACATCTGCCCAAGATCACACAGCCAGCAGGTGACAGAGCTAGGATTTGAACCCCGTTCCATCTCTCCTAAAGCACATGCTTTTCCCTTAATGCCCTCGCTACCCTAGAGAAAAGGGAGAAAAAAAGAAAGAAGGCAAGATAGAAAGAGGCCCGGCTCAGGGAGAGTCACACAGACAGAAAAAGAAAAAACTAGAGTGGAAAGAGCATGAGGCCGCAGCCGAGGCCTGGAGCAGGTCCTCGGGGAGCAGCGGAGGGCGGGGATGGCCGGAAACTGGCTCACCGAACCTGGAGCCAAGAACCATGCTTGGCCTGAGACCTGGTGGAAAAGCTCTCACCTCAAGATAGTGAAGTGGGGAAAACTGGCGGGCCGGCGTGGGGGGAGGTGGGGGTGCAGGGTCTGCCCAGGAGGAGGGCAGCGTGGCCGGATGGCCAGGGGGCTGCCAAGCAGGGTTCTTCACACATCATCCAGCTCAAATAACCACCGTGGCTGCTCAGGCTGGCAGGCCCTTGCTCCCGGACGTGCAGAGCCGCAGGCTTGGAGGCCGCGAGGGAGGAAGCAATGACCGGGCCTTCCTGGAACACTGGTTGTTCTTTGCACAAACGCCTGAATGGGGCCCATAAGTAGGGTGGCTGTAGTTTATTCTCTGGACCGGGACAGCTGGGAGTGAGTAGGGACAACAAGCATACAGACATAGGTATATAGGGTACCCAGCCTCGAGGGTCCTGTGTAGCTGGGCCTGGCCTGTGCCTGTGGCTGGCCCCCCTGCCCCCCACCCTCTTCGTGCACACTGGCCTTCCTCTGCAGACACGTAGGGTCTTGGCATTGCCTGGAACAGCCCGCCCTATGCCATCACCACCTCTCCACACCCCTTCATTGTTTCTACTCGCCTTCAGAACTCAGCTCAAGCCACACCGGTGCCTTCAATATATCGTGTATTTTCCTCCACAGCACCGATGACAATCACAGGCATGAAAGAAATTCTTAATTATGTATTTGGTTGTTTAAAAGTCTGTCTCCCTTCCTAAGGGCAGGGCTGGGTCTGACTCACCCACTGTTGTATCCCGGACACTCTAGCCAAAGGCTCCAGTGTAACGGTGAATAAATCAACTCCCAGGGCCCCCAGTACGGCCACCTGGTTGTGTGCCATCGTGTAATTTGGGGTTCTTCCCTATACATGGAAAGGAAAGGAAGGAGCTAGTCCTAAAAAAAACAACCTCTTGGGTACAAGGCACACTTCTGATTTCTTCCACAGGCTCTGAGCTCTGTGGGGGAGAGATAGCACCCCCGGCCCTCCCCTTCCCCAGACTCTAGACTAGCTTTAGGCCCGAAGGAGGGGCCCAAGTTGGACTTAGTGATGAGCGATCGCAGTGTGAATACCATCGTGATGGATCACGAGAAGTCGGAACCAGAGGGAACTCTAGATACTGTGAGATAACGGGCTGAGTCCTGGCCCTGGGGTATTGTAGGCCCCCAAAATACTGGTGTTCCTTCTTTTAGAAATCATCTTGTCCAACCATCTTTCTTTTGTTGTTTTTTGTTTTCTTTTTAATTTATTCCTAGGTATTTTTATTTATTTATAGAGGCAGGGGATGGTGGCAGAGGGGGAGAGAGAATCTTAAGCAGCCTCCGTGCTCAGTGTGGAGCCCGACACAGGGCTCGATGCGGGGCTCAATCCCACAACTTTGGGATCATGACCTGGGCCAAAAGCAAGCGTTGGATGCTCAACGGACTAAGCCACCCAGGCACCCCATCGTTGCTGTTGTTTTTTTAAATGTGCAGTTCAGTGGATTAGGAGCGCCTGGGTGGCTCGGTTGTTTAAGCGTCTGACTTTGGCTCAGGTCATGATCTCATGGTTCGTGGGTTTGAGCCCCACATTGGGCTCTGCTGTCAGTGCAGAGCCTGCTCCGGATCCTCTGTCTGCCTCTCTTTCTGCCCCTCCCCCCGCTCATGCTCAAAACTAACTAACTCACTAACTAACTAACTAAATAAATAAAAATTTAAATGTTCAATTCAGTGGATTATAGTATGCTCACAAAGTTGTGCAACCGGGACCACTATCTAATTTGAGAACATTTTCATCACCCCAAAAAGAAACCGCCATCCCCAACTGAGGCCCAGAGAGGGTGGTCCCCTATCTAAGGTCCTATCGTCAGCCAGCAGCAGGGTCAGGCCCGGAGCCCAAGCCTCCTGACACTCAGTCTGCTTCGTTAGGCAGCATGTCTGGGTTCTCTCTGGCACCCCCAGGCATCCATCCTCTGGTGTCTGACACAGAAGAGCTGTTTAGCAAAGGCCCATTACATTGCATGTAACAGGGAAAATGAGACTGTACCATCGATAGCTATGCCTTTAACACTTCAGAGCCCTGCCTGCGCCCAGAATGGAGCTGAGGGCTCTGGGGGCACAGGAGACATACCTAGAGATCATTTCACACTTGTACGCTGCTTCCCACAAGAGTCAGTGTCTTTCCATAGCCGGGGAAGTGAACACACGGCCCATCTCCTTCTCCTCCTCCCATCTCCTTCTCAGGGCCACCTGTCCAGACCACCCTATATCAGAGTGCACCCTGCCCCTCCCTCCTGGCACTCTGATCCTCCCTCCAGGCCGGCTTTTCCTCCTCAGCGCTCACCGCCATCCATCGGCCATACTCTATCCCCCACTTCTTTCTCTGGTTACTGTCTGTCTTCGCAGACTGGAATTCAGCTCCATGAGAGCAGGGGTTTCTGTCTGCTTTGCTCGCTGCTGCACCCCAGCTCCTAAACGGTGCCCGTTTCATAGGTGTTTCAGAAATAGTGACCGAATGAACGCGTGACAAAATAAACGGTTAGCTATTATTGCATTATTCTCATCAGCGATAGCTAGGGGAGGGATTATTTTCCTTGTTTCGTAGATGCGCCTTAGTCCACTCAGGCTGCTGGAACAACATACCATAGACTGGATGGCCTAAACAGCAGACATCTACACCTCACAGTTCTGGATGCTGGGAAGTCCCAGATCAAGGTGCTGACAGATTGGTTCTTGCTGAGGGCTCACCTCCCAGCTTGCAGATGGCCACCGTCTCACAACCTATTGGTGCACACGCAGGGAGAGAGACAGAGAAAGTGAGCTCTGATGTCTCTGCCTCTTATAAAGACGCTAATCTCGTCATGGGAACCCCACCTTCATGCCCTCATCTAATTATCTACCAAAGGCCCTACCTCAAATACCATCAAACCGTAGGGGGCGGCACGGGGGAATAGGGACCCAACATCGGAATCTGGGGCAGGGGGCGTGAGCATGAACATCCGGTCCATAACAAATGGCAAGCTGAGGTCCAGAAAGGTTACCTGGGAACCAGAGGCAGACCATGACTGGCCACCCCCCTGGTCCCGTCAGGGCAGCCTGGAGAGGGGTCAAGGTGGGCATGAGGAAGCAGGGGCCAGACCTCCCAGGTTTGGCATTGTTTTTAGGACCCCAGAAAGCAGAGTCAGTCTATGAACCCAGCCTCTTCTCCTTCCCGCAATAGTTTAGCTGCTCTCACATTCCATGTCATAGCCAAAGTGGAAAAAGAAAGAAAGGAAAAAAGGCAGTGCTGTGTTTTAAAATGGCCTTAGCTCTGTGAGCTCCAACATGGAAACTGCTGTCCATGATGTCATGGGCCCCGAGGCCCTCTGGGCAACGTTACTGACACTTCATACGGTGGGCCGGGCCCAGGGTCTACACACTCCTCTTGCCAGAGCTCCGTGTGCCCACGGGCAGGCACAGGCTCCATCTACAAGCCTGGGCCAGACCCCCTGAGCCAGGACGGAGCCAGGCACTGGGCAAGCAGGGGGTACCCTGGAGTAACACCCCGGCAGAGCATCTCGCCCTGTGTTGCTCACAGGTCTCTAAGGTCCACCTCTCGCGGGATCTATGACAGCCGTGGGACACACAGAGGACAAGCACTCTGGCCTGTGTTTTTCTATGGGGGAGCAGAGCACAGAGTGGTGTGGTGCCCCGTGCACGGTCACACAGCTAGGGAGTGACGGGGAGCTGGAGCCCTGTCCTCTGACTCTAAATTCTATGGTCCACTTATACGGAGAGGGCATGGTCTTTGCCCACAACAAGCTGACCGACTGATAAAGGCCGTGGGGGAAACACTTGGTCAAGTTCAAGTCTTCATTTTACAGTGGGAGAAACTGAGAGGGCAGGGACCGGCCCAAGGTCGCTCAGTTGATCCACAGACCGGGCAGGGCTGGTTGCAGGCTCTGGGCTTCTAGCCGGGAGTATTCCCCGCTATATCCTGCATTTAAACATTTCCATTTGGGCGGAAGCTGTGCTGTTCCGGAAGAGACGCCAGGCCTTTCCAGCCTCCGGTCTGAGGCTGTCTTCCAGGATCTGCTGTCAAGGCTTATTCCTCAGGGAACAGCTGTTGGCAAAAGGAGATGAGGTATTGATTATGGCTGGGGCTGGGGGAGTGTGGCTGAGCCCCCAGGGAGAGAAAAGGGATGGGAACGGGTAATGGAAGTTTCTCGGAGAAACAAACTAAAGGTATTTTGCTTTTGCTTACTGTATTTTCTAATTTTTTTTTTTTTGCACTGAGAGAATTCATTTTTTCATATTTGAAAGTGATGAACTATTTAATTGAAAATGGTCTGGGAGGGGGGGCCTGGGTGGCTCAGTCGGTTGAGCGGCCGACTTCGGCTCAGGTCATGATCTCAAGGTCCGTGAGTTCGAGCCCCGCGTCGGGCTCTGTGCTGACAGCTCAGAGCCTGGAGCCTGCTTCAGATTCTGTGTCTCCCTCTCTCTGACCCTCCCCCGTTCATGCTCTGTCTCTCTCTGTCTCAAAAATAAATAAAAAACGTTAAAAAAAAAATTAAAAAAGAAAATGGTCTGGGAATCCAGGGTTGCCCCAGTCCTGACTGGGTGTGTGAACTTGGGTGGTCCCTGCCTCTCTCTAAGGCTTTTCTTAGAAATGCCAGTAATAAGGTTGCCCCATGAGAGGTAAATGAATCAAAAAGTCTCCCTGACTCAAGACACAGCTGTCTAGCCTGGTCATCAGCGATACTGAGCCACCCAAAGAAAGAACACAGCCACCCAGGTATGAGGTGTCCAGAGAAAAGTCAAAGTTCAGAGAAGCCCACTTTGGCCATGCTGTCCAGTAAGTCAGAGTCGCTGTCTGAGGGACATGCCCGTCCAGGTCCCCACAGAAGGCCTCTCCGGTCAGAGTGAAAACAGTTCATCGGGATTCACCAAACCCGTGTGAACCACCCTCTGTACTAGTCCTCCTCGCCCCTTTGGTCATATTCCGGGCCCAGCAGGCAACAGTTTCCCAGAGGCTCGGCTACCAGGAGGGAAGGAGACCGGGGAGGGACAAGAGCACTCCTGTCAGCGGAAAAGGAGACTCTCCCGTGTCAGTTTTAACAGTGAGGGGAGGAGGTATTGATCTTGAGCGACATGGTGAGGGCCAGTCTGTTTGACCTCTCTGGGTGCCTTGAAAAAGGCCAATGCCAGGACTGGCCAGGTGAGGGTCAGACTCTAGGCTGGTCAATCACCCAGGACCGGCCACCAGTGAAAGGGTCAAATGATTTTATTATGTGCACAGTGTTTTTAGAATAGTGCTTGGCATAAAATAAGGAGCCAATCAAAACTGCTAGATGAAAGTTAACAGCGGCCTATCTTGATGGCAGGGTGGACTCCCCCGCCTTGACCCCCGCCATCTGCCCAGTTGGAGACTCACCTCATCTCTGCCACCCATGGGCACCGAGAGGGCACCCAGCTGACTGTTCTAAAATGCAGCATCACTTTCTGGTTTTTCCCTGCCAACTCCCCTCTGCTGTCTGGGCCCAAGGGAGGAATCATTGGTTCTCCATTCCTGAGTTATCTTCCCACCCACCACCCATCACTCACCTCCTGTCAGCACTGGGCTAAACCTCAGAGGCCAGGAATTCTAGGTCAGGCTGGGACCCCACAGTGTCAGCCTGGAAGGCCCTCAGTGTGTGCCTTGATCACCCCTCCTCTAAAGTACACCTGGGGAAACTGAGGCCCAAAGAGGGAGAGGGACCCCCCCCTGCCACCCCATGCCTCCGGTTTACGCAGCCAGGGAGCTGGTGGCTGGGCTGGAGCTGGGCCCAGCCCCGGGGCTTTCTCCCGGTCTCCTCCACTCTTCAGGGGTCCCCAGAGGCCGCTTAGGAGACTATGCTCCCCCCTTTTGTAGCCACACCTCACCTAGTCTTCATTTGCTTCATCCTCTGTGGCTCTGGGATAATTCTCACCAAGCAGGGTCAGTCCCCCGGGGGGCAGGCAGCTAACGAGCTTCAGATGTCTGGGCCAAAATGCGTCACCGCAGGCGGACGCTCAGATGCTTGCACTGATTGCGGAGGCCTGGCCAATGGTGGTGGCACGCAGGGGACACTCTTCCCTTTACAAGTTACTTAACTCCCTGCCTGGATGCGGCAGGTGCCAGTGTTTCTCCCCAGAACCCCTGGCTGGGGTGGCTATTTCAAGATCTGGAAAAGGGCGGGGAGGCTGGAGGATAAATGCATTTTGAGCACTTGGGAAGTTATTTCTTCTTTCAAGTTTTTTCTGGGTCCAGAACTGGTCTTTCCACGGAGGTAGCCCCAGGGAGGGGGAAAGAGAGCGGGCAAGCCTCGTTTTGATGGCCAGCTCCGTGCATGCTCTGGGCAGGGCACAACCCTCACAGGAACCCTGCAAGGCTAAGACTGTCACCATCTACTTCACAGATGAAGAAAAGGAGGTGCAGACAGGTGAGGTGACTGGTACAAGGTCACACAGCCCCTGAGTGGCCAAACTAAGGTTCTAGCCCACGCTCTTCCCTGCAGCAAACTGGGACGTTTCCAGAAGACCAAGATAGTATATTGTGGTTTTAAAACTGCGTGAATGGTGAGGGCCCGTGGGCCGCCCTTGGGTCTTAGACACTGAGGCTGCCTTTGCGGCTAACTCATTTTTCCCTCTTGACAAGACAGCAGATTGTACGTTTCCAAAATGCGTTTCATCATCTCAGCTTCAGGTGAGGTAATAGCAACTGCCATCATCATATCCTCAGCCGTGCCTGGAACACATTCTGGGAGCCAGACCCTCTGCTGGAGACTTCCTGTTGGTTACCTGTGAGGAGCTTAGATTCCAGAGCTCTGCCACTTACTAGCTGGGGACCCTAGCCAAGTAACTTTACCTCTCTGTGCCTCCAATTCCTCCTCGGTGTTATGAGGATGCTATTCGTTCCTATTTCAGAGGGTCCTGCAATTAAATCAGTTATTATTTTTAAAGGGCTTAGAAGGATGCCTGGCACAGGGTACACACCAAGCATATGTGTTAGCAGATAATGGGCTCAGTCTTATGAGATGGGCATTGTAATTTTCCCTGAACTGCAGATGTGGAAACTGAGGTAATGCAGTACAGTGATTCTCAAACTTAGCTTGCACCAGAATCACCCAGAGAGCTCATTAAAATATTAAACTCTGGGGTGAGGGGGGAGGGGTGCCTGGGTGGCTCAGTCTGTTAAGCATCAGCCTTCTGCTCAGGCCGTGATCTCTCAGTTCATGAGTTCGAGCCCCGCATGGAGTTTTGTGCTGCCGGCCCAGAGCCTGAAGCCTGCTTTGACTTCTGTGTCTCCTCCTCCCCCACTTGTGCTCTCTCTCTCTCTCTCAAAAATAAACATTAAAAAAAAAAATACTAAGCACTGGGAAACCCTGCCGGAATTTCTGGTTCAGTAAGTCTGGGCTGGGCCTGAGAATGTGCATTTCTTGCTGCTGGTCCAGTGATGGCACTGTGAAGGCCTGTAGTACAGCGGCGTATGGTTCCAGTTCTGCCAGGGCCAGCTAGGGCCAGTGACAGAGGCAGTTCCATAAGTGACGTGGCGTGTCAGTGTGGGAGCGATTTCAGAGAACAGAAAGGGTGTTGGACCGGGAGCCCGGAGGTTCTAGTCCTGAATTTACTCCCAACTCCCTTGGAACTTGACCGAGTCATTTTCCCCCCTGCAGCCTTGGTTTTCTCCTCCGGAGCCCAGGGGGGAACGGTAAGCCTCGCTTACAGGGCTCTGAGAGGATGGAGTGGGGCCAGCTGTAACTCTGACCCCCGCAGCAGGAATGGTGAGGGTGGTGGGGCCCTGGGTGCTCACTCACCACCATCCTTCACTGCCCACCGTTTCCTCTCCTGACGCCGAGGGCTGTGGCTCATCCCCCTTACTTCTTTCTGGGAGCTGAGTCGGGAAGACGGAGGCCACACTGTCCCCCACGCCCCATGGCACTCGGCAGAGGGTAGCGTGCTTGCTGTGGCCGCAGGCTGCATAAAGGGGCCTGTGTTCCGGCCGCTCACCTCCCACTGTGCGCCCAGTGGTTTTCTATTTCAGTTGCTGTAAAAATATCACCTTTGATCTCAGCTTGTGGCTCTTAAAAAAAGAAGAAACCACCAACAGGCTGCGTTTTCATTCTCCCTGGCCCTCTCACCTCCACTCCCTACTCACCTCCCCTCTTCTCTTTTGCTCCCTACTCTGGAGCACCAGCACCCTAGCTGGACAGAGCACCTTAGCGATCAGCCTACTGCTCTGAGTGCCTCCCCCAGGTCCCCACTGGAGGGACAGGATCAATGAGGGTGTATGTGAAAGAGGCTGCCCCTTCCCCTCTGCTCCTACTGCTTAACGTCTCCAAGACTCCCTGTTTGGTGCGGTCTCCAAGACTCCCTGTTTGGTGCGGTCACCTCCAAGGCCCCCTGCTCTGGCAGAGGGACCAGAGAATCCCCTCAGAAGTGTTGTGGTTGATGCGCATTTTGTACCAATTGAGAAGGCAAACAAGCCTCGAACCTCTGACACACAGAAGGCTTTTAGCTGTTGTGGCATTTTTCTTTGGTTTCAGCCTTTAGAGAAAGAGACAAAATAACATTCCTTCAACAAACACTTCTCCCCAGGTCATCTGTGCCGGGCCCTAGGCTGACATGGCCACTGCCCTTCCCCAGGAGCCCCTCTCCATCCCCACTGGTGGAGACAAACACGTTTGCAAGGGGCAGGCAACCACGATGAACAGGGAGCACGGAAGCTGGTGGCACTGAAGGAGGCCCTGACCCAGCTCTGGTCTGCCTTGATGGGGTGGTGCTGGAACAGAAAGGGCAAAAGGCTTGGAATTTATAGGAAGCTGGGGGCATCCTTGATCGCACGGGCAGCTTTAAATGCAGCCACGGCCTGGGAAGTGAGGGAAGTGAGGGAAGTGAGGAGGGCCTGTGGAGAGGTGAGTGGGGACAAGTCAGGCCTCAGAGGGGTGAGACTGGCAGGCAAAGGGCACTGCCATTATTCCCAAGGCCATGGAGAGATCCTGCACGGGCTGAGGGCAGTATGGCTGCCCATGAAGAAGGCCTTTCTGGGAGCAGGGAAGGCCTGGGCAGAGGAGGTGAGGTCCTGTGTGTGTGTCCAGGCCACAGCCTCATTAAACAGCAACCACAGCGAGCCAGGGCCCAGCCTGAGGTCCTCCGGACCAGCCCACAGCCCTGGACGAGGCAGAGGGTGCAGGCAGTGTGGCGGCCCCTGGGCAGGGGGCTCTGGAGGCAGGCCTGACTCATCAAGGTCTCCAGGGCCCAACCCAGGGCTGGGGCAGAGCAGGCGCCAGTGAAAGTGTGCTGGGGAGTGAAAGAAGCCTTACAAATGCTTCCAGCAGACCAACTGGAGGTATTTCTTCCTGCCTGCACATCCTCAGACCTGGGAATAAGCGTGAGGCTCTGACAGGCTCCTGAAGATGCAGGGCACAGCTGTAAGAGGTTTGGGGGCCCCAGGGGGAAAGTCCCTCCTGGGCTTCAATGTCTCCGTTTTCCCATCTTGAAGTGAGGGTATGCAGGGTGGGGGGGGAGAATGACAAGCCATGCAAACTGGCCACAACCGGCCAGGCCACGGGTAGGTAGCCTGTGTGTTGGGGAACCGGCACCGGCCACTAACCTTTCACTATCCAGGGCATGTGTGCGGTTGGGAGATCCCAGCTCCTCCTCCCTCCCTCTCTCCAGCAGTGAGAGAGGGCAGATCTCGTTGTCCCCTATGTCAACAGGCGGGCAGCCCAAACACTTTGCCTCTATTTCCCAGGGGCCGAGTTACATGGTGGAGGGGCTCCAGGTAACCCCCTGTTTCTCTGGGTGGGTCTGGCATCCCTGCTCCCCACAGAGGCCTCTCAGGTTGCCTAGAAGCAAGCCGTGGCCCTTGGTCGCAGAGGCGAAGCGCGGTAAGAGGTGCCAGGCACCCCACATTCTGGAAGGCCCACCTGCAGGAACCAGAGTTGGCGAGTTCCATCCGGGTTCCGGAGCTAAACGACGGAATTCGCACATGTGACCCGGCCCTGATCGAAATTTCGGGCCACAGCCTCGCGACGTCAGGTTACCTTCCCAGAAAGCCAGACGTCCAGGAACCCCGAGACCCAGGCTGCGCCATAATGCCATGCGGCTGCTGATGGTGTCAGCCAGACCCGCGCGTTGGGGAGCCCTGCACAGGTATCGGGGACGATCCCCACGTCCGGGACCTGGCCCCGCCGCCCGGCCCGGGACGAACGGCTCTCCTGAGCTCCAGCCCCAGCTCCAGGGTCCGGCGTCAACCCGCGCTTTCGCGTCTGCAGATAGGCACACTTCCCTAATGCACAGCGGACGGGGAACGTCCCCACGTCCCGGGTCCGACCCTGCGGAGGCAGGCGGTTAGCTTGCGGCGGGCCTGAAGGCGCGCGACGGGCTGGAAGCCCAGGCTGCGCAGAGCCGGCGCCGCGGGGCCGTGCACCCTACTTAGAAAGACAAGAGGGAGGGCTGAAACGTGGTGGCTCGTTGGTCTAGGGGTATGATTCTCGCTTAGGGTGCGAGAGGTCCCGGGTTCAAATCCCGGACGAGCCCTCTTTGCCTTTTGATTCTTCTGGTTTCTATTTTTCAATTTTGAGAGATTTCCCAAGAATGGCAGTCAATGGATGAAATCGCTCATTCATTTGTAATCTGCACTTCAATCTATTCAAATTGTATTGGGTTCCATTCCAAGTCCAATAGGACTATGGATTACTACGGGTGCGGCATAGTAAAAAAGTGGAGAGGAAAAAAAAAAAAAAAAGAAAAGAGGGGCTCGTCCGGGATTTGAACCCGGGACCTCTCGGACCCAAACCGAGAATCATACCCCTAGACCAACGAGCCAGCTGCTCGGGGAGCTTTTCTTGAACTTACTAGAGTAATCCGTCGGTGTGAGCATGCGCGTGCGCGTGCGCAGAATGGTTGGTTGGGTAATGGATTCTCCAGGTAGGAGTGCACGTGTTCCTGCCTCCCAACTAGGCCACGCGCTCCAATAGGATCACGCAGGGATTCGGGGTCTCTGGTGTCCTTTGGGTTTGCTCCCAGGAGCCTGCCGCGCCCCATTCTGCCAGGAAACGTTCCTTCTTCCCCCTCTCTCTTCTCACTGCTGGGTACGGATCCAGCCTGGACCACCGCGCAGGACCGGTCCCCGGCCCCGTGCACCCCGCGCTTCTCACCTGCAGCACCGCCACCCACAGGGACACTGTCCCAGCGTTGAGCCGGGGGAGGGGAGGGTGGTTTTCACCTCTGCACTCACCGCCCAGCCCCAGGCCTGTGTGCCCCAGGCATACAGCAGGTGCTTAATCAACCCAGGCAAAATGACAATGCATCAGTCCGGAAATGTGAATTGTCATTGTCAGTCCGAGGCCGAGCGAAGGGGGAGCAGGCGGTGGGTGACAGGGGCAAGGGAGGGCGAGGTGGGAGCTAGGGGACGTGTCCCGGTGGGCGAGGGCGGCCTCGGCTCTGCAGCCCAGGGCGGGCCGTGGTTCCCATACGCAGGGGCGGCCCCAGGGCAGAGGCTTTCCGCCGCCCGCCCTAAGCCGAGGGAGACGCGTGCCAGCGCCGCGAAGGGAACGGTTCCGCAGGACGGGGGACAAAAGTAACAACAGTACTTGTGCACGCACTGCAGCGCGGGCCACAAGCCCCGGCTCCAGATTTATCCCATTTTTTTATATTAACGGACATTCCTCCCAAACACACACCTACGACTACCTTCCACCCTTCCTCAGCTCAAGGACAGCCCTGGGGTCCCTTGTTCTTCTTTCTTTAGGTAGGTCCGGTCACCAGACTGGAAGCTCTGGGGACGCAGGAGCCAAACTGAAGTCCTCTCCCTGACTTCAGGGTACGAGGCAGCACTTGGTTAGTAATAATACCAATCATGAGAACAATAATAGTAATACACTTGCTTAATAATAACAACAACCAGCAGCGATTTCACAATCTATGTTTAATTCTCTCACCAACTCTCCTCAAGGGAAGAAATGTTATCCCCATTTTACTGGCGAGCAAAGGGGTCACCGAGGTTCAGGGTTGCGCTCAGGGTCGCACAGCTGTGAGTGGCAAAGCCGCGTCTGAAATTCCCGTGTCAGGAATCTCCCACTGCCTGCCTTGCTTTCCCCCATATATACATTTCCATGTACATATTTATGTCATATTTATATTCACATTTATTTTCCGGGAAATATCTGAAATTGTGTGGAAACAATTTATAAAGAAAAGGGCAGTTCCCGACATTCATATGTCCCTGAGTCACTAACCCCCAAATAACTCCTGGCTCGGCTGCGTTTTGCTGCTTCTGAAAATGACATTACTTCAGCCTGTCCCAGCAAGGCCTCCATTTTATGTACATTCCTGTCTGAACACTTGAGAAGGGCTCACGGAGTGGGCCAACAGCTTTGTGGCTTTCGAAGCACTTTTAAGTTGCACATGAGAAGGAGTGAACGAAGGAAGGTAGAAATATCTTAAGAGATTAAGCACCTTACCATGTGCCAAGCACGATACAAGGCATGTTAACAGATATTTTCTCGCCGAATCCTCTCAACAGCCATGTCACAGGTGTTTTATAGTTCTCCCCATTTCACAGATAAAGAAGTCGAGGCCACGGAAGTGGAGCGACTTGCCCAAGGGCACTTCTGTATTTGTTGGAATCAGGGTCATTCATCTAGTCAGTGGACTCCTGATGCCAGACCCAGTGCTCGGGGCTGAAGATTCAGGGTGAGGGGCACCCAGCCTCCCCCTCTGGGATTTTACCCATATCGGGGTCTGGCTGACCCGACATCAAGAGCTCTTACCACCACACAACAGCCTTTGAAACAGTGCTTTCCCCTCTCCTCTGTGAGGTACGTGTGTGTGCCATCTCTCTACCCCATTTCCTGCTCCCTTTCTTCAGCCTTCTCCCCAGCCACACCTATGGACTCCCTCTGTAGTTCCCTTCATTCAGACGATTCTGGAAATGCCACCTCCAACAGGAAGTCTCCTTGACTGATCCAGCCCACAGGCCCTTCCCCCTTCTCCTTCTTTTGTATTGTTCTCCTTCACAGGCACTTGTTCCTTGGCCACTCCAGACAGGGAGCCCCTTGAGGGCAGAGAATGTGGCCCATTCCACTTTGGGTCCCCTCAGCCAGGCTAAGGGCTCGGGAAAAATCTGCTGACTGATCAGCAATCACGAGTGAAAGAGAGAATGTGAATGGGGAGAGACCAGAAGATGGATGAAGTGAGATCGACCTGTTTCACTTTGGACAAATCACTGGCTCTCCCTGAATCTCTCTGTCCAGTTCTTTCTTTGTAAAATGGGGATCACGATCCCTGCATTCCTCACAGCCCTGCAAGGAGGGCGTGGGGGAGGGTGGGTGGAAAGCCACCTCCTTTACAGAGTTGTCCGCCGTGTGTTCTCAGATCTACTACGTGTCCTTGGGCCAGACACGGCCCTCTCTGGGACCTCTGGTCCTTTGATGCCCAGATGACCACTCAGGTTCCTCCTGGCTCTGCGCCTGCTCCAGCACGTGGAAATGCACATGGTGTCGAGGACCTTCATCTTCCCAGTGCCTCTCCAGCTGGCCAGCCCAAGCCAGGGACATTCCTGGGAGTCTGCAGGGCTCCAGACATCCTGGAGCCAGGAGGGGAGAGGCTGCGGATGGGTCAGGCCTGGAGCCCCACAGAGGCTGCTACTGTCCTACTAGCCCACACGGGAGGGGGCAGGTCACAAGGGCGTCCCACGAAGTAGGGCAAACCCAGACAGGAGGTCTCAGACACACAGGCCCCAGCCGGCGGAGGGGGGCGGGGGCGGCTGAGGACAGAGCTCGGACTTGCCCCAGGACCCTGCTAAACCTCTGATTTGCTGCTAGGTGACCTCAGGTTTCCTCCTCTGTAGGACAGGTGCCAATGGGAGATCATGACAAATGTCACTCCCCGGACTGCGGCCCAGCTCAGGCCACACCATCTCTCCCCAGACTTATGCCAACGGCCTCCTCACTGGCGTCTTGGCTTTCAGATAATGCCTTTGGGTGCGTGTGGCTCAGTAGGCACCACGGCCCTTTACCTAAGATGAAGACAGAGCCGTGAGGCCTGACCTTCGGGCTGCCGGAGCCGGGAGCAGGCTGCGATGCCACTGTTGCTATCAAATCAGCTCCAGATAGCTGTGCTCAAGGCCTGGGCACCAGAGGGTCATGGTGCCTCCAGCCGCCCCTCCCTGCCCCCTGCCTCCCTGCCCCGCCTGCTTAGAGGAAGAGAGGAAGGAGAAGGGGTAAAGGAGGGAAGCACTGCCGCTCCAGTGGCTGAGGTCACCTCCCCGTGGCCCATATGGAGCCACCACCCCGGCCCCCTCCCCCAGTCCCCCACTCTAAGCGTCTCCTTAGCAGAGGCTCAGGGATGAAGAGACCCAGTCTGGGCAAATCCGTCATTCACTTCAAGACGCAGGCCGGGAAGTAAAAAGCCACTCCAAGTCCATTCCCAGTGGCGGGTTCTTCTGGCCCGCGTCTTGCCCAGAGCAATAGGGCTCGCCCCCAACCTTGCCTTCCCCCGCCATGAACACACGCGGCCGTGTTTGGGGTGACCTCACGCAGGACCCGGACACCAGTTGACTTTGAGCTGGGTTCTCAGGCTGGGCATGGATGACTTCCCAACCCTCTGTCATCAGCTGGGTGACCTTGAGAAGGCTCCCAAGCTCTCAGAGCCACACTTTCCCTCATCCGTAAGAGGCACCTAAAAGTAGCTGTCCCACAGGGAGGAAACAAAGTTGAACAAAGTTGAAAGTGTTTTCGAGGCGCCCAGTAACCCCTGACCACCTTCTCCAGGCAGTCGGGGCACAGGCTTGCTCTCAGTGAACTGGCCTTTCCTCTCTCCTCCACCCTCCTGACACCCGGCCCACTTTTTAATAGTTTAGTAACCACCCGATGAGCCTTTCCTCGCACAACTTATTATTAATGCTTTTTATTATGTTAATGAATTTGCCTCTAACTCCCAGGGGGCTAGGAGGCCATTTCGCACACATTATCTCAGTCAGCTTTCCCAGTGGCCTGGTAGGTTAGGATTCTCATCATCCCCAGTCTGCAGATAAGGAAACAGAGGCTCAAGAAGCAAGGCTGTGGTAAGAGTCCACTGTGTGCTCCATCGCCCCATGCTATAGTGACAGTAGCAGGGGCAGGGGCATTTACTGAGCACCTGCCGGGTGCCAGATTGTCTGAGCCTCGTTGTGGGTGGGGTCTCCCCTTCTCTCTTCCATCCACCTTGCAGGCCCCCGTGGAGATGGCTGTCTGAAGAGGCGGAGCTTAGGGCAGGGAAGATGGGGACGGGTGTGAGCTGTCAAATTGGGAGGGGTGTGGTCCCTGCAGCATTCTGGAAAGTTCCACTGAGACTGAGTGGCCTGAAAAGCAGGTGCAGAAGAGCAGAGGACCCAAAGAAGGGGAGGGGAAGGGAGGGGAGGGGAGGGGGGGAGGAGGGGAGGGAAAAGAGAGACTTGCTCAAGGCCACAGGACCGTCCCTCAGGGTCCCCTCTGCCTGCAGGTCCTCTTGCTCCCAGGGAGCTTGGTGAAGTCCTTGGGCTCTTAGATGCGGCATCTCCCAGAGGCGCTGAGGTACCCATGCGAGGACTCCCTGATTCCTCCTAAGGTTTCCACAATTCCAAGTATCCAGTTCCAGGAGTTGGTGGATTATGTGACAAGAGTGTGAGCTTTTGGAAAGCCGGCCCTTTAGTAAACCTGCCTTCGGGGTAGGATACAAAGAGTCCTGGGTAGACTCCTTTGTCCCAAAATATCACTGTTCTCGCTCTCACACTGCCTTTGTTATCCCCATGAAGTCACTTCCTGGGCTGAAGGTATTGAAGGCTTCTGTCAAAATGAAAATCCGCTGTTTTCTAGACTTCTCAAGAAATATCAGGTGAGTGATGTCTCCATTCGTTAAGGGTTAGGGTGGACAAAACTACTTGTTCTGAGCCCTTTTTAGCTGTGGACACTTCGTATCAGACAATTTATTGAACGGAGCAGCTGTGGTCAAATAGGGAGCGAGGCATTTGCTGAAGTCCCCAGCATAAGTGGTGGCCTTCGAGGGGCTCCGAGGAGGGCTGGCACTGAACAGTCTTTAATGAGTGGCTGAGATTTTGCCAGGAGGAGGCAGGGAAAGGGCGTTCCAGGTGGAGGGACATACTTGGCCAAAAGCATGGTGGTGGGAGGGTAGGTGGGCTGATGGGGAGGCAGGTCAGGGGAGGGGACCTACAGTGCCCGTGAGGAGGAGGCCGTGGCTGGGGAGGGGCTGGTCTAGAGCAAGACTTGGTGGCTCCAACTTCTCACCAGGCTGGTGAGAGCAGGGCTTGGGGCAAGTCCTAGAGATGGGAGGCTCCACCATCAAAGCATGTCCAGTCTAGGTGGGGGACAGATCTGTATCCACACAGGGTGCTCGGGGCTCTGAGGGGGTGCAGGATAAAACACAAGGGCTGGAGGGCACTGAGCCTGGTGGGGGGACCCCAACTAGTGGGGGAATCAGGGAAGCCTTCCTGGAGGAGTTATGTAATGCCTGTGCTGCCCCCTAAAGTAGGAGTCAGCACCTTGAGGAGGCCGCTCAGCTAGCATGGGCCTAGCATGGGCAGAGACTGTGTGCCCTCCTCAAAGAGGGGTTTTGAAACCAAAGAATATGGTGCCCTACCCTGCCCTGTCCTAGCCTAATGGGGTCCCTGAGTGTGCCCAGGCTCCCTCCCTCCACTGCCTCCCACCCTCCCTGCCTCAAGCCTCACCCATTCCAGTTCATCCTTAACCCCCCAGGACCCCTGTTTGAAACCCCGTTGAGACCTAGGCCCTGCCACGCTGTTCTCCACGGTGCCATCCGGCCTTCAGGCAAAGTCCAGACTTCTCCTGGTTTGGGGTGGGGGGGCGGGGCAGGGGCAGACAGATCAAGACCTGCATGATCCCAGCCCTGCCAAGCTCTCCAGCCTCCGAGGGGCAAAAAGGTGAGGCTGGAAGCGTGGGAGGGTGGGGGCCGGCTGCCTTCTCCGGATGGGGTCGGCGGAACTTCCCGAGATAAGGGCGGCCAACAATGCGGGGCTGTGTGGTGCAGCCTGTCTCCCGGCTAGAGGAAATGAATGGCCTTCGCATCATTAATCCGCTGCGGCCCACAGCACCCTCTCGAAGGGTGACCGGGATTGCGGGGGAGATGTTCCCAGCCCCCACCCGCTGTCCCAGCCAGAGGGGCTGCGTCTACTACTCCAGGCCCATCTCCTTCCAGGCCCATGCATGTGAGAAGGGGGCTGGGGAAGGGGCCGAAGGAGGGGCCCCTCAGGCTGTGGAAGCAGGGCCTGGGTTGGCTGCCTGCCTGAGCCCAGTACTCTGTGGGACCCAGGCAAGTGCTTCACCTCTTCTGGACCCCCTGACCCTCACTGATCCCCAGGCTCCTTCCTTCTTGGCTCTTCTGGGAGGCTGAAGATACCAGATGCCTGTAATTCTTGTCTTTCTGTCCCCCTCAGCACATGGGCCACAGGACACATTGCTTTATCCAAATATGGGGGCTCTGATGTGGGATTTTAGGCAGCAAGCAAGGCTGCTAGTGGAGATGTTTGGCCTATGTGGACTGTCCCAGCCACCGCAACTAAAGTCAGGAGGGAGAATACATGGTTAACCCAGAGAACACATACTGTCCCGGGCCTCAGTTTCCCCTTCTACGCCATGAAGGGTGGGACTCGATGACTGCCCCGTGGAGGATGGGCTGCTGCGGTCAGTGACAAAGGATAGGAAGCCATGGAGTTGCCATAGGTCTCCTCCCTCCCCCAGTTCAACCTTAGCCACTGACCAGCTGTGTGTGAATCTGTGCAGATCCCTTCTTGCCTTGGGGCCTTGGTCTTCCCGTCCAAAAAATGGGGCCCCCTGGTCAGCTAGCTGGCAGGAGTTCTGGGACGATGGGTATAAATGGGATCCTGTGTGCTACACAGGGAGGGGTGGCCGTCTCTAAAGTGGCCTGGGCTTGGGAATCCACATCCAGGACCCAATCTCTAGCCTGAGGTCCAGTCTTCTCTGTCCCTCCTCCTCCCCATTTTCTACCTCTCCCTCTTGCTTCCAGCTCTTGGAGGGCCACCTTCAGGGAAAGAGGTCAAGATTCCCAGTGCAGGAGATGTTCAAACCAATGGACAGGACCCATGGAGGCCTTAGATCACCAAGGCCAGCCTACTCATTGTGCAGATGGGGAAACTGAGGAAACAGAAGCTGAGAGTCGCCCAAAGCCACAGAGGCAGTAGGGGGCAGACAAAAGTCTGGAACGCAGATCTGCGTCTCACACACCCCCAGGCTCTGGAATGTTAGGGCTGGAAGGGCCTATCCAAATTCTCTCATTGCTCAGAGTGGGAAACTAGAAAGCGGGAAAGCCTAGCCCAGATCATCCCAAGAGCAGTCTGGAACACTGACCTCTCAACTCCAGTACCCCATGTGGTCCAGGTGCTCCAATGGCCCCTCAAGGTTGGGGGAGCCCTTCCTATCTCCCTCACCCCTGCCCCTGTGTGTTACCCTAGCTTGCAGCGAGGGAACAGTGTCTTAGAGGACAAAACGGGGAAGAATAATCACCAAAACATATTGGCGGGAGCCCTTCCCACACCATCAGGAGACCTCTGCTCAGGCCAGCCCACACCACAACACCGCCTTCTCCACCACCCATGGCTCCTGCTCCCTTCCAAAGGTCCTTCCAGAAGGGAAACATGTCAGCATGAGGAGGAGGAAGCAGGTGGTTGTGTCCTAGGAGCAGCGTGGCTCAGTCCTGGGGTCCCTAAAACACATCGGTGTCTCCCCAGCCGGCCACTCAGGTTGCCACTGCTCCCCAGGGCTCCATGCCCTGGGCGTGGCTCAGCTCCCTAAGAGCAAAGAAAGAAAAATAACATTTGCTGAATCCCACACCGTGCATAGCCCTGTGCCAGGGTGTCCCTATGCATGTCTCTGTTAATCCTTAGCACAGCCCTAGAGGTGGGATTTAATACTCCTATTTTACAGATGAAAAACCTGTGGTCCAGAGAGGGAGGGTGACTTCCCCAAGGTCACACAGCTAGGACATGGTAGAGTTAGGGCAAAGCCTGGTGCCTTGCACCGCCCCCCTCTGCCCATTCCACACCTTACCTTTAGAAGATCAACCTCATGTTCATGAAAATATTAAGCTGGGTCTGATCCAGCTCCCTGACCCTCCTCTCTGGTCCATTAAGTGATGCCCGGCCTGGCCACAACAACTGCTCTTTCCTCTGTTTCTCTCTGTCAATCCCACGTCCCTTCTCCTGCTTGCTGAGTAAGAGTGATAAGCTGTGACTGTGGCAGGATAGATGGGTTTCGTGGCGTCATCCACATGTCCCCCTGCGCCCTGCAGCAGATGCCTGTTAAAGGGAGCACCCCGTTGTCCCTTCCTAGTGCCCAGAAAGCTTCATATGTTTTGGATCTGGGTTCACAAGTTCTCTATGTCTTAGAATCTGCTCTGGCTTCTCTGGAACCTCTTAGACTGGGCTCCCACACCCCCGCCCTTCCTGTCTCAGCTATGACCACGCTGAAGGCTTCGTTTCTGTTTACATGTGCTTCTCCACACCTAGCCATAAGCTTCGCTCAGGGACGGTGGGTCTGACGGATCTCTGCGTCCACAGCACCCAGCACGGCGCCCAGCACATGGTATTTCACGGGCAAGTTTGTTGAACCAATAAACGTGATGCCTTGATTTTATCTTTTACCTTCTCTCTGCCATCGGTATGAAAAGGACTTTAAAGGCGGGACACGAGACTAAGATTTTACAGTAGGGTAGCCTTTGACCTTCCAAACCAGGGTAGCAGCTCTGGAACGGACACGTGGCAGGGGACAGCTCATGGCCCTGGCTCCAGCTACAACTGCCTTCTGGTCAGCTGCTTTTATTTATTTATTTTTTCTAATTTTTTTTTTAACATTTATTTATTTTTGAGACAGAGAGGGACAGAGCATGAACGGGGGAGGGTCAGAGAGAGAGGGAGACACAGAATCTGAAATAGGCACCAGGCTCTGAGCTGTCAGCACAGAGCCCGATGCGGGGCTCGAACTCACGGACCGTGAGATCATGACCTGAGCCCATGAGATCATGACCTGAGCCGAAGTTGGTCGCCCAGCCGACTGAGCCACCCAGGCGCCCCCCGGTCAGCTGCTTTTAGATCCTGCCACCTGCCCAATCGTGCCTCCTCTGATCCAGGCTCCTGGCCGAACTGTCCCCACGGTGAAGTAAGTGATGTGCCCCTGTTGGACGGGTCAGGAAACTGAGTTCAGAGAGTGGAAGGAACTTGCCCGAGGCCACTCAGCTCGGAAGAGGCAAAGCAGTGCCTCCCACCCATCTCATCCCAGCGCGGCTCTCTGCCTCCGTCTAGGCCTCTGGTGGGCCAGGGCGCAGCCTCAGTGGAGGACCTTCTTCTAGACAGAGGTGGGGATTCTCTTGGCATGAGGAAGTGAGCCCCTGTCCCCTGAGAGATGCAAGATGGGCAAGATGGACACGTGGAGGAGATACAGCAGGGAGAATGGTGCACTCCCTGAAGGCTTCTGGAGACTTCCACGTGAATCCTGCCCCAGGCTTCACATCCTTGGTTCACTGTTTTGCCCAGATGCGGATGATGGAGCCCAGGGGTGGGGGCGGGCCTGGCCGCAGACAGCCATGTGTGGATTAGGAGGGAGAGTAGGCTAGTGGGAGGACACTTACAGTTTGGGCAGAAGAGGTGGCTCCTGTGGCCCAAGAGGTGGGGGGGGGGGGTTGGGCAGGGGAAGGGGTGTCTGGAGAGGAGCGGCCATGCTCATCAGGTCATCAGGGTCCACGAGGCAGAACGGGGATGGTGAGCTAGGCCTGAGTGAGGCAGGGGGCCTGCTGAGAGGAAGGGGCTGGAGTAGGTGGGGGAGGGTGGGGAGAGCAGTGTGAATGGAATGTGTCCCCTGGGGATAGAAGCAGGTGAGGACCAAGTGGAAGGGTGCAGAGTGGACCAGGGGCCTGCAGGAAGGAAGAGTGGGAGCCCAGGGATGGGACACAGGAAGTCTCTTCCATGGGGCAGGCCAGGAGGAACATGGGAGTGAGCACAGGAAACCGGGGGACAGGAAGTTGGGGCACCTTCCCCGTCGGATGAAAGCGGAGTGCCTTGGGGGATTGACTGGAATGCACAGGGAGCTGAACAGAGCACACAAAGCTGCCGTAGCCACCAAGGACCAAGCCCCCCATGAGCCTGATCGTTACTGTCGCCGAGATAGTGACCCGGGCAGCCTGACTCCAGAGTTGACTCTCAGCGGTTACATTCTCCCTTTAGTAACAGCTAGTGATGCTTAGAGAACTTAGGAAGGGCAGGGCACAGCACCAAGCCTTTTACAAGCGTTAACTTGTTAAAACCTCATAACAGCCCCTGGAGGCGGAAACGATTGATCACACACACGGACGCACGCAGACACACATGGACACATGAGGACATCCAGATCCACGTGGACATACAGACATGCTCTGGTTCACACCTAACCTGGGAAGGAGCATGGGAGGGGTGGGTGGGGGCAGGGAGCGGCGGGATTGGGAAGCCCCTCCTGCCCTCTGGTTCCCCATCACTTCTTTACCTCCCCACCCTCATTCTCCAGCAGGCACCACACCCCTCTGGTCTGTGTCTCCCTTGGACTGAAGATCCTCTGGTAATGGTTTTCAGACTATCCTCCCTTGCCCCCCAAAGCCCTGACTCATCCTGCTGTGGGAGTTGGGAGGACTGAGAGATCTAAGTCCCAGGCGCATGTGGTGGAGGATTCCAGACCCTCACGTCCCGGGTAGGCTGCCTCTTGTCGGGGGCTCCCCCTCTCCCCCATACCTCACCTGCAGCCCAAGCACTTCTGGGAAAGGCCCCCAGAGTTGGGTGTAGGCAGCTGGAGCAGAGCAAGGCCCCTCCAGCATTTGACTGGAGTGGCTTGAAGAGTTCTGTAGACGCCAAGTTCATCGTCCCTGGGCACTGCCCGGCTAGCCAGAAGGAGAAGGGGACCTCTGCTGCTGCTGCCTGACCCCTGTCACACCCTGCCCCCTCAGGGAGGCCCTTTCTTCCCTTCTTGGACCCCAGAAATCACTGGCTGTCCCCTCGCCCACCCCCCCGCCCACCCAATCACAGACTAGAACTCTTTTCAGGAACCCCCACCCTGGGCTGCAGATTCTATCACATTTCAAGTTATTCCTGCCTTGTGTCTAGGTCCAGTTGTTCCCCATCCATCCATCCATCCATCTGCCCGTCCGTCCGTCTGCTCACCCATCCACCCACTGTACCCATTCTTCCTTCATCCAGCATTTATAAGACCAGGTACAAAAGTAAGTGCATAGACACAAGAACTCTGCCCTGTCCCCCTCACTAGGCTGAGGGGAAGTTCAAGCAAATTAACAGTTGTGAGTGTTCTGTGTAAATAGCCATTAACACAGAATGGGCCCGTCTATGCTTTGGGGTAGGCTTCTCACTCATTTCGAGGGCGGGGGAGCACTGTGAGGCCAGTGAAGGCTTGAAACCACCTGGTGCCTTCTGGGAGTTGAAGGATTCATTCTGTTGGGAGACCAGAGGGGAGGAGGGGAGGGCCTTGCAGTGAGGCTGGAGGTGAAGACAGTGCTGGGCCACATGGGTCTTGGGGGATGGATGAGCGAGCTTTGCCTTTGTTCTATGTGTGTTGGGGTGCAGAGGAAGGGTTTCCAGTTGGGACTTACAGGACCAGATCTGCATGGCAGCTGCTGGGGACAGCTCGTGCTGACTCCTTCAGGAATATAGAGGCCTTCAAAGAAGAAGATGCTGTTGGAGGTGGGGACTGGGTCCCATCAGGAGGTGGGGAGGGAACTCAGGTGGCCCTTCAGAGTTGGGATCTGAAGCCATAAGCCAGGAGTTAAGCTGGAGAATTCTAGAAGATCCATAAACTTGAGCATGGTCCTTCCCCCTGCCCGGGTCCCACAGAGCATCCTAACACAGGAGGAGATTCTGGGTTGGTCCTGGAGAGGAAAAAAGGACCCTGGGGAGAGGGTGCCCCTGTCAGCCACTCTGGGGGAGCCCCAAGGGTAGAATGGGACTCAGCTGGGAGGGGAGTACAGAGGGGGCTGAGAAGGGCCCAGTTGTGCAGGGTGTTCACTGCGCAAGGTCATCTGGCTGAGGTGGTGAGTGGAAGGTGAAATCCTGACGTGGGACTGCATCTGCCCAAATGGGGCACCTTTTTCTAACTTTTACAAAAGCACCATAGAGTCTTGGCGGGGCCTTGGGGCCAGGGGAGAGCTAAAGGGACCCTGAAACAAATTCAGGACCTGAGAAGGCAAGAGCTTAGAGCCTAGTTGGGTCCATCAGTATTTCTCTCTCTCTCAAAACACAGCCTGATTTCCCACTGGGCAAGGAGGGGAGATGAACATTTGCTGAGGCTCCAGCTTGAGCAACAGAACGCCTGGCTCATTCTGGAGTCCCACGCTGACACGGACCCTGGTGGCCCCATGACAGAGCTGCGTGGCTTGGCCAGGAGAGGGACATTCTGGCAGCACTGGCTTTGAATTCTCTTCTGCCGTGCTGGGCTCTGTGAGACTGTTCCCAGGCGACCCATTCGAAAGGTGAGGCATCAAACGCAGCGATGGCCACATTTATGCTTTTGCCTCCTCGAGGCAGTGCCAGGTGAGGAAGACCTGAGGGGGTGCGGAACTCAGCCTCTGGCCTGGGCCTCGTGCGTCACTTTGTGGCGGTGGCACATCACTGTCCCCCTCTGCAGCTCAGCGTCCTCGTCCAAACAGAGATGGTATCTGAGGCCTGGCCCAGGTCTTCTCTCGGACCCCAGTACTTTATCCCTCACCCCCATCACCTCACCTGATTTCATCCCCATCTGAAGCAGGCAGATGGCATTAGCGCTATTTGACAGGGGGAGAAACTGAGGCTCTAAAACTGAGCCCTAAGACCACACAGTGGGCAGGCAGCGAAGCCGGAATCTGCTTCTGGAGCCTGCGGTTTTCTCCCTGCTCCTTGGTGCCTGGATGTGGCCTAGACCTGGAAAAGGAAGGGGTTCCAGACACAAGAAATCCCTCTGTGAAGATGTGGACATTTTCTCTCATGACTTCTGGGGGGCCCTGCCCCCTCCAGGACATCCCTCCATCTCTCAAAATGTCAGTCATCACTCCAGCACCCAGACTGGGCCCCCGGAATCCAGGGTGTGGAGAAGGTGGGCGGTGGGGTGGGTTTCTTCTGCAGCTTTAAAGACAGAAATTGAAGTCCCTGTTGGACCTGAGGCACAAAGCCTCAGCTTGGAGAGGTTGCAGCCCACGAGCTGCCCCTGGCGACCCTGGGGATTCCAGCCCCGCCCCCGTCCTGTCCCAGGGGCCTCCATTTGCACACCTGGAGCCCTATCCCTCCGGTTCTGGGAACCAGCTTTGCACGCGTGGACAAGAACAGCTCCAATGAGGGAATGTCTCTGGTTTGGCCTCCCCCAGTCCTCCTGCTTCAGTCTCACACCCCACGTCAGAGTAAACCAGTGCTGGAAGGACCCCCAGCACCCCTGAGTACAGCCCCACTGTCGGAAGGGGAAACTGAAGTTCTGGGGTTGGGGGGCAGTCTGCACTGGCCCAAAGCCTCATGGCCTGAGGACCCTGTTCAATTTCCTCCCCTCTTCTCCCAAGCCCTCCTGCCCTAGCTCAGCCCTCTGGGGCTCCACAATGGGGCTCCCACTTCTCCTGGGATAAAGTCCTGGCATGTCAGGATCTGGTCTGTCGCCGGTTCCAACCAGGTCTCCCCTAACCACCACCCTTCCAGCCAGGCTTACACAGCGACCACAGTAGCATGCGCACCCAGGTCCCAATTCTCTTGAGGCACATGTCTTCCCAGGTCCAATCACCTATGGCCATGTCACGTGGTCTACCGTGGTTGCTAGGGCCTCTGGGATATGGGGAAGTTCTCAGAGGAGGGGACGTAAGCCCTAGGGATACCATCACAGTGAAGACAGGACTTCTGACAGAGCAGACCATTAAGCACTGGGTGTCAGAGCTCACAGGCCCTGGGGCTCACCTAATCCCAACTCTGCCTTGTTAAAGTCAGGAGTTGGGTCCAGAGAGGGCCAGGGACTTGCCTGAGGCCACAGAGTACATGTGTCATGAGTCACACAGCAGGGGCATATATATGCAGGGAGTTTCACAATCTGCAAGGCATTTTACCCCATTGCCTCATTCAATCTTCACGATGACTTTTGAGGTGGCCCCTGCTATTCCCGATTTCCAGATGGGTAAGTAGGACCTCACAGAGGAGGCCACATAACTATGGAGTAGAAGAACCAGGATAGAAACCAGGTCTATCTGAAGCCAAAGTCTTGGGCTCCTATGGTTGCAAACACTGTGGATATAATTAATGTCACTGTAACGTACATTTGGCTATGATTGAAATAGCAAATTTGTTGTTATATCCATTTTACTAATTAATTTTTACGACTAATAATGTAATATACCAAAAATCATTATGTACCTTTTTTTTAAATGTTTATTTATTTATTTATTTTATTTATTTATTTTTTAAATGTTTATTTATTTTTGAGAGAGAAAGAGAGTGAGAGAGTGCAGGGGAAGGGCAGACAGAGGCGCAGACACAGAACCCAAAGCAGGCTCCAGGCTCTGAGCTGTGAGCACAGAGCCCAATGCGGGGCTCGAACTCACGGACCGCGAGATCATGACCTGAGCCCAAGTTGGACGTTTACCCGACTGAGCCACCCAGGTGTCCCTCATTGTATGCTTTAAATGGGCGAATTGTTTGCTATCTCAAACATAAAACTGTTAATAAAAAAAAGCCTCGGGCTCCTAACCAGGTCCCTCTGCAGGCCGTTGTCTCAAATGGCTCTCAGGACAGTGAGGGTAACAGACCCCGGAACAGACATTCTCCAAATGAGGAGGAAGGAGCTCTGCTGGGGAAGCACGGAGAAGCATCCCCTGTACCAGGCGCTCGGCCCTGGCTGCAAGGCAGATTCATCTGCGGAGCTTTGTAGCAGCACAAATGCCCAGGGTCACTCCCTGGACACGCTGCTGATTTCACCACACTGAGACCGCTGCCCTAACTCAAGGCAGAGGTGGCACCGAGTGGGTTTTGAAGGATGAGTAGGAGCTGCGGTCTGGGGAGGTTTGAGGGAGAAGAGGAGGTCCAGAGAGAGGAAACTGAACGCAAAGGCCTAGAGGGGGTGAGCGTGAGGGCTTGGGTGTGGCGTGTATAATCTGGAGTCAAAACCAATAGGGGCGCCGCAGACGCCCTCCCTGTCACCTTCCCCGCCCTAACTGCCACCGTCACCTGAGGCCTTCTCAGCCCATCAATCGATAGCCTAAGCTTACCGGGTGGCCAAGACGGAGCTCCGAACTCCGTCGTGACCACCTGGTAAATTTCTCTCGCGCGCCTCTCACCTACCGGAGAAAGAAGCCCAGAGTCCACCAAGGGGGCATCTATTGGACAGCCTCCAAGGACACGCGGGACACACTGCTCTGAAGTGCTGCTCTGTGGAGAGTGGGGGCCCCGAGGCACAGGGGGAGGGGGGGCCCAGCTGTACCGGCCGTGCACACACGCCGTCCTCAGTTTCCTCATCCGTGAATTGGGGATCATGCCTTCTACTTTGCCTGAGTTAGAATCATCTTTAAACCGCTATGAGGAGACTCGCGGTTGCCAGGGGCCGGCGGAGGGGAGAAAGGGCGAGCGCCTGCTCCCTGGGTTCAGGGCTTCCCTTCAGGGTGATGAAAATGTTCTGGAACTAGAGAGCAGTGATGGTTGTACAACACGGCGAATGCACCGAATGTCCCTGATTGCACCGTTTTGTGTATTGGAGACGGATTTTAAGTGAATGGTGGAAATCAAAGGGTGTCAGGACTACTGTGGTAGGAGATGCGGGCAGTAACGACTGCCCCTGCTGACTGCCACCGCCGGGGTCCGCACAGTGAGACGGCAGTGGGCCTGGGCCAGTCCGCAAACCTCGAGCCCTTCAGAGAAGGGGGAGCTCCTGGAACCCTGGAAGGACAGTGAGGCACAAATAGGAGGGATCCTGCTCAGAGGGGCAGGCAGCGTCGCATTTCAGGGGGACATAGGGAGCCTAGGCTGGTTGGCTGCCCACCTGCAAGCAGCAAAGACCCTCCCCTGAAGAAGCCTTGGTAGGAGGCAGTGCTCCGGGTCTCAGGCTGGTCCTTCTCCCCTCAACCTCTCCCTTCCTGATATCAAGGGGGGTGGCTTGGGATCCAGGCTCAGCCAAATTAGGGACCCTGCCTAGGTTGTGCATCTTGAGGTGACCTCAGTGCTGCAAAGAGAAGGGGAGCGGGGGGTGGAAAGAGGAAAGAAATGAGCACATTTCTTCATTTGAGAAATTTTGACTGAGCGCCTACTCTACACCAAGTATAGAGTGAATGAATGAATGAGCGGGAAATGAATGAATGAATGAATGGGAAAACCAGTGGGTGGGGTGTATCCTGAGACCTGGCCTTTGGTGAGCCTCAGGGGCTTGCCAGGTGGGGCCCAGGGCCTGCCAGGGGACCCTGGGTGGGCGTATCGGTGAGCGGTCTCTGCTTTACTGCAAGGGTGTCCACTGGTGTTCTCTTTCAGAGGCCGGTCAAGGGGTCTGAGCCCTGACAGGCCTCTTGCCCCATAAAAGCCCTGATTTACGCCGCAGCCGCCTACCGGCCACGCTGTCGCCGGTGCCTTGTTTATTTATCTGTGAGAGCCAGGTTGGGGTCTGGCTCCTCCGTCCTTCTCGGCACCATGTGCTCCAGCCCCACGTGGTGAGGAAGACAGATGCCTTGGAGTTATTTTGCATGAAATGGCCGTGGAAAACTATTCGGCCTGCATTTGATTTCACCTCTTGTTACAGTATCATTTGTTATCCTGAAATGTGCAGCAGCTGGAGGCCTGGAGGAGCAGATGTTCCTGGGGAGGCGCGGGCTCCCCAGGCAGGGGTGGGGGTGCCACGGGGCCCAGCAGAGCACTGCTTCTGCCACACAGGCCTGGCCCTGACCCCACCAATGCCCTTCACGACGGTGGGAGCTCATGGAGCCCTAGCTGGGCCTTGGTTTCCCCTTCTGTACGATGGGGATGAGCATACGGGACTCCCAGAGCTGCCGTGAGGACTGAATGAAGTAATTCACAGAAAGCACACAGCATAGTGCCTGGCCCACAGTAAGGCTCAGTAAATGTTTGCTCTTATTCCTGGAAGAGACGATTGTCCAAGAGAGGTTGCAAAGAACGAGTAGACGTGAACCGGGAAAAGTGGTGAGTTTTCTGGCATAGCATGAGCAAAGACATGGAGGGGAGAACTGGGACATCATTTGGTGCAGCCAACACAGAAAAGGAGGTGGGAGCCGTGGGACAGGATGCTGGGGCCGGTTAGGAGGGGTCCTGGATGCCAGGACAACACGGAGCCATAGGAAACTTGTGAGCTGGGGAGGGACGTGATCCTATTCCCCCTTCGGAAAGAGCGCAGGGCTGGGAGGAAAACCAGGTCAAGCCCGGCAATTCGAAAGGCCCGGTAGGTGCTCACTAAGGCGGCCACAGTTGGGTGGCTTAGACCAACAGCAGTTTATTCCTTTGTAGTTCTGCAGATTAGAAGTCCAAAATCAAGGGGTTAACAGGGCCCTACTCTCTCTGAAAGTTCTAGAGAAGAAGCTTTCCTTTCCTCTTCCTAGCTTCTGGTCGGCCAGCAATCCTTGGCACTCTCTGCAAAGACCCTACTTTTCAATACGGTCACATCCACGGGCACTTGAGGTTAGGACTTCAACTTATGGGGGGGGGGCAGAATTCCACTGACAATAGTCCCCCCCTCCCCACCATACCCTCTCTGTCCTCAGTCCTTCAGTCATCGAGGAGCCCAGGGGCTTTGGATCCCAGGACCCATTCCGTGAGGAACATTCTCTCTGTTTGGTTGGAAGTGTTGTGGACAATCACAGAACTTGGGAGACTCAGCAAGCCCCAGGGGAATCAGAGGAGGGTAAGCAGCTCTGACCAGCACATGAGGAGAGGTTCTGCAGCTGCCACAGCTCACGGTGGGGATGAGAGGTCTGAGCTGGGGCGGGATGGGGAGGACGGGTGGCTTTGAAGCTCTTGGAGAGGGACGACCTTATAGCCGGTCCTTCTGGGTGTAGCAAAGCCGGACTGTGAGTGCAGCTTGGCTGCAGGGAGAGCTTAGGCAGGAAGTAGAAGCCAAGTGAGTGAGGGCAAGCCAAAGGAGGGCAGGCCAGCCATGGGCTTCTAGGGGCTAGGACAGTCACTGGGTCCCTCTGGGAAGCTCCAACCGATCATCCTAGCTGTCCAAGGGGCGCAGGATTGGAGAGACCTCTTTGGAAGGCTCTCAGTATCCGCAATGCAGCCTTAAAGGCAGAGTCATCTGGACTTGACTTCTATCTGTGCCAGAGTAGAGGCCCAGAGAGGACAGAGACATCTCCCAAGGTCGCACGGGGGCCCACAGCCGACAGGGGACCGGACCCCATGCCTCCTTCTTCCCAAGCCACAGGTCTTCTACTATCCCAGCTGCTTAGGTGCTCCTTTCGCTGGCCACGGTGTTCTCTAAGGATGCCCGATCTGGGACATGGGATAGGGAAGTGGTGACATCCGTGGGAAGGAAGGAAGGAAAGGAAGACTTCCTCGGGTGGGGACCTGGTTGCTAGAGATGAGACATAAAAATGCCTATGGAATCAAAAAGAAGGTCTACTCTTTCAACCCTGGGCAGGGCATGGATCCTATAAAACCAAGAATTTCAAGGGTGATTGGAGATGGGCACGGCAGTGGGAGGGGATATTGGAGTCTGGAGCCCTCTAGAAGGGTGGGGGTAGAAGAGGGTATGTCTGGGTAAAGGGCTTAGGGCAGTGGGCAGTGTGTGTGTGTGTGTGTGTGTGTGTGTGTGTGTGTGCATCTAGAGGACATGGCCCTGAAGGCAGAGGGCACTAAGAGAAGGAGGGTTTTATTTGTGGTGAAGTCTCTGGAACTGTGGACAAAGCTGAGGGTGGGTACTGCTTCAGTGAACTCAGAGCCAAGATCCTGTGGGATTAATTGGTTCTCCCAGTTTTAAATGGCAGAAAATTAGTTGTTAAGACTCTCAGGCAGGGGCACCTGGGTGGCTCAGCTCATTGAGCGTCCGACTTCGGCTCAGGTCATGATCTCGCAGTTTGTGAGTTCGAGCCCTGTGTCGGGTTCTGTGCTGACAGCTTGGAGCCTGGAGCCTGCTTTGGATTCTGTGTCTCCCCCTCTCTCTACCCCTCCCCTGCTCATGCTCTGTGTCTTTCTGTCTCTCAATAATACATAAACGTTAAAAAAAATTTTTTTTTAAAAAGACTCTCAGGCAGGCTTAGGCCAAAATGGTTATTCACCTTAAGGGCATGGTGTTCCATGGAACCCCTGGCAAGGGTGAGGGTTGGAAAAACAGTCCAGACCTGAGAAGGTGAGGCCAGGGTGCTTCTTTCTTATTGCTACCTCTCTCTGCACCTGGCTTCCTGGACTCATGGGGGAGGACAGATGTCCCTCAGCCCTCCCTTCACCTGTCCCACAATATCAGCTTCACTGGTGGACTGAGAACCAGGGCTATGAACCCCAACCCCCCCGAATTCAGTCAGAGCATGTGATTAGGCCACCCCACTCACCACTGTGCCCCCTGGCCATCTACCAAATGGGGGTGCTAATCCGCCTGTCAGGGCAGTGGTCAAGACTCAATGAGAGAATGCATTTTTTTCGTTTTTAATTTTAGGAAGAGAGTGTGTGAGTGGGGGAGGGGCAGAGAGAGAGCATCTCCACACTCAGCACGGAGCCCGATGCGAGGCCAGAACCACGAGCTGGGTGCTCAACCAACTGAGCCACCCAGGCGCCCTGAGAGGATTCACCTTAATAAGAGGCTGGTCCTGTGGCTCAGCTGGTTGAGCGTCTGACTTCGGCTCAGGTCGCGATCTCTAGGTTTGTGAGTTCAAGCCCTGCGCTGGCTGAGCCTGGAGCTTGCTTGGGATACTGTGTCTTCTTCTCTCTCTGCCCCTCCCCTGCTCATGCTCTGTCTCTCAATAATAAATAAACATTTTTTTAAAATAATAATAAAAAAAAAAATAAGAGGCTGGCCCAGGACCCGACAAACAATAAGCACGCGGCATTTGCCAGTTCTCTCCAGTTCTTTCCTCCTAACCCAGAGTCCTATAGACTTGAAGTAGAAGACCTGCCCGCTCAGTGAAGGTCAGCTCTTACCTCCCCTTCTGAGTCTCGGGGCCTGGTTTACCCTCGGCTGCTACTTCCCTCGAAGCCAGAGAAGCACAGGAGTGAGTGCAGACTGTTGGCCAAGAGCCCCTGACCGAGCCCCTGCTTGTGCCTAAACCAGCGCCCTCGGAAGTGCTAAGGGCCCCAAAAAGTCCACCCTAGTATGCCGGTGTCATGAGCCCCAGCATTCATGTTGCTAATCTGGAAGCCTTGCTTCTGGCCGGATCTCTCCACCCGCTGCATTCTCTGGTGGCCGCTGGGAGACAGCAAGCCCTCTGTGGATGTTTGTCTGGTTGATGTAAACACAGGCCTGGAGCAGCTCTCCCGCACTGGCTGCAGGCTCAGGGGATGGAAATTCCATCTGCCTGGGTCTCTGAGGGAGGGCCGCTCGGCCCAGGCCTGGGAACCGCACGCCCCTTGGGGAGCCCTAATTTCCTCCTTTGACCCCTCTCTGTCCCTGTAGCCTGGGGCGGCTTGGGACACCCAGTTCCTCCTGGAATCTCTGTTTGGGTTTGGTTTGGGGTTGGAGTTTGTTTCCATTCAGGGCAACTTGATCCCAACCCACCCCCACCCCCACCCCCACCGCCTGCACATCCCTGCCCCTCTGGAGGGGCCTTGGCTTTGCTGACATGCTGACGGGGCAGGCTCCTTCAGACCTCCCACTAAGGGTGCAGGAGGCTCAGTCGACTTTGATGTCCTGAAACATCTTCAACCCCCTGTCCCCTAATATGTAAATAAGTAGGACACTGTGAAGCCAAATGCCACCCAGTGGAGTAAAACAGAAAAGAAAACAGCCTTAGGGAGACAGAAGCCTGGGGTTGAGACACCTCTTGACCCATTTCTTGCTATGTGACCTAGAAGACGCAACCAGCCTCTCCGGGATGGGGCTGCAATGACAGCATGAACATCTGACCTGTGTGAGAAAAGGACATGTGACAGACGGAGCAGGTGAGGTGACCACTACTGTCCCTTCGGACACACAGTGAATAGTCTGTGTTTGTAACGGGTGGTGGGGCCTGTGGCCCACACTGTGCGGTAGGCTGAAAAGTGGATGCATTTTGGCCTGCCCTCAGGAAACTGTAGGCCTGGGGACCAAGTTCTAGACGAGTAAACTGGGCCCCAGAGAGAGGAAAAGCACGGCCAGGAGCTGGTGGGGGTGGCTGGGAACTGAGCCAAGAGGGTGACTCTCTGGACCCTACAGTTGAGGAAACTGAGGCTCAGGCAAGTAAGTAAATGAATGTCCCAGACTTACTGGCAAGGAGGCTTTGTGCCTGGGAATAGACGCTCCAGAAAGACTGAACCAGAGGCCCCATCTGTGCCCTTCCCTAGCAGACCTGACATCGTTGTCCTCGGTGTGGCTCGCAGCCTCAGCCTGGCTTTGTCCCCAGGAACCAGGTTTTCCTGCCCTGCACCTCTGAATCCAGTCAGGTCACCAAAGCTTCTCAGAAAGCCCAGCGCTGTTCAAGACCCTGAGCGCCTCACATCGGGAGAAAGCTTAGAACCCTGATGAGACACGAGCTAACGGTTTACGGGTCACCTGAAATTACCCTAGCTTTACAATGATGAAACGGGGGGGGGGGGGGGGGCGTCAGTGAGGTTGAGTGCCTTGTCCAGATTGCATGCTGAAGGATCAGTGGAGTTGGGATCGGACTCAGGTCCGTCTGTCACCACAGTCTTCCTCCCAGCACCGAGGACATTCGGCTCTTGTGTAGGGCAGGGGTCTCACCTGGGAGGCCCACAGCCTTCCTCACTTCTCACTTGCTGTGACACTGGACGGAAGAGTTTTCATGGTGTCTTAAACAACGCACATTCATTTCCCATAGTTATGGAGGCTGGAAAGTCCAAGATCAAGGTGCTGGCTGATTTCGTGTCTGGTGAGGGCTCTCTTCCTGGCGTGCAGATGGACACCTTCTTGCTGTGTCCTCCCTCACGTGCTGGAGAGAAAGACCGTCTCTCTTGTGTCTCTCCTTGTAAGGGCACTAATCCCATTTGTGAGGGCTCCACCCTCATGACCTAATGACCTCCCGAAGGCTCCACTTCCAAATACCATTGCACTGGGGATTAGGGCTTCAATATATGAATGGGGGTGGGGGGAGGGACGGCAAGCTTTCAGTCCATAGCACACGGATCTTGCAAGAGGTGGATTCTTGGGCCCAGTCTTATGTTTTTGGCAACAGCATGCTGGGGATTCTAGGATTCCATAGGCAAAGTTTCCATGTTGTAAAAGGAATCTGTGGCTCAAACATAATATAATACTAAGATACCATTATCGTGGCTTTCTGTGATGCGATGATTATAGGATTCTAGCATTACATTAGTCTAAGATTCCATTATCCTGCGATTCCAAGATCCTAGAATTCTACCGTCTCCTGAGAGCTTGGGCTCTGAGGAATAGGAAAATCCAGCCGGGGTGGTACCATGGTGGGAAGAGGGTAAAGAGGCAGCTTTTCCATCCTACCGACTTTTCTAACAATGATGAGCAATGTGTTGTTTGGTTTTCATTGCGTTCGAAGGAAAGCACTGGGCTTGGCCAAGCCACATCAGAGTGTGAGTTCACCCACGCCTGGGGCAAGACAGGCCATGGAGACAGAGAAGGAGGGGGGGGGGAGGAGGAGAGGAGAGAGAGAGGGAGGATGGGAGGGGAGAAGGGGAGGGGGACAAAGAGGCAGCACCATCCCCTCAGGCTGGAGGTGGCCGGTGCAAGGATCTGTGTCATGCCTGGCCCTGTGAGGGACATCAGGGCCTTGTGTCACTCACTTTTGGTCCCCATACATTACGTGGGGAGCGGCCAGCCAAGTGCAGGGACTGGCAAGACAGACGAGAACAGGAGGGTGTTTGAATAAGAGCAGGAGCACAGGATGTGAAGGCAGTCAGGGAGGGCTTCCAAGAGAAGGTGATCTCTGCACTGGGAGATGAGGACAGCACATCAGGGAGGGAAGGATGCCCGCGAGGCTGAGGAATCACCGCTGGTACTCCATGTGGCCGTAGCCTAAAAAGAGAAGGCGGGACGTGGTGTGAGTTGGGGGAGCCGCGTCGTCAGGGGTCTGCTCATGCGGAGCCCTGTCTGCCATGCTGAAGAGCTTGAACTGCACTCTGAGGGCAGCTGGGAGCCAGGAATGGTCTTTGTTGGTAGAGGGAGGGACTGGGCATCCTGAGAATGTCACAGATGAGTGGCCTGAGACCGGGGGATCCAAACCCTACTGCAGGTGAAGAGGCACTGGTAGGATTGCTCACAACAACCCAGGGCATCAGCTCAGAGCTAGGAGACCCCCCAACACCTCTCGTCCCCAGAGATTGTGACACAGGCGGCCCTGGCCACGCAGTGAGTCTCCCCTGGAGACCACCCACTCCTTGGCACCCCTGGCCTAGATCCTACCACACGGGCCAGATCCTTTCCTTTGGTCACAAGACCCTGTGTGTGGCTCCTTGCCTCATGCCCAGCGGGCCTCATAGAGGCTGCCGCCGCTGGTGGGGTCGGGCTTCCCAGTCTGAGCCTTGAGGGGGGACATCGACGCCTTCACCGCCGAGGCCCTGGCCAAATGGGGTTAAGACGGCAGATGGGCACAACCCGAACCATCTTTGGTAAAGGGGAGAAGAGAGCAGAAATGCAATATAACTACAGCACAGAGCTGAGTGAGGAAAGGAGTCCAGAGAGCCACGGGATGGTTTGTGTGGCTTGTGCACGCTTTTGTGTCTCCCCGAGGCTGAAGGAGAAAGCCACAACGCACGCCCGCCAGGTGCCTGCAGTCCCAAGGCCATGCACCCGGTCCCCTCTCCACTCAGAGCCCGGGTGAGAGGGAAACAGGCGGGAGTACCTGGCTCAGAGGCCAGGAAGAGAAGTCTGGGAGAAGGAAATAGGGTTGAGATTCGGAAGGCAGCACGGGCCACAACTCAGCAATAAAGGGAGGAGCTCCGATGCACGCAGCAGCTTGGGTGGGTCTCAAGGGCATGACACTGAGTGAAAAAGCCAGTCTCAAAAAGTCACGCGTGGTTTGGTCCCATTTACATGACCATTCTTTTTTTTTTTTTTTTTTAAGGTTTATTTATTTTTGAGAGAGACAGAGTATGAGCAGAGGAGGGGCAGAGAGAGAGGGAGACACAGAATCCAAAGCAGGCTCTGGGCTCTGAGCTCCGAGCTGTCAGCACAGATCCTGAAGCGGGGCTCGAACTCACGGACCGCGAGATCATGACCTGAGCCGAAGTCGGCTGCTTAACCAACTGAGCTACCCAGGTGCCCCAACATGACATTCTTGAAATGCTAAAATGACAGAGATGGAGAATAGACTAGTGGTTGTTAGGGGTTAGGGACGGTCAGGCTGGATGGAAGGCATCTGGTGACACAGGTGGGACCAGGAGGGGCGACCAGGGGTCCAGAGGATTGGGGGCTGCGAGAGGTGGAGGAGATGGAGAACAGGGAGACAGGTGGGTGCCAAGAGCCTGCGTGTGGAGAGGTTGGGTGCGACTGTACCAAGGGAGAATTTGTGGCGATGTAACATGTCTGTATCTTGACTGTGGTCGTGGTAACATGGGTCTTTACGTGTGATGAAATGACACAGAGCCACGCACGTGCATCATATCATCAGCCATGTCCTGCCTTTGATATTGCACTATAATGATCTAAGATACAACCATTAGAGGAGATTGGGTGAAGGGTACACAGGACATTTCTCGACTATCTTTCTGTATTCACTTCCTGTGAATCTATGATTATTTCAGAGTAGTTTTTTTAGAGAATCTAATGACTATATTTGTGAGGGTCTATTTGTGGGGTTTTTTTTTTAAACTTTATTTACTTACTTATTTTCAAGAGAGAGCAAGAGCAGAGGAGGGGCAGAGAGAGAATCCCGAGAAGGCTCCATGATGTCACTGCAGAGCCTGACACGGGGCTTGAACTCACGAACCATGAGATCATGACCTGAGCCAAAGTTAAGCGTCAGCCTCTTAGCCAACTGAGCCGCTCAGGTGCCCCTATTTGTGGACTTTCTACTTAGTTCTATTGATCTATATGTCTATCTTTCTGTCAATAACACTTAGTCTTGATTACGGTAGCTATACAGTAAGTCTTGACATCAGCTAGGTGATTTCACCCACTTTATTATCCCTTTTCAAAACTGCTTTATTCAAGTTTCTTTGCCGTTCCCTGTAAATTTTTAAATAATCTTGTCTATACCTACAAAGAGAAAACCTTGCGGGGATTTTGATAGGATTTGAGTTAAACCTATAGATCAACTCCCTATGAATCTATAAGTATTTCAAAATAAAAACTAAAAAAAAAATTTAATATTTTCAAACAACAGATTTTCTTTTTTTTCTTTTTACTTTTTAAAATTTTTCTATTTAAAAAATTTTTTTT
This sequence comes from Panthera pardus, assembly GCF_024362965.1. Classification (NCBI taxonomy): domain Eukaryota; kingdom Metazoa; phylum Chordata; class Mammalia; order Carnivora; family Felidae; genus Panthera; species Panthera pardus. The sequence goes on from NW_026526677.1 coordinate 59,528,344, forward strand.
TTTACACTTACTTATTTTTGATAGAGAGGGACAGGACGTGAGTGGTATTTTTCCTGGTAATGTGGCAATGGATACACATTTCCACACTCCCATCCCTGCGGGGTGAAATCGGAGTCCCACCTTTGTGCAGAGATCACCGTGCTGTTGGTGTGAGCCAAAGCCAGAGACCTTGAAGCAAACCGTGACCTTGTTGTGGCCACCTCAGTCTGCTGAGCCCTTCCCAGAAGCGGGCCTACCCTGGCCTTCGCAGGGGACTGGACAGAAACCGGTTCCTGGAGTAAACTGAGAGGCAGGCAGCAGCTTCCCCCTGCTTTGTACTTTCCAGCTTTTCACTGGCCCTTTGCACCTCCCCCAACCAGGAGCCCCACCCTTTCGGACACTTGGCTGCCCCTCATGGTCTCATCCATGTTGCCAGGCCCCTTCCTACATCCAGCCTGACTACCTACTAGGCTCTCCTGGAAGTAGAGGCTCTCACGGACCCTGAGCTTGTGACCCTCCACAGCCAGCTGCCCATTGTGGTTTGGGTCACGGAAACGGGACCTCAAAACCTCGGCAATGCGACTAAGACCTCCTGAAGATAGGATGGAACCAAACCTGGGCCTTCTGGCATGTTCCACCTACAGGAGGAGGTGGCTTCCCCTGTCCTCGGTCCCTTGCCAGATGTCATGGTGCTGGAGAAGGTTACCCCTCCCCAAGACCCCTTGGCTACCTGGGAAGCCCCTTGGGATGAACTGAGTAAACAGCATGAGAGAAGGGTACAGCTAGCCAGCACGTGGCATGACAGAAATCAACAGAATGTTGCTGAGTTCCATCCCTTAGCGTGGCTATCCCTAATAAAAGGTAGGAGCCATGAAACAATACACTGGGCCAAACTTGGGCCAATCAGTTGTCTTGCACTGGATGCTCTGGCCCATGAGTGGTCCCGTCTTCACTTCGGGGCCATTGCCTAGAAATTGTCCTTTACAAGATAAAGAACTCTGGAAGTCTCCTGCCTCACAGATGCCCACTATAAATAAAAATCACCCATCTCCACATGTACTAAGGCCCCAATACAAGGCCTTGGCGGGACATTCCTCATTCCCTTCAGAGTTACATCACTGGTAGGAACCAAAACACCATTTCCCTTCTCAAAATACACAATGCTGGGCTCCTGGAAGAGGCATCCAATAAAACCCTCATGTCCCTAGCAGGTCCCAGACAGCCAGTTTAACTGAGAAGCATAATGATCTCCTCAGACAACTCCTTTTAAAACTCCTATCTAGCAAATAGGAATAGAGACCCCCTAAATGAGCCTCTACCTTGTCCCAGGCCTTAACCTACCCTTATAAATTTTTGATCTAGCCCCTATCACATAAGTGCTGGAGGCCAAACCAAGGGTACATGTTCCCCTGGGATGCATTAACCACAGATTGTCCCACAGACCAGGCAATGGCTCATCTGATAGGGGACCCATCAGAACCTAAACTTCTACCAAAAGTCAAGTGCAGCTGCACACCATTCTGGTAACTATGGTCTTATTATTATTGGGGGTCCTTCCAAAGGAGTCATTGTTGCAAGCAAACATGGCAGGCACTGAGCCCCACATCAGCTCCACGGTGACCCACCTGGGAAAGATAACCCCAGTCCCCACATCCCAGATGACATCGCCCTGGCCCAGAAGCTCGCTGCTAGAGATGACATCGCCTCAGACGCTCAGTCACGTCTAGAAATTAAAATCATGCAGGTAATGATTGAGACATCCTGCCCCCCATTTCCTGCTTCTGACCTCACTCTGCCTGTCCATTCTGGCAGAACCCACACTGGCTTCTGATCTCTATACTGGTGACACTACCTTCTGGCCACCCAGTGGGGCTGTCCATCTTCCCCAAATGCCTTCTGTCTGTCTAGATTCCACACAGAAGGATCTCCCAGAGCCCACCTCTCTGACTTCCAGACCTGAGTCACCGGACCCATTGGGGCCCAAGGCAGTGGTGGCCGCAGAATCTTTTGACCACTTCTGCCTTCCATGGGAGGTGGTATATTTGCCTCTAAGAGGAGGGGACTAAGCTTAGACAGGACTTCATCCAGGTCTAGAGGGACTGCTCACCTTCCCAGACCAGTCCAGGAAATGACTGAACTTGACCGAATCACATAGCAATATTGTAAAGGTCCTGCTGTCCAATGATGGTGGGTAATTGTGCCCCAAACACGCTGCTCTGCTAAGGGACTTACTGGGGACAAGTCAGACTCTGGAAATTATCTCTAAGGGTGGAATTTTAAGGCATGGGGCAGGCCAGAGGAGATGATACTTCCAGGCTATGGAGTCACCAATAACCCTGAAATCACATAAGAGCAAAGTGTCAATCATGGGCAGAACTTGAAAGCACATCATCTACATCTATGACCTCACTGAAATCTTCCAGCACTTTTTAACAAGGGCAGGAATGAATTTTCTCATTTCATGGAAACCAAGGCCTAGGGAGGTGTAATGACTCATGCCAAGTGCTACAACAAATATACATTGGTGCTAGGGACAGTGAAAAACCATGGGCTGTGGGCAGACAGATTCTCCGGACCTCAGTCTCTTCATCTGTAAATGAGGCTAATAACCCCCACATCACAAGACTGGTGGGGGATCAAATCAGCAAACGTCTGGAAAGTCCTGACTCATTTTCTGGTGGCTGGCCTCGTAACTGCTGTCATTCTTAGAACCCAGCTCCCCTTACGGCGTCCACACTTGCTACCCAGGGAGCTGGCCAGAGGGGAGGCGCACTGGGACAGCCCTGTGCCTGTCCAGCTCTGCCAATGGGCCCCCCAGCTGCCAGGTGATCAGCAGCCTATCAGTGATGTCATGATGGAAGTCACCAGATCCCCCCGCTCTCCGGCCAGAGTGGCTGGGCCACAGGACTTGGTTCTGTGCCCAGTGCACAGCATCCTCTGAGGGTGCCCCGATCACTCCGGGGGTTGACCTAAGGGTCCTTCTCTAGCTGACACCATTCCCCAGCTTGAAGTACCTTCAGAATGTGGCACAGGTTCCTCCCTTTGGCCCCTGGATTTGGATCCTCGGTTTGTTGTGGGATCCTGGACAAGTTGTTAAAATTCTCTGAGCCCTAGTTACCTTATCATTGAAACAGGAAGTCTAAATCCTAGCTTTAAAGTCGCCGTGAGATTGAATACAAGAATGCATGGAGAGTGATTAGCTCAGTGCCTGAAACATGAGAAGAGCTGAACTATTAACGTTGATGACGGGGCACTCAAAGTTTTGCTGAATGGATGAGTATCCCTATACCCACTCTACAGAAGAGAAAAGCCGAGGCCTGGGCAAGGGAAATGACTGGCTCACACTAGTGGCTGATAGTCTCAGTGTGCTCAGAAGTCATAACTTTGGCCAGATCCTTCCCAGTCTTTCTTCCTTCCAAGGAGGCCCTTTCTGATTGGATTTTGGGGAAACCTTGGTCTCTCTGTTCATTTGGCAAGTTCTAGAGTGTCCGGATCCACCCACGCAGCTGTGAGTGGACAGGCCTGGGGAAGGGGGAAGCAGTCACGAATCCTGGTCTCTCTCCAGCCCGTCCCCAAGGCTGGACATTCCGGAAGCCACACCCTGTCCCCAGGTCCCTCTGGAAACTTTGGCAGCCTTATCTGCAAAGGAGGGGAGAAGAGGGTCTGAGATCAGCCAGAGAATGTCAGAGGGAGGAGGAAAGCAGGTCAGAGAGGGATGGAGAACACCCCATGTGACCCCAGCCACAGCTCGAAAGCACTTACTGTCCTCCCAGCTTGTGGACAGCCAGCAAGAACTGGCCTCTAGCCCTGACTCTGTCCTGAACTCGATGGGTGACCTTGGGTAAACCATTTTGCCTCTCTGCGCCTTGGTTTCCCCATCTGTGAAATGGGAAACTGAACCTGGGCAGGGGTCCTCACACCAGTGGTAGGAAACAGAATTTCCAGAACAAGGCCCATGACCCGCCGGCCCACAGGCCTCACACCCACCCACAGGTGTCCAGGAATTTGGCCGTGGTATTTCATTTATCATCTGTGTGGTTTACAGGTACCATGGCCGGCAGGCTGATTACTCAACAGGCTCATTACACTCCTCGGTGACTAATAGATTCTTTTTTTGTTTGTGTTTTAAAGCCATAGCAATAATATTGGCTCCCAGTGACACCGCTGAAATCACCATTATTCAGCCTGACCCTACCTACACGATAAACAGACCGGCAGAAACATCCCTTCTTAGAAAAAGAGGTCTCTGCTTCTCTCACGGCAGGAGCAGGTTCCCTGATAGCGAAGTTGGTGTACGTTGGGGGGTGGGGTGGATTTATGAACTGTTGAGAATCGTAGGATTAGGTCATTTCTCTGGTCCCTTCCAGCTCTGACCTACACATTGGACCTCATCAAAGGGAGGAGTTGAACAGATACCATCTTCCCTTTGAAAGTTCGAGTGTGGGATTAAGAGTCCAGTGGGGAGTCAGACAGCCTGGCTTTTCGTTCTGGCTCCACCACTTGCTGGCTGGGTGACCCCGGACAACTCATCTCCTCTCTCTGAGCTTGTCTTTTTACCCGAAAAATTGGGGAAATGCGACGACTTTCCCACAGGAGGCAGAGGGGAAGGGATCACAGGAAGCACTTAGCACTGTGCTTGGCATACAGCAGGGGCTCAAAAGCTGGGCGCTGTTAACATTAGGTAGATATTGAGCCCTGGGTAGTGGTCTGGACCGCAACAGGGTGGGAAGGGTTAGGGCTGACGCTAGGGGTACTTGATGGAGGGCCCCGGGGCGGGGGCGGGGGGGCAAGTCAAGGGCTGTCACTGTCCCCTGGCCTCTCCTTTTCTGGCCAGCTTTATCTGTCAAAACAGAGAACAGAGCAGTTCAGCACAAGGAGGGAGCAGGGGCTGCCTTCGGTCTGGCTCGGGTCTCCCTGGAGGTGGGATGGGAACAGTGCCTTCTGTGCTCGATACCCCATCACCACCCCCGGCCCCCACACAGGGATTCCCTCCCTTCGGCCGGAGGCCACTTCTCACCTGCCCTGGGCAGGATGTCCTCACTAATAACCATCTGTGGGCTTCTTTCCCTGCATCTGTGGTTCTCCATCTACGGGTGCGACGCCCCCCTTTATTATGCCAAAATGGTCTTTCTAGATAACCTAGCCTGCCTCCCTTCCCTGTACAATGTAGAAAGCTAATGTAACCAGCAGTGGGCTGGTAAATGTTTTAACAAATCAAACCGCTGAAGGGGGGTGGGGGGGGGAACACCTCTTGATTTATACCCTTTGCCAAGTTCCATGGTGTAAAAACCTCCACCACGGCTAATTTCAAACTACCGACGTGATGACACTGAACTCAGAGCTGGGGAGAAATACACACCACGTGCTGCTGTGCATCTTGGCTCCAGCACGCCACTGAATAAAACCGAAATGAAATGAACGGAAAGCAATTTGTAACAAAACTACATCTTTCATTATGCTCATGCTCGGGGCCAGCTCCCCTAAGAAGACACAATAGAAGGGCCTGCACGCAGGCTCGGCAAGGTGCGGGTCTCGCTCCGGCATCGTGAGAAGGGTTGCCGCTGGTGACGTAATTTTTCTGAAATGGCGAACCAGTCTCAACCACGTTCTGCGCAAAGGACGGTCTTCCTCCAGTTTACAAAGCAGTTACATTCCTGGGAACTCTGGTGTGTATCAGAACCATGCAAAAAATACGATTTGTATTTATACACAGAGCGGAGTTAGGTCCGAGCCCTCGGCTTGCCGTTCACGCAAATGTTCCCCGTGCCTTTCAAATAACCCCACTTGGGGAACGCCCGGGGACACCCCCAGTCACCGCGACATCCAAAACTCATTCCCACGGATTTCCAGTACGGCCCCTCGGCTTGGTCCTTGGCACCCGTTGAGACGGGCTGCCGCAAACATTTACCCCTTCGCCGCGGGCAGGCCACTCTCTGAGACCCCACCATGCTGGGAACCTCGCTAACCTGCTCGGGCTCTTCCGCGCATCTCGAATCTTATCGTCCAAGTTCTGACGCCGAGTTCAGCCAGTCGGCTGGCCTTCCATCTCCTCCAGGCCAGGCCCAGAACTGGGACCGGTGGCCCCAGGTGGAAGCCAGGTAAGGGAGGAGATAGCCAGAGAAACATCACAGTGGCCATGCGGTGTGCCAAGTAAGACCACAGAGCCGAGCGCCTTTGGCCCATGTGGTTTAACGGCAAGAACGCCAGCTTTGGTCTTGAACAGAAGTTCGACCCCGACTGGCGCAGGTACTCACTGCGTGATCTCAGCAGAACCACCACGCTCCTTGGACTTCAGCTTTTCGCCCATTTTAACATCGGGGCCAGCCCGGTCCTCCACCGCGGCTGTGCAAATGAGTTGGGGTCAAGCTCACGGTGGGCCCCCAGGCCCTGGCAGGGGCCCCAGAGAATCAGAAATGGCCAGTCACCGGTGCTTCCCAGTATATTTGCATAGCTGGCCGCCGACTCCTGAGGTATCGAGGCTGTTCTGTGGACACCGGGTTGGGCAGATTTCCACTGACAGGACGATTAGTAGGTAGTCCTGAGCTTCCCACACCAAGAGTCACGAGGACTTAACTCGCAGGGCTGGACGAATGCCTTCACTGTGCCCTTGTCCGGCTGGGTGGGATGGTCGGCTGGGTGAAGGCCCACTACTCACCAAGCTGAGCCCCTGCTCTGGGCCAGCCCTGATGCCTGACGATGCGGAGGATACTGAGATGAGGCGGACAGTCCCTCAGCCCAGGTCGGCCCCAGTCTAGTGGAGAAGGCCCACTCATCATTGGGTCACGGGCCCCACCCCATCCTTGTGGCTCGTCCTTATCACTCCCCAGTGGTTTCCATCTTATCAGATGCTAATGGCTACACTTCGGTCCCCATCATCTACAACCTCTTCAGCTGCCTCTGGCCCTGCTGACTTCCCTCCGTCTCAGCCCCTGTGACAGACCCCACACCTTCCCAGGCCGGGGCATCTCCCTGGGCAGGGCAAGCTCCTGACTCCGGCCCTCTGCGGCATGACGCCACCTCAGGGAGGAGGAAATTGCCCCACTTCCCTGACTTCCCCCAGCCCCAATACACTCCCGGCCCCATGGTCTACAAAATAGCAAACAGCTGCTGTGACCATGGGCTGCCCAGACCCCAGGGGCCTGGGGGGAAGCGGGCCAACGGGAACTTGGAGAGAGAGCTCTTAATAACATACCTTCCCCAAGCTGCTTCCAAAGAAACTTCTCCTCACAAATCATTCCATAAACACTTAGCAGGCTCTCAGGAAAGCGTGCACGGCTCTCACCCGGCTATTAGGAGGCTCCTCACAAGTAAATTGAGACCAGGCAGCAGAGGCCTGTGCCAAATCCCCCTTCCTGCCCTCTTCCCACACGGTGTTCTCCTCCCCCACCCTGGACCCTTCAGTTCCAAGGGCCGGGGTCTCCTCCTTTGCGGCTCTGGCCTCTCGTCAGGCTCCGGTCCTGTGCCTGCCGGGCAGTGGGTACACTGTCTCCCTCGAAACCAGCCCCCTACCGACCCAGCTGCTGGGTTTCCAGGGGCTCTCTTGGGCTGCTGTGTAGGCCGAATCCTACTGAGCCTTCCGAGGGCTACACCATCGGGCCAGGCGTGGACAGGCTGGGCTGGCCCACTCCCCAGCTCTGTCCCAGCCACCCTCAGCCGAGGCTGCTGGTGCCTCTCAGGCTGGAGCTGCTCAATGGGGAAATAACTCCAGGTTCATCCAAGTCACGAGCTGGAAAATCCCTCCCATCCAACAATCCCCCTCCAGGGAGAGTGTTGTGCAACTCATTCAGCTGGCTGATATCCAGCCCCTGGCTAATATCCAACAAGGATCGGGGAATTACTTGATTGTTGGTAAGTTGACACATTTGCTTACAGGTTAGCAGCTTGCTTGTGTAATGACTTCCATCAGGGTCTTTGAGAACAATGGTAGGTGCTGGCATCCCGATACCGTCGTCCATCATAACTTTGGAAAACACTTCCACAATGCTCGCCCCTTTTTCTAGGTTTGCCCAACACCATCTTGCGGAACAAAAGCTCTATTGCAGACAGCAATCGTCGGTGAAATAAATAAAACATTCAGATGAAAATAAACACGCAGATCTGTGGGCACTGAAATTAACGTCGGATGGGCTTTGAGAGAGGGACCCTGGTCACAGATCTTGGATCGACTCCCAGTCCACCACTTACCAGAAGGCCGATCTTGAGCAAGGCTCTGTAAGCCTCAGTTTCTTCAACTCTAAAATGGGGATAAATCCTCCTAGTCTCAGAGAGCTGCCAGGAGGAGCTCTATGAGCGGCCAGTGGGGGCCTCCCCAGGAATCCATGGCCGAGGTGTTGCTGCCTTTTCACTCTGAGAGTTCAATCATGGGTCACTCGTTCGATCTTTCTCTCGGCAAATATTTAGGGGGCCTCTTTTATACACCAGGCACTGAGTAGGATGCTGACCAAGACAGATCCAGGCCCGTCCTGTGAGAAGTGAACAGAGCAGGGGGGATGAACTCGAAAGGATACGGGATGAGCTGAAGTTGTGGTAAGAATCGCAATATCCCTGAGTCAGAGGACTCAACATGTCCTTCTGCAGGCATGGAATCAGACTCCAAGCTCAAAGCTGCGGGGAACAGACTTCCAGGCCCAAAAGACATCAGGGAGAGGAATCAGGCTGCTGGTCCGTCGGCTGTACTGGGAGCAAAAATGGAAGAAGTGGGCCCACCGTGATGATGAGGAGGAGGAGGAGGAGGGGGAGGACAGTCACACTAACAGTGACCATTCACAGGGTGCCTGCTCAGTGTTTTACTTGCATTATAGTGAGCCGTCACCACACTCTGTAACTTCCAGATGGCACACAGAGGTTCAGAAAGGTGCAGTAGGTTGCCCAGTGTCACACGTGTTGGAAGCAGAAGGGCTATATGCAGGCCCAGGCTATTGACTTCAAGCTAAGACGACAGCAGACCCCTCCCTCGCCCAGATCTGACACAGAGAGGTCGCCTCCGGAAACTGAGCAAAGTGGCATCACGCCACAGTGTGTGATGCGTGGGACCGGGGACAGACCCTGCCGCCCCTTTCAAAGTCTGTCTTCTCAGACGTGGGGGGGCCTCGATTCCCATCTGCAGCGGTTTGCCCTCTGTGCTCAGCATCGCCCTCTTCAGACATCTCAGGCCCTTATACATCCCTAGGGGGCCAGGCCGTGGCAGCCTGCCCTGACCTGTGTGCCCATCACCCTCCATCACACACACTTCCATCTCCAGGCGTTAGCACACCTGCTTCTTCCCCTACAATGTTCTTCCCACTTTCTTCTGTGGGAATCCTACCCATTCTTCAAGGCTCAGCACAAACTCTGCCTTGTCCCAGAACTGCTTCTGATTCCTCGCCTTCTAGAAAGGTGCTATGAGAGTGGAGAAAAAGTGTAAGTTTCCAACTTAGGAAATCTGACCCTGGCGTGTAACTAATGTGTAACCATGAACAAATCAAATCAACTCCCTCAGACTCAGTTTTCTTATCCGTAAAACAGGGCTGGTAATCCTTACTTCAGTTTAGTAATTGTTACATTTTTTTAATGTTATTTGTTTTTTAGGAGAGAGAGAGAGAGACAGACAGAGTGTGAGTGGGGGAGGGACGAAGAGAGAGGGAGACACAGAATCCGAAGCCGGCTCCAGGCTGTCAAAACAGAACTGGACACGGGGCTTGAACTCACCGCAAGATCACGACCTGAGACAAAGTCAGACGCTCAACCGACTGAGCCACCCAGGCGCCCTCAGCTTCGTGATGATTGAATAGAGTCACAGATATAAAAGTTCCTTGTAAATGATAAAGTATAGTAAGGATATTATTTATAATCACTGTCCCGTGACACATAAAGTGACAAATATTGGCTTAAGCAAAAAAAAAAAAAAAAAGATTTACGTGGCAGAAAGATGACTGTGAAGCTATGTTCCAGATTCAGATCCAGCCAGAAAGAGAGAGGCAGAGAGAGCACCCTCTATCAGTTGCCCCCCACAACTATTCAAATATTCCACCTTCTTGGTTCTGAGGCCACGAGTACAACCCTGAACAAGCCCCCTGTGGTGTGGAAAATGCGATGGTCTGATTGCTCAGGCCTGAGTCCCACAGCCAGCTCTGGAGCTGTTGGGGTGAGGACAACACTCTCAGAAATACATGAGCCAAGGAGTGGGACAGTGGCTGACATAGATGATGGCCCTAAAGCAAAAGCAGAGTGCTGTTACCAGAATAAAAGGTGAAATGACATTGATGGCAAAAATAATGACTGTCCATCCCTGGGATGGACTGACAGCCACACATGCCCTTATTCAAATACAAAATAAGACCCGCCCTTCTCTTCCCTTTCTCCAAACGGAAGACAAGTGAAAGACTCATATAATTGGTGAGGTTAGAATCTCTGGGTGATTTATATTCTTTTCCGTCGGAGTCTGATGTGTCCTTAAGGCCCAGCAGGCAACATGTGGCCCCCACGCCATCACTCCAGACTGCAGAGCAACTGTGATAGCAATTCCTATTTGAAAGAGGGAAGAAAGGAAAACAACACGGGGCGCCTGGGTGGCTCAGTTGGTTGAGCGTCAGACTCTTGATTGCGGCTCAGGTCATGATCCCAGGGTTGCGGGATCGAGCCCCACATCCGGGCTCCTCGCTGCGTGTGGAGACTGCTTAAGATTCCCTCTCTCTTTGCCCCTCTCCTCTCTCTCTCTCTCTCTGAAATAAAGTAAGTAATAAAAAGGAGAACAACATAGGGGCCAGCAGTCTGCTGCACTGATCTGCTCCTGATGAACAGGAATGGCAAAGTCTCCCTTTCCCGACACAGGAACCCGTTACTAGGGTAGAGCGGTCGGCAGAATAATGTCCCCCACAAAGGCATCCTGGCCCTCAGAAGCTATGAATGTGTTATATTAAACAGCAAAGGGAAACCGAGATTGTGGATGAATTGGGGTTGTTAACCAGCTGACCTTAAAGGAGGCCATCCTGGATGAGCCCACCGTAACCACAAGGGCCCTAGGGTGTGGGAGATGGGGCAGAAAAAGAGTCAGTGTCTGAGTGACGGGGTGCCAGAGAGACTCAATCGGCCACTGCTGGAGAGAGAAGAGGCCATGGGCACAGGAGGGGGTGGGCCTCTGGAAGCTGGAAAAGACAAGAGCCTCCCCAGAGGCCTCCAGGAGAGAACGTAGCCCCGCTGACACCTTGGTGTTGGCCTCTGGAGACCCGTCTTGGGCACCTGGCCTATCGAACTGTAACATAAATGCGTGTTATTTCAAGCCATTAATCCATGGTCGTCTGTTCCAGCAGCCGTAGAAAATGAATACAGACAGCAAGGTAGCATCTCCCACTATCGCAATACTCCTTTCGATCCTATTTTTATGCCTCTGGTTGGCCCTTGACAGACACTGTCACCTGTGGTCCCCTAGCCATCTCGGGAGATGGGTGTGGTCATCCTTATGTCAAGGTTAAGAACACTGAGGCTCAGGGAAGTGCCACCTAGTCCAGAGTCAACCAGCGAGTAGAAGAGGGAGCCAAAATTCAAATGCTAGTCTACCTGGCCTCGAGCCACGCTGGGATCATCACTTAACTTCCGTGCCCGGGGAACGTCTCCTCCCTGCTCGGACCCTGCAGTGACAGGGGTTCATACCCTGCCGAGGCCACTGGCTTCTTCCTGGCTTCACTCTCTGCACGATCTTGAAGTATGGGACCCCCGACGGGTGGCAGCTAGAACGCCCAACTCTGGCATTCGGTCATACTCATTTGTACTCAGCCAGTGAGCAATAAATCGAGGACAAAGTGACCTGAGTAGTAGGGATGAGGCTGAGACTTTCCTCTCTCAGGGGAGCGGGCTCCTCTTCTCCAAATCTAGATTTCTGCTCCCCTCGGCGCCTCCAGCTCCAAGCTCCCCCAGCTGGACCGAGTGGGGGGCTGGAATGCATGACCTTGTATCCAATGGAGGAAATGTGCAGCTTTGTCTTTCAGGATTTATTCTCTCTTGTCACCTCCACTCTCGTCTGATCCAAGAATGTCCCGGGGGTGGCTGGGGTGAGGAACGGCAACTCTGGCTCCTCCGATTTCTCCCTGACAAATGCGAAATGGGTTGGGGACCACGGGGGAGGTAAACAGATCCCTAAAAGTGCCTTGCATGCAGCTTGGGGCTGAGAAGTAAGTTCAGGCTGACATAGGGCTCGGCGGGTGCATCCCCAGGGGTGGGCCAGCTGGCTGATGGCCAAAAGCCAGCTACCTCCCCAACCCCCAACACACACAAGTCACAGAGGCCTAGACCCTCTGGCTGAGCAGAACGAGTGAAGGGCCCCCGCCTTCAGACTGCAGAACTGAAACACAGACTCCAAAACGTCCAATGAGACTCAGGGGAGCATGTAATTTGACTCCTTCTCTGGCCCAGAGAAGGAAAGTGACTTTCCTGAGGTCACACAGAATGGCAGGCCAGGGCCCCCGCCTCGTCAAGCCTCAGTTTCCCCAGGGGTAAAGTATAGGTCTGCCGAGAAACTCAAACAAGGCAGAAAAATGCTAAGGGTCTGTATGTGAGAGGGAAACGTCAGCGGCCCACCATGGACGAGCACATGTTACACACCAGGCACCAGGCTAAACACTAAACGAGCTCCCTCTCACTTCATCTTTACCGCACTCTGTGAAGCTCTGGTGTCTCCTCTTTTGCCGATGAAGAAACTGAGACCCAACAAGGGACCTTTCCAGGGGGGTGAAAATCTGTATGTCAACGCAGGTGGCGCTATACAGGTATGGAAAAAGCAACTGAAATATACACTGAAGATTGATGTACTTCACTCTCTGCCAATTACACTTCTGTTGTCTCCATTGTTTTTAAATGTCATGTTAGAGAAAAATAATGAGCTGAGGCTCAGGGAGGTTCAGCGACTTTTTCAGGATCACACAGCTAGCAAGTGGTAAAGCTGGGCTTTGAACCGGATCTGTCTGACCACAGAGCCCCTGATTATCGCCCTGGCCATACTGTCATGTCACATGTTGGCATCATAGGGACTCTACCCATACCCCAAGTCTTCAGCCCTGTCCCAATTTACCAAACCCAGACTCAAGCAAAGGATGGGGAGGTCTGGGAGGCTCTGGAGAAAGGTCTGAGTCTGGAAAAGGGCAGGGGCAGGGTTGCTGCCGTCCCGTGTGGCGTCTCAGTACAAATTAAAACAATCTGCTCCTTCCCCCTGGTAGTGTAGCCTCACTCCAGAGTGCGGGAACTCAGTATGGACTGCAGCTCCCAGCCCCTCAGGGGGGGTCCTTTGTGCAGTGCACAACCTCAACACCTGGACATAACCCTGGCAGGAGTGCCTCAGGGAAGGCAGATTGAATGTCACCTACCCTGTGGGCTTTAGGCTAGGGGGAACACCCTTCCTGACCCACTGCACTCTCCTACCTGGGCATTTCTCTTTTTTAAAAAATGTTTATTTATTTATTTATTTGGATGGAGTAAGGGGACAGAGAGAGAGGGAGAGAGAGAATCCCAAGCAGGTTCCACACTGTCAGCACAGAGTCCGACATGGGATTCAATCTCATGACCATGAGATCATGACCATGAGATCATGATCTGAGCTGAAATCAAGAGTTAGATGCTTAACTGACTAAGCCACTCAGGCACCCCTACCGGGCATTAAAAAAAAAAATGTTTTTTAATGTTTATTAGTATTTATTTTTGAGAGAGAGGGAGAGACAAACAGAGTACGAGCAGGGGAGGCGCAGAGAGAGAGGGAGACACAGAATGTGATGCAGGCTCCAGGCTCTAAGCTGTCAGCACAGAGAGCCTGATGCAGGGCTCAAACCCATAAACCATGAGATCATGATCTGAGCTGAAATCCGCCCCTTAATGGACTGGGCCACCCAAGCGCCCCTACCTGGGCACTTCTGATGTTCTTCTGTCTGTCTGGTGCTTGAGGGACTTCTTTTTTGGTTCAGGCCCTCCAGGGTTCTCAGCTGCACACACAGGGGGTCACTCAGCCACTCAGCAAATGCTTAGAAACAGTCCTCTCTGTGGCAAGCCCGGTACCGGTGATCGGACCCAGTCCGTGACTTCTCGTAGTCCCAGGCAAGCACAAGAAATACAGGGGGAGACAGATGACAAAAAGCAGGGAGCTGGCATCTTTGCACGTATAGAAAGGCAACCCTTCCTCAGAGCAGAATCTTGCCTTCATATTCAAGTCACAGATGACAGTAATGGGAAGGGGGGCCCCTAGAGTGGCACAGGGCCAACTTGTGTAGTTCTAAGGCCCTCCTGTGTCCCGTGTCTCCGGGCCAAAATCGGACCCGAGGTTTCCCCCACTCACTGTGCTTGCCCTGCTGTGTGGCCCCCACCTCTCTCCCTGTAGCACATACCCTTTCTTGTGCTTGCTTCTCCCCCTGCCTGGACCAGTAGCTTCCCATCTGGGTCTCTTTGCCTCCACTGAATGAGCAGTGGCTGGAAGAGGGATTCCCCCAGGCCCCCACCTGCCTGGACGGTGTGGGTTCTCTGCATGAGAGTGTGTGCCCTCGAGCCAGAGCAATGGTCCTTGAAGCTCACGAGAGCATTCCTCTTCAATGTGACGTGACCACAGGGGTCACTTGGAAAGGCTGGGAGAAATGGGTCATGGGAGAGAGCGTGAGCGTAATGGGAGCCCCTCCCATCGGCACAGCGGCTTACCCCGTGCAAAGCCTATTTCCATACCTTGGTTCACTGAACCTGCAAAAGAATAGGTGAGGCAAGGGAGTCTCAGAGAGCTCAAGTAACTTGCCCAAGGTCACACAGCCACACTGCGGCCCAGCTGAGCCAGGACCACCAGACTGCTTCTCCGTCCCGGGCCTCCTTCGCCACCCCCAACCCCTATCCGGCTCACACACGGGTGGGCTCTGGGAGGTAGGGGGATGGGCCCTGGGGCTGGGCCCCGCCAGGCGCACTGAGGCGTTAGAACTGGCGATGATGATGGAGGTGCCGTCTGCTGGGAGGAGGTCACGGTCTGCAGATGCCACGGTCTGTTGGCTTTGCGAGCGGGATGAACTGGGAGGCCCACCTGGGGCTAGACAGGCCCCGGGCTGGGGACTCTTACCTCGGGTAGGTTGGGGGGCCCTCTGCAGAGCCAGGGGAGACGGCAGCACCACCCAGGCCTTCCTGCTTCTCCCCCTCTTGTTGGAGTGTGGGAGCAAATAGCCCATCAACACCAACTTTGCTGGGGCAGGTGGATGGGTGGCAAGCCAGTCAGGGGGTGAGGGGAGAGGGATCGGAGGGACCAGAGGACTCCAGGTCAGCAGCAGCATTCTCCAGCACCAACCCCCCCCCCCCACCCCCGGAAAGCCAGCAGGGAAACTTTGAGTTGGTTCCAGCTAGCGAGAACAGAATTGCTTAGCCTGGGGGCTCTGGACCCCACACTACTGAGTTCAAATCACAGCCACTTCTGTGTGACCTTGGACAAGCCCCTTCACCTCTCTGTATCCCGGACGGACGATACGCAATATTTTGATAGCTGATATCAATGTTTACCTCATAAGGTCGTTCTGACAATTAACCACGAACCCTCGCAAAGCAGCGAGTCAGGGCCAGGGCAGGGATTGAGACCCAGATCTCCTTCAACAGAGAAGCAGTGTTTGCACGAGAAGGGCTACCCTAGAGTTGCTGCCAACATCCTCTCCCCTGGCTGGGTCTTAGTCTTCCATCTGGAAAGTGAGTGGGTCAGCCTAGTAGGTCTCCAAGTCCCTGAGGATTTAGTCATACCGTGTCCCGGGCCCTCCTGTGCTAAGGGAAGCAGTGGCAGTAAGATCATACAGGGGACCCATGGGTCCAGGGCTGAGGACAGGTAATCCTTGCCAGAGGGGAGGAAGGAAGGAGGTCTCTCTGAGGACATTGGGAGAATGGCAGAGGTGGAGGGGGGCTCGTGTGGTTGTGCGGGTACAAGGTCACCTGCCTGGCTGACTGAGGCTAGGTCCTTCACACAATGAGAAGAGGCTCAGGATTGGGCCACCCCACGCTGCTCCCAAATCTACTTCCCTTCCCCAAACGACATGTGGCAGTCTTCCTCTCTGGGGGTGGATTGACAAGGACTGCAGTGTGGCTTGGGGCTAAACATAGGTTCCTAACCCCCATCTTCTACCTGTGTGACCTTGGGTAGGATACTCAACCATTCTGTGCCTCCATTTCCTCATCTGTAAAATGGGAGTAATAGCCTTTCCCTCACAGGGAGATGACACATGGAAGGGGCCTTTAACCAGAGCTGGTCCTCAGGAGACAATGTTCCTTCCCCTCCTCTTGGTGATTCAATCCAACCACCTTGAAGCCACCTAAAGTGAGCAAGGCCCTGGGGTGGGTGACGGACCCAAATGGACCAGTCTCGGTCCCTCCTTTCCATGAACTCAGGGGTCCCTGTTGAAGCTGATGCTGTGGCCAGAATGTGGGACAGGATTGAAGGCCTCATGCCGGAGGTGGAAGCGATTGGAGGTTTATTCGTAATTGTTGAAGTTGGGCGATCAGTACACGGGATTTCATTGGACTATTCTATATACTTTTGAACATGTTTTAAATTTTCCACAAAGTCTGTAAAGTTTGTGTCGAGCACTGCCAGCTTCAAGAAAGACTAGGCAATCCCCAGTTCAAGGCTATCACCCTCAAATCCAGAGGCTGTCAGTCTGTGTGCGTGAGCCAAATCCGGCTTAGTGCCTGTTTGGGTAAATAAAGATTTATTGGGACCTGGCCCGTTCATTTCCACATTGCCTGGGGCTGCTCTTGCCCTACAGGCTGAAGTGAGTACCTGCGACAGAGGCCACACAGAATGTAAACCCTAAAATGTTTACCGTCTACCCTTTAGAGAATAAGTGTGCCGACCTCTGTTGTGATCTCCCACTCGCCCTCCATTATACAACCACAGCTCTGCGATCAGGCTCGAGCTGTCCTGTCCAGCCCTGGCCTTGGGGTGGTCCTGGAGGACTGCTGGGACCTTCCCGTCTCTTCCCGCTGTCATCTCCCCTCCCTCGGCGCCCACTCCCACAGCCTCACCTCAGCCCTTGCCACCCGCCATAATAACCACCATAATGGTCCCTGGTTCGCACCCCCACTCTGCCACAGACACCCTCCTTCTGGGGTGTCTGTGCTACTGTCCCAGTAGCCAAACAATTCTCCGACTCCTCCAGTGGCCTTCTCTCTTTGCTTCCCTCCTTATCCACAGTGCATCATTTCAATAACACTCTTGCGAATACCCCAGCCCCGTTGCCTTTTCTTTTGCGGCAAATTTGAAAATAATCTGAAGGCAGAGGAACCCAACTAACGACTCTTCAATGCCTACACCCAAACAGCCAGTGCTGTTGAAGAAAGCAAGCCACACAACAAGGCAAATTTTTTCACTACGGTTTCATACCACACCCAAACAGACAGTCAACACTGATCCAAACTCCTAAGACTTGACCTAGTTAGCTTATTTCTACTCTATCCACAGCAGCTATTTCGAGCCTTCTCCAATCTCTGGTGATGGGCGCCAACAGGCTGAGATGGGGTGGAAAGGGTATTGCAAGTGAAGGCAGCAGCAAGAGCGAGGGTCGGGGTGGGGGATGCGGGCAGCAGGGGTGAGGCTGGAGAGGGAGGCCAGGCTGAGGACACAGCTGTAGCCTAGAAGTTTATAAGAATGTTGTGGGCACTGGGCAGCCACAGAGCGTTCTGGAGGAGGCAGTGGCCAGATGGGAGGTGGGTTTCGGCAGGAGCAGGACTGCGGAATCCGGCAAGAAGTGCGGGGAAGGGGTGCTCCTTCACCTCATGCTCTCTGTCCATCTGACAGGTCACGACTTCCCTCCAAGGATAGCGTGCGTTTGGAGGCACCCCGAGTGCAGAACCCCTGCCTGCTCCCAGGGAGGCCCAGCCCGCCTGCAGCATGCAGCTTCCATGTCCCCAGGTCAGGGGGCACCAGCAGCAGTGCCCCCTGAGGGCGCCCGACGACATATCGCCAAACCTCTCTAAGTGCGTTGTAAAGCCGAACTTATCTTTGCGTATCCACCGTCTCTGGGAGGTGGAAGGAGACTGACGTCCCCAGAGCACCTACTGTGTGCTGGGCCCCATCTCATCGGCCGTCCCACAGCCTTTGGAGGTAAGCATGAGCGTGCCCACGTTACGATCAGGAAACTGAGTCTCCGCAGGCCGGGGGACCTACGTCAGATCCCACAGTCAACGACGGCGCCAGACCTGGAGGCCATGTGTTAGTCTGGCGCTGTTTCCTCACACCCAGCTGCCCGCTGGGACTCACCAACCATGACTAGTCAACACCCCAAGGCAGGAATTCACATTTATCACCTTGTATACCGTCCGTGGAAGGAGCTCACCTTCACGGGCATGCCCCCTTCCCACTGTGGGCTGGCTCCAGCTAGGAGAAAGCCATTTTTCATGGTTCACCCATAGGGAGCCGATAGGGGTGGCCTTCGATCCTCCCACCCTCACCTCCAAGTCCCCTTCTCCAGGTGGGCGTCCCCACTATCCAAGCCACATGTCACAGGATGCGCTTGAGGACCCGGCCAACTTTGTTTGTCTCCTCTGGACAAGCTCCAGTTTGTCTGCAGAGCCCGGAGGGGGCGGTTCTCCAAAGTGGAACCTTCTCTCCAGGGTCCTCGCCCCTATGCCTCTCGGTGATGCAGCCAGAGATGATACTGGCTTCCTTTGTAGCCTGGAACTGTTGGCTCACAGCCACTCTCCCCTCTGCTCCTACCCTGGGTGGCCTGCAGGTGGGCTGAAGCAAGGGCGGCAAATATTTGCTGACCGAGGGAATGCATTGTCACTGGAGACCACTCAGCAGGTGTCTGCGTGCATGGGGTGGGAGGGGGGTGAAACGGGGGGGCAGTGGCTGGGGAAGGGATTGCCCGAAGCTTCACACCTGTGGGGAGGCTCAGACAGTGGGCGACCCAACCCTGGTCAAGTTCAAAGGCTGAGGGAGAAGACTGGGGCCAGTTGGGACCCTTAAACAACAGAGTACAGGTGAAGATGTCATCAAAGGCTGGGATGACAGCTCTGTAGCTACGTCGAAGTGAGAAAAAGCTGGGCGTAAGATGGTTCCAGAACAGGGCCAGGGAAGGGCGACAGCAGCTCCTGGGGAAGCTCCTGTATCCAGAGAGACCCCAGAGCGGGCGTGTGGAGGGGTAGGGGCAGAGAAAAGGGTGCCAGGCGAGAACTCAGAACTCGGCATCTGTGTGGTGGCCTTGGGCAAGCCTCTTAGCTCCTCGGAGCCTCGGTGTCTTCCCGCTGGCCCTTTGGTTGGCAGAAGCATCCAGCGAGACAGTGCGTGTGATCCCCATGGCTGGTGATGGGAGGGGTCCCCTGCTTATTCTTCCTACTGTTGTTGTTGTTGGTATGTAACCTCGGGCCCTTGCCTGCTGTCCCAGCAGGGCTCCAGGTGGGGCCTAGAGGCGTACTCTGCTCAGATAAGGGGCCCCCTGGCTCCCTAACGGGATGGCAGGGGCTCCACCAAGTGATCACGGGGGCTATCCTAACAGGGGAGCCAGGAAAATACTAATTCGGGCTGTTCCTTCCTGCTGTCAGAGGTCCCAGATGGGAGAGTGTGGGGGGTACTGGCGAAGGCCAGTTGCCCCTGTACCTGCTTGCTCAGGGACTCCGTGCAGATGCTCACTGGGAAAGCCTGGACTTGAGGCTGGTCTCCGCTAACTGTGCTCCTAACCTTTGCCTAGGATGGGCCTCTGGGGTAAGGGTGGGGCACCGGTGGATGGAAGGGGGGCTGGGCTGGGCTGGGCTGAACTAGGAAGACCCCTGTCTCTGTGGCCTAGGAGGTTTTCGGCCCCCTCTGGACATTAGGATTCCTGCCTCTACGATGAAGCGTCTTCTTCTGACTCTACTTCTCCAAGATGTGTGATCCTGACCGAGGCCGAGGATTAATGTTCCAAGAGCTCTGTGGCCAAAACAGGCCCAGGAGGGAGTTGGGGCCGCTCGCTCAGGCCTCCACAGCTCGCTCCGGCCTCACCGTGGCCTACTCCCACGTGTCCCTCAGCTGGACTGTGCCACATCATCCCCCAGCCTCCCTGCCTCCCCGCATCTGTCTCACTCCTTCTAGAGGGTACGAGCACCACCCCCACACAAGGGCAGGTCTCTTGTGGGTGCCTGGCATAAAGGAGGCCCCCGGGAGGTGTTCGTGGAAGGGGACAGAGTCCAGGCAGAGAGGACGGCATGCAAAATGCTCAGAGCCTGAGGAGACCTGGCCCATTTGGGCCCCCGGGCATCCCCGGTGTGGCTCAAGGACTGAGACGGGGTGTGGACAGAGGTGGCAGGGCACAGGGTTGGAGAGGGCACGGGGGGCCGATTGAGAGGGTCTTGAATGCCGGGTTGAGGCCTGGTGACAAGAGGCTGTTGTACAGGACACATGTGCTCCAGGAAGGCACTCTCCGTCTGCAGTGTGAAGGGCACAGCACAAGCCAAGAAAGGAGGCAGAGAGAGGCTGGGGCAACAGGCCTGGGGAGGATGGCTGGTAGAGAAGGGAGGGATTCCAGAGGACGGCCCAGAGAATGGGTGCCCACCCCTCTGGATGGGGGCTCCGTTGGGCCCCAGGGTCTCCCACCACAGGGCAGAGGCAGGGAGGGGGCCAGCGTCCAGGAGCCTCGGTGCATGGGCCCCAGTGTGACCTTGGGGTGGGCACCACATGCCCCAGGACAAGCCCGGCCAGTGTGCAGATAGGCAGCCCTCCCTCTCCTGTCTCCCCAGCCCTGGGTGCCGTGTGTCTGCATCCGCCCCATCTCTCTGGTCCAACGCCCGAAAGTCTCCTGCCAGCCAGTCCTCCTCCCCTGAGCTCCCTGGAACTCATGCCCACGCTTCAAGACTCAGACTGACAGCCTCTCCTCCAGGCAGCCTCCCTGAGTCTTCCCCACCCTGGCGTCCCACAGTCTGGGGTCACCCTGAGGTCTGGGGCTCCTGGGTGCGACTTCTCTCTCTCTCTCTGCTCCCCAGCACTGGGCCCGGCTACCATGGGGCTACGGCTCCCATTCAGTGCAGGCAGGCTGGTGGCCGGCCGGGGTCGTGATAGGGGAGCACGTGATGGGACTCAGTAGCGTGAGATCCTGGGGGTGTTCTCTGAGAAGGAGACCGAGGTGTGCCTGGCTCCCAGTGCATTAGAATTCCCAGGAATCGGGGCACCTGGGTGGCTCAGTCGGTTGAGCGTCCGACTTCAGCTCAGGTCACGATCTCGCGGTCCGTGAGTTCGAGCCCCGAGTCAGGCTCTGGGCTGATGGCTCAGAGCCTGGAGCTTGCTTCCGATTCTGTGTCTCCCTCTCTCTCTGCCCCTCCCCCATTCGTGCTCTGTCTCTCTCTGTCTCAAAAATAAATAAATGTTAAAAAAAATTAAAAAAAAAAAAAAAGAATTCCCAGGAAGCATAAGACAGGCTCTGGGCCAGTGATGGCAGCCTTCTCTGTGTCAGACACCCCACCGGGGACCCCCCCCCGCCGGACCCCCAGCGGACAGCCCCTCAGGGACAGAGGCTGGAAGCCTGTGCTGAGGCGGACCCTTCTCTGCCCCAACCCAGACCCTGCTGGCCTGACCTACTGAATTCCCTGGGGGGCCAAACAGGGTGGAGAGAAGGCTGTGAGGGAGGACACGGGAAGGGGGAGGGAGACCGCATCCAAGCTCCTGCGGCCCGGAGTTTTCACAGCCGGCGTCTAGTGAAATCTTCACAACCTCTGTCAAGGGAGGCAGGCGACGTGAAGTGATTTGCCCAAGGTCACACGGCAGGAAGTGGCAGGGCCGGGATTTGAGCCCATGTGGACTTGACCCTCCAAGCCACACCCTTTCCTTCTCTCAGGATTGCTTCCCCGAAAGGGAAGGTAAGAGGCAAGATCACAAAAATCCCTGGGACCACTCACTCTGCAGTCTCAGTGAAGCCCAAGCAAATGAATAGTGAGCCTCGGGAGGGGGAGGAGAGGGGTGATGCGGAGTCAGCAGGTGTATGTGGGAGCCGGCCTGGCCGCCTGGCACGCTGACACGGGTCCAGGGAACCCATCGCACCCTCATGGGGCTAATGGTGTCTGCCTTGACGGGCTCGGCCTCCCCGCGGATTCTGTGGAGTTGAGGTGAGGACAGAAGGAAGAGTTGGTGTCGAAAGGGAAGCCCCGCGAGCCTTAGTTTTTCAGCCTGTCAAGGGGAGTGGTCACCACCAAGCCTATCCCACGGGCTGCTCGGGGCCTGCGGAGATCTGAGCATCCTGCCCAAGGAGGGTTGTCACAGCCAGCATCCTCCGGGGTGCAGGTGCTCAGCCCCACTTGGTCCCGGAGAAAGGAGGCTGCTCCCTGTCTGGTCTGCGGTTTCTTCTGAGCCACCCATACCCAGAGGGCCTTGCATAGCGGGTGCCCAGCCCTGCCCCTCCCGGCCCCGCCCTGTCTGCCCCAGGAGTCCCCACCTCCAGACCCCAGTTGTTCTCAGCCCTTCCTTCTGGGATCATTCTCCCAGCCTGGAGCTTGGTAGACAATGAACATTCCAAGGATTCCTCTGGCCCCCACCCCTGCCCTCAGCCTCCTTCAAAGAGGCCGCTGGGGTTAGGGTCTATCTTCACAGAGGTGCCAAACCACATGTCCCTCCCACTCCCTCCCAGCTCTACCAGTTTAGTCACCTCTGACATTCTTCCAGGGGCACTGAGGAAGGGTCCTGCCATGGGGGTTGCAGCTAGCGAGGCCTGGCCAGGATGATTTGCTCGACCTGGGCCCAAGGTCAGGCTCTTCCTTGGACGTGCTGGGCAGCCTCGGATAAGCCACAGTACTCTTGGGACCTCAGGTTCCCCCTCTGTCAAGTGGAGCAGGCACAGCAAGATATGGTGGTCGTGAGCTTGGGCTTTGGAATCAGACTCCCATGGGCCCTGACCCTGGCTTTGACCTATGCAGGTGGTCAGGCCTCTCCATGCCTCGGTTTTCTCCTACCTCACAGGTGGCGGTGTGGTTTAGGCGAGCTATGTGAACATCCCACAGAGGACTGGGCACATGGCCTGGCCACAGTGAGCTCAAAGGGAAACAGCCATTCCTAAGGGGCCTCCCCAAAGGACCCCTCATCATGTCACCCCCTGCCGTTCTTTGTTCCCCATCACTGACTCTCCATGTGCTCCTGCCCATTGTCTTTCCCCAGACCGTCCCCTGCTTGGTGTGCTTCTCTCCCCCATAGCTTTTGTGTCCCCAGAGACCTGCTGGGCCAGCCCTGTGCACGCTGACCTCTCCCAGCCCTGACATCCCCGTCTGCTCATTCCCTTGGTCGAGTGCCCACCCTGGACCTAGTATGGTCTACACCTCACTCCCCCACACCCAATCTTGGCTTAAGAGAGGCATTATCTGCTGTGCAATTCACCTCCCCTTCTGACCTCCCGCTCTGTAAGCTGCCCTGAGGTTGCTCCCAGTCTGCTGGGAAGATAGTCGTATGACACCCCCTGAAACACAATGATGTGAGCTTGTGGGAGGCCAGGGGTCACCCAGAGGAGTGGGCTGAACTCTGCCGGGGATAGGGCTGATCAAGGAAGGCTTCTCGGAGGAGGTGATGTTGAACTGGATTTTGAATGATGAGTATAATCCTTCAGACAGACAAAGGGTACCAGTGGGAAAGCACGTGCAAAACCCCAAAGGCTTGAAACCACCCCAAAAGCTGAGGAACGAGGGGGTGGAAGAGCTGGGAGCAAGGGGAGGTCTGGAGAGAGGGCAGGGCTGGACCAAGAAGGGGCACAAGGGCCAGGTCAGGCACTAGGTAGCGATGGATGGGATTGGTTGGAGGGACAGGGACCCTCCTGGATGCTGGTAGGGGATGGA
The DNA here is from genome assembly GCF_024362965.1 of Panthera pardus. Lineage (NCBI taxonomy): Eukaryota > Metazoa > Chordata > Mammalia > Carnivora > Felidae > Panthera > Panthera pardus. The sequence continues at coordinate 59,552,065 of NW_026526677.1, forward strand.
CAGGAAGGGGCGAGACTGGAAGCCCAGGAAAGGGCAGGGGCCACAGCCCGAGCCGCACCATGGAGGGAATAAGGGGGCAAATTCATACGAGCTTCTCAAGCTCTGGACTGAGCCTCTTCCATGCTTTCTGGCATTTCTCCTCCCGGGCAACTCATCACCCACCCTCACATGGACCTGCCAAGCTCTGTGTCCCCATCCAGGCTGGAGAGCTGAGCCTCCACTCTTACCTCCTTGCCCAGGGTTTCCAGAGTCTTTCCACAGCCTCCAGGGGTTGAGCAGAGCAGGGGTCACTCCTCGTGGGCCTCATGTGGAGAACCAGGGCTCAAAGCGGGGCAGAACACAGGCCAGCGCAGCCCCCTCCTCCCACTGCCCTTTTCCTCAGAGATCCCTGGGGCCTGAGAATCTAGGGGCTTTCCACTCACAGTGCCCTAGAGGGCTGTGTCCCCACCTTCCCTTCTGCCACTCCCCCTGAGGCTGCTGCTGTCCGCCCAGCAGGGTCGGCCACTCTTGCGTCACGGTGCCCCCATATCATTTTTCAGCCGTCTACCAGTGGGCACCCCCCTCCACATCAGGTCTGATGCCCCTTGAAGTCAGGGCACGAGCCCAGTCCCAGCTCAGGGACCTCGGTCGGGTGCGGTGTGGGCTGGCTGGCTGGTGGAAGGATGGTAGGTGAACAGAGCGACCAAAGAAAGAACATTCTAACCAACAAATGGCCTCTGGCTACTGTCCGGGCCCCTCTGGCAACCCTGAGCTGGCCTCCCAGGCAAGACAGCAGTGGGCCTTGCCCTCCCTTCACCAGCCCTGATTTGTGGGGTCCCCGAGGTGGTGAAAAGCATCTAGGCACCCTTCCCCTTCCCGCTTAGCCCCTGGGCACCTCTGAGAGGAATCTCTCACCAGCATCGGGAAAGGGACGTGGTCAGCTCATTTGTCAGCCTGCTGGTTGACACCTGCCCCCCACTAGCCTGGTAGGGGAGGGGAGCGGCTGGTTCTGGCCGTCACCCCCTGCCCCCCACCCCATAGCCTGTTTCCCTTGGAGCTGTTTCCCAGAGCCGTCTGCTCCCCGTGAGTAAAACCCACTCATTTCCTTCTGAAAATACAAACCACTTCCTGGCTTTGCAGAGAGCTGCCCAGGTGAAATGGGCCATGGTCTCAGGGTAGTCTGTGCACCCCCACCCCCACTGCCCAGCTGGTCAGTGATGTGTCCCCCTTCTCTCCTCTCCCCCTGTCCCCTACTGCCCACTCATATGCTCCCCCCACCCCACCAGATGCACATACTCAGCCCATCCCCAGGCTTGATCCCAGGACTCCTGCCTGGGGGGCCTTGCACAGAGGACTGGGGGCCGGTGCAGAATGTGCTTTTGTTCGGTAGGCTTCCACCAAGCATCTTTTCCGTGCCAGGGCCTGGCACTGGCACCTGGTGGGCACTGGCGTGATGGGTGAGCAGGGCCTGCCCTGCCCCACGACTCTGCCAGTCTGGATGGGGACACCGAGGTTATGGAGAAAAGTCAGACCCTGTCATCCCTGGAACTTGGCCACTCCCAAGGCCGTGTGGCTCTGGGCAAAGCCCTGGATGTCCTCCCCGAGTACGGAGCTGTGGGGGAGAGCGGAGGCAGTAAGGTGCTCCCAGCGGGGCTTGTACACTGTAAAAACCCTAGAAGGCCTTAGTTAATAGGCAGGCTAATGGGCCACAAATACTCAGTGCTAAGTTAACAACTCACTCTGGGAAGTGCTGAAGAGTTTCACAGGTGGATGAGACGGCCCACACACACCCCCCCCCAACCAGGACTGGGAACCTGAAGGTCTGCCCCTCACTACCTCCGTGGGGTCCTCCAGCCCAGGCCTTCCATCGTGCAGAAGGGGACACTGAGGTCCAGAGAGGAGCAGGATCTTGTCTCCGGTCCCACACCGAGTCAGTGTGGCTCAGGGTGGCTGGGGCAGGAGAGGGGGCACTGAACCCCGGTCCCCACAACCCTAGAGGAAGGGGAAGAGGAAGGTGAAAAAGGAGGGAGAAGACATTCAGAGATTAGGTCCAGGTGGGAGCACCGGTGTGAAGTCTGGGGCGTTGAGGAAGGCTCTGGGGGAGCGATGAGTAGAGGCGTGAAGCACACTCACCCTCAGGCCCCCAGACCTTTCTCTGACTGCTCACACGCACATCCAACAACCCCTGGACATCCCACAGGCCCTGCAGACCCAACCTGTCCCAAAGCGCTACCTACCCCCAAACCCAGTCTCGGGCTGTGTTGTCTCTGCCACCCTCCACGGGCCCAGACAGAGCGTGGGCATTCCCCAGGGGCCCGTCTCGCCCTCCTTCCCCTCGGTGAGCCCATCCACGAGGTCTGGCGACCCCACCTCACGAAAGCCTCTCTACAGTGAACACGCGGCCTCCCCCCAACCTCTCCCACAAGGCTGGGGGAGGGCCAGTCGGCATAAGCGCCTTGGAAAACTGTGTCGCGGTTAAAGCTGAACATGGCCAATGTTCAAATTCAAGTTCAAGGAGCCCAGCAGTCTACTCTTAGGGCTATATACCCAGTGCTGTGCTGGTCGATGTCGACCCGCTAGCTCTTGGGTTGGGGGTGGGGAGCCCTGATCCGTAGCATTTGCCACTTCCTGTGGTGGAAATAATCCCACTACGGTCCATTTCAAAGCACCAATGGGATGGCCCTGAACGCAGAGCTGCGAAGAGACGCACATAATGGAGTCTTGGAAGCCAGTGCAGCCTGTCTCCCGCACAGCGCCGGGTATAGCCGGCACGAATGGACTAGAAAACTCAGAGCGGCACTAACCCTAATAGCCCCCAGCTGGCTAGCCACATGCCCACCGACAGTAGAAAGGGCACGTAAACGGTGCTCTGCTCACACGGCGGACCCTGCTCATGCAGCAACGGGAGCGAACAAGACATTGCTCTGTGACATGCAGCACCCGGATGACCCTCGCGGACGTAACGCTGAACGAAAGAAGCCAGACTCACACAGGCACCTCCTGAACCAAGAAGCCCCAGAGCAGGCAAAATTAGTCTGCAGGGACGGAAGGCAGGATAGCGGTCACTTTGGAAGGAGGTCCTGCCTGGGCAGGGCACAGGGCACTGTTCTGTCTTTGGGCCGACGTGGCGGTTCCTCAGGTGTGTTCGTATACTTCACTAATGAGCCTTTGTTAAAAAAAGGAAAGAAAAAGGAAAAAAAAGACCGCTAACCCTCTTGGCTGTCCCCTCCTCTCCTCCCCCCGCCCCCACCATTCAGGCCATCATAGCTTTCCCCTGGACCACTGTCGGGCCTTCTCCTCAGGGGTCTGCTTCCCCGTCTCTCCCACCCCGGCTCCAGATTAGGGTTGCCAGGTCCTCTAACACTAAAAACATCACTCATTGTTTATCTGAAATTCAGAACCGGGTGTCCTGTGTTTTGATCTCTAACCCAACGCACCTCCACCCCTCCCAAGTGGCCCCTCTCACAGGCGGATCTGGCCACATCTCTTCCCTGCTTAAACCGCTTCTCCAGCTCCCCTCTGGCCACAGGATCCCCCCAGACTCCTTAGCAAGGTCTGTAAGACTTTCTCAGTTTCTAGCTCCTCTCCAGTGCCTTCCAACGCCCACGCCCTTGAAACTCCCACACTCCGGCTTCACCAAACTTCTGAACATTAATTCATTCAAAAGATATTCACCGAGGTCTTTCTAGGTGCCACACCCTCTTACCCAACCATCTTATAGCTGCTAAAGGACTGTCATTTTGCAAGTGCCATTCCCTCTGCCTTAGGGGCCTTCCCATAGCGTAGCTGCCTGATTAATTCATCTTTAAAATTCAGTTCTCCTCCCAGGGACCCCCCCCCCCCACCCTCCTGACCCCAGGCTCTGCTAGGGGCCCCTCCTCAGGGTTTCCACAGTCCCTGAACTGCCCTGTGTCCCAGTACTGAGCACACCAGTTTGTCATTGGCATTGCCTGTGTCCACACCTGTCTCCCCACCGGACCGTGACCTCATTCTGGACAAAGGCCAGGCCTGACTCATCTTGGGGTCCCCAGCCCCGGCTTGGGGCCTGGAGTGGAGCTGGCATCAGGAAAGGTGTGCGGAGTAAGCGAAGGAACCCAGTGATAAGAGAGGGAAGAGAGAGTCTTAGAGTTTTCAAGGTGGTTATGATTTCACAGTTTCTTTCCAGTTGCTCCCATAAGGACCCAGATGTTGTCAGGCCATGTGCCCCAACTGATGTTTTGGAAAGCACCACCTGTGTGGATGGGAGGGCACAGGACCTGGGGCGGTTAAGATACACGGTGGGCTGCATGGCCAGAGTCGGTGGGGAGGCAGGGGTCCGAGCTCTGGCTCTGCCTCAGTGGGTCCCTGTGGCCTCCCCTCCCCAAGCCTCCGTCCCCCGTCTATGAGTGAAGACTAGAAAGTGTCTGAGGGTCCCTGCCATGCAGCCATTTCAGCCCTCGCCTTGTCTTCTCCACACCGCCCTTGGGCCTCATGCTCCAGCGCCTACGGCTCTGGGAGGTGAGGCTGACAGCAGCAGAGGTGGAGCCCCCCGTACATTAATGAGGCCCATGTTTACCCAGGCTGGGCCCATAAAATGCCTCAAGCGGAACTGAGCTCGGCTTGGAGCAATCTGGCATCGTCCGTTCCGGCTCTTCAACCTTGGAATGGGCCACCTGGGTGGGCATCTCGTTCCCTAGACATCTTGGAAAACTCCAGAGGGCAGCCTGGCAATACCTCAGAGCAGAGGAGTGGACAAGGGTGGGTTTGCAGGGCTTCAGGACCCAAAAGGTCCCCTTGTGCACCCCCCCCACCTTTAGCCCACGCAAGAATCCCCTGGGGGCTGCCACGGTGGCCTGTGGGGAGGACCTGGGCTTGCCCTTGCTGAGCTCCTGATGATAGGCACCTGGGTCTCCTCAGCCCTCTGTCCCTGGCCTGGCCCTTCTCCAAGTTCTTCCTTTGTACCCTGTGCGGAGCTCTTGGGAGCAGGGAAGTCCTGCCTTTGGAGAGTTTATGAAACTGCCAGTAAAATAAATAAATAAATAAATAAAAGGGTACCCAATGCATCAGAGGACAAGGCAGGAATACATCCACCCAACCACCCGTTCATCCATCCATCCATCCATCCATCCATCTCTCGACAATAGTCCCATCAGCTTCTGGGGAAGAAAGACAACCAGCACAGGCTCTGGAGTCACATGGTTCTGAATCCAAAACTGCCCTCCATTGCCTGACCTTTGGCTTCCCCCTCCGTGTCTCTCAGCCTCATCCTTAAAAACCCTACCTCACAGGGTAGCAATGAGATTCCCTGAGACAATACACGTCAACTGATTAGAACCACGCCTGACACTGAAGCAGATTCACCCAGAAGGTAATGAAGTCTGCATTGCAAGGCCCTTTGCTTACATCTGTCCCTTCTCTGGGTGAGACCTTCAAAATGCGTTCGCATGGCCATAGGTCTTTGCAAATTTTTGTAAAATGTAAGATATTTGAGCCATAAAGGGTTGATAGCACCGTTTCTTTTCACCTTGAATCCCCCTCCGTCTTTCTTTCCTGTTGAGGGATGTTGGGGGGCCGAGGCATTTTGGAAATCTAGCCAAAGGGAAGTTGAGGACACATTTACAGTAATTTGGGATTAGTGGTATACATTTATATGCTTCACAGTCACTTATGGGTAGAGTGAGTGCCAGTTGCCCTCGTGAAGGAACAGCTTCCAGAACCAAGATCCCTGCTGCCCGCTGTGCCGACTCATTTAGCGTCAGAACTGTGACCGGCCCTGGAGGTATGTGGATCGTGGAAGAGAAACAAGGTTTGAAATGTATGGAGCTGGAAGTTAGTCTGTGGAATATTCTATCAAGCATCAGAGGTGCCAAATTGCTGGCAAATAACTTAGGTCTCATCAAAACAGAAATTCTCCTGTCTGCAATGTCACTGATCATGAGGCCAACATATTAGAAAGTATAAACACGCTCTTTTTCAGAGGCACCTGGGTGGCTCAGTAGGTTATGCGCCTGACTCTTGACTTCTGCTCGGGTCATGATCTCACAGTCGTGAGATCGAGCCCCACGCCCGGCTCTACGCTAAACATGGAGCCTGCTTTGGATTCTCTCTCTCTCTCTCTCTCTCTCTCTCTCTCTCTCTCTCTCTCCCTCTGCTCCTGTCCCCCACTCAAACATGCTTTCTCTATCTCTCATAAATAAGTAAGTAAGTAAGTAAATAAATAAATAAATAAGTCCTTTTTTCCCTTGATGGAAATCGTGTGAAACAGAACTTATGAGAAGTTTTGTATTTGTAGGGCACAATCTGTAGCAGCACAACAAACAAGTATATTAGGGTCTAAAGTGGCATATTTTATAACTATCAAAAACAATCAATGAGTATTCAATAAACTAATGATCACATAAGAGGGAAAGAATCAGTTGTCTTTCTATTCTTTCTACAGGAAATATTATGAAAGTTGTTATAATATGAGGAGGCAAATAGTTTTTAGTCCAAAGTTATAAAGTGTTACAAAAGTGCTTCTGACACTTATGTAAAATAATATTTTTCTGAATTTGGGGCCTTTTTTGGTATTTTTCCACTTTTTAAAATGTGTAATCGAGGGGCACCTGGGTGGCTCATTCGGTTAAGCGTCCAAGTTCAGCTCAGGTCATGATCTCACGGTTTGTGAGTTCGAGCCCCGCATCAGGCTCTGTGCTGACAGCTCAGAGCCTGGAGCCTGCTTCCGATTCTGTGTCTCCCTCCCTCTCTGTCCCTCCTCCACTTACACTCTGTCTCTCTATCTCAAAAATAAATAAAAACATTAAAAAAAAATTTTTTTAATGTGTAATTGATTGTGATTTCTTTTCTCACTCTAAATAAATATTCACTTTGGGGCTTGATTTTGTGTTGTTCTCCTTGAAGAGGGCTCCCAATATTGTTTAAGTTTCGGGCCCCCCAAAACTGGATCCAACCCTCCCTAGCACATCATAAGCGCTCAGTAAGTGATGGAAATTTCTGACTTGGTTTTCTTACCCTAGCCAGGACTCCAAAGTCTTCCCTCTCCTCTCACCATGGAAGCAAACATCCCCCTACCCATGTTGTAGTTATAAACATGTACATGGGGGTGTCTGGGTGGCTCAGTCAGTTAAGTGTCCGACACTTGATTTTGGCTCAGGTCATGATCTTGCTGTTCATGAGTTCAAGCCCCACGTTGCGTTCTGTGCTGACAGCGTGAAGCCTGATTCTCTCTCTCTCTTTCTGCCTCTCCCCCATGCGCTCTCTCTTTCTCTCTCAAAATAAATAAACATAAAAACAAAAACAAAAACATGTACATGGAGGCAGATATAGGGGCAGAAGAAAGGTGAATGCTGGCTCAACCAGCCAATGTCCCTGTCACATATCTGTCTCTCCCACCAGAGGGGAGGCTCCCAGGCAAGGGTGGTCTAACTCATCTGGGTCCCCACTGCCCAGTACAAGCCTGGTATGGAAGAAGCTAGGGTCCCCCAGCTTCTTTCACTTTTCATCTAATGGACAAAGAAGAGTGTAGCTTAGTGGTCTTAGACTGAGCCCTCAGGGTCCTCAGAGGGGACCCAGGAGCGAGAGGGTTGAGAGAAGGCTGAGTGGTTGGGATTCCAAGCCCTCTCACCTCCCTTCAACCAGAACACTTTCCCTTTCACGGTATATATTCACTGGGGCTCTGTATAAGAGTTCCTCTGGAAAATGAGACACAATGCTAAAAACTAGATAGAAATCCACTGGTATCTCTCCTGTCTCGCGTGGGTTCTCAGAATCCCAGGGCTGTGTTCTAGGCTCATGTTTGGTGAGTAGAGACAACCTTCCAGCTGGCGTTTTGTGAGCTGACCTCACCCCCTGTATCCTGGTATTTTTTCTCTCCTACTATCCCTTCTTCCTTTAAAAAGTGATTGTAGGGGCGCCTGGGTGGCTTGGTTGGAGCGTCCGACTTCGGCTCAGGCCATGATCTCACGGTCCGTGAGTTCGAGCCCTGCGTTGGGCTCTGTGCTGATAGCTCAGAGCCTGGAGGAGCCTGTTTCAGATTGTGTCTCCCTCTCTCTCTGCTCCTCCCCTGTTCATGCTCTGTCTCTCTCTGTCTCAAAAATAAATAAACGTTAAAAAAAAATTTATAAAAAGTGATTGTAGGGGCACCTGGGTGGTTCAATCAGTTGAGCGTCCGACTTCGGCTCAGGTCATGATCTCGCGGTTTGTGAGTTCGAGCCCCGTGTTGGGCTGTGCGCTGACAGCTCAGAGCCTGGAGCCTGCTTCGGATTCTGTGTCTCCTTCTCTCTCTGCCCATCCCCAGCTTGTGCTCTGTCTCTCTCCGTCTCTCAAAAATAAATAAATAAATGTAAAAAAAAAAATTTTTTTTTAAATAAAATAAAATAAAAAGTGGTTGTATTCTACGTATGTCTGTAGGCCACCCCCCTTTTGGAACGAGGTGGGCCAGAAATAAATAATCTGAAGGTTTAGTAAAAGTTTGTTGGATGAAGAGTAATGCAAACACATCGTCTCCCCCAGTGCAGCCCTCTTCACGGTCCTCTCCGTCTCCCTCTCTGTCCTTCCCACCTTCCCTCCATGCAGTAACTGTCAGCTTCCTGTCTGTTTGCCCACTAGATGATGAGCTCCTTGAGGGCAGGGGCCTTATGTAGCCACCCAGCGCCAACCCCAGACATGTTTACAGAAAGAAGGAGGGGATGGGGGGAAGGGATGTGCGGTGTCAGAACCCATCACTCACAGTATGTTGGCAGGAGCACGTTTGGCTCTGGGATCACACACACCCAAGTTCAGATCCTGGTTCTACAGCCTGCAGACTGGGTAACCCTGGGCAAGTCACTTCCTTTTTTTTGAGTCGCATCTGTAAGATAGGAATGATAACCCCTACCTCGGAGGTCAGTCAAGAGCAATGAGATAACGCGTGTGAAGCCTCCGGCCGGGGCCTGGTGCACAGTAGATGCTCAGAAAAGGGCTAGAGAGTGAACTGAACTGGCTGGGAAAGGGAGGGGGGCATCTGTGTGCAGAGCCTGGCCTGAGCTGGGGCCCTCCCTCTCCCACGAGGTCCTCAGCCCCAGGGGCTCCAGGTCCAGTGGGGCAGAAACTTTTAACGGGGCCAGGCCAGGAGGGTGGGTGGAGGTAATCAAGCCTGCCCAACCTTGGCAGGCGGCCTGGCCCCCCTGAGCCTGCCCGTGCTGGCCGCCAGACCTCCAGCAACATGGCGCTCCGAGGCCTGTCGACTACCACCAGCCAGCCACTGGCCACACAGCCTGCTTGGCTGCTTACCTTGTGCAGCCCCTGAAGCTTGGTAAGCACGGTTGGGAGTTCAATATGACAGCCTGGGCACATAGTGCCAAAGCCAGGTAAATTCAATACAATTACATTCTGTGGGTACACTCCCACAGAATACCTAGATACCTCTGTAAAGAACGCTTGGCCTTATGTGGTAAAAATAATATGATATGATATGATATCATATACATTATATTATATAACATAATTCAATATAATTTATTGAATGCCTACAATAATAAGACATAGTTATATTATTTTTTAATGTTTATTTATTTTTGAGAGGGAGAGAGACAGGCCACGAGCGGGAGAGGGGCAGAGAGAGGGGGAGACACGGAATCCAAAGCAGGCTCCAGGCTCTGAGCTGTCAGCACAGAGCCCGACGCAGGGCTTGAACCCACAAACTGCAAGATCATGACCTGAGGCAAAGTTGGACCCTCAACCGACTGAGCCACCCAGGCGCCCCTGACATATTTATATTATTTAACTCTGTCTCTGAATATTATTCCCATTTTACAAGTAGGAAAACTGAGGCTCAGGGAGGTTAAAAACTTGCTCAGGTCCACAGAGAAGGCATGTGCTGTGGTCAGGGTCCAAACCCTCCTCTGTACCCAGCCTGGTGTTGGGGCAGGGATATGGGATAAACCTTCAGGGCTCTGCCAGGGCAGGTTAGATTCACACATAGAAAATACTTAGAGGAGGTAACCATTCCCAGAGGAGGAACTGAAAGAATACAGCCTGGGCCATCAGAGGGCTAGAGGTGGCCTTTGTACAGAGCTTTGAGGGTCAGGGGAAAAGGACGGCCCCTCAATACTATCTACTTTAAATTCCCCATTGTACAGAAGAGACGCATTTACCACAGGGGGACACAGGGAGCAGACAGACAGCTGCACCTGTAACCCAGGCCCTTCGTGCCCCACTGGGGCCCCAGGCTGTATGTACTCCATCACGGCTTTGTATGGAACCTTGATAACTGTTCAGAGGGGCAGCCAGGTGATAGGAAGGTAGGGGCAAGGAAAGAATTGAGGATTAACCCCAGGGGGGCGGGGGGCAGCCTCAAGAGGACCTGTCAGAGCACTCATCCCAGAGGGGCTGACTGAACAGAGGGAATGGCAGACATAGGCTCCTCCCATACTAGGTTCACAGATATTTGTGGGGGATAGGAAGGGAGGTGGGGAGGGAGGAAAGGCCAGGGAAAGGAAAGAAGGAAGGAAGGAAGGAAGGAAGGAAGGAAGGAAGGAAGGAAAAGGAAAGGGAAAGGAAGGGAAGAGAAGAAAAGGGAAGGAAGGGAGGACGAGGAGGGAGGAAGGAAGGAAGGAAGGAAGGAAGGAAGGAAGGAAGGAAGGGGAAGGGAAGGGAAAGGAAGGGAAGGGAAGAGAAGAAAAGGGAAGAAAGGGAGGACAGGGAGGGAGGGAGGGAGGAAGGAAAAAAGGGAGGGAGGAAAAGGGGGAGGGTGGAGGGGGAGGGAGGGAGAGGGCTCCCACTGGGTAAAGTGAGGGCCAACAGAAAGACAGCACAGGGAGATAATTGTTTGACCAGTGTCTGGAAGAACCTTTTCTCAGGCAGAATAGACCTATGAAGGTGATGCCCTAGGAGGAGTGAGCTCCCCATCAAGGGAGGAGTGGAAGAATCACTTGTGGAGGGCACTTGGCTAGGGTTTCTAGAGCCAGGGTTCCCTCCTGAAAAGCTGGTGTCTCTGGTTCTGAGATTCTTTCCACAGAGCCGCTGGGGACGAGAGCTGGTTCCCATGAGGAAGAGGAAGGGCTGGTAGGCCAGAGATCAGCCAGCTGAAAGGTGACCTTCCCGAAGGTCAGGAGGAGGCGGGGGCCTGCTGAGAACCAGAGGCTTCCACACCAGATGGCCTCCTTGCCCAAATGGCCCAGGCCGGCCTGCCACCAGCTCACCGTGCGGCTTCACGTAGGGCCATCGCCTCAGTGCCCTCACCTTCTCCATCGGCTCTCAGAGCTGTACTGAGGCCAAAGCAATTCCTACTCCCGCCCCTCCAACTTTGAAACCTAAAAAACCTTGTTTATGTTCTTTCTTTTATACACACTGGCGGGAAAACACATTCTGCTTTGAATACAGTTTCATAGGTACAAGATCCCCCTCTGTAATGGGGGGTGGAGGTGGCCCCCAGGACAGGCCCGTTCTGGGTCATCTCTTCTTCCTCGTCCCCATCTTTCCCGGCCGCCTCGTTCTTCAGGTCCCTTCACCTCTCTGCGCCTTTCATTTTCATCTTCTGTAGAATGAGGATACAAGACTATTTCACCAGATCAAAACAAACCAAAAAAAGTTCTCAAAACCAGGAATGGTCCCATCCGCTCGAGGGGCTGTGAGGACTGAGGTGCCTGGCCCGGCTCCTGTGGTGGCCGCCTCTGAGCCCCGGGGCAGGCGCCAGCGCAGGGAGCCACCCCACAAAGTGCCGCTACCTGGGGCTCCCTGCTCCTCGTACTTTGGCCTTGGGCCTGGGAGACATGGAAACTCTGAGGGCTTCAAACTCCGTGTGTTTTATGGGCCCTACGAACACGGCAGCCCCATAAAGTCACTGCAGGCGGCTAACAAGCCCTGAGACCGCCCAGGATCCCCTTACCCAGGGAACCCCGAGCTCTCCAGGGAGCAATGGCACCCTCTAACCCAAGGAAAGCTGCCAGGGCCGGTGAGACTGGACCGCCAAGATAAATTCCCCTGCCGCCTTGCTGCCCCTGTGGCCTGAGAGACGAGGGGGAATGGCTCTCAACTCAACCAATCTGATGGAGGAGGTGCTGCTGAAGGACTGGCGATATTCCTAAACTGGACTGACCCCTGTGTGGTCCTCAGGTATAAGAGAGAGGGAGCTGGAGAGGCCTCCCTCTGCTTCCCTTCTGTGGGGGGCCATGGTTACAGACGCAGGCATTGGGGTCAACCCTGGTTTGAATCCTGTTTCTGCCTTTCGCCCTGTGACCTTCAGCAGGGCACTTCAGCAAGCCAGCCCTCAATTTCCTAATCTCTACAATGGGAATAATAAGAGCAGCCACATCTACCTCTTGTTGTTGTGGGGGTCGGGTCACGGTGCCCAACAGTCAAGGTGCTATTATTTTGTCCCTGCTTTGCCTTCCAGGCAGGACGGTGCCAACCACTGACCCAACGGACGGGCACATTCTGTCGTGAGCAAGGCTGCTTCTCTCTGGGGCTTACCCCAATCCAGCTGATGGTCTTCTTGTTCCTGGGTTGCCAAGGATCTCCTTACAGAAGAAGCCTCAGTTCCAGAGTCTTCTGCCTGTACCCAACAGCTCCTCTCAAGCTCTCTATCCTGATTTTCATGGCTCTCCTGGGACCTGGTCTGCAGACAAACCATTGCCCTCCAGTTCCCCTGGCGCTGAAGGACCTGATGTGTTTCAGTCACATAGGTAATGATACTATCACCACTAATATTAATAATAACGATAATAACTAGCATTTCTGGACTGCTCACTCCCTATATATTACACGTGACATATCACTGAGTTACATATACCAACTTAATTAATCCTCGCAACCACTTTATGAGGTAGGTACCAAAATCATCCCATGTTACAGATGAGGACACTGAGGCACAGAAAGAAGTAACTTGCCCAAAGTTCACACAACTAAGAGGCAGCAATGCTAGGCTTCAATCTTGCAAAGTCTGGCTCCAGAGCCCCAAATGACCATTCATGAACGTTCATTCGTGAGTCATGAGTGGGGACTGGAGGGCACAGAGAACACGGGAGTAAAAAGGGCATCTTCTGGCCCTGGCATTCCAGAGCTGCCGCAATTGCCTGAAGAATGCTATTCTTAACCATAAAGGCATCGAGGCGAGGGTGGTATTTCCCAGGACGTGTTCTCCTACCTGTACCAGGGTTCTCCCAGGTGCTTATGAAAATGCACAATCCTTTAAACCAAGGAACAGACTCTTAACTATAGAGAACAATCTGATGGTTACCAGAGGGGAGGGAGGTGGGGGGATGGGTGAGACAGGTGATGGGGTGATGAGCACCGGGTCTTTAAAATAAAAACTTTTCAAAAATCCTCAAGGAATCAACTCAGCTGTATGTATCCTCCTTGTTTTCAGTCTCCGAGGAGCTTCTTTACATTTTTGAAACTCAATTATGCAATTAAAGTACTTGCTGATATTTTATCCAGCAACAAGAAAAGAAAAGAAAAGAAAAGAAAAGAAAAGAAAAGAAAGCAAAAGAAAACAAAAGAAAGCAAAAGAAAAAAGGAAAGAAAATGCAGAGTCCTTGGTCCCTCCCATTCCCGACCTCCTGGAATCAGAATCTCTGACAGTTGAGCTTGAAGGCTGAGGAGAAATGCTAGATTAGAAAGTCCTGCCCAGACGCTGGAGTCCATTCAAATCCTGAATCAAAGGCCCCTGGGCAAGCCAGGGGATTTCCCCAAACCCCCTTGTTTCGTCTGTGATTTGGAAGTGATAAACTGACCCTGCAGATGGCTCTGAGATTCAATGAAATGATGTGTATTTATAAGTGGCGTGTGGGACAGGCTGGATTCTCAGGCATGCAAATGAAAACACTTTATCTTTCAACCCTGTCTCTCAGGCCTGCCCTGTTGGCTCTCCTTCTCCACCCCTGGAAGGGACCTATGGAGGAACCCAGCCTTCTTGCTCTATGTTAGGCATTAAGGGACAGTCTCATTTCCAGGTGGCAACAAGAGCACCCAATCTGACCTCAGTAGGTCACCCTCCTACCCCAGCTCAGGCCATTTCCGGATTTAGCCACCGAGAGGGGGAGGGGATAGTGGGTTTCTTCTATTTGCCCCCTTCCTTCTACTCTTCCGTGTGGCTCTCCGCCTCCAGAGGCAGGTGTATATTGGGGACTGGGGTGGGGGGGACTAGACATAACGTGACAACAGTAGGGCTTACCTGGAGGTGCTGGAATCTGGCCGAGGGGGTCCTCCTCTGGTGGCAATGTCCAAAGCCCAGCTTTCCCTCTTTGGGGTGTAATGCGGAGTTTTCCGTGACTCCCCTCCTTGCCAAGAAACAATCTGTTGACACGGGTGATGCCCCGTCTCCCAGCTGTTGTCTCCCACCCTCTCCTCCACCCCAGACAGACACATTCTGTTGGGGTCACCCGTCCCTGGCAGGCAGCAGATCCCTGGACTTGCCCTTGCTAAATGATTTGTGCCCTACTCCATTCCAGAGTGTCCACTTTGGCCTATGGGAAACTTATGTCCTGGCCTGCCAAACTCTGGCAAGGCAGGGTTGACCATGTGGCTCCCTCCCTCTCCCTGAGGCCTCAGGTCTTCAGACGGTGTTTCAGGTGAGAATCGGACACACATCTCTCTGCCCCCAAACTCCAGGACTTGCCACGAGGCGGGGACAGTTCTTTGCACACCAGGCCTGTCCTCCTAGCCCCTGCTTTATCTCCTAGTTAGGCTGGAAATGAGTGCCGGTCACAGAACAGGTTTGAAGCCATCCCTTTTTTCATTCCCGCATAGATGTCTTCAAATGTGGGATGCTATGCATCGATGGTATACAATACGGGGCCTCAGCACCCAGCACAAAGAAGGTGTCCATAAATAATCCCAGACCCTTCTCTTCCTGAAACAAGGGTGGAAACAGAAGAGCAGAAAGCTAGGGCTACATAAAGCATCAGGTAGAACGGGGTCTCCGCAGGCTCCCCGAGACGCACGTAAAACCAGGGATTGGGAGGGATTCGTTTTTAATTAAAAAGCAATTGAGGCCCAGCTATAAGGTATCATGACGCTAATGGTGCAGGAAATCTGGAACCTTAAATCATAGCAATGTCTCCCTGGAGGCCAGGCCTGGGACCCCAGGATTAGATAGGGGGCTTGGTGTGTGCCAAGGCAGGAAATGCTGAAGGTGAGTTCAGATTCCTCGCTGCTGAAGCATTCAGATAGACAGCAGGTGAGAGCTCAAAGGTCTCTGGGTCCAATTCGGCACCGTCATTTCACAGATGGGGAAACTGAGGCCCAGAGAGAGGTAGATCCTGCCCAGGGTCACACGGAGAGCAGCGGCAAAGCCAGTACCAGAACTTAAGCTGGAGGCTCTCTCCCTGTACCGACCTTGGGATCACACCCCAGGATGGATGCTTTCCCGCGGTCCCCTGCCAGGGTCCTCCAGGGGGGTCTGGGGTCGGGGACTCCGCCGGGGTCACTAAGCCCAGAGATTTTAGTTTCTGCAGGGTTCTTGGTGGTGGTGGTAGATGGGGTTAACCTAAAGATCTCACAAATAGGGTGAACCAGCTGTCCCCCTGGGTCAGGGTCACCCACACTCAACGTCATCCAATGTGATCCTCACCACCCGCTTGTACCACGTTCCATCAGGCACTCACCAGGTGATTCTAGGAGACCTTGCCAGCCCCCTCCACTCTGGTTTTGGTCTCACCATCTATATGATGAGGAGGTTGAACTGGACCTTCTGTGGAGGCCCCTCAGAACTGACAACCTGTGATTCTATGAGTCTATCAGCCTGCCATTTCATCCCCCAAAGAGGGGTATTGTGAAGACAGAAAGCAACCAGCAGGGTGGGGTGATGATGAATGGGGAGACAGGAAGCATTCTGAGCTCCCAAGGAAAAACTGAAACATGGCCCCCAGCCGAGGATCCTTCTGCGCCCCCTAATTCTCTGGATTTCCTTCCTCGGGGCTGGCCTGAGCCAAAAGTCAGACACTTCATTCATTCATCCCACAAGGATTTATCACTTCCCTGGAATGCTCTGTGCTTCTACAAATCTTGAGATGTCTGAGAGCATTTAGCCAAAGTGGGGGGGTCTCCCTGATGCAGCTGAGCGAGAGGCAAGCTGCCAAACAACCACTGACTTCTTTGACCACATCAATAGAGATTGTGCCCAAATCCAGGGAGGTGATTTTCTCAATCTACTCCATACTGACTGGATTCCTACAGAGTGGAAATTTGTGGTCAGAGGAGGTGACTGGGGAGGTAAGAGCTCTGGAACCCAGAACATGTGGAGAGTGTTGAGCTTTCTGGGCCAGGTCAGCCTGGAGAAAAGCAAACTTGGGTCAAGGGTGCCAGTCCTAGGCCTCTGCAAGGATGTCGTGGGATAGATGGCCATATGTGTTTGATGGAATTATAGACCTGAGAGCTAGAAGACCTTAAAGATTTCTGGTTCAAGATCTCTCCCCATTGCCTCCCTGACATAAACCCTAGTCCAGCTTATATGCCTCCCATGACAGGGAGCTTCCTCCCTACATGGCAGTTTCTTCCACAGTAAGAAGATTTTGACTGTTAGAAAGCTTTGTTTATTGGTTGTGCCCCCCACTGGATGTATCTGCACTGATCTCTGCCAGACCTTGGCTGGTGCTTTACCTACCTCTTTTCACGTAATTCTCACGACCCTGAAAAGTAAGAAGTATGTCCCATTCTCGACAAACTCTGAGACACAGACAAATCAAACAACCCTCAAAGTCCCACAGCTAGTCAGGGCAGAACTGGGATCTGATCCTGCGTCTCTCTGGTCCCAGAACCTTTTACACCAGAAAGCACTCACCCCTTTCCTGCTTCAGCCACACATAACCTTGTGTCCTTCTCCAAACCCAGGATGCTCCTTCATGAATCACTGCCTTTGCCTAGTGCCCCTCCTGCGTGGAATGCCCTCCCTCCGTGTCCATTTGAAAACTTCTGTTCTCAGAGTTATGTCTTTCTTCGTCATTGTTTTACACACGTGTACACACGCACACACACATACACACACACACAGCAGCAGCAGAAGTGTGCTTTATGTCATACAGTCGGCACTGTATGTTTGTCTAATCAATACATGAATGCATCGACCATTCCAGTCCTCTACTCAGCTCTCACCCCCAGTGGGAAGTCTTGCGGGCCTCCCTCCTCCTGCCTCCAGAGTGAGCAAGCTGGTCTTGGACTCCCCACACCCCGTCCCCCTTCCCCACACACCGATAGGCCCTGGCATCTCTCTCGATCCCGGCATTGGCACAAAAGAGGGGCTCAGAAAGGACGGTGGAAGGCAGTGGAACATTAGATCCCCAGTGAAACTTACAGGTGAACTTCTCTAACGCCCTGTGGTCACAGAAGAGGAAACTGAGGCCCAGAGAAGACACAGTTGGAAAGTTGGGACGCTGAGTTCTAAGCTTCCATCCCTTAGCTGTCCTGACCAAAGAAAGATGAGGAGGAGGCCTGTGGAGTTGGAGGGCCCGAGCTGGCTCTGAGCTTTCAAGCCAGCCATGCCCGCAGCTCAGCCAGCAAGGCCTGCCCCTGGGGCCCTGGAGGGGGGTGAGTGTCGGGGGGGTTACGCAGGCTCCTGCCTCCCCACAGAGGCCTTTCATTTTCTAGGCCAAAGGCCTGCTCCTCCTGCTGGCTGGAGGAAAGGCCCCTGGTGGGTGCTGAGTGTGAGGCTGAGGTTCAAAGTCGGCCTGCAGCAGGCCTGGCCCTCAGCTTTAGTCATAAATTTACAACCCCAAAAAGGCCTGGCATCCTTGGGGGATGGGGGTGGGGTGGGGGAGGGTGGGTTTTTCCATGGCTGGAAAGTCTGAGGAAGACAAAATGGCAGGGGAAGAGATGGGCCTGCCCCGGGGGAAGCGGAGCCTGCCCACAGGGGACCCCGCGTGGAAGCATCTCGGGACAGGCGTACCGCCTGAGCCCCCATCTGACCAGGACATTTCCTGCTTTGAACGGACTCCCACGGTTCTTAGGTGAAGTTCAAACTCCTTGATCTGGATTCCAAAAAACAGGGGGTCAGGTCAGCAAAGAGGGGAGATTGACTCCCTTTGGGGCTCTCTGGGGCTCAGAGCCACGCCGGCCTGGCAGGAGCCCCCCGTCCTGCAGACAGCAGCCAGGACCCCAACGTGGAGGGTCCGTGGCAGAGCTGGAGGCGGGACCACAGCACACTGGGCACTTGATGAATACTTGTGGGCGGAGCCCTGTCTGCCGGAGAAAACACAGCAAGAGAGGCCCAGTTGCTGGGAAACCCCTCAAGCAGTCTGTACGCTGAGACTCGGCTCAGAGCGCCCACCTTTGTACCCTCAGTTTCACGGCCTCAGCACCGGCCTCTACCTGTTGCAGCAAGGCCTACACCAAAAACGGCTAGAATTCCTGAGCACCAGGTGCAGGGCAGCAAGTCCCTGCCCCTGGGGCCCTGGAGGGGTGAGCCGGGGGTCCCAGCGCAGAATGGGAAACTGAAACTGAGGGAAAGGAAGTAACCCACCTGAGGCCAGTGAATGAGGTGGGCCACGAGCGAGGCACCTGGTTCTCTATCCAGTGTGGTCCGTGCAAGCTGAGCGATCATCCTGGGCCTGGGCTGGACACCATGACAGAATCACAGCATTAGTGCTGCAGGTGACGCTCAAGAATATCTAACCCCCCCCCCCCCCCAGTGCCACCTCTGTGCCAGGCACTGTCCTAGGCCCTGGGGCCACAGGATCTGCCCCTGCCCTCCAGAAGGACATTTCCTGGAGAGACAGACCCTGAGACAGACCCCCACATTTGGGGTGTTAAGTGTAGGGATAGGGAAAGAATCAGGCACTCTCTAGGAAAAGTGGGGGAAAGGCCGTCCTGGACAGGAGAACAGCAAATACAAAGGCCCGGGGGCAGAGGGGTCGTGGGATGGCAAAGCATGCCAGCCAGAGAACTGCAGGTGGATTCAGGGCATCTGGAGAGTAGGAGGGGAGTCAGGCTGGACAGAAAGACGAGGGCCAGAAGGTGAGGCCTGAGAGGCAGGCAGGCAGGGGCTGGATTGTGAGGGGTCCGCGATTCTGACAGCAAGTTGCCAGGAGAGCCCAGCCTGTGGCCTGGGTGCCTGGCCCTCTCTTGTACCCATCCACTCAGCACAAAAAGCCACACGTCCCCTTGCCTGGGATAGTGAGGGACACAGGCCTGGACAGGGGCTAAGGGCCTTCCCAGATGATCTCTTCAAGGTCCCTCCCTAGGACCTTGGGAATCAGGCCTTAGCCAGACCTGCCAGGCCTTACCTTCTCTAACCAGGAATTCGCTTCCTGAAGTCTTTGTTTAATTAGGGTCGTTTTCTCCCAACCTGCACATCAGACTGAAAACAAAAACAAAACAACAATCCTGGCTTCTCCCTCCGCAGCCCCATCACTGCTTTTCCCACCGTAGAAGGAGGAGCCCCCGCACCCAATGCCTGACCGCTATCCAAAACTCCCAGCGTGGGCCGGGCCTGAGGGCCAAGGTGCGGTGGGTCAGGCCTGCCCCAACACTGAGGGAGGGGCCCGGAGCATAGAGTCCATATAAATTAATTTAATTGAGCCCTATTATCACTTTGCTCCAAGCCTGCAAGTCTAATCTAGCGTTGAAGTAATTCATTGAGTGTGAATATCTTGGAGCCAAGACTTCCCTCTGCTCTCGGAACAAACTCTCCACGCTTGGCCCAGGCCCCGGGCCACTGCAGCCTGGCTCAGCAGAGGGGCTATGTGGGGAGCAGGGGAGGCCTTAAAATAGCTCTTTGCTTTGGCTGTATCCCCTGACTTTCCCAGAATGAGGCCCTGGTCCACACCTCCAATACACACACACTTCAGCCACACAGCCACACATCGGGGTGACAGTCCGGCCCTCACGGACCCAAAACTGGCTGACGAGGTCCCAGGGGACCTGGCAAACCCCTGAACTGCTACGAGTTGTTGGAAAAGGTCTATTTTTTCTCTCTGTGCCTTAGTTTCCCTTCCTGCAGAATTTCCCAGCGTCTTGCTTTAGCAGCTGTGTGCAACCTTAGGCAAGTTATCAAGCCCCTCTGAGACTCAGTTTCCCTATCTGTGAAACAGGGGATCCAATGAGGCTTATCTCACAGGGTTATTAGGAGGATTAAATGAGTTACTCTACGTAAAATGACTATATCTTTGCCTTCCATACCATCAACGCTCCATAAATGTTCACTCATTGTTACCGTGAGACTCGAATGGGATGGGGGCAGGGAGCCCTTTGTGCAACTGTAATTGCTGAGGCCAAGGTACACACTGTAGTGATAATTTCAGAAAAGTAGGAGGGAGCTGGGTGATGTGGTTCCCACGGAACTGTTGTCCCGGGATTAGGGCACCTGAGAGCTGAGAGAATGCAGGTTGCCCAGCATGGTGTTGTTATGATTAGATTTACATACTTTATGGTGCAATTATTCATACCCTGATGCCAAGCTCATTAAGCAATCAGGCACCATGAACGGAACCCTCTGGGTTGAGCCCCAGTGTGAAGGAGAGACGTGGCCTTGGGGGCCCTCGAGGCCCTGGTCTGAGGGCAGAAGCAGCCCCTCCGTGCATGAATGCAAGTGTGTGAACCACACACCCACAGCGGGGCCCAGGCACTGCTGAGGACCTTGTCGGGAAGAGGCAAGGGGCACAGGCCCTGAAAAGGGTGAGGAGGCTACATATTTACTTGTCTGCCTGCTTCTTCCCTTGCCGACCCTGAAATACCAACCAATCACTTGCTAGGGCCCTCCTGCGCTCCAGGCCCTTGGCCTGTGCTAACCCCTAAACCACACGGCATATGCTGAAAGGCACTTGATTTATTAGCACTACTCCTAGTATTAATACCCATTTAATAAAAGGGGAAAGTGAGTTGGCAGGTCTGACCAAAATCTCTCCCCAACAGGCACAAAGGCTCCTGCCCCCTGGAATTTGCTCCCTAATTTAGGGGATTGTAAGGGACAGGTGTTGTCTTTTGGGGACACTGCTAGGGAAAATCAAGAGACCCTTGGGCTGGGAGTGAGGAGATCTGGGTGAGTCCCTGCACCTCTCTGGACCTCAGTCTCCCCATCAGAGCAATGGAGGTGACAACCTCTCTCCCCGTGGGCCCCTGGGCAAATTGGATGAGACCACTGACTTAGCACACAGGGCTCAGCACACATGAGGTGCACACAGGTGAATCAGCATTTGAACTCAGTGCCAGACCTGCTAAGCCAGGACAGCACTCAAGTAGCTCCTGCTAAGTCCCTAAATCCCAACCTCTGGTAAGAAGAGTCCCCTTCTCCTTCTCTTTCTTTCTCCTTCCCCTTCCCCTCCTCCTCCTCCTCCTCCTCCTCCTCCTCCTCCTCCTCCTCCTCCTTTTTCTTTTTCTTCTTTTTTTAAGTTTACTTATTTACTTTTGAGAGGGGTCTGGAGGGGCAGAGAGAATCCCAAGCAGGCTCCACACTGTCAGCGCAGGGCCCAAGGTGGGGCTCAAACTCACAAACCATGAGATCATGACCTGACCCAAAGTCAGATGCTTAACCGACTGAGCCACCCAGGTGCCCCAAGAAGAGTCTTCTTGATAATAAACTCTTGTCCCCTTCATCTAGCCCTGGAAGAAGGATCTCCACATGGGGCAGGGTGGTTGGAAATCAGGCTCCCCTCTCTGTTGCCCAAGATGGAACTTGTTCTGTAGCCAGTGGCCATGCTGGGGGAGGTGGCTCCACTCCCTCTTTCTTCCCTTCCCTTAACACCCAGGGGTCAGCAGATGCCAGGCAGAAAGATTCAGACAAGATTCACTTAGGGCTTTGTGGCTGAGACAACTTTAACCAGTCCTACCTCCAACATACCTCCAAGCGTGGGCTCTAGGTAGCCTAGCTGGTCCTGGGCTCAAGGGATTTTCTCTCCACCCTCCTGGATGGCTGCCAGGGCTCTGGAAAAATGGCAGTGGCCCAAGTCGGGGACTCTCTCCTGTCTCCCACTCCTACCTTTCATTCTGAGTTCTCTTCTCCTATCTAGGTGCCTACCGTCTGCCATTTATTAACTGGAAACCACTGTGCAAGTCACTAGCTCAGCTCTCCAAGCCTCAGTTTCCCCATCTTTAGAATGGGATAATAATTGGTAGCTCTTCACAGGGTTGTGAGAACTACCTTCAATGTACACAGAGCACAGGGGATGCTCTTGGTAAATGCTTCCAGATGGCTGGGGAATTGGGTGTTTTGTTTTGTTTTGTTGTTTAGCCTGTCTCCCCCGTGATCTTGGGAATGGCAGGGCCCAGCTCGGGCTTGCCTGTCTTTCTCCTAAAACATATTACTTACGTCACCGGCTGGCTCTCAGCCTGTACCCAGGCCGTGCCTCTGAAGGGTATGGGAGGCCAGGGATGGCACCAAGGGCCGAGTGAGGACAGTTATGAGGCTGTAAAACAGCAGCAGGAGGCCCAAGGTCTCCCCCTCCCTCTCATGTGGCCCGGAGGTGACTCCTGCGACAACTCTCTAAGCACCAGGTGAGACCACGCGGCAGAGGGACCGACCCCTCCCTGCCCCTGCACTGGATCTGAAGTACCCCTCAGACCCACGGGTGCTCAGCTGCCTCCACAGTTCCCCAAGGGGAAGCAGACGCCAAGGACAGAAAGGAAGTTTGGGAGTGGACAGATGGGCGGGAGCTGGGCAGCCATGCCGTCACAGAGGCAACTCTTGGAACCTCTGGGAGCTTGTTTCCCATGTGTCGTGCCTGTGCTGTGCTGGGCCGGCGGGTCCCTCGCCAGGCATGAAGGGCCGGGGGTGCTCCCTCAGTTGTCAGCCTTCTGGGGGACTAGCTCTGCTGAAGAAGACTGTCTTGCCCGAGATCACGCCCCCTTCTAGGGCCAAGTTCATCAGCAGCTGGTGGAGTTGCCCAGCCCCTCACCCCAGATTGGGATAACTCTGAGGCTCCTCCCAGTTCCAGAGCCCCCATGGGGTCGCCTGAGACCTTCATGAGACCAGATCACAGCCCGCCTTCTCCCTCTGCCCAATCCTGCTTCCTTCTTTCCCTCTCACAGCAGGTAGCTCCAAGGGCACTCCTGCATGCCAGTCTCCACCTCAGGGACTGCTTCTCAGGGAGGCCAACCTACGACAGCTGCTGTGTGCCAAGTGACAAATGCTTGTCCTGATGTGTGGTTATTTACTTCACGTTCTTTGTTTAACGTAAGTCTTCCTCAGTAGACCCCAAGCTCCAGGAGGGCAAGAACCACGTTTATTCTCCTCCATCACTGTATTCCTATGCCTGGTACGTAGCAGGTAGTTAATAAACGTGAGCAGAGACATGGAAGGTAGGAAACGGAGAAGTTAGGGGGCTCGCAAGGAAGGGAGGCAGTCCGAGAGTACGCAGAGAAACCTAACTAGATTCAAGTGGTCAGGTAAGACAGTTCCAGGAAAGCGATGGAGGGAGGAAATTGGCCAGCAGTGGATGCCATGGGTGGCATTGCAGGGGGCCGAAAGACACATTCTTCCAGGCAAAGACTGGGGCAGGAGTTTGAGGAGCTGAAAGAAGGCCAGGCATAAAGGGTAAGGGGGCACAATATAAGTCCGGAAAGGTGCCATAGCCGGACACTGACCCATAGAACATGGTGTTAGTCTACGGGCAACGGGGAGCCTGGAAGAATTTCAAGCAGACACGGTCGGGTCTGCATTTTACAAAAGCATCCCACTGCCACATGGAGGATGGATGAGAGGGACCAGCCGGTCAACAGTCATGATCCCAGGAAGACTTTAGTGATGAGCGTTCAATGAGGATAGTGATGGTAGAAACAGAGAAAACTGGAAACAGTGGAAATTTATTTGGAGGGAGTAGCCGCAGAGCTTCCTGCCTGTTTGTGTAGGTGTCGGTGAGTGAGAGGGGGAAGGGAGTCTGGCAAGATGCTGAGATCCCACGGGTGAGGCGGGTCTGGTTCCTAGGCTAGCATTTTGTCCACAAGTGATCCCTCCAGCTCTGCAGGCACCTTCAGGACTACTGGGCAAGTTATCTACCCAAAATGGATAAAGAAATGGGGCCCAGAGAAAATTCCCCACTTGCCCAAATCACACCTTCAGGCAGCACTGGGGATTAAAATAAGCCGGTTTGGAGTTTAAAACTTGATTTCAGACTCCTACCTAAGCCACTGGGCACTGAGCACTCAGGGCCAGTGCAGTCTCTCCCTCTGCGGGTCCCACTTTCCTTGGTGACCAAATGAAGGCCGGCCCCCTGGGATGTGGGGAGACCGGGTGGGGAGTGGCGTAGGCTTGGTAACCTGTAGAGCGTTGCCTACACTGTCTGACCCTGGGGCTGGATGGCGGGGCCTGCCCCCAGCAAGCCCTGGCTGATGTCAATGGGTTTGCTGGCCAAGCAGGCTTGCTCGGGGCAGAGAAATCAGAGCTGAGATGAAGCATTTCTGAGATGAGGTGATATGAAGCAGCGTGGGGCTAAAGCAACTTGATGGGTCCTTCCTCCACCCTCCTTCAGTGGGGCTTAGGGCTAAGCAGACAGGGAGAGCAGGACAGCTTCATGTGGGCATGTGCGGGCGCACTCAACCCTGCCCTCCCTCCTGGTCTCTCAGGGACAGCTGGAAGGTCCCATTAGTCCAAAGGACAGATGTGATGTTTGACATCAAAGTAGAGCAGGGCTTTGCCCAGTGTCGACCAGCCAGCTGATGGCAGAACTGAGACCCGAGGCTTGCCAACTGGGGATATTCGTGCTGCCTATGCCTTGGTTCATTCATTTGTTCGTTCACTCACTCCTTCACTGGTTCAACAACCCTCCTTCCTGGCCTTTTCGTAGGAAGACAAGCCCTGCCCTCAGGGAACTCCTGGTCTGATGGGAAAACAACCACATAACTAGTCAATGACAACATGGAGCTTGCGTGACAACAATTCACAAGGCTGGGGGAGCCCAGGGAGAGGCCCACTCCAGGATCTGGTGTAAGGAGGCTTCCTGGAGCAGGTCGAGTCTGTACGAGAAGAGGGCCTCCTAGAAGTGCATTCCCAGCTGAGCAGGGAGCACAGAGGTAGGACAGCCATGCAGGAGGACAAGATACAAGAGCCCATGGAGGGGACACTCCCCTGTTAATTCAGCTTCCACCAAATCCTGGTCTTCTTCCCCTCGTTAGACTTGCCTTGCCTACCCTTCAATGGTGGGGGACAAGGAACAGGAAATGATACCCCAGCTAGTTGTGAGGGACAAGGGTGACTCTGCCCTCAGGTCCCCAACGGGCACCTCTTCTCTGGGCCTGAATGCCAATAAGGGCAGGTCCTCACCCAGCACCCCCAGCCACTGAGAACTAGTTCATTGACTCACTGCTTCCCTCAACAAATATTTATCGAGCCCCTACTATGTGTTAGCTGATATATATGGTTATTCCCACCACCAGTTACACAGTCACTTTAAGAAAAAACAATAATGATCTTGTCCCATACACAAACAGGGACATTCACGTTCTGGTTCCCCCACTTAGTAGCTTGGGTCTCAGCTGGTCCTCAGGTATGGTGACCCTCACACCACATAGAGTGGCTGTATGGACTGCTAGACAAGGCACTTACACCAGGTACCAGCGGGAGCTCACTCAGTGTCCCCTGTCCTCCTGCCCAGGAGGGTGAGCACCCTCAGTGTGCCCTTCTCTGGGAAGGGACAGGAGGTTTCAGAGATGAGGCAGAGCCTGAGGAAGAGCCAGGAGGCCAGGAACAGAAGCTCTGGAGCGTGTTAAGACTTGCCTGGTTTTGGGGTGCCTGGGTGGCTCAGTCGGTTAAGCGGCCGACTTCGGCTCAGGTCATGATCTCGCAGTCCGTGAGTTCGAGCCCCGCGTCAGGCTCTGTGCTGACCGCTCAGAGCCTGGAGCCGGTTTCAGATTCTGTGTCTCCCTCTCTCTCTGACCCTCCCCTGTTTGTTCATGCTGTCTCTCCCTGTCTCAAAAATAAATAAAATGTTAAAAAAAAAAAAAAAAAAAAAAAAAAAAAAGACTTGCCTGATTTCTCTAATTGGGGTGGGATGATGCTTTGCCTTTCATGACCCCTGGGGCAAGCTGCCACGGGGCAAGCTGGTGGCAGCTGGGGAGCAGAGATCGGAGGCCCCATGATCCAGAACTGCGTGTCTGGGAGAGGTGACCCAACATGACATTGACGATCCAGGAAAAGAGTTACCTGCAAGAAGTGGCTGGACCCCTTGGCTGAGTCAGGGAGAAGACCTGACTAGCACAGCATGAGAGCCCCTGGGAGCAAGCCTCCCAGAGAGAGGATGACCTCATCAACCAGTGTGATGCCCACACGCAGGCAGGCGTCGGGCTGAGCTGGGTGCTGCCACTGAGCAGACACCCCTTGGTTAGGAGACACCCCTCTCCTGACCAGCAACTCCTCACACCGCCCTGCCCCAAACACATCCCCAAGCAGGTTGGGTGCAGCTAGAGGGGGCAAGGGTAGACCCAAAGAAGTTCTCCGGCACTCTCCGCATGAATTTAAACCAGGAAGGCGTTTCGAACGCTCCCTCCCAGGGGGTGAGGGTTAAGGGAGGGCTGCCCAGCTACAGGGGCTGTAGCAAATGACCTCCAACGGTTCCCCCAAAGAATCTGAGCACAAGTCTCGGAACAACAGGAGGGAATGTGCTTCGAGTCGCCACCAAATCAGACTGGGAATCAGGAGACCCGGGTTCTGGGCCTGGCTTGTTGTGGGACGGGGCAGGCACAGTCCCTCTTTGGGCCTCAGTTTCTCCTTCAGATAATGAAGGGCTCAGGTGTCAGCCGCGGGGCCCTGCTATTTCTGGCTTCTGTGCAACTTCAAGACTGGGCACCCAGACCCAGGGGCTCCTTGGGGGACTCCAGGCTAGAAATTTCCTTATTGGTGTTTAGACCACACCAATGTTGTACAGCAAGCTGAAGACAATCCCATTATTGACACTGTGACCCAGAAACCTGAGAAACTCCACAGTCCCCTCCTTTTGTCCAGCCCCAGCCCCTGGGTCCCTCTGCAGCAAATATTTGCAGCTTGTTACCACGTCCTGCCTTCTGTGGACAGCCTTACCTCTGGCTTCCCAGCTTCCAGCCTGCTGACCACAGAGCTCCTTGGAAAGCCTTGTTATTTCAGCCCAGCTCGATGCCAGACCATGAGCCACCCGCCAAGCGGGGCCTTGCCTCTCCCTGGATCACCAGGTCAACCTCTTCCCTGGCTACCAGGCACTGGTCTCTCCCTCATAGCTGCCACAGGAACACTTCCGGTACTCAGGCCCCAAGTCCCTGCCTGGCTCAGAACAGCTGGGGGCTCTGAACGCTCTAAGACAGGGTGGGAGCCTCATTTCTTGAGGGACCTCTGCCCCAGGCATCCCCAGTGGCCTCCTGATAGCCCCACACTAGCCTTACTCATCCTCGGGCACGTGTGGCTCCCACCACCCTGCAGCCCCCTTCAGCTGTGGCCTGAGGCCTTACGGTGCCCACAGGCTGCTGAGCTCGGCTCCACTCGCTCACTCATTGGCCACGTGACCTTCTGCACATGCATCTCCTCTCCTGTAAAACGGGGATGATAAAACCGCAGTCTCTGACCTGTCTGTGCTGTGGTGGTTGAGAGGCGATGTGGCCTGGCCCACAGCAGTGTGCTATGATCCGGTAATGCTCCTCCCGGCACACTTATCCTGTTATTCACCCCAAAAGACGGAGCGCCAATGGGAGGCCAAACCCTGCGCCAAGGTCCCCACCCAGAGGCTCTTAGGGTCACCCAGCAGAGGAGACAAGCACAGGGGTGTCCACATACTGCAGTCACAGGCATGGGAGCTGAGGAGGAGCACCTGGGCCCCCACATCTGGGAGGCTCCGCTGAGTGGTGGAGGATGAGTAGGAGTTTGACAGTATGACAGGGAAGGGAGGATCGGCATGGGCAAAGGTGTGAGGGGCTCAGAGCAGACTTGCATGGCTGAGGCCTGGGAGAGGGAGAGGGCCTCAGGCCAATGACCAAGGCCGGGACCGCTGGACTAAGGCACCTCCAGGGCAGTGGGGCAGGGAAGGGCTTCAGCAGGGGAGGGTGATGGTAGGATCTAAGTGTGAGAAAATCCCTGGACAGGGGTGGGGAGAGGCACAGGCAGCCATAGAAGAAATCCACAGGACAGGGGCCTGCGAGGAGGCTGGGATGATGGTCCTGGCCAGGCAGATGGTTGAGGACTGAGCGGGAATGAGTGGCCAAAGCAAGTGGGATAGCAAGGAGGAGGAAACTGGTGAGGGGCTTAGGAGGAAGGAAGGACGGGACGACCTGCCACATCCAGCACACTGACACCACTCTTGGGCTGTTAACCCACTCAAGCGAGCCCCCCTCTCCCTCTGGGCCTCAGTGAAATGGGCCAGGAGAGCCCTGGAGGCTCTCCCTGCTCACACATCCTGTGGCTCTGGAAAGCAAAGCAAGTGGCTTTCCCACCTTCTGGAGGAGGGAGAGAAAAGCCCAGCCAGGCCTTTCTCAGAGCCTCACTAGCAGAAGATAGGGTCCAGAAGCACCAGGGCCGCGCTGGATAAGGCGTTTCACCCGCCTAGGTGAAGGCCAGGTAGCCCCGCCCCTGAGGCTGGATAAACAGAGCTTCGGCGCCATCTACTGTCCACCCGGGAAGGGGCACCAGTCCCAGGGGCCTGGCTGTGACCTCAGTGAGTCCCAGTGGATTAAAGCACTCTTATCCCACAGGGCTCAGGGCCTTCTGGGAGCTAGGGAACTCCACCAGAAACCGAATGACCAAGGGTAGCAGTGGGGATCTCTGGGGCCATCCACCCCATTCCCTGCTGTCCAAGGTAGACAAAGGGGCCCTGACTTGCTTCAAGTCGCATAGGAAGTCCTCAGCAGGAACTCATGCCTTCCAATCCCTGGCCTTAAAATCTTTCTATTACCCCACTGTTATCTCTATCCAAAAGCCCCAGACAAGAAGTTTCAGGAGACACTGTAGACGCCCTTGTTTGGTCTCCAGGCTGACCAACTCTACTGGGGGAAAAAAAAGAAAAAGCTCACTTACTGGGCACATATCATATGCCAGTCATATGGAATCCTTCAAGATTATCCGCCCCATTGTACAGACGAAAGTGAGGCTTAGAGTGACTGACTTTCGCAGGCCGAAGAGCAAATTCTGCAGGAGAGCTAAGATTCTAACGTGATCTTAACCACTTAACCACTTCCAGCTCCCTTGAGGGCTGATGCACACAAATTAATACTAGAACTAATCAACACAGCAAATAACCAAATACAAGCTTTGATGTTCTGAAATCCATAAGGGAGCGGAGAAGGCTTCCTGGAGGTGGTGAGGTGGGACGTTGAGTGAGGCTCTGACTAAAGTTGGATGGATAGGGAAAGAGGAGGATTTTCCAGGAGGGACTCATTGTAGGAGGAGGCATCATCCTCCCTCTTGCTTCCTACTTAGGAAAAGCTAGACCATCCACCCATCATTCACTTCTTGATCCCTACGTCCAGTCTATCATATCACAGAGTCCTACCCCATTCCACTCAGAAATTCTCCAGCCCATCCCCGTTTTCTCCATTTCCACTGCAGTTACTCTGGCCCAGCTCCCATGGCCTCTGTCTACAGACTCTTCACCCATGTTCCTGCAACCCCTAAATGCCACCTCCCACGCCAAGCCAGAGGGGTCTTTCTTAAAAGCGAATAATCTGGCCAGGCCACGGTCCTGCCTAGCCTAATTTAAAAGACTCTGCTTCGTTGGCCCTTGGTACCCTCTCCAGCCTCTGACACGTCACCTTGAACTCAATACAGTGATGGTAATTTCCCCCAAATGCCACCCTCTTGGCCTTTTCATAGTCTGTGCCCTCTGCCCCTCGTATTCTTTCAGCTTTCAGAGCTTAGCTTACATATCTTCAGGAAGCCTTCCCTGCCTCCTGGGTCGAGTGGGGAGCCTCCTGCAGAGTCCCGAGGTGGGTCTGGTGGCTTCCGCTGCCCACGCCCCCCCACCCCGCACCCCCTACCCCGCACCCAGAGCTCCAGAATCCCCAGTTCAGGCGCCAGGCACCCGCGCGCGCATGCGCCCCTCGGCGCCGTGGCCAGGCGCTGAGTCCCGTCCAGGCTTCTGCACCGGCTCCGCGAAGGGGAAGGTGAGCCCGCGCCAGAAGGCGCGCTGGAAAGGCCGTTTCCGCCTCCTCCGGGCCCAGGGAATATTTATGGGCTGCCGGAGGGCAGCGGGGAGGGAGGCGGGGCCGCGGGGGCCGCGACTGCCCCGCGGGCGGGATGCGCCGCTCGCTCGGGTTCCCTGCGGTCCCCGGCGGGGCTTCGGCGCGTGCGGAAAGCGGCCCAGAGTCCCCAACCTCGGGACCCGTCCGCTGCCCATTCGGAGGCGACCGCAGCCTGGAAGCGGAGAGTCCCCAGCTGTTTTCCTTCCACTCCAGGCGGGGCGGGGCGGGGCGGGGCGGGCGGATGGAGGTGGGAAGGAGCCTGGGGAGGGAGGCAGGTGTGCAGCTCCGCTCTGCTCGTGGGGTAAGCAGATCGAGGCGCTGTGGCACTGCCTCTCGTGACTCGGCCCACTTCACAGGCGGAAAACTGAGGCGGTCCTGAGACAGAGCCAAGAAGGGCACTGCCGAGTCCTGGTCCGCGCTCTGCCCGCTGCGCCATGTGGCATCGCCGTAGGCCGAGGGCAGCTCACTCTTGGGTGGGCACGAGAACCACCGGGACAAGTTGTTAAGATGCGGATTTTAGGTCCTCGTCTCCCAGAAATTAGGTGGGCCTGGAGTGGGGCCCAAAACAAGCAGGCCATACACCCACACGTTGTGAAATATTGGTGAAGAGATATTTTAGACTAGGAAGGCTCCCCTCAACTGATGGCCAGGATAAAGCAAGCATGGACAGGCTGGGGGACGCAGAGAGCCTGAACTTGGAAGAGACGGATTTGAATTCTGATTTTCCCCTGGGGAACCAGGAGCTGGTGATTAACCTCTCCGTGCCTCGATTTTCTCCGTGCCTAAAGGAGGAGATAACAGCCCGCAGGGTTCTCTAAAGTCAAAGAGATTTACAGGAAAGTGCTTTGCAAACGAACCACCACCAACGGATATTATTAGCTGTCACTGCCAGTCCTCCAATCCTCTAGGCAAGGGGAGAGGTCAGCCTGGTATGGTGATGAGCTCAGGGACCACCTCCTCTGTAAAGCCCATCCTGATTCAGTCACTCGGGTTGAAGCCCTCCTTCCTCTGAACTGCCCACCACTCAGCTTCTTTACTCCTATTTGGTACTCCTTTCCTGCGCTTGGGGCTGAGGTACATGTGCCCTTTTTTTTCCCCACTAGAATGTGAGCTCCTCCTTCGAGACTCCTCAGAATTAACGATGATGTCAATTTCAGCGATGGAGACAGACCTGAGTTCAAATTTCAATCCTGTCACTCACTGGTGGGGGGATCTTGGTCTGTGGATCCCCCTGAGTCTCTATAGGTGTAAAGCGTAAAGGATAATGTCTGTAAGCTTCTCCAGAATGTCTATCACTCAGTAGACCCAACTTGGGTAAAACCAGGTACAAGCTTGGGAGACTGAGGAAGGCATCACAAAGGACGGCTTTTGGCCTCGGCTTTTAGATCCAGAAAAGGTCTTATCAGGTAAAGAACTAGTGGGGAAGGCCTCTTCCATATGCTGGTTACCCTCAGTTTACTTCTATAAATTGGCAGCAGAGAATTCCTGCTCTAAAACGTGTTGTGGCTGTTCATTTAAAAATTGAAATAGGATAAGGATAGCAAGTTGAACACACACTGTGGTCTTTCCTGAAACCAACTAAAACAACAGTAAAGGGACTTTTCAAAATATTAGAAACCAGACACAGCCAACAAAGAATAGTAAGTGATTGAATTCTAAAGAGGCAATAAAGAAAGCTGAAAAGCGGCCCAATTTACACTGTGAAATCCCCAAATGGTTCGGGAGTTGGCTGTACCAGGTACTTCTGGAAATTGGGTGGGTGGTGGGGAGGCTTAAAATAGGAAGATTGCATGAAAATCTATTTAAGAGGCAATTAGACTCCCAGATACCCTCCTCACCTTTAGTGTTTAGTCGAATGCTAAAGGTCCATTCTCAAAAGCGAGTAGCAGAGGATCTCTATTCTGGGGGCGCTCTGACAACAGAATCAAGTAATTACTTGTGGACCCAATATTGATGTCTCTAGTCCTTTTTCTCCATTCAACTACCCAAACTCTGGCTGCTGAGATAGCAACCCCTACCCCCCACCCCCCGCCCCCCGCCCCAGCCAGGAGATTGAAGGAGCTTTTTTCTTGACCAGCTCAACGGAAAAAAACATGGAAAGACCCAACCAGCTCCATGCACCCAGCCCCAATCGTGTCCATAAGGTATCCAGTCTGTGTTTTAGTGCCCCGTGTTTAAACATGAACAGACTACTATGAGCAGATGAGTAAGCGTCTGAGGGAAAGCTTCTAATAAGAAAGAGGTTAGAACAAACAACAAGGGGAGAAACTTGGAAGATAGCAACTATGCAAAAAGCAGAAGGCTTGAAAGAGAAAACCATCATTAATGTATCTTTAATTGCATCCATGAGTGACAAGAAAAAGAACTCTTGGGGGGCACCCGGGTGGCTCAGTCGGTTGAGCGTCCAACTTCAGCTCAGGTCATGATCTCATGGTTCGTGAGTTCAAGCCCCACATCAGGCTCCGTGCTGACAGCTCAGAGCCCGGAGCCTACTTTGGATTCTGTATCTCCCTCTCTCTGCCCCTCCCCCACTCACACTCCATCTGTCTCTCAAAAATAAATAAACATTTAAAAAAAATTTTTTAAATGACTCTTGGAAATTAAAAATGATGATAGCAGAAAATGAAAAACTCAAAAGAATTGTTAGATATAAATTTGAGAAAACAGACCAAAAGGCTAAGAAATGGAAAGCAGAAAAGACAAGATGTTTAGAGGGCGAGTTAAGGGAACTCAACATCTGAATGACAGGGATTCTAGGAAGAGGGATTAGGAAAAAAATATCCTAGGACTGAACTACATGAGTGTCAGCTTGAAATGACCCCTTGAGGACTCAGCACAATGGATGAACGTAGACTGATACCATGACGTCAAAATCTCAGAACTCTGGGAACAAAGAGAAGATCACAAAAACTTCTGGATAGAAGAAAAAAAAGAAGCAGGATTCACACAAAAGATTAAGAAATATACTGACATTGGGTTTCTTAATAGCAAGATGGGACCTAGAAGCCAATGGCAAAGTGCCTTCAAAATTCCAAGGGGAATTATTTCCATCCCAGAATTCTGGGCCCAGCCAAATGATTATAAAGAGTGAAGAGAGAATAAAGACCTATTTAGTCATGTAAGATCTCTTTGCACACTTTCTCAGGAAGCTGCTGGAGGATGTGCTTTAGCAGAAATGAACAAGTGAGCAAACCAAGAAAGGGGAGGACATGGTATCTAAGGAAGAGAAAATGCCACAAAGGAGGGGCAGAGGAGTCCCCAGGCCAACAGTTGTGCAGTAGAAAGCAACCAATCCTCTCTGGAACAGGATGGGAGACTCTGGAAGAGATTTCTCCAAGGAAATGAAACTGGCAGACTACCCAACACATTTAAACATATTGAGAGATTACATAACTGTAATTGTTAGGCAGGAAAGGAAAAGTAATCATAGAGTATTTTTTTTATTTTTTTTTTAATTTTTTTTTTTAACGTTTATTTATTTTTGAGACAGAGAGAGACGAGCATGAACGGGGGGAGGGTCAGAGAGAGGGAGACACAGAATCTGAAACGGGCTCCAGGCTCTGAGCTGTCAGCACAGAGCCCAACGCGGGGCTCGAACTCACGGACCGCGAGATCATGACCTGAGCCGAAGTCGGCCACTTAACCGACTGAGCCACCCAGGCGCCCCACAACTAATTTTTTTTAATTGAGTGACAACAAACCCCTGAGCTGAGGCTACTAGTGGCAGGAGGGCGGTCATTTTTAGCAGAAGGCTTAGCCTAATACTGACCGATACTGAAATGCTAGCAGGAGAAGAACGTTCTGGGGGGACTCTGGGGAGCTAAGCTAAGTAGTAGGTGGAATGTAGTTCATCTACTGAGGGGCAAATTCAAATGCCATGCCTTCCAGAAGCCTTCCATGGTCCCCGCAGCCTCATATGACCCTTCCTTTCCCCCATCCCTTATCCCACTCTGATTGCTATGATCACTGTCT
Source organism: Panthera pardus (assembly GCF_024362965.1). Taxonomy (NCBI): domain Eukaryota; kingdom Metazoa; phylum Chordata; class Mammalia; order Carnivora; family Felidae; genus Panthera; species Panthera pardus. The sequence goes on from NW_026526677.1 coordinate 59,586,031, forward strand.
AGCTTCATCTGTGGGTATTCTTTCTTTCCACCAGGCTGTGAACTCCCCAAGGACAGTAACTACAGCCAAGTGACACAGAGAAGCTGCTCAATAAATATTTGCTGAATGCGTGAATGGTCAGTATGTCGTGAGGGCTGGGCACGTGCTATTGAACAGAATAACACTTAATACTTATTGAACAGAAAGCCTCTTTTTCCTTACAGTCACCCTTACCTATGTTTTTGGCACAAAGCAAGTCCTTGATAAATGTGCCTTGCCTTGGTGGAGCGGATGTGGCCTCCTGGACTCCCAGCATGCCGTGTGATTTTGAACAAATTCCTTCATCTTTCAGAAAGGTGCCAGGATTTCTCCATAAATCAATAAAGACAAGAGGTAGAGAATGACCTCCTGAGTCTGGGAAGCATCACCTGGGAATTGAGTTGGGGGAGAGAGGCAATGTTGGTGCACAAAAGAGCCCCTAGGGATTCTTAGGTGTGTAGGAATGTGAGTGGGTGAAAGGGAAGAGTAATGGCTAATGAAAAGCGGCTGGAGAGAGTTCTGGGTGGAAGAAATGATTCATCCCCCCGGCATCTCTTTCCCAAAGCCACTCCTCTTCACTGTCCCTTGGCCCTGGCTTTCAGCAGCCAGCAGTGCTGAGGTCCACATCTGGAGGGATATCTGGCCAGATTCGCCCTGTCCTCGGGCATTGGTTGGGCAGAGTCCCAGGCCAGGCCTACTTCCCTCTGGTTGGTGCAGCATCGAAGATGCCAGCTCCGAGGGCTCAGGCAGAGCCACAGAGCGCTCACCCTGCCCGGGACATTAGATCAGCTGGCCCAGAAGGCCCCCAAATGTTAGGTTTTACAGATGGGCACATTCTAAATAGTGGGGAGAATAACGTAAAGTTGCCAACTTCTTATTTTGCTTGGGAAAGAACATTAGAGAAAGAACTGTCACTATGCTCTGTTCCTGATCCGGGTGGTGGTTATGTGGTGTGTTCACTTAGTGGGAACGCATCAGGCTGGACACGTGTGAGCATGACTCTTCTACGTGTTTGACTTCGTAAAAAATTTACTCCAAGAACTACCATGTACTATCACCCCGTCATTTCATCTAAAAAAAAAAGACATTTTAATGCTGTAAATTGGGAAAGGAATCATCTCAGTAAAGAACAGTCCTTCTAAAAAAGGGCAGTGGTAAGTTTATAAGAGCATACTTTATATGACAAGAGTAAAAAAATAATATGTGTGATAGTAAAAAAATGATATGATGGGGGGTGCCTGGGCGGCTCAGTCACTTAAATGTCCGACACTTGATTTCAGCTCAGGTCACGATCTCACCATTTGTGAGATGGAGCCCCGTGTCTTGGATTCTGATAGCATGGAGACTGCTTGGGATTCTCTCTCTCTCTCTCTCTCTCTCTCTCTCTCTCTCTCTCTCTCCCTCACCCCTCTCTCTCTCTCTCTCTCTCTCTCCCTCACCCCTCTCTCCTTCAAGATAAATAAATTAACATTAAGAAAAAAAAAAGTCAGGCCTTTGTGCCAAAAGGGACATGTCCTCATTCTATAAAAAAATAAAATAAATGATATGATAGTGAAAAAAATCCCAGGGAGAAACAATCAAAGCTATTTCACAATATCACTCACACGTTGGTTTTGTCAACTTAGGGATTCAGACAGGAAGTAGAGTTCTATATCCAGCTTGTTCCTAAGCTTTATTGCAGTTGTTGAGGAAAAACCCTGTTTCACTTGGTTATCTTGAAGGAAATGGAAACCACACCCAGTGGAGTCCCACCGAATTCAGAATGTTCTGAGAGCTGAGAACTGAGACAGTAAGCACCAGGCCCTGCTCCCCCTCCTACCTGAAGGGGCAGGAGGCCAGGTGGTGGGATTCAGAGCCAGCAGGCACCTTGACCACCCAGCGCACAGCAATCAGACCTCGACCTGAAAGGGATGCGGCAGACCAAGGAGCCCTGTGTCAGAGACCCGGGCCGCTCAGTCCATCCAGGCTTCTGGGAACCACCCCTCTGTCAGACTCCCTTACGTGAAAACTGAGGCCTGGAGGGAGGAAGTGATTTACCCAAAATCACACAGTAAGTTGGCGAAGGGTTGGGGCTGGAACCCGGGCCTCTGGCCTGTCAGCCCCAACTCTTCCTGGTAGCTCCTTCTCCTGACCCTGAAAACTGCTCCGAGGTCCTGCCCGGTTGCCATAAACCCCTTGGGGCTCTGGCTCTGGTAGCCAGAGATGGGCTGGTGCTGTGCTGCCGGGGATCAAGTTACCTGCCTGGAGAGGGTCCCCCTCAGGAGCCAGCCACTCTCCAGCTTGGCAGGAGGACAGCTTGGCGAGGCTGGGCTTGTGGAAGATGCCAGAGCTTCTACAGTGGAGGGCTTCAGCCATCCAACACCTCCTTTGAGGCTGCTGTCACCAGACCCAAGCTGGCACCCTGGCTCTGGGCAGAGGATAGCGGGGGTGAGTGGAGGAGAGGGAGGTTATTCAGAAGGCTCTGCCAGGCAGGAGACAGAAGGTGGAGGGGCTTGGCCTCTGCAAAACAGCTTCTTTCCCACCTCGAGGGCTTTGCTCAGGCCATGCCTCCTCCCTGCTTCTCTCTCCTCATAGACGTGCCCAGTCTCAAATGACTCTGCAAAGTCTCTTCGATTAATGATGCCATGAAGAGATTGTCATGGGCCCCACGGCCTGGTCTGCCCTTTGGGCCTTTCATCATCTAATCTGTGATGTGGTTGGCTGTCCGTATGTGAATATCTCTAAGGTCCCTGTCAGCACAGACGGTGAGTCTCTCAGGCCAACTCTACAGTGGGTAGGCTCCCAGATGAGGATGTGGCCCAGGTGGCCGATTTTAGTCCCGAGCAGAGGGTTGGGGACACTTAATTAGGAAGAAAATCCGGTCGGCCATATGTTCCAGGCACCTGGAAGGTCTCAATAGTTTGTTGAATGGATGAAAGAATATTGAGGTTCAATTTAAGATTCTTTTAAAGGTACCACTGCTGAAAAAGGAAAATCAAAGACCTATTCCAGCTGCTCTCATCTGACAGAAGAGGAAATAGGCCCAGTTAAGGCCCTTTCTTGCTGCAGGTATCATAGGAAACACACGAGGCCAGGTAGGTGTCCTGAGACCAGCTGTTGGAGCACTGCTCTTCTGGTGAGTGAGAACCCCATTGAGAGGCAGGGCGGAATACTCCGTGAGCAGCACTGCCACCCAGCTCGCAGGGATACCTCCGGTCTTCAGTTGGCACCCTGGGCATCTTGAAAACTCCTGTCATTACTTGGGCTGGCTCGCTCTGCCCCACTCACTTCTAAATTTCCCCCGACTTCCCCCATCCTCTGCTGCAAAGCTATGTGACCTTGAGCGGTTGCTTGGCCTCTCTGAGCTCGCATCACTAAATCGAGAGGAAGGTTACTGGCCTCAAGAATTGCCATGAGTTCACAAGCTCCAGCAGAGAGAGTACAGGATAGAGTCAGCTTTCATGGGAACCTCACTCTGTGCCAGACATGTGTAAGGCACAGGGTCATATCCTGCACTAAGCACTCTAGGGTTGAAGTAGAGCTTAGATTCACAGGCAGGGCTGACTTGAGTCAGAATTCTAGCCCTACTATTGACTCACTATCGTCCCTGGGCAAGTCACTTAGCCTTTCTTGGATTTTCTTTTCTCGTCTGTAAAATGGAAAGAATACCTACCATGCTAGCTTGCTGGGAGGACTGAATGTGAAACCTACAAATGCCTAGTGCTTGGGATACAGTAGGTGCTCAGTGCGGGGCAGCTTCCACGTGTTTCTTGCTCTATGAAGTGCTCACTGGCCCATCCTGTGCACCCCTCCCCCTCAGGTCCTCAGGTGAGCACTGGCCCCCCAGCACCGAGTGAGTCCTCAGTTCAAGGCTGTGGAATTTTACCGGGGCCTAACAGAGAGCACCAAAATAAAGAGGAACGAGGAGGCCCCGGGATGGGAATCCTGGAGTGGGGGCTCTGTGCTGGGCTAGCAGCCAGCAGGCCTGGCCCTGGGCCGCGGGCAACCACCTTTCTCCGAATCAGATCCTTCCCCCGGAGCAAGCAAGCAGGCAAGCGGGCTCTGGCGGAGGCCCTGGCCAAGCACAGCGGAACCTTTGTGAGCTCTTGGCTCTCCCCACGGCTCCCCCCTCTTCCTTGTCATTGCCTACAAGGAGCCCAGGGAGTGGGGCTCCAGACAGGAAAGCAGCTCCCAGACTTCCTGGCCCTCGTCACCCCCATCAGCCTCTCGCTGCCTTAGCCTGGCATTCAAGGCCTGAGGCTCTCGGCCCCTCTCTCTCATCACTGCTCCCTCCTGCCCGTCTTCCCTCCCCGGTTGCCACCCTCTTTTGCACATGTGGTTTTCTGTCCCTCTTAGTCTTCTTGAGAGGTGTGCACAAGGCCAGGGCCGTGGATGAGCAGGGAGAGGCCTTCACTCCAGCAGAGGTCAGCATCTTCCTCCCATCCTCTGCTGCTCCTAGAGCAACACTTCAGCACTGCCCCAACCAGTCCTAACCACTCAGACTTCAGTTTAGTCTCTACTGGCCATGGCTTAGCCCTGGGAGTCGCTTTCCTTCTCTGTACAGAGACAAGACTCCTGCCTTGGGCAGACCCTGATAGGGCAACTTTCTGTCAAGGAGGCTTCCTGGACTCTCGTCCTTGCCCCCAGCAGCCAGACATGGCTGTGCCAGGTGCCTCACCACCACCCAGGATGCCTTGGGCACCAGGAACATGAACTCTGAAACCTCCATCTCTCTGAGGTCTAGCCTTGAATGGATCATCGCTCAGAACGCTCCTCCTGCAGCCTGGATCCCTGGGTAGTTCCTCCACAGGGGGAGGTTTCCCTGTGACATTCTCGCTGAACACTGCCCTACTCTCCCATCATCACCATCATGGCAGAGGCTCTGCCTGTCTTGTTCACCACTGGATTCCCAGGACCTAGAACAAGACAGGGGCTCCAAAAACAAGAACCACCTGCTTGGGTCAGGTCCTCCCACCCCCTATGCCGTCAGTACCTGAACTCACCTTCACTTCACAGAGTACATCTCTGCGTGGAAAAAAAAAAAAAAGCCCATAAACAAAGTCAGACAAACGAAAAATGGAGGAAACATTTATACACAAGACAGACAAAATGCTAATTCCTTTAATATTTTTATAAGGCAGTAAGAAAAATACCTTTGTTCCTATTCTTTATTCAATTGGAAAGAAATGCAATTTACAAAAAAGAAAAATAAACATTTTTATATCTGTGAAAAGATGCTTAACCTCACTTCAAACAAAAGAAAAATCAATTAAACAGGGAGCTGTGTCCCTCAGACTGGTTTAGACCAAATAGGATATATTTAGGAGAGATCTACTTGCAAGTGTTTCCAAGAATGGGTAAGGAGATTCATTACAGTATTGTTTGGAGCTATAAAGGACCAGACAGTAACGATTTTAGGCTTGAGACCCATAGGGGTTCACTGCTAAAAAAAAAAAAAAAAAAAAAAGAAAGAAAGAAAGAAAGAGGGCCAGATTTAGCCAGCAGGCCACAGCAACCAACCCGTGGTTCAGATGAACAAAAGACTAGGAAAGACTAGGAAAGATCTTTTTTTTTTAATGTTTATTTATTTTTGAGAGAGTGTGAGCGGGGGAGGGACGGGGGTGGGGGCGTGGACAGAGGATCCCAAGTGGGTTCTGTGCTGATAACAGTGAGCCCAGTGCAGGGCTCCAACTCATAAACCACGAGATCATGACCTGAGCTGAAGTCGGATGCTCAACCGACTAAGCCACCCAGGAGCCCTAAGACTAGGAAATCTCTTGATGCCAATACTAGAGGAATGCCTAATCACATATCACATATCCCTAGGATGGAATACACGTGCAGAAGAGACGTGCTTATCAGTTGCCTTCATGTGCATTTTGAAAAGAAAATATACATTTACATCCTGTGTACCCTAGAATTCTCTGGGACGATACAGAAACTACCCCGTGAAGAAAACTAGGTCTAAGGGAGCCAAGGCTGGAAAGACAATTTTCACAGGATACCCCACTGCTCTGTCTGAAATGCATTCATAAGTACATTTTAAATTAAAAAAAATAATAATAATTAACCCTCTAGTCCCCCAAATAAAAATGTTCCCTGAAACAAAGGGATTCGTGGTAAAGGAAGTTCGGTCCATGCAGGGTTAAGCAAAGTTAACGTGTCTTTGCTGCAGGATTTTGGGTATGTGGGGGTGTAGCCTTTAATATACCACTGTGCCTCGTGAATCCTGAGGAGGACACTGTATGTGGTACTTCCCACGCTTATTGCAGGACCACAGAGAACCTCTGGGGGCCAGTATCCCGTGGAATAGATGCTGAGAATCACCACCTCCAGCAGCAAGCACAGATGCCTTTACACACACTATTCTCTGCCCCATGCCCCCACTCTGTGCCTCAGTCTTTCTTGAAGTACATTCCTCAGGTCACTTATCTTGTGAGATGCTCCGTGGTCAAATATTCTTGGGAAACAGTGTTCTGCCTAAGTGGATGACAAGTTATTGCTCACACTTCTTACAGATTTTACTACTTCTCTGTCTTCACTCACACACCATCCCTTCTGTCTGGACTGCTCTTCATTTTAACCCATTTCTACCTGCCAAAGTTTAAGTCATCCGTCAAGGCTTGGGTCTTATGCTTTCTGCACTATGATGAAGGCTTCTTGGATCCTGGCAAAATTCTACAGATGCCTGACAAGTGTCCCCAGACACTTATTGAAAGAAAGTAATTGCTGAGTGCAATAGAGGAATGACTGAGGGAGGGAAGAGGGAGGGATAGAGTGGAAAATTAAACTAAGAGGGGTGATTGTGCTCAGGTCAATAATGGGTGATGCAGTAGCTTGTTATACATGTGTCCACAATCCTATTCGTTATGGGTGGTGCAGGCAGAACTTCCACTCTGGAGGTCTGACTGCAGGTCCCAAAGCAGCCTGCTGGCCCGATCTTGGGCAGTCCCAGGGACAGGTGGAGAAGTCCCTCTCTCCTAAGCCTCTCCCTCACCCTCTCATCTCTATCCAAACCCCACTGAGAAAAATGCCCACCTCTGGATGTAGATCTGCAGGTGTCTTACCACATTATGTGCCCTTGCCCTTGAGACGGTCTCCAATGGGCACTCCAGAGAAGGCGGGCACTCCCGTTTGTTTTTTTTCTTTAATTTTTAAAAATGTTTGTTTTTGAGAGAGAGCGACAAAGCATGAGTGGGGGAGAGGGGGAGGGGGTAGAGAGACAGAGAGGGAGACACAGAATCCAAAGCAGGCTCCAGGCTCTGCTCGAACTCACGAGCCGGGAAACCATGCCCCGGGCCGAAGTCAGACGCTTAACCAACTGAGCCACCCAGGCGCCCCTCCCTTGAATTGTTTTGACCAGAGAACCTTGTGGGGGTCTGCAGAAACTGAGCCACCCACACTCCCCACCCAGCCTCTACAGCTCACTGGACACCCCAACGCTGGCCTCTCTCAGAGAGGTGGTGTGAGGGTGGACCTGCACGGGGATCCAGAACAGAAAGAGGCCAACCGATAAGCAATTTCCTCTGGAACCTTCAGCAAATTGCCTACCCTCTTTGAACTTCATTTTCCCTAACTCTACAATGAGTGTGTCTACCTCACTGGTTTCTGAAGAGTATTAAGTTCAAGTAGATGAAAGTACCTGGCATAGTAGGCGCTTAGCAGTAGTTTCTTTCTCCCTTCTTCCCCAGTGCAGGTTCCGGGCTGCTAGAGAGACTATTGTTTCGTTTTCAATTGTGTGGTGCCAGGACACTGAGTGGAGGAGGATAAATTGGGATGGATGGGAAGGCAGCTGTGGCCCAGTCTACACCAAGTATAGGTATGCAAATTTCAAAGCATCCTCACCCCCAGGGAAGGCTTCTCCGAGCCTTTCCCTTTCAAGACTTGCTTGCATCATTCTGCTTATAACTAGCTGGTATTCTCATCAGTCTCCCTCTCACCCCACTGACGCCGCACAGATGTGGATCCCCCTCAGAGCAGATGCTCAAGATGACTCAGCTGTGTGCCCAACCCCCCAGGCTTGGCACAGAGTGGGTTCACCAGATGGAATAGTGGGAAAGGCTAGTCTCTGCTGCTGCCCCTGAAGGTCCCTTAGAGAACAGTTTTACGTGCTGCCCAGAGGTGCCAAGCTCTTGGCCAGAGTGAGCAGGCACTGGGAGCCCAGGCAAGGAGAGGGGATGAGGTGATAAGAGGCAGGGATGGACAGAACTGGAGAAGGAACAGACCACTTTGTGATCTGCCCTTGGGCATTCATTTACTAAACTCGATGAACAGATATTAAGTGCCTAGTGCTTCCCAGGCTCTTTGCACATCTGGCTTGGGGTACTGCAGTGTGTTGGTCAACAGTAGTGTGGACCTGGCTCTATATGCATTCTTGGGCAAGTTGCTCAATGTCTCTGAGCTTCGGTGATACCATCAGTGATATGGACGTTATACTCTGTTTCACAATGTCGTTCTATGAATTACGTGAGTTTATTTATGTAAATTGCTTGACACAATTCTGCTACATTAACTGTTTGCTGATATAATTGTTAAGATAATCCTCACTCAATCCCGTATGGTCAGAGCTAGAGTTCAGGCAGATCTTGTAGTCCAGGCCAGCAATCCAGTTCCTTCGTCTCAGTGCTGAGAAAATGGGCCAGAGAAGACACAGGCAGAGCAGGAACAGATCCCTGGCCAAGGGACTTTGCAGGACTTTCTTTCCATCTAAGCTGTTGTTTTTCCCTGAGTTTAGAGCCTGCAGAACAGGCGTGTATGCTGATTCGCCAAGTACTCCTCCGGGGAAAGTGGTATGTGGAGCCGGGGCGCAGTTTGCACATAACTATGCAATAAAGGCAACTTCCTGGACTCACAGCTGAGGATGTACTTAAGGTGCCGTCCGTTGCTGGGCCTGCAACGTGCTGCTCCAAGCACCTCCTCTCTCTTGTTGTTCCTTCTGAGTTACAGCCCGACCCAGGAGAGTTCACTGCGTCACCCCAGGACATTCTCTTACTGGCTTTTGAGGCAGTAATAATGACACAAATGTCTTTGTAAAATTTTCCACTGTTTCCAGTGTGCTATCATCTTCTTGATTTCATTTGATCTCCATCACATTAAAAAAATTTTTTTAATTAAGTTTATTTTGAGACAGAGAGAGAGAGAGAGAGAGAGACAGAGTGCAAGTGGGGGGAAGGGCAGAGAGAGCGGGAGACCCAGAATCCAAAGCAGGCTCCAGGCTCTGAGTTGTCAGAGCAGAGACGGATGCAGGGCTCGAACCCACAAGCTGTGAGATCATGATCTGAGCCAAAGTCAGATGCTTAACCAACTGATCCACCCAGGCGCCCCTCCATCGCATTTTTTTTTTTTAACAGATGGAGAAACTGGGGCACAAGGAGTTAACTCACTTATTTGAGGTCCTAGTTCTGGTCACCAAATATATTCACAAAGTCTAGTGCTTATTCAACTCCTTAACATCTGACACTTACTGGGTGCTTCCTGAAAGCCAGTTTCCACTTGAAATTCTCTACCTAAATTAAGTCCTAGTAAACCTCACAACCACCCCATGTGGCAGAAACCATTACTATTCTCCTCCAGAGGACGCAGGTCAGGTAACTGACCCAAGGATACACAGCTGGCAGGTGGCAGAGCCAGGGTTCAAATCCAGATAGCTGGGCTCCACAACCAATATTCCTAATCTCTGTGTCAGGATTTCATACCCTCATGCTATGGACATTTGGGGCCAGAAAGTCCTTTGTTCTGGGGGGGCGGGGGTTTGTCCTACGCATTGATGGATGTTCATCTACACACTAGATGCCAGTAGCTCCCTCTCCACACCAGCTATGACAACCAAAAATGCCCAACATTGCCCGATGTCACTTGATGGTTAAAATCTCCCCAGGCTGAGAACCACTGCTCTGTTATATTATCCTAAAATGACAATATATAGGTTTGTGGGGTTTTCTTAACTATGGCAACCCCTAATTTTAGACAAAATATGTTCTACAGATCTCTTTCCAAAATGAATCAACATTCGGATTCAAATAACCTTAACTGCTCATCTCCTATGCCCAGGCAATTTATAGACCATTTAAAAAATGAATTGATGCTTAGGGAAATCAAGCGACTTGCCCGGAATGATAAAGTTAGTATGTGGCAGAACAGGAACACGAATATTGGTCTCAAGGTCCACATGATGAACTTTTTTTGGTAGTATTTATTCTGAAGTGACATATTTAGTATTTTCTCAATTCTAAGATACACTTTTTCCCCACAACTTAATGGTTTTGAAACCAAGATGCAACTTAAAACCAAGGTGTGTTTACAGTGGAGACACTTTTTTATTCCCCTAAAAGCTGCTATTTAATTGAAAGTGGGTCTCATAACTAATAGCCTCTCAGAACTGAGAGCTGAAGGCTGGAGCTGTGAGCGTGGGAGGCGCTGATGGAGTCAGATGGGAAGGGAAGAGACAGAGCAGTGGTCCTCCCTGTCTGGAAGGACTCCTGGGCTGCTGCCCCAGCTGTCTGCCTGAACTCTGCATCTTTCCCTGCTGACCCCTGTCCAGCTCTTGGGACCTACCCATACCACACTGCTCCAAGAAGTCTCTGCAGGTCCTTTGGCGTGAAGCTCATCCTTTCTTAATTTCATCTGGAAGCATTTTTGCATCAGAGCATTTCAGTAACATGATCGCATATGTAACTGACTAAATACTTCGTCCTTAATCATGGAGATATTCGCATCCCGCTTCACAGATGAGAAGACTGAGGCCCAGGGAGGGGCAGCAACCTGCCTAACCTCTCTCTTAAGGGCACAGAAGAGAAGTGGGTCTCCAGGGTCTTCACGTGCTCAATACCTCCTGCTTGTTCTGGGGCAGTTAACCATAACCAGCACTCAGGTGAGCCAAGTCTTCCCTTGGACAAAGTAGCATTCCAAGCTGTGGTGAGGGTTGCCCATGACTGCGCAATAAACAGAGTGACACCTGAAGTCAGTGAGGTAAAGTGGTTACCGCTCCCAAGCAGCAGCACTGGCTGGCTGTCCTCACACCAAACCTCTGCTCTGTACTGCTGGTCTGGCCAGCTCTGCCCCTGCTGTCATTCGGGTGCTTCCAGGTCCCAGCCAGGCCCGCCTTCACTCTCACCAGCAGGAAAGGGATAGCAGTCTCGTCCAGGCCTCCCCAGGGGAATGGGTACCCACATCCCTGCTCTCACTGATGTCACAGAGGTTGTGGTCTGGCCCCTCTGGCATAGCCCACCAATGCTCTAACTTTTCTAGAGCTGGACTCAGATCCCTCATCTAACACAGTGATGTGCACAGAACCTTCCCCAAACACCAGACTCCGAATCACAGGGCCACAGAGCTAGAGGAGACATGAGTTGAGTCCCAGTGGTGCTGTATTTTGGCAAGTCGGCTGGGGATGACACCACCAATCTCACAGGTTTCGGGAAGACTGAAAGGACAGGTCTGCAAAGACCCTGGGGGCACTCTCACCTGCTGTGGGCGGGGGAGGCAGTTTGAGGCTAGCTGCACAGTGTTTTGCAAAGACACAGGCTCTGGCTTTAGACAGACATGGACCATGTGACTGCAGGCAAATAATTTCCTTGAAATTCAGTTCTCTCATGGGGATAATTTATCAGCCTCATCAAAATGTGAGTCTTAAATGAGATTATGTACATAATGTATCTCACACAGTGCCTGGCATACAGGAGGCACCCAATAAATATTAAGTTCCTTCTTAAGTGTAAGTGTCATTATATGAAGCATAGCAGAAACCATTACTTTAATTCTATTATTTAAGCATACTGATAATCTCCTACTACAGGTAGAGACTTTAACCTCAAATGAGCACTGAGATTGCTAATGATTTTAAAGCACCAGCAGCCCCCTTGGTGTTCAGTCATCTATTACCCAGGGAGACTGCAAAGCTGGAAAAGGAATTGCAGCTCAGAGGAAAACGCCACTACAAAACGGAGGCAATTTAAAAGTGCACACCTCTCCCTCCCTACCGTTCTAGGTCTGCTCCCCTTCTCTATAAGAAGGCTGGAGCCAAGACACAAACAGGTACTAAAGAGGGCAATGAAAATTATATGGGTTGTGGTTTGAGAAGGGAAGGAAGAGAAGAAAAAACAAGGCAGAAATTACTTGACTTGGAAAGGAAGGGGTAAGACGGGTGATAAATAAGAGGGTATTATATGGCAGAGGAGGGTGGTGAGTCACATGCCAAGGTCATTATTGTGGCAGGGCCTGGGGGGAACCAAAGGGATCACGTCTCAAGACTTGGAACACTTTGGAAGAAAGACTATACAAATCACAGATGTTATTAATTATGATTAACAGTGACCAATGTGGGGTTTGCTTTTTAGTTCAACTGTGCTCTCGCATTTTCTAAACATGCCCAGAAACTGCAGGCCGAACTCTGCCATATTCATCTGTGCACCTATGAAGGACTCTACTCCTGTGGCAATTCACACAGGAAAGAGGCCCAGGCTCTTAGCATCTCTTGGAGTATGCCCTGACCAGAGGATGACGGCTAATCCTAAGCAGGAATTTCAAAGGTTTTCAGAGACTGGACAGCTCCCTATGCCTTTCCATCCTCAGCTCCAGCTGCTTTCCTCCGCTCAGCCCTCCAGCCACTCTGAATTTCCCTCTGATACTAGAACACATCATCTGGCCATTCACTCAACAAATACAAAGCACCTATTGCACGCCACGCACCGTTTAGGGCACTGGGACACAACTGCGGTGAACACGACAAGGTCTCAGCCCTCAGAGAACTTACACACGAGAATGCAAGACTGATCATTTCTAGTAAAGGGAGACTAGTTTTGAAAGGGGAGGCAGAGAAAACTTCTCTGTGGAGATAATATTTAAGAAAAGATCAAAATGATGCAAAAGTGAACTAGAAGCTAACTGGGTTAAACAGCCTTCACAGCATAGCAAGTATAAAGGTCCTCAACGAGCTTCTCTGAATGGGCTTGGTGAGTGGGAGAAACCAAAACGAAACTATACTAGTCGGCAGCGTGAACAAGAACCAGAGTAGGAGATGCCAGAGGTTGGCAGAGGACCAGATCACGTACATCCAGTCCCAGTTGGAGCTTGGATTCTGGTCTAAGACCACTGGAAAGCCCTGAGAAGAGGAGGTCCAGGATCACTCTGGCTAGTAGCTGTAACACAAACTTGGAGGGAGAGAGAGAGAGAGCGGATGGTGGTTTGAACTACAGTGGCAACGGCAGAGATGGTTAAGAAGTAACTGGGGGCAAGAGGTGCGGGTGCACTAGTGGCGCTTGAGCTGGACCTTAAGAATCAGCAGCCTAACAACTTGCCCCAGTGTCAGTATCTTATCTTTGTAGCAAAAATGCCTGGCACAATGCCTGGCATGATGTGTGTTAAAAGCAACTGGGAAAGTAGTAACAAACCCTCTGCAAGAAAAACGTTTTCACGTAAATGCTTTTGAAATTCAAATGTTCTTTTCCAGAATGCTACTTAATCTTTTCTGAGATAGGAAAAATATACACATTATAGAAAATTTGGAAAACAGTAGATGCCAAAGAAAAATTCGTAATTCCTCATACGCCCACCACCAAGAGTTAATCGTTAGTATTTTGATGTACTTTTCTCCAAGTCTTTTCACATATTTTCACATTTTTTAAAAGGTGGATACTTCTACTCTGAGGAGCAACCCAGTCTACCAGAATCAGCTGGTGTTTGAATCCCACTCCACCACTGAATGGCCTTGGACAAGTCACTTTGGCACCCGTGAAATGAGGACAGCAACACCTACGGCATCAGATTATGGTGAAGCTAAACGTATGATGCATACAAAGTACCTAAGATGATATTTGGTACATAGTAAGTGCTCAATACATAGTAGCTGCTCTCATTAAAACGAAGCCCAAATCCCACGAGATGCAATCATAAGGAAAGCTTTCAACATTTTTTTTTTTTTTTTTTTTTTAGGAAAAAGGTTTTGTAAACCCATAATCCAACCACATGTACTCTTCTAAAGAAAAATAATCACACCAAGAATAGGAATTTGCCAAATAAGATGTAAGCAATACCAAATATTTTTTAAATCAAAATTTTATAGTAACACAAACTAACCCCAGATCCTGGCCTGCTTAATAAATCTCCTATAAAGCTGACATACTTATGGGATTACTGTTTACATTAGTAACAGCTTAAAGGGTGGACACTGCTCACCTGCCAAGAAATGATTCTCTCAGGCTCTCCATCTTATGTCTGTGTGGCATGGCAGAACACAACACTGTAGGAACACTTCTGTTCTCCCTTGGCCTCTGCCACCACTGAGGGCATCATCCAGAGCACGATGCCCTGTCCAGTCCTCTGTAAAATGAGAGTTTGTCTATATAGTTTCCCAAACTCCTTCTGGCTCTAAAACTCTACTGCCATGTAGATTTTAACAGCTTAACATGTGTGATACTGGTTTGAGGAAGAAGTACTGTCTTCATCAGATATCTTGAAAGCCTGAAATAGGATACTGAATATCACAATGATTATCTACTGTTTTTTGAGGGGAAATGAAGAACCTAACAGGTGACCTCTGAACAACACAGGTTTGAACACAGGTCCACTTACAAGTAGATTATCTTCAATAAGTATATTGGGAAATTTTTTTGGAGATTTGAGGCAATTTGAAAAAATTCATTGATGAACTGCATAGCCTAGAAATACCAAAAAGATAAGATAAAGTTAGGTATTATTGTAAGAATAAAGTACATAACAACATATAACATACAAAATATGTGTTCATCAACTATGTTATCAGTAAGGCTTCCGGTCGATAGGAGGCTACTGGTTAAGTTTTTGAAGAGCCTAAAGTTATACACAATTTTCAGCTGTGCAGGGGAGCCAGTGCCCCTAATCCCTGAGTTGTTCAAGGGTCAACTGTATATATATATTTCTAATACTAAGATAACAAGTCACATTTTCACTGAGAAGCGAGGGACTAATCTAAAAATATTTAGAGTCATGTAGTCCCATGTACACACAACTTTCAAAGGTGGGTCTACTCTTAACAAATGTCAATTTCTCAGCGGCTCCAAACCTATTCCAACTGGACTTACTGGCAATTGTTGGTGAAGTTGGCTTAGTTTTATATACCATTATCAATCCAAGGAGGCAATATGTGGGAAAACAAACATTGCTGTGTTTATAGGCTGCTGCAAAGGCTGTTCCCTACTGTCTTCTCTTAGCCTCAAACAGGGAGACATGTAGAAACCACACAGGTTCTCACAGGGCTTACATTTAATGGAAGAGCCAGGCAAGCCTGGGAGCACATGTAAGGGTCACTTGACTCAGATTTCAGGGACCAGAAGCCTCCAGAAAAGTGTCATCTAAGCTGAGGTCTGAAGAGCGAACTGCAAGGGTGTGAGGGTGATGACCAGAGACGAGAACAGGTCTCACACCTTGCACTCCAAGTGTACCTGGGGCATCACCTCCTCCAGTCGGCTCCACTCACACCGTGGATTTTCCTCTAGCTAGAGTGACCATAAGTCCTGGTTTGCTCTGGAGAGTCCCGGTTTATCTGGCATAACTATTAAAAGTGCCTCCTTATACTCTCAAAAGTGCTCTGGATGGGATGATCAATTATACCAATACCCTACCTTTAGCCTAGTTCCTGGCAGATCCTGACTTGCAGGTCTGGCTTCCCCAGGTGACTCAGCTGACCGAAGTATGGGATCAAGCTTATTTACCTTTGCATCCAAGGCATGGGCTCCACTTCATTCATCTTTGTATCCATGACACCTAGCCTCATGCCTGGGGCTAAAAAGATTGACCACTACAGGCATTCAAGACAGTATTTGAAAATTAACATGAAAAGCAAACTATAAGAGACAACAAATTAGATTTGTAAATCTTTACATCACGCTGAAATCCTCATTCAAATGTTCACTAGCCACGTAACCTTCTAATCCTTAGGTTTTCACCTGAAAAAAAGGGGGGATCATATTGCCTTTTTCACAGGTTGGGTAAGTTTAAAGTGCTTCAGCACAGCACTGGCAAAGGATGAACAGTTAGCAGCAGCTGCCACAGACAAGGACTACTGATCCTCCTGCGGCCACAACCGTTTTGCCGTAAGAAAATCAGACCAACACCTAATGACCAACCAGTAGGGGCTCAGGAAGTGTGCACTAAATGAATGCTTGGTCTCATGCTAGGTGCTGGCTGCAGACCAGATTCTTGGATTACAAGATGCATTAATCAAAATTACAATTTATAAGTCACAGGATTTGAGTCCCCTCAGTCCAGTTTAAATAACAATTATAAAAAGCCCACCTCGCATCCAGAAGAAAAATAGAACACAGCAGCACTATCTGGCCATACCTTAGATAATAACAGCACTTAAAACCTCATCCTTGGGGCGCCTGGGTGGCGCAGTCGGTTAAGCGTCCGACTTCAGCCAGGTCACGATCTCGCGGTCCGTGAGTTCGAGCCCCGCGTCAGGCTCTGGGCTGATGGCTCGGAGCCTGGAGCCTGTTTCCGATTCTGTGTCTCCCTCTCTCTCTGCCCCTCCCCCGTTCATGCTCTGTCTCTCTCTGTCCCAAAAATAAATAAAAAACGTTGAAAAAAAAAAAAATTTAAAAAAAACCTCATCCTTGTTACAACTGCCCTCTCTTAAAAATTATTCTTCTATAAGCATGCCAACTTAGATATCTGGGTCCATCTCTACCTTTTTGAACTGTCAGCCTCCCAAGTTTTATGTGATTAATGTATATACAGAAAACTAGAAAGGCTTCAAATTGAGTCAATAGTCGTTTTCTTGATCCCCCCACCCCCATTACAATATCCTCTTTGCAATAGATCCTTGTTGAACATTTGGAATGAATTAAGACTTTAAATTTCCAGATGTTTAAACTACTACTGTAAATTCAAACTCATTAAAAAGGGCAGATTTACTACCTCTACTTAGTTTTGAAGTCTGTTGTTCACCCTGTCCAAATAATTTACGAAACCAAATACAGCAGCAGGTAGTGTATTCTATTTATATAGTATTCATGGTGAGAAATAAAGGGCATTTAAAAAAGTCTGGAAACTAACTGCCATTTTAACCAACCTATAGATCACACTTATTGTTGTTTCTAAGCTAGTAATTGTTTCCTGAAACCGATCTAGTAGAGATTTTTATGCTAATCTGTACTAAAAATTACTTTGCTTTTTCTGGCCACAAAAAGCTGGCTACAGAGGAGCATTTGATTACAGCAAGAAGACAGCTGCACCCACTCTTGTGAAATAAATGGACCTGGATCTACAGTCCTTTGTGGTAGTGTCTTGGCAGCCAAACAAAGGTGGCAGCATTTCTACACCCAGTTTGTGAAGTCTCAGAAGTTTCAGGTTTTTTTTTTTTTTTTTTTTTTGCAAAGAACCCATGTTGACTATAATGAGCACATTCTAGAGATGCTGTGCTGAAAGCTGGCAATGGATAAAGCAGGAACATAAAAGAAGCCTATTCCTAAAGCAAATATTTCTTTTATAAACCATAAGAATGAAGTGGCTTTCATAATCAATTTTAAGATTGAAGGACTGAAATATCTGGCTATGGCAACTTATTAGCTATATAATTTGGGGCAATTCATTTACCTCTGTGAGCTTGACTGCTCAACCGAAAAATGGGGATAATAAGTTGCTTTTTTCGGAGAACTTGAATGATATAGTCACAGTGCTCTGTAAGCTCTAAGGTATCATGTAAATATTAATAAACACTGCAAGGACAACTTTCCTGCTTTATGAATCACTCTTTCAATAGCACTTAAAAAGTAGCTGTCCCTAAAATTACACAAAACTAGGTCCAATTAAGTCACTGCAGAGGAACTGGCCTCAAGAAGGGTCTCTTTCAACTCAATTACTATTCACCTCAGGGTTTTTGTTAAGAATTAAATAAAAATGACACAAAATTACTAATAAAGTGTTTGCTCTCATTTTTCAGGTAACACATCCTAGTTAGGCTTCAACTATGTTAACTTTTTTTCTTTCCCAAAAATCTGAGTGGACATGTCAAAAGCAAAAATTCTTCCAGTTAGATTAGCTGAATCTTAAATCTAAATCTATTTTCTGGCATATTTTGCCAACTGTTTAAATACAGCATTTTTTTAAAAACTGCACATGCTTTTATAGATGGCCTGTCTTCTTTACTTTTACTTTTAATAAATTCGATTCACCTAACTCTGTAAAGTGTGTTTATGTATAGTTACAAATAAGTACAACTGTACTTCTGTAACTTGTACTTGCAACTCAAGACTGCAAGCGCCAGTGAGTGAGAAAGCGCAGCCCTTAAGCCTGGCACACAGTCGGCATTCATCTGATATTTGTGGAATATTCATATTAATTCATAAGCAGTCACAACACCCACAACTTTCTATCTAATCTTGCGAAAATGACAATCCCAGTTTTACGTGACCCAATGACTCCATCTATCTTCAAAGACCCAGAGTTTGTAAAAATGCATTTAATAAATTAGGGTTTGGGGGCTTTCACTACAGTCCCACATTAATTTAGAGAATATACAGATTATAAAAACAAATGATGGGCACCTTAGAAGCTTAACCAATGCTTGTTGCATGGCTGTTTTGCATACATGATTACGGCAGACTGCAAACAGGGCTGCGTTTTGCAGCTTGTCTTTTCAGGATGAGGAGCCGATTTCCTCACGCCTTGAATCTGGGCCAGCCTCATGACCTCCTGTGACCAAAAGAATGTGGTGAAAGTGATGTTCTGTGAGTTCTTGAGCTCAGGCTTTGAAGCTCCTGCCTTTGCCTCCTTGGTACTGAGACCACTATGCCCTAAGCCCAAGGTAAAAGACCACATGGAGAGGCCCAGCTGTTCCACCCAGCCCCCAGCCAATCTGCCAGCAGAATGCAGAGTACCCACATGACACCAGCAAAAGAACCACTCAACCAAGCCACAAAACTGAGAAACGAGATGAACTGGTTTTTTTAAGCTGCTAAGTTTTGGGATGTTGCCAAGCAGCCACAGGTAACTGATGATAAATTATCTACCCTTCATGGCATAACTATAAATAAGTGCGGTTTTTATTTTTATTATTTTTTTAAGTTTTTATTTAAGTAAATCTCTATACCCAAAGTGGGGCTTGAACTCACAACCCCAAGATCAAGAGTTGCGTGCTCTTTCGACTGAGCCAGCCAAGCGCCCCACGAATGTGGTTTTTATAGTTGAGGAAACATACCCAGGTTAAAAAATCTACCAAGGTCACACCACTCTGAAATACCCTAAGGACTAGAAGCAGGTATTAGAAGGCCGGCTCTGTTTCCCTCATTGTCATCCTGCCATCATGAAGCTGACCAATTCTTTCTGCCAAAGACAGAGGCACCTCTTAGAGCTCTGACTATAAGATAAACTCTGTTATCTTTTTTATAACCTGCATGAGTAATGTGTCCTGCTCTGACACATCCACCAGCCTTGTCCACGACAGGCAAATGCACTTCCAGCTATCATTAAGACCTGCACTCTGCAAACGCACCCCGTTCCGTTTTCTGAAACTCAGATATAACACTAAGGTATCCCAACATAATCCAATGACATCTCTGCAATTATATTCACGTGTTTACATTTTAGCCATCAACAATTACACAAACCCTGAAAATTTGTAACAGGGTCATATAGCATATAATATTAAAAAACATCAGTTAGATGAACCTTATTATTTAGTTATTAAAGAACCTTTTATATACCAAGTAGTAAGCCATATACCACCCCCCCCCAAAAAAAACAAACCAAAAACCTACATTCTTCAATTGTGAAGGAGATAGTTTTGAAAAAACAATTTACCACAAGAATCTGTTTTGTCCCCACCAAAAATAATGTGCCCGAACTTTAAACAAAATTCACATTTTATTTAGGTTGAAATAAACTATACAAAATTGATTTTCTTCACCAAAAATAACAGTAATATTTTCTGTATTATTCCTAGGTAAACCACAAAACACTTATTTTTGTAGGTTTTCCAGGTTTTGTTTAGAAATCAAGACGAGGCAGTAGATACAGTCATGGAAAAAGACAGAGGAAAACAGACAAATCAGTTGTCAGTATCCATGGCCTCTGATCCTGTCTTGACCATGAAACAGAGGTGTTCAACAAATACCTGCTAAAAAGCTTATGAAGATGTAGGCTCAACAAAGGAATGTAAACAGCAACAACCCAATGTGGACCGACAATGGCAGGCTAGCCCATTCAAACTCTAACTGTAACTTGTTCCTTTAAGTTCGTTTGATAAAGACAAAATCTACACTGAAATCCTTGCAAGCTCACATGTTTTCCATTCTCTCTCTCTCTCTAGCTGTCTGATAACTCCCTTAAATCTCCATTACAGATTTTTAACATACTTAACACTCCAGGTCACTCATGAGCTTCATTGTAACATTTTATGAAATATATTCCTTTCTCCCACACCTCTTCCAAATCTATTTCTTCTAAGAACTGATAACTCAATACCCGACAACTGGATCCAGTGATAATAAATGTTATGTCTAAAATGACTTAACTAAAACAATTCCAAAGTGCCATTAGCAGAGATCCCACAGAAATGTAATGTGGCACTTTCAACGCTATCTTCTGGAAGAACAGTTATGTCTCCAAAGCATAAGAGTTCAAACGGGGGCCATTTAAATAGGCAGATTATCAATGGCTAATGTACTCAATGAGAGGTCGACAGGTCAAGATATTCAGTGATTAAGTGGCCTACGTATACCTGACAGCTTTTCCGTAAGATGTTTTCAAATTTCTTACAGATTTTTCCAAATATCAAACATAAGAGAAAGCCTACTTTAAAAGTCTCCTAGGTATTTTCAATGGTTTCTGAGTTATCTGTAGGAAGCTCTGACTTAGTTGTATAGAGTTTGATATAGGTGTCCACCATTAAATCCAGATCATGTTTTATATCAAAATTTATGTTAAGCAAAGCCAAGTTACTTGACCTTTGGTCTGTCAAAGTGTTCCTCAGGTATGCTTTGAGACGCTTTCGCCCATTTTCATAGCGTTCATTCTCAACCTTCATCACAGGAAGAATGCATAGGACTTTCAGCAATGCGTAAACATTAGGAAAAAACTTGATGTCTGGCAGATGCAGGGCTTCATAAATGGTGGATGGAAGCTCTATATCTTTCCCTCTGTGTTTCCACTTGATTCTCCAACAATGCAGCTCAGCTGAGAGTGTGTCCGGGTTGGGTAAGTCACTCCTGTACATGTCAGCATGGTGCTCCTCCGATGTATTAAATTTGAGCTGTCCCATGACAGAGGGCACCAGAGACAAGCATTTAAGAGCTTTGAGGTGCTGTTCTGAGAATATATCTTTCAGTTCCTGAATAATGTGTTCCACTGTTGGGACACTTAGAGTTTCTTTATAGTAACTCTCGGAGGTTAGCTGAGATTCCAGGTTACCTTGCTGGGCTCTGCGGAACTTCCCAGGGAGCTTCATCTGAATATCAAGTTTAGTAGCCAAATTTGTGGCTTCTTCAAACCAAAATTCATGATAAACTTCGATATTTTCCATCACTTCATTCAGTGAATGCAGTACTGCAGTCAAGCTACTGGCTGCAAAGAAGACATCGGAGGTTTGCCCCTGGAGATTTTTCCCAAAGGCTCTTGTAAAAGATAGAACATTTTTAAGAACGACAATGGTAACGACGAAATCAAAATCTGTTACCGCACTACAGAGTACAAACGCTCGGCCAGCTATATAGTTATTCCATCTAATGTTTGTGTCACTATTTATACCATCTAAACATAAAACAAGTGCTTGTAGGAGGTCCACTAAAATTTCGAAAGCATCGTGCCTACCTGTCCACTGAGAATGGCAAATTTCCTTGAGTTCTTTACCCTTTTCCTCATTGTTCTGAAAGAGGACAGAAATGACATTGTCAAGCTCTAAAAGCAGTTGCGGAGATCGATGGAAGAAAGAACAGACTTCCTCAATGGTTCCTAATGCAACAGACACTCCCACAACAGGCACGGATTTTGCCAACCACATATTTAAGGCACAGGAAGAGCAAAGTGTGTAGACAGCTTGGGGATATTTCTCTAAAAGCCTAGAAGCAACAACTTTCATTTTGGAAGAAAATCCACTGGACACAATGTAAGCCTGGCCACGACAATACTCCATGTTCAATCCCCACTTCTCAGTTATCGTGGTGTGAAATTTCACAGCCAAAATTTCTGCATCAGCTTCATAAGGCAAGAAGCCCACAAATTCCTCTCTCAGGTTATGAGACTCATCGACAAACCTCACCAGCACAGGCAAGTGCTCTTCTCCTGCTATGTCCACTACGTCGTCAGTGATGATGGAAAAGAAGTGGGAGTCTCTCACTTCCCTGAGGGTTTCCTCCCGAATGCAGCTCTCACAGATCTCTAGCATCTGCTTCTGCTGTGTTTTCGAGCAGAACAATGTGTTAACTGCTGTTGTCTCAAAGCGCTTTCTCAGAACCTCTTCACCAGAATTTATCCGGCACTCCAGGAGTGCTTGAAAGTTATCCGGGGTAAAGAGACCCTCTGGGAGTCCATCAGTTTCATGCCCATCCAGAGGGATGTTTTGTTTTCCCATTAGAATTAAAATTTCAAATAAAGATTTTAAGTATTCTTTGTTTTCTTTCTCTTCAAGGGTTAGAGGTAAAATGTCTTCATCCTGTTCTTCACCCCCTTCTTCTGCACTGGGGTTCTGAGCATTGCTGTTGTTTATTTCTTTATGTTTTTGTTCCTGTTCAGAAGTTTCATCAACTGGAAAACAAAGAATCAATTTTATAAACAGGCTCATGAGGAATGATACAAACAAAAAAAATCATGTTTTTGATTGGTTAAATATTTAAATTCAGGAGCTCATCCATTCAACATTCACAACGTACCTATTGGACCACAGACTAGGATACAGAGGTTAAAATAAGACACACTCTAGTGGAGACAAAAACTGTACACAGAGATTTTAATCCTACATGTAAATGTTATATATAAGAGAGGAACGATTTCTTACAAACTTAACAAGGCACGTCACATAAAACACGTCCAGACCAGTAACGGTCCGTGCCCTCAGGAAAAAGAGGAAGAGAACTAATATTTATTGAAGCACTGTGTTGGCATTTTATATGTATCACATTACTCCCTCTATAGGCAGGTGCTATCAATCCCGCTTGACAAATGAGGAAAGTAAATAATTGCCCAAGGTCACAGATGTAGTTAAAAGGATGAAGGTGAAATTCAAATCCAAACGTGTCTGGTTCCAAGGTCCATGCTAATGCAATTTCTATGAAATCATTAAGCTACACTTTAATATGGGAGATGAGAATTATATAAGCCAACATAACATAAGGTATATTGACGCAATTTTTAGGGCAAATAATAGACTACTAGAAGTATTAGCCAAATCTCTTTGTACGTGGATTGAAAAACTGAGCCTCTGAGGTTAGTGTCCTGCCCATAGTCATATACACAACCTTGCAAGTCCTAGACCCTGTGGTCCCCTCTAGGTTCATTTTCTAATCATCATAGGATATTAGAAGCTCTAACAACAAAATGAGTATAATTCTCCAAATCAGGCACCCTGTTTCAAGCTACTCTACTTCTGCGCAGAATACATCTCCCTCCTTTGCCTGACTCCCTCAGGACTACTGTCAGAATTAAATGAACTAAGTAAAGCACCTAAAGACTTAACATAAACAGTTATGTTAATAAAAATAATATTAATAATAGCACAGTAGGAGGAGGAGACCGAGAAGGAGGAATAATAGTAATAATAGACAAAAACAAAAACAACGACTAGTCCTCATCCTTTGGTGACACAGGTCAGGCATCAGCACCTGCAGAAAGGCTACTGTGACTCCTACTCTCTATTAGGCTAAGTGTCCTCAAAGCACTTTTCCTTAAACATTTATCAAGAACTTATGATGCACCACACATCGGGTGGACAAAGATTCTGCTCTTGTCCTTTACTGCTGCCTTTCCTTCCCTCCATGGGGACACTGTGTGCCTGCCACCCCACCACACACCAAGAGCACAGCTAGTAGGGAAGCGGCCAAGTACGTGGCACAGTAGCACTCAATCAAGAAACTAAACTAAGACTTCTGTCTCACAGACAATTCCAGACCACAGGAAAATGCCTACCACACTCTTACATCACTCTCACGGTAGGTTTTGGACATACAACATATTTATTTGTCCTTACCAGGTCAAGGCCTTTTTAAAAGGCATTCAGAAGTTCAGTCATTAACACTATCACTTACTTTTTTTCTGTTTCAGTGTCCTGATTTCATCTTCACTCTAAGTGACAAGAAAAAAGAAGAAAAAAAAAAAAAAACACCTTTAAGAAAACTGAACTCTAGCACATCACTGTAGACTCATAAGTAAAAAGCATACTGTGACTCAAATTTAATTCCTTCGAAAGCATAAATTCCTTACAATGAATACATTCTTCAAACATAGAAATGACAGAAAAACCAGAAAAATAATTTACTAATGATTCCAAGCTCATAATAAAATACTAGAGGAGACAGGGTGCCTGGGTGCTTCACTCCGTTAAGCATCCTACTCTTGATTTTGGCTCAAGTCATGCTCTCCGGGTTCGTGAGCCAGCTCCATGCTGAGAGCACGGATTCTCTCTCTCTCTGCCCTCCCCGCTTTCTCACCTTCTCAAAATAAATAAATAAACTTTATTTATTTAAGTTTTTTTAAAAACACTGAGGAGAAAGAATACATCGCTTAACTTACTTTATACTTAAATCAACTTAACTTTGGGTCACAAGTGTTTGAAAGCTAATAAAAGGCATGAAAGTACAGGATGGTGCTTGGCGTCAAATCCAAGGGGTCACAAATCATGTCCCCTCCAATTTGTTCCTGGGGGATGCCACGTAAGAGAGAGTTGCTGGATCCCAGAACCTAACACAAAAGCTGTGAGAATTCCCTGGGAAGCAGAAAGTAACATAGTACCAGTATGGAAGAGAAATGGATGCATACAGCATAGAGGGCCAAGTACATACAGGATTAAACCGAGGAAGAACTTTCCAGTTATGTCCTTTCTCTTCCTCTAACCCACTGCAATGCTTAAACCACAAACCACCCCATTACTATTCAGGAGCAGGCAAGGAGCACTACCAGTGACAGCTTGAGTTAGAAGGGTACCTGCTAGGCAGCATAGGAACATGATACTGATAACAAGAAACATCAGCAGGCTAGCCAATCTAGAACATTCCCTCCTTATCCCATGAGCTACAGTTACAAGGATGGCAAACCTATAAGAGTATGTCTGCATTAAGGTATTTGAGGTTCCCAAGGGGCAGAATATAGGGAAATGGTAGCTGGAGGATGGGAAGTGGCTGAGCTCCTCACTCCTGGTACGTAGGGCTAAGAAGAGAGCTGATGTGGAAAACTACAGTGGTGTGTCACCATTCATCTAGGAGACATCCCAGAAAAATAAATAAATAGAGGGAAAGAAATGTATGAAGAAATAAAAACTGAGGATTTCTCAGAACTTAAAGGTGTCAGTCTGGATAACTAAAAAACCATCTAGACACAGGTTAGCAAAATTAAAAATGTCAAATATAAAGAAAAAATACTAAAGACTTTGAGGGAGAAAAGCAAATCATCTAAAAAGTAACAAGAATTAGGCTAGCATCACACTTCAATAGAAATAACAAATGCAAAAACTAGAAAGAATCAA
This sequence comes from Panthera pardus, assembly GCF_024362965.1. NCBI lineage: Eukaryota > Metazoa > Chordata > Mammalia > Carnivora > Felidae > Panthera > Panthera pardus. The sequence goes on from NW_026526677.1 coordinate 59,611,673, forward strand.
TATCACACAGACTACATATATACTCCATGAATTATTAATAACTTAATATTACAAAATAAAAGCTACAAAATGGTTTTAAAAAATAAACCCATGCCTGGAAACTAAAAACAAAAATAACCCTATGTTAAAGGAACAGGGGAATTTACAAAACACTCCTGACTAATCAACAAAAGCACTACATGTCTATAATTATGGGATACAGCTAAAACACACTTAGACATGTACAACTGTGAATACATACAAATATGAGCTAAACATTCAAGAAGTCAGAAAAAGAGCCAAAAAATAAATCTCTCAAATCAAGATGAAACCAAATAAATCACAATGCAACAATCATTGATAATACTAACTGATTTCCTTGCAAACAATATTAAAATCATTTTAGGATCAGGGATGCCTGGGTGGTTCAGTCAGTTAGGCGTCCGACTTTGATTCAGGTCATGATCTTACAGTTCATGGGTTCGAGCCCGTGTCTGGCTCTGTGCTGACAGTTCAGAACCTGGAGCCTGCTTCGGATTCCGTGTCTCCCCCTGCCCCTCCCCTGCTAGTTCTCTCTCCCTCCCTCCGTCATTCTTGCTCTAAAAAACAAACATTAAAAAAATTTTTTTTAAATAATCTTAGGGTCAGAAAAACACAAGCGCTCCAAAATCCTATATGCAGTTCTTAAAAACAAATGAAATACAAGAGAAAACCAATAAATGAATCAAAATTGCAAACAAAATATTCCCTCACCCACCCCAAGCACTCTGATGGTTTTATGGTTTAACTTTCATGAGCAGAGAGTATATACCTTATACAAGTTTTTCCAGAAAATCTGAGAGAAAAGGAAAACTATCCAACTAATTTTATAAGGCTAATAGAACCCTGACATCATTAACTGGATAAGAGGAGTACAACGAAAGAAAATTACAGGACAACACTTATAAATGCAAAATCCTAAATAAAATATCAACCAACTAAATCAAACAAATGAAGAGAGATAATGCAATCAGTTAGGGTTCATCACAGGAATGCAAAGATGGTTCAACACCAGAAATCCATCAGCTATTCACTACATTAAAAAAAACTGAATTTTTCTACTCAATAGATGCAGTTAAAGCTTTTGGTAAGTTCAACAAGTTATGATAAAAATTCGGAATATGAGGACTAAAAGGGAATGAAAGGAATTTCCTTAACTTGATAAAAACAGTATCAGGGGCACCTGGGTGGCTCAGTCAGTTGAGTGTCAGACTCTTGATTTTGGCTGAGGTCATTATCCCAGTGTCATGGGATTGAGCCCTGTATTGGGTTCCATGTTGAGCAAAGAGACTGCTTAAGACTCTGCCCTTCTCCTCACTAACACACACTGTCTCAAATAAAAGAAACCCAAAAAACCCTCTTTAACAGTATCAGCAACAAACATCACACTTAATGCAACAAGGCAAGCATATCATCTGTGACATTACTGGGACTGTTCAACACAGCACTTCTCAGGATCCTGACTAAACAGTAACACAAGCAACAGAAAAAATTAAAATTATGAGGATTAGAGGAGGCAAATTTGTCCTTATTTGGAGATGATAAAATCAACTTCATAGAAAACTCCAAAGACTAGTAGGAATTAACCAAAATTAGTTCTTCAAAATTGCTGGAAACAATCTCAACCAGAATACATAACCTATACCAACAAAAACCATAATGTATTTAGGAAGTAATTTAAGGAATGTACACATTGTTCTCTTTTAAAAAACTGCAGCAAAAACCCTAAAGTTTTTTCAAATTTTTGACTTTCTGCACTCCTTAAAGTATGTTAATAGTGTATTCAAAGAACTAGTATTTAGTCTGGTCAATGGCTGCTGTTACCTGAAAGCTATTTTTTTCTGTTTATGGGTGGGACCAATTAATATTTTAAGATGTTAATCCAAAGCATTTGTGTTGAAAATCCCAATGCAATTTCTAGAAGAACTGGACGAAAGAATTCTCAAATTCATATGGCGGAATAAAGGTCCACAAGTAGCTAAGACAATTTTGAAAAAGAAGAGTTAAGAAACCACTGTATTTGCAAGTAAGATAAATTATAAAGCCATGGTAATAAAAGCAGTACATATGTGGTACTGTTGTGAACAGTGGTACATATGTGAACAAACACATTTTCCAATAAACAGAACAGAGCTCCCAGAAACACTGTGCATATATGGAAACTTGGTATATGACAGGGGTGGCACCTTAAAACCAGTGAAGGAAAGGACAGATTAACAAACCATATTGAGAAAACTGATTCTCTATAAGGAGAAAAATAAAATTAGATCTCTACTGAACACCATACATACAAAGCCCAAATGGATCAAAGATCTAAATATGAAAGGTAAACAAAGAAAAAATGAGGAAAATGAGATAAATGTTGTCTTAAAAAAGCACACAGTAGGTAGACTAAAATGACAAATATTAAATACATTAACATGAATACCAAAAAGAGGGGGAGAAAACGGGAATGGTAATAGTGGAAGGAAGAGAAAAAATAATAAACAAAATAAGGGTCTTGCTGGTGGCAATGATGGCAGAAAGTCATGGACTGAAGAGCCTTGATTAATTTAATTTTGTTCACCTAATATTAACAACAAGTGGTAGGTTTCAATTATTAGAACTAAAGGGTATCAAAGGAACATGAAAACATGCATAAATGATGCCATAAACAGAGATTTAAAAGCTTTTTCTAACCCTGTCAGTACTTAATAGTGACGGAACCATTATCTCTAGGTAAAAGTATCCATGTCTTAACTTTCATACTTTCCCTTTCTTTATCCCTTTGTCCTGAATTCTGGAAATATCCCTCAGTTCCACTTTCCTCACTACAAAAGAAAAGGTAGTGTTTTGTTTTGTTCCCAGGAAGGGAATGTGCTAGTGGCCTATAATTAACAGCACACTTTGGCCCAAGTCAATGAGTATCAACTGGCTAAATTTGAGAACAATTTTCCAATTTAAACACTAATCATCTTACATCCATCCTTCTTCAATAATAACCACAGCATTTATTTCCCATGTTACCTTCGGAAATAGTAACTTGGGTTCAATTTTAAGATGAATGCATCTATATTTGATTTCACAGTATTATGGGGGGGGGTGGGAAAGCCAAAAGCACGTTTGACATACCAATTCTTTTATTCGTTTTCTGTGTCTACTATGTGGATTGTTCAAATGACTGGTAAGATCAAATATTGTTGGTATTGCATTATCTCGAAGAACTGTCCTATAAGGACTCTGAAAAAGAAAAATGTGTTAATTCAGAGACAGTCCTTAAGAATGTATTACACATAAAGAAAATGCTATGTTAATGACTTCCCCAGTACTCCTTCACCTCCAGCTCTAAAGTGTAGAGACTTGCAGAATGATGATGTCCGTCCAGATCAGGTATTATTTCTAACTCTTTTTGTTTTTGCCCTTCTGGCAATCTTACTATTTTAAATTAAGGAACGAAGTTCATGGTAAGCATAAAAAATAAAATATATTTGCATTTTGCATATATATTTCTAATTCATCCTCCCAGCTACTTCACTGTTTAGCTCTTCCATGAGCCCACCAAATCTACAGCAGGCACAAGAGTTTCTCAATCTATCCCTTTCTATGTTCTTAATTCTTCCCTACTTTCCCCGTGGTTCTATCCACTTTTCACTACTATTACTGAGAAGTATCAAGGTACGATGGACTGGTGGGACCCAGGAGACCTAGGAACTAGTCCAAATTCTACCAGTAACTCACTGTGAGATCCTAGCCAAATACTTTCCCTTTCTGGGCCTCAGTTGCCTCTTCTGAATAAATTTCTAGTGTTGAGCTAGACCATATTTCCCAAATTGAAATTATTCACATACTAATGATAACACTTGCATACCACCATCTGCACTCTCACATAATCCACTGACTTTTTAAGTCAGCATTGTCTTAAGCAATAAAAACTATAAAATAATGATTTTCATGAGCTATATTTTTAACACATATTGTGAAATTCCTAAAATAAAAACTGATTCATGTGCCACTTGAATTCATTTATACCATGATATATATAATCATATTTCTGCAAACACTAAACTAGGTATTTCTAAATTTCTAATTCTAATGTTCTTATCACTGAAGGATGACCATTCTCTATCCTAATTCCCGTTAACCTAATCCAACCTGGCTAGACACTAGATGCATACTTAGATGTTGACAGTCTTCAGCAGCCAACCCAGAGGTCGGGTAGGGACAAGAATTTTATTAACAGGAAGAGTAACAGATAAATAACTGCATATGTTCACCCCAGCTAGTCAAAGAAACAATGTCTTTTAATTTCTTCACAGATCTGCACTGATAAAGACAAAATACTCTTCTTTTTAAAAAGCTTTCTTGGGCGCACCTGAGTGGCTCAGTCGGTTAAGCGTCCGACTCTTGATTTCGACTCAGGTCATGATCTCACAGTTCATGAGTTTGAGCCCTGGGTCAAGCTCTGTGCGGACAGTGCAGAGCCTGCTTGGGATTCTCTTTCTCCCTGCCTTTCCCCCCAAGCCCCTCACCTCTCTCAAAATAAATAAACTTTAAGAAAAATAAAAGAAATAAAAAGCTTTCTTGGGAGCAGCAATTATTTCAAAGCTGATTATTAAAGCATGTTCAAAGTATATGCCAAACAAAAATAACAACTCCTATCTATATTTTTTCATCCAGAGAAGGAAGATTAGGATGATATGAAGAAAAAATATATAACTAAAGGGAACACACTATCTCAAGTTCTATCTAAAGAGTTGTTAAACACATTTGGGAAGTATTTCTATTCAGATTCATTTTCTAGATCACCCCCATGCCTCATAAAAAACAAAAAGAAAATCTATTTCTCAATGCCACTCAGCTTCTAGTGCTGGGCCAATTATCCTGAGTCTATTAAGAAGTCTGAATCAGAGATTGATCAGTGACACAATCACTGAAGGGAGCAAAAACTATACTATACCCCAAACATCTCATCTTTCCCACTTAGCAAACATGTCACAACAGACACAAACATATACAGTCCACTCTTGATATCTTACCAATTATTAAATAAGGAGGGATAAAACATTCCTAATGAATTTCTTAAATTCACATCAATTTGCTACAAACCAAATTACAGACCGAAAAACAGAACATGAATTAAAAACATGTTACTTTTTAGAAATATTTATTTATAAGTACGCATTCCAAAAAGAGCTATTTTCAATTTATGTGCAGGATAGTTTTAACTCAGTATCAAGATTTAATCTTCAACTGCTGAATTAAGGTTTGAGCATAAAGCAGTGACCTTACTCTAGCATCAAGGATAGTATCTGGCTTCAGTGGAACTAGCCATGAATGTTTACTGATGAGACCTTCAATGCCAAACTAATGAAGTCAAAACTCTCAAACATTTAGATACAGATATCATGTGTAGAGAGAACATTTTCTCGCATTTGCATTAATTTATTCAAGATTTAAGAATCTTGTGGAAATTTAAAAAGCAAAAATAGCTCATCTTTCTGTCCTATGCTCTGACTAAACAAGAATATGAGGAACTACAATTTTACATGTCTCACAACAATCTTATTGGAATTATGTAATTAAGAGACCATATTTATTATTAAATAAAAATGCATTATGGCTTGTGTATTTAAAATAATAATTTGGGATATTTTTACTTAATGTCAAGAACATAAAAGTAGTTTGCCTTTTAAACATACAAAATCCCCTATTTTGGTTGATCATTATTACCCTCTTAACAAAACAAGGCAAAAATATCCCTCAAATATTTGTGATTAAACTGTTGAACCGGAATTGGCTCACCTCCCAATGACTTCACAAGTATCTGCTTCAATTAATTTTGAGAAATAAAATAACCCAATCATTCTTTAGTTTTCTGAAGCCTCTGCAAAATGTATCTGAAAAAAATATCAAAATAAATTGCTGCATAACAATATATAGTGTATCTTCAAATCAAGTTTATGTCTATCCCAATATCTGAGATGATACATTAGTTACACCTAAATAAGAAGATATTATTTAACAAAACTATCTCCCTAGTTTAAGTGTTTCAAATCTGCTTCATTTCAATCAAATCTGCCCTGTTTGTCTAAGTCATAGCAATAACAGAATCACAGAGGGTTAAAAATCTTAGATTTCAGAAATTATCTGGTTTAATCTTCTTATTAGAATTCGGGACCCAGAAGGGAAAGTGACCTGGCCAAATTCACATAGTTAACAGAAGTAAGCTTGAGAGATCCAGGTTTGATACGAAATTGCAAATTATTGAAAGAAATTATTTTTCACATTAATTATACAATTTTCTTCTTGTTGTAACTTGCACATAAAAATTAAGGGTTGGTTCTACCAGTACATACAAAAACATGAAAACAAAGAGCTCCATTTCTTGATAAAGATTTCACTCATAAAAAAAGCTCTGGAGAATCTGCTCCAAATAAAAACACAAACTTTACCTTAAACAAACACTTTTATAATCATCTAAAATTTTCTTTAAAAAATTAAAAATAAAAAAATGAAATTTTCTGAAGGCTGCATAAGAAATGTAAAAAGGGCAACCTCTGTTGAGTAGTAATGGGGCATCAGAAACAGAGGGGTTAAAAAAAAATACCAGGCTTTTAAGAACAAATTAGATACTATTCAGCTCCAAATTTGTCTTCATCTTTAAAAAAAAAAAAAAAAAAGTGGCGGGATATAAGAATACACTCCAACATTAACAGATACAGATTTACACTGCCAACCAGATACTGAGTGAATGAGAGAGAGAGAAAACAAAAAAAACCCAAGCCCTTCTATTACTTACAGTTCTGCAGATCATAGAGGTCTCAAAGTGTTTGGCACATAATCGATAATGTTTATTTAGCTGATCAGGTGTTTTATCTTCTAAGTCTGCTCTCCTGCAATTCTCCACCCACTTCTGGCACCTATAAATAAAACCAAAATAAAACCAATTATGAAATATGAGCTCACCGTTTAAATTTCAGTATTCAGGGGCACCTGGGTGGCTCAGTCGGTTGAGCGTCCGACTTCAGCTCAGGTCATGATCTCATGATTCGTGGGTTCGAGCCCCAAGTCAGGCTCTGTGCTGACAGCTCAAAGCCTGGAGCCTGCTGAGGATTCTGTGTCTCCCTCTCTCTCTTCCCCTCTCCTGCTCATGCTCTGTCTCTCTGTCTCTCTCAAAAATAAACATGAAAAAAAATCTTTTTTAAATAAATAAATAAATTTTAGTATTCAGTTATAAGACAAATAAATATTATGGACAATGGATTCCTGCTCCCTTCTACCTGCAGAACATGATGTAATTTGGAGAAGATGATTGAAAACAAAATGAGAGCTGGAAGAAATCTTAGAAATCATTTAATACATTCAATTATAGACAAGATTAAGAAATAACTTGCTCAGAGTCATGTACAAAATCAGCAGCAAAACTAGAACTTAAACCTGAGTCTTTCAATTCTCAGCACATCCTAGCACCAGAGAGGAATCAATTATCAGTAGTTCAAGCAAAAGTTGCACAACCATGAAATCAACAGCCTAACACACTCCCTCGGGACTTCAACTTAAATAAGGTTATGAAACAACAATGTCATTACAAAAAATTAGTAAATAGATGTTTTATAAATAATTACAGTTTCTTACAGGAGCATGACGCCTGTGTTAATTTGCCTTATTATGAACATAATTTATTAATAATCTACAATATGTACAGACTGTAAGATATGTAGATTGTAAACTCCAGGACTGCAGGGATTGTTCCTACACAATCTAGCACACAGAAGGTGTTGAAGATAATGAACAGACCAAGTCCATGCCCTCTTGGTACCTACATATCTGCAGAAAAACGAAAACAACAATGATGCATACTAAGCACTTGCTATGAGCCAGACACTGTTCTATGTCCTTTCCAAAAGGGGTACATTATCCCCCTTATGCAGATGAAGAAATGAAGACACAGAAATATGAAGTAATTTGCTAAAGGTTACAACTAGATCTTTCTTTCCTTTATTTCTCAAGTTTCTAGGAATAAAAATTCTGTCACAAAGAGTCACAAATCTGAAAACACATTCATTTTATAATCACATCATAGTATATTATGTCTTAACATTACAGTTCACACCTACACACACACACACACACACACACACACACACACACACACTGACACTTAATTCCCTCCACTCTGAATATGTAAAACCATGGTGAAATGTTGATTATCTAACTGAAACTAAAACCACACCTAAATAGTATAGCTTCTCATTCAACCAAGTATTATTGCACAGCAATGATGCCTATGATGCCAATGATGCCTATGATGTCCATATTTTAATATTTTGCACAGTTGTGCAATATGATTTCATAAACTTTCATCTTTCAACGTCCAAATACTTAGTATAAAAACTGTCTTACTATAAAATAATTTGCCATACTGTTACAGCTGTTTTTTAATTCTTACATCTCTGAAGACCTTCCATACAGAATACTACTGTCTGTATGATCTCTGAACTAAGTTGAGACAGCTTTCCTATACCACAAGCACTCAGATTCAATCAAGAATAGATTGGGCAGAAAGCCCGATTAACTACATCTTGTCTTCCACATCAAATACCAAGAAGTAAATCTAGTATATGTGCTGCCAAAGTGAGCACACCAAGAAGTAAATCTAGTGAAAGATGTGCAAGACCTGTAACAAAAAAAAAAAATGTTTTAAGTTTATTTATTTTGAGAGAGAGAGAGTGGGCACGAGTGGGAGGGGAGAGGCAGGAGAGAGAGAGAAATAAGGGGAGGGGAGGGGAGGGGAGGGGAGGGGAGGGGAGGGGAGGGGAGGGGAGGGGAGGGGAGGGAAGAGGGAATCCCAAGCAGGCTCTGAGCTGTCAGAGCAGAGCCCAATGCAGAGCTTGAACTCACGAAACATGAGATCATGACCTGAGCCAAAACCAAAAGTGGGACGCTTAACCGACTGAGCCACCTAGATGCCCCTAAATGAAAAGATTTTTTAAATAACTTAAATGATAAATTCATGGATTAGTACACTGAATTCTAAATATATCAATCTTCCCTAAATTGATTTACTGATTCAATACAATCAAAATCCCAACAAGTTCTTTTGTGCATGTCTCTTTGAATGTGTGTGTGTGTGTGTGTGTGTGTGTGTGTGTGTGAGAGTGAGAGTGAGAGTGAGTGAGAGAGAGAGAGAGAGAGAGAGAGAGAGAGAGATGGCAATTCTAAAACTTTTTATACAGAAATTCAAAGGACTAAGAATAGTTAAGATAACTGTGAGAAAAAAAGTTGAAAGACTTACACTATCAGATATTAAGATTTATTATAAAGCTTAGTAAGACAGTGTGGTATTGGGACAAGGATAAAACAATGAAACAAAATGGAGAGCTACGGACACTTAAGACTAAGGTAGTACTGCACAGCAGCAAAGACAAAATTTTTTTGTTTTGTTTTGTTTTTACAACAAATAGCATTGAGTCAGGGCACCTGAGTGTCTCAGTTGGTTAAGTGTCCAACTCTTGATTTCAGCTGAGATCATGATCTCACAGTTTGTGAGATCCAGCCCCACATCAAGCTTCATGCTGACAATGTGGAGCCTGCTTGGGATTCTCTCTCCCTCTCTTTCTCAAAATAAACTTTAAAAAAATATTTAATAGTGCTGAGTAAATTCAATAGCCATATGAAAAAAATTAATCTGACCCCTACTTCTGTATCATATACACAAAAATAAATACCAAGTAGACTGTAGATCTAACTATGGAAGTAAAACAATAAGCTGCTAAAAGATAACACAGGAGACTATCTCCATTACCTTGGCCAAGACAAAGATAATTTAAAGAAGGCAACAGAAAGCACAAACTCTAAACCAAAAGATGAATTAATTTGGCTACTTTATTATTTTTTTAAATATTTATTTATTTATTTTTGAGAGAGAGAGAGAGCGAGCATAAGCAAGGGAGGGGCAAAGAGAGGGAGACATAGAATCTGAGGCAGGCTCCAAACTGTCAGCACAGAGCCCAATGCGGGGCCCAAACTCATGAACAGTGAGATCATGACCTGAGCCAGAGTCAGACACTTAACCGACTGAGCCACCTAGGCCTCCCTAATTTGTCTACTTTAAAGTTAATAACTTTTCTTCATTAAAAGAAGCCATTTAAGAGCGAAATGGCAACCTACAAAATGGAAGAAGGTATCTGTAATACGTATATCCAACAACAGACTCATATCCAAACTATATCTTTACAACTCCTGCAAATAAATTTGACAACCCAATATAAAAATGGGCAAGAAACTTGGAAAAGTAACTTACAATAAAAAGGTTATCCAGATTGGGGTGCCTGGGTGGCTCAATTGCTTAAGTGACTAACTCTGGATTTCGGCTCAGGTTGTGATCTCACAGTTCATGGGTTCAAGCCCCGTATCAGGCTTTGAGCTGACAGCACGATGCCTGCTTCGGATTCTGTCTCCCTCTCTCTCTGCCCCTCCCTCGCCCCACCAAATAAACAAACATTAAAAAAAGTTGGTTACCCAGATGGCCAATACACACGAAAAAAATGTTCATGGGAAAAAAAGGGCTCAATCTCATCAGGGAAATACTAATAAAAACCATTAACGAAATATTACTACATACCTGCAAAAATGACTACAATGCAAAAGAGATAATACCAAAGATTGATAAGAAAGTGAAAAAACTTTGCCTGTCAACAGTAAAGAGCATAAACTGTAGTATACTATTGTATACAGAATACTATTCAGCAATGAAAATGAATGAACTAGCTAGATCGCACAAACATAATGCTGAGCAAAATAAGCCAGGAGTACATGCCATGATTTCTTCTATATAAAGTTCAAGAATAGACAAAACTTGAGGTGCCTGGCTGGCTCAGTTGGAAGAGCATGTGACTCTTGTGAGTTCAAGCCCCATGTTGGGTATAGAGATTACATACATACATACATACATACATACATAAGAAAGAAATCAGATGCCATTAAAAAAAAAAAAAAAAAAAAAGAACAGGCAAAACTCACCTATGGTGATTATGCAGGAAAAAACTTAATATAGCAGGCCCAAGACTGCTACCTTCATAAAGGCCTGTTTGTAAGGATGGCCTTTTGGCTTGTGCCTGGAAATCTGGCTAACAAGCAGTTCCCTACACTGACAAAAACTTTCCCTAACTGATAAGGTGGCTCATTGTGCTTAGACTGTGCAAACAATATGATTCATACTGAACATCTGCCTTCCTTCTGGGAGTCTAGAATTTTAGTACATGCTAGGCAGAGTGTGTCTATGTGACCAGATCCCAATAAAAACTTTAGGCACTGGATCTCTAATGGGTTTCTCTGGGTAGAAACATGTTCTATATCTCAAACATTACCTGGGTATTCATTTTATAAAAATTCATCAAATTCTGGGGCACCTGGGTGGCTCAGTCGGTTAAACTACCGACTTGATTTCGACTCAGGTCATGATCTCATGGTTCGTCAGTTTGAGCCCCGCATCAGGGCTGCACTGTCAGTGCAGAACCTGCTTGGGATCCTCTGTCTCCCTCTATCTCAAAAATAAACATTTAAAAAAATTCATCACGTTCCAGTCTACTAATTTTGCACTTTCTATATATGTCATATATCAATAAAAGATTCCTTCACTCTGTCCCTTATTGTTAGTAACCAACTAACCTAATTGTGTCAAGTCAGACAGTGACTCTGACTAGGGAGAGTGGGATAATGACTTAGAGAGCCTCAGAGGAGAGAGAATTTGGGATATTAGTTTTATATATACACATATATATACATATATATAGTTACATATAGATATATATAATTATATAGTTTATATATATAACTATATATATAATTATATATATAATATATTATTATATAATATATCTATTATATATAATATAATTATATTATACTATATTATATATTATATATATATAATAGATATATATAATATAATATATTATATATAGTTATATATATAATTATATATATTATTATATAATATATTATTAATATTATATTATATTATATATAAATATATTATAAATAATAAATAATATTATATAAATATATTATAAATATTTTATATATTTATATATAATATAAAATATATTATATATAAAATATTTTATAATATATATATTTATACTATATATATGTATACTATATATATAATATATATATACAAATATATATTTATATATATAATATATAAATATAGTATAAATATATTATAAATATTAATAAATATAATATAAATAATAAATAATATTATATTATATTATATATATAAATATATATTATATTATCTATTATATATATAATATAATATATCTATAATATATAATATAATATATATAATATATATATAGTTATATATATATAGATATATATACATATATGTAAATCTGGGTGAAAGTTTCATGGACATGTCACTCTGAAAATCCAATAAGCCACACACTTATGATTTGGTGATCATCTGTGTACATGTGTTTTACACCAATTAAGTTACTGAAGTTTTTGTGACTACAATTTTTTTACATATATACATGTATGTACATGCATATGTTTGTGTATACACACAAACGTACACACACACACACACTCTAATATGCTTTTAGGCACATATATAATTATCTCTCAAATTTACCACTGTCTCCCATTCCCTAGATCTCTCTGTCGCTGTTCATGCACTCCAGACTCCATAGCCTTTTCCCTTAGCAGGTGAAGTGACTCTCCAAATCCATCTAACTTCCAAACTGGTCTTTTACCTTTCTCTACCTAACACCTTCTCCATGCTGAGAGTAAATGTTTTAAAGTTTTGGGGTTTGGGTTTTGTTTTTTTTTTTTAAGTTTATTTTGAGAGACAGCATGAGTGGGGGAGGGGCAGAGAGAGAGAGAATCTCAAGCAGGCTCCACACTGTCAGCAAAGAGCCAGATGTGGGGTATGAATTCACAAATGGTGAGATCATGACCTGAGCTGAAATCAAGAGTCAGACACTTGGGGGCGCCTGGGTGGTTCAATCAGTTAAGCGTCTGACTTCGGCTCAGGGCATGATTTCATGGTTCATGGGTTCAAGCCCTGTATTGGGCTCTGGCTAGACAGCTCAGAGCCTGGAGCCTGCTTCGGATTCTGTCCCCCCCCCCCCACCCCCCCGCTCTCTCTGCCCCTCCCCTGCTCGCACTCTGTCTCTCTCTCTCAAAAACAAATAATAAACATTTTTAAAAATTAGAAAAAAAAAAGAGAGACACTTAACCAACTGAGCCCCAGGCAACCCTGCTGAGTAAACGTTTTAAAGAGCCAATTTCAGAATGTCTTTCCTGCTTAAGATCCTTTAGTGGCTTCTCATGACTCTTAGGATAAAGAAACAATTCCTTACCTGTCATAAGACCCTGAACAATTTGGACCTTGTCTACCTTTCAATCTTCTTATCGAACCACTCTTCTACTCTCTGCCTCTTTACATGCCTTACTTCAGTTCCATGAATGCACTGTGATTACTTCTAGGGTTGTTCCCCATGCTGTTTATTCACCCTAGTATCTTCTTGTCTTTTTTCACTTCCCTGGCTAAGGAAAGCCTATGCAAAGATCAGCCTTCAGATCTTATCTTAAAGATCATTTCTTTTCTTTTTTTTTTTTTTAATTTTTTTCAACGTTTTTTATTTATTTTTGGGACAGAGAGAGACAGAGCATGAACGGGGGAGGGGCAGAAAGAGAGGGAGACACAGAATCGGAAACAGGCTCCAGGCTCCGAGCCATCAGCCCAGAGCCTGACGCGGGGCTCGAACTCACGGACCGCGAGATCGTGACCTGGCTGAAGTCGGACGCTTAACCGACTGCGCCACCCAGGCGCCCCAAAGATCATTTCTTGAAGGAAACTCTTCTGATTCAGGTATGTATACATATGTGTATGAGTATGTACACACACACACACACAAACAGAGAAGACTCCTCTTCCTCTCTGTATATGGTCTCTCAACATCCTGTATTTAACCTACTATATTACCATGAGCATAAACACGCCTTAGTATATCCCATCTAAATAATTCTTAACTTGGATCCTCTACATAGCAAAACTAGAGCCCATTTTCACTGTATCTCACATTCTTTCCTCAATCAATTCCAAGGAGGCTTCTGCTTTATCCCTTTTCCATTGAAACTGCTCAAGATTATGAATGACTTCCACCCTGCCAAATCCAATGGTCACTTTCTATCTTCATCTTAATCACCTTTTCAGTACTATTCAGCCTTTTTTTTTTTTTTATTTTCCCTTTGATAGTTCTCTACTAATGCAGCATTTCCAAAAACATATTTCAAGGAACACTAGTCAACTGTTTCATTAAAATTTAAAAAGTTTTGGGGTACCTGGGTGCCTTAGTTGGTTGAGTGACCAATACTTGGTTTCAGCTCAGGTCATGATCTTATGGTTCTTAAGTTCAAGCCACGCACTGGGCTCTACTCCACAGTGCCTGCTTGGAATTCTCTCTCTCCCCCTCCCCCACTCATGCTATCTCTTAAAATAAACTTAAAAAGAAAAAAAGAAGAAAGAAAGAACTGCATTTTCCAAAACAAACAAAAAACATTTAGCCAAAAGAATGGCATTGTTTTCCATCTCTGCAAATCTTCTTAATGTCTCTTAATCTGTTGTCACATGTGGTTTTGGCTGAAGTATATGAAGAAACTCTGGCCTCACACTGCTATGCAGTTAAAAAAGGTAATTAAAATGTTCCTCCCTTACCCATATTACTGTGAATGTTCTTTGATACTACACCAAAACTCCACAAGTGGTGGTTTCTTAAAGATGAGTTGCGGGGCGCCTGGGTGGCGCAGTCGGTTAAGCGTCCGACTTCAGCCAGGTCACGATCTCGTGGTCCGTGAGTTCGAGCCCCGCGTCAGGCTCTGGGCTGATGGCTCGGAGCCTGGAGCCTGTTTCCGATTCTGTGTCTCCCTCTCTCTTTCTGCCCCTCCCCCGTTCATGCTCTGTCTCTCTCTGTCCCAAAAATAAATAAAAAACGTTGAAAGATGAGTTGCAATGTGGAATCTGAAACCAGACCAATGAGCTTTCTCACTCTATTACACTGAAATCCATCTTGGTGTATCTTACACTTTGACTAGAGCTTTTATCTGTGCATGTCTTTGTAAAATCACAAATTGGTCAATTTGGAAAATACCAGTTCAGCGAGTTATGCAAACGACCACTATACAATTTATTTTAAAAGTCACATTTATCAATGTCACCACTCATCTCATTAGAAAAGCTTTAGAGAGTTGTCAAGCTCAAAGTGGTGCCTATGAATTCTCCAAAATTGTCATTTCTGCTTGAATTTCAATTGTTTCCCTTGAAGTGTCAGGCTTATCTCACTCATTTCCAAGAAAGGGCCTACAAACATTGGCATTTATATAATCATACTTAGAAAACACAACATACAACTTACTGAGCAATGACGTTACTATGTTATGTAGCCCCTCAGAAACCCCACTGCACACTCCTGAAAGAATGAGCAAGAAAAAGGCAAATAACATCAGTGTCATTATGAAATAGTTTTTTACTTTGTGGCACTCCTTCATGAGTGCCCAAAAAAACCACTCTTCTACATTTTACAAGGCAGAGTATATCAACTCTCAATTAACTTTGATTAAATTGCCATAAAAACCTTGGAAGACCTCACCACCTCAGGGGTGAGTTAGAGCTAATTGGCTGAGAAGCAAAAAGAGGGCTTCAATTGTTCAGCTCACTGTAACAGAAGCATTTCATTAGCTCTCCTTGTACCTTCACCTAGTCTGGGGATGAGCCCCACTATGAGCTGCCCCCAGGTTCCTGCCAAGCCTTGGCATTAGTCAAGCCATCGTGGGGCAATCCAGATTTAGGCAGTTTAAAAAATTTTTAACTTTAGGGGAGCCTGGGTGGCTCAGTTGATTACGCGTCCGATTTCAGGTCAGGTCATGATCTCGTGGTTCATGGGTTCCAGCCCCGTGTTGGGGTCTGTGCTGACAGCTCAGAGCCTGGAGCCTACTTTGGACTCTGTGTCTCTCTCTCTGTCCCCCCTCTGCTCACGCTCTGTCTCTCTCTCAAAATAAATAAACATTAAAAAAAAAAAGGTTTTGATATGGCACAAAAACAGACACTCAGATCAATGGAACAGAATAGAGAACCCAGAAATGGACCCAAAAACATATGGCCAACTAATCTTTAACAAAGCAGGAAAGAATACCCAATGGAATAAAGACAGTCTCTTCAGCAAGAGGTGCTGGGAAAACTGAACAGCGACATGCAGAGGAATGAGCCTGGACCACTTTCTTATACCATACACAAAAATAAACTCAAAATGGATGAAAGACCTAAATATAAGACAGGAAGCCATCAAAATCCTTGAGGAGAAAGCAGGCAAAAACCTCTTTGATCTTGGCCACAGCAACTTCTTACTCAACACGTCTCTGGAGGCAAGGGAAACAAAAGCAAAAATGAACTACTGGGACCTCATCAAAATAAAAATCTTCTGCACAGTGAAGGAAACAATCAGCAAAACTAAAAGGCAACCGACAGAATGGGAGAAGATATTTGCAAACGACGTATCAGATAAAGGGTTAGTATCCAAAGTCTATAAAGAACTTATCAAACTCAACACCCAAAAAAACAAATTATCCAGTGAAGAAATGGGCACAAGACATGCATAGACACTTCTCCAAAGAAGACATCCAGATGGCCAACCGACACATGAAAAAATACTCCACGTCATTCATCATCAGGGAAATACAAATCAAAACCACAATGAGATACCACCTCACACCTGTCAGAATGGCTAACATTACCAACTCAGGCAACAACAGATGTTGGCGAGGATGCAGAGAAAGAGGATCTCTTTTGCTGCTGGTGGGAATGCAAGCTAGTGCAGCCATTCTGGAAAACAGTATGAAGGTTCCTCAAAAAATTAAAAATAGAACTACCCTACGACCCAGCAATTGCACTACCAGGTATTTATCCAAGGGATACAGGTTTGCTCTTTCGAAGGGGCACATGCACCCCCATGTTTATAGCAGCACTATCAACAATAGCCAAAGTATGGAAAGAGTCCAAATGTCCAACGATGGATGAATGGATAAAGAAGACACGATATATATATATATATATATATATATATATATATATATATACACACACATATGTATATATATACACACACGCACATATACACATACACACACACAATGGAGTATTACTTGGCAATCAAAAAGAATGAAATCTTACCATTTGCAACTACATGGTTGGAACTAGGGGGTATTATGTTAAATGAAATTAGAGAAAGGCAGATATCATATGACTTCACTCATGTGAGGACTTTAAGACACAACAGATGAACATAAGGGAATGGAAGCAAAACTAATATAAAAACAGGGAGGGGGACAAAACATAAGAGACTCTTAAATATGGAGAACAAACAGAGGGTTACTGAAGAGTTGTGGGAGGGGGGATGGGCTAAATGGGTAAGGGGCATTAAGGAATCTACTCCTGAAATCACTGTTGCACTATATGCTAACTAATATGGATGTAAATTTAAAAAAATAAAATAACTTTTTGATAAATAAATAAAATTTTAACTTTAATTTTAAATAATTTATGCTCTCTGTACCACCTGCCTAAGGTGAGTTGATTCAATTATTTTATAGTTAAAAAAAAAATGCATAAGTAATGTGGATAAAAGGTACAGCATAGGAAATATAGTCAATGGTATTAGAACAGCACTGCAGGGTGACAGACGGTAGCTACAGCTGTGGGACCACAGTGTAATGTACAGACTTGTTGAATCACTAGGTTGTACACCTGAAACTAATGTTCAACACTGTGTCAACTATTAAAAAAAACTAAAATAAACAAATAAAAAGCACATTAATGCCACTTTTTCTAAACCAATAAAAGGTACTATATTTTGAAATTCCACATTGTGCCCTTTATTAACTACACTTTTGAATTTTAAATTACTTCAAATAGCTGTTTATAAGAGTGTCCGTGGAATTTATAAATATAACAAATGGCAAACGGGCACCTGGCTGGCTCAGTCAGTGGAGCATGTGACTCTCGATCTCAGGGTTTTGAGTTTGAACCCCATGTTGGGTGTAGAGACTACTTAAAATAAAATCTTTTAAAAATAATAATAAAATAAAAAATAACAAAGTAACAAAAATAACAAATGGGAAATGTACTATTTAATAGCATTAAATATATTTATCTTTATTGTTAGTTAACAATATTAACTTTTCAAGAATAGGTTAGCAATGTCACCTTTTATCAACCTTCTCTGACTCATTTACAGGAAAAAAACTAATTATAAATAACCCTAAAAATACTGTTGGTAATTTAATACACACCTCTGAAAACTACTTCTTTATTATAATTAACTCTGGGCACAGTAAAAAAGAAACTGTCAAATACAGAAGAATTTGAAATCCTTAGTATGGGAAGACTTGGTTTAGATAAAAAGTTAGGATCTTGATGACATTATGTCCACTAAAATAAGCCAGATATAGAGAACAATTATATGATTCCATTTCCATGAAGTACACAGAACACACAAGGACTGAAAATGGGATGAATGGGGGGGTGGGGAAGGGAGAGGAAAGGAGTTATTGCTTAACAGTTACAGTTTTTGCTTGGAGTAATGGAGAAAGCTTTGGAAATAGATAGTACTTGCACAACACTGTGAATGTAATTAATGTCACTGAATTATACACTTAAAATGGCAAATTTTATGTTATGTATTTTACCAAATGTTTAAAAATTAATAATGTAATATATACTGAATAATATATAATATGCATTAAAATATGTATATTAAGAGTGCATTTAATATACATTTTAAATGGGTGGTATATGCATTATTATTATCTCAATAAAGATGTTAAAAGAGTTAAGAAAAGTTCATAATTTGGTCTTGAAATATTTAAAGGGCTCTGACACGGAAAAGGGCACAGAGTTGCTCAGTGTGACCCTGGGAATAAAACCAGATCTCCAAAGCATAAATTATAGGGAGGCATGTTTCCACTCAATACAAGGAAGAAACAAGAGCCAAAGCTTTACAAAATCTATTTTTTAAAAAAATTTTTTAACATTTTATTTATTTTTGAGAGAGAGAGAGAGAGAGAGAGAGAGAGAGGGAGGGAGACAGAGCACAAGTGTGTGTGGGGGGGGGGAGGGAGGGAGAGGGAGAGGGAGAGGGAGAGAGAGAGAGAGAGAGAGAGAGAGAGAGAGACAGACAGACAGACAGACAGACACAGAAACCGAAGCAGGCTCCAGGCTCTGAGCTGTCAGCACAGAGCCCGACGCGGGGCTCAAACTCAAAAACTGTGAGATCTTGACCTGAGCCGAAGTCAGACGCTTAACCGACTGAGTCACCCAGGGGCCCCTTACAACATCTTAAATGTCCCTTCACAAAGCAAAGAGTCACTGGAGGTGTTTCAACAAAGACCCCCCTGTTCAGGCACGCACAGGGCCCCTAAAGGGTCCATAAATACCTTGATAGTGGAATGCAAAATTGTGTCTATGTCTTTTCTCCAGTAGTCTTTACCTTAGATTCTCAAAGGGGACCAATGGCACTAGATCTAAAAACTCCTTCTAAATTTGAGACTGTACACCCCTATACTCCCAAGGAGTGTAATGAAAAGAGCATTCTCTATAGTATATGGATACAAAAGATCTATGGTTCAGAATCAACTAGTGGCGCCCTCATTATGCAAATGAAATAAACTCTCAGGAATGCCCTTGGGCTACAATTTGGGTAAAAGGAAGATAATGCTTAATGGGGTAAGGCCAGTCAGATTCGGATGCTCCTCTTCTCTGCTCCCATAAAACCCAACAGCTATTCCTCACTCTTTTGAGCTAGTTTTCCTCACCTGCCTGAACTTTAAATACCAGGAATGCCCCAAGGCTCAATCCTCAGACCTACTCCTTTACTAACCCCATAGCATGGCTTTAAATACCCTCTATAAACTCAGAACAACCCATATTTACAATCTCTAGTCTGAAAGTCTCTAAATTCCAGACTATCTTTTTATGGTTTTAGCTCTAAAATATTTAGGTTACTGATCTAAATATGGGCCATTCTGAGTTCGTTTCTGGATACGGTATGAAGAAAAACATCTATTCCTGCACATCAATCAAGCTTCTCAAACTTCACACGTCCCAAACCAACTTTTAATATGCCTCCTCCAAAGCTGCTCCTCCCAGTCTTCCACAGCTCAGTAAATGCTCAGGTTAAAAAAAGGAGTCATTCTTCCCCTTTTCTCTTACAACCTCCATCTAAACCATTTAACAAATCCTGTTGGCTTCACCTTCAAAATGTATCTCAAATACAACAGCTTACCACCTTCTCCTCTACTAACCTGGATTACTGCAATTGCCTTTAGCTGGTCTTCCTGCTCTCGCCTTTGCTTCCCTACAACCTATTTAACAAGTAGCCAGCCATCCTGTTTCAAGTAGTCTCTCTGCTCTAAACCCTTGGATGACTTCCTGTCACAGAATAAATGCCATAGTGCTTTACATGGCCTACAATGGCCTACACAATTTGCCCCCACTATACAAATGCATACAGTTTTTGGTCTCATTTTTTCCCTTCTCCCTCCTTCCTTAAACCAGCTCTACTGTCCATGTACTTCTGGCTGTACCTGTAACATGCATGCCCTGACTTCGCATTTACCGTTTCCACAGACTAGAAAGCTCTTCCCCTAGGTATCTGTATGGTTGGCCTGCTCACCTACTTCTAGTCTTTGCTCAAATTCTCCTTCTTAGTGAGACCTTCTTTGACCACCCTATTTAAAATAGCAATTGTGTCTCCCCTGCTACTCATTTCTCATCCCCCCCCCATTTGCCTTTTCTCCATAGTATTTATCACCATATAACATACTGTATTTACATATTTATTTGTCTATTTTCCTGCTAGAATGTAAACTTCATGAGAGCAGGGGCTTTGATTTGTTCATCTGTATACTCCCAATGCTCAGAGCAATGCCTAGCACACAGGAGGCCTTCAATAAATATTTGTGGAATAAACAGGGTGCTATATTATAATCGCCTTCTTCCGTATGTCTCCTTAACAGACTGTGAGCTTCCTGCAGGCAGCAACACTGTCTCATTCACATCTGAATTTCCAGCACCTAACACTAGTGCTCGGCACATAGTAAGTACTGGTTTGAAATGAACGAATGAACAAGAAGAGGCCAGAGAAAATTCTTCCGACTATCACAGTCCCTACTCTATCACTCTTTAAACGGACACCAGAACGTGTGGGTTAACTCAAGGAAGAGGTTTCAATACCAATTCCCACGCCTGTGGGCGTATCCCCCCACTCTACCCTCCGTTATCCCCATTATTAACCAAGTGAGACAATGAGTAACGGTCAGAGCCAGAATTTGAACCGTGAACAAGCCCGATGGAGGAAGTAACTGTGACTTGAGATCAAAGAAGGTGACCGGACTCTAAAAAGAAACACTGTCCCGGGGGTGGTGGCAAGAAGAAGGAAGGGCCCTGGGGTGACCACAACCACAGAATCCAAGTCCCTCTTTTGACAGCTGAGGAAACTAAAGCCTAGAGAGGAAAGCGACCTGCCCGAGGTCACCCAGCAAGCTAACCAGGGCGAGAACCCAGCTCATCCCGCCCGCGCGCCGCCCCAGTTGCCTCTGGGTTCGGGTGGTGCCCTCGGCGCCGAGCCCCCGCTGGCGCACGTGCTCCGAGGTCCCCGGGCGCTCGCCGGCCGGCTGCTCCAGGCCCGTTCCCCACCTGGGACCGAGGCTGGGGTCGACGACCCGTGGCCCACTCCCCACGCAGCCCCGGAGCCGGCGGTTGGCAGTGCGCACCGCAGAGGTGGGCCCGGGCTGCCGGCTCGGCGCCCGCCGCTTACCTGGCCGGATCCCGCGGGAACCTGAAGAAGGCCAGGTCCGACTGCGTGCTCTTCCTCGTACAGTTGGGGGCAGCGCAGAAGTTCGGCATCGTCGCCCACCCGCCGGCCGGCCCAGCCCTCCCCTCCCCGCCTCCTCAGGGCAGCCCGCCCGCCCGTCGGGGCCGGGGAGGGGAGCCAGGCCGGCCGGCCGGCTCGGCAAGGCCGGCGCGCCGGGGGGAGGGGCGGCGGGCGAGAAGCCGCGAGGGGCAGGAGGGGCGCCGCGGTCCGAGGCCGGGCTGGGGACGCGGCTCCACAGTGCTGTGAGCGGCCGGGAGGATTTACCGCCGCCGCCGCCGCTGCCGCTGGTGCACCTCCCGCCCGCCCGGGACGCTGCCGCCTCCTTCCCACAATGCACCCTGGCGCCCGGGGGTGCCCTCTCTTCTCTCAGCCTTCCTCCCCCGCCCCCTCCTTTCCGCCGACTTCTCCGCAGGCGGGCACGCGCAAAGAAGCGCGCCGGCCGGGGTGTGGCGGGGTGGAGGCGAGGCCTGGCGCGGGCCGCCGCAGTGCGCCTGCGCACAACCTACCCCGCGAGGAGAGAGTAATGCGCATGCGGGCGTGTCTCCCGGGACTCTAGAGCAGGCGAGCCCCCGGCACTTTCGGTAGGTTTGGCTTGCGCGGGTTTTTGCAGATCTGGGGCGAGCTTGCACGTCGTATCGCCGGTGCATCTCTCCTTGCTTGCTTCCATTGCCACCACTTAGGCCTCTATTGCAGAAATCGCCATACACTCTTAAGGGCCGCAGAATCGGGAAGACCTTGCTGACTGATTGGCACACTCTTGGCAGATCTACGTGCACAAGTTGGACGGAGACGTGTAGATTTCATTTTCCCCAGCTTTACAGCTTCTCTTTGGCCCTCGGGCCAGGTTAGCTTCTCAGGACAGGCCTCCCCAGCCTCGACCCGGAAGCTGAGGGGCAAAAACTCAGAAAAGCAATTACTCCTCCCTGGTGAGGCTTCTGGAGGAGCATTAATAGCGACATGATTCCACTTGCAGCCCTATAGAGATTGGTTTCTCTGTCTTCCCTTACAGTCGTGGTCTTAACGTTCCTGTGTTAAGTGCCAGAATGAGTGACCGCTATCTAGAACAAAGGATTAGTATCAAATTTTGCGTCAAATTGAACAAGTCTGCAAGTGAGACCCACCACCTTTTAAAAGAAGCTTATGGGGATGAAGTCATGTCCAGGGCCAGAGTTTTCGACTGGCACAAAAGGTTTAAGGAAGGGCGGGAAGACGTTCGAGATGACGCCCGAAGTGGCCGTCCAGTCACCCACCGGACGGATGAAAATATTCAGAAGGTCAAGGACTTGGTTTGTTCAAACAGGCGGTTGACAGTGAGGATGATGGCCGAAGAGTTAAATTTAGATAAAGAAACTGTTAGACTCATTCTGAAAGAAAACTTGAATATGAGAAAAGTTTCTGCAAAAGTCCTCTCAGGTATTTTGAAGGATGAACCTCAGCCTGGGAAACTTGACTTTCGGTCTGATCTTTCAAGGGAAACTAGGAAAAATAGCTCGTGTGTAAGGAAAAAGATAACAAGTTCTGAAACATGGACTCATCTCCAGTGTGAAGCTGGCGGGGAGATACCTCTGCCTGTATCTCATCCCCAGAACCACTTCCCTGCCAGCCAGCTTCTGCATGCTTCATCATCAACAAGCCTTCCCACCAGAGCAGCTCAGGACTGGTTCACACCATGGTGAAAGGAATGTGAGGTGGCCGAGCCTGAGGTAGAAAGCTGCCTCACAGTTGGGCACCTTCCTTTGCTGCCCCTCCATTTTCAGTCTTTACCATTCCTTCCCCCATGTCACAGCCCTCCCAGTTACTCTTGCTGGACTGCTGGGCCATCCTCCAGTTTTGAAGAACGTATGGCTGTTGACTGCTGGTACTTGTTTGTTCTTGAATTCTTTTGCTTAACAAGTTTGGATCTCCTTGCTGCCCAGACCTTAGCTTGTGGCTATCCTGTTCCCGAGTTCTCAACATCCTGCCTCAGGGGTTCATACCATTGAAAGGTGGGAACAGGACCCCCTGGAATCTTTCTGTCCCCAGGAAGGCATATTCTTCTGGGAGGACCCCAAAAGAAGGCCTACAGTTCCAGCCTGCTTCCCAGGCAGGACCTGAGGTACGGTACAGAAGGCTGTGGCACGCTGACCTAGTGAGCAATGCTAAGGGCATATCCAGCCCAAATGACTCAGTAGGAACCCCTCAGTATTGAGAGGTTGGCCACCCATACTAATCTCACAGACCTGTCTCTCACAGAAGAGCTGGATTTGTTTCATTAGTCCCGTGCTTCGCACCCCCATTCGTTTGGGTAACTCCTCTGCTGGAAAAGGAGGATTTGGTCCTAGAAAATATAAGTGAGGAGACTCAGGCCCAGGCTGTGATGTGTGAGGAGGAAGACAAGAGGATACTCTAGACCTTGAATTAAGGGCGTCTGCTGCTCATGTGCTGATTCCCACACAGCTATAACTAATACCAACACTGTCGGGTGTTTTTTGAGCACGTGCAGTTTTAAAAACACTCCTGGGCATTGAAAGTGTGAAATTATAAAACACGGTCACCACAAGGTGGGTGGACTTCCAGATGAGATGATTCCTGAACTGGATCCATAAGGAAGGGTGAGACAGGAGGCTAGGAAATTAGGGGAAGCTTCCCAAGCAGGTGAAACAGCATGAGGCTTCAAACCTGCATCAGTATGAAAATGATGGCGCTCTTGGCTGAAATAGCAAAGTCTGGAGGAAGATAATAGTGTTGCAGAAGATGAACAATTTGGGATAATTTGCTTCCCTTCCTCTGCCCCAACTATGCCATTATTTTATAAATTGCTTCCCCTGAGTCTGTGGCTAGGTTTATAATAATTCACTTATTTGATTATCTAATTTTTCCATCAGACCCCCCCCCCCCCAACGCCAAAAAAAAAAAGCATTCTCTGCAAGTTCGAACTCCTTTATCTCTTTCGGCCTCTCTGCCAGGATTTATGCAGTGGAACTTTTCCCAAGTGGATTCCAAGTAATACCACATAGACTGGAGACATCTCAGAAATGCCTGATGGAGATGCAGTGGAAGGTGGTTAGAAACAGCATTTCACAGGAATAGCCAATGTCTGTTTTACCCAAGGGTTTTCACATGCAAAGCTCCTATTATTGAACTAGTAGATTAGTAAAACATATTGGTTGAGAGAAGCCCGGCACTTAATTATTCAACACAGTTATTTTTAGTTCTGTTCTTTCACTATCTCTGTCCCCTTCAAAAAATGGCATGTTCCCAACTAACACCTGTCAGTTTTGAGGCACCCTTAAACCTACACCTTATGCAACAAATAAAAGATCTTGTGCAAGAAAAATCTTAAACCAAACAACAGCTCATAGACTTCTACCTACTTAGCGATTTGTAGACTTTCTGTTTCAGGACGTCATCTGACGTCTTCCACATCAGAAGAGGTTCTGGGTTCCCCACAAGCACTTGCCACCAGGAACACTGCACTTCTGGAACAAAGGCTCCGTACCTGGCTGTTGCAACTTTGGGGCTGAACCTCATTAATCCTTGCTAGGTTCAGTGGTAATTATTGGAGAATTGGATGCTCCTCGGCCAGGGCCAGGATCCTACAACAGTATCTCTAGGCAACATCTCCAACCTGAGAGAACTTATTTCTGGACTCATTCCTGTCCTGTAAACAGGGCTGGCGTGAGCCTTCCAAAGATGCTGGACCAAGACCATGCTGGAGCATAGGGTACCACAAGCAATGGTGGCCCAGACTGGGTTTGGACACAGCTACTGGAAGCAGGTAATCAAGAGTGTGAATTCAAATTGTTACAAGTAGCTATAAGGAAAAGGACTTAATGTTTTACTTTAGCTCTTGTGCTGAGTACTAGTCAGGTCGAACTACGGTACTACTGGGGCCCATTGCCCATTTGCAAGGCATCCCGGAAAATATTCAATGAAATGATAATAGACCCTAAGACAGCTCAGATTTGGGGAAGTAAAATTTCTGCCCTAACACTCATCCACAGCAAACCATCTATACGTGGCTGCTCAGAGTTGCTAAACCTGAGGCCAGATCATGATCTAGAGTATCCCCAGACAGGAGAGTTCTCATAAAACAGTATCCCTTATGTGCCCACCCACCAAATCGGTTTTATTGCCGACACAAATTTTAACCCTGAACTGCACCTTCCCACCCAGGCTTCTTGAGCTAATCCTGTAGTCTCAAGAATCTACCCAACATCGTGCCCCAGGCTCTTGTCCTTGGCTTTTCTTATACACCTCTGTCTATTCTCTACCAGTTTGCTCTCTCTCCTCTGCTACACTGGTGCTTTGTTTTCTGGTTCAGGATCACACCTCTCCCCCTTCTGGTCAAGATTTTCCATTACAACTCTTAATTTTTAGATCCCTCTTCCAGCTCTTCACTTCAGCTCTAAAGTCTTGAGTGGGGAAAGTGGCCCCAGGTTGCTTTCCTATCCTCAAGAAGCAGGGTGGGACAACATGGAGGTATGTGTTCTTATTTTTGTGTTGTCTAAGAGACATACAGGGAGGAAGAGAAAGCTCCCTCCCACCCTTAGCCACCAGTGGTTCTGCTCCCCAGAGCCAACCAGTGTTAACAGGTTTCTTAAAGAGGAAATTTGGTTACCTCTGGTGCTCAGGAGTCAGGAAAGTTTTTCAGAAATAGAAGATCCAAATCCCATCCTCTCTGGGTAAGCTCCATGGAAACATAGAAGATGAAGCCTGGCTCTCTGTAGGACATCAGGAGGAGAGCTGGCCATCTGCAAACCTTGACTGTAATTCTCAAGCTCAACACAGTCATTTAATGAATCTCTTTGGCTTTCAGGCTGATCTCCATCCCCATCCGCATTCTGGTTCAAAATCCACACGGAATGTTACATTCCACAACTAGAAGTCCACGAGAATAGACACCTTCCAGGGCAGATCATCCCATCAGTGATTTTATCTAATTCTTCCTCTACCCCTCACACCACACTATTTTACTTCCACCTGTCCCACTGGTAATGAAAAAAAAAAAAAAAACCCAGAAAGAATTAAATATTCACCAATCTTTGATTTTAAAAAACATGTGGATAGTTCTGCAATCTTCTGAATTCTGCCCCTGGTTCTGAATCCTCAATGAAATGTTATTATTTAGGAAGAATGTGTACCTGGCGCCTGCTTTCCAGAGACTTCCTTTCAAATCCATTTCTTAGAATTCAGATTTGCCAGCGAACATGCCTTGATAAATGTGGGTGCCAGATGACTTGAGGCCATCTAGTAAAGGACGGCGATACCCTTGGGGAACTGTCTCTACATCACATGCACTGCTCAGCCAGCCTGCTATTTGCAGACCACTTCACCTCTAGGTCCTTGGGATTGGGTCTCACCAGGGTCTCACGTGGCTCAATTAGCAAGAGGTTCCTTTGCTCCTGGAACTGTATATGTAACCCTGTGTTCTCCAACTGCTTCTTGGTTAGATCAGACCTCTCAGATCTTACCAGGCTTTACACACTATCCAAGGCAACCCTCGTGTATTTCTCTTCTCCAGTCTGCCGTATCAGATCCTTGCAAACACTTACCGGTTGCATCACCCTTCTCCAGTATTAATATCTAGAAATAAAAAAGCTATAGTGGGGAACTTCGATACTTCCAACAACCCTTGGATCTCGTAAAGGGGTCAACAAAAACTTTTTCTGTAAAGGAAATGTCTTAGGATTTGTGGGCCATCCAGTCTGTGTTGTAACTGCTCAGCATTTTATTGCAAAAGCAGATATAGCTAATACGGAAGTAGGTGAACATAGCCGTGTCCTAATAAAACTTTATGGATACTGTAATTTGAATTTCACATGTTACAAAATACTATTTTGATTTTGTTCAACCATTTAAAAATGTAAAAAACCATTTTTAGACTTCTTAGCTTATACACCACAGAAAAGCAGATGATGGGCCAGGCTTGGCCCATGGACCATAGTTTGCCTGCCCCTGGTCCAGTGTATGTAAAGTGTGTATATAAAATGACAGATGACTGATCCTCTTCCATCGATAATGTTAACGCCATATTGACCCACTAGTGTCTGACCACTTACTGCACGGAGACTGTAGAATATTGAAGGGAATCTTTATGATGCCAGGAGAGTGAACTACAACTGAATGATGGACTGTTTATCGTAACCACATTCTGTTTCACAAAATAAGTTCTATGCTGTTTTTGACTAAAAGTGATATTACACAAACTACTACCTATATTATGCCCTTTTCGTATCTCAGAAACAATTTTGGCGATGCTGCAAATGGTTCCAAGTTGCAACCAGTGATAACAAGGAGCTGAAGGTGGTTCCAAAATTGCCTTGACCATGGGCAGCATTTGAATGAGTTTATGTTCTTACCTATGAAAGTGACTACTGTGGAAGCGACAACACTCACGATTCAGCGCACGCTGGGGCCAAGGGTGTACCCTTGTTTTACTTGCTTTTCCCCCAAAGAGAGCCGTATTGTGTCACCTTTATTTAAACTGGTTTCCCAAAATTGAGATAGAATCTCAGGATTGAACAGATGTTTACAAAGGTATTTAATCCAGCAAGTCAAGTTTTTCTTGAATCCTGGAGTGACGAAATACTACAGCTGCTGAATAGTTGCATCTGAAAGCAGGTTCTGTGTTAATTCCAAAAATTTTTGTCAAGCGACTATATGTCCCAGGCACTGTCCTGTGTGCTGAGGTGCAGCAATGGAGAAAACAGACATGGGCCTTAGATCTGACAGTCTAAAATCTAATTATATTACTCTTCACCCGGGTAGAACTTCTCTTCCATGTCCCCACACTAACTTATTGTTAATTGCATACCTGAAAATAGGTATGACCTTTGCCGTAAGTCTCTGTGCTGCGGTCGTGAAGCCTCTCCAACTGCGTGAATAATTTGAGGACTGTATGTTCCACTTAGATTTTATTATCCTTTAGACAGATCTGTATTGGTAGGAAAACACGCTGGCAGTGTTGGAAGTGTAAATTGGCAACAGCTTTCTGAAAAGCAATTTGGCAGTATCTATCAGGAGCTTTAAAAATGTTTATATCTCCTGATGCTCTAATTCCACTTCTGGGACTCTGTCCTAAAGAAATAGTCTAAAATGTGGGCAGAATTTATGCTTAACAACCCAGAAGTCCAACAGTAGAAAATTGGTTAAATAAATTACAGTATGACCATACAATAGACTATTATGCAGTCATTATAATTAACGTTTATGAACAGTTAAAACACCATGGCAAAATGCTTATATTAAGTGAAAAGGGTGTTATACAAAATAGTATATATAAATCCAAAATTGTCTCTTTTTTTTTAAAGTTTATTTATTTTGAGAGAGAGAGAGAGAGAGAGAGAGAGAAAGCACAAGTCGGGGAGTGGCAGAGAAAGAGGGAGAGAGAAAGAGAATCCCCAGCAGGCTCTGCACTGTCAGCACGGAGCCCCAGTTCAGGGCTCGAACCCACAAACAGTGAGATCATGACCTGAGTTGAAGCCAGTCACTTAACTGACTGAGCCACCCAGGCTCAGTCTTTTAAATGACCAGAACGGGTATGCCAACTCTGTGTGGTTGGGTTATAAGTTTGTTTTTTTTTTTAATTTTCCATTTCTTCTCTTTTAAACAACATTTGTCCAAATGTTATTACTTTTATCAGAATAAGACAGTAGCACCAAAAGGTGGCGATGGAAGACAGTGAAGGCCAAACCGCTAGTTTGGTCCATGAATAATGAACTGTCTGGGTGGATACGGAGGCTGTATGCCATTGCACTGCGGGTAGCAAGAGTGGGACAGAAGGGAAAAGGGCCTGCCCGAGAGGAAAGGCAGGTGACCAGGATCCCTACAAAAAAGGCAAAGTGGTATGAGAAGGTACCATGTTATGTAATCCTAGGTAAGTAAAAGCACGAATGGATCAGGTATGTTCTGACAATGGGAAAGGATATGGAATACTCTCCTGAGCAAAATTAACCTCATTCTCGCATTCTCTCATACAAAGTGAATATTCTCAAGATGGATTTTATTGCAGTTGATTCTCTGAAGAATCCTTGAGCCTTCCATATCATTTTTTTAGGATAGAAATGCCTATTGATGTGCCAAGCCTGCCTCCTCCCATACTGGGATGCTCAAGCAACCTGGACGCACATGGAAATATTTGGTATTCCAAACTGGGAATCCCACAGCATATCATGAGTCATCGTAATGTTGTAACTTACAAAACTAAAGTTTGCAAATGTTATTTTGGTGGGATCTGGAATTGCTGTGCTTTTTATCTATGTCTTCAGAGTAATCGTGTTACAGGATTTTAAAGTGAGAAATGATGTAGCTAATGCCTATCCATAAATGCGACTGTTATGTTGGGAAAATGTGTCCTCCATTGTTGCTGTAGCAAAACGTTTATCATTAAAATGCCAAACATCTTCTCAGTAAAATTTCAAACTTTCAGTTGAGTACGTACATCTTCTATAGGCATATAAATTATGGATTTGCCAAGCTGAGAGAGTTCTTTAATATTGAAGTGTAAGTGTTGGTCTGTAGAAAGAACAGAAGAGTGAAACATGGGTGTTAGTTCTGGCTCCTTAATAGACCACGTGACTTTGGGCAATTCATTTGCACCCTTGGAGCACTCTAGTTTACTCATCTGTAAAAGGAGAATAATAACACTTATCTCATGGACTTGTTTGTTTTGTTCATTCAACAAATATTTATTGACTGCTTATGTGTATTTGACACTGTCCTAGACTCTAAAGATATAGCAATAAATGAGACAAAAGAATGTTCCTCCTTCTGAGCATACATTTAAGAGCAAGAATATAGCATGTTAGATAGTGATGATTAGATGTGAAGCTTACATTAAATAACATAGGTGATGCCCAACACAAGACTTGGCATGTAGTACTAAGTAGATAGTAATTTCCTTTTTTTGTTTGTTTTGTTTTTTGTTTGCTTTTGTTTTTAGAAAGAAAGAGAGTGCAAGCAAGGGAGAGGGGTAGAGGGAGAGAGAGAAGAATCTTAAGCAGGCTCAGCACCAGAGCGGGGGTGGTGGGCTCGACTTGGCTTGACCCCGTGACCCTGAGATCATGACCTGAGCCGAAATCAAGAGTCAGACACTCAACCAACTGAGCTACCCAGGCACCTCTTCCTTTGCTTCTTTAGTCTTCCTAATGTCTCTTGAATTACTCTACAACATGGTAGTAATCGGCAAAAATCCTGACTCTGCCTTCTAGCTCTTGCCAGTTAATAAGGCTTAAACCTGTTTTTGCTTAAGAAGACAAATAATTCCTACAGTTTTGTTTTGTACTTCCTGTATGGCAGATTACTCAAGGTGGTGCCTAAACACTGTTGATAAATGGCCTTTTCTGAAGCCAGTTGGCAGGGGTCTTTGCCTCGGGCTAGATGGCAGGTGTTAGGTCCACAAAGACAAATGCGGGGGTGTCATTGCTGTTTAAGTAAAACAGATGCACAGACCACAATGGCTGTTTCTGTTAAAGCTGTGTGCCCTATGCCCTATTCCCAGTACTGGTGAGCCAGGCAAAGTTTGCGTTATTTATGGGATACCAGGGCATTGACAAAAAGCCAGGAAAAGGCGGGTTTAATGCTTATGGTATGTTTATATTTCTGCCCCATTGTGGAAATTTTGGAAGGTTCAAGGAATGTTGGAAAATAGCAGCCAAAAGTTCACCCCTAGGGGTTCAGGTACTTCACCAGACCCATTTCCCTGGCTCATCTTCCTCCTCCAGAAACATCCATTCATTTACTGAATTTCCTCTTCAGGTCTGGGCCTGTGGTAGGCACAGAGGGTACAGCCCTTGCCCTGAGGCTGTGCCCGGCCTCGTGGCATGGAGGCAGGGCCAGAGGTGGAGAGACCACTGAGAATGGGCTCCCACCTTCAACTGTCAGTCTTTTCCAGAGGACGACTGTAAGGAACAAGCTTTTACACAGAATTTGGGGCAAAAAGTTAGGATGATCATACACAGGGTGATTGTAGGAATGAGAAAGTGGGGTACAGAGAGACAAAATACACAGAGCAGTGGTAAGTGGCCTGCTGGCTATACCATCCCCAGGATTCAGTGTGAGGTATTGTCTCTCAGAAGCAACTAGATGTTAGGCTGGAGGCCAGTACCCCTATACCTTGCTCTAGGAACCTACTAAGAGAAAATTCAGAATCACAACTCAGATTCGATGAGGAATTCGATGAGGAATCCATTGAACCACAAATCAGATTCGATGAGGAAATTGGCCCAGGGAGGTTGAGTGATTTTCTTGAATCACACATCCAGCTGGTGGCGGAGCCAGGATAATAATGAAGGACCTTGAATTTCACTCAGTGCAGTGAGTTTTTTTCCATTACTCCATTGGTAATAATTGCCTTTACTGATGTGTACATTGTGAAGGTATCTTTAAAACAGCAGTCAGCCTTATGTTTGATACATATATGATTTACCAACCGTTGATTTATATGCAATTTTTAAGGAACATATTTATAGCACAGAAGTAGGACAAAGGTTTTTCCAAGTTTCCTTGGGGTGTCCAGGCCCTCTGGTCCTTCTACCAGAGGTGTGTATTCACAAGTAAATGCTGGCATTCTGTCATTCATTTTTTCCAGATGTCCTTTTCAAGTAGTGTGTTGGGTTTTATGTTTTTAATATTTCTCATACACGTTTTTAAAATCTGGACACGTAAATCCTAATAAAGTTCTCAGCTATCTCCTCTCTGCCGTCTCGAATTTCCGGGTGTGTTTATATTTATGACACAGTGTCTGAAGGCGTGAATGCTCTCACATCATTAGGGTTTATATTCCTAAACCATAGACTTGGTGCGTTTTGAGATGTTCTGAAAATTTTTTACATTTCACTTGTAAATGCCACTATACTGTGCCATGACATTTCCATAGTAACGCATATTTCGAACAGGAAAACAGGAAGCCTAAGGAAAAGGGAAGTAGGTTTAAAATGCAAAAAAAAAAAAAAAAAATCATCAAAAAAGTAGAATATATACGAAGGGGGAGAGGGGTGTGAATCTGGTTTGATGTGCTCTGAGAACAGAAAGTCTTGCAGACCAACTTTAGGGACCTGCGGGATTCACCACCCACCAAGCGGCCCGATCTTGGAGTCCTACTTTCTTGGACCCTCACATTCAGTGAGGTCCATGTCATTCCCCTAACATTTCTTGGCATCACCCACTGCAACCAGATGAAGGCGGTTACCAACCTGTCACCTCACTATCCTGAAGTACATCCTCCACACTGCCCGCACACGTGCTGTATGGTTTAAAGTGTACTGAAAACCGGAGGCTTTTGGACCCCAGCTTTTTGAGCTTCCACAGATCCCGCCCTCTGCCTGGAATTCCCCCCCCCCCCCCCCCATCCACCCAGCAAACTCCTACTCAGCAACTCAAGCCTTAACCTTATCCTTGCTGTTCTTTGCAATGGGAAAGCAGCCACACATTCTCAGGTCAAGGAAACTTTAACACTTAATTGACCTGAATTGTTTGCAGAATGTTTTTCCTCCCTTACCTTACCGGCTTTGGCTCCCCAAAAGCCAAACCACATTTAATTAGTCTCCGTATTCCCTGCATCCAGATTAAAGCTTGCCTGGCATTGTTCAACAATTGTTTGCTAGGTGAATAAAAGAATAGACTTCAATGGTAGTTGCTTTTTTTTATTGGGACGAAGTTCACATAACAAAATTCACCAGATTGACCTTTTAAAATGTACGTTTCAGTGACATTTAGAATATTTATGGTATTGTGCAATCACTACCACTATCTAGTTCCAGAAGGCTTTCATCACTCCAAAAGGAAATCTTGTATCCATTAAGCAGACACTCCCCATTCCTCCCCACCACCCGGAGTCCCTGGTAACCACTAATCAACTTTCTGTCTCAATGGATTTGCTTATTCTGAAATTTTCATATAAAAGTAGTCATGCAATATGTGGCCTTTTGTGCCTGGCTTCTTTCACTTAGCATAATGTTTTCAGGATTCATCCATATTGTAGCATGTATCAGTACTTCATTCCTTTTTATGGCTGAATAATATTCTATTGTATTGATATGCCATATTTTGTTTATCCATTCATCCATTGATATACTTTTGTGTTGCTATCTTTTGACTATTATGAATAGTAATAGTGGTACTATGAATGTGTGTGTACAGTTTTTTTTAACACCTATTTTTTAAAAATTTTTTGGAATGTGTATTTATTTTGAGAGAGAGAGTGCGAGCAGGGGAGGGGCAGAGAGGGACAGAAAAATCCCAAGCAGGCTCCATGCTGTCAGCGCAGAGCCAGATGTGGGGCTCGATCTCACAAACTGTGAGATCATGACCTGAGCCAAGATCAAAAGTCAGACGCTTACCCAACTGAGCCACCCAGGCGCCCCTGAACACCCATTTTTAATTCTCCTGGGTATATACTTAGGAATGGAATTGCTTGGTCATATGGTATTTCTATGCTTAACTTATTGAGGAACCGCCAGACTGTTTCCACTGTGATTGCCCGTTTTACGTTCTCACCAGCAGTGTATGAAGTGAGGGTTCCAATTTCTCCACATTTTTGCCAACACCTATTATTTTCCCTTTATATGTATAGTGGATATATAGTGGATTCCCTTTATATATATAGTGGGAGATATATATATATAGTGGGAGATATATATATATACACATATATACATGTATATATGTATACATGTATACACATATATAGTGATGGATATTCACTAGGATGGATATGATATATGTATATCCATCCTAGTGAATGTGAAGTGGAATCTCATTGTTTTTCCCCTAAAAACTAAAAACTAATGATGTCAAGCATCTTTTGGTGTGCTTTCTGGCCATATGTGTATCTTTGGAGAAATGTCTCTTACACAAGCCTTTTTGCCCACTTTTTATTTGGGTTGTCTTTTTATTGTTGACTTGGAAGAGTTCTTTATATATTCTGGATACTAGACCTTCATTTGATATATGATTTGCAAATATTTTCTGCCATTCTATGGATTGTCTTTTAACTTTCTTGATAGTGTCCTTTGATACAGAAAAGTTTTCATTTTGAGGAAGTCCAGTTTATTTATTGACTTATATTTTGGTTGCTTTGTGCTAAGAAACCGTTGCCAAATCAAAAGTCATGAAGATTTATCCCTATGTTTTTTCCCAAGAGCTTTATAGTTTAGCTATTATATTTAGGTTTTTGATCCATTTTGAGTTTGTGTTTGTATATGGTGTGAGGTAAGTGTCCCAACTTCATTCTTTCGCATGTGGACTCAAGTTATTCCTGTGCTTATTGAAAAGGCTTCTTTTATTGAAAAGACTTTTCTTTTCCCATTGTCACATCTGTTATTGAAAGATATTTTCAAATTATAAGTTGACATTTTTTTTCTGTACCTTGAATATTTTGCTCTACTGTCTTTAGGCTTGCATTATTTCTGAGGAAGAGTCTGCTGTAATTCTTATCTTTGTTCTTGCATATGTACTGTTTCCTCTTTTGCTGTTCTTAACATCTTTTCTTTATTACTGACTTTAGCGATTTGATTTTATATGCCCTGGTATAATTGGTTTTTGTTTTGGGGGGTTTTATTCATGTCCTTGTGCTTAGGGTTCACTGAGCTTCTTGGATTTGTGGGCCTAAACTTTTCATCAAATTTGGAAAATTTATGGACATTATTTCTTCAAATATTTTTCTGCCCCTCTCTCCTTTAGGAACTCCAATCACATGAATAGTAGGCTACTTGAAGTTGTCCCACAGCTCACTGATTCTGTTCAATTTTTTCCTTTTTGTCTCCTCCTTCTAGTATTTATTGCTGTGTCCCCAAATTCACTAATGCTTTCTTCGGAAACATCCACTCTATTTTAATCTCATTTTGCGTATTCATCTCAAATATGGCAGTTTCCATCTCAAGAAATTTGACTTGGTTTTTTAATTTTTTTTTATTTTGGAATAATTTTAGATTTATGTAAAATTTGCGGAGATGGCACAGAGTATTCCCAAAAGCCCTTCATCCAGTTTTAGTTTCTCCCAATGTTGTTATCTTACATCACTGGGGTGCACTTATCCCCAAACTAAGATACCAATGTTGTTGCATGACGATTAACAAAACCCCACATTTTATCCAGATTTCAACAGCTTTTCCATTAATGTCTTTTATTCTGTTCCAGGAACAATCTCATTTAGTTGTTATGTCTCATTAGTCTCTTCTGACCCATGATGGTTTCTCAATCTTATCTTGTTTTTTATGACCTTGAATGTTTTAAAGAGCACTGGTCCAGTCCCCAGTGACAGAGCACTGGTCATGTATTTTACATAACATCCCTTAATTTGGGTTTGTCTGATGTTTTTCTCACGATTAGACTTGGGTTATGGATTTTGAGAAAGAATAGGAGGTAAAGTGTTCTTGTTACTACACCAAATTAGAGGGCATGTGAGAGCCACATGACCTCCTTGG
Source organism: Panthera pardus (assembly GCF_024362965.1). Lineage (NCBI taxonomy): Eukaryota > Metazoa > Chordata > Mammalia > Carnivora > Felidae > Panthera > Panthera pardus. The sequence continues at coordinate 59,648,016 of NW_026526677.1, forward strand.
TGACATTCACTTTAATCACTTGAGTAGGTAGTTTTGATAGATTTTCCTTCAGTGAAGATACTGTTTTTCCCTTTCCATACTCTGTTCTTTGGAAGCAAATCACCCATTTCAACCCACACTCAGGGAAGGGGAGTGATTAAGTTCCACCTCTTGCGAAAGGGGAGTATCTGCATATATTATTTGGAGTTCTGTGTGAAATAATTATCTTTCTCCCCAATTTGTTTATTCAGTCAGATATATATTTATTTATATCTCATGTATATTTGTTTGATATTTTGCATTATAATCCAACGCGATGTTATTTATTTTGTTGCTCAAATTGTTCCAGTTTTGGCCATTGGATGCTCTTTCAGGTTGACTTCTGTGTCTCTCTGACATGCTCCCATTCCTTTGTTTTTAAACACTTTCTTACTTTCTAGTACTACAGTGTGCTCCAGAATCATCTTGTATTTTCCCTGTTCTAGATCATCAATCAAAACATTTCTCTAAAAGATGCTTGTTTCTTTTCTTGGAGAATGGTATTTAGAAACCAAGATATGGGCACTGAGTGTTTGTTGCTACTATGATTTGGATCTTTTTTGTATCTTCTATGCCTCTAATTAACAGCTTAGTCTTTTCTCTAGCTTCTTGAACACACGGGCTTCAGTTGTAACTGTTTTAATGTTCTTATCTACCCATTCTACTTATCTTGGTCAGTTTCAATCGAAGGATTTTGCAATTCTGGAAATAACTTTTGGGTATTACCTTTAAACCTTGTTAGAAGGAACCAGAGCAATATTAGTCTAGGGCTAATTTTGCCCCACTATTGTAATGAACCTGATGCCTTGTGAAACATGCCTGCTACTCTGAATGTTGGAACAGGAACTGAGCCTGGGTGATCTTTGGGAATCGTTCCTTCTAGTTCTTTGGGATAGTTCTCTCTCTGGTCTCAGGTATTTTCCTCACATGCATGCTGAAGACTCAGTGGTCATATTTCATTGGAATGAGATGGGGGTTAAATAGATTAAAACATGTAAAGCATTTGGAGCAGTGCTTGCTTCACAGCAAGTATTCAATAAATACTAGTTATTTATATACCTGTTAAAAGTGGCCTGCGGGGGCGCCTGGGTGGCTCTGTCAGTTAAGCATCTGACTGTCAGTTAAGCATCTGACGTCAGCTCAGGTCATGATCTCACGGTTGGTGAGTTCAAGCCCCGCATGGGGCTCTATGCTGACAGGTCAGAGCCTGAAGCCCGCTTCAGATTCTGTGTGTCTCTCTCTCTGCCACTCCCCGGCTCGTGTTCTCTCTCTCGCAAGAATAAATTTTAAAAAACATTAAAAAAAAGTGGCCTACCAATTTGACTGAGTTTCCTAGTGACCCTAGCAAAGTGGAAATATCAGTTGCATGATTTGGTGTCCATAAAATATATAGAAATTGGTTGGACAGAAGCATAGATTTCAGAATATTTCCCCCACAAAATTCCTCATAGAGAGAGAACTGTATGTACCTGGAATAATATACCAGCCAGAGGGAGTTTCCTAGGATTCTGTCTTTACCATCCCTCCAAATAACCAATAACTTCACACTAGAACTCAGTTTAGTAAAAGTACTTCCACTGTGACTGAAATATCATAATACCTTTAGTCTGGCCTAATCCAAAGATAAAATATATAGCATCAAAATGAAACTACTGAGCCACATGTCATTTGGGCGATCCTCCATAAATACAGGGGGGTCAATTAGGAGACAATTATAGTGGTTCAGGCAAGAGGCAACTACTGTCTGAGCCAAGAACTAGCTATAGGATGAAAGGGGATTGGCACAGAACCAACCCACTGTACTGTGAGAATCCACAAATTTTGGCAGTGGACTCCGCAGCTACAGGGAGGAGGAACTTTCGAGGCCTGGGAGTGTGTGTGTGTAGAAAGATGAAAAGAAAAAGCTTGACTGTTGTGGTCTTCAAATCTCCTACAGCCTTACAAATATTTCATCAACTTAATCAGCTACTGAGGAAGACGTGTTAGAATCTCTATGTGGATTTGTCCTTGTCTCCGCATAATCTTATCTGGAGGCAGTGTTTTTTTCCGTTGGTACAGAGAGGTTCTAGGTCATTATATCTTCCTGATGAACTGTCCCTTTTGTCACTAAAGCATATGACCGTATCTCTAACAATGCTTTTTGCCTTAAAATCTATTATGATTGCATTATTTCATTAGTGTTGACTCAGTATATTTTCCCCCAGCCTTTTAAAATTTCTGGTTCATTACCTTGTGAATGTGTTCTTGTAATCAACGTACAGCTGGATTTTTAAAAATCGAATCTGAGAATCTTTGTCTTGTCTCAGTCATGTTTATATTTCTTATTAGGATGATATATCGGCGATTTTTTCCATTGTTTTGTTGGTTTGCCACATGTTTGCTTTATTCTTTTATCCTGATGTCTTTGATTTAGGTGTTTTCTCTACTTCCTTTTTATTCTCACTAATGGTTTGGAAGTTATACATTCTAATTCTGTTCTTTCAGTGGGAGTTCTTCCATTATTAATGTGCACACTTGAAATAACGTTGTTAAGTCAGTCACTATCTCTAGCTCGTTGTGAAGATTTCAGGATCCTTAGAATTCTTTATTTCCAATCTCCACCCCCTCCATCTTCCAGTAATTTGGTTTTTAGTATTTTGGTTCCAATTTATTTTAACCACCCTCCCCTCCCCATTAGATGATTTAACAGCCGGTATTATTTATATTTACAAGCCTGGGTATTAATTTCTTTGCCTACCTTTCTTTAGTCCCTTCGTTTTATCAAAATATAATTCACGTGGGGCTCCCGGGTGGGTCAGTCGGTTGAGCGTCTGACTTCAGCTTCGGTCATGATCTCACAGTTTGTGAATTCGAGCCCAACATCCAGCTCTATGCTGACAGCTTGGAGCCTGGAGTCTGCTTTGGATTCTGTGTCTCCTTCTCTCTCTGCCCCCTGCCCCCACTCACATTCTGTCTCTCTCTCTTTCAAAAATAAATAAACATTAAAAAAATTTTTTTAAATATATAATTCACGTACAATGAAATTCACCCTTTTTAAGTATACAATTCTGCAGTTTTTAGTATATTCACAAAATTGTGTGACCATCACCACTATCCGATTTTAGAACATTTGCATCACCCCCCAAAGAAATCCCATATCTATTACCGGTCACTCCCCATTCCCTCCTATCTCCAGCCCCTGGCAACCACTAAACTACTTTCTGTCTCTATGGATTTGCCTGTTCTAGAAATTTCAATAAATGGAATCATATAATATATGGCTTTTCATGTCTGGCTTCTTTCACGTAGCATAATGTTTTCAAGGCTCATCCATGTTGGGTCATGCATCAGTACTTCGTTCTTTTTATGCCTGAATACTATTCCACTGTATGGATAAACAACATTTTATTTGCTAGTCACTAGTTGATGGACATTTAAATTGTTTCCCCCTTTGGCTGTTATGCATAAGGTTGCTGTGAACTTATGTGTCCAAGTATTTTTGTGGATATATGTTTTCAGTTCTCGGATACATACCTGGAAGTGGAAACCGCTGTTTCTTGTATTCAGTGGTGTGCTGATAGATATTTTAACAACTAGTTTTTACGTTGGTATTGGGTAAGGGAGCCCTGATTTGTAGCATTTGTTGATCTCTGGGGTATAAATGCTCAGGTTGCCAACCTGACATCACTGAAATACAGAGATGAGGAGAAATGCACACTAGCACACAATTTTGTAGCACCTTCTTCCATTAGATACAAGAAATACGAATAACCCCAAGAACGTAGATAGTAGAAGCACTGTAGTAAAGTAATTAAGAAGTGATGCATTTGTGAGGATTTTTTTTCACCTTTTTAAAGAAATCATTCATTTAACTGTAAGTTTATATAATTTGATGTTCAACGATGACCATATTTAGCAGGCAGATCTCAAAATTCCTGGAATGTTCATACTCGGCTCTCCGGGCTGACAGGGGAGCCGGCTGGAGCCCTGACCTCACTTGTATCCCACTCCTTACATCTTCTTTCTGGACTGAATTTTCTCACTGAAGCATATCCCCTAGTGGTCTTTCAGCGAGAGTTTGTGTGAGGTAAACTCATTGGCTTTGCGTGTCTGAAATTGTCTGAAAAGCTAGCTCTCGCTTATGAATTTAACTGTGTATAGAATTCCGTGTTGAGATTTATTTTCTTTCCATGCTTTGCAAATATTATCCTTCTGTCTTTTGGTTTCTGCTGTTGCTGATGAGAAGGCTGCCTTCATTGCAATTAACACATTGGAAATCTGTCCCTCTTCACGGAGAGCTTTTATTTTTTTTTCTCTTGGCCTTGCAGTTTCACAGTTTCATCAGGGTATGAACGGGCCATGGGGGCACCCAGGTATTTGGTCAAACATTATCCTGGGTGTGTCTGTGAGGGCATTTTGGGGTGACACATAACAGATTGCCCTAATGTGGGTGGCCCTCATCAGATCAGGCCTGACTAGAACAAAAAGGCTGACTCTCCCGACAGGTAAGAAAGAACTCTTCCTGCCTAGCTGTTTGAGTTGAGATATTTGCCCTCTCTGGCCTCCAGATTCAAACTGAAACATCAGCTTCTCTTGGGTCTCAAGCCTGCTGGCTTCCAGACTAGAACTTACACCACTGGCTCTCAAGGTTCTCAGGCCTTCATACTCAGACTGGAAATATACCATTGGGTCTCGTGGGTGTCCAGCTTGCCAACTGCAAACCTTGGGACTTGTCAGCTGCCATGGTTGTGTAAGCCAATTCCTTATAATGAATTTCTGTGTGTGTGTGTGTGTGTGTGTGTGTGTGTGCGCATGTATACACATATACATATCCCTACGCACATATGTTGGTTCTGTTTCTCTGGAGAACCCTTACTAATACAGCTATAATATTTTAAGTAATGATTTTCTACCATTCCCTCTATTAAATCTTTCTGGAATGCCTATGCTTGAATTTTTCTTTTTATCCTTCATATCTCTTAAGCTCTTATTGAAGGCTTCTATCCTTTTCTGTCTTTACTCCATTTGGGGTGATTTCCTCAAATCTCTCTTCTAATACCTCTTCAACTACATCTAATATATGTAGTTTGACTCATCCGTTGAGTTTTTAATTTCAGGGGCTGCTTTTCATTTCTGGAAGTTCTATGTGGATGTTTTTCAAGTCTCCCAACTCTTTTCTCCTACTATTCTGTTTTATTATTATTATTATTATTATTATTATTATTATTATTATTATGGCTTCTATTCCTTTTCTTATCTCTGTTTTAATCATCCTAATTCAGAGTCTCTTTCAGATGGTTCTATTTTTACCCCTTTTCTATCTAGTTTGTTATGTGCTTTGACGCTCTATTTTGGTCATTTCTTTCCACATGTGGTTTGTTATATTTTGTGAGTCTCTTCATCAGGGATTGTTTTTCCTAGTGACTTCCTCAAGCCCTGGATTGTTAAGCATCCCCACAGAGCTATTTTGAATATACCTTTCAGCCCTAACCTAAGAATTTTAATAGGTCTGACTTCAGTCCTAACCTAAGAATTTTAATGGCCTGGACCAATTTTTATGTCACTTTATCTCAGTAGGTGCCTGTGCATATAGGCAAAGTAAATTTAACACCTCCCCCATATGCATTTGGCAGAGATTAGGGTTCTCATTTCTCATGAGTGTCCTTTTCCCCCACCTACAGCCTCTTTAGACATGATGCTTCCTTACAAGTTCGCTAACGCTGGGGTACAGTTTCCCAGTCCTTTGCGTGGAAGGGAGCAGATCTTCCAATGTCAGGGCTTTATTCATGGGTCTCTGTTCCAGCTTCCTCACCTGGCTGGGACTGAAACCTCATCTCCCACTCCTTAATGTACGCTGGAACCCTAGCCCGCAGCCCGCAGGATCGATAGCTAAGTGTGAAAACCCTGTGTGCTGCTAAGCCACATCACCTGTACCCTGTTCTGGCTTTGAGTTTTCATTTCTTTTTCATTCCTGACATCTTGGGCCTTCTCTTCACATTTTTCAGATCTGGTGGTAAAAATAAAACATTTCTGCTGGAGTTCATCTAGCATCTCTATGTGTCTGTAGCAGGGAGTGGGATGGGGCACCTATCTATATTAACATAGTTGGTCATGTTTCTGGATGTTGCAATAATGAGAAACAATGATTCCCTGAAGAAGACACTTATTGTTGCCATTACACACATAAGAAAAGTGAAGCTCAGAATAATTGTCTAAATTGCCAAAGCCATAAACTTTTAAGTGGGGAAATAGGTTTTGTGTTCAAGTTGTCTCCAAATCTCATGCAAGATATCTAGGCATCTAGAAGGCACTTGGTACCTCTGACTTTTCTCCATTGTTAGCCTTTATGGGCAATTCACCCATGGCATTTTGCTGAAGCAAATACTCTGGAAAAGATTCCTCCTGCTTCCTAGGTAAGGCTGTTTGGGGGAGAAAAAGAGGGAGTAAAAAACAATTTGTGGAAGCTGGGCTTTCTTAAAACTGAGAACCCCTGGTAGTAGCATTTGGCTGGGAGAATGTGAAAGCCAACAGGCATTTCCCTCTCCATCCAGAAGCATCCCCAAAATTACTTGTGCAATGGACAGTGAACGGGACATACCAAGGGTCTTGTGCACTGTTTTTGGCTTGCCTCTGAAAGAAGGAGGAAGCCCGGGTCATGGCAGAACTTACCTGTAAGTTCTGCTGGGTTTGGGAATACTCTGAGGCTTTTCACTTAGCTCCCTTAACCTGGGAGCACCTCTTTCCCTGTGCATCCTGCACGGAGCCCGGCCATGAGTGGGTACCCAGCCAAGGTTTGGTAGATTGATGCAGATCAGTTCAGATCTGAGCAGAAGGAAGACACCTCAATTATTTACAGTAGAGGAGCCTTAATGAGATGGATTGGTTACACGGGTGGCGGGACAGGGGATGGAGAGGCATCCCAGAACTTAGCAAGAGCAGGAACCACTGCCACGCATAAGGCAAAGGGGCAGAGTGGGAAGCCAGGGTCACTAAGGCCCAGGAGCCAGGTGATGAGCAGCTTGAGCCCTAGCAGGCCTGTCCATGGGAGCAGGAGCAATGGAGATGTCACCTGAGGCAGATGGGGAGGAAAAGATACACCTTGGCTTTTTCTCCCCCTATACCTACTCCCAATCTCTGGCTAGTACTTTTGGAGACACATCAGGCCCAAACTTTGGCCAAACTCAGCTGGAAGCCAAATGTCCTAGAGCCTGGATTCACAGGCTGAATGGATCTACTTCCCTGTGTTACAAAACAGAACGGAGCAGGAGAGGGCTTAGGGAATCGGTCTAGGAAAAACAGGCCCAGGACTAGCAGGGAAGGTGGGAAGGAAAGAAGAAAAAAGAAAGAAGAGGAGAGGAGAGAAGCCTATATGTAACATAGAAGCATTCTAGGGGCGCCTAGGTGGCTCAGTCGGTTAAGCGTCCGACTTCGGCTCAGGTCATGATCTCACGGTCCGTGGGTTCAAGCCCCGCGTCGGGCTCTGTGCTGACAGCTCAGAGCCTGGAGCCTGTTTCAGATTCTGTGTCTCCTTCTCTCTGTGACCCTCCCCCGTTCATGCTCTGTCTCTCTCTGTCTCAAAAATAAATTAAAAAAAAAAAAAAAAAAAAAGAAGCATTCTAGAATACTTTTTACATATCCTTGTGCAATTAAAAAGGCATCTAGATGGCTAATAGAAACATGAAAAAATTCTCAACATCACTTATCATCAGGGAAAAACAAATCAAAATGAGATACCCCCTCACACCTGTCAGAATGGCTAAAATTAACAACATAAGAAACAACACGAGATGGCGAGGATGCTGAGAAAGGGGAACCCTCTTGCACTGTTGGTGGGGATACAAACCGGTGCAGCCGCTGTGGAACAGTACGGAGGTTCCTCAAAAAACTAAAAATAGAACTACCCTACGATCTAGCAATTACACTATTAGGTAATTACCCAAAGGATACAAAAATACTGATTTGAAGGGGTCCATGCACCCCATTTATAGCAGCATTATCAACAATAACCGAACTGTGGAGAGAACCCAAACATCCATCGACTGATGAATGGATAAAGAAGATGTGATATATATATATATATATATATATATATATATATATATATATATATGCAATGGAATACTACTCAGTCATCAAAAAGAATGAAATTTGCAATGACGTGGATGGAGCTAGAATGTATTATGCTAAGCAAAATAAATCAATCAGAGAAAGACAAATACTGTATCACTTCACACGTATGTGGGATTTAAGAAACAAAACAGATGAACAAAGGGGATTTGGGGGAAGGGAAGAGAGAGAGGGATACAAACCACAAGAGACTGTTAACAATAGAGAACGAACTGAGGGTTGATGGAGGGAGGTGGGTGAGGGGTGGGCTAGATGGATGATAGGTATTAAGAAGGGTACTTGTGATGAGCACTGGGGGTTGTATATAAGTGCTGAATCAATGAATTCTGCTCCTGAAACCGATATTGCACTGTATGTTAACTAAAATTTAAAAAACAAAAAAAGTCTTTAGGATAAAAAGTTGCCTTCCTTGCAGAGTTGTGAGGATCAAATGAGAAAATGGATGTGAAAAGCTTATGAAAATTGTGAAGTAATGCATAAATATGAGATAAACATCATTAATATCATTAGTGCTTTAGAGGGAGGAAATGTAGGTAAACATGAGTTTAAATAGAAATCCTTGGGGCGCTTGGGTGGCTCAGTCGGTTGAGCGTCCAACTTGGGCTCAGGTCATGATCTCACAGTCTGTGAATTCGAGCCCCACATCGGGCTTTGTGCTGACGGCTCAGAGCCTGGAGCCTGCTTTGGATTCTATGTCTCACACTCTGTTCCTCCCCTGCTCACACTCTGCATTCTGTCTCTCTCTCTCAAAAATAAAGATTTTAAAAAAAATTTTTAAATAGAAACCCTTTATTAAGCATCTATTATGTATGGATAGTTTCTGTGGATGCCCATTGGAATATTTTTAGCTGCAAGTAATGATAATGAGCAATGACTTGAACAAATAGGTAGTTATTTTCTGGCATACCAAGAATTCCAGAGGTCCTCCTTTGCCCTTTCCATCTGAATTACAAGATGACTGCAATGCTTGGCCTTCACCTCCAAGTTCAAGGCAAGAAAGGGTTGAGGTGAGAGGACAGTTCAGACTCAGCTGTCTTGTTTCATTAGGAAAGCAAAATCTCCCCCGTTGATTCCCAGGCAGTTCTACCTAAATTCCCAGTTCTACCTAAATCTCTTTGACCAGAACTGGGCCACACGGCCACTCCTAACAACAAGGGAGAGGTGGTGGGAGGTAACATAGGAGAAATGGCTTCTGGCTGGCCAATGACAGGGCATGTTGCATGCATATAAAACACAGTACTTGGCACAGAGTAAAAGTGCTCAATGCATGTTGTATGTGCCTCTGTGTATCTGTGTGTGGTTTATATGTGTTCTTCATTTCTTTTTAGTTTTTTAAGGTTTATTTATATTTGAGAGAGAGAGGCAGAAAGTGAGTAGGGGAGGGGCAGAGAGAGAGAGGGAGACAGAATCCAAAGCAGGCTCCAAGCTCTGAGCTGTCAGCACAGAGCCTGATGTGGGCTCAGACTCACAAACCGTGAGATCATAACCTGAGCCAAAGTCAGAAGCTTAACTGACTGAGCCACCCAGGCACCCATCCGTTTCTCCTAACAATCCTATGAAGTAGGATCTTTTACAAATGAGACCTAATACACAGCTGGTAAAAGGCAGAGCCAGGCCTCAGACCCAGAATGCAGACTTCCTGATGGCATTCTGAGGCTCTTTCCATTCTCTCGCCATGCACCCCCTCCCCACTAAACCGGCCCTTAAGGTCTTGCTTTTGGAGACACATCAGGCCCAAGTGGGCTTGATGAAGAGAGAAGGTGAAAAGAGATTAGCTTTAAATAAGTTGATGCCTAACCCTGGGGCTGTACGTGGAGCAACCATGAAGTCATGGGAAAAGTTTCCATAATTCCACATGCTAGACCCATGCCTCTGCCTGAATGCAGCCACTTTGGAACCGTCACGCTGGGAGCCTCAGCAGGCTCAGCACTTGTCCTGATGATACCACCACTGCCCGGGATTCCAGTGGGATTCGCCTTCACAAGTCATAAAAAGACCTCAATCATTACTGTAAAATTACACCTCATTTCTGACCCCAACCCTAGCCGCAGCTCCTCGTCTCATTTACCATCAGTTCCTAATGACGTATGACTAGTGCCAAAAATTTTAAAAATCATTCCCCAGGTGCGCCTGAGTGGCTCAGTCAGTTAAGCAACTGACTTCAGCTCAGGCCTTGATCTCACAGTTCGTGAGTTCAAGCCCTGCATCAGGCTCTGCACTGACAGTGTGGAGCCTGCTTGGGATTCTCTCTCTTCCTCTCTCTCTCTCTGCTCCTCCCCTGCTCTCTCTCTCTCTTTCAAAATAAATAAACTTAAAATTAAATCATGCCCCAAAGACAACTGTATTGCAATTTATTTTTTTTTAATGTTTATTTATTTATTTTGAGAGAGAGAAAGCACACACTCTCAAGGAAGGACAGAGAGAGAGGTACAGAGAGAATCCCAAGCAGGATCCATATTTTCAATGCAGAGCCTGACACAGGGCTGGAATCCACAAACCGTGAGAGCATGATCTGAGCCAAAATCAAGAGTCACTTAACTGACTGAGCCACCCAGGAGCCCCTGTATTGCAATTTAGATGTAAAAACATGGATTGTCGGCTTCTCAGGCAATTTTCTTTTTTTTTTCTTTTTTTTACATTTATTTATTTTTGAGAAACAGAGTGAGACAAAGCGTGAGCGGGGGAGGGGCAGAGAGAGAGGGAGACACAGAATCTGAAGCAGGCTCCAGGCTCTGAGCTGTCAGCACAGAGCCTGACTCGGGGCTCGAACCTAAGAAATGTGAGATCATGACCTGAGCCGAGGTCGGACGCTCAACGAACTGAGCCACCCAGGTGCCCCCTCAGGCAATTTTCAACTTAAGTTACAGAAATGTTTAAAATAGCTGAAGCACTGTTGCAATAAATATACCCTCCCAGGTTGACATCTTAGAAGAAGACAACTCTTAGTTTGGCTGTATCATTTCTGCTGTGTTTAAGAAAAATTACTCAGGGCACCTGGGTGACTCAGTCAGTTGAGTGCCCAACTTCAGCTCAGGTCATGATCTCGCGGTTTGTGAGTTTGAGCCCTACGTCAAGCTCACTGCTGTCAACGAGGATCCTGCTTCAGACCTTCTGTTCCCCTCTCTCTCTGCCCCTCCCCTGCTCTTGCTCTCTCTCTCAAAAATAAATAAACATTAAAAAAAAAAAAAAAGAAGAAGAAGAAGAAGAAAGAAGGGCTCCTGGGTGGCTCAGTCGCTTAAGTGTCCGACTTTGGCTCAGGTTGTGATCTCACAGTTCGTGCTGACAGCTCAGAGCCTGGAGCTTGCTTCGAATTCTCTGTCTCCTTCTCTCTCTGCCCCTACCCCACTCGTGCTCTGTCTCTCTCTGTTTCTCAAAAATAAATAAAAACATTAAAAAAATATTTTTTAAAATTACTCACCTTGAGAGGCATTGTGAGAAGACCACTAGACTTGGTAAATATATACCAATGGGATATACTTAATGCAAGTTAAGGCACCAGACATGGGTCCACTCCAAGTAATGGTGGAATTGTAAACTGGTATTGCCTTCTCAGAGCAATTTGGCAGTGAGCATTGGGAAGCTTTAAGGAGTTTAAACCAGTTGACCTAGAAATTCCCTCTCTAGGAATCTTTCTTAGGGAACTAGTCAAAGATGCAGACAAAGATTTACGTATACAGCTATTCATTTTATTTGCAAAATAGTGAAAAGAAGTAACTAGCCCAAATGTCCCGCAACGGGGAAACTGTCAAGTAAATTGTGGTGTATTCATTAAATTAAATAAGGCAATCATTAAAAATGATGTTTTTGAAGAATCATCAGATGTTTTTAAATTTAATGTTTATCTATCTTTGAGAGAAAGAGAGAGACAGGGTATGAGCTGGAGAGGGGCACAGAGAGAGGGAGACACAGAATCTGAAGCAGGCTCCAGGCTCTGTGCTGTCAGCACAGAACCTGACGTGAGGCTCGAACCCACGAACCGTGAGATCATGCCCTGACCCAAAGTCGGACGCTTAACCAACTGAGCCACCCAGGCGCCCCCATCAATGATGTTTAAAGATGTTCACAATAGCCCTGCTTCGGGTGAGCCCAAGCCCTGCTTCAGGTGAGCCCCATTTCTCTCTCTTTCTCTCTCTCTCTCACTCTCTCTCTGCCCCTTGTGGGATTCTCTCTCTCTGCCTCTCGCTCACTTGTGCCCCCTCTAAATAAATAAACAAACAAACAAACAAATAAATAAATAAATACATTCACAATAGAATAAGTGATCAAATATGACTGTAAAACTACATGCATTCTATATTCCCATTTTTACTTTCTATATGCTAAAAAAAAAGGCTCAAGGTGTACTCAAAATGTTATCAGTGGTTTTATCTGGGTGAAATTACAGGTGATTTAAAATTTTCTTCACTATACTTTTATACATACAATTTTTGATCATTGTTACTATAAGCATTGCTTTTATAATTAGAAAAATATGTGTAATGAAAATTACTTTGAAAGAAAGAAAAAAATGGGTTTTAGTAGGAGAGAAGAGATCTGCCCCTGAGGGGTTGATGGTTTAATGGAGGAAATGAGACATGTACACAAATAAATTTATTACAAGGTAGTTAGGGGTATAATGGAGGTTTTACAAAGTGTGGAGGGAAGGATTAGCTCTGCCTGGGAAAGTTGAAGGCTGGTGAAAAGAGGTAACATTCGTGCAGGGTCTTGAAGGATGAATAGGAGTTCTCTAGGGCTTTGTAAATTGTTAAGCACTATGTAAGCATAAGTTAGGTTTTTGGCCTTTGTTATTACTGTCAAAGCTTACCTCATATAAAGCTCCCTTTCTTGTCTCTTTCCCATGCTCCCTGAAGCCCAGGATCCCTGGGACAGGAAGCAGCAGTTAAACAGTCACACATCAGTGCTCCAGCAAGTGAACTGGGGTGCATCCAACTAAGGAGCAGATCCAGGACCAGAGGACATAAAATTATCTGGGAGCAGGGCCAGGAAGGTGCTGGTGGGTAAACAGTTCCCCCTTATTTGCCACCCTGTGGAAAGGCTGGCTTTGCTTGTGGCCTCCACCCTGAGTTATGGGACCATCTCCACCTGGGGGATGGTAAAAACCAAGAATGAGCATCATACATCGGTCCATGATTTACATTGGCAGGAAATGGTGTGTCAGATGCCCTTACAGCCTCCAGACAGGGTGGAGTGGAAAGGAAGGTTGTGGGTGAGGGGACCAGGAAAGGTGGCAGGAGATGATTTGTTTGGGAGAAATCCTTAGAGGCTCAAGGTTGGAAAAGATTTGTAAGTTATCTGATTTAATCCTGCTGATCCCATTCCTAACATTCCCATCACGTTGCCATCCTTCTCTGCTGTCAGGGCACAGCTCAGAGGCCACCTCTTCTGTTACCCACCCCCCCCCCCCACCTCAATTCCTCCGGGCTATGCTGCAGGCATTCCTCATTGTTCAGCTTTATGAGAAAAGAACTCAGTGTCCACTGTGCACCACGCACGGTGCTTATAGTTCCTTGATTGCAATATGCCCTCCTCTGCGTCCTTTTGTTTATTCCTGCAACAAACATATATTCGACACCTACACTATGCCAAACAATGTTCTAATAGAGTGGAGAAAAAGACAGCCAAGATCTCATGATCTCATGGACCTGTCATTCTAGTGGGGGAGACGTACAATAAACAAAGGAACAAATAGGAAAATACCAGGTCAAGAAGGAGGCAGCTTTGTGAATATCTAAGGGAAGAACTTTCCATACAAAGAGAGCAGCTGATTCCAAGATCCAAGGGGATAACCTTTGCTTGCTCTAGGAACAAAAGGAAACTGGCCTTGTGTGTGAAATACTTGCTCTCGCTTTATCTGCAGATGAAAATCTTTTTATCTTTTAGGACTTGGCTCAAGCATCTCGTGTTTAGGCAACTCTACCCTAATTTTCCCAGATCAAAGTGACTGTCTCCTTTCCTCCCCATTGACGCCAAGTCCAAGTACGTGTCTGTCCGCATACCTGTAACAATTTGCCATTCCTTCCATACTACAGCATCGCTACTCCCCTGTGGACCTCAGTCTCACCAAGGGCTGCACTTCCTGTTTAAACTCCTACCGCCCAGGACAGAGCCTGGCCCAGAGTCTGTGATCAGTAAACATTTACGTGTTCCTCAAATATATGAACACTCACGTAGTACTCTGTCAGAACCTCCCTGGGTGACACTTCTTCAGAATTAGCGGCCACTTACTGATCAGTGCCAGGCCCTGTGCTGGGGCCTTTCAGTTCTGCTCTCATAAGCCTCACAACCGCCATCTATGGTGTTATTATCCCATTTTGTAGTTAAAACTCAGAGAGCATCAAAAGTGACTTGCGAGGTGTCTCGGTAATCAGAATCAGAGCTAGGATTTGAACTCAAGTCCTCTTGGTGCCAAAGCCCAAAGCTTCATCTTCAATGTGACGCGCTCACCACGTGTTGTTAGTTCGTCTGGGGATCTGTCCTCTCTTTTCTTCTGGGTAACCATTTCCCTGACAGAAGGTCTCTAGTTCACTCCCTTCTATAGTCCTCCTGGCACCAGAAGTGTTTTGTATTTAGCACACACTCAGTACATGTGACTTAAATCTCCAAGAGGTGGAAAAGAAAGAATGAATACGTGAACGAATGTGTCATCCAAAGTGAATCAGCCTCTAATCTCAGTTCCTAGGATGATGATGGGCTGGAGGGAGAGATATTTCCAAGGGGAGGGGCCTTCCCAGGTACCTCTGCGCCCATCTGGGAAAGCTGAGTGTGCTGTCGCTGTACTAAGGCACTCACTTCTTAGAAATCACACCTTTTGCTCAGTTGTACATCTCAGCAGGCAGGCGGGGGTGCAGAGAGGAACATGCATGGCTTCCAATGAGTTGGGAAAATGAGGTTAGGTTTCGATTCAGATAGTTATTTGTGTTTTCTGGGTCTGCACGGTCAATAAATTTTCAACGAGCAGTGATTCTGTTCCTCATCTTTCACTGCTTTATGGGACTTCAGGGAATGAAAGCATAACATCCTGCTTTCCCATAAGTTCTCTGGCTGCTACCCTGGCACCAATTAAAGACATGTCTATGCAATTAATCAAAACCAATTTGGAAGCACTCTGGCCCTGCTCCTCTGATGTGCTGCCTGCTCCACATACAGTAGTTCCTCAGCTGCAGCGATGGAGCCAGGCACATAGGAGCTTTTGATGAACTGGCTGTGCCGGCCCCAAGTGTTAACTATGTCATCTGACATGACTAATGAGGCTCCCAACTTGATCCGTGTGAGCGGAGCAGCCCTGCTGTCTGGAGGAGGCTCAGTTTCCGCAGCCAGCCTGGAAAGAGGCTACAACGTGCAGGGTACACACTCCACCATGTCAGCTGGAGTCCTGGAGGCCTCTAGTGTTGGAGCTGGGAGTCGCCCACCGAGAAGGTGCTGGACACTGTGGGCCGGGCTCTGCCCTGGGCGCTGGTGGGAGTGTGACCCAATTTAAACTTCTAGCTCAGACTCCTCATTTTACAGACATGGAAACCGAGATCCAGCAACGGTGTGGGGTTTGCCAAAGACCGGAGGCTTTGGGGGGAAAGAAATAAAGGAATAGGCATGGCCCTTACCCTCAAGGAGCTAAACTGCTAGATAAGCAGAGAAACATTCCATGAGCGTAAAAACTGAGGCCTGGTGCAGATACACCTTATCAAGGCTTAAGCCATGGGTTTCCTTCTGCAAATGTTTATCAAGAGGAGGATACCCGGTGTCCTCGTCACCTCTACAATATCAAGAACATGGCATTTGCAGTCCACAGGTCCGGGTTTGAGTCCCAGCCCTACTTTACATTGATGGAATCTTGAGCAAATCACTTCATTTTTCTGAGCCTTGGTTTTCTCAACTGAAACTTTGGGGACAAGCCAAATGCTGCCACTCAGCCTACTTTCCAGAGTCCTGGTGAGACCCAGCAGAGTTAATGGGTGTGAAAGTATGAGTCTGCACATGTTAGCTATTATATATATTATTACCCCTTCTCAGGATCCCTGGCTGAAATCTCTAGAATATGGATCCACAGATAGCTTTAACTCTCTTCCTCTTCCTGCCCCTTTCAAGATGCACAGGAGAGAAATGAATATAAAACCAGTTGGTCATCTGCCTACCATCTCAACTGCCTTCCCAGAGAGTCACGATATAGAAAGTAGAAGAACTTAGCCACTGTAATTTCATGTCATTCCACGCATTTATTGAGCACCCACCATATGACAGAGGTTGGCCACGCTGTATGAGAAGTCAGAGTTGGGTAAGACAAGTTCCTCGGCCACCTTGAGAAGCTCACCATTTAGTGGGAGAAACCGACGCGGACACAAAAAACTATAACCTGATACAGAAGAATACAACTGCCAAAGGAAAGATACAAATCAAGTGCTGTAGGAGGCAGGTGAAGGAATGATTCATTCCCTAAAAGGAAATTGGGAAGATTTTCATCAAGGAAGTGGTATGAAAGTACGGGCAGGGTTTAGTTAGCTCTGTCAGGAAGCGGAAGAAACAGCACTCCAGACTGAGGGAACAGCACAGGCAAATGCATGGAATTCTGAAAGGAAGGGTGGTCTAGGCGTCACAATGAAATCAAGTGAGGTATGGGATGTGAGCATGAACAAAAGAAAAATCACTGGGTCCCAGCTCTGAAACCCAGTCATGGACATTGCTGTTTCACTGTTCTCTTTGTTGGCTAGGTCACCTTGGCCTCTGTCCCTCAATCAGAGCGAAATCCCATACTAGCCCTTCCTCCAGCGAGGCTGAGCCTAACCCCCAGCCAGGAGAGCCAACGGCGAAGGAACAGGGAACCACAACAGCCATCAGATGCAAAGAGGCTGGGGCTGGAAAATGCTGGTCACAGCCACACTTCCCCAACTCAGGGGAAAGTTCTACCCGGGATGTAGCAACGACACCAACATCTGGAGCATGATGGCAAAGACCCAAAGCCCCTTGGCATGGTCACGTGCTAAGTTTCTCTCCTTTCCTCCTTCATCCAGAAGAAGCCAGCATCTTCTTTTATGAGTGCTGCCGTCAGAATGGCTTGGAAGGCTTGGAGCTGCAGCTGGACTTAAGGCATGGCCATGGGCCCACCCCAGGGGCTCATATTTTCTCAGTCTTTCCATTTTTCATTGTAAATTGGTTTTTATTGTGCAAATAATATAGTGATAAGAACGGAAACCCCAAAAATAAGAGAACGGGGAAGGAACACCTGCTCACAGGTTATCTTTTTCCATTTCTCCTTGCCCTTTCCTGCTGATGTCTGTTCGTGTGAATGTGTGGGTTTTGTTTTGGTTTGGGTTTTTTTGGCTGCTTTCATCGCTGATACAATTACATATTCTATTTTTTATTGCTCAGAACTGTATCGTACAGCTTTTTCCATTTTGCTACTTATTGCCAACTCCTGGTGTCCACACAGGCTTGGCCCAGTTTCCCCAAGACTGAAGAAAGATGCCTGGGGCATGAATAAGGGATGCCCCATACATAACATTATCAGCATCGACAACTGGCATCATGGTGCAGAGGAAAAATATTGACTGCCGTGTCATCACATAGAAATTGACTGCAGTCTCAAAGCCAGGTGGCCTGAGCAGATCACTGCATCTCTCTGAGCCTCAGGTCCTTGCCTGAAAAATAAGGATTGTATTTAATACCACCTCATAGGACTGCTGGGAGCATGTAATGGGATACCAAAAGGGAAATGCCCAATCGATGGTAGCTCCCCTTCCTGAACGTTTGCTGGGGCTGACCTAGGGTCCACTCTGCTTTCACCCTTCCTCTCTTGACCACATTGGACCTTCTCCCCTTCCCTGAGCCCACCAGGCCTCCTGCACTAGCCCATCTAAACTCTGACAGACATACCGTATTTCTTATGCATTGGACGAATACACCATCTTTTACTTAAGCATTCTCCTTTGATGGGAACATTGGTTGTTTTCCAATTTTTCACTGTTTCCATAATTATGCAACAAACACCTTAATGAATATTGCTCACTTGATCCTTTATAAAAAGTGATCCGTTGGGAACAATCCCCAGGAATCAGGATCACTAGGACAGAGGTTAGAGTCATTTTAATGGTTTCTTTTTTTTTTTTTTTAATTTTTTTTTTTAACGTTTATTTATTTTTGAGACAGAGAGAGACAGAGCATGAATGGGGGAGGGTCAGAGAGAGGGAGACACAGAATCTGAAACAGGCTCCAGGTTCTGAGCCATCAGCCCAGAGCCTGACACGGGGCTCGAACTCACGGACCGCGAGATCGTGACCTGAGGTGAAGTCGGACACTTAACCTACTGAGCCACCCAGGCGCCCCTCATTTTAATGGTTTCTGATACGCATTTCCAAATTATTTTTCAGAAGGTTTGTACCTATTATTTTGCCACCAACTCGAGGGAGAGGACCACTTGGACTACATTGTAGGCTGTTGGGCTCTTCAAAAACTGTTGGTCTTGCTTTATTTCCCACTATTTTCTCCCCCAACATCTCTCCCATACTGCAGCTACACGGGACAACTCATTATTTTCACCCCCAAAATTATATCCCCATGCCTTTGTGCCTTTGTACTTTCTATTATTCTCTATCACCCTGGCCAGAGAATATTCTTTCCTTAACATGCCCTCTCACCATAGAGCTCACCCTTTATGGAACTGGGAGCTTTCATACTATCTTCAAGACCCAGCTTAAATACCCCTTTGTCCGTGAACTAATTCCAATTCTCCCACGCAGAGTTAGTCACTCCTGCTGGAGGGACCTTTGGCATCCAAGTGCTCACCAAGAAAGTCATTCTCTAACCCCAGCTACATGCCCAAATCTGTATGGTTCTCTCTCTCCCCCTCTTTCACTCTCTGCACCAGGCAGTTACCAACTTACACGAATTGATAATCTAATCATACTGCTGGATCCACTTATCTCTCTCTCATTGCCATCACCATTGGCCATAACCTCTCATCAGGATTCCTGCAATAGTCTCCTAAAATAAAATAATAATAATAAAAGAGTAATATGTACATGGTTCAAAAGTCAAAATTTCTTGGACCATCTGGGTAGCTCAGTTGATTAAGTGTCTGACTTTGGCTCAGGTCATGATCTCACGGCTCTTGAGTTTGAGCCCCACGTTGGGCTCTGTGCTGACAGCTCGGAGCCTGGAGCAGGCTTGAGATTCTGTGTCTCCCTCTCTGCCCCTCCCCCGCTCACACCCTGTCTCTCTCTCTCTCTCTCTCAAAAATAAACTTAAAAAAAATTAAAATAATAAAGAAGTCAAAATTTCTCCAAGGCTTGTAAGTAGATTCCTGTCCCATCCGTCCCCACCCCAAGCCCTGCTCCTCACACTCAACTAGCCACTTTCACTTCTTCCAGCTTTTGGTATTTATTTTCATTCTCCAAATAATCCTCCAACAGCCTATACTGCCGTTTTGTGATTTTTTTTAAGTTTATTTATTTTAAGAGAAAGAGAGAGAGAGCGTGAGCAGGGGAGCGGCAGAGAGAGAAGAGAGAGAATCCCAAGCAGGCTCTGTGCTGTCAGTGAGGCATCCAACATGGGGCTCTATCCCACAAACCGTGAGATCATGACCTGAGTTGAAACCAAGAGTCAGACACTCAACTGACTGAGCCACCCAGGAGTCCCTGTTTTGTGATTTTTAAGTTCAGACATTACCTACTGACTTTGAGAAATGGAAGATTTCTCTAATACGACCTCCCTGCCCCATCTTCTGATATAATTGTATCAGTTTTGGGTTAAATCATTATATGGTGCTTACATATTATGACCAGAAGTACCATTAAAAATATTTGCCCACTTCCAGGACTGTTGTTTCTCCTGGTGAGGTCAGAGCCTGCTGGGGGAAGGCAGAACACTTGGGGAAGGGGCTGATGTGGGGGAGGTGATGCAGGCCAGCCATTGGCTGGAAGCCTGGTGTCTCTGGATGGTTCCCATATAGGGCTGGCTCCCTGGGCCCAGGGAGGTATAGCAAGCAAGGCTGAGGTCAACCTTTGGGGGAGCCAAAGGCAATGCCCAGGAGGGGCTGGAGGCTGCTGGTTGGCACAAGTACTAACTGATCCAAAGAGATGCTGGCCTTTCCAGCAGGTTTCTGGAGCCCCTGGCTATGCCATATATTGTCTCTTTAGTTGCTCGATCCTGGGAAGGTTCAGGAAGTTCTAAGCTGGGGAGCTAGGGCAATTGGAACTGTAGCAATGGGGTACTCAGGGAGCTTGGGGGTAGTTACTATTTATTAACCAGTATAGAAAAATGACAACAACCCATAAAGTCTAATATAACTAATACAGCCCTGTTGGTCCTGATTATGACTATGTAAATATCATTCACAGCCAGGTAATGTAGGGCTTGGTGATTATATTTCCATTTTTGTTAACATTTTAGTTTTTCCTAGAGTTTCCTCATTGTTTTCTTTTGCTTAGTTTCAATGTACTTATCACTAAATCATCTCCCAAACTCTTTGATAGAATAATATGATCACCAAAGCCATCAAATAATCTCTTAATTCCAGCTTTATCTCAGGCACTGTGCTAAGCACTGGGGACTCAACCGTGAACAAGATAAGACATGGTCCCTGCTTCCATTGAGTTTATAGTCTAGCAAGGGATCAGATATAAGTAATTATAGCTGCTTTAAGTGTCACAATGGGAGAAGAATGGATTCTAACTCTCATCCAGTTAGAGACAGGAAAGATCAGACCTGAAAACTTGATAGAAACTATTCACTCAGGCAGCATACATTTACTGAAGTTTTCTTACATGCCAGGACATGTTCTAAATTCTGAGAACACAGCACCAAACAATACAGACAAGGCCTCTCCCTTCCTTGAGCTTACATTCTAGTGAGGCAAGACAGATACTAAACACAGAAGATACTTTTCAACAGAAACAAGACCTATAAAACAAACAGGGTGGCTTGATGGGGAATGACTAGGGCAGGAGGTCAGGGAGATTAAGATATTTTAGGCAGATTGACAAGGTCACCAAACATCTCTCTGAGAAGGTGACATCTGATCTGATATCTATAGTCAACTATGTGAAAAGCAAGGAAAGACATGTTCCAGGCAGAGGGAACAGTATCTGCAAGATTGGAGGGGGGGAAAGAGCATAAAGTTTCAGAGCAGAATTGAAAGGAGTTCCATATTGGGGGCGTCTGGGTGGCTCAGTTCGTTAAGCATCCAACTTTGGCTCAGGTCATGATCTCACAATTCATGGGTTCAAGCCCCACATGGGGCTCTGTACTGACAGCTCAGAGCCTGGAGCCTGCTTTGGATTCTGTGTCTCTGTCTCTCTCCCTTTCCCCCACTCACGCTCTGTCCCTTTCTGTCTCTCAAAAATAAATAAATATTAAAAAAAAAGAAAAAGAAAGTAGTTCCGTATGGCTGGAACATACAGGGCAAGGGACAGTTGCTAGAAATAAGAGAATGGATGTAAGCTACAGAATGGGAGCCCTACCACCCTTAATAATATTATTGTTGATAAAAATCCCCACTCTTCAGTGATTTGTCTATCTTAAGATACATTCCCACATTCTTTGCTCTTTGTAGTATTATAGGACATAAGGAAACTTGAAAATTACATTTTTAAAGACTCTTTTGCCAGATGGAAAGTGTGGCAGGAGACTGAAGGATGTGTGGTGGGAAGAAGCTGTTGCTTTGTCTTGCTTTTTGGTGGTGTGTCCAACAGCAGCACCAAGCACAGGCTCTTGGGTTCCTTCTCAGAAGTAGCACCCCTAACAGATCAGTACCTACTGTGGGCTGGCCTTTACCCAGGGTAGCAGCACCTTTGTAACCTCCTTTTTTGTCTTCTAACTCTTCTAAGCCTTTTTTTTCTTGGGCTACTCCCATCTGCCCAACATCTCTGTAAACAATTGTCTGATTTAAATCCCTTTCTTCTTGAAATGATCCAGAGTAGGGGGCACCTGGGTCACTCAGTCAGTTGAGCGTCCGACTCTTGATCTCCGCTCAGGTCATGATCTCATGGTTCCTGAGATTGAGCCCTGCATTGGGCTCTGTGCTGAGTGTGGAGCCTGCTTGGTATTCTCTCTCTCTGCCCCCTCTCCTCCCCCTCTCCTCTTTCAGAATAAATAAATAAACTTAAAAAAAAAAAAAGAGAAAGATCTAGAGTAGTGCTGTCCTATAGAATGTTCTGTGATGACAGAAATGTCCTAACATGCTGGCCAAAACAGTGCCTTCTAACCATATGTGGCTACTGAGCTCTCGAAATGTGGCTAGTGTGACTAAGGAACTGACTTTTTAATTATGTTTAATTTTAATAATTTAAATGTAAATAACCATGTGTGGTTAACGGCTACTGTACCAAACAGTACATATCTAAAATCATCTGTTTTTCATATCATGGGACACTGACTGATACAGTAGTTGATATGGAAAGTAACTGTGGGAAACTGATCCTCAAAGAGAGAACCCTAGGACCGTTATATGACCTGATTGCCTGGAATTCAGCAGTGACCTCAATGCCAGTAGAAAATAGGATACTGTGTCAGGGAAGAGCCCCAACCTCATGGAAGATGGCAAAGAGTAACAGGACTCCAGGTTGCCTTGCCACACTCTATAGGTGCTGAAAGTAGACAACAAGATTCAGCAGACTGGAGAAAGACAGTTTATTTCACAGCACCACCAACAGCAGGGGCAACACCATGGTACGGCTGGTCTCCTAGCCCTCAAGTCCCATGGGGGCAATGCAACAGGCCCAGATGGCAGCTATGTAATGTGGTTACAACCCATGTAATGTGGTGGCACCATAGCTGAGGAATCCTGAGCCAAGGGCTCAGAACCTTTTATAACAAGCAGTCAACAGGCCAGTCTCCTTCTCCTGGGGAGTGAATAGTTATACACTAGTCATGCTGTGATCACCTTGACCTACTTGATTGTCTTTGAGACTAGTTATAGAAATGACTCCGGGTCAGGGCATGGTTAAGACTTATAGTTTGGCACACTCAACAAGGGCACTTGGAGTCTCTGGTGGACTGCCTCTCCCAATAACTAGTAATCCATGGAATGCAACAGCAAAAGGCAAAAGAGTTACTTAGAAAGTATCACCTGTGGATGCCTGGGATGGTATGTTTATCAAAAAGCAAGTCTTTGGGGGATCAAGTTGCTGCTGAAATGGACTGTTATGGTAGGAAGTTTGACTACAAAGATTCTGAGAGGGATTGGCTGCTTCTGACTGCACTGGAGGACTTATTGGAAGAAAATGACAAGTTCAGAATTCGAAACTCTCAAGTTCTATGCACAGTCCAAGAATCTGAGAGTTTCTACTATAGCTCTAAAATATTTTTTAAACCTATTATAGCTTCAGGACTAATATAATTGAACATCACACCCAAGCTTTGATACTGTTGCGGCAGAATTATAATGTTAGTAGGATTCACAAGTTCCTAAATTTCTTAGATGAAAGTTAAGGCATGAATGGGGAAAAATGGGACCCTGGAACTTGGAATAGAGACACTTGGTTTGACACAGACAAACAGGAGAATCTGAATGCCTAAATCTTTGAGATGCAGACAAATAAAAGAAGCCTATGGGTCTTTTTTCTATCTACCTAATTTCCTGGGGAAACATGGAAGTATCATCAAGGTTTTTTTTTTTAAAAAAAACCTCACATACAGAAGTGTGTGTGTGTGTGTGTGTGTGTGTGTGTGTGTGTGTGTGTGTTGACAGAGAAAGAGAGGGAGAGCAGAGAGCAAGCACATATGTGTGTAAAGGCACCTGTACCCAACTAAGCCCATTCGGCACCTCCATGTTTGAAGACAGAATATAAAAATTCAAAGCTCTTTCCAAGTCAAATGAATCTAGGGTCCCTATGTCCTCCAAATCACTTTGACTCCATGTCCAGCCCTGCCTGTTAGTATACTAAAGGCAGAGAAGGTCCATGTAGAAACACAAAATTCTCAATCATAAATCTGACAGCCTTAGATGCATTCATAGTCTCTTGCCAAGTCCAATTCCAATCTTCGTCTTGGGGGCCTACATTTCCCTCTACCATTTGTCCCACACTTTTATTGTTTGTTTATTGAAATGCTCCACTTGCTGGAAGTCTCCCAAAGAAGTAAGTCATCATGCGGTTTTGTTGTGATTGGGATTTGGGGGGTACAGAGGGAGGGATGGTGAATGATTCTGTGGTGCTGTTTGGAACTCCACACAACACCCATGGCAACTTCACTGGAAACGGCAGAACTTCCCTCCATCGATAAGACTTCAGTGTAGTGATAATGCTTTAACACTCTATATATCTGAAGCTAGAGCAGTGAATACATTGGGGGACCCTGCTCTCTACTCACGGTCTTATAATCTAGTGGTAAAGATAAAGTAAAAGACAGTTATAATCCAGCAACAACAGAAATGCAATGGAAGAAATAAGTGCTTTGGAAGTGCAGTGGAAGAAATAATGGGCTTCAGGATCAATTGAGCTATGGGTAAGCGGTAGAGAAAGAGGAGATACTTTCCTGAACCCATCCTGAAGGGTGAGGAGGGGTTTCCAGGCAAGGATGGGAGTGGGCCTGGCATTGATCCTGGCAGAGGAAGTAGCATGTTTAAAGGCTTGGCGGGAGGAGGTGGGGGAGAGACAGTGTGGTCTGTACAGACACAATGGGTCATTCCAAGTGACCAGTGAACAGAACTCGAAGGGAAGGTGACTAAAGATGAGGCTGCGGAGGAGAGCAGGGCCACCTGTTCTGAAAGAGTTTCAAGTGCATGAATGGCATGGTCAACTTTCTTGATGAGAAATGTCATTCTGGAGGGTGACCTGGGGACAGAGAGATCAGTTAGGAGGCTTCTGCATCATTCCAAGAGATGTTGCGGGTCTAAAACAGGGTGGCAATAGTAGAGAGAGAGGAGTATGTCACAATTTCAGGGTTATTTAAAAGGTAGAACGGACAGACCTTATTAGCCCATTAGACATGAGGAGGGAGAGAGATGGAAAGGTCAAGGGTGAGCTCAGCTTTATGGCATGGCTAGCTGGATGTGCTCCTAAGTATGGACCAATGAGAGGTTCAAGCATGTGCTCTAGGAACTCAGAGGCTAGAGAGACCATGGTGGGAAAGGATGTGGGAGGTGTGGTCAGTGAGGGTCTCTGATTTCAGAGATGTTAAATGAGCAGATTGAGAAAGAAAGAGGGGTCAGTGGAAGAGTACGGAGTTTTGGAACCAGAGATACATGGGTTCAAATCCCTGCTCTGTCACTAACTTGTTGTGTAATTTGGACCAAGTTCTTATCCTCTGAACCTCAGTATCATCATGTGTAAAGATTAGGATAAGGCTAATTTCTATTTCTTTGGGAAAAACTTAATTTGTAAAAGTGTTAGCATTGGATCTATGTTAATTACCACTGTCTTGTTCAAGTGCCTATGTACATGAATTCACCCTCTATAATCAACCAGCAAATAGTTGCTAGGTAACTACAAGAACACAGCCACCATTTACTGAGGGTCGCTCAATTTGATAAGCATTGTGCATAGTCATCATCTAATTGAATCCTTAATATAACTCTATGAAGTAGATATTATATTATCATCCCTACTTTACAGGTGAGGAAAATGATATTCAAAGAGAGATAAAGAGCTTTGCTTAAGGTCACACTACAAGTGGCAGAGCTCGATGGGAACCTGGATCTTACAAAGCTATAGTCCCAGGTGCTGTGGAGAAGGAAAAGAGGCTATAGATGGTTCATACCCATCAGTCTCCCATCCTAAGCTGAGGACTCAAAGGCCAAGAAGTGACATCTTCTTTTGGATGAGTTGTTGGTCTTAGGCCATCAAATCCCTGCAGCAGGGGAGGTGAGATTGCGTCTAATGCCCTCTAGGGGCAAGAGCACCAGGAGAGTGGGCCCTCTAGCAGGAATCCTTGTCTTACTGGGTCTCCTGAAACCAAGGAACTATTGGGTGGTGGCAACTGTGTCCTGATGGATTATTAGGGTCTGGCAAATTGATACTCACAACCACAACTATAGAGCATTAAGTATGAACTGCTTCTAGTGCTCATGCTTTTGGCCTTTTCAGGCTGAGGTTAATCTTAGGAAACTTCGGTCTTTGTTGAAGACCTCAACCTGCTGCCCAGTATTTTGGCAATAATCATTACAACTATAATAAATAGTCATCATTTACTAAGCACCTAAGACTTTACCTATGTCATTTCATTTCATTGTATAATCATCCAACAAATTAGATAATCCTATTCCAATTTTACAGATGAGGAAATTGGGGCTCTAAGAGATATGTGATTTGAGTAAGTTCACATAGCTAGTAAGAGTTAATAACAACAATGGCTAACATATATTTAATGCTTACTATGTGCTAGATTCCATGTTGCAGCAGACTCTGTTGGTTACACACTCAACAACCATCCCATCTTTCTGCTCACAGAATCCTAATTTTGTTCAGATACCCATCCCTCAAGAAAAAGGACTCTATCTCCAGTGTGACTGCCCAAGACGATCATTGCAGTCTATTCTATTTTGTCTGTGATTGGATTAAATCACTTGTGACCCAGCTCCTGCAGGTTTATGGAGTTGGGCTTGCGAATCAGCTCCAGCCAAAGATGTGGGAGGGTCATCAGTGAGCATATGTAAAGTGAGGGGAGAGACAGTGTGTTCTGTGAGAACACCAGGGAAATATTTTCTCATTGTTAAAAAAACACAAGAGAAAGTGTCTGGATGTGATGCCTGGAACTGTGGCAGCTATCTTAGGATCACGAGGAAAGCCAGCCTAGGAGAGCCTACAAGCTAAGGTTAGAAGAGCATAAAGACAGAATGAATTTAGGCACTTAATGAATTAACCAATCTTGAAACTTCCCTACTTCTGGACTTCTTGTTATATGAGATAATACATTTTCCTTATTATTTCAGATAATACATTTCCTTATTATTAACAAATCAGTTCTTATTTGTTACTTACAGCTGAAGACATTCTAGCTGATACACATGCATTTTATTATTTAATTGTTTAAAAAAAATCAACGAGGATGGTGTTACTGTCCCTATTTTACATACTAGAAAGTGAACTCATCGAGAAGTTGGGTAATTTGTCTAAAGTCACAGAGACAGGAAATGGCAGAAAAGTATTTGAACCTAGTTCTGCGTAACTCCAAAGCCAAAGTTCTTAACCACATCATACTAAGCAAGACAATGAAAATGGAACCTAGTATGGCTGGCTCCAAAGATCATATCTTTCCTCCACAATTTTTTTTTTTTTGAGTGAGAGAGAGAGAAAACATGAGAGCAAGTGAGTGAGTGCAAGTGGGGGAGGGGCAGAAGGAGAGAGGGAGAGAATCCTAAGCAGGCTGCACACTCAGTACAGAGCCTGACACAGGGCTCGATATGAGATCATGCCCCTGAGATCACGACTTGAGCCAAAATCAAGAGTTGGACACTTAACCAACTGAGCCACTCAGGTGCCCCTCCACATTTCTGGAATGAAATTCTCAGAAACTGGACTCCATGACGTATGGCATTTAAAAAATGATGGCCTCCATTAGGATGAGGAGGGGCAGCCACAGGATGCACAGAAGGATTGTTGCCAAGTGAGAGGGGCCCAGGCACATGGGTTGGTTTGACCTGGGTCCCTATTACTAGAGACTGGGGCTTCTCTAGGGCTTGAGAAGATCTGTTGAAATGGACAGTCTGGCTCCCAGTGAGACACAAAGCTGGTGCTTTTATACATGAAATCCCTCTCTTGGCCCAGGTGTTTATTTCCAGAGGGATGGACCTAATCACTGTCCAACTGCCCCAGTGGAAAATTACTTGGTACTAGCCCCTGGCAGGGATGTCAAGAAGAAATTCCTATCATCAAATTCAGGACTGAGAAAAATGACAGCTAAGATCCATTCCTTTGCTGAAGAGGCTAGGATTCCATGAGAGGTACCAGGAGGCTCTTTTCTGAATCTACAAATTCAATTCAATCTACGCAATCAATTCAAATAAGTATTTCTGAGTATATTACATGTACCAGGCCCTGTCTAGGACATGGTGATATAGAGGAACATATATAACCCCTGCCATCTAATCTCAGGGGTTTTTTTTTAATTTTTTTTTAACGTTTATTTATTTTTGAGACAGAGACAGAGCATGAACAGGGGAGGGGCAGAGAGAGAGGGAGACACAGAATCTGAAACAGGCTGCAGGCTCTGAGTGGTCAGCACAGAGCCCGATGCGAGGCTTGAACTCACGGGCTGTGAGATCATGACCTGAGCCGAAGTCGGACGCTTAACCGACCAAGCCACCCAGGCACCCCTCTAATCTCAGTTTAAGCAAGAAGGCTGAGGCATGGGACCATGTAATTAAAATAAGGAGACTATGCCCAGAGTTTAACAAGAAAAACAATGTGTGATAGGAACCTCAAGCAAGAAGAGGTGATATGTGACTGGAGCCATTAGGAACATTGAAGGTGGCCTTGAGATGAGATCTGTAGAATGGGTAGGCTTTGGGCAGGTGGAAATGATCAGGGAGGAAGGAAGAGAAGAACAAAGGCAAGAAAACTCTGTGTCTGCAGAGAAAGGCAAGTATCATTCTGGCTGGAGTATTTGGTGTTTATAGTGGGAGACAGGCCTAGAAAAAGCATTTAGGGGCTTCCTGGGAAAGGTCCAAAATGCCAGAGCAGGTGACTTGGTTTGAATTTGGTGGGAAATGAGGAGCCAATGGAAGCTTTTCATCAGAAATATAACATACTTAGCATTATGCTTTAATGTACGTGAATTCAGCAGGTAGGTACATGCAGAATCGATGTGGGAAAAGATGGGGAATGGGGATCCAATGTGAAGACTTCGGGGATCCCTTCTCCCCGATCACCTAGTGAAGGCACTGCTTTCTGACTAGCAGAGCCCAAATGTCTAGCATACTGCAAAAAAGGCAGCTTCAATGGCTTGCAAAGAAACTTACACCTCACTCTGAGGGCTCCTGCCTGGCTCGAGACTCCCGCATGTCATAGTGTACATAGCCAAGGCGCTGACAGAGCCAGAGGACAGGGATCAGTTACACGGAGGGGGGGTGGGGGGGTGGGAGGAGGTAAGACTGCCAGAGTCGAGCTGCAGAGAATCATCAGTGAAAACAAGAGACCCCAAAGGAGCCCAAGGCAGCCTCTTCTCACTCAGCCAGCTGCAAGGAGCTCAGACCTCGAAGCAGGATTTCTAGGCTCTGGGAAGGCTGGAGGCCTTAGCTACGGTGCAGTGCTATCTATCCTATGATGTGAGAACCAAGGGGGTTTCTAAAGTAACTCTCTTACTGAGAAGCTGGGCCAGTTCTGCACCATTACTGGGAGCACCTTGGTCTTTTGGCTCTGGATCTGGAAGGGAGGGTTGCACTGCATTTTCTCCATGTTGTGACTGGCTGTGGAGAACTCCTGCCATTAGCTGCTCTGGGGACACGGACAAGCCCTTTTCTGAGTCCTCTCAATTTCTTTCTACTTGATTCATCACCTATTTGAGGCTCTGAGAGTCAGCGTTGGCGTCCCTTCGACAAACCAGACATGTGCATGTCTCCTACACCTTCTTTAAGACTAACGCCCCTGGCACATTCCTTCTTGATGGTCTGTGAACACTGCAAGGCTTTATGAAAAGTAAGGCGGCCCCATGAAGTCATCACTCTTTATGGAGCAAACCTTGCAGGTAACATAAATGAGTGAAGGGGACTAAGTTTAAGTGAAAGGTGCAGTCCTACAACAGATACATTTGTTTCTTCACGTCCACAAGAAACATGCTATTCCCAATTTTTGGAATGCCTGCCTCTTGTGTCTAAACGCCACTTCCCCACTTTTCACAGGGACCCAGGTACCAAGAAATATTTCTCTCCTTAAAGAAAAACAAGAGTGTAAGTATGATGACAAAATAGTGTGGCGGAGACAAGTAAGTTACAAAGCACATATGGTGGGGCCCCTGGTTGGCTCAGTTGGTGGCACGTGCAACTTTTGGTCTCGGAGTTGTGAGTTTAAGCCCCACATTGGACCTAGAGCTTACTTTATAAATAAATAAATAATCGATCCACTCTTTAAACAACAGCAAAAAGCACATATGGCATCTAACAAGGATGAAGAACTCTCAGCTCATAAGAGAGGGAGAGCTCAGTATGGCCAGATCTTCTGAGTTTTCAACAGAAATGGGAGATCCAGAATTTCACGTGAAAGCTCCTAACTTTACAATGTTGGCTCATTTCCCTCCACTTCCCAACTGTGCTTGCATACTTTTCCACCACCAACCCACCTGCAGCCTCCCGGACCCTGTCTCCCCTGTCTTCACACCTCTGCTTGGCTCTGTCTGCAAAACATGTCCTCCCTTTCTCTGCCTGGCAATCTCCTTTATTATTATTATTATTATTATTATTATTATTATTATTTTAATGTTTATTTATTTTTGAGAGCAAAGAGAGAGGGCGAGCATGAACGGGAGAGGGGCAGAGAGAGAGAAGGAGACACAGAATCCAAAGCAGGCTCCAGGCTCTGAGCTGTCAGCACAGAGCCCGACGTGGGGCTTCAACTCTCGAACCATGAGACCACGACCTAAGGGGAAGTCGGATGAACTGACTGAGCCACCCAGGTGCCCCCTGCCTGGGAATCTCTTAAACAATTTCTCAAACTCAGATCAATGTAGATTTCCTTGCCTTTGTAAGATTAGGTGCTCTTCCTCTCTACGCTCTCACAGTACCCTGAACATACTTCAACAGACCTCTTACCACACTGTCCTGGAACTGCTGGTTTCCTTGTCTTTTGTTCACCAGGCTGAGAACTCCCTGAGGGCAGGGACTTTCGTGGTCTCTGACCTAAGACCCTCAGGGAGGAGGGTGGGAAATATGCCAAGAAAGGGAAAATAGTTTAATCAAAGGGAAAATAAAAATTCAAGCAAGATAGAGAGCCAGGGGCTCGAACATTTAAAGTAATAGGTCCAAGAGGTGATAGCAGATGATAAAGAGAAGACAAGCCCAAGACCCAGGAAGAAGGATGATTACAATAGGTTGGAAAGTGGAATGGTTTAAGATAGAAGCTATAGATGAGGTAAGGGTGTCTGGAGACTTTTTATAGAGGGTACTGAGCGTACCTCTATACAGAGGTGGGTCTCACTCCTGTAATGTCTTAGTATTGGGCTCCACCGTTAGCTTGATAGTCTGGGGAGTTTCTCTTCTCCATCTCAAGGATTCATCAGACTCAGCCAGCATCTATTGAGCATCTTATTCTGTGTCAGGCACTGTTAGATACCATAACTATAAAACAGAATCAGATATGATCCCTGTGCTCAAGCTTGTAGTCTGGTGGAAGAAATGGATACATAAATAGATAATGACGAGAAAAGGCGTTAAAGGATACCACCGAGAGAAGCACAGGGGCTACAGTAGCACAGAGGAAGGACTCCTAATCCATTAAGGTCCGGAAATGGTGATTTACCTGAGGTCATACAGCTAGTTTGGAGCAGACCCAGGATTAGAACCTAGGCCTGTCAGACTTAAAAGCCCACTCGTTCTCCATTGTAGGAAATTGGGAGGAGACAGAAATGACATCATGGCGATGGAGGAAATTTATGTGTGTCAGTTTGGTTAAGTTGCCAATTGCATGGTTGTAGGTTACAGTTGGTTTAAAAAGAAAGTTGCTTGAGATTTGGAAAGCAGAAGTGAATCAGCAGCCATTGATCACTGAAGTCATGGACAGATGTGGAGGCGCCAGCGGATTCCAGCTTGTCTTCACTCTCCTCCACTCCACACCCAGCTCTTCCTAACTGCTAACTCTGCTGGCCAGTCAAAGCTTTAAGCCCACCACCAGCCATCTGGCTGTGGACTCACAGCCTTCTCCTGTAGGCTTCTCCCATCGGCTCCTCCCTCACAGCTCCGAATCAGCTGGTACGCTTGGCTTTTGGGATCGACTGGTTGGTGACTCCATTGAACGTCCCCCCTTTTCAGAGCTGCACTGCTCCAATCCCTCCCACGATTGTATAAATTCTAATTTCTATAATAAATCTCCTATCCCACAACCCCTAGCACCTCTGCTTCTTTAGTTGAATGCTGACTGATAGAGCGCGCTTTTCCCAAAGGTGAAAATAATTGAGTGGAGCGAAGAGACTGAGTTTAGAAATCTAGCTTCACTAGTATCTCCGTAACTCCAGTGCCCCCTTGCACTTAGTAGTTCAGTAAATATTCACTGAATTGAATTTTTAGGTTGCTTCCAGTTCTTTATTAGTACGTATATCACTGCAAAGATCAGTTTCTGGGGAAGAAGATTTTTTTTTAATTTTGTTTTTTTCTTCTTTTTAACTCTTTCCCTAAGATCGGTGTAAGATATGGAGTCATTTATGGCTCAGGTTCTTAAGTTCCTTCCCAGGACAATATCTGTTGTGTTGGCTACATGTGTTCTTCATCTCCTGGGGTACAATAGATTTTCCTCTGGCTTCGATTTCCCTCTCTCTCCTTCACCTTCTGTCCCTTGCAAAAACAGAGAAAAACCTCACTCTTGTGCATTTTCTCCAAAGAAAGTATTTCACACCCTAATCAAATCAGTGAAAAAAGATATATTGGGTTACCCTTATGGGAATACTCTTCTGGCTTGGCTGCGTTGGGAGTGGGGGAAACAAAGACATCTGGAAATGGAGGCTCTGCTCACTTGGGCTGGACAGACAGCAATCAACTTTGAACCACTTAATTGCAGGGGAATTTCCTCCTTGCTACTTAGACCATTCAGCACTTGTTGGGAGAAGACATGTTACATGCTCACTTTGCCTCCTGGAAAGCTGGGTTAAATGTTGTTTCAATTAGACAACCACGTATGGAATGTCCGTCCTAAACTAGTCCCTATGCTAGTTTCTGGAGATACTGCTCTTGAGGTGTTTTCAGCCAGAGTGGGAAAGAAACACAATGAGTTATAGCACAAGTCAGCCCATAATAAGTGCTAGAAAAGAGGCATTAAGCAAAGCACTATGAGACAGAGGAGGTAGCAATTATATCTGAGGATAGAATTGGTGGTGGGGCGAGAGGAAGAAGTGTAAAAGAATGTATAGGCAGAGGGAGGCAACGTCTTTTAAGCACAGAGCTGGGTTTCACAGAGGAAGGTGGATGAATGGAAAGAGCTAACACTCAGTCACCGTCTATCCAGTGCTGGTCACTGAGCTAGGCCCTGTACTTATGTTATCACATTAACCTTTCCCCAAACCCATCTAGAGGAAACAGGTAACTTGCTCAAGAACTTGAAAGAGGTAGACTTGGGATTCAAACCCAGATCTTTTTAACATCCAGGAACATTCCATGCTCCCATCTGTGTGTGGAAAATTATTTTTAAAAGACATTTAAGATGGACTATAACGAATGACAGTTTTAATAAGCTTCAAAAAGCTGGGGTGTGGAAGAAGAGATGGCATAAAAGCATTCCGGACAGAGGAAGAATGGGAGGAGAACAGCCCCAGGGCAGGACATGAAGGTGCAAGGTTTGTCTGGGGAAGATTAGGCAATCTGGAGTGACTGTGGGAAGACACTGCCACATGGCCACACCGCTGTCTTCTCAGGTTCAACATGTCATTCAGTAATTTAGTCAACAGTGCTGGGAATTCGGAAATCAACCTCTGTCCTTGCTCTCAAGAAGTCTCCAATCAGTCTGGTGAGATTAAGTGCTTTCACCACAGACTGCCTTCTACACTTCAGTTCAGGATGTGTGTGTGTGTATGTGTGTGTGTGTGTGTGTGTGTGTATGTGTGTGTGTGTGTGTGTGTGTGTGTGTACGGGCACATACTCACACAAGCATCATTTGGACCATTTCCTTCCCACAATCGTTTCTCAACAAATACATTGCCCAGGCTCTCAGTAAGCATGCGTTCGTTTATTACCTCTGCCCTTAGCAAGGCTTGGATTTGAACCGCTGGCTTTGACGTGATAAATTTAAAGCTCATAGCATCGCAGCAAGTACCCTTTCAACCCAAGAGAGACCTGGTCTTCTCTAGTTCTCTTAGAAAATAATGATTAATCCTAGGGTTACAAGGAAAAAATCTTCATTGGAACTGACAAGAAAGCATACACCTTCTACCATTTCTCTGCAGACTTCACAAGTGCTCAACACTTCTTGGAAGAGAATGTGGCTCCCAAGCCTTTCGTTCAGCTGGCTGGAGCAGAGTTTTAAAAAATGCATCTCATCTCTGGCGAATCACAGCAAAACGTCATAAACAGCTGGAAACTCTCTGAGGTGAAGACAAGTTGAATATTATGTTTGGATTTATAGCCCCCTCCCCCATGATAGTTGATTTCCATTTCCGACAGGGTTATTATTTCCATCTTTATGAAATATCTTGGATCTCACCTTGGATAATTACTGATTATCATCAGCTCCTCACCTGAGGTGCCTTAGCATTTGGGTGAACCTGAAAAGACTTTTTTTCCCCAAAAATGAACTAGGGAAAACTCAGTGTGTGAGATTGTGTCTTTATTTCTATTTTCATTTGCAATTCCCTTTGGTTTTCTAATGATCAAGTCATCAATCAGTGTCAAATCATACAGAGCACAGACAGTATTTTTGCCACTTGGGTTCCAACGTGGATTAAATGGCAACTTGTGTCATTAGGTCTGGTGCTCTCTCATGAGGTACTGTGGCAACCACAGACCCCAAAACTTTGAGGGTATATGTAAGATCTCAGCAGACATCTAAGGTTTTTAGCCAAAGGTATACATTATAATCTTCTGAAATTTGATAGAGCTAAGTTAGTCCAACAAGCACTTCTGGTTGAGCACCACTAAGAGTCTAACATCCCTCATTTCACTCCTTGAGGCCATTCTATGTGCCCCTTTATACTTCCAAGCTTTGCTTATTGCCTCTGCTGTGATACCCTTGATACTCCTGCCCCACTTCTCTGCCTGGTAATGCCTGTTCACTCCAGAGGCCAGTCCAAATGCTAACTCTGCTATGAACCCTTCTGTGATGACAACATTTTTCTCCTTGATCCATAGCATCTTCTTAAACACCTTTATGAATATCGTGTGTTATCACGTTCCCCTATGGTATATAGAGCTATCTGCATGTGTCTAACCTCCCCACTCAACTGTGAGCTCCAGGAGGATGATGGTGGAACCTTATGCATCTTCTTATCCCAAAGCCCGGCATGGGGCCCAACACTCATTCAAAGAATAAATGAGGAGGCTGACACCCAAAAGAAGTAGACCGTACACTGGTCCATTTAATTTAGCCAGATCTGGGCGTCCTCGGTATTTATTGACTAAGTTGCTTACAAAAAAAAGATACGCAAGCATGTGCAAGGCAAGGAACTAAAGGGCCATAATGTTAGTTTTTAATATCCTTTTAAAAATATCACTTTCCCAGCAAGTGACAATAGCTGCTTTAATTTGAATTAGTAATGAAAGGCTGCATATCAACTTGAACTTGAGGATGTGTTTTCAGGAAAGCGGGCAAAAGTCCAAATCTTTTTATTTTTCAATTTTTAGACACAGAGATAGAGACAGAGGGAGAGAACAGGGGAGAGGGGAGGGGGGGAAGGGAGGGGGAGAGAGAGAGAGAGAGAATTTTAAGAATGTTCCATGCTCAGCGCAGAGCCCAATGCAGGGCTTGATCCCACAACCCTGGGATTGTGACCTGAGCCAAAACAGTCAGACGCTCAACCAACTGAGCCACCCAGGTACCCCCAAAATCCAAATCTTAATTGATTGGTTCAATCAGTATAGGAAATGTTAGCCTGAAAATCGTGAGACCTGCCCTTGGTTCCTGTGTGACTTTGTGTAAGTTACTTTGACTCTCTGGGTCTCAGATATCTCTGCTGTAAAATGGGAGATTAAACTGAATACCTCTGAGATTTCTTCTAACTCTAATGTTTTATGACCTTTACCAGAATCATTAGTCAACTGATGTAAAAGTTTATTTAGTTCTACTCCATAGTACTTATGAGAAGGGACTATTCTTAAGATTCTAAGTTTTACAAAGTGCGTTAATAAATCATAACAATAATATAAATACCAAAAAGGAAACTTGAAAAATAAAGGAAAAAAAATCATCCATAGTTCTACCACTCTAGGGGTAGAACTTACTCTAGTAAGTTACTGTTTTGGCATGTTTTCTTCCAATTTTTTTTCATATTTATATATGTCCTTTTACATAAAGGTATGTATATACACATATGTATGTGATTTTTCCACTTATCATAAACATATTCCTTAATGTTAACTACTCGGAATTTTCATTTTTTTAAAAAGTTTTATTTATTAAGTGATCTCTACACCCAACATGGGGCTCGAACTCACAACCCTGAGATTTAGAGTCACATGCTTTACCAACTGATCCAGTCAGGTGCCCCTGTAATTTTCATTTTAAATTACATTTAGTCTGTGTAGATATGTGGGGTATGTAAATACTTTTCTATTGTAAGATGATTAGGTTGTCAATTTTTTGATAGCATTGAAATTAAAATTTCTGTAAATATAACTTTTCTCATATTTTAGATTATTCCCACAAATGGGAATCCTGTATCAAAGAGTATGAACATTTTTATGACTCACACAGTGCCCTGGCTTATTTTAGTAAGCATCTGATTTTGCTGTGTAACATTCTTTCACTGACCTCTGACAACAGTACCCTAATTTTCCTAAGGGAAGCCAAGCTCACCCCCACCCTCACTCCATGTACTTTGGAATAATTGACTTTACCACTCAGCTTCCTCCTTTCCAGAGAGTGACATGTGGATAAGGCAAATCAGGGCATTACATTCTCCTGGCCACAGTTTAGGGATGGGCACATGCCCCAGATGGAGACAACAGCAACAGGGTGAGACTTTTAATAAGATCGTCGGAAGAGATAGCATGTGCCTCTTTTCTGCTGGGGCTATAAGCAGGAAGGATGATATAAGCCTGGAACTGCTGAGAGCCAACACACAGAACATGAGAACGAAGGCAACACAGTAGAAAACAGCTGAGGGATGGAGAGATATTCTAGATTCAGTAATGCCTGTAGCCAGAACTACTCTAGGACTTAAAGTGAACCCCAAATTTTCATTATTCCTTAAACCATTTCATTCATCCATCTATCCATCCATCCATGCCCACACACCCACACATTCCTAACTGGTACAAATAGGATTTTTAAAAATCCTTTTTGCTGGCATTTTTTAAGTAATAAATTTTATTTTTTAGAGCACTTTTAGGTTCAAACTGTATAAAAAGTTCCCACATACCTCCAGTCCTACCCAGCCCCATGCCTCTCATATATGATCTATCAACATCCCACACCAGAGTAGTACATTTGTTACAAGTGATGAACCTACACTGATGTGTCATTATCACCTAATGTCTAAAGGTTACGTAAGTGTTCACCCCTGGTGGTGTACATTCTATGGGTTTTGACAAATGTATAATGATGTGTATCCACCATTACGGCACCTTTGTACTTTTTATTGAGGTATAAACTACATAAAGGATACAATCTTACACGTATAGCTTGATAACCTTTTACTTAGGCCTATCTATTCATGTAACCCCTACCCAGATCAAGATCTAGAACATTCATAGTTCCACGGTTCCTACCTGCTCCAAGTAGTTGCTCCTCTAAAGTTATTTACTATCCAGACTTCTAGCACTATAGATTACTTTTGCTGCTTTTGAACTTTATATAAATGGAATCTCACAGTTTGACTGCAGCCTCTTAGCCTCTTGGCAGCCTGATTCTGCTATCACAATGGGAAGAGACTGGGGGTTTGGGGAGGAAGGAATGAATATGTTTTGCCATGTGAGAGAGAGATGAATTGTGACTAGGAGTGACTACGGCAGATGATGTTTTTCAAAAATGACCACAGCAGTATTTCTGGTTCCATGTGTTCTTTCAGAACTCTACCACTCTTCTGTTAGGTTCCCCTTGAACCTGGGTGGGCTTGACTGTTCCAATCAAGAGTATTGCAGAAATAATGGCATGGCTTCCATAGTTTGATGACAAAAACTTCCAGTTTTCTTTTGTCTCTTTTCTCTCGTCACTTGCCTTGGAATCTGGCCACATGTTGTAAGGAAGCATAGGCCACATGGAGATGCCACACACTGATGTTTCTGCTGATAATCCCAGCAAAGATTCCAGGCAACATCAATTGCTGGTCATATGAATGAATGAGACCTCAGATGATTCCAGATTTTAGCCATCAAGCTGTCCCAGTGGACTCCAGAGGAGTAGAGATGAACTGTGTTCTTAAGCCCTACCAATTTGAAGATCTGTGAGCAAAAATAAATTGTATAAGCTATAGCAATGCTTTGTTATGCAACCACAAATAACCAGAACTCTGTAATATCTGTGTGTTCCTGGGAAGAGTCTTGTGATATTTGACATTGCACAAATTATTTTTCTCTCTAGGCCCTGGTTTCCTCAGCTATGAAATGGACAATTACTATACCATGGGAATGTTGTGAAGTTTAAATGAGATAATGCACACAGGTGCTTTTTATAATGAAATTTCAATAAATGCTACCTAATATTATTTCAACTTACTTCCGTCAAGTTGTCCTAGATTTGCTGCTTTGTATAAATTCCTAAAACCTGATTTTGTACACACACACACACACACACGCACACACACACACGGATAGGCACACTGCAACTTTACAGCTTCCACACTGCTCTCTCCCATCACTTATGTTGTAAGGATGCTCAAGCAGCCTTATAGGGAGGTCCACAGAGTAAGAAACAGACCTCTTCCCTCACTAACTTGCCAACCATGTGAACAAGCTACAGTAAAACCTTGGATTGTAAGTTGTTCTGCAAGTGTTCTGCAAGATGAGCAAACATTTCTAATAAATTTTAAGTTGATAAACAAGTGATGTCTTGCAATACGAGTAGTACATGACACTGAATGTCACATGCATCACGTGATCACAACTGAGGCAATGATTCTTCTCTCTCTCTCTCTCTGCAGGATTGTGGGTTATTGTCTCCCATGCTTGGATGCTCAGTCTCAGGTCATGGTGTTTGGCAGAAATCAGTGATTTTTCAGAACGTTGGAAGGTGCCCACAACTGGTACTGGTGTATTTTTTGTCACTTCAAAGCACCTATGGACAGTCCTTTGCCTTTCTGTACACGAGTAAGCTTAAGAATGCTTCGCTTCATTCTAGGTCAGGCTGCCTGCAGATATAGACCCTTTCCTCTGCTGCCTTATTGCCAATTACATTATATGACAAGAGTTTATTAATATTTTACTGTAATCAACATCCAGGTGAGTGTATACAATGGCCCCCAGGCAGAAAAAGATTCCATTGAGCCAAGACATAGCAGTGATTCTGCCAGTGATACTGAAAGTCGTCCTACACAATAATCCTCCTCTCTCGTCTCCCTGACACCAGCCACAAAGGTTTTCAAAGGTAAGTGCAGGTTTTTATTTTTCTTTATTATTTTGTTTTATATAACAGTATTGTAATCATTTTTATATGGATATTTTTCGGTTATAGAACGAATCATCCGAGTTTCCATTATTTCTTATGGGGGAAATTTGCTTAGATATACAAGTGCTTTGGATTAGAAGCACATTTCTGGAATGAATTATGCTCGCAAACCACGTTTTTACTGTACCTAGGAAGCTGATCCTTTAGCCCCAGTCTTCAGATGATAGCTGTCCTAGCTGACATCATGAATGCAACCTCTTAGAGATTCCAAGCCAGAATCAGCTAACTTGATTCCCACAGAAACTGCAACACCTGTATGAAATTAAAACAACAACAACCACAACCACCAAAACCTTATTTTGTTTTAAAGCCAAGGTTTGGGATAATTTCTTATGTACCAATAGTTAACTAATAGCTACATCAACATGGGGAGGATTATAGGGGAGAAACTGATCCAAGGTAGAGGGCTGTTTTAGGGTCTATGTGGAATGACAGAGACAGCTGAATGAACTTGAAGTGCCAATGAGACAGAGTTTGAATGATCACAGGGCCCTTCGTAGAAAGAGAAGAAAATAGAGCTAGAGGAGGGAACAAACCTGGAACTGATAGACTGTAAACTGTAGATTTCACTGAAGTTGAAGAACAGGTTTGGTGAGTGTAAAGGAGTAAAAAAAACTCTGGAATAAAAGAAGGTCTTGTTTAGAAGGTGGAATTACCTTAGTTACTGATTTCAGAGGTGGAATAGTTCTGGAGAACAAAGCACAGGATCAAAGAAATGGGTGGTTGAATGGCAGTGCTGGGGGAAGGTTTTTAAAATCTTTCTGGTGAGGACAAGGGCAGAAGGGACAACAGGGCAACACAAGCTGATGATAGCAGACTTAAAAAGCTTCTCCCTAAAAAAAAATCCCATCATCCCTAGAGAGATGGAATGACAGTTGAATGGAGTTTGCAGGGTTTGAAAGCCTCACTGCAAGGGTAGCCGGTCTGGAAGTTGGTAGTTACGAGGTGAGGAGAATACCATCCTTTCCTTCTGGTTCAAGATATTGAAGATGGGGATAGAAGGAAGAACTCCATTTGCAAGGGCTTCAAGAGAAACAGTTAACTTTAGGACAATATCAGATTTTTGGCAAGATAAACAAGTGATGGCAGTGCTCTAGGAAAATATTAGGTATGCAAGGAAATTTCTTTGCATTGGCATGGGTTTGCTTGTAAAAAAGCTGGAACTTTACTACTCTATTGGCAACTGGGAACCACTGCAAAGTCTTATACCGGCGACTGACATGGTGAGCTTTGAATTTTTATAAGCTCACCCTGACAGCAGTGGCAGTATGATAGACATACTAGGCAAGGAGTGTGGAGAGGTGCTTTTGGAAGAACAGGGCTGGGAAAAAGTCCACTCCACACAGGTGATGAGGCCTCACCATCATCCCACTAAAACAATGGGGCCAGCTATTTAGGAAGTAGAGACTACAGCGTTTAATGGACAATGAGGGACAGGAGTTGTCAGTTGACGAGGCAGTGTCCAGATCTTTCACCTCCTTTCTGAGCTGTTCAAAGCACTTCTGATCTTCTGATAGATTATTTTGATGATAATGGTGAAATCCACCTTCTCCAATATAGCACTACAAAATTTGAATGGTGGATGGATGGTAGGTCCCTTGAAGAAGTTTGTTTTGAGAAACCTGCTTGGTCAATAGTGGAATAAAGTTTGAGACAGATATTGTACTCCAATACATCTCCCCAGACTAGAGGTAGTTATGTCTAGTAGGACAATAAGTCTTGGTTTTTCTTTTGTGGAATTGGAGGATGGCTCTCATTTTATTTATCACACATTTCGTGGACTCAAAGTGCAAAGTGCCTTAACTTGAAATCATGGCTCTGCTACTAACTAGTGTGTTGTCTCGGGGAAACTACTTAATGGTCTCTGTGCCTCAGTTTCTTCATCCGTAAAATGGTAATAGTATTCTCAAAAGGGTTTTGTGGAGACTAAACAAGTTAATGTATAAAACAGTATCTGGAACAGAGAAAGCCCTGGATAAGTATTAGCTATTATTTTTATGTGCTAGGTACTAGAGTGCAAAGATCTCTCCTTGAAGAGCCCATTGTCTAGTCAGAAAGATTTTCAAACAAATGACCATAAATCAAATGTTCTGAATTTTGTAATACAATGTGTAGAAGCAGAGGCAGGAATGCCTGTCTTAGAAGGAAAAGTCAGAGGCAGGATAAGCTTCTTGAGGGTGAAGTATGACTCTGACCCTTAAGGAAGAGAATTTAATATTGAGAATATTCGGGAATATGGAGCAATCAGAGACAATACAGGGAAGGCAGATTCTGGTCACAAAATACAAATATAGTTAGGAAGAAAGGGAGGATGTGGGGGGATTGAGAGTTTGTTAGAAATATAGAATCCTAGGGGCGCCTGGGTGGCTCAGTCGGTTAAGCGTCCAACTTCGGCTCAGGTCATGATCTCACGGTTCGTGGGTTCGAGCCCCGCGTCGGGCTCTGTGCTGACAGCTCAGAGCCTGGAGCCTGTTTCAGATTCTGTGTCTCCTTCTCTCTGTGACCCTCCCCCGTTCATGCTCTGTCTCTCTCTGTCTCAAAAATAAATAAACATTTAAAAAAAAAATTTTAAGAAATATAGAATCCTAGAACCTATCCAGAAACACTCAAGGAAAATTTGCATTTTAACAAGATCCTCAGGGGTTCCTACTGAACATGAAAGTTTGAGAACCACTAGTCTAGAGCATACACTGGAGCCAAGCTGCTTATGTTTAAGTCCTGGCTTCACCATTTATTTATCATGTGTGACTCCAGGCAAGCTATTTAACCTCCTTTCTCTGCCTCAGTTTTCTCATTTGTAATTAGACATAATAGTTTCTACCTCGTAAAATTTTAAGGCCTAAATGAATTAGTATGTGAGACGCTTACAGCAATACTTAACATTAAGTAAGCATAGGAGTAAGCTAGAATTCTTGACTTATATGCTACTTATTGTGGTCAGTGCCAGTTTTATAAGCAGCTTGGCTTTCCATTTCCACTCCATTACCTGTCACCTTGACATTTATTGTATAGAAGACACTTGGAAGTCAGAGGACCTGGGGTTAAAAAGCCCAGCTCCCTTCAATTCCTAGCTTTGTGAAATTGGGTGAGTTCTCCAATTTCTGTGTTTTCCTCATTCATAGTGTGTGTGGGGGGGGGGGGGGGTAAGGAAGATCTAAACTATATCTACCTCAGATACTATAAGGCTCAAATCAAAGAAAGTATGTTAAACAACAAAATATTTTAAAGTTTCTTTTACCATCTTTCCAAAAGTTAAGTCATTGACCTGAAAACAGGTGACCTAAATTTACTGGGAAATAGATGGAAGAGAACGCATTACAAGATAAGGGAGGGAGAAGAGGGCCTGGAGGTTATCTGTCCCACTTCATGACTTTCTGGAGGGGCAGGCTTGGGTTTCAACAATAACAATTTTCTGGGACCTTACAGAGTGTTTTTAGCTAATGAGTAAACAGTAGTAAGAAACTTAAATGCTGTTATTTATTTTCTCTTCCTAATCTAGTGCTCC
This sequence comes from Panthera pardus, assembly GCF_024362965.1. Classification (NCBI taxonomy): domain Eukaryota; kingdom Metazoa; phylum Chordata; class Mammalia; order Carnivora; family Felidae; genus Panthera; species Panthera pardus. The sequence continues at coordinate 59,691,021 of NW_026526677.1, forward strand.
ATTCAAGGATATGACCAGTCTCACACGTTTGCACAAAGGTTGGCAATCCACAAATAACTCTTCCCCACGTTGTGTATCACAATATCCCCATAGGGTGGTATCAACCCCATTTTACAAGAAAACTTTGTCAATACCAGAAAGCATATTAAAAACCCCCTTTGACTTGGGCATTTTTACCAGCTCCGAGATTTCCAAAAGTACACAATTTAGGAGGAAGGGCAATCACAACACTTGATTGACTCTTCAACAATACCAAGCACTGGTTTCGGTTTTATGGCCGCGAGTAATTACACACTGGGCCCCCTTTCTCATACGTGTAATAGGGGCAACAATACCTTCGTCCCACAGTTGTTCTGTGATTAAATAAGAACAAAGGCTGAAGGATGAACCTACCACGTCGTAGGGCCTCTAACAAATACCTTCTCCTTCTTGCCTTTGACAGCTAAAGCACGAGATATCACTATCATTCCCACTTCACACGTGGAGAGAGACCCGCAGTGAAGAACGCTCGGGTTCCACTCCTCCACTGGCAACTCGGCAACCGCCAGCCTGGGCTCTGGCAATCGCAACGTCCGCTATGTCGGTTCTCGTAGCGTGGATTCTCTCTCCTTGACTCGCGTCTGGTGGGGGCTGTGGAGGCCGCTGACAATTGCTCCCATGACTCTGAGGAATCCGATCCTAATCCTCAACAGCGCTTCAGGGACAAAGCTGCTTTCCTACCGTCCCTAACCTCGCCTAGAGTAAAGGTCGCGGCAAAGCCCCAGCTCCAGCTACCGACGCCATCTTGGCCTCTACGTGTGACGCCACACGTAGCAGAGAGCGCAGCCGATTGGTTGGGAGACGGCAGCTGGAGGAGAGGCGCGCGAAGCCGGAGAAGGAGGGTATGGAGGTGAAGCCAGGGAAACTACAATCCCGGCCTTCCTTGCGCCTGCGACAGCATACCGACAGCGAAAGAGGAGGGAGTTGGGTCGGGACCACAACTCCCAGCACCTCCCGCGATGTCTCTTCTTTCCTTTCAAAACGCGGAGGAAAAGAGGGACTGGGAGAATGGAAGCCTTCTGGAGCCTGTTCTCCGAAAGGCGGGAAAGGCGAACTACACCTCCCGACTGGCAGCGCGCGGCTGCGCCTGCGCCCTGATGCCTGTCGCCATCTTGCCCCTTCTGAGGCACCGCAAACAAACCCAATTCCTGGTGTTCCCTAGTCTTGGCGGAGGAGCCTTTTAGATGAGCCCCGAAAGGCCGGGCAGGTGGGTGACTCTCGGACAGGGTGCCGGGAAGAGCTGGCAGGTTAGCCGGGCTGGAGGAGCGCCGGGCCAAGCATTTGGTCCCCGGCTTGGGGCGCCCAGCCCCATCCTCCGTTGTCTCCTAACGGGATCGTGGGGCTCCCTGAGGTGGGCTGAGGGGGACTTTGGCAGGCCTGGTGCTGGGATCCTGGGGGTCCAGCTCTGGGCGCCTCCCGGTGAGTCTCGGTCGTCTGCCTGGCTGTCCGCGCGCCTAGTTTCTCTCTGTTGTCCTCTCCGCTGAGGAGGGAGCGAGGCGCTGATGCCGACCGTGGCCCCTGACACCGGCTACTGGTCCTGAAGGGCTTGGGTAGTGGGCTTGACATTGGGGTTGGCGCTGAGCGGCACCGGTGAGGAGGGTGGGCGGGCTGCTCTTGTTGTGGTGCTGTGAGAGAGTGCGTGTTTGGGGAGGGGGCGGGGCGGGCTTGCCTCCTTGACACTTGAGTGGGGGAAGGATTACACGAGATCCCGGCTGCCGGAGCGGGCTCCCGCTACTGCTGCTTAGATTTCCAGTGCGCTGCGTCCCCGCGGTGGGGTGCGCTGGCGGGGACGCGTCGGGATGCCGTGACGTGGTGCTTGTTCGGGCGGTCGCCGGCCGCCTCCAAGATCCTGTCGGGAGGCGGGGACTGGCTTGTGGAGGGAGCGGATTCCTTTGGCTCTGCCCCTTCTTCCTCCTCCCCACCCCTTTTCTTTATGTCATCCTGCCGGCTGGGGCGCGCAGTCCAGTTCTCCTAGCTCTGGGTTGGTTCGTAGCTGAGAGGACTATGGGAAGTCGGGGGGGGGGGGGGGCGGTCAACTCCGGGCGCAGAGTTGGAGTTAGCAGCCCCAGTGCCTGGAACGGGATATAGCAGTTATTACGGTTCGGTGCCTGACTCAACTGGGGAGTGAGCTCGCTCATTCATTCATTCACTCACTCACTCACTCACTCACTCATTCATTCTGCTCTCCTCTGTCTTCATTCACCTACTTAACCAATATTTACAGTGGATCTGCTGTGTGCTAAGCAGGTATTGTTCAAGCCCTCAGCGCTAAGTTGTCTTTTTATCCTCTGAACCAGGCAATTCCCAGTACAAAGTAAATTCCTGACATCTGAAATTTTGGTAAATGATTGTCGAAGGACTACTGGGTGTAAATTCATCGTTCATTGTTCAGACTTGAGAAGACCGTTTTTGAAGTTCCATTAGCCCTTGTAACGAGCTGGCAGCTTTATGTATTTTCTCTCTTGTTAAGTCTCGAATGAGAAAGCCAGCAGAAATCAAGTGACTTGCGCAAATCAAGTAGTAGCACCTATTTATTAAACAACATGCCAGCCACTGTGGTAAGAACTTCACATACTGTCCTTTAATCCTCATGACGAATTGGATGATAATACCTTTGTTTTCCAGATGGGGAAAACTTTTGCTCAGATAGGCCCCTTCACCCAGGATCGCACAGCCAGCGAGGTGAAGGCTAGAACTAGAACCTAGAGGTGTCTGACCCTAAAGCCTGTGCTCTTTCCACTGTCTTATGCCGGAATAATAAGCTCCGGAATGGCTGTTTAGTTCTTCATTTGTCAAAAGTTGAAAACTGTGGTGGTGAAATAGGATTGTTCTTGCTGGTTTTACTTCTTAGGGTGTGGATCTCCAGGCAAGTGGCCTTTTGAATGTACTTTGTTAATTTGATTTTTGTTTTGTTTTGTTTTGTTTTGTTAGGGAAGACAAGCTCTTTGGGGCTACCAAAAAGAAGCAGCAATGCCTGTTGTGTGGCCAACCCTTTTGGATCTCAGCAGGGATGAATGCAAAAGGATTCTTCGAAAATTGGGTACGGTTTTCATTTTTGATGTTTTATGACTTTCTATGATACTTTTCTCTTTCTTTCTTTCTTTTTTTTTTTTTTTTTGTCATGGCTGTTTGCCTGGATGTCCTATCTCATGCTGCGTTAGAAATTTTTTGGAGGTGCATTCCCCATCTTACTCGTTATTTCCCCAGTGCCTAGCATAGTGCTCTGTACTTAGTAGGTGCATGAACCATAATAATAAAAATAGTAGCTAAGAGTTCTCGAGGGGTACTGGGCTGTTCTGAGATTTTTACTCTTTCAGCATCTCATTTAATCCTCACTCAAATGGAAAAGGTAGGTTTTTTGTTTTTTTTTTTTTTTTGTCTGTTTCCATTTTACAGATGACAGAACTGAAGCTTAGAGCCCAAGGTGATGCTGGAGTCAGGATTGTAACCCAGGGAATATGACTCCAATATCACTTTAGCATACTTTTAACCTTCATGAATATATGTGTGAATTACATACTGTTTCTAAATTCTAAGTAAATGTTAGCTATGCTGACTTCTCTAAATTATATTTTACTGTCAGTAATAAGACATTCTTTGTATTTATAATTAATTATTTTGAGCTTTTTTTCCTTTAGAGCAGCCTTTCTCAACTAGCATTTTAGGGAGAGAATTAAATACTAATGCTGAACCTAATCCATTGTATGTAATGAACTAACTTACGCATTTAGAATTGTAATCGTTATGTACCGTTCTTGGGAAAATTGAGAAAAAGAGTTACTCGAATTATTTTCTGTATTCTGTGGTTCAGATGAGGATCCTTGGCTGAGAACTGCCGCCTTAGCCTGTAAGGTCCAAGAAGGACCTTGTCGTCTTCTTTACCACTATCGTTGCAGGCTAGCACATAGTAGACGTTCATCAAATGAAAAAATTATTTGAAAAAAGAACATTAAATATTTGGAAGTGGATATGAGTTATTTGGATATCTGTAATTTTGAAGGGTAAAGTGTGGGCTTTGATTTCAGAGAGACCTGGGGTCTTTGTCTTGTCACTGATGACCCGCAAGATCAATTTATTTAATCTCCATCAATCTGTCGACATTTTTGTAAAAGAAGCATAATAATATCTGCCTCATAGATTTGTTATGTGGATTAGTTGTATATAAAAGGGGCCTATCACAGTGCTTGACATCTGAGGGTATAGTGTTTTAGAGCAGTTGCTTTCAGACGTTAATGTAGTTGCAGGTGAATCTTCAAAGGAAATTTTTGTTGGGAATTCCTATATGTAAATCTGAATCATAGCTGCCCTGGCGCTGCCTCCTAGTAACATTTACCCTTTTTATTTTTCCTCAGAGCACTACGAGGATTTCTCTTATTTTAAACTACCTTTTTGCATTGTATTTTAGCATGTTTAGAGAGTTTTTTGAGGCAATCATTCTTTTATCACATTTTTCCTTTAACCTTACATCCAACTTTTAGTACTAATTTGAGGATGATTTTCTACACACTTACATGCAATTGCTATAATTTGCTAGCTACCATTTATAAAGTTGGACTTGTATTAATTTCATAGCTAAAATAATTGCGGAGGAACAGATCCCAAGTATAGTAGACTGCTTTAGAGTTTTTGGGCTTTTGGGGCCTTGAGTCAAGAGATTATGTTTAAATATAAAAATGGTAACCTTTAAGTCTAAATTTATCTTTAACTTTAGCCGAGGCTGTGTGGGTACTGTTGCTAGAGAGCTGTTTCTGTACAAAAGAAAACAGCCTTCCTGCAGAGTAATGTCGTCTTCAATGACCCTTCACTTTGGGAGGTGAGCCTTGGTAGTGATTTGCAGAAAGACTTCCTCCCCACCCGTTGGCCTATTATCATAACAATGAAACCTTTGAATTGCCTTCAAATAGTAGCTCTAGGTCCAAAGTTTAGAGAAAGTACTGTATTTAGGAATTAAAATATTTTAAGAATTAGGTTTGTCCTTCCAAAAACAGTTATAAATCATATAACATAAAATGTTAAACATTGAGATTTTACTTAAATAAAAAGAAACTGGGATAGAGAATTTTTTTATGATACGTTGAACAGGCCAGTAATAGATAAATGCTTCCTTCCCTCCTTCTAGCCTGCTTTTCCTCTGCCTTATTTTTTTGAAAACCATTCCTGAGCTACAACTCCAACTTGGGGCTTTACGGACTATGTTGTTTATGACTGATTTGTTTAAATGGAATGGGTTGAGGACTTTATAAAAGTGGTTTGGCGAATCTTTTTGTTTTCTGTGGTGTTTGCATATATTTATGTATCATTAGAGTTAGCACTACAGTAGAATGGCACCAAAAATAATGCCAGAAATTCAACTAAGTTTGATATTTGTCAGGATCTGGGGATACCTATCAAAATGGAAATCAAATGTGAAGGAGGTTGGGAAGCCAGTGAAGGTTCTTTACAATGAGTGAATTTCTGGAGGAGGGAGGAAGTGCCTCGAATCGTGTACCTATGATAACTGTTGTCTGAGTCCCAGTTTTGTGTGAGGTTGCCACCTCATACTTTTGTCTATGATTTTTTAGTTAGACTTGGAATGACACTTGAAATGTCAAAAATCTTTGCCACATTTCTTTAGTTAATTTCACTCTTTTTGAAGTAGTATCTTGATCACCATAAACTGCATAGGCCAAAAGTGAACTTTTTCTTTGTCCTCATGCCACCTCCTCTCTCTGACCTCTCCATTTCTTTGTATGGTATTGCCCTTCTAAATATCTTGCAGACTGTAAAACTTGGTTCCTTTCCTTCTGCTGTTATTTCCACATTCAGTCAATTACAGAGTCCTATCAAATAAAAGCATTTTAGCCTGGAATTAGAGGCTTAGTCTGGCCCCAGACTACTTTTCCATTTTTATTTTTCTTTATTCCTGTATCTGTATCTCTTGTTGGATTTTAATTGCCTTGAAGATAGGCACTTTGTTTTATTTATATAATCATTCTCATGGTACCTTGTAATAGTAGTCATGTGCAATTAATAGTTTGGTTTGAATTAATGACTGTCCGAGTACAGACATGTTTTTACTTTCCCTAGAGTAAAACTCTGAAAATGGTCACTGACTGTTATTGGAAGTTTGATGTCTATATGAGATATTATTGGCTTTTACTCTTCCTATTCCTTTTGCACATTTGCATTTTTTCTCCTCTGCTTGCTTAGAGCACACTTCTGATTAAAGCTTATGCTTCTAGATCAGATGATGTGTTTCCCCTCTGTGCTTTTACCACTGTATTATAAACTGTATCATAATTGTCTGATGACTTGTTTCACTGTAGCTTTATTCTAAGGTTAACTCCTTGAAGGTAGAATTTAGCATACTATCTGATATCTATAATAGGACTCAGTACTGATTTGTTGAATAAAATATTCCATAAATGAGGCATAAGCTTTTAGTATAGTGATTTCTTAGTTGGTTATCCCCAGTGCCTTTCTGAACTCTACTTTGGGTCATGATAAAAGCTGAAATACACGTTTCCTGTGACTAAGTATTTTCTTCACTTCTCCAGAATGGGAAAGCTTTTTCCTTCCAGAGAGACCCCATGAAACATCTACATAGTATTCAGCATAGATTGAATATACAGGGTGTTTACACATGGGATAATTCAGTTGGACCAGACATTTCTGTTTAATATAGTCAACTCACTTACTCTACTATATAAAGGTCTTTTTTTGATTGTCAGAACTATGAATAACATGAACTGAATGAGGCTATTAGTTTATTATTGGTGTAGTACTTAGGATGCAGATACGCATGCCTTTATTATTTGGGTGTCCGGCATTAGGAAGTAGCAAATACTAACTAGTAGCAACTTGAATTGAGTAAGAAGATAAATGTAGTTTGGACACTTATTTCCCATCATTCAGTTTTGCTCAGGTATACTCGTCTCATAGTTTAAGACAACTATATTATTATTATTTTTGATGCTATGGATGCTGGGGGTTTTTCTTTTATTTTGTGTGTGTGTGTTTATTTATTTTTGAGAGACAGAGAACAAGCGTGAGCAGGGGAGGGGTGAAGGTGGTGGACAAAGGATCTGAAGCAGGCTGTGCACTGACAGTAGAGAGAGCTCAATACAGGGCTTGAACTCACAAACTGCAAGATCATGACCTGAGCCAAAGTCGACACTTAACACACTTAACCGATTGAGTGAATTCTGAATTCTGTCATGTGGTTGTATTCAGCTGGTAGCTTAGATAGTTGACTGGGCTCAGCTGAGATGGCTGGGCCTGTCTCTCCATGTGGCTTTTCATCCTGGGCTTCTTTGCATCTTGGTTATCTCAAGGTAGCAAGGCCCTGTGGGCAAATGCGTATTGAGCTTCTGTTTGCATCAGGTATGCTGATGTTCCACTGGCCAAGGCAAGGCACATGCCAAGCCCAGAGTCAGTGTGGGAGGGGACTACACAAAGTAGTACAACTTCCATGGAGTGTGCTGGGAGGCAGGCATGGCTTATTGGGAGCCAATGAGGAGTTTTTGGTTGTATATCTTATTTTGTCTTTTTAAAAAAATTTTTTTTAACATTCAGTTTTTGAGAGAGTTAGAGAGACAGAGCATGAGCAGGGAAGGGACAGAGAGAGAGGGAGACAGAATCTGAAGCAGGCTCCAGGCTCTGAGCTGTCAGTACAGAGCCCGATGTGGGGCTCGAACTCACAAACTGTGAGATCATGACCCAAGCCGAAGTCGGATGCTCAACCAACTGAGCCACCCAGGTGCCCCATATTTTTTTTTTTTTTTTTCATGTTTGTTTATTTTTGAGAGAGGGAGAGAGAGATAGAGCAGGGGAGGGGCAGAGAGAGAAGGGAGACATAGAATCTGAAGCAGGCTCCAGGCTCTGAGCTGTCAGCACAGAGCCTGATGCGGGGCTTGAACCCATGAATTGTGAGATCATGACCTGAGCTGAAGTCAGATGCTTAACTGATTGAGCCACCCAGGCGCCCTTGTCTTTTTTTTTTTTTTTTTAATTTGTATATTTTGAGACAGAGACAGAGGAAGAGTAGGGGAAGGGGCAGAGAGAGAAAATCCCAAGCAGGCACCATTCCCAGTTTAAGGCTTGATCTCACAACCTTGAGATCACAGCTTGAGGACCAGGAGATCATGACCTGAGATGATATCAAGAGTCTAACCAGTGTCAGAGATTGACAGTTTCATTTCATAATGGTTGTTGTTGTGGAAAAATAGTGAAATGAAACTGTCTGGCATTAGGGTTCAGTGTATTATATCCTTGTTGCTATAAGAGCAACTCATGTTTCCTAACTTGCCTTAGTTATTTTGATGGTAGGTGCAGAGGATCTTAGATCTGGAAGATAACTTCAGAGTCTCTTCTAGATAAAGAAATTGAGGTTCAGAGATGAGAAGAGACTTGTCCAAGGTCACAAAACTAGTGAGTGAGTGGTAGTGCTGGAGCCAGAATCTGGTCATTTGACTCTTGTTCTAGGAGTTTTTCTACTGGACAGTGCTCATGGTATTCTCAACCCCAGGAGGGAGGTAGAATGTAGTTTGAATTTCAGGCAGGCCTAAGGAATTGTTTTAAGGATTGGTCAGTGTAGGTACCTGTCGGTAAAGCTAAAAATTTATCTTATCAGCCTTACATCACTTGGAGCCTATTCCTAATTGTTGGTAGCATCTGAGTTAAGTGTTCTTCAGTGATAATGTGCAAGATAGTATTTACCATTGGATTTTTCTACCTAACATTTTATATATGTGACTTCTGTGAGATAATAACAACAGCAAAAAAATATACAAACATTATAAAAGCCACATTTTAATCTACGTTCTTAGATAGGATTTTTGAGAGGAATTTTTAAAATTTTGCATATTGATTTTTTTTTATTGATTTCTAGGTTTTTTGCCCTGAAGTTTCACTATATGTAGCCATAGTTTTAAAATATTGAAGGCCTATCTTGATAAAATAATTTTCTTCTTCTAGAATTGGAGGCATATGCTGGAGTTATCAGTGCACTTCGGGCACAGGGGGATCTCACCAAGGAAAAGAAAGATCTTCTTGGAGAACTCTCAAAAGTTCTTAGGTAAATTATCATAAAAATTTGTGAGACATGACTCTAGAAATTTCATTTTGAGGGGTTTTAGTACTTTTTACTCTCAAGTTGAAGACAGAGGTGTTCAAGTTTTTGGTGCTTAGGTATCCCATCCCAGTTGTGGAGGCTTTGTTACAGAGAGTTATATAATTTATCATTTATTCTATAATCAGAAAGGGTTTAAGGCAGATAGTTTTAGGTTTGGGTCACCTGGGAAGGGGAGGTAGTTTTGACCTGGGTGAAGGAAAGAAGGGTTGGTAGCAACAAGATCTGAAGACCTAGAGTGGCCCAGTGACATTTGTTGGGAGGGAAGAAGGAGACTTCTTAGTTGTTGTCTTAATTTAGAGAAATGGGTGGTTTTATATAGTCATAGCCCTAAGGATAGTTTACCCCCTAGCTTCCTGCTAGAATGGCACTTTAAATTTGTTAAAAAATTCTAGTGAATGGAATTCTTAGATACCTTGTCTTGATCCATTCTGACATCTTGAGCTTTTTCAGAAAATACTCTGTTTTAATGGAAGTTACCTTTCTACATATAAAACCATTTTGTTCTATTCTTTTTTTAAATGAAAATAGGGAAGAGGCTTTTCCTATATTTAGTTGCCATTAATTTAGGGATTTTAATTTAATTTAAGTGAAATCCTTAATCTTACTGTCTTCATGTTTAACAATTTATATATTTTCTGTTTGTTGTTTATATTTCCTCGTAAATCTGCTTTCTAGCCCTTTAAATATTTTAACCCATGTTATGGATTTAGTTTAAGCAGCAAAGATTACAATTGAAGAGTGATACTCATTTTATTGAGTATTTATGAATGGAATGGGGATAACCTTTTTTTCACTTGTTTAGTGTTAACCTTACATGTATTTAATCAGGGTCAATATAAGCGCATTTTTACCGTAATGGTAATGTGAGGTAGAAGACATACAGGTGAAGTGTTGAGTAATAAGGGAGTAATGTCCTGGTGTCAAATTTCATAGCATATAGCCACCAGAAAAAGATAGCTTATCCTGCCACTTTTGTTTCTTTATTATATTCACTGAACATAAAATTCACTGAATATATTCACTGAACATAGCATATAGCCACTGGAAAAAGATAGCTTATCCTGCCACTTTTGTTTCTTTATTATATTTACTAAACATAAAATTATAGACTCTTAAGCTTTAGAAAAGACTTCAGAAGACTTTCTTCCAAGTGCCAGAATCCTTTTAGTAACCACGATTAGGGGTCATTCAATGGCTGTTTGCGTATTTAGGTAACAGGAACCTCTGCTAATCTTGAACATGGTCTGACATTTCTGAGTTTTGGAAGTAATGACTTGATATCAAGCTGATTTGTCTTCCTATGATTCCTAATTTGCAACTAATCCTGCAGTTACACCGAATCATTATGAACCCTTCTTTGTGATTTTAATTAAAGCATCTGAAGGTGTATATTAGGCCCCTGTCTATATCTTTTCACAAATCAATCTTGTCCCCCCTCTTCCCCAAGCAGAATGTTGACTTAGAACATTAATAAAAGTATAGAAAAGAGCTGCCTGCTTGGCAGAGTTCTATAATGGCTATTTTTTTTCATAGCATCTCAACAGAGCGCCACCGTGCTGAAGTTCGGAGAGCAGTAAACGATGAACGGTTAACAACAATTGCACATAAGTAAGCCATTAGTCATACAACCCCTGATTTTTTATTACGTAGTATAACATAGTTTTGAAACAGTCTTCCGATTGTATAGCAGATTCCTGAGTCTTTTATCTTAATAGTAATTATTTCTGTACTCAGGGATCCTGACCATAGAGGTGTTACCTGTTTATTCACTTGGTTATGTTTTTGCATTTGGTCAGGCAAGCTTTAAGTACTGAGGTCAAATCCCACTACAGTGTAATCTCTGCATAACTAAAGGCCACCACAGTTCAGCAGATGATTCACTTAACTTGAAGCAAAGTTCAATAATAAAGTAGTATGCTCCCCTAATTCAGCAGCCCCTTAGAGGTTCTTTGTAATGGTATTTGGTATGTATATTGCTTTGTAAATAGGCATTATAAATTTTTTTATAACTGACTAATATTTCATGTATTTTGAGATTCAGAAAAAAGATTGTAAAAATTTATGTTCTGCATTTTTTAAGAATTATGAATGTATCTTACTTAGTTTACGTTAAAAAGCCAACAAAATAAAGTTATAAACAATTCTTATCAAAATTGTTTTCAGATCATTATAACGATTTGATAGATGGGGTGGAGGGTGGTAGAGGACGAAGGGCAGGGATCAAACATTAGGAGAGTGCCTATGGAGACAGTGCCTCCTACAGAATAGAGAGGAGCAGAAATTATCCTTTAAATGTTTATGCAGGATGACAGGAACATTTCAAAAAATAAGATACATTAGAGTATAACTCATTTGTTTTTTATTTTTATGTCTTAATGTGAAATAAAACTAAAGGAAAAAATTCAGTGCATTTCCATAATGTGATAAATGGTATGTTTAAACCAATTGGCAGTATTTGAATTGGCCCTATAGATCCATTAGCTTCATGTTGTGCTTTACCGTTCCTCATTTTATTTAACTTATAAAATGGGGTGCTACCTTTTTAACTGTGTAGTTTGAAGGATTAGGTATTTGAATTTAGAGATTTTTCAGTGGTAGGTATGTATGCACTGTAGAAGTTTGGAATTTTTCCACTATAGACGTTAAGTATTTAGTTGTCAGGCCAACATGGTTGAAACATTCAAATATTAATGTGTTCCTTCTTTAATTTGCTCTAAGCTTTTGAATTGGGATGCTCTCAAAATAATAACTGAGCCTAGATTCTAGTTTGAGAAGGTAATAGGATGCTTATGTGCTAGATAATAAAGTAGTAAACAATCGCTTACATTCAGAGGCACTTAGAGGCAAAGCTAGTACTTTAAAAGCATTGGAACAGTATTGTGGGACAATTAGTTGTAAGTTGATGCATCAGTTTCATACTTAAAGGATAACATTTATTTAGTCTCCTTTTCCTTTTTTCCCCTTTAAAGAATGAATTTATCCTTATATTTGGGTGAAAGACCAAGTTACAGGTATGCAAATAGGTTATTATTATTTCAGGCTTTTTCTTGTATTTATTTCAAAATTGAAGCTCTCAATTATTCACGGGCACATGTTCCCATTTACGAATTAACCGTGCCCTCTGCTTTCCCTTCTCTTCCCTTCCTCCCCCTCCTAATACTGCCCACCTTTTAGCCATTTTGCTGCTTGGGAGTACCTCTAGCCAGAGGGTGGGAAGGGAGAGGAGGTGAAAATTGTAATTAGTCATTTTACTACTTGTTAGTTATCCTGAAAATGGTTTGGTGGAGGAATTTACAAGTATGCCAAAGTATTTTTGGATAATATGTGGATTTCTTTAATCTGTTTGACCTCTCCCTTTCCCTCCTCTCTCTATTAGCATGGATAATTGAGAGTTGGCTTTTATCTGCCTGTTTCCTTTTTTTCTCTCCTTTCTGATTTCTTTAATACATGAATTTAATTTTCTGAAGAGTTTCCTTCAGCGTATAATTTTAAGCTTCTTAGGTCTTTCCATACTCCTGTTTTAATATTTTATGCCATGGTTTTAGTTTGACTAGGTGTCGTATTTTACTTGTTGAGCCCAAGGGTCGGGGAGTGTGGATTGGTGAGGAAGGCATAGATTCCTTATTCTCGACATCTCCTCTGCCCTCTTTCCCTCAGAAGTAGCACCAGAACCTAGATCCAAAGATTATTTATAGGAAGTCTTCATACCCTGAGCCTGAAAAAAGCAACTGGAGCCCAAGAGGGATGCATCTGAACTGACTGCATTCCCTTTCTCCTCTCCCGTCCCTCCCCCACTCCAAACAGCAGCTTAGGCCAGAAGGAATGTGGTTGAAAGGTGAAGAGAAAGCCGAGAAGACTGAGCACAAAGGAAGTGGAAACAAAAGGAGCAGGGTGTCTGGGATCAAAGAAAAGCCTTGCTTATGGCTCCAAGTATAACACGCGTTTATTATTTGGCACCATATCATTTATTAAGTTTGGTACTCTAGTCCAGTTTTGAAACATGTCAGAATGTTATAATAGCAAAGCCTGGAGTGTCAAGGGGCTCCAAAATTTTTAATTGCGCCATTCTTGCCAGCATTGTCTCTAGTGTTGGAAAAAAGTGGCTGTCTGGAATTACTGTTCTCTTAAACTCCTTCCCCATAAGCCAAAAACATTCATAGGATACTTTGTGAATTTCTGTATGAGAGTAAGGAGTTTTTGTTGGTGCCCTACACACCACAGGATGTGAGGGCCAAGGTAGTTTCACTAGTATCATGTTAGATTTCTCAGGAAAGGAGCTAGAGCAATGTTTCTACCCTCCCTTGCCATACTTAATATAAATAGAGAAGTGATCCTTACGTTGAAACTTAGGAATTCCAGGGAAATCCTGGAGTGAGAGTTTTACAAAAATCTGTAAAATTCAGTTTAAATGATTTGTGCAACTAATGCATATTCACACCCTCATTACTAAGCAAATAGGAATTTTTAATCTAATTCTAACATAATTTTTCACTCAAAAAAAAGTTTGAGCATGTTGGCATGAGTAGAAATTTGGAAGATTTCTAGATTTTTAAAAAAATTGCAGTTGTATCTTTTGCACTGCAAATTCTGTCTTTTCAATAGCAAATATTCATGTGTTTCAAATTACTAATCTTCCAAATTTCTGCCACCATTTAAACAATGCACCAGGTAAGTGTAGACATTATTTGTGTGTAAACTCACCAAGCAAATTTACTGGTGATATTCTAATAAAATGATACCAAAAGAGGAGTAAGCCAAGAAAATGCTAAATAGTTCTTAGAATTTTTCCTTTGACAGTGTCGCCCATTTTGGTTTCTCTTTTCTTGTTTATACCATTCTCTGTTTCAGAACTACTGTCAAATTGGAGATTATGCAAACAATAAGTTGCATTATATAACAAATTTGTGGAGTTAATTGGGATCTTAGGAATTCCTCTTTCCCTTGTTTTATTAGGTAGGATTATGTTAAACAACTTGCAGATTTCTTGTAGTAGTAACCCAACTAGATTCATCAACTACTAGAGATTCCTTTCTGAACTGAATGTAGATCTTTCTCAAGTTGTAATTTATTTGTTCCATTTGGTGAAGGTTGGTAGTAATTAGACAACAGTGCTCAATTAGTATAAGTCAAAGCAAATGTTAGGCATAAAACCCTTTTGAAAAATTGTGTACCTTCTACTTGTTGTATGGCAAGTAATGTCAGTAGTGTGATGTATGCTTGTTGAAGGAAACGTTTAGTGGCTGTGTGACCTTAGGGAAGTTATTTAACCTCTCAGTGACTCAATTTCCCCATCCACAAAATGGAGATAATAATTGCCAATTTATTGAGAGAATTATATGAGTTAATGCATAGAAAATGTTTAAAACAATGCCTGACATAGAGTAAGTGCTTAGTTGATGTTAACTACCACCACTACCACCACCACCACCATCATCATCATCATCATCCCATTATGGGCTTTTGTGTATGCTGTCTAAACATGAAGAATCAGTGGACATTCAGACTCTTAAGCCCTAGATTGGGTTATAGAATCTTTGGTTTGGAAAAGGTGCAGAAATATTTCTGACTTAGTAAAGAGATTGATTAATTGATTCTGGGTGAATTTTAAACCTTGACACTAATCACTAGGAGAAGTGACACGACTACTTTTTGTGGAGTCAAATCGAGAGAAGTGACACAACTGTCCTTTCGTATTTCAACCATATTTAAATTGGATTCCTGGGATAAAATTTGCTCAAGAAGTTTAGAGTGGAGAAATAGAATAGTGTCTGCTTAGGGGTATAGTTCAATGGCCTCAAATACTTCTTAGAGTGAAGAGTTGTATAAGTAAAATTAAAATAGTGACAGGTTTCTTCCAGTAACCTCAGATCTAGTCTGTTTTTTAACAGGAAGCATACTAATATAACACATTGTCAGTGATACATGCAGTGATATATATATAGATATATATCTATATATCTATATATCTATATATATATGTATATATGCACATAGTCCTTTTCTATCCCTCCATACTTGGTCTCCCTCGTTTACTGCCTCAGTTTCCCTTGTTTGAAAGCCTTAGAACCTCTGGCCATGCAGGCAGTTAGATAATTTTGCAAAGGTTCAGTGAATTCTATCCTTAATTGTTAAGGAAAATCTGATTTTAAAAATAAATTAGTACGTTTTACCTTTTTAGTTGAATTACAAAATTAAGTTCTAAAAGTTAGATACACTAGTTTTCGTTAGCAATACCAGATTTAAACTAATGAAAATGATGTCAGTATTTAGAAGGCATAGGAAAATTTTTCATAGTTTCATTTGTGTTCATTCTAAGATTCAGATAATAGAATAAAATGTGTAAAAACTTAAATGTATGTGAAATCCCTTGAATTCTGATAATTATCCATAATTTTGATTTTGCTTGCTTAAAGTTAAGCCTCTCCTATTCACTCAGGATACTTTTGATAATTTCAAAACTTATATTTGCTTGAGAAAATAGTTGATTCATTTTTAGTGATTGAGAACCCTTGTAGCAGCGTTTTCTTTTTTGTTTAGTATGTCTGGACCTAATAGCTCTTCAGAATGGTCCATTGAAGGTCGTCGATTGGTCCCACTGATGCCCCGGTTGGTTCCCCAAACCGCCTTCACTGTAACAGCTAATGCTGTTGCCAATGCAGCTATCCAGCACAATGCATCTCTTCCAGTGCCTGCAGAAACAGGAAGCAAGGAAGGTGAGTAGAAAACTATTTCTGTGTGTAGAGAAGACTTTTCTCAGATTCTTCAAGAACAATTGTCTTGATTTTCATCTGTTTTTAATCCCACTGTGTGAAGCTTGAAAAACATAGCGAGCAACTCTTATTCTGAAACTAGAAACTGCCAAGTTTTTAGTCTCAGCCAAAAAAAAATCTCTTGTTTGTTCAAAATGTGAATTATATTAATAACAAAATTGCAAAAAGCCTTCTTGGAATGAATTCTTGATATCCGTGTGTCTTGTTAGAAGTGGATAAAAGAGCTTGTTGGGTGACATGGAAAATAAATGATAGAAGTCATTTACCTGCTGGAGAAAGATGCCTAACTGATTACTTCGAAAATAAAACTCTGTTTTTTATCTTCAGGAATCAATGCTATATGGTGCTTCTCAGTTCTAGTCAAGGGTTCTAAATCCTTTAGGGATTGCCTGGCAGATGGAGAAGGATTTCTCATTGTTACTTAATCTAGTAATTGGCACATGCTGTAAAAATTCTTGAATTCTCTTGAAGTCACCAAGAGTAATATTAAATTCAAGAGTGCATATTGATTCTAGTAGCTTAGTTGTGTGTTGCTTGAAAATAACCCTGAATATGCAGTTGTCAGATTACTTTGGGGAATTGTCTTTTCTTGACTGGCAGTGGGTTTTGGAGTGGATAAGACACTCTTCATGCATGCCAGGCTCTGTTTTAGGCTGAAGGAAGCTATATTTAGAGAGAGACAGGTATTAATATGCAACCTGGGCCTGTGTTGAGTTTGTTTCCTTTGTTGTAGGAGGGGTATCTTTCTTTTCTTCCCACTTTTACTTTTTCTATCCACCTACTTTGTGGTAGAGTGAAAAGAATATAGGATTTCCAGTAGTCAAATCTGTGTTGGAGTCCTAGTTAGCCATTTCCTAGTTGTGTGATGTCCAGCAACTCTGTGAACCTTAAGGTTGCTCCTCTTTAAAATGAGCATGTGTTGTGAGAATTAGTGATAATATATGGAAAGGATTTAGCATAGTGCATGGAACTCAGTAAATGGTGCCTATGAACTATTCTTGCTTGTTGTTGTTATTCAAGAAATTGGCATATGATGTCATTATTGAGTTAGTGTTGCACTGCTTCAATGGCAAGGGTCTAGTAAGTTGTTTTACAATAAAGTAATCTTGCCGTGGTTCCCCCCAGTAGCCAAGTTGGAAATTGCTATGGTTAGGGAAAAATTATCCATCACTCCATCATTGGTGCTGCTATCACTATTAAAAGGGAATACAAGTATTTGCCTTTTGTCTAACTCCTTCCATGAATAAAAAATTATTTTTATTTTTCTCAGTATAGTTTTAAACTTGATTTCTTTGTAACTGTGCTCTTCTCCATTGGCAATGTCACCTGTAGACAGCTATTAAATACTTGAGGAAAACCCAGTGAAATGATGATTTTCAGGAAAGGTTATTATACCTTTTAATTTAATGGACCTAATGGCCTCTAACTTCTGATCACATGAAAATGTTAAAATTGGCCTGCAGTAAAAAAATAATTTTTCTGTATATGCGTGGACAGTTTTGGTGAAAGTTAACAGCAAACTTTTTTATCGTTCTTCAGTAGTGGTTTGCTATTCCTACACAAGTACCACGTCAACCCCAACCTCTACCCCTGTTCCAAGTGGCAGCATAGCAACGGTTAAGTCTCCAAGACCTGCCAGTCCTGCCTCCAATGTAGTTGTCTTGCCAAGTGGAAGTACTGTTTATGTCAAAAGTAAGTGATATTCTCAGTGTTATCAGGGCCATCTTGGCTAAATGCTGCAACATAGGCTCTGATTAGATCTTCCTTCCTGGATTAAATCATCGGTCCACTGGCTATTAGCAGTGGTTAGTTTTTGAAGGTTCTAAAGAATTCCTTTCTTTACACGTGACTAGTATTTATTGCTTTTTAATCAGTCCTGGGGGTTGAGAAATTACTTCTTTTTTGTTCTCTGTGGGAAATCTGCCTTGAACTGTCTTTCAAGAATTCACTTGTTTTTGATTGTCATGGAATAGAAATGGGAATGGAAACTGACAAAATGTACTTAGGTGATTTATTCAGTGTTTACTCCTATAATTGTAATCTTTGTAATGTTGTTTTAAAAATTGTTTATATAACATATCATCCAACTGTTAGATTCAGTGATACATTCTAGAGAGCCCATCTTTTATATTTCTAGTTAACTATAAGTTTTTGAAGTTTATTTGCAGTTTTTAACCTTGCGGTTCTATTCTGTGGAGCAGTTTAATGACCAGGTCATTTTTTGGTTTTAATGCCTGTTATTCCAATATTATTTTTGTTTTTGTTTTATCAACTGGAGATTATTAATATTTGATTTTCATTTTTCTCAATATAGTTATAAACTTGATTTCTTTGTAACTTTTAGATGTAGAGTTTGCTGTTTTAGGAATGGTTTTAGGTCATTGTCAACCTTGTTTAAATTAAAGTCTAAAAATTGAAGGTGTGAGTTCTATTTTATTACCAATTCCATGAGTCATGCTGTACACTTTTTTTTTTTTTATGTCTGCTCTCTAGAGATTTCCTATGTATGTTGCAAGGTTTTACATTTCTCACTTAATTTTTTTTAAAAAGTCTACAAAAACAGTTGAGGCTTTAGTTCATTAAAGAAAAAGCCAAAATCTGAAACTATTAAGGTTATCTCACTTAATTTTTTTAAAAAGTCTACAAAAACAGTTGAGACTTTAGTTCATAAAGAAAAAGCTAAAAATCTGAAACTATTAAGGTTATATCTGATTTCTGCAGATTTAGCCAAGGTGACTGTAAGAGATCTATTTTTTTTAATTATTCTTTTTTTTAAGTTTATTTATTTATTTTTGATAATCTCTACACCCAATGTGGGGCTCGAACTCATGACCCTGAGATCAAGAGTCACATGCTCTTCTGACTGAGCCAGCCAGGTGACCCAAGAGCTGTTTTTGATCATTTTTTAAAACATGGAAAGTGGGGGCTCCTGGCTGGCTCAGTTGGGTAAGCCTCCGACTTCAGCTCAGGTCATGATCTTATAGATCTCTGCCCCTCTGCCCGTCCACCATTCATGTGTTCACGTGCTCTCTCTCTCTCTTAAAAATAAATAAACATTAAAAAAAAAAAAAAGTGAATCTCAAACACGAAGAAACCTTTTCACATAATATACAGTTTCAAATAATAGGAAGTTTATTGCTTTATTTTGAGAAGTCACACAAACAACATTAGTTTGAGATAGAATTATTCATTAATCTATTTTCATATGTGCAAGGCAGTGTACTAGGGAAACAAACCAATAAGTCTTAGTCATTGCCCTCTGGAAGCACCTTAATTAAGGGGAGATGTGCAGGCTGATTGGCCACATTGCCATGGGGTAAGTGAAACAGAAGGATGTGGATTAGCTTTACTTAGAGGAGTAAGGGAAAGAAAGCTTCACTGAGGAGATGGTTTGCAGGATGATAATTGTAGGATGATGAAGAGGTCATTGATGGTAGGTGGTATAATAGTAGACCAATAATGTATAGAGACTCTAAATGGATAGAACGTGGTAAGGTGGCTTTGGGGAATGATGAGCAGTTTGGTGTATGAGGATTATAGGAGGGCACAGGGTTGGGTGGAACAGGGTGTAGTTGACCCTTAGACAGTGTGGGGCTTAGGGGCACTGACTCCCTATGCAGTTGAAAGTCTGCATGTAACTTGACTTCCCAAAAACTTAACTACTAATAGTTTATTGTGGGCCAGAAGTCTTACTGACAACATAAACAGTCAACTAACATGTATTTTGTATATGTATTATAGTTTTCTTACAATATAGTAAGTTGGACAAAGAAAATGTTACTGAGAAAATGTTATGGAGGAAAAGAGAAAAATTTACACTACTGTTATTGTATTTATTGAAAAAAATTCCACATATTAGTGGACCTGCACAGTTCAAACCTGTGTTTGAAGGTCAACTGTATTGTGTTCTTAGAAAGATACAGAACCTTGAATGATGTAGTGATGATTTAAGTGCCTCATCTTGTAGGGAGATAAAAACTACTTAAGGATTTAAGGTAAGGCATTGGCACAATTAGATGTGAGATTCTATAACTGGCAGTAGGATGGAGGGTAGAAGTGGAGTGATTGGAAGCAAGGACACTATTTAGGAGCTTGCTAAAATATAGGCAGGAGATAAGAAGGCCTGATAGAGCCACTGGGTTAAAGAAAGGAGGAAAGGCATTCAGAGAAAACTTCTGAGGGAAGATTGATAGGACTTAATGTTTGGGCATGAGGCAGAGGGAGAAGTCAAGGATGACTGATGACACAGAGATTTAAAATGAAGTATAAAATGCGAGGTTAGATTGTGATCTAAAAATAAAAATTTTCATTGCCTTTCAGGTGTTAGCTGTTCAGATGAAGATGAAAAACCCAGAAAACGAAGGCGAACAAATTCTTCTAGCTCGTCCCCCGTTGTCCTAAAGGAAGTTCCAAAGGCTGTTGTTCCGGTCTCAAAGACGATCACTGTGCCTGTGAGTGGCAGTCCCAAGATGAGCAACATCATGCAGAGCATTGCCAACTCCTTACCGCCCCACATGTCTCCTGTGAAAATAACCTTCACCAAACCATCAACACAGACGACAAACACAACAACACAGAAGGTATGTGGGGGAGGGAGTGTCTGTCTGCCAATTGCTGTTTCCATCTCTTTCAGGCAGTATGATTCAGATTTAACAAACATGTTCTGAGTGCTTACTATGTGCTTGGCATTATGCTGGGAATGTTCAGGTCTCTTACTTTAATTCTGCACAGAAAACTTTGGGATAGGCATTATTATTTCACTTTTTGTAGATGAGGCTCAGCGATGTCAAATGACTTGTCTAATATGACACAGCAGCTCTCATACTTCTAAGTCTTTTGTTTTATTTTATTATTATAATGCCATATGGAGAAAATTAAAATATAAGATTTTTTAACCTGTGTTTGGATAATTTTACTGTTAGGAACTCAGTTTTTTCTTTGCCAGAGTAACAAAGTTGTCAGAATTGGGCGTTTCATAGAAGAAGGGAAGGATATGATTACGTGATTATTGTTGCTTTCTTTTTTTATTCTTTGTATGCTAAGATTAGTTCTTTCCTAAACTCTTCTCAGTATGTTCAGATCATCAGAATTCTCAGTTTTATGTTACTAGAACCCTCTCACTTTCCACACTGACCTGGATGCTGACGGCACCTTAGGCTTGTTGCACACCTGGGATTCCCCTTCACCATCATTCTGATCTTCCTCCTTCGTTTATTTATGCATTTGCTGGAACATCCTCTGGTAGCTTCTTGGTATATGGGTGGATGGAAGGTAAATTTTTTGAGACCTTGCATTGGTGGACTGAAAAGTTCTTTATTTTACTCTCCTACTTTCTTGATCACTTAAAGCATTTTTTAGGCTGGAGGTAATTTTTCCTGAGAATTTTGAAGATACTGCTCCATTGGCTGTTGGCTTCAGTACTGTTTTTGAGAAGCCCCAATGCCATTCTAATATCCTCTTTTTTCTCTTTGAAAACTCTTGGTAACTTTCAGAGTTCTGAAATTTCAAGGTAATTTTCCTCAGTGTGAGTCTTTATTTTATCCATTGGGTTGCACATTCAGTGGTCGCTTTCACTCTAGATACTCATGTCCTTCAGTTCTGGGAAATTTCTTGAATTATTTCCTAGGTTTTTCTATGTTCTCTCTTTGTGGATCAACTATTCAGGATGTTGAAACTGCCTGGATTGATCCTTTAGCTTTCCTATCTTTTCTCATTCCCATTTTTCATTTTTTTTTTCCTGCTGTAATATACTATTTAAAAAGTCCTGGATTTGGGGGCACTTGGGTGGCTCAGTTGGTTGAGCGTCCAACTTCAGCTTAGGTCATGATCTCACAGTTCATGAGTTCAAGCCCTGTGTTGGGCTCACTGCTGTCAATGCAGAGCCTGCTTCGGATCCTCTGTCCCCCTCTGTCTCTGCCCCTTCCCCACTTGTGCTCTCTCTCAAAAATGAATAAACATTTTTAAAAAAATAAATAAAAGACTGGATTTTGGAACTAGACTTTCTGAGTTTGAATCCCAGTTTTTGCCACTTACTAGTTTTGTGACTGTGGAAAACTAAATTCTGGAATTAAGTTTTCTCATTTGAAAAATAGGGAAAACAATATAGGGTTTTGGGGTGTAAATAAGATAATAAATGTAAAACTGTTAGAATAGAGCCTAGCACATAGTAAATGCTCTGTAAGTATTATTTTCTTTATCCTTTAATGTTATCCTTCACTACTTCTCTGGATTTGTCAATTTTGTGGTCATACTTTAAATTTCTAGTAGCTCTTATTCTCTGGAAGTTCCTTTTTTTTTTTTTTTTTTTAAATAGCATCCTATTCTTTCATAAAATCACTATATTCTGATGATATTCATGACTTTTTTCTTGATGTTTTATTCTTTCATGTTTTCTCTCTTACCTGTAAGTTTATTTATTTGTTTTGATCTCTGTTTCATTTCAGAAATAAATGCTGGCTGTCTTCTTGTATATGATCGTGGGCGCTAAAAATTGACAGAAAGCTGTATGTGTAGGGTGGGGCATGTTGGCTGGTGATTTTCATTGTAGGTTGAGCTAGCTCGGCTGTTGTGTTGAGAAAAACCCACTACCCTTTTACTTCTATCAGTTATCACTCTCAGTAGGGCATTTTCATGGACTAGTCAGATTTCCTCAGAGAAGAATTTTCCAGTCTCCTTTCTAGAGTAGTAGTAAGCCAGTCTGCCAGGATTTGGGGAGTAAATGGAGGGACTGGGCTGGATAGTCTCACCATTCAGTATATAGACTTTACGAACCCCTCTGTTTGTAGCACAGCACTCACCCCCCACCCTCTACCCCCCAGCCCAGTATTCTAAGATCCCCTTGGATTGAATCTCTCCCTCAAGAGAGTAAATTCCTAGTCTTCCTTTAGGATGGGGGAGGATAGCTGTGGATCTAAATGCTGCCTAAATAGATTTTCAACTAATTTTCCTCTCTCTAGTGCTACTTTTATTCCCACGTAAAATGTATCTCGTGCTCTGGGGCGCTTGGGTGGCTCAATCAGTTAAGTCTCCAACTCTTGATCTCAGCTAGGGCATTGATCATCTCAGGGTCATGAGTTCAAGCCCCGCGTTGGGTTGGGCTCCACAGTGGGCGTGAAGTCTACTTTAAAAAAAAAAAGACTTACCTGCTCTCTATTCCTTAATCTTTCTGGGATTCTCTAGTTTCCACCTTTGAGAGTTTATTTGATTGATTACTCCTTGTCTGTTTTCTAGTTTACAAAACTTCACAGCTGTTATTTTCTTTCTATTTTGACCTTATAGGTTTATGTGCCTCTTCCCCTTTTAAAAAATCTCTCCATAATGCCTTAGAGGCATTTTGGGGAAGGAATGGAAGTACATTCTTGTCTTCAGCAGGTGATCTTTACCACTTTTGAATCTTTAGATTCATGGTAACTTCCATTTAAAGAACCTCCTTGAATTTTCCTGGAAAGATATCATTACATAATATATGAAAAATTATTTTTTTAGTGAACTAGAAGTGATAGTGAGCTGATCTGTGGAATATAATTCTATTTTCAGTTTTAGGATGAAGCATTATGGTATAGTGTTAAAATCAAGCAAGGATTTTTGTAGTCAAAGAGGCCTGGATTGGAACCCCAGCTCTTCCAGTATGACCTGAGATAAATTAGTCTTTCTAAATCTGTTTTCCCATCTGTAAGATGAGAATAATGCCAATCTTAAAAAGTTATTGTAAGGATTAAATGAGACTGGGTATCTTATTTTATTTTATTTTATTTTATTTTATTTTATTTTATTTTATTTTATTTTTTAAAGTTTATTTATTTATTTCGAGAGAGCATGAGTCAGGGAGGGTGGAGAGAGAGAGGAAAAGAGAGAAAATCCCAAGCAGGCTCTGTACTGCCAGTGCAGAACCTGATGCAGAGCTTGAATCTACAAACCGTGAAATCATAACCTGAGTTGAAACCAAGAATCTGATGCTTAACTGACTGAGCCACCCAGGTGTCCTGAGACTGTATACTTTAAAGTGCAGTAATAGGTATATACTCAAAAAAATTAGGTTCCTTCCCTTGCCAGTATTTTATGTAAAGCAGTGTTTTATTTATTTGCACTGTTGAGAATGAGCTCTTCCAAAAAGTGAATTCATCAGTTAACTGAAGCTTATTCCTTAATATATAGAAATTGACTATTTTTGATAACTTTGTGAATGTTAACACTGAACATACTTTTTGCATTTGTATATGAGGACTCCAAGGTAATCCTTCTGAGTATCACTTTTCATACAATATTATAATATAGTTATTGCTTTCTGGGTTAGCCCTGTATTAAGTGTTACCAGCCTGCTATACTCTATGAGATTATAAGTCTACTTATTATAATTTTTTACTGCCTTTTTTTTCTGGGACTTATTTTATCAGTAATTCTTCTATCTTCTCCCTTCTTATCTATTCTTTTGTTTGGTATTTGGGAAATAGTGTAGCAGAGTTATAGCTAAAATGGCACCCATTTCCCATCCATGTCTTTCTGTTCCCTTACTCTATTTTATTTTTGTTATACTTATAACTAGTTAACATCATATTACATATTTGTTCATTTTCTATTTCTCGTTAACATCATATTACATATTTGTTCATTTTCTGTTTCTTCCATAGAGTAGATGTTGTTGAGGGTAGGGACTTTATCTTGTTCATCACTGTATTCCCTAGTATTTAGAATAGTTTATGAAATATAGAAGGTCTTAATTTATGTTTGTTGAATGAATGAATGAAAAAATGAATAAATAGATCTGGCTCTGCTACCTTTCTTGAGCCTCAGTTTCTTAAAAAACAAAGAATAGAACTTACTTCCTAGAGTTATCAGGATAATTACATGAGATGATTCATGGAAAGTACTTAACATAGTGTATATGATGAATGCTTAGTAAATGTCACCTAACATTACTAACTTTCCAATCTTCTTTGGTAGACATATATAAAAATACTTGTAAAAGATGGAAGGCTCACCAGTAAGTAAAGTTGGCAATTTTTTTTTGTTTAATGACTTTCTCATTATTTTTGTTTTTGCTTCTGAATTGCCAAGTGAGAATGGATAGTTGAGGTCATCAGACATATGATGCTTGTTAGAGGGCATATTTATCTCCAAAGTCCTGTATAAACCATACCATGAGATTCCAAGCTCAGAACCTTAGATTTGTCCTACTGTACCTAAAAAATAAGCATTTAAAACAAATTAAATTAAAAATAAGACTCATTCATTCCACAAATGTTTACTGAGTATCTACTATGTTCTGGAGGCAAAACTCTACTCTTTTACTTCATGTATACTCAATGCTGTTTAGTTTTGTTGCTTTTTGGACAAGCTGCGTGTGGTAGCACTAAGAGATATTCTTTGTGATTTTGGGTTTTTTTTTTTCCTTTTCCTTCTGCTGGGTAATTGGATTTCTTTGAAATCTCTGTAAGGCTGTTTTCATTATTGCATTCACCTTGGATTTCTCATAAATCCTGTGTAAGTCAACTTAGGAATTATTTTAGGTAAAGTGACTTTTATATTAAATATAATTACTTATGAATTTGTGGACTTGATTCAAATTCAAATAGGTCATATATTTTCAGGATAGACAAATTTCCACCTATGTTAATGTGGTGCCTTCATTTTAAGTATAACATTGGTACAGCACTTATATAAACAAAGCAACAAAATATAGCTTTATGCTTTCACGTGCTTGATTGATATTTTTCATTTTATCCTTAGGGTGCAAGTCCCAGCACTCTTAAGGAGTTTTTGTGAGTGCTAGAAGGTCAGTAATTTGAATTATGGCCTGAATAAACACTGTTTGGTTCACTTGGTTTCAAAATCCCTTTATTTCCCCTGTTGTAATAAGTAACTTTAAAAGTACAAGTAAATTTTCATTAAGGTGGATCTTTAATTTTGGATAACCCCTTTTCAGATCAGAAATTAACATTCAGACTGAAATCTCAAAATATGTTTTATCATTTGTATCTATAACCTAAAACATGCTCTTAAAGACTTCTAGATTTATTTTGCTGAAATTTTGTCTTAATGTTGGAAGCCTACATGCATACTCTAATTTTAAAATGGGAAATATTTAACACAAGGGTGAATACTTCCCCTTCCCTTATCCATGACAGACATTGCTAATTGACTGTGGCATACTTTCCTGCCAAGCCTTGGTGAATCCTTATCTGTGACACAGAGTCCTTATAAACGCTGTTCCAGAAAGCTACTACTATTAGTTCAGAACTGGCAAATGTGAATCCTGATTGCCATTACCACTACAATTGGTTTGACTGTGGTAGTAGCTGTGAGTTCTTTGGATTCTTCGGGGTATCAGAATTTGAGGAAAAGCTATGTAACATTTTTTTCATGAAACAAAAATAGAGTACATTACAATATACTTCCAGATTGAATTGATCTATAATACCTTTACTAATATCTTTTTAACATTTATTAAGTAGTAATAGTAAGCTAATAACTACTGCTTGCTGACCGCCAAATATTGACCACCTGCTATGTGCCTAGCACTATGTTAGATGCTTCACATCATTATCTCTTTCAATCCTTGTAATGATTTGCAAGGTAGGTATTATTATCCCTATTTTATAGATGAAAATTGGAGCCTAGAGATTTTAACATGTCCAGGGGCCTGCCATTTGTCAGTGGCCGCAGCAGGATTAGGCTCAGGCTCATCTGATTCTTAAACTTCTGGACTTTTTACCATATTGGTCTACTTCTTCTCAGTGTATGTGGTGGTTTATGATTGTTTTCATAATAATGCTATATAGGTATTTGCTGATCAAGTCTATGGAGAAGTATCCTAGTCAACTGTGTATAGGTGTTTGCTTGTCAAGACTTAGATATATCTCTCTTGACTTGTCAAATAATTAACAAACTGCTAATGTAGTTACATCTTATAATTCTCTGTGATACTACAAATACATAATGATGATATAGTCAAAGCTTCTTTGATATGTAGGTACTGAGTACGGACATACTCAGTAAATTTTGACTGATTTAACATTGGGCCTTCTTTAGGATTAATAGGAAAATAAAAGAGAATTTCTCCCTTAATTTCTTTAGATTTTTTAAAACAATTTTCTGCCCCAGGTAGGTAGAGGTAATTTTGGTGAAAGAAGAAAAAGACACTCTGCTCTGTTTTGGGTATCACCATACCACCATTATAGTCCCCCAGAATAAAACTGTGATACTATAGATTTGTAAATGATTTTTGTGTCCTCAACTGTAAAATGGGGATAATAATAGCATCCGTGTCATAGGATTTGGGGGAGATTTAAATTAGCTAGTGCACATTAGCTCTAGGAGTTCATCTTGATTTCGTTAGTTTCCTTAGGCCTACCATTTCCCTACGTCAACAAGTCCTGTTGACTACCTCTGAAAATAATCTGAATGCGATCACTTCTCTTTATTTTTGCTACTAACACCCCAGTCCAAGCAGCCTCTATTATTCCTAGTCTACCGCAGTAGTTTCTTTACTAGTCTCACTGCTTCCATTCTTGCTGGAATAGCATAGCAGCTAGAATGATCTTTTAAAATATAAATCAAATTTTGTTGTTTCCCCACTTAAAATTCTCCTATGGCTTCCTATTGTACTTAATATAATATTTAAATCCTTTACTATGGCTTATAAATTTGATCTGGCCCCTACTTCCTTTGCCAGCCCCTCCTTGCTCTATATGCTTTTTGTTACATTGGCTTTCTTTCTGTTTTTGAATACATCAAGCTGATTCTCCTTTGCTCCATCCTGTTCTTTCTCATCTGAAGTGCTTTGCCTCCCTATGTCTTAAACTTTTCCAGGCATACAGGCTAACCTTGAAGTCTCTTTCCTGCCTCTTTTTCCCCCTCCATTTCCTGTATCAAGCTATATGAGCAAATCCTGTTGGTTTTACCTTTAAATATATTTAGAATCTGTTTCCTTTTCACCACCTCTGCAGCCAGTGATCCTCTCTTCTTGGTTTAAACCAGGAATGTCCTTATTTGTCTTCCTGTTTCTACTCCCTCTTCCCTACTGTACTTTTCATCTAGCAGATAGAGTAATAATTCTTTTTGAAAAATATTTTTGAGAACTGTTTTAGATTTACAGAAAAATTGAGAGGATAGTACAGAGAGTTCTCATATACACTGCACTCAGTTTCTACTACTCTTAACATTTTATATTAGCATGGTACATTAGTTATCATTAATGAACTAGTATTGATGCATTAAGATTAACTAAAGTCCATGGTTCACTCAGATTTCTTTACCTATTGTCTTTTTTTTCTTCCAGGATACCACGGTACATTTACTTGTCATGTCTTCTTAGGTTCCTCTTGGCTGTGAAAGTTTCTCAGACTTCTCTTGTTTGGCAGTCTTGAAGAATATTGGTCAAATATTTTGTAGGATGCCCCACGACTGGAATTTGTCTGATGTTTTTCTCATGATTAGACTAGGGTTTTGGGTTTTCGGAAGGGAGACTATAGAGATAAAGTGCCATTTTCATCATAATCTACCAAGGGTATATAGTATCAACAGGAGCTTACATCCTCTAGTCCCCCATGACTTCCTTGATTCTATCTCCTGCTACTTTCTCTGTCATAAATTCTAATCCTGTTCATTAGGTCCTTGGAGTTTATTGACTATACCAAGCTGGCTTATGCCTCAGGGCCATTTTATTTGCTGCTTTCTGTGCCATTGGATGCACTTCCTCAAGGGGGCAACATTGTTCACGCTCCTTCTAGTTTCTGCTCAAATATTACCTTATCAGAGAGATTTTATTGAACACTTTATAAAAAGTAACACAGTGCTCCCAATATTCTTTCTTTCCCACCCTGCTTTATTGTCTCTTCCATTTTCTACGTGACATATATTTACTTTTCTAATTTGTTTATTGTTTCCCTCCCTACTTGTTAGAATTTAGCTTCATGAAAGTATGAGCTTTGTCTGTTTTGTTCATTCCACTATCCCCAGCATCTAGAACCATGCCTGGCACATAGTAGATGCTCAACAAATATTTATAAAGGAATGATTATCCAAATTACTTTCTAGAAAGATTGTGCCCATTATACTCCCTAAGTAGTATATTGAAATGCTTATTTCACCATATCTTTACAGCATTGAACGTTGTTTTTAAAAATATTTCGTTGGTAAAATTGTTTTTTCTTTTAAATACATTTTGATGATTACTAGTAAAGAAAAGCTTTCATGTATTTTTAGTTGTAGATTTCTCTGTGATGAATTGTTTCTTCGTATTTCATAAGCTATTTTTGAATTATGTGTAACTATGGGCCTAGATACATTAGCAGTATAGTAGGTTCATGAAAATAACTTATTTTTCCTTCCTTAGGTTATCATAGTGACCACATCACCAAGTTCAACCTTCGTGCCCAACATTCTCTCCAAATCCCATAACTATGCAGCAGTCACTAAGCTTGTACCGACATCAGTCATTGCTTCCACAACCCAGAAGCCACCAGTGGTTATAACTGCTTCACAGTCCTCCCTGGTCAGTAGTAGCAGCAGTGGCAGCAGCAGTTCTACACCATCACCTATTCCTAGTACAGTTGCAGTGACAGCTGTGGTTTCTTCCACACCATCAGTGGTCATGTCAACAGTAGCACAAGGTGAGTGGTGATCCACCATGTAATTCTGTCCCTGTGGTATATATGGGAATTTTGAAGAAAACCGTGTGAGTGTATTTTTCTGCTTTGGGTATGAAGGTCCCTGCTTTTATATCAGAAATTTACCACTCCTCTTCCCTTAGTTTGAGAATGTCAAGATAGTTGCTTACTATTTTCTTTTAGTAACATGCTTACTCCAAGATATTTTTATTCACATGCATAGTACCTAGTCACCTAGGCAATTAACATTCACAAAATGTAGGTTAACTCTGTCACAACAGATTTCAAAGGCATAATAAGCAAATATCTTGAATAGAATGAAGGTTTTATTTGTTATTTATTTTAAAAGAGTTTTGTTATTTTTTGAGTAATGTCTACAACCAACGTGGGGCTTAGACTTAGAACCCTGAGATCAAGAGTCACATGCTGTACTGACTGAGCCAGCCAGGTGCCTCTAATGAAATTTTTAAAAGAAGAACTTGAAATTGCAATATTGACCTTTGAGTACTGTAGGGGTTAGAGGCACAGTTATGTACTGTATTACAGCAGAGTAAGCTAGAGAACAGAAAATGTTACTCAGGAAATCATAAGGAAAAGAAAATACATTTATCATATTATATTGTATTTATCGAAAAAAATCTATGCGTATATGGACCCAATGCGGTTCAAACCTCTGTTGTTTAAGTCAACCATATTTTACTCAAGGTTTTTCAGAGGAACATTACGAGTAAGTTACCCAGTGATAAGAAGCAGGAGGAAGAGGATGATTTCAGGGACATGGCATTCACCTTTTCTCCAGTCTTCTAAATTTTTCTCTATTGGTGGATGCTGGGAGATATTAAGGGGAACTAAGACTGAACTGAAGGACCATTGCTGCTTAATAATAGCAGAGGAAAGGAAATGTAGAAATCTCAATTCCATGTTAGCCTAAATAAGTTTGGCTCTCTTTCATATCCTTGTATTTCTCCCTATGAAAGGCAAATAGCACACTGTCAGAAATTTTCTTCTTAGTGTTAATGAATCTTAAAGTGGGGATGGGAGAGAAGCATGTACTGTACAGAATTCATACCCATCATCGTAATCTCACAAAGGCAGCACAGAAGCAATACAGAATGGGACTTAGTATTCGTTTTCATTAAGTTTTACTTGAACATTACGTACCTAAGATAGAGTGGGACTTGGAAATATCCTAGTTTATGAACTAGTAGTGAATATAAGCACTAGAATAGGAAAAACACAAGTATTTTTCCTAATTGTTTTAGTAATGTTTAGTGTGTTCTGTATAACTGTGTAGGCAAGGAAGAGGCTATACTGTAGATGCGATGCAGTCAGTATTCTTTACAGCCCTAATGCTAGGATATGAAATTATCTGTCATTGTTTCCTGGCTCTAACACCTATTTAATGTCTCCATCAACAATAGGAAAATAGCAGGCTTGAAGTTTTCTTTTGTTACTTTACGTAATTAAAAAAATTCCAACCTCTCTATTTGCACAGCAGTAAACTATAATATAGCATTATTAAAAATAGAAAGAATTTTTACACAGAAAATTTATTGAAAATGTTGGTTGAACACATGATCCAAATTCATTATTTTAAAATTTGAAGATGAGAGAAGGAAAGGCCACCTGTCTCTGCACCTGGGTGACACCTGTGTCAAAACTGTCATCCAATGATAAACATTTTTCTCTTCCAGTACTCATCACACAGTTTGCTGAAGTTTTATTGTACTGTTAGAAATATTACTGTTCTTCAAAGGAGCATGTTATTTTTTTAAATAAAAGGGGTATTTCTCTTGGCTACTAATAAAATGTCTTTAGGCAAAATGAATATTCCATGCTTCTGTTTTTCACTCTGTTTTTTTCAGGTATCCTCTGAAACTCTTGGGAATTTTGGACTTCCCTGTTTTCTCTTTTGCTTCTTAGCATCCTATATCTTTTTGAGCTTCAAGTAGTCATAGGGGAGCTGGGCAAGGCTTCTCAGAGATTTCTTGGAAATTCACTGAAATTCAATAGATGATGAGAGCTATAAAAATAAACTATGTGAATGTAGATACTCAAGGATGTAGATAATCATATAGTTACATGATTCTTTTGAGCCTTTGAGATATTTAACTTACTTATTAGTGCTAAAAAGTTGTCGTTTTCTTTTAAAAAAGATAAATGTTAGTGGAAGTGGTAATATACAGACTGGAGTTGTCATTCAAACTATAGGGCTTCTGTAGGGCTTCTGTAGCAGCTTCTCTGTGTGTACCTGGGAAACAAGGGCATTCAGTGTCTGCTTCTGTTGGAGACTGGAGACAGGAGACAGGCTGTTTCAGAGTTGATGTATCTGTCTCTGGTTATTCTTGTAGAGGCAGCTGGTGGTGGAGTGGGTAAGAGTTTTAGTAGCAGTAACTTGGTGGGTGATTCCATGTTTATAAGTATAGAGGTGGTTCCAAAGGTAGGGAGTAGGGGGGTTGTGTATGATTGGCTTATGCTCTGGGAAGGAAAAGGAACTCCTTAATATTTATAATATGGGAATTCTGAAAATTCTTCTGATTAGAATGGTTATTTTGAGTTTGTTATCTGGAAGAAAGGAACATTTAAAACATTTTTTATTATGGAAAATTCCAATCACATTGAAGTAGAGAGACTAGTAAAATGAACCTGCATGTGCCCATTGCCCAGCTTCAGAGATGGGCAGAATATGGTCAGTCTTGTTTCACCTGAATCCACTGTTTTTCTTCATACACCCTTGACCTGGAATGTTTGGAAGCAGATCCCAGATATTACATAAATTCAGCTATAAATTCTACTGATGTATCCCTAAAAAAAGATCACAACTCACAGTGCTACTGTCACCTAGAATTTTTAACAGTTATTTCTTGATATAATAAAATATTCAATTCCTCTCCTAATTTTCTTATGTCATAAAAAATTTTTTTAAGTTCATTTATTCATTTTAAGAGAGACAGAGAAAGAAAGACAGAAGACAGACAGCATGAGCAGGGGAGGGGCAGAGAGAAAGGGAGACAGAGAATCCCAAGCAGGCTCTGTACTGTCAGCACAGAGCCCGATACAGGACTCGAACTCATGAACTGTGAGATCATGACCTCAGCTGAAATCAAGAGTTGGATGCTTAACCAACTGAGCCACCCAAGCGCTCCCCCCCCCCCCCCAAATTTTAATTGGGATCCAAACAGGGTCCACATATTGATTGATATGGTTATGTCTTCTTTAACTTAATAAGTCTCTCTTTTTTTTTTTCCTTTGCAATTCATTTGTTGAAGAAATCGGTCATTTTTCCTGAGAGTTTCCCATAGTCTGGATTTTGCTGATGTTTATCCCCATGATATGGTTCAAAAAGTTTTCCTGTTCCATGTATTTCTATAAAACTAGTAGTTAATCCAGAAGCTTGATCAGATTTGTCTGATTGTTTTGGGAGATGGGGGATTAAACATTTTATAAGTGGTATTCTGTACTTCCTGTTGTATCCCTTTAGGAGGCACGTAATGTCTGGTTTCTTTCTATAACGATATTAACATTGATCAGTAGGTATAAGTATTACCAACTGTTTATTAAAACAGCTATTGATAGTCTTTGCCTCAGTCATTATTTTATTGGTATTTGCAAAATGTATTTTATCTTTATTTTCTTCATTTATTAGGTGGAATTCTTAAAGAAGAACTTTGCCTTATTACCATTGGTTACTCTGAGTATAGTTCACATAGGAAAAGCAGGATAAATGCCTGAGTATTTCCTTCTGTTTTTTGTTTTCAGATGAGTAGGTTCAGTGATCAGTGAAATTTTTTTTCTCCATGTTAAGATTTTTCATGTCTATTAATCTATTACAGATATTCTTTTTTTTAATACTTATTTATTTTTGAGAGAGAGTGAGCATGAGCAAGTGAGGGGAAGAGAGAGGGGGAGACAGAGAATCCAAAGCAAGCTTCTTACTGTCAGCACAAAGCCCAACATGGGGCTCAAACCCACTAACCACAAGATCATGACCTTACCGAAGTCAGATGCTCCACCGACTGAGCCACTCAGGCACCTCAGTTGCAGATAATAAATTTTGGTGCTCAAATTTTCCCATCATTACAGTGGGAATTTCTTCAAGTTGGTTCCTAAATTCTTTTGACACAACCACAGTAGTCCTTAATAGCCCTTATTTTGTGATATGACAAGATGTTCTGGGTTCATCTTCTACATTTTCTGCCCCAGATTTGGAATTACACATTTTTTAAGGAGCCCTCGTTTCTTAGTGAGAAATGGTGTTTAGATACCATAGTCTGGGCACCATGGGGATGATCATTGCTACTGGATTGGTCATTATTTCTAAATCTTTTCTGTGGACAGAACTAGAGTCCTTTTTTTAAGGAGGAAATACATCATCAGTTTATACTGATATTATCAATTCCAATTTAGAATTAAGGATTTTTAACTTCTTTGTTTTTGTTTGTATAATTGTATCTTTTTTCTCCTTTTACTGAAAATCCTGGTTTCTGACAGTAAAGTAATATATTTGATTTATCCTGTAATATATAATAGTTTCAGAATAACAAAATCAATATGACTAACAATACAATCATTGAACAGAATTTAAGATTATTATGGTTCTTTTGGTTCTTAGGATATCCTAAGGATATATAGTCAAATTAGTGTATTTTAAAGTCACTTGAAATGACTTTTTTCCTTATACTTAACCTCTAATTTAATATACGGTTAGGTTAATTTGTTTCATTTTGTTTTGTTTTTACTGATTGCAATTTAAAATATTTTTCCGTAATTTATAATTGCATAGAAGTTTATGTTCCAGAGTCAAATCCACAAAAGAAGGTGTGTTTTTAGAAATCTGTCTGTTATTTATGGTTCTTACACCCTGTTTTGTCCTTCCCTGATTGGTAACCTTTTTTTCCTTTGGTTAGTTTTTTATATATTCTTCCATTTTTTAAATATGTAAGCAAATTTGTATATATCATATTCCCTCTTTGTTTGATAAAAGGTAACATATATATATAGACACCTGGACACTTTAGTGTTGGGAGAGAGAATTTTTATTTGGTAGTTATAAGTCTGGTGCTGGTAATACCAAAAAAGGTGGTAGTTAAAATATGCCTTATGTGTATAGAATGAAGTAGTTTATTTTAGATGACTGTTTCATATTTGATTCCTCCCCTTTTTTCTCCTGTAGATTGCATAGCTTTTTTTGTTGTTGTTATCTCTTAAATCTATATGATTTATGTCTCTTAAATCTTGTTCCTCTTAAGGCAAAGTAGGCTATTGTTTATTACACAGGTTGATTACTGTGACCTTTCTACCTTTAATTCTACCTATTTTTCAGTTAAATCCTATTGCCATTGTCTTCTCTCATATTTTGGTGAGAGAAATTTTCTTTTGTCTCATTCTTCTCCTCATATTCTTTTGTGGACTTCATGAATTATTTACCCAATACTGTGTCTGTCTTCCACTGACCTTTTATTTTCTGTCTTTGACCCCACTTTAACCTAAATAACATATTGTTTTCAATTGTATCCACTAAATACTGCTCTTCTCTTCACTGTATTTATTTTCTTTAGACTCATCCTGAATGCAGATCCTGTTTTCCATTTCTGTTTCATGAAACCCTTTCCTTAGGAAATCCCTCAACCCCGTCAATTCAAATGTGGTCCTCGTTTATCATTTAAATTTTTTAAAACCTAAAAGTATTAATGGATTAAATGATTTTAGTGAACAAAGGTCCATCAGTAATCCTACCACTCTATCACAATAGCACTTTCCATTTTATGTATTTATTAATGCCTTTTTACCTATTTGAATAATATTTTTCATTTATTTGGAATAAAAAACCTGTATTCCATTTGGAATCATACATTTTTCCATATAACATTCTTCTATTTTTCTAAACTATCCTAATTTTTTTCAATACTATTTAATATTTCTATTACTATTACAGTTTATTAAATTATTCTCTTAATGTTGGATATTTAGAGTATTTCCAGATTTTGATGTTAGAGATCTACCTGTAGCCTTTTTACCTATACACCTTTGTGAATTTAATTGAACCCTCTCTTTTATTAGAACCAGCTTTCAGGAGCAGGATTACCGAATCAGAAGGTTGCAGTTTGTTTGTTTTTTTTATAGAGGTTGCTAAGTGTTATATTTTAGCTCCCTGAACTATATCTTCTTGGAATAGTTCACTAGTATGTGTCCACTATTAAGTTTTTGTTCCTCCTGTTTATAAAAAATGGGGGCGAGGGAGTATAACTTCTAAGATTAAACAAATTTTTGAATGGCATACTATTTAACTAGCCAGTTGTTTAATACCTTTTTTTCCCCTTTAATCTCTATAAGACAAAACACAGGTAATATTCCTACAGTTATGTATCTTCTTTCCCCTTCACTTATATGACTTTGGTATTTTGATGTGTTTTGGGCTTCACTTTCTTTGGGGCTCATGTTAAGACTCTTAAGAATTTCATGTTTATTCAGAATTACCAGTGTGGCCTGAACTATATTTAATTCCTCCAAATGTGGACTGTTATGTCAGTGGTATTCACAGCAGTCTATATTCTTTCGCATTCAGATGTTTAATAAATTTTACAGAGCCCTGGATTATTAATATATAAATTGAATTACAAAATTTGATAAGTAATTAAATTACTTTACATAAATCTGACTGAGTGGTTTTTAAAAGAAGAAAATTTATTATCTCATAAAAGTAAAAGTCCAGAAGCAGAGAAATTCCAGTTAGGTTATATCAAGAAATTTCTTTTCACCTTTCTTCTCTTCTTTCCTTGGTGTATCAACTTTTTTCTCAGGTAGCTCATATCGTGGTTGCAGCATGAGTGCAGCAATTCCATGTACCACATGCATATACAAAAACCAGCAAAGGAATAAGAGACAGTCCCCTTTTGTGAGTCTCTCTTAGGAAAGAGAAAACCTTTCCCAGAAGGTTCCCTTCATGTCTTTTTGGCCACAACTGTCATACACCTAGCCTAAAGTAATCCCTGGTGAGAGGAATGGGGCCATCATGACTGACTTATTAGATCAATTAGAAATTGCCCTTTAGAGCTGGCGTGGGGCCAGCCTTCCATAAAAATACATTCCAGTGCCTAGGAAGGTAGATCCTTTTGAGAGGAGAAATAGGTTTTTGTTAGAAAAGAGGAAGGAGGAGGAAAAAAAATTAATCAGACAACCAAGCATGTATATTGCATTAGATTATTTAATAAATGATTTTAGAACAATTAGTTTTTCACTTGGTCTTATGTTGCACACATCAATAAGATTAAATTGGTTCATAGAATTGTTCAAATAATCTTTTATCTTTTTTTTTTTTTTTTGGTCTGCTTATAATATCACTTACTGAGAGAGGAGTGTAAATATCTCCAGCTATAATTGTGGCCTTGTGCATTTCTCTTTTTAACACTGTCATTTTTTATTTTTTGTATTTTGAGCTGCTATTAGGTAGATGCATGCACATTTAGGATTGTTGTTCTTTTTTTTTTTTTTTAATGTTTATTTAAAGAAACATTTGAGAGAGAGTGAGCAGGGTAGGGGCAGAGAGAGAAGGGGACAGAGGATCTGAAGCAGGCTCTGCACTGACAGCAGCGAGCCCAAAGTGGAGCCTGAACTCACAAACTGTGAGATCATGACCTGAGCCAAAGCCAGCTGCTCAACTGACAGAGCCACCCAGGCGCCCCAGGATTGTTGTCTTTCTTAAAAAAAATTTTTATTATTGAAGTGTAGTTGACTTTGGTATCTTGATGAAATGACCTCCTTTTTATTATAAAGCATTGCTCTTTTTCTCTGGTAATACCTCTTGTTTTGATGTCTACCTTTTCTGTAGCCACTCCAGGTTTCTTATAATTAGTGTTTGCACAATATATCTTTTCTCATCCATTTACTTTTAACCCGTCTGCCCTTTGCATTTAAAATGCATCTCTTGGAGTGCCTGGGTTGGCTCAGCTGGTTAAGTGTCCTACTCTTGATTTCACTTCAGGTTGTGATCTCATACTTGGTGGGATCCAGCCATGCATCGGGCTCTGCTGACAGTGTGGAGCTTGCTTGGAATTCTCTCCCTCTCTCTCTCTGCTCCTGTCCTGCTCACACACACTCTCTTGCGCTCTCTCTCTCTCTCTCTCTCTCTCTCAAAATTAAACATATAAAAAATAAAATGCA
This sequence comes from Panthera pardus, assembly GCF_024362965.1. Classification (NCBI taxonomy): domain Eukaryota; kingdom Metazoa; phylum Chordata; class Mammalia; order Carnivora; family Felidae; genus Panthera; species Panthera pardus. The sequence continues at coordinate 59,728,709 of NW_026526677.1, forward strand.
TCTCATGAACATTGTATAGTTGTCTTTTTTTAAATCCAATTTGGCCATCTCTGCCTTTTAATTGAATTATTTAGTCCATTTACATTTAATGTAATTATCAATATGATTGAGTTCAAGTCTACTATCTTGGTAATTGTTTTTTATTCATCCTCTGTTCTTTGTTTCCTTTTCCCTTTTTTCTCATCTTTTAGATTTGTTGATTTTTTTTTTTAAAAAGGATTTCATTTTATGTCTTCTGTTGGCTTCTTAAATAAACATGTGTGTATATTTACTTTTTTTTTTTTTAATTTTTTTTTTTTCAACGTTTTTTATTTTATTTTTGGGACAGAGAGAGACAGAGCATGAACGGGGGAGGGTCAGAGAGAGAGGGAGACACAGAATCGGAAACAGGCTCCAGGCTCTGAGCCATCAGCCCAGAGCCTGACGCGGGGCTCGAACTCACGGACCGCGAGATCGTGACCTGGCTGAAGTCGGACGCTTAACCGACTGCGCCACCCAGGCGCCCCATACTTTTTTTAATATATAATTTTTAAATAGTTTCTCTAGAGTTGGGTCTCAACCTCCACATATGGACATTTTGGACCAGATAATTCTTTGCTATGGAAGGCTGACCTGTACATTAGAGGATGTTTAACAGCATTTCTGACCTCTGCTTACTAGATACTAAGCACACCCCCTGTCATGACAGTGAAAAGTGTCTTTAGTAATTGCCAGCTTTGGGGGGAGGAGGGGGCAGGCTGCCTTTAGTTGAGAACTGAGCTCTAGAGCTTACAATATGGATTTTTAATTTATAACAGCCTGTCTTCAGGTAATATACCACTTCCCATATTGTATTAGAATCTTAGAATAGTATACTTTTTTTTCTCTCTCAGACTGTGCTATGGTTGTCCTACATTTAAATTCTATATGTTATAAGCCCCAGATTGCATTGTTGACTATTTTTGCTTTAAACAATTTTCTTTTAAAGAAATTACATACAAGGAGTAAAAAGTCTTTTATATTTAGCAAGCTCGTCTTGTACTTTTCCTACTCTAGCCCTGGCTGAGCCATTTTTCCAAGGAACCGTGATTCCTCTTCATGGAAAGTGATAATTAGAAGCTAAAATCTTGGTGCTAGATATGCTACTACTATGTTGTGTGTGTGTGCAAGTATGGGCATGCGTGTATGTGTACACGTGCAAAAGCACCTGTGTGTACATTTATATTCACACTCACATGTTTACATCTATATTTATTTCTATATATGGAAAACTGTGGGCTCATATTGCTATGTCTAATTTTAATTAAACAACTGTAGTTTTCTCCATTCCCTTCTTTGATAGTGAAAAACCTAATTTCCATTATCTTTCATATATGTACTTATTTTGTCAGTTCCCCAGTATGCAACCAGTCTGTCATTGCTGTTACTGCCCCCACCTCTATGCTTTTGCATATGCCTTCCTATCTTCACTCAGGCTCTGACATTCTGCAAAGTCCTGCATCACCACACCTGTTCTGACACCCTGCCCATGTCACCCTTTTGCATGGATGCCACTCTCACCCTACTCAACTGACACCTAAGGCAGGCTGACACCTATGGCAGGCTGCCTTCCCATCCAGAAGACCTTTTCACTTAGTTTGGGTTCTGACCTTACCTTAGCCACCCCTTCCTGTGGACATTCTGCTCAAGCTTTGAGACTATTAGGTGGCTCACACTCATGGAACCCCTCTGTATCTTACTTGGGCTCTAAAGCTATATGCATGGTATCCCCTGAGTTTCCCCAGCATTGACACCCTCCTCATCTTATTGACTTCCATGCTAGTCCAGTTTCTGCAATGGGCTCTGACATTTCATGCTAAGCCACTCTTCTGCTTAGCTGCGTTGTACCAGCTGATGGCTTTAGCACTGAATTGTTTGGGAAGCAATGACAAAATGAAGAGAATTTTCTACTTGTTAAAACAAAAATAGCATTTATTACAGTTTGTAATGATAAATCTGTATAATCATTTGATTATCTTCTCTTGTAACCTTTCTGAAGGTAGGGACTGTTTCATGGATACAATTTAGTTTCCCGAAGATCTACCATAAGGTATATGCTCAGTAAGTTTTTACTGAATGAACACATACTCAGAGAGTTTAAGTACTTTAATCAGATCATATAGCTGTTAATGTGTTTGTGAGTTGAAGGTACAATGTGAACATAATTCTCTGATTCTAAAGTTATCCTGACTACTTTTATACCAGATACTTTTACCATAAAAAACTATATGGAGAACATAGGGAGTTTCTCATGTGCACAATTTACCACAGTTAATACAAGAGTTCATTATAAATTCAATATAAAGGTTAGAGCTTTTAAAAATAGTATCTATCACTCGTATAAAACATTATGCTCCTTGAATCATAAAATGTTGGTGCTGAATGGGGCTCCAGAGATAATCTAGTTCAGCACAACTAAGCAGTATAACACACATATGTCACCAAAATATTAGTATTTGGGGATGGATAGGGTTGAGTGAGGTGGGAGAATGTGTAAGTAATGTGGTTAAGCCCTCCAGGGGATTCTAATTACACCTTTTGCCTGTCAGTCCTCAATCTGTGATTTTACCTGATATGCACAGCAACAGTCTCCTGCTTGGAGACTTGTAGGGCAATTCAACAAATGGGGGAAGCTGAGGTCCTAGGAGTCAGAATCACTTTTCAAGGTATCTTTTCTGTCTTTATCATTCTCCACAAGCATTTTACATAAGAATGTGGTATTTAAAATTTTTTCTGTAATACAAAGTAATTGTCATGTTGGGGGTGTGAAAGAAGAAGGTGTGAAATAGCCTAAGAATTTGATAATTCGGCTATTTATGAGTTTCATTTCATTCCAGCAGTGCTCAAAAAGTTGATATGATGAGTTATACTCCAAGTCATTAGGAAAATTAATTCATTTACAGATAAAAGTCCTGTTGAGTTGTTGAAGAATTATAAGAAAATTACTGATTACTGGTACTCCTTACCTATGCATACTGCTAATATTAGCATTACACTAAGAAGCAATGTCTTACTACCTTATATCAATCAGAATTTTGTTGCTGTGTTAAGAAATCTACCCCTGAAATCATTGTTGTGCTATACGCTAACTTGGATGTAAATTAAAAAAAAAGAAAAAATTAAATAATAAATAAATGTGGAAAAAAAAGAATTTTTTTTCTGTGGATGTATTGAGTATGCCCACTTGTAATTTTCACAGATTATTTAATGACAGATCTCAAGAAATGACTTTAATTTATAGATTATCAGAAATGAGACCTAGAAAAACTACTTTGTCATGCTGAAAAGTTCAAAAGATGAATGTTTCAGTGTGAGATATTTTCTCATGTCTTGTTTAAATTGACTTACCAGAACTTGAAAAGTAATATTTAAAAAGAATGTATTACAAATAAAATTCAAAACTTAGTTTGATTTATTCTTTTATTATTCACATTAAGAACCTGTATTTTCTAACAGAAAATTTCCTGAGAGACATGTGTGAATATCCTTCCTGATACTGTGTTTCTTTCATTCTAACTGTCCACCAAGGGAAATCAGTTTTTTTGAGTGTGAGAGCAATCATGCCTCCCTTGCAAGGTTTGAGGACTGTACAGCGAATATATAAAATACCATATATTATATATGACATTTAATAGGTGCTTAATAAGTCATTGTTTTTATCGATTTACCTAATATAAGAAGTATCTTAGTGGCGCCTGGGTGGCTCGGTCGGTTGAGGGTCCGACTTCAGCTCAGGTCATGATCTCACAGTTCGTGAGTTCGAGCCCCGCGTCGGACTCTGTGCTGACAGCTCAGAGCCTGGAGCCTGCTTCAGATTCTGTGTCTCCTCTTCTCTGTCCCTCCCCCTTGCTCATGCTCTGTCTCTCTCTCAAAAATAAATAAACATTAAAAAAAATTTTTTTTAAATGTATTAAAAAAATTTAAAAAAAGAAGTATCTTTAAGTATGTTTTACTGTTAAATAAGTTCTTTTCCCCTTACTCTTCTACAGGCGTATCTACATCAGCGATCAAAATGGCATCGACCAGACTTCCTTCCCCCAAAAGTTTAGTGGGTGCCCCAACTCAGATTCTTGCACAGTTTCCTAAACAGCATCAACAGTCTCCTAAGCAGCAGTTACATCAAGTGCAGCAACAGACCCAGCAGCAGGTGGCCCAGCCTGCTCCAGTATCTCATCAGCAACAGCCTCAGCAGTCTCCTTTGCCACCTGGTATCAAGCCTACCATTCAAATCAAACAGGAGTCAGGTAACTGGAAAATGTTTACAATATGTAATTCTTCCCCAATCGCTACTTCTCTGAAGACTGCTCGTTTACATGGATATAGTTTCCTCAAGCCCCAGAATTTTAATTCTAAAATATATTTTGAGAGCCTCCTGTTGGAAATACATATGTAGAAAGAACTGGAGCTTGGGAATAGAAATGAGAAAAAAAGCAGTTTGCTCAGCCGTAGCAGTTATTTCCCCTGGACTCTCCAGGGAGATAAAGAAGCTGAGGAAACAACCCAGTTTTTAGAATTATACTCTGGATGCATTGGGATTATAGAAAGTAGGCAGTTGAAAAATTAGTCTGGAGAGTTCTGTGTTAGAATGCCATTTTATGAATTTGGCATAAAATTGTACAAGCAGAGGTGCTGAGATTGTAGGACATTGTGTACAGAGAAGTTTGTGGTTTGTGGAATAACAGTTTAGCAGTTTACTGAAAGCATCTCCAGGGCAGTGGGAACTCAGAAGTAAGAATCAATTATTTGAAGTTATTGAATCATAAAAGTATTGAATAAAAAGGCAGGTAGGGTGGAGGCTCAAACACAGGTAAATTAAAAAGACTGTTAATAGGTACATCTTTAAGAAATGAAAGTGGATGTTTTTTTTTCCTCCAATGAATCTGGACTTTATTTGGTGGTAGAAGAAGCATTTGGAAGATGCCAACATTTTCAGCTTTGTTTTGGTTTTTGATGGGAATATTTTATTACTAGTTTTTGAGATATAATTGACATACAACATTGTATTACTTATAGATATACAACATAATGATTTTTTTTTTTAATTTTTTTTAACGTTTATTTATTTTTGAGACAGAGAGAGACAGAGCATGAACGGGGGAGGGTCAGAGAGAGAGGGAGACACAGAATCTGAAACAGGCTCCAGGCTCTGAGCTGTCAGCACAGAGCCCGACGCGGGGCTCGAACTCATAGACCACGAGATCATGACCTGAGCCGAAGTCGGACGCTCAACCGACTGAGCCACCCAGGCACCCCCATAATGATTTATTTATATATTTCAAAGTGTTTACAATGAATTTAGTTAACATCCATTATCAAACATAGTTACGTATTTTTTTCTTGTGATGAGAACTTTTAAGATTTATTCTCTAAGCATCTTTCAAATACAGTACAGTTACTATGGTATAGTTACTGCAGTAACTATAGTATTGTTAACTGCAGTCACCATACAGTATGTTACATCCTCAGGATTTATTTGCCTTATAACTGGAAACTTAGACCTTTTGACTACATTTTGGCCAACTTTCCACCCCCTGCCTCTGGCAATCACCAATATTCTTTATATGTATGAATCCATTTTTTAAAAAAAAAAGATTCTACATATAAGTAAGATCATGCAGTGTGTGTCTTTCTGTGTCTTATTTCACTTAGCATAATGCCCTCAAAGTCCATCCATGTTGTTGCAAGTGGCGGGATTTTCTTTTTTTTTAAGTTTTTAAAGAGGTTTTATTTATTTTTTTTTTATTTTAAAGTGTATTTATTTATTCTGAGAGAGAGAGAAAAAGAGAGATAGCAGGGAGAGGCACAGAGAGAGGGAGAGAGAATCCCAAGCAGGTTCCTCACTGTCAGCATAGAGCCTGACAAGGAGCTCAATCTCATGAACAACGATGTCATGACCTGAGCTGAAATCAAGAGTCAGACGCTTAACTGAGCCACCCAGGTGCCCTTTTTAAGTTTTTATTTTAACTCCAGTTAGTTAGCATACAGTGTGATATTAGTTTCAGGTCTACAATATGGTGATTCTGCAGTTCCATACATCACCCAGTGCTTACCACAGCAAGTGTGCTCTTTAATCTCCAACATCTATTTAACCCATCCACCTACCCTCCCTCCGCTGTGGTAACCATCAGTTTTGTTCTCTATAATGAACAGTCTGTTTCTTAGTTTATCTTTTTCCCTTTATTGATTTGTTTCTTAAATTCCACATTTCAGTGAAATCATACAGCATTTATCTTTCTCCGACTAACTTATTTTGTTTAGCATTATATTTCCTAGCTCCATCCATGTTGTAAATGCAAGAGTTCATTCTTCTTTATGGCTGGATAATATTCCTGTGTGTGTGTGTGTGTGGGTGGGTGTGTGGGTGTGTGTGTGTGTGTTTGTACACTTCCTTCATCCATTCATGTATCAGTGGACACTTGGGCTGCTTCCACAGTTATGGAAAATAATACTGCAGGAAACATGGGAGGGAGTGCATGTATCCTTTTACCGTTAGGATTTTGTATTCTTTGGTTAAAAACCCCCAATAGTGTGATTACTAGACCCTAGGGTTCTTTTTTTTATTTTCTTCTTTTAATTTTTTAGTTCTTTTTTTAATTTTTTGAGGAACTCGCATACTGTTTTCCACAGTGGCTGCACCAGTTTGCATTCCTACCAGTAGTGCACAAAAGTTCTTTTTTCCACATCCTCACCAACAGTTGGTGTTTCTTGCGTTTTTAGTTTAGCCATTCTGACAGGCATGAGGTGATACCTCATTGTAGTGAGGAGATATTTCATTTCCCTGATGATAAGTGACGATGAGCATCTTTTCATGTGTCTGTTGGCTGTCTGGATATCTTTGGAGAAGTGTTCATGTCTTCTGCCCATTTTTTAATTGGATTATTTGATTTTTGGGTACTGAGTTTTAGAACTTCTTTATATATTTTGGATATTAACCCTTTATCAGATATGTCATTTGCAGATATCTTCTCTCATTCTGTAGGCTGCCTTTTAGTTTGGTTGTTTCCTTCACTGTGCAGAAGCTTTTTAATTTGATGTAGTCCCCAAGTTTATTTTTGCTTTTGTTTCCGTTGCCTCAGGAGACCTATCTAGAAAAAAGTTGCTACAGCTGATGTCAAAGAAGTTGCTGCCTATGTTCCCTTCTAGGGTTTTTATGGTTTCAGTTGTCACATTTAGGTCCTCAATTTGTTTCAATTTATTTTTGTGTATGATTTAAGAATGTGGTCCAGTTTTATTCTTTTGCATGTTCCTGTCCAGTTTTCCCAATACCATTTGAGGAAGAGACTTTTTTCTCATTGGATATTCTTTCCTTCTTTGCCAAAGATTGATTGGCCATATAATTGTGGGTTTATTTTGGAGTTTTCTATTCTGTTCCATTGATCTATGTGTCTCTATTGTGCCAGTACTATACTGTTTTCATAACTACAGTTTTGTAATATAACTTGAGTTATGAATTCATTGTGAAGCCTCTGGCTTTGCTTTTTTCCTTTTCAAGACTACTTTGGCTGTTAGGAATCTTTTGTGGTTCTATACAAATTTTAGGATTGTTCTAGTTCTGTGAAAAATGCTGTTGGTATTTTGATAGGGATTGCATTAAATGTGCAGATTGCTATGAGTAGTAAAGACATTTTAGCAGTATTTGTTCTTTCAATCCATGAGCATGGAATGTCTTTCCATTTCTTTGTGTCTTCAGTTTCTTTCATCAGTGTTTTATGTTTGCAGAGTATAGGTCTTTCACCTCTTTGGGTAGGTTTGTTGCTAGTTATCTTACTGTTTTTGGTGAAATTATAAATGAGATTGTTCTGTTAATTTCTTTTTCTGCAGCTTCATTATTGGTATTTAGAAATGCAACAGATTTTTATAAACTGATTTTTTATCCTGTGACTGTACTGAATTTGTTTATCAGTTCTAGCTGTTGTTTTGGTGCAGTTTTTCAGAGGGTCATGTCATCTGCACATAATGAAAGTTTGACTTCTTTCTTACCGATTTAGATACCTTTTATTTCTTTTTGTTGTCTAATTGCTGTGGCTACGACTTCCAGTATTATGTTGAATAAAAGTGGGGAGAGTGGACATCCTTGTCTTGTTCCTGACCTTACAGGGAAAGCTTTCAGTTTTTCCCCACTGAGGATGATGTTCGCTGTGGGTTTTTCACATAATGGCCTTTATTATGCTGAGGGCTTTTATCATGAATGGATGGTGTGCTTTTTCTGCGTCTTTGAGATGATTATATGGTTCTTATCCTTTCTCTTATTGATGTGATGCATCACATTGATTTGCGAATGTTGAATTACTCTGGCATCCCAGGGAATAAATCCCACTTGATGGTGGTGAATGACTTTTTTAATGTATTGTTGGATTCAGTTTGCTAGTATTTTGTTGAGGATTTTTGCATCCATGTTCATCAGAATTTTTTTTCTGGTGTCTTTGCCTGGTTTTGGTATCAGGGTAATGCTTATCTTATTCCAAAAGTGAATTTGTAATCATCTCTTTGAATAGGAGTGGTGGGAGATACTAAAAAATTTCTGGGGAGCAAGGTATGGTTAATTATACAAAATCTAGTATGGCTAATAAAAGCTGTAAGATATTATATATTACGTTGTTTGGATTCTCTTACTTCACGTAAAAATGCTTTTAATATAAAAGCTTTTCTAGAGTGACTCAAACCTTAGTCTTTTAACCCTATTTTCCCCGTGAGTCTTCAGTTCCTCAGTTGTGGAGTCTTATGCCATGACTGCTTTAAGAAATCTAACCAACATAGTTATAGGAGGAATGTGTTATTAACAAAATCCCAATAATAGCTCTGGGTTGTTCACTCATAATAGATTTTGATTCAGTCCAGTTTGTTAATTTTTCCTTTTATGGATTATGTTTTTGGTATCAACTCAAAGAACTTTGCCTAGTTCTAGGTTTTAACATTTTTCTATTTTTTTCTCTAAGAGTTACATAGTTTTATTTTTTATATTTAAATCATGATCTATTTTAAGTTAATTTTTGTATAAAGTGTGGGGTTTAGATAAGGTTATTTTTTTGCCTGTGGGTATAATTGCTTTAGCACCCTTTGTTGAAAAGGCTATCAAAACTCTTGTTTTGCAAAGCGTCTTTGTTAGAAATCAGTTTGGCATGTGTGTAGGTTTATTTCTAGGTACTCCATTTGTTCCATTGATCTTTGTGTTTATCTCTCTGTTAGTACCATACTGTCTTGATTACTATAGCTATATAGTAAGCTGTAACGTATATAGAGTGATTTCTTCCACTTTATCTTTCTATTTCAAAATTATTCTAGCTATGCTAGTTTTATTGCCTTTCTATATAAATTTAAGATTAAATGTTCCTGTGTGTACTAAAACCTTACTGGGATTTTCCTAGAAATTCCATTAAACCTGTAGATCAGTTTGGGAAGAATTGAAATCGTGTTGAGTTGTCCAGTTCATGAACAGTGTGTCTCTCCATTTCTTTAGGTGTTCTTTCACTTCTTTCATCAGTGTTTTACAGTACAGTACAAATTTTGTACGTGTTTTGTTTTATACTTAAGTATTTCATCTTCTCAGTGTTGTTTTATTTTCATTTCTCATATCGAGCATGAATTTGAACAACTGTATGTTTCAACTATTTATATGTTTTTGTGTACAGTCTGTATTCATTCATTCATACCACTACTGTGGTATTTTTCTTATCAATTTCTGGGAATTTTATTAGGGTAATTAGCAAGACTTTTGTGTGTTTCATGACTTGCAGAGATTCTCTTCCAAGTTTGTCTGTCTGTTGACTTTATTTGTGGGCACTTCTGCTGTGTAGATCTTTTTTGTTTCTATATAGTTGAATTTATCTGTGTAATCTTTACCGCTTCTAGATTTTTAGTCACAGGTCACATTTTTCATATTTAAATATTTTGGAATTTATCCTAGTATGAGGTATTAATAATACAATGTATTGGTAGTCTTGGGAAGTTGGTCTGTAGTTTTATTTTTGCGTTCAGTCTTTATTAGGCTTTAGTTTAATGTTATGTGTGCTTTCAAGAAAGAATGATAATGTTTTCCTTTTTAAAAATACTCTAGAATTTTTAAAAGCAGCTTTATTGAGATATAATTCACATACCATTGAAATAACCCATTCAGAGTAAGGTATTTTAGTATAGTCAAAGATATGTGTGGCCATCACTACAGTTGATTTTAGAACAGTTTCATCACTTCGAAAAGAAACTCTGTAACCTTTAGCTATCATTCATTACTCCTAAGGCAACCTCTCCAGCTCTAAACAACCACTAATCTACTATCTCTAGATTTCTGTATTCCAGATTTTCATATAAATGGTCTCCTATAATGTGTGGCCTCTTGTGACTGGTTTCTTTCACTTAACAATGTTTTTAAGATTCACACATGTATTAGTACTTTATTCCTTTTTATGGCCAAATAATATTTCCCGTTTTGTTTATCCATTTGTCCATTGATGTACATTTGGATTTTTTCCGCCTGTTGGCTGTTAAGAATAATTCTGTGGAAAACATTCGTGTATAAGTTTTTAGGTATTCAATTCTCTTGTGTATATACCTTGGAGAGGGATTGCCTGGTTGTATGGTAACTCTATGTATAATTGTTTGAGAAGCTACAGACTGTTTCCCAAAATGACTACACCATTTTACATTTCCACCATTAGTGTATGAGGGTTTCAATTTCTCTGCATCCTTTCCAATACTTGTTATTCTCTGACTTTAAGATTCTAGCCCTCTTAGTTTGTGTGAAGTGGTATTTCATTGTGGCTTTGATTCGCATTTCTTTGATGACTAATAATGTCAAGCATCTTTTCCTGTGCATATCGACCCTTTATCCTCCTTGAAGGAAGGAAGGAAGGAAAGAAAGAAAGAAACAAAGAAAAAAGAAAGAAAATGGAAGGGAGGGAGGAAAGAAAGAAAGAAAGATTTACATCCTTTGCCCACTTTTTTTTTTTAATGTTTATGTATTTTGAGAGAGAAAACACGTGTGTGCGCATGTCAGGGAGGGGTAAGAGAGAGCGAGAGAGAAAATCCCAACCAGGCTCCACATTGTCAGCACAGAGCCTGACAGAGGGCTTCATCCCACAAACCTTGAGATCATGACCCGAGCTGAAATCAAGAGTCAGACACTCAACCAGCAGAGCCATCCAGGCGCCCCTCTTTGCCCACTTTTAAATTGAGTTATTTGTCTTTTTATCATTGAGTTGTAAAGAGTTTTTTTTCAGTTTATATATATTAGATATTAAACCCTTGTTATATATATGATTTGCAAATATTTCCTGCCATTGTTTTTTGTTGTCTTTTCACTTTCTTGATGATTGCCCTGTGAAGTACAAGTTCTTTAAGTATTTAAAATTTTTCTTTTTATGTTTTTATTTTTGAGAGAGAGACACACAGTGAGAGCGGGAGAGGGGCAGAGAGAGACGGACACAGAATCTGAAGCAGGCTCCAGGCTCTAAGCTGTCAGCTGGTCAGCACAGAGCCCGACGCGGGGCTCAAACTCACAGACTGCGAGATCATAACCTGAGCCGAAGTCGGACGCCCAACCCGACTGAGCCACCCAGGCACCCCTTTTTTTTAAGTATTTACAAAAATTTTTTTTAAATGTTTATTTATTTTTGAGAGAGACAGAGCATGAGCGGGAGAGGGTCAGAGAGAGAGGGAGACACAGAATCTGAAGCAGGCTCCAGGCTCTGAGCTGTCAGCACAGAGCGCGACACACGGTTCCAACTCAGGAGCTGTGAGATCATGACCTGAGCTGAAGTTGGACGCTTAACCAACTGAGCCACTCAGGGGTCCCTGAAGCACGAGTTTTTAATTTTGGTGAGGTCCACTTTATTTTTAATGTTGTTTGTGCTTTTGGTGTCGTATTTAAGAATCTTTTACCAAACTTTGATCATAAAGATTTATCTCTATATCTTTTTCTAAGTGTTTGATAGTTTAACCTCTTAACTTTAGGTCTTTGATCCATTTTGAGTCAATTTTGTTATGATGTAAGGTAAGCCTCCCATTTTCATTCTTTAGCATATGGCTATCCATTTGTTTCAGTACCATTTGTTGAAAAGACCATCCCCCATTGAATGGTTCTGGCACCCATTTGAAAATCAGTTGACCGCTGTGTAGATTTTTTCTGTACTTTCAATTCTGTTCCATTAATTTGTATGTCTTTGCATATGCCAATCACACTGTTTTGGTTACTATTGATTTGTAATAAGTTTTGAAACCAGGAAGTGTCATTACTATTATTTTGTTCTATTTTTTAAAGATTGTTTTGACTATTTGGGTCCCTTATAATTCCACATGAATTTTGGAATTCAGCTTATCAGTTTCTATAAAGAAGTCCAATGAGATTCTGATAGGGATTGCATTGAATGTATAGGTCAGTTTAGGAGTATTACCATCTTAATGATGTGTTAAATCTTTTGATCCATGGACACGAGATGTTTTCCCATTTATTTAGACCTTCTCTATTTCAACAATGTTATGTGCTTTCTAGAGTATAAACTTGGCACTTCTTTTGTTAAAATTATTCCTAAGCATTTTTTTTAAGCTATTGTAAATGGAATTGTTAATTTCATTTTTTGGATTGTTCATTGGTAATTTATATAAATGCAACTGACTTTTCTGTTGATTTGATATCCTGCACCTTTGCTGAACTCATTATTTAGTTCTAATAGTTGTAGGTAAATTTCTTAGGATTTGCTATATAAACGATCATGCCATCTACATAGAGATGATTGCTGCTGTTATAGTCTGGATGCCTTGTATTTCTTTTTCTTCTTAATTTCTCTCATTAGAGCCTCTAGTAAAATAGCTTTCAAGAGTGGACATCATTGTTTTGTTTCTTTTTCTTCCTTTTTATAAGGAACTTTGGCAACAAATTCTCTCCATTTTTGTTTATCTGGTAAAGACTTTATTTTGACTGCATTTCTGAAAGATAGCTTTGCTGATTATTGGATTCTTGTTTGTTTTTTTGTTGTTGTTTAATGTTTATTTTGAGGGAGAGAGAGAAAGTGCACAAGGCGGGGGGGGGGGGGGGCGGGCATTGAGAGAGAGAGAGAGAGAGAGGGACAGAGGGAGAGAGGGAGAGGATCCCAAACAGAATCCATGCTTAGCACAGAGACCAGTGAGGGGCTTGATCTCATGAATCGTGAGATCATGACCTGAGCTGAAATCAAGAGTTAGCCACTCAACGAACTGAGCCACCCAGGCACTCCTGATTGTGGCTTCTTTGAAGGAATAGTTTCGCAGGTCTACTTTTAGTATTTGTTCTGACCATAGGAGGGTTCCTCTCAGCTTATTTATGTCTCAGTTCTCTCCTGTAAGCTGTCTGGCCTATTATCTAGGTTGTATTTTTATTAAATCCAGAAATCTTCTTCCAGTTGCCTTTCATCACATCCTCTACAGTTCTCGAGAGCTTGAACTTCTCCATGCTCTATTGCAAGTGAAATCAGTTCCTTTGGGAAGAGATTACAAACTGTTAATTACCTGTTTCTACCCTCAGGTAGCTCTGGAGCTCTGGGGGTAATAAGGTCAATGGCAAGCCTCTCTCTGAATGACACCCCTGCTCTAGAAGCTGAGCACTCAATGAAGGCAAGAGTGGGAGGCTGGGCAGGAGCCTGTTATCCTCTTGGCTTGCTTCTCCTGCTGGTGGAACCACCACCTCACAAGGCAGGGCAATTGTGATCAGGACTCCAGTTTTCTCAGTGGCATTGTGTCCAAGGTATAGCCTTTGTTCCACAAATTGGGGGATTGTCAGAAGAAGGGAACACCCATCTCTTGACATCACTTGCCTGGGACTTAGCAATATGTACCTGGGGCCAGGATGAGGTAAGCTGGAGTCCTGCTGCTCCTCAGAAGAAAGCCCTCCAACAGGGAGCTTCAGTGAAAGGAAACTGTGTTCTGCAGTCAAGGCAAGTCAAGTTCTCTCCTCTGGAGAGGAGTCTTTGCCTCACTCGTAGTGGGTAACAAGGAACGGATCTTGGTTTAAAAACCACAGATCTCTCCTTTCTTACTGAATTTTTCTACATGTTGAATAGATGTTTCTTCTTTTGTCCTTGAGACTGTTTCCAGAGCTTTTCATTGGTTATCATTTTACTGGTTCCATTAGGTGAGCAGATTAGCAGAGCTAATCTAGTTTTAGGTGTACAATGTAATGATTTGATATATGTATATATTATAAAATATTATCCCAACAAATTGAGTTAACATGTAATTTTTTTTTTTTTTTCCTGAGGATGAGAACTTTGAAGAGGAATGGTTTTAAATACATTGTAATTACCTTCTTTTTACAGGACTGTAGAATTGTCTTGTGAAATTGTCTGGGCCTCCTGCTATTTATTGGTGAAGGAGAAGGAGTTCCTAAAAATTTATTTTAAGGAAATTTGTCTGTTTAGATACTTGTCTTTTCTGAGGTCCATTTTGATAAACAGTATTTTTCTAGAAAATTATCTGTTTGATCTAAATTTTCAACTTATTTACATAGGACTAAGCCATGTAATCTCTAATGATTCCATTGTGTTTTTTCTGTTATTTTGGGGGGCTTCTTTTTATGTGTCTTAAGCATTATTGTAATTCACTTATAGGGTAATACTATAAAAAATTTTTTCCATGCAGCTTCACTGGTTATGATTTATTATAATAAATAATAGTTTCTTTATCTCTACAATAATAATAGTTTATTGAATTCTTGCTATGTATTAGGCACTTTATAATTTTGATTTATTTACTGATATTGTCTTTATAGATGAAAATATTGAGTTATAGAGACTAAATAATTTGCCCCCAGTTATTCCTAGGTGTCATAATTTTAGCTTCTTAATTGACTACAAGAAATTTAAAATTATTTAAGGTTGTTAAATGAACAGATTTGTTTGCTTTCTAATGTCTCAATCACCATCCATAAAGTAATATAATTTTTATTTGCCAGTGCAATACACTGTTATGTAGATTATTTCAGTGAAGTTTAGCAGGGCAAAAGTGTTACCAGAATTTCCTCAAACAGTTATTTGTACTTAAATTTGTAGTTTGCATGAGAGATTCATTTTATTTTTTATTTTATTGTTTTTGAAAGATTTCTTTTCAATGGGTATTTTACATTTGGAAAGTGAATGTAACAATTATAACATTTAAATAAAAATTTTGAAAAATGTAAAAAAATCCACATCACTACACTAATTGGGTTTGAAAGCTCTTTATATGACATAATCATAGACAAAAGAAAAAACCTTTTTTTTTAAAGAAGTTGTTAATAGCTTCTGTAATACCTTAATTATATTCTTGAATGAGAAATTAGGAAAGATGGGAATTTGAGGACTACAAATTGAGAGTTTCATCATTATGGAAAAAGCTTCTCTTTTGGCAAAACTGAGTGACTGTGTGTAACTGCTGCCCTCTTGGGTTGGTATAAGGAATATGTTTTCGAAAATAATTGTACTGAGATTTCCCTTTCTTCTTTCAAAGGTGTTAAAATCATCACACAACAAGTTCAGCCAAGTAAAATCTTACCTAAGCCAGTGACAGCAACTCTGCCCACCAGTAGCAATTCCCCTATTATGGTGGTTAGCAGTAATGGTGCAATTATGACAACTAAACTGGTAACCACTCCTACTGGTAAGTTTGCTTGAGCATTAGTCCATTCATTCATCATACGTTCATTGAGTAATTTCTTTGTAGCAACAACGTGCTACACTGGGGATATAGAGATAATGAGACCATTCTTTAAGAGCTTTTCTTGACTCCCCTTTTCCCCCCAATGAAAATTAGCTCTCTCTTATTATTGTCATGGTCCTCTGTTCTTTTCCTTTATAGCACATACTACAGTTTCTAAGTACTTCACTACTTGTTTGTTGATTTGTTTACTTAATTAGACCATGAGATCCATGATAAGGGACCATCTCTGTTTTATTCACCGTATATAGAGAGAGCTGGTCTTGGAGTATGTGTTTAGTCAGGATTTGTTGAGGGAATGGAAACACGGTCTCCTAGCCCACAAGGATCTCACTTACTCTTAAGAAGTTGAGAGTCTATTACATTGCCATGTAGTAAACATTGCTCAGACTGAGAGAAGCACAAGATGCCGTGTTGCTCAGATATGGGAGCAACCAGGCTATGCCCAAGGAAGTGACAGTGTAGGACATTTTAGATAGTACCATCCTTTGTGTTCTTGAGCAGGTTACTAATCCCTGTAATCTTTTCCATGGTCTATTTAAATGGGACAACAATACCTGTACCATAGGTTATTATAAGAATGAGAGGAAATCAGGTATGTAAAGTCCCCAGCAGAGTGCTCAATAGTAATTACTATTAATTTACATTAGAATTGGTCATTACTGTTATTTTAAATTTGTGTAACTCTTACCAGATTTTTTTGAGAGGAGCCAATATTTAGATGATAGAATCTAAAGAGTGTAAAATGGTATCTGTCTCAAGTTTATAAAGATACCATTTATGGGCCAGGATGTAAAGGTTTGTATAGACATTACCCTTCATTTCCCTTAGACTTTAATATCTCCACTTTTAGCAGCAAAACAGACTTATGTTAAGAAACTTGCCCAAAGTCACACAGCCAATAAAAGGCAGATCTGGGGTTTGAACTCAGTCAGATCTGTTTGACTCTCAGATGTGCTTTTTTTTTTTTTTTTTTTTTTTAATTGTGGTATATAGAGAACATGCATGAGTTTTACCATTTTAAATGAATGGTTCATGGCATTCATTGCATTCACATTATTTTGTAACCATCCTCACCATCTGGCTCCAGAACCTTTTCATCTTCCCAAACTGAAACTACCCATTAAACAGTAACTCTCCATCTCCCCTCCACCCACTCCCCCCTCATCCCACCAACGATTCTACTTGCTGTCTCTACAAAGCCTTGGCTTAAAAAACACTATTCTTGCATTACATTTATCATACTTCCCCCAAAACTTTTTCCCATTTGGTATAAAGATAGTAGTGTTATATATGTATGATTCTTTCCATTAGCGAAAGGTAGTGAAAAATAATAATGTGTCTGTCTGTGCCTTTGTATCTATGTTAGAAAAAGTATTCCTATTTTTAGAGCAAAAGCTTAAATGGAAAATTTTTTGTTATTATAATTCAACTGATTCACCTTACATTTGTAGCATGTTTACTTTGCACTAGATTTTTTTTTGGATGCAGATGTATGTTTATAAGGAATTTAAACTAATTCTACCTAACATTCTTCCCTTCTGCCTTTTTTGGGTAGTGATTGTATTTAAAAATTTTTAAATGTCTTGCTAAAAAGCATTTTTGTGGGGTGGGGTTTGTTGAGAATGGTTATCACAATGACCATTATTATGAAACTTTTTTTTCTGTTGAAGATGTTAGTCTCAGTCATCTTCATTCTCCCCCAGACTAGTAGTTCTTTGCTTAGGAATAGTAGTTCTGAGTTACTGTATTTGTAGGAAACTACAATGGGCTCATCTGGTTAGTTTTTAATTCCTGTTTGGGAAAAGAAAAAAGTCCTTGGAATAGTGGGAAAGAGTGTAAAATCCTTTGAGAGACATGAAGAAAAATACTCTAATGGGTCAGTTAGAGTTGAGGAAATATGTAAATAGTGAACTTTTTAGACTAAAAGAAATATTCCTGGCAACTCTTGGCAGCTTGAACTTTAATCTCTAGTAAAATGATGGAATAACTCTTTAAAAGATGGAAATATATTTAGAGAGTAGCAGAGTACAAAATAGTAAAAGTTTATAAAATTTTAAGCAAACAATACTGCCTTATTTGCTGAGTGCTGACATTGGGTTTGGCACTGAGACAGTATGAAACAGATGCAGAGACCTTAAAATCTATAACAGAAATATCTAAAACGCTCTGGCAGGAAAGATGATTAAATTTAAGTTTCTTTTGGCATAAAACTAGTGGAAGAAGGGTAGTGGAAGAAAGGAATAGAGTTAGTTATATTTTTTCTTGGGGTTAGTAATTTGATGCGACACATCACAAAATTTTATGTGTAAAGTTAATTCAAATTGACTTGGCTGTAGTTCCTGCTATGTGCATTGAAAATTGGCTATAAATTGTTACTTAATGTCTTGACACCTTGAAATTCCATTTTCAAGTTAAAGCAATATAGATTACATTGAATTATAGTTAAACTGTGTAAATTGTCATTCTTCTATAAGTAATGACAAGTTTTTCTTTTGACTTTTCCCTTTTTATAGGCACACAGGCAACCTATACCCGGCCAACAGTGAGCCCATCCATAGGTCGGATGGCTGCAACCCCAGGAGCTGCAACCTATGTGAAAACTACCAGTGGTAGCATCATTACAGTAGTACCCAAATCATTAGCTACCTTGGGGGGCAAGATAATTAGCAGTAATATAGTTTCTGGTAGGTATATCTGAAATATGTTGAAGGTATAGGTAACAGTAAGAGGAAAAACCATATTTCACTGTTCAAGGATTCTGTCTGATCTCAGTTTTCTGCTTAGAAATCTGGAGCTGTGTTTTTAGTCGTGATGTTTAGTGTTTAAGTATAGTTTTTATTTCTAATATTAAATCTTCACACATTAAGCTTTTGATAGTTTTAAAACAGAAAGAACATTTAATTGTTTTCAATCAGAATAGAAATACTATGATTTGCATTTGCATAGGGATTTTTCATTTACAAAGTGTTCTCCCATTTGTCACTCCATTCCAAACTGATAAATCCGAAAAGTTGGTTTCACCTGCACTTTACAGATACAGACAGATTTTAAGTTTAGAGAGATGAAATTGACCTCTTCAAGACTACACAAGCTACATAGTGGACAAAAGAACTAGGGTTTATTCATCTAAATATGTTTGAGGGAACCATATCTCATCATTTCAATTACTAATGTCACTTTAGCTTATTAAAAATAAAAATATTTCAATGCTTTTCTTTTCACCATTATATTGATAGTTTACTTTTAAAAAACAATTTACCCAGATAGTGAAAGCTAATATTTATTAGTATTCAGAAACCTTACCTGGTTTTTATCAGCTCATTAATTCCTGGAGTATTTGGGTTGTAGACTCTGAAGTAGAATGTTAACATAGCATCTGTTTTCATTATTATTTTTTAATTAAAATGATGTAAATAATCTCTCATCAAGTAAGCCCTTGTGGACTTTGTCTGCCATTTTTGTAGACTAGCCATATTTTGTATGCCCCAGGTGAGTTGTTCTAACAGTTTAAAGTGAAGGGATTGACGTTCCTGGCAGTATACGATATTGCTGATAATTGAGGGAGTGAAAAAAAGAAAAAAAAAGCCACAAAAACAAAGCAGGGCATGGTATTGGCATAACGCACTATATTTAAAGCTGCTAATTTTGGCTCTATTTTTTAGTGTAAGTGAGAAAATCCAACGTTTGCCAAACTGAGGAGGGTGAAACCAGTAGGGAAAGAATCATATTCTAGCTTTAAGAGGATTTTTTTAAATAATACAGTGAAAATTCAAATTATGATTTATTATGACAGTATCTTAAATGGTATAGAGCACATTCTCTAAAACATTTTTCAAAAAGTGATCATTTTTCATTGGTGTGTAACTTTTTATGACCGTAATGGTTTTTCTTTACTCATATATGAATTCATAATAACCTTACAGCTTGAAGGAATGTCTAGATATCATGAGGCTGCTGTTTTCAGACCTTCTTTAGGATTTAGCGGCTTTTGTACCAGGTTAGAGCAGCACAAGAAAGCACATTTTCCTAGAGAGGTGGTGAGATGTATACCCTGTACATGTATACATTTTATCCACATTTGCATGTAAATATTAAGCAACTCCTGGTTAGTTGGTATTTCAAGTACATTGGGTATACATGAGAAGAGTTCTTAAACTTTTCTGCACCATAGGATATACTTGGCACACAGTTCAAACAGTGTTGTTCATTGCATCGAGCTTGTTTTGTGTCTATCTCTGCTTCACTGTTTGACCCTTTTATTTTAAGGAATTTCTCATTTCTGACTGCTCTAAACTGATCCTTATGTTACATAGCAATATTCTTTATAAAGATAGTTCTCTTATTTTATAATATTTTGTTATTCCATGATTGTGGGATTACAGGTTAGTTCATAGTAGTTTTCAGTCCCTGCTTGTCTATTCTTAGTAAGCTGGTAAACCTAGTTGGATGAGTTTAGATAATTCATAATTAAAGGCTGGATTCTAGAATCTATGCCTACCCCACTCCCCTACCCCCTGAACAAAAATGAAATGGTTTTCTTAAAATATACCCAGACATCTACCTGTAAGAATAGAAGGCTTTAAAAAGAAAAAAATGATACTTTCCTCTCATTGTGGGTAATTGGAAAATACAGAAAGATACAAAGAAAATTAAAAACCCACAATTTTTACCATCCAGAGAAATATGTTAAAATATGTGTATATATTTCTGTTCATTCCTTTTTCTATTCATTTATTTTGGTTATAAATGTGTGTATATATGTCATATATATGTTTTTAAAATTATATTGAGATCTAATATAATCAGCTTTTGCCTTTTTTTCATGGGATAGGATTATTTTCCTATTCTTTTAAATGGATCTTGACACCTCCTCTGCCCCCGCTTAATGGCTGCACAGGGTTTCCTTATCTGATGCACCATATTTAGCCATTTTCTCATTGTTGAATGTTTTAGATTGCTTCTAATTTTTTTGTCATTATAAATAATCCTGCGATGAGCATCATTATACATAAATTATTATGTGAAGTCCTTACTTCCTTTCCTCTGGAAAGCAAGGTCATGCTTCCAGAGTGCTTTCTAGAAAGGTCAAGTTTTTCTTTTCATCAGAATAAGCAATTAAATGGAAGATATGAACTATTTTTTCAGTTATTTAACTCCTTCATGTCAGATACTTA
This sequence comes from Panthera pardus, assembly GCF_024362965.1. Lineage (NCBI taxonomy): Eukaryota > Metazoa > Chordata > Mammalia > Carnivora > Felidae > Panthera > Panthera pardus. The sequence goes on from NW_026526677.1 coordinate 59,749,561, forward strand.
TGTGTAAATATAGATAGGCTTTTCAGATATGTAAGTTTTTTTGTGAGTTTTGTTGAGGGTTGGTTGGTAAAGGAACCATGCCTATGTTATATAGAAGATTGGATCCTTTGGAGATGAACTCATTAGGACATTGAGTCCTTGACTCTAAGGACATTATGAGAACCTTTGGCAATGGCAAGACTTGATTTTTATTCTTCTTTTGATCTTTAGTACAATGTTCAGGCAAGGAGCTAGTGTTTATATATCTTTTGCATTCATTCGTTCGTTTGCTCATTCTTTGAGCAAAGCAACATAAACCATTACCCAGGAGACCAAATTGTCAGGGTGATGTAAAAAAAATCTCTGAATAGTAAAATCTGGGCAATTAAATTAGTTTCTTTAAGCGATCCTACCATACTGCTCACATTTTTACAGGAATTGTATTTTTAAATAGAAATCCCTGGAACACATCCAGTATCATAGTCCATGATCCAAATGTGACTTAAGAGTAATTTGCACCCATTGTATCTTAAGTCTTTATAAGTGGAGACTGTATAGACAGTGGGTTCTCTGATAGTCTATGAGCCAAATTCTGGGCCGGATGCTGTGATACATGGGGGATGCACATGAGATGCATTCTCTGCCCTATGGAATGCTAAACAAATGAATTTTTATACATTCTGTTGTGATGTGAGAACTGTAGTTGGACTACTGTGAAAGTGTAGAGGAAGACCTTTTTAAAAAAATGAATAACTATAACATAGTTATCAATTGAAATATAGAAATATGCGCACTGGAACTTTAGATTTTTATAACTTGATAATTCTAGTTATAAACTTTTCCATTTTAAAATGACACTGTATTTGCTTTTCCTTATGTTATGCCTTTTTCTTCTGTTTTCTAACATCCTCCCCCCTCATTTTGTTAAAGCTGGTAAACTTGGTTTGCAACTGTCTCATAAATTGATAGATCCCTGCAATGGAAAGGATTAGATGGTGACTTAGATACAAATGTAATTCACTTGTTAAGCAAGTTTTGCCAAAAAAAGTGGTCCTTGTACTTTGGTTAAAGCTTGGCTAACATTTCCTTGAGATAGCTTTTTTTTTTTTTTCCAAGTTTATTTATTTTTGAGAGAGACAGATATATACATGTATACATATGTGTATATATATATATATATATATATATATATATTTTTTTTTTTTTTTAATCTTTATTTAGTTTTGAGAGAGAAAGAGAGACAGAGTGCAAGCAGGGGAGGGACAGAGAGAGAGGGAGACATGGAATCCGAAGCACGCTCCAGGCTCTGAGCTGTCAGCACAGAGGGGCTCGAAACCACAAAATGTGAAATCATGGCCCGAGCCGAAGTCAGATGCTTAACTGAGTGAGCCACCCAGGCACCCCTTATTAACCAAGTATTTAATGAGGCTGTATTATTGAAGGAGTCATCACAATCAATCATGTATGAGGGATTGGAGTTAATTAAGAGTTGAAGTTGATAGATGTGAATAATGGGCAGTGTGGTTTTTGTGGCTCTTAACAGCTTACTGTTCAGAAACTACAGATACAGGGAAAAACATTCGTGAAGCTAGTGTGTGGATAAAAGTGCGTTTTTATGTAACCTGACTGTGTTGCCTTGGACTGACAAGACATCAGATGATGGCAAATATATTAAAATGATATATGAAGTAATAAAATTGCCAAGAATTGACTAGAATATTCTTATTCTTGGTGCAGTCTCATTACTAAAACTCTAGTAAGGAATGCTAAATTTTTCCAGTAGAAAAGAATAAAATTTTGTTTAACTTTTCTTCTTGGGAACATATTAATCAGTCATGTTTTTAATGAGTACCTGTTATGTGCTTAGTCATTTGATAAATGATGTGCAAGCCTATAGAAGAACAATGTGACTTGCCTGTTTTCATGGGCAGAGGAAATCACAGGCACAGAGGTAGCATTGCAACTCATACGCTCAAGTACCAATGTGGAAACCAACATACTGAAGGAGAGGTATATATTGGATAATCCTGCAAATTAAAGTCTGACAGAACCTGGAAACCTAAGAGGAATTTGGGCTCTGTGTGACAGATAATAGGAAGCCATAGTGAAGAAGTTACTTGTTAGACTAGTGTGTGGCATGTATTGTAGGGTAAGAGTTGGAACAAATAAGATCAAATTTTTATTTATTTATTTATTTATTTATTTATTTATTTATTTATTTTCAATATATGAAATTTATTGTCAAATTGGTTTCCATACAACACCCAGTGCTCATCCCAAAAGGTGCCCTCCTCAATACCCATCACCCACCCTCTCCTCCCTCCCACCCCCCCATCAACCCTCAGTTTGTTCTCAGTTTTTAAGAGTCTCTTATGCTTTGGCTCTCTCCCACTCTAACCTCTTTTTTTTTTTTTTTTTTTCTTCCTTCCCCTCCTCCATGGGTTAAGATCAAATTTTTAGATTAAGGGTCAGTTCATACAGGATTTTGAAACCTAAGAGGGAAAGTTAGAACTAGATAAAATAGGGATTAGGAAGGCTTTTTGCTTTTCACTTTTTTGAGTAATCTCTATACCCAGCGTGGAGCTTGAATTTACACCCCCTGAGATCAAGAGTCACCTGCTCTGCCGGCTGAGCCAGCCAGTGGCCCTAGGAAGGTTTTTGACCAATTTGACCAATGTTCTGGGTTCTTGACATGACAAAAAATTTTTTTCAGGATGTTTGCTATAACAGGAGCTTCAGATCTATTTGTATGAAACTTGCAATAGGGAGAAAATACGGGAAACTAAAAGAGATGAGGGTCTATTGAGTCAACATCAATAACATTTTGAAAGAAGACATGTGTTGGTGACAGATTGAGTTCATTCACATACTCGACTGAACAACTATTACTGAATAATTGCCATACAGTATGTGCTAAGCACTGAGGAATTAGTGATACAAAAAGATAGAGTGTAGAGCGCAAGGGGCTTTTGTTTTCTTGGGTGATACAGGGAAGACAAGGCAAGATTTGTACCAGGATTTCCAGCCATGCTAGTCAGAAGAATATAGGGTACAAATTTGATAGGTATAAGAGAAGCAGATTGTGGAAGGATGTGGGGAAGAGGGCATGATAATATGTTTGGCTCAGTAGATACAGGTCTATGAAATAGATCTTAATTGTTGAAAATATAAATTTTTTTGTATAAATATACACATTGGGATATCATCCTCAGACTCTTCAGAGTGCTGCAGATAACAAGAGCACATGTTTAATCTGTGACTTGGTCTTTGAGTGTTTATTTTTTTTGATCACACAAATATAAATGGCTTATTCTCATAAATTTTCTCAAGAGTCTAATGTTATGTGAATTTTGATAAGTATTTACCTCTCTCTTTATATTCTTTTAGAAGAGTTTTCCCATCACACCAGTCAAAAATAGATATAATACTGGGTTTGGGGAAGTATTTGTCAAAGAATACAGATTTAGATTTCAGTTAACTAGTTAGGGGAGGAATATTGATGGGGAAAATGATAGTGATATTTTTAGATTCTGATTTTGGTGTGTAGGTTTTCAAATTCCAAAAAGATGACCGCTGTAAAAGTCAATTCTTAACACTCTCTCGTTCTAGGACAACTTGTGCTTATTGTTCCGAGCCTTCATTTTCATCCTCATGACAGCCTTCATGTCATCTCGGGATGACACGGACTACGTGTGTTAATTGTGTACAACATAAACAGAAATAACCAAATATCACTAGTCCTTAACTCAGGCCTCCTTTTCTCCCCCCTTCTCTAAGGAACGACTACCAAAATCACTACAATCCCAATGACTTCCAAGCCCAATGTGATTGTTGTGCAAAAGACTACAGGAAAAGGAACGACCATTCAAGGCCTCCCGGGCAAAAACGTTGTCACAACATTGCTAAATGCTGGAGTAAGTAAGAGCTTGTACTGCAGACTCAGCAGTCCACTGAGGATTTTAAAAACCAGCTATACAAATATTTGCCTAAGGACTTCAGAACCCCACAATAGCCTGTATGCTTGATTTACCACTACTGTGATGTAATAACTGTTAAAGCACCACTAACTGATGCCATTTTTCACAGTAATTCCTAAAACACGTTGCTCATAACTGGGTTGCTTATGACCATGATTTAGATGCTTAGCTTGGTCCAAATGGAAGATTCCACTGCCTTAACTACAGGGAGACCTCTGTTAGAGGACAATTTTACTCCTGCCTCTGGCCAGTAGACATAAGCCTAGTATGGGCCTCGGCTGGGCCAAGTGAGATATTTAGGATTAAGAAAATTAATTGAGAGGGTTTTACTTTCATTTTACCTCTTTGAGCTAGTTAAAAAAAATAGCACATAACAGATTAATTTATAGTTCTGAAGGCAATTGTGCAGAGGTTTGGAGTTAGACAAACCTGGGCTTTGTCTCTTATATTGTAGTTTGACTTTTGGCAAATTTATTCAACTTCTCTCATCCTTAATTTCCTCATTGGTAAATTGGTGATTATGATCTTTACCAGTGAGTTTGTTCAGTAACTGGGAGCTGTTTTGAAAGTGCTTAGGACAGTGCCTGGCACATAGGATGTCACCAATAAATAGTAATTGTTATTACTTGTGGTGCTTAACTATTTAGGCTTGGTAATGTCCCTACTTTGCTAGAAAAAAGAATGTTGTACTTCATTGCAGATCTCTGGTAGTTTCCTAGGCATCACAGTCTTTAAAATGTTGGCATTAGATAGTTCCATCATGTTGGAAAACATAGATTGTTCCTAGTGTGAGTTCACATGGTAAGCCAGTAGTAAAGCCTGGATTAGAATTCAGATTTTCAGAACCCTTTTATAGTTTGTTTGGCAACTTCCTAGAATTTGATATATAAGATGGGATGCCATGTACTCTTAAGTCCTGTGGTCACAAACATTGAAGAGTTGTGTATGAATCCTAGCTGCCACATAATATCTAAGAGCAACATTTGACACAGGAAATGATAGTAAAACAAGCAGATCAGAGCATAAGACTACACATATGTATATGCTCCTCTACTCAACAGCTTGCTCACCTGGGCATGTCCACACACATACATCAGAAGAGATTTTTTTAAAAACAGCCTGCTAGTTGGTTTTGATAGGCTTTGAATGGGTCATTATAGTTGGACCAAGCCCATCAAGCTGTTTAATATATAGGCACAGCCACTTGAAAACTAGTGGCTGTTGGCAAATGAATTAGAGCTCCTCCCAAAGAAGCTGCTGTGAAGGGTGTGTGCGTATTAAAATAAGTAATAATATGATTGACAGGCACTTTATATTTTCCTTAGATTATTATAGCAGATAGTTAAACTTGTGATTTTTATAATCATATTTAGTTCTAAATTGAGTGATTACCTTTGGCCAGCTCACCTGGGTGCTTTGTTTTTATGGCTACTAAGTTGGATGGCCACACATTTAGATGATGATGACTGAAAGTTACAAACTAAAAAGGTGAACCTTTTTCCTTTCAGTTTTATGGATTTTAACTTGTAAAATTTTAATAATTTAGTAAAATCACTGTCTTTGAATTTAATTTAAGAAAGCTCAAGTATTGATTCTATAAATGACCAGAAGATGGTACTTAAGAATAAAGCAGACAAAAGTACAAAAAATGGTGAAAAGTTAATGGGCTTAAACTACCTAGTTAATAGACTAAAGTGATATTAGTAATATGCTAATAGTAAAATGTGGGAAATGCACTGTTGCTGTTTTTTTTAATTTTCCCATATAACCTCAGAAAGATTGTTAATATGTGCTAATTCCCTCTCTTGCCCATGCTTTTACACATGGACATTCTGCTATTTAGCCTTATGATTTTGTATTTGGGGAGCTTAGTTTATTTATATGTGTACGTTTAGCTACTGGTATAATGCACAGTAATTTTTTGTTACATGAGTGTTTATTTCGGGTAAATTAGAAAATGAAGATAATGTTGGGGTGAGGGAGACCTATAATCTCTATAATTATTCTTTTATAATTTCCTGACTACTCTAATGTATGTATTCTATGAATGGAATGGTGTAGTAAGTATTCCCGTGTGAGATAATTTTTAAAATTCACTCATCAGGAAATGATTAATGCCTTCTTTGGACAGAAAATTGGGCAGAGGACTTCTAGGACCATCTCAACTAAGTCTAGGATTTGTGATCACCTGGAAACATTGTACTTTGCTGTTTAATTTACATTCCTGTTCCTATCATCCTGGTAAAACCTCTCTGCGATTTTTCAGTAAAAGGACAGTTTTTATCATTGAAATACATAGAAATCTCATATATTCACTGACTTTAATTTAGGGAGAAAAGACTATTCAGACGGTACCAACAGGAGCAAAGCCAGCTATTATCACTGCTACGAGACCCATCACCAAAATGATTGTAACTCAGCCAAAAGGAATAGGTTCCACAGTTCAACCAGCAGCTAAAATCATCCCGACAAAAATTGTTTATGGGCAGCAAGGGAAAACACAGGTATGCTGTAAGATATGATGAATTTTCTTGGCTCTGGTATATTTCAAACTTCTAAAATTCCGTGTTAGAAATTTGAATGAAAAGATCAGTAATCTTTAAAAAAATAAGATTGTTAAAAGTTATGACCAAATGTGTGTAATTGTCTGTTTTCAAAATGTGTGTTTTTCTCTTCAGTACTTTTTGGGGGGTGGTGGGTATCTAAATATTTGTGCCATGTCATAAGCAAAGATTGGAGAAAAAAACTCCCTTAGAATAAAATTTGCTGAAGGTATTGTTATTTGAGAAGTAGGTGTTTGAGAGAGAGTGGTAGTTGTTTGGAATCTCTCAAAGAAAAGTATTTTTTATAAGTTAATATGGCCTTTGAAAGCACTTTATTTACTTATAAAATTTATTTTACTTGAAACCTAAATAATGAAGAAGCTAGAGAACTGCTCAATTGTCAAGCAATAGAAGATAAGGGAATTTTTCTGGAAATTTGCCTAGAAAATTGAGGCTCAGGATTTAATCTTACATTGCCAGGGTACTATTTATTTTGTGAGAATATCAAAGGAAGTAATGTCAGCTTTGGTTGAGAAATGGTATCCTAGAATTTTTGTAAAAGGTATTAATTTGCTTTTAGAATGCATTCCCTCAGAATCATAGTCAAATAGTTTGCATATCTAAACAAATAAGTTTTGTGATTAGAAATAAGTCCAAATTGCCTTTAAGTTTCAACTGTAACAATTTTCATTTGCTCCATCATCTAAGTCATAGTATAATCCATGTTTTCATTCTTGAATTCTTGAATGAGTGACTTAATAAGAGTCTGGAAAGGTTTAGAATCTTACATATGGAGAATAAAAATAATTGTGGTGAGTTAACATTTTCATTCCAGGCACCCAATTGAAGTCAACTCCTAGAGTTCAAATTTTGAAGTAGAATAGTTCAGTTTGAAATTTTTCTCCCATTTTATTTGTTTTAGTGTCTGTGGTTTTGACCTTTGCCAGGAGTTGATCTGTTGTACCGTATTGCTTCTAATGATAGTTGTGTAAGTCAGTGTTTCTCCTGAGATTTCTTCAAAGATGACTTATGTCCCAACCATATTTACTTTGCACAGGTGTCTCAATTAGGAATTTCATTTGGTTGCTAATGAAAAGAAACCTGAAGAATGGTGGTTTAAACAAACTAGGGTTTTGTTTTTATTATGTTAATAAATATTCAGGGGGTGCCTGGGTGGCTCGCTTGGTTAAGTTCCCGACTTCTGCTCAGGTCACGATTTTATGGTTCATGGGTTCGAGCCCCACATCGGGCTGTCTGCTGTCAGTACAGAGCCCAAATGATTGGGCTTCGGATCCTCTGTCCCCCTCTCTCTCTGCCCCTGCCCTGCTCGTGCGCTGTCTGTCTGTCTGCCTCTCACTCTTTCTCTCAAAAAAATAAAATAAATGTTCAGAAGGAAGAAATTCTGGACTGTTATTGTGCCATTGGGAATCTAGGCATCTGAAATCCATGGTGGGTGGCTGGCTGTCATTCTAGTGTATAGCCAACAGACTGTAAATGACTTCTGAAGTCATTATAGACAAGAAAAAACAGGGACAGAGCCTCTTGTCAGAATTATGGCTGTTGCATTCTGGCATGTACCATTTAAAATGTTGTATGTGGCTTGACTGTAATTTGTTCATAGATGGAATTAGTCTTTGATAAACAATGCTGTGCCCAAAGCATAATTAACGTACAGAATGCTGTTTCCCATGTCTGGAAAATATTAGTTCATGACTAGAAGTTTTAAATAGTGCTCTAAAATTTAAACTGGGTATATTTCTGCTTTTCTTCTAGGTTCTTATTAAACCCAAACCAGTGACATTTCAAGCCACAGTTGTTAGTGAACAAACAAGGCAGCTGGTCACAGAAACATTACAGCAAGCATCTAGGGTAGCAGAAGCTGGTAATTCATCTATTCAAGAGGGAAAGGAAGACCCACAGAGTTATACAGATAGTAGTTCCTCTTCTACAGAGTCCTCCCAAAGTTCCCAAGGTAAGATCCATTTTACTCCTGACTTATCGTAATTATTACCGACATAGTACCCTAGTTCCGAAATAGTTGCATATAGGGATTTCAAACAAACGTGTGCTTTGACTTGTGGAGTCTTTTGATTTACTTTCTTTTGTTTGATACGTAATCAGTGAGCTGAAGTTTTGTTTTTGGTAAGGCTTACTGTTATGTTCATGATGGCATGGCATGATGTTCATCCAAAGTTACCAAATAATTGGTAAACTTTAGATGATGATTTTGACAGGTAGGTATTATCAAACTGGCTAGTGCTGTGATTCTTTTTGTTTCCTTCTGGGTAAGAAGAAGTATGCAGGAAGGTAAATGTATCTTTTGAATGGTTATTGTTGAACCTTGAGAAAGAATCAGAGTGGCCAGAGGTGGGCCATGAGTGGGCTATAAATAGAGTGACCATACATTGCCGTTTGCATAGCACAAGTCCTCGTTTATATCTGTTCTAGCCTAATTATTAATAGCATGCCTTTCCACTCTCACAGGTTTCCTAATTTAGATGATACTGTATGGTTGTCCTAATTATAAGAAAGGAGCTATGAAGCCAGACTCCAGAGTAGGGAAGCTCTTCATCCTCAGTGCTATCTTAGTTATGTTGTTCATCTAGGAAGTCTCTTGAAATAAATTTTTAATCATAAGCTTTGAGACCTGCAAATCTCATACTCATGTCTATCAGTTACCTTAACTGCCCTTATTGTCAGGTGGTGGGTGTATTTATGCCTATGCTTGCTTGTATGCTCGGATGCATCTAATAAGCAAAGCTGTTTATCTTCCCCTGGTCATCGCTCTCTCACTCCATTCCCTCTCCTCACTTCCCCATTATTCTCTCAGGAGTGCTTTCTAGGTATCTTCATTTTTCTACTGCAGATTCTTCATATTATACACTTTTATTATTTTAATTCTTTAAAGGAGTCTTCCCAGATTAGTGGGAAATTCAGATTGCTTACATGGTTCATATTGCTGATTATTCCCTTAATCCATTACTTCAATTATTTGACAGTTACTTATTAGTCTATACTACATACTAAGCATTGTGCTAGGCCCTGTAAACATTGAGTAAAATATAGTTCTTGTTAAAATCTAGAGTAGGGGATTAAAAAATACACGTGCATAACTTCAGTAGTAGTTTAATAAGTTTATTAGTAACAAACAAAAATGCCGAAGGCTAAAAATTCACATTCCAGTGAGAAAAGGGTAAGAAAGCTTCACAAAAGAGATAGCATTTGAAATGGTCTTTGAAAACTCATCAATTAAAAATAAATAAAAACGTTGATTTTAACAAACTATATGGCACTCATTTTACAAAGTAGATAGTTTTCTTCAGCATGTTATCAATGATAGTAATATTTTCTGAATCAATTTACTGAGATTTAGTTTATCATTCTATACTGATTATAAATTAGTCTCTGTACTAGTCACCATGGAGTGATGCTTATTATCTATTTCATTCTATCTTTATTTCTTAATGATTTGATATTTACAGATTCCATTCTTACTTCAACACATCAGCTGCATTTCCCTCTTTTATTTTTAAGCCTCTGGTTCCTTGAATAATACTAGCCATTTTTTCCCTTGAGAAATATTTTTATAGAGAGCAGGTAAAATATTTAGCTCATGAGTTGGTGCTAAGAGGGGAACATGAACAGTAGATGTTTTTATATCCATAATCTAGGGTTCTCCTTTGAATTTGCTAGTCTTTATCTGAGGGAGCTATGAGCCAATCATTACTTCCCAAACATGCCATTTCATTAGGCAGTCTTCAGTTTTCATTCTAAGAATGGGACAAAAGTTTGGCTATTTTTGGAAGTAATTCCATCTAAGGTTTTCTGCTGTTCAGTCTGTTATTATACATGGTTTCATGTATTTTTATTTGTTCTGTATCATCACATATTTTTTCTTTTAAAAATATTCTGTAATATGGAAAAATTTCAGTTCAGAATAGGTATATCTAATATAGTTGACTATAAAGCCAGTTATTATAATCTACATTCCTCCCCCCTCCCCACCCCGCTGCTACTGTTTTTAGTGCATTCTCACAAAGACCAGGAGCTGGGAATATATATGCTATGATTTAAAGTGAAAGAAAGGGATAAAGATTTTGGTCAGTCTAAGATCATGCTGGTTTTCAAACTATACGAGGATCAAACCTAATGGAAATGTAAGCACTACATAGCAGTTCATTTTTCCTTTATATTGCTTTTGTGGTTTTTGCCCCTCCCCTGCTTTGGTAACTTTTTCTTTTAATGTAATTTCAGACTTACAAAAATGTTGTAAGAAGAGTTAAAAAGAACTGTGATTTTTTTTTTTTTTTTAAGATTTTTTTTTTAATGTTTATTTTTGAGAGAGCACGCAAGCAGGGGAGGGTCAGAAAGAGGACAGAGGATGCAAAATGGGCTCTGCACTGACACTAGGGAGGCTCATGTGGGGCTTGAACTCACGAACCGTGAGATCATGACCTGAGCCGAAGTCGGAGGCTCAACCGACTGAGCCACCCAGGCGCCCCAAGGTGCCCCAAGATTTTGTTTTAAAGTAATCTCTACACCTGACGTGGGGCTTGAACTCATGACCCCAAGATCGTGCCCCCCAGATTTTAAAAAAAGAAAGAAAAATTTAAAGATTATTTATATTTTGTTTATTTCCAGAAGGTTTTAAGGTGGATTGGGTAGAATACAAGATTATATGAAGTAAAATGAAAGAACAAGGAGAGAAAACCAAGAGTAGGGATTTAAGATGGATTTAAGGTATGAGGTAAATACGGAAATGCATCCTGTATACTATATAAAAGACATCACTTTAAAAAATGCATAAGATATCACTTTAAGGAGGTCACAAATTTGTTTCTAGGGTGATTTTTCCAGAAGCTTTATGATCTCAGTAGATTACGGTGAGGGTGGGGAATAAATCCAGGTTAGGCAAAACATACTTACTACAGAACTTTTCAGAGCCGTTATGTGCTAATATATATTGTGAAAAATGAAGAGTGATGTATATAATGTAAAACACTCCCCAACTTTTTTGACCATAGAACCTTTTGCAGAACATCTTGAGGAACTAATGTTCTCTGAAACATTTTGAGTGATGCTGTCTAGGCAGTTACGTACTGTGAAGGCCTTGGGTTTTAGGACAGTACTTCAGAGGGAAGGTATATATTATATCATAGAAGGGACATAGACATCTTAGGTTTAGTTTAGAAGGGATGATTTAGATGCGTAAGGCATCTGGGAATCATTTTATATGAGGAATGGTCAGTGGAAACAGGACATTTCTCATGGAGAAGAGAAGATGAGGATTGGGTTGGGGACATGGGGGTTGTCAGTTTTCCTGAGAACTGTGACATGGAAGAGGGAAAAGAATTGATCTTTGTGGATACGTGGACAGAAACTAGAACCACTGGGTAGACAGGAAGACCTGTTTTCCATTTCATATAAGAAAATTTTCTCATTGTCATAACTGCAGAAATGGAAGGAAACTATATTAGAAAGTAGTGAGTTCTCTGGTGTGGCAGTTTCTTTTTTTTAATGTTTTTATTTATTTTTGAGACAGAGACAGAGCATGAGCAGGGAAGGGGCAGAAAGAGAGGGAGACACAGAATCCGAAGCAGGCTCCAGGCTCTGAGCTGTCAGCACAGAGCCCAATGCGGGGCTCGAACTCACAGAGTGTGAGATCATGACCTGAGCTGAAGTCGGACGCTCAACAGACTGAGCCACCCAGGTGCCCCTGGTGTGGCAATTTCTTGATTGGTGGGGGATATGTGAAGATTTTAGTATAGGATTGGTGATAGCATTAAGTGAACTGTTAGATCCCTGCTAGCTGAGAGGTCTTACTATTCTATGAAAGTGTGTTATAGGCCTTTTATGGTAAAGTCACAGGAGGCATTCTTCCACAGAGATGCCTGATCTGCCTCTGCATATAACAGTACAGTGTGTATTTCTGGTACCTAACAGGCAGTAGATGTCCAGGAAATATTTGTTAAATGACCCATGGGGAAAGACATGTGAGGGTTAGCGGGCCACCATCCTCATAATCGAATGGTACTGTGAGATCAGGCTCTTGGTGTCTCGGTTATTGCACCCTGACCTCAGCATCAGACTCAATAGGCAGTAGATTTATCTAGTCTAAGAAGAAGCCAAGAGTAGAGAGGAAAATCACTCAAGGAATGGTTTTCACATCTAGGTTCACACACTCATTCTTTGTCTCAGCTGTTGAAGTTGCCGCAGTGATACTGTGTGATGATTGGCTCTTCTCTGGGTGTGGGCAGAAAGAGTGAACCATCTCCCCAGTCCCTCCCCACAGGATAATGTTTTGTGCGTTGATGTCTCTGACAGGTGCTCCCATGTGGAAATTTGTTTTCCTTTCTCAGTCTATTTCTACCTTATCTCTCTACAGATGCAATCCTTGCTTTCTCTTGGATTTTCAGTGAATGTTACAGTATTGGGTTGCAGTCATTCCGTGCCTGTAGGTTCTCTCACCTAGCCAAGGAATACTTACATTGCCATGAGAATTTCTTAAATTTGAGAACGTAGGTTTTATAAAAAGAATGATTCCCTAATAAAATTAGTTCTTTTAGGTGTAAGTTCTATTGTCTACTTAGAATGAGTAAAGAAAAATTGTTATGTGCATCACATGACATTTGGCATTATAGGATAGTGTCCTTCAGTCTTCTAGAATTTGGGGGGAGGGTATACCTCCCTGGTGTGGCATATATTCTACTCAGTGTTTGAGGGGCAGAGAATACAGTTTGTTAATGGTAATTAAAAATTCCAGTGCTATTGTATATTGATTTGTTTTCTTTGGGAAGCCTTTTTTCTTTTTAAGAGTCATTTTGCCTTCCCCAATCTGTTTGGACAACTTTGTGGTTTTCAAAAATATAAGGTTCAAAGAAGGTTGAACTTCTGTTGAATTTATTCTCGTTTATATGAATTTTTTTCATTCTTCTATGATGCTTTCACTGACTAATCCAATTCAAAGCAGTCTTTTTCTTTCTATATATTTGTCTTGTTTGCCCTAGTCATTTGATTTTTCCCAAGAATACAAAGCTATATGTATGTTTGTTTTAGGTCTCCTCCATTGTAATCTAAACTTGGCGGTGGGGATTGTGCCTCTATATCCTCCATAATTTTTGTCCTGTATGGTGTCCTGGACAAAGGAGTTTAGGAGCTTAATAATAGTCTAGTCCAACCTGATTATTCTGCAGATGGAAAACTCAATAATTTGTTGCTTCGTTTGATGCACATTTAGTATTTACTTGCCTACCTTTAGCATAAATATAATAAGCCTTGAATTAGGGCCTTAATTTATTTTCAAACTAACACAACATCTCAGAATTGAGAACTTTTAGGACACAGCAACAATAACATTTCTGTTGTCCTTCATAGTTTATGAGGCTCTTTTACATATATTATTTCATTATATCCTCAGAAGTCCTGTGAGGTAGATAGGTAATTTTATCATTGCCAACTTAGAAATAATGACACTAAAACCCAAGGACTCAACTTGCGAATAATAGATAGAGCTGGGGCTGTAACCTAAGACTTTGAACTCTGATGTTATACGTGTGCTATTATATCATCCTGATTCTAGATCATCTATCCATTCTTGTTATTGGCGGACAGGATTTCTTTTCTGTAGTTCAGCCATCCAAAAATAAGTAATGTTGACTGGACGCTCAGGTTGTAATACAAAACACATTTTCAGATGCATTGGGGAAAATAAAGACTCCTACAGCATTTTGTTCTTACTATACACAAACATACATCTACTTAGACAAATGCACACCTATTTATTATAGCAGTTATCACATTGAATTGTAATTTGTCTTTTTACATGTCTGTCTCCCCAACCAGATTGTGTGCTTCTTGAGCATCCTCTGAGTACTCTGTAAGCTCCTTTATATCCTCAATGCCAAATATAGACTCCTGCATATAGGTGCCCAGTTTGTTGAATCAGTGAATGAATGGATGAGTAAGTGAATACAGACATGAAAGATATGCCCTGTGGGGGCTTACAGTCTTCTTGGGGAGATAAAGCATGAAGTTTACAATAAATACAAAGATTTAAAAAAAAAAAAAAAACAAATTGTTTTTTTTAAGAGAAACTTTGTTTATAGGGTTTTTTTTTTTTAACTAATATAAAACAGATTCCCAGCCTGTAGTTCATGTAATTGCTTCCCGGCGTCAGGATTGGTCAGAACATGAGATTGCAATGGAGACTAGCCCCACCATAATTTATCAGGATGTATCCAGTGAATCACAATCAGCTACTTCAACAATCAAAGCTCTATTAGAACTCCAACAGACAACAGGTATGAATTCACATGCTCAATTGAATGAAGCATGTTTTCTCTAGAGATGGGTTGTGCTAAAATACTACCACTGTTATATTTTCTTTGTTATTATTTGAGCACATTTCCCCCCTCTGGACTGGTCTATAATCATTGCTGCAGTCTGTTTACTTGTCAGTTCAATAAGATGTGCACAGGAGTACTAAAGGATAGACTAGTTAGGGAGGGAAAAAAATGGCAGAGCCCTTTCTTTTCTGTCTCCTGCTTGAAATGGGCAATCCTGTTGCCTCTTTCACCAGAAGGGAGTAGTTTCTATCATTTCTAAGCACAAGGATAGATGTGGCATAGATGTCAGTTCCATTTGAGAAGAGTAGGAGGCAGATTGAAGGTCCCCTGCCATCCTCCTTGATATTGGTGGGGCAATTTTGTGGTCATAAAACACCATTGATGGCCCTTGCTAGCATTCTAATTGGTTTTATCTTTATATTTTCATTGTATCATTTAACCACTTGAGCTTCCATGCAAAGCTGCCCTCATTTAACAAGATCCCACTAGTATTTCTAGTTACTAAATATCTTCAATAAACTAGGCAAAACCCATGTTAGTTATTACTGACTTTTCTATTACAATCAGTCAAAGATTGTTAGAGTATTTAAGGGACCTTAGCAATGATCTCATCCAAGCCATTCATTTTATGCATAAGTAAACTGAGATCCAGAGAAGTTACCCAATTGGTTAGTGGCAGAGTTAGACTCCATGTCTTTTGATTCCTAATTCAGTGTCCTCTCTACTTGTGGGGTGACTGTGGTATTATTTTGGTTTGGTTTTGCTTTCTTTGTTTAAATGATTATCTTGATTTTGTCACTTTATATGCTTCGTGGGAATAATCTGAATGATCACTCAGTGGACTTAATTACTGGTAACTAACTATTTGTTGTAACATCCACCTTACACTAGCCAAAGAATATGAGCACTTAGTATCTTTGGTTAATCTTTCTATTGGTGTTACTTTTGGCCTTAGGCCTTTCCTTAGTTTCTTGTTTTTGACATACTCAGCCATTTCCATTAATGTCTCACAGAGGGTGAAAACCGAGTAAGTAGATTTTATAGAAAAAATGACAAGATAGAAAGTAAATTTATCCATGGAACCCATTCTTGATCCCAGACCACTCCATAAAACATTTTTGTAGGAACAGAGAGGTCATTTTTTCCTAACACTGAAGATTTTTGTTCTTTAACAGTCATTGAATACTTGGTAACATTTCTTTGGGGATTATCTTAAATTTTTAATAGATCAAATTAAACTAGTCATTGTATTGTCTGTTCTGGGTAGGTATGATCTAGAGCAAATCATGCTGTATACTGCCTATTCACCCTTTGTTTTCAGGTTGGTAAACTCCAGAATACCAGGAACTACCTTGAAGAAGGGTAAAGGAAATGTTCTAAAAGGAGTGTGTACAAGGGAAACCGATTTTTTAGCCTAGTCATAATGGGGGATTTTAGTCTGATTGCATATGTCCTTCTTGCTAGGCTGCTGGTAATGGTTGCATAAGTTGTGCCCATACAACCATATAGAGCAGTCTGCTTTTTTCATTTCAATTCACTGTCTCCTTAGTCACCGCCAGTCGTGGCACCCCAGAGGTCTGGCTCGTTATTCCCATGGACAACTCTGGTTTTGATACTTGTTTGTAACAAAAGTTAACTTTTCCCCTGCCTTTTCTATGCAGTAAAGGAAAAATTGGAATCTAAACCAAGACAACCCACTATTGACTTGAGTCAGATGGCAGTGCCTATTCAGATGACCCAGGAAAAGAGACATTCTCCTGAGAGTCCATCCATTGCTGTGGTAGAGTCAGAACTAGTTGCTGAATACATCACTACTGGTAGGTGTCCTCTTAAAAAGTAGTATTAAGGTAGGAGAGCTACCTTTCTGGATTTGATGGGATGGTTGTTTGGGGGAGAATATAGTTTTTATATTTCTAGATCTTTTTCCAGTTTGCTCTGAAAGCAAATTTTCATTGTCCTTGGGACTTAACCCTGTCTTTAATGACTAGGGAAGAAAACCAATCAGTTGTTACAAACTGGCAGCTAATAAAAAATTGCAAGTTGGCCATAAATAACGTCTGTGAATACAGGGTGACAGTTGTAGAGAGAGGATAAAATCCCTTTTACAGAAGAATAAATATTTTGATGCATCTAAATTTTTTAGTTTTGGTGGAGGGGAGAGGGGAGGGGAGATGGGTCAAGGGAGAAAGGAGGTATAAAATCCAATACCTTTTTTGATGTAAAGAAAAAAAATGTGGGAAACTTTAAGTCCCTGTAAATACTTAGGAGTTCTGGTGGAAGGCAAATTAGGCATTTGTTTCAAATGTGGTCTGGCAGCAAAACACTAATGAGAGTTTTGGATGGCATAGATAGAAAAGTGGAACAGGAAGGATAATAGATTCTTTCTCTCGTGTTCTGGCGAGACCACACCTGGAATACTGCCTTCTGTTTTGGACACTTCGTTACCTTGAGATTTGAAATAGTTCAGAGAATAGTAATGCGAATAATTAGGGGTTAGGAGAAATGACTTACAAGGCAATATATAAAGAATGCCTGTCTTGAGTTTTCTTAAGCAGTAATTAAAAGAGAACATAAAGTTACAGATACTTAAAGGATGTAAATATTACCAAAGCAGAAGAGGGACTGTATGGTATCATTTTTGGAGATATTTTTAAGACTAATGGGTTAAAATTGCCAAAAGGGAAAAGCCAGTTAAAGACTGTGGAAAGCCATCTAGCATCTTTCTTCAGAGATATTTAGCAAAAAGCTAAATAAAGCAGAGGACAGTATGTTGGGGAAATCAGTATTAACTTCTGGGGATAGACTAGATTATCAGTTGGTAAATAGAAGAAAAGACCTATGATTTCTTCCCTTACTTATCCTTTTCAGAACGCACTGATGAGGGGACAGAGGTTGCTTTTCCCCTTCTAGGTAAGTGGTGTGCATCCATTTGTAGCATAACTGAAGGTAAAATATTGTTGTTTTGGGGGGAACCAGTTAAATGGATGCGCTCTACTCTGATCTGGTAGAGGAAAGGTAAGCTCCGCTCAGTGAAAAGGAGACTTTCCTTTTGCAGGACAGTGGGATCCTTTCTCAGAAGTGAGCAGTTTGACATTGGAAAAAATAAAAGTTGTTTACAGAAATAAATGACTGTTTTATCCTGTTCTTATGGCCCAGTTAAGGTCAATTCAGCTGTTTTCTGAATGTTCACTCTGTGACCTCCTTCCATGATCTTCTCCCCATCATATCCTCAGCCACATTAAGCATTTTCTTTGACTTCGAACCCAGCTCCCTAGCCCTGACCTCTTGTATTATCCGGGAGTGGGTATTAGTCTTCTCTGACGTTTCTGCATGCTGGGGAATTACTGTGAAGAGATTTGTAGTATCTTGAGTGAGGATTATTTTTAAATGATTTTAGTTGATCGTCTGTTAAATCCATTTCATTTCTTAATAAGATTCTAATGTCATAATTATGAAGATGGGTATGGACAGCAGAAATGTTCCATATAATCTGATAATTTCATGAGAAATTATCTTTATTTATTATTCTTTCAAGTGTCATTCATTTCTGATGATGCTTCCATCAGTAAAAAACTTTATGAATTTGCTTGTTCAATTTTAATATTATGTGATTTGTTTTTCTCCTACTCAGTCACATGATAAATGATTTCAGCAGTAGTTGTTTTAATGTCAACACTGACACCCTTTTTTTCCGTTTGGTTGAGCACATACGGAAGATTTGGTTAACTCATATAATTTAAAATGTACATATAAAGCATACTGTGAAACGCAGTAAGATACTGCATTACATTTTTACCGGTGATGCTGCCTGGAATCTCTTATATCACATGTAGGCGTGTGTATAAGCAACAGTAGAAAAACTGTGTTTGAGAATATAGATAGAATGAGTTAAAAAATAAATAAAGCTTATTTATATTTCACTGGGTAGTTTTAGTTCTGTACTCATAAGACCTAAGTAGCACTTTGACATTGATTTCTGTAGTGATCATCTTACCCTTGGACATTCCACTATGATTTTTCTAAACCTGGAACCACTTGAATATGGAGCTACTTGAAATTGCAGATCAAGATATATGAGCACTGGAATCATGGGTTATTGAGAGGATTTTTATATTCTCAAAAACCTTAGCTAATTTTACAGATTTATTGTACTCTGTTCTTGTTTCAGAAAGTTTGTTTCCCAGTAACCATAAGCATTTCTAAAGCTCTGTAGACTAAGAGGTGGTGAATGTTTTACTGTTTAAAAAGTTGAAGTTGAGGCTGGTAAAAGATGATGGATTGGCACCAATGTCGATGTATCATTTTACATCTATCTATCAATATAAACATAAGTATATAGTTTACCCCACTTGCCCTATGTACCAGAGAAGGACCTTTGTACCTTTGTAAGAGAATAAGAAATGGGGTTGTTTTCCTTACTGAATTCTCACCCGTTTATGTCACATGAGCTAAATTGCAGAAGATGAAAGAAGAGCGATTTTTCTGTTCTTTTGTTAACTTTATATTGTGATAGTTAACATTTAATACTTAATAATTTAATTAAATTTATATTTTAATACTTAACATTTTCAGCTTGTTACTTCATTTGATCCTCTTCTAGGTAGAAAAAATTTATTATCCCATTAAACAAACAAAAGCAAAACCTCTGAGTTTTAGAGGTTAATGGAATTTTGTTTTGTTTTTTTAGAGGTTCATAGAATTTGAGTGACCTCTTCAAGTTCGCATAGCTGTTTGGTGGCAGAGTGGGACAGAATCCAGGTGTGACTCTTGGTCCGGTTCTTTCTGCAGTATCATTTTGACCTCTCATATCTTTAGGAACTGTAAGGCTGCAAGACAGTGTCTACTTCATGTAAAAGAACGAATGTTTCTGGGTTTTGTATTGCATTTGGAACTGGGACCAAGAAATTAAAATACCATCTTAGTAACTTAAGTATTATCTTAGTATCCTTAAAGATACTAGTCTGGGATTTGATTCCAGAAATTCATCATTGTTTTTGTTACCTTAATGGGGTGAAGGTTCTTGGAGAAAGTAAGTGCGGTTCACAGGAGGATGTAACTTTAAGGGGTTTGTTCCTCCTTTGTGATGACAGTTTTCAAAGTGCTTCCACATTTCTCATCTCATCCTTATAATAGCTCTGTTATTCCCATTTTACAGATGAGAACACAGAGTCTCAGAGAAGATAAGTGACTTTCTCAGAGTCACACAGCTCATAGATGGGCAGACTCTGGTCTTCTGCCTCCTAGTTCACAGTACCACACTTTCTCTCTGTGACGCAATCTCACAGACATTTGTTTAAAATGACTACTGGTTACAGATGCTGTGGTGATTTCTGGAGAAATATCATCACCTCCTCTATTTTCAGTCAGCCATCGCTCCCAGCCCCAACAGCCCTCCCAGCCCCAGCGGACCCTGCTCCAGCATGTGGCTCAGTCACAGACCGCAACACAGACTTCGGTGGTGGTGAAGTCCATCCCGGCATCTTCCCCTGGAGCGATCACCCACATTATGCAGCAGGTTGTATCTCTTCTTTCTCTCCCTACCTTCTGTAACTGCTCCTTTTTGAAATAAGGTTTAGTTTCATCTATTGTAAGAAAGGAAATAACTGAATTGAAGAAGAGTATTTGTGTCGTTCTTTCATCTGTGAGGACTGAGGAGAGGGAATGAATTGAGAGTCTCAACACTGGAAAGTAATTAAGAAACAATATTCTTGGATCTTCTGCAAACTTGGAACATTTCAAAAGGGTGGCACTTTCTAGATGAATCTGTGACTTCAAAAGTGGCCACTGTTTCTATATATTTATTGTTACAGAAGAATTTATCATGTAGGTGAGATTTTTGTAAATGAAATAGAAGTTGGCTTCTTTAGCTGTTTGTTGCTTGGGTTTTTGCTTTTATGATGAATTCTCATGGGGAAACATTACAAATAAGTAGGTATAAATATCTGACTTTTATTATATGTGACCAGTTAAATAGGAGGAAGAGACCCAATGGGAAGGGGAAAGAGTTAATATAAAACAGAAAGTCTGGTACCAAGGGTAATGGGGATAAGCTAATTTTATGTCAGCTACTGTGCTTTGAGCTTTAAATACATTCATTTGTTTAAATCTCACTGTGATCCAGTAAGGTGGGTATATTATCCCTCTTACAAATGAGGAAACTCTGTTCACAGAAGTTAAGTAAAAATAAGTAACTTACTCTGGGTGGCAGAGCTAGGATTTAAACCCAAAGCATCCTGCCTCTATACAAAGTGATTATCATAGATACCAGATTTAAGCGTGACGTATCATTAGTTGTCACATAAATCACCATCAGTTTGACTGGTAGCAGTTGATCCTAATTGTAAGCAAATTAACCTGAAAGGCAATAAAGAAATTGTTGAATTAAAAACCTGTATGTGCAAGGTCGTTCTGAGATAAGGGAGGGTTTCAGTGGAACCTCAAAAAGTTTTAAAGTTTAGAATGAAGGAATAACGTGACGAGGAAGTGGGAAGGATGAGGTTGGGGTGGATTTTGTGTCACTGAGGGAAGCCAGGTGGCCAGAGGTTTAAGTGGGTACCAGATCTCAGCCTGGAGTCTAGCCCTCACCTGGCCAGTCCTGACATTGACCTTTTTCAAGGCACCCAGAGAGGTCAAACAGACTGGCCCTCACCATGTCGCTCAAGATCAATACCTCCTCCCCTCGCTGTTAAAACTGACACGGGAGAGTCTCCTTTTCCGCTGACAGGAGTGCTCTTGTCCCTCCCCGGTCTCCTTCCCTCCTGGCAGCCGAGCCTCTGGGAAACTGTTGCCTGCTGGGCCCGGAATATGACCAAAGGGGCGAGGAGGACTAGTACAGAGGGTGGTTCACACGGGTTTGGTGAAGCCCGATGAACCGTTTTCACTCTGACCGGAGAGGCCCTCTGTGGGGACCCGGACGGGCGTGTCCCTCAGACAGCGACTCTGACTTACTGGACAGCATGGCCAAAGTGGGCTTCTCTGAACTTTGACTTTTCTCTGGACACCTCATACCTGGGTGGCTGTGTTCTTTCTTTGGGTGGCTCAGTATCGCTGATGACCAGGCTAGACAGCTGTGTCCTGAGTGAGGGAGCCTGTTCTTTTTCTGTGTTGGGCTGTGCTTGCAGGGTAACCTTATTCCTCTTACCTATAAATTCTGGGTCCACTTTTCTTATAGAAAAGAGTAGACCAGTTGTTGCAGTACTTAATTTCTAAGAGTTGAAATTACAAGATTCTCAATTTAAAGCCCCCTTTAGATTTAGAAAACTTGAGGTCTCATGGTCTTTTTAAGCTCTTTCTTCTGAAAATTTTTGAATGAATCTCATAACCAAGTCTTTTCCAGTTTGAGGAAAATGTAGCAATGTAGGTGCCTTTACTTTATTCTTACTTTGTGCCTTTTTTACTCAGGCATTAAGCAGTCACACTGCTTTTACCAAACACAGCGAGGAACTTGGAACTGAGGAGGGCGAGGTTGAAGAGATGGACACTTTAGACCCTCAGACAGGTCTGTTTTACCGATCTGCCCTGACTCAGTCACAGTCAGCTAAGCAGCAGAAACTTAGCCAGCCCCAGCTGGAACAGACTCAGCTGCAAGTGAAAACTCTGCAGTGCTTCCAGACTAAACAGAAGCAGACCATCCACCTGCAGGCAGACCAGCTCCAGCACAAACTCCCGCAAATGCCCCAGCTTTCCATCAGGCATCAGAAACTCACCCCTCTCCAGCAAGAACAAGCACAGCCCAAGCCAGATGTACAGCACACACAGCATCCCATGGTGGCCAAAGACAGGCAGCTTCCTACCTTAATGGCACAGCCCCCGCAAACTGTAGTACAGGTGCTTGCAGTGAAAACCACGCAGCAGCTCCCTAAACTGCAGCAGGCTCCGAACCAACCAAAAATCTACGTGCAACCCCAAACCCCCCAGAGCCAAATGCCGCTCCCAGCCTCATCAGAGAAACAGCCGGCAAGCCAGGTAACGGAATATTGGTAGCATGCAAAGTTAAGCTTCTCTGTTGATGGAAAAAATGAGAACATTACGATCCTATCGTGATTAGCAGTGCTTTCTCCTGGCAAGAGGAAACTCAAAAGCCTCATTTATGCTGGTATTACTTTACCCCATCAGAAGGTTGACATTAGGGAAGAAATGCACGCATTAATATAGGAAGGACAAATAAAGCGTAGCACTCAGAACTTGATTTTCTAGGCAGTTTTTAAATGAAATCACTTCAGCATTGATCAGCAGCACGTAGAAGCGAGATCCCTAAATTATTTGTATTTTTTTAGGTACAAAATTTTTTTTTCCTATGCTCGTAAACTCTTTTATCTGTGGTAGTAATGCTAAGTAAACTACACAGTCTTTTAAGGAGCTTCATTGAACATCTTCCTTTGCAGTTTACATCATCACTCTCTAGTTAATAAATTTATCTTCTAGATTTATCTTCTAGATTGCAGAGGAATTATCTGTATATTCGAAAGAAAAATTATATTAGGGAAAACCAGTGGCTTTAGAGTAATGTATATATGTGTGTATATATTATAAATACATGTATAGAGAATATATTTGTAAGATGTCTTTGAAGCAAAAAAAGTCAAAAAACCCTGCTTTTTATTTTTAAAAGCTGAAGATGATACAAATAATTTGAGAATGGGTTGAAGGTATACTATATGGGGATATAAATCCCAAAGGGAAGCAAGGCTGCTGCGACTTTTTTTTCCTTTATGTTATGAACCTTGGCTGGCTTGACAGAGGTTCTTTCAACCCCTTCTCTTTCCCTAGGTTTCTTAAAAATAACCAGATACTTTCCCATCCAGCCCTTGTATTAAAACACCAAGCTTCAAAACGTCCTCCTAGTATACCGCACAAATGTTTCTTTTGCCATATTATCTGGGGTGTTTGATAGGTTTTCTCAAAGAGATGTAGCTGTAACACACACAACCCCAATTTGTTTTCAGGTGGAGCAGCCAATTATAACCCAAGGATCCTCTGTTACAAAGATAACTTTTGAGGGGCGCCAGCCTCCCACAGTTACAAAGATAACTGGTGGCAGTTCTGTGCCTAAGCTGACATCACCAGTTACAAGCATATCTCCCATTCAGGCTTCTGAGAAGACAGCTGTGTCAGACATTTTGAAAATGTCTTTGATGGAAGCTCAGATTGATACAAATGTAGAGCATATGGTAGTGGATCCCCCAAAGAAGGCTCTTGCCACTAGTATGCTCACTGGTGAAGCAGGATCATTACCCTCCACCCACGTGGTGGTGGCAGGGATGGCGAATTCCACTCCCCAGCAACAGAAATGTAGAGAGTCCTGTTCAAGTCCATCTGCTGTTGGCCCTCCCTTAACGACAAGGAAAATCGATGCACCAGGAGTGCCTACAACAGGCCAGTTCATGCGTATTCAGAATGTAGGCCAAAAGAAAGCTGAAGAGAGCCCAGCAGAAATTATCATCCAGGTAAGAATTGGAAGGAACATGAGAAACATTGGGCATCTTGGGGGTTGTGGGTTTGGCATGTTTGGGAATGTCACAGGAAGAGTCAAGCCAAGGTGGCAAAAGACAAAGTGATTATTTTTGAGATGGCATTTGACAAATTTGGTTTAATACCTATTACAAATATAAAAATTTATATTTTCTGGTAGAGAATCCTAGAAAATCGGTGGATGTTATCACGGCACACCTTAGAGACAATCAAGAGCCCTAAGCCCATATGTCAGCTTGGTTATTATAGATTCAAAACATACTTGCCAGTGTTAACTCAGTAAAGTCAGCCCAGAAAATCAGCAACTTGATGGGGTCAAACTTTGGGCTCCCCGGTCTTTGCTCAAAAACTCCTGAGATATAACTGGATTGTATTTTATCTCAAGTTAATTTTAGGGATCCTTTTCTTTGAAAAACACACTTCTTTATCTTGATACAGATTTATGGTTTTCAGGACAATAAAACTTTAATTAACTGCAGTATCTGGAGAAACATGTTGTAAGAAAATGTTTCTGTATGATTTAATTTTATATTTAAGTTGGGATTAGCCATAAAGTTTTGCTTTTTTATTTCAATCATTGTTACTGAGAAATCTTGTTATGGTTACTGTCCTGCCTTGGTAAGTGAATGTAATGAATTATGCATTGGCAATAGGTCTTCCTATGCCTCACATTCCCTTCATTCTAAAACTCATCTGTCATCATGCATAATAGATCAAGACTGAAGAATTATTGAGTCCAGACTAGCCCTTAGAAGTTGTGTTTTACTTCCTTTTCTCTTTGTTAGGGTATCGGGTTGTTTTCTTGCCATAAATTCACTGTTGTGTGACTTGGAAGTTTCTGTGGCAAACTTTCCCTTTGCCGTGATGCCAGGCTATGAGAGAATGCAAACCGACCAATATTCATCCAAATATGATATAAATATAGGGGGGAAATGCTTAAAGGCAAAAAGAACTGGCCGTTGAATTATTAAATGATTTGTTCCTCCTGTAAAAATCGTTGTTAGTGAATTAAGTAATTCTTTTTTTTTTTTTTTAAGTTTATTTATTTATTTTGAGGGGGTGGGGAGGGGCAGAAAGAAAGGGAGAGACAGAATCCCAAGCAGGCTCTATGCTGTCAGCGTGGAGCCTGACTCGGGGCTGCATCTCAAGAACCATGAGATCATGACCTGGGCTGAAATCAAGAGTCAGACACTTCGCTCGCTGAGCCACCCAGGCACACCTTAAGGAATTCTTGACAAAGGATTTGTTGTTTTTTTTTCCCCTGAAGAAGTTAGAGTGTGGTGGAAAAGGAAGGAGTTCCTAGCTTCCCCACTCACTGTTTAACTTTGGGCAGGGCTGCTTAACCCTGCTGTGCCTCAGTTTCCTCATCAGTAAAACGGAAATAAGGAATGCCTATTCTACATCACTGATGGAAGGATTACACCAAAGTGAGATGAAGCGCCTAGCACAGTACCTGGCTCTTAGTGATTGCCCCATACATGGTAGTTATTTATTACTATTTCTGCTAAAATTTTCTGTGGCTCCTGAGGGTTTAAATTAGAATACTCACTAAGTCGGAAATTATTTGGGATTGCTTATTTGGAAATGATTTTCTGCACTTTATGAACACGGCTAAAAATATACTTCATGTATCAAGGATGGTACCTAATGAGTAGGCTCTCTGCAGAATATGCCAACTAACTTTTAGCATATACCATGTGCTAGGTAGCTATGTCAGAGAGAAGGGGACAGTGGTATAGTGGTTAAGAATCAAGCTTTTGGAGTCAAAAATACCTGGATTTGAATCTCACCTTTGCTCCCCCTTACCAGCATTGTGGTTTGGAGTCAACCTCTGTATTTCAATTTCATTGCCTATGAAATGGAAACAATATCAATTACCTCACAAGGTTGTTTTGAGGATCAAGTGGGAAAATGTATATAATGCAGCTTGTTAAGTGTCTGCTATAGAGGAATACTCCGTAAAGATAGCTCCTGTTACTATAATCATCATTAATATATTGTTAGACTATTTTCAGATCTTACTAATTATACTTAGCTTTGACCTGAAGTATTGATTTTACTGTTTCGGTAAAATAGTACGGGGATGAATGAAAGAAGTCTGCAGAAGTGCTTTGATCCCTTGAAAACTGTTTTATAAAAATTCAACATGTTTAATAATAAGTGCTTTGAGTGAAAAGCATTGTTCTTTGTAGACATGTAATCTGTATTTCATTCATTTGTTCATTCATTCATTCATTCATGCCACATGTATTATTTAACCTCTGTGTTCTAGGCACTGTGCTAGGTGCAGAGACTAGAGGAGTAAATAAGATGAATGTATCTTCTGTTCTGAAGGAGTCTGAATGTGTGGAATTAATAGAATTTTAGAATCTTGAGGATCTTTAGAGTGTATCTTCTCTATCTCCTTTTACACGAGGTTAAACTAAAACTCAGTGAGGTGAAGTGACTTATTCAGAGGTCCACAGCAAGTCTGAACCAAAGCTGAACTAAAATCCAGGTTTCCTGACCCCCCTGGGACTTGAACACAAGGGTCGGCTATATGGGACAGAGTGAGGAAAAACAAATAACACAAAACTCCACTATCCTAGATTCAGTGCCTTGACATCTTGCAATATTTTCTTGACAATGTTAAAATTAAATTTACATCCCCCCTCAAAAGAAGATTGTTTTGGTCAGGTATATTTTTCAAATGATGATATTCAATTTTGCTCTGGGACTTTTAATGTTAAAGATAGGTTATTCATTTGGCAAATGTTTATTGAGCATCTAATGCATGACAGCCCTGTTCAGAGCTCTGGGCATCTAACAATGTAAAAAGATAATCAAGATATGTGCTCTGATACATATTCTCATGGAGTTTACGTTCTAAAAGTGAGAAGAAAGATTAACAAACACAGTAAATGCAATGAAGAAAAATTAACAATGTAATAGAGGGGGGGTGGGACCTACCCAGTGATCTGGTTGCATGGTCATAGAAGGAAGGCTTCTCAAAGCCTTTTACCCTAAGCATTGGAGCTAAGATGCAGATGAGAAGATGGAACCAGCCATGGAGAGACTTGGAAGAAAAGTACTCCAGGAAGAGGGGAAGAGCTAGTGGGAAGGCCCAGGGTACAAGTGAGTTTGGCATATGCCTGGAGCCACAATCAGAAGTTTGATATTATATAGCAAGTACGACAGGAAACGATTGTAGAACTTTAAGCAGGGGTATGATATAAACAGGTAGACCTTTTAAAAAAGTAATAAAGTTGAGAAAGAAGAACCTAACAAGGCAATATGGCCATAATATGTGTTTGTCTACTGGTGTTTTTATTGTTTAAAAGACAGTATTGTCCTCTCTCATTTTCAAGAAAGTATTACTATGTGACCCAGATAAATAACTTCCTTTTGAACTAGTAGAGGGTTACCGAAGGTTTTAAAATTTTTTGTGGTGTCAGCAAATTAATTCTTCATCTTGCAGATAATAATGAGTGAAATCTGACTACATTTACATTTAAAATTTGCTTAATGGTCGAGTGAAAATGTCCTTTAATGTCTGTCTCTTGAATTAGGCACAGACTTCAGCCTCCTTTACTAGAACTGGTGCCATCAAGAAGTGGAAAGATCACTTTAAATTGTACAAAACTTGGATTTGAATCCTGGCACTTTAACCTTGACCAACTGTGTGACCTCAATTAAGTCACTTACCCTCTTAGTTTCCTCATTTGTAAATGGGAATACTATTTTCCTTATAGTGTTCTTGAAGGAATTTAGTAGAATATTGTATGTGAGAGCACCCAGCACAGTGCCTGATGTGAAGTAGTTGTCCAGTAAATGTCAGTTTCCTCTTATCCTTCCTTAGTGATGTTGGGGACATCCTTCTGGTTCTTTTTCTTACCGTAAAGCCTCTCTCCTGTCTTCTCTTCCAGGCCATTCCCCAGTATGCTATTCCTTGTCACTCTAGTTCCAACGTGGTTGTAGAGCCCAGTGGGCTTCTTGAGCTCAACAACTTCACTAGCCAGCAGTTGGATGACGATGAGACGGCAATGGAGCAAGACATAGACAGTAGCACAGAAGATGGAACCGAGCCCAGCCCCTCTCAGAGTTCTGCTGAACGGTCCTAAGTGTTTTGGACACAGGAGTGCACTTTAAAACCTACTTGGTTACCAAGTGTCCAGGGAAGCCCTTGATTTTTGATGTCTAAAGAGAGCACTTTGCCCATGCTTAGGCTGTGGACCCCAAAATAGCAGTGTTTCAACGAAACTCCTGCAGGAGCAGCGTTTTAAAACAAGATAAAACTCACAGGGGAATGTACTTTTAAAAAAAAAAAGGAAAGAAAAAAAAAAAAAAAAAACGAAAGATGCACATCTACAGTGACGTGTAAGACCTGATATTTCTCTGTTGGACCACGGCTGATGGAAAAGTTTGTCGTGCAGTGGAAAGAGACTTTTCCTGTGAATGTTCCTCAACTGGTTTCTACTGAGCAAAACACCATCAGAAAAGGAGAATGTGAATAGTTCATATTTTGAAACGGTGTGTCAGGAACAGGTTTTTTAAAAAATCTTGTATGTTTTTGCAAATCCCTGGAAGTGTTGAATTGATTAACATTTTACATTTGCTCAGTTTATAGTTTATAAAATAACTAGAAAAATACTGGCATTAAAGAATCCTTGTTTAGATGGTGGAAATCAGATCCCTAACCAGTGGGAAAGTGCTTTTTGGATGGCTTGTACATTCTCACCAATTGTATGCTAATTTATTGTGTCGTTGTTCCTTTGTGCTCAAGGCAGCACACTTGCCTTCTATTTATTTAAATGTAAACATTTCAAAGCAGGCCGTATTCTTTCTGACAGATTTCCTGTAAACCAGGATTGCCTGCCCTTTCCACCTCCCACTCTGCCCAGCACCTTTAAGAAAACTTAAAGAGAAATTAAGAGAAAATGTTTCATTGTGAAGGAGAGGAAAAGAAACATTTTCTGGCCCAAAGGAAGCTTTTGTTCAGTTATGTTCAGGAGAAATTATTCATACGATGCTATCTTAACACTGAAATTGCACATCCATGTTGGACTGAGACTTTGAAAATAACTTTTACATAGTTTCGTTTAACCCCCCCTTGAAATGTATAAAAATTCATTTACAGTTTTAAATGTAATGTTTTTAAGCATTCTGCCTTTTAGGACACAGTTTGTTTAAGCAATATGTTTGGGTCTTGTGATCACTGTCTGTCACAAGTAGAGCAAGGGGTAAGAGGGTGGGGAGGGTAACAGTTTTGACAAGTTGTGGCAAAGGAAGCAATTCTTTTTGTTTTTAAAAAAATGTAAATAGAGAAGTTTTTAACGGTTTTATATAGATTTCACTATAAATAAGCATTTTAAGACTGACAAATGTTGAACTGTACATACATATATCAGCATAACTGCCCAATTTTTTGGTGCTGAAGTACTGTAAGTAGAATTCATCAACAGACTCCTAATTTTTGCATCTATATCTAGGAAAAAAAACTGTGATACTGTAGTTAATAAATTCCCACTAGAGTGACACTGAAGATTTAAACACAAGCATTCATAAGATGCACTGATCTCTGGTAGTTGTCATTATTTCTCCTAAGCGGTAACGACTTACCCATAGATGGAGCTGTTGGATTTTATTTTCTTGTACAAATTCATGTTTAAAAGACTTGTGATTGTTTCTAGTTAAGTAATTTTTTTAACCTCTCCAGTCATAGGCTTCTTTGAAAATATGATTACACTATGAACTCTCACCAAAAAGATACACATGCCAACATACCTGTTAGATTTTGCATACAATTTTAGGGGTTCATGGGCCCCTAAGCCTATCCATGTATTCAAGGTTAAGCCCTCTGTTATGGTCAGTCCATTACTTACAGATGTAAGTTTTTATAAAATAAAATATCTTTTAAATATTCATGGATCAGGTAACAGGAGCAAACTTGAATAAAGTTATTATGTTCTACTTCTACATATTCTGGCAGCATAGCATACCTGTTTCCCTTTGAGAATTTAGCCTTAATATGTTTCAGCAACTGGCATAGCAGATAAAACGTCCACAGTCTATACTTAACAAAAAAAAAAAACACAAATTATCAAGTGAGGGATTTAACTTTTTTTTCTTTAAAAGGGATTAGTTTAAAGGAGAGCATGAATTCTTCTGTTTATTCAGCAAATATTAATTAAGCATCTACTGTGTGTCAGGTGCTGTTCTAAGCACCAGGGATCCCATAGTAAATAAACAGAAAATCCTACCCTTACGGAGTTTACAAACAGAGCTTCCTGCTGATGGAATGGGTGCAAGGGCCAAAGGCAGGAGGAAACACGAGCCACTCTTGGGTTTCTTGATTAAGTGGATGCGTGGTGATGCCATATTTGGATCTCCAGGTATCCTTTTCCTGAAAGTCTCAGCATTCTATCTATTGGTATTACCTATGTTTAAGCCCACAAATTAAATGTAATTTTAAGTCAATCCTTGTGAAGGATATCAGAGATTATGCTGCAAATGCTACAAAATTATTAGGATCCTAACAACTATTACAGGCAGTGATAAGAAAAATCCATTTGGTTTAAAGCAAACTTTGATAGATGCTTTGTATTGCAGATGCAGTTTGTGGTGAACTTAGAGAACTTAAAAACCCACTTTACTGAAGTCAATTCACACGCCATACAATTCACCCATTTAAAGTGTACAGTTCGGTGGTTTTCATTGTAGTTGGGCAGCCATCACTACAGCCAAGTTTAGAACATTTGCATAACCCTGAAGAACCCTGTACTCTTAGCTATTACCCCGGAAATCCGCCCCACCGCCTTAGCCCTAGGCAACCACTAAACTCCATTCTTTATGGATTCATTCTGTCTTTATGGATTCATTCGCCTCTTCTGGACATTTCATATAAATAGAATCCTATAATATGTGGTCTTCTGTTACTGGCTTCTTTCACTTAGCATAGTATTTTCAAGGTTGTAACATGTTTCAGTCCTTCATTCCTTTTTATGGCTCAGTAATATTTCATTGCGTGGAGAGGCTACATTTTGTTTATCCATTCATTAGTTGATGGACGTTTGGGTTGTTCCTACTTTTTGACTATTATGAATAGTAACCCTGTGAGCGTTTGTGTATGGTTTTTACATCTGTTTTCAGTTCTCTTTGATATGTATCTAGGAGTGTAATTGCTGGGGCATACAGTCACTATGTTTAATGATTTGAGAAACTACCAAACTCTTTTCTACAGGGATTGCAATTTTACAGCAATATAGGAGAGTCCCAATTTCTCTACATCCTCCTCAATGCTTGCTATTATTTGTTTTTTGTTTTTTTAATTATAAACTACCTAGTGGTACCTCCTTGTGGTTCTGATTTACATTTCACTGATGGCTGATGACAATCTTTTCATGTGCTCATTGGCCACTCATAGATCTTTGGAGAGATGTCCTTTGCCCATTTTTAAATGGAATTCTTTTCTATTTTATTATTTAAATTGAAAACTTTTCAAATATAGGAAAGAATACCACTCTTGAGAGAAAAGTAACCTGTTCTCTGGTAATTAATTCATCACCCTTAAAATCTTAATCAGGTTTTACTTCTTCATCTCTAATGTAACGAAGTGCTTAACTCTTAAAACTGCATAGAATTTTATCATGTTCTTTTAAATACATTTCTTTCTGAGGCTCTCTCAATGGCCTGCTAGAATAGGAGACATAGTACAAGGAAGTAGTGGCTAAGTGGTCTGGATTTGGGACCCAGGCTCCTCTGTTAATGGATCGTGTGAACTTTACCATTCCCCATGATACAAAGTGAGTGTTTCTGACCCCCATGGGATCATTGTGAAGACTGGATGAAATAGTGCCTGTAAAAATGCCAGGCACAGAGTTAGGGGCTCTATTTTTTAAGTCTAGTATTTATGTCATTCCCTCTACATACATAGGCAACTGAGGGCTCAGAGACAAATGAAGCATCCAAACTCACAGATTAACTGCTAATGGGTATCATGCTGATCCCCAAGTTGCTATTTTCCATACAGGAGTATGTTTTTGCCACCAAACACAGGATTGGCCTTTGGAAAGATGGGGGAGCTTGGCATTGGCCTATAACCTGATCTCTTTGCCAATCTGAGGTGCCTTCACACAGGTGCTCACACACAGGATTATTTTTTGAGTTCAATTATGTGTCACAAATCCCAGATAACAGGAAGTAGAGTGACAAAGCACCATATAAGCAAGGCCTTTCCAAGAAAAGAGTGCGAAAACAGTCTGCTGACTCTGCTTACAGGTTTATAAGCCTTTAAGTGAGGCTTGATGACCTACCTATATATTGAAAAAAGGATTGAAATGCCATAGGATCAGATTTGTGCTTGTGTGAAGTCTTGCTCTGCTTTCTTCCCTCCTCTTTGCTCACATGTACACACTGTAATGGAACATGGTGCTTACTTTTAAAAAACAAGAAAAATAAGCCTAGGTTTGAATCCTGACAAGCCATGTGAATTGGGCAAGCTCTAAGAGGCTTTGGATAGCACAAGACAGATGATTTATAATGCTATGTTATCTAATTCCTACCTTTTTAAAAAGAGTTTTTTTAAGGTTATTTATTTTGAGAGGTAGAGAGCGAGTGCCAGCAGGAGAGGGTCAGAGAGAGAGAATCCCAAGCAGGCTCCACATTGTCAGCACAGAGCCCAGTGTGGGGCTCAAACTCATGAACCAAGAGATCATGCCCTGAGTTGAAACCGAGACTCCAATGCTTAACCAACTGAACCACCCAGGTGCCCCTATCTAAACCCACTTTTTTTTTTTTAATTTTTTTTTTTAACGTTTATTTATTTTTGAGACAGAGAGAGACAGAACATGAATGGGGGAGGGGCAGAGAGAGAGGGAGACACAGAATCCGAAGCAGGCTCCAGGCTCTGAGCTGTCAGCACAGAGCCCGACGCGGGGCTCGAACTCATGGACCGTGAGATCATGACCTGAGCCGAAGTCAGACGCTTAACCGACCAAGCCACCCAGGCGCCCCTCTAATTCCCACTTTTAAAAAAACTAATAGATAAGCAAATTCCTCCCCCCCACCCCTCCCCACCTCCCCCAGCCCCGCCATGGGTTTTTCTGGTGTCCTTTTTCTTTTCCTTCCAACAAATAGTTACTGGGTACTTTCTACGTGCAGACACTGGGGATATAACTGTCAGCCAGGGAAAGAAGCCCCTATGCTCATGGAGCTTCAGCCTAGTAAGAGATATATTAATCAAAGATTACAACTAAATGTATTCATTGCTAAGTGCTATGATGGAGAAATAAGTAGTGCCATGATCGTACATACATAGGGAGGTTTTGCTCAGGAATTTTTTGCTCGGATAGGAAGAGAATGTAACTAGGCAAAAAGGACGGGGGACAGCTGTCCAGGCAGAAGGGCAGCAGGTATGAAAGCCCTGTGATAGGGAGGGACTTGGTAAGAGGGATTTGAGTAGGCCAGTGTGGCAGCAACACAGCCAGAGGAGGCAGCAAGCACGGTGGGAGCAGAAAGTAGAGACTGAACTAGATGTGGATCTTCCACCTTGTGATCAATGTTTGAGGTTTTATTCTTAAATATATATTTTTTCGGTTTTTTTTCAAACGTTTTAATTCATTTTTGAGAGACAGAGCATGAGCAGGGGAGGGGCAGAGAGAGAGGGAGACAGAATCCAAAGCAGGCTCCAGGCTCTGAGCTGTCAGCACAGAGCCCGACATGGGGCTCCAACTCCGAACTGTGAGATCATGACCTGGGCCGAAGTCGGATGCTTAACCTACTGACCACCCAGACGCGCCTGAGGTTTTATTCTTAGAACAATGAGAAGTCATTGAAAAGTTTTAAGCCACTGGACCTGAATGTACATGAATTAATACATTTCCAAAATATTGGAGGTATGTTGGCCTATTAGAACAGAAAAATGTGTTTAACATTTCCTTTTTTGATGCCAATCTCCTCTCCTTATGTCCTTTTCCCAAACATCTTCACTGGTTCCCTAATACTGCGGTATGAATCGCATTCAAGGGTCTTAGCCGAAGCTTCAACCTACATTTCTAGATTTATAACCCATTTCACTGCCCTGACCTACTGCATGTCTCCCCCACCACGCACACAGTTTATGCTCTGCATTTAGAAAGCTCATTCATTCCTCAAAGCCCAGTTTGAAAACCACCTCCTTCATCAGGACTGCTCAGATCTGTTCAAGAGAAACTCATCCCACCTCACTGCTGCATTCCTCTAGCATTTGGGTACAAACACATGTTTACTTAACATTAATTATCTACTGTGAATTCTTTGTAGTTTCTCACAATGCGCCTCTCAAGAGAGAGTATCCTTGAAATGCAGTATTCTGAGGAGTCCTAAATTCTTTCAGCCTAAAGTAAGAGGTGCTGAGATTTCTGTTTTTTTCTCTTATGCCCTTGAACATCAAGGCTTAGTATTCAAATTTGCCAGAGTTTAATGAGGTTGTCGATAATCTTGGTAAGATTCACTCTCATATTCAAGACAGTAGCATCCTATTTGGTTCTCCACAGAATCAACTGCTATCTCCTTGCATGGTAGAGTTCACCAGGGTCTATAATTTATGCTCTTGCTTTGACCTCCACTATATGTGGATTAATTAATTAAGTCATTGGATAAATATTAAGCAGCTATTTTGACCCAGGCACTGTTCTAGCTACGAGGGATATAGCAGTGAACAAAATAATGGAAAAATAAAACAACCTGTGATATGAACCATACGTTCTAAGTGGACAATAACTACAAATTAAAAATAAATGGTATCTTAGTGATAATTAAGACTAAAAAACAGTGGGGAAGGAGAATATGAAGTTCTAGTTCTCACTGAGAAGGTGAATTGGAAAAAAAAACTGCAGGAAGTGAGGGGGTCAGCCAGACTGATGTCTACAGAAAGTGTTCAAAGTGGAAGGGACAGCAAGTACAAAGGCCCTGAGATCTGTGCCTGGCATATTCAAAGAACAGTGAAGAGAATAGTGAGATAGGGTCAGAGTGAAGGGGGAGGCAGGTAGGGAGTAGTAGTAGGATATAAGGTCAGATAAGAGAACTGGAAGCTATTCCTACTTTTCTGAATGTTTTTATTATGAAAGTGTTGGATTTTGTGAAATGCTTTTTATGCACCAATTGAGATGATTATGTAGGTTTTCCCCCTTTGTTCTATAAATGTGTAAATTGATTGACTTGCTTATGTTGAACCACTCTTACATTCCTGTTATAATTCCCACTTGGTTATGGTATATAATCCTTTTAATGTGCTATTGGATTCAATTTGCTAGTATTTTGTTAAGGATTCTTGTGTCTATATTCATGAAGGATATTGGTCTGTAATTTTCTTAGGATGTCTTTAGCTGGCTTTGGCATTAGGGTAATGCATTACAGAATGAGTTAAAAAGTGTTCCCTCTTATTTTTTGGAAGAGTTTGAGAAGGATTGCTCTTCATTCTTTAAATGTTGTAGAATTCACCAGTGAAGCCATTTAGTCCTTGACTTTTCTTTGTTGAGAAGTTTTTGATTATTGATTCACTCTCTTTTCTTTTTACAGATCTGTTGAGATTTTCTATTTCTTCTTAAGTCAGTTTAGGTAATTTGTATGTTTCTAGGAATTTGTCCATTTCATTTAGGTAATCTTATTTGTTGGTCTACAGTTGTTCATAATATTCTTATAATCCTCTTATTTCTGCAAGGACAGCAGTAATGTCCCCCATTTTCATTTCTAATTTTAGTTATTTGTGTCTTTCTCTTTTCTTTGTTGGTACCTAAAGGGTTATCAGTTTGATGATCTTTTCCAAGAACTGACTTTTGGTTTCATTGATTCTCTCTGTTGTTTTTCTATTCTCTATTTCATTTATCTCCATTCTATTCTTTTTCTTTTTTAATGTTTTTATTTATTTTTGAGACAGAGAGAGACAGAGCATGAGCAGGGGAGGGGCAGAGAGAGAGGGAGACACAGAATCCAAAGCAGGATCCAGGCTCTGAGCTGTCAGCACAGAGCCTGACGTGGGGCTGGAACTCATGGACTGTGAGATCGTGACCTGAGCTGAAGTCGGGTGCTGAACTAACTGAGCTACCCAGGCGCCCCTCCATTCTATTCTTTATTATTTTCTTCCTTTTGCTAGCTCTGGGGTTCGGGTTTTTGTTTTTTGTGGTTTTCCTTTTTTTAGTTCCTCAAGGTGTAAAGTTAGGTTACTGATCTGAGATCTTTCTCCTTTTTTAAAAATGTAGGCATTTACATCTATAAATATCCCTCTGAGCACTGCTTTTGCTGCATCCCGTAAATTTTGGTATCTTGTGTTATTTTTGACTCACCTCACAGTATTTTCTAGTTTTTCTTATGATTGATTCTTCAATCACTGGTTGTTTAAGAGTTTGTTGTTTAATTTCCACACATTTGTGAGATGTCCAGTTTTCCTTCTGTTACAGATTTCTATTTTCATTCCATTGTGGATGTTCTATCTATGATTGCAAGTGGCATACTCAAGTCTCCAAAAGTCCCTATTATTGTGAGCCATTTCTCCCTTCAATCCTATTAATATCTGGCTCATATATTTTGGAGCTTTGTTTGGTACATGCATGTTTATAATTGTTATTATTTGATGAATCAACCCCTTTATCAGTATATAGTCCCTTGTGTCTTGTAACAGTTTTTGACTGAAACTATTTTGTCTGATATTAGTACAGTCACCCTAGCTCTCTTTTGGTTACCATTTGCATGGAATATATTTTCCCATCCTCTAACCTACAACCTATGTCTTTGGATCTAAAATGAACTCTTATGGAGAACATACTGGATTTTTTTTAATCCAATCTGGCAGTTTCTGCTTTTTTTTAGATTTTTTTTTAATGTTTATTATTTTTTAGAGAGAGAGCACAAGCAGGGGAGGGGCAGAGAGAGGGAGATACAGAATCAGAAGCAGGCTTCAGGCTCCGAGCTGTCAGCACAGAGCCCAACATGGGGCTCAAACTCACAAATCATGAGATTATGACCTGAGACAAAATTGGATGCTTAATCAACTGAGCCACCCAGGTGCCCTGACAGTCTCTGCTTTTTTATTGGAGAGTTTCATTCTTGTAACTAGTAATAAGGAAGATTTACTTATGTCATTTGGTATTTGTTTTACATGTCTAATACTTTTTAATCCTCATTTCCCCTATTACAGCCTTCTTTTGTGTTTAATTGATTTTTTTTATTTAAATATTTGATTTTCTTCTCATTTCCTTTGTGCACATTTTTTAGGTACAGTAAAACTTTGGATTGCGAGTAACTTGGTCTGTGAGTGTTCCGCAAGACAAACACACATTTCTAATAAATTTTAATTTGATAAACAAGTGGTGTCTTGCCATATGAGTAGTACATGATCTCAACTGAGCCAATGATTCTTGAAATATGCTTTGATATTACAAGTGCAGTGCTTTGGGTTACAAGCAAATTATGCTCCCAAACCAATGTTTTTCTGTATTTAGATATTTGTGGTACCATGGAGATTACATTTATCATCCTAAATTTATAGCAGTCTAGTTTGAATTGATACCAATCAACTTCAGTAGCATACAAAACTTTGCCCCAGTGTAGCTTTATCCCTCTTTATGTTGTTGTCATCACAAATTGCATCTTTAGACATTGTGTGTCCAATAATAGATTTATAGTTATTTTTATGCATTTGTCTTTTCAGTTATGTAGGAAATAAAAAAAATGGAATTACAAATAATATTGGCTCTTATATTTTCCCATGTAGGTAACTTTACTGGAGATCTTTATTTCTTCATATGGCTTCAACTTACTGTTGAGTGGCCTTTTGTTTCAATCTGAAGGACTCCTTTTAGTATTTCTTTATGGGAAGATCTAGTAGTAATGAACTCCCTGAGCTTTTGTTTATCTGAGAATGTCTTAATTTTTCCCTCAGTTTTGAAAGACAGTTTTGCTGGATATTGAATTCTTGATTGGCAGGTTTTTTTTTTTTCCTTTCAACACTTTAAATATGTCATCTCACTGCCTTCTAAGTTTCATGGTTTCTGATGAGAAAATATCTGTTTACCTTATTGAGGAGCACTGGTACCTGGCAGCTTACTTCCCTATTCTGTCAAGATTCTCTTTTTATCTTTTGACAGTTTGACTATAATGTGTCTCAGTGTATAAGTTTATTCTACCTGGAGTTCATTGAATGTGTAGATTTATGTCTTTCATCAAACTTGGAAAGTTTTCAGTTATTGTTTCTTCAAGTATTCTTTCTGCCCCTTTCTCTCTTTTCCTTCTGGTATTCTCATAATGCATATATTGATCTTTTATAGTATCTGACAGGTTCCGTAGGTTCTGTTAATTTTTCTTCCTTTATTTTTTCCTATTCCTTCGACTGCATAATTTCAGTTGTCTTATCTTTAGGTTCATGAATTCTGTCTTCTGCGTGCTCAAGTTTTTTGTTGAACCCCTTTAGTAGTAGTAAAGTTTTTTTCTTAATTTATTTACCAACATCTCCTCATTTCTCCAGCCCTTGGCAACCACCATTCTACTCTCTTCTGTGAGTTTCACTTTTTAAGATTTCACATACAAGTGAGACAATGCAGTATTTGTCTTCTGTGTCTAGCTTATTTCATTTAGCATGGTGTCCTCCACGTTCATCTATGTTTTTGGAAATGACATGATTTTCTTGTTTTTTAAGGCTGAGTAATATTGCATTTTATATATACATACCATATTTTCTTTATCCATTAATCCACTGACAGACAGGTTGCTTCTGTATTTTGGCTATTATGAATAATGCTGCAGTGAGCATGGGAGTGCAGATAGTTCTTTGAGATGCTGATTTAATTTCCTATAAATATATACCCAGAAGTGGGATTGCTGGATGATATGCTAGTTCTTTTCTTCATTTACCTGAGGAGGTTCTATACTCTTTTCTGTGAAGTTTTCATTTCAATAATTATACATTTCATGTCCAGATTTTTCATTTTGTTCCTTTTTATATAATTTTAATTTTTTTTAATGTTTATTTTTGAGAGAAAGAGAGCGTGAGTGGGGGAGGGGCAGAAAGAGAGAGGTGGAGACAGAATCCGAAGCAGGCTCCAGGCTCTGAGCTGTCAGCACAGAGCCCGATGCAGGGCTCAAACTCACAAACCATGAGATCATGACCTGAGCGGAAGTTGGACACTTAACTGACTGAGCCACCCAGGCGCCCCTTTTTGGTTCCTTTTTATAATTTATCTTTATTGATATCCTCATTTTGTTCATATATCACTTTCCGTATTTCCTTTATTCTTTTTTCCATATTTCCATGTTATCCTTTGGCTCATTGAGTGCATATAAAGCAGTTATTTTAAAGTCATTGTGTAGTAAGTCCAATGTCTGGCTTTTCTTGAGGACTGTGTGAGTCAATTGATTTAGTTCCTTTTAATGACTCATATTTTTCTCATGTGTATACTTTGTGATTTGTTGAAAAGTGAACCTTTGAATATTATGGTATGGTAACTGGAAATCCGATTTTCCCTTTCCTGCAGGGTTTGCTGCAGTTTTTTTCTTTTTTCTTTTCTTCTTTTCTGACCGTTAAAGGCTGTTGTAGTTCATTTGTCTACTGATGCCTCCTCACTGTTCCCTGCCCCCTGCCCAAGACTGTATTCCTTTTCGTATGTGGTCACTGAAGTCTCTATTCCTCAGCATGTGTTCAACTAGTGTTTTGACAGAGATCTCCTTGAACCCCAAGAGCTAAGCAAACACACATACATACACTCACACCTCTTGGTCTTGTTCTGTGGTCCTTCAGCATTACCCAGACTTCCACTGAGCCTAGGGACTGACCTGAGGTGAAAGCTGGAAGTCCTCTCAGTTCTTTTCTAAGCATGTATATGGCTTTCCAAATTCCTTTTTCATATACAAGTGCTTTTGAATGCCCTAATTTCCCAAAGAAACTCCTCAGCTTTTTCTCCCAGGCCTTAAGTGGTCTATTTTGTCCCAACCGTAATCTTTTGCCTTAGCTGTCTGCAGGTTGTTTGTCAGCCTTACCATGTTTTCAAGCAATGTATTCTGGCATTTCCAGCCTGACTGAGTTCTGAGTTAGGTGAAACAGAGATGACTGCCTTGCTTCAGTCCTTCAAATAGCCCTGAGGTAAGTTAGAATAAATGTACACAATGATTTGCAAATAACTGCCATGTTCCTTTCAAAGGCAGGAACCAGGGCCCTACCCTGGCAACACAGGCATCTTTAAGATCATTGCTTAGCTGGGGAGAGGGTAGGGTGAAGGCTAGTAGAAATGCCACAAAGCTTTTCTATAGTTTTTTTTCTGTCTCATTTTTTTAATGTGGTAAAATATACATAAGATAAAACCTACCATTTTAACTATTTTTAAGCACACACTTCAGTGGCGTTATGTGCATTCATCTTGTTGTGCAAACATCACCACTGTCCATTTCCAGAACCTTTTCATCATCCCAAACTGAGACTGTGTAGCCATAATACAATAATTCTCCCTTCCCACCTTCCCCCAGTCCCTGCTAACCACCCTACACTTTCGAAGTTGTCTTTTTCTTGATTCAGCATTTGGTTGTTGCTATAAATCTTTGACTGTTTTCCAGAGTTCTGACAAAGTTGGTTCTGACAGTTTCTGCTTGTATTTCAGTTTCTGTGGGTAGGGTAGGAGCTTGGAGCTCTCTACTCTGCCATTTTGCTGACATGATTCTCAACACTAAGGTTTTGTCCTGAGAAATTTGGAAGAGTACACTAGCCATTAACTGACATAGGAAAGACTGTGGGAGGATCTAATTTTGAAGGAGAATATCAAGGGCTCAGTTTGGGATAAATTAAATTTAAGACTCCTATTAGACATCAAGTGGAGAAGTCAAGTTAGGTAGGTAGAAGAGGGGTTCAAGATTCTAATCCCTGTGCAGTCAAGCACATAAGGGTCAGGAGGACTTTACTCATGTAAAGTCACTGGTGACGTTGGAAAGAGCAATTTTGATGGAGCTGGGGACAAAAGCTAGAGGAGGATGTGAGGAGAGAATTAGAGCTGAAAACACAGATAATTCAATAGATTGCTGTAAAGAGCAGCTGATATGATGCAGTTGCTGGAAAGGCAAATGGGGTCAAGAGTCTAGTTGTTTTCTAATTGAAGGAAATGAGATTCCTGATGTGATTGATCCAATGCAGAGGAGAAAGTTTATAGTGCAGAACAGAGGGGAATTGCTGGTGCACTGCTCTTGAATAGTGAGAGGAGATGGGGTTTGTGGAGTTGCTGGCTTCATCTGTTATAACAGAAGAGAAAAGATATGCAGGGACCGAAGTGGGCAGGTGGGTAGATACATCTGCCTCAATTTTCTATCTACAGTTGACATCTCTTCCCTGAGCCAAGGTCCACTGCCTTGAGACATCCCTGATGGAATTTCCTAGAAGTCCCTTAGCTTCAGGTTGCCGCAAACAAAGATCAGCTCCCTTCTGATTCATACTTCCTGCTGTGTTACTACCTGTCTGTGGCATCCCGATCCATGTTGAGAAGAGGAAAGGTCAGGTTTTGGGGTGGGGTGGAGACCTCAACAAAAAGGCAACCTCAGAGCTGAGGCTGGAATAAGGGAGTAGAATGAACTAGGCAGGACACCCTAAGATGGGGTGTGGGGTGACTAGATGGCAGGAAACTCAGAGCAGTCACCTGGAGGCTGTTACACACCCGAGTTACCCACAGTTTGTTACATCATTTAAAGGCTATTTTGAGTTTTTCTACGTTAGCGTTAGATTGTTGTCCCGCTGGAATAAGAACCCTGACAAGTCCTTTCACTGTGCCTTGCACAGGCTATTTGCTCCCTCCTCACGCAATGCACTCACCTCTGATGATTGACGAGACCCCTTCTCACTCCATCTCCAAGGTCACCTGGGATGCTTCCCTGACTTTCTTCCCCTTCACCCCCTCATCTGTATCTCCTTTATGGCTCCTAATTTTTGCTCCTCAAAAGTTTTGCTCTGAGAGTTGGATTCATCTTCATGGCCTTAGAAAAATACTTGGTGTGGAAGAGGCACCAACACGTTTGTTCATCAGCCGTATAGAAAACTCCCAGGCTGGCCCTAGGGCTCTGCCCACAGGTGCACAAGTGCTCATTAACTAAAATGCACGAGCAAATCCAGAAATAACATCCCTATTGCAGGTTGTTTTTGGATGAGGATGTTATTGTTGTGAAATGTTTGTATATCGGCCACTCTGGACCCAGAGGACAGTGCCCATCTCTGTTGTCATTTGTTCTGTCACTTCAAAGCGCAGGAAAACCATGGGTGGTGATTTTAGAATCTTATTCAGAACCCTCAGGGAATGAGTCATTTTGTACTGACGACTTTTCCGGATTGCCACAGTTCAAATAAATCAAGCAACAGGACATTGTTGTTGTTGTTGTTGTTGTTAATTTTAACCATTTTAGATGGTAAACTTCAGAAATGCATTATTGTACTTTTGTGAACGTGATCCTACCCACTCTTATTTCTTCAGAATCATTATCGTGAGCATAGTTATAATTTTCTGTCTCAGCTACGAGAATAGAGATCTTTGCTAAAGGAGTAAGAGGAGGGGTAGTTTGGGCTCAGTCTCTCCCTGCAGCAAACCTAGACTGGAGTCCAGAATCTAAGGTGGAGGCAGCTGACTGAGCTGCCCCAGAAATCAGAGGGCTAAGTGAGGGGAAAGAAGCAGGGCTTGACCCCAATGATAAGATCTGAGAATCTCCTTCTTTAGTTTGCGTTTGAACTACCTGAGGATCTTGTTAAAATGCAGATTCTGGTTCAGTAGATTGGGATTCAGTTGTAGCCTGGAATCTTAATTCTGCATTTTAAAAATGATTTCAGGTAATGCCAGTGCTGTTGGACCACAGACCACACTTTCCATATCAAGTCTTTATTTGACCTTCCAGAGATTTTCTTGTGACCTTTAGTTTTATTAGGTTTTGTTAGGAAGCTTATCTTTAGTGACTCCTGGCCTGGGGCATCATACAAGTAGCAGGTGGCCTCTGGTAGTAATAATACCTCTGTGTGCACAGTGCTTTAAGGTTTATAGGCTGGTCTCACGTTCCCTGTTCCTCTTCACATTATTACAGTAGTCCTGAGAGGTAAGTTAGCACCATTTTACCAATCAGGGGAACAATTTCTGACATCACACTGCTCAGTAATGGCCGAACCAGGCTCACGGTTTAGTGCTCTGTTCACTACTTGCTGCCTCCACCACATCTATGGTGCATGCCGTACATGGCCTTGTGGACGCCATACTGTGGGAACGCGATGGGGAAAACGTGCACACAAGACTGATCAACAGCTGTAGAACATGGGACTCATGCAGTCTCGGTTGGGACGCCCTGCCTGAGAATGACATTTCCTCTGCCCTCGAATCTCCACCTCCAGACGATGACCTTGCCTCATATTGTGTGGTCTAAATACTGGAACCACTGTGACGATCGTTAGCATGTGCTGAGATGCTTGCTGTCAGTGCTCCACTCACTGCCCCTCTAGGCCTTTCCATCTCAGGACAGGCTGGCCAACTCCATCTGCCAGCATTGTACCTCTCTGCCCAAGGGCTTTCTCTGCCTACAGGGGCCTGCTCTGCCCCACGTAGGCACTGAAGTGCTGGGAAATTTATGCCCCTCGGTCAACCAAGGATTGATAGGAACAGATGTAAAAATAAGCCAGTTCTCTCCTCTCTTAATTTGGGATAAGTCTGAGGCATTTTCCCCACATCAAGCCCCCATTACCTATAGTGGTAACTTGCTTGATAATGTTGCCTTTAGTTGCTGTCTTCTGCTCCCTGCCTCACTTCTCCACTCCTGTAAAATGTTTCCTGGGATTCCCCTCCTAAATGAATGATTGATACTTTTGTCTCAGGGCTCTGCTAGGGAGACCCCAGTGAAGACACTTCTCAGTTTCTCTCTCCTAGATCATTCCAACCGGCAAACATGCCTCAATATGACCCCCGAGGCCATGTTCTTCTGATTTCTGGCCAGTATGGAGTAACAGACTAGATTTTCTCTTCTGCCTGCAACAACAACAATCAAACAAAATATATGAAACAATGGTTTTCAAGACATTGGACATCAAGTATCAAAGCACAGTGATTCTTGAGAGATGGGAAACACAGGAGAGAATTTCCAAGCCCCAGGGCAAGGAGGGGAACCCAGGCAGAGCCTGATGGACTCCCTGAGTCGAGAAGACCAAACCAAGAGCCCAGAGAGATTGAGGTGGATCCAATGTGCAGGACAAAGTACTGGAAAGGGGAGAGCTTCACAGAGAGAGCACTCCTGAGATCTGCACAGGGACTCCGCAAGTATTCACTGGGGTACTGACAAGTAGGTGTGTATGAAGAAATAATCCAAGAGTAGGGAAAGAACCACCTGGAAGGATTAGAGGAAAACAGTAGCTGGCACTCACACAGAGCCAGGAATTATGTTGGTACCCCCCAGGCAACTGGAACACTTTGTATTTCACGGCGTTTTAGGTAGAGCACTCGGAAAAGCCTGGTGAGAAACAGCAAACCCTGCACTAAACGCTGCTCTCATCCTGCCCCACACATTTTAAAAGAAATACCCC
Source organism: Panthera pardus (assembly GCF_024362965.1). Classification (NCBI taxonomy): domain Eukaryota; kingdom Metazoa; phylum Chordata; class Mammalia; order Carnivora; family Felidae; genus Panthera; species Panthera pardus. The sequence continues at coordinate 59,794,400 of NW_026526677.1, forward strand.
AAAGGATGAAACTGTTTCCAACTAATATAACTACATCCCAGAACAAAGTTCAAGGAATAGAACTGCAAATGAAGGAATAGAAATGCAAAAATATCCAGCACTCTACAAGGTAACACTTGTTACTACCAGCATAAGTAAAAATGATCAAAAATTCAAAGAAGCAGAAAAATACAACCTACAATGAGAAAAATCAAGTGATCAAAACAGACCAGGATCAGCACAGATATAAAAATTAGCAGGCAAAGACATTAAGAAAGTTATTGTAACTGCATATATGTGTTCAGATGTTAAATGGAGACATAGAAGATACAAAGAAATCCAAATCAAACTTCTAGAGATGAATATTACAATATCTGATCTATATCATCATATATATCACTATTTATACAGTGAATGGGATTAACAGCAGACTAGGCATTTCAGAAGAAATACAGTGTACTTAATGACAATAAGAGAAATAATCTAAAATAAAACAGAGTAAGAAGAAACACTTTAAAAATGAACAGAGCATCAGTTAACCATGAGGCAACTTCAAATGGTCTAACATGAATAATTTGGTATCCTGGGGAAATAAAAGGGAGGAAGAGAAAAAAAAAAATACCTGAAAATAACAGGCAGCATTTTCCCGAATTTGGTAAAAACTATGAACCCACATATGCAAGAAGTTCGAGGAATTCCAAGTACAAGAACCATGAAAGAGTATACCAAGACACCTCAATCATTTACTCAAAATCAGTGATAAAAAGAAAAACCTTAAAAGCACCAGAGGGGAAAAGACGCATTACAATACAAAGGGAAAAAAACCTATTCCCCCCCCCCCCCCCCCCCCCCGCCCCAGGAAACAACTCAAGCAAGTAGAGAGAGGAACTTTAAAGTGCTGAAAATAACTATCAACCTACAATTCTGTACCCACTGAAAATAAGTTTTATTATTTAAAAAAAAAAAATTTTTTTTTAACATTTATTTATTTTTGAGACAGAGAGAGACAGAGCATGAACAGGGGAGGGGCAGAGAGAGAGGGAGACACAGAATCTGAAACAGGCTCCAGGCTCTGAGCTGTCAGCACAGAGCCCGACGCGGGGCTCGAACTCACGGACTGTGAGATCATGACCTGAGCCGAAGTCGGACGCTTAACCAACCAAGCCACCCAGGCGCCCCGAAAATAAGTTTTAAAAATGAAGGTGATGGTTTTGACAATACACTGTGTTTATGTAGGATGTTGTCATTAAGGGAAACTGGGTGAGTGTACATGGGAACAAAGAAGAGAGAGATCAAATAGTAAGATGATAGATTTAAACCTAACCACATTAAGTGTAAATGATATACCCCCAATTAAAAGGCATAGATCACTAGATTAAATATAAAACCAAGACCCAGCTATATGTTGTCACCAAGAAACACACTTTAAAAGTAAAGTCTAAGATAGGTTAAAAGCAAACAGATTGAAAAATAGATCCCGAGAGACAGAATGCAAAAAAGTTGGATTGACTCTCTTAATATCAGATAAAGTAGATCTCAAAGCAAAGAATCTTATCAGAGATAAAGAACATTGGTTCCTAATGAGAAAGGGGTCGATTCATCAAAAGGACATAATTATAAAAAACATATGCATGTAATAACAGAATTCCCAACTATATTAGAGAAAACTGGTAGAACTGCAAGGAGAAATAGAAACATTTACAATAATGCCTAGAAGCTTCAACATCCCTTTCTTATTAATAGAACAAACAGAAAAATGCGTGAAGGGGAAACAAAACAAAACAAAACAAAACCTTTCACACTAAGAAAGCCAAAAAAAACCCAACCCCAAACGAAAAGAAAATATTATGCTAAATGAAGGAAGCAGTCACAAAAGATGTATAATTTCACTGATATAAAATGTCCAGAATACACAAATTCATACAGAAAGTAGATCAGTGGTTGCCTGGGTCTTGGGGGTAGAGGTGGGAAGGAGTGACCACTAACGAGTATAGGGGTATTTCTCTCCCTTTCCCTCCTCCTTTCTCCCTCCTTTCTCTCTCTCTCTCTCTCTCTCTCTCTCTCTGGTGTGATATAATAAAATTGATTGTGGAGGTGATTGCCTAACTGTGACTATATATTAAATTGTGAAAATAATTTAATTTTATACTTTAAACAGGTGAATTTTGTGGTTTTGAATTATACCTCAATTCAGCTGCCACTAAAAAGTAGTTCTAAATTTTGTAAATACCTCTTGGGTTAAGTATCGCATGAACACCTGCTGGCTTTTCATTGCACTTGGTATAACACCCCAACCCCATCCCTGGTGTGAATGACCTTTGAACACCTCTCCAACCTCATCTTCCTCCCTTCTCCTCATTCACCATGTTCCAGCCACAGTGGCTTTCTCTCTGTTCCTGGACGTGGCAAGCGGATTCCCATCTCAGGACCTTTGTACTTGCTGTTACTTTTACCTAGAAGGCTGTTCTACCAACTTGTGAAACGAAACTGCTTCCTTTTCATCAATCAGTTTTGTTTCATCCCAAGTATCATCTTCTCAGAGAGGTCTTCCCAGACTATCCTGGCAAAAGCCTACTTCCTATTCCACATTACCCTATTTTACCTATGTCATTGAATTTAGTGCCTGAAACCACCTTTTATCTATTGACACGTGCTTCCTGTACTAGAATGTAATGTAACTCACTGAGGAAAAACTTCCTTGTCTTCCTCCCTGCTGTATCCACTGATCACAGAACAATGCCTGGCACAGAGTTGTTGACTGAATAAGTGCTATCCAGACCAGAAAGAATTGCCAGGAGTATGCATTGATGGTAGAAATAGTGGCACTAGAGAGCAAGGCGTGAAGGGTTGCAAGAGTGGGTGAAGGTTATGCCTCAGTGACACCAACATTGCCTCTAGCAGTGGTGTGGCTGCAGGGGGATGGGGTTGACTGCTTTCCGGAGGTTAGCAGGCTAAAGAGCCTGGAAAGAGAGAGGCTAGTGCTGTAGGAATAGATGTTTCTATACTCTTCTTTAATAATTTTTAAATTTAGAAACACATATGCAGAAGAGTATATAAAACATATATGTGCAGTTTAAAGAATAACTGTAAATAAATATATATATATATATATATGGAAATTATGGATAAAGTTGCTATAAACATTCATGTATAGGATTTTGTGTTCAGTTTTCAATTGACTTGAGTAAATACCCAGGAGTGCGATTGCTGAGTTGTGTGGTAAGTCTATGTTTAAGAAACTATCATGGGGCACCTGGGTGGCTCAGCCGGTTAAGTGTCAGGTCATGATCTCACAGTTGGTGAGTTCGAGCCCCACGTCCGGCTCTGTGCTGACAGCTCAGAGCCTGGAACCTGCTTCGGATTCTGTGTCTCCCTCTCTCTCTGCCCCTCCCCCACTTGTGCTCTGTCTCACTCTCTCTCAAAATAAATAAACTTTTAAAAAATTAAAAAAAAAAATCAGATTGTCTTCCAAAGTAGCTATACCATTTTGTATTCCCACCAGCAATGAATGAGAGTTCATGTTGTTTCACATCCCCATCAGCATTTGGTATTGTCAGGTTTTTGGACTTCAGCCATTCCAATGAGTGTGTAATAGAATCTCACTGCCATTTTAATTTGTATTTCCCTAATGACAAATGACTTTGAGTATAATCACATTTTTGATTTTTATTTTTCTGATTATTAAGGTTGAATTTATTCTCACGTACTTATTGGCTATTTGATTTTTCTCTTTATGAAGTGCCTATTCAAGTTTTTCACCCATTTTTCTATTTGATTCTTGTCTCTTTCTTAATATATCTTTGAACTTTATATATTCCGGGCATTTGTTCTTTTCTGGTGGAGTGTAATGCACATGTTTTCCTTACTTTATGGCTTGCTTTTCACTCTTTATAATCCCTTTTGATAAATAGAAAACCTCTGTAATTGAGCTACAGTATTTGCTCTATTTATATTTAAAGCAGATATGGTAGATTTATATCTATCATTTATTTGTGCTATTTATTCCCTTCATTCTATTTCCTTTTCTCCCCTTTCTCCCCTTCATTTGGATTATTTAGTGCAATTCCATTTTTCCCTCTACAAGTCTGAAAGATATACATTCTGTTTTTATCTTCCTAGTGGTTTCTTAAAAGTTAAAAGATCATCATGAATTTACCGAAATCCAAGGTAGTTCATGTCTTTATCCTCCTCTTGAACAAGGACATCTCATTTTCACTCTACTTTCTGGAGTTCAGTTACACTTACTTTAGACTGTTTGATATCGTCTCAGAGCTCTTGATTTTCTGTTTTTGTTTGCTCCTTGTCATTCTTCTTTCCTCTGTGTTTTAGTCTGGGTAATTTCTATTGGCCTATCTTCGCTGATCCATTCCTCGGTCACTTTTAGCCGACTGATGAGCCATTGAAGGAATTCTTCATCTCAAGTACTGTGATTTTTATTTCTAGAATTTTCTTTAGATTCAATTGTATAGTTTCCATCTCTTTGCTGAAACTTCTCCATCTGTTCTTGTGTAGTGTCCACTTTTCCCACTAGATTCTATAACATATTATTTCTATTTATTTTACAGTCCTCCTCAGATAGTTCCACCATCTGGATTATCTCTGAATCTGGTTTTATTGATTGCTTTGTCTCTGGACAATGGGTCGTTTGTTTCTTGCTCTTTTGATGTATCTGGTATTTTTTATCAAAATGCCAGACATTGTAGACTAGATAAGATAAAGTAGAGACTAAGATAAAAGTCTTTACACCTGGGAATAGGCATGCCTCCTGTTCTGTCAGACCATTAGTGAGTGGGATTGAGTCGATCCCGTAGGGAGTTGAGCAGTGTTTGTGTTTGTTGCTGTTGTTGTTGTTACCTTATATCTTCAGTGCATCGCAGATTTCAAATTCCCCTAGAACTGCCTCATGTTTAGGATTAGAGGATTTTTCTTAGTGACGCCCTCCTCAGACTTCAACCATCCCTGCACTTCTTCACCACAGAAGGACTCACTCTCCACATTTTTCTCCTTCCTCAGTAGTAAACTGATTTGCTTGTTACTCAGTCTTACAAGAGACTTGTTTTGGGCCCCGGGAGGTGTTTTCCTTGCTGTGCTCCTGCCTCAGTCTTAGGCTGGCTCTGTGTGCATGGGTCTCAGGGGTGGGGCTTTCTTGGCATCTGTGTCCCTCCTCCCCATGGAAGCCTTGTCCCTCTGCCTTGAATCTCTGGTGAGTCTTGCCCTGGATAGGATTTCCTGCCTTCTTCCAGCAGCAATAGACTTGTGATATCAGTTCAAGATTCTGGATGTGGGACAGTTTTCTGCATTCTACTAGTGCAGGGTATTTTTCTTGTATTCTTCTCTCATTAGCAATGGGATTTTGCTCATGCCCTTTGGAGCAAGACTTGCTGCTCCTGCCCAAGTAGCTTAAGGGCTCTGCTCCATATGAGAGAGGGGTCTTGGCAGGGGGACAGTACTTTCCTCTAGTACTCCTCCTGCACATCTGCACCCCCAGAGGTGACTCTCTACAACATTTCTTATAAGTACCTGGTAGAGGTCCATGGGAAAGAGCCTCGAAATATGTCAAAACCCTCCTTGAGTCTGGGGCTGTATACTGTCATGCTAGCTAACACTCAGCCATTAGCGGTTATGAAACTTGTAGCTGTTTTCTGCTTCTCTGCCTGTATGGTGGCCATACAACGTCTAGCTCTGTCACAGGTGAGCCAGTCTCCGGTTTCATCTTTCCTTGGAAAGCCTGTCCCTCCAAGGGAGTCAGAGTACTGGTTGTCCTCTGACCTCAGATCTCTGATGGATTCACGAAGAGTTGTGCTTTGTGGTTTATCTGGTGTGTGTGTGTGAGTGTGTGTGTGTGTGTGTGTGTGTGAGAGAGAGAGAGAGAGAGAGAGAGAGAGATTGAGACTGAGAGAGAGAGAGAGAAAAGGCAGAAGCAACACTATTTCTAGTTTTCTACATCTTGGACAGTAGTGAAACCTCCCTCTGTATTTATTCTTAGGAAAGTAAACAGGTTTCATTTCTTTTGCCGAGTCTTTCCCCCTCCCTGTTGCCCTCTGACCTGGCCCTCCAAAGGCTACCCTCCAGCTCCGTTTCCATTCCCAAAGTAAGAGACTCTACTGGCTTTGGGAGACCCTGCTTAGAGGGGAAGGATGGGAAGGAACTGGAGGGGAAAAGGGAGGGGCTTGTCAGTGGGCAGGGCTTAGGAGCATCCCTGAATATTCATGTGTTGTTCATGTTTGTCTTGCCACAGCTTTAAATAATAGCAGGAATTGGGCTGGGTCTCAGGCCCCCTGCAGGACCCTCACCCCCATCCTGCCAAAGGGAACCCTGCAGAGGGGTCCTGCAGTTCTCCCGCTTATTTTGTCCTATTGCTGGGTAAGAGGCCAAGCTGATCTACATAATAAAGTACTGGGGGCAAAGGGAGGGAGAAGGAAAGGTGGGGAGAGCTGGATACTTTGGAGGTGAAGTTTTCAGAGCATTTGGGGGGAGAGGAGACAAACCAGGCAGAGGATGGAAGCAAAGAGGAGAGGGGCGCCTGGGTGGCTCAGTCAGTTAAGCAGCTGTCTGTCCAACTTCAGCTCAGGTCATGACCTCATGGATTTTGAGTTTGAGCACCCCCACCCCCCCGCCCCGCATGAGTTTGAGCCCCCTCCCCCTGTATGAGTTTGTGAGTTCAAGCTCCCCCCACATGAGTTCGGGCCCCCGCATGAGTTTGAGCACCTCATTGGGCTGTCTGCTGTCAGCACAGAGCCCGCTGCAGATCAGATCCTCTCTCCTACCCCGCTGCCCCTGCCCCGCTGGTGCTGGCTCTCAAAATAAACAAACATTTTTTTTTTAAAGCAAAAAAACAAGCAGGAGAAGAGTGGATTCTGAGAACATTTCATGAACTGTACGTAGAGTCATTTTCTCTTTAAGAGAATCAAGAAAAAATGAATTATTTTAGATTCTTTATTATTACTTAATAATATAGTTATTAAGATTTCTAACGGCTTTATCTGTTTACGAGTGCTTTTTAAATGCAATGCCATGGGTGTCTCTGGCCTCGTAAGGGTTACACTGCAGGCTTAGCATGTAGGTACCAGGCTGTGTAGAGACTTCACAGGGTCAGAGATGGTGGGTGCCTCGCTGCCAGTCACACAGCGAAAAGATGCCAAAGCTTGGGCAAAAGTCCAGCCGGGTCTGGCCCTTTCTAGCCTGAGGTCTTTCAGTCTTGCTGCTCAGACAGGGCTCCCTGATCAGCCACGGACCCCAGCTCGTAGCTGCCCTGCTCCGACTCACTGCTCTGCAGTTGGCAGTGCTGGGCCGGGCCCAGCCTGCACCCTATCCAGCTCCTAGAGAAGGAGAGAACGTTCTTTCCTTCCTGACACTCCCCAGACAGCCAGGCCCCAGGGCTTGCAGCCAAGTGGAACCCCTCCGGGTGCCCCTCGCCTGGGCTCTGGGTGTGCTCCCCGTCACAGCCCAGGAATGCGGGCATCCGAGCAGCAGCAACAGACACGCTGGCTGTCAGCCGAGCCAGGGCCCCTGGTAACTGACAGGAGCTGAAAGAACCATTACAGGGGAAGGCACGGTCGCAGGGGCACATTTCGGAGTCGCCTGGGCTGTGTAGAACAGTAGAAGGCAGCCAGGGCTGGCAGCCTCAGGTTAGCCACTGCCTAGTAAGCCTCAGTTTCCCCAAGTGTAGAACAGGGATGAAACTTCTTGGCCTGCTGTGAGACAACAAATGCACTACCTGACTGTATTGCCTACTGTGGCCCATCTCAGAGAACCACAGAGAGACTGAGGCCCCAAGAGCACAGATCATACTTTGAATTGGTAACAAAGCCAGAACCGGACTTCAGGCACCACCACCCCCCTTCCTTAACCAGGACTCTTCTGTTCCAGTGTCAGTCTTTTCTCTTTTGCACGTGCCCGGGGAGGGAAGTCGGCTTCCTGCATGGGGGACCAGGATGAGGTGGAATTAGTCCTAGGACGCCAGATGGGCTCCAGGCTTAGCGTTGTCACCTACTTGCTCTGGGAAACTGAGCAGAGGGTTCCTCCTGTCAGGGCCTCATCTTTATTGTGAAAGAAGAACACCATGAACAATGCTCCTCAGACTTGCACGTGCTTGTGAATCACTGGGACCTTGTTAATAGATTCCGATTCAGCAGTTCCGGGGCAGGCCCCGAGAGTCTGCATTTCTAACAAGCTTCCATAAGCTGCTGCTGGCGCCTGACCACATTTTAAGAGCAAGAGGGTGGAGGAGCCCTAACAGCTTCCAGGTCTGGCCTTCTGTAAGCTTCTGGGGCTCCAAAATGCGCCTTACCCTCATCCCAGCACCCCCAAGTCCCGGGCTGTTCGGGGGTTCCCAAAACTTCTCCTTGGGAGTGCTTCCTCCCTTTCCTGGGACCCTCCCCTCCACCTGCTCCTGCTTCACCTTCAGGATCAAGAAGTCTCAATGGGGCGCCTGGGTGGCTCAGTCGGTTGAGCGTCCTACTTCGGCTCAGGTCATGATCTTGCGGGTCTGTGAGTTCGAGCCCCACATCGGGCTCTGTGCTGACAGCTCAGAGCCTGGAGCCTGCTTCGTATTCTGTCTCTCTCTCTCTCTCTGACCCTCCCCTGTTCATGCTCTGTCTCTCTCTGTCTCAAGAATAAATAAACATTTTTTAAAAATCGAAAAAAAAAAAAAGAAGTCTCAAGTTCCTTCTTCCTCCTGCTGGGATTGCCTCAGGAAGACCCTCCTCCAGCCTTTTGAGGAAACAGAGCCCCATCTGCACTGGGGACGTGAGGAGCTCATTCTGTAGCTCCTGAAGGCTGGGCAGCATCAGAGAGCAGGGTTTCTAGGAGCTTCCCATCCCAGAGGCCTGGCTCCTGCCACTGGACTTTCCTGCCCCCATCCCATACCCACCCGCCCGCCAGCAGCAGCTGCTGGGGTGAGATTTATGTGGATGCCGTGGGGGGGTTTGTAAAGAAAAGAGGGTGTGTGTCCATAAGGAAGGAAGAAAACCAACATTTATTAAGGTCCTATTGTGTGGCAGGCACATTCACAAACACCACTTCCGCCCACCCCTTGGCCCTGGAAGGTACGTTTGCCTTGAAGGTCATTGTGAGGATGAAATAAGACGAAGCCTGTGAAACCCCTGGGTGACTTGTCAGCAGTTTGAAGAGCGGACAGAGGCCAGTCTGGCTTCAGAGCACGAAGGAGGAGGAGATGGAGTGGGCGGAGGAGGGCGTCTGGCTCAGAGGGGGCGGCAACCCTCAGATGGAGTTGGACTCCCGTCCAGGAGCAGTGGGAGGCTGGTAGAGGATCAGGCAAGTTTGGGGCCAAATCGCATTGGCTCTCCAGACGTTCAGTGTGGCCACCGAGTGGAGATGGACAGGAGGGGGCACGGCCTGATGTGTGGAGGTTGGTGGGGTTCCGAAGAGCCCCCCCGTGAGATCCCTTCCTTTCCTGGGATCTTGAATGGGACCGGCTGTGTGGCGGCAATCCTGTGTGGTTCGCTTCCACATCTCAACAGCACATTCACAGACATGATCTGAGTTTCCCTGTCAAGCCCCCCAGGAGGGGGCAGCACCGGCCTCCGTCTCCCCTTTCGGGGACCAGGTCCCGGAGCACCAAAGGTTTCCCCGGGACCACCGAGGGATGAGTCACTAGGCTGAGGTTGGAATCCAGGCTCCCATAGGCTGTGTGGCTGCCAGGACTCTGGCGGGCCTGGGAGGGAGAGAGGCCGGAAGCCTGGGGCCCAGCCCGGGTCAGCCGGCGTCCATCACCAGGAGCATCACCCGGCTGGCCAGGCTCAAAATAGCTCTCCAGACGTAAGGAAATATTTTACCCTACTCTGTTTTCCCACCAAAAAATAAATTAATTAATTAATTAAATAAACATTCCCAAATCTCAATGGGGCCAGGCTCCAAAGAGGGGGAAAGGGAACAAGAACATGCCCGGCCGCCTACTGAGAAGTCCAGTGTGTGTCTGTCCTTTTAGTTCCTTGCTTGAGGGTCAAGGCTTTGCTTCATGGCATGAGTGCGGAGACTCCCACGGCTTTCCCAGTGGTGACTGGCTTTCTCCTGATGTCAGGCTGCCCTTTCCCAGGGGTCACTCATCTCAGACTTGGTGACGCACAAGGGATCTAAGAAATATATGACACAACTCTGTCCTCGAAGGTCTTACAAGTGCAGGGTGGCGGGGCAGGGCTTCCTCTCTCCCTGAGGCGCAACTGGAAAGTGGGGGAGAGGGCACCAACATTTAGGGACAGCCAATCCTGTGGTTAACCAGGCACTTCCACCAAATAGCATCCCTTTTGACCCTCACGCTAAGCCTTTGAGGTTTGTATTTATCACTTCCCATTTTACGAATGAAGAAACTGAGGCTCAGAACGGGCATGACCTGTTAAGGTTTCGCAGCCAGTGAACAGTAGACCTAGGACTGGATTTTCCATTACCTGGGCTAGGGGCGCCTGGGTGGCTCAGTCGGTTGAGCGTCAGACTTCGGCTCAGGTCATGATCTCGCGGTCTGTGAGTTCAAGCCCCGCGTCGGGCTCTGTGCTGACAGCTCAGAGCCTGGAGCCTGTTTCAGATTCTGTGCCTCCCTCTCTCTCTGACCCTCCCCTGTTCATGCTCTGTCTCTCTCTGTTTCAAAAATAAATAAACATTACATTACCTGGGCTTGAACGCTGTGTGGTGCATCACGTTGACTGTCGTAGGGCCCTCATGAAGGCTGGTGGGTGGACTGAATGAGCTCCGGACTCACTTGTGCGCAGAGTTCTCCTTTCCTTTGCACTGTGGTCGCCCTGGGCTCAGGGACACCAAGACCCGATCAAGGGGGCAGCAGTGAGGCTGGTGTTGTGGGTTGAGTTGTGTCCCCTCCCAAAAGACATGTTGAAGTCCTTACCCCCTACCTGTGAATGTGACCTTATTTGGAAATAAGGTCTTGGGCAGGTGTAATCAAGTTAAGATGAAGCCATTAGGGTGGGCCCTAATCCAACATGACTGATGTCCTCATGAGATGAGGGAAGACAGCCGAGTGAAGACAAAGGCAGACACTAGGGCCATGCTGCCATTAACCAAGGAACGGCTGGGGCACCAGAGGCTGGAAGAGGCAAGGAAGGATCCTCCCCTGGAGGCTTCAGAGAGAACATGACTGCCAACACCTAGATTTTGTACTTCTAGCCCCCAGAACTGGGAGAGAAAACGTCTCTGTGGTTTCAAGCCATTCAGATGTAGTCCTCTGTTATGGCAACCAGGGAAACTTCTACAGCTGGGGTTGCCTCCCCGCCCCACCCCGGGTCTCCTCAGGAAGCAGGCAGATTGGGACCGGGGACAGAGCAGAATTTGATTCTCCGCTCCATGAGGGAAGAACTTTCTCCCAGTCAGAGTGAGTCCTCGGAAGAGATGTCTGCTTCTGGGGAGTGAGAGCTGTATCAGGGGGCACAGAGATGAGGGAGCCAGTTGCCATACGGTGGAGACATAGGTGCGTCTTTCTTCTTGAGTTTTGGGAATTCATAAATTCCCGAAAAATAGATAGATTGGCCAACCGGGTAATAAAGTCGTTACGTATTTTGGGACTATGTTCCCTAGTTTGGGACTTGTATTTTCATATTCTTTGTGATGTAACAAGGTCTTCATTTTCATGTGGCCAGAGTTACTCATCTTTACTCGGTTGGTGCGTTCAAGCCCCGCATCGGGCTCCAGGCTGGCAGCATGGGATTCTGTCTCTCTCTGTCTCTCACCCTCCCGCACTCATTCTCTTCCTCCCTCTCTCTCAAAATAAACAAACTTAAAAGAAATTTGTAGGACAGAGGAAGAGTTTGATAGGTTAGTATATATTTTTATAAAATGTTTTCAGTATAGATACCAATATACAAACACAATGTATTATGTATACATCATGATAAAATTATTCCTCACATGCTGTTCTGCCATTTGGCTTTTTCACTAAGAAATATGTCAAATATATTTTCACGTCAGAAAAATAGAACCGACCACGTAAAAAAAATACCGACAGAGTCTCCAATTTTAGAGAACAGAGGGACTGTATCGTCAACCAGCTCCTTACTGAAGAATGTTGGTATTTCCAACAGGTCGTTTTTCAAAATCATTCCTCTTCAATAAACACATTGCTCTCCGAGAAGATGCTAGTCATCTATACTCCCACCAACCCTGCATCACACTGCCTGCGGGTCGCACAGTCACCAACACTGGTTTTAAGGAAATAGTGGAACAGATACAGTAAAAGTAGAGCAAAGACCATGATAGGCACTGTGTACCCACCGCTCACATTAGCCACGTGGTTATTACTTTAGCTTTTTATTGCATTTTCTTTGGAAATGAAAAAGAATTTAAGGAAATTCCACACACACACAAAAGTAGAGTGAGTGGTAGGATGAACCTCCTCAGCCAGCTTCCACAATGATCAATTCGTTGCTAACCTTGCTCCATCTAGACTCGCACCCCCAAATGATTTCGAAGCGGATACCAGATATCATAGTTTCACCTGTTAACACTTCAGCAAGTCTGTCCAAGAGATAAAGACTTTCACACCGTAAAAGTCAATGATTTTCGAATGTAATCAAACATTCGATGTATCAACATTTCCTGGTTGTCTTTTTACATATGTGCCTCTGTGTGTATATATATATTATAATATATATATTATAATATATTAAATATATATATAATATATATAACATATATAAATATATATAATATATATTAATAATATATAATATATATTAATATATATATAATATATATAACATATATATTAATATATATAACATATATAAATATATATATTATATATAAATATATAATATATAATATATAAATATATTAATATATATAAATATATAATATATAATATATATAAATATATATAATATATATAAATATATAATATATAATATATATAAATATATATAATATATATAAATATATAATATATAATATATATAATATATATAATATATATAAATATATAATATATAATATATATAAATATATATAATATATATAAATATATAATATATAATATATATAAATATATATAAATATATAAATATATATAATATATAATATACATAATATATATAATATATATAAATATATATAATATATAATATACATAAATATATATAATATATATAAATATATATAATATATATAATATAATATATAATATATATGTGTATATGTGTTGGCTTCAATGAGGGTCTAAATTAAGATCCAGACATTGCGCATTGCTTCTGATTGTCTCAAAAAAAAGTTTTTTTTTAATTTGAGTCAATCACAAACAGAAAAGTTGCAAGTATGTTACAAAGAACTTTCCTTCCTCCCCGGCTTTTGAGAGGGAGTTGTGGACCTAGTTTCCCATCCCCCAACCCCAATCTGTATGCAAGGTTTTCTATAATCAAGGATTTTCTTCTCTCTATTATTACAGTATTATCCTCAAAGCCAGGGGGTGTTACCATGGAATCACTGCTCTGATTTATTCCTCAGACCCCATGCAAGTGGCTAGTTGTCCCGTAATGTCTTTTGTAGCCAAAGGATCCAGTTCAGACACATGTCATGTCTCTTTAGTCTCCTTTGGTCTGGAGAAGTCCTTCAATTTTTACTTGACTGTTAAGACTTGACGTTTTGGAAGTTATTTTGCAGATCTCCCTCAGTGTGAGCTTGTCTGATGTTTTCGCACGATTACGCGTCTTTAACGTGAACATTCCGGAAGTGACCCTGTGTTTTCCTCATTGCATCTTCAGGTGGCGTGTGATTTTGATCAGTCCCATCACTGACGGTGACTAAGGTGATGTCTGCCAGTCTTGTCCACAGTGAAGTTACTCTTTTCTCCTTTGTGATTTTGTAGAGAGGACACTGTGAAACTGTGCAAATATCTCATTCCTCATCAAGCTTTTATTTTATTTATTTGTTTTAAAGTTTGTTTATTCATTTGTTAATACAGTCAGCTGGCTATAAAGCAAGCATCAACAAATTCCAAAGAATCAGTTTCTTTGGAGGGACAGCATGGGAGGGACAGAGAGAGAGAGGAAGAGAGAGAATCCCAAGCAGGATCAGAGCTGTCAGCACAGAGTCCGATGCAGGGCTTGAACTCACAAACGAGAGATCACGACCCGAGCTGAAATCAAGAGTCCGATGCTTAACCGTCGAGCCACCCAGGCACCCCCATCAAACTTTTAATTTATTCCTTTGTTTATATCAGGGAGGACTTACGGTTTTCCGTTTTATTTGATAGGTTACAATCTGTTACTATCATTATTTATTCTGATACTCATGCTGTCCCCAGTTTGGCCAGTGGGAGTCCCTTCAAGCTGGCTTCTGTATCCTTTTGAAAAATCCCCATCATTCTTTGAACACTTCCTTACTTTCTGCCATAAAAGATGTTCCAGGTGTATCTTGTTCTTTCCTGTCCTTATCCTGTAATCAGGAGTTCTCTAAGGAAATGCAAAATGGTGATATTCTACTTCTAATGTTTATTAGCTAGATTCTTTTAAATTACAAAATCAATAACTTCCTTTTCATCAATTACGCTGGGCCATTTCCTTGAGATACAGTTTAAATAGCAAGTCAGGATAAATGTTTGAATCTTTCCCTTTACACTCCAGTGTTCATAACTGTGAATTAGTTTTCTAGAGTCTTCCAAAGGTGGTCAATAAGGGTTGGTTTTTTTTTTTTAAGTATTATGATGAACTTACTAATTTTTATGAATTTCAATCTATTTGTCATTCTTGGTGTTGATTCCATCTTTGCTCAGTGGTAGCCTGTCTTGGGCTTTTACTCTTCCAGATGATCCTAATCATGAGGAAATAGGAGACAAACCCAAACCAAATTTCCTTCCATTGGAATTTTGGGAATTTTGTTTGGGATTGCATTGCCTCTATAGGTCAGTATGGGGAGAATTGACAGCTTCAGGATAGTGAGCCTTCCTGTTCATGAGTGTGGGGTACATCTCGGGTTAGGCTCCCTCTAATGTCTTTCAATAAAGTTTTATTAACAATCTTGCACATCTTTTGTTAGATTTATTCCAAGATATTGTATATTTTTATTGCTAGTACAAATTGCATTTTTTGAAGTGCGTTGCTAACTGAAAAAAATGGAAAAAATGGTAACTGACTTTTGTATATTGATTTTACTTATTAAGTCTTAACAATTTGATTATAGGTCATTTTGCTTTCCTGTGTAGAAACTGCTACCAATTCATAACAC
This sequence comes from Panthera pardus, assembly GCF_024362965.1. Classification (NCBI taxonomy): domain Eukaryota; kingdom Metazoa; phylum Chordata; class Mammalia; order Carnivora; family Felidae; genus Panthera; species Panthera pardus. The sequence continues at coordinate 59,809,559 of NW_026526677.1, forward strand.
AAATCACAGCCTAGTTCTGTTTCTTCCTTTTCGGTCCTCATGATTTTATTTCTTTTTTATCTTATTGTGTTTTCTGAAGCTTCTAGTTCAGCATAGAATAGAAACAATAGCAGGCATCCTATTTTTAAAGGGAATGCTTTTAAGTTTCAGGATTTAGTAAGATATTTTCTGTGGGCTCTTTGATTTTGGTAGATATCAGGTTTAGAAAGTTTATATTACTGATTTGCCAAGAGGTTTATTATTATTTTTTACCTTGAATGGATATTGAATGGATGATCTATATAATTATTGAAAGAATTCTAATTCTTGTCCTTTAATCTGTTAAGAAAAAGCAATTTAGAGATTTTTCTACTGTTGAACCCTGTGGTCAGAGAACATGGATTGTATGAAACTGATTCTTTGGAATTTGCTGATGCTTGCTTTATAGCCAGCTGACTGTATTATCAGGATGCACAGGTGGTCTGTCTTTGCCTTAAAATCAGATTCATTCTCCAGGGGCATCTGGGTGGTTCAGTCGGTTAAGCCTCCAACTCTTGATTTTGGCTCAGGTCGTGATCTCACAGTTTGACATCAAGCCCCAAGTAGGGCTGACAGCACAGAGCCTGCTTGGGATAGTCTCTCTCTCTCCTTCTTTCTCTGCCCCTCCCCCTTTGAGACTCTCTCTCTCTCTCTCTCTCTTTCTCTCTCTCAAAATAAGTAAACTTTTAAAAATAATTAATTAAATCAGATTTATTCTTTAGTCACTGGATGCAGGGTACTGTATGCATGTATTAAGTTGCTTAGTCTTAATAGTAATTTCTTTTTTTTAAATGTCTACTTATTTATTTTGAGAGAGACAGAGCACACAAGCACAAGCTCAAGCAGGGGAGGGGCAGAGAGTAGAGGGAGAGAATCCCAAGCAGGCTCCGCAGTGTCAGCACAGAGCCCAACTCGGGATTCGAACCTATGAACTGTGAGATCATGACCTGAGCTGAAATCAAGAGTTGGACTATCAACCGACTGAGCCACCCAGTTGCCCCTGATTTCTTTTTAAAAATGATCTATCAAATCCTGATCTCCCCTTATTTGTCATACACACACACACACACACACATATATACACACACATATATATACACACACATATATATACACACACACATACATTACTTGAAAGTGATATATATATATGTATATATATATATATATTTTGAAGCTACATTATTATGTGTATGTAGATTCAACAGTTTATGTCTTCCTGGATAGTTGAATCTTTAATCATTTTGAATGACCCACTCTATCACAAGTAATGTTTCTGTCAAGTCTGTTTTATCTGATATTAATATGGCTACATCAGATTTCTTTCGGTAATATTTGTTCAACATCCTTTGACTTTCAACTTTTCTGCGTTCTTAGAGCTAATTTTTTTTAAACTTATTTTGACAATCTTCGTCTTGTTGTTGTGATTACTGATGTATTCAATTTGTTTTGACCATGTAGCACATAGTAGGTGCTCAAGAAAGCAGTCATCGTCAACCCAGGGTCTCTGGGGGTAGGGGGCTGGGAAGGGAAGTGGGGCCTTTTCTCTCTTTACCCCTTAGTCTGGGGAGCCTACAGGACATGGTTTTCCTGAGAAAAGCATGGCGTTTCCAGAAAGACTTGGCTGAGAAAACCCCAACCCAGTCTGAGGCCACATGACTGTTTCCTAGAAACAAGATGTGAGTGAAACTCGGCCGGTGCCCGAGTTACAGCATACATTTCCTGTTTTTCATCCACGAGCTAATAAAGTTATTTCCTTCACAGGCTGCTCTGTTGAGCAGGAAGGCCCCACTGCCTCAAGGCCTGAGGCCTGCCCTTATCCACCACCCGGCTCCAAGCTGAGGGAGGAAGTGGCCTGGGCTCCCTTGGGGGAGGGGCTTCCTCAAGTCTTCTCCCCACACGTGCTCCATCCGCTCAGCTCCTCGGGTGGCATCAAAGCCATCTCTACCCTGGCGGTCCCCAAGGCTCTGTCTCCGGCCTGGAGTCCTCTGTGGATCATCTGACTCATCTCTCTGCTTCTTTGAGAAGTCTCCCTGGGTGTCTGACCAGCACCTCAGACCCTACCTGTCCCACGCAAGTCTCTTGCATCACCTGTGTTCCTCCGGGTGTTCCTCATGTTCCCCATCTCCAGGGCTACCCCCATCCACTCACCTGCTGATCAGAATTAAGGGCATCACCGTGCCCCCTGCCCAAGCCCTGTAGCCCGTCACCAGACATCTCGGTCTGGGATTCCCGGCGCTGGTCCAGAATCTGTTCACAGCAGTGTGGGAAGGGCTCTTGTCTGGCCCAGCTGCCCCCACTCACTGTGAGTCCTCCAGGGACAGGTTGGATTCATCTCTGCGCCCCCGTGTCCAGCAGAGTGGGACATGGGAAGACTGCTCAGGAAAGTGTGTTGAACAAACAAATGAACGTATGCATGAATGAGCAGGCCCTTCTGGAGCTTCTCCAGGATAACACCCTGCCGCCCCTTCCCCAATCATCTTTCCTGGTTATGGTTTCCAGAACCCTCTGCCTCCTGCCACTTTCTAAACCTCCTCCAAGCCTCTACTTTCTTCCCCACGTGTGGAGTGCAGATGCAAACATTGTCCTGGGCACTCCTTTGGAACAGGGACTACTGTTCCAGAGCCAGAGCCCTGCTGGCTTATTCTTTATTTACTCAAGCCTTTACATGTGCCATACCTGGGGGATATAGTATGGCAAAGACAGTTAAAGTGCCTCCCCTCCTGAGGCTTACTCACCAGAGCAGGGAGCAGAGGACCCAGAAGCACCCAGTCGCCAATGGTGTCCCGCTGAGCTGGGGCATCTGGAGACGTGTGTGGGTACAGGCCCGCCATGATGGGACAGGAGGGCCATGGGAAGCCTGTGCAGACAACAGCCCAGACAGCAGGCTGAGCTGCAGGCCTGAGTCCGGCTCCCAGAATGAAGTGTGCGTGGAAGGAGGGATGGCGGGCCTCAGGGGCCAGGATCTACCACAGATGACCCAGACAGACGGTCAAGTGGGAAGGTCCCTATTTGGAAGTCAACCAGCCCTGGCACACGGAGGAGGTAGCTCTCTGAGTCCAGTTTCCTTTTCTGTAGAATGGATATTAGTAATCCCTACCTCACTAGAGGGTGACATAAATGCGTACCAGGGAAGGCCCCCTGGCCCATATGAGGGGCTCAAGGTGGGGACTGGGGGAGGCAGGGAGCCCCGAGGCATGGGGCCAGGGCCAGAGCTGCTCAGAGCAACCCCCCCCCACCCCGTCCTCTTCTTCTCAGGGAGGTCTCGAAGCTAAGACAGGACCGGGGTGGAAGGGCGGGAGTCCAAGAGAATTAGGGGCAGAGGCGGGGGCGGGGGGATAAGGGGAGATTCAGTTTTGACTTGGGCAATTCATGTGCTTGAAGAGAAGCCTCACAAGCCTACGGTGAAGCATGTCTCACCCCGAGGAAACTGGAGCTCGGAGAGGAAGGGACCTCCTGTCCCAGGTGAATGCAAAACTGGGCTCAAATTCAGAGTCACAGGAGCCCCGCGCTCATGCTCACGCCCCTTATCTTGCACTGATGGGGGCCCCCCCCACCATCCTTTCTCACAGCATGCCTTGGGGTCTTGAGCTCGTCCCTGCCGTGGTTGTGTGCTGCCGTGTTGGACTTCTTCATCCAACAGCGCATGGACTGTTTTCAGGCCAGCCTGGAGGCCTGCAGGTGCGTGCCGGCCCCCATCCTGTCCGTGGCTGGGCCGCTCCGTGTCCTGCAGTGGCCTCTGTGCTGAGCTCCCGGAGGGCCAGGCCTACTCTGCCTCGTCCTCGCGTTCCAGCACTCAGCCAGGGGCCAGCAGGGAGCAGGAGCCAGGAATATGTTCGCTCTTTATAAAGAAGGAGGGTGGCCCTGAGTGGGTGAAACCTCCCCACGGTGCAGAAGGAGGGACAGACTATCAAGCGTGGTGACTCATGGTCCCAGGTGTGAAGGCCACCCTTGGCGATCTTTTTTTCAAACTGTGGTCAAAGACCTAATACAAAATTTACTGTTTTAATCCTTTTCGAGTGTACAGTTCAGTGTTATACAACCATCACCACCATCCAGCTCCAGAACTTTCCCGTCTCCCAAACTCTTGGCCATTTTTCTGGCCCGTGTACCCTCAGGCGAGGAAGCGCGGGCCCCCGAGCCTCAGTGTGCTCGTCCACGCCCGGGAGCGCGCGGCGGCTTGTCGTGGGGCTTGTGGTGGGGCTAAAGGAGATGGATGAGGGCCCTGTTTCCAGGGCCAACTGGGGTGGACCCACGAGCGGCTGGTATTTTCCTGTGTTGGCACAAGTCAGCCCCTCAAGGACACTCCCTAAAGGGCAAGGCTGCATGTAATAATAATGGTAATTATGGCACAACCGTGACAAATGAGGCCCTGAGGAGAAGACTCCAGTTGGTGGGGAGCTGGGAGACCTGCTCTAACTGTGTGGCTTTGGTCAAGGCCAAGGCTGCCTTCCCTGGGCCTCCAGCTTCCTCCTTGTACAGAGAGTGCATAAGGGGACACTGTCTCGTGGTGCAGAACCTTCTTCAGGCTTGCCCAGCAGGACACAAGACCCTCAAGGACAGGAGTCCTGGCTTTCTCTCATTCATTCACTCATTCGTTCACTCATTCGTTCACTCACATACATACTCAATGAACCCTTGTCTGCTTGGGGCCCTGTGCCGGATTGGCTGGAAGGGCCCCGGTGCCTGCCCTCCGGGGGGGCTCTCGGTCTGGCGGGAGGTCAGAGCCAGGCACAGACAGCTCCCGGCCTGCAGGGAGGAGGTGCTATTCCCGGTGCCCTCTGCCCTGAGCAGGGGTGAGGCGAGGCGGGGCTCGTGGCGCCGACGTGCCTCCGCAAGTGCTCCTTCCAGCTCTGCCTCCTCGTCTGCAAAGCAGGCGTGCAGAACGCAGCCACGCATCGGGCCTGTGTGAAGAGCAGCCGAGGGGGTGCTCGTAAAGAAAGGCGCGCAGAAAACATTCGTGCTCGTGCGAACTCCCCACGGCTGGGGTGGACCCTGCAGGAAAATGCTGCACGTGTGCGCGTCCATCCGTCGGCTAAAGCCTTCCCCGGCACCTGTCGGAACAAAGCGTTTTTCAGGGGCCACACTGCGTACGTACATCGCGTAAACGTGCTGCTCAGTTCCGTGTGGTACTTCTTGAGAACCCGTAGAGATGCTTATCTGCACCAAGCTGCGGTTCTTAGAAGGGATCTACTGTTGGTTGAGCACAAACCTTGGGTCTAGGTACACAGAAGAGCAAGACCCAGTCCCCTCCCTCCAGATGCTTGGTCTTGTCGGGGAGAAGACAGATGGGAAACTTCAAGTGGCCTGCCCTCTGAGGGCTGGAAGTGTGACCCCGGCCCCGTGACCCCGGTGGGGGTGGGGGTGGGGGTGGGGGTGGGGGTGGGAAGCTGGGCCGAGGGACTGACTCAACTCACGGACGGAAGACAGGATCAAAACTGAGGTGAAGGACTGTTTTGGCCAGTTCTGACGTTTCTTCTCATAATATCACCACAGCCACCCCACGCAGGCATATAATGTGGGTACTATTTCTAGGGTTCCCATTTGACAGATGTGGACGCTGAGGCCTAGAAAACTCGTCCACTTGCTGAAGATCACACCACTGGCAGGTGCTAGGCTCGGGATTTGAATGCTCATACGTGTGACATCAGAGGCCACTACACCTCACTCTGCTGCCTCGCAGAACCTTTCCCTCTCCCTTTTTGGGTACTTGTCCTCCCGTCGTTCCTTTGCCACCATCCTCTTCCCTGCCGCCCTCCAGGTCTCACCTTAAAACTGGGGCTGGAAGGGGGCACTTGGCTGGCTCAGTTGGTTGGGCGTCCAACTTCAGCCCAGGTCATGATCTCGAGGTCAGCGGGTTCGAGCCCCGCATGGGGCTCTGGGCTGACAGCTCACGGCCTGGAGCTTGCTTCGGATTCTGTGTCTCCCTCTCTCTGCACTGCCCCCCACCCCCACCCCCAACTCCCGCTCTGTCTCTCTCTGTCTCTCAAAAATGAATAAACGTTAAAAAAAAAAAATTAAAAACCAAACAAAACTGGGGCTGGAAGGCTCCACCCCTTCCCTGTCACAGGCCATCAGGCAGGAACTTCCTGGCTGTGTTCCTCAGGAAAGCAGTAGCTTCCCATCCCCACTTGCTCCAGAGGGGTGGATGGCGACATCCTCCTGCTCAGGTACAGCCCAGGGACACAGGCTCCACCCTGGGGCGTGGGGCTGAGCACAAAGCCTCTTTGTGCTCTCATCTGCCCCCACCTGGCCCTGCCCTGAGCCTCTCGGACTCGGGGAGGGCTCCGGGCAGCTGTGCCAACCAAGCATGGGTTTGCCGATGAGGCAGCTGAGTCCACGCATCCACAGACTTAGTACGTGGGCTCTCATCCCTGCCTGCACGTCAGAATCACCTGGGAGCTTACAACAAGCGCCCAGGCCGGGGCTCCTCGACAGACCAACGAAACCAGAATCTCTGGGGTCGTTGGGGGGGTGGGGAGGGGGGGCGGAGCTGGGCAATGGCACTTTATGAGATTCCACGTGCAGCCAGGCCCCTCTTGGTTGGTCCTAATGGTCATGGCAGGGGGCCCAGCTTAGACAGGAATCTGCACTGATCCTCAAGCCTCCCCTGCAACAGGTTTTCTATGATCTCCTCTTACGGGTTGAGTTTTGTCCCCCCAGATTCATGTGAAGTCCTAACTCCCAGCCCGCCACAGAATGCAACCTTATTTGGAGATAGGGTCTTTGCAGAGGTAAGTCAAGGTAAAACGGGTCATTGGGGTGGGCCTGACCCCAGCACGACTGGCATCTCTATATAAAGGGGGACTTTGGAAATGGATCTGTACAGGGCAATGCATCTATGGGCCAGGGAACATTGAAGATGCCAGCCAACCACCATAAGCCGGGGGAGAAGCCGGGCCCTGATTCTCCCCCACAGCCCTCAGGAGGAAGTAACCTTGCTGACTGACGCCCTGATCTTGGACTTCCAGACCTCACAGCTGGGAGACAATACATTTCTTCTTTGTGCTACTTTGTTACGGCAACCCTAGCAAGCAAATGATAGTTTTACAAATGAGCGAAACCAAGATTATGAAGTGACTTTCCCAAGGTTACCTGGTCACAGTGGACCTCTTGGGTGCTTATTTTCTCTGCCGTTTTTAAATGTGGGTATCCGCCCCTGTCCCCCACCCCCCCACCCCCAATCCCGTGCCCTCGGCTCTCCGGGTGTTCATCCATCCATATGTCTTTGAGGCAGACAATGTTGTGAGCACAGGGGCCCGGCAGCAGAACAAACAATAGACACAGTCCCCGCCTCCCCACCCCCACAATGGGGAACAGACAAAAATGCCAGGTAAGTGAACTACGGGTCAATAGTATGTTAGGTGGTCTAAGCGCCTTGGGGAGACCTGGGGCAGGGAAGGGGCACAGGAGGTATGGAGGGGATGGGGTTTGGAACAGGATGGTTGGGAAGGCTAACCCAGAGGTGACACTCCAGGCTGCATCCCCTCCGGACACACACCTCCCAGATCCTCCTCCGTTCATGGTCCCCTGGGGCGTCCCCCCCTGGGGCTCACCCCGTGCAAGCTGAACTCAGCCCTCCCCTCCACATGCCTCACCGCAAGGTGCACATCCCAGCAAGTGGCGTCACCACCCACATTCAGCTGCTCAAACCAGAAACCTGAAAGCCAACTAGACCTGCTCCCACTCTTGCCCTTCACCCCATCTGACTCGGGAACTGGAGGTGTTCCCTTTACAGGTGCTGAGGTTGCTGGCCCAGCCCCCTTTCAGCTTGGACAGAGGAGTCCAACTTAGGAGGGAGGGCTGTTTCTTGTAATGGTGGACCCAGCACATTCTAATCACCCTTGCAGATCCTGTCCGCCACCATGGGTGGCTCCAACTTCAGAGGCCATAGTTGGGCCCTGAGATCCGTAAATCTGCCTCTTCTTCTATGCCCACCAAATGCTGCTTCCAGGGGCTTCTAGGGGGCTTTCCATGACCTGTCTAATGACAGCAACCAGGTTCCTACCTTTTCTGGGCCTCAGTCTTCCCATCTGTATAATGGGCACACATCCACGCAGGGCTAGACTCTCAGGTTATCCTGGCTGAGCCAATGGACGTGAATGGCATAGCTCTAAAAGGCGGGTATGTTGTTGGGTATGCTGATGGGCTGGGGTGGGGGAGGATGGGGTGGGATGCTTTGTGTGTCGATGTGCACAAGCCAGAAGGGCCAGAGTGATCCGGGCTTACCAGTCCTCACAACGTGCTCCCCCCAACCTTGGTTTCTCTACTGGCCTCTTTCCTTCTGCTGTCTTCTGCCGAAAGGCTCTGGCCCAGACGCCTCCTGCCTCGGGGGCCCACACTGCGCACGGCACCCCATCTGAACAGTAAGATGGGATGGGAGAGACTGACCTCTGGGATCTTAGAGTTTTCATGAAGTTTCCAGGGGTGCTGGAGGCTTGATGGGGAAAGAAAGGGAGACCCAGACATGTTCCTCAAACTGTGACATTGGACCAAGCCTTCCTATTCTCTTGCCTCTGAGAAGCCCCCGGCCAGAGCAGCACAGGTCCTGGGGGTGGTGGGAGTGAAAGAGCAGTCTGGCTCATGATGAAATGATTAATATTTTTGACATATTAGGGAAGAGAGAATATATTGTTAAAATTAAGCTCACCTGTTTCTTTTTACTTTCATAATGTGGCTACTAGAGAAATTTAATTAAATATATGGCTTGCATTACATTTTATTGGGTAATGCTGTTCTAGAGCTTGAAAGGCCATTTGCAGGGCATCTTCCTAGTGGCTCCCAGGAGAAGCAGCCTTTGGAATTCCCACTGAATTCCACTCAACCTCAGCCCCAGAAGAATGTCTGCTTCCCAGACGGCCCGTGGGTTCTGGAGCCCACTCTGGGTGGCCTCACTCGCTTCTCCCTGATTCCCCGTGTGTCACATGGCCTCCCAGGAGGCTTAGACCCAAGCGAGAAAACTGTGTCCCCAGGATAAGTGTGGCCAACAGAGCCCACAGCCCCCTGTTTCAAACCCCAGCTGTCCTGCTGGTCGAACCTCAGAGCTGTGTGGGAATTTCCTGGTGTCACTTTCTCCCCCCAACAGACCCCAAGGATGTGGCTTTCTTGTTCCAGGCCCTGAGTCGGCTCCAAGGAATCCCTCTCCTCTCAAGAGGGCTGTGAGTGGGCGCCTGGGTGGCTCAGTCAGTTAAGCGTCTGACTTGGGCTCAGGTCATGATCTCACTGTTCGTGAGTTCGAGCCCCACCTGGGGCTCTCTGCTGTCAGCACAGGGCCTGCTTCAGATGCTATGTCCCCTCTTGCTCTGCCCCTCTCCCATTCAGCACATGCTCTCTTTCTCTCTTTCTGTCAAAAATAAATAAAAATTTAAAAAAAATCAAAATTAAAAAAAAAAAGAGGGTAACGAGGGTGAGATGTGTGATGCTGGAGGCCATGGCTCCAGAAGCCAGAGAGGGCCAGGCACCAGCCACGTGGCTCAGGCCAAGGCCCCTCTTCTCCATACCTCAGCTCTCTTCTTTTTGATATGGGCACAGTCATTGCACCGGCCTTGTGGTGTTGTTGGGGGACTCAATGACCCCACTGATGCATGGCCTCCAGCACAGAGCCTGATTCACAGTAAGCTGTAATTGTGAGAGTGACAGGAAAGAGTTAGGGATGTGGCTTTTGGCCACAGCCTCCCCCGTCCAGCCACGGGCGGAAGGTTCCAAGGGGGCGGGGCCAGGGGTGGGAAGGCGGGGGTGGGACTATATAGTTCCCTTTAGACTTTGGGCTATACGCGGCCTGACGCTTAACCCAGCTGGCTCATTTTCAGATCAGGAAATCGAGGCTCCTTGAGGCGAAGCGATATGCCCGAGGGTGGCGCCAGTGCTGGTGGTGGGGGCTGCCTGTCTCTGAAGCCTGTGCCCTCTCCGCTCCACTGCCCTGCGAAGTCTGAGCTTGGTCTGTGCAGGGAGGGGTTGGGGTACCGGGGAGTGAACTCAAGATAGAATGAGAAGAAACTTGAGCTGATATGGCCCCTTTCCCACGGGTGACGTTGAGCCTTTGAAAGAAAGCGTCCCCACTCTTTTTTTTTTTTTTTTTTTTTGAATGTTCATTTATTTTGAGGGAGAGAGAGAGCCAGGGAAGGGCAGAGAGAGGGAAAGAGAGATTCCCAAACAGGCTCCACACTGTCAGTGCAGAGCCTAATAGGGGGCTCAACCTTACGATCGCCGTGAGATCACAACCCAGACAGAAATCAAGAGCCGGATGCTTAACCCACTGAGCCACCCAAGAGCCTCAAGCATTCCCGCTCATAAACTGGGCTCCTCAAAGCAGGCCCTGAGGCCAAGAACTGGGACGCAGGCCGTGCATTCAGGAGGTGACCCCAGGAAAACACAGTAAGGAAAGGAGAAGCAAGATGGGGACAGAGAGAGCCCCAAAAAGTGTGTTTGATCACCAGGTCGCCACTGAGGGCACGTGAGCATCCCGTGTGAGCTGGGGGTACAGAATACACATGAGGATTTTCAGACTAGGGAGCTGAAGGCTGGGTTGTTTGTCCTGTTTCCACTTTCATGATTGAGGATTGCCCCTGGGGGTGTGGAATTTCTGGCACTTCCCTGCACAGGCTGAACAAGAAGACCCTTTGGTGCTGGAGGAAGCCCTTGGGAGTAGAGCGAGAATCATGAAACAGGCCAAGTTAGACTCGAACAGGCGTGGTGTCCACGGGGTTGGCAGGAGCCCCACACCTGCACATTCCTCTTGAGAAAAACTTTCAAACTATACAATGAGATATTTGTGACAGTTAAAATATAATGGTAGGTATTTAAAAATAACCTAGGGACACTTTAGTGGCTCAGTTGGTTAAGTCTCCGACGTCGGCTCAGGCCATGATCTTCTGGTTCGTGAGTTCAAGCCCCGCATCGGGCTCTGTGCTGACAGCTCAGAGCCTGGAGCCTACTTTGGATTCGGTGGCTCCCTGCATCTCTGCCCCTACCCTGCTCATGCTCTGCCTCTCTGTCTCTCTCTCTCAAAATTGAATAAACATTAAAATGAATAAATAAACGAAAATAACCTAAATATTCGGCAAGAGGGGATTGGCCCAGTAAATTACGGCGCATGGGTAAGACAGAGTATCCTGTAGCCCAAAATGAAGACTCTGTTGCAACATGATGAAATATTTGGGGAGGGATGTTTAGTAAAAAATGGCACAGGCACACAATGGCCCCCACGGCTGGTGCGTCCTCAGGGCCCCATCAAGGAAGCAGTACCAGTAGGAGGGCGTTGAGGGTTGGCTAGGCAAGTCCGAAGGACTCACTTTGTAACCACAGCCTGGGCTCTCCTGAGGCCGTGGAGACTGCAGATAGATACCCAGCTTCATCAAGCTGACACCACTCTAGCCTGAAGCTTGATCTTTGCAGGACTCCTCCCTTTCTGTGCCCGCCCCCCCACCCCCCAAATAGATGTAAGGTGGCAGCGTGGGGCCACTTTCTCTCCTTTTTCTCAGCGTTGGCCTCAGAGTACATCATCTCTGGGCATGGTGCCTGGACTGACACAGCACATACCCTTCCCCCACCCCGTTATCTCCTGGGCCTCCTGGGGCAGGGCCTGGAGGTCTGTGGAGGGGGACAGGACCTAACACATGGATCCCATCAGTGACCTCATTCTGAGTGGCCATCAGTAGACTTTCCCTGGCCTAAGAAAGGTCCGGCTTGAGGCTGCCCTCACCCCGCATGTGGGATTTGTACATTCCAGCCCCCCCCCCCCCACCCCGGGATGGACCAAGGTGAAGTAGAAAATGAGTCAGGCTATGACTGGCCGTGTTACCTTGGGCAAGCTCCCCTCTGGTCACTCTTCACTCTAACATGGAAAGTGTTTGATTACACCAGGGTTAGCTTCTGTGCATCTGGGGTTGGTGTCCTGAACCGAACTGCCCAAAGCAGGGCTGTGTAGGCACGGGGGTTGGGCTGAGTGGCATAAGCTGGGGCCAGCTGGCCTGAGGGTGGGGACATTTATGTCTGGAGTTTGATCTGCTTTACTAGTCCCAGGCCTTGTGCCTCAGTCCTCAGCTGAGGTCCCCAGACCCAGGGACCCTGTAGGATCCTCTGAGGCATCAGTGCCCAGCCTAGGGCTGGCATAGAAGGGCACTCAGTGAGTAGGGAAGAGAGAGAGAAAGGAAGGGAGGGAGGCAGAGAGGAAGGCAAAAAAAGATGGGGAAAGGGAGAGAGAAAAAGGAGGGAGGGGAGGAAAGGAGGAAGAGAGAAAAGGGAGAAGGAAGGAAAAGATGGAGGGAGGGGGGAGGGAGACCAGAGGACCAGTGACCGAGTGCGTGACGGAGGCCTGCCCCGAGCAGTCCACTGTCCGTGCAGTCCATTTGTGCTGCTGGCCCAACAGCTAGAGCCAGAGGCCAAGGCCAGCCCCTTCTGCAGATGAAGAAACTGAGGCACAGGGAAGAGAGGGGGGCGATGAGTGAGGTTGTAGAGAACGGAGGCAGGGACAGGACCAAGGTGCATCATCCAGTGTTCTTCCCACCTCTAAACATTGCCCTTGCCCTTGGTGAAATGGTTTCTAGAGCCAAATGGGAAAGCAACTGGGAGCCGGGTCCCGGGGGGTGAGGAGGAGACGCAGGGGTTCCCAGGCCCCCGGCCCAGGAGGGAGGCTGAAGGTAAGGCATCGTTAGGTGGGGAGCGCAGGGCAGGCAGGGCTCTGGGAGGCCAGCGGGCAGGACCGCGGCTGCCAGGGGACCGAGGCTGCGATGACAGCACCTCTGGGCTCCGGGCTGGCTGCTCTGCAACCTGCCACGTTTTGGTCTCACCGCTCCCCGTCTGGTGTTCTCAGCCCTGTTCCTTCACCTCCTCTCTTGTCTCCTCTCTGTTCTGCCTCTCCCTCCTCTCTGAGGGTCCATCTCTCCATGCCCTTTTCTCCCTGTCTCACTATGTCTGTGTCACTCTGTCTGACTCTGCCTCCCGAGGTTACTTGAGCCTCAGTCTTGCCCTGCTCTGTCTCTGTGTCCCTCTCTCTGTCCCCTTCTGTCTCTGATTTTCCCCCTGCCTCTGTCTCACGCTCCCTCCTTCTAGTCACCAAAGGCCCTGCTGGCTGCTCTGGACAGTGCCTCACCCCTTCCCCCTCCTCGCCCAGTCTCTCCCACCTCTGGTAACAATTACTCTGGACTGCAATGGAATCCTCCAGTGCCCCAGACAGACCCACAGGCAGCACATGGGGACCAGATGGCGACAGACTCCTCAAGAAACTTACCACTTTGGGCAGGGGAGCAGAGGTCCCAGGGAAGGCCAAGCCAGCCAAAGAGCAAAGACCCAAGTGCCAGGGCTTCCAAATCCCACCCAAGAGCCTCTTGGGCTCTGCTCTGCCCACCAGGCCCGAGGCGGGGGGGGGGGGGGGGGGGGGCGGGGGGGGGCGGGGGGGGAGGGGGAGGGTAATGCCAGATGCCCAGCGCATGGGCACCATAAGCAGCCACAGGCAGAGGAGCAGGGCCACTGGAAATCGGGTCCTACTCCTACCTGCACAGGCCTGAAGTCAGGGTCCAGACCCCTTCAGTGACCTTCTCAAGGTCACCGGCACCTGGGCAATAGACCAAAAACCCTGAGTTTGAATCCAGGCTCTGTTCCCAGGAATAAGTTGTTTCCCCTTTGCCGAGTCTTTCTCTGGAGCCAGACTGCTTGGGTTCCAGGCCCAGCTTCATTCACCTCTTCCTGAGCCTCTCAGTGTCTTTTCCTGTAAGTCAGAAGTAATAGTAGCCACATCAGCCGAAAAGGCTGATGGGAGGGTTTATGAGTTAATATGCATAAAGTATTCACGCAGGGCTTGGTCAGAATGACAATTCAATCAAATGATAAATAAACAGTACAAAATAATAATAATTAATAATTATTATTAATCTTCCTAAGGCACAGCTCAGCCCAAACCACTGCCGCTCAGAAACTTGCTACACCCCCCAGTGTCTATGGAATAAAGTCCAAGAGAGCTACAGCCATCAATCTGCCCTCATCTTGCTCACCTTAGCAGTTGCTGCCACTTAGATATGGAGGCCCTTTGTTCATGTTTACTCTCCCTCCGTGCTGGGGACTCCTGACCGTCACTGATCACCCCTTTCGTGTAGCCAGGACCCGGGGTTCTTTCCACACACCCCACACCCTTGGCCATCTCAGGCTGCAGCGGCTCTCAGGGTCGTCAGAGAGCAAAGATACCAACACCCTGATCTGCAGACTGGCCCTTCGCCCTTCGCCCTGGCTCCTCAGCCATTCCAAACCAGTGTCTCATTGACCTTCACACTTGACTTGTCTAAACCACAACTTATGATTTTCTCTCCCGACCCTTCTTCCGCTCTGTCCCTCCACCTTCCCATTGCCCAGGCAGGCCAGGAGCCTCACGGTCATTCCTGAGTCCCTCTCACACCTCACATCCCACATGTCAGCAGGTCCCTCTGCTCAGCCTTCAGAAATACACCCCGAAGGCACCCGAGCCACCACCCCACTCTGGGCTATTTCCAATGCTCTCCCCGGTCCCACTGAGGCTTGACCTCAGGCTTGACCCTCCCGGCTTGTCTCCACTCAGCAGCTTGTGTGACCCCTTTCAAAAGCAAAACGTGAGGTTTATATGACCGCACACATTTGTCAAAACTCACGGAGCTCTACACTACAAAGGAGATAGTTTACTGCATGTAAATTACATGTTAATTTAAAAAATGGAACAAAAAGGAAAACAGACCACAGCCCTCTTCTGCACAAACCTGTCCACTGGCTTCCAGCTCACTCTTTACAATGGTCTACAAGCCTCTATGCCAGTGTTTTTCAAACCGTGAGCCATGACCCTTTGATCAATCGAAGGATTGTAACCAGCATTATTTTTAAGCTTAGATAAGATGATATATAATATAATATAAAATACATAATATAAAATAAAATATATACAAGTGCATACATATAGTAGAGGTACGATTTGTGAAATGTTTTCTTCGGTGTTATTTTTGCATATGCATGTTTTTACTGGATTGTACTGTAAAATTTATATCTTCCTGTAATATAAAACTTATATACTCAACAAAAACGAAAAGATGCCGTTCAGCTTAGTCTGCGTCGCAGCCTCCGTTCTCCCTGTACTTCTAAAGTGTTTCCAAATTGTTTTTAATTTAATTTATTTATTTTGAGAGAGAGAGAGAGACAGAGCGCGAGTGCAAGTGAGGGAGGGGCAGAGAGAGAGGGAGAGAGAGAGGCCGTGGGGCCCGTGGGGCTTGATCTCATGAAACTGTGAGATCAGGACGGGAGCCAAAATCAAGAGTCAGACGCTTAACCGACTTAGACACCCAGGCACCCCCACCCCTACCGCGTACTTCTTTTCTTCCCTTTCTCCCTCGCCCACTCTGCTACCGCCTCACTTTCAGGTCCTGCCCCCACTTGTGGCACACTCCCGCCTCAGGACCTTTGCACTGGCTGTTTTGCCTGGAACGTGCCTCCTGTAGATATCCCCACAGCTCCTTCTCTCACTTCTTCCAGGTCTTGACCCAAATGTCAACCTCTAGAGGGAAACTGTCAGCTTTCCAGTCTGGCTTGTTTAAAATAGGCCCTCTTCCTGGCCTGCCTGTAGTCCTCTTGCCTTACTTTATTTTCCTTCAGGCACTTATGTCTCCCTGGGATATTATATATTTATTTGTCCACCTCCCTTCCTAGAATGTCAGTTCCAGGAGGGCAAGGCCTATGACAATTTCCCCCCGCCCTCCCCCCCCCCCCCCCCCCCGTATCCCAGTGCCTAGAATGGTGCCTCTTGTAGGGTGGACAGTTATTGAATAAATTGCCATGGAATAATTACCATCCTTGCCCTAATGGAACATGTCTGGTTTAGATGGTAAAGTTCCCGGAAGCTCCCTCCAACCCGTCCTGAAAGGAGAAAGGGCACACCTGAGAATCCAGTGGGTTTCGTCAACCTGGAGACACTTGACCATCCTCTGGAAGCTTCATTGCCTCCCTGGAATGCGGCGAGAGCTGGCTCGCTCTCCAAGTTCCAGAGCACCTCTGCTGGGATTTCTCATCATCCTGCTGAGATCCCGGTGATGTGTGCCGAACCCCTGGGCCTGTGCCCTGTCGCAGTAAACAGCGTGGAAATACCGCGGTTGAGATCTCATTCCAGTTGACAAGACTTGTCGGCTGAGTGCCTCAGCTGAGACAGAGCAGAGAAACCTGAACCAGATGGCTGGTGAGGGGGAGGCCTTGCATGGGAGGCTGCCTCACTGGTTTGGAAGCCAGCCTCACCACAGCGCCCCATCCTACTGGCAGCAGCCAGAGAACCCCCCCTCAGGAGCCCGCACCTGCCTCAGGGCCAACTGGCTTTGTGGGGTGAGGTGGGGAAAGGAGGAGGGGACCACACCTCCAGGAGCCGGAGGGTCTGAGTGAGTTCTGTCTGCCAAAATGACCTTATTTCCCCAGATGGTGATGAATCGCAGGTTTAGACCACTGGGCGGGCCCATGGAAGTCATGTAATACAGCTTCTCTGTTCCATGGGGGGAGAAACTGAGGGCCAGACAGGGAGGGGGACAACCTCCCCCCCCCCCCCCAGAGTCTCCAACCATCCTCCACCCATCAGTCTGGGCATTTCGAACCAAGCAGAAGTTCTAGGGGGCGCAGGCCTGGGGGACCAGGGACTGAAGGCACTGAAGCATAGCTGATTCCCTTGAGCCCGTGGTATAAGAGAGCCTCGGTGGGTCAGATAGGATTGGAACTGATTCTTTACAGACTGGCCAGGTTTCAACAGAGAACAAAGACATTCCTGGGGTGCGGGTAAGGGGCTGGGTTAAGTTTGGCAGATGGGTATTTCTTTGGGGCCCTTCGTAGAACAGTGTGGCTAGTGTGGGGTCGGTACGGTGGGGAGGCGGTGGAAAGTGAGGTGCAAGGCCTTATTCTGGCAGTGAGGAGTCAGCCTCGTGCACAGCAGAAGCATTAAGGGCCAAGGACTTCATGCTTGGGAAGGATCAGGGAACACAGGAGTGTGCTAGCTGGGAGGTTTCTTTCCAGGTGTCCCCCGCCCCCATCCCGGGCAGCTCTGTCCCTACAGGTGGCCATCTCTCCTTGCCAAGTGCGGATGCTATTTTGGGATACGGAACCTGCCAGTGGAGGGGGGTCCGGGCTTGGGGGCCCCACCTCCTGCAGGGATGCCGAGGGTCTGGGAAACAGGAGCGGGGCCTGGGAAAACAGGCCATCAAAGCTGCCTGGGCAATTCCCTCCGGCCATGGGCAGGAGAGGGCTGCAAGGTCACAGCACACAGCTAAATATAGGGACACTCGGAGGTGGAAGTGGTTCCTGCCGGCCACAGGGGGCTGTCCAGTTCCTTCTCACAGGAGCAGGCATGAGGCTCTTGGGAACAGTGTTTGTGAGATGGAGCTCCAAGAGCCGGACCCGGTGGCGGGCTCAGGCATCTGGAAGCCTTGGTCTGGATTTGGCCTCCCATCCCCATCTACAGCTGGCGTCATGGCATGGGTTACCCTTGCATTAGTCATTAATTCCAGCCGTATCTATCAGCCCTCTGATCTGGGCTAGGACCTGGGCTTGATCTCGGGCTCAGAGGTCCCTACTGTTAGGAACAAATGCTTTCCTGGGGGAGACCAACTTGTAAATGGCCAACCGGCTGTGAGTAAGTGGAATAAGGACTGACCTTAGAACATCAGTACCTACCCCACTAGGATGTGAGCTCCCAGAGCGAGGGATTTTTGTCTGTTCGGTTCACTGTTATATACCCAGCAGCCTATAGATCAGTATCTGGCACATAGTAGGTGTTTAATAAGCATTTGTTGAATAGTTGAATAAACAACTCTGGCCTGGGAATCTGACTCTATGGATGGGTAGCCTGGGGGTGGCTCTTGAAGAATGGATAGACTTTTAAGCCAGTCCCTTGGGGATGGGCATATGAGATAAAACGCCTTGTATGAGAAAGACACAAAAATGTGCTGCGTACTCACGAATATTGAATCAAGATGTGAGGAAGACTGAAACAGCTCCTGAGGTGCTGTGAACATGGCCAAGGGCCCTATTGTACAGCCATAGAGGTCCAAAATGGGGTGCACAAGGTGCTCCATTCATGTAGAAAGAACATTCTAGAGCTTTTCTGTAAACTTATTTTTACCTTTTTTGTAAAAAGGAAAAAAAAGTTTAAGTTCTACTAATAATAAATAGCCTGGCATCTGTGCCCTCGTGTTGCCTGCGGTGTGATAGGTCACGTGTTCCGTATCCCAGGTCTGCTGTGAAAAAGCAGCATGGAGTCCACTGTGTGGGCTTAGCTGACAATGGCACCCCCATCTCCAGTGATGGTTCTAGTCAACCTGCCACAGGAGTCATCCAGGCACTTAATATTATAAAGGCAAAGTCTTTACATTATAGAATCTTTTACAAAGCTTACTATTGACAAAGGCAGGGGTCACAAAAATCTTTTGTACCATACAGAAATTTCCTGGTTGTTTCATAGCAAAATACTTCATACCCCCTTAAAGATGGGTTTTACTTTTGCCTGTTAAGAAAAGACAAACGATCCAAATGTGCTGGGTCTTTCTGTGACAGCAAGGTATGTTATCCAGCAGATACTAAAAAAAATACGTAGTACCACAGGTAAAGATGTGGTTTTAAGACCGAGTGAGGTGACCCCTTTTGGAAAGAAATGTGCTGGAGAGGCAGCACTTTGCTGACAGGTATTCTGGAATGATGTTGTTGACGGAGTGGTTCTCAGAGTATCACCCGTCTATCGTATGTATGCATTTAAAAACGGGGGAATAAAACTTTTCAACTTGTTTTAAAATTTTCTAAATTCTGAATTCACTTGTCAAAAATACTGAAAAAAAAAAGATAACACCTTCTGACTGGTTTGCATTAAATGACATCGTTAAACCAAATTTCAGCAAAAAACTTCCGCACCGAATTGAAAACTGCACTTACAATTTAGCCAGTGCAGCCAACCACACACCTCTTCCCTGTGGAGCTCCCGCTCTTGGGAGGTGTTTTCTTCAGCCATAACAAGCATTGAACCAAGTGGACAAATGTGAGTTTAGTACCAGATTCTTACATGAATGGATCACAACATTAAACCAAGATTAAAAAAATTTTTTTTCATGTTTATTTATTTATTTCGTGTGTGAAACATAGAGATGGAACAGGGGAAGGGCAGAGAGAGAGAGAGAGAGAATCCCAAGCAGGCTCCACACTGTCATCACAGAGCCCGATGCAGGGCTCGAACCCACAAACAGTGAGATCATGACCTCAGCCGAAATCAAGAGTCAGACACACTTGACCCAACTGAGCCACCCAGGAATCCCTAACAAAGATTTTATTTAAAGATGAAATACATTTGGGGCACCCAGCTATCTTGGTGGAGCACGTGACTCTTGATCCTGGGGTCGTGAGTTCAAGCTCCACATTTGAGTGTAAAATCAAAATTTTTTTTAAGAATTAAAATTATTTTCATTTTATTTAAAAAAAAATTTTTTTTTAACGTTTATTTATTTTTGAGACAGAGAGAGACAGAGCATGAACGGGGGAGGGGCAGAGAGAGAGGGAGACACAGAATTGGAAACAGGCTCCAGGCTCTGAGCCATCTGCCCAGAGCCTGACGCGGGGCTCGAACTCACGGACCGCGAGATCGTGACCTGAGCCGAAGTCGGACGCTTAACCGACTGAGCCACCCAGGCGCCCCTTAAAATTATTTTTAAAAAAAACCTTAAAATAAATACATAAAAATAAGACACATGTAACCAGAATTTTTGGCAATAATATGATTAGAGCAAGAAGCTTTTTTAAAAAAATGTTTATTTATTTACTTTTGAGAGAGAGAGAGAGCATGTGAGCAGGGAAAGGGCAGAGAAAGAGGGAGAGAGAGAATCCCAAGAAGGATCCATGCTCAGCACAGAACCCGACGAGGGGCTTGATCTCACAACCGGGAAATCAGGACCCGAGCCAATATCAAGAGTCAGAAGCTCAACGGACTGAGCCACCCAGGTGCCCTAAGAAGCTTTCTTTTAAACCATTAAATAAAATGAAAACAAAGCATAAAACAGTATTATTTAATCTTGTTTTTTTAGTTTCTATTTTTTGGTAATGGGTTTTATAATTCATCCTCTATATTTGTATGTGGGCTATGCATATAATTTATAAATAAATATATGCATATGTTGGTTAGATTGCACGAACTTTGCTTTTCCTAGTGGGAGGCCGAGATTCAGCCGTGGCTGAGAATGACCAGGACGCTAGGGAGTGTTTCCAGAGGGAGGGACAGGATCCATTCGAGGCCACGTTGGAGTCTGGAGGCCTGGAGTCTCGAGGGAAGACTGAACTTTGGTCCTGACTGACTCAGGAGGGAGCCTGACCTGGGCCTGGGGCTGAGGGCAGGGAGGAGTAGGGAGGGGAGAATGCCAGAAGTTCTGGACAAGGCAGGAGTGCACACTTTGGTAATAGATGGGATGGGGTGGGGAGAGCTTGGGAGGAAACCATGCTGTTGCCCAGGACCTGGTCCCTGTGACGAGGTCCCGTCCAGGCTAGCTGGCCCCGAAGGCCCAGACACCGCGTCCTCCAGCCTTATTCTCCTGCACAGCCCTTCTGAGCCAAAGAGGGCTCACAATGTAAGTCCTCATGCCAGCAGCCAGTGGGGGGGTGGCCAAAGCCCCATGTCCCAGGCCGCTGGGTCTGGAGGTCGCCCTGGCAACAGGCTGTGTTGTGATGCTTCACAGAGCCAAGGGCTTGTTAGTCAGAGCCACACAGGAAGGTCCCCTCTGACCCTGGCAAGGCCGGCAGGCCAATCTGGACACTCCTGGGAATGGCCCAATGACAGACCATTGTCGGGCCTTGTTACCAGACCAGGAGAAGAGCAGCTGGCCAAAGGAGAGAGAGGTGGGTCCAGCAGGGATCGGGGTTCCGAAATCATTCAATTAACAAACTGTGCTCAGCCAGCAGGCAAATCAGGCCTCGCCTCGGGTGGGGAGGAGGGGTCCCTGTGTACCATGTGAGATGTGATATCAGAGGTGGGCACCAGTACAGCTAGGACATGTCCTTCCAAATAGGCCTCAGCCCCTGAAGCCGTCCCCTTGGGACGCTGCTGCCCTTACACCAGTGATGAAGCCGGGGTGCCTGCATTTCAGGACTCTGCATGAGGACGGCTTCAGATCGGGGCCGCTGTATTCTAGTCCTGCTGGAATAGACAGTTCCCCTTTTCCTGGGCCTCAGTCTCCCCATAGCCTGCCAGCAGGTTGCCCAGGAAGACCTGCCCCCATCACCCCCTCAGAGCCCATCTCTCTCATCCCGCCCCAGCAAGCCCCCACGTCACACTGAGCTTTGTCAGGGCCACCTGGGTCTCCTCACTTCCACATTACTGAGAATGCTGTTCCAGTCCGCCATTCCTGCTACAGGGCCTGTGATGAAGGCAATGAGCGAACCTGGGCCCAGTCACCCCTCCCAAGACTGGATTAATGTCCCCAGGCAGTGGCCCCTTCCTGCTGTGTCCAAACCTCCCCCCACAGCACACACACAGTTGCCCCTAGGGGCACAGTCTCCGAATGACTGGCCTCGGTGGAGCCACTTCCCTCCCTGAGTCTCAGTTTCCTCATCTGTGGAAGGAGGGTAGTGAGAGTGACCTCACAGGAAGGCATGCACGCAGAGTTAGCTCCCATGCTTCTGATCACATTTAAGGAATTATTTTTATTATTAACGTGGGCGTCTCTTGTTGGCCTTTTTAGGCTGTTTGAAGAATAATTTGGGCACGGGTCAAACCCCACTTCCCTTGATCCCCTGTGGGCTGAGGAGCTGCGGGGGTGGGCGGTGGGAAGCCACGCCCTCCAGGAACATGCCCCTCAACATGATGTCAGGAAGCGTGTCAACAGCAGCGCAGACCTGAATCACGAGGCCCTCCCCATCCCCTGGGAGCTCCCAGAATAGATCCAGGAGCCCTTCCCACAAGCGGCCCCCGAGCACTGGGAAAGCAGACAGGCCCCAGTTAGAATCCTGCCGATGACTCAGAGCAGGTCACCTGAGCTCCCCAACAACCCCCAGCCGCTCCTCACCCCTACCTTCTTCCTGGACTCCCCCTCCGTGAATCTCCCCGCCCCAAGGCTTCCATCTCAGCGGGCCCTGTGGTTTCCTGCTGCCACGCTCTTTCTACAGAAAGGTGCCCATTTTTTTTACCCCCTCTCACCCTCTGCCTCTGGCAACCACCGATCTGTTTTCTGTATCTATGACCTTGGATTTTTCTAATTATCATTTTTTTTAAAAGATTCCACATATAAGAGAGATTATACAGTATTTGTCCTTTCTCTCTCTGGCTTATTTTACTTAGCATAATACCCTCTAGATCCATCCATGTTGTCCTCGATGGTAAGATTTCATTCTTTTTTATCGCAGAATAATATTTCATTATAATATACATATATAATGAATATATATTATAATGAATATATAAGTATATATGTATATATATGTATATATGTATATATATGAGTATATATGTATATATGTATATGTATATATGTATACATAATGAATATATATGTGTATATATGTATATACACACATATATACATATATATGTATATACACACATATATGTATATATGTATATATATACATATATGTGTGTATATACATATACATATATGTATATATACATATGTATGTATGTACATATATGCATATGCACATATATATGTACATATATATGTATATATACATATATATACATATATACACATATATATGTATGTGTATATATATGTATATGTATAATGTGTATATATGTGTGTGTATATATACATGTATATGCACACACACATATGTACATATATGTATATATACATACATATATGTACATATATATGTACATACATATATATGTATATGTACATATATATGTGTATACATATATATATACATATATGTATGTATATGTACCAAACTTTTTTAATCCATTCATCCATTGATAGACACTTTGGTTGTTTTCCATATCTTAGCAATTGAAAATAATGCTGCAATGAACCACAGGATACATGTATTTTTTCAAGTTAGTGCTTTTGTTTTCATTGGGTAAGTACCCAGAGGCAGAATTGCTGGATCATATGGCAGTTCTATTTTCAACTTTTATTTTTAATTTTTTGAGGGCTCTCCGTCCTGTCTTCCACCGTGGCTGCACCAGGTGACATTCCCACCCACAGTGCACGAGGGCTCCCTTTTCTCCACATCCTCGCCAACACTTGTTATTTTTTGTCTTTTTGATGACAGCTATTCTGACAGGTGTGAGGTGGCATCTCATTGTGGCTTTGTGGCTTTGATTTGCATTTCCCTGATGATTAGTGATGCAGAACATCTTTTCACGTGCTTGTTGGCCATCTGTGCATCTTCTCTGGAAAAATATCTCTTCAGATCGGCCCATTTTTTAAACCAAATTGTTTGGGTTTTTTACTACTGAGCGGTATGAGTTCTTTATATATTTTGGATACTAGCCCTTTATCAGATATATGATTTGCAAATATTTTCTCCCATTCAATAGGTTTCCCTTTCTTTCTTTCTTTTTTTTTTTTTTTTAAGATTTTATTTTTAAGTAATCTCCACACCCAGTGTGGGGCTTGAACTCATAACCCTGAGATCAAGGGTTGCACGCTCCACTGATGGAGCCTGCCGCCAGGCTCAGGGTTTTCCTTTCATTTTGTTGATGGTTTCCTTTGCTGTGCAGAAGCTTTTTAGTTGGATGTAGTCCCACTTGTTTCTTTCTACTTTGGTTCCTAGTTGCTCGGGCTGTTTCCTCTGCTTGTCTTCTCGGGGCTGCTGAGCCCAGCCACTGCCACCAGGAAGCGTGCCCAGCCTCCCCCAACTGGAGGGGAGCTTTTCCTCAGCACCTTGTAGGTGGCACTTTAGCACATTTTTTCAAGTTGATTTATTTAAATTGAAAGAGAGAGAGAGAGAGCATGAGCAGGAGAGAGGCAGAGACAGAGGGAGAGAGCCCAAGCAGGCTCTGCGCAGTCAGCTCAGAGTCCGATGCAGGGCTCCGTCTCACGACCGCTGTGAGATCATGACCTGAGCCGATATCAAGAGTGGGACGCTTAACCCGCTGAGCCACCCAGGCATCCCTGTACGCATCCCTTTAAAAAACTTCAAATAGGAGCTCCAACTCGGCGCGTGCGGTGGGAGCAGTGCCCTTCAGATGCAGCGTCCCATCTTCTTCTGTGTGTTTTTTTTTTTTTTTTTTCAACGTTTTTTTATTATTTTGGGACAGAGAGAGACAGAGCATGAACGGGGGAGGGGCAGAGAGAGAAGGAGACAATCAGAAAGAGGCTCCAGCTCCGAGCTGTCAGCCCAGAGCCTGACGCGGGGCTCGAACTCACGGACCGCGAGATCGTGACCTGGCTGAAGTCAGACGCTTAACCGACTGCGCCACCCAGGCGCCCCCCATCTTCTTCTGTTTTACAGATGAGGAAACTGAGGCTCAGAAAGGTTGAATAACTTGCTCTGGATAGTCTGCCACCCTAGGACTTGAAGCACGCAGACACAGAAGTCCCTGTGCTTTTCTACACCCCCCCCCCCACCCCGCCCCCTGCGCATTCCCATTTCTGGGCTCTCCTGGTCTTAACCAGACAATTGAAGATAATGTCCGAAGGAAATCGGAGTTGTAAAAGATTAAAACTTAATCCAAATGACTCTCCAACTAGCCAGTGACTCTTCTAAGTTTGTTCCTCCACACACTGTTAGCATTATAAAACTCTCTCTCTTTTTTTTTTTTTCTGGTAGAAATAATAGTTCCTAAAACAAAATATCCTCAGTGAACTCAAAGGACCTGAGAGAAATACGGAAGTCCGTTGTCCCCTCTTCATGAGCCTGGACCTGCTCCACACAGGGACTAGGCAAGTCCTGTGGGGCCCAGCTGACAGCTTGCCCAGCGCTAGGGACAGTGTGTGACCGCTGTGTTCACACAGGGCTCGGAGGGTGAGGTCCTTGCTCATTTCACGCTTACAGCAACCCAGCTATGTGGGCCCCAGTACCCTTATGCTGTGGGGTGAGGGGGAGACCGAAGGTCAGAGAGGTTGGAGGTGACCCCACGGATCTTCCCAGCTCCATAACTCGCGTTCCCAGCCTAGCAAGTGGGGACCTTCCCTCCCACTGTGGCTCAGGACCTCTGCCTGGGAGAAGCATTAGGCCTCTTGCTAGGGGATCTGCCTTGGAGAGGCCTTTCTTGGGACTCTCCCTCCTCCCAAAGGCCACAGGGCTGGCCTAGCCCCCAGCAGCTCCCAGACTGGTCCCTCCCCTGTGGTCACATGGATGGTGGCGCCCCACTGGTACACTGGAGGCAGTTATCGAAGGGAGAGTCAGGAGCCTGCGGTTCGGATCTTTGCTCTGCCACCTATTTGCTGTGCCATGACTCTGGGCCTCCCGGGGATTGTCTCCCTGGTAAAATGAGGGTATGTAGGTGACTTGGGCAGGAGCACAGCGAGCCTCCCCTGGAAGAGAGCCGAGTCTGAGATCAGGGTGGAAAGGCAGACAAGAGAAGGTGGCCCCGGAAGCCAGGCCATTCCAGGTCTGGGTCAGGGAGCTGCATGAGAGCAAGGACGTGCTTATCGGTGCTAGGACAACCTCAGGGCACATGACTCCTCTCCTGTGGGTAGAAGGAAGAAAGAGCTTTCTCCTTTGGAATGTAGCCCTCCGCCTCCCCCAGGCCGCAAGACACAGACCTCCAGCATTTGGGCTGAATTAAGAGCCTCAGACATCAGCTGCCTCTGAATCACGGCTGCTCTGAGCCGAGCCGGGGAGGCACGTAGGAGCAACATCCTGGACGGTGATTTTCACACCGTGTCCTATAGGCTCTGGGGGACCTCGGGTGTGCAGTTCCCTTTATGTGTGTTATATATGAGCTTCCTCTTATTTCAAGCGAAGAGAAAGTGCTGCATGCCAACAGAGGAAGGAAAGGAATGAGCTGAGTTCCAGAGAAGTCACACGGCCAGAATGGCCTCTCTGGGCCAGGCTTGGTGCCGACCATGAGGATTCCGTGGAAGCCACAACAGACAGGGCTCCTGCCGTCGAGGTGTTTAAGGTCTGAGGAGATGACAGCGATCGATAAGAGCTCATACATGGGGGGCACATGGGTGGCTCAGTCGGTTGGGCATCCGGCTTCCGCTCAGGTCATGATCTCGCGGTCCGAGAGTTCGAGCCCCGCGTCGGGCTCTGTGCTGACCGCTCGGAGCCTGGAGCCTGCTTCGGATTCTGTGTCTCCTTCTCTCTCTGCCCCTCCCCCACTCATGCTCTGTCTGTCTCTCAAACATAAATAACACTTTAAAAAATAAATAAATAAATAAATAAATAAATAAAGAGCTCATACGTGTAACCTTATGTAGCCTGTCATGCAATCTACACATATCAACTCTCATGACAGCCTTCTGAGGTTAGTAAATCCCCCATTCACAGATGAGGAAATTGAGGTATGAGAGATAAAACGATACACCAGGCAGCTAGGACGTGACAGAGCTGGGATTTGAACCTTACCTATCTGTCTCCAGAGTTTGTGCTCAGGACTACTACGTTACGCGGGTATATAAATAACCTATATAAAAAACCTATGTGTTTCCCCTATAGACAGGGGAACCCAGCTAAGCTGAGGTTGGGTGGGGAGCATTGTCAACAGAAGCTTCCCTGAGGAAGTGATGCTTGAGTTAAGATGGAAGGATGACATTGAGAGACGATTGGGGTTTTTTTAAAGTTTATTTTGAGAGAAAGAGCACAAGCAAGGGAGGAACAGAGAGAGAAAGAGAATTCCAAGCAGGCTCCACACTGTCAGCACAGAGCCCAACGCGGGGCTCGAAGCCACAAACCGTGAGATCACGACCTGAGCCGAAACCAAGAGTTGGAGGCTTAACCGACTGAGCCACCCAGGAGCCCCAACAGACAATTGATTTTTCACAGTGATGCCAAGACCATTCCCTAAGAGGACGGCCTTTTCAACGAACGGTGCTGGGGCAGCTGGATATCCACGTGCGGAGGAATGAAGTTGATCCCCTATCTCACACCATACACAAAAATTACCTTAAAATGGATCGACAACCTCAATGTAAAGACTAAACTTCTTAGAAGAAAATAGTTGTAAATCTCTGTGACCTTAGATTAGGCAATAATTTCTTGGATATCACGTCAAAAGCATAAGCAACAGAAAGGAAATTAGAAACATTGGACGGGATCAAGATTAAATACCTTTATGCTTCGGAGAACACTATCAAGAATGGGGAAATCTTTTTGCAAATCATGTATCTGAAATATATATGAAATTCTCATAATTCAGTAATAAGACAAATGTGAACATAGGCAAAGGATCTGGATAGACATTTCTCCAAAAAAGGTACACACAGGGCCAACAAGCACATGAAAATATGCTCTGATGTCATTAGTCATCAGAGAAATGCACTCCAAGCCGCAGCGAGATGTTGCTTCACAGGCACTACAATGGCTGTATATATATTTACAAAAAGACGTAATAAAAAGCATTGATGAGTATGTGGAGAAATTGGAACCCTAATACACTGCTAGTTGTACTGGAAAACAAAGCAGCCTCTGTGCAAAACAATCCGGCTGTTCCTCAAACGATTAAACCTAGAGTTGCCATATGATCTAGGAATTCTACTCCTAGGAATACACGCAAGAGAAATAAAAACATATGTCCGCACGAAAATTTGCACATGGATGTTCATAGCAGCATTATTCATAATGGCTAAAATGTGGAAACAACCCAAATGTCCCTCAATTTATGAATGTATGAATAAAATGTGGTATCATCCATGTGAGGGAATATCATTCAGCCATAAAAAGAGGACAAGGTGCATCATCTACTACGATATAGACGAATCTTGAAAACCTCATGCCAAGTGAAAGAAGCCAGTCACCAAAATGTAAGACTCCATTTATAGGAAACGTCCAGAATAGGCAAATCTATAGACACAGAAAGTAGATTAGTGACTGGTAAATGAGTACAGGGTTTTAGACGGTGATGCAAATGTCCTAGAACTGATCGTGGTGATGATTACCCAGATCTGTGGACATACTAAAAACCATTGAATCACATGTTTTAAATAGGTCAATTATATGACATATGAATTATATGTCAATAAAGCTGTTATTTTAAAAAGAAGGAAGGATGAAGAGGCATTAACTGTGGACATGGAAGGGGCTGGGGCTTGGGGCACGTCTTCTAAAGTAAGGGGACTGTATGTGCAAAGGCCCTGTGGCTGGAAGCCTGGTATGTTGAAGAAAGCAAGAAAGACCAAGTGACAGGAGCTCATAGGGCAGAGGGGGAAGAGGGAGGAGAAAAGGCCGGAGGGCCAGCTGGGCTAGGTTGCCCAGGGTCTTGGGGACTATGGCATGACCTCAGGTCCACGTAGAGACAGAGGAATGCAGCTCCCACAATGGTGCAGGTGATGGCATTATGGCATGTAGTTCATCAGGCTCAGGCTATCCTGCACTTCCCTCCTCCTGACATCTTCCGTCTGCCTGGGGGACCCTAGGATAGGATGTGCATTCTGGAGGAAGTGTGGGAATCATCCGAGTCAGAAGTCTCTGCAGATGATGGGCTTTGTGGCAGAGCCAAGGTTTATGTCCCAGCTCTGCGACTGCTGTGGGGCTTTGGGCTACTTTTTCCTCTTCTTTCCTCTTCCTTCCTCTCTCTCAGAGCCCCAGTTTCTGCATCTGCATAGTAACAGCTCTTCCCGGTCTAGCCTCTTGAGAGGGCTGTGGCCAGGGGGGTCCATGTGATGGCGTCCAGTGCTTTGCAAAAAAAAAAAAAAAAAAAAGGTTTAAAAACGCAGACAAAGGTCATTGTCTATCTGCCGCCAGCTGCCTTCTTTCTGAATTCCAGGGTCCGCAGACAGTCGGCAAGGCTGCCGCACCCCCGCTCTGGGGACCATGGGTTTTTCTGAGGAGCTGGCTCTCATCCTGAGATTGGAGAGAAAGTCTCCGGCCTGCACGCTGTTCCTCCCCAGCTCCAGGGCATCGGGGTTGGGGTGGGGGGGGTCAGGGAGTGGGAGAGCTGGGAGCGGACAGGCTGTGTCCACGTCCCAGGAGCTGACTAATTGAGGGCAGGGGGGAGGCCAACTGTCCTGCGAGGCAGAGCTGAGCGTGGACTCCCGGGGATGAGCAGAGTCTGGGGCTTCGGCAGCTGGAATCTGCTGGCTTGCTCTTTGAACAAACACTGAGGCCCTGTGTGCAACCTTAGAGATCATGCCTGTCTAATACAGGCTCTGGATTAGAGGCAGCTGGGGCCCGGCGTCGGGGAAGCCTTGCATAATGCCTCACAGTCAGTCAGGGGCAGAGGAAGACAAGCTGGAAAAAGTCAGAAGGGGAAGGGGCTTGGAGGCCTTCTAATCTAAACGTCACACTGCACGCACGGAACGGGAGCCCATAAAGCTGATCCGTGATTAGAGGGATGGGTCCCCCCGTGGATGGAAAGATGGGCCGAGTGACCCAGGCTGCTCCCAACGTTTCTGTTGTCCTGACCCCTGAGGCCTCCTCCCCAGACCCTGGAGAGGAAGACACCTGGGGCCTCTTCCCAGTGTCCCATTTCTAGTCCTAGTCACCCCACCTTACACTCCCCTACTATGGCCTTTCCCACCCTCTCCCCGACCCCTCCTCCCAGTTCGGTGCCTGATGCGGGGCCTGCATTCCTAGGGTCAGGCCCCGAGCCCAGGATCTGGCCACCATATAACAGCACTTTGTGCGTCCCAAACAGAACCTGTCTCTGGGCCCTGGCACCACTCCCCACTCTCTAGTCTCCGTTGGTGATGGACACCATCACCTGCACGGTGCCCAAGCCAGCCACACACCTGGGGCCACCTTCCCCTGACTCCCCTTCATCTCTGAAACAGCCCCTGCCCTCGACAGGGTTCTAGTCTCCTTCTCTCTTGCCTGTATCCCTAGTGCCCTCCGAGCCTCCCCCTCATCTGCCTGCTCTGGTCCAACCTCCTCCCGGGAGCAGAGACACATTTGGGACATACTGTTCTGATCATACTCCTCCTCTCCTCAAAACCATTCCATGACTCCCCAGCACCCTCAGGGGAAAGCCTAGGCTCCCTAGCCTAGTGTTCAAGGCCCTTCCTCATGTCCAGCTGGTTCCTGCTGACGTGGTGAGCCCCTGCACTCCAGCTGTCTATCCTCGTTGGAGACAGGCTCCCACCTGGACTCCCGCGTCCAGACCTTGGCCCCCAGCTCGCCCTACCCAAGGCTTTCTTCTCCGCTAGTCTGCCTGGCAAACACCCACCCATTCTTCAAGGATCATGTCCCCAAAGATTTCCCCACAAAGAGTCTTGACCCCTCCCTCACTCTAGGACCCTATCCCACTGTATCCTGTACAGACCTTGATCTGAGCCCCTGTGACACAAAGCTTATAGCCCTCTGCCCAGCCTG
Organism: Panthera pardus; assembly: GCF_024362965.1. Classification (NCBI taxonomy): domain Eukaryota; kingdom Metazoa; phylum Chordata; class Mammalia; order Carnivora; family Felidae; genus Panthera; species Panthera pardus. The sequence goes on from NW_026526677.1 coordinate 59,839,949, forward strand.
GGAGCCTCTCAGCCCAGGGACCAGATCTTATTGGGCTGGGGTGGGGAAGGGAAAGCAAGGGAGGCAGGCAGGAGGGAGGGGAGAGGAAAGGATTTATTTCAGGTTCCTGCTTAATGCCTCCTCCCCCAGGAAGACGGGCAGACGGCCTCTTGCTTGCATTTCTGCTGGTGCAGTCACTGTTACTCAGGTTCACACAGTCTAGAATGAGCCCGGGGCCCTGGAAGAGCATTTAGGCGGCACCTTGTTTTACAGATGGGGAAAATGAGGCACAGGGATGAGCAGCCCCCCTGAGTGTCATTCTACCAGATTGGAGCAGAGCCATCTGTCTGACCCCAAACCCCATGCCCATGCCCTTTCCCTGCTCCTGCTGCCTGATGTTGGCACCTCTGGGTCCTGGGAGCACATCATAAAGGGGACTCTTCAACCCCGGAGCCCCAAGCCACAGGTTCCAGCCCAATGGGGCCAGTGGGGGCCTGGGAGCAGGTGGTGGGGAAGGGGCCTGAGCCTTGCGATGCACGCACACTGGGCTGACCCCTTTCCATCTCACTCCATCTCAGCCAGCCGGGACTATTTGTGCTTGGACCCCCTGATCACAGCTTCCACCACACTCTACAGAGCGAGGCCTCTGGGGCTTGAATCCCAGCTCTGGCAAGTTGTGAAAATGCTGTCACCTCCCTGTGCCCCAGCTTCCTCCTCTTGGAAATGGATACTTCACAAGGTTACTTTAAGGGCTGTGTGATTTCAATGAGCTGATTGGAGCCAATCGCTCAGCACGGCACAGGGCATTAAAGGACCCCCAGGCTGGGATTCCCTTCTCCCCTGCAGGCAGAGTTGCAGGCAGGGAATGGGGGAGGGGGACAAGGGCTGCCCCCCCCTTCCCCCGTGCTTCTGCTTTGTGTCATCCCCGGGGCTGGCTCATCACAGGGCTGTGTGACAGGCATGTTTACATTCCTGAGTACCCCAGACGACAGCGGCTGATAAGGATGTCTCTGGTCTGGGAGCCTCCGCAATGACTTTATCTCCCTAGATAGAGCTGGCTGGCCCCGGTTGGGGGACGGAGGGTGACTTCGGTTTCTGAGAAGCCTCCGAAACCATGTTTGCGCAGATGTAACTGAGTCCACCTGGTTCTGGTGGCGTTTCCCGGTCTGTCCTCCTTGACCCGGATCCTGCCCCCTGTGCCCTCTGCTGCCGCCCCCCCCCCACCCCCTGTCAATCACCCTTGACCAGATTCTGGCAAGCCTGCCCAGCCTCACTTCTCTTCTTCCTGCCTCTGGGTCAATCTGGGAGCAACCTGAGGGCAGCGTCTCCTGGGGACCCATCCCTGCAGGAAGCCGGGCTTCTCACACTTGATGTCCAACCAGCACTGACCCCTTTTCAGCCTCCCTGAAGCACACTCCTCCCCTTCTCCCTTGACCAAGTCAGAGACTGGAGCCATGTCTTGGGTCTTGTCCTTTCTTCCCAGCCTCACACACCTGCACCCTTCTAAGGAACACTCCCTCTGTGCCAGGCACTTTCCTTAATCCCCGGGCTCCTGGGAGGTACTGTTTTAATTCCCATCACAGAGGCTGGTGACCCGCCCAGGGGCACGTAGTTGCAAGTGACAGAGCTGGGCTCAGTGGTGGGCAGAGGACTGACTCCAGGTTCCACTGAGACATCTCGGGGGTGGGAGTGGGGTGTGGGGAGGAGCTTACTTAAACCAGGCTGGGGTGGCTCACAGGTTGCCTGGGAAGTGGGAAGGCTGTTCTTTTTACTCAGTGCTGTGTATCAAAAACCTAAGTGCTTGAAACAAGACATTCATTTTGTTCTCAAATCTGCGTTTGGGCAGGGCATGGAGGGGATAGTTCATCTCTGCCCCACTTGACATTACCTGAAATGGTTGCAGTCAGGAGCAGGAATCATTTGGAGAGTCGTTTGTGCACATGTTGAGCACTGAAGCTGGCTTAAGGTGGAGACCTTAATGGAGGCTGTTGGCCCAGAGCACCTACAGTGGCCTCTCCGGGTGGCTTGGGCTTCCTCACAATATGGCTGCTGGGTTCCAGAAAGAGACAGAGACAGACAGATAGAAGCCTTATCACATTTTAAGATTTAGCCTGGGAAGTTAATGTAGTATCACTTTTGCTCTATTCTGTTCACTGAGGCAGTCACAAAGTTCTGCCCAGTCAGAAGAGGGGCAATAACCCACATCTCTTGGTGGAGAATGACAAGGCTCCAGTATGTAGAACTGGAAATCTTCCTGAGGCCACATGTTTTGGAAGGTATGCTCTGCCACAGGGACCTCCTCCTCTGACCTCTCATGACTAGTCCCAATTTCCTGACCTGAGAAGGCAACTCCAGAGGCTCAGTTGATTCTTCTCAACTTTGGAAGCATGGTCCTAAGTGGTGGGAGTGGGGGGAGACCATGAGCCACCATTTACTCACTGTATGCTGGGCCCTACCTGGGCACAGTGGTCCACACCCCACTATGATCCTACTTGATGGTCAATGAGGCCCCCATTCACCAGGTAAGGGAACAGAGGTTGAAAGAGGTGAGGTGACTACCCAGGCTACAAGGAGTCATCGGCAAGTCTGGAATAGAACCCAGGTCAGGTCAGTGTGGCTCCAAACGTCCTGGTCTTACCCTTGCACAGGCTGTCCCCAGGCTCAAGGTAAGGAAGGGGTGAGAGGGTGAGAGGGTGAGGGACTAATAACATGGACTTTGGGATCAGAACAACTTGGGTTCTCACGGAAGCCCTTTGACCCTGGGTCAAAGGTTACTTCACATCTCTGAGCCTCAATTTCCATATCTGTCCAATGGGGTCATAACCTCTATGTCACTGAATTTCAAAACAAACCAGTGAAATAAAGTAATTTCTGCCACCAGCTTGGCACAGCCTGTGGCATGTCATAAATGAACCCAGAGCCCTCCTTAGACAAGACCCGCGCATCTGTGGGCCAGAGTGGGTGGTGGCTGCCTGGGGAATGGGCATTCTGCCGCTCACCAAGGGGGAGCCCCCGGCGCCCGGTGGCTCTGTGCAGGCAACCACAGAACCACATGTGGGGTTTACCACGGTCTGGCCAAGGCCGGAAGAACAAGAAAACACATGTGATGACGGAGGGTGGGCACCTGAGGTCGGAATGGGCCTCTGTCCTTTCTGGCATCTCCAGGTCGATTCAAACAAAGTAGGAGGGCTGTGTTTCCTCATCTGGAAAATGGAGACGATCACAAGCACAAAAGCCCCCCTTTTGGGGCTGCTTACCATGGGCCTGATGCAGATAGAGCAGCTCACCTTGTGAGCTCAGGGGATCTCACCCGACCCCGGCTGAGAGGGACACTGTGGGGCAGGAGCAGCTCAGATAGAAGAGGCAGCAGGAGCGCGACCAGGCCGGTCCTTTTCACCACTCTGCTCCCAGCCTCCCCAAACACACTGCAACGAGTTTATAAGGACTAGCCGAATTATGGACGTGGGTATGATTTCAACATTGTAAGCTGGAATGCAAACAGAACGGGCCCAGGGACAACCTAGGCTTTGACTAGAACTGTGTTCTATGAGGCTCTCCCCACCTCCCTGACCCTGGCCTTCAGCCATGTGTCTCCACTTACCCATCTGTTTTCTGGACAGGGGGTCCTTGTGAGATGTTATGTTGGCTTTATGAAAGAGAGAAAGAGAGAGAGAGAGAAGGGAGGGAGGGAGGAAGGAAGGAAGAAGGAGCGTAGAAAACCACTGAGGGGTGGACTGAAGTCCTAGGGTGGCAGGAACACTCCCCAGGGCACACAGTGGGCGCTGAGGCCCCACGTGTCCCAACGCCCTCACCAGCCTGGTCCACAACAGTAGCCCCGGGAGCCTCCGCCCACTTCTCAGAGGCCAAGCCTCAGGCCATCTGCTTCTTCACTCACATGGGACCTCTGACATCGGTACTTCTCAGGTCCAGGAAACCATGCTCCTGAAAGAGCCACTCAGAAGCCCCGTAATCCCCCAAGAGGAAAGCAAAGCAAAGCAAAGGACAACAAGGGAATGTTTGTATGTGCTCATACCTGCAGTTACATGCACTCATGCACACTGTGCACATCACACACGTGCAAGGCACACATTACGCACGAATCCGCCTGTACACACACTTTTGTAGATCTACACACACACGTGTGCACAAAGACGCAAAACACTTATTCCCCCAGGCACCCACGCATACACGCCACACCTATCCGTATTCCTACATTAAGGTGCACCTCCAAAGTACACACACACCTTACACGAACATACACGCATGTCTCATACACTCATATGGATTACCATCAGGCACAGCATGTATTTATGCAAAAAAGCACAAATGTGCACAAACATACATACATATATATACATACATACATATATATATGTATATATACATATATATATAAATATATATATGTATATATACATATACATATATATAAATATATATATGTATATGTATATATATATACATATATACATATATATATATTTACACACACCCAATCAGCATACGCTTCCACGGGTAAACAGATACATATATTCAATATACTTGCACCACGAAAGCTTACATATCAATGGACGCTCATGCAAACACACCCATTCCCATACAAATGTAAGTGCACATTTATGCTTCATTTCTACACAGGCATACACGGCAACACACAACACAGATACACAAGCATCCGTAGCTACACATCCCCGCGGTCCACACGTGCGTGTGCAAGCACACGTGCACACACACTTGCATGCACACGTCTAAGCTCCACACTGCACGCCAAGCGTGCACCCTGCCTTTTCGGGCTCCACTGTCGCTGAGCGATCCTGCAAAGATGCAAACACCTAGTTCCACTTCACCTGAAAACCCCCAGCCCCTGGGTGTGTGGGAGGGTGAGCCAGACGCCCTCCCTGCAGGGGGCACAGTGGAAAGTATGACCCAAGTTGACTTTTGCAATAAGAGCTAGAGGTGAGGGTTTTTTCCACCCTGTTACCTCACTGTGTCGGGAGGTGACCAAGGCCACCACTGCTAACCCACCTCCCATCCCCTCAAACCTCACGGGCGTTCGGGCCCAACACCAGAATTCCATGTTTTTAGTTTTCTCAGCAATGAACTCACCAACTCCTGACTCCAATGTGCCAGGCCCTGGGCCAGGCATGTGGGGCTGAGGGAAGAGCTGGGTCTGGGCCCTCCTCGCAGGGCTCACAGTCGGGAGGAGGGGTGGGGAGGGCTCTAGGTCAAGTCCTTTAACGTGTATTCACTTGATGGCCAATTTGCCAAGTGATCGATCTTTCAAAAGACTGGTTTGCTGAACACATCACCTTATCAATTTAGCGTTACTTTTTTCTTTCTGTTCACAAGTACACAGCAATTTTATTCGATGCATTGAAACTTGTTTTCATTTTGTCTTTGGAACAGCATCTCAAGGAATATTCAGATGTTCAAAAGCTGAGGGTCAGGGAGCGGTTTGGGTTAATAAAGGCACTTACTAGTTATAACTGGAGCAGGGCGTTCTGGAAGCCCTGTGGCATGGCAGGCCTCACGGGACCCCCGGCCCCCAGATGCATGTGACCTGTACCTGGGTTCTCACCTGGCTTCCCTGTGATCCTGGCCAGGTCCCTTCTCCTCCCTGATTCTCAGCTGCTTCACATACAAAGAGCTCATCTTTAGGGCCTCGCCGACAGTTAATGAGACCCTGGGGCTCCCTGGGACCTCCATCTCCCAGTGTGGCCTGCGTCCGGGCCCACGGGATGCAGAGGGTGCTGACTCTGTTTGGGGTGGCCTAGCCCTGCTCAGAAGTCAAAACCGTAAGTCTGCACTCACCCATACTGTGTGAACCGTGACATTTCTGGGTCCTGTCCCCAGCTCCAGGCAGAAGGGCCTAGTGTGCTGTGGGGGGCAGTGGGGGAGGAGCATGGGGCTGCAAAGGGTGGGGCGCAACTAACTTTCCTTTCCTGGTAACACGCTCGCTCGCTAACCTCATTTCCTTTTTCTGAAAGGAAATGCCATTGACATCACACAACTGGATTTTCAGTGAGGCCCAATGAGAGCTCATGACCCCCTCTCGGGCAAGAAGGATGCACGCATAAGGCGGGGTGCAAATCTCTCCGGGGTGGACGATCTCCGTGAGCTTCCCCCACCTCCGTCTTCCCCTGATTTGCCCCCCTTTGCTCCTTCAGTGCTGAGATTACTTGCCCCCGCCCGGATGGTGGAACCTTCCTGCACTCGCTCACACTATTCCCTCTACTGAGAACTCTCCCTTTTACAGGCACATTCCTGCCTAAGTTCACCCCTAGGGAGTCAGCTCTCTGGCTCTGCCCCCATCTCCACCTTGGAGGCAACGGATCCAAGTCTCCCTCTCCACTTCCCCAGCAAGGACATCTCACTGTGGAAACCTCTAAGCATGCACAAAAATACTCACACACACAAAATGCCTCTTCTTCACTCAGCTTCAACCCTTAGCAACTCAAGGTCACTCTGGTTTCTCTGATAGCCCCCCAACTCCTCCCCTATTGGATTATTTAGAGCAATTCCAAAACATCAAACCATTTTATCCATAAATATTGCAGTGTGCGTTTCTGAAAGATAAAGGCGTGAACAGAACACCGTTATCATACTTAAGTTTCTACAACAATTTTTTATTTTCATCCAATATTCAGTAGTGTTTACACTTCCCCAACTGTCTTGTAAATGGCCTTTTAAAGCTGGTTTGTTCGAAATTCAGGATCCAAACGAGGTCTGTACATTTCACTTGGTTGCTGGGTCCCTTAAACTTCTTTCAATTTGTAGGTTTCTCCCCCCTCTCTTATTTTTTTCTCACGTTCATTTATTGAGTAAACCAGGTTGTTTGTCCCCTGTAGTTTTCCCCATCCTGGACTTTCCCCACCGCATCCCCCGTGGTGTTAACATAGTCTTCAATCCCTTCCCTTTCCTGCAAATTGGCAATTAGATCTAAAGGCTTGATTAGATTTGGATCCTACTTCATAGGAGGAGTGTGTACTTTCCCCCAAAGGCACGTAGTGTTTGGCTGTCTGTCTGTCTGTCCTTTCAGAAGACTTTGGTGATCATTGCTTAGACCCACTATTTGGTTAGAGATTTGCAAAACAAGGATACTGTAATTTTATGGATCCTTCTCATTTACTAGCTAGAATACTTCCATAGAAAGAAACTTTCCTCATCGGCTCTGGGTTCTCTGAGGTACAATTTATTTAGGAAAAGTAGGATAAATATTGGATGCTTGCACCATGTTTATCAATTTTCAGAATAACGAGTTGGTTCTCTAACATCTTCTCCAAAGATGTCCAACAAGGATTTTGTTTGTTTTTAGTTTAGTTTTTGTTTTTTTTGTACCATGGTTGTCTCATAGTTTCTAATACAGTTGCTATTTCAATCCATTTTGTCATTATCCTTGTTATCATTCAAAGTGTCCCACATCTGGCCAGTGGGGACCTCTTTAATGGGTGTCTGAGTCCTTCTGACCTGAGGAGTGTTTATTAACTCCCTGACTTTCTAGTATGACAAATGTTCAGGTTTGCCTTCTGCATTTTCTGCCCAGACATGGAATCAGCGAGTTCTCCAAGAGGCTGTGGTTCTTTTAGTGAGAAATGGTATTTACAGACCATGACTCTGGATGCTAGGAGTGTTCAGTGCTGTTTGGATGACCATCCAGACCAAGAGCTGGATGCTTAACCAACTAATCTAGGTCTCTTCAGTGTACAGAGCTAGGAAATACTTCTTTCTTTCTTTCTTTCTTTCTTTCTTTCTTTCTTTCTTTCTTTCTTTCTTTCTTTTTTTAAGTTTGTTTATTTATTCTAAGAGTGAGAGAGAGAGAAGGAGAGCACTTGGGACAGGGGTCAAGAGAGGGGGAGAGAATCCCAAGCAGGCTCCCAGCTGTCAGCACACAGCCCCGTGCGGGGCTTGATCTCACAAACCGCGAGATCACGACCTAGGCGGAAATCAAGAGTCGGATGCTCGTCCCACTGAGGCACCCAGGCACCCGGAAATATCTTTTTCTTAAGAAAATATACATCAAAAGTTCATACTGATACTTGAACGAAAACCTAAGGCTATAGATCTTTTAGTTTAGGTTTTTGGCTTTATATTCGTATGTCCTTGTTTCTAATGCCGAAAAGTTTCACTTCTGACAATATTCACAAGATTACTTATTTGTTTCCTCTTACTTTCTCTACGTACGATAAACACCTCAGAGCAAAAAATACCAGTAGTATGACTAACTATATGATGCGTGAACACACTTGATGATTTGTTTGTTCTTTTGTCCTTAGAATATATATGCTACTGATGCAGTCAGGGCACGGGGTTTCCAAATCACTCGAAAGAATTCAATTCTGCATGGTGAAGCCATCAACTCAATATGCAGATTCATTTATTTCATTTTGCTTTTGATTTGGGGAGATTGCTTTTGACTTGTTTTGATTTAATTTTGCCTTTTGTTTTGAGAGAGAGAACCTGTGTATGTATGTATGTGGGAGTGGTGGGGAGAGGGAGAGCAAGAGAGAGAGAGAGAGAGTTTTTTTTAGTTGAGAACCTCCCCTTTAATGTTGATTTATTTTTGAGAGAGAGAGAGAGCGTGAGAGAGAGGGGCAGAGCGGGTGCGGGACAGGACAGGGGATCCAAGGCGGGCTCCATCCTGACAGCAGAGAGCCCGATGCAGGGCTCCAACTCACAAACTTTGAGATGATGACCCGTGCCACCCAGGCACACCAGAGAGAGAGAATCTTAAGCTCGATCCCACAACCACCATGACATCATGACCTGAGCTGAAATCAAGGGTTGGATGCTTAGCCGACTGAGCCACCCAGGCACCCCAGTTTTGTCCTATTTTTATGTAAAGCATTCACCTGGTTCTAAAGTTAAGCTAGAAGATGAGGCCCATTCATAGAGGTCTAGCTTCTGCCCTAATTCCCTTTACCACCTTTCCTCTGTCATCCAATACAAGACAATTTTGACATTTTATGTTTTCTGTTTTAGCTGCTTGTTTTAATTAAAGAAAACATGAATGTTTGCGCATTCCCTTCCCTTTCTTTGATAAGGGACAATGTACTGTATGCATTTTATTCCACTTTGCTTTTTCACTTAGCATCATACCCCAGAGGTTACGTCATCATCTGAGTGATCCTCCCCTGCCCTTTTCTAGATGCAGAACCACCCATTGTGTGGTCAGCTCACCCCTAGTGATGGGCATTTGAGTGGCTCTTAGAGTTTTACTTTCATAATGGTGCTTTTATGAATAGATATACGTGTATATCTTGTTTAATTTTTTCAGCGTATCTTTTTTTTTTAGTTTTTTTTAATGTTTATTTATTTTTGACAAGGAGAGAGACAGAGCATGAGCAGAGGAGGGGCAGAGAGAGGAGACACAGAATCCAAAGCAGGCTCCAGGCCCTGAGCTGTTAGCACAGGGCCTGATGCAGGGCTCGAACCCACGAACCACGAGATCATGACCCGAGCTGAAGTCAGATGCTTAACCGACTGAGCCGCCCAGGCACCTCTCCAGTGTATCTTTGAGGATAGATTCTTAGAAGTGGATTTGCTGAGTCAAAGGGTAAACACACATATATTTTTGCTAGAAGTTACCAAATTCCTCTTCATGTAGGGCTTGCAGCTTTTTGAATTTATTTTAAACATTTATTCATTTTTTGAGAAAGCGAGCAGAAGCAGGGGAGGGGCAGAGAGAGAGGCGGAGACACAGAATCCGAAGCAGGTTCCAGGCTCTGAGCTGTCAGCACAGAGCCTGACGTGGGTCTCGAACCCACGAACTGTGAGATCATGACTTGAGCCAAAGTCAGACGCTTAACCGAGTAAGCCACCCAGGCACCCTGCTTGCACTATTTAGTATTCCCATCAGGTGATCTAAGAGAGAGCCTGTTTCCCCACAGTCTTGCCAGCGAAAGACGTTGTCCAATTTTTGAGTTTTTGCCAATTTGAGAGATAGGATTTGGTACTTCGGCTTAGTTTTATTTATTTATTTTTTAAAATTTTTTTTAACGTTTATTTTTGAGACAGAGAGAGACAGAGCATGAATGGGGGAGGGTCAGAGAGAGAGGGGGACACAGAATCTGAAACAGGCTCCAGGCTCCGAGCGGTCAGCACAGAGCCCGACGCGGGGCTCGAACTCACAGACCGCGAGATCATGACCTGAGCCGAAGTCCGATGCTTAACCGACCGAGCCACCCAGGCGCCCCTATCCTCGGCTTAGATTTAATTGGTGTTTTTCTGATTATGAACAAGGTTAAATGTATTTTTGATATGTTTAGATTCTGGTTCACTTGTGGGTCCCCGGTGCCCAGCTGGTGCAGGTGAGGTTCTCGAGAGAGATTTCTGGAAGGAAGGAGAGAACAAATGAACAAACCAATGAGGAAATCAAGTCATGAAGAGGGTGGTTGATTTGCTGAAGCTCTTGTGTCCAATTATCACCAGAACTGGGGCTAAAATTTATCTCTTCCTCCCCGCCTCCGCTAATTAATTTTTTCTAGTCATAAAATGAGTAAAAGTTTATAGCAAGTTTGTTTTCAGACAATAAAATGAAGAGAAGTTTATAGAAGTTTCGGAAAGTACAGGGAAGTAAAAACCTAGGAAAAATTTAACCTTTCTGCCCCAAGTCAACCATTTTTAACATTTTAGTCTATTTCTTCCCAGTCTGTATGCATTTTTTTTTCAGTTATGATCATACTACACATATGGTTTTGTATTCTGTTCTTTTTCACTTAGTGCTTTTCCATGTTAAGAACAACTTGCAAAGATCATCTTAATGGTTGTACAATATTTCACTGTCTGAACAGACATGAATGCACTTAACCTTTCCGTTAGTGCTAGTCTTCTAGATTGTTTCCAGACTTGCTATTGCAAATAAATTCTGCCATGTTCATCTTTGTTCACATTCTAGATGTTTCCCCTTAGGATTAATTCCTGGAAGTGGAGCTCCTAGAATCCCAGCACTGAGTTCCAAGTCCAGGGCTTTTCTTGGCTGCTCTCGAAGAGGACTGTTTGTTAAGCTTTGCCTCTGTAGTTTCCCAGAGCCCTGGGCCTGGCTTGGTTCTCAGTGCCTGTGATCTGGAGTAGGGACATACTCCCACCCAAGTCAGATCAGCAAATGGGCTGAACCTGGTGGAGGCTGCAGGTGGACGGTGAGGCCAAGTGGACGTGGTCTCTGTTTTGGAAGCAGTCACCATCCAGGGAGGCACGCAGCTGGAGTCAGACCCTCCCACCGCGAGAAGGGCTCCAGCGCAGCACTATTCAGAGATGGAAAGATCTGGGAAAGCTGCCTGGAGGGGGCATCAGTTGAGTTCAGTAGTAAGGAACATAGGTCTTATCTCACAGACGAGGTTGGGCAATGGCCAGTACTGAGAGGCTTATAAGCCAGGTTATGGACCCTGGATCTTGTCCTAAAGGCAGTGAAGCAGGGGGATGACAGAGTCAGGTCTGTGTTAAGGACAATCCCTCTGGCTTCTGGGGGAGGGGGCAGCAAGTTTGCAGGTGGGAACTGGACAGACTGTTGGAATGAGACCAATACTCAGGCAAGAGAGCGTGAAGCCTGAACAGGAGTGGTGGCCACAGGGATGGAAAAGGAGGATCAAGACAAGAGACACTGTGTATACAGTTGTCACTCAAAACGGATAAAGCTCCATCAGTGTGTGGCCTTTCTGTGGCCTATGGGAAAGACTTTTGGACTAGCAGCCAAGGTACTGGGGTTCCAGTCCCAGTTCCTTGGGACCCAGGTAAAATTTCTTGCTTGTACCTGGGCCTCAGTTTCTACTTTTGTACAGCAAGAATTTGCACTGGGTCGTCTCTGAGGGCTCTAGTTTCTGAAAACTCTATGATCTGAAGGCTGCAGAGTGGCCGAGGTCCCTGGAGGTGACAGGAAGGAAAAAAACAGAGGCTGAGTCTGTGGGGGCGGGAGTGGGGGAGGGAGCCGGGCCTGGGGTCTTGGGGTCCAGGCTCTCTGTCTCCCCACCCCATCAATCTCGCAGCATTAATGTCAGTGGGCTGGCCTGGGCCAAGGCCAGAGGCCAGCTGCGGGGAGGGAGGAATTGTCTCTGGCTCGAGGACCAGAGAGGAAAGAATGCAGAGCTTCCAAAAAGCCGTGAACCAGTCGTCAGCCCTGGCCGGGAGCCCAGAGATTTCACAACTGTACTCTGGGCTTAAGTACTAGAGTGAGCCAGCATGGGGAGGACTGCTAGTTTCTCCTCTGTGCATTAGAGACTGTCTGCGGATGAGGAGCCCTGCAGATGCCTTCGGCTGCAAGTAAGAAAGACCCTGCCTCCAACATCTCAATAAGGCAAGCACACAATCAGCTCCCTCCATTGCAAGTCCAGAGTGGCTCCAGCACCAGCGGCAGCTCCTGGGGGCACGAGGACACAGGCTTTTCTACTTCTCTCTTGTCCTTAGCTGGCACCCCTGTGTCCCCATGATGGCTGTCACTCCCCTCTGGGTTGAGAGACGGCTGCCAGTGACAACAGGGGCTTCCGTGTACGTGTCTGGCAGGAGAGTGCAAGAGGCTTCCCTCCCAACCCTGGGCTGTAAGTCCCTTTCTTTGGCTTGGATTGGACAGCTAGTTCATGTTTCCAATCAATAACAGTCTCTCGCGGGGACTGCTGTGTGCTGACCGGCTTAGATGAATTGGGATCTTGTGTTATATCCAGGTGGGGGGTGGAAATGAGCAATATTGGGGTCCTAGGAGGACGGAAAAGGAAAACAGGTGCTGGATGGGCACCTAACACATCCCCATGGTAACGAGCTTCCACTCCTCATCAGCTCCCCCGATCCCTACCCAGCTCGGAGCGCAGTAGGACAGGCATCGCATCCAAATGACCACTGAGGTCACGGAGGCACAGAGAAAGGGAAAGACTCCGCTTGGGTCACCCTGGGTAAGTGGCAGAGCCTGGACTGAGAAAAAGAAATGCACGGCAAACAAACCAAGCAGGCCTCAAGCTGCCAGGCCTTGGCTCAACCTCCTGACCCTGTCCCTTCAAGTACCGCGCCTGCTGCCTCCTCTAGGCCGCCACAGTGCCTGCCCACCAGCGACCCCTGACTCAGAGCTCACCTTGCAGCGCTGGGGGGCTACCTCCCTCCTTAGTCTGAGCGTGCACACTCCCACTCATGGCATGAGGCTTCCCAAGCGCTTCAGGATCCAAGGCCGGGGACATGGGTTCGAACCCTGGCTTTGAGCTTCCGTGTCCTCCTCTGTGCAATGGGCCCTTGAACCTCACCTATACCTCTTGGCCTAACTGTTGGGCGATGGAATGAAATGAGGAGATGATGCTTAACTAATGAAGTGCTGTGGGACCATCAGGTGTCCCTTCTCGCCGGGAAAGGGTCATTCCCTGGGCCTCATCTGCACTGGAAAATACCAAAAGACAGGCAGCCAGAGAGACCCATGAGACAGCCAGGTGTGGATCATTCGACCACAAATGCCTAGTTTGAATCTGTCATCTGATAGATGAGGAGATACGTCCAGAGAGGGGCGGTAATCCGCTCAAAGTCACACAGGACTAGAACCCCCCCCCCCATCCCTGCCCCCCCGGATCCCAGTCCTGCCCTCCTTGCACCAGGCCCCAAGGATCGGGTGAGGTCCACTAAGCAGTCCGAGGTGGGGTGCTGCGGCTGTAACATTGGTGCCTGCCCGCCAGCACGTCCCCAAGTTTCTCGGGGGCCATTCTTCAGGGGTTCACTGAGGCGAGGCCACATTTCCCCTTGGGCGGCTTCCTGTTTGGGCCAAACAATGACTTTTGCCCGGACATGATGCCAGCTGGCTGCAGCTGTTGCCAAGGCCTTGACTTCTCGCATGCAGAGAGAGGAGATCCTGGCCCGCGGGGATCTGCTGCTGGCCTCCCCCAGCCAGGAACGCCACACTCAAATGCGGCCTTTGGGCCTCACTGAACTCGGTAATCCTTTCATGTACCGATCACACACACGCGAGCACCTTCTGTTTGCCAAGCTCCGTCTGGATACCTAGGATACAGATACCTGAGAGTTGGACAATTGTACAAATATTTACCCTCTGCCCGTGAGGAGTAGGTCATCGTACTAGGCACCAGCGATGCAGACCTGAATAAGAAACACCCTACAAACTCACTGACTCACTCAACTGCTTGTCCTCCCTGTCCCTTGCAAGACCTCAGAATTGGTTGTCGGACATTTACGTGCTTGTGTGAATGAGTGAATGCAGCTCCTTCCTGAAATAGTATCTCAGGGCACGCGGGAAAGGGGTACTAAGGGGTGCGGATCAAAAGAACAAAATGTTTGTAATGCCTTTTTTTAAGGGGTGGGAAAAGCACGCTGCAGATATGTGAAGGGATGCACGAAGGTAGGGGATGGAGCTAGGACCTTGACCCAGGTCTTTAGACCCCAAGCCTTGCACATCCAGATGCTTCAGAGAGCTTCCAATCTAGTGTGAGGATTCGCGGGACTGGAGATGCTGTGGGGGTGGCCCTGTGTACAGAGGGGGGGATGCTTGCTGCTGAATAAAAGATGGGGGGGGGGACCTGAGAACAGAGGGAGACGTGGAGGGCTTGTAGGTGAAGGCAGCCGGCTACTTATGGTTATACCAGCTCCCCTGATGCGGAAAATCAAGAGGTGGAAAATCTCCCTGAGCATCTGGAAAACAGTGCGGCTGGCCCTTTCACCCAGGCTCCGCACTGGGCGGGCCGTTCTCCGTCTGCCCCAGTCCGCCTGCCATCCTGCTCTGTGTCCTAGGGGGCTGACTTTTGTGGCTGCTTTACCTTTCTGTTAGGTCCTGCCGGTGGGAGGCTGCGGCAGGACACGGATGGGAGCGAGGAAAGGGAGGTCCAGGCTTTGCGTCTCCCTGCTCCTCCCTGCCTGGCCACAGCCCTGGCAGCTCGTCGTCCTCCAGCTCCGGGCACTCTATTGGCTCTGGAACACCTGTTGACCCTGGAGGCGGTGGAGGGTAACCGCTTCCCGCTGTTGCTAGCCTGGGTGCCCCTTTCCCCGGGTTGGTTCCTGTCACCCTGCCCATCTGTTCATTCATCGCTCTCCAGCGCCTTGCTTTGAGTGCCCCCACTTCCTGCTGGGATCCCAGCCAGGCCTGCGCTGGGCGCTGCTCCCAACCCCCTGCCTTGTTCTGGGCCTCCATGGGGATGCCCCCCACCACCCATCCGCACCCGCCTGAGACAGGGCAGTGACTTGGCAAAGTCGGCTTCCCCCTGGGTCTCCTCAATTGTTTCTGGGCCGGGGCTGCTGTGGAAACAAGGAGAGGGAGGCTTCTAAGCCCCGGGACGGGGTCCCTCTGGGTCCCCCATCTCCTGGGACAGGCTGGATCTCCCCGGCCCCTGGCCAAGAAGAAGCAGAGTATCCTGCTGGTGGGGATGGGAGGGGGTCTTGGGAGAGGAGAGGTCTGGACTCAGGCTTGTCTGCCTCCATCCTCAAGTTGGTGGGGAGGAAGGTACGGGAGGCAGGGGGGCTGGGAGACTGTTAGGAGTCAGGCAAGGCAACCCCTCTTGGTTCAGTAGCGGGAACAGGCCCAGGAGTGACAGATGCCACCCAAGTCCCTAAGTAGACACCGCCAAGTCTACGTCAAGCCCAACTTCCCTCCTAGGGAGAAGGAGGGCTTTGTAACCCACGAGAACCTATACCTAGCATGTCCCCCTCCTCCCGGACTCCTGTTCCGTGTCCCCTCCAAGTTCTCACCAAGTGTGCCAGTTCGACTTTCCAAACCACTCTTGACTCTGACGTCGTCTCTCCAGGCCAGCGCCACCTCCCTCGTCTGGGTTTCGTCATCTACACTCGATACGACCATGGCCTCCTCGCTTGTCTCCCTGACCCCCGTCTTGTCCCCTCCAAGCTGTTCTCCGGGCAGCACCAGTGTGCTCTTTCAGAAATACAGGCCTGAGCATGGCTCCTCCCGGCTTACATGGAGCCAGACCCTTTAACCTGCGTGCACGGCAGGCCTTCCGCTCCAACTGTACCTCTGAAGTGAAACCCTATTTGCTGGTCCGTGATCCACTGGCCTTTCCCGGCTTCCTGCTGTGTGGCTCTGAGTCCGCCTCAGCGTGACCCCTTGGAACGGGTTCCTCCTCATTCCCAGCAGCGCCAGCACTGGGTCTTAATCTGGGTTCCTCCGCAAGCAGAGTATGATGCAAGGTCTCGGTGTGAGTAGTCTGTTTGAGGGTGGGGAGGGGGGTGATCCCAGGAAGCAGGAGGAGGGAAGCGGGAAGAGGGAAATGGGAAGGAAGAAAGGCCGCGCTAGGGCGTGTTATGTCCTTCTCCATGGTGGGGGACGGGGCTGCGTTCCACCCGGACCCCTGCAGAATGCCTCCCAGAACCTGCCAACTGCAGGATGGGAAGCTGGAAGCCTCTCTGCTGACCAATCCCCCCCTCCCCCCGTTCGGGTGAGGCCCTTCACACCTCTTGGCTGTGCTCACCTGCCCAAGCAAGCTCTTATGGCGCTGAGGAGCCTGTAACTGTGTGAAAACTCAACCCAAGCTTGGGGCAAGATGCTGGCCATGGGAGGAGAGCTTCAGCTGAAATCAAAGGTGAGCCGAGGGATGTGACGGCGGCTTCTGGGGTGGCTGTGCAGAAATGTACCTTCATCAGTCCATGTATCTGGGGCGTCTGGATGGCTCAGTCGGTTAAGCGTCCAACTCTTGGTTTCAGCTCAGGTCATGATCTCATGGTTCGTGAGTTCAAGCCCTGCCTCGGGCTCTGTGCTGTCAGCACAGATCCTGCTTGGGATCCTCTCTCTCCCTCTCTCTCTCTCTGCCCCTTCCCCACTCACGCATGCACTCTCTCTCTCTCTCTCAAAATAAATAAACAAACATTAAAAAAAAATCAGTCCCTACACCTGGCTTGTTGGAGCTCAGCCGCACACGAGGTGCCTTGAATGGCCGAAGGGGGACCGTGGTCAGAGTGCACCTGAGGAGCTCTGGAAGGAGCATGGGCTTTGTTGTCGGGCTTCCTGGGTTCGAACCCCGCTTCGGCTGGTATCTGCCGTGAGACGCCCAGCAGACGACATCATGCTGGAGCCACTGTGTCCTCAGCCCTAAGTTAGGGACAATAATATTTCTACCATACGAGGTGTTTATGAGAATCAAACGTACCCCCAGAAATGAATGCATATGGCAGAGTCTGATGCCAAATACAACTGGCTATGTCCATTTCTTTCTTCCCTCGGGAAGCTGCTGCCCTAGACACTTCCTCACTCCACTCCCTCTGTCAGGAGCGGCCTGTGTTCTCCATGCCATGGGTTTAACCTCCGTTCCCCACAAGCCCTGGCCTCCAGTAGGCAGCACTGGCTTGGCCCTGTCCTGGCTTTGGGGCCAGCACGTGTACAATCCCCAAGCCTGTACAGAGCAGACGTAGCTTTTGAGGAAAAGTTGACAGGGCAGGCCACACAGCAATCACATTGTTTTAACCCCCTGGAGCTATCTCCGTCTTTCTCCCAAACCTTCTTCTGGCCTGGCTGCCTTTCTCACTTGGGCAATTCCACCTTGAGCTAATGCCTCCCATTTTGCTCCTCCACACTCATCCCTGCCCTTGGGGCTCTGGCCTCTACTCACCTCTTTTGGGTTGAATGTCATGCCTCTGAAATTCATATGCTGAGGTCCTAACCCCTCTACCTCAGCGTGCGATCTTCTTTGGAAATAGGGTCTCTGCAGATGTTAATTAGTTAAGAGGAGATCCCTTTGGAGCAGGGTGGGACCCCGACCCAATATGACTGACGCCCTGGGAATTTGGGCACAGAGACGTGCACAAGGGGCGGACGCCCTGCGACTGGAATTGTGCCACACAAAGCAGGGAACAGCCAGAGCCAGGAGAGATGCTTGGCACACATCCTTCCTAAGCGCCTTCCGAGGCAGCACGGCCCCGCCCAGCCCTTGACCTCGGACTTGCAGCCTCCAGAACTGGGAGACCATATGCTTCTGTTGTTTTAAGCCATGTAGTTCATGGGACTTTGTTCTGGCAGCCCTGACAGACTCATATGCCACCTAAAAGGGCAACTTCCTTCTCTGCTACAAACACCATTTTCCAATCCTTCTCTTCTAATCTCTGTGTCTGTGTGTGTTTCCCTTTCTCAACTCCCTGGTAGACTGTGAACTCCCCGGAGGCAGGGCCCGTGTCATTCTCACTGCTGTGTTCTCACGGCCCAGCAAAGACGCTGGCCCACAGGAGCCACTCAGCAAAGTTCTTCTGGAAACTTCTTGAAAGAGGTAGCTTCGATGCTTGCCCTTGAAGCGCAGTCCCTTTGGACAGGCGGAGCGGTCAGTGGGAGGCATTCTAGCGGGAGAGCCGCAGGAAAGGGCGGTGTGGGAGGAGCGAGCAGCCCGGTTTTTGTGGGGGGTGGGGGTGGGAAAGGTGGGATGCTGGCAGGGGGCGGGGGCAGGGGAAGGGTGGGACCAGAAGGTGGGGGTTAAGGTATCAGGGTTTGAATAGGCGATGAGGTCACGCAGAGCAACATCAGGGCTCTGGGAAGAGTATTCAGCTGCAGAACTGAAGACAGGAGACCAGGGAGGTCAGGGGGCCCCAATCCAGTGGCCCAGTGATGCCAAAGGCCTGAACCCTCAGACGGAGAGAACATGAGAGACTTAAGAGACGTAAGGAGGATGAAATGTGGGCCTGATGACTGATTTGGAAATACTTCCCCTTTGAGGTGCTTGCCTCCAAGCTCCTCCTTCTTCTGAAGATGCCATACTGAGAATTTCCATGATGTCGGTAGTGACATATAAATCACCCCACCCCCGGTCCCTCTCTGACAGCTGTCAGTCTTGGTAAGGGAGCAAAGGAATGAGCCACCCCCGCCCCAGGCTGCTGAGGTTTCTTCTGGTCCACAATTCAAAATGTCAATTCATGGAAGCAAGTCATTTTTCACCTTTTTTTTTTTTTTCAACGTTTTTTATTTATTTTTGGGACAGAGAGAGACAGAGCATGAACGGGGGAGGGGCAGAGAGAGAGGGAGACACAGAATCGGAAACAGGCTCCAGGCTCCGAGCCATCAGCCCAGAGCCTGACGCGGGGCTCGAACTCACGAACCGCGAGATCGTGACCTGGCTGAAGTCGGACGCTTAACCGACTGCGCCACCCAGGCGCCCCAATTTTTCACCGTTTTTTTAATGGCAATTTTTTCTTATCGCTCCTGCGAAAGGTAAGTTAACTGTATAAAAAATCTGACTATACAATGGCATTGGATAAGGTGAAAACTGCATTCAGTAAAAATGACCCTGGATAATCCCTTAAGTGGAAGGACCTGGGGTATTAGAAATTCAAAAGACAAAGATTACATTGTGTAATTATCTTTACCTCTTGACTGTGACCTTCTTTTCCCTGGAGCTCCAAAGGGGTTTGGAGGTGGGGTGTGGCTGGATTCAGGGTTTTCTGGGTGTGAGTCCAATATACATGTAAGTCAAAGAATGTCAAAATCACCTGAATTCCTCTTCCTGCTCTTCTGTTTTGGCAAATATCCTCTTTCCAGTCTTTTCTCCCCCTAATGCATGTTAAAAGCCACACTGGGTGGATGGAGTATGAGGGGTCTCACGATGCGGTAACCTGAGAAAGAAAACATCGCTTCTGTGCTATTCAAGACCCGACAGGAAATGTCAGACAAGACCGAATTGAAAACCAGTCTACAAAATAATTGGCTCGGACTCATCAAAAGTGTCAGTGTCACAAATGACAATGAAAGAGGAGCTGTTCCAGATCAATGAGATGAAAGAGAGGTGGTAACCGAATAGAGTGCAGGATCCTGGATTAAATCCTGGATCAGAGGGGAAACTGTCAAGAGGACATAATGGGCGGCAATTAGCGAAATTTAGATCTGGCTGGAAGATTAGATGATAGGAGCATAGCAATGTTACATTTCCTGAGTTGATGACTGTACTGTAGCTATGTAAGAGAGTGTCTTTTTTCTTAGGAAATAACATGTTGAAATATTTGGAGTAGTGGTGTATATGCAACTTACTCTCGGATGGTTTGGGGAAAATGCATATATATAGAGAGAGAACGTGACAAAGCAGAATGTTGACATTGCTACCAGCTGGGGAATCTGGGTGAAGGCTCTCTGAGCATTCTTTGTACTATTCTTGCAATTCTTCTGCAAGTTCAAAATTGTTTCAAAACTACAAGTTAAAAAAGAAAAACAAAAAAACCCCACCACCAATTCCAGTCCAGTTCAACTGAAATTTCAGTGTCTGGGAGAAAATATTTGCAAAAGACCTATCTGATGAAAGACTGCTCTTAAAAAAAAGTCTGTTTGAAAACACACACACACACAAAAGAAACTTCAGTCTCCCACTACACTCGGATTAAATAGATTAACGCACAACAATATCAAGTGTTGCTGAGGATGAAGGAAAACTAGAAGTCTTACACGTTGCTGACGAGAACTAAACATTGAACGATCACTTTGGAAGACAACTTGGCATTGGCTTTGGGAGCTAAACAAACACCTGCCTTAGGACCCAACAGTCTGACTCCCAAGGTTTTGCCCAAGAGAAACGAAAACTTACGTTCCAACCCAAACCCGTATGTGGATGTTTATAGCAGCTTTGTTTATAATTCCAGCCCCAAACTGGAAACAACTCAAAAGTTCTTCGGCAGGTGAACAGTCACACACACTGTGGCGCATCTGTTTCATGGAGAACTGTCCAGTCATAGGAGGGAGCCTTGGTACTTTCAACAACATGGATGAACTTCAAATGCATTGTACAAACTGAAAGAGCCCAGACCCCAAAGGGTATCTACTGTGTGATTTCATCGATATGACATTCTGGGAAAGGCAAAAACCGTAGCAGAAAACAGACCAGTGATTACTAGGGCCTGGAGATGAAGAAGGGGGCTGACTATAGAGGGGCACAAGGGAACTTTCCGTGGTGATGGCGATGTTTTATGTCTTGACAGTGGTGGTGGTGACACGGCTGTGCGTATTCGTCGAAACTTCTGGAACTCCACGCCGAGGGTGAATTTTACCGTACGCGAATTATACCCCAGTCACACAAGCAAACATGGAGAAACAAACTTGAGTTTCTCAAAGCTTCGCTCCTACCCTACCGCTCTCAGCCCGAGTTCAGAAACCTGCGATAAGGAAAGGAAGGGTTGTCTGCCTCTCTTTCTGTTCCGCGTCTTCGAAGCAAGGCTCAGTGTGGAGGCCGGGGGGGGGGGGGGGGGGGGCGGGAGGGGGGGAGGGGGGGCAGTAAAGTGCCAGGTCTGCTCAGAATGGGGGTGTTGTAAACTGGCCTCAAGCTCCTCTGGGTGGCAGATGCCCAAATTCTAGCCCTTGCTTTCTTTTTTTTTTTTTTTTTTTTTTAATGTTTTTAATGTTTATTTTTGAGACAGAGAGAGGCAGAGCATGAATGGGAGAGGGTCACAGAGAGATGGAGACACAGAATCCAAAGCAGGCTCCAGGCTCCAGGCTGTCAGCACAGAGCCCGACGCAGGGCCTGAACCCATGGACCATGAGATCATGACCTGAGCTGAAGTCGGACGCTCAACCGACTGAGCCACCCAGGCGCCCCTCTGGCCCTTGCTTTCATGAGGCAAACACTTGCGGGTTGCGCAGAGCTCCTTTTGTGGTCTCTTCCCACTGGTCCCTGGGCTTAGGTGACATACACCTGCTGACCACCTGAGCCTGTTCTCTCCACTCCTGCTGGGGAATCCTTCTGGAGAGACAAGGCAGACATCTTGGGTAGAGATCTTTCGGGATGACTCATGCTCAGCTTTGGTACACCGTGTCCAGTAGGTCCCACAGCAAATATTCCTTTCTTTTGCTGGCAGGCTCTGGAAACACAAGCCGCTCCCGCAGCAGCCCCCTCCCACCTTGGGCCATCACCCTCTTAACTTCAGACTTATCCACGCGAGAGGTGGGCTCAGCTTCCGTGTCCTCTGAGCTCCGGGGAAGCCACCGTCTCTGGGCTTGAGCCGTGTGGGGTAATGCCAGGCACTTGGTCAACTCTCCCCACAAAAGCTTCAGCAACCACCCTCCTCTCCCGGGCCAGTGCCTGCTGCGAGGCTGGCGGCAGGGGCCGGGGGTGAGGACATCACCGTCTCTGCTCTAGTCCTGCTGGTCTGTGTCTGGTGCTGCTTTCAAGGCTCTGGGGGACAGCAGCAGTTCTGAGACGGAGAGGTCCCATTTAGCGTCCTGTTACATGTAACTAATAATGTTATTTTAGCCAAGTGGGATCTCACACATACTTTATAACCTGTTTATTTTTCACTTCATACTATGTTTTGAGCATCTTTCCATGTCAGTAAATACACCTCTACATTCAGATCATTTTATTTGTGTTTTAAATGTTTATTTTTGAGAGAGGCAGAGCAGGAGTGGGGGAGGGGCAGAGAGAGAAGACAGAAGCCGAAGCAGGCTCCAGGCTCTGAGCTGTCAGCACAGAGCCCGACGTGGAGCTCGAACCCACAAACCATGAGATCGTGACCTGAGCCCAAGTCAGATGCTTAACCGACTGAGCCACCTAGGCACCCCATACATTCGTATCATTTTAAATGACTGATCAGTATTTCCCCGTATGGATATACTATAACTTCCTATGTCAAACTCCAGTTGTTGGCTGTTTTAGGTTATTTCTAATTTCAGATTATCATTACTAACGCTATGGTTGCATCAATTTATGTGAAGCCGATGAAGCTTTAGTTGCAGGGTCCCTCTAAATGGTATAAATTCAGGCCCCACAAAAGCTGGATGTGCCCTTGGCTCTGATAAACATCCTCACACTCCACTTTCCTTTGGCTACATCTTTATTTCCTTAGGATAAACTCCTAGAAACAGAATTGCTAGGTTAAAACAGATGCACATTTTTAAGATTCTTGGAACATATTGCCTAAGAGGCCTCCAGAAAAAGTGATCTAATTTACACCCCAACCCCGCCCTAAACAAGAACACCCAAGACTCGGCTGGTTTCTATGGGATTATGTTTCTCTGTTATTGTGGCTCCGTTGTAACTGCCATTAACATCTTCTCCCCGAAACAGAGTCCTTGACCTGAGATCCACGGGACCCACGGGTAGAATTCTTGATGTCTGTGAACTTGGATGAGAAAAACAAATACATCTTTATTTTCAACATTACCTTTGAACTGAAACGTAATGGCTCTTTCCGTCATGGGTGTAGGCCTTTGACAAACCCCTGTAATAAATATTAGCAGTACCTGTTACGTTAGCAGTCCCTTCATCAACCAAAATCACAGATGTTTTCACGCCTTATTACAATTGTTGTTGCAGAGCTCCCAAAATCTTGTTCGTGCTCATCTGTGCTTTGAAAGTACAGTAGTTATTAGACCTCCCACTAGATCTCATCATTTACTATGTTAATAAAAACATATAGGACTCAATCACAATTATTACCTTAATATTTTGATAACTGCATTCAGTGCAATTCGCTCCTTTTATAATCGTGTATTTTTTGTCTTAAAAATTAAAAAAACTTGTTCTGAGAAGGGGTCCGTAGGCTTCAACAGATTGCCAAGGGGTCCACGGCACAATAAGTTGTCAGGGCCCTCACTGTAAGAGACTCCTACCTCGTGTGTTTCTGAAAGTTGTGCACGATACAGAAAGAAAGAAATTGAACTTTCATGACCGCTGCCTGGAGCCAGGCTTTGTGTCAGGTGCTGGGGGACAGAGGAGGCAAGATGACACCAAGCTTTTGAGAAGCGCAGAGTCTAGGTGGGAGATACCATTTCGCAGCTCCTGCCACTCATTGTCCTGTGGGCTGGGGACCAGGTTCTCAGATTTTCCAGGATTTTACGAAAAATCAGAAAGCCAGATTCTTACATGTTTTCACATAAAACAACTCTTCCAACTTTTAAATGTTGGCAATTAAACCGGACTTTAATAAACCACTGTGTGGGCCAAATCAAGCATGCCTGAGGGCTAAATCTGGCCCATAGGCCACCAGCTTTCAACCTTTGCTCTAGGAGGAGGACGGAATGAATTCCAGTTCGGGTGGAACAAAGCAGCAGAGCTTGAGTTCCCCTCACCCACCCCTCCACTCTGCTCCTGCAAATCAGGGAGACAGAGGATGAGAGCCCTGGTCTTGGGAAAAGAGGACATGGAAGAAGAAGCTCTGTGGTGGGCAGTTGAGGGGGGAGGGGGTCCCTGCAACCTGGCTGCAGGCCAGATGAGGAGGGGCCTGGCTGGAGGCAGATGCTGCTGTAGGGAGGGTAGCAAGGGAGTTGTGGGAAGGATGAGGTCATTAAGTGATCGTATACCTAGAAAACCCAAGAGGCTTTAGCAGACAAACAGAGAGCAAAAACACATGCAAAACAAAAGAAACAAACAAAAAACCTTATTTGAATGAAGACAAATTGATAAGGTTATTGGGTGCAAGATAAATATACAAAACCAAGCACCGCTCTCTGTTTGGACAATAAACACATCAAAATGCAAATAGAGAAAATACTCCATTTACAATAATGACAAAAGAGGAATAGATTTCACAGGAAAGACACAGGGCTCACATAAAGAAAGCAATACAATCTTGTAGGAAGGTTGAAAACAAGTTCTGAACAAATGGAAAGACACATCATGCTCTTGGACAGGAAGCTTTGATAATCACACAGATGTCAAAACTCCCCAGATCAATTCCAAACAGCATGAAATGTTTATTTGGAAGAATAAATGCTTAAAAATAGACAAAAATTTATGAAGATAATAGCAGTGCAGGACTTACCTTATACATGTCAGAGCGAACTCTAAAACCAATCACTAGAGTATTGGTACAGGGATAGAGACACAGATCAGTGAAATACACAGAGGAGGAAATCCACAAGTAGATACCAAACATATGTCAGAATTTGATATTTGACAGGGTGACCTTTCAATTATTTAGTAAATGATGCGGGCAAAATCACTGTCCATCTAGAAGCAAATTAAAATTTGCCCAATTATCCAACTTCATAATCAAAAAGACACTTCCGATTATTTAGAGATTGAAATGTAAAAAATAAAAGAAGAAAAAAATCAAGAGACTTTATGAGCAATCCGAGTGAAACAATCGAATCAAGAGCTGTAAGGGAAAAATGAGGCACCAAAGCGCTGTGGAGCAAAGATACAGAAGCAGAGTCGACAGACAAATGAAAGATTTGGAAAACATTTGTTTAAAAAGTGCTAGATGAATAACTACAGTGCACGATGAGGTTTTACAAATTGACAAGGAAAAGATAACACAGAAAAATGGGCAAAGGACAAAAATGAGTGATTCATGGAAGAGACCATCCAAATGGCAAACAAACATGAAAAGCTGCTCAGATCCAGCCTAGGGAAATGTGATTTAAAGTAACAATGAGAGGGGGGTGCCTGGGGGGCCCTGTCAGTTGAGCTTCTGATGTGAGTCTGACTTCCTCTCAGGCCACGATCTCAGTTTGTGGGCTCGAACCCTGCGTCGGGCTCTGTGCTGACAGCCTGGAGCCTGGAGCCTGCTTCGGATTCTGTGTTTCCCTCTCCCTCTGCTCCTCCCCAGCTTGTGCTCTCTCTCAAAAATAAATAAATAAGCATTAAAAAAATATATAAAGTAGCAATAAGAGACCATTCTATACCTGTAGCTACCACCTGCGTTGCTGGGAGGGAGGTGCAGAAAAAGATATTCTCATAAATTGTTGACGGAAAGGTGAAACATAACCGTCTTTTAAATGAAGCTTTATTAAAATTGACATAACTTGTATTTCATATCTATCTGTTTGATCTGGAATTTCACTTGTAAGAACTTATCTGACAGAACTACAACTCCCAGAGACCATGAGCATCTGAACAAGGATGTTTTTGCAGCAAGTTTATAGTTGCAAGAAAATATAAAAGAGTGAATGTCCCTCCATTGATAAACAGCTGAATAAATTATGAATATTCACACTACGGAATATTAGGTATTGTCAAAAATGAATCAGAGCTATATCAGTTGGTTTAGGGGGGGATTTCCTTGCAGTATTGTTGAGTAAAAACAAGATGTAGGAAAATGTATTTACTGTGATCCTATTTTTATATAACAATGTACATGCATATGTGTATTTGCATATAATTTACATGTATCTGTCAGTGATAATTATGGAGACAATACGCAGAAGGCTAAGAGATGAGAATGTTAATAAGTTACCTAGGACGAAAAAGGAGGGTCGGTGCAGGCTAATATAGGTGATACCGGAATGGAGGAGGGAGCCAAGCCCATTGTACCTGTCCTACCCCCGCATCAAAATTAAACAGCAAGAGCCTTTGGAATTGGACTCTTAGCCTGCATCTAGCCCCCCCTACCCTCCCAATGCTTGGCTCCTGGAACCCCTCCCTTGGTGATCCCTCCCACCAATCTATATGTGGCCTTCCCTATTTTTCTCCGTGATTCTAGAATAGGACAGTCAAGGCACTGAGAGGGAGAGAAGGCAGAGAGGGTCCCAGTGTCAGGGGCTCCTTTCAGTGCGTGAAAATTGGCCTCGGGGTCTAGAGTGCAGCTCTTACTTTCCTGGGCATTTTGGCAAATTCACGTGAGTGAGGGGAAGAGGCCAGAAGGAGTGTTATTAACTCACTCTCTCGATGTGAGTCTTCCTTTAGGCTCAGCTTACAGGTGGTTGTCCTCCGAGAGGACATCTCTGTCTGCCCGTCTCAATGACATCTCCCTGTGGTTGTCCTCTCACGGGACTCTTCACAGTTGGCCATTTTGTCCTCATTTGTGTGTGCCGGCCTGTGTGTGAACGCCCATTTCTCCCAATAAACAGCGAGCACCGCAAGGGGAGGGGTGGTATATGTATAGCACCTAGTACGGAATGTAGCCGGGGCTTAAGAAATGTCAGTTGAATTTAGTAACTTACTCACTTATTCTCTTTCTCATTGACTCACTCTTTTATTCATTCCCTTATTCGTTTATGCCCTTATTCATTCCAGAAACATGTGCTATTGGGGCCAATGACTTTTCCCCTGATCTGGGTCTTCCACTTTCTAGGGTGGTTGAGGGGGGGTGGGGGCGGCGTGGGGACATGACTGCAGAATTCCAGGAACATGTCCACAACTTGGGAGAGCTGGATGAGTCGGAAGCTCTCCAGGGAGGGAAGGAAGATTCTGGAAGGCTGCAAGGTTGGGGCGGAAGGTGCTGAAGGATCAGAGGAGACACGGTTGGGAGCATGGGGGGGAGGCTGGCATAGGCAGACTCCTCTCTGCCCCACCCAGACCCGGCTTTTGCCGGCTCCCGGTTGCTCTGCCTGGAGGAACCTCTCCCCGGGCTCCACATGTTGAAATCCTACCCTTCCCGGCCTGGCCAGCCCAGATGTCCTCGAAGTCTCCCCTCACTCCTCCAGCTGGAAGGGCCACTCCCTGCTGCAAACAATCTTCCCGAGTACAAAATCTGGACCTCCCTCATGGCGCTGACCACTTCCTGCCTGTGCTGTGGTGTGGCCCCTCCCTCCACCCAATAGACCGTGGCCCTGTCCGACTGTTCCCAGGAACCCTTCGGGGCCCAGCACAGAGTGGGTGCTCAAGCTACTCAGGCCTAACCTGTGAACCGCACCGTGTGTTCGGGCAGTGATTGTGACCCCATTTTAGGGATGGGGAAATGGAGGCACAGACAAGTGGCTTGACTTGCCCTTACTCCCAGAGCAGAGCCTAGACTTAGCCCTGTGTTTCTGGTCCCAGAGGCAGGGCTCTTTCCAGGGCAGCTTGGTGGGAGGTGGGAGGAGGGTGGGGTGGGGTGGGGTGGGAGCTGGGTCCTGAGAACCAGCAGGCCAGAGAGATTTGAAGTTCGAATGGCCAAGTTCAGGAAAAGCACAGCTGGGGAGGAGCCAAGGTATTTATTATGCTTGGTTTCCCGCTCCAAACAGAGCTGATGGATGGAGCTGCTCCCGTTCCTATAAACAGCTCGGGCCTCCCTCCCCTCTGCCCCTCCCCACTCTCAGCCACCACAGCCCCAACTGCTTCTAGGGAGAGAGGGGTTGGGGGAGAGATGACCAAGGGAGGGAAGGGAGAAGAGTGCGGGGAGGAGGAAGAGAAGGAGGAGATAAGACGGGGTCTCAGAGACAAGAAGAAAGTGGAGGGAAGTAGGGGGTGTTGAGAGAATATTCTTCCTTTGACTCTTCCTCTGCGTCTTCTGTGTCCCCTCCATCTGTCACCCCCTTCTCTTTCTGAGGACTGGTCTTAATCCCAAGTTTTTAAGTCCTGAAGGGTGGGGGCCATGCATTCAGGAAGAGCTTTCTGAGCTCTCCTTCTGTGCTAGCTCACGGGCCCTGGGGACACAGAAAGGATTCTGGGTAGAATCTCCCCCCAGGAGCTCTTAGTCTGGTGGCAGATCAGGCAGAGATTCCGCCCCTCCCCCCAGCCCCCTGTGGCCCACAGCAGCCTGGGGCTGTGGAGGGAAATCAGGGCAAACTCCCCGGAAGAGGTGGTGCAGGGAGGGGTTGAAACAAGAGTTTGGCAGGTGGGTCAGTGTAGGTGAGACACTGTAGGTGGAGGAGGTGGGAGAGAGCCTGGTGTTGGCAGGTGGACAGCCCCATGGTTAAGACGGCGGGCTCTGGAGCAGCACATACCTGCGTTCCATCTCGGCTCTGGAGGTTTACGGCTGCGGGAACTTGAGCCTCAGTTTCTTTAAAATGAGGCTGATAATAATAGAAGTCTCTTCAAAGATGCTAAGAATTGCACATAACAATGTACATTAAGTGCTCAGTGCAGGACTGACTTAGAAGTGCTCAATAATTATCAGCTCTGAGCACCGGGTTGGAGATGGCCAGAGAGAGACGGAGCACCGGGCCCTTGTGAGCTCCCTGAAAAACAGGGGCACAGAGAGCAGACTGTGGCTCCTGGGCCCTGGGCAGGGGTGACAGCACAGGGGACTGAGAAGGTGAGGCAGCTTGCGGGGCCGTGGGTGCTGCCTTCCTCCCCTCCTGCCCGGCCTGGCCTGTGAGCCTGGCTCCTGCGGGGCCCTGTGCCTTCGGGGAATGCCACAAGAGCTTACTGAATTGAATGGGCTGGGCGACCTGGCACGCAGGCTGTGACGTGGGCGGACAGGGGCCTCCCCTCTCCCTGGAACTTGCCGGATGCTCTGATGACCTAGTTGGCAGCTGTGTCCCTGTTTGGCCGAAAACAGGAATTTCTGCCTTGCTGGGGGTCTTGGCCAGGTGAGCAGACTCCCCTGTTTGCCAGGAAAAGGGGTCAGGGACCTGGTGGGTTCCAGCTGGATTGGAGGTCCGCAGAGCCCTGGGCCGAGCTCAGCCTATGCTATTGCCTTCCTTTACGCCTTCACTGAGCACGTGGTCTGTGCCAGGGCACTGAGTCACATGCCTTCTGACGCCACGAGCCCCATCTATGAAATAGGCATTTAAGATTTTCCTTTAGGGCCCCTGGGTGGCTCGGTGAAGCGTTTGACTTCGGCTCAGGTCATGATCTTGCAGTCCGTGGGTTGGAGCCTGCATTGGGCTCTGTGCTGACAGCTCAGAGCCTGGATCCTGCTTCGGATTCTGTCTCCCTCTGTCTGTGTCCCTCCCCCACTCTCTTTGTGCATGTGTGTCTCTCTCTCAAAAATAAAAAATAAATAAAAATAAACATAAAATGTTCTTTTGGAGGGGCGCCTGGGTGGCTCAGTCGGTTAAAGCGTCCTACTCTTGGTTTCGGCTAAAGTCATGATCTTGCGGTTTGGGAGTTCGAGCCCCACATTGGGCTCCACACTGACTGCTTGGGATTCTCGTTCTCCTCTCTCTCTGCCTCTCCCCTGCTCGCATACTCTGTGTCTCATTCTCTCAAAATAGATAAATAAACTTAAAAAAAATTTTTTTTTTTCCTTTGGAGTAGGAGCTCTGAGGTGAGAGGTCACAGCCCAGAGGAGCTACCGTGGAGAAATCTCCAGGGTGCTTGGAGGACAGAGGAAGTGGAGCGTCACTAAGCGGGAATTTGTGGGAGAGGAAGAAGGGAAGAGAAGGCACTTCTAAAGGGGATAGTGTCTGGGTGTCAGGCAGCTGAGAAGGGCTGATGGGTCCACATGAGGACAGGCACAGGGGTCTGGAAAGTGGAGGGTGGGGTAACTGCCTGCCCTCCGGACTCCACCTCAGAGCCCCTCACCTGTCCCCCACCTCCACCCCAGGTGAGGTGGCTCTTGTCCCCTCCCCCAGACCTCACAGCCCACACCCTCCAGCTCCCTTCCAGGGACCAGGAATGCTCTCCTCCTTGCCCCCCTTCCCACGGTCTTCTTTTAAGCTCGGTCTTGAACTGCAGCCATCCATTCAACTGACCACCGATTCAATTCCCTGGCCCCCGGGAGAACATTAGCTCTCCAGCTGCGGAGGCCTCTGGGTATCAGGGCCGGATGCTCAGGGCTGACTGGGGCTGGAGCTAGAGATGTGGGCATCAGAGCAACGGAGTGGCTACAATCATGAGGGTGATGGCATTCCTGAGGGAAGAGGGCCTGGAACAGCGTCCTGGCAATCACCACTCAGAAAGCTGGATGGAGATGAGCACATAGCAGAGTCTGAAAAGGAGCAGTCTCAAAGGAAGGCAGACACCATGTGTGGGGGCCTAGATACCAAGGCGAGTGTGCTGAGTGCCGGGCATGAGGGACGGAGACTATGGGGTGAGGGACCCCCGCAGCTGAGGGGTCGAGGAGGTACAGTCTGGAAAGTGCACTGAGTCTGGCAAAGGATACCCTAGATGACCTCGGTTCAAGGCAGTGCCGGGGGGGCGGGCAGAGGGGCAATGACACCTGGGGTGGGTGAGAAGGGAGGGGAGAGGGGGGCTACTTCACCAAGGAGTTACCTATGAGGTAGGAGAAGGAAAGGGAAAGCAGTTTAAGGGTCTTTTACTATCTTTCAGATAAGCCAGACTTGAACACAGCCAAGGTGTGAGAGGAATGTGCGAAGACAGAGGAGAGGCTGCACAGGGAGGAAAATGAAGGGCCCGTGAAAGGCCCCGGAGGGTGGGCGGGAGAGACAGCAGGGCTCTGCGATGAGGCAGGGCCGTGAGCACAGAGAGAGGGTAAGAACAGAAGCTGCCGAAGGAGGAAGGGTCAGGCCGGGTCAGGGCTTGTTGAGTGCAAGGGTCAGAGGTGTGGCAGGGGAATGAGGGCTGAGGCCCCAAGGTCCCGGGCGGTGAGGACCCAGAGCCTCAGTCTCCCCTCAACAGCCCTCAGCCCATCTCTCCATGGGTTAGCCATGAGGATCCAATGCCCGCAGTGGAAGCAGAGGGGGCAGGGCTCAAGCGGATGCCATGATGCCAATCACCCGCAGTGAGGAGGAGGCTGGCAGGCCACGCTGTTTCTCCCAAATTATTTTTTAATACATTCATGTGGGTTATACAAAGAGCTGGTCCCGAGGCCAGGGCTGTGGCCTGGCTCCTGGGAGGTGAGAGCAGCATTGCGTAGTGTTTTCGAAGATCAGGCACAAAGGGGCCCACGCCCCGCCCTCCAGGCCTGAGGAAGAGTGTTTATGTGCAGTGACCATCTGTGGTTGTGATCCCAACCAGGGCTGGATCCACCCGGCTGTCCCACATACCACCAGGGCCCCAGGCTGGGGCCAAGATACCAGCTTCTAGCCCCGGCTCTGCCACTGACTCCCTGAGTCCTTGGCCCTCTCTGGGCCTCAGTTTTCTTGTCTATAAAATGGGGCCGAGAGAGGGGTGTTTTCATTGTCTCACTCAAGCACCATCGTGAGCCAGACCACGGGCCAAGCTGGTGAAGACAGTAACACAGGGTCTTGGGCTGACCCCAGGGCTCCCTGGAAAGCCCATGATTCCATGGGTGTGAAGAATAGGGAGTTACACCTAGATGAGTATTTCTACTCATTTGTCTAAGAGGAAAAAGTCCCTGCCTGATGAGGACCCGAAAGAGTTTGGAGCCAGCATTATCTTGTGATATGACAGCTGAGAGAGAAGAGAATCACTCAGGTCCAAGCCCTAAACCCCCCTCACACCCCCAGGGAGGTCTGAATCCACTTTTTCTCACAGGCTTTGCCACCGACTTGTGAAGCTCTCAGCAAATTCCATTCTCTTCCCCAGCCTCAGTTTCCCTATCTGTGCAACGGGGAGGTTGGACTCAATAGTCTCAAACTCAGGACTTCGCTCAGTGGAGGAAGAGGGAACACAAGAGCAAAACAGAAAATGGTGAATACACACCAGTCTGCAAAGGAGGGAGTAAGGGAAACTGAGGCAGAGGAGGAGGGGAGGGCCTGTGTCTACCTGCCTAGGAGAGAGGCGGGAGAGGAGTGGGTGGGTATATGTGGCACAGGATGCCCCCAGGGCCTGTTCCCTCGATGTGGGTCCATTTCCTGTCCACCTAACGGCCTACAGCCCCCACAGTGGCAAAGGTCAGGCCCTGGAGACAGGAGGATTTGAGTCTGAATCTCAGCTATGTCGTTTTTTAGCTGGAGGACCCTGAAGGGAGAGTTTTGGAGTTTTGGTGAAATGGGATAAAAGACCCACCTCAGAGGGTTGTCGTAAAGAGGCAGACGTGTCACAGCTGCCGAGCCTGGTGCAAAACAGAACCAGATACCTAAGCTTCTAACTCCTGGCTCACCAGCCGGCGTAAGGCTGGGACTGAACAGCATGCCTGCATGTGCCTGCAGAGGAGCTGGGGGGCTGGAGCGGTGTTTGGGCTAGTGTGGGCACCACGAGGGTGCCAGGTAGGGAAAGAGCCTGTTTGGAGTGGGAAATGGGATGGTCTACCACCCGGCCGGAACCCAGGGCAACCGCCTCTTAAGCAGGAGCCGCTGCAGCCCGCCTAGTAGCCCGATCCATGTGGCTCCAGTTCTCTTCCGGTCACAAGCTCTTCATGTTCCAGAGAGGCTGAAAGTCATTATCAGAAGATGTGACAAACAGTCTGCTTGGAACCGGCTCAGACAAGTCTTCTGGGTCTCGCCCCTCCTTTGCTCTGGCCCTGCTGAGGCAGGGCTCGCCACTGAGCCCCAGGACTCAGCCAGCTGGGGCTGGAGAGCTTTGGGGCCCTGGATCTCCACACTCCGTGTGGTCACTGCCTGGCTTGGCGACCACCTCCCCACCAGGGCCGGGAGATGCCCGAGGGCAGGGATGTGTCTCAGTCACCGGGCGTCCCCAGTCCCCAGAGCAGGATGTGGTGCAAAACAGATGCCGGGCGAAGATTCGTTGACTGGATAGGTCGACCTTATTTTCTGTCGCTCTGAAACTGCTTGACTTCCGGCTTCCACAGCTGGACCACATGTGTGGCCTGGGAAGTGGGTCACCTGCCAGTACAGCGGGATACAGGGAAAGGAGCCCTGGGCTGGGATTTAGAGAGCAGAGTTCTCAGACCCTGTGTGACCTTGGGTCAGTCCCCGCCCTTGTCCGTGCCTCTGGCTCCCCAGCTGACCCGGCGGGGCTCCCGGCCGGGCCGTTCTACAGTCTCTGGCCTCTCTAGGCTTTGTACTGCTGGTTGAACTTCTGCCGGCGGACACAGCAACAGGTGGCCAGTGTGGTGAGGAGGACGGCAGAGACCAGTGCGAAGGTCAGGATGATGATGAGGTTGACATTCTTGAGCCCCCCCTTCTCACAGTCCTCAGGACGCACGTGGCTCAGGGATACCTCCTCCCGGGAGCCGAAGCGGCAGGTCAGGTCCTGGGTGGCATCCACGTCCACACGGCCCTGGTGCAGCTGGGCTGCCAGCCAGCCGTTGCCGCAGCAGCTCAGTGGATTCCCCTGCAGGTAGAGGCGCCGGAGGCTGGGCTCGAGGCCGCCCATGGCACTGCCTGGCAAGAGGCTGAAGCTGTTGTTCCTCAGGTCCAGTACCTCCAGTGACACAGCCTGCGTCCAGGCAGGCAGGCGGCTCAGGCGGTTCTCGGCAAGATTGAGTCGCTTCAGGCAGCTGAAGCAGGGCAGGTCTACTTGCAGGATGGCCAGCCCATTGCCCTGCAGGGCCAGGACCTCCAAGGAGGCCTCCAGGCCCGCCAAGGCCCCCGTGGCCACATCCAGCCCTGGGTTCGCAGAGAGGTCCAGCTCAGTAAGTGGCGTGTGGAGGAAGGCACCCGGCCGGAGCACCTCCATCTCATTGTCCGCCAGGTTCAGGATGCGGAGGGAAGAGATGTCAGAGAAGGCCACGCAGCCCGAGGGGCCAGACTCACCTGGCCCCCCGCAAGGCCTGATCTGGTTCCCCTGCAGGTTAAGCTTCTGCAGGCTGGCCAGGCTGGCAAAAGTGTAGGGGGGCAGGTCCTGCAGGGCATTGTCCTGTAGGAGCAGTGTCCGCAGAGACCCCAGGGCCCTGGGGCCCAGCTCCAGCGTCTCCAGCGCGTTGTGGCTGACGTCCAGGTGCACGAGGCAAGGCAGGAAGCCCGCACGCCGCACCTCAAAGGCTCGCAAGCAGTTTCGGCTGAGATTTAGGAGGCGAAGGGAGGTCAGGGGCTCAAGAAAGCCCTCAGGGACCAGCTCAATCTCATTGTAGCTCAAATCCAGATTCAAGAGCTGGGAGAGGGGGTGGGTGCTGGAGTTCCGGCTGGGGTTCGAGAAGGGCAAGGCTGACCAACCCTCGGAAGGTGCATGGATGCCCTCACCGCCCTGGGGTGGCTCTGCGGGGAGCCGGATGAGGTTGTTGGACACGTTCAGGTAGATGAGTCTCGGGAGCGCGGCCAGGTCAGGGAAGTGGAGCAGTCTGTTCTCCCGCAGGTCAAGCCAGGCGAGCTGATACTCAGCCTGGGGCTCTGGGGCTGTCTGGAAGGCCTCAATACTGTTGCAGCTCAGGTCAAGCACCCTCAGCTGTTGGAGGCTGAAGTCAGAGATGCAGGTGAGAGAATTCCTGGAGAGATTGAGGTGGGCCAGGTGCGGCAGGGCCTCGAAAGCGCCGTCCTCAATGTCCATGAGCACGTTGCTGTGGAGGTCCAGCCGCTCAAGCGCGGGTGTGCCCCAGAAGGTGTGGCGGGCCAGGCGGGTCAGGCTGTTCTCTGCCAGCGAGAGGGTGCGCAGGGCAGGTGCCTCCCCCAGCAGCCGCTCCACCAGGCCACTGTACAGACTGTTCCCAGACAGGTCCAGAGATGTCACATGCGGCAGGGGGCCCAGGCCAGGGGCGCTCAGCACGGTGCCCACTGCCAGGCGGTTATGGGCCAGGTTGAGGTGCTCCAGGTGGGGCAGGGCCTGGAAGACACCTGTCTGGAGGAAGCTGATCTCATTGGTGCTCAGGTCCAGGTGCCGAAGCTCTGTGTAGAAGCCCAGGGGCGAGGCCAGGATTCTCTGCAGCTGGTTTCCAGATAGGTCGAGGGCCTCGATGTCCAGCGGGAGCATTGAGGGGACCTGGAACAGGCCAAGACCCTGGCACAAGACCTCCTTGTCTACCTGGGGTGGGTCGGGGAGGGCAGGGAGAGCAGTGGGCATTAGTGGGTGCAGTGGGGGGTGGAACCAGACACAGCATCTGGAAAGGATGACTCAACCCCCTCTCCTACCCACCCCCACCCCAGCCAGACCTAGCGAGGGCTCCACATTCCCCCACCCCAGCCTAATCCTCCCATGTCTGGATGATCTCCATCTTGCCCCCTGCTCCCATTTCTGGCACTCAGTCCTGGGCTGGGCATCAGGGAGGGACTTAAGGAATTTTGATGGATACACACAGAAATAACAGACAGATATGAGGACAAATGAACTAACAAAACACCCTACATTGATTATTATCCCATTTTACAGGAAATGGAACCATATTTCACCTAGTGTGATCCCAAGCCAGTGGACAACAGGGCCAAGCTGATAGCCGGGACTCCTGGTTCATATCCTGGGTTCCTTCTTTGGTCCCAGAGAGTTAAATTTACCCAGCTGCTATTAGACTAGAAACCATGTGGGGAGAAATGTTTCCAAAATGCAATTTGTACTCCTCTCACTAGTTCTCATTTTGGCCTCCTACCCTCAGACCTCATTCCAGGGGGCAGAGCTCCGGGTCCTAGTGCCTGCCTTCCTCGCTGCCTATCCCCAGAGGAGACCTCCTTTCTGCTGCTGCTACCTGCCCCACCTCCATCCGTGGCCTTGCTTCCCAAGGCCCGATCCAGACTGGCCTCTGGAGATGGGAACAGGGGTAGGAAGCAGGGGGAAAGATGGCCGGGG
The DNA here is from genome assembly GCF_024362965.1 of Panthera pardus. Classification (NCBI taxonomy): domain Eukaryota; kingdom Metazoa; phylum Chordata; class Mammalia; order Carnivora; family Felidae; genus Panthera; species Panthera pardus. Next base: position 59,875,867 of record NW_026526677.1, read on the forward strand.
TTCCAACCCACATTCTTTGGTGACAAGAATATGATTTTGCTGTGTGAGCCTTACCAAATCACATCATCGCTCTGGTTTCTTATCTAGAAACTTAACAGCCTTCCTCAGCACCAACTCAGCATTTTACATTTTATTTAGCACATTCAGGCCCCTCATCTCACTGGAGCCTCGCAGCAGCAAGCACGTCAGATATGATCACCCCTATTTACAGAAACCCAAGCTCAGAGAGGGTAGAGAGGCTCCAGGATCGCTCAGCCGATGAGGAGCAGAGCTGGGATTGGAGCCCGGGTCTCCTCACGATCAAAGGCCCAACTTTCGTCCTTCTAGTGCATGGGCCTTCTGGAGCCTGAATGCTTTCTGTGCAGATACAGTCTCCCCTTCTCATCCCTTCAAGGACCCCAGGAAGGCAGCCTTTCCCAGGAAACGGTCTGACTTCCACAACCACCCAGTTCAGGCCTATTCCTGCCCCGGGGTTCTCTGTATCCATTGACCCCTTCTGACCCCTCCACCAGTCAAATGCCTGGCAACTGCTAAACAAACAAACAAACTCTGTGCCACCCTCTGCTTAATCCCCTCCAGGGCAAAGTCCAGGACCCTCAGTGGGGTTCAAAACTGTTTGTAGCCCTTGCCAACTTGTCCCCTCTCCCCCCAGCCCACTCCTGCCCAGCCCACATGCAGTGACAACATCTGAGCAGTGCCCTTCATACCCTCCCACACCTACCTTTGGGCCTTCTCCTTGCTGTTCCCTGCATTGGTTAGGCCCACCCCCACCCAGATGTGCAGAGTGAGCCCAACATACTGAGCTGGGCAGGTTGGGTCTCCTCTGGGCTCTCCCCAGGCCAGAGAGCCCCCGGTGCTCCCTCTCTCAGAGCTTTGGCCCCAGATTGTGACTGTCTGTGTGGGACCGGCTGCGCAGAGAGCTCAGAGCTAACAGGGACTGGTGTGATTGATGGGGATGCCTTGGACCTGGCCCACAAAAGGTGCTCAATCAGTTTTTTTTAATGAATGAGTCACGGACATCTCTGGCTTAGTAAAGGTCTGAGGGACTGAATCAATCACCTTTCTGAAAGGAAAGAAAAAAGAGAGTCAATGTATTCAAACTGGACTCAAAGCCCATTAGAGTAAAAAGACTCTGGCCCACCCACTTCTCAGATGGGGAGACGGAACCTGAAGATGGCAGTGACCTATGCAAGGTCACAGTGAGTTAGTGGCTGAGCCCACACAGCAGAAACAGCAGCCTGGGTGTCCCCTGCCTGGCCCAGCTCTCAGCTTCCTCCCCAGAACCCCAAGGTGAGTGTGTGGTGGTGTGTGTGGGGGGGTCCTCATCAGGCATCTGTGTGACTCTTCCCCGTTCCAGGCAGCCCAGTGACCACTCCTACCACCTCCAGCGAAGCAGCTTCCTGGAGGCCTCAGAGACCCACAGATACACCCGCGGTTGGGCGCCCCCACGAACCAGAAACCCAGCCCTGTCACCTTGCCAGCCCTTCCCGTCTCTTGCCCCTTCCTCCCTCACACCCTCTCTGCCAGTTCGGGCCACTAGGCACGGCCTCACCTCCATCCTCAGCTCCCTGGACCATCCTGACTTAAGGAAGGAACAGCAAAAGGAACACAATGACCGCGGCTGTCACGGAGCGCCAGCTCTGTGGCAGGCCCCATGGCGGAGTGCACAGACTCCTTGCCTCATTTATTTACCCTGCTGTACTCCCTAAGGAAACTGAGGCTCAGGGCAGGGGGGTGAGCTTCCCCCAGCTCTGACGGTCAGAGGCTCCAGGGTACCAGTGTGAGTTCCTTTTCCTGTCGGTGCCAGCTGAGTTCTGATCACTGGGCCCTCAGCTGGCCCAGCACCCACATTGACTACTCCAGCACAGTAAATGGTACCATTTGCCGAGCATCTGCTGTATGGGGGGCACTGTACTGGGACCCATGTTATCCCACACCCCATCTCGCCTCTGGATACTCAAAGGCTCCCAAGACACCAGCCCCTGAGAGCTGAGCCAGGACACAAAGCTGGCCAAGCCCAGGGCCTAAGACTTGCTTTCCACCTTGGTGCCCACGAAGGCTGGCAGGGCGGCTCTGGGCTGCCAGTCCAGGAGGGAGCGTGAAGGCCAGGGTGGCTCTCAGAACTCTGTTTCTAAGGGTGTCCGCTGCGCCTTCGGCTCTGAGCCTCCAGCATGGCTGACTTGGCCAAGTTCAGAGCTGTCCCTGACAATCTGCTACCCGCTGTCTCTGGGATGCCAGCATGCCACTGCCCTGCTTTTTTTTTTTTTTAGGAGGGAAGAGGACTTTCCACCCAACTCCATTTTGCCACTTGCGCATAGAAGGGAAATGAGGTAGAAAGAGGCACCCGGCAGGGGACAGCACCAGCTCGGGAGACATGGGTTCAAGTCCTAGCTCTGTTGCTTCCTGTCTGTATGACCCTGGTGGGTCACATCTCTTCTCTCAGCCTCGGTGTCCTCAGCTGAAAAGAGTTCTTTGTAGGATAAAATGAGAGAAAGCCCTCAGCATGGTGCAGGCACCTCGCGAGCCCTTAGTATGTGGCAACTTCTTTTCACTATTTTGAAAGTCATCGTCACTCCTATATTGATCTTCCATGGTAGTTCAGAAAGTGCTTTCTGAATGCACTTTTACCCAGAATGCAAAGCTCACTCAGCTTCCCTCTGCCTGTTGGGTGGTCCAGCCCCTTCACTAGGACCCCGCCAACCCAGGGAAGGGCTGCCGGCCCTTCCAGCCCCCGAGGCAGCTGCCCCACCTGTATCATGAGCTTCCAGCCCCAGGTCCAGGTGGGGCTGCTGGAGGGCCTGTGCCTTCTCCAGCCTGACTCTGGCCTTCACCTGGGTGACTTATAAGTGGACCTAGGTGGTCCCTTTTCCCTGTATCCTGCGGGGTCCCAGTGACTTCAGGGCTAGTCTGCCTGGCTCAGGGCAAGAAAAAGGACCCAGAGTGAACCAAACCTTATCTCTGCCCTCAAGAAATTCTTGGTCTGGCAGGGGAACCAGGCTTGGACCCACTCACCCACTACCCCACGTGCTCAGTAGGAGGGTCCAGAAAGAGGAAGCAAACAGAACCAGAGCAGCCTGGGAGTGGTCAGGGGAGACTTTCTGGAGGAGGTAGCATTTGGCCTTGGCTGTACTGAGTGAGAGGCATCCCATCAGGGAGGGAAGCAGCAGACAGGCCCAAGTCAAGGACCCCAGTTAGGAAAGGAGATTTTCTGCATGAGGGACCCAGCTGGCCCACCCCCAATTCCCCACACATACACATACTCTGCATCACCCAGATGGGTCCACTGCCCTGCAGAGGCAGCTTGGGGAATAGAGTCCAATATCAGCCCCCTGGTCCTAGTTGAATGACCTTAGACAAGTAACCTAGCCTCTCTAAACAGCTGTTTCCAATTCTATACAATGGGAATAATGGTACTTACCCAATAGGATTAATAGTGCAGAAGGTATTTAAACATTCTAGTAGGTACTTATTAAATGTAAGATTTAAATGCATTAAATGCATTCCCTGGGGCACCTGGCTGGCTTGGTTGGCTAAGCATCCGACTTTGGCTCAGGTCACGATCTCCCTGAGATCTCCCTGAGTTCAAGCCCTGCCTGGGGCTCTATGCTGACAGCTCAGAGCCTGGAGCCTGCTTTGGATTCTGTGTCTCCTTCTCTCTCTGCCCCTCCCCCACTTGTTCTCTCCCTCTCTCTCTCTCTGAAATAATAAATGAATAAACTTTATAAAAAAATTAAAAAAACAAATGCATTCCCTTTCCTCTTCTAACTCCTCAGACTTCTGGCTTGTGGGGCTGGGACGGCAGGACACCCTAGGGGCCCTACCCTGCCTAGGTGGGGCTTCTTACCATCTTACAGGGCACCTTGTCTCGGTGTTGGGAGGTGGCCAGGCCCAGGGTCAGCACGGTCAGGAGCAGCAGGATCTGGTGGCTCATGGCTCTGTGTAGGGTGGGAAGGAAAGGGGAACACTGTAAGATCACTGGCTCCTTTCCACTGCCCCCATCCTGTCTGTGCCTGCCTTCAGGGAACCCCAGATCACAGTGGAGGTGGGTGAGAACTGGGTCCAAAGGCTACCACAAAGGATCCCTAGTGCCAGGCCATTGCCCCAGGCAGCAAGAGTTTTTAAGGAGTGGGTGACTTGGTCAGATTTGGGTTTCAAAAGACCCTACTTGCCAGAAGACTGCCTGGAGGAGGTGAGCAGGAGACAGAGGGACTCTAAGGGCTGCCCTGGGCCAAGCTCAGGGCTGGGGTGAGGTGAGGTGGGGAGCTAGGCCTCTGACTGCATTTCCACCCAGGTCATAAGCAGGTCCCCCATCCTGGTTCCTTAGACCCCAAACGGAATTCCTCAATTCCCCCCACCCCCGGACTTTTATTTTGCCCTTTTTCTTTTGATTTTCTGATTCTGGAGTCGCTGCCATTGTTTGAAGGCTGGGCCTGGAGCCCTGACAGGAAACCCCGCCAGGAGGCCTCTGCCCTGCCCCCAGCACTGTCGCTGTGGACTTCCCCAGGAGCGGGCTCCAGGCCCTTTACTTTCACTGAAGCTACTGCCTACTGCCAGTGCAGGGGGACTCTTAGGCCTGCTGGTGTCCTCTCCGTGTAGAGCTGAGGTGGCATTGAGGGGGGCCACAGAGGCCCTGAGCAGGGTTGCATCCCATTGCCGCTAGCAGCTCACTTGCTGAGGAGCTGGGCCAAGTGCTAGAAGTAGACAGATCAAGCCACTGATTTCATTCATTCATTCATTCATTCATTCACACCTAAACTGAATGCCTCCTCAAGTCTGGCTCTGTGCTGGGAACTGAGGCCACATATAAATGCACAGAAGTGATCATAATGCAAACAGAGTGTTAACAAGGAAGGGCACTTTGTAAAGCCCTCCAAGAGCACTGGACTCAGTCACCTGTAACTGACTGCTTTCTCTTTCCCCTCCACTTGCCTGTTGTGTGACCTTGCACAAGTCACTTCACCTCTGTGAGCCTCAGTTTCCTCTTTTTTTTTTTTTAAATGTTTGTGTTGTTTTTTTTTTTGAGAGAGAGAGAGAGAGAGAGAGAATGCATGCACGTGCACAAACGGGGGAGGGGCAGAGAGAAAGGGGGCAGGAGATCCAAAGCAGGCTCCGTGCTGACAAGAGTAAGCCCAACAGAGACCTCGGACTCATGAACCGTGAGATCATGACCTGAGCCGAAGTCGGACACTCAACCGACTGAGCCACCCAGACGCCCCTCAGTTTCCTCTTTTGAGGTTAATGCCAACTTTGCCAAGTTTTGTTAACGATCAAATGAGATGCATTCTATGAAAGTGCCCTTACAGAGCCCTTTATCATAAACCAGGCACTCTTCTCGATACTTTACGTGTATTAACTCACTTAATCCTCACAGCAGTTCACGCACTTGGTTCTATGATTACCATTCCCATTTTGCAGGTGGGGAAACTGAGGCTCGGAGAGGTTAAGTAACATGCCCAAGGTCACACAACTAACCAGTGGCTGGCACAGGCAATCTGTGCCCTAAACGTCTACACTAGAAGGTCACCCACGGGTGCTTAATAAACGAGCACTGAATCGCCACTCTGAAGGGTGCTTTAGAAGAGGAGGCATCTATGGGACCTTTGAGGGCTGGGTCTTTGTTGGAATCCACCAGTGTCCTTGTGATAAAGTTTAGATTAAGATGGCTGGTTCTGAGGCCACTTCTTGCCCAAACATTCAGGGGCATCTTTTAAACGCCATTGCCTAGGTTCCCCTCAGGGCCATGCCCTCCCCACCCCCCCCCCCCCCACAGCTGCTCTCCTCTCACCTGCTTTCACAGGAAATTTGGTTCTGCTGTCTAAAAAGCAGAACATCACTCCCCCCCCTTTGAAAGCTAGTATAGTCAGAATTGAGTGGAAACCTCTCAGGGGGGCCTTCAAGGCCCTTGGGGAGTGTGCCTGCACGGTTAGTTCTTCCCTCCAGCTTCATCTAGCACTGTCCCCTTTCCCACTCTGGGTTCTGGAAGCCTCCTATTGCCTTCAGTTCTCTGAGTGCCTTTTCACTGCCCCAAATCTTCACTTCCTCCCCTCTCTTGTGCTGAATGTCTCCTTATCCTTTGGATCTCAGCTTCAATACCACTTCCTCCAGGAAGCCTTCTCTGATTTCCCAAGTCTGGGCAATGTATAGCCCCTCCTCCAGGTTCCCACAGACCCTGAGCTTCCAGTGAGCACAGCACTGAGCACTCCGTGGCTTGTGCCTCCAACCCCTTTCCCACGGTCAGTGCCCCAGGGCACAGAGGACTCACTCTCCCCTGGGCTCCATTTCACACCAGCAGGCAGGCCAGGGAGGCACTGAGAATTGACACAGGGTGACGCTGGTGAGAGCAGCGTTCTCCTAGGCTCTCCCTTCATCTCCCTGCCGTACCTTCCCCCCCATCAGCGGGTGCTGCCTGTTCTGCCTGAAAAACAGACCCTGGGGCGGTCTGCTGCTTCCCTCCTCCATCACTGCCCCACAATGAGGCACCATCACAACCCTGGGCCTTGAAGCAACACCATACTTCCACCCTGACCCCTTTCAGGCTGCCCTCCACGCACAGCCAGAGTGAGGTCTCCAAATCATATATGAGATCATGAATCTCACAGCTTGAGAACCTCCAATAACATCCAGGCTTTACACAAGCTCTTCTCTGCCCGCATCTCCCATTTGCCCTGCCCTTACCAAATTCCACCATTCCTCAAACATAGCAAGTGCATTCCTGCCTCAGGGCCTTTGCCCTTGCTGCTCCCTCCACCTGGAATCCTAGTCCCCAGATTCTCACACATTTTATTGTTTCCTTGCATTGATCATTTTCTGCTCCTTTATTTCTGATTCTGTGAGAACAGGGGTCTCTTAAGTGGTGCTCACCAAAGATCTATTGAACGAATGGCAAAGTGAGGGGTAAAGGCTCTACTGCAGGGGCCTCCGAGGTCAGGACAAGGTCAGGACCTCTGGGTCCTGAACCTGAAGGCATTGTTGCCCAAAGGGGCCCTCACCACCCCTCCTCTGCCTGCCAAATTTTACCCTACCCCTGAGGCGGGCATCTGTGCATCCTTCCGCAGTGCCCAGGACTCGATGTGTGGCATTGGAGGGCTATTCACCCTCGAGGGAGCACTGCAGTCACTCAGACCCAGGCTTACTTCCAGACTCTACTGCCTACCGACCCTGCTCCCTGGGCAAGTCCCTTAACCTTTCAGTGCCTAAGTGTCCCATCAGTCCAGCAAGCAGCCTGGTTCCTGTTCTGCCACTGGCTTCCCCCAAGCACAGTGATGATCAAGCTGAGAATGGCTGTCAAAATATCTTGGACACATCTTTCCCAGCTGGGGCAAAGACCCACAAGGCTGAATGGCCCAGGTGAGGCATGTTGAGGAGCGAGGCCTCTGGCCTGCAGACCAGTAGCCTAGGCAAGAGAAGGCAGGAGACATTTTAGAACTCTAACTGGGAGGAGAAATGCCAGAGGATAACCGTGCGTGTGTGTGTGTGTGTGTGTGTGTGTGTGTGTGTGTGTGTGTGTGATAGAGACAGACAGACAGAGAAAGAGAGAGAGAGAGAAATAGTGGGGGCAATGTCTGCTATTATAATAAGCCCATCTCTACTATTTCAGGACATTAGACACTCTTCTGAGCATTTGACGTATATTATCTCTTTGAAATCACAACCCAATAAGGTGGTTACCATAATTTCCACTTTACAGATGAGAAAACTGAGGCTCAGAAAGGTGAAGCGACTTAGCCCACAGTTACTCAGCTTATTAGCATTTTGGGGGTTAGCCCAGGTCTCCATGACCCAAATGCTGTGTTTTCTCCAGGTGCTGAGCTGCCTGCTCATCCTCCCTTTGCCCATGAGGAAAACGAGGCTCAAAGAGGTGACTTACCCAAAGTCACACAGTAAACAGCAGAGACTGATTCAGAATCTGGTCTGTCTGCCTTCAGAGCAAATGTTTCCACTACACCAGGCCAAGTGCTCCCTCCCTAACCCCTTCCGACGACCCCCACCCCCACCCCTACCACACACAAACAAACAGGCTCACAGAACTGGGCTCTGGGGTGCTCCTCTCCCTCCTCTCAGCCCCAGTCTCCAGCAGAGTGGGGTCCTGGGAGAGCTGCTGTGGACGTTCATAGCAAGCAGTGAATCACTAAGGGCAAGCCCCATTCTGGAGACATGTGCATCCCACGGGGGAATTAGACCTTAACCCAAAGGAATGTAGCTGTGATGGTGGAATTTCAGGCAGCCTGGGGTGGGGGTGGGGGTCCCTCACATCTTACCACTCATGAAGAAGGCCGGCTTCAGAGCCCCCTGGGAGAGGTGCCCCCCCCACCCCCCGCCCCTACCAATCCCCACCCAGAGATGGGCAAGGAAGCTCTTTGGTGCGGTGGGATGGGAAGCCCCGGGGCGGCCTGAGTCAGAGGGTGGTGGGAGACTTGGATTCAAATCCCGATCTGCCCTAGCCTAGCTGTGAGTTCCCGGGCAAGTAAGTGCCGGCCTTTCCGCCCCTGTTTTCCCATCTGTCAAATAGGAACGCCGGGCTCTCCCTTCGCGGGAAAGATCAGCTGAGACAGGAGCCGTGGGGCCGAGGGAGGGTCAAGCTTGGCTCCACGCGCGAAGTGGGCGGCGGCCGGAGAGGACTACTGGGGGGCGCGGGAGGCGTCCCGACGGACTCGCCGCACCCCGCGCTCGCCAGGGGCGCGGGACAGCGGGCTCCCCGAGGGGCCGGCAGCCTCGCCCGCGGGGCGGCTCCTACCTGGCTCAGCGCGGCCGCCGCTCCTCTCCCGCGCAGCCCCGGCACATTTTGCGCAAATCTGCCCCCCACGGCCCCACCCCGCGCCAGACCCCGGGGTCACGGCCGGCGGAGGCCCACGGCTGCTCCACTGCCCCACGGGAACCCGACCCGCGAGGGGGCGGCTCGGGCTCCAATTTAAATACCTCTCCTGCCGACCCGCCCCACCACGCCCCCCCTCGGCCAAGCTGCGGGGTCCTAGCGCCCGGCCGGCGCGCCCCCGCGTGACTCGGTTTCTCCGGAACGCGCGAGAGGGTGAAGCATCTTTCCGCTGGAACCCGGGCTGGGAAGGGGCGGGGTGGCAGGGGGCGGGATGAAAGGGCCGGGGGTGGGAAGGAGGGTCGCTAAGGAAGCTCTGGGCGGGCGAGGCCGCCCCGGACCGCCGCACGTGCAGCTCGTGGCCCCGCGGGGTCCGGAGGGGCGGGAGGGGGCCCTCTAGGAGCCGCAGGTCCGCAGAGGAAATCCGGCCTGGCCCCGATTTCCCCGCTGCCGGCGCCGCCGCACTTAAGGGGGGACAAACAGGAGAGGTGACGGCGGGGCTGAACGCGGAAGGAAATGACCCTTCACTGGCCCTGGGGCGGCCGCAGAGGGGGTTCCCCACACCGCGGCCATCCCCTCTGACGAGTCCAGGCAGGTCACTTCCCCTCTCTGATTGTGCTCTTGTATCCAGACTCGCCTTCCTCCATCATCTCCCGGACCCTTAAGCCGTCCTGTGAAATGGTACCATCCGAGCCTCCAGTTTTCAGATGGAGAAAGCGAGGCTAGGGATGGGACAGCGAATATATAAATAGAAACCAGTTGTCTGGGACTAGTAAGGTCCCCATTTATGTTTGGGGAAACTGAGTCTCGTAAAGGTTAAATGGCACATCCAAAGTCACATTGCCTAACAGAGCAGGGATTGGAACGCAATCTGTCCATAAAGCTAAGTCCAGGTGCCTCTGGGTCCCCTTTTCCAGGCACCATCTTGCTCAGGTTGGTTTAAAGTGCTGTGAGCACAAGGAGCATGGTGGAATCGTTGTCTTTTACATTACGGGTTGAGGCACACCTTCCCCAAAGCCAACCCCTCTCCTAGATGCCTCGGCCCTACCTAATCATGGGTACTCTGTCCTGCAGGGTGTGGACCCAAAGATGGGGGAGAAGGGTCATGGCTGTCTCCTGGGCCTCAGTCCCAAGGATAGAATGTTTCTCTTCCCAGCCCTGAAAGTGACATGGGCTGCTCCATTTTACAGATGGTAAGTGACCACCCAAAGCCTTGTGTTAAATCAGGGCAAAGCTGGGCTTAGAAACTGGGTTCCCTGAATCCCTAGATGGCTGACATCTTTACTTCTTCCCATCTGGCTTACTGTGGGGACAGGTGTGGGCAGATGGGGATGGTCCAGAGAGAGGACAAACTGTGATAGCAGGTGGCCCAGGGCCTAACCTAATCTGGGAAGAGATCAGGGAAATCTTCCCCAAGGAGGGGCCTGAGCTGGAATGAAGGCATGGGTAGGAAAGGGTGCAGGAACAGGGAAGGGTGTCGAAGCCTCCCCCTTCCCTGTCAGCCGCTGGAGGCCTCCGAGCTATGCTCTTGGAGGTCCCAGCTGGTCATCCCAACCCTCTCTCTTGATTCTAATGCTCTTCTTGTCAAACAGAACCTCAGTTTTCCTGTCCGTGAAGTGAGGCAGATAGTAGCCACTTCTTGGGGTTAGTGCCAGAACGAAGCTTAGCGAACCCCTCCTGGGGCCTGGCCCCAGTGGGTGTTAGGGTAACTCCTTGCTGGCTTTATTGGTGATACCTTTGCTGTACCCTGAGGGCTTCCTTTTCCAGATCCTTGTCCAAGGGGCCAAATGTCCAGAAACTGCTTCGCAGCATCCTTGCAGCATGGGCAGAGCATGGCCAGGCAGGATTCAGGCATTTCCCGGGTTCCCCCACGTGACCTGCTCCTGCCACACCCAGGCCCAGGCCGGCTGAGCGCCAGCTCGTCTTTCCCTGGGCTGCTGCCAAGCAGAAACCACTGGGCTGGCACAGAGCTTTGGCCGGGGTTGGGTTAGGGCGGGGCCGGAGCTATGACGGGCTGGGGACAGCGGCCTGCCTCCCACACACCCCCAAAGGCTGTGGTTGTGGTTAGTTAGTTCATGGGGTTCCACCTCACCCAGTGCCCGGATGGGGCTCCCCGAGAGTCGGAGACAGATGGGCAACCAAGTGTGACCACCTACTGCAGGTGCCTCTTGGGACCAGGGGCTAAAGCCAAGAACCCTACGTGCTCAGTGCCCCTCCCTTCATCTCTTCACTTCTGCAGCAGTCATGGTGCTGTGTGACTTTCGGCAGGTTGCTTGATCTTTCTGACCGCGGTCTGTGGATCTGCAAGTGAGACTGATAATATCACCTGACCTCCTGGCTTGCTGTAAAGAGTCAAATGCAACAATGTATGTAAAGTACCTGGTCAGAGGCCTGCGGCCCATGGTACTTTCTCAGTAAATACGACCTCCCTTCCCTGGCGGGCCCCAGAAAGCTGATGAATAAAAATGTCCAAGCTCCAGTCTCGCATCACCAGATGCGAGGCAGATGAGGACAGAGGATGAATGAGTCCAGAGGCCTCGAAGGCCAAGTCCAGGAGTCTGAGCTTGATCTGAAGGAGGGGGAGAGGTTGGAACTGAGCAGGGTCAGAGTTGCCTAGCAGCCATGTGGAGGGTAGCTGTCTTTAAAAGGCCACCAAGGCCGGCTCTCCATCCAGTGTTGGCTAGTTCCAGCTCGCACACCTCCGGGAATAGGGAGTTCTCTGGTCAGTCCATCAGTGGGCAGCTCAGTCTTGACGGTGTTGGTATTTTTGTGAAAATACCTCCACTGCCTCATGCGTTCTATCAGTGAAGATAGGAGACGCATGTTTTCCTGTGTCCTCAGGACCACCATTCTGAGATGAGAAAACCCTTTCAGGCACCAAGTCAGGCTGAAGTCTCCCTGGGAGGGCTCCACCTCAGGCCAAAATGATACTCAGGGTCTCAAGTAGGAGCGAGTGGCCCAGGAAGGCAATGAGGTGCACATCCTGTGTGACCTTGGGCAAGTTGCCGAACCTCTGGGCCTGGCTGTCCTCATCTAACTGTAAAACTGGAGTGGAAAGGACCATGGCACCTTGGGCCCTCAATTTGGTTTCCACTGTTCTTTGCTAACTATCCACTGTGGACCAGTCTTTCATCTCATGTGCCAAATCAGGATAAAGCCACAGAGAAGACTTTCATTTAGGTGTCTTTATTTTCAATTACTGACTAGGAAAACAGGTTCAGAGGCGTTAAGCAACTGGCCCAAGTCACACAGCTTTGGAGTCAGGAATTGAACCCAGGTCTCTGTCCTCCAGGCCAGGTCTCAGTGCAAAGATATGGTTTGCCCCTGCCCCTTGCCTTGCACCCCTGTGGGCCCCTGGGAGTCAGGAAGTCCCTTATCAGTCCCTACTGGGGCCCTGCCTTCTGGGGCAGAACCCTGGGTTCCCCAGCTCTTTTACGGCCCACCCTCTTTTGCTCCCTAGGGAAACTGGGCCCAGACCATACCAGCTAGGGCCACCTCTTGGAGGGACAGTAGGAGAGGAAAGCAAATGTTGCTGGGTATCAGCTATAAGGAGTTTGTGAGTAAAAGCCAGTGTTGGGTGCTTGGGAAATAAACACATAAAGGACAAGTGGTATGTCCCTTGCTCTGATGTGTTAAATGGAAATAAGGAAGGCTTGCAAGGCCAGGCCCAGTGCCAGGCACTATATTCAAATTATCTCCTCCTCACGGCCATCTGATGAAGCGGGGAATATTGTTGCCCCCCTTTTGCAAAAGAGAGACCGAGGTTCAGGAGGATGACGGGACGGGGCACAGCAACCATTTCCATCTGAGCCCTCAGACTCCAAGGCCCTCACGCATGGCCAGAGACTCACCTGGCTAATTCTCTGCTCTTTGTAGGGACACGAGCACTGGGAGTGACCAAGGCAGGGGAGGGTGAGGCCCTGTGTACCCCTCGGCCGCCACCCAGAGTCTGGTCCTCAAGAACTGGCTGTGGGGAGTTTGGAGGCTCCGGGAGGCCCCAAGGGAGAGGGGGATGGTAGATGAGAAAATTCGAGACGGGGCCAGGCAGGCAGGCAGGCAGGATCAGAAGCGGCTCCACAGCTTGACTGTGCTGTGCCACGGACCATGAAACCACAGCTCTCTGCAGTACCCGGGCTGCTGGGAACTGAGGGTTTGTCCCTTCCAGCCACACAACTTTTTCCCCCATTTTAACCATTTGAAGGTTCAACCCAATGTAACTGTCCCTGAGGATCCCGGGTTATCAGTACGGGCTTTAGACAAGCCCAGGGGAGGGGGGTGGGGGGTAGGGGAGACAGCAAGCACGGGAGTAAAGTAGAGTCCAGGCTGCCTTGGGGACAGCCCGTCGCGGAGAGCTGGACAACCTGGGCCAAGTCTTTTCTCCCTGGTAGTCTCAGTTTCTCATCTGTGTGCTGGGGACTCATTCCGCCAGCTTCAAGGCGGCGTTGAGATGACACTGAAAAGCTGAGTGGAGCAGGGCTTGGATCGGTATGATTACTGATATTGTCTTCCTCATGTGAAAGGCTGTGACTCTGTGGTTGACCTGAACAGGAAGGGACCTGTTTGTTGGCAGGTGGAGCGAGTAGTGATAGGAGACAGCGACTGGGAGGGGCTGACAGTGACTGGGAGGGTCCCGGCACTGTAGGCTCAGTGGACCCAGGGCGGAGGGCCAGACTCCTCAGGCAAGGCGCGGCGCCCGTGAGGGGAAGGGCCATGGCCCAGGCAGGGCAACCCATGGTGGGTGTACCCTGCGTCCAGGGGCTCCCCAACTTGAGGTTCCCCACGGTGCCGAGCTCCCGGCGGGCTCTTGGCTCCTGTCTTCCTCCTGGGTGAGGGCGGTGAGGGTGGGTGGGTCAAAGCCCCAAGGTCTGGCAGAGCTTCTGGAAACCGACTCACGAGTACCCAGGTGATCCCCACAGACAAAGGCCACCCCGCTGAAGTTTCAGAGAATCCTGCTTGCCTCCCCTACTTCCGCTCCAAGAAAGACAGCAGATTCTAGGCCCCGAGAGCGTGCTGAGGGGGTGGCTCCCCTCCCCCCCCTACTTTTTTTGACCTGCCCCACGTGAGGTGCTCCTGGGTTCACACCACAGACGCCTCGCCCAGCTCCTCTCAAACTGTGGAGACTATCAGAATCCCCGAGGGCTCGTTAAAACAGACTGCCAGGCCCTACCCCAGAGACTCTAGTTCTGGAGGTCCGAGGTGGGGCCCAGAAGCTGCATCTCATGCAAACCCCCAGTGGCGCCGGTGCTGCCCGGCCACAGGCCACCCTTGGAGAAGCGCCATGCCTGTGAGGGTGAGGGGCAGCCTTCATCCTCCGTGAGATGGAGGTGACCACAGCCTCTCCTCACGAGCTGCCCAAATGAGGGCGTGAAATGGGAAGCTCTGGTTAACAGGAGTATGAGTCTTTCTTACCATGAGTAAAATTCTGAGACCAGTGTGAGGCCTCTGTGTACTCAGAGGTGGGAAGGGGACGGGCTGGCCCAGGAGATTGCTTTCTTTCTTTTTTTTTTCTTTTTTCTTTAAAAAAAAAAATTTTTTTTTTAACATTTATTTATTTTTGAGACAGAGACAGAGCATGAACGGGGGAGGGTCAGAGAGAGGGAGACACAGAATCTGCAACAGGCTCCAGGCTCTGAGCGGTCAGCACAGAGCCCGACGTGGGGTTCGAACTCACGGACCACGAGATCATGACCTGAGCCGAAGTTGGCCGCTTAACCAACTTAACTGAGCCACCCAGGAGCCCCTCTTTTTTCTTTTTTTAATTTTAGGGTGGGGACGGGCAGAGGGCAAGAGAGAGAGAGAGAGAGAGAGAGAGAGCGAGCATGGGGTGGGGGAAGGGCAGAAGGAGAGAGAGAGAGAGAGAGAAAGAGAAAATCTTAAGCAGGTTCCACACTCAGCGCAGAACCTGATGCAGGGATCGATCCCATGACCCTGGGATCGTGACCTGAGCCAAAATTAAGAGTCAGACTCTCAACTGACTGAGCCCCCCAGGTGCCCCCCAGGCGGTTTCTAATGCAGCTTTCGTGTTGTGACCCATTCACTGCTATAACACCCAATGAGGTAAATATTTTATTATTATTATTATTGCTATTATTATCTCCACTTTATACAGATGACATACGAGGAAACTCAGAGAGGTTTAAGTGATTAACTCAAGCTTGCACAGCCAGTACAAATCAGTCCAGGCATCAGGGTTCCAGCGCCTATATTGTCCCTTGATGGAACGTTAATTAGCCAAAAGAGTAAATGATCTAAAAGTTTAAATTTACATGACGCCCCTTGTGCGTGGCATTGTATTTTCTCCCCTCTTGGGTGGGATGAGGAGTGGCCTGAGGAGGGCAAAGCTGAGGGAGAGAAGCAGCCTAGATTTCAGAGAGGGACCCACCCGGGTTCCCATCCTCACTGTGCTGCCCATTGCTGTGTGACTTTGGGCCCGTGGCCTCACCTCTCTGAACCCATTCTGTCTCTGTAAAGTAGAGCAGTGATGGAAAGCTAGGGCTGTTTGAAGAGCTCCTTTGTGTCAGCGCCTGCCTGCCTGCCTGCCTGTGGCATTCATCCATTCAGTGGTACTGCCTGTGATTTCTGGCTGGTTATTGTTTGCCTTTTTTTTTTTTTTTTTTGGATAGCAGCTCTATCTTCCCATTTGGGGAAGGAATGGAGAGGTCTGTGAAGCTTCCCCTGGCTGTGCTTAGAGAACGTGGGGAGGGGACCTGTCTAAAAGGTAGCTGTGGCTGCCCCAGGGACAATGAGAGTGAACAGCCTTCCCATTCTGCAGAGGGACAGGTGGGGCCTCCAGGGAAGGGCTCGGGGCAAAGGACTGGGCACACCCAGCTCCTATTGTAACCATCTTTGGCACAGGCCACTGTGACCCCTTCTTGTCCTCTCGCGTTGTCTTCCTCATGACCAGAGGCCCTTCCTAGAACACTTTAAGTACTGGTCTTTGGGGGAAATCTGAGGCTTGAGGGGGACAGTATTAGCTCACGTCACAGAGTCAGGACATGTGATGTTGGGCTGTCTCACTTCCCCCCATGACATCCCTTCACACATTCACACACACACGCTCTCCCCCCGCAGACACAGTGCACCTGCAAAAGCACACCCCAGGCCCCTTTAACACACACACACACACACACACACACACACACACACACTCCCTTTATATATCCCCTCAAAGACCGTACAGGACACACAGGGCCACGACTCATGAACACAAGCATCAACCTTACACAAACGTGTCGCACAGGTACACACTGGCTACAAACATTGCAAACGTTCCACAGAGACGCCCTCGCAAGTTGCATAATCACAACTCACAGACACACACGTTCAACTCTCCTGTTAACACTACGCACGCAGCATCCATCACAAGCATACACGTGAAGCATACGTGATGTGCACGTGATATATATCCCATGCAAGTGACAGTCACAGACACAACACACACATTGTCCACAAACACACTTTGTATCCCCTATACACAGCAAAGACTTAAAATAGCCGGGCTCCCGCGCCCAGGGCACATACACAGACACATGGGCACGTGCTTGTAGGCAATGGGCTGTGATCTCACATTGCTTGTAACTCCGATGTTCTCCAAAGCAGATCATACAGGAGTCGGGTGGCTGATTTGCCGGGGTGTCAAAGGGAAGAAGGGAAAAGACAGTTTGACAGATTCCTGTGGCCTCCCAGGGAGCCTGTGATTCATCCCGATGGGGTACTGTGAGCTTAGGACGCCAAGAGCTTCGAGGCTGGGCTGGGGCTGCAGGATGCAGAGGGCTGGATCCCATCTCCTAAGGAGTGGATGCTGGCCCTGACCCCAAAGCCAGCCCCTCTCTCTAGGTCTGGAAGCTGGGGAATGGGTATTCAGCCTTCCAGACTGCTGTTCTCTGGGTTCTTCTGGGCTGTGACTTCTGCCTGCTTGCCTTCCCTCTCTTCTGTGTGCTGGGGGCAGCAGACCTGGGTTTGAGGCCTGATCCAGACCCCTGAAACCAACCTCACCTCGGCCTGCATCAGGGCCCGCCTGGCCTCCTGGGGGCCGGGCTATGCTTCCTGCTGGCAGAGGCCATCTTTCAGGAGAACAACGCAGCCCCTCTCCCTGCAGGCTCTGCCATCAGCGTGAATGCTCTCCTATTTAACAAATTCCTTCCAGGCCAACCCATGTCCCCTCCAGCTACTGCCCTGTCCTCTTGTCTCCTAGCCGGACCTGCCAGGGCTGCTGCCTACCCTTGCTGTGTCCATTTCCAACCTCCGCCACATGCCTCCCTTCTCCCTCCACTTGTCTCCGGCCTCATCGTTCCAACCAGCTCATCCCCAGCTTCCACATCTAGAACTGCTACAGACGGAAACTCTTCCGTCCCCAGCTCCCTCGGTCGCTTGGTCACTTGGCTGCCCACTCCCTCCTTCCTGAATCGCCCTCTTCCCTTAGCACCTTGTGATGCCCTCTCCTGGCTCTCCTGCCACCTCTCCAGTATCTCCTCCTGGATCCTTCTCTGGCCCCTCCTCTTCTTCCTCCTTCTCCACCTGATCTTTAAATGTGGAAGCTCCCGGGCCTCCCTGGCTTGTTTCTCTCCTTGCCCTCCCTCCAGGAGACCTTCCTGCCCCAGGATCCCCCTTTCCTGTTCACCCATCCAGCCATTCATCTTCCACGTGGCGGCCAGATGGAGTCTCTCCAAAACACAGATTTGACCAGGTCACTCCCTGCTTAAAACCCTTTGATGGCCCTGGGGGGTCCAACCACAAGTCACATTTCCCATTTTCCTGTCTCTTTCACTGCTCACAGGGACCAGAGTCCATATCATGCACCGACACACATCCTCCACCAGCTCCTTTCCTGCTCTCTCCCAACTGTGCTCAGTTATCTCTGCCATACTCCCGCTCTCCCTGCCCCCACTCTCTCCCACTCTTCCCCACCCCCATCTCTTCCCTCTGTCTCTGTCCCTCTCTCCATTTAGAGTTGCCAGACCACCACCCTCCCTTGGGCTGCCTGCCTTGAAGACATCCTTCCCAGTGCCTGGAAGGCTCTTCGAAGGCTTCTGGATGGCCACAGTTCAGGGGCATCCTTGCTATTTCATTCTCCCACTGCCCCACTTACACTGCAGACACAGACCTTGACCCCTGTCTATAGCACACTCTGATGTCTGCCCATTCAGCTCCTCCATCCGCCGTCCGGACACATGGCTGTTGGCCTTGGCCTCACCCGGGGCCCAGCCTCACCTGCCTGTTCCTCTGGACCTCACCCCAGAACTCACCCCATTTCCTTTGGCTGCTCCCACCCTGCAGCTGGGGACTGAGGCTGTCACCGTATCCACGTCAGCTCTTTCTGTGTAGTATGTAGCTCTGGGGGGACAAGGCAGGCAGGATGGCACACGTGGTGGGGGCTTTGGAGTCAAGGTCTAGGAGTCTCAGTAGCATCATTGAAAGATATGGGGAGAATAACATCTACCCTGCATGATCGTAGTGAGGGTTGAAGGGCAGGTATCCTACCCATATCAGTTCCTTCTTTTCAGTGGAATAAAGACCCTCCTATGGGCTGCCCACAGGTGAGCCGTATGTACATACTGCCCAGTGCCCGGGAAGGCCTGATTCAGCCCTTTTAAAGACTCCTGGGCCTTTGATCAATCTTATAAATTGCTCTTTGGCTATTTATAAGGCAGCAGCCCTGGCAGGTCCAGCTAGGAGACAAGAGGACAGAGCGGTAGCTGGAGGGGACATTGCTCTACCAATGAAGCAGGAAGCAGAGGCCGGGTGCTGGTTGGCTCGGGACGACAGTGGGTTCTGGAAGCAAGGTGGAAATGTCTGTCAGGGAGCAGACTGGCAGGAGAACCAAGAGGCTGGTGTGGGGGGTTCACGAAGCCCTGCTGTATGATGTGCGGTGATGTGCTTTCTTCTTGACTCCCAGGAATTCTCCAGCAAACTCCCCATTTCTTATGATGCACGGGGAAGTTGCACTGGTTTTAGGGCTATATCAAAGTGCTAAGTGCAGGTTCAAGGTGGACACTCAGGGAAAACAAAGACTGCCCTCCCCCCAGCCTAGCTTTCCCCAGGCCATGCACTCAGTGACAATCCCGGAAGTGGGCCAAGTGGATATTGTGATCTTCCTCAAGCAAGGATTTGGGACTTGGGCACAATGGTCGCACTGTCTCCAGGCCACTGAGTCCAGGTCTTGGGTTATTAAAAGTACTAATAGGAATGCCTCACAATAAACATCCTCTAGGTTGAAACTGGAGGGTCTGAGCACTTTGAGAGGACAAGGTGGGGCTGGGCATGGGGGTGGGAAGGTGCTGGGCATCAGAGGAGATGGTGGGGGAGGGTCCACTGGCAGGAGCCCCCTGGCGAAGAGCCCTGGCCTTCAGCAGTGGGGAGCACGCTATGTAGGAAGGTGGCATGGCGAGCCCTGTGCTGCAGGTAGGCTGAGGATGTCACAGGCCAATGGGGAATGGAGGCAGGAGAGTGGCCCGGAGGTTGATGCCATCACTGAGTATGCTGATGGTGGGGCTTGGGTAAAGGCAGAGCCCAGTGTGGTGGGCGGGACAGGCTTGGGGAGAGGGTCACGGGAAGGACGGGGAAGAGAGGGTGATCATTCCTGGTTCTGACCAGGTGACTGGGCAGAGCACAGTCACGATGGTCTGTGGCTCACTGGGGAGATGCCCAGTGGGGCATCACTACACCTGCCGCTCAGGAGAGGGTCTGGAAGGCCAGGTGAGCATCACCCAGGTGTTATTTAATAGGAGTTTCAATGACTGAGACTGGACAGAACTCTGACAGAAGCCAACTTGGGCCAGGCCTCTCGGATGGGGATGGGACCCGGATCTGCTGTCCTCTGCTGTCCTTCGTTCATCAGAGGGGAGTCCCCCAGCAAGATTCCTCTGTGGGGTGGACCCCCGCCTATGGCTCTGTGTGGTCCCATCCTCCCTTCCGGCAGCAGCCCCTGGAGCCTGCTGGCTGGGGAAGGCCCCGGAAT
This sequence comes from Panthera pardus, assembly GCF_024362965.1. Lineage (NCBI taxonomy): Eukaryota > Metazoa > Chordata > Mammalia > Carnivora > Felidae > Panthera > Panthera pardus. Next base: position 59,895,633 of record NW_026526677.1, read on the forward strand.
CTTGGGGTTGCCAGCGGGCTCCCGGTTCTCTCTGGAACAGCTTGCCTGCCCCCTAGTGGACTTCTGAAGAGTCTCAGGTACTCACGGAAACTGGAAAGGGGCCTTGAAGATTCAGTCCACCCTGTCCACGTCCTGATGGGGAGACCGAACCTCCCAGCAGGGATGGCTAGTGCAAGTCCAGGGACGGAGCTGGGACAAGAGGTGGCATGGCTGGCACTTGGGAAAGAACCCCAGGCTTTGGCGTCCCACAGCCTCAGGGGAGCTCAGCAGCAGTGGGGGTGATGACGCCTCCCCTTCCATTGCCCGCCCCCGCCTAGGGCTACAAGGACCGCTGTCTGAGACAACACACACACAACATGCTCAGTAATATGTGGCTCCTTCCTCCTGCTCTACGTTACTTCTCCTCCCCCTGTAAGAGTGGAGGCTCAGCTCTAACAGCCTTTGAGTAAATCAAACCTCGATCTTCGTGCAGGTAGATTTCCTTAAAGTGGGGTTCACCTGCCACCACAGTGGCCTCCTCCACCTCCCCTGCCCTGTTATATTTGTTCTCCTTCTGGGGTCACAGAAAGAGGGTTTAGACCCAGTCCTGCCCCCAGTCTGCAGCGACAGAGCTGGACAAGGTGGCTGGGGGTCCCAAGGGGCAGAGGAGATGCCCCTCCTGCAGTATGCGGGGGTGAGGGGATGGTTTCCAGGAAGGCTTCCTGGAGGAGGCAGCAAGGGAACAGAGGTGTGGAGGGTGAGGAGGAGCTGGCCAGAAGGAGTAGGAAGCAGAGGGACTAGGGAAGATCATTCAGGCTAGTGTAGGGGTGGAGGTAAGAGCATCTGTAGCAGTAGGAGGGGTGGTGGTGAGGAGAGACAGGGCAGACAGGAGAGCCACGGACTGACACACTGCCCACACATGGCACGCAGGATCCTAACTCAGCAGTAGACTACACGAGCCCTGTGCAGAGAACATCCGAGGAGGAGAGCTTGCAGGGGAGGGCAGGAGAGCTCAGGAGCTAGCATTGCAGGAGGGGAGATTGCTCGCTGACAGCCTGTGGGCTAACTAGTTCTTTAGTTTGTTAGCTCATCGGTTCACCATCCCGCTGCACACCTCCATCTGGGCTTTGGGCTAAAGGAATGAACCTGATATGGTTCCTGCCGTCAAGTGAGGGTCGGGCATGGCAACTAATAATTGCCTATCGAGGGTGCCTTGGGAAAGGGTTTCAGGAGGAGGTGGCTTTTAGGTGGGCTTTGAAGGATGTTTGGGAGTCTGCCAGATATTGAAAAAAGGGTAGGGTCATGTAGGTGGAGAAAACAGCAAGAGCAGGATGTGGCATCACTCTGGGTTTGGGGAAGGGTAAGCAGTCTGTCATGACCAGAGAGTTGAGTGGGAGGGGCAGGGGAGGTGAAGCCAGCACAAGTAGACGAACACCAGGCTAAAGCATTTGGCTTTTCCAAGGAGTCTGTCCTAAATCGTGCCTGCCTGAAGAACACTGCACCCAGCAGTTCCAGACCACCGGAGCCTGCAAAGACCTTCTGGAGCCCCGTGGTTGTGCCTGCCACCATGAGAACTCCTCTCCCTAGAGGAACCAGGAGCGTTCCGTTGCTGGAAACCGACCAAGGGACAGGAACATGGCCCCAGGCTGATGGCGAAGGTGGAGGACTTCATGGGGACCAGCCGGCACTGGCTCGTCATAAGACGAGGGGGAGCTCCTGAAAGCCTCCTGAGCCTCATCAGGAAGGTTTTGTCCTCACCCCCCACTCACAGAAAAGCCATGCCCTCTGGAGCCCCCTCTGGGAGCTTTTCAGGGACGATCGCTATTTCCCGGGGCTTTTGTAGCACTGTGTAATCGCCTCAGATCAGAAGACACATAGAGGCTGGCGTGGACAAGTCACTTCACCCCTCTGAGCCTCTGTTTCCTCATCTAGAAAGTGGGCACATAACTCCTGTCTTGGTGAGTGTTGTGGCTGAGACAACGTACATGGAAGCTCCGGGCACAGGGCCTGGCCCACAGCAGGAAGCAGTGAGTGTAGAATAAATCAGCACTAACATCTCCCAGCACCAAAGAAACTGGCCCAGGCCTGGGCACAGGCACGATGTAGGAGCCAGGCAGGCACTGGCCTTCTGCCTCGGTGACCTTGTCCCCAGCTGCTGAGGGAAGGGTGGGGAGAGGTGAGGACCACAGTGTGGGGGCCTCTATTCATCTGCAATGTATCAGCTTTGGAGACAGTATTCCCTCCCCGGGGCCCCAGGCCTGCCTCGCAGGGTCTGAGCAGGGGCCTCGGGGACCAGAGCTGCCTCAGCCCTTCTCAGCCTGGGCAGCTCAAGGGTGGGCAGCAGGACAAGGGCTACTCTCCCCACATCACCATTCTGGGGGACCCAAGAGCAAGGAGACCCAGGGCCGGATCCAGGCACAGTCTGACATATACCCCACACGTGTACAAGGCATGCACTTGGACACACCCCCCAAATGCGGGCGCACGTCGTGTGCGCAGACACAAATATGTGGAGATCTGCCGCTGCTCCCAGACTTTGGTGACCAGCCACACACGCTTGGACACATAACATACACAGCTAAAGCAGGGTACGTGCTGACACAGCAAGGCCCACGTATACACAGATGCACACACACAGACCCATACGTGCGTATACATGCGCACTGACAACATGCACAGGGACATCCATAGACAAGCACACACATGTGGACGCAGACGCACGCACAGGAACGGGGTCAGTCGCCTGCCCAGAGCCCTTTTAACTCCAACATCCACATAATGCACATGAAGCCATGCGGGGCTGTTCACACACATGTGCACGCTTTCACAGCTGTTGTCCCCTCTGACCCAACAGCATCTCTATAAGGCAGGCACGGCAGGGGCCTGGTCTCTGCTGTGCAGTGAGCAGCTAAGGGTACAGAGAGACCCCCTGCCTGGGTCATGGTAGGAAACCAGAATCTTGGTTTGAATTCTGGTCTCCTGGGTCTGCCCTGCACACCGGGCCTCCACGGACCCACACGTGTGCTCATGGAAACTGTGTTCGCAAAGCCTCAGACCCGGCGGGACCTCGCGGTCACCTAAAGATGGAAGAAAATTCATAGGCTGAACGTGAGCCACAGAGTTCAGTAGGGGACCCAGGGCCGAGCTTCTGTCCCGCCACCAACACGGCTGTGTGCAGGTGCAGACGCGGTCGTGCACAAAGCCGTGGGCTTGTCCCACAGCTGGTGTGTGCAGGTCCTCCTTCCTGCACACCGCTGCAGCCTCGTTTGGCTGAACGCACTGTCCCCAGGAGCTCAGGGTGACTGGCCGGGTTCTGCATTTCAGGAAGCTGAGGTGTAAAAAGGTTAGGCCCAAAGCCACGTAGGTCAGGAGTTCAGGAGTGGCATCTCCCAAAGCTGAGTCTAGCACTTTCCACACAGCAGCTAATGGCCCCATTCGCACCTCATCCATGGGCCTCTCACATCTCCTCTCTTGCTCCTGTGTGGGCATGTGAGTGCGCGCGCGTGCTCGAGCACACACACACACACACACACACACACAGCCTCTGTGGCCTCTGTGAGCACAGCCTCCACCAGAGTATTTTTCCAATGACCCCCAGTTCCGTGTAGTGCCAGCTCTGCCTCCCGAGGGGTCTTTTGAAGAAGGACAAGTTTGTTTAGGGCTGAACCTGCTCCCTGGCCCCTGGCCCTCTCCCCTCAGTCAGGGAAATGAATTCCACCTGCACCAGTCCGCCTGCTCTGAAATCAGCCTCAGGGGTTTGGTGAGCAACTCTTTGATGTTAGAAGCCGCTTTAATGAGTTGGTTGTGGGTTTGTTTGCTTTTTTTCCTGTAAGACAGAAGTCTCATTTTCCTAAGAACTAAGGAATTATCACTCCGCTCCCCTTCTTTCCCCTGAGATTCTGGGAGCCCAAGACCTAGACTCCCAACGCAGTGCTCTCAGATACCCAAAGGGTTAGGCAGGCTAGGGCAGGAGAGGAAGGGAAGGGGGCGGCATACTTACAGTGTTTGCTGTGGTCGAGCCCTGTCTTGGGAACAAGTCTTACGTGGGCCTCATCGACACCCATTTTAGGGATGACAAAAGTCTCCGTCCTCGGAGACGACAGACCGCCCGGCTGAGTTTGGGGCCCTCCTCTGCCTGGCTCCAGCTCCTGGTCCCCGTCTTTCCCTGTGGCAGCTGTGCCACTTGGGGCACATGACCTCCTCCCTCTGGGCCCAGGCACTTGGGCTATACAGTGGGAACTGTGTTCTCCATGTGAGGAATAATAAGCCCTATGATAACAAGATCTCAGAGTCCCAACGATTTGTTAAGAACAAAGCACGGCGTGAAAGGGAGGGAATAATTCTATTTTTATTGTTTTTGTATCAAGAGGCAAGTTTGCCCGTAGGATTCATAGTGGAATGCATCAGTTAATATCGCTCTAGGGCACTTCTTAACGAGCACTCTGTTGGCTTTCAGGTTGCTGGGCAAGAGCATTCTCTGCGGGGATTGGAGTAGAAGGAGGGTTTGGGGGTACGTAGGCACAAGAGTTTCTGGGCAGGGGCCACTGTTTTCATCCTCAGGGCCCAGCGAAGGCCTGACCCGAGCTCCTGGGCCTGGCCATACCCTGGCGCGCTTTGGCAAAGGCCACCTTGATTTCTTGGTTTATGAGGTCCTGCCAGGGATCCCTAGGGGGAAAGAAGAAACAAGAAGAATAAAACTACCATCCAGAACAACAGTGGTGGGCGTTGAGAGCCCCCAGCTGCTTACGGGGAGCCGCTTCTGCTTCTGCGCCTTCCCCTGATCCTGGCAGCAGCCCTGCCACAGGCGTACCCGGTCCAGGCTCAGGGAGGTGAAGAGTTGTAGAGACTCATTTGCATGTGGGGCTCCGTGTCCAGCCTCCCAGGAGATTGGGAGCCAGCCCCAGGTCTGTCCCCTCCTCCAGATGTGAGCTTGGGAAGCCAGAATGCCAAGGGCCGAGGGGCTCTGTGGATCTTGAGGTACGAGGCAAATCTGGGTTAGGGACACTGGGCCCCCACCATGCACACTCTTTCGTTTTCTCATTTGCTTCCCATACGTGCCTGGAGAACGGTAGGTTAGGGTTATGACCTTTGCATGGAGAAGAGAACAAGGCTCTCAGTGACAGCCAGGGCCTCACATCAACCTGGCAGAGGACACTTTTGAGCCTGTAGAGGGAAGAGAAGCGACCATTCTGTGGAGCGTCTCTGTGACATGTGACAGGAGGCACTTCCGTGGGCACTGCTGCTGTGGCCATACCAACACATGGAAGAGGGCTTTGTCCCCTTCCCCTCATCTTCACTGGCTCCCAAATACACGAAGGTAAAAGGTATCCCAAACACCCCCAAATACACGAAGGTAAATGACTTCTGTAGATACGGCAAATACAGAGAGTAAGGATAAAAGCATCTTTAGAAAACTTGGCTTTAAAAAAAAAATCAAGTTACAGTATATCGCTGAAGTAAGAATTTGGAAACTGCCTTTCCCCCTTTTTTAAAGTTATTTATGTATTTATTTTTAGAGAGACAGAGAGAAGGAGAGAATCCCGTGTCTGTATATCTGTTGGTCTGTCTGTGATCTCATCTCCAGCCACGCAGAGGGGCACGTAGTGGCATTTCCATGTGTGCATGTACCAGAGGCCCACGACAGGTGTGTGCCCGCTTATGTGCGTGGGCCCCATGTGTCCGCGTGCTGGGTCTGATTCAGGGGGCCTAGGTGGGTGCCGATTCTCCCCTGCCTGCCCGAAGGCCTCGGAGGCTCCCAAGTCAGGTGGAGTTCACGGGGACTAATCTCAGCTCTCTTCCCTCCCTGAGCCAAGAAGATGAAAATGTTTCTGGCGCTTTCTAAAGTTTCCATCAAGGAGTGGGAAAGTCATCAGTTGAGCGAGCTCAGCATGACAGATGTTTGCCAGACCTGCCATTCCACTCCCAGGATGGGGTGGGCCAGGGCCCAGATGGAAGCCGGCAGGAGCTTGAGAGCTCACCTTCCCGGGGTCCCGGCACTGGGAGACCCGTGGGTGCATCAGACGGCCAGATCTCTTGGGGTTTGTGTAAGCAGGGGAACGTTCCATAAATGAATCGAAAAAACAAGAGTCAGGAAGCAGCAAGTGCTATGGGGAGGCAGTGCCGGGAGATGGGAAGGGGGTGACAGCAGGGCTTTCTTCAGCATGTGTGATCAGAGCCGCCTCGTGAAGGAGCGGCATCAGAGCTGAGGCCTGCAGGATGGGAAGGGACCACGCCAGGGCATTTCGTTACAGGGGATAGCAAGAGCAAAGGCCCTGAGGTTAGAGAGCAGCTTAGTGTGTTTTGCGGCAATGGCAAGGAGGCCCTGAGGAGCAGGTGGTGTGCCGTGGAAGGTGGCCAGGGAGCCAAGGCCAGGGGCAGGGGCAGGCCCAAAGGAGTGGGCCTCCAGGATAGCATGAAAGAGTTCGGGCCTGAGCCTCAGAGCAGTAGAAAGACCTAGAGGGTCTGTTCAGTAAACAGGGGGCTTTCCTATTGATCATGTTGGTGTTCGTCTTAAGAGCTCCCTCTGGCTGCCAGGTGGGGGGTGGAGGGGCACAGCGGATGGGGGGCGGCCCCTGCCCGGGCCAGGAGAAAGGTGCCAAAGCCAAGCCCCCGGGTGGAGCTGTGATGGAGGCAGGGCTGCTGGGAAGCGTCCTCCACCTTTCTGACTGAGGATGGAGAGGCCACCCACCACGAGAGAGCCCTGGAGGAGGGCCAGGCTGCCAGGTGAAGCTCCAGAAGGATCTTGCTGAGGGACAGCAAGAGTTGTACAACCCAGAGCTCGGAGGGGAGGCGGGGCCAAGGCCCATGATGGATGTCATCAGCATCTGGATGGGAAGGGAACCCCTGCATTTCAGAGTCCGGGGCTGGCCAGCTGGCGGGGAGCCTGTGAAGGGTCAGTTGGAGAGGAAGGAGCACAGCTGGGGAGCCAGGGAGGCCTGGGGCATATTTCCGGGAAGAGGGAAATATTTCTGGCAAAGGGGAAATGCTGTCGAGCAGTCAAGTTGAGAACTAAAACTGCCCACGGATCTAGTGACATGGATGGAGGTCACTGGTGACCACAGAGTCTTCTGGGCGCGTGGGAGTGGAAGTCAGACCGCGGGGGCTGGGCAGGGAGTGGTGGGTGAGGAAGTGAAGTCAGCGTCAGCAGACAGGCCTTCTGAGAAGTACTGCTCCCCACGGGGGCGGGAGTGGGGGGCACCTGGAAGGCTGTGAGGCAGAGGAGGCTTGCTCTTTGAGGGGCAAGAGAGGTGGGCTGGAGCAGGGGACCCTCATGGACGAGAAAAGGCCACAAAGGGCCACGGCTGTCCTCCTGGGGATGGGTGAGCCAGGGAGCTATGGCACATGGGAAGGCCCCAGGCCATACCCTGTTCCTGTCCCCACACTGTTGCCCCAGCACACTGTCTGCACAGAAACCGGGCTGCATGGAGACGTTTATGTGAGCATAAGCTGGTTCTGCACCCAGGAGCTGGGGTGTCCTTGGAAAAAGGGTGCACCTGTGTGTCCTGTATGCTGGCCAGTATCCCAGTGTGTGCCTACCCACCCCCTCCCCTGTCCTACAATGCTGGACCCCGCTCTGTGTATGTCCCGCGCATTTCTTGTCTTTGAGAGATGGAAGGGGGGCAGCCTTGGGTGGGGGGCCATCCCGGAGGAGGTGAGAGGAGCCAGTTGGAAGTTCTGGTGATGGAAAACCCTGGGCAGGAAGCTCCAACATGCTGGTGCTGCTTAGTGGGGCTCAGCTTCCACACCTGTGGTCCCCAGGACGTTTCCAGTTCTAGGAAACTGTCATTTTCAGCCACCGGTAACACCCGTGCGCCCTGCCCTCGGCCCCCTGTGGTCCCTTCTACTGCTTGAATGGAAGGGAGTGAGAAGAGCACATTGCAGTGGAGCCCTATTGCTTTCCTCACCACCCCACCCCCATTGCCCTCTGGGAAGGACGCAGGGTCATGGAGGACAGGGGACAAAGGGAAGGGCCAAACTGCCAGGCAGGCACAAGCTCTCTGAGGATCTTACTCACTTGGCCCCTAAAGTGTGAGTGTCCTTTCATCTATAGATTCCTCATCTGCAGAAACAGTCCGAATTGACATCAAATGCCCAGTAACTCTTTACCAAGGCTCCAAATGGGGAGACGGTCACGCGCCCAGCACCGAGGGAAAGGCCGACCTAACCATCGCACGCCCGCATGTTGCGATCCCGATGCCGTCACTACAAATATGTGTTTATAAAGGGCTCTGAACCATATGGACAGCACAGACCAGAATGAGAAATTATCCAGGCACCATGACCTCATCCACAACAAACGCATCAGCAACAGGCTAGCAGCAGCAGTCTCTCGGGACTGGAAAGAGGTAACTATTTAATCGTGAAAGAATTCTGTATTTTCCAAGTTTTCCGCATTGGGCAGGTAATAATACTCTTATGATCAGAAAAATAACAAATATCAAATTTCAAACAAAAGACGCTGAGCTCTGCGGGCAATTCCTCTTACTCACCCAGGTTTGATGTTCAGCGGTGTGGGGAGGGGCCTGGGGAAGCCTGCCTTCCCCACCAGCCAGTAGGTCTCCTCTTTGCCCTTCCCCTGGAGGAGAGAGGAAAAGGGACTGAGCACCCCTCGGGCAGGGAGTGAGGCCGGAGGAAAGGGCGCAGAACCAGACAGCTCTGGAGAAGCGACTTCTCCATCCTGGCCCTTCTTCTTATGAGGAGTCAAAGAGGGAGTGGCTCCCGGGAAGAAATATATTTTTTTTTAGAATTTGGGGAGTGATTAAGACACGTAAAGGCGATCGACTCCATCCTTGACTCCAGGCAGGCATTTTCTTCTCTATCAGATGAGTGAGAATCTGTCCCCTGCCCCCAAACACTGGATTTTCCATCAATGCCAGGAAAGAGAGTCCCCTCACCTTTAGCTCAGTCTGGCCTCTGATGTCAACTGTGTAGCCTTCATCCAGGCTGAGCAGCGTCTGGACTGTGCTTCTGTTGACATGAATCCTGTATGCTAGCCAGAAAGGTAGTAATCTAGTCACCACCAGGTGGCAGCATACCTAGTGTTTCGTACTATCAAGACCCTTAACAGCCCCCAGTTCCAGCCAGTAATACACCCAGTTCTGATTCATACGGCACCCTTCACCTAACCTTCCTGTCCCTCTGGTAGACCAGAGGCCTCACTAGGGGCCTCAAGGAAAAGCGGATTCCATAGATTGAGTGTTAAGAGGGACTCACGATGAAGTCAGAATGTCTAGGAATGTGATTTTTAGTGATAGGGAAGTCAATGAAGACGGAGTCAGAGGGACAAGCAGTCATTTTCTTTCAAGAGCAGGACTTCCCGGTAGGGCCACTGCATCTAGTCACGCAGGACGTGTCGAAATGACGTTAGGGAGCAGACAACTCATGCAGCCAGAAGCACATGTCCCAGGACGTCAGATTTGACAGCTGCTCTAACCAAGCCATCAGTGTGGCCTCTGATGCCAGCAAGGGCCTAAAATGACATTGAAAAATCGAGAGGGGTCTCCTCATTGTAAAGGTGCGGAAACCCAGGCCTAGAGGAAGAATATTTTCAAGGACAAGCCGGTGGCAGAAGGGGCTAGGACCCAGGTTTCCTGCCTCCCAAGTCATTGTTTCCTCTCGGCTAATTCTCTCACGAGATCATCCCAAAAGCCCCATGGAAAGTTACAAGAACCAGCGACCTACGCGATCTCCTTACAGTTGTTTCATTGACAACTAAGGTACACTGCCACCAGGTGGTGATTTGGTTACTAAGCACCCTTTCAAACAGCCAGGCTGCAGGGGTCACTGAGAGTCCTTACCCACGCAAGATAGAAATATAACACTCACGCAGTCCTGTGGACTCCATCCGGGATGCGGTGTTCACAGTATCACCAAAGAGGCAGTACCGAGGCATGGTGAGACCAACGACCCCTGCCACACAGGGCCCTGAAACTCAAATGTGTCCGGTGAGCGCCAGGAGGTCCTGGACCCAAGGGAAGTTCCCATGACAGTTTGCCCTTGCCCACCCCCTCTGCTGTCAACACATCCTGGGCTCCAGCTGGGGGGTGAAGATGAAGCTATATGGAGTCTCCAGTTATACCCAGAGAAGAGAGGATATTGGTGGCAGTCTCTGTGCCAGGGGTGGGGGTGGGCACACAGATAAATCAGAGCCAGCGTTTGCTCTTGGGGAACTCCCAGCCTGGTGGGGGAGACGTGTAAACTGTGATCGATGTTGTCAAATGGAGGCACCAGAGCTGTGCTGGCCCCAGAAGGGAGTCTGACCCAGCCCAGAGGACTTCCTGGAGGAGGCAGTGCATGAGCTATGTCTTGAAGGATGAGAGAATGAGTGGGCAGGGCATGGCAGGTGCCAAGGAACAGAGGCAGAGAGCCCACAGGTCTGAGGGAAGCGGCAAGCAGCTGAGTCTGGATAGGACGGCAAGTAGGAAGTTGTGGGAGATGATGTTGGAGGGAATAACAAGGGCCTGGGAGGCTGGGGAGGGGGTGGGGAGGGGGGTGTGGGGACAGGAATTTGGACTTTATCCTGCAGGTGAAACCATGGAGGTAGGAAGGGGTGGGGACCTGAGAAAGATGCCCCAAGGTCTCTCCTAGACCCATCCCAGCAAACATTTAGTTGTTTGCAGAACCACAGAAGGTCTCTGTCCTGCCTCTCCTATCAGACTATCAGCTCCTCAATATAAACTCAAAATAGCTTTGACAGATGCTGAGACAAAATGTGTGTGTGTGTGTGTGTGTGTGTGTATGAAACCGAACATCACAGATTCTTTAACTTATAACATCTTAGAACCTTCAAATAATAGAAGAAAAAAAGGAATGTAAAATTTTCTATCCTAGAGTTTTAGGATCTCAGAATTCTAGAAGCACACCATTGGGGTTGCCCCAGCCAATGCCCCCAGAATGATTGGGAGGTTGACGTGGCCCGTCGCCCCCACAGCCCCCAGTTTGTACCTGAGTGCAGACCAGCCCGGATGTAAATGGGTACATCGGGCGCGTGCCTCATCCGGAAGCCTCTCACAGAGCTGAGGATGTCCAGGGCCATGTTGGCGATCTCGGCCGCATGCCGGCTCCCGTTGCGCCGGGGCAGCCCTGAGGCCACCATGTAGGCATCCCCGATGGTCTCCACCTAGAAGTCACAGCCTTCACGCTCCAGTGCAAGAACACACCCTCCTTGGACCGTCCCAGCTCACACAAGGCCCTTCTGGGGAGCCCTGACCCACCCCTCAAGTCTCTGGCCCACAGCGTCGTCTCTACCAGGCCTCCCGTCCCAGGTGCCTCTGGCAACACTTAGATCTGCACGCTTCACATCGCCTTGGTCTGAATTGCAGTTGACCGTGGCTATCTGGGCTTCTCTGGCCCCGGGCCATGAGCCCGTTGGCATCGGACCTGGGCGCCCCGTCTGCACAAGGCCACAGCAGCAGATCAGGACTTCATCTGGAGAGGAATACATGTATATTCGATGCATATACACCCCAGGGGGTTGGAAAATAAGTATATCTAGTATGCCTTCCAAGGTGTACTAGGAACAAATGTAGGTGTTGGAATCCTACAGATGCGGGTTCAATCCCTGGCTCTGCCATTTACCTTGGGCAGACCACTTCACTTGTGCGAGCCTGTTTCCTCTTAGGTGGAATGCATATGAAAGATAAAGTGTTGAAAGCACTAGGCTCCGGGTACCAGAGGGGAGGTGGGCAGGGGGATGGGTGAAACAGGTGACGGGGATGAAGGAGGGCACTTGTGATGAGCACCGGGTGATGTATGAAGTGCCGAATCACTAACTTCTACACCCGGAACTGATATTTCACTGCATGTTACCCCAAAAAATTTTTTAAAAAGAACTAGGCTCATCATAGATGCTCAGTGGATGGAAACTTCCATCACCATCGCCATCATCAGCATCCTTTTCCTTGGCTGATGGTTGTGGGGATGAAAGAATCCCACAGTCTCAGAAGGGCTTTGAAGGCCACCCACCTGCCTCTTCAGTGGCTGGCCTGGCCTGGTTACACCTCTTGATACGAAGGCCCCCCCCTTCTAGAGGTGGCTGCTTTTTCTTCTAGGCAACTCTGACTTTCAAAAGTTGAGTGGAATAGAAACCTGCCTTTCACCCGCTGCTCTCAGCTCTAGCTCCTGAACTCTAGCCACAAAGCGTTCCCAGGCACCTTCTTTCTTCCGAAGGCCCTGTTCCAACTACTGGGGATACAGATGTGCGCCGTGGCCCTCCTCCCTGCCACAGGCCAGGCCAGCCAAGGTGAAGATGGTGACTCTACTCTCCAAGTCTTCCCCTCTCCAGGATGAAGAGCCCAGCTCCTGCACTGCCTCTCCCAAAGCCAGCAAATGCTGGCACCTCCCGGACCTGGGGAGCAGGTCCTGGCTGGCTCTCAATATCTGCTCTCCCTTGGCACCTGGTGTGCAAATAATCATAATCATAATCATAATCATAATCATAATCAATACTTCCCCTGACCATAGGGAGCACTGCAACTCAATAAATCTCTTACACAACATTTGCTGTAGACTGTGCCTTACTCCCCATGTTCCCCAAACCTCTCTGTCACCCTCCCAGGCGATCTCTACCCCACCGCCAGGAAGTGATCTGCCCTAATCATGCCACATTCTGTTTAGATACTTAAATTTGCTCCCTGTGGCCTGGCAGTCAGGGACTCCTGTGATCTGCAGAATTTCCTGACAAAACGCTAACAGTCACTCCTCGTTCCCCATGCTTCCACCAATGGGAAACTTTCTGCTGTCCGCAGAGACACTCAGGGCTTGCTCGATGGCCTGGTCCCCCTGCCCGAAATGCTCTCTCTCAGTCCCTGTTTGTTGAGATCCAAGCCCTCCATCAGCCCAGCTCACACTTCGTGGAGTCCCTAAAATCTTCCTGGTCACCAGATGTTTCCCTCCTCTGGGCCATGAGCCCCGTCTGCCTCCCCATCACCTGCGGTTGTCCACCCTGCACTTGGGGGCTGGCAGTGAACTTGGCAGGGGTCGGGCACATGGCTACGCCTCACTGTGTACATTTTCACAAAGGAGAAAGACCTCCCACCCCATGCGCCAGGAGGGAAAAATATGAGCGAGCCCTGGCTTTCCCTCTGCCCACCCACCTCTTCCCACAGGAGGAAGAACCCATTATCTGATTGGCAAGATTGAAAGGACGAAGCGCTTACATACTGGTATAGCAGTTACCACATGCCAGACGTCGTTCCAAGTCCTTTACAAACATCAATTCGTTAGACCTTCACAAGAATTCTGTGAGGTAGGTACCATTACCGTTGCCATTCTGCAGGTGGACATCGGGCCGGAGGATTGAGCCACTTGCCCATGTCACACAGTGCAGATGTGACCTTGATCAGTCCAGCCCCAGAGCCCGTAGGCTGTGCTGCCTCTTGATACGCATGGCTTGCGCCCCTTCTCTCTCTCTTTTGGGGACAGTGCCTGCTGTGTGGGGTTTTCCTCAGCGACTGCCTTGTGCAGTCAGCACCTGTGCGTAGGTCAGTCTGGCCTCCCAGAGGCAGCCCCGGAGAACTACAGCTCGCTGGCCTGACTTTGAGTCAGCGGCCGAGCGTACAGCTGAAATTCAGGGACGGTACATGTGCTTTGGAGACCCAGCGTTGCCTCAGTCAGGTGACCCCAGGTCCGGACTGGGGAGGAGAAGCACATGGTAGTGTCTCTAAGCTGTTAGACTGCCCTCCACCTGCCTGTAGTGTCATTAATAATCACCCCTACAAATCCAGTGACAGCAAGATGACCAGGCACAGGCCCCACTCTCTAGGAGCTCAGACCCATGAAGATGATCACTCAGAGACTCCTATCATAGTCGGCACTCAGCTGCACGCAAGGGTATACGCAGGTGTGGCCCTTCTGTGGATGAGAGAACACAGCCAGAGAAGCGAGGGCAAACGTTTCCATACTGGCAAAATACAGATGTGAACTCCAACTCCGCCACTGACTAGCCGTGTGACCTTGGGCTAGTCACTTACCCCTCTGAACCTGTGTTGCATCTGAAGGAATAATGGTCTGTTCCTCTGAGGGCCATTGCGAGGGTTGAATGAAATACCCTGTGATAGTCCCTTGGCTGGGCGAGTCCTCTGTAGATGCCTCACTAATGCTGGGGCCCACCCCAGACCTCTGCCCCATCTGTGCTTTCAGGGCAAGGCCTCGGCATCTGCTCGTGGTGGTGGTCGTCATGGCATTGGTGAACGAATGATCCGTAGCCCTTCCTCTCACGCTGCTCGCTCTGTAAAACGATCCTAAGCCATAATAGGCAATTTCACCTCTTTTTACAAATGGGTGCTTGGAACTCGGAGAGGTAAAGTGATTTGCCCAGGGTCGTTTGGCAGTATGGCTAAGGCCGGTCTCTCCCGCTGGGGCTGAGGGGCTAGGGTAAGTCCCCTCCACCCCTGTAGCCCACACGGACTCTGCTGGAACTATGTGCATAAAGTGCTCATTCAGTGCGTGCTGGGAGGGAATCACAAACCCCTGCAGAACCAGGAAATGATTGCCTGGCTGCCTCCCAATCCAGACTGGATTAAAGAGCAGTAACCAGATCCTGCTGGGGACGAAGGGGAAACCGAGGCGGATGGCGTGAGTGATGAGAGACGCGCTCACACATCGTCAGGAACAGGCCGCCTGTTTCCCCACATCTGGAGGGGTGTGCGGGCCTTGTTTTATTCCATTTCATCCTGCCAGAAAGATGCAGACCTCTTGGCCAGAGTTCAGAGCAGATCAGAAAGTATGATTCAGAGCGGGGAGGGGCACATGTGTGAGAAAAGATTAACAGGAGAGGAAAAGGCAAGGCCAGGGGTGACTCAGGGCACATCAAAGCTGCGGGGTTCAGCAAGATGAGATGAGGAATCTTTTCCTGGGGCCCACAGGGCCAGGGCGGCTCTGGAAGCAAGAGGGAAACTCAGCCAGCATGAGAGACAACATCTCAGAACCAGGAGCTGAGGCAGGAGTATAGGCTCCAGAATGGGGAGCAGGAGGGAAGCTGTGTCCTTGGCATGTCGGTGGCTCAGGTCTCTGAGGCTCAGTGTGCGGCAGGGTGGTATAGTGGACAGAGCCAGGCCGTGGTGGGAGACATTGTGGGTTCTAGTCCTGGCTCTGCCACCTACGGGCTGGGTGACCTTGGGCAAGTCACTTTCCCCTCTGGGCCTCAGTGAGCTCTTCACTCAGTCAATATGTATTTCCAGACAACCTACCATGTGTTGGACTTTGCCAGGCACTGGGGACAGAGGGGTTTAGGTTAGAACCATATGGTGTGGCTGTGCTTTCCAGGGGGAGTTATGAGAGCACCACACAGGAGCTCCTAACCATGTCTGGGAGGGGAAGGAGGCTAACTTGAGGCCAGAAGGATGACTAGGAGGGGGCCGGGTGACATGGAGGGAGACCAGTGTCCCTAGAGGAGGCAACCGCATGTGTAAAGGCCTAGTAGCCCCGTCAGCAAAGCATGTGTGAGGAATACGAGGTCTGCAGAGATGCAGCGGCCAGAGATACAGGTAAAGAGGTAGGTGAGGCCAGCTTCTGGAGGGTCTTGTGGGCCACTATGAACCTTTGGTTTAACCTGAGGATGTTCATCTCTTAGGGATGGTGAGCCCCAGAGAAGGGAGGTCTTGGGATCAGAATGCCCAAGTTCAAATCTCAGCTTCACATGCCACTGGAAATATGTAATTAGATGAGCCCATTAATCACTTGTTTCCTCATATATACAGTAGGGGTACCATTACCTACCTTACAGACTGCAATGATGATTAAGTGAATTAGTACATATAAAGCACTTAGACTACTGTCCAGTATACAGTAAGCACTCAATAAGTACTGGCAATTATTATTGTTGGGATACTGTACATAATGCTATCAGCAGACTGCCTGGCACCTCAAAGAGGTGCCTCTGTCCAGGCATCCTGTCCACTCTGGCTTCTGCCACAGGGCCTGGCCTTCCCCTGTCCCTGCCTCCCTGGAGGGCTATGGCTGGAAGGGGACTGGTGGTTCACAAAAGGAGGTTAAGGCCAGTGGAGTCTGAGTGTGGCAGTTTCTGGGGAGCTCCCCCTCCCCACCTCCTCCACTGTGTCTGAAGTGACCCAAGACCTCTAGCAACTGGACAAGAACAAGGGGCAGGACTAGGGTGGGGTCCCCACAGCAGGTACAGAGGTACAATTTGCTTACACAGCACTTTTTCAAGGGGGTTAGGAACTACCCATCATCTGCCAACCCCCAAGGTGGAGGTCACCATTCCTCATGTTTTATACATAAGGAAACAGAAGTCCAGAGAGGGAAACCATTTGCCCAAAGCTACACAGAAGCTGGTGGCCAAGCTGGGACTGAAACCCAGGTCGAGAGATGCACAGGGACTAGATCGTGGAAGGTCTTGACAGCTCTGCCCCTGCTCCCCTCTCCAGTGTCCCTCAGCCGCCACCCACTCCACCACCAGCCCACTTCACGTCCAGCCATTACAACCCGTTCAGCACTCTTCATACTCACCAGGCCCATCCCCTCAAGGCTCAGGCTTTGGCACATTATTCCCCCATGGCTTGCCTGGAAGAACCACACCCAGACTGGACAGCGCTAGGAAGATAGCACCTCCTCCAGGAAGACTTTCTTGCTTTTTACTCCACACGTCTAACCCTAGCTGGATTGGGGGACCTCTCAGCCTCCTTTGCCTGCCCTGACCATCGCTTTTACTGTGGGCTGTCTTCATCTTTTATCTATAGCAGTGAGCTCTCCCTGAGGACAGGCACAGGAGATGACTCATCTGTTGGCCCTTGCCCAGCACGGGTGGAGTTAATTTCCCCACCTCTTGAATCTGGGTTGGCCCCTTTCTAAGTAAACTTTAATGCCCAACATGGGGCTCAAACTCAAGAGCCCAAGAACAAGAGTTGCATGCTCTTCCGACTGAGCCAGCCAGGCACCCATGGGTTGGCTTTTTGACTTGCTTTGACCAATAGAATATGTCAGAAATAGCCATGTGCCCAATCCCAGCTTAGACCTCAAGAGGCTTCTGTCTTCTTTCCCAGAACCCTGCCATACCATGTGAATGATACCAGCCAACCTACTTGGGGTTAACAGACCATGTGGGCCACAGCTGTCCCAGTCAAGGTTCCAGACACATGAGATGTCCCAGCCAAGATCGGCAGAACTTCCTAGCTCCCTTGCAACTGACCACAGATGCATGAGTGGTCCAGCTGAGTCCAGAGAACTTTTCAATTTCCCTATAGGTTTGTGAGCAATAATAAATGCTTATCATTTTACATTACTGGGTTTTGGTGTTATTTGTTACACGGCAATAGCTAACTGATAAAGCCACACAGGTAAATGACTAGAAGTGAATGTATGACACAAACACAGCAGTGCAGGAAGGAGAGCTGGAATGCCAGCCTTCTGGTGTTCTCACCTTATACACATCATGGCTGCCCAGAACAGCATCAAACAGTGTGTAGAGGTCGTTGAGCAAGCCTACCACCTCAATGGGCTCGCTCAGGGCTGAGATGATGGTGAAACCCACAATGTCACTGAAGTATATGGTAACCTGGTCAAAGTACTCTGGCTCCACAGTTGCCCCCATTTTCAGAGCTCCAGCCACAGACCTGAAGAATGAGAAGGACCAGAGTCACAAGGTAGGAGGACCCCCTTCCCATAGTTTGGAGGGAGGGATTTCGGGGGGAAAATTCTTGGGTTAAGCACTGGGGAATCTGGATCAGGCCTGCTTGTATCCTGGCTGCCCTCCAGCACATACCTGTCCCTCTCTGGACATCACTTCCTCTGAAGTCAGATGGGGGACACTGTGCCCTCTCCTTGCCCCCGAGGAAGTGAGGTAGCAGAGTTAATAGAAGGGCCCAACATAGTGCCTAACACAAATAGGGGTTCTGTGAAAATATGTTAGATAAATAAACAATGACTAAATTAAATGAATTCATGGAACCCAGACTTACTAAGCACCTACTATGTCCCAGGTCCCATGCTCAGAGCCACAGAGGCTAGAGACATAATCAAGTCCTAAGGGGCCACTCACGGAGGGAGCATCTGAGAGAGTAGCCTCTCTGTCTTCTGCCTCTCCAGCTCCAGTTCCTCAGTCCGCTCCTGGATCAGGTCCTCCAGGTTCTGGGAATACTTCTCCAGCATCCACAGCATAGAGTCAGCAACACTGGTCTTCTTGCCTTGATTGAGGCTTTTGAACTGAAAATGGAACAAAAGTCCCAATTCATCCATGAAGGTCAGCACACTTGCTCTTGGGTTGGCAATCTGGGCCACGAGAATGAAGCAGACATAGTCCCTGCCTGGAGGAGCTCCATTGGTGAGGAGCAGATATGTAATAGACAAGGGACGGCAGCTGGAGGGAAGCACAGGGGAAGCACAGACAGCTGGAAGGAAAAGTGAGTTAGTTCTATATGAGGCGGGCCAGCAGGGAGAGGACTTTACAAAAGAGCCAGCTCATGGCCAGCATAGCATTACCATTATCAAACACTAACCCTACTGCTCTGGTTCTTACAACAACACTGTGGAGTGGACATTTGTTGTTCTTCTCAAAGGTGGATGGATGGATGGACAGATGGACAGATGGATGGATGGATAGATGGATGGATGAATGGATAGATGGATACAAAGATGATAGACAATAGATGGATGGATGGATGGATGGATGGATGGATGATAGCTAGACAGACAGACAGATGGGTGGATATGATGGATAGAAGGATGAATGGGTGGGTGAATAGACAGGTAGATAGAAAAGATACATGTAGATTAGTTATGTATATAATCATTTCTACCTCTATTTCTCTCCTTGTTCAAAAAAATGTTTTACAAAATAAGATAATAAATACGTAAGGCCACTGGGACCAAAGGAGGGAAAATGCCTGCTATTTTGGTCTAGCAAAATGCATGTTAGAATTTGGTCACAATTTTGAATATAAGCTTCCTAGCAACAAAGCAAAGAGGGAAATATAGATTATATGATCCAGAGTCCATGAGACAGTGGAGCATTAAATTGGTTGCTCCAAAGAAACAAAACTGCTGGCTGCTGAGCAGAGAGAAATGCCTGTCTTAGGTCTTCATATGAGGACATTCATATGTGGTCATAAATCACATCTTCAATGAGAAACTTACAGGAAATACGGCAGTGCGTTCCCTAAGGAGATTTACTAGAACCTTCCCCAGTCTGGTTTGTACCTTCCCAAAGTGCAGTCAGTGGGAGAAGCAAATTAATGATGGTCAAAGTGAAGGAATCCAACCCTGTCTAAACCCAGAAGCTTAGTGTGTGGGCATGTGCGTGTGTGTAGGTGCGCATATCCAACCTCCATGAATACCACTTAGCTCAACCCAACATCTGTAAGGTGGGGAGTGGCTGCAGCCCCTCACGTGCACCTATTTTATACCGCCCATTAAAAGCAGAGGCGCAAGCTTAAAGGGCAGTCGAGGTGGGCATGACAGCTCCTGACCCTGAGGCACCAAGAACCTAATGCTGACCAGAAGCTCACCTCTGCAAGGAAGGCCCTCGTTATACAAATGAGAAAACAAAGGATCTGAGAGGTGAGATAACTTGCCAAGGACTTCATAATGGTGGAACTGAGTTTCAAACTGAGATCTTTCACGTATTAATTTTATCATTGGCCAACCCACTGAATTAGTTTAAAAACTGGAATGCGCTTTCCATTGTTTCCCCCGGTTGCCCAGGAACGCAATCATAGGATCTGCAAATAGCAATTAATTTCTTCTTCCTTTCCAGTATTCATTTTCCTGTCTAATTGCATTAGCCGATACTCCCAGAACAATGTTAAATGAACATAAACCCAAGCCTTTTGATTTCCAGGTCCATGTTCTTTCCCTAATGCCTCACTCACTCTCTCTTTCTCAGAGAACCACCTTTTTTCTTAACTTAGTTATCTCACCTGATGGTCACTCAAGTGTGGGGAGTCAGACCACAGTTAGTCTTGCCAGGCAACTTTTAAGGAGGTTGAAGCTCAGCAGAGCAATCAACGTGCCCAAGGTCAAGGAGGTAAACTGCAATGTACATGTGAAGGAAGGCATTCTGGCCTTTAGCCTCCCCACGGCGTGGTCCAGTCCCTGCCTTTGTGCCAAATGAATCACATGCCCATCTCTGCTTTCTCCACCCCAGAGCCTTGGGCGGGATCTTTCCCCACAGTCACCCATCGCTGGCCATGGCAATCTCTGATCCCTGGATGGATTCCAGGCTTGTGTTTTAAGAATTGCTGGTCCTAGCTCTGCAACCCACCCCCACGGTGGCCACTGAGAGCTCATTTACTCTAGATCCAGATTTCTCATCTGTGCAATGGCGACGCCACGCCTGATACCTGAGCTGAGGTGAGGAAAGGAGGTGGGAAGTCAGGGGATGTGGAAAGGATTCTCAGGGGACACCTGTGTGCTCCTTTTGTGTGTCTTCCTCGCTCCCGCTCCCTCATCACCTGTCTGGACGCCCCTCTTGCTCGCTGAGCCTCTCCTTGGCAACGTTTGCTGTGGCTGGGAGTAGAGGGCAGAAAGGGAGGCACAAAGATGTCACCTCAGGCTTGATGGGTTAGTCTTGTGGGAGCCATTAGCCAGCTCAGTCAGGCCCACACTCTCCACCACCACCCTGCAAACTCGTACAGACTTGCCTCACCCCTCCTGTTATAGATCCCAAGGCAGGCCTGGGGGTGGGGGTGCACCCGAGCTCCTCACTAATTCCACTCACGGACAAGAGGAAACAGCATTGATTGTCTCCACAGCCACAAACGACCTCTTTGCTCTGGGGCCAGGAGGCCGAGATTTCCAGCACCAGCTCTGCAGACAGACAAACCTGAGTTTGGATTCCAGCTGCACCTTTCACTCCCTCAGTTACCTTGGGCGAGTCCCTCACCAATCTGTGCCTCAGTTTCTCTCCCGTAAAGCCAAGATAATAACAGTGCTTTTTGGGAGGGCTAGCCTAAGGATTAAATGAAGTAAGCACAACATAGCATGGGCCTCGGCACTTAGGAAGGCACTCAACACACATCCCCGGATCCCAGGGATCTGAGAAAGTTTTCCTCAAAGGGTGGACCTCGGCCATCCCCCCTTCTCCCCCGCAGGAGTGATGGTGCTGGCCTGTTGCCCCTTTGCTACATAAGGTTTCTAGGCCCCATAGGTAGTATCTGGCTGTCACTGAGCAAAGTGAAGTGAACCGATCTGCTAGGTCTTGGGAGCACTGGCCTGGGGTGCACTGACCTGGGTGTAGATCTGGTCTAGACTGGGTCTGTCCTCTGGAGCCTCCTCCCAGCACTGCTCCATCAGCTGGATACACTCGGGCGGCCCATGGTCAGGGGACACCAGGGGCCGGCACAGGGGAGGGGGCGACGCCACCTTCCTGATGATTTCTGCAATAAACACCATGTGGACGATAGGTCAGACGGGCCCAGGAGGACTCGTGGCAAGGGGTTGGCCTGGGGTCCTGAGAAGGAGGGCAGGGTAGGCCCGTGGGGGTGTAGGGATCAGGTCCTGAGGGTACTTCTTGTCTCCCCTGGGCATGCTGGCCAGTGGACCCAGGATTGCCCAGGGTGTGGCCTGGGAAGGGGTCTCACGCTAGGAGCCGAAAAGTGGGTTTTGACTTCTGGATCTGCCCCCCCCCCCCCACCTCTCTAGGAGATGGTGGACAAGACAGTGACCTTTCTGAGCCTCAGTCTTCCCATCTGTGAAATGAGCTTAATAAACTGCCTTCTTGAGAGGAGTGCAGAGGGAAGAGATGATAGATGTTAGGCACCTGGCCCCTAGAAAGCACCCCCCCCCCCAACCCACAAACCCAGCTGCTGCCACTTGCCAGCGATGCCCCACCCATGCGCTTGAAACCTTGACGCTGTGGCTCTTGCCTCCAGTCCTGCCACCTGGAGACTTTCCGGTGCCAACTCC
The DNA here is from genome assembly GCF_024362965.1 of Panthera pardus. Classification (NCBI taxonomy): domain Eukaryota; kingdom Metazoa; phylum Chordata; class Mammalia; order Carnivora; family Felidae; genus Panthera; species Panthera pardus. The sequence continues at coordinate 59,917,470 of NW_026526677.1, forward strand.
CCATGTGGGAAACAAGATTGTATGCTTTCATTATCATCATCATTATCATTATTTTCCCAAGACAGCCCCTGCCATGATCTTCCTGTCCCCACTCCCTGTGATAAAGACCATCAGACTAAGTTGAGGTCCGATAGATCGGCGTTCTAGTTCTGGCTCTTGCTATTTGCCATCACTCTGTGCCTCAGCCTCCTCATCGGACAACTGGCCGGGAAAAGCTCCCCCTCAGGAAGCTGTTGGGGGCACTGGGGGAGCTGAGAGATTCACAAGGGCATTGGGAGGAAGTGGGGCTCAGATTTTCAGTGGATCAGGAGGGGACTTCTATATCACCCTCTTACGGTATCACCTCTCTGAGCCTCAGTTTCCTCCCATATAACAAGTACAGTTATAAATAGTACAGACCTCCTAGGGCTACAGGTTACTCCCTCAGGAGGGCTGGGATCCTCCTCTCTTGACCGAGGAGGTGGGGGCCCTTGGTGCCACCGAGGAGAAGTTTCCTTCTGGATTTCAGTTCCCTCCACATTCTTTGTCGGCCCCCTTTTTGGGGGGTAGTGCATGAGTCCCTGTCTAATTTTACATATAGGGAAACTGAGGCTCCTGGGAGTGAAGGAGTTCACCCACAGCTGCAGGGCTGGTAAAAAGCAAACTGTAGAACTGAGCCCGATCTCCTCCAGGCCTACATGATTTTCTTTGCCCAGAGGCTTCCAGCCTGCAGGCATCAGACCCTGAGGGCCTCTGAGTAAAGGACCTGAAAAGCTGTGTGTGCTTACAAAGGAGGGTATGCAGATGGAATCAATAACACATCACACACACACACACACACACACACACACACACACACACATACGACTCTTTTTCAAAAGTATTCAGATGGGGTTGTGATGAATAAAATACAAATCCATTTCAAAGCATTGCTGACTTCAGAGCCGATTCTGTCTTTGGGGATTGTCTCAGTCAGCGGATATTAAAAATCACATAGCATGTGAGGCTCCAAACGTTTTTGACATTAAAACGGAGTCCTCATATGTGAATGTGCTGAAAACGGCTGTCCCAGGCCAGGCCAGCCGCGGTCTCACGTTCCCTCCCCCTGCCCGGCCCGCTGTCCACACCCAACGCATCACGGTGACGGACTGGCCGTGTCAGCGGTTGAGGGAGGAGGCCACATACCCAGGTCTATGGGAGTATGCTCCATGGATGACTCCAGGAGATTTTAGGGCAAGGACACTGAGCTTGTCCAAGTCCCAGACCCACTGCTTCCCCACCGAGAAGCCCCTTCCCCTCTCCGGGCCTCACTCAGCTATCTCTAACGAGTGCACCTACCGCCTCCCAGGGTTGTCCAGTGGAATAAAGCATATGACAGAGAGAGCTCTGGAAGCTGCAATTCCACCCCTCACCCCCACTGCGCACACACACACACACACACACAGGATCTTGAAAAGATGTTACTTCTAAGATCAAGGAGCGTTTGCGTCCAAGTTGGGAATTCAGGAGAGAATGTGGGATCCCCCATTAGCACCTCCGTAAAACCGCCCAGGCAAATACTTGAGTGCCCACCATGTGTCAGGCACTTGGTCTAAAGAAGTTCACTGACTCCTCACAACCACTCTAGGAGGCAGGCAACATAGTCCCCATTTTACAGACAAGGAAACTGAGGCTCGGAGCCTGAAAGGGATTTACTCAAAGTTATGAAGTGAATTGGCGTGGAGCTGGGCTTAGGTTGGTGTCCCCCAGTACCTGGGCTCTTAGTGTTTTACTCCCCGAGACCAGGGACAGCGTGCCCTGGGACGTAGCAGGCCCTGGACTGACAGCCTGATCCAATGGCGGCCATCAGGTTCCAGGCCTGATCCCTGCACCTAAAGCCTCATGGAGCCCAGGCCTGAGGGCCATACACTTCTGGACCCCATCTGGCTGGTCTTTCCTCACCCAGCGGGTAGATGTGGGGGGTCGGGCCACTGAGGATGTTGAACAAATGGCCTGACAAAGATCCCCCTCCTTCCCACTCCTCCACCTCATAAATTTGGAGCTTGGAATGCTCATTACTCACTGAGCAGTGCTTTAGTGGAGAAAGGAAGCAAGCCAGGCCTCCCATGAGTTAATGATTTTCCTTTGGGGGTGGGACGGAGTAGTGGGTTCAGCTCCATCACTGCTCTGGACTGTGGGCTGAGATGCCGGGGTGTCTGTGAGGACAGGTCCCTGGGACTGGACACAGACAGGAGGGGGACAGCTAGAAGAACAGCCCAGGGTCTGGGAAACCCTGATGAGAAACACAGAAAGGGAGGAAAGGTTTCTGAAGTTGGTCCTCCGCGCTGGGGTCAGAAAAGAAAACATCTAAGACTGAGTGATGATGGGGAAGGTGTGAGTGACCATCCCACACACCTAAAGTATAAGGACAGAGATGTTCTTGAAGGAATCCTGTCTGGGCAGAGAAGCAAGCCCCTAAATACTGAGCAGCCTGGCCACATCAGACGAGGGCCAGATGTCTGGCCCATTTTTATTTCATCCCCATTCTAAAGATGAGAAAACTAAGGCTCAGAGAGGGTAAGCGATCTGTGTAAGGTCATGTAGTAAGTTAAGTGATACAGCTGGGGAAAACTGGGGTCTATATGCACACAAAGTCTATGCAAATCAAGGAGGGGTGGTTAGGGCATGAGCATCCACAGACATGGCAGTGACCTTAGAAGAGGCAGAGGGGGTTGAGGTTTTCACCCAGAAATCAATATCTTTACCTGGAGCTGGTCAGCTGCCATTTTGGTGGAGCTGATAAGGCTGCCTGGCTTGAGCCAAAGAAACTTAATTCTCATGGTCACACCAGACAAGTGTGTCTGTAAGGTTATTTCCACCAGGATTTCCTGGTGGCCACAGAGCTCCCCAACTACACGGGGACTCCAGCCAGCGAACGGCCAAGGAAGGAGGACAAGGGCACTGTACCTTCTGCGGAGAGCCCTGAGGAGCAGTAGGGTGGGCCTCGAGTCAGCACCTCCTGCAGGATGATGCCGATGCTGAAGATGTCTGCTTTGAGGGTGCCCCGTCCCGGCGCCCCGGGCCCCCGCAACAGCTCTGGAGCCGTCCACAACAGCTCTGCAGTCACAAGGCAAGGCCACACTGTCCTCACCCACTGACCACCAAACTGGGCCAAGATGGGCAGGCACTTCACATATGTGGCGTCATCGCCCTCTACCTACAGCCCCCAGGAGGACATAGGTGTTTCTGTTCTCCCCCATTCATAGGTAGGGGGCCTGAGGCAGCTCAAGGTCACACCACAGGAAGTGCTAAAAGATTGGACATCTCCCCTGTCCCCCTGCCTCACAAGCATCCAATTTAAATAGAGGCCTCAAAACCCACTGGCAGCGCCTGCCCATCCCTGAGCTGACCTTCTGGGGCTGGCCGGGGGCGGGGAGCCCGCTGAACATCCAGGAGCTCTGCATAACCGTGGTCAGTGACCTTGAGAACAAAGCGCCCATCCACCACACAGTTTCGGGACTTGAGGCGTCCGTGAGGGAAATGTCGATGGTGCAGATACCGCATGCCCTGGAAAGGACATAATGGTAACCCATTATGTGATGAATCAAAGGGACCCCTAGTCCTCTCAGCATCTCACAGACCCCAGAAACACTTCCTGCCTCCTCTCACCTTCTCCCATACTGTTCAGATTTTTCTTAGACAAAGTAGGAGACCAGGTCTTGGAAATCTGAGCATCTCTTTTCTCCCTGCCCTCCCCATGGCCCCCATAGCTCTAGGCCCAGGGACGGTTCTCACACGGATCAAATCCAGCAGCAGAGAGGCCTTGAAAGTCCAGTCCAGCCTCAGAGCTTCATTCCGCAGCAGGTCCTCCAGGCTGCCCCGGGAACAGTGCTCCAGCACTAGAGCACTGACCCCAGGGGCCACAAAGAAGCCCAGGCAGGCAGCAACGTTCTCATGCCGCATCTCCCGCATCTATTGGGGCAATAGGCATCTTAGCAGCCCCTAGGGGCACATTGAAGGCTGAACCAGATACAATCCACATCTGGGTCTCCAGTATTTAGCACCCAGTACAGGGAAGAGCACAGAGAGGCACCAGAAATGTTGGGTGGATGGATGGATGATGGATGGATGGAGATGGATGGATATGTGCATGGATGGGTAGATGGATGATGGATGGTTGGGTGAATGGATGGATGGATGGATGGATAGATGGATGAATGGATGATGGATGATGAATGGATGCCTGGATAGATGGATGGATGATGAATGGATAGATGGATATGTGGATGGATGGGTGGATGGTTGGATGATGGATGGATGAATGGATGGATGAGTGGGTGAACAAGTGAATGGAAGTGTCATGGGAGAATAAATGAATAAGCTGTAGCGAACTCCACAGTATAGGGATCTAGGCCTGTTTCCCAACCTAAGTGGAACCATGGACCTGAAAACTGTAAAGTTTCTCCCCTAAGACTTAGAGACTGATAAGGAGAGGAAGAAGAGCAGAAGGGACCAGGCTCAACCAGAAAATAGCCTCTGTCATGGCTGCCCAGCAGGTCAGAGAGCTTGAACCCAAGCAGTGATGCTAGCATTTATCAAAGGCTCACTTCTGGCCAGAGACAATTCTAGGTTATTTCATATGTTCTCTCCAATCTTCCTAATTCCCCAGAGGGTAGATTTCATTAGCTCCATCTTACAGGAAAGCTAAGCGTTTCATGGAGGCAGAATTCTACCTGGGACCTTCCTGGTTCCAATCCTGTGCTCTGTGCTCCAGCCACAGTGCTTCTCAGGATACTGACAACCTCGGGGGTGAAGGGGCTTATGTGGTTAGTGATGACAAGTGACCGGAAGCTCCTTGAGAGAAGGAACCCTGTCCCTCTTCTCCACAGCTGTACCCCCAAACCCAGAACATGGCCTGGCTCATAGGTGATGCTCAAAATACAGTGACTAAATGAGTGGATGGGTGGAGGGATGGTGGGTACAGGAGGAGGTCCTTCGAGGGTGTTGCTGATACTGATGGAAGGGACTGTGCCCCTGAGGGTCGTGGTGATGGTCACGTTGAGGTGGTGACGTGACTTGAGGAATGCTCGTGAGTAAAGATGAGTGTGTAACTGTGGTTGAGGTGTCGGCCATGGGGCAGCAATTGTGATGATAGAAAGGACTCCTTTCTGAGGCTAGAAGCTTCCACGTTGAGCGGGGACCACTCCATACCAGTAGGAGTCCCTTGCCAGCGTCCCCTCCCCTCCTTGGCCCTACCTTTCTCAGGAGGCTGAGGCAGCTGGGCCGAAGCTCAGGGGCTGTGCCTGCTTCAAACCTCTTCAGCCACACCCACTCCCCCTGTTGGAGGAAGAACGAGAAAGTTCGCTGCTGCTGGTCTCCCGCTGTGCGACCTTGGGTTAATCCCTCTGTGCCTCTCAGCCCCAGTTCCGTCCCCATAAATGTATCTTTTCTGTGTGCTGCAAGCCAGGCAGGGCCTGGCCGGCAGAAACCGAAGTTAGACTTTCACCTTGGTGGGGCAAAGCCAGGGCCTTTGGCTGACAGACCCGAGTTCAGTCCTAACCCCGCCACTGTCTAGCTCCGTCTGTGAGCTTGAACAAGTGACTTTGGTTCTCTCAGCCTCTTGTTCCAGTTCTGTAAAGCGAAGATGATACCCCCCTCGCCCTGCAAGAGCTAACACTTGTTGCATATAAAGCATGTCAACATGCTCCCAGTGTCAAGGTCAACTTTACTCTGCAGGCCTCAGGCACCCACAACACCCCAAAGCCTGTGAAGTGACGGGGGCTCTGTGACCCAGAGACTGTAGGAGAGGGGACGGCGGGAGAGAAGGAAGCCTCAGGCTGGGGCTCGGTCCTCGCCCCGGCCTGGCCCAGAGCTAGCTGCAATCTTAGCCCTCTCTCCCCTGTCATGGATGGATTTCTGCCTTGTCAGCCTCACCCACAGACTGTCAGCTAACTTAGAGAAGCAGACAGAACATGCTTTGTACAGCATTAAAGCCTCCTTTCAGCATAAAAGAAGAAAAGATGGGATTCCCCTGGGGAGGAAGTGGAAAAGAAGGATCATAAGCCTCATGTCCCTTCCTGTACAATTAGCCTGGCTCATCAGCTGTGAGTCGCAGAATTTGAGAATCGGAACATCAGTGAATTGTCGAGTTGGAGAACACAGCACCTGAAAAGCCACAGTGTCCTCAACAACTTTAGAATCCTGTCGGTCTAATCTCTGACTTTGTGGCCTCCCTATCGGCTGACGGTCTGGGGCTGTGTGCTTCCCTCACCTCTGGGCCTCAGGGACCTGGGATCTCACTGTCCCTTGCCGAAACAGGCAAGAGGGTGACCTAGACTGGCCCCCGTGCTGAGAGAAACCCTGGGTGGACCCACGTTGGGAGAGCCCAGGCCCAAGTAGCCAGCAACTTGTTGTCCCAAGGTCAGATCACAAACCATGCTGAGCTGGGAATTGAGAGTCCTTCTCCACTCCTACTATGCCACTGATTTGCTGTGGGGCCCAGGAAAGTCACTGGCCCTCTTCAAGCCTCGGTTTCCCATTCTGTAACAGGAGTAGGGCATACAGAAGCCCAAGAGGCTGTGGGCTCCCTCAGCTTCTCCCAAACTCACTGCAGCTTCTCAGGCCCAAACATGTGGTGGCAGAGGCCCTCACCTGGTACAGGGCCACATTGGTGGGCTCCTGGGGGGCCTGCAGGCTCCTTGCTGACCCCTGGGCCACCGACCTCAGGCTCCCGCCATCTGCCACACTTCTTGATTCACTCACGCTGTCCACGTGCAGCCTCTGGAGGGGGCAGGTGCGGTCAAGAGCCTGGACCAGGCCTCAGTCAGCGGCTTGCCCACCCAGCCCAGTGCCTGTCCCCCTACCCGTCTGCTTGGCGGCCGATGGATGAAGGTGAGCTCCTGGGCTGTCAGCAGGATCCGGTGGGGGCCCCGCACCAGCTGTAGCTGTTGGATGCCCAATCTGGAGGCAAGAGAAAGGGCAGGGCAGAGGGAGGGCACACGTATCACTCCCACCTCGATCTGGCCTATTGGGCCTGCGCTGACCCAGAGCCCTCAACCTGTTTCTCTCCCTTCTCCCCAGCAGTCCCAGCACCGAGGGGTCACTGCTGAGCACTGCCCCCTACCCAGGCCCTTGGCCTGGCTCAGGTCTGATAAGCCTACTGGTCCCTAGCCTGGGAGTTCCCAAACTGCCCGGAGGCTTCCTGAGGTGAGGGCCGGGGGGCAGGCTCAGGGAACACAGAGGATTTCAGACCCAGGAAGAATTGCTTTCAAAACTGAAGGGCCCTGGGAGTTGTCCTGGTCAAGCCATCATTGTGCATGTTCATAGCCTGAAGCTCAGGGATGGACAGTCTTACATAAGGTCCCAGGCTTCTTCCCCGACTTTTAAGTGGACCTTTTCGCAAGGCCCCCCAGCCTCAGCAGGGCCATGACTGAGGCTCTAAGATGGACAGGAGTGCTGGACTGTCCTGAGGTCCTGGGATGGGAAAGCCTCCTGAAGATTGCCAGGACTGTGCACACACAAGAGAGGCCCTGTGGGTGGGGGGCACAGAGGGGCAGAAAAAGGCTTGGGTGCAGACAGAGTCTCACCTGATGAGGCAAGTGAGGGTCCCGCCAGCCAGCAAAAGGACACATGCCAGGACAAAAGCGAGGAAGCTCCCAGGGAGCTGTGCATCTGCGGGCGGAGCAGGATGGACGTGAGTCCTAACAGTAACAACCACACAAGGAGGGCAGCCCCCTTCACCCAGCTCCTGTACCTCCTCCTGGGCCTTCCTCTGGGAAATGGAAACACAAACCCCAATCCAGATCGACCCCAGGGATGAGGCTCAGAATGACACTCATGTAGGAAAGTCCTATCTGTGGACTGGTCATCACACGCAGGTATTGAGTCCCAGTGTTTCAGCCTGGGTTCTTGGGCTCCCTGTCCCTGGATCTCCATGGTCCCTGCTCAGATCTCATTACAGTCCTGGTCAGACTATGGTCTTTTGTCTGATGGCATATCAAGTCCCTTCCCAATAGACAGAGTGGCTGGATAGCAGGGCCTGTGTCTTATTCATCTCACTGTCCCTGGCACCTAACACAGAGCCTGGGCATAGTGGGTGCTGAATAAAAATTTTGTATCCCTGTCGATTATTGTCCTACTTCTTGCATATCCCCTCTGATGGGCCCCTCGCTATCTGTTTGGACAGCCAGTTTCATTGTCCTTCACTCTGACCATTAAGAGAGCCTTCCTGACACCAAATCCAAATCTCCAGGCCTCATGTCAGGAGTTGGATGTAAAGACGCTATTCAAGTTCACTGGCAAGGTTGGGAGGGCACCCCTACTTTGCTTGGGCAACCCTAGCATCAGCTTAGGCTGGCAAGGACGCTGAATGCCCAGCCCCAATCTGGAGAGAGGACATTGACCTCTGCTGCCACAGAAATGGGGCCATCCCTTCTGCCTTCCATGCCTCCTCTCCCTTCTTCCTTTCGCTGGAGGATGAGCTCTGCTGTCTGCCCCCTGCTGAAGCCCTCCAGTCTGAGTCCATCATAATAATAGCAGCAAATACCTTGCAGTCCCTATTATACTATTGCACATTGTATTGCATTAAGCACCTATTCTGACAATGTTATGTATTTCAATTCACCTTATTCTGCACAATGACCCCTGGAAGTAGGTATGGTCATGGTCACAATTTTGTAGAGGAGGAAACAGTGAGAAGTAACTGTCTGTGAGTGGCAGAGCCTGGGTTCAAACCCTGGCACTTTCGCTCTGGCATCTGGGCTCCTAACCACCGCATCATCCTGCCTCTCGCCCAGGCTCCGAAAGGGTAAGCTTTGAGTCTTAATCTGGAGGAGACAAGGGAGCAAACGCACAGGGTGCGGCAGAAAGCACAGTGTGCCCCAGGCCTAGGGGGCAGCGAGTGCCAAGGTTCTGAAGCAGGAGCGGTCTGCGATCCAGGGAAGGACAGAAGAGAGCAGGAGGAAGACAGACCAAGATGCTGAGCGGGACAGGGTGCTGTGAAGTCAGAGGCCAGGACTCTGGCTTGGCTCCGGGTGAGGCCAAGCCTCTACAGGTCCTGGTGGGGGAGTGATTATGTTTCCAAAGGATCCTCCAACCTGCCAGGTTGCATGAGGACGAGGCGGAGGCAAGGCAGTGACCCAGTGAGAGATGACGAGGGCCTGGCCCAGGATGGAGGCAGTGACTGGTGAACAGCTCTGCTGCCGGGCAAATTCTAAAGATGGCGCCCCCAGGGTGTGCTGACCAACTGGATGGGGGGTGTGAGGAGACAGAGCGTTCCTGTGCCTGTGGGAGGTTGGGGGTTCCATGACCTGCAACGGAGAACATCATGGGAGGCAGATTGGGGGACAGATCAGGAGTTGAGCTTCAGACAACATCAAGTTTCAGATGCCGACTAGATATCCAGGTGTCAGTAGAATCTTATTGGACATGTCAAGTAAGAGGTTGGGCAGATATGGAGTTTAGGAGACAACAATGTCCATCTGGGGGCCACGAGAATGGATAAGACACTGTGGGGCTAAGTGCTGAGAGAAAACGGCTCAAAGCACCAAGCCCACAGGAGTGGTGTTAATAGGTTAGAACTCTATAGAACAGAAAAGGTGACTGAGAAGGTGACGAGTGAGGGGGCCCTGGAGAGGGATGGAGCAGCAGGGAGGACGGGATTTCGGCTCTCTTGGCTGAGCAAAGCCAAGACTAGCGGCTGGCTCTGGGCCTCAGCACATGGAGGCTACTGGGGGCCTTGATAGGACTGCTCGTGTTAAGAGAGTAATGGAGAGAGTCAGCAACGAGGACTCCAGAGAAGAGGGGAAGGGACATTTAATCCAGTTAGCACCCACACCCTTTCGACGGATCTTGCTGCCAAAGGGAGTCAAGGAATAAAGCTTAGGCTGAAAGGAGTGTGAATGAATGGCTCTCTAGGGCTAACATTCCAAGACACAATCAGAGGAAACAAAGAACACGGCACATTGTCTTGCTGACAAGACCCTGAGACCCAGGGAGGAGAGAAGCCAGCCCTGGACAGGAAAAGTCCAGCCGGTCCCAGCGCTCCTAGGTGCCACTTGAGGAGTGCTTCTCACTGAGAGCACGTGACCGCGTAGCTCCTTCCCATCTCCTTGGAAGTACAAGCCCTGCTCCTGAGGTCTGCCCCACCCCCACCTCACGCAAGGACAAGCAGTTGAAGGTGTCAGGTCTTTGTTCCTATTTCTACATGAGAAATGGAGACCCAGAGAGGGTATGCAACTTGCCCAAGGTCACACACCTAGTCAGGGGCAGCACTGAACTGCAGCCCTAAGTACATTTGCCCCAAAGTCCCCGCTGTCTGGTCTCTCAATCCATGGTGGTGATCAGTTGTATTGGTGATAATCATGACAACACAGGCCAGAGTGTGAACTGTCACTTTTAGATCCCCAAGAGAAGATACATCCTGAGGCCGCTGCTCAGGCTCCCACAACCCCCTAGTGTCCCCTCTCAGAGCCCCCTCTCAGAGCACCTGCCCTTACCCCGTCCCCCTTTACCCAGGGAGCTCCATCCCACGTGCGGGCAGTGACCACAGGTCTTATCTGCCATTGTATCCCCAGTTCTCAGCACTGAGCATGGGACACAGTGGATGCTCAATAAATGTTTGCTGATTGATTTGTTGAATGAATTAATTAAAAACCTGTTGGATGGTGAAATCTGTGAGCCAGGGCTGATGGAGAAGGATCTCCTCTGAGCTCCATCAGCCCCTGGCTGCCCCCTTCATGGCTCTGATCACACTGTCTTGTATTGTTTTCAGCTGTCCCTGTCTCTGTCACCAGACAGAAGCCCCTGGAAAGCAGGCCCTGGGGTTGGTCTTTGAGTACATCAGCTCAGTGAGGGCAGGGACATCATTTCATTCACTCCTATATCCCTGGGGCTGAGCATAGTGCCTGACACGTGGGAGGTCCTCCAGCAAATTTTTGTGGAAAAAGGGGCAGAGAAACAATTGGGTGAAGGCTTCTTCTCATGAGCTACCTTCTAGTCTGGGGAACAGATGGCACTGGTTCTTCCCAGCACGGGACACACACCCTTATGAACATGAAGCAATTCACTCAGGGCCTGTGGGGATCATGGTGGCCAGGGTGGAGGGGCAGCCCTGATTGGTAAGACAGGTAAGATTTAACCAGGCAAGGTGGGGAGCTCTCCAGGAAGAGGAAAACGCATTGGGTGATTGGATGGATGGATAGGTGAATGGATGGAGGGATGATGAATTACCTCTCATGCATAGCATATTGGGGTCAAACCAGCAGCTGGAGTCACGTGCTGGAGGGGCCCCTCCTGGAAAGTGTATGGCCCTGTCCAGGGGCTGCACTTGCCACGTGCCTGTGTCCAGAATGTGGGTGGGGACCAGCTGGCTTCCCTGACCATCTGTGTCCAAGATGACGTACTGAGCCAATCTCCTGCCCTTCTCATCCGTCCGGATCCTCTGGCTAAAGCCAGCCACATTCAGAGCCCCTGTATGGTCTCCCAAGTGGGCCCCCGAGAGTCCTGCCCCATGGCTCTCAGAGCGGTTCAGGGCATGGGCCAGCAGGACAACAGCATCATAGATGGTCCCAAAGAGCGGGGACACCTGTGGAAGAGAAGGTCCCTCAACCCCATAACCCCGTGGCACAGGCTCCCACACATCTCTGAGCCCTGCCAGCAGCAGGTTGTATGGATTATCACCCCCACCCCGCCCCCAACACAGCCCTCTCTCTGGTCCCACCATGACCTCAGTCCCCACTCAGTGGAATCACAGTCTCCGTGGCCACCGCCAACTCCGACGTCTCACAGGCATGTCAAACCTGCCTGACATGTCCAAAACAGAACTCCTGGTTCTTCAAGGTTCCGTCTGGTTCTCCCACGCTAACCCCACTCCTCCTGAACCTTAGGAAATGGAGCTACCACCTGCCCGGCTTCTCGAATCTAGGTTTGATTCCTGACGCCGCTCTTTCTCTCTTCCAGTTTGTCGTTGAATCTTTTTGGTTTTATTTCAGAACCTATTCCCAACTCAATTGACCCCTCACCCCTCTACTCCTGCCATCTGGATCTGAGCCCCTCACTGCTCACCTGGCCTGCAGAGGAGCCCCCTAAAGGTCTCCTTGCTTCACCTGGGTCTCTTCAGACCCTTCAGGCAGCCCAAACGATATTTTGTAAGAACATGAATCAAATTATTTCTTACTTAAAACCTGCTGATAGTTTCCCATTTCACTTATGATCATGAGCTGAGACTCCTTTTGCCCTGGCATAAAATGCCTCACATGGTCTGGCCCCCGCTTATCTTGGACCCCTGTCCCGACCTGTCATGACAGTCCAGCCTCTCCACGCCCTCTGCCTGTTCCTCTAGCCTCCGAAGTTCACTCTGCCTCTTGCTCCTTGCCCCTGACCTTTCATCTACCTGGTCACTCTTCACCCAGACCTGCACCTGGCTGCCTCCTTCCTGTTCCGGATGCAGCTCACGTGCCATCTCCCCGTAGTGGGCTTCCCTGCCTATCTTAGCTCCTGTTACCCACTACTTTATCCCAGCTGCTCTCTGTCACTTTATCCTGTTTAGTTTTCTTGGCGACATCGTCACAATTTGGATTTGGCCATATGGTTGCTTGGGTGTTACCTGTCTTGCCCTAACATAATGGAAGCTCCCTGAAGGCCAGGTCTGTCTTACCCATCACTGTGTCCCTGACACCTGGCCCATGGCACGTGAGAGGGACTCAAGTCACATTTGTCAGACGAATGACCGGTTGCAAGGCCCTTCATCCGCATCTGCATTCCTGTCATCACATGCAGACACTATTGTCTTCTTGTCACCAAGAAACAGACGTCCCAACAGGGACCCGAGCAGCCGAGTCCTCTCCGCCCAAACTGAGCTGGCAGCCACACCCCCACCGCTAACACTCCTCAGATTCACAGCAGTGACTCCAGAAAACCTTCCCATTCCCCCACGCCCCGGCATCTCTCCTACTGATCTGCACACTTTGTTAGACAGACGCAGAGGAAGGGGAGGGAGAGAGTCTGCACGAGGAAGAAGAGCTGGGCCAGAGATGAGAATCACAGGCACTAAGCTGGAGATAGAAAAATAGGAGGCAAAAAGTCACAGGAGAAGGTGAATTGACAAAGCAGGCCAAGAGTGAGTAACACACACGAGAGAGAGAGAGAGAGAGAGAGAGAGAGAGAGATGGAGACAGTGTACCGAGGGAGAGGCAGAGACACTGTCAAATAAGGGACAGGTCACGTGCCCACCAGGAGGCGGGACTGGTCGGCCAGGTGGGTAGGGGGCCCGGGCCGGGAAGGCCTAGAATGCACGCACACCTGCCCACGACCCAGGGCTCCGGGCCCTGCTCGGGCCTGTATCGACCTACCTGCTCTGGCTCCAGGTGGGCAGCCACCTCTCCAATGGCCCTGGCAGCTTCCAAGGCCTCGTCCACAGGGCCGGACTCCAGGCTGACGGTGAGCACTGCGTCATAGACCTCCTGCAGGGGCCCGCGGTCGCCAAGGGCCGCGTAGGAGCGGTTGCGGTAGGGCAAGGCAAAGAGCAGGGTATCGTAGGGCAGGAAGACCAGCCTCCCATCTGCCAGGCCCTGGGCCCACGCTCGGCTCAGCAGGGCCGTCTGCTCCAGTCCCCCCAGGAGCGCCGAATGCATGCAGAGCACCACCACTGGGGGTAGGAGAGGCGTGCTTACCTTTGCAGGCCTCCCCTGAAGCCCAGAGTCTGTGGCCCTGGAGAGCTGCTCGTAACTCTCAGGTCCACGCCCCTACCATGAATAGATTCCTCTTTGCCTTAGCGAAAGAAATAGGCCCTTGGTGATAAGCAGCCAATTCCATCCCCAGGCACCCAGGACAGAAGAGAGCCCTTGCCCAAGATAAGGGTCCTTCCTCTCTTCTCCACTTGGGTCCCTGACCAGGGGGACGGCCTCAGTCAACAAAGGGCTACCACTTACTCTGGCTGTGGTCTAGGTTCCCTACTGCAATCCCTTTCTCTAGGAAATCTGGGAAAACAGAGCCACCAGGGAAAGCTGAGAGTTCCCTTGCTGGGGCCCGAGGACCCCGGTCATGTGGAAGTCAGAGCCTGGAGCCCTGATCTCTGCTGAGCCTGGAGGGCCATGCTGTATGGGCCACGGGCCACAAGCCAGCTGCTCCCTGCCCCAGTATAATTGGGGGGGGTGGGCAGCTCGGAGACTCACTCACTACAACTGGGGGTAAATAGGACCCGAGCTTCCTTTTTCCCATCTCTTCCACCTGGGGGTTATTCTGGACGCTAACCAAAGGACCCATTTGTTTTGTAAGTGGGGGGTGCCATTCTGCATTTTCCCTGCTTTCCCTGCACAAGGGAAAGCCGATCCCCACAGCGTGGGAGGAAGCAGTGGACTGGGAAAAACCCACACTGATGGCAAGCCGTGCTCGCTGTGTGCTGGGAACTGTTCTACGCCCCTTATCTGCAGTAGTCCTCGTCCTCACAACCCTGTGATGGAGGGGGGTCATTAGCCTCATGTCACCGATGAGGAAACTCTAGCACAGAGAGGTTTAGTGAGTTGCCTGAGGGCACACAGCTGGCAGGAGGTGGGGTCAGGAGTGAGACTCTGGCAATCTGACTCCAGAGAATATGCCCTGAACCACTCTGCCCCCCTGGCTCCTGAAAGCCACCAATGTGGTTGGAACTCAATATCCAGCAAAAGGGTTGGAGGAGTCTGATGACGCGTCCCCCACCCACTGCCACCATGCTCCAGTCATGCAGAACTGAGCCAATCCTTCTAATCCCAACATGTTACCTCCATTCCTCTGCCCTAGCGGGTTCCTCTGCCTGGAACCCCTTCCTCCTCATCACCGCCTGCAATCAACTTCTCATGCTCAGGCCCTGCCCTGGTATCACCTCCTCCATGAAGCCCTCCCCACCCCTAAGCAAAGGAGCTCCTACCAGACTGGAGCTCCTCACTGCCGGGACCTGGGTGCTTCCTCCCCACCCCCTCCCCAGAGCCCAGCCAGGGTCAGGCACAGAGCAGTGCCCAGTGACTCTTGGCTGAAGGAAGTGTTTACAAAGCACTCAGCCACAAATATCTGCTCCTTGTGACCCTGTGAAGTGGGTTTCAACTATCCCCATTTCACCTGCTGGAGAACTGGGGCTCAGGGAAGTGGGCTACTGGTCCTAATGGGCAGCAGGCTAACCTGGGCCGGGTCTCACTCCCTACTTGGGGCTGACTCACTAACCAGCAGCCACATCAGCTTGGGGGTCCGCCCACCCCGCCCTCCCCCAGGGCGGCACTGGCTCCGGTTCCCTCAAATGAGAAACATGGTGGTTGTGAGTTTCACAGAACAACACTTTCCCCTGCTACCTGCAATACATTCTCGCATTCACCACTTTTATTCCATTCTATTTTATCTATTCTGTTTCATTCTTCTCTTTCTCTCCTGTTTTCTTTCTTCTTTCTTTCTTTCTTTCTTTCTTTCTTTCTTTCTTTCTTTCTTTCCTTCTTTTGTAATGTTAGTCTTGATTCACTAAACTGGTTTGTTGATCACAACCCATAGTTTGAAATCATCCCAGTCTAGATTAACTTTAAGGTCCCTCCGGGCACGCCTGAGCGGCTCCGTGGGTTGAGTGTCCAACTCTTGATTTCAGCTCAGGTCATGATCCCAGGGTTGTGGGATCGAGCCCGTGCTGAGTGTGGAGCCTGCTTAAGATTCTCTCTCTCTCTCTCTCTCTCTCTCTCTCTCTCTCTCTCTGCTCTTTTCCCAAGCTTGTGCTCTCTTAAAAAAAAAAAAAAATCCCTTCTGTTTTCCAGGTGCTACCTCTCCTCTACAGTCTACCCACCATGCCTCACCTTAGCTAACAACTTCCTTCAAGACAGGCAAATGTCACCTCCTCCAAGAAGCCTCCTCTGATCCCCAGGGCCCCAGCCTTGTACTTCCTCTCATTCTCCAGGCCTCTGTTCCCTCTGATGGCCTTGAGCTCTCTGTCGTAACCACCTGTCTCTTATTACTTATATAGCTGTCTCTCCATTACCTAGTCAGCCCCTGGAGACCCACCACCTGATCTGTCCGGTTCACCTGTGTGTCCCAGCACTCAGCACAGCAGGGTTCCATAAATGCAAGAAACGATTAATCGGGGGAAAAAAAGTGATTCTGACTCTAACTACCTTCCCGGGCTCAAGTACCCCTACACTCTCGTTTCCTTCAATATACCAGACATGAGGCAAGAAAGCCCTTTGACTCCCACTCCACAACCAACACTTGAATCAGAGCTCAAAACCCGACTGCCCTGCCTGCCAGCTGTGTGACTTGGGCAAGTTACCTACCTTCACTGAGCTGTGAAGCGCAGACCTCAACGGGACTAGCTTAGGGGGCTGCTGTGAGATGAAATGCAGGGCCGTTGTCCCGAGCTCAGCCCACTGTCTGATGCTGAGGAAACTCCCCACCAGCAGCCATATGAAGTCCATGCTGCCCACACGAGGAAGGCACCCGTGGACACTTACTTTTCAGACCGTCCACGCGGCAGAGCTGCTCCAGGACCTCCGTGGCCCCCTGCTCCCCAGGTCCTAGAGAGGTCACCAGCCCCACAGGCAGCCCATGCGTCCTCAGAGTCACGGCCACCTGCCGGGCTGTGGCCACCCAGATGTCCTGGTGGGAGGACACGATGGCCACGCGAGCCCAGCCAAAGTGTCTCATGATAGACAGCAGCACGTGGGCAGCCGAAGGCAAGGTGGCCACCAGCTCACCTCCTCCTTCTGGAGCTCCGCAAGCCCAGGAGAAGAGGGTCTTGCCCCAGCCTTGGGCCAGCAGGGCTGCTGCTTGACAGTAACCGGGATTGACAGGGCCCACAAAGGCAGCCACGGTATTCTTGTGGGCCAGGAACGTGGCCAGAGCATGAGGGGTGTCACAGCCTGTGGCAAGGACCACGGAAGCCAGCCTCGAGCCCAGCACCAGTGAGGAGTCCTGGTTGGCTCGGTCCACAGCCAGCTGGGCTGCTACACTGGGGAGGGCCCTGGCAAAGATGGGGTCACAGTCCCAAGGACCCAGCACCCCCAAGGTGAAGGTCCCTGACCCGAGGGCCGGATCGGGGAGGAAGCCAGCCCACAGGATGGCACCCCAAAGCACCACAGACAGAAGAGGTGGGAAAAAGGCTGTCCTTGGATGACTGAGAGTGGACCCCCACGGACCCTGGCAGGACAGGCACGTCTTCCCGTGTGGCAGCATCCGATACCAACCTTCAGGGGACAATCCCCCCCGTAGTCCTGGGAAAAGGGGACAAAAATAAAGTTTGCTTTCTAGCATTTTCTGCCACTACTTTCTGTATGATTTTGAGGCACACAGTACCTTCCCCCAGAACCTCAGCCTCCTCATTGATAAAACGAGGGATTTGGACCCATCATGTCCGAAGACTCCCAGCTTTGGGGTCTAACGTCCTCCCCAAGACTGACTCACAGCCTGGGCAGAAGCCCAGTCATTCGGTGTGGGCTCCAGAGTCAGAGCTGGTGAGACCTGGCTCGCTGCTTTCCATCCTCGTGGGCCTAGCCCAGTCTCTGAGGTTTCTGAGCCCCACTTCCCTCTTCTGTGAGGATGCGGAAAACAAAGCCTACTTTATGGAGTGGCCATGATGGTTGTGTGCCATAACGTGCAGCACTCAGTGCAGTCCCTTGTCCTTCCTTAGGTGTTCAATAAATCCTGCTTCTTTCAACCTACTATTACTGTTGTTTCCTGCACTCATCATCCTAGGTGGACTGGTGCTCGGGGCCGCTGTGAGCCTCCCCTGCCCCTTATCCTCAAGCCCAGCACCATCCCCTGGCACTTGACTCCACTGGACTCCAGGGCCCTATGGCGTAAGCAAAGCCTGGGTATGGTGAGCACAGGCACAGTCCCATCTCGAATCCCCTCGGGCCTGTTCTCTCTCCACTGTTCAGATGAGGAAACTAAGGGAGACTGGGAATGGGGTTGGCAGAGAGACAGGATGAGGACAAGTCTCTCCAACTCATCCTCTACCCTACACAGGACCTCCTTGACCAGGACATTTGGACTAGAGGACCCCCCACTCCACCCTTCTGTCCCAGGACTTTGACGTCCAGCCTACAGTCCTGCCACCCCGGCTCAGTCTCTGCCCACAGCCTTGACATGGTCGTTCCCCATCCGGGGCACCCAGCCAAGTCCTCCCACCTCCTTCATGCAGCCGGCAGCCTTGCACTCTGGGGGCCACAGGAAGGCATAAGATCTCATCTTACCCTTAAGAAAATGCCAGGCTGGGGGGTGCCTGGGTGGCTCAGTCGGTTGAGCATCCAACTTAGGCTCATGTTATGATCTCGTGGTTTGTGGGTTCAAGCCCGGCATCAGGCTCTCTGCTATCACCCTGTTAGTGTGGAGCCCACTTTGGATCCTCTGTTCCTCTCTCTCTCTCTCTCTCTCTCTCTCTCTCTCTCTCTCTCTCAAAAAAAAAATATTAAAAAAGAAAGAAAGAAAAAAAATAAAATGCCAGGCTGGTAAGAAGGTAGGTTCCAGCCAAGAGAAGAGTTGACCACAAGTGCAGGCAGTAGGCAGAACCAATAGGGAGGTACTGTGAGCTCATGGAGGGCTTCCCAGAGGAGGCAAGCTGGAAGCAGCCTACACTTGGAAGTGCTTGTCAGGAGAGATCTTGCCTGGGTGGCTCAGTCAGTTAAGTGTCTGACTTTGGCTCAGGTCATGATCTCACCGTTCATGAGTTCGAGCCCTACGTCCAGATCTGTGCTGACTGCTCAAAGCCTGGAGCCAGGGACCTGCTTTGGATTCTTTGTCTCTCTTTCTCTGCCCTCCCCTGCTCTCACTTTATCTCTCTCTCTCTCTCTCAAAAATGAATAAAACAGTTAACAAATTTTTTTCAAAAAGCAAGTCTATGTCAGGAGAGTAAGGGGGTGCCCTCTCAATGCCAACAGCCGTGGTCTGTGCAGGGAAGCACATTAGAAATTATGTTCAGTTCAGAGGAATAATAAGGTCCTTGGAATTACACAGAAGAATAAACCCTGATTTTATCCCTCATTTGTCCCTAACTCTGGATGAGACGTTTAACTTCTCTGAGCCTCTGTTTTCTTGTCTGTAAAATGGAGATGATGACAGCTATCTGGCAGAGTTGTGGCAAGAGCTAAATGCATAAAGTCTCTACAGTGAGGATATCACTGTGGCAAGCAGGTAAGGAAGCAGTAAGCGGTACTGGCCAAGCGGAAGTAAGTAGGTACAGTACTTACTATGTGGAATAGTTATCATCCCCAGCGCCATCGCAGTCACCATCATCACCATCTTGGGATCTTGGAAGAGCGGCAGGTGTACTTTGGTGTAGAAAGCGCTAGACAGGGAGGTGGAGGCCTGAGTTTCAGCCCCCGCTGCCCTTGAGGCCTCAGTCTCCCTATCTGTAACAGTAGCCAGTTTTTGCAGGGCGGGCCAAGCTGAGCCCTTCAGGCCTGTGATGCTACGGTTCTCCCAGCTCAGGGCTCGGCGACTCGGGGAGGGCCCTCTCCTGCCAGCCTCTGAGGAGCGCTCTGTGCCCTCCCTCCACTTCTGCCATGATGCGCCAAGTGGTCTCTTCGCTCCCTCAGGGCTCAGGATGAACCCCTCTGAACAGCTGGGCTTGTTCTGGGCTCACAGAGAGCTGATCATTTCTGGTTGGAAACATAAGCGTACGTGCGCCTCTCCCCCTCATTTGTGCTTTCCAAATCACCTGTGATCCACTGCTTTGCCTTGTCTTCCCAGAGGTCCCAAGAAGAGAGCTTTTACCCTCTTTTTCAGAGAAGCACACTGACTCCGGGGGGAACAGCAACGTGTCTGAGTTCTCACCAAAAGTTAAGGCTGAGTTGGGACTGGAGCTTGGCTTCCTACCTCCCAGCCAAAGACAAAAATCACCCTTTTATCAAACACCTAGACCACCACAGCTGAAGGATCCTTAAAGATGGAACATCTAAACCAACTCCCCTGTGTACAGATGGGGAAACTGAGGTACAGAAAGGCATATGGACTTCCTTCAGTCCCACAAAGCAGCAGCAGGGTCCCCGACCCCTGCAGTCCTGCTGGCCACACTCAGTGTCCCAGGACCCCTCCAGCTGATGGCATACAGGGACTTAAGGAAGACTCCGGCAGAGCTGCTTTTAGCTCCAGCTCTCCTGCTGACTTGTGGAACAGGGTCCACACCCCTTTCTCTGCCCTGGTTTTCCCATCTGTACAGGGAAGGCTTAGTTTAGCTGCGCAGGTCTCCAAAGATCCGTCAGCTCTGATGTTCTGTCAGTAAAAATCAGGAAATGGGTGGTGTTTGTCTCTGAAGCTGGCCACGTCCCCTCTCCCAGCCCTTCCCCCAGGAGCGTGTGAACAGTGCCGGCACTGTGGGTTAATTCAACCCCATCCTGGGGGAAACCGTTTGTATTTTTAGGCTCTAGGAGATGGATGCCGATGATTAGGCACAGGGTGCTTGGCTCATAGAGCCAGGCTCATGGAATTAGTCAACTCATAGTATCCTGACCCAAAAAGATGAAGATGCCTGTGGTTACGTTAACAGACAAATGAGCAAAATTAAAACGGTAATAGGAACCCAAGGAAGGAGAGTGGAGGATTTCTGTTAGAGCTGGGACCTCTTCAGCTCCTGTAGCCAAAGGTCATCCTGCTGACCTCCCAACCCGATTTCTTGCCTTCGTTCAGGACAAGCTCCCCGATGACCCACCTGCCATGCTGTCTCATTGGGGCTGACTCTTTGCAGGTCCTAAGGTTGCTGCACCAGTGTCCTCAGATGTCAAGCCCTCCAAGAAGACTCTAGCCTGGAGATTCCTCATTCCCACCACAGCCCCTACAGTTAACACTCCTACTGCCTGTCAGCTTCCTGGGACTCCTGCCCAGGGAGTGCTTCATATATGGCTCATTCCCTTCCTATCCCCAACAGGGGCTTGAAGAAGCCACTTGGAAAATTCGATCTGTTCACTTGGAAAATTCGATCTGTTCAGATGGTAGGGCTCTGGGGAGCCAAGCAGGGAAAGGAAGGAGAGAAGGAAGGAGAAAGGAGCTGAGGGAGGGAGGATGTCTTCAGCACTCCGGACAGCTCCAGGCCAGGCTTGTTCTCCCTGGAGGAAGGAAGGATGGGCAAACACTAAAGAAACCAGCATTACTGAAAATCCAGTATTATTGTTATTCCAATTTTATCGATAAGGAAAGTACACTACCCAGAGAGGTTAGGTCATCTGACCAAGGGCACAGAGCTAGTAAGTGGCAGGGCCAACTATTTCTGCTCATCGCGCCACATTGATTCTTTGGGATTCTAATGGTGGTTTTTCTATCTTCCTTTTTGGGATGAAACCTTTTGTGGAGATAGATACCACAGTCCCCTGGATATTCAGCTCTTCCTTCTCTGTCTGCTTTCTCCAACCTGGGTGAAATTAACCGTTACTAAGTACAGTAAGTATTTACTATGTGCTATTAACTATATATCTCAACTAATTTAACCCTTGCAACAACCTTGCAAAATGCGTGTTGTATTTTGCTTTCTTCACATCACTTTATTCATGCTAACATGAATAAAGGCACTGCCCACTTAAGACACATCAACAAACAAAAAAAGCAAAATTGCTTTCCCCTTCAAGAGCGAACTTTCTAGCATGGGTAGAGATTCAACCAAAAAGAAACATAATAAATAATTAGGTTTATTTTTTATTTTAGAAAGTGATAGGTGATATAAAAAAAGAAAGGTAAAGGGGGGTAATAATGTATTATAATTCAGTATAAGTATTTTCTATACTGCTGCACAATCTTCATGTTTATAATTTCAATGGTCAAGGAACACACCGGGTGGATGTGTCACAAGTTAGTAATTATCTTTTTTTGGATATTTTTATTTTGTTTTGTTTTGTTTTATGTTTATTTACTTTTGAGAGAGAGAGGCAGAGCATGGGCAAGGGAGGGGCAGAGAGAGTGAGAGGGACACAGAATCTGACACAGGCTCCAGGCTCTGAGCTGTCAGGACAGAGCCTGACGCAGGGCTCAAGCTCATGAACTGCCAGATCATGACCTGAGCTGAAGTCAGACGTTTAACCAATTGAGCCACCCAGGAGCCCCTTTTTTGGGGATATTTTTGGCCTTAATCTTGTCCTGGATGGATTTTAGGGCCTTTGTTTTTGTGTCAGACTTATGCCTGTTTGCTCTCTCAGCTCCATTCCCTGACCTTCCCAAACCTGACTGGGCTCCTAATTGGGAGACTAGGGAGGGACCTCTGTCCCAAGAAGGGCAGATCCTGAAAACTTCATTCCCAGCATCCCTTGCCACCGTTTTCTGGCTGGATTTAGCCAATAGGAGACCCTGACAGGAGACTGGAGGCAAGGAGAAAAATAGAAGCCAGGAGACATGTCCCCCCCGCCCCACCGCCCACATGTGGAAGGTGTCCCAATGATAGCTGTGTCTCCTCTCTGGTCCTAGCCTCATCAAACACCCCTCCTGATGTGGCTCCAATGTCTGGGCTTAAGTACTACCACCTCCTTCTTCTTTTTGTCCCTCCCCGACCAGGGGTGGAAGAGACTTCCTGCTGTTGCCAATCTCTGAACTGCTTCATATCCCAACACCTTTGTAATCACTCTCCCACTCCAACTTCCCACTACTGAAAGTACTGATGAGGACTCTATTTTCCAGGGGATATCCTGATCTATATACTATATATCTGAGTTGCTTGCAATTTCCCACCATTATGAATAATTCTTTAATAGATATCACACTTTTATCATCTTTTAAATTTTTTCTTTATGATAAACTCTCAGGAATAGCCATACTAGATCAAAGAATAACAAAACCTTTAAGGTACGTTACATATTGCTTCATATTGTAATGTATTAATGCCAAGATATTCTTTAGATAATTGGAGATATTTGCATATTGCCTGAGCATTAGCTGATACATGGTTATTCTTAAGATTTTTAGGTGAAATAATGGCAAGGTGGTTATGTAAAGAAATTTGTCATTTGTTTTCAACTCTGCATACTTGAATTATGTAGAGGGAAATGACATGATGTCTGGGATCTATTTTGAAATTATTATACAAAAGGCGAGTGATGAATGAAATATGAAAAGATCTTAATTTTTGAATCTAGGCTATGGTTGTACTTGGGTTCATTGTAACTTTTCTTCCTACTTTTGCTTGTGTTTAAGAACTTTCATAATAAGAGAAAATAGTGTTCATACCAATTAACAATGTAGGTATACAACTTTCACCAAATCATTTTTAGCATTCAGTATAATAATTTTTAAAAATATAACCAGCATTTTGAAAAATCATGCATTGTGTTAGTTTTCTGTGTTGTATGATAAATTACCACAAACTTAGTGACTTAAAACAACACATGTGTATTATCTCAGTTTCTGTGGGTCATAGGTGTGAGTGCAGCTTAGCAGGACTCCAGGTTAGGGTCTCACAGGCCACAATCAGGACATTGGTCAAGGCTGAGTTCTCATCTGGAGGCTCAACTAGGGAAGGATCTGCTTCCAAAATCATTCAGATTGTTGGCTGTCGGATTCATGAGAGCTTGCCGCTTCAAAGCCAGTAACGAGTCTGCTAGCAAGTCTTAGAAAACATAACATAATCTAATACAACCTAATCAACAGAGTAACACCATACCGTATTCTTTACTATATTCTATAGGTTCAAAGGAAGTCACGGGTCCAGTCACATTCACAGGGAGACATTATACAAGGGCACAAATACAGGGAGGTAGGAGCTGTGAAGGCTACCTTAGAACTATACCTTAAGCATATAATAGTGAAAGAAACTGACAGCCTTGGAGAGTTCATTCCGCAGCAAGCTGGGTCAGGGCTAGAACCAGAACCCAAGCTTCCCTATGAAAATTGTAATCATCTGCTTTATGACTTTGCTAAGGGGAGAGCCAGAACCATCTTCTTTCCTTCCCTCCACACTCCATCCCTAATTTCTATCATCTCCCTCTTACTCCCTGCCATACTCCAGGCAGGACATTGTTCTGTAGTCTAAAATCTCTTAGGAAGGTCACATGAAGGTCATTCTCATACTAAAGGTCTGATGGTAGATACAGACTTGCTAGGATTTTCCAACGCGGGGTATCTGCTATGTAACAAAGACAACAAGATGATTTGCTCCAAGAGAACGAAGGTTTACTTTTAGACACGTGGGGACATAAACAATCACTGGGGACAGTATTTGGATGGAAGGAACAAACAGTTCCTATCTTAGAGTGGATAAACCCGTCCTGGCAACAGTAACCAGGAGGGAACTCTGAGCTCCACAGACTTCAGTTAAAATCCTCAACCATAATACTCTCTGAGTGACCCTAAGCAAGTCACTTAGCTTCTCTGAGCTTCAATTTCCTTATCAATAAACAGTGATACTATTATAATATCTACCTCACTAGGAAGCTATGAGTGAGTGTTAAAGCATTCGGTAAATGATGAGCATTACTAATAATAATCACTATCATCACCATTACTGAGCACTGACTAGATGCAGATACAGATCACATGATTCAAAACAGAATGTGTTCAGTGCCCTTGAGACAGGAAAGGGGGATGTTTAAAGAAAGAAGATTATGGCAGTCAGGATCTCAGCTAGAAGCAGAGGCACATGCAAATTAGGATAATCCTGGGAGGATTTATTTACCAAAGAATTATTAACAGAAGGATGTAGAGCTTGTGCTATAAACTGGGGTTAGCAGCAGCAGAGCTGCTACCATTCTTGGCCCCAAAGGGAAGGGAGGGCACAGTTACCAGACCTGGGAAGGGTAAAGTTATGAGAGAAGGCTGCCTTGATGGGGGCAATGACCTTTGGTTGAGGGATACAGCCAACCCAAGACAATCCTGCATGGAAGCAGCAATGGAAACAAATATCTTGATCTCACTCTTCTTGATCCTCCAGTTCTCTCCTTGGTCAAATCCAAGCAGAAGCCGGCAGGCATAGAGGTTTGATGGTGTTTCCCACGCAAGCCAGCCTCCCAGGTCAGAGTAGGCGAGGGGAGGAGATCACCTGGCAGGCAAGGAGAAGGTATGTGGCACAGTCCACCCCTTTGCCTCTCAGCATTCACTCCTGTCTTTCATCCAGTGAAGTCTTGTCCCTAAGATAGACATGCGAAGTCTCATCGGCTACCATATTAACAAGGTACTGTCAATTCACCTTGCAACCACTTGAGACTAACACATTAGTCATGGGGCACCTGGGGGGCTCAGTTTTTGAGCATCCAACACTTGACTTCAGCTCAGGTCATGATCTCAGGGTGCATGAGTTTGACCCCACATTAGGCTCTGTGCTGATTGTGCGGGGCCCACTTGGGATTCTCTGTCTCCCCCTCTCTCTCTCTCTCTCTGCCCCTCCCCTGCTCATGCTCTCTCTCTCTCTCT
Source organism: Panthera pardus (assembly GCF_024362965.1). Lineage (NCBI taxonomy): Eukaryota > Metazoa > Chordata > Mammalia > Carnivora > Felidae > Panthera > Panthera pardus. The sequence goes on from NW_026526677.1 coordinate 59,942,748, forward strand.
CTCTCTCTCTCTCTCTCTCTCTCTCTCCTCTCTTAAAAATAAATAAATAAACAGTAAAAAAAAAAAACATTAGTCACTACTAGTGTCCTTTATATAACAAAGTGGGCACAAAAGAAGCAATTTACATAACACGTGGCTGCTATAGTCCCCATCTCCATAGCTGATTGGTCATCTAAAGTGCTTAATCAGGGGCACTTGGGTGGCTCAGTCTGTTTAGCGTCTGACTCTTGATTTTGGCTCATGTCATGATCTCAGTGTTGTGAAATTGAGCCCCACATCAGGCTTGTGCTGGGTGTGCAGCCTGCTTGAGATTCTCTCTTTCTCTTTTTCTCTGCCCCTCTCCCACTCACATGCGGGAGCACGCATGCTCTCTCTTCTTCTCTCTAAAAAAATAATAAAATAAAACACAAAAATACAGTGCTTATCAGAGCTGTCTCCATTTGCCATTATTCTATGTCCCCCTCATCCTCTTACAGCACCTCACGTGGGGCTTCTCCACCTGGTATAGGGATCCAAACCCTCATTCCTAAAAAATCTTGAGTCCTCAGTGGTCTGCTCTTTACTGGGTTGCTCCGTGGATTATTGACCGGGACTTCTGGGCAAGGGAGGACTGACAGGCTCATCCGTTAATGTCCTGGGTGCCAGTCACAGTCCTCCCTGCAACAATGACATTTCCTCATAGCAATGGGGACCCATCGCTTTGGCTTATATAGTGTGACTTCCTTCTCTGCCTATTGATTCAGGGTCATGAAGATCTCGAAATGGTCAAGGGGCAGTTTCAAATTCCAATTCCTAAGATGAATTACTGCATTCTCTGGTGGAGCTGTTCCTCTCCTAGACACAGGGAGCTCCAAACTGCCAAGTCCAAAATCGGGCACAGGTGACAGCAAACACTCTTCCAGCGAGAGGCCACTCCTCTTCATTTTTTGGTTCCCAACCTGCTCATTCTGTCTACAGGAAGACCACACACTTGGCCATTAATATAAAGCGTATATTGCATCCTGTGAGTACGAGCTAGTGTCTCCCAGCTCGTTCTATAGCTGAACCTTCAGCAGACCAGTCCACAGGTCCATCAAGCCAGATGCTTCTGGATGATGGGAGATGAAGCCAAACCAGTGAGCCACCTGCTACAGCTCCTCTGCAGTCATCTGTGCCCCTAGTCAGATCATTGTTGTAGAACACACTATGGTAATATAGGGCACTCCTGCAAATGCAGGAATAACAATTCTGGCAAAAGCACTGGGCAAGGAAAGCAAATCTATGCATAGTTCTATTCCTATCTCTGCGAGTAGAAAAAAGGGTTGCCTCCTCTGTGAGGGGAGAGATCTGATATAACAGGTAGCTGGCTGATCCCTCCCCCCAAGGAAATGGTGCCAGTCTGTGCATTTGGTGTGGTCTCTGCTGTTGGCAGGCTGGGCACTAAGCTGTGGCAATAGTCAGATGAACCATGGAAGTCCATGTTATGGAACCCACACGCAGCCTCCATTCTGGTTCTTGTGGCCATTCTGGATGTAGGCCCATTGAACAAGCATTTGGGGTGGCTGGAAAGCAGCTGACTGATAGCCACAGCTCATCTTGTTCACCTAAGTATTGAAGACTTCCTCTGTCATAGATACCCCTCTGGTGGGGCATTCACACCCCGTGCCTATTCTGAGAGATGCATCCACATACCTCATTCACACCAATTTTCCTATCCTTAGGATGGCCTAAGACCTTGGCCATCCAGATGACCCATTATCAACTACCCATGAGTCAAAGTGAACTAAGACCTCAGGCCATCTCTCCTTCTGCACAAAATGGACAACCGGAGGGATCCTCTGAAGTTCTGCCCACTGGGGAGATTTCCCTTCACCACTTGTATTTCAAAGCCAGCTTCGGTTGGGGATTGTAATGTAGCTTCCACTCCTGGCCAATGCCAGAGTATCATGATATCCACCCTTGAACAAGGCCCACTTTTTCCTCCTCCACTAACTGGTAATAAGGAATTCCCAATAAGGTCATGGGTGTGGGTTGAGGGAGAAGTGGCAGAAACAGGAGTAGGTACCATGGGAGCCTCAGCCACCTGCTTGGTCATGTCTGCCACCTCCATTTTATCAAGGAGTGGTTCTGTGCATGTCAATATTATGGTTCAGTGCATCAGATAACACCCAGTTCACTTGTAATTCTGGTAGCACAGTCACTGAGTGTCTGTAATGTGTCTGTTTCCATCTCTACCAGGGCCAGGAGCAAGTCATTAACTGCTTCTTAAATGGATAGAAGTTGTTCACAGAAAAGAATATGAGTTCACTCTGCCACCACCACCTGCTGCCATGAGTGAATTCCTCATACTTTAGTGAAGGGAGCGTGCTCCAGCTTCTCCTAGGGGTATGAGCAGCTTGTGTATAATAGATCTGTTTCAACATGTTTACTTTCCTGAGACTTTAGACTCTTTCCTACACAGAATTCTAAGGAAGTTCTGGCATTTCCACCTCAACCAGTGAGATCATCATCGTGTTCAAATTTCAGTTAGGCAAACTAGAGACAATTAAAACCACTCCTAGGTGATCAAATGAAAAAATGAAACCCCAAATCCCAGGCTAGGGCATTTGGTCCTGTCAAGCCTTATAATTCTTCCCCTGGGTCTAATGTCCTTGTAATCCACTCCCACAGGTTCCTGCCAATATAGATTGACAAAGTCTTCTTTTTATATAATGTTTATTTATCTATTTTTGAGAGAGAGAGGGACAGAGACAGCAGGGGAGGGGCAGAGAGAAAGAGAGACAGAGAATCTAAAGCAGGCTCCAGGCTTGAGCTGTCAGTGCAGAGCCCAATGTGGAGCTCAAACTCACAAACCGTGAGATCATGACCTGAGCCAAAGTTGGACACTTAACCGACTGAGCCACCCAGGCACTCCTTGACAAAGTCTCCTAAGAATTTCACTGTATAGACAATCTTCTTGTAGTACAGGCTTTGTATTTCTCCTCCATGCCATGCTGGGATTAAGCCCCAGTTATGGGCCATGAAGAACAATGAGGGTGTGTTCTCAGGAGCGTAAGGATCACCTTCCAGAAGGACTCCTCCTGGTTCAACCTCCGAAAGGCTTTTGTGCAGAGAAGTGGGTGCATTCTGACATGGAGGGAGGGGCTGGCAAAGGAGGTTTGGGGGAATTTGCAGGTCAAAAATTCTCAGCCCCAACCATGTCTCCCCAATGGCCATTCCTTCCTTGTTAGTGCCCCACGTGCAATGTAAGACACCTGGGCTGGGGATCCTGTCACTCTGCAGGCTTTACCTCCAGAACTTGGGTTTGGTCCTGCTCTATCTCTCTGGTAGTCACAGGACCTAAGAGGCTCGTTCCTTCAAGCTCTCATGGAAGCCTCCCGTGGCTCATGCATCTTCTCAATTATGTGATCGTAAGTTTTCATTTATTTCCTATGTATTTTCTCTTGGGCTGTAGGAAGAAACCGGGTGTCTCCCCCGTCTTTATGACTAGTATTGTTGCCACTGGGCCAAGTGCCAAGGACACTTGATGTGCCGACTGATCTTCCAACCTGCACTGCAACCCGTGCTGCCACTAATGTTCATCTGAGCCACAGTGACACTACCAGAGGCCGTGAACTCATCCTGTTTGCCTCAGCAAGGAGATTATCCCTATTGTAAAGCTGAGGATAGGGGTGCCTTAAAGAGTGTTGCAGTAACTCGAGGCTAATGGTAGAACTGTTGCCTCCCCAGGCCCAAAGAAGAGGGAGGAGAGAGTTTTCTGGAGCCCAGAAGACAGCTAGCTGCCTCGAAAGGTGAAAGGGCACAGCCAGACTGCAGCATCCTACAGGGAGGAATCTAGAGGGTAAGAGACCCTGCTGACATTGTGCATACAGGCCAGCCCCCTGGAGCCCAAAGAGGTGGATAGGGGTAAGGACTTGATCTGGGCGGGCAGATGAAAGACACCGGTGCAGCCATTTTTCCCCAAAGGGAGTCAGGAGCAGACAGCTTTAGTCCTTCCAGGCCTTGAAGAAGGAGAGGTTTGCCCAGGAGCAGATCACAGGGGGCACCTCAGGAGAAAGGAGTGACACAAGCAGATGTGCAGAGACCAGAGTGCGGCAGGTACATCCAGATGTTGGCTGCGTGCCTAGAAAGAAGGTCAGGGTCAACACACACCGCTCATGCGCTGGCCTGGGCCCAAATCTCCACTCATCTGGAAGACGCTATTTCTGGAGTCTGTCCATCTTTCTGGCTTGGGACCTCCCGCACTGGGCATCCAGAGACCTCAGGAAACACTGCTCACTGTGGCCCACACAGTGAGGGCCCCACACATTCTACCCCGCTGTCTGCCAGGATCCACAGCCTTCCGGCCCTGCTGTCACCAGGGCTCATCTGACCAACTCTGTCTTTAACTAGTTTGTCCTTAGTGCCCAGCCCTGCGATCAGAAATGGCCTCCATGCCTGATGGGGCCGTGGTCTGCTGTCTGCTTCCAGAGAGAAAGTCCCGCGGCAACAACAGCCCTGATAGAAGAAAGTGCAAGGTGCACACAGAGCTTAGAAGAGGGGACCACCTTCCTGGGCAGAGGCAAGGAGGGCTCCAGGAGGAGGTGTCACCGGCCAGGTCTTGGGTGTCCACAGCAGTCCTCCAGGCGGGTAGGAGAGGAAGGCATTGGAAGCAGTGGGACCAGCATAGACAAGTGTCTGGAGACGTGGGAGCGTGAGAACAGCAGACTTCCTGTGGCTGGGGACACGGCAGGGGATGAGGCTGGAGGGACAGAATGAAAAAGGGTCTCAAATACCAGGTTCAGTAGTTTAAATCTTACCCTGAAGACAAGGGGCTGGTATGGGGGTGGGGGAGGCACACAGAATACATTTTCAAGACCTTACCGTTGAAAGTACGTTTGCACTTTCAAGATGTTACTATCGTTGTGCCCATTTTACAGGATTCGGGAAAGGTATATCACTTGTACAAAGTGACCTGGCTTATGCAAGACGCATCCATACATGCTATAAGCATATGACCTCTGAATTCTTGGGGAGACCAGCACAGTGCGGTGTGATGCTCTAATTATCTACTGCTGGGAAACACCCTCACACTTAAAGTCTTACCATGACAACAGCCACTTATGTTGCTCGTGAATCTGCAATTCGGGCAGAGGCCGGCAGGGAGGGTTTGTGTCTGTGGCACGCGGCATCAGCCAGGCAGCTTGCCTGAAGCAAGTTATAAGGGTGGCGGCATGTCTAGGACCAGGAGGCAGTTCCCGGGAAGGCTGGCAAGGTCTTCACTGGTCTCCCAGGGTCTGGTGGAGACTGAGTCACAAGCAGAGGGCTTGTCGCCTGGCATCAGGGTTGCTAGCAGGAGGTGGCCTGGTGCTTCTTCATCCTGGGAGGGAGTGCTCTCTACAGGAGCGTTAGGGTCCACTCCATCTGTTCCCCCTGGAGAAATGGAAGCCTTCAGCTGAGGAAGAAGCTGTAAGTGGTCTCTGTGCCTCTCACACAGGGAAGGAACGCCCTGTGGTATCTCTACCCCTGCTTGCACACGTCCACTGGTGAACCACTCACTGTCCCTGGGCCAGCTGCCCTGATGTGGGGCTGCTTGGCTGTTAAGGCTTCTGTCCAGCCTCCCTCCAGCCTCAATACCTGCGTCCCTGTTCTCCACTCTGCCCACAGAACAATGCTGCCCCCCATCGTCTTCATCAGCCCTGGAGAGTCAAGAAGCATCACCAAACGTAAAGTACCAATAAATAGCCAACAGTCAGGATAATGACAATAGCCAACACCCAGTGCACGTTATGTTTAGAACTGTTCTAGGTGCTTGGCATGTGATAATCTATTTAGCCATTACACTCCTGTGAGATAGGACAGACCTCCCTTGTCTTGTTCATTCCTGGGTCCCCAAGACCCTGCCTGGCACTTACCAGCTAGATAATATGTGTGTGTCGTATTGTTGTATGTTGTGTTGTATTGTATCCTCGGAATCCTTAGGGTTGTCGTGAGGACGAAGTATACAATGGATGTGACAAGCAAGAAAGAGGCACACGGTGTGGGGCTTCCTCGTCTCCTGCTCTTCGTCACTGAGGCCCACGCAAAGCCAGGTGTAAAGCCCGAGCTGGGGGTGCTTCAGGGGGCCCCTGGGAGTGAGGGTGATGCTGCAGGACGTCAGAAAAAAACGGGTGGGCGGGTGAATGGAAGGATGGACGCAGAGGGATGGATGAAGAAATAAGGGCTCTTTCAAAAGACAATGTACCGGTGTGGCCTCAGGCTGGTATTTCAGTCTTTATCCAGCAGAGGGCACCAAGGCTCCAACAATTGGCAGAGGAGCCTTTCTTGGCCCTGCAGGAGGGCACTGTAGCCCACAGAGGGCCTGGCCCGCATATTGTCGGCAGCCCTGGCAGGGTGGCGAGGGAGGGAAAGACATCAGGGTCCATAGGGGTGCAGGGCGAGGAGCAAAGAGCACAGGCTAGAGTCAGACCCAGGAGTCCACCTCCCGTAAGGGGGACCTTGGGGAGTACCTCACACCCCGGAGGGGTTCCCTTTTGTAACATGATACCCAAATACGTGTACCTTCTAGGCTGGCCCTGGGGACTAAACGAGATGCACTCTAGGGGATGTGCAAACCTCAGAGAGGTTTGTCTGCCCTCCCTGAGGCCACCCAGCAAGTACGAGGTGGTCTCTAAGGATCCTAAGGAGATTTCTATGAAAATAGAGAGTTGTATTAGGATAAAAGCCGTTCTGGGGAATAGAGACAGTTCTAGGTGAGTGTGGAAGACTTGGGGGAGGGAAGCTGCTCAGAGGCTAGGGAGATTCTTGGAGACACTGAGGTAAGGAAGCCCACCCTGTCATGATGAGTAGATACCTGATCCCCCCTCACAGCCAGCCTAGGAGCTCCAGGTGCACTTCATTAATGTGGGAAATTAAGATTTTGTTTTAAATGTTTTTGGGGGGAGAGTGCAAGTGGGGGAGGAGCAGAGAGAGGAGGACAAGGGATCTGATATGGGCTCCATGCTGACAGCAGCAAGCCCAGCCGGACGTGGGTCTCGAACCCACGAGCCACAAGATAATGACCTGAGCCAAAGGCAGATGCTCAACTGACTGAGCCACCAAGGTGCCCTGGGAAATTAAGACTTTCATGTGGAACTTGACTTGCCCGTCTTCTGGCAGCTGGGTGTGCATTTGCCATCTCGGCGGGTATTTCAGGAGTGTTTCCTTTGGCATTTATTTTATGTATTGTGGTCACTCCTGCTCCCTGCCAGGGATTTATCGCAGGGACCAGGCCTGGCTCACCCTGCCTCAGACTGGGCTTGTGTCAACAGGCCGTCCCCTGCAGAAAGCCACGCCCGGTTCTATACGGCTTCAAAGACATAGACAGCAAACCAATGCCATGTTTCCCTGGAGCCAGCGGCCTTGCCAGGCTGAGGAAGTGTCCAGCCAGAACACAACAGCAAGGGGGCTCCCAGTGGTAAGCCGGTGCCCTAGCCTGGGCCGTGGCCTTGGTCTTGAGCAAGAAGGTGGTCCACACTTGCCGTGCTGCTATTTCTGAAAGCGGCTTGCGCAGGATAGGCCTCCCTTTTTGGGACAGGACCCCAAGGCAGAGCAGGGATGCTTTGTTTTGCCCTTCTTCTTCTCATAAGGCAGCATCTAGAAGCCGCCAAGGTGCTGCGGGCCAGGGTAGAGCTGGGTGGGACCACACCGGGCCCAGGACCCACTCGGGTTTCAGGAGCCCCCAGTGCTGCTCGTCAGGGAGAGCCGCCAGCCTCCACCACCTGGAGGGTCTGCGTCTTCCCGGGTGGCAGAACTCCCCGGGCTCGAGCAGGATCTTTGCATTCATTTCTGATAAAGCTCCTCTGGGCACATCCTATTCGCGAATCCAGCTTGTTGAGACTCGCGTCTTCATTCGCCCGTGACATCAACACTTTCTGATGTCCCACTCAGTGCCAGCTCCATCTTTGATACTAGGAGACGGGACCACTAAGCCAGGGCCCCTGTTCTAAGCTCGTGGGGAAGGCGGAGGATTGCAGCCTAGTGGAGGGCGGAAGCCCCTGAGGAGGTGGGAACAACGCTTTGGAGTGGACCCTGTGGCCTGGGCAACCTCGGCCCCTCCCTCCTCACGCGCGTGCGGGACATCGAGCCTGCGGACCACTGTTTCACCCAGATCTCCAGCAAACTGATTGAGCAGCACGGAAGCAACAGAGGGCAGCTTGGTGGAGACCCGCCTGTGGACGAAGAGCCAGCAGCGAATGGTGAGGAGCAGATGGGAGAACCGAGAAGACCAAAACCCACAATGTGATGAGAAAGTGAGCCACGTTTGTCACATGGGCCCCTGCCAGCGCCCTGGAGGGCGTGAGGCTGAGATTTTGCAGCCTGAATTGCTATCAAGTTATTGTCCATGGGCTCAGGACCCTAGACGAGGCAGGTCTGGCACGGTGTCTGTAGAACTAACCATGTGCTGGGAACAGAACTGAATGCACAAAGCAGACACTAGGCCACGGAGGCCTAAGGAGCCCCCTGTGGCTACATATCAAGGGGTCCTGGGCAGCCAGTCGGGAGGGAGGCCACTCTTCCCTGTGCTAGAAGACCACCAGCAGCTGCCTCCAAACAGGCAGCCTGCTGCTTCCCACCTTGACATCTCAGCCCACCCACCTCTTGGGCGCTTTTTGCTTCCTTTAAGGACACACTACATGTGATGTGGCTTGTCCCCAGCCCTGACGGTCACACTCCTTCCCCCCTAAAATGCAGATCTCCAGCCTTTGGGGTCAGAAATCCAACAATACCATGGCAGCTTCTGGGATAGCAGATCTGACTTTATTTCTGTTGTGTCTTCTCCAGGACTAGAACCATCCGTCCAGGTCTGCTTCGAAGGGTCTCTTGGCTTCTCTTCCCACTGCCACATTCGCATCCTCGGGTTGTCACAGTGGGTGGAGGACAGAGTGAGCAGGCTAGACTTGTACGGGGTTGAAAACTCTTCCTGATGGGCCTGTGACCTTGGGAGCCTAAGCCTCCTCACCCGTGAAACGGAGGACATTTGCACCTGCCTCCCGAGACTGCCGTGAGGCTTGTGTGGGGTGGCAGGTGCCCCTGGCACGGGTAGGGAGATGCTCAGTAAACGTCTGTGAGGTCTGGATTCTGGAAAGCACAGGTCCGGACTGCAAGGTGAAATCCCTGCGGGTTTGATGGTAATCAAGCCAGATCCTAACCCTCGGATAAGTCAGAATTCTCTCTCCCTACTGAGTCTTGCTCCATGCCTACAAGGAGAACATTCCAAGGACTGGAAACTTGCAATTAAGGCCAGAGTAGACTTCAAAGAGAGGAAACACTGTTTACAAGAACCTGAGTGCCAGCAGCAGTTCCTGATGAGAAATGACTGCCAGTGCTCATGCCCAGCCGTGCTTGTGTGTGTGTGTGTGTGTGTGTGTGTGTGTATGTGCGTGCATGCATATAGTTGGGGATTGCTTGTGCAGTCGATGCCCACTATCTGGGTCTGGGCTGTGACAGGATTGGACGTCCTCTCTGAGTGCTGTGTGAGACTTTATGAGCCTTCTTTGAGACAAAGGCAGCCAACAGGGCCCAACATGCCCGCTGGGGCCAGCCTCACAGCTGCTGTTTCCATTACAGGGAGGAGCCTGGCTCTGGTAGGGGCCGCGTGGCAGTGGCACCTAGCTCCCAGCCCCAGGCCAGGGCATGGATGGGAAAGGGGACTCTGGGCAGGGACAAGGAAGGAGGGGGGACCCAGAAACACTGGTTCAGAAATAGGCTGAGAAAACAAAGCGGGGCAGGGAACTGGAGATCAGTGATCAGAAAGAGAAACAGAATTCAGAGCAACGTTGTCACAGACAAGGAAGAGGTAGAAAGCCAGAGAGCAGGGCAGAGAGGGACAGAGTCTATAGTTCTAACTGTAGAGTTGGAAGCACTAGAAACAGAGAAAGGAAGAAGGAGAAAGAAATGGATTCAAGAGGGTGCCTGGGTGGCTGAGTCAGTTGAGCATCTGACTCGGTTTCAGCTCAGGTTGTGATCTCACAGTTTCACGGGTTCGAGTCCCACGTTGGGCTCTGTGCTGACAGTGTGGAGCCTGCTTGGAATTCTCTCCCTCTCCCTCCCTCTCTCTGCCCCTCCCCACTCATGCTGTCTCTGTCTCTCTCAAAAATAAATAAATAAAATTTTAAAACATTAAAAAAAAAAAAGAAATAGATTCAAGGAAGAAAAATTAAGATAGGAGGTAGATATTCAGAGTCACAGCAAAGACTAAAGTCACAGAAAGAGAAAGAGAAATTCTAAGAGAATCAGAGGCAGAAGGGAAAGAGTATATGCTAAGTAGACAGGGAGCAAAAAGAGAGAGAGCAGAGATGGGAGGTAGGAGAAGGCAAAGCCAGGAGGGCCTTAAAATCTACATTCGACCCTCCCTCTATTTTCCTGAGGAGAAAATTGAGGCCCAGCAAGCCAGTGGCAGAATCAAGCTTAATATACAGGGGACAAAGATGGTGAAAAGAGAAAGAAACCTGCAGAAAAGATGAGAAGCTAATGTGCTTCGCCACAATTCATAGTTATCAAGAACGGGTGACCCACCGTAGTGCACGCTGCTCACCAAGATATGGAAGAATAGCATGCAGCTGAGGAAAAGGGTCTCAAATCAGGAGTCCAGCAATGTTTCTGAGGGTATGAGATTTCTAAGGGGAGTTTTAACTGTGTGTTTTCCCCATTTGACATTATTTTTAAAATTCTCCTCCCGGTTGATCAAGAATACACTTATCACGGGGTGCCTGGGTGGCTCAGTCAGTGGAGCGTCTGACTTTGGTTCCGGTCATGATCTCACAGTTTGTGCATTTGCGCCCGCATCAGGTTCTGTGCTGACGGTTCAGAGCCTGGAGCCTGCTTCGGATTCTGCGTCTCCCTCCCTTTCTCGCTTTGCCCCTCCCCCACTCAGGCTCGCGCTCTCTCTCGCTCTCTCTCTCTCTCAAAAATAAATAAACATTAAAAAGAAATGTTTTTTAAAAAAGAATACACTTATTGTGATGAGCCCCGAGTAATATATAGCACTGTTGAATCACTAAATTGCATACCTGAAACTAATATAACCCTGCACATTAACTATACTGGAATAAAACAGAAAGCAAAAAGAAAAAATTATCTTCCCAGGTATGAAAACAAATGGTCTCTTTTTCATTGACAATTCAAAATTAAAGGAGATTTTGGTAGAATAAGCCTTGAATTTCTTGGTGAGGGTTACTAAAGAAAGACTGAGCATTGCATGAATCAGTTCAACAAATGTTAACCTTTACTTCCCATTGCCAGGCCTCTGGACCCATATGAGGGACTAGCCCTGGATGGGGTAGCAGAACACAGAAAGGGTGAGAAGGGTGTCCACACAAAGGAAGGCGCAGTGGCTATAGAGATCGGTTCTATATCTCAAATAAATAAACATACTCAGTATCATGGAAGCCATGTTTCTCACTGTTGGAGGAGAAGGTCATAAATATGGAAAGAAAAATATAGAATTAGCTGTGTGGTGTTGGAGTGGAACTGGAGGGAGTGGAGTGAACTCACAGTTTTCCAGATAGATAGGCTTTTTAAAAAATGTTTATTTTGAGAGAGAGAGAGTGCATGTGTGGACGCAAGTGGGGCAGAGAGACAGGAGAGAATCCCAAGCTAACAGACTCCGCTGTTAGCTCGGAGTCTGATGCGGGGCTCAGTCTCATGGTTCGTAAGATCATGACCCGAGCAGAAATCGAGTTGGATGCTTAACTGACTGAGCCATCCAGGCACCCCCAGATGGATATGCTTTTAGCTCTCTCCACTGAGAAGACCTGGGAGAATTAAACCCCAATAGCGATGAGCACCCCTAGTATCTAGATCTTGGCTTCTAAAAAGATCCAGGGCTCCTTTTAGAAATGGCTTATTCCCGGGGCAGGAAAAGAACAAGATGAGCCTTCTGTTCTGGAAAGTGAGGAAGTACTTAAGGATGGGGATATATCAAAAAGACACAGAAGTCACTGTCTAATCTGGAACACTTTGTACATGAAAATAAATAATGATAGTAACGTTATAATTCACTGAATAAAATAAGAAACATGCGTCCAAATTGTCAGGGAGGAAGGAAGGAGAGGAGGAGGGAGGGAGAATTTGACGGGGAACAGGATATTTATATCATTTCAAAATACCCACAAAAATACGTTTTCATTACAAATGGAAAAGGAATAATTTTCTGCAGTAATCTTCCTGTGCAGAAGCTTGGCAAACACAATCAAGGTGATCAAACAGCACCAGTAATGAGACAAATTGAAATCACGTGCAGCCTGATAGGATGCACTGAGAACACAGCGTCACTTCTGTGATATTCCTGCTAAAGATTCAAAACCTGAATCTAATCATGAGAGAACATCAGACCAACCAAAACTGAAGGGCATTCTACGAGGGCAAGGCAAGAATAACTGGCCTATAATCTTCAAAATACCAAGATGCTGAAAGTCAAGGAAGGACTGAGAAACTGTTTCAATGTGAAGGAGACTAAGAAACACAACATAACAGGAGATTTTGACCTGGATCCTTCGGCCACAAAGGCCATTATTGGGACAACTGGAGAAAGTTGAATGGGGCCTGAGGGCTAGATTATGGTAATGTACACATGTTCATTTCCTGATTTTGATGGTCCTATTGTGGTTACGTAGGAAGATGCCCTTGTGTGTAGGAAACACTAAAATATTCATTCGGGAAAAAAATAAATTCTGTGTACTCTAGTTGCAACTTCGCTATAAATGTGAAATCGTTTTAAAATTTTTCATTAAGACTCTCAAGATGAAGAATTTTTCACATGTACAACACCAAACCTTCAAGGAACTAAGAACCTGGATTCATAAAACATCTCTATAGCAAAATCAAAGTCAGTGTGGTAAGGGAAAATTGTAGGCCTACAGGACCTGTGAACGCGTTTGTGAAAACCCCAAAGAAAACACAAGCAAAATCTAGGGCATCACACTCCAGGAGCCTTTCCCGAGAACCGGGGGGCCGGCCCCTTGCTCCCGCGCAGGAGCCTGTGTGGCTGGGGCGCCGCCTTGGGTCATGAGGTCCAGCCTGGTTGACCTCTGAATGCCTACCCCTGAATGCCTACTCCAGACTTGTCTGCGAGAAAGGCATAGACCCCTCTTATGTTTAAGCTAGTATTATCTTGGCCAAATTTTATCTTACCTAATATTCAGCACTAACAGTTTAAAGGAGAAAAGCCGCATTTTCATCTCATAGATGGGGAAAGAAAGGATTCAACACAATTCAATGTTCATTCATGATGAAACAAACAAAAATCTCCTAGACTCGGAAGAGAGAGAAGCTTCCTAAACCTCACAAAGAATACCTATAAAACCTCCACCAGCAAATAGATTCAATAGTGAGTTGTTTTTTAAAAATCCTCTTTAAAATCAGGAACAAGATAAGTGTTCCTGCTGCATAGCTCCTGTGAAACTCTGTTCTGGCGTCCTTGGCCAGCACAATAAAACAAGAAGAAATGGGAAGTATAAAGCTAGGAAAGGAAAAAGCCAAACAAAACTCTCATTGTTTGCAGATACTATTGTCTACAAAGAATCCACAAACAGCCCTCAAACAAATAATTTAAATAATAGAGTTTAGCAAGATGAGTGAGTATAAGATAAATACATAAAAAGAAGCTGCATTTTTTTTATACTGGCAACATAAAGTTCAAAAATGTAATTTTTAAAAAGATGCCTTTATAATAGCAACAAAAATTAAAATGTACCTTGAAATCAACTTAAAAAGACAGCACAAGAGGGGTCTATACCTCTTTTTCAGACAAGTCTGGAGTAGGCATTCAGGGGTAGGCATTCAGAGGTCAACCAGGCTGGACCTCATGACCCAAGGCGGCGCCCCAGCCACACAGGCTCCTGCGCGGGAGCAAGGGGCCGGCCCCCCCGGTTCTTGGGAAAGGCTCCTGGAGTGTGATGCCCTAGATTTTGCTTGTGTTTTCTTTGGGGTTTTCACAAAGGCGTTCACAGGTCCTGTAGGCCTACAATTTTCCCTTACCACACTGACTTTGATTTTGCTATGGAGATGTTTTATGAATCTAGGTTCTTAGTTTCTTGAAGGTTTGGCATTGTACATATGAAAGTTGTTTTTTTTTTTTTTATGGAGAAAGATTTTAAGCTTTCTTGAAAAACATTGAAGAAGACCTTTCAAAAATGGGGACATATTTAAGATGCATGAATAAAAAGTGATCAATTATCCATGTCAATGTTCTCCAAATCAATTTGTAGATTCCATATCATCCCAATAAAAATTCCAACAACTTTTGGAGAATTTTGCAAATTGATTTTAACTTCTTAAAAAAAATTTTTTTTAACGTTTATTCATTTTTGAGACAGAGACAAGACAGAGCATGAGCAGGGAAGGGGCAGAGAGAGGGAGACACAGAATCTGAAGCAGGCTTCAGGCTCTGAGCTGTCAGCACAGAGCCGACGTGGGGCTCGAACTCACGAACCGTGAGATCATGACCTGAGTCGATGTCGGACGCTCAACCAACTGAGCCACCCAGGCGCCCTTAACTTTCTTTTTTTTTTAATTGACGAGCAAAAAGGCCAAGATACTCCCGAAAAAGAAAAATAAGGTGAGCGGCCTGCCTGACCAGCTGTTGAGGCTTATAAAACCCCAGAAATTAAGAAAGTGTGGGTGTCGGCACAAGCAATAAACAACTAAAGCAATGGGACACAGCAAAGACCCTAGAAATGGGCCCGTGCGCGTGTGGAGATATGACAGCTGACAGCAGCACTGCAGATGAACAAAGGACCATTGACTGATTGGCGTTGACGCTTCTGGTTATCCTTCAACAAAACACGAAATGCGACCTGCACCTCACACCAAACACAAAAATCGATTCCAGATGGGTTAAGAGTTCAAATGCAAGAGCCAACTTTTCTGTTGTTAATTTTTGGAGAACGCGTAGGAACGCTCCCTTACGAACTTCCTTTATGGAATAAGATACTTAAAAATGCAAAAACGCCAACCGAAAGGGAAACGGGCAGTAAGTTGGACCGCTCTCGACCTCAGAACTTCTGTTCGCCGAAAGATACCCTGAGGTCCCAACAGGAGTTGCAAAAGTGGTTGTGGCACGTTTTATTTTCCAAAGATTGCAGCTACAGTATCTCCCATCTCACCTGCTCTTGCGGAATCTTGCCACTCCCCTTCAGGAAGTAGAGTTTAGGCGTGCCTACACCTCAGTCGGTTAAGGAGCCGACTCTAGCTTTCAGCTCAGGTCATGATCTCACCAATCGTGAGATTGAGCCCTGCGTCACACTCTGCACTGACATTGCAGAGCCTGCTTGGGATTCTCTCTCTCCCCCTCTGTCTGCCCCTCCCCTGCTCATTCTCTCTTTCTCTAAATAAATATATATTAAAAAAAAAAAAAAAAGTAGAGTTTATACCCTGTCCCCTTGGACCAGACAGGTGCTCATAACTGCCTTGACTAAAAAGGTACAGCCAGAGTGATGCCATGTGACTTCTGGGGTTAGGTCATGAAAATGCCAGACTCGTGGGGCACCTGGGTGGCTCAGTCGGTTGAGCATCCAACTCCGGCTCAGGCCATGATCTCGAGGTTCGTGAGTTCAAGCCCCACACCGGGCTTGCTGCTATCAGGGAAGAGCCCATTTCAGATCCTCTGTCCCCCTCTCTCTGCCCCTCCCCTGCTTGTGTGCTCTCAAAAATAAATAAACCTTAAACAAAAAATTGCCATACACATTAACCTCCATGTCCTGCTTCTGGCCTTCTCTCCCTTCCCCTTACACTTTGTAGGCGACACAGAGCTGTTTTTTGGCTCAGACCCCGACTTCATCACAGCTGTTAGTGCTAATGTTTGCTTGGGTTTGGCCTCTCCAGCTATCTCTGCAAGACCCTCCCACAGGACCATCTGGCCTGGAGACCTGCCTCGGCCTTACTTGGGACATATATTTTCGCAGTCTCCAACGTGAGAGGTGGAGAAAGGCATGGAAATCAAAGGCATATCCAACATCCATTTGTGTGAGATGTTGGGGAGAGAGGGGTGACCTGGAGTGAGCATGCTGGGGTACACTTAGAATGGGGAGCTATGTCCCCACCAGCTGCCTATTGCTGTCCACCAGAGTCGTGCCCAGTAAGGGTGGGAAAAGGTTGGGACTTGGAGAATTCCGAGTCCTTGCTTTGCCCCTCATATGCTGTGTGACTCGCGGGATGTCACTTTGCCTCTCTGAGTCTGGGCTTCCTTAAAACCAGGGTTCTTGTGTTCATCATTTTCATCCATTTAATACCTAGCAGGGGGTCTGATAATATGGAGCAGGAGCTCCATAAATGGAGTTGAAGGAATACTCTCTTGCCCTGCCCCCCACATCATTCCTACCCAGTAAACTTCTACTCATTCGTCAAGGCCCTCTCATATATCATCCCTGCCTTAAGTTCCCCTTGACCCAGCCAGCCACCTGGGGGTCTCCATGCTTCCCCCATCACAGTACTCAGCTCTGTCTCCCATCTTAGCCACTCCTAACTGTGAGCCCTCTGAGAGCAGAAATCCTATCTGAACCCCCTCTGTGTCCCAGGACCCGGCCCAGGAAATTGGCTGCTAAACTAATTATTTAATTAGCACATAAAGAAACCTGTTCCTGGGGCGCCTGGGTGGCGCAGTCGGTTAAGCGTCCGACTTCAGCCAGGTCACGATCTCGCGGTCCGTGAGGTCCGTGAGTTCGAGCCCCGCGTCAGGCTCTGGGCTGATGGCTCGGAGCCTGGAGCCTGTTTCCGATTCTGTGTCTCCCTCTCTCTCTGACCCTCCCCCGTTCATGCTCTGTCTCTCTCTGTCCCAAAAATAAATAAAAAACGTTGAAAAAAAAATTTAAAAAAAAAAAAAAAAAAGAAACCTGTTCCTTACCCTCTTGCACTGTTGGTGGGAATGCAAATTGGTGCAGCCGCTCTGGAAAGCAGTGTGGAGGTTCCTCAGAAAATTAAAAATAGACCTACCCTATGACCCAGCAATAGCACTGCTAGGAATTTATCCAAGGGATACAGGAGTACTGATGCATAGGGGCACCTGTACCCCAATGTTTATAGCGGCACTCTCAACAATAGCCAAATTATGGAAAGAGCCTAAATGTCCATCAACTGATGAATGGATAAAGAAATTGTGGTTTATATACACAATGGAATACTACGTGGCAATGAGAAAAAATGAAATATGGCCTTTTGTAGCAACATGGATGGAACTGGAGAGTGTGATGCTAAGTGAAATAAGCCATACAGAGAAAGACAGATACCATATGGTTTCACTCTTATGTGGATCCTGAGAAACATAACAGAAACCCATGGGGGAGGGGAAGGAAAAAAAAAAAAAAAAGAGGTTAGAGTGGGAGAGAGCCAAAGCATTAGAGACTGTTAAAAACTGAGAACAAACTGAGGGTTGATGGGGGGGGGGGAGGGAGGGCAGGGTGGGTGATGGGTATTGAGGAGGGCACCTTTTGGGATGAGCACTGGGTGTTGTATGGAAACCAATTTGACAGTAAATTTCATATATAAAAAAAAAAAAAAAAAAAAAAAAAAGAAACCTGTTCCTTTAAGAGGACCCAGAAGGGTCTGCTTTGGCTGATGGCCACTCTGGCTGAAGGCCACACAATAGCCAGACGGGGAACCGAGTCCCAGGCTTCTTTGAGATTCCCATCAGCAAGGCCAGTCACGGGGCTGTTGGGGAAAGTCACCGGCTTCCAGACAGCTGCTTTCTCAGCTGATCTCATGACACACATGAGTCTCTCATTTATTCATTTATTTTCCAATAGTGGCAATATTCCAAGAATGGCATACTTTTTTTTCTGGTAAGATCTACAGATATATATATATATATATATATATAGAGAGAGAGAGAGAGAGATATATACACACACACACAC
The DNA here is from genome assembly GCF_024362965.1 of Panthera pardus. Classification (NCBI taxonomy): domain Eukaryota; kingdom Metazoa; phylum Chordata; class Mammalia; order Carnivora; family Felidae; genus Panthera; species Panthera pardus. The sequence continues at coordinate 59,960,597 of NW_026526677.1, forward strand.
ACACACACGCACACATATATAGTCATTATTGCTGTCATTATATATAGTCATTAGTGCTGATTTAAATAATATATATCGTCATTAGTGCTGATTTAAATACATTGTTATACCTTTTGTGCCGTAGTCAAAAGGCACAGGGTAAGCTCTCCATTATCTGCATGTGGACCGTCTGTGGCCAATGCAGACGCCCTGGTGGCTTCCCTGGGCCTCCTCCTGGGTCACCTCTTCCTCTCACCTGATGCTGAAGACTCGACCTTTCCAATTTGACCTGAACCAAATAAAATCGGGTGTCTTGAGGACTGCTCGCACACCATGGCCTCCTCCTGTCTAGAACAACCCAGCCTAGCTCAGCTTGGCCTGAACTCACACAAAGGGCGGTCCCTCAGGGAGCCCCACTCTGGTTGCCAATCTGTCCCACCGCCCCTCCACCTGCTTCCTCATTTTCATACAGTTCAGCCTGGAGCACCATGTCTCTGAAAGACCCCCCACCGTGGATGCAGAGTGGAGACCAGAGTCACAGATGCTAGAATGTCCCGCCCTGGGTCACCTTAAACCACCTGGAGTTCGCAGGCAGCCTCAGGAAACAGTTCCAGCCATGCTGATAGCTTCTGGCCCCAAGCACCTTCCTCCCTCTACTCTCTGTGTTTGTTCTCCTCACTTTCTGTGCTGCTTGATTTACTTCTAGGGTCACCCCCAAAATAAACTATGTGCACCCAAGTCCTTGTCTCAGAGGCTGCTTTGGGGGGAACCCAAGCAAAGACCGCCAAGGAGATTGATGTAACAGTGCAGGGACAGGTGATAGGGCCTGACCCCGAGGAGGGTGGTGAGGAGCCAGAGAGCCCGCAGATCCCAGAGGAGTTTCAAAGGCAGAACAGATAAGATCTGGCAGCTGGCTGGATATGCGGGCACGGTCAGAAAGTGGGAGGCCCGAGTGACACTCAGGTTTCTAATTCGAGTGACACCTTTACTGCCATAAGAAACGGTCAAGTAAATTTGGCAAAAACAAAACAAAACAAAACAAAACAAAACAAAAAACTGTGACCAGCTTTGAATGGATCACAATTTCAAATTTTACATACAGTAGAGTTAATCCTCATAACAATCTTGCAAGATATTCCTAAGTCTATTGATTTCCCATAATGTCGAAAAGAAAAAAGGGATTTAAAGTGGCTTTATAAGATTTTATAAAAGTACGAGATGGTGTATATATAGGATTGTGTATCAGTCAATGGAGTGTTAAAGGCAGTTGTGAAAATGATGATGTAGAAGAATATTTAATGACATGGAAAACTGTTTAGGGAGTTTTATAAAGTTAAGAAAAATTAGCCTACAAGAAAACAGATGAGCCCCAATTGCGGAGGTATGTATATACATGGGTACATGTAATGGGTTCCAAATGCAAATGACTCAGATGTACACAAAAAAGCAGTAAATGCTTTTTTTCTAACCAAATTTCCATTGTTTTACAAACCCCCATTCTGTGAGCTAGAAACTTACCCTCAGTCCCTTCTGAGTCCCCACGTACACAACCAACTCCACCTCCTTTTCCCCGTTCCTATAGGTAGGTCCTTAAGTGCCATCTACCCACAGTGGTGTCCCCTGAGACACCCCATCAGCCTGGCTGAGCCCCGGTTGTCAGCCCTCACGGGGCGCTGCCGGATCAAAGCCTGTTCCCATCCACCAGACCCCTCAGTCGAGGCAGGTTTCTGGGCCCCTGTGGTAGGCGGAGAAAAACTCCCCCCACCCTTCAAGAGATATTCACTTCCTAATCCCAGAACCTGTGAATGTTAATTTATGTTTGCAAAAGAGGAACATTGCCTTATATGGGAAAATGTGCGATTAAGATAAATATCTTTTTTTAAAGTTTAAAAACTCCCATCCCATGATTTCAAAGAGGAAACTGAAGTCCAAAGAAATGATTTCCCTTACCCAAATCACCCCTAGAGGCTCTTGACTTTTCCCCTTCTCTTTCTCACATCAGAATAAAACACAACGGAAAAGAAAAAAGAATAAAACATAATGGGGCCTGATAATGTGCTATCAGTAGGCAAACTGAATTCATTCATAACTTCAGCATTTACTAAGAACCTATCTACCACATGTTCCGCTAAGTGCTGGGGCTCCTGGACCCCGACCATCTCTGAGCTTAGTTTCCAGTGACCAGAAGGAATCTTCCTCACCTTTGTTGAGTCAGTCTCTTTTTCTCTCAAAACTCTACATATGCACCTGCAACCCATCAGAGGCGAATAAAACGTTCTCAGTCCTTTATTCCGGACGCAGTTCATACACTCAGTTGGGTGCCTTAACTCAGGCAGAGACAAACCGAAAGAACAGCAGGGACTTGAGTCCACCTCATTCAGCTCTGCTTTGGTTCCTGTACGAGACGCAGACAGGTAAGGATAATGCACATGTATGCACACATGGATAGAGACAAATGAGGGACCCAAGACTGATATGTTTATTCTATTTTCACCTAGGAAATAAATTTATGGGTGTATTTAAATCATTACTTATTCACAATTTTTAATGATTTGCCTATTTTAAATTATTATTTTCTATTGGTTTATAGTTTTAATTTTACTTATTTTTAAAATTGTAGTTACAAAAATAAATGCAAAATGGATGAAAGACCTAAATGTGAGACAGGACACCATCAAAATCCTAGAAGAGAACACAGGCAGCAACCTCTCTGACCTCGGCCACAGCAACTTCCTACTAGACATGTCGCCAAAGGCAAGGGCAACAAAAGCAAACGTGAGCTATTGGGACTTTATCGAAATAAAAAGCTTCTGCACAGCGAGGGAAACAATCCACAAAACCAAAAGGCAGCCTACAGAATGGGAGAAGATATTTGCAAATGACATATCTGATAAAGGGTTAGTATCCAAAATCTGTAAAGAACTTATCAAACTCAACATCCAAAAAACAAATAACCCAGTAAAGAAATGGGCAAAAGTTATGAATAGACACTCTTCCAAAGAAGACATCAAGATGGCTAACAGACATGGGGCACCTGGGTGGCTCAGTCAGCTGAGTGTTGGACACTTAGTTTCGACTCAGGTCATGATCTCATGGGTTGTGAGTTGGAGCCCTCCATCAAGCTCTGTGCTGGCAGCATGGAGTCTGCTTGGGATTCTCTTGGTCTCCATCTGCCCCTTTCCCCACCGTCTCTGTCTCTCTCAAAATAAATAAATAAACTTAAAAAAATATGGCTAACAGACAAACGAAAAGGTTCTCAACATCACTCATCATCAGGGAAATACAAATCAAAACCAAGATGAGATACCACCTCACCCCTATTAAAATGGATAAAATTAACAACACAAGAAACAACAGGTGTTGGCAAGGGTGTGGAGAAAAAAGAACCCTCTTGCACTTTTGGTGGGAATGCAAACTGGCACAGCCACTCTGGAGAACAGTGTGGAGATTCTTCAAGAAACCAAAAATAGAGCTACCCTATGATCCAGCAATTTCACTATTAGGTATTCACCCAAAGGATACAAAAACACAGATTTGAAAGGGTACATGTGCTTCAATGTTTATAGCAGCATTATCAACAATAGCAAAACTATGGAGAGAGCCCAAATGCCCATCAACTGATGAAGGGATAAAGAAGATATGGTATATATATACATACATATACATATATATATATGTACATATATATGTATATGTATATATATACATATATATGTACATATATATACATATATACACATATATACATATACATATACATATATACATATATACATATATATATACATATATATACATATATACATATATATGTATATGTATGTATATATATATACATACATATACATATATATGTATATATAATATATATATATATTTACAATGGAATATTACTCAGCCATCAAAAAGAATGAAATCTTGCCATTTGTAATGATGTGGATGGAGCTAGAACGTATTATGCTAAGCGAAATAAGTTGATCAGAGAAAGACAAATACCACACGATTTCACTCATATGTGGAATTGAAGAAACAAAACAGATGAACATATGGGAAGACGAGGGAAGAGAAGAGAGAGAACAAACCACATGATAGATAACAAACTATGGGTTGATGGAGGAAGGTGGGAGGGAGATGGGCTAGATGGTGATGGGGATTAAGGAGGACACTTGTGATGAGCACTGGGTGTTGTATGTAAGTGATGAATCACTGAGTTCTACTCCTGAAACCAATATTGCACTGTATATTAACTAACTGAAATTTAAATTTAAAAAAGGGGGGGAACCAATAAAAGTACACATTTTAAAAATAAAAATAAATTTTAAAAAATTAAATTTTGTTTAATGATTTTCTTATTTATAAGGGAAGTTTTTTATTGAGCTCGGATTGGCATTTAACATTATATTAGTTTCAGATGTACAACATAATGGTGTTTGTATATATTGTACCATGATCATAATAAGTCTAGTTAACATCCTTCCCTATACATAGCGGCAAAAATTTTTTTCTTATGATGAGGACATTTAAGATCTACTCTCCTAGCAACTTTCAAATAGTGTCGTATTGCAACTTGTAATACAGGGTTATTTACTATAGTCACTATGCTGTACGTTACTTTTCCAGGACTTACTTATTTTATAACTGGAATCTTGTACCTTTTGATCACCTTCACCTATTTCACCCACCTCCTACCCCCACCTCCACCCCACTGCTGGCAGCCATCAGTCTGTTGTCTGTACTAGTTCAATTTGGGAGGTTGTTTTTTTAGATCCCACATGTAAATGAGATCACGCAGTACTTGTCTTTCTTTGTCTGACTTACTTTACTTAGCATAATGCCCTCAGAGTCTATCCATGTTGTCACAAATGGCAAGATTTCCTTCTTTTTTATGGCCAAATTATATGCCCTTTTTTATATATCCGCCACATCTTCTTTATCCATCCATCCGTCAACGCACTCGGGTTGCTTCCATATCTTGGTTACTGTAAATACTGCTGCAATGAACATGGGGTTGGAGACAGCTTTCTGAGTCAGTGTTTTCGTCTTCATCTGATAAGTACTCGGAAGTGGAATTGCTGGCTCATGGGTGGTTCTATTTTTAATTTTTTGAGGAACCTCCATACAGCTTTCCGTAGCGGCTGCACGCACCAGTTTGCATTCCTACCAACAGGATACAAAGCCTCCCCTTTCCCCACATCCTCACCAACACTTGTTATTGTTTGTCGTTTTGGTAACAGCCATTCTAACAGGTGCGAGGCAACATTTCATTGTGGTTTTGATTTTCGTGTCCCTGACGATCAGTGATGTAGAACGTCTTTTATTTATTTCTTCCTTTTAAGTAGGCTTCATGCCCAGCACAGAGCCCAGTGCAGGGCTTGAGCTCACGACCCGGAGATCAAGACCTGAGCTGACATCAAGGGTTGGACTCTTAACCAACTGAGCCACCCAGGCACCCCTAGAATATCTTTTCAATGTCTGTTGGCCCCACCTGCATATTTTCTTTGGAAAGATGTGGGTCCAGACCCTCTGCACATTGTTTCATCAGGTTGTTCTTTTGTTTTATTTCATTTTGTTACTGAGTTGTAGGAGTTAAATGTTTTGTTGTTATATGCGTAACCTATTTTGGATATTAACCCCTTATCATATATATGATTTTCCAATATTTTCTCCCATTCAGTAGGCCGCCTTTTCATGTTGTTGATGGTTTCTTTTGCTGTGTAGAAGGTTTTTAGCTTGAAGTAGTCCCACTTGTTTATTTTTTCTTCAGTTTAAGATAAGGATCTTAAAAGAAGGAGCTTATCTTGGATTATCCAGATGGATTTTAACAGCAATCACGTGTATCCTTGTAAATGAGAGGCAGAGGGAGATTAGACAGATATGAAGACAGGACAGATGTGTAGCCACAAGCTAACGAATGCCAACAGCTACCAGAGGCTAGAAGAGTCAAGAAGATTCTCCCCTAGAGCCTCCTGAGGGAGAGTGGTCCTGCCAGCACTTTGATTTCAGTCCCGTGAATCTGATTTTGGACTTCTGGCCTCCAGAACTGTGAGCGAATAAATTTCTATTGTTTCAAGCCAGCAAGTGTGTGGTAATCTGTTACAGCAAGCAGCCCCAGAAAATGGTACAGCCCCACATCAGGGCACTATGATGGTCCCACTTGGGTGTGGGCCAAGGAGAGCACCGGGGGGTGCCCCCTCCCCAGGGACCCAGGATCTCCCTCTCTCTCTCCTGGCCTCTCCAGGGCGGAGGGGCATTCTGTGGGGCTTACTTGGCTCACCCGCTTGGACTTCCCAGTCATCTCTGCTCTGCAGTCCAGCACCTCAGCGGGCTGGCAGAAAGTCAAGGGTCCTGGCCTCCTCGGATGTGCTGAGAGGGAGGGCTCAGGTCCACCATCTGCTCATGGTGTTCTACAGCACCCTTCTGCCACGCTGGGGCTGGTCCCCGTGCCCCCACTGCCGGTGGGGGACAGACAGGGCCTCTTTTCAGCACCCACATTTCCTCACCTTCCCTCCAACCCGTGTCCCTCGGCTCCACTAGAGCATTCCTGTCTGGTCTGGAATCTGGGTTGCTGGACTTTTCTTCAGTTCTTCCAAATGTGCTGCTTATCCTCAAACCTCAAAAGCCAAATGTTGGCTTCCTTTATTATCTGTAGCCCACTGTGGCATGAGGGTGCCATCCCCAGGAGCCCACATGAGGAGAAGGGCAGGGGGTTGAAGGAACTGTGGGAGAAGGAAAAGCAACATGTAGTAGCTCAATGTTACATATGTATTACACATGTATGTTATGTATGTGTAATATGCATGTTATATATTGCATGTATGTGTTATGTGTGCATGTTTATATATGTAATACGCATATACACATGCATGTGTAATACATATATATGTTATATATGTAATATACATGTTATATGTGTACAATTGGGGTGTATATGTCTGTATATATAAACAAATGGAAATTCTACCCAACAAAAGACAAGAAGTGGTTATCTTTGAGTCACATATATTTTCCCCGTGGTATTCTACATGTCCGTTTCCCAAAATATCTAACATGAACATGCATTATTTTTGTAATTGAGGAAAAAATTGTTATCACAAGGAAATTATTTAAGAGGCATAACGTTCAAAAACAACTGTACAGTAAGTAAGAAAGCAACAAGCACAAAAATAAATCTGTGATGACCTAAAGATCAATGCATTTGCTCCGAAAGGGCACGTGCTTTGTCTTCTGCTTCTCAGCAGCCAGTAAGCGCGAGAAACACAGCCACAGTTCAGGAGATTGAAACGGACCAACTGCTCAGAAGGACTGCTATTCTTAGGCCTGAAAGCAGACAGGAATTTCTGCCAAGGATCTGTTAGACACATATTCTTAATCTGCTTTTTTACAGAGAGGAGAAAAATGAAGCTGAGTGGCAAAATGTCTTGCCCAGTGTCGCAGCTATGAAGAGGCAGAGCTGAGATTTGAACCTGCAGAACAGCCATGCAGAGTGATCCTTTTGAAACATAAGTCAGGGGTAAAGGTGGTCCAAAGGCACCAGCTTCTAGTTATAAGATCAACGAATTCTGGGGACGTAACGCGCAGCATGGTGACTAACTATGGTTAAAAATACTGTGCTGTATATTTGAAAGTCACTAAGAGAATAGATCTTAAAAGGTCTCATCACAAGGAAAAACAATTTTTTAGTAACTATGTGTGGTGTTGATGTTCATTAAATTTATTGCGATAATCATTTGGCATCTATCAAATTATTAGGTTGTATACCTAACACGAATACAATGTTATGTGCTAATTATATCTCCATAAAAATAAGTAAGTATTAAATAAATCAACTCATGTCATTCCCATGCTCACAACCTCCCATGGCTCCTTAATTCGTTCAGAGAAAAAATCAAAGTCTTTCCATGGCCTGTTAGGCCTGGTGAACTAGCCCAGTAACCACCCTGGCCTCATTCCCTAATGTTCTCCCGTCCCCCTTCTCCACCCCAACAAACCATATCAGCTCCACCTTGGGGCCTTTGCCCTGGCTGTTCCTTGGCCAAGAACCGCTCCCCACCCCTACCCCCCACCGATATAACTATACGGCCAAGTCCCTACCTCCTGCAAGCTTCAGTTCAAAGGTCCTCCTCTAAGGAGCCATATACCAACCTCCCCATTTAAGATTGTAACCCAGTCCCTTTACCCCCCTCACCCCCCTGCACTGCTCTATTTTTATTCACAGCACTTGTCACTTTTTAACACTCATGTTTGCCTTTTGGCATCTGCTCCCTCTTCTAAAAGGCAAGTTCCCTGAGGACAGGATTTGTGCCCCGAGTGCCCCACCCACCTTACCTGAGTGCCACTGACGAGACCTGACATATAGTAGGAGTTCACCAGGTATTTGTGAGGTGGTTGAATGATGCTCAGAGGACGCTCCCCACCTTGCCTGGCTCAGAGTTAGTACTCTGAGTCGGAGGCTGTCAGGGTCAGGGGCACTTCCCTCTGCTTGTGCTGTATTGGGTCAGGTCCTGGGTCAGGCGCCGGGGATAGGAAAATCCTGTCCGCAAGGATTTCCCACTCTCATATGTGTGTTGTCACTAAATGCTCATGAGACCCACAGGTAGGCGTGAACAGTCCCATCTTACAAGCAAGTAAACTGGAGCTCGTGGAGTCAGGTAAAGTGCCCGAGGTCAAGTCAGAGAGTGAATTGTTCTCACTCAGGGAGATCTCGGCATGATTGCGGTAGGGCTGGCAGCGGAGAAGACACAGTAGCGGAGGCTGGACCGCACATCCCGGGTGGCAGGGACAAGGAGAGCCAAGGCACAGGGGTGGTTACGCGGGGATGCGTTCAAGGGCAGCCAGAATCAGGTAAGGGCAGATCTGTGGCCCCCGCCAGCTGTGGCAGCCTGGGGATAGGATGTGCCCAGGTCACTACCAAGATGGGGTGAAGCTTACAGTCAGAGAAACGGCCTCACCCCTGGCCGCCACGTTCACTGGCAGGACAGGCCCCCTGACCCTGGCCTACTTGGGTCTGTTCCAGGCTGCAACTTCCTTGGGTTTAGAGCTCTAGCTCCTCAGCAGTCATCCTGGCCACTTGGTCAACAGTCTAGTAAAACAACTCCCAGGCACCTTCACGCAGTCTGCCGTGAGCTCGAAGGACACTAAAAAGCAAGCCAGACCCTTTACCCATACTCCTTAGCAGTGTGGGCTTAAATAGGGCAAGTGGTCCCATATAGAAGAGTAAAGGTTCATCCTTATACACTAAATTCTTTCTTGTAAGTCTTATGCCATGATTATTATGACTTATCAGGATTAAGATTAATTAATCTTCAATCGAACGTTCAATTGAACGCTAACTATGTACTTGTACATTCTTTACTGAGTTTCATTCTTATAACAACCTTGCAAGGTCAAGACAACCTCTCCGTTTTACTGAGGACCTGTGGTTCACACGAGGCCGCCCCTGGTCAGTGACTGAGATTCGGGCGCCCATCCTCTCCTGCCTTCCTTTATTTATACGTTGCCGTTTTCTGAGCATCCTCCCCTGCCCAGCCCCGTGCAGGCCTGAGAGGAGACAGATGGGATCTGAACGCAGATCCCCTGACTCTGCGCTCATTCCTCTGTCAGGCATTCGGACTCCATCTCAGGCGACATTTATTGGGAGCCTTCAGCGTTGGGTGTTTTTTCCATACCTTAACACTGAATCCTTGCAACAGTGCACCGGGAGGGAATCTGCTGTCTCATTTTACAGGAAGGAAAACAGAGGCTAAGAAGGAAGTGGCTGGCCTATGACCAACCTGCTGGTAGGGGACAGAGCCTGGGACCCAACAGACCTCTTGTGTTTAATCCCCACCTCGGGTTTCAGATTCCAGCCTCACATGTGCTCTTGGGTTGCCTTACGCCACTCCGGCTGGGTCCTGGGGGTCTTATTCCTCTCAACGGAAGCAGCCCCGATATCTAATAGCCCAGCTGCCAGCAGGCTGTGGGGGAGGAGGGGGGCAGAGGGAAGCAGCCCTCTTAGGGGGCCCATGAGTGCAGCCATTGTTTGGGGGACCGCTCCCTGGCCAGGACACGGGAGCTATCCGGGCCAGGCTGCTCTGCACAGGGTGGGGACAGTGTGTCTCCAGACCACCTGGGGGCCAGGGGTCACAGCCACTCCCTCCTTCCCCCCAGGGAGGCAGTGCTAGGATGTGGTGCGTCCAGCAGGCTCCCCCTGGCTGTGCTGGTGCCCTTCACTGTCCTGCAGCACCTGCCTGGCAGAGGGGTGGGGTGGGCATTCAGGCTTGCCAGGCCCAGGCTGGTCTGAGTCAAGAGCCAGGAAGGGGCTTTGGGAGAAACTAAAACCACCCCTCCGCTGGGTTGGGGGACCTACGGGGGCCGCTAGGGTGGAAAAGGGATCTGGAGAGAAGAATCCAGAAAAACCAAGGCAAGGAGAAAGGAATGGAGAAGGCAACACAGATGCAAAGAAGAAATCGAGAGAAAAAAGCAGAGAGAGGAAAAAGACAAAGCCAGAGCACAGAGGCCAGGAGACAGACAGACAGACAGAAGGAGAGGGAGAGTCTGAGAGAAGAGCGGCGGGACTACCCCCCCACCTCCTGGACAGGGAGAGGCCTCAGCTGGGTTCGGCCACAGCCTGCTGGACTCCAGGCAAGAGTCAGGGACCGCACCCATCTGGAAGCAGTCAGGGTCCCTCAAGGAGGAGGGTGTGGGGAGGAAGCCAGACATGAGCCACGTCTGAAAAGAGAAGGCAGCAGAATCTTGCAAAGGCCTGAACTGGCACAGGGTGGGGATGTTACACAGACTGGCTTCCCTGGCCCGATGTTGCTCCAAGGGCAGAGGGGACAGAGCGCCCGGCAGTCTTGGGCTCCAGAGCAGAAGGACTGGGTGGGCGGGGTTGTCAGAGAGAAGCCTGCCTCTCTCACCAGCGCGTCTTTGCGGAATGAAAACAGAGGCCCAAGGAGGGAAAACGTCTGGCCCAAGTTCACACGGGTTCCAGGTTTTCTATAAATGCAGCCCCTGACATTCATTCATTCGTTTATTCACCCAGTTACTCCACAAGCACTGGCTGAGCAACTGCCCCGTGCTAAGTGCAGTGCTCGGTACTAAGAGGACATTGGTGAAGAGTAGATGGTCCTCCCCTCCCCAGGGTTCACAGTCAGAAGGGGGAGGCAAGCATGACGACACAGTATGCTAAATGCTGTGATGAAGGGGTGTGGAAGCCTGTATGGGGGTTTGAGGGTACATCCCCAAGGAGGAATAACAGGGCTAAATTGAGAGGTGGTGAGGCGCCAACCAGGAAGGCGGGGTGGGGGTGAGCCCAGCAGAGGAGACAGAATGAACAGAGTGCGTTGCGTCAGGGCCACAACATTCAGCTCCCGGTGCATCCCAGTGCACCAGGAAACTCAGTTATTTTGGTTGTTATTAATCTGACGCTCCTCCCAAACCACTCCTGCCTTGGGTAGCAGGAAAATATTACATAATGTCATCTAATACGGTTTAAAGCTGGGTCTGATCTGATTTCAATGATTTCTTTATGTAACTTTCAGTCTGTCTTATTTACAACTGTTCCCTCCCTCAGATGGCTTCCACCTCCACCTGCCTCCCCAGGGGTGTGTGTGTGTGAGTGTGTGTGTGTGTGTGTGTGTGTGTGTGTGGTGTGGATGGGGCCCTAATGTGAGTAACCAGGCAGATACAAGGTTGCCCTAAAGAGCAGGTGCAGTCCATGCCATCTGCCTCTCCAGGGTGATGATAGAGTCCTCGTAGGAGGTCTCCAGGCCAGACCCCGTGGTGGCCCTGGCTGTTTTGGCTACACCTTGACTGGTGGTGCTTACAAACCCACAGTCTCTTGTTTGTTCCCCAGCTGACTCCCTGCCCAGTGGTCTCCCCTCAACCTCCGCTGCCCAGGTCCTTTACCGTCCTGGGCCTATTCACTCCCTTGTTCTCAGTTCAACCTCCAAGGTTACTTGGAATGCAGGATAGCCCAGGAACGCAGGTGCTCAGGACTCCCTCTCCTAGACCACAATGCAAGGCTGCATGATCCTGCTAGAGTGAATGCACCATCATCTATTCTTATACATTTACCTCCAATTTTCATTAGTATGAATGATCCTGTAATACACATCTTTGAACCTTTCTCTTCGTGCATGCATGTAAATGCTTCTCTGAGGCAGATACCAAGAGGTGGTGAATCACGGGTCAAATACACCACGGGAGGAGTATTCTAAATTCTGAATTGAGCCTGTCAGTTGGTCCCCAAAAGGCTACACCCACTTACATTGCCAACTACTCAACAACATTGGATATCATCGATACTTTTCACAATTTGTCAAATTTTGGAAGTTTTTCAAAACGTCTTCTTTGTCAAACTAATTTCCCACGCAACGTTCCCTTTAAACTTCCATTTCCCTGAGGAGCCGCAAGGCAGGCATCTTTGCAAGCATAGATCCATTTTGTCTTGTGACTTTCCTGTTCAAACACTTTGCCCAGTTTTGTAGCAGGTTGCCTATCTTTTCTTGTTGATTTATGTAAGTTCTATTTTCCAGGTATTGATCTCTTCTTATGTATGTGGCAAATATTTCTCTTGATTTGTCATTAGAGTTTTGACATTATGCTGTCTCCTTTTACAAAGAAGTTCCTAACTGTTATGACATCAAATGTAGCAAACTTAGCCGTTAGAGCTATTGTCTTTTACTTTCTATTTCATTTTTTCTAAATTAAAGTTAAAATTTGCTCAGGTCTCCTGAATGGCCTCCTACACAAGGGACTTAGTGAACCACAAGGGATTTAGTCCCAATTTCCCAGCTAGTGAGAGAGCACCTGTGCCACCATCACTCCTGTCTGCCCCCCGGCATCATCTGGACCCACACGGATCCGACAGTTGAAGCAGGGCCCTTTGCCGGGCCACATGTTCCTCCAAGGGGCCACCCCACCTTCTCCATTCCAAGCTCAGATAAGGGTGCTCAGCACCTGGGCTCCTTGCCTGGAAGGTCTTCCTATTTGGCCCACGGCCATGGGCAGTCCTGGTGGGGCGGGGCTCACCCTCCATCCTCCTGTGGATAAGACTTCAGTCCCTTTTTCTCCTCTGGGATCTGGCAGTTTTTACTTTTAAGCCCACAAAACACTCTAATTACACTCTAATTACATACACTTCCCCTCCCTGACCACACTGTTGGCCCCACCCAGGGATGGCTGTGCTCCCCAGAGCTGGGCAGAAGATGCATGTTCTAGCATCTGCCTCACTCCCTCGTAGGCCCTCACACCCTGACAGCCTGAGCCCATGATGTGGCAGCTTTTCAGAGTCCCTGTTCTCCCTTCTCATTCCCAGGCAACCCCAGAGCCAGGGATCCAGGCTGTTTCCAGTATCTGCCTTCTCGAAAATGCTGATCCACTGTCCCCTCCCCGTGAGGACCCCCTCATTCTTGTAGGACACCCAGGGGCCTCCCCTGCAGCAACTTTCTCAAAAAGGCCACATTTAGGGGTCACCTGGGTGGCTCAGTCAGTTGAGCGTCTGACTTTGGCTCAGGTCATGATCTCATGGTTCATGAGTTCAAACCCCATATCAGGGCTGTCTGCTGTCAGCACAGATTCTGCATCAGATCCTCTGTCCTCCTCTCTCTGCCCCTCCTCTCCCACTTGCACTCTCCCCCCCCCCCCCAGAAAAAGACAATATAACTTAGTTCCTTACAGGACAGTCCTTCTGAGCCCGCTGCTCATCTGAACTCTAGGGTGACGACTAAGGTGCATAGAGACATTCAGAGTAGCACCCATCAACCACTGTGCCTGAAATGTCACCATATGTATACTTCATTCCATGGTGTAAAATGCCTTTTTAGGGGGCTTTCTTTAAATGCAATCATGTTCTGCTCTTAATGCTTTAGTATGAATTAGATTGTCATTGGATCCCCTTGTGACAAGACAATAACCAGACAGCCCAGATTTTCCAGGAACATCCTGATTCTAAACACTAAAATATTATATTAATTGATATCTGTATAACCAAAATCTGTACTCCCTTTATGTCATTCTGTTCTTTTCAACGAAATGATCTATTAAGTGTGTGACCACACATGGCTTAATTTTGGTAAGTTATTCGCACTTAACCCCTGTCCCGGCCTCTGAGCTAGTACTAGGACCACAAGACAAAGACACTTTACATTGATACAAGACGAAGCCCATGGCCACAGGGGAGGACAGGTGGGCACCAACTATATCCTGCAGAAGACAAACCCTGGAACAGAGGTTTGACCCAAGCACTTTGGAGCCAGCCGGAATGGGTAACTAACTGCCCGATGAGGACGGGAAGGCCCTGAAGGACCTCTGGATGTAGCCACATGGAATAGACTGTCAAAGGCATTCAGGCAGACAGAACAGCTGGGCAAAAGCCCAGAGGCCAGGGAGAGCATCTTGCTTCTGGGGAATGGCAAAGCCCCCAGTGCTGTTAGGGCCGGAGGACAGGGTGCAAAGGAGATGCGGGGGAGGCACGAAGACAGGGGCCAGGTCATGAAGGGCTTTGCCTTTACCGGGCTAGAAAGGAGCTTGTGGGTTTTATCTCACTTGCAATTTTATTTATTTTTAATTTTTATTGACACACAGGAAAATTCACCTCAGAGAGCTGTGACACAGGCTCAGGTTGGAGACAAGGATGGGCTGCCTCAGCCACGCTCATGGGTGCAGGAGTGTGACCTCCATGCTTAACTTCTGCTGCTGCTGGTCGTAACTCTGAGCAGGTGAAGGTTCTCTCAGACAATTCAGGGATCTGGGGTGCTAGAGTTCTGGAGGTGGGTGGAGTTCAGAATGCCAAGGCAATGGCAAAGGCCACCTGCCCTCCCTTGGTCACCTTCATTCAAAGGTCACCTGTCCCATATGCATGACAGCAACCCCTGGTGTCCCCTCATTTCCACTGGTGGCCCTGGTCACCAGCATCTGTCCCCACTGGCATCTGTTGAAGGGCACACATTCCCATCTGATCAGACCCATCTTAGATCTGGGCAAAAGGACCCCTGCCTGGTCCTTGCATTCTAGAGGGTCATGCATATCACAAAGACTGAAATACAGCTATATATATATATATATATGTGTGTGTGTGTGTGCATATATATATATATATATATATATATATATATATATAATCTTGTAAGAAGTTATTTTGGAAGCCCACTAACCGATTGAGCAAACAAAAAGACCAGAGATGGAAGTCAGAGACCAAGTGCTTTATCCCTGCTAGGCCAGCGGCCCCAGGGCTGAGAATACATCATTGTGTAAGCACCAAGCATCTCTGTGGCAGACACACTGAGGTGTTAGGAGGCAAAAGGGCATTGGAGAGGCAGACCTCTCACCCCTCACATACCCAGGTGGGCTCTTGGCTACCCCCAGCCTCACCGGACAAGCCAAGCACGGATCAGCACGGCTGACACCTTAACCTCACAGCTAGTCTGAGCACC
The DNA here is from genome assembly GCF_024362965.1 of Panthera pardus. Lineage (NCBI taxonomy): Eukaryota > Metazoa > Chordata > Mammalia > Carnivora > Felidae > Panthera > Panthera pardus. The sequence continues at coordinate 59,975,989 of NW_026526677.1, forward strand.
CCTGCAAAGGGCTTTGGCATGCTAATTCAATCATGGCCAGGAGGACGGGTGGTAAGTGGATGCAAGGAAGTGAGGCAGCAACCGGAAAGTTCCTGAAGGGCAACAGAAGCCCCGAGACACTCACCTGGGACCTGGTCAAAACTCTGGGGATGACATTTGGGAAGCCATAGCCATGGGCTCCCCCAGACTTGCCGAACCTCAGAGCTACAGGTCTACAGGTCCCGGCTGCCTCTGTACAGCGGAGGGGACAGGCCCGGGGGGAAGCAGGGACTCCTTCAAAGGCATAGCGCTGCACTGGAGTAGAAGCCAGGTCTTTTGATATAAGGGCTCTTCCTACTTCCCCAAACACTGCAGGAGCTGTGGAGGTTCCAGACCTGTGACTTGCTCCCTCATGAGTGGAGGTTCTTCATTGTGACATAATGATGTTAATGAGACCAAGGCACTGAGCCTTGTCCCTAGGCTGGGCTCTCATCTCTTGTCTACAGTTCCTATCCCCAAAAGACAAGCATAATCTTTTTTTTTTTTTTTAAGTTTATTTTGAGAAAGAGAGAGAGTACGAGTAGGGGAGGGGCAGAGAGAGATGGGGAGAGAGAGAATCCCAAGCAGCCTCCGCATTGTCAGTGCAGAGCCTGACTGGGGGGGGTGGGGGGGGGGGAGGGTTCAATTCCACAAGCCATGACATCATGACCTGAGCCGAAATCAAGAGTTGGACACTCAACCGACTGAGCCACCCAGGGGCCCCAAGGCAAACATAATCTTCAGAATAATTGGGGGAACCTGCATGGCTCAATCAGTTAAGCATCTGACTCTTTTGATTTCAGCTCAGGTCATGATCCCAGGGTCATGGGATGGAGCCCTGCATCAAGCTCCACGCTGAGCATGGAGTCTGCTTGGGATTCTCTCTCCTTCTGCCCCTCTCCCCACTTCATGCTCTCTCTTCTCTCTCTCTCTAAAAAGAAAAAAAAAGAATAATTGGTCGAATTCAGCAAATAGATTTTCTGATGGTTGGACTGCTTCCATGTTATCTTACATCCCACCCCCCAACTCCTCAGACCCACACATGGAAGCAGGCATCCCAGAGCACAGCTCAGGATGATCTATCAGTGGTTTGTGAGCAATTCAAGGGCAGGATTTGGATCCCACTCCTGCCTGGACCCCCGGCACCCAGAAGAGAACATCTCATAGAGGCTTCAAGAGCACTTGACAACGAATGAATGAATGAATGAATGAGTGAATGAATGACTGGATGAGTGAATGAACAGACAAATGCACCATGTTCGTGTCACCTGGAATAATATCCCCATACCAATAACAGAGCACATGTGACATGGCCCGGTGCCAGGAGAGATGTGTAGGGTGGATGGATGGATGGTGTACAGGATGTCTTCCCTTGGCCCCTTCACCTCTGTTCTCCACCTTTCCACAGCTGCTCTGTGTCCTGGAGGCTGACCTGAAGGGGCTGCATCAACCAGTCACAGTGACCTTTGATTTCTGGTTGGATCAGCTGAAGGGAATCCCAGCAAGATACAGAAAGGAAGAGAGAGGAAAGGAAGAGGCTGGGGTATTTATTCCTCAGGCTCCCCTCTCCGTGGGTGGATAGAACTAGCATAACTTAGTAGCTAAGGGCCCAAGTCTTATACCCTGCATTTGTATACTAGCTCTATGTGTTAGATGTCTGAACTTGAACAAGTTATATAATGTCTACAAGATTTTGTTTTCTCAGCTGTAATATGGGAATAAAAATAGCAACTTATAGAGCGGTTGTGAGGGTCGAATGTGATAATAAATGCAAAGAGTTAAGCATCTTGCTTGGCACACAGTAAGTGCTCAATAAATGGCCACCACGGCTACTACAGCTGGCCAGTCAGATGGTAAGACGGAGGCCCACAGTGCCTCCGTCAACTTGAGCCGCCTGAAGTTCAGGAGTGAGGTCCCCTCGGGCTGTGGTGTAAAACATCTGTGAATTCTTTCCCTGGGGGCTGCCAGACTTCCCTCCCTCCCCCGAGCCTGGCTGTGGAAAGCACTGGTGTTGTTCTCACTCTTCCCCCTGAGCTGGGTGGGTGGTTATATGAGGTGGGGAGACAGACAACTCTGTCTGTCTCCTGCCAGGTGTTCCCATGGTCTTGCTCCTCTTTCTCTAGGGTGGGAGCAGGGAGCATGGCTGAATATTCGGTGATATAAGTGACTGTAGCAGTTCAGCTCTGGACACGGCACCTGCCCCCCCCCCCCCAGCTTCCCACCCCCACCTTTCAAGAGGCCAATAAAGTTTAAGAGCTGCAGGCCTTTCTGGTGAGGGGCATCTCGGGCTATGAGCACCCCCCGCGGTGAGGTTGAGAGGGATCCCCAGAATCTCCCTCTTCGGAGGCCTGTCTGAGGCCTGTTAGGGAGGCACAGCCCTGTCACCAGGAAGGGAGCCTTCCACCCCACAAGGAACTGCCCTGGACTCCCTGCCCCTCACATGGTGCCCGCAAGCCTCCCACCCCCAGGGTAGCCACACAGGCTCTCTCCCTGGCCCCCATGGTCGGTGAAAGTTCACTGAGGTCCCCTCTGAGTGAAGGGCCACCCCAGGCACTGGGAAGCCTTCCACACACACAACACACATCCAGAGGTGGTCACGGTGGGAAATGGATGAATCCAAACCCACTTTACAGATGTGGACAGTGAGTCCCGGGGAGGGGAGGGACCCGAGGGACCCGCCCAAGGCCATCCAGCACTTTGGGGAAGAGCCTGTTCCGGACCCGGTTTTCCAGCCACCTGAGTCAGCAAGAGTTTCAGGAAAGGAGACAAAATGGGTCATGGCTTGGGGCCATGGAACTGAGGGGCCTTGGAAACTGACCTGAGCTCAAGGCCTGGCCCCACTGCTGGCTTGCTGGGAGATGTTAATAAGTCACCTGAGCTCTCTCGGCTTTAATTTCTTGGCTTTGAAATCAGAATAATAACTCCTTTTTGCAGAGAATTCCCAGCAAGAATATAGAGAGAACATCCTGCATTGTGCCTGACTAACATGTATTAGATGGAACTTAAGAAATTGTCAGTTTGGGGGTGTCTGGGAGGCTCAGTCAGTTGAGCGTCGGATTCTTGATTTCAGCTCAGGTCATGATCTCATGGTTCTTGAGATAGAGCCCTGCATCAGGCTCCGCGCTGGCATCCTGGAGCCTGCTTGGGATTCTCTCTCTCCTTCTCTCCCTCTGCCCTTCCCCTGCTCTCTCTGTCTCTCTCTCTCTCAAAATAAATAGGCTTTAAAAAAAGAGAAATTGTCAGTTTTTCAAATAATGGTTTCACCTAATTATCGTCTTTATCAGTATTAGCGTAATTATTATCAACTGTGCATTCTTGTGCATATTACTTTGTCTCTCAGTTTCCTCATCCCACAAAACGAAGATGGCACATGCAAAGCATCTTGCGTAAGACACGGCACATGGTAGACGCGCACTAGAACTTGGTCTCCTCGGCTCCTCCCCCTCCTCATGCAGTCACTGTGGGAGGTCACTCTTTTCTGAGCACCACAGCCCTGCGAGGATGAGGATGAAATTGTGACTGAGAGACGGGGGAAGAGTAAGGAGCTGACTCCGAAAGTCATCGTCTCAGGGCAACTTAAAAGGCTAAAAGAAAAAAAAAATACCAGGTCACGTTTTCAAACACCTGACACGGTGCAACCCTGTCAAGGCATGCCTGGGACTTCAGGTCTCAGGGACAGGAGACCAGAGCCCTGTGGATAGAAACTCCCTCTTCTACTCCTCCCCCCACCTCACCGCCTCCCTCCTGAGGGATTTAGCAAGACAGTCAGTTCAGTGTATTCTGGGTCATAACTGAGCAAACAGCCAGAATGTCCTTTTGGCAGCTGGATGCCACCTGGAGCCATAGCGGAACTGAAGATTCCAGATCTGGGAACGCCCCTCCTTTCTGAGTCCAGCCTCCTGCCTCTGAACGGGTGGCTGTCGGACCCTGAGTGCAGAGGCTGGAACCCTCCAAGGATGGAGAGGCCACCCCGACTTTAATCCCCTGCAGGGTTTTCTCTCATGCCGGTCAGGAAGCCTCCCTTTTGTCCAGCCTCGGCCCTTCCCCCCCTTTATCCATCAATCAATAAGTGAGGCTTATCAGCATCTCTGTGCTGGCACGCGGGACACAGGGACAAACAAAAACAGTCCCTGTCCACTCCCCAGTCTGTCTCACTGGATTGCTGTCACTTGTCAAGCACCCAATTTCTCCACCGGTCTGAATACAGGTTAAGGCTAGACCCCAGGTGAGGCAGGACCCAGGTGAGGCAGGACCCAGCTGGCACAGGGCATGTGGGAGGTACTCCGTAAACAGTTGTTCAGTGTTAAATGAACGAACAGCCAGGCTCTACAGGAACATTTTCAGGAACAAGGTGCTCACTGTTTCACAGGTAGCCCATGCCCCTGAAGGAAACAGGTTGGAAGTGATGGGCCCAAGCCGAGGCAGGTGCAGCTGGCCACCCGGGTCTCCTTCTGCCCCTGGGCTGGCTCTGCCCACTGGAGAGACCACGAACCTTCCCACACATGCCTGGGCTTCAAACCAGGAGCTGGGGGATCCCCAGGTCTGGAAATTCCCTCAAGCCTGGCACTCAGCTTTCCTATTCCATCCCACCTCCCCCACAGGCCTGGATATTCTCAGCACCATTTCTTGGAAGGAGCTACTGGCTTATGATCAGAAGTGCTGGAATTCACTACAGGAAGTGGCCATTTGAACAATGGGGAGAGGACCCTGCCCGAGGAGCCAAGGACTCCAGGTTCTGGTGGCCCCTCCAGCAATTACACGCGTAGGACGCGGGACTGGGTTCAACTCTAGCCCTACCGCTGAGGCGTTGTCCGATTTTCTGGCAAGCCATTCACCTCACTGAGCTCCGGTTTCCTCTTTTTAAGAAGGGATTATAGTATCTGCCTCAGCAGATTCCTGTGAGGATTAGATGGGGAACCAGATATTCGGCTGGCATGCAACGATTCTAACTTACTGCGTGGTAAAATGGCTGCTGCTCCGAGCCCCCTGAGTGCCCTCCCATCCAACACGTCACCACCCCTACCAACTAAAGGGTTCGGCGATGAAAGGGTTAACGTCTTGCCCGGTAGAGGAGCTCCAAGACCCTGCTGACCCTTCTGATGTGTTGGTGCCCATATTAAATTAATGGGTGTGAGTAAATGCTTTGGAAACTGCCAGGTGCTAGCTAACCCCTAGACCCACACCTCCAGCTCGGGTCCGTCTCCTGATTGTGGATATTTTGCCCTGCCTCCTGGACCCTATCTGGATGCCTCATGGGCACGGCATGCTCTCCGCTCCCAGGCTGAACTGGGTTCTGTTAAACCCAGCCCAGGAGCTGGCTGCACCGTCTGTCCCTGTCTGGCAATTCTGGTTCCCATCAGTCCTCTAGATCCGTCCCTCCTTCCTGCCTCCACTCACCTCCTGCCCTCACCATTCCTCTGTGGATCGGATCAACCTCCTCACTGGCCCCTGCCCTCCAGCCTCTCCCCCCATTCCATTCTCACACGTTGATATCCCTCGGTGATGGTTGTAACAGGCTGGGTTCCTGGGGAAGGAGATTCTGAGATGAATATTGGCTGACAGGAGGCTTATTGAGGATTGATCTCGAGATCAATCCCTGTGTGGGGGGAGGGGAGGTGACCAAAGCAGGACTGGGTAGAGGGACAAGTTGGGCTGTGGTGCAGACCCCACGAAGGGTTCAGCCCACTGCTCAGGGAGCTCTGTAGTTGGAATGAATTTTCACAAGTTGAACCAAATTGAGGCATGGGGGCTGGGCAGTATACCCCCATAGGGATCAGTCACTAGATGTGGGCTGGTCCCAGCAAGGGGACTGACATTAGGTGAGAAGGGTCTCTTCAGCCTAAGGCAATCGGCAGGGAAGAGCATCTCGGCTTGTGAGCTGTCAGCCATCAGAGGGATGAATGTCCCAGTCTGAGTGGGGAGGCACGGGGAACTGGGTGGTGTATACGGTGCCCCCTAAAGGTGCTTTGGGTAGGGTAGATCTTCAGAAATGTTTGTTGCGTGATGAACAGATGAACCCTCCATTGCCTTCTACATCCATTTTGAATCAGCACATGAGGTTCTGCGTGATCTGCCCCCAAACGTCCTCTCCATCCTGCTCTCATCTCTCACCCCGCCCCACTTGCTCTCCGCTCTCTTCCCATATTGTGCTTCTCGCAGTTTCCCAAGCCCCACGTGCCATTTCACACCTCCCTGCTTTCACACATGCTATTTCATCTGCCCGGGATGCCTTTAAATGGAAGAAGAAATCCTACTCTCTCCTTGCAGCCCACCCCTGCTCCTCCATCGAGATTCTGGCCAAGCTCTGCCTCCCCCGGGGAAACCTTCCACCGATTCCTCCGCACGTGCTGCTGCTCCCACCACACCCAGGGCGATGAGATCTTCGTCCAGGCTCCGATCCATGGGGCCTGGTGCCTCGAGGGCCCCCGGCAGCCCAGGACGCATTGCGGAGCTGTGGTAGGAGAGTGTCGGGAATGGCAGCCAGGGAGAAGGAACGGTAAAATGCAGAGCCCGGAAGCTGGAAAGTTCGGGCACGCTGGGAGAGGGCCTCGCAGTGTCTCATGCTGCCCAACGTGACTGTCGTTGTCATCCTTCTCCCCCACTGCCGTCATCACCATCATCATCCTGTCAGCAAGGGCCACACTGTTGAGTGCTTACTATATACCAGGCACTGGGCCAAGGTTTTTACAGACACTCCATTTAACTCTGTTTTATCCTCACTATTAATAAATGCCCCCCAACAGTAGGGGTTATTATTAAGTTCAGGAAGGTTAAGAGCTCTGCCCAAGGTCAAACAGCTGGTTAATGGTCTGTCTGGCCCAAGGACTATTCACTCACCAGCAGGCAGCTGGGCCACACTGACCTCATCCCTTCCTGCCCCTCCCGTCCCATCACCGTCTGTGGGAACTTTTTTCGTAAATGAAAGGACATTCCGCCAAGAAGATGTAGGGTGGACCCGGCTGCGGCCCCGAGAGAACTGGAAGGGGCCTTGGGAGAGGATGGGGGAGCACATTCGGAATCACATCTGCCCTTCCGGGTCGGACCAAGATGGCGTTTGATTCAGCTACAGCTACGAGTGCTGCTTGAAGAGCTTGTCTGAAAATAGGAAATCTGAAGCCCTGAAGGGAAGGAGCCCCATTCAGGGTCACACTGTGTTACAGGCTGGACTCTGGGCTCCCAGACCGGGGCCCTGCCCACTGCCAGGCTGCAGCAACAAAGGCCCCCTTTAACGGAAATTTGGGGATTCAGGGAAGAGCCCCTCTTCACCAGCCCAAAGGTGTACCTCCCAAGGCTGCTGGGATGTCAGGAATCCCTCCAGGGTGCTGAGCCTCCTGACCCTTGACTCAGGCCCAAAGTCTCCACCCCAGCTGGAAGCCACCCGACCAGCTCCCTCGTCTCAGGAAATGCACAAGCAGCCAGGGACTGACTCCGAGGAGGCTCTGGGAGTGAGCAAACCCCAAATGCGGTCATGACAGGGCCAGATGAACAAACAAGAGGCAGCATAACCCAGTGAGAGGATTTAGCCAGACTGGTTTTAATCAGGCTCCAAGAGTACTGGCCAACTACAAAATGGAGTGGCTATCTGGCGAGGTTGTTGTAAGGATTCGACAAGATAGACATTGAGGGTGTTTGATGAGGCCACAGGCCCGGTGCCCAGAAGGGGATGTAGGTGGCAGCTGGATTATAACTGAATTTGGGGTGGGGGGGGGGGGCACCTGGGTGGCTCAGTCTGTTAAGAGTCCGACTTCAGCTCAGGTCATGATCTCACGGTTTGTGAGTTCAAGCCCTGCAGCGGGCTCTGTGCTGACAGCTCGGAGCCTAGAACCTGCGTCAGATTCTGTGTCTCCCTCTCTCTCTGCCCCTCCCCCACTCGCACTGTCTCTCTCTTTCTCTCAAAAATGAATAAACTTTAAAAAAATGTAAAAAAATAACTGAACCTGGGGTTGCACAGAGCCAGTGGATTTGTCCACATCTCTCCTATCCTGGCTGGACAACACAGAAACTTCTTGGGCTGGCACCTGGGACACTCCCCTGCCTTTTCACCTCTTCTCACTCAGGCCTTCTTCCAGCAGTTCCAGGGCTCTCTGTCGTCACAGAAGCTTTTACTGAAAATTTGCCTTCTGGTCTGTCTCCCCAACTTGGCAATGATCCCCTAAAGGAACACGACCATTTCTGGTTCTCCTGTGTCCCCAGAATCCAGCACAAGGCCTGGCCAGGGTTCCCAATGCTGAGGGTTTATTGAATTACACAGAGCTCTCTAGCTTCCGAAGGCAGGCTTCCCAGTGGTTGGGGGTTGGAGGAAGAAAGATACAGGGTGAGGGCAGCCTTTCTGCTAGAACTCTCCAAAGGCAGAAGGGAGCTGCAGATGTGGTGAGTTTCTTGGAAGCCTCCAAGCAGAACCTGGGTGGGTATTTGGCAGTCACGTGATCGCCAAGGACACCTCGATCTGCAAAATTTATGCACCTGGGAAGAATGTCTGAGTTGGAAAGCCACCCAGAGGCCCTCGAGCTCAACCTCCTTAACATGCAAATGGGGAGACCGAGGCCCCAGGGTACCTAGGGTGAGCCAATGCTAGATCCAGGATGAGGAGCAGGTCCCCTGGCTCTGCAGAGAGAGGGCAGGTACCGTTAACATCCATTTTACAAAAGGAGAAAGTGAGGCCCAGAAAGGGGCCGAAATTTGCTGAGGTCACCGATAGAGTGTGCGATCGACAGGCATCCATCTCCCCGGCTTCAGGGCTCCGCCATGGCTGTCTAGGCTCAAAGGTTTCTGGCTGGAGAAGTAGGAGCCAGGGGACTGATCCCCACCCTTAGAGAGGCTGGAACGAGTCACATTTCCTGGGGCCATCCTGCAGTGCCTCTCGGCTGGAAAAGTCACCACGTGTGCCCCAACCCAGCTCCATCAGCCAAAACACCAAAACTCCAGGAGGGGAGGCCTGCAAGGCACTTATTACCCAGCTACCGAGAGTCTGAGGAGGAAAGGGGCTCCGAAAGGGGAGCGGCTGCTCCAGGATCTTGCCGCCATCCCAGCCTGGCCAGGCGGGCCTTGACCCCAAGCCCGTTCTCTCAAGAGAAAGGCGGGGACAGACACCATTGCAGAGGGGAGATTGTGCTAACCTGGGAAAGTGGGGCAGGAGGGAGGAAACATGTGCCAGCACTCAGCGCAAGTGACAGACTCTGGGCAGCCCTGCCTCTCACTAGTTGGGGGGCCTTCGAGAGCTGAGAGAAGAAACAGCTCAGATTTGCACATCCCTCAGTTGTGCTCCCATCAGCCCCCCTGCTGTCTCCCAGGGACCCCCTCCCTACCCTAGTACTCATCCTCCAAGTTGCCACACTCATTGGCCCTACCCTGTCTTTATAGCATCAAACAACCTTAACTTGAGGTACGTGGGTGTCTCAGTTGGTTAAGCGCCAACTTCGGCTCAGGTCATGATCTCACGGTTCATGGGTTCAAGCCCCGCGTCGGGCTCTGGTGCTGACAGCTTGGAGCCTGGAGTCTGCTTCCAATCCTGTGTCTCATCTCTCTGCCCCTCCCCCATTCATGCTCTGTCTCTCTCTGTCAAAAATAAAATAATAATTAAAAAAAAAATCCTGGGGCGCCTGGGTGGAGCAGTCGGTTAAGCGTCCGACTTCAGCTCAGGTCACGATCTCGCGGTCCATGAGTTCGAGCCCTGCGTCGGGCTCTGGGCTGATGGCTCAGAGCCTGGAGCCTGCTTCCGATTCTGTGTCTCCCTCTCTCTCTGCCCCTCCCCCGTTCATGCTCTGTCTCTCTCTGTCTCAAAAATAAATAAACGTTAAAAAAAAAAAAACCTAACTTGACATGACCTCTCATGCCTCCATGTCTTCCACATGCTGTTCCTTGCCTGGAATGCTGTTCCCTCCCTTGTCCCCCTAAGTTTTACTCATCCTTTACTCCTTCAGTTGAGGCTTTCCTGAGAGGCTACCCAGGCGCTCCCATCCAGCCCTCTCCTGCTCCCTGAGGCAGGTCACATGCCACCTGCCCTAACTTCCCCCAGCCCAGGTGGCTCTTTCACTCTGTCACAGGGCAGGTCTCATCGTGGTAACTGTCTGCGTCTGCCCTCCCCAACAGACTGGAATGGAAGCCTCTAGAAAACAAGGTTAGGCTGTGATTTAGGCAACATCCACAGATGCAGCAAAGAGTTGACCACAAAGGATTAACTCATTCATTCATTCATTCCACAAATAACGACCAAACATGGACCATGTGCCAGGAACCATTCTATGTGCAGGAGACAGAGCAGGAACAAAACAGACAAAATTCCTGCTGCATGATTACCATTCTGTGGGGGATAGGGAATGAGAGGTAGACGATAGTGAAAATGTAATAGTCCAAATAAGCTTGGATGGTGACAGGTGCAATGAAGAAAGTAAAACAGTGTTTCTTGAACCAGGAACTGCAGAGAGGGAAGCGGGTTTCAGACAGGCACAGTAGGCTGGAGGGAGGTACATTCCAGACCCACTCACCTGTAGGGCCCTCTCGTCGCATTCCCTCAAGCTGCCAGGCGCTGCGGGAAGTAGGCATGTGGGAAGGAAGCCTTGGGGGCCCCCTGGAAGTGCCAGACGTCTCTCCCACCCACAGGCACACCTCCTGGCTCTCCAGGAATTCGATTCAGCAACAGTTACTGAGCAGTTAGTTATGAAACAGTCACAATAGCTGCCATTTATTGCGAGCCTGGAGGATTCCAGGGGCAGAGATGGCCTCCCTCTCTCATGGAGCCTCTCAACAGCCTGGTGAGGTGGGGGACTTGTCCAGAGTCACACAGCTAGTCGCTGGCCCAGCTGGATTTGGGCCTAGGTCTGGTGACTCCTGGGGCCATGTACTTCCCACCACAGCCCACAGCTGCCCAAGTAAGTGGTCCCACTGATGGAAAGAGCCAGGGCCTAAGTCTGGATTCCAAGGTCCTCATCCCAGCATGGGGTTGCTGAGTTCAGAGGAGCCTCTGAAGTCCTTGGGCCTCAGTTTCCCTTTGTGTCAAGAGGAGCCCATTAACCCAGCTCACCTGAAAGGGTTGCTATGAGCATGAGATGAGATTCAGTGTGCAAGTATGTTAGGAAATACGACCACAACACAATAGTCAACTCCTCCACCCCGAGGGCCCCCCTGGTCCACCCTCCCTATCCTTCCGACCCTGCCCTGCTGTTGGGGCCTAAACCAAGCTGGCCAACAACTCACAGCAGGTTTACTGCTGAGCTCAGGCAGAAGCAAAAGCCTCTGTGAACCCTGATGACCTCACAGCCCGGCAGACAGAAAGCCAGTGTCAAGGCCAGGGGTGGAGCTGAGAGCAGCATTGCCAATCTGGGGAAAGATGAGTTCCAGGTCAAGGGTCGGGGGTCCTGGAAGTTCATGCTGAGGCAAGATGACTCAGTAACATCCCTATTCCCCTCCCCGGAGGGGAGAGCCAGCTGCTGTTCCCATGCTAAGAGGGGAGGCAACACCAGCATTCGCGAAGGACCTACTATGTGTTGGTGCTTTCTCAGGCATTACCTAGTTTAATCTACGAATGACACAGAAGGATTAAGGTCTATGCTCGATAACGCATAATGAGTATATTAGTTTGCTCAGGCTGCCATAACCAAGTACTACAGACTGGATGCCTTAAACAGAATTTTTTTTTCCTCACAGTTCTTCAGGCTAGAAATCTGAGATCAAGCTGTCAGCAGGGTTGGTTTCTTCTGAGGCCTCTCTCCTTGGCCTGTAAGAGGCCATCTTTGTATTCACATGGCATTCTCCATCTATACGTGTCCAAATTTCCCCTTCTTATAAGGACGACGGTCATACTGGAATTGGGTCCACCCTAATGATCTCATTTTAATTTAATTACTTCTGTAAAGACTTGAACATACAGAACTGGGGGGGGGGGGGCGGCAGGGCGGTCAATTCAGCCTATAACAACGATTAAGTGGCAAAGCCAGACTTTGACTTTGGGTCTGCCTGCCTCAAACATCTGCCCTCTTTCCATCATACCCAAACATTTCTTCTTCTTCTCCTCTGAACCCAAACATTTCCCAATGGCCAGCCACAAAGGGGAGCTAACATACTCTAGGCATCTACTGTGAATCAGGGGCTTTGCCCCACTGCTTCATGGAAAACAACAAACTTGTGGGCTTGAAACTGAGGCTGAGACAAGAGAAGTGTTCTGATGGCACACGGGGAGTGAGTAGCCGAGGCAGGGCAAGAACACGCGTGCCTGACCCTCTCCACCCTGCCATGCTGCTTTCCCTCCCAAGCAATATTCACATTACTCAAAGGTGGTTCGGCCACACAGCAGTATGGCAGTGTGGCCAAATGGAGCACGGCATTCCAGGCCGGGGCAGAGGGCTGGTCAGGCATGAACTACCTAACTGCCAGGGTACCCTGGGCAGAATAGAGAACACCAAGGGAAGTTAAGGGAAATGCAGAATATTAAATTCTTTTATAATCAGTAAAGCACTTCTGACGCGTACCAGCCCTATTCTCCGCCATCAGTCATTCCTTTGAGAGTTAGGTCAACACTAGAAACCAGAATTTTCTGGTGGAAGTGGAAAAACTCCTGACCTAGAAGGTGCTGGACAAGGAGTTTCCTTCCTTTGAAAAGACAAGCCAGGTCTAAGGAGTTGTAACTCAGAGCGGAGGGGGCAGGGCTGGAAGGGGCCTGAGAAATCATACCCACCAAGCCCCTTACCATACAGATGGAGACACCAGTACCCAGGGACAAGGATTTACCCAGGTTTGTGCAGTAAGCTGGGTCAGAGCCAGGCTTGGAACTCCAGGATCCTGCCTCCAGACTACATCTGCCCATGCCCCGACCTCATCAGAACCAGCCCCCCCACAACCATCCGTTGCCTCACCCCAGGAGGACTTCCTGTGAGTTCAAGGCTGCTTGGTCTGCTGGTTGCCCCTGGAGATAAGAATCCCAGAGCAGTGCACCAAAGTCCCTAGAGGGCCTAACCTGCCCTTCCCTGTCCTGCTCTGCCTGGGCTGGGCTGAAAGAGCCTGGGGGCCATCCCTCTTGAAGATGCCTCATCTACTGGCCTGTCCAGGGCCAGGCTAGCTGACCTTGGTGTCCATTGCAGGGTCTGGTTGGGCCCCTTTCCATGAACTGGGGGGAAGGGGCCTCGTGGCATAATTGGAACTCCCTCCACCCTGAACTCCCATGTGAGTGAAGAGGTTAAGAGTACAGACTCTGGGGGCATCTGGGTGGCTCAGTCAATTAAGCTTCCGACTTCGGCTCAGGTCATGATCTTGCAGTTTTTACGTTGGAGCCCCACATCTGGCTCTGTACTGACAGCTCAGAGCCTGGAGCCTGCTTCAGATTCTGTGTCTCCTTCTCCCTCTGCCCCTCCCCTGCTCTCTCTTTCCTTCTCTCTCTCAAAAATAAATAAATATTTAAAAAAGAAAAAAAACCACAGGGGCGCCTAGGTGGCTATGTCTGTTAAGCATCTAACTTCGGTCAGTCATAATCTCATGGTCCATGAGTTTGAGCCCTCCATCAGGCTCTGTGCTGACAGCTCAGAGCCTAGAGCCTACTTTGGATTCTGTGTCTCCCTTTCTCTGCCCTCCCCCACTCCCACTCTGTCTCTCTCTGGCAAAAGTAAATAAACAATAAAAAAAAAAAAAAAAAAGCACAGACTCTGAAACCAGAAGGGTTAGATTCCAGTCTATTCCACGTCCTAATTCCATGAATCAAGCAAGTTTTTTAACTTCCCTATGCCTGTTTCCCTTTCTATAAAATAGAGATGACAGCAACAGAGCCTTCCACATGGAGATGCAAGGATTTGATGAGTTAAAACAAGAACCGTATCTTGCCCGTTATGAACTTCGGCTAAGTTGTTAACCGAAGCCACTCTCACAGGCGCCCAGAGCACAAAAACTAACCTCAAGTCCCAGTTCTGCCACTTTCTCACTGTGTGAACCTGGACAACCACTTCTGGTCTCTGAGCCTCAGTCTGTGAAATGAGGGCATGAGCGCCAGCGCCCCCCCCACCTCCCGCCGCCCCGCCCAGGGTCATTGTGAACATCAAAGGTGGCCACAGCGTGAACCCTGAAAAACACACACGTTTGATTCCTATGACTACCACCAGAAAATTGAAATGAAAGCAGGCTGACAAACAAGTATCCTTTTTTCCTTCGTGGGTCAAGGCCTGCCCCACAGCTCCAAATAGTAGGACTTCGATCTGGCTGGGGCGTGTGGGAGACCACTGCCCCAGCCATAGGCAGGTCACTGACGCTGACTCACCGAGCTCACCCTGCGCTGAAGCAATCCTCCTTTGTATCAACATTCCCGGGGTATCTGTTCTGGTAGCACAAAGCCCATGGCTGATGAACTTTCCTCACCTACCTGGCAGGGCACCTGAGTTCCATCATGCACTGGCCTTGAGCCTGCACCCATGCATACATGCACACTGGTCCTGCCCTGGTCTTTCACCCTCTCCTCTCCCTCCTCCCCCTGGCCCCCTCTCCTTCACCCCTTATTTTCTACTTTCTGCATCCTTAAACTCAGACCATCCTATTCAGGCCCTGGTTGTGAGGACAGACCTTGACCTTCCACCTCCTTAGGCCTTTAATTAGAGACGCTCTGGATGTCACTCTTTGGTGATGGGGGAGCGGTTACTGTGACTAGCAGAAACATCCAGAGTAAAGTGGAGACGAGAGAAAGCACTGAAGCGCCTGGGGGCTTGTCACCCAGTGCAGGTGACTGGCAACTATATATGGGACTGGCAGATGCGTGGTGGGATCTGAGCGGGACGGGCAGGTGGAACCTCACCTCATGATCCCTCCAGAACAAGGAGAGGTACGGAGTAGCAGAGGCAATGGGGCAAAGCCCCGATGGTCGTGTGCCCTGGGATCGGAGCTCACTCAGAGGGTCTAGCTGAACATGGATCAGGGCACGAACGAGGGACCGCTCAGCAGGTGAGCTGAAGCTGAACCAGGTGAGAAGCTGTTGGCAGGGGTGAGCATAGAGGCGCATGGTCAGGTGCTCCCCGCTTCTCAGGTCCTACAGCCCAAGATTTCAACCTCCATTTAGCCATTCCCAAGCCATAGAACAACTTCCCCTCTCTGAGCCTCAGTTTCCCCAACTATAAAATCAGACTAATAATTGCATCCACTTTGTCGCGAGCTTTCACAGAGGGGATACCAGCATCTATGACATTTAGCACAGTGCCTGGTGCACGGAGAGAACTCGGTAAATATTAGCCCCTTTTCTTGCCCGCAACTGCATTACTCTCTGGTCTCAGCTCTGAGGGCAGGTGTCTGAAATGAGTCACCCTTATTATTCAAGAAGGCTTTACTGAACACCTACTTCTAAAACATATACTGTGAGGCACCTGGTTGGCTCAGTCAGTTGAGGGCCCAACTCTATCTCAGCTTGGGTCTTGATTTCAGGGTCGTGAGTTCAAGCCCCACATTGGGCCCCACACTCGTTGTGGAGCCCATTGAAAATTTAAAAAAAATTTTTTTTCAATTAAAAAAATTAAATTTTTATTGTGAAAGATTATTATTAATAGTAATAAACACTTACTGAGCAATTACTATGTGTCAGAATTGTGTGAACCACTTTATATAAGGGATTCCATTGAATCCCTGCCACCATCTTGCAAGGTAGTCATTTTCTTCGTTTTACAGAAAAGGAGTCTTTAAGGGACTTAAAAGGAGAAGCAGGGCCAAAACTCAACCCCAGGTCCATGCGGCCTAACAGCTGAGCCCTTCCTCACTTTTTCTTGCTGTTCCCACCGTATTTTTTGATCTGTCCGTTTTCCCAGCAGCCTCCCTGCTCTGTCCATTTCCCAGGGCATGAGGCAGTGAGTGCCTAAGGCAGGCTATATCATGCAGTGGAAACAGCATGAGCCTCAGAAGCAGAGACCCGTGTTCAAACCCAGGCTCTTCCACTTGTGAGCTGACTGATTCGGGGCAAGTTGTTCTGACTGTCTGAGCCTCAGTTTCTTCATCTAAATTACAGAGATAATATGAAATCATGGATATGTGCACTCAGCTCAGGCTCTGACCTAAATGCCTCTTTCCTTCTCTTCATCTCACACAGGGATATGAGAATCACTTTGTGCACGTGACCTTGCTCTGGTCATGTATAGAAGAATTACCTAGAACTTTCTGCTTATCTGGTAAACCCAGAATATAATCATCTGGCACTATCTGAAGCCCTGGAACATTGCTGCCTTCAGAAACCACAAGCATTGTTCCTATTGTTCTAGACCAAAGCAAATGCCTTCAGATGGTCTAGACCTAGGGAGGTTGAGAATTTAAGAAGAAGCCTGAAGAATCAGAGCCCAAAGGAGTGGATTCTAGTTGTGGTTCTGCCCCAACACGCTGTGTGACCCTGGACAAGCCCATACCTTCTCTGAGCTTTGGTTTCCCCATCTGTAAAATTCTAAGGAAGTTCAGCCTGTCCTGACTGTAGAGAATTCCTCCTGAAGGGTGCTTGTCCTCTCCCCCAGGCCCTAATCCTGAGCACTGATGTATGCCAGGCTAGGACAGAGAGGCTCTGTCCTCTGGGCCCCCCGGGAAAATAGGCCCAAAGCAGTCAGGTTAGGTAAAATAACCCGATCAAGGTCTCCCCATCGGAACCCCAGGATAGTTGTTTGGTTACAAAGAGACTCACTGAGGTCAGACAACACTACCTTCACCCACGTATCAGCAGGAGCAAGACGACGTGTATGCTCACAGTTGGACTCCATGGTCCCACTGCTCGCACCCCTAGACTGTGCAGGCAGGGCCTCTTATCAACACTTTATAAAAAATTAAATGGAAAGTCAGAGCGAGGGCTTCATCAACTTGCTTGAGATTACAGCTGGCACATGGTAGGACTGAAATATTCTCTGGTCCCATGCATCTACCTTCTGTGAATCCAATCATTACATCTCTATGATTCCAACGTCCTGTGACTCTGATCGTTAGCAGCCTGTGTTCCAAACATCTGGTTACTGTTCCTTCTGAACAATCGTGGTGTTTCTGTTTTGCTTCCAACACTCATTAAGTCTAAACGCCCATTCTTTCGGGGTGCCTGGATAGCTCAGTCGGTTAAGCATCTTGGCTGACTCTTGGTTTTGGCTCAGATCGTGATCTCACAGTTCACGGGTTCGAGCCCCACGTCAGGCTCCATGCTGACAGCACAGAGCCTGCTTGGGATTCTCTCTCTCCCTCTCTCTCTCTGCCCCTCCCTTGCTTGTGTTCTCATTCTCTCTCTCTCTCTCTCTCTCTCTCTCTCTCTCAAAATAAATAAATAAATAAATACACTGTAAAAAAGAAAGAAAGAAAGAAAGAAAGAAAGAAAGAAAGAAAGAAAGAAAGAAAGAAAAGCCCATTCTTTTACAAATACTCATTGAGTGCCCACTATGCGCTAGGCCCTGAGCTCAGGGCTAGGACACAGCAACAAACACAGTGGGATTTCTAGACCCACAAAGCTTATAGTCTAGGGGCAGAGAGGACAGGTGTGATCCAATTATGACGAAGTGTGGTAAAGGCCATGACCAAAGAGGCCGAGGATGCTGCAAAAGCACAGGGCCGAACTCAGGACCCACACGTAGTGGGCCAGAGAGAGCTTCCTGAACAACAGTCAGCTAAGCTGTAACTGGAGGAAGCAGTGGGCTTTAGCCAGTGTTCCAGTGAGACAGAACAACAGGGGCAAAGGCTGGCGGGGGGTGGGGGTGGGGGACCTCATCCAAGGAACTGATCATATCCAGAACTCAGAGGTACAGGTGAAAGGTGAGGCAGGAGAGAGAGAGGCTGGGGCCAGATAACACAGGCTTCTTTATGTCATGGTAAACATGGTAAGCTTCCTCCTAAAGGCATCAGGGTAGATTTCAAACCAAGTAGAGGCAAGATCAGTATTGCATTTGAAAAGAAACCCTCTGACTGTTCCAAAGAGCTTGGTCTGAAGGTGATGATATGCAGGCAGCGAGACCTCAAGGAGGTGATTTCCATGGTCTAGGCAAGAAATGCTGTCACCTCTCTCACTGGAACATTGGCTAGGCTCAGGTGATGTGAACAGAGAGAAGGGGACAGACAGAATTGAGAAGCTTAGGGATGCCCCGACCCCCGGGGACAAGGAAGAGGAGGGAGTCCGGGATGGGTACCAGGCTCCAGGCTTATACAGCTGGGTGGGCACCTTTCCGTAAGATGAGGATTCAGGAGGGGCAGGTTTGGGTGGGAGCAAAGCTCTGAATGAAGTAAACGAAGTGTAAGGCCTATAGGACTGCCTAGTGAAGAGGATGAGCAGGCAGATTGGCCAGAGAGGTCTGACAGAGGCTGACATGAGCAGCGCCACCAGAGACAGAACATTCTTCAGCATCGGGCAGTAGCAACTGAAGGCATGGGGCAGGGAAGGGGTGAGCCACCCAGGAAACCCTGCAGAGTGAGAGGCATAGGGGATGCAGGACAGAGCCTGGGGAACCATAGGGCTGGGAACCAAGGGGGAGCCAGCAAAGGAGAGCAAGAAGGAGCAGCTTGTGGTAGGAGACAACGTGAGGGGGGAAGCCAAGGAGAAAGACAGTCTGCTATGACAAACGTCACATGGTGAGAGTTGGTGAGCCACTGTCAGCAGCTTAGCAGTGGCAAGGACCAGTTTGTTGTTTTCTAAAGGGATGAATGGGAGTGAGAAAGTCGAAACAATGAATCTAGACTGTCATTTAAGAAGTGTAACTGATGCTGGGGCGCCTGGGTGGCTCAGTCGGTTGAGCGGCCGACTTCGGCTCAGGTCATGATCTCGCGGTCTGTGAGTTCGAGCCCCGCGTCGGGCTCTGTGCTCACAGCTCAGAGCCTGGAGCATGTTTCAGATTCTGTGTCTCCCTCTCTCTGACCCTCCCCTGTTCATGCTCTGTCTCTCCCTGTCTCAAAAATAAATAAAACATTAAAAAAAAAAATTAAAAAAAAAAAAAAAGAAGCGTAACTGATGCAAGCTGGGATCTTCCGTAAATGCTCAGCAAATATTTCTAAGTGAATGCATCAGTCAGAGAGATGGCTGTGGGAGGCATTCTCTGGTTTTCTTGGCTGGTTTGACTTAAACACCAGAGATACTAAAACAGAGGTTCTCAAACTTCCTATTTTAACTTGGTGGGATGAGAAATCATTTTCTGGGTTATGTCCACCTTTGTTATAGCGAATAGAATAGAATAGAATAGAATAGAATAGAATAGAATAGAGAACATCAGAGCATACTACCTGTGGCAAGGGTAAGTATTGTTCTGTCAAACTTTTGTTTCTGTACCCGTGTCCCTGGTTGCGTGATACTATGCCTTTCTTACTATAGGCTGTCATTTAAAAAAAAAGTCTGAGGGGTGCCGGAGTGGCTCAGTTGGTTGAGCACCCAACTTCGGCTCAGGTCATGATCTTGCAGTTGACAAGTTGGAGCCCCACGTTGGGCTCTGTGCTGACAGCTCAGAGCCTGGAACCTGCTTTGCATTCTGTGTCTCCCTCTCTTTCTGTGCCTCCCCCGCTCATGATCTGTCTCTGTCTCAAAAACAAATAAACATTAGAAAAAAAATTTTTTTAAGTCTGAAAACCTCTTGATAGAACAGGTTTGCTTATGGATAGGAATGATTCCAATGTTCTCTGGCAGTCAACTTGTGTGGGGGTAGCATTCTGTAGTCTGTTTGTCCTGGGACAGAAGGTAATAAATTGAGCACACGGCCCTTTGCACGCAATAATGTAATCATGTAACCCAAGCCTGATAACAAAGGTCCCCCGAGTTCACTGGCCCTCAAGGACTGGACCTAGTCAGGAAGTCTTCTGCACGATGGTGTAAATGAGACATCTTCCCTATAGAGGGCGCTGTAGTGAGGGGCCAAGGAGACACTGGCCGGACTGACTTTGCCAGCTGGTAATGGCCCTGCAAATATATTGTTATTAATAAGCTGCTCTTGCCCAGGTCAGTTGGTGACAAAGCCAGGACTGGAATCCCACATCTTGACCTCCAGACAGGGGCTTTTGCCTGCTGAGGGTAGTGGTAGGATACAATCTTGGGCCTCTTTGCAAGCCAGGGTCTCCTGCTGAGAGGGCCAACCAGAGATCCAGGGGGCCAACAGAGGGAGCCTCCCTCTCTACTTTGTCTCCCTCCCCACTCCCTAGGCCAAAGCCACCTTCCTTCCATTTTTTTCTCTGCATCTGGAAAACAAATCATCGTGCCTACCGAACTTTCCACACCCCACACTGTGTTCTCCGGGGCCATCCAATCAGGCTCCTGCTTCAGTTTCCCTGTCGATTTTTACAAACGCTTGTCCTATGCTGTAGAATGAATAAATAAATCATAATAGTAGTAGCCAACATTCAGCAAGTGCTCGCTATATTCCAGACACTGTTCTACACATTCTGCATGGATTCATTTTAATTCTTACAATAACCTTTGAGGTAGGGACTATTTTTCTCACTTTACAGATCAGAAATGTAAGGCAGGGGCTCCTGGCTGGCCTATTCAGTGAAGCATGCTACTTTTTTTTTTTTTTTTAAGTTTATTTGAGAGAGAGCAAGCGTGAGAGCGGGAGAGGCAGAGAGAGAGAGGGAGAGAGAGAGAAGCAGAAGCAGACCCCGCACACTGTCAGCATGGATCCTGATGTTGGGCTCGATCCCATGAACCACAAGATCATGACCTGACCTGAGCTGAAATCAAGAGTCCACTGCTTAACTGACTGAGCACTCAGATGCCCCTGAAGCATGCTATTCTTTTTTTTTTTTTTTAATGTTTATTTATTCTTGAGAGAGATAGAGACAGGGCGTGAGTGGTGGAGGGACAGAGAGAGAGAGAGAGAGAGAGAGAGAGACAGAATCTGAAGCAGGCTCCAGGCTCCGAGCTGTCAGCACAGAGCCCGATGCGGAGCTCGAACTCATGAACCTTGAGATCGTGACCTGAGCCCAAGTCAGAAGCTTAACCGACGGAGCCACCCAGGTGCCCCTGGAGCATGCTACTCTTGGTCTTGGGGTTGTAGATTTGAGCCCCATCTTGGGCGTAGAGATTACTTAAAAATAAAATCTTAGAAAAGAAGAAGAAATGTAAGGCACAGAGAAAAGTTTAAGAACTTGCCTACTGTGGAGCTGAGATTCACACCTCAGCAGTTTGGCCCCCAAGTTTGCACCTTGCTGTAGTGAGTAAGTGAATGAATGAACCACCTTGTTCATGACAGAGGTATCTTCACTGTCATGGAAGGACAGAGGAAGAACCCCCCAGGGATAAAGTGAAGGATTGGGAAAGTCAGGAGAGGTTCCCTGGAGGTGATACTTCAGCTGAATTCTGAGTAAGAGATGGGGTGGGCTAAGGGCCACTTCCGTAGGGGGGGACAGCAGGAACAAACACACGGAGGCAGTGAGCCACTGCCAGAACCTGCAGGGATCCCCAACAGCCGGGGGAGGTCGGGGCATCAAGTCGCAGCAGGGGGCAGGGTGGAGAGGGCCCCCCCCCCACCGCAAATAAGCACAAACCAAGTGCTTCCAGGCTCAAAGGAAGAGAAACTGTGGGGAATGAAAATGTCTTTGTGGAGGAGGCAGCAGGGCTTGGAAGACCACGAGGACTGCAGCTGGCAGACTGAGCCGAGAAAGTCATTCCAGGCAGGGGAAAAAGCATGGAGGTGGGAGAGTGGGAGAGAAATATTTAGGGAAGCATTTGATTTAGCAGGAGGAGAAGGGTGTTCATCGCACAGTGACTGCTGAGGCACCAGCAAAGCCCGTGCACAGAAGTCTGCAAAGGAAGGGCTGGAGTCATTTCAGAGCCAGTTTTAAACTCTGTGTGCCCCTGGACGTGTCACTTCTGGGTCTCAGTTTCCACACCCGTAAAATGGAGATGAGAGACTACCTAAGGAGTTTGCTTAGAGGTGTAGACATGAGAATGTGTGTGGAAGGACTCTGCAAACTCTAAGGAAGTTCTGCCATGACCCCCAGTCCCCGAACGGACATCAGAATCACCACACGAGCTTTTATTTTTTTTAATTTTTTTTTTTTTAAGAGACAGAGAGAGACAGCATGAGTGGGGGAGGATCAGAGAGACAGGGAGACACAGAATCCGAAGCAGGCTCCAGGCTCCGAGCTGTCAACACAGAGCCCGACGCAGGGCTCGAGCCCACAAACTGTGAGATCATGACCTGAGACGATGTCGGACGCCCAACCGACTGAGCCCCCCACCAGGCGCCCCACCACACAAGCTTTTAAAAAACAGAGCATACCACAAGCCAACTCAGCTCTACGAAATCAGAGAGGGGGGCTAGGAAAGGCATCCTTTTTCTTCCAGCTCCTCTTTTCTATTATTTCCTCACATAGTCCTGATGCTCTATTAACTTTACAACTGCCAGCTTCGACAGCTGAAAAGAAGAAAATGCAGCAAGAAAAATAGTTAGAGATCTGGGAGTTTCATGGAAATACATTGAATTTGGAGGTTTTTTCTGGTCAGGCCTTGATATCCATGATGAGAGAGAGAATCAATCTGGGTGGTTGTTACAGGGATTAAATGATACAATGACCTTTATTTTTTTTTTTAACGTTTTTTAATTTATTTTTGAGACAGAGAGAGACAGAGCATGAATGGGGGAGGGTCAGAGAGAGAGGGAGACACAGAATCTGAAACAGGCTCCAGGCTCTGAGCGGTCAGCACAGAGCCCGACGCGGGGCTCGAAATCACGGACCGCGAGATCATGACCTGAGCCAAAGTCGGACGCTCAACCGACTGAGCCACCCAGGCGCCCCTACAATGACCTTTAAAGTATCTAGTCACAGTCCCTGGTATGTGATCACGGTCAGGATGACCCCAGAAGGGTGAAGAGAACGGAAGTGAGAGTGCATATGTATAAAGGGAGTGGCAACAGAATATAATGAAGGACCTACTTTACCTGGCAGAGGGCTTCTGGGGGAGGGGAATCTGAACAGAGACTTGAAAAATGTACAGGGGCTTCCCTCCCCCAGTTCCATGTAACTAGAGGACTAGAGCTTTAAATGTGTAAGAGGGAGTGGTCACAAAGGAGACTGAAGAGGTGGCGGTAAGGTGGGGGCATATCTCATGGGCCTTGAATGCCGAGCCAAGGAGTTTGGCTTTTGCCTTGGAAAGGTTCTAAGCAGACAAAATGTCATGATCAGTTTTGTGGATTTGCAGTTTAGGAATGCTATTTCTGCTGCAGTATAGACAGCAGACAAGGCTGCTGGACATTCCCTCTCCGAAGCCCCAGTTAGGAAAGATCAGGGGAATGATGAACGTGGGGAAGCTGCCTCCAGCCACCAACCAAGATGTGAAGAGCTGTTCATCATGTGTCTGTTAAGTGAAAAGCCCTTTAGGGGAGCCTGGAGGCTCCAGCCCAGCGGGTAGACCCTGCATACAAAGGGCAATGGGAGGTAGCATCCCCCTTCCCCCACCCCCTGCATTCCCTGGGAGTTGATTATTAATCTCCATTGCTCAAATGCTCAGCAGGAGCCTCACTCCGTAACTCCACATCAAGGAATGTGAGTCTCCAGGCCAGGGCAAAGGGGGATTCACCAAAAGAAAGCCCCCTCCCCCACCGGGAGGGGGGCCAGAAAGTCAGGTGACCATGCCCCTGTCCCCTCTCCTCCCAAGCCTGCTGGGCTTTCCAGACTCTACACCATCCCTGATGGGAGACTTCTAGGTATAACAATAATGACAATTAACAATACAGGATGGCGCTTCCTGTGAAGCTGACTGAAGTTTTACTAAGTTACCTTGTTTACTTCTCACAACAGCCTCTTTTACAGAACCTCAGAGAGTTAGGTAACTTGCCTAAGATTAGGCTACTTGCTGGCTAGCTTGGGTTGGAGCCTAAACCCAGTCCACCCTCAGGGCCCTCACCAAATGCTTTTTGGGGGTCTCCTCCCCCAGGCAGGGAGGGGGCTGTGGGAAGGGTCTGACTCCTCCTGAGGGCTCCGGGATGCACAGAGAATGATTAGGGGATGCAGAGTTGAATCTTAGTTGCCCATTAATTATAAGCTCCACTGTGAGGAGGTGACTGGATGCAAAGGAGCCTATGGTACAATTTCAAAGACTGATGCGAAGGGCTGGTTGGTCCCTCTGGCCTCCACTTCTGGCAGCTGGGTTTCTAACTCTGGGAGGACAATGGGCAGAGGAGAGGGGTGAGCTCTTCCTGTGCTGCACTGATAAGATGGGGCTCCCAGCCTTCTCCCTTCACCTCCCTAACCAGTAGGGACTGGGGGGTCTCAGCCCAGGTGAGTGGCGCCTTCAGGACCACACAGTGACTGGGTGCTGGGAGGACTTGCAAGAGTACTTTGTTCTCCGTGCAGCAGATTCAATTTTGCTGCCCTGAGGCCTCCTCTCCTCCTTCCCCATCTCTCTACGTGCCTCCCTCCTTCCCCAGACAGACAGACACACATATACACACAAGCCCAAGCAACTTTTTGTAATTAAAAAAAAAAAGTAATAAATAAGGATCAAAAAGACTGGGAGTGCGAGTCTGCGCCACTGCAGGGGGAACATTGCCCAGTCTCTGCACCCAGGGGCCCTCTCCAACAACAGAAAGTTCCTGGGAGGTCCAGGGTCAAGACCAAAACCTCCCTCAACCCCTGGCCCAGATACCTGGGGGGTGCCTAACAACCTCCCTCATCCCTGTCTAAGCCTGTAGACTGGGAGACTCAAACTCACCCTGTGCGCCAACCCCACATAGGGATTTCTCCCCCGACCCCCACTTTTAAAAGTTTTGGGTTGTTTTATGTCTTCCTGCCCTTACAACCATAAAAAGGGGTGAAGAGAGGATGGACTGCAGAGGGAGGAATAAACCGGTGCCTACTCACACACACAGTTTCCCTTCTTAGAAATCCAACCAGCAGTCCACGGTCCCCTTCAGAAAAAATTAGTCTGCTGCTTTCCTTCTCTCTCCCCAGGTTTTCTGCCTGAGCCTGTCTCTCTCCTCTCTGTGGGTTCGTCTTTCAGCCAGTCTTTCAGTTTCAGATTCCTGATGTACTTCTCACTAAAGTCTCTGGACCTCTTTTTCACTCATTAAAAAAAAAAACGGGGTTGAACTCGAGAAAAGGGGACCCTCACCCACCCAATCTCTTTCTTACCAACATCCCCCCACCCTCTGTCTTACACACACACACACACACTCTCTCTCTCTCTCTCTCTGGCGACCTCCAGATGTTCCCGACCGTGCGGCCATCTGCTGAGGTTGCTCAGGCGCTCCGGGGGAGGGGGCAGGGATCCCGGTTGCAGGAAGCTGGGAGCCAGGCCGACTGGAGTGGGCGGGAGCTGCGTGCGCACTTTTGAGACGCTCCCTAGGGTGGAACCCGGGCTCGGCTCGGGCTCGGCAGGCGGGCGGGGGGCGGGGCGGGCGCGCGCCGGGAAAGCCGGCACTTTGGCGACACTCCCTAGGTCGCCAAGCTGCGGGCCCGAGCCGCCACTGGGCGCCTGGCAGGCGGGGCCGCGGGGCGGGGGGGTGGGGGGGGTGGGCTCCCAGAGGCGGGCGGGGGCCGGGGGGGCGGGCCGCGCCGCGCGGAGAAAAGCGCCGGCCGAAGGGCCCGCGGCCGGGCCGCCTGGGTGAGCGCGCCGAGGCGGCTGAGGCGCAGGCTACCAGGTGGGTGCGGGTCCCGGGTGGAGCGGGAGTCTGCGCTGCGGGAGAAGGTCCAGAGCCCACGACCCCAACCTCGCCGCCCCATCCGGCGGGCAGGCGGGCGGCGCTGGACTCTGGGGGCGGGCCCAGGGCCCCTCAACTTTTCGTGGACCCAGGGCGTCGGCAGCCGCTGCCGGACGCCCCGGCCTCGGCCGGGGTAGGGAGCCCGAACTAAGGGGAGAGGGCTTCCAGGAGACAAAGGCTCTGACCGGGGGCCGGCGCCTCTGGGGTCTTTGTGTGGACACGTGCATCACGCGTTTGTGGGTCTTTGTGGATTTGGATCCGGGGACGTGCATCTGCCTGCGCCTTTGTGTATTTGTGGCTTTGCGTAGCTGTTTGGTGCCTGTGTCCACGTTCTGTGGGCTAGCGTTTGGGTGTGGGTGGGCGCATCGTTGTGTGTCCGCGTACGTGGTCTGTGCCTGTCGACGTGTCTGGGTTGGGTGTCCGTGGAGTGTATGCGCGCCTAGATCCAGACACCGCCCCAGCTCCTCGCTCCCCTGCTGTCCACCGGGGCCCCAGACTTGACTTCAAACTTTTCTCCTGGTTCCTCGGGCAACAGCCCTGGTCCTCCTCCCCCTGCAGCCCGGGCAGAGGCGCTGGCAGCCCTCCCCTCCTTCACCTCCTGGGGTCCTTAGTGCTGCGAGGGGATAGGATGGGGGGGGGGGGGTTGGTCAGTCGCGCTAGCGGACTGGCCCGGGGCTGGGAGGAGCGTGCCGGACGCCCCAGCCGAACCAGCTCGGACGAGAGAGGGAAGCGGCCAGTCCTGGGCCCCGGCGGGGGGCCGGAGACAGGAAAGGAGCCGGCAGCTGGGTTTGCCCGCCCTGATCTTCTCGGTGCGAGTGTATGTGACCGAGAGAGACGTGTCTGCTCGGCGGAGAGGCCGGCCCCAGCCCCCGGCTCCGCTTTGAGATCCGCTCTCCGCTGGCGTCCCGCCCCCGGGGGCTGGTGGGGGGACCAGCCCTCCGATCCTGTAGGTGAGGAGGCGACGGCTTCTGGGCTCCTGGGATCCGGGCGCGTCCGCGGCGCCGGCTCCAGTACCCTCAGCTGGCCTGCAGAGAGCAGGAACCGGGCACCTACTGGTTTCCGATGGGACGGCCACGGGCCCACAGTCCGGCTCTGGGCGAGTTGCTCAGCCTCTCGGAGTCACAGTCACCCTGTTGTGAGTGGGGGCGAGGAACTGGAGGTGGGGATTACCTGCGCCGCGGGAACCCGCCTGAGAGCCTGCCGCCCACACTTGGCCGGGGCGAGGAGGTGACTCAGGAACTCTTCTCCCATCCTTCCTCCCTGCCTGCTCTACCCTTCAGAGAAGTCCAGACTTGCGGAGCCTAGGTCTGATAGTGAGGGAGGGCTCAGGGGTGGGACTCTGCTGGGCCTTTGATCCTGAGTGGCGAAGATAGTAGCCCTTACACTTTCACTCCCCTGCCCCCCTCACCCCCTACCCTGCACCAGTCTTTAACCTAGAATTTTACCAGATGCTGCAGATGTGAAGGAGGGCCACGACCCACTCACATAGGAAGGAGGCTACCGTGGGCGCTATCCGTTCCCCTAATGGGCTTCAGTTTACCTTCTGGAAAGGAAGGTGTTGACTTCTCCCCTCCCTTGCTCTTGTTGCTGACTGGTTGAGACCCCAGAACCTGGGGACACTTTGATGTTTAACACACACCTCCATTCTGACTTGAGAAGTTCCCAGGCACTAATTTGCTGTGTTGAATGAGGGGGAGGAGAGGTGTCTTTGAAGTTAGGGAGGGATGAAGTGAGGGGGGCCTGGAGCCCCTGCAGCCCTGGAAGGGAAGGCTGGAACTCCGCAGCCAGGGGAAGCCGGGGAATATGTCCAGGAAGCAGGAAGTGTCTCCCACTGAGGAACACCACTGCATGGCTCTGTGTTTTCTGATAACACAGACAGAGGTGGTCAGCATTGTGGACTATCAGATGCAAGGTGTGTGTTTGGGGGGTGGGAATTGGACTTCAGCAGGAAGGGAAGGCAGGGGCCAAAGATGAGGGCCTTGAATGCCAGGCTTAGGAGCTGGAATTTGAACCTGTAGGTGGTAGAGAGCTGCCGGAGGGTTTAAGCAGGCATAATAGAGTGGGATTGGTAATTCTAAGGAAACTTCCTCTGGTTTGTGGGTGGTGTTGGAGACTGGGAGACCAGTCTGCAGGCAGAGTTAGTCAAGAACCTAGATTTTACCCCCACTCCATTGCTTCCTAGCCCTGTGGCCTCGGGCAGGTAACTTTACCTCTGGTTCTTAGTCTCCTCATCCTTCAAATGTGAATGGTAGTAATTCCCGTCTCACTGATCTGTTGTGTCAAGTGGCATAATGAATTACGTGTGCTAACAAAATGACACGAGGTTTGTAGTCTGCCTTACATTGTTGGATTGCACTGACAACAGAAGGCAGAGACAGCATCGACTGTGGTCCTAAACCTGATTTCACCACTTGGCGGGGCCCTCAGTCTCCTGGAAGCTTGAGCCAATTGTTGCCCTCACCAAGCAGGAGGAAGCTCTCTCTCATCTGCTCTATCCCCTTTCACCTGGCCAGGCCCCACACGGGAGACGAGCTGGACACAGATATGAAGATGGCCACAGACCACAAAGTGTGTCATACTTTGACAGGAGCTGCCCAGGGGCCATAGGAGCTTAGGAGGACCGCGACCTTTTGTTGGATGAGGGGCAGATTAGGCCTCACAGAGAAGGTGGCTTTGGACTTGAATGTGTGCATTTGCGTGGTAGACAAAGAAAAGAAGGACATCTCTGTCATCTTCATCACAGGGGACAACCTGTGCAAAGGTGTGGGGCCCTAGAAGCAAGATAGGCTTCTAGCGTGGCAAGCTCTCTTTGTGGGAGGGGTTTTAAGTGGGAGGGGTGGTGAGGGCCGATTCTTCTGTTGGGACTGTACTCCGACGCCCAGCAGGGCTGACAGTTGGAGGCAGGGGGCCAGGAATAAGGCTGTTGTAGCAGTCCAAGTCATGAGGCCTGCTGAGCCCGACCTGGGCAAGGCGAGGTAACTGCCTGGCTTGGGGGGATGAGAGAGGGGAAGATAGTGACCCACCTACCCAGGCATAGCCGCTGATTCTCCTTCTGTCCTCATTCCGCCACATGTGCGCCACAACTGTTTCAGCCTGCTTTGGCTCCTGCAACCTTTCCAAACCCCCTTCCCAATTCCCAGATAGATCCTGGTCAGCACTAGTGGCCCTGGTAGGGCCCTGGATGGTGCACTGGAAGAGAATCCAAGGCTTGAGGATGCATTTTGGATTCTTCTCTAAACCCTGCCACTGCCTCGCTTTCAGATCAGCTGGTGTCGAAGCTCCTTTTTCTTTCCTGGCCCCTGCAAGGTGTCACTGGGGGCAGGAACCCACACACAGTGAGCGCCAAAGCGTGCCAGGCCCGAGGCTGAGTTTTCATTTTACCTTGTGTAATCATCCCAGTGACCTGCTGGGAGCAATACTAGAATTCTCAAGCATGTTACAGATGAAAGCTCAGACTCAGGTGAGGGCACGTGCAAGCCTCCTAGCAGGAGAGGCCCTCTGGGGTTGGAGCCCGGTCTACCTGGCTGCAAAACCCATTCCTCTGCCCCATACTGCCTCCTCGTGTGTCCACACATTCTGCGTTACACCGAAGGGAACTTGGCAAGCTTCAGGAAGAAGGTACGCTGCCTGGCGAAAATAGTATGGGGAGCCTGGCCCATCTCTCTGTAGATCATCCTCCTTAGGCAAGGTTGCTGGGCCTCCAGGGCCCACCTTCACCAGGGATAATGTCACCGAGGAGGCCAGGCTCTGGGTGTCAGAGTTCCTGGATCCTGAGTCCAGCCCCTGTCTTCACGGGCTGCGTGACTCTGGACAGATCACCAAACGTCTCTGGGTCTCTTTACGCAACTGCAGGATAGACACAGCGCTGTCTAAACTGCTGATCTTACAGAGTGCCTGAACAGCTAATAGTTGAGGCATTGGAAAGGTTGAGAGGTACTGTTCGGGGAAATAATAGTATTCTACATGCCTGGTATATCTTCATATAATACCGGCTCTGTGCCAGCTCCAGTGCTTCCTTAGCTCCAAGGACATAAAAATCAACCTGATCCCATCCCTACTCCCAGGAAGACAGACAGGTAAACGTAATTAGAGTCCAGCACGATCGGCTCTAGCCGTCACCCACACGGGCCTATTTGGAAGTAGAGTCACAGTGGCCTAAGGAAGGGTTTGGAGCTCAGACATCTGGATTCGAGACCTGGTTCTTCGACTGCCCAGCGGAACAGTGTCATCTCTTTGTCTGCAAAATAGGGACAGTAATCCCTACCTGCGGTCAAGGACGGTGATGAGGCCAAAGCGAGACGGTGACGTAGAAGAGTGTGGTGAGCTGACGTGTTTGTACAGATGTGCGGCATTAGCGATCGTGTCGGGAGAGCCAGCCCTCAAGGCTCTGGGAGTTTGGCCCTGAAATTCTTTTTGCCTTGCGTTTCCAGAGCTGACGAAGTGGCGGGGGTGGGGGAGGGGTGGGCAGGATGCTAATGGAATTTCCACCTGGGGATTTCGTTGGCATCATCTCAAGTGAGCTCATGGCAAAGGGAGCCCGGTGGGAGGCAGCTCAACATTGAGCAGCTGGTGGAGGCAAAAGTCTGCCTCAGGTGGGTGCTGGGGCCCTGGTCCAACCGAAGGTTCAGCCTCCTCCCCACCTCATCCCTGTGCCAGGAGCTCCCTCTTGCAGGTGTGGTGAGGAGCTGGCAAATCTTGGGGCCAGAAATGCTGTGGTGCAGCACCAGGGGCAGGCACGTGAGGCCAGGACGGCCCAAGCTAGAACCCCTAGCTCTACACAGGTCTCAGGGGAGGAGGGGAAGAGGGTTTGGGGCCTGGCCAGCCGATACCAGCGCACTGACCCAAGAACATTCGTACAACCGATCACAGACCTGCCAGGTGCCTGGCGCTGCACTGGGGACTTGGGTAGGGGGGAAAAAGGAGAATAACATGGTCATTGCCTTCTGGAATCTCAGTAAATCATCACCATCACCGTCTACCGTGCACTGGGGCACTTAGCATGAGGCAGACATTGAGCCAAATGTTTCACACGCCGTCCCTTAATGCTTTTACCAACCCTGTGTTGTTCTCCCTATTGGGGACACGGAGACTCAACCAGGCGAGTAGGTACAGGGCTGGACTTTCACCTGGGTCTGAATCCCGCAGTTGATCCTAAATTGCTGGGCCGTCCACTCACCCGACAGTATTTGCCGTGCCTGCCAGGCCTGGCTCTGACCCCGGTGGAGGTCTGGGGGGAAGGGATAAACAGGTGAAGATGGCAGAGTCAGGGTCCCAAGCTGGCCGCACTTCCAGTCGGGAGATGGGCAGGTAAAGAACAGTAGAGAACGTAGTCAGTGTGCATCCGGATGGACGATGTGAGAGGCCCAGGGAGGGAGAGGTGGCCCTGGGGGCCCCAGCGGACAGAACAGGCTTTGTTCCACCGGCGGGGCCAGGGCAGGCCAGGTGGGTGTGGGTGCGGGTGCAGCTGGCAGCGGTGAGGCATCGAGACCCAGGTCCTGCTCTGCCATTTCCTTGTTGTCACTGCCCACTCTGGGCCTCCGTTACCCGTGCGTTATCGTGGGGGACCCTCCAGTTCCCCAGCCCTGAATTCTCTGAATTTGAGGAAGCGTGACAGGGCCAGGAGTTGTCCAGAGGTCACCACCGTGGGTTCGGATCAAGATGGGGGCTCAGCTAGGGGAGGGAGGACGGTGGGGACAGCTGACAGATGCCCTGTGCCAGGGAGAACTGGATTTCTGCGGGTACAAGTAGAAGTTGGGAGGTTTTGGGGAAGGGGAGTGATGTGGGCAAAGCTGTTCTGGAGGCTCTCCTACCAGGGAGACCTACCTGGAGTCTGTTAGTAAATAGCCACACTGCTTAGTCTTTTGACCTCACAGGGCCATCAGCAGACTTTCCTAGTGTCACAGTGGGCGCACCAAGGAGTAACTCATGGCCCCTGCCCGGAGGACCTTATGCTGTGTCCCCTGAACCCAGAGTGGGGAGTTTCTTTTTTTTTTTTTTTGTTAATGTTTATTTATTTTTGAGAGACAGAGAGAGGCAGCATGAGCGGGGGAGGGGCAGAGAGAGAGAGAGACCCAGACCAAGGAGCAGGCTCCAGGCTCTGAGACGTCGGCACAGAGCCCAACGCGGAGTTCAAACTCACAAGCCATGAGATCGTGACCTGAGCCGGCTCAACCGCTCAACCGACTGAGCCACC
The DNA here is from genome assembly GCF_024362965.1 of Panthera pardus. Classification (NCBI taxonomy): domain Eukaryota; kingdom Metazoa; phylum Chordata; class Mammalia; order Carnivora; family Felidae; genus Panthera; species Panthera pardus. The sequence continues at coordinate 60,007,780 of NW_026526677.1, forward strand.
CAGCTCAACCGACTGAGCCACCCACTTTGATCCGCAGGTCGGGGTTTGGAAAAGAAGTGATACATCTTGGGCCAAAGATCCCTTTCCTCCCTCAGCTTCAATGGTGGCCCCCTGTCCACCTCTCCCTTTCTCCCCAGGGTAGATCACAGGTCCCAAGAGGGAGACAGAGTTCATACTGTTACACAGATGAGAAAAGCAAGGCTCAAAGAAATAATGAAAACCATGAGGGTCACACAGGGAGTGGCAGACCTTGGCACTAGAGGCCTGGTCTTCTGGGTCCAAGACAAGCATTAGTGATCTTGTTCTGAGCTGGTCTCCCGTCCCCACGGCTGGTCTGTAAGCCTCATGAGGACAGGGGCCCTGGTACCCCCAACCCCCACCCAACATATACCTCACATGGCCTTGCCCAGCACGCCCTGCACTTCGTAGAGATTTAGTAAACGTTCCTGATAAGTTCTGGACTCCTGAAATGCTAGAGCTGCACTGTCTAGACTCAGCCTCTTACTGTGAAGCTAGAGAAGCTGAGGCCCAGAGGGGAGACGGGACCTATCCGCAGAGGGAACAGGCCAGGCAGAGCAGGGACTAAGGCAGGCGCCCCTGACTGTCCTCCAGGGTCTGTCTTGTCACCATGCACAGTTGTCCTCCCCTTCAGCCCCAGAGAGTGGTGAGAGGGATGGGGAGGGGCCTCGGCGGCCCTCTCTGGGGGCCCTTCTACCGTGTAACCTAGGAGAGGCATCCACTGTTCATCTGTCAAGTCCTGGCCCTGTGGTCTCTGATCCTCACAGCAACCCCTCGAGGAAGGGCTTGCTGTCTCCATTTTCGGTGAGAAAACGGGCTCAGGGAGAGGGAGTCGCTTCCCAGAGTTGCCCAGTTCGGCACTGCTTCCCAGTGTTGGAGACTGCTTCCCAGTGTTGCAGCTCCTTCAAATCAGGGAACTGATCCCAGAATGCCAGTCTTTGTCTTCAGCCCCAACTCTGATCAGTGGGTAGAGCCCTCCTAGAGCACCGTGTCAGGAATAGCTCGGAGGCCCTGTGCAGGGCCCCGGGAAGCGGTGCTGTGATTGATTCGTGACCTCTGCAGTGGATAGGGCTATAGGTAAGATCAAAAGGCACCACCTTTCCATTATGTGGCCTCCACCCCCGGGGGCCCCATTTCTCTATAGGAACGTTCGACTTCACCTTCACAGTCCCCTCTGAGGCTGATAAGGACCATCATTTCCATCCCAGACTCATAGTCTAAGGAACTGGTCCAAAGATGTAAAATGACTTGCCTGGTTCACCCTGCAAATTAGTGTCCAAGGTTTCTGGCTGTGAAGGCCTTCTCTGCCCACGACGCTGAGGCTGGTGGTTTTTGTCAAGGGGAACTCCCATTACTCATCCCTTCCCAGAGCCAGCAGCGCTGTTGAGAAACTCGGGCCTCCCAGGAAAGAATCGCTCTTCCAGAGGGTGCCGATAAGAGCTTGGACACGTCTGATACGTGTGTGCCGAAGCAAGGAAGAAGAGAGATGGGGCGGCCCCCGCCCTCCGCTGGTGCCCACGCACCTGCTCCCTGTCTGTGGAGGAAGGCGGGGGAGCCCACACTGCATTCTCCCCATGTGCTAGGAAGGCTGCCAGGTGCCGCCCTGCCATCGTTTCATTTCGTCCCCATGATAGTCCCGGGAGGTGGCTATTAATATCTGCATTTTACAGATGAGGAGACTGAGGCTCAGAGATAGTAGCTACACAAGATCAGAGAAAGCAGAGATGGCCATGGGGCACTCTTTCAGGAGGCTTTGTTAGTATGTTTGCCAGTGTGTTGCATGCATTTTTTTACTGTAAGAGAGGAAATAGGGGTAGAAAAGGAGATTAAGCCATGCTTAAATCACTCAACGGTTCTACCATCTAAAGAGAAACTACTGTTGTATGGATAGATTTTCTTCCAGACTTTCCAAAATTAGGATCTGGGTGGTGGTTGTTGTTTTTAATGCATAGTTATAATTTTCCTAGACATGCAATTTATCCTTACGATACCTAGCATTATGGCATCAGCCCCCTCTGTGAAGCCGCAGGCTTTTCTGAGCATGACTTTTATGGACTTTGTAAGATCCCCAGGGGACTTCCTGAGTCTCAGCAGCCATCCTGAGCGAGCTGGGAAGCCCTAGGCCTGGAATGAGCAGACCAGAGCCTGAACGCCACCTCCTCACGGGGAATCCGTGGACAAGTCACTGCACACTGGGTCACGGCCGCCTCATCACTAAAGTGCCAGATTTCATGCCCTGCTCTGCCGCCCTCATGGCATCAAACGAGCAGAGGCCTTTTGTAAACTCTAGAGAGCTGTGCCCCTGGCAGGAATTTTCCTTATCTTCCCTCGGTCTCCTTCTGAGAAAGTTCTGCCTTCCCTTTGGCCCCTGAGCCTTTTGCTAAGGGCTTAGAGCAATAGTGGCAGACCCTAGCATCTCTGAGACATGCATACATGAGGCATCCCTCCCAGAGGGGACATCTCCTCAGAGCAGGACAAGGGCACTGACCCTCAAAGACCACCAACCCACACACCTCTGCCTTTGCCCCCTTCTGGGTCCACGTTGTAAGGCATCTCAGGGGTTTCTCCCTTCTTTCAACCTCCTAGGAGACCTCTGAGAGGCCTCTGGGCTCTCCTGTGACCTCATGAAAGCCCCAGAACCACTGAGTGGCAGCCAGAGGTGGCCTTACAACTCTCGCCACTTAGCTCTTCTCTTCTCAGCTAATACAGAAGTGCGTGTTCCACTTGAACCAAACCAGTTATAAGGTCACCGAGGCCTGAATTCAGTTCCAGGCTCTGTCACCTCCCCTTTCGTGTCCTCGGTTTACTCTAAAATGGACACAAGATGCTGACCTCCTGGAGTGACCGCAGATGTGGGAGAGAATGTGAGTCCGGCACTAGCCCATAATGGGGACAGGCTCCGACTGTCCCCGTCAGCACTTTCCACTGCCAGTGTGAGGCCCGGAGCAGTGGCCCCTGTGCAGGGCTGAGCGCGGACCTTGTCTGGGCTGCCCTGGGAACACTGGCGAGCACAGTCATCCAGGTGGGTCTTGATCTGTGCTCCTGCTCCCTTTACGTCTGCTGTTGTGTCTCCAGCGGCCCAGGAATGACCACCTTGCATTCGTGCACAGCTCTTCACAGTTTACATTGCACTTTGGTGGGAGTTGAATCACCTGACCTGAGGAGGGCAGGGCAGGGATTATTGCCTGTGGTACAGAGGACAGGCTAAGGCCTGGGGAGGGCAGTAAGAGGCCCCTGCTCTGGAGGGAAGGTTTGGGCTGTGTCTGGGCTGCCGGTTACATAAGCAGGAGCTCACGAGGGGCCATCTGGCATTTAATAGGCACATTGTATAATCACCTTGGGGAACCAAAGCGCAATCTCAGGGCCATTGTGTGTGTGTGTGATGTTTGTTTAAACCCCAGGAAGGATGGGTATGGACAAATAGGCTTGGCAGGGAAGGTGGGGCTCTGAGTGGTAATGAACCCCTGTGGTGAGAAGCTCACCCAACAGAACAAAGGGGGCCTGGAGCAACTCAATGTTTTCCTTTTGGTTCCAGACACTGGAACACTCTGTCCTGCCTCAGTTGGGACAAAGTCCAGGATGCACCTGGGCCGGGTTTAATCCTCAAATTGGCCTCTACAAAAGAAAGGGGTGGGAGAGGAGAGGCCCACAGAGGGGGGCGGAGAGAAGAGCCCCACTTCTCGCTGTCCCTGTGCAGAGCCAGAGTGTGGATCAAATGACGGCCCCTTTAAAGTTTCATGTAGGGCTAGTAATGCTATCCCGCTTCTCCCTCCCCTTTACCCCCTCCCTGAAGGCCAGTAGGGGCAGGTGGGGAAGGGGAGACTGGGCAGGGGGGCAGAGCAGGGCCACGCCAGGTGAAGAGACCTGCTGGGGTGAGGCAGGGTGCCTTCTGTCTCCCGGGTGGAGTGGTCACTGTGTGGCAGGAGGGGGGGTGGGAACCACAGACTGTCCGGTTAGAGGCCTTCATTACTCAACCTTCTCTCTCATCCCCCTGTGAGCCCCTCCCCCAGCACCTCTGTCCATGGAGCTACGGTGGGTGTGAGCTCAGGCTCTGGGTCACACAGATGTGCGTGGGTGTGAGGAATGAAGGTGACAACACATGCAGGTCTGGCGTCGCTGGCAGCTGCTGTTAGAATCGTACAGGGAGGGAAACCGAGGCCAGGGGAGGGTAGTGGCTTGCGTCATGGCAAGTGGCAGTGGGGAGAGCGCCTCGTGGGCCTGTCTCCACTGGCCACCTGACCAGCCCTGCTTGAGGCAGCAGATGAAAATAGCGGAATTGGGGCTGAGCAGGCATGGGTTCTAGTCCTGCCCTGCTTTTTACTAGTTTGGGATAAAACCCAGGTCCTCTCTGAGCCTCTAGTCCTTCTTCCAGATGAGGGAGTCAGCCCAGCTGCCTGCCCTGGGTTAAAGAAAGGGCCAAAGAGGCATAACAGCTATATCAGCTTTGGGTAGGGAGGGACAGGGCGGGGGGTGGGGGGGGGTGGGGCTTGGGACAAGTGTCCCCAGAGCCCACCTGGAAGTCTAGACACAGGGTCCCCAATTGGAATGAAGTATGATGCTTCTGGAGGACAGGCCAGGGAGAGGGCTTAGGACTGTGGACTCAGCTATTGTTACCCACAAGAGGGGTAAGGTGGGTAGTCAATGCAGGCCCCCCTTACAGCGCGAGACCTCCGTCTGAGCGGATGGAGTATGGGTCTCAGACGTGGTTCCAGCCACTGCCAAAGCACGACAGTGAGTCATGCCTCCCCTGTACTCCATCTAGTTCCATCCCCCTTACGTGTGGCCATGCATAGCTTTCTGAACCTTTGCATCTCAGTTCCGTCTTGGTGAAGTAGCTGCCTTGCGGTGTCTGTAATTGTGAAGGTTAAGTGGGGCCAGGCCGTGATGGCGGCTCATGGCGCACGCTCAGAGCTGGATAGAGCACCCTGACCCCTCCTCAGCAGGGCCTAGGGCAAGACCAGCCCATGGACCCTCGCCCATCAGAGCCGGAGGGGCCAGACCCATCTAGTCCAGGGGGTTTCCGGCAGGGTTCCTCAACATCCTACGGCAGGGCTGGTAAGGAGGCCTGGAAAATTCCAAGTCCCCACCCTCATGTCAGCCAGAACATGCCCATTTTCCTCTGCTAATCTTTTTCTAAGAAAGCCTTCCGCTGCTTTCAGTTTGCAATCCACCCACCTGGCCTTTTATCACACAGATGGAGAGACTGAGGCCAGAGAGGAATGGGGACCCGGAATTTTATGAGGAAGGGTGTTCGGGGAAAGCGTCCTGGGAGGACAGGACTGGTGGTGGCAACTTCCAGCTGGGCCTAGATACGCTGGCTCGTGTCTTACGTGGTAGGCCAGAACCACCTGGTGTGGGGTGCCTGCTGCCGTCCCTCACCTGTGGCTCTCCTTCCAGCCCCCACCATGCCGTGGCCCCTGCTGCTGCTCCCACTGCTGCTGCTGGCCGTGAGCGGGGCCCAGATGACCCGGCCATGCTTCCCCGGATGCCAGTGCGAGGTGGAGACCTTCGGCCTCTTTGACAGCTTCAGCCTGACACGCGTGGACTGCAGCGGCCTGGGCCCCCACATCGTGCCCGTGCCCATCCCTCTGGACACAGCCCACTTGGACCTGTCCTCCAACCGGCTGGAGACCGTGAACGAGTCGGTGCTGGCGGGGCCGGGCTATACCACGCTGGCAGGCCTGGATCTCAGCCACAACCTGCTCGCCAGCATCTCGCCCACCGCCTTCTCCCGCCTTCGCTACCTGGAGTCACTCGACATCAGCCACAATGGCCTGGCAGCTCTGCCGGCAGAGAGCTTCACCAGCTCGCCCCTGAGCGACGTGAACCTCAGCCACAACCGGCTCCGAGAGGTCTCGGTGTCTGCCTTCACGACCCACAGCCCGGGCCGGGCGCTGCACGTGGACCTCTCCCACAACCTCATCCACCGCCTGGTGCCCCACCCTGCAGGGGCCAGCCTGCCCGCACCCGCCATTCAGAGCCTGAACCTGGCCTGGAACCGGCTCCGCACCGTACCCGACCTCCGGGACTTGCCCCTGCGCTACCTGAGCCTGGATGGCAACCCGCTGGCTGCCGTTGGCCCGGGTGCCTTCAGGGGGCTGGCAGGCCTCACGCATCTGTCACTGGGCAGCCTGCAGGGGCTCCCCCAGCTGGCGCCCCATGGCTTCCGTGAGTTGCAAGGCTTGCAGGTCCTGGACCTTTCAGGCAACCCCAAGCTCAAGTGGGCGGGAGCTGAGGTATTCTCGGGCCTGGGCTCCCTGCAGGAGCTGGACCTGTCAGGCACGGGCCTGGTGCCTCTGCCTGAGATGCTGCTCGTCCACCTGCCAGCACTGCAGAGCATCAGCGTGGGCCAGGGCGTGCGGTGCCGGCGGCTAGTGCGGGAGGGCGCCTATCCTCGGCAGCCTGGCTCTAGCCCCAAGGTGGCCCTGCACTGCGTAGACCCCCGGGAAAGGGCTGCGGAGAGCCCCAACGCTTTGTGACAAACGGTGTGGCCCGGGGCCGTCTGACACACTGCTGCCCTGGGCTTCCTCAGGGCCTGGGTAATTTATATTTTCATGTGCCAATGCCAGGGGGCACCCTGCAGGCCTCTGTAGCAGCGCGGAAGAGAGCTGTGGACCTAGGGAGAGCTTTGGGGCTGGGGCCGACACCCAGGAGCAAAGTCTGGCCCCTCTGTCTGTGTTGCTCCCCAGACCATAAGTAGAAGGTCTTAGATGCCAAACCCAGACGGCAGTCCCCTGCCGTCCTTCCCCGTTTGTCCCCAAAGTGCCTTCCTTCAGGCCTGGGCCAACCTGACCTGTGACAGGGGGAGGGTGGAAGGGCGATACTGCTGCAGAAAAGAGGTCAGGCCCACGGCTGAGCATCCCCTTGGGCCCACGGTCCAGTCACTCAGGGGCGTGAGTTTCTTTTATGAGGTAGCCCCCGCTTTGCCCTGGGCCCATGAGGCCCACGTCATCCTTTTCTTTTCCTCTAGAACGCTGGGTAGAACCTTAGTCATAGAAGGGACTAGAGAAAAAAATCAAGTGCACCTCCTCATGTGACAGGTGGGGACACTGAAGTCCAGAGAGGGCAAATGGCTAATCTAAGGCACTAGAGCCATGGAGACGTAACCGGCCCCAGCATCCTGCCTCCCAGCGAGGCCTTTTGCACTTTTCTGTCTTCTCTAAATCATGCCCTCTGTCCCCTTCCTGGGCTCCCCCATCCTGCCATTTGTACCCTTTCCCTGTCGTCCCCAGGACAGGCAAGGGCCTCCGAGGTGGGACTCGGACCCGAGACCAGCTGTATGGCACAGGTTAAGTGAGTTCACCTCAGAGCCTCTGGAAGCTTCAGGCATGCCAGTCCCAGCCCTACCAGTTTCCCACTCTGCAGTGGGATCCTCCAGCGTTGAGACTGGAAATTCGTCCATTGACCCCTGCGGTACTGCCTCTAAGTGCAAGGAGTTGATGCAGTCCTGGAGCCCCAAGGGGCCTCCTGGACTCGTTCCCCACTGGCCCTGAGCCCAACAGCCTCTCTCACCCATCTTTGGGCAGGTGGCAGGTACCCCCATCAATGTTTATGCTCTCAGCTTCCCAGCCCTGGGCTCTTTCCTTTGTATTTGTTCTATAAAAGTTGTTGCCTTTGTAATGGACTGTTACTTCAACCACCCTTCCCCCCACCCCTGCCGGCAGGGGATGGAAACGTGTCATTTGTAAAAGAAGAAAAACGTTGCATTTGTTCACTTTTGTAATACTGTGTCCTGGGGGTGTGCTGAGGGAGGAGGTGTTGGGGGGAAGCGATTGGGCATGAGGGGCATCAGGGGTCCCAAGGAGCCACCCACAGGACAAGGAGAGCTCTGTCCTCCCCCACTTAGCCCCACCCTACACCTAACTGATCCTTGATTTAATAAACACTATAAAGAGTCCATCTTTCCATCCTTGGACTAGCACCCTCCAACATGCTCTGGGCAGCCTGTTGTCCCGGAAAAGCCCCATCCCCTCTCGCAGGATTTGAAGAGTGAGCTGACCTGAGGGAGGGAGTTACTCGGGGGGTAACTGAAAGGAGTCGTTCCTTTCCCTGTGGCTTGCACCCCGTCCACCCTTCTCTCCCCTCTCCCTGCTGCCCCAACTCCATGAACTTGGCAGGCCCTCGCACACCTCTGCTTTTGCTCAGGCTGTCCCTCTGGGGCCTTGCCCTCCCCCCACCCCCCACATCCCTGCCTCTCAGCTCCTTCCCACCCTAATAGCGCCAGTTCTGGCCTCACCTCAGAAGCTTTCCCTAAGACCCCCTCCCCTCCCTCCCTCTGAGCTGCTTCAGTACTTTGTTCCTTCTTGGCACTTTGCCTGCTGTGGTACCCTAAATGCTGTTTGCATACTTCCAGTCGCAGGGAACTCCCTTCCAGTTCATCTGAATGGGTCCGCTGCCTGTAAGTTATTCCTTCTCACTGGCCAAGGTCTGCGGGAACATCCATCACCATCATCACCAACAGTGACCAGTTTTTTCTGATAACTACTCTGCCAAGGGAATCTTGTTCTTGGGGTGTGAGTGGGAAGGACACACAGAAGACACCTGAGCGGCAGGTAGCTGTGAGAGCCTGCCGGGGCACGGTTAGGAAGGCTTCCTGGAGGAGGCCGGTCCACAGAGCTGAGAAGAACAAATGGACCTGGACAGAAGAGGGTGGCACCTAGGAGGAGGGAGTCACAGGTGAGCTATGGCACAGAACCTAGAACATTCAGGCTACAAGGTATGGCTGGGAAGCTTGCCCATCATGCCACTTAGGCCCCCCGGGCTTGGGCTCCAGGAGCTGGAGGCTGGCACCCATCAGTCAATATGGTCATAGATAACAGTTCTCAGATTGGTTCTCCACACTTCTCTCATCTCCTGGGATAGGGGAGCCTTCAAGGGCAGGGGCAGGGGAGGGATCCCAGGGGCTTTCGCCCAGTGAGGCTGGGCCCTCCCCAAAGTTCCCCTTGAAGAAGAGTCGTGGGGGGAGAGAGGGAATGGAACGTAGCTGTCTTTCAAATGGGGACAAAGGCACCGTGGGGAGGCCGAGCCTTCTGCGGGAGACATGTGAGTGTGTCTTCCGGGGCAGGTCACCTCTGGCCTGAGCTGGAGCTTCACATCCGCAAAATCGGCAGGGATGAAGCTCTATGGCGAGGATGGGACCATCACATTGTGGGGCTCCCCCGCCCTGTGGGGCACTACCCCGCACATCCCGCAGCTCCGGCCTCTTGCAAGCCTTCGGGAGAGCAAAAGCCCCGGGGGCCAGCGGCCCTCACCTAACCCCGCGTCCACGTGCCCCTCCGGAGGCTCCCAGTCCGCAGCGCCACCACGTGGCCGCGCATGGCCAGACACCCCGGAGCGAGCTGTCGCGCAGCTTGCCGGCGAGCACTCCTTCCCGTAGCCACAGCACCTTCATGCTGCTACAGTCCGCCCTCCTGGGATCCTGGGGCCGAGAAGGAGGACATTACAGAATTAGAGGGATAAGTGCAAAGATTCCATCTTGGAGTTCACAGAAAAGGGGTAATTAAAATCCTGGGTCCATCACGAACCAGTTGTGTGACTTTGGCCGAGTCACTGTACCTTTCTAGGCCTGGAAAATGGGGATGAAAATATATCCCTCCACAGGACCGAATGAGCAAATGAAGTAAATGTTTGTAAAGAATCAAGTACAGTGCCTGGCACAAAATAGACACTCCATAAATGCTTGGTCCCTCCTTCACTCAATCACAGAATTATGAAATAGGTCAGAGAATCATGCGGTCTTAGACTCCTGTTTTGATAACTGACTCAGAACCGAAGGGTGTCATAAAGGTTCGGGATTGTGGCTGCAGAACAGTACTCTAATCCACAGGATCTTTGCTCAGTGTGCCGGACATAGACTAGAACTTCAACACATGCCAGTCAGGTTTTAGGGATGGGCAGACGACTGAGACACAGTTTGTCATCACAGCACAGGCTGGCTCACAAACATTTCCTTACGTTTCACTAATAATCAGCTGCCACTTACTGGACACATGTTCCTGGGACTTGGAGTACTGCTAACATTTCCTCCTCACAACTGCCCCGAGTAATATTGTCCCCATACAGGTGAGGATACCAGCCAGGGCCTGGCTGCATCTGACCAATGGTGAGTCGTTTTTGCTTGTCCGATGTCGTGGCTGGGCCAGCTGTACAGACCTCACGTGTCAGAGAGGGCAGAGGTGCTCCGAGAAACCAAAACAACACTGGGATCCCATTTATTTTCCTGTTGAAAGTAAACTGGGGAGGTTATGCAACTCTAAATGTCTCCGATCAGACCCCTGATTCTAGACCCTAGAGCATGAAAAGCCAAAGAGCCAAGTCAAAGTTCTTCCCCTCCTGGTCCCCATTTCACAGAGGGAGAGACTCAGGCCCAGAGAAGAGCAGCCCAAGGTCGCATGGCAGGTGACCAGGATTCTGTTCTTCAGGACTGACTACACAATTCGTGCGACCCAGTATAAAGTGACAATATGGGTACTCATTCAAGAATCTCGGGATGGCAAGAGCAGAGCGTTAAACCAAGCCCAAGACCCTTCTAATGTCCCACCGCCCACGAAGCCAGCCCTGCTGTGCTTCAGTCACACCATTTACGGAGAAGGAAGGAGCCAACGCCCAGTTTTGGTCAGGATGGCAGAAGAGAGTCTGTGTCGATTTGTGTGTAACCCCATCCCTCTGGGAGCCAAGGAGTTTCCCTTCATGGGTGTTACCATACCACCTCTTTGAAGTCCCCAAACTGTCACGGCCAAAGGCTCTCAGAGAGAAAGGGCGGATGGAGATAGAGATGCTTCCACACCAGCTCACAGGATGTGTCTCTGGGCAAGGCCGCCAGGCATGTCTGGGGCAGAGGCCTACCCTCTGTTCCTACCTGATGTCCACCACGATGGTAGAGGTCATCATAGGTTAACAGGGCCTTGTCCCATCAGTGCTCAGTGCTCTGTGTTGGCCAATGCTCACCAGGGAGCCAATGTTCACTGACACCTAACACTTATCAGTACCTAATGTCCATCAGTGACAGTCCCCACCAACAGCTGATATCCACAATCAGAAAATGTCCAGTGGTGGTAACGTTCACTACTGCTCAACACATACAAGTGCCCAGTGTTTGCAGGTATCTAATTGCATTGTAACCGCTCTAGGCATCCATACCTAATGTCAGTCCATAGTTCCACACCTTAACCATCCAGTTAAGTCCTATGGCCTGTGTTTATTCTTCTCTTTTATTTATTTGTCAGTGGTTGTATTTATGGATATGATTAGGTCGTTGAACTAGACAGGAGCTTCTTCCTGGGTTTACTGTTTAATTCCAAAAGCTGGGGCACCTGGGTGGCTCAGTCGGTTGAGTGGCCGACTTCAGCTCAGGTCACGATCTCACGGTCCATGAGTTCGAGCCCCGTGTCGGGCTCTGTGTCTCCTTCTCTCTGATCCTCCCCCCGTTCGTGCTCTGTCTCTCTCTGTCTCAAAAATAAATAAACGTTAAAAAAAATTTTTTTTTAATTCCAAAAGCTATTTATTATTTTATTGTGCATACCTGTTAGTCAAAATATCCAGATTTAGGCATACACACTTGTGTTTATATAGGTGTATATGTAACGTGTATATACAGTATGTAATTATCATGTACATGATACAAGAAGACAGAGAAAAAGAGAAAATGATTTTGGAACAGAAGTGTCAAGCCAGGAAAAATTTTCTAACTAGTTGCTTCTTAAAAGCAGCAGCTTTTCCGAAGTTGAGTGGTGATTCAACGCATCAGCCCTCCCGCTCAGGTAAGGTCAAAGAGCCTGACTGCAGGCTGAAAAAAACCCAGGTTCCCAAATCGGGTTAAGGCCCTGAATGAGGGCTCCTTAAAAGCAGCGTAACCTGCAGTGAAGGCCCAGGCTCGAAGCCCAGCTTTGCTGCTTATAGCGAAGTGGCCTGGGCTAAGCCATTTAACCTTTAAGCCTCAGTCTCCACATCTGTGAAATGGCGTTGGTTGCTATCTCACAAGTTTGTCTGTAGGGAATAAGTTAGTCAATGTACAATGTGCTAAAACTAGTGCCTGGCATGTAATAAGTGCCATATAATAAATAGCATAAAATACTGGGTTGTTTTTTTTTTTGAAAATTCTTTCTTTTGCCAAACTTGTTAGCATGCTATGATGCAAAATATTCTCAGGCAGGGTTTCTTCAGTGGCCATCAGGTGAACCTCATATTATGCTTAGGAATTTGCCTGAAGAGAGGTTCTACTCTCTGCATCGGTACATTTCAAAATTACCCTTGGGGCGCCCGGGTGGCTCAGTCAGTTAAGCGTCCAACTCTTAATTTCACCCAGGTCATGATCTCACAGTTCGTGAGATGGAGCCCCACGTCAGGCTCCGTGCTGACAGCGCAGAGGCTGCTTGGGGTTCTGTCTCCTTCGCTCTTTGCCCCTCCCCACTCACACATGTGCACACACTCTCTCTCTCTCTCTTTCTCTCTCAAAATACATAAACATTAGCACTGGGTGTTATATGGAACCCAATCTGACAATAAATTATATGTTAAAAAATAAAACAAAATAAACGAACAGTTGTTTTCATTAAAAACAAAAACCAAATTGCCATGCAGTTTCCTTCTGATCCGATACTTGTAAGGGAACAGTGCTTAGGCAATCTCCTAACCATCCTCCTCAGGGCTGGCGGTCACGGATGGAGATGCAGGGCAAACCTTCCATTCCTGTCTCTCTTCCCGACAGCCTCACTCCGTCTGAAATTCCACCGTCACTCTTTGGCTTAAGCTATGGAGACGAACAAGTGTCTGTGTGGGATTAGGGCATCTGCGAACTGATGGAGAGCAAAGGGGTACCTGACCACTTTCTCCAAACGTGATACACCCTAAAAATGACTTTAAGGGGATGTGCTCGGCCAGTTGCGGGGGCAAGATGGTGAGATCCATAAAGAAGGTAGTTGAAGGATAAGGTCTCTTCTACACCCGGCCTTCTCTACCAACCAGTGTGATATCCTGTTATCAGGATAAATTATATAAATAAACTTAAAAAAAAAAAAAAAGGCAGCCTGGTAGCTTTCACTTTTGCAATCTTGGGAGCCCAGATATTGGTGACCCCACCTCCTAGTATTATCACCCAGTGTGGAAACATCCTTTTGAATATAGATTGGATCTGTGATTTGCTTTAATCAATAGAACACAATAGAAGTGGCTCTGGGCCAGTTCCAGACCTAAGTCTTAAGAAGGCCTGGTAGAGGCGCCGGGTGTCTCAGTCGGTTGAGCGTTGACTCTTGATTTCGGCTCAGGTCACGATCTCACGGTTCATGGGTTCGCTCCCCAGGCTGCACTGCCAGTGTGGAGCCTGCTTGGGATTTGCTCTCTTTGCCCCCCCCCCCCACCCCATGGTCTCTATCTCTCTCTCTCAAAGTAAATAAATAAACTTAAAAAAAAAAAAAAAAGGCAGCCTGGTAGCTTTCACTTTTGCAATCTTGGGAGCCCAGAGCTGCCACGTATGGAGTCTGATGAGACCGTGCAGAGAAGCCGTAAGGCCATATGGAGAGAGAAAACTCAACCCTCCTGTATCCCAGCAGATCTTGGACCTCAGGGTCCAAATCACCAGCTTAACATGCAAGTGACCCCCAACAAAACCAGCAGGGGAATCTCAGCCCTGATTGTAGAATCATGAGCAAATACAAGGATTGTTGTGCTAAGCCATTGTTCTTTGGAGCGGTTTCTTACAAGGCAAGAAATAACCAAACTAATCAAGTCTTAGGCCCCACGTGCCCTCAGCCCCACTGCCCCTGTTTTACCCCCTCTGGCTTCCCTGGTAAAAGAACGGCTAACCAAGCCCCGGGCCAGAGCAGCTGAAGATGCAAGGGGACCAAGTGACAAAGCCAGACAGCCAGAGCCCCCTCCAGGGATGGGGCAGAGAGGCACAGGTGGCAGGAAACACATGTAGCAGGTGTTTTAAAGTTTACGAGGTGCTGCCCTGCCCATGAGCTCATCTCTCGTCATCCTTGCGTCTCATGGCCTCCCAGGGAGCTTGGCCAGGCCCCCCTCAGGTTCACACTCTCCTCGAAGCCACCCCCCCCACTCCAGCCCACACAGAGGACTCGCAGATCCTCCGACAGACCACCTCTCAGCCAGGGACTTCTCTTGCCTCACCCCCACTCCCAGCCGAGAACTGGAGGCGTCAAGAGCCAAACCCTCTGTCCCGCCAACTGCCTTCCCCTTCTCTCTGGGGCTTTCTTCCAGACGGAGGGACTTCCTTGAGGAGCCCGAGGCCAGTCACAGACGGGGGCGGGGAGAGAGAGGCTGGTCTGGAACACAGCGGCACCGAGCGGACCACAAAAGAGGTGTAGCTTTTTGTTGCTTCCCGCAGACTGTGGGCAAAGTCATACTTAGCACAAGCTTTAAAAATCCTCTCCCCACACACGGACACAAACACTGTAATTCCCTTGAGTTGCCCCACCCACCAGCTAAATCCAACATCGTGTACAGACATGTGAGAAGGGGGGAGGAACCAGGATGGGTGCTTGGAAGGAACGTTCTCTCGGGGTTCAGAGCAGACCTCTCAGGAGCGGCTACACAGAACTTCCCTTTGCTAACATGTTCTGAAGAAAGCTCCCCGTCGAAGGATTAAGGGAGGGGGCGACAAATGCTTCCCTGTCCTCACACCCACCAGCCTGATTACCTCCCACGTAGCCTTCCTATCTCAGCATCCATGCCACCACCTCTGGGAAGCTTCCCTTGAACACCTCCCCGCATTCTTCCCCAGGCAATGTTAGATGCTCCTCCTCTGCATTAACCCAGTATCTCACCTTCCCTCCAGAGTGACACTGATCACATTTATTTTCTGTTTATTTTTCCAGCTTACACTCTGCCCTGAGGGCAAGAACTTGCTTCCCAAAGGGTCCCTAGCACCTAAGCTGGTGCCTGACACATAGCTGGTTGTCAATACTTCCCTGAAAATAAATAAATGTGTCCGTTGCATCCCTTTTACTGACAGTTAAATGGAGGCCCAGAGGGGTTAAGTGACTTTCCCAAGGCTGCACAGCAAGCTCATGGCAGAAACCAGCTCTTCAGACTTCCAGCTCCTCTGTCCCTGTCCCCTCCTCTCTCCCTCAGGTGGCAGGTGTGTGCTTCACCACCTGAAGCTGGGATGGGGAAGGAGTCCCCTGTGAGTATCCCCTCCTCCTCTCCAGATCCTTGGCAGGGAACTACCTCCGTTCTGACTTCCTCCTGGGTGACTAGATCTGTGCTTCATCCATCCCAACAGCAACCCTACCGGCAATCAGTCCCCCCCTGAGCCTGCTTCCCCAGCTGTTAACATGAGCCCGCCTCAGAGGGCAAGGGGCTCCTTCTAACCAAGGGTCTGTGAACCCCTACGAAAAAGACCGAAGGAGGCACACCCCATAACGCTTGCGGTGGTACACAGCACAAACCTTCCCCAAGCACCAGAAAGGCCCAGAAATCTCATTCTTTCCAAATGTGCCAACATTTCACTTCCATGTTCCGTAAGTTTCAAACTTTCACACGTGCATGCTTGGTATGTTGGTACCCACACGGACGGTGGTGATGGTAGTTTTGGGGCTTCAAAAACAAATCCTGATGATTCGACTGCATCACCAGGTTCGGCCAGCATTTGAAAGTTTGCACAGAGGGGCGCCTGGGTGGCTCAGTTGGTTGAGCGTCCGACTTCAGCTCAGGTCATGATCTCACAGTTCATGGGTTCGAGCCCCGCATCAGGCTCTGTGCTGACAGCTCAGAGCCCGGAGCCTGCTTCCGATTCTGTGTCTCCCTCTCTCTCTGCCCCTCCCCCACTCACACTCTGTCTCTCTCTCTCCTTCAAAAATAAATAAACATTAAAAAAAATTTTTTTTTAAATAAATAAATAAAGTTTGCACAGAGCTTACATTTCACACCCATACCTCATTTACTCTTCACAACCTTCTCATGAGGGAGGCAGGGCAGGCCTTATCACTAACCCGTTTCACAGACGGGGAAGATGATGCCCAGAGAGTAGGCGGCCAACCCCGGGACTTGTACTCAGAAGCGCTATTCCAAATTCTGTTCTCCCCACAGAGTGAATCTGTTTCAAAACGTAAAGAAAAGAAAGAGAAAAAAAAAATCAAGAAGGACGAAGATAATTTTCTAGGAGATGGGAGTGAGAGGTGACAAGAAGAATAAAACCCTAGGACAAAGGTGGCAGGATGCTGAGAGAGTGACTCAAAGGATCGGGGCAGCCCAGGGGGTGAGACGGCAGGCCTCAGGGCTCAGGATCCACCCACACACACTTTGAAGCCCTGCAATTGTCAGGAAGACACCACAGTCTGGCCACAGGGCGCCCAGACACCCTGACCCTGGCGGCTCCCCAGGACAGCAACAGAAGGTGGCGTAAGTGGGGCCAGAGCCCGAGTTCCCATCCGGCAGAGTGGTGGGGGAACCAGGGATCCTTGCAAGAATCGAGTTGGTGGCAGAGCCAGGGGCAGAATCCAGGTCTCTGACCTGTCAGGGCCGTTCCCACCAGAGGGTGCGGCCAACGGCACTTCTTTCTTTCTCCACCCATTTGCCCCTTTTCTTACACCCCCTGTTTCTGGCCTGAGGCTTGGGTCAGGGAGGCATCCCCAGGAGGAGAGAGCAGAGGGGGACTCGCAGAAGTAGGAGTCTGAACGAGCAGTGGATTTCGGTAGTCACCAAGGACTGTCTTGCCTTGACATCTTCCCCTCTGATTAAATAACTTCCAATCTTTGTGTTTTACAGAATTTTAAAACATTTTTCTCAGGTGTGTGTGTGTGTGTGTGTGTGTGTGTTAATTCAACAAATAGTCACTGCTTATATGTTGACTTATTTCATCCTCACTATACAGGAAGATGTTTGACAGATGGGACTCCTGAGGCTCAGAGAGGTTACCTGATTTACTCAAGGTCACACAGTAGGTAAGTGACAGATTTCAGATTTTCTTTTTTTAAGTCAGCTCTACGCCCAGTGTGGGGCTTGAACTCACGACCCCGAGATCAAGAGTCGCATGCTCCACTGACTGAGCCAGGCAGGTGCCCCCTGGATTTCAGATTTCAAAAGCAAGTCTGGAGGCACCTGGATGACTCAGTTGGTTAAGCACCTGACTCTTAATTTCAGCTCAGGTCATGATCTCATTGTTCATGGGATTGAGCCCCGCGACCAGCTCCATGCTGACAGCGCAGAACCTGCTTGGAATTCTCTCTCTCCCTTTCTCTCTGGCCCTCCCCAGCTCATGCACAGGTGCTCTCTCTGTCTCAAAATAAATAAATAAACATTTAAAAAAAAAGAAAAAGAAGCAAGTCTGTCTGACTCTGGAGCCCATAAATAAAGTGTGTATGTGGAAAGCACAATGCTAACCTTACAGAATCAGAAACAGAAAATTCTAGAGTGTCAGCCTCCCTGGCTCTTTCCTCACAGTAGCTGAGGCTGCGGTTTGGTGGGAACCTTGGAAGGGACTTGAGGTCCTGAGGCTAGTGATCCGACGGCTCTGATCCCCACTCCAGCCCAGTCCAGCGACCTCTGAGCAGGGCCAGTCACCCCTGCTTGGTTATCTCGCTGGCCAAGGGTGGTTACTCTGGGGTTGGGAACCCCCTCAGAGAAAGGCCTTGTGGGCCCAAGCCTTCATTCTCCACCTGCTCAAAGCCACCCAGTCGAGTGGGCCTGGATTTGAACCGGGGTCCTCTGACCTTCCTGTCCAAGCCTCCTCCCGGCCCATGCTGGGGCCCTGTTCAGCATGAGGTGTACCCAAGGATGTCTCATGGGCCACTGCCAATTGTGGATGAGTATGGCAGAGTCCCCGCCCAAGTCCGTGGCTCTTTAACAAGGACCGCAGAGATTTAACTAAAAATGTTTGGTTATATGGGGATACCCAGGCATGAAGGTAGGTCAGCAGGGGAAATATTTAGCCTCTGGAATCAGGGGGGCAGGAAAAGTTGGGGCACCTTGTATCCCGGCTGCTCCTGCCACTTCGTAGCGGCACCCCCTCAGCTAAGACATTGGAGCCCCAGGTCCCTCACCAGAGAGTGGGGACATCAAGGCTGTTTGCAGCACATTTACACCACCCTCAGAGCCCCCATCACACTGAGGGCCTCAGATAGTGCCGGCAACTCCCCCACTTCCCAAGGCTGAGATTCAGGCCTGTGTCAGTTTTGACTGGGCAGTACTGGGTGCCACACTGGTACGGAAATCCTGTGACTCTCTACGCCATTAGGTCTGAGCAGGACCCAAGTGGTGATTGGGCCATTATTTCACTGACACCCGGCGCTGATAAGACAAATTAATGGGGCATGTAGCCAGAAACTAAAGAGGAAAAGGAACTAAAAGTAACAATAAAATCTGTCGTCTGAACAGCATGTAATGTTTCAGAGCAATTGCCTATCCGCGATAATGCTTAGATCTTAACAAAAACCTTGTGAGGAGCCCAGATGGCATTGTTAGCTCCTTTTACAAAAGAGGAAACTGAGGGTCAGAGAGGAGGTATGTGGTTTGTCCAGGGCCCTACATGCAGTGGCAGAGAGAATGAGTGAACTCTGGTCCTGGTCCCCGACCTGGTGAGAACAGGGGTGGGAAGTAAGTGGGAAGATGTGAGAAAGGAGGGAAGGACGCGGGAGCACAGAATTCCCCCTATGTCTCCCCCCACCCCGAATTGCCCTTAGTAATAAAAAAAATACAAATTAGGGGCGCCTGGGTGGCTCAGTCGGTTAGGCGACCTGAGACTTTGGCTCACGTCATGATCTCATAGTTCGTGAGTTCGTGCCCCGCATCGGGCTCTGTGCTGACAGCTCAGAGCCTGGAGCCTGCTTCGGATTCTGTGTCTCCCTCTCTCTCTCTCCTCCTTCCCCCTCCCCCACTCGTGCTGTCTGTCTGTCTGTCTCTCTCTCTCAAAAGTAAATAAACATTCAAAGAAAACACAAATTAAAACCCTGTGGAGATCCATTTGCATTGGCTTTGTTTCATTTCTAAGAGGTGGTCTCTCCTTGGAGGCAGGAATGGGAAAATAGCCAGTCTCATGCCCAGCTCAAGAGAGAGAGAACTTTGGCACAAACCTTGAGAAGGAGCAGTTTGGCAATACGTACGCAATGTCCTAGAATTATTTCAAAATAAATGAAGCTGCAAGAACCCCAGCTAGGGGATGGGTTGCTGCGAGAAGGGGGGCCTGAGGACACCCTCTGGGGGTGTATAGGACAGTAATACCCTGTCCTGTTGATCTGGTTACACTCTGTGTTGTGAAATTCAATAAGCTGTACCCCTTGACACATGTACCTTTCTGAATCCATATTACACTTCAGTACAAAGATTTTCTTTTTAAGGGTAAACCCACAGAATAACATTTAACTATATATGTACGTGCGTGCGTGTGTGTGTGTGTGTGTGTGTGTAGTTGTTACATTTAACTATATACATATGTATAGTTGTTTCAAATGCTAACCTTCCATATTTGTATGGGCTTTCCTAGCTTGTAAGTATTTTTTAATAACCATGTTCTTGGAAAGATCCACAGGACAGGGATTATTATTCCCATTCCACAGATCAGGGAACAGTAGCCCCGGGAGGGAGCCACTTCTCCAAGACCTCACCACGGTTACCTATGGAGTGGCTAGCCTCAGGCCTCCCAGCTCCTGCACTGAGCTCTCGCCACTACCCTGCTAACACAGCAAAAGACGGTGCTGGGCAAAAGGAATGTCAAAGGTAACTAAAATCAAAGCTCTCTGAGTCGGACTTCACATCTCATTTAGTCCAATCCTACCATCTTTGCATCACGCCCCCAAATGGCTACCGGTCTCTACGTACACACCTCCAAGGACAGGGACCTCACTATCTCCTAAGGCAGCCCCTTCCATTCTAGATCTGCTCTATGCTCCGTAAATTACCCAGCATTATCACTGACTCCAAACCTATACCCACTCCTCCACCTTCCTTCATCCATCATCCCGCTCATTGGGCTATGCAAACAAATGTGCTCCCTCTTTCGTGTGTCAGTCCTCTAGAATTGGGGAGGCAACAATCTGTCTCTCGTTCCTAAGGATAGGACTTTAAGCTTCTAATTTTCTAGACCCAAACTCTGAGACCAGAGAAATTGAATGGCTTACCTAAGGTCACACAACAATATCAGTGGGTGATTACTGAGTGTCTGCCATGGTACAACACATTCTGTTGACTCTGCTAATATGGCTGGAGCCGCCTGGACACTTGGGGGGGACCTTCTGGGATCTCCTTTTCAGGAGTAGGGAGTGGAAAGGAGACATATCTCAGTGCCAAACCTGCTTCGGGGTCCTCCGGGAGCCATAAGCACCCTACCCTCTCCCCCCACCGCACTCACTCAGGGGAGTCGGCACTCCACCCACACACTTCACTGCCCAGAATTACTTCCAAGCGTCCCCAAGCCTTCGGGTCCTACCAGGAGTCCCAGCTCTGCTCCTGCAGTCCTGGGGGAAATGAGTCAGGCAGGAGGGGCTGAGGAAAATGTGGGGAAGGAAGGAAAACAGTTCCTGGTCTCTCACGGGGGGCTCTGAGGTAACCTTAAGCAAGCACTTCTCTTGAGAGCTCAGCTTCCTCATTTGCCCACCAACATGCAGGTCCCCACCCTGACCCAAATCAGGGCTGCTGGGAGGATCCAGGAGGATCAAGGATAGGGAAGGGCGTAGGCAAATCAGGGACCTGGGATAACAGAGCGATACAGGAGCTATTGCTGTTTAAAACGATCTTAGACCCTCCTTTCTTCCCTTCTCATTCATTCATTCATTCATTCATTCAAACCTCCTCTCTCGGCCAAGCCTTGGGCCAGGCACTAGTGATAGAGACATGAATCGGCCCAGGTACCACCCTCAGGAGTCCATGGTGGCCAGAGGCTGGCGGGGTAGGGGGGCAGAACACAGGCAAGTAAACCGACAATTGCAAACGGTAATGAGAAGCTCAGGGCACTGTGAGAGAATCCAGAGAAATGGAGTCAGCTCAGTCTGTGAGATACAAGG
Source organism: Panthera pardus (assembly GCF_024362965.1). NCBI lineage: Eukaryota > Metazoa > Chordata > Mammalia > Carnivora > Felidae > Panthera > Panthera pardus. The sequence continues at coordinate 60,028,746 of NW_026526677.1, forward strand.
AGGGGGAAGTGGCCTCTGGCTGGACTTTGAAGAAGCCCTGGTGGACAAGATGGAGAAGGGCATAGAGCAGAGGCATGGATGTGAGAAAGGCCTCCCCTCCTGGCCCCAGAACGGCTTTCTAAAGATGCCTGCAAAGACAGGAGAGACTCCCCGGGAAGGAAGGGCGTGAGAAGCCGCCCTCTTTTGCCTTGCTATGGACAGACAACGTGAAGCAGAGAACAGAGAAGCTGGAACAAAAGGCCTTTGAGGTCTTCCTAAGGTCTGAGATTCCGAGCTGACCTTGATTAGAAGGAAAGCACAAGGTCGTTTTCCCTCTGTGCCCAAGAGGCCGTGTCACATCTCAGGACTAAAGAAGGACCTTGAGCCGAAAGATTACAAAACCCTCGGTGGCATTTGTGTGCCATTGGAGCAACCTCAAACATGCACAGCCTCTCCTGCCCTGAGGGCCCTCATCTTCCCAGAATTCAGCTTTCAGCATCCCATTCTGAAGTTCCCCAGGGAGGCCCTCCGCCCCGCACCTCCCGCCAGGGTGAAGATCCCTAAGAGAGGGTGTGGGTGGGGGAGGACCCGGAAGGGCTTCGGCTGGCAGAGGGGGGCTGGGCCTCCAGCAGCACAGCGGCCCAGCCAGTGACCTGACCCCCAGGACTTCTAACTAGCACGCAAGTGGTATAGAGGTCCTTTCCCACATGGATGCCAGTCACCCATTTCTCCCCTGTCCCCTTGGAGACCTACCCCCTTAAGACAAAGGTACAGCGATCCCCTTAATCACAGTTGTCCTCCTCTGCCAAAACTAGCAGCTTTGGCTTCTCTCTCTGCCCTCAGGGACCTTACTGGGTAAAGGTAACACCACCCTGGTTCTGACATGAGTCAGAATGGAGACAGAGAGGAGTTAGGGGGCAACCCCAGGAGGCCGAGCCTCGGTGATAGTCCCCAGGGAGTGGCTGAGGTCTGAGCTGGGGCTGAGGGCCCGCAGAGGAGGCCACCACAGGATTAGATGTGGGGGTGGGCGACAGTGAGAGGTGGGAGTCCGCTCCATATTCTGGAGTGGCTGCTGTGTGGGTGGGGAAATGCAGAGGAGAAAACCAGGGGAGAGGGCTACAAAATGAGCTAGCAGGAAACGCCCATCGTCTCTTTTAAAATTTGATCTTATGGGGGCGCCTGGGTGGCTCAGTCGGTTAAGCGTCAGACTTTGGCTCAGGTCACGATCTCGCGGTCCGTGAGTTCGAGCCCCGCGTCGGGCTCTGGGCTGATGGCTCAGAGCCTGGAGCCTGCTTCCGATTCTGTCTCCCTCTCTCTCTCTGCCCCTCCCCCGTTCATGCTCTGTCTCTCTCTGTCTCAAAAATAATAAAATAAACATTAAAAAAATTTTAAAAAATAATAATAAAATTTGATCTTATGAGGGGCGCCTGGGTGGCTCAGACGGTTAAGTGTCCGATTCGTGAGCTCACTCAGCTCAGGGCAAGGTATCACGGTTGCCAGGTTTGAGCCCCCGCACCCGGCTCTGCTCTGTTGGTGTGGAGCCTGCTTGGGATTCTGTCTCTCCTCTCTCTGCCCCTCCCCTGCCGGTGTGCATGTGCTTTCTCTCTCTCTCTCTCTCTCTCAAAATAAATAAACTTAACCAATTAAAAATAAAATTTCACCTTATGCACAATAGGAAAAAAATTGCGAATGACTTAATCAGTAGAGTTAAGTTAAATAAACTGTTACGTCTGTACTAGGCAATATCATAAAATACGAGGTATGGGGAAAGAGTCACAGTAATTTATGTTTTGAAAGTGGCTCATTAAAAAGTATTGCATCATCTTAGTTGGTTTTTTTTTTTAACGTTTTATTTATTTTTATTTTTTTATTTTTGAGACAGAGAGAGAGCATGAACGGGGGAGGGGCAGAGAGAGAGGGAGACACAGAATCGGAAGCAGGCTCTAGGCTCTGAGCCATCAGCCCAGAGCCTGATGCGGGGCTCGAACTCACGGACCGCGAGATGGTGACCTGAGTTGAAGTCGGCCGCTTAACCGACTGAGCCCCGCATCATCTTAGTTTTATAAAAACTAAGATGTATGTATCTTTGTATGAATTTTTTAAGTGAAAAATTCTCTAAAAAAGAGAGAGAGAGAAAGAGAGTTCAAATGGGGGAGAGGGGCAGAGGGAGAGATAGAGAGAATCCCAAACAGGCTCCTTACTCCAGAGCCTGTCACAGGCTCGATCCCACGACCCTGGGATCATGACCTGAGCTGAAATCAAGAGTTGGACACTCAAGGGGCACCTGGGTGGCTCAGTCAGTTAAGCGTCCGGCTTCGGCTCAGGTCATGATCTCACAGTCCGTGAGTTCGAGCCCCGCGTCGGGCTCTGTGTTGACAGCTCAGAGCCTGGAGCATGTTTCAGATTCTGTGTCTCCCTCTCTCTCTGCCCCTCCCCTGCTCATGCTCTGCCTCTCTCTGTCTCAAAAATAAATAAAAACATTAAAAAAAAAAACATTAAAAAAAAAAAAGAGTTGGACACTCAAAAGACTGAGCCACCCAGGCACCGCTAAACATGGTTAACTCTTAAAGATGAATCACTGGGGATTTTTACTGTCTTCTTTGTGCATTTTTTTTCTATTCTTTCATAAGGAACAATAAGTATTACTTACCAGTGTGCTCTGTTGTGAGGAATATATGGAGCCTGGACTCACAGATATGGAGTCTGGACTCCTTGAAACAATGACAAAGCATCTGAAGATACTTCTGCCCCCATGTGTGTGTCCCCCACCTTGCGTGTTCTGTCATGTGGGAAAGCAACCCTTTGGACCCAAGCAGCAGCTGGGTGCTTGCTTGTCTGGGTTCTAAGTGGCACGATTCCTTTTGATTCTTGCATCCCGATCCATGTAGGACAGAGGCCACCAATAAATTGCACCAGGATCTCTGACCTAGAAGGGCCCTGGGAACTTACCCCAAGTGGAGAGAGGCCGACCTGCCGAGGCCAAGAGTCCGGAAGAGAAAAAGGGCAAAGGTAATGTGCTGTTGAGCTGGTCCAGGTGCATGTGGTAAATAAAACCAAAGAAATGTTCATTAAAAATATACTGAATGAATTAATGAAGGGGCAAGATCAACTTTGCAAATCTTTTTGATATGTGGGAATTTTTTTTATGTTTATTTATTTATTTTTGAGAGAGAGAGACAGACAGACAGGCACAGAGAGTGAGGGAAAGAGAATCCCAAGCAGGCCCTGCGCTGTCAGCGCAGAGCCCGATGCGGGGCTTGAACTCACGAACTGTGAGTTCATGTCCTGAGCTGAAATTAAGAGTCGGACGCTTAACGGTCTGAGCCACTCAGGCACCCCAGGAATTCTTTTTTCAAATGACAAGTGAATTAAACAGAATTTTAAAGAAATTAATTCAACACCAAATGCTAGTCTGTAGATCAGCTGCCCCAGATTAGTAGTGCTCAGTCTTAGTGAGATCCAATGGGCGGGACACACGACTGGCCCCTTGAGATCCAACTGAGCTCTGCTCTTCTCTCCTGGCAGGGCGTGGTCCATAGTGGCGGCTCAGTTACATTCCACTAAGTGAAGGGAAGGGGATGGAACCAGGGGCCTCACTAGCTGTGCCGTTACCCCCTTGAGCTCATTAGTTTCTCACACGTCCCTCCAGAAGTTCTGCACACACGGGATGTCCTTGGACACTTGCCTGAAATTGGCAGAAAGCCCCTGACCTTTTCCTAATGAGAGCGTTATTAATGTTCTCTGACTCTGGAATGACAGCTCACTGCTTTTTTTTTTTTTTTTTTTCCTTCCTTCCCTGAAAACCTATTAATGTAGGAGCATCTGGGGGATTTCAAAGTTGGCAATGACCTTGACAGCTTCTCCAGCCGCCCTGCCTGCGGCGCCCTCGGGCATTCGGTGGTATTTCATAGGTTCACAGAAGCCTTCCAAGGAGCTCCACGATTTCTAGACCAATTCCCATCCAATCACTCTGACATCTTCTGAGCAGACAAGGTTACCCTTTCCTGGCAATTATTCTTCATCTCGCCTCCCTCTGTTCTGCACCACTATGGTTTCTGCCCCCTAACACTGCCACAGGTTTAGAATCAAATGCTGAGTCATGGACTCATGAAGGTCAGAGCTGGAGGGGTCCTGGGGGATAGGGGGCGGTGGCAGTGTAGGTCCAATCGTCCCCTGTGCAAATTCATTTCCCTCCTTTTCATCCTTCATTACCAAGCTGCTCCTCTGTGCTGGGCTCAGTGCCAGGTTCTGGGGGCACAGAGCCGGTGCTTCGTAGTCTCCCCAGCAGCCCTTGAAGAATTTGCTCTCACAGGGCAGAGAGGACTGTAAACTTAACCAAATTGTTTCAGAAAGATAAGGCTTCAATAGAGGGCTGGATAAAGTCTGGGAGAGGGGAGCATGCAACAGAGAAGCCCATTGCACTTGGTGAGATCAGAGAAAGCATCATAAGAGGAGGTGAGGTTTGGAGTTTCTAATTTGGCATTTTAAGTATAATAGTCAAGGGCGTGTCAGGGAGATGTGGGAGTAACAAACGTTTTCAACAAAAACGGTGGCCTAATCGTGCGGAGCTTGGGCTGTGGAGTCAATCTGGCTGGGTTTGATTCCATCTCTAACTGGCTATGTGGCCCTGGTCAAGTTCTTCATCTTCTCTCTGCTCAGCTTCCTCATCTGGAAGATTCACGGACCCCTGTAAGGAAGGCTGTCGCATGCAGCCTGCAGTGTAGGTCACGGTGCCCCTTCTCAGGACGTGCCCTTCACCACTAAGAGTTGTGTGCTTGTTACCAAAGTTTTTTAGTGGGTGGTAGTCAAGTGCTTGCTTTCTCAAGATATTGTGACAATTGTTACAGACTAAAGCCAAGTGTTGTGAGGAGGGGTACTCTTTCCTAATTTACACAAAAGCACCCATTGTGCTGCAGGTAGGTTGGTACCTGTGGTGTCTTTCTTTCTGCTTTCAAACGTGAAACTCTAGGGGGCGCCTGGGTGGCTCAGTCGCTTAAGCGTCCGACTTCGGCTCAGGTCATGATCTCACCCTTCATGGGTTCAGCCCCGCGTTGGGCTCTGTGCTGACAGCTCAGAGCCTGGAGCCCGCTTCAGATTCTGTCTCCCTCTCTCTCTGCCCCTCCCCCACTCACGCTCTTTCTGTCTGTCTCTCTCAAAAATAAACATTAAAAAAAAAGTGAAACTCTTATTAGGCAGGGGTCAGAGGAGCTTCAGTCTTGCCTCTCTTGGGTTGTCCACGGAGAAGCACCCCTGGCTATTTGGGGTCGCTGCCCACTGGAAGATATGGGAAGGGACAGAGCTCCTTGCCCTCACTCCTCTGTCCCTTCAGTGCCCCTCAGATTACACACTGAACTGGGCAGGGGGTAAACCTTTCTGCACAGATGGTTGGGACGATCCTAAAAGGGGATAGTGACAGGAGATGTGCTCATTTAAATAGCATGCCAAGAGTCTGCAAGCCCCCAGCCCCAGCCCCTGTGCTGCTGAGAGGAGTTAATTTCCTGCTCTATCTGGAAACCCATCAGAAGAACCAAAATGTGTGCCATCACCCTTTAACACAGTGTCCCTGTAGGTAAGGTTTCCCAACTCCTGTGTCAGTGTCACCTGAGGGCTTACTAAGATGTCTGAGCCTTACCCTAAATCCTCCCCTAAACCTACTGAATCAAAATCCTTGGGCAGGGCTGGGTGGGAAGGGGGAGGGGGAGGGTGAAGGCAGAAATCTGTGCTTCTAATAGAGTCCCAGGTGGTTTTTAGGCCTGGTAGGTTCGGGGAAATTCCGCCCCTTGGTTGCCTCTTTCAAATAAAGGAACGACCAGGGGCACCTGGTGGCTCAGTCAGTTAAGCATCTGACTCTTGATTCCGGCTCAGGTCATGATCTCACGGTAATGATGTCACAGTCTTGAGATCAAGCCCTGCATCGGCTCTGGGCTGAGTGTGGACCCTGCTCTCTCTCCCTCTGCCCCTCCCCTACCTTTCAAAAATCAATTAAAACCAATTGACCATCCTGGTCAAAGGATTTTATGAAATTCTTTAGTTCTCCTTATGATGGGTGTGGGTGTGAGTGCGTGTATGCATATGAGGGGCGTGTATATGGTGTGTAAGCATACGTGGTGTGCATGCATATGTGGTGTGTATTTGCGTGGTGTGTGATGTGTGCATGTGTGTGATGTGTGTGCATGTGTTGTGCGTGTGTTGGGAGGGCAGCAGGCAGGGTAAAGGTGGATCAACTCTTCACACTACACATTAAAAGATAAAAGTTCTGGGACGCCTGGCTGCCTCAGTCAGTAGAGCATGAGACTCTTGGTCTTCGGGTTGTGAGTTCAAGCCCCCCATGGGGGGTGGGGCTTACTTGAAAAAGATAAAAGTGCTTCTCTTTGGGCAGTGGAATTAATGGCTATTCTTCTTTCGCCTTCTCTGCATTTTTCAGCTTTTCAACAAGAGACATAAATGACTTTCACAATAAAAAAGAAAAAAATTAAAAGGAGCCCACTGTATTTCATTGTCATCCCCCTTGAATCCTTTAGTCCCAGCAAATCCTGTGAGTGTCCTTCTATCTCAGTCTGATGTGTCAGTGGAAAAACGCTCACTGACTGTTTTTAGTCTGGCTACAGGAGCCATCTGGAGACAGCGGCCCCACCCTGTTCTGTCATCCAGGGCTTGCCCAGATGGCCTGGTAGGGCCTCCTGAGCATTTGAGTCCCAGGTTCCAGGCATCTTTGGAGCTGGATCCTGGCCAAGGGGGGAACCAGGTGCAGAGTCCAGCTCTGGAGAGAGACCCGGTAAGACATAGGATGGCACCAGAACAGCCCCATCCAAGAGAGCTGCCATGGCTCCTCACCTCCACGACATGCTTGTCCTCCTTGTGTTGATTTCTGAAATGGCGGTAGGGTGGGGGGGAGGAGGAGGGGAATATCTGGAAATTGACATGTACATTTAGTGAGGTGATACTTCTTGTTTTCCCGAAAGGCTCTTATTAAATCTGCAAGTTATACCCAGAATGGAGCACAGTGGCAGACTCCTAGTAGATGCCAATAAGTCTGTTAATAAAAGAATACATGGGGCGCCTGGGTGGCTTGGTCGGTTAAGCGTCCGACTTCGGCTCAGGTCATGATCTCACGGTCCGTGAGTTTGAGTCCCGCGTCGGGCTCTGTGCTGACAGCTCAGAGCCTGGAGCCTGTTTCAGATTCTGTGTCTCCTTCTCTCTCTGCCCCTCCCCTGTTCATGCTCTGTCTCCCTCTGTCTCAAAAATAAATAAACGTTAAAAAAAAAAAAAGAATACATATATTAAAAGGAAAAAGATAATACCTATCTTTTTGTAAGTGCAACCTGCCTCCCACTGATCCCAAAGGAAGCGATGTTTGTTTTGGGGTCTCCCCTGGTCTTGGTTAGCTTGGCACAGTCCCCCTGGGGACCTTGAAGAGACACAGTGACCTGTGAGCCCTGTCTGAGGGGACGGGCATTTCCCCTCATGTCTTCATACACACAGAGTTCCTCATCCACCTCCCCAGGAGTATGAGAAAGTTTCTTCTCAGGGCACAAAGTTTCTGCTCAGTGCTGGGCTCCACCATGCCACTACCTCCTCCTGTCTGTGGCTTGTGTAAGATTCTTATCCGAAGGAGGGCTTTCCTTTAGGAACATCTGTGCTCACAGAAGATAAGGGAAGGAACTGAGCAGCCACGGTGTAACCACATGCTCATTTAAAGCAACAGGCACCTCTCACTTCTATTGCAGAGCGAAAGAACGGCAATATCTAAAGAGATATTAGGCTGACCCCTACTAATACGAAAAAAAAATAGGATTCATTCCAGACGTGGAGTATTTCATCATTATAAAAAAATGAACTATTTTGAATGATTGTCCCCTTGGCCTCAGAAGGGAGTGACGGAGTCCAGGGTCCAAAGGGATGTGGTCCAAAGCTAGTGGTCTCTGAGTGGGTCCCCTTGGTGGGCCTGGCACCTCCACCCCCATTCTCTAGCTGCTATTGTGCCCCCACCCTCACTCCCCACCAGCACACTGGGAGGTGCAAGTGGAGATCAGGAACAGACAAGGATTAATGTGACCGTTGCAGATTTAACCTGGCATTGGGTCCTTCTTCAAGATACCTGTGCAAAATCAGTGGCATTTGTCTTGTGGGAGGATCTGTGGGTCCCTCACAGCCCTTCCCCATCCTTGGGGAAGTCCCTTGATATGGCTTTGCCTTCTCTGGCTGAAAGCTCTCCTCTCCTCTTAGCTCAGCTCCAGCTTGTCCCCTCTGAGAGGCCACCTGCCCTCTTAATCCAACTCTTCTCCTTGGAGGCACATCTGGCCCGTTGCAAAAACCCCCTTGCTCAGCCAGAATCTGGGCTGTTCTTCAAGTAAAACCATCTCCTGATTTTGCCACCAGTGGGCGCTCTAACCAAGCCTCTAGCCAATACACGTTTTTAGGTGCGGATCGGGTATTGATCTCTACGCTCGCAAAATGTCGAAGCCACATTCTCTGGATGGTTTCCTGGAAGCCCCCTCAGTTGGCTTCAGTAAGGAAGAGGATCCCCTTTAGCCTTCCCATGTGGAAGTCAGGATGGGGCACAGGCAGGGACAGAGATGGACAATACCGTCCACTCTCCAGTGAAACCCTCACCTCCCCCTTCTCCAGCTTTCTGTGTATCTTCACAGTAAGGGTTTTAGTCTCTTAGTAAATCCCATGTAGATTGTTCTTCCCTTGGTCCTTAGTGCCTCCATGGACACTCTGAGACAAACAGGAAGTTGCCTCAACCCTGTTGGGCTTCAGTGATTCTAGATTCACATGGAATCTGTGGGATGTAGATTCAGATTCCCACCCTTTGCATAACAAGCCCTTTGGGCAAGTTGCTGAACTTCTCTTGGTCCCAGGATCCTCACTTGCAACTTGGGCTTTAAAATCCTTATTTCACAGAGTTTGGGAGAAGTTTAGACAGATAATATTGTGGGGCATTGGGCATAGTGCCCAGCTTATAATAAATGCTCCCCTAAATGAGAGTCATTATTCACGTGGTCCTGCTCAGGTAGAAGCTTCCTGCTCTGGGCCTGGGAGGCATCCAGGCTTTCCAGGGCTGCTCTGCAGAGGGGTAAGCTCATCCATTATGCTGCCAGTTGCCAGCTTGCCTCCTTGAGGAACCGTAGGGAAAGACCACAGGTGTTATCTTCACACAGGGTGGGTTCTCTTTCTACCCTACCACTGCTCAGCTAGGTCACCTTAAACATCTCTGGGCTCCTGGTCCCTCCCCTGAGAAGTGAAGGCAACATCAAACTGTTTCGGAATGAAACCTTCCTTGGTCTCAGCGGGCTGCTGTAAAGATGAAATTAAGTGCCATATGGCAGATGTCTGGCACAAGCCTTGCGGCCCGGGAGCCCTCAGCAGTGATTAAATCCCTCCTCCTCCCCCTGAGAGGGATCAGTGGGGATGGTGCCTGTCACTTGCATGTCTTCATCCACAAAACTGCTGTGATGGCTGAAGAAAAGAGCGTCCTGTCACAGGTCGCCTGCGCTGTGAAGGGAGAATGGGCTCTGACCATTAGCAGGAAGCAAGAAGAGACCAGAGGTTCTGGGAAAACTTCCTGCAGAAGAAACCACTCTAAATGTTCCTCCCCAGGGAAGATTCAGAACGGTCTGTTCTGCTGAAACGCGGGTTTCTCTCACAGGAGTAGTTGCACACGATTGGTAAGGAGGGCTGTAGTGTCCATATTATGTGGGAGCCATATTGATTCCTGTATAATATATTCCAGCATGCTTGTGTTTTGAGGCAATTAGGAACAAGCTTTCTCACAACTAAAGAGGAAGCTCTAGCCTTTTCAGAAGATCTCACAGAAATGCTGAGAATCCTGCAGAAGTGCTTTTCTCTGGTATGCGTTGTTGCTGATTTAGTGGCTTCAGGAACCGCTGTCCTTTCCACTATGTTAGGCTCTCTGAGGAAGCAGATCGTGCAGATGAAGAAACTGTGGAGACACTTCCTCTTGTATTTATGAGAAACTGCTTTAGCTTTTGAAGAAGTCTAAATCATAGCTCAGGAATCTGAGGGATCCCAGAGGGGGGCAACTCCACAGTTGTCACTTTGATGAATCCGGTTCCGTCAGAGGCAAATGCCGCAAAAATCCTACATCTGGGACGAGGTACCTCAGGCTTAAGGCTGCTAGCACAAAGTGACCTTGATGCTGGGTAAAAAGGCCAGCAGCCACTGAGCCACCATTTATTAGGATTGGTGCTGTTTTTGTTAGAGTTCTGCTTACAAAGACCCATAGGTTTTAACTTATTCCACTGTTGTTGTGAAACCCTATCATTTTTACGCCAGGGGATTTTGCAAAAGGATTTTCGTTTGTTTTCTTTTCAGGGCCTTGCATATGACATTATGGCAAAAATGCCCACATTAGGATCCCGTGGGCCAATCCAAACCTCCAAGAAGCAAAAATTAAGAGTGCTTTGGGGCAGTTCAGTTCCCCCTCAACCTCGTGTTTTCCAGGGTTGCTAAAGCCATGTTTCCAGAACAAGAGAATATTCCTCATATAGGGAAAAATAAAATAAAATTCAGATGTTACCTCCTCCAGGAAGCCCTCCCTGCAGCCTTCTCCCAGGCTGGGCTAGGGCCCCCCTCTGGGATCCCTCAGATTCCTGCATTTCTCTGTGTCAGCTCAGAGAACTTGTGTGATAACTGCCTACATCCATCTCTGCTTCCGCCCCTGAACGGGTTTCACTGGTCTTCAGAGTCGGAGGTCCAGGGCCCAGCACAAGGCCAGGCAGTGGGGTGGCCTCAGGGAGTGCTGTGAACCGAACAGAATGATACATGAACACTGCTGGGGGCTGGTGAATATAAATAGTGTGACCCTGCCTGTACTTCTAGCCAGTGAGAACTCATTTCAGGGACAGTTTACCACTAGAAGCCAGTAGTAAGCCCGTGTGTAAACACTTTTTACAAAGCTTGTGAAGTATTGAGCTTTGTTTACGAGCTCTGGTCCAGGCCTACCCACAGCCCCCCAGTCCCCCTGAGGTTTGAGTAGCTGTGTGGATGCACAGAAAACCCAGTTCGGGCTCCAGAATGCTGTGCGTGACGGGGAAGAAAACCAAAGCAGGAGAGTATAGGGAGGATATAAAAGTGTTGGGCCGTAAATGAAGCCATGCTGTAAGCCACACTCTGACGTCCTCATGCCGCACGACCTAGAGAGTCACTGTGACTCTTTGGGTTTCAGTTTCCTCAACAGCAGAATGAGGTCCTTGGAGTAGGCCCCACCATTTGTTCAACATATATTGGTTATCAGGACCTACGCAGTCCCTCCGCAGAGGGAAGAAGGATTAACATTTACGGAGCACCAACTGTGTCCCAGGCACTTTGTATCTAATATCTGACTTAATGCCTCCTCCAAGGTAAGCTTTATAATCCCCATTTTATAGCTGTGGAAACTGAGGCTCAAGAGGTTAAGTGACTTATGTGTTTGCGGAGTTAGCAAGTGACAGAGCCGGCATTTGAACCCAGATCTGCCTGACTCTGAAGATTAAGATGGTTCCCATCCAACCTGAGCAGTCTATGATTCCATGATTTAAAAACATAATACTTCAGGAGAATGTGTACTCATTGCTGTCCTTACATCTGTGCTTTTAATTATTTAAATGTTTTAAAATTTCTGGGACCCCCCTGAGTGGCTCAGTCAGTTAAGCATCTGACTCTTGACTTTGGCTCAGGTCATGATCTCACGGTTGTGGGATCGAGCCCCTTGTCGGGCTCTGCACTGACCGTGGTGCCTGCTTAAGATTCTTTCTCTCTCGGGGGCACCTGGGTGGCTCAGTCAGTTCAGGGTCCGACTCTTGGTTTTGGCTCAGGTCATGATCTCATGGTTCATGAGATCGAGCCCCACATTGGGCTCTGCACTGACAGCAGAGAGCCTGCTTGGATTCCCTCTCCCTCTGTCTCTGCCCCTTTCTTCTCACTCATGCACTCTATGATTCACGTGCTTTCTCTCTCTCTCTCTCTCTCAAAAACAAAAATTAAATTTTTTTTAAATTACAAAACTCTGATTCAGAAAATGGATAACATCCTGCTCTAGATTATATGTTACAAACATCTAAAAGATGGCTCATTCAGCCATTCATTATTTATTCACTCGATGATTCAACAAATACTTATCGAGTGCCTAGGTACTGACCACACACTGTTCGAAGCACTGGATAATCATAATGAACAAAGACAGACAAGGTCTCTGCTCTCATGGAACTGATGTTGTATTGGGAAATAGACAATAAAGATATAAACAACTAAGTAAGAGGATTTCAGTTCATTATAAGCTCTAAGACAAATGTAAACTAGGAGAAACGATATGGCAGACTGCAGATCCACCTACGTCAAGGCAGTTAGAAATGGCCTCTCTGAGCAAACAAAGTTTCTGCTGAGACCAGGGTGAGAAGGACCCAACCATGTGACGATTGAGGGCAAGTACTTCCTAAGTTGAGGGAACAGCAGGTGAAAAGGCACTGAGGTAGGGACAAGCTTGACTCTCTGAGGAACAAAGAGGAAGCCAGTGTGGCTGGAGTAGATCAATGATTCGGAAAGTGGCAGAAAATGGGGCGCCTGGGTGGCTCGGTCGGTTAAGCATCCGACTTCAGCTCAGGTCACGATCTCACAGTCTGTGAGTTCGAGCCCCGCGTCAGGCTCTGGGCTGATGGCTCAGAGCCTGGAGCCTGCTTCCGATTCTGTGTCTCCTTCTCTCTCTGTCCCTCCCCCATTCATGTGCTGTCTCTCTCTGTCTCAAAAATAAATAAAAACGTTAAAAAAAAAAAAAAGAAAATGATGTGGGAGGTGGCTCCGTGAGGCGATGGTACAGAGTTTACATAGCTGTACAAAGTCACTGGCAGAAGGTAAGCAGGGTAATGACATTGAACCTTAGAGAAGACAGGAACCTTAGAGGCACTCTGACCCAAGCATCTCACATTGGTCATGAAAAGACCTGTTCAGAGACCCAACAAGGCCAATTAGTGGGGGAGCCAAGAGTTAGTGGAAAACCCTAGTCTCCCTGCTCCCCAGAGTGTTAAAACAGAGCTCTTGGCCAAACCAGGGACCCCCTGGCTGTGATGCAACTGCCCAGGCCACCGTTGTGTCTCTGTTCTGATCAACTGCACCAACCTTCACTGGTCTTCGGACTCCCACCCTTACCCTCCTAAGGTTTATTGTCTACACAGCAAGCAGAGCAATGATGTTCACGTTAAAACTTAATTTAGATCATGTCAGACCTCTGATCAAACCCTCCGATGGTTTCGCTGTACCTCACCATACCTGTTCATTTCTATGTCTTCCCACCAGAGTTGAGGGCAGGCTCTTGTCGTAGGTATCCCTGGATCCTTGGTGTGCTGAACACAGGATTTGGCAAGCAAAAAACACTTCGATAAGTGCTGAAGGAATAAACATGTATAGATATAAAATGCTGCAAGCAAGCAGACCTGGTGATTTACTTTATGCCTCTGTAGGCGTCTGTCTGGTTATCATTTATGCATAGCACATTGGTTAAGAGCATGGGCTTTGAAACAGCCTGCTAAGGTCGAAAACCTGTCTCTTCCACTTACCAGTGGTTTGACCCTGGATAAGTTACTAGCCCCTTTGTGTCTCAGTCTCCTTGTTTGTGTAATGGGGATAATAATAGTATCTAGATGGCTTCAATGGAGACTCCTGGTATAGGAGACAAAGCACTGCCTTTGGAGGCTTCCCCAAATTAGCCGGTGTGAACTTGGGCAAGTCACTTCAGCCTTTAGAATCTGTTTCCAAATCTGAAAAATGCAGATAAGCTTACTTGCCCCATTTGACTACAGCTTTGAGATCAAGTGCGATTATGTATATCAAATTTCTAGCTCAGTACCTGGCACGTCCTCAAAAGGCGACGAACGTTTCCTTTCTTCTCCGCCTTGGTCTGTGAGTTCACCAAGCCCGCCAAGCAAGGGATCCTTGTAAACTGCGCCTGAATCTGCCCACGCCCTTAGTGCCTAGCACAGAGCCTGACCCTGTGAACAGACAATAAACAGTAAATGGACAATAAACAGCAAACAGACAATAAGCACTTGTGGACTCTTACTTATATAGGCTGCTTTTGCAATATTTCCCACACCTCTCCCCTTGGTTTCTTTTTTTTTCTTTTTTTCTTTTTCTTTTCTTTCTTTTTTTTTTTTTTTTGCTAGAAATCTTGTCCAGAGCATCATCTCTCACAATGGCTATGCCAACGACCACCTACCTATTTCCCCACCCTGGGAAGGGCTTGTCCCTTCAGCTGTGCTGAACACGGTACCAGATTCACCTTTCTGAAGCACAGCTCAGACCATGTCCCTTGCCTTGCACAGAAGACTTTGTGATTTTCTAGGGCTGACCCAACCCACCCCTGCTCCTTAGGCTGCTGTTTGAGGCTCACCACGGTCTACCCCTAGCTGCCCTGGCCATATCCTTTCTCTCTCCTTCTCTAATCATACGCGCGCACACACACACACACACACACACACACACACACACACACGGACACCAGACTGAATCACCGTTCCTTGGGACTTGACATCGCTGCGCCCTCGCTCAGACTCTTCCCTCTGCCTGGAGTGGCCTTTCAAAGCATCACGGGTTCCCCCTGGCTGCCCTTGCCACATCCCAAGGTCCCACTAAAATGCCGCCCCTCCGTCTGGCCTCACAGAGTTCTGCAAGCTAGGATTGTCCCTCTGGCACCTCTGTCTACGGCACTTCATGGGACTGCTCCTGGCACAGTTGGCTTCTGCGGACCTTCTGTTGTGTTCCTCTGTGTGCACGAGCCAAGCAGGCACTCCGTCCACACGGTGAACAGATGTGTGTCGGCCTCCCCCTGTAAGGGTAGGGACGGGTCTCCTCCATCTCTGTACCTCTCCTCTCTCACACGCGTACATGTTTTCTTAAACATGAAGAAGGAGTGTAATACATACTTGACAGATGAGTCACCTAGCCTGGTCCATTCTAGGGCGCAAAGGTGTCTAGAATCAGTCTCTTGTCCTCAACCCTGCCGCTGCCCTAAGTCAGGCTGAACCAGCTCTCACTTGGACCATTAGGACAGCCTCCAGCCCCCTGGCTGTCTCCCTTCTGTCCTTCTCAGCCCCACACAGACTACCAGAGTGACCTTCCTAAAAAGAAAATATCATCATGCCTTTCCCCTGCTGAAAACCTTTGATGAGCTCCCCACTGCCATGGGATAAAGCCGCCTTCCTCTTCAGCCCAATCTCCTGCTCGCGCACCTTGCTTTTCCCCCACCCCATTTCCCCATGTTCCTCCAGACCTGCTTGTAATACCATGGCAACCCTGTGCTGCTTCCGGCCTCCGTGTCTTCGCATATGCTGTTCCCTCTTCTTCAAACGACACCCCACCTCTCCTCCACATCCCCATCATGTGATAACAGCTGCCCATGCATGCCTCAAAACCCAGTTCTGCTGAAAGCTTCATCTGAGAAGAGACAGCCGATGTATGAGCACCCCCACCCCCGCACCCACCATACATTTGCCCTACAAACGCTGGGCATTCTCTGTGTGCCAGACATTCCCTCTACGTTGATGTGAACGGTGCTCGTACCCGCCTTGTTTCCTCACCTGGAGCCCTGAGCTCCAAGCTGCTCCTGGCTCTTTTCTCCAAGTGCCCCTCCTCACTGAGTGCTCACACGGTGTTCACAAATTGAGGGGTGGGGGGCCGTGACTGAGCCACACTGCGGGCACAAATGGTCTACCGGTCCATTTCTGAGGACTGAGGAAGGCAAGTGTGGAATGGAGCGGGACAACTTCCGAGGTCTGACCAAAGGCTGGCAGGGCATCTTATTTTGGAAACTTGCTGATCAATAGCAAAAAGATGCTTCCGCTTTGGCTATCCTGGGGCCCCTGCTCAGGCTTCGGTTGAGTGGTTCCCAGGGGCAAAGTCCTCAGAAAATTTCCCCGCAGCCCCCAAAATGTTGGGCCAGCGAACGGGTCATACAGGCTGTGGACAGCCCAGCACAGCGCGAAGTCAGCTCTGTTATCATAGGGGTGGCAGCTGTTCAGAGCCTCAAAGTATCCATTCTTCTTTTCCCCTTCCCTTCCCTTCCCTTCCCTTCCCTTCCCTTCCCTTCCCTTCCCTTCCCTTCCCTTCCCTTCCCTTCCCTTCCTATCCCTTCCCTTCCCTTTTCTTTTTTCATTCTTTTATTTAACAAGGTTTGCTGATGCTCGCTTTGTGCTTGGCACTGAGGACAGAGAGAGAAATGAAACTGTCCCTGCCCTGGAGAAGCACCTCGTCTGTGGAAGCAGGCAGTGTGTTTCAGGTAAGTCACCGCATGGCTAAGTCTCAAAGAGCTACTTCCTGAAGGAAGAAGGGACATGGTGCATTCGAGGAATGGCTGGAAGACAAGTGAGGAGCACCTGGTGATCAGGGGAAAGATCCCAGGTGAAACTGGACACCTCGTGCAAGGTGGAGGGAGGGGGAGGGGCGCAGCCTCGTAACTGTAGTGAGAGCTAACATCCGTGTGGCACTCACCATGTGCCAGGCGCTCTTCTAGATGTTTTGCACGTGGTAACTCCTTTAATTGTCCCAATAAGCGAGGACATTAATTCTGACTATTATCCTATGGGCCATGAAAAGCCATCGAATGGTGTCAAGCAGGGAGGATAAATCAGATTTATGCATGAGAAATTTCCCTCTGGCTCTGGTGTGGCACACTGAAGGGGGTCAGAGTGGATGCCAGGACACTAGTCAGGAGGCCTCTACAGCAGTGGTCCGGGGCAAGATGCCAGGAGCCTGGACCTGGGAGCTGGCTGTGGGGGTGGAGAGAAGTAGGCATTTCCGAGAGCTGTTAAGGGGCAGAGTTGACAGAACTGGTTAGGGCTTACTCATTCTTCAGGACTCAGCCAGGCCTCAAACAAACCTCCCCTCCTCCTCTAGGCGGGGTTAGGATCCCTCCCCCGGGGCTTGGCCACCTTGCTTCCTTCTAATAGCCCTGATCTTACTCAACACCAGACTCCAGGCCAGTTTTCCAACAAGCACATCACAGAAAGCCAGCTGCCCAAATGAGTAATTCCTCAAACCATCACTTTGCCAAATGGCTAATAAGCCAGAAGCTGATTCACAATAAGCCAAATCGTTCAAAGCTAATTCCCTAAATTTGCTTGTTTCCCTTTTTTTGTTTGTTTGCTTTTCTTGAGAGAGAGAGAGAGAGAGAGAGAGAGAGAACACGCGCGCGCGCGCGCGCACACACACACACACACACACACACACACACACACACACACACACATATTTATGAGTGGGGGAGGGGCAGAGGAAGAGCGGGCTCCATGGTTAGCGCTGAGCCTGATGCGGGCTCCATCTCAGGACCTGAGATCATGACCTGAGCCAAAACCAAGAGTTGGATGCTTAACAGCCTGAGCCACCCAGGCGCCCTGGCTTGTTTCCTTTTAAAACTATTACGTAATTTACAGCAGTTGGTATTAGATGGGGCAGGTTTAGATGGTTAACAGACACATGAAAAAATGCTCAACATCACTCATCATCAGGGAAATACAAATCAAAACCACAATGAGATATCACCTCACACCTGTCAGAATGGCTAACATCAACAACCCACGCAGCAACGGATGTTGGTGAGGATGCAAAGAAAGAGGAATCCTTTTGCACTGCTGGGGGGAATGCAAACTGGGGCAGCCATTCCGGAAAATGGTATGGAGATTTCTCAAAAAATTAAAAGTAGAACTACCCTATGATCCAGCAATTGCACTATTGGGTATTTATCCAAAGGATACAGCAGTGCTGATTTGAAGGAACACATGCACCCCAATGTTTATAGCAGGGCTGTTGACAATAGCCAAAGTATGGAAAGAGCCCACATGTCCACTGACAGATGAATGGATAAAGAAGATGTGGCATATATACACAATGGAATGTTACTCGGCAATCAAAAATAATGAAATCTTGCCATTTGCAAAAACGAGGATGGAACTAGAAGGTATTATGCTAAGCGAAATTAGTCAGAGAAAGACAAATATCATATGACTTCACTCATATGAGGAGTTTAAGATACAAAACAGATGAACATAAGGGAAGGGAAGCAGAAATAATATAAAAACAGAGAGGGAGACAAATCATTAGAGACTCTTAAATACAGAGAACAAACTGAGGGTGGCTGGAAGGGTATTGGGTGGGGGGATGGACATAACAGAGGACACTTGTTGGGATAAACACTGGGTATTCTTTGTAAGCGATGAATCACTAAATTCTATTCCTGAAAGTATTATTACACTAACTTGGATTTAAATTTTAAATTTTTTTTTAAAAGATGGGGCAGGTTTTTAAAATTTTTTGTATTAATATTAAGCAGGTAAAAAAGAATGCTTACAAAATATGCATAAGGCATTAAAAAAACAAAGATACAACAAAACTCCTGCGCCTAAAACCAATTTTTAAAAATGAATATTACTTTTACCTTGGAAACCTTAGCGCTCCTCTCTCATCCCATCACCCTCCTTCTCATGCCAGATATAATACTCCTAAATTTTCTGACTTTCTCTCTCACTTTTCTTTATAGTTATGTATTTGTATCCTCAAAGAGTATTTTCTTTAGTTTTGCATGTTTTTAAATTTTAAATAAAAGGAATTAGAGTATATGTATTTTTCTGTAACTTATGTTTTTCATTCAACATTGTATTCCCGAGATTCATTCTTGTTGACGCGCAAAGTTCTAATTCATTCGTTTTCTTGGCTGTATAGTAATCTGTTTTATGAATACATTATAATTTTATTCATTGAACTGAGGGACACACTTAAGATGGTTCCAGTGTTTTCTACTACACATAGTACTGCTAGAACATTCCTGGATATATCTCCTAGGGCACAGATGCTATAGAATTGGTCTAATTCATTCTTTACAACAATCACATGAAGTACAAATAAATGGCCTCATTTTATAAAGTACTTGAGGTTCAGAAAACTTAAATGACTGAGGATATGAATCTAATAAGAAGTGCAAGATTTTATACATTGAATCTCCCCATGTCATGAAGGGGTCTGTGAGAAGAGAAACTCAGCCTCTGACCCATTCTCTAAGCAAAGAGTTCCTCTTTGGACAATTCCTACCCCCGTTTCCCCCACCCCAATATCCCGCTCTTCCCAGCATACCACTAGCCCCTCCCTCCCAACCTCATTCCTCCCTGTCCCCTCCTCCCTATCCCTGAAACCCACCATTGTCCACTGTTCAAATTAATGTCGACCACCACTGAGTTAGAACAAAGAACTAAGGACCTTAATCTCCCACCCACCCCTTCCCGCCTTCCCTATCCCTCAGCCTCTTGCCCCCAGGCAGGAGTCTTCCCTCCCCCTCTGACCACCCATAGCTGTGCCCTACTCTGATGAACCTGATTACTGGGCCCAGGATGCAGTATGCCTCACCGAGGTAGGAGCTCTTTGAGCAAGGGTCCATCTGGGTCGTTCATGTCTGTTTTCCCAACAGCTCCAGAGAACTTCTCTAGTGGTATTTAGCACTTTCTATCTCATGTTATAAAGGACCTGTTTTATTCTCCTTAATCTCCCCAGATCTCAGCTCTGGGCCTTACACAGAGTGAGTAACAAATATTTAATGAAAGAATCCATTTTCACCCAAACCACTTCCCATGCCGTGCTTGGATTAATTTCAGTTTATGTTCACTGATCTGCTTGAAAGTACCAAATACTGTGCAAAGTCCTCCTGTTCTGGGCAAGCCAAGCCACTCCCTCCATCTCATCTCTCCAAGCTCATGCAGAGGGACGGCCTACTGTGCATCTGGTACCTTCCTGGACATAGTCTCCTTCATAGAGACTTCCTATAAGTCTGGCGCCTAATGACAAGCACTAATATTCACATAGCTCTTTCAAGTTTAAGCAGCACTGTCAGACTCATTTGATCTATCCAACCACTCAGTGAGTGTTACAGGTGTCATGATCACCATTTTGCAGAAAAGAAAACCAGGCTCCAGAGATATCACATGATTTGCCCTGGTCCACACAAAAAGTCTCCTGAATTGAATCCCATTTTTCTGAAGTGAGAGTCCTTGCTTATCCACTACAGTAAGCCATCCCTCCATGAAATCATGGAAGTTGACAAGGCAGTATGATGTAGCAGGAACGGCTGCCAGCTTCATCACTTAGGAATTGTGTGACTTTAATCAAGTCATTAACTTCCCTAATCCTGAATGTTTCATTTGCAAATGAGGCTGTGACATCTAGCTCACAAAGTAATGAATATTCAATGGAAAAAATGCGTATAAGTTGCCTCACAGGGCGCCTGGGTGGCTCAGTCCGTTGAACATCTGACTTCAGCTCAGGTCATGATCTCACGGTTCGTGAGTTCGAGACCCACATCAGTCTCACTGCTGTCACAACAGAGCCCACTTCGGATCCTCTGTCCCCCTCTCTCTCTGCCCTTCCCTCGTTCACACACTCTCTCTCAGAAATGAATAAACATTAAAAAAAATTGCCTTAGGTATGGTCAGGGCTCAATAAACCTCGGTCCCTTACCTGGCCCCACCATGCCCTTACCCCACTCCCAATCTCTGTGTTCTGTGCCCTAAAGTATTAGTCTGTGCATGCAGGGAATTGCTCACTCACAGAAGATGGGGACACTGAGTTCAGCACAAAGGACAAATGCATATTAATTTCCTCACTCCTGCATCTAGTTCTTTATTTTCCTCTGGTTGGTTGCTTGCTTTCTCTGAGACTTTTCAGAGCATACAAATTTGGGTTTGCCCCTAGCCTGATGGGGCCTGTTTTAGCTACAGAGCCTGGTCTCAGCCTTCCTCCCCCCATAGTGAACCCTTTACCCCACCCATCAGCTGCCAAGCTACAAAGGAGTTTGTGGTTCCTTGAAGCCCATGGTCACCTTCAAGGGAAATTTTTTTTACAGCTGTTTTTAATCTCAGACACTATTCCCTGCCAAACAAATGGTCTATCTGTCCGTTTCTGAAGACTTAACTAAGTGCAAATGATGCCGCAGGCCAGGTACCAGGACCCAGAGGGGGGTCCCCGAGGACCAACCAAGAGGATGCCTGGCTGTGCACAGGATAGAAATCAAGCACGAGCCAGCAGGAGGTGAAAGCAGAGTGTATTGTAGGTATAGAGAGAAGGCAGGCACAGACAGTGTCTGGGAGACTCAGAAAGGAAAGGAGGGAGCCTAGTCTTTGTTCCGGGTCTCGGGGTTTTTACTGAGGATGATAGCATGGTGTACCTGTCCTCTCAGGCATCTAGGAACCCGTCCGAACAAAGACCAGGACCCAGGTGTTATACTCCTTGGTGCCCAGGGGTGTTGGCATGGAGATGTCTAGCTCCGGTGGCGGTCTGGAATACACATATGATAGCTTCCTCTGCTCATTTTCACCTGGTCCTTCCTTACATGTTATTTATTTCTTAAAAAAATCATTAACTCCTTGTCCCTTACAAGGAGGACATAACTATTTACCTCCTGAAACATGCGTAAAGTGGGGATGTAGATCCTAGCAAAAATAGAAGCAGAGAAAGGAACAAAAACCAGGTTTTTTATCCACTCTTTCAGTTTCCCTATCTCACAGATTGATGTGGCACATAATTACTATAATGACTGAGGCTGGCAGTTACTGGGCATTTATACCTGTGCAATGGCACCAAGAGCTTTATACATATGATCTCATCTTATCTTTACAATAAAATGGTGGGATGGGATGGGTGGTTATCTTCGTTTCAAAGATGAGAAAGCAGCATTAGAAATGCTTGGTGACTTGCTCAAGAATGCACTGGTCGCAGAGCTGAGGTTCAAGACCCTGTCTGAACGCAAAGCTCGACTTCTTACCCTGCCCTAAGACTCTCCCCAGTCTCTAAATGGGAGCTGCAAACCCAGAAACAAATACTTCATTCGTTCCAAATGGCCCTTTGTTTCTGATTATAAAAATTGGTTCTGAATACAAAAGTCCTGCTGTGGCAGAGGAGGATTAAGGACTGAGATGAGAGAAGGACTTATGTTTTGAGTACTTTTTTGTACTTGGTGAATTTTTGAACCTGGGTAATTTTTTTTTTTTTTTAAATCTAACAAAGCAGTGGTAGATTAGGCCACCCAAAATGGCCACTGTGGCATGTGGATTATTTTACGCTGAAGGCAATCAAGACCCAGCAGACTAAAGAAAAGTTTTTTATCTCCCCTTAACGGCCTAAAAGAATTTAGAAAGGGGGGGCCTCTAAACAGGAACAGGGCTATTACCTGAGATCACATTTTCAACTGAGAGACTTACCTGCAGGGCAGGGCAAACGTTTGTTTACCAAACATTTGCTCTTCTCACCTTCCTGCGAATTGCTTTCCCCCATCCCCCCCTCTCAAATCCCAGATCCCTATCCTTTTCCTTAGATCGGGAAGGTATATATACAAGCCTCAATCGCGGTGGTTGCCTTTGAGTCCCATATCTTTGTGGGAATTTCTTTTTCTCCTGTTAATCTTTTTATTATGGGTGGGGTCTCAACCAAGAACCTAGAAGAATAAGGAAGAACTATTTTCCCACTCTTACATTCGTTTTAAAAGCCAATTAAAACATAGAACATTTAGAAAATAGAGCCAGGAATAAAAAAAATCATTCTTAATCCCACTTTACATAGATACTCATTTCTGGCTTTTTTTTTTTCTAAGCACACGCTAAAAATGAGATTATATTTATACACACCCTTGTGTAACCCGCTCCCCCCGCCCCCCGCCGGCCCATCATCTGCATCTTATGACGTGATACCACGTGGACCTTTTCACGTGCGTGAGTACAGATCTGTGGCACTGGTGGCGTTCAGGTGGTTTACAAGCCCTTACGCTAGGGGAAAGCCGAGTTGAACTTTTTGGAATGGGAATCTGCAGCGGCCTGTGCACACCCCTCTCAGCTCCCGCTGACGCTCCTAACGCGGAGGCGGGGACCGCGGGCTCAGCGCAGGGCATGCTGGGCCCCGACAGGGTTCGCCAGGACCGGGTGCCGCCCCGGACTGGTGTCCGCAAGTGTCCCACCAGAGCTCCCTCGGGTTGGGCTAGAGCTGGGCGGAGCGGAGGTCACGCAGCAGAGGCTCCCGGCTGGGTCCAGCTCCCGGGAGGGGGACCTCCCTCCTACTCGGACTCTAGGCTTGGTGGCACCTGCGGGCAGGCGTTCCCGCCAGCGGGGGAGTGGCAGACCCGGTCATGCCAGTGCCCGGGGCTTGCTGGATTTCAGAGCTGCGGGCGTCCGCAGGCGTGGGTCAGTCCCTGTGACGCTGTGTAAGGGGAGGCCCGCACCCCCCGCCCACCTCCAGGACAGCTAAGAGGCTTGAGGAGGGCGACCACCATCACAGATGGCGGTGAAATGACCCCAGAGATTTAGGGTGCTTCTGGACCCCAAAGTCCCTACTCTATCTGTTCTTATTGAAGCCTTTAAAAAATTATACGGCATACACAAAAATACAATAATATACCTCTATGTACTCTTTACCCATCTTAAGTCATATCTTCCTATTTTCCTGTATTTGCTTCAGCTCTTTTGTTCTTTAAGAAATGAAGTGTTAAGAACACAGTTCAATGTCTCTGTGAAACTCTCTAATTCCATTCCTATCTATGCTTCTAGGTCACTGCCATTTTGAATTTGGGGCTTATCAATTTATTAACTCAATGTGTGTGTTTAATTGCTTCTAGTACATATCTATTTAGCCACACAAAAAAGATGGTTGTTTTGCATGTTTTTTTTTTTTTTTAATGTTTAGAGAGAGAGTGAGAGAGCGTGTGTGAATGGGGGAGGAGCAGAGAGAGAGAGAGAGAGAGAAAATCCCAAGCAGGCTCCATGCTCAACACAGAGCCGGAGGCGGGGCTCAATCTAAGGACCCTGGGATCATGACCTGAGCCCAAATGGAGAGTCATTTGCTCAATTGACTGAGCCACCCAGGCACAGGGGAGGTCAGAGAGAGAGGAGGACAAAGGATCCCAAGCAGGCTTCTTGCTGACAGCAGACAGCTCAATGTGGACCTCGAACTCACAAACCCCAAGATTATGACCTGAGCCGAAGTCAGATGCTCAACTGACTGAGCCCCATTTTAAGCTCAGTATTTCACTTATTCATAAGAGCAACCTCATGAGGTTAGGACACCTATTAGCTTCATTTTTCAGATGAGGAAGCCAAGCAAACTGCTCAAACTCACAGCAGCTCCATTGCTGGATTCAAATCTCTGGTCTGCTAGGGAGCTTAGACTTGAAGCTGCGGACAATGGAGAATCACTGAAGGACAATCACTCTTATTTGTTTGTTTGCCTATCTGAGAATAGTTTTTGCTACCCTATAAATAGTAGTCATTGTTATTATGTGGATGAGGCAGGTAGAGGAGAGGAAGGACAAAGGATTGGAGCTTGAAAGGTGACCTACCTTGTGCCTGGCCCTGTGTTACACACTAGGGACATTCTGGGGACCAAGACACTTTGCTTGCGCTGAAGTTGCCTGGAGTCTGATTCAGTGTTTCTCCAGATCTGGTTCCTACGCCATCTGTCTCACAATGACCCAGGCTGCTTGCTCCACATGCAGATTCCTGGGCCCCCAAAGACTCTGATTCTGCAGGTCTCTGTAGGAACATAACAAGCAGCAATTCTGAAATTCTCATAAGTTTGAGAGTCACTGATCTAGCTGTTGAGGAAGACACATAAACAGATGACTACAATGCAGAACATTAGGAATTACAATGGCAGATCTGGGAAGAGTTTCTGGAGGAAGCCGTGAGTGATCTGACACCTGAAAGATAAGAATTAGCTAAGGGAGGGGGGGCAGCGCCTGAGTGGCTCAGTCAGTTAAGCATCCGACTTTGGCTCAGGTCATGATCTCATGGCTCATGGGTTCTAGTCCCACGTTGGGCTCTGTGCTGATAGCTTGAAGCTGGGAGCCGCTTAGTATTCTGTGTCTCCTCTCTCTCTGCCTCTTTCCTGCTCAGGCTCTGTCTCTGTCTCTGTCTCTCTCTCCAAAATAAATAAACATTAAAAAAAAAAAAAGAGGAAGAAGAATTAGCTAAGGGAACAGGAAGGGAAGGGGAGATTCAAGCTGATGGGAAGATGTCTACAAAGCCCCTCAGTGAGAAAAGTGGCTCTTCTAGGAAAGTATTTAAAAGTATTTTAATGTGACTGGAGTGTGGGAGGCAGCAGTAAGGCCTGAGAGGTGGGCAGGGGCCAGGTCAGAGAGAAACCTGCTGGTCATGTCAAGGAGTTTGGACTTTTTCCCACAGGAAAAAGTGGAAATCATTGAAATATGAGCGATTATTCAGAGGAGGGCATTGACAGTTTTGAATTTAAGAAAGCCTCTGGCAGCTGCAGTGGAAAGAATAGTAGTGGAATTAGAACAGGGCAAGAGTTTCCTCAGGGCTGCGAGGGAGGGCACAGGCAATAGTGACCTGGACAGAAACAATGGCAGTGAGAGAAGGAGAGAGGGGGACAGCCAGAAGAACCCATAGGGTGCTAAGTGATTGGATGCGGCTGGATGGTGATAGGGAGAAGTCAAGGTTTCTTTCTTTAGCAAACTGGGTCAATGGTTGTTAATTTCACGGTAGTAAGAAGCCAGTGCAAGAGGAACCAATTTGGAGGGCAGACAATGAGATCACCTGAATTTGAGACATGCTGAATTTGAGATCCTTCTGAAATATCCAAGTAGAGCTGTCCAGAAGATAGTTGGAAATGGATGCAGGTCTATGGGGTATCCTGCTAATTGCCCACTCAACATCCTCTCCCCATTCTTTTCCTAACAGAAGCCAACTTTGTTTGGGACAGTGATGTGCCTAGTTAAAACATCTGACTCTCTTGCCAGTCTTCCCAGACTCTCTATAGTTGGTCATGAGACCCAGTTCTGACCAATAAGTGGACATCACTGGGTGGAGGTTCCAGAAAAAGCTATTGTTTTCCTGATAACAATGGACAGACCCAGCTGGCCTTTTACCGTTGTCCTTCTACTTTCTTCCTGCCTAAACAGACTTCTGATGCCTAGACAAGATGCAGCCATTTTGTGACCATGAGGATCAGGCCCTTAGCGTTCTAAGGGAAGCAGAGAAGAAAAACAGAAGGAGTCTGGCACTGTGGAGCTGTTGTGTGGCCCTGAGCTGTCTACCATCTGAGGAAAATAAACCCTAATTTAGTTAAGCCCCTGGGATTGGTTTTCTGTCACTGCAGCAAAACATGATCCTAATTGATTCAGGGCTAAAGCTCTGGAGCCAGATCTGGGTTAGATAGAGATTTGGGTCAACATCTAGATGATAACTGACAGCATTTGGGTGGATACAAGAAAACCAGCACCGGAATAGTCACAAATGTAAATGTTTTCAGTTTTATTTATTTAATCTCTACACCCAACATGGGGCTCAACCTCACAACCCCAAGATCACGAGCTGCAGGGTCCTCTGACTGAGCCAGCCAGGTGCCCACTAATGTAAACGATTCTCATGAGTTGAAGGACAGAGAGGGCTCAATTTGCAGGCAATGTTGAAAGGAGAAATTCCTGTTCACAGGGCAAGTGTCTTTAGGTTACTTTTGTTTGTTGATGTTTCCATAACCACTTAACACAAAACAGTCAATTTAGGGCTATTCAGTTAATACTCAACCCCATGAAATTTATTTTGTAGCAAATTTCGAAGGGCTTACCCAAGGGCAGTGACTCGGTTCATATGTGTGGTGACTTACCTCCCAGGGTGTGGCGTGTTTGGGGCTCAGGAGCTGACTGGGTAAACCTCACTTCTCTGTTTTCCGTGAAACAAGAGCCCTTGGAATTCCTTTTGGAAAGACTAGTATGAGGACCACCCAGGACCTGTATTGTGATTTAACCTGACTGTCCTATCTTTTCCCAAGATTATTTGCCACAGCCTCCTCATTAATTAGCAAGCTGATCAGGCTAATTTTCCTGATTCCTCTCTTTTCCCCACCCTGCCTCCTACAAAAAAATCCAAAACCCAAAAATCTACCTGGAAACACGTTTGCCATGTTCCAGAGCTGACACTATTATCCACTATGCCAGATTGCTTCATAAAAGTGGGTGTTTTATTTAACCTGAGATATATCTGTGGGTTTGCTCACATGCTGGGCACTGGGAACATAGAGATACGTATGGGTGATCCTTTGTCTCCAGGAACTCATAGCTGCCTTCTGGGTATATGCTAGTCAACAGGCAATGAGGCCAAGTGAGGGAAATGCACAGGGTGCTAGGGAGCAAGGAAAAGAAAGCACTAACTCTGTCTGAAGGGTGGGGCCTGGTGTCCAGCTACAGACATGACAGTTGAGCCTTAAAGTCTGAGACTGAGAGTCAAGATTATTCTAGTGATGTTTCTGGAAGAGTAAGCTCAGCAGGTACATGCACATTTATTGTTTGATGTTTGTCATGTGTTATAAGTGAAAACAAGAAACTCCAAAATGATTTGTATTTTTAAACTCTATTTTAATAAAACATACATTTGGGGGTACCTGGGTGGCTCAGTCAGTTAGGCGTCCGACTTCAGCCTAGGTCAGAATCTCGCCATTCCTGAGTTTGAGCCTGCGTCGGGCTCTCTCGAAAATAAATAAACATTAAAAAATTAAAAAAAATAAATAAACATTAAAAAATTAAAAAAATAAACAAACATACATCTGCATATGTCTTAATAAAACACACATATGCACACATACACAGAAAAAAATGTTTGGCTCAAAATAATCACTACCGAGTGATAAAATTTCAGATGATTCATTATATATATATTATATATATATATATACACAATATGTATACAATAAAAATATAATCCACACACACACACTATATATATAGTATATAGTATATATATACTATATATAGTATATATATAGTATATATATAGTATATAGTATATGTATAGTATATATAGTATATATATAGTATATATATAGTATATAGTATATATATTATACTATATATATAGTATATACTATATATTATATGTATAGTATATATATATACACTATATATATAGTATATAGTATACACTATATATACTATATACTATATATAAACTATATAGTGTATACTATATACTATATATATAGTATATATATAGTATATATTTACTATATATATAGTATATAGTATATATGCTATATATATAGTAAATATATAGTATATATATATAGCATATATACTATATACTATATATATAGTATATATATACTATATATATAGTATATATAGTATATATAGCATATATACTATATACTATAGTGTATATATATATTGTATATATACTATATACTGTATACTATATATACTATATATACACTATATATAATAGATAGATACTATCTATACATATATATACTATATATACTATATATACTATATATATACTATATATTCTATATATATAGTATATATATAGTATATATATATACTATATAAATATACTATATAGTATATATATATACTATATAAATATACTATATAGTATATATATATACTATATATATACTATACTATGTATACTATATACATTATACTATGTATATAGTATATATATAGTATAGTATATATATACTATACTATATATATACTATATATACTATATATATATACTATATAGCATATATAGTATATAGCATATATATATATAGCATATATAGTATATATAGTGTATATATATATATATAGCATATATAGTATATAGCATATATATATATAGCATATATAGTATATATAGTATATATATATATACTATATATATAGTGTGTGTGTGGATTATATTTTTATTCAATAAAATATATAGTATTTATATATTATATATAAATATAATAAATATATAATAATATATAATATATATATATAGTGTGTGTGTGTGGATTATATTTTTATTGTATAAATACATCTTTTGTTGTGAAATATAGCTTTATTGTGGACATGTAAATTGATACACCCACTTTCAAAAACTATTTGGCATTTTCTAATAAATTTGAAAATATGCAGCCCCTTCCATTCACAGATAGTATGTTGAAGAAAGTCTTGCACATGTGTACCAAATGTGTACAAATGAGTGTTCAGGGTAGCCTTGGTTATAATAACAAAAATGGGAAGCAACATATATCCATCTCATGAAATGGATAAATACAACGTGGCATGGTTGTACAATAGAGGACATTATAAAAGAGTAAAAATGGAAAAAACTATATGCTTTATACAACAGCATAGCTGAATCTTAAAAGTATAATGTTGGGCCAAAAAAAAAAAAAGTCTCAGAAGAATACTTACTATATAAGTCTAATTTTATAAAACAAAGAAACATGCAAAAATCTATGTTCCAGGATATAGTCATGTGATAAAAGCATACAAAGGTAAAAGAATGATAAAAACAAAATACAGGAAAGTGGTTACTTCTGGAGGGAGAGAAGTAATAAGATTGGAGAAGGATACATGGGGCTTAAGGCATTGGTCAGGTTCTAGCTCTCAGGTTCTATCTTAATCAGGTTCTATCTCATTATTATTCTTAATATATTTGGTTATATATTGTTTTTATATACTATGTATTTCATAATAAAACTGTTTTTTCTCATCCATATTTTGAAATTTCCCATAGTGAACAGATACTGTTATATGAAACAGAAAGATAACAAATATAATAACATTTTAAAAATTGTTATTCTCTTGTAGCATTTCTCATCCTTGCCTTTTTATATTTTGTTCACCACATATTAATTGACAACTTACTCTGTGCCAAGCTATATGTTGGGGACACAGTGACGTTACATAGTTCCTACACTTCTGGAGCTTAGCTTACCCTTATGGGGGCTCTCTGTGTTCCCGTATCCTGTAAAATTCTCAGAGTTTGGCTTTGCTAGCAATATTCTACAAACTCATTAGCAATTTTTGTTAATGTAGCTGTTAAGCACCTGTGCTCTGAGCTAGCCACTTACATTCAAATCCTGACTCTGCTACTAACTACTTATACATATTTAGGGAAGTAACTTAACCTCTTTGTACTTTAATGTCGTTAACTATGAAATGGTGAAAGCACAGTATCTACCGCATAGGCTTATTGTAAGATATTTTTTTTGTAATTTTTTAAAACGTTTATTTATTTTTGAGAGAGAGACAGAGCATGAGCAGGGGAGTGGCAGAGAGAGAGGGAGACACAGAATCCGAAGCAGGTTCCAGGCTCTGATCTGTCAGCACAGAGCCCGACGTGGGGTTTGAACCCAGACTGTGAGATCATGACCTGAGCCGTAGTCAGATGCCTAACCCACTGAGCCACCCAGGTGCCCCTTGTTGTAAGATTTAACTCAGTTAATACAATGTAAAGAACCCAGAACAGGATCTGGCTCATTGTAGATGTTTAATAAATATCTATTGTTATTGTTGTGGTTCTTTAAATATTCCCTGAGCACCAACTCTGTTCAGGCCCCATGAGGGACTGAAGATACAGAGAAAAAATGAGACCGAGTTTGGAAGAGAGACTACCATGAAAGGTGAGAGAAACAACAGTGGAGAGAAACCAGGGCTGCAGAGCACAGATGGGCTCCCAGCCAGCCTGGGGGCAGGGGCTCTTCCCAGAAAGGCTAGGGGTTGTATCCCCAGGTTGTAGTGTGTTGCATGTAAGTGACTTTCTAGTATCTCCCACATACGGGAGCCAGGAAGTGTTGATAGGCTATCCTAAATGGGCCTCGGTATTAAGAGAGGCCAAGAGGTAACTTGTAGATCATGAAATCTCTTGATCTGTAGTGATCCTACAGACTTGGTTTCTTCGGTTTCAAATTTTCCTTTGCAGTTATGAAATGGCGCAACATATCTCGTGTGGAAAAAATGGATTAGAGCTTGGATTTCTTTTGTTGTCTTGGGAACTAGTAAAAAGAGTTTTCACTAGGAATCTACGGGTGAAAGCTCCCAAAATTTTGGTTCTCATTTGTTAGCTGAAAAGTAAATTTAGGGATTGGAAACAACCTAAGTACCCAGTAATGAGAGAAAAGTAACATGGATATATGATAATTAAGTATATTGTGGTATGTCTCTAATATTGAATACGATATAACTATTATATGTTTACAAGGATTTTTTGACAGCATGAGAAATGTTTATGGAAGAATGTGAAGTACAAAGGCAATATTAGCTCTATCATGTAAAAAAATCCATAGATAAAATGCTGGAAAGAAACATACTCACACGTTAACAATGGTTAATGCTAGTTGGTGGGATTATGAGTGATTTCCTTATATTGTACACTGTTTTAGGTGTTGTCTCAATTTTCCAAAATAGGAATGTTCTAACTAGAACACTTAGTGTATGTTTTAAAGTATACAATTCTGCAGGGCACCTGGGTGGCTCAGTCGGTTAAGCGTCCGACTTCAGCTCAGGTCATGATCTTACAGTTTGTGGGTTCACGCCCCATGTTGGGCTCTGTGCTGACAGATCAGAGCCTGGAGCCTGCTTCAGATTCTGTGTCTCCCTCTGTCTCTGCCACTCCCCTGCTCATGCTCTGTCTCTCTCTCAAAAATAAATAAACGTTTTAAAAAATTACAAAAAAAAATCTTACAATAAGCCTATGCGGTAGATATTATGCTTTCACCATTTCATAGTTAACGACATTAAAGTACAAAGAGGTTAAGTTACTTGCCTAAATATGTATAAGTAGTTAGTAGCAGAGTCAGGATTTGAATGTAAGCAGCTAGCTCAGAGCACTTTCACACACACTTTCTGTCTCTCTCTCTCTCTAAAATGTAAATAAACATTAAAAAGTTAAAAAAAGGGGCGCCTGGGTGGCTCAGTCGGTTAAGCGTCCGACTTCAGCTCAGGTCATGATCTCGCGGTCCGTCAGTTCAAGCCCCGCGTCGGGCTCTGTGCTGACCGCTCAGAGCCTGGATCCTGTTTTGGATTCTGTGTCTCCCTCTCTCTCTGACCCTCCCCCATTCATGCTCTGTGTCTCTCTGTCTCAAAAATAAATAAACGTTAAAAAAAAAAAGTTAAAAAAAATAAAGTATACAATTTTGGGGTGCCTGGTTGGCTCAGTCAGTGGAGCACACAACTCTTGTTCTTGGGGTTGTCAGTTCGAGCCCCACTTTGGGTATAAAGATTACTTAAAAGGGTAAAAAAATCTTTAAAGAAAAATAAAGTATGCTATTATATTTTAATTTTTGGCATATTCAGAGTTGTACAACCAAGGCCACGCTCTAATTTTAGAACACTTTCATCGTTCCTAAAGAAACCTTGTACCCATTAGAAGTCACTTCCTATTCCCACTCCCTGTTTCAGCCAACCACGAATTTACTTTCTATCTCTAAAGGTTTGCCTCCTCTGGATGTTTTATGCAAATGGAATCATACAATATGTACCCTTTTGGGTTTGGCTTCTTTGATGAGGTATAATGTTTTCAAGGCTCATTCATGTTGTATTATGTATCAGTATTTCATTTCTTCTTATTGCCAGTAATATTCCATGGCATGGATATCTTATATTTTAGTAATCCATTCATCAGCTCCCACTCTTTGGCTATTATGAGTAAAGCTGCTATGAGCATTCTTGTACAGGTTTTTGTGGACGGATGTTTTCAAATTTCTTGGCATATAGCTAAGAGTAGAATTGTTAGGTCATATGGTAACTCTGCTTAATATTCTGAAGAAGTGCCAAACTGTTTCCCAAAGTGCTTGTATCATTTTACATACCATCAATGTATGAGGGTTCCAATTTCTCTGCACCTTTGACAATATTTGTTCTTGTTTTACATTTTGATTACAGTCACCCTAGCATACGTGAAGTGGCAGGCCTCTCATTGTGGTTTTGATTTGTGTGTCTCTAATGGCAAACGTGAACAGCTTTTCTGTTCTGATTATTGACATTTGTTTATCTTCCTTGGAGAAATGTTTATTCATCTGCTTTGCCCATTTTTAATTGTGTTTGTTTTGTGTGTGTTTTTATTGAGTTGTAAAAGTTCTTTATATATTCTGAATACAAGTTTCTTATCCAATATATTGTTTGTAAATATTTCTTCCCATTTTGGGGCTGTCTTTTCACTTTCTTGATGGTATTACTTGCAACCAAAAGTTTTTAATTTTGATGAAGTCCAATTTATCTATTTTTTCTTTTGTTGCTTGTGCTTTTGTGATTTTTTTTAAAGTTTATTTATTTTGAGAGAGGCAGAGTCAGTGCGAGCGGGGGAGGAACTGAGAGAGAGGGAATCCCAAGCAGGCTCTGCGCTGCCAGCGTCGGGCTCAGACCCACGAAATCACAAGATCATGACCTGAGCGGAAACCAAGAGTCTGACACTTAATCGGCGAACCCACCCAGGCGCCCCTGCTTTTGTGATTGTATGTAAGAATCCACCACCTAACCTTAGGTAACAAAAAGTTACTTGTATGTAAACCAAGAGATTTATAGTTTTAACTCTTACATGTAACTCTATGATCCATTTTGAGTTAATTTTATTCAGTGGCAGGAAGGAGTCTAATATCCTTCTTTTGCGTGTGAATATCCAGTAGCCCCAGCACCATTTGTTGAAAAGACTATTCTTTCCCTATTGAATTGTCTTAACATCCTTGTTGAACATGAACTGACCAAAAATGTAAGGGGTTTATTTCTGGAATCTTCATATTATTCCAGTAATCTGCATGTTTTTCCTTATGCCAGTGTTATACTGCCT
Organism: Panthera pardus; assembly: GCF_024362965.1. Taxonomy (NCBI): domain Eukaryota; kingdom Metazoa; phylum Chordata; class Mammalia; order Carnivora; family Felidae; genus Panthera; species Panthera pardus. Next base: position 60,062,300 of record NW_026526677.1, read on the forward strand.
TGATTAGCATAGCTTTGCAGTGTTGAAATTGGGAGGTGTGAGTCCTCCAACTTTGATCTTTTTCAAGACAGTTTTGGCTTTTCAGGGTCCCTACATTTCCATGCATTTGCTTTTATATTTGGGAAAAACTTGTCAGCTAGACAGAGAGATAGACGTTGCTGAGGGAACTGTGAAATCCATTTTGTTTTTTGAAAGTGATATTACCGCAGTGCTTTCCTGGTCAGGGGAATTTTTCTCTCCTAAATTTTGTCCTGGTCACAGTAGAGGTTTTTTGTTTGTTTTGTTTTGTTTTGTTTTGTTTTCCACTGTTGATGAAAATGTGATGAAATATGCAGGGTATTGATTTAGTCAAGGCTTCATCTCCTGCCTTGAGTCACTTGGCTGGGTCAGTGGTTCTTTCTACATAGGGGTTCCCACAACACCCTACTTTTTGGTTTAGTCCTAGCAAAATATTATCACATTATCACACTCTATTTTTGTGGCCTCTCCCCTGTTTTTGTTGTAATCTCATCAGCGAATCACTGTTTTAAAGATTTTATTTCTAAGTAATCTCTACACCTAAAGTGGGGCTTGAACCCACAATCCCAAGATTAAGAGTCCCATGCTCTACCAACTGAGCCAGCCAGGTACTCCAGCAAATCACTTTTGAGTATGTATTTCTGCATATTCACTTTGAATATACAAATATCTGTATATTTATTCATTTATACATTACATACACATGATTATTATACATATTTAAAAACATACACAAAACAGAAATTTTAGAGGTTGAAATTGAAAAAAAATGCTTAGAAATAGAAGTTTCCCCAGGCCTCAATGGCTTTTATTTCTCTGTAGATTACCCTCTTGGATTCTTCCTATATTTACCTCAGTGTGTTCCCAGCACCCAGCCAAGGGCCAAGCTCAATGTCTGCTGTTCAAAAGAGAATTTTCAGATATCCTGCTATTTCTATTAAAACACACTGCCTCTATTCCTAGGTTCTGCACCCTGCAAGTAGAGATTTTGCATCTATCGTCTGCTACGGTCACTTTGCAGAGAGGCCATAGGCTCATTTCCCCGTTTTCTCTTTTACTTTTGATTATACCTTATCCAACTAGTTCCTTTAGAAAATACCAATTGTTCCATCCTTAACTACAATCTTCATTTCAAACTGCGTGGTCAGGCAGAGTCCTGGGTGGTAGGACCATAAAGAATGGCTAGCAAGTGGGGCACCTGGGTGGCTCAGTCGGTTAAGCACCTGACTCTCGCTTTCAGCTCAGGTCATGATCTCGCAGTTTGTGGGATCAAGCCCCCTGCGCTGACAGTGTAGATAGACCCTGCTAGGGATTCTCTCTTTCCCTGTCTCTCTCTGCCCCTCCCCTGCTTGTTTTCTCTCTCTCTCAAAATAAATAAATAAACTTAAAAAAAAAAGTAAAGAAAAAAAAGAATGGACAGCAAGGTTTCTGATCAGGATGTATCACTGGAGGATGTGGACAAAGGGCAAGGGAGCTCTTGGGGTGAAAATTAGGCAGTGCTTCAGGAAGCTAATTTAATTTAATTTAATTTTTATTTTTTTTAGAGAGAGAGAGAGAGGGAGAGAATGAGAGTAGGGAAGAGAGACAGGAGAGGCTCCATGCTCCCTCCATGCAGGGCTCAAACCCATGACCCTGATATCACAACCTGAGCTGAAATCAAGAGTCAGATACTTAACTGACTGACCCAGTTACCCCAGGAAACTAGATTTTAAAGGGCCAGTGAGAGCCAAATAGAGAAGAGTGGAAGACAGTCCAGCTGAACAGCGGAGCAAAGGCTGAGATGGAATGGACCCAGTACATTCCCAGCTAAGGAAGAGTTTGTATAGCTGAACACAAGGGGCACGGATAGTTGCATTTGTTTTTAAAGATCCCTCCAGGGGCACCTGGGTGGTTCACTGGTTAAGCATCTGACTCTTGATTTTGGCTCAGGTCATGATCTCATGGTTGTGAGATAGAGCCCCTTGTCTGGCTCTACAGTGACAGTATGGAGCCTGCTTGGGATTCTCTCTCCCTCTCCCTCTGCCCCTCCCACGCTTGCACTTGCTCTTTCTCTTTGCAAGAAAACAAAACAAACCCAAACAAACAAACAAAACCACTTAAACGACCCCTCCAGCAACTGTGTGGAGTATTACAGTCTTGAGGCTGGAAGAAGGGGAGGCTGTTGGTTGCCTGGAGGGTAAGGGCACAATTATAGGTAGACAGTAGAAACCTCTGGGTTTGGAAGCCTGAACTGAGGCAGGCAAGCTCTGCTTTAGTTGAATTCTTTTACAGGATCTGAATGCCCTCACCCTCAACCTCCCCGCCCCCGCCTTTTTTTTTTTTTTTTTTGCTCCAGGGTTGTTGCCCTTTCCCTTTGTTCCCAAGAGACACTTACTTATATCTTTATCAGAAAAGCACTGTTTATTTCCTAGGAGTCCCCGGGGCTGGGAGAGTTCTGTTTCTGGGTTCCGTTTGAGGCCTGCGGTCAAAGGAAGACGCTGAGAAAGACGCTGTGCCTCTGCACAGGTTTTATCAAGCCAGGGCTTGCCGATGGCTTCAACCCAACCCGCCTTAGTTTAATCAAACCACACACACAGACACACACATACAAAGAGATAGAGTCTCTGACACGTCCAGACAGAAAACAGCCTCAGGGATATCAGAAACCCCAAGCCTACAGCCAGGGGCGTGTCTGGGCGGGACAGGCAGCCTGGGTAACCGTCGTCCCGGTGACCTGATCACAGCCCTTTCCTGGGAAAAGGACCCCCCCCCCCGCCCCCCCCAGGGGAACCCCTGTGGCCTCGGGGTGGGCGGGGCGCCGCCTGGCGAGGGCGGCCTGGAGGCGCCGGTGGGCGGGGTCTCCCGCCGGGCACTGCCGCTGACGGAGCCGGCCCCTCCCCTAAGGGAGAGAGGGTGGGCGGAGCGTTCGGTGGGCGCGAGAGCAGGGCCCGAGCCGGCCTGGGAGCTTGCCGAGCCGAACGCGGCCAGCGGAGCGCCTGGGCGGCGGCGGCGGCGGCTGCGTGCGCGATGGCTCCGGCCGCGGACCGCGAGGGCTACTGGGGCTCCACGACGTCCACGCTGGACTGGTGCGAGGAGAACTACGCGGTGACCTGGTACATCGCCGAGTTCTGTGAGTGCGGGCGCCCGGGCCTGAGGCGGGAGGCAGGGAGGGAGGGCGCCGGTCCGAGGGGAGACGCCGCGTGAGGAAAGCGGAGGGCGGACCTGGCCGCCCAGGGAGGCACCAGGCCTGGCTGGGGAGGTGGAGTGGGGAGCCCCGGCCTGGGGGCAGGAATGGGAGCTCTGCCGAGGAGGGGAGCGGATGGGGGAATCCAGTGTGTCGGGTGAGGCGTGCGGGTGTCCGAACGGGTTGGGGAGGGTTGAGTTTGGGGATCGGAAGAGAAGTGGGGAGCCCCCCGCTGGACCTGAGGGGAGGCCTGAGGGGCAGGACTGGGGATGGGAATTCCTTTATGACGGGAGCAGTGGGGCAGGCTGGGGCGGCCCTAGAGGAGGTGGGGAGAGTGGAGGATTCTGCTCGTTAGAATGAGGGCCTGGGACACCTGCTCCTACTGTTGCTGCCACCACCTTCGGCCTTAAGGGCACAGGAGAAGGGAACAGGTCCTAACTTAGTCTCACTCCAAACGTGGAAACTCCCAGGTCTTTTCCTTCCTCTTTCTCTGTTTTCGTCGGACCTCTTCGTCACCTCCAGGGAAGGTGTCGGGCTCACAGGAGCCAGGAGCACAGGGGACCAAGTCCCTGTGCCACTCTGCCTGCTTCCTTTCCTACTACCTAAGGGTTAGAGTTCATTTGAGGACACTACTTCCACTGATTGCACCTTCTGAGGACTTGGGGAAAAATCCTTCTCCAACTGCTTGCCCCTGACAGGCACCAATTGCCCCCTAGGTAGGTAGGTAGGTAGGTGTGTGCGTGTGCGTGTGCGTGTGTGTGTGTGTGTGTATTGCCCCAGCTCTTACTCCACTAGGTAGGTAGGTATGTAGGTAGGTAGGTAGGTGTGTGTGCGCGTGTGTGTGTATTTCCCCAGCTCTTACTCCACTAAGTTAGGAGAGCACAGGAAAAATCTGCCATTTCTTTTATGCACTTTACGTGGGTTAAGTTTTGAGAGCACAGTGTTTTTTTTTTTAATTTTTTTTTTTAATGTTTATTTATTTTTGAGACAGAGAGAGACAGAGCATGAACAGGGGAGGGGCAGAGAGAGAGGGAGACACAGGATCGGAAGCAGGCTCCGGGCTCTGAGCCATCAGCCCAGAGCCCGACGCGGGGCTCGAACTCACGAACCGTGAGATCGTGACCTGAGCTGAAGTCGGACGCTCAACCGACTGAGCCACCCAGGCGCCCCGAGAGCACAATGTTTGATCCTTCTTCCGGTACCTACCTGTTTCTGGCAAAGTATAGAGAATATATATATATATTTTTTTTTTCTTTTTTTTTTTTATTATTATTATTTTTTTTTTTGGCTATTACTGCTGCCTTTTAATTGGACCCACTTTCTCAGGGCATGAAGCAACTCTTCTTAGCTAACCTTCCCATTGCTACCGCCTTTTCCCAGACATTTGTTTGGCTTTGTAGGGAAGAGGCAAGAGTTTCGTGCCAGCTGATCCCACTTGATTCTCTTCACAGTAGTTGACTAAATAAAAAAAGAAACCCGAACTCTTGTTAGTGTTCAAGATTTTAAACCATTCCTTTGAAACCATGATTTGGGCTGAGAGTCACGTTTCCTGAACTACTAAAGTAATAATAATGGAAGAATATGGGCAGAGGGATCACTTGTAGTATAATTACTTGGCAGCCCAAATGTTGGCAAGGAAGCGCTTTACCAATTTGTTGTTAGATCATGTTGGCAAGCCCACACCTGGTCCAGAGAAGGTCTGTGAGAGGAAGGGACTTAAAATCATGCTTTCTGAACTGGAAGCGTGTAACATGGAAGAACAACATGAAGACATTGCCATGGTCTTCAAACATTGGATGGGCTGTCATACAGAGCAGTTAAACTTTCTAAATTTCTCTAGAATGTGGAATTAGAGTATATGGATGGAAACTAACAGTAAGGGGAGAGATTTTGCTTCAGCCTAAGGAAACCTTTTAACTGAAGATAAGCATGGAATGGCTTGCCTGGAGGTGGAGGTCACTGGAAGTGTTGAAACAGACATTACTGAACTAACTCACATGAGTATTTCATGAGGAATTATTTAGTAAAGAAAAGGGGTTGGCTTTAGTTGACCTTTAGGCCCTTTGCATATTTATGGGTGGATATAAGTAATAATGGCTCTTAGTTTAGAACCAAAGATTAGAATCAAGAGAAAACTGACGGTTAAGTCATGTGAGCTATGAGGGTGCAAGATAGCTGTTCTGCCAGATAGCTGTGAGAAATGGGAAATGGCTTTTGGTCTTAATGTCCTCAGAGGAGGAAACTGAGAAGACTGCAGGGTGGGTTTTGACATAGGAATCAAGGGTTGCAAGAAGAGAGTAAGTGAATGTTGGCTGCCCTTTGCACATGTGCCTTGGGAGAAAATTATTTGGAGGAAGTTGAGGTCAAGTCTTTTTACCCAGGAAGCAGAGGGTATCCATCATTTTTTGGAGTAAGAGAATTTAATCTTTGAAGAATATGCAGGTTAATAATGATGTGTTTAAAATAAATACAGTCATATCATTATCATGATATTTACATTAATGATAGGAATAGTAAAGATAATGATGATAATAGCCATATGTAAGTGCTTACTGTGTACCACACTTTGCTAAGCACTTCCTCTTCTCCCTTTCAATCTTTACCTAATGTTGCAAAGAGTGGTGTAGAGATGGTGTTTAAGTTGAGGTCTGATTCTAAAGCTAAGTCATACAGAGAAAGACAGATACCATATGTTTTCACTCTTATGTGGATCCTGAGAAACTTTACAGAAGACCATAGGGGAGGGGAAGGAAAAAAAAAAAAGAGAGAGAGGGAGGGAGCCAAACCACAAGAGACTCTTAAAAACTGAGAATAAACTGATGTTTGATGGGGGGTGGGAGGGAGGGGAGGGTGGGCGATGGGCATTGAGGAGGGCATCTGTTGGGATGAGCATTGGGTGTTGTATGGAAACCAATTTGACAATAAATTTCATATTAAAAAAATAAATAAATAAAAATAAATAAAGATTAAATGAGATAAAAAAAAATAAAGCTACTATATCTTGTACTATCACACACTCATTGTTTTGTCCCTGCATGCAAGAGGTAAGGACAGGAGAAATAGAATACTGTCACAAAGGACAAATTGAATAATTATTCATGAACCCCGTCTTTCAGCACTAGGCTGTGTGTATTTGGAGTAATAAAAAGAGGAGTTTGGGGAATTGCATGTTCAGATATGGCAGCAGTTCTTAGTCACTGAAATACCAGAAAATCTTTCTTCTTAACATCACCCAAGATCATTTCAAATTCCTTTTCTGTTTTTTTTTCATTTTTTTTTTCCAAATTCCTTTTTTGTTTGAACAGATTGTAAAAGGTAGAGGTTTTCTCTTTAGTTGTGAAATAATGTGTTCCTTGATGTGCCAGAAGTTATAGGTACAGGCAGTCCTCACTCTTTATAGTTGTGTAGGACAGCACAAAGGACCTTGCAAGTTAAAACCTGGCAAAGTAGTCTTAATAATCAATGGGAAAACTTATGATTGTTTTGTCATCTTTAAAATTTTTTTGTCAAGCACTATAAACTCTCTTATTGTTGGTTATAGATATATAGAGAAATGAAAAAATAGTAAAACTAATGTTTAGTATATTATAATTTAGAACATCATCCTTTTCTCACAACCACTTTCTTCATTTATGTTGGTAAGTTTGTCTTCATTAAGTTCCTCTGGCTGCATATCTAGAGTCTCTGGGATGGCAGCAGTCAACATTGTCAGTGTCGGCGGTTTCTTCAATAATTCCATTTATGTTTGATTGGAATTTCACTTCCAACATTATCACTTTTTGTTTCTTTGCTACACTTTCATCATTATTGGCCATTTCCCTCTTTTGATTATTCATGTTTGTAAAATATCACCTACATTCATCACCAGAGACAAGGAAGCAACTCAGCTACATGCCTTGCTGTCTGTACGTGAACTGATTAACAGATGTGCAATGAATAATCACCAACAGTTTTTGCTTTGATGTCTTATCCATTGTTAGATATTTAGGCAGTTGGGGTGCCTGGGTGGCTCTGTAGTTAAGTGTCCGACTTTGGCTCAGGTCATGATCTCATGGCTCATGAGTTCGATCCCCGTGTCAGGCTGTGTGCTGACAGCTGGGAGCCTGGAGCCTGTTTCAGATATTCATTCTCTCTCTCTCTCTCTCTCTCTCTCTGCCCCTCCCCTGCTCACACTCTCTTTCTCCAGAACAAATAAACATTAAGAAAAAAAAAATTAGGGGCGCCTGGGTGGCTCAGTCGGTTGAGCGTCCGACTTCAGCTCAGGTCACGATCTCACGGTTCGTGAGTTCGAGCCCCACGTCGGGCTCTGGGCTGATGGCTCAGAGCCTGGAGCCTGCTTCCGATTCTGTGTCTCCCTCTCTCTCTGCCCCTCTCCCATTCATGCTCTGTCTCTCTCTGTCTCAAAAATAAATAAACATTAAAAAAAATTAAAAAAAAAAAAAGAAAAAAAATTAAAAAAAAAATTTAGGCAGAGAGATAATTTTCTCTCAACACTTTAAATATGTTATTCATTGTCTCCTGGCTTTTATCGTTGCTGATGAGAGGTCTACCATTAGCTTAATTTTTGTTCCTTCGCAGTTTATTTTGTCAAATCCAGCAACAGACTTTGAAAGAAGTGACTTTTCAAGTCAGTTAGGCGCTGATTGTGTTGTGCTTCCATTATTTACATAGTGATTTGTGGACTGAACACCTAGTCGTGAAGTTTGCACTATATTCAGTCACTCACGGTTAATGTACTGTGGTACCTGAAATTTGAATTGTGTTGTTGGGGAATTGGAATTATTTAACTAAACTGTGTACCTGGAATTTGTGCATATTAGAACTCTTTAAAGTGAAGATTTCCTGTGCATTTCTATTCTTTACAACATTCCTAGTGAGTAGGTATGTGGACTTCCCACTTTATTGATGCAGGAAGTTAAGTAAACTGCTCAGCATCATACAGGTATTAAGTGGCAGAAATGGTATTCAAATATGGGTCTGACAATTCTTTCTACTAACACATAGTTCTGTGGGAAGTGGAATTTCAAGCACTGGTAGTTTCATGGAAGAAATGTTACCTAAAGGGAGGTGGAAAGGAATCCTCTGTTTTAATTATGGTCTCAGAGGAGAATTACCCAGATAAACTATAGTGTATAGAATATGCAACTATATAAAGTCACCTGTTCAAGGTGGCTGATAGGCCAGTGGGGGTATAAATAGGTAAGTACTATTAGGCATTTTCTGTTTTCAAGGGAAACGCATTACTCAAAATGTACTTGAAAGAAGAATGTCCCAAATTGATGTATTATGAAGAAGGGTTTATTGGAAAGCCAAAAAAAATTATAATTTCTAATTATGGGTTTTATAGAGGTTACCTCAGTCTGAGGGGGTAACTTAGTAAGACTTTCATGAATGGGGAGAATGGGTGGTAACTTCTGGTAGGACCATCCAGCCATCTCCCTTTTGTCCTTGGGCTAGAATGATTCAATCTGGGTAGATACCATCCTTCTCGTAGCTTTGTTGTCCCCCTCCCCATCCTATTCATAGGAATTGGACAGAAGCAAAGTAGGACAACCCTCAGTTTTTATACCATTATTATGGGATTTGCTCAGATGAGTTTTTTCTTTGACACTATAGCACAAGACCAGAGAGGCTTCAACCAGCCTCTCTCCCATACACATATGCCACTCAAGGCATCTAGCTGCTAGTGGCTCATTGCTACCTTTCTTTTCCTTTCCTTTTTCCAGGCCCCCTCCCACCCATCTTCTCTGAATTGTAGCCTCAAGTAAGTGAGTGTGTGCTTCAGGCTTCTTTTGGTCCTGGAGTTCTGTGGGCTGGCAGAGGTGATACTCCTGTCACCTAAGGAAGGCAGTCATTTTCCTGAGGGTTATTGACAGGCAAGCAGCACTGCCTCACACATAGCTCAAAGTAATAAGTCAACTGAAGACTGAAGGCCAAGTGAAGGGCCAAATTCAGTGTACAAAAATATTTAGATTTAATATGTACAAGTCAAAGATTGCCAGTAAATTGTTTCCAGTGCTGTGATGGATGTATATATGTGGTGCATTGGAATACAAGGAGAAGTTACTTGTTAAGAGCTTAAGGTATAAAAGCTTTACAGTGTTAACACTCGAGGAACTGCCATACAGTTTATTTATTTATTTAAATTTGTTTAATTGTGCAAAAATGCACATAGAATAAAATTTACCATTTTAACATGTATAGCTTAGTAGTGTTAAGTACCTTCATGTTGTCTTGCAGTGAATCTCTAGAACTCTTCATTTTGCAAAACGGTAACTCTGTATCCATTAAATAACTGCCCATTCCTTCTTCCTCCCAGACCCTGGTGACCACTCTTCTACTTTCTGTCTCTGTCAATCTAGGTGTCTCATATAAAGACAGTGCTGTCTTTGTCTTTTTGTGACTGGCTTGTTTTATATCTAGCATAGTGTCTGTGTAGGTCAATCCATGTTGTAGCATTAGTTAGAATTTCCTTCTTTTTAAAGCCTGAATAAAACTCCATTATGTATATATACTACATTTTGCTTATCCATTCCTCTGTTGATAGACATATGGGTCGTTTCCACCTCTTGGCTATTGTGAATAGTGCTGCCATGAACATGGGTGTACAAATATCTCTTTGTGACCCTAAAGTGGAATTGCTGGATCATATGGTGACATAGCAGCTATTTAAACCTGTTCATTAGAAAGAAATCCTTTTATTATTTTCTTTCTTGGGTCCCATGAATTTATTATTATTATTACTTAAATTGTAATTTATTATTACTTATATGTAAGTTGTTAATGTACTTTATCTCCATCTTAATTAAATAAAGGTGCATGTAACTGCCAGAGGAGTTCTAGTCACTGTTACCACACTGTATTGATCCACGTGAGGTATGTAATGTCTTGATATAATTCTAGTCCAAAATAAAACAGCATAATATTTTCACTAAAGCCTGGTTGTGGATAAATATGATTTTTGAAATATTGAAAATAGTAGAAATAACAATAGCGAACATTATGAGACAGTTAATAGATGCAAAGCTCTATGTGTATAGGATCTCATTAGAATCCCTATTATAATCCTTATAATAGCTCTTTTATTTTTATTTATTTATTTTTTTTAATAATAGCTCTTTTAAGTGAGATTCTTGTTAGTTGTCTTATTTTACAAGTGTGGAAATTGAGGGCTCATAGAGGGGTTAAATAATTTTGTACAAAGTTGTTCACTTTGCAGGTGGCAGAGCCAGGATTTGAACTCACATAATCTGACTCTAGAGCACATTCTCCTTCCTTCCTCTCTTTTTCTTTTTTACTTTTAAAATTAGCTTTTCGTGGGGCGGCTGGGTGGCCCAGTCAGTTAAGTGTCTGATTCTGCTGTCAGCACAGAGCCCACTTCAGATCTTCTGTTCCCCTCTTTCTCTGCCCCTCCCCCCCTCAAAAATAAACATTTTTTAAAAATTAGTTTTTTGAGGCATAATTTACTTAAAATGCATCCATTTTAAGTGTATAGTTTGAAAAATTTTGACAGGTGTATATATCTATGTAACCACCATTGCAGTCAAGACGTAGATTTTCTATCACCCTAAAAAAGTTACCCAGCAGAGCACTTAGTTGTAACCATATAGTATACTGCTTGATCTCTGAGATAGGTACTGTTATAATCCTAATTTGCAGTTGAAGACATTAAAGTTTAGGAAGATTAAATAACTTGCATAACTTGCCCTCGGTCACACACTATTTTTTTTAAATGTTTATTTATTTTTGAGAGATAGAGAGACAGAGAATGAGCAGGGGAGGGACAGAGAGAGAGGGAGACACAGAATCTGAAGCAGGCTCCAGGCCTCGAGCTGTCAGCACAGAGCCCAATGCGGGGCTTGAACTCAAAAATCGTGAGATCATGGCCTGAGCCAAAGTTGGATACTCAGCTGACTGAGCCACCCACGTGCCCCTTGGTCACACACTATTAAGTGGCAGAGCCTCAGTGACCCAGGAGCCTTTTGATTCCAAAGATATGCTCTTAATACCATACTATGTTGCCTCCCTTCATTACTACTTTTTCAGACCTCAGTGGGTCCAGGGACCTCAGATTGGGAACTAGTGGTCTGATGCTTTCATTTTACTTGTAAGAAGAAAGACCTTGAGTATTGAAGTGATTTGCCTAAGATTATGTTACAAATTAGTGGTAAAACCTACGCCAGAATCCATATTCAGTAGTTTTTCAGGGAAATGGTAGCTGCTGAGGAAGATGATGTCAGTGTTGCTGATGTCCTATTGTTAATGAGTTACCAGATCATAGGACTTCCTCAGAAGGAAAAGAGCTCCCAATGGGCTAATTTTTGTGGTGAAGATACCTAACATCTATAGTATGCTTTACAGCAGTGCTTCTCAGAGGTAAATGTGCATGTTAATTACCTTGAGATCTTGTTAAAGTGCATATTCTGATTAAGTAGGTGTGGAATGTGGCCTTAGATTCTGCATTTCTTATAAGTTCTCAAGTGATTCCAGTCCTTCTGGTCTGGAGCTATACTTGGAAGAACAAGGGTTCAGGTTCACAAAGCACGTTTAATTCTTTTTTTCCTGTGGTGTGTAGGTGTTATCCCTGTTTGTATGTAAGGAAACCAAGTTCAAAAGGATAAGTGATTTGTTCAGGATCATAGGGCTGGTACTGGAACCTATGTTTCTAACTTTGAAAACCAAGCTAGGTGTTGAAACCCTCCAGCCCCCCATTCACAGTAACAAGACTGAAAACACTGCATGTGAAGGAGAGCTTGGAAGTGATTGTCCTGGGTAGTAAGCAAAATTGAACTTAAAATTGAACTTACTTTTTCATTTCAAAAAGTTTTCATTCTCATTTGCTCCTAACACTTTTGCCAAGCTCAAACCAAACCACTTTTTAGACTTAAGTCTGTAGTTAGTAGTGTTTAGTAGTACTTGAAGTCTGAGAACATTTTGAAGTCTCATCCTGACTTAGTTTTACCCATGTTGTCAAAGATACTAACTAGGAAGAATTGTCATTTGGTAGCACATGTTGGAAGAAATGATAGATTTTTATTGTTTTAATGGAACAGTAATTGGTGGGTGGGTAAATAAGAAGAACAAATACCTCAAATAGTAAATTGGGGAACTTTACTAAGCCAGAATACATAGAATAGTGAACATTTAAATGAAAATCTTGTCCAGTGCATTATTATCTTAGGTTAAAATTTTAAGTTGTTTCTTTGATTTTGGGTTCACCCTGTTCCTTTGCCAACTGTTTCCCAGTCAGTGGGGGGGAAAAAAAACCCCTGACTTGGAGGGTTTTAGGTAATGCAGAGAGCATTTTAAAAGAAGTAGGGGCATGGAGACACATTTTAGGACCCAGCAAAATGATAGAGCCCAAAAGAGACAGCAAAAGCAGTTAATGGGGACACAAAAGTCCTACATGTTTTACTGTGGGGAAAGTACATAGTATAATGACTTGGAGTCTGAATCAAGATTCCTATTTGTTGCATCGAATGTTGTGACTTTGGGCAGATCCCTTAATCCTTCTTTGTATCAGTGTATTTTCTTTTTTTTTTTTTTTTTAATTTTTTAATGTTTATTTTTGAGAGAGAGAGAGCGAGCGAGCATGAGCAGGGGAGGGGAGGAGAGAGAGAGAGGAAGAAACAGAATCCAAAGCAGGCTCCAGGCTCTGAGCTGTCAGCACAGAGTCCGACGTGGGGCTTGAACTCACAGATCATGACCTGAGCCGAAGTTGGATGCTTAACCTACTGAGCCACCCAGGCACCCCATGTATCAGTTTATTTTCTATAATATGAAAATAATGATATCCAAGAGGGCTATGAGAATTAAATGGCATGATACACTTGAAAGTGTACAGTGAGGTGAAGTGCCTAGAAAATACTAGGTGCGCAAAAAATGTTAGTTGAATTCCCTAATTCAGCTGAGCCTGGGTGGCTCAGTTGATTGACCAGCTCTTGGTTTTGACTCAAGTCATGATCTCATGGTTCATGAAATTGAACCTTGTGTGGGGCTCTGCACTGACAGTATGAAGCCTGGTTGGGATTCTCTTTCCCTCTCTCTCCCTCTCTCTCTGCCCCTTCCCTGTTTATGCTGTGTGCATGTGCTCGTTCTCTCTCAAAATAAACAAATATTAAAAAAAATATTAGTTGAATTGGGATTTAGTGAAAATAAGTTTAAAAAAAAATCATACTGTGTTATAGTTGTGGCCTCCTCATCTGTGATGGTTAATTTTTTCTGTGAACTTGGCTAGGCTTTCGTATCCATTTATTTGATCAAATACTAATCTAAGTGTTGTTATGAAGGTATTTTATAAATGTGATCAACATCGACAATCAGTTGACTTTAAGTAAAGATTACTTTCAGTAATATGGGTGGGCCTCATCCCATACGTTGAAAGGCCTTAAGAGCAAACACTGAGTTTGGGGGAGGTAGAGAAAGGTTAAACTTTTCTGGGGGGACATCTCCTCCTTGACCTAATTGACTCCTTGCTTTAGTGGGCCTTTCCTCTCTTCTCTTTTCCTCCCTTTCATCTTTCTTTCATTTGTTTGAATATATTAAGAATATACCAGAATTTTTAGATGTTTTCAGTGGGATTGCTTTTGCACATGATGTTCCCTTGTCATTTGTAGCTGCATTCTCTCAGTGGATACCTCTCTTCTATTATTATTATTATTATTATTATTGTTGTTGTTATTATTATTATTTAATCTTTATTTTAAGTAGGCTCCATGCCCATCGTGGGGCTTGAACTCACCATCCTGACATCTAGAGTTGCATGCTCTACCGACTGAGCCAGCCAGGAGCCCCAGTGGATACCTCTTTAAACCTTGATTGATTATTCCTTACACTTAGGTGCTTCTGTTTTCCTTAAAGGACTTTCTGTTGACAGAAGGATAGAGACCGAATTCTAACATGGCATGAAAACCCCTTTTTTTAAATGAATATCTTTACAACAAAGTCAGAAGAATTTTGCAGTCACTATCTGTTCAACTATTGTCTAGATTCTACTATTAATGTTTTATTATGCTTTGTTTTGTTGCATGTCTACCCAGTTGTCCATTCTTCTATCAGTTCATTTTAATTTTTGACATTATTAATTTCAAAGTAAATTGCAAACATCTTTATACTTTCCCCTAAATCCTTCAACATACATATCATCAATTAAAGTTCAATTCTTTGTTTTTTTTCTTTGGAGGTAAAACTTATATTTGAAGTAATGCGCAGATCTTAAATGTATATTTGCTGAATTTCAAGAAATTGAGACATTTGTGTAATCAAAACCTCTATTAGAATATGGAACTTTAGCATCAAGTGAGAAGGTTCTTCATGCCCCTTCCCTGTTAATTCTTACCTCCACCTTCCCCTTCTCTTCAGGGCTACCACTATTCTGATTTTTTTCCCCCACCATAGATTAGATGTGCCTGTTCTAGAACTGCATTTAAGTGGAGTCAAACAGTATTTACTGTTTAGTATAAGATTTCTTTCTTTTTTTTTTTTTTTTTTTTAAGTTCCTTTATTTATTTTGAGAGATAGAGCGTGTATGCATGCACATTGGTTGGGGAGGGGCAGAGAGAGAGAGAGAGGGAGAGAGAGGATCTCAAGCAGCCTCAGTGCTGTCAGCGCAGAGCCTGACAGGGGCTCAGTCTCAACAAACCATGAGATCATGACCTGAACCAAAATCAAGAGTCAGATGCTCAACTGATTGAGCCACCCAGGCATTCCTGTGTAAGACTTCTTTCACTCAGCATAATGTTTTTGAGATTTCACCAATGTTGCATGTATTGGTAATTCCTTTTTATTGCTGGGTAATATTCCATTGTATGAATGTACCACAGTTTATTGATTTACCTATTGATGAACACCTCGCTGTTTTAAGGTTTGATAATTATGTATAAAGCTGCTATGAACATTCTTGTACAGGTCGTCTTGTGGATATGTATTTTCATTTCTCATAGGTAAATACTGAGGGTTGGAATAACTGGGTCATAGGTGGTTGTGTGTTCAGTTTTATTAGAAACTACCAGATCTTTTCTCAAAGTGGTTGTAACGTTTTACATTCACAGCATTTCATCCACTTCCTGACTAACATTTGGTTAGTCTTCAATTTTTGCCATTCTGGTGGTTGTGTACTTTTAGCTCATTGTGGTATCCAGCTTATTCTAAACTCTTCAGTCTGTGTTCCTCCTTTTCCCAATAATTCCTGCTTTCCCTACTTACACTGTACTTTTGCCAAAACAGCCTGTTTACGTATTACATTTATACTCCTGTGCACCTTTCATTGTATGTGTTCTTCCCATGAGAGATAATAAATTGTTTTTTCTTATTTATTTATTTATTTATTTAATAAATTGTTTTTTGAAGCCATCAAGTTTGGGGGGTGGTTTGTTATTCAGCAGTAGGTAACTGAAACAGTGTCTAAAGTTGAGTTTTGAGCAATTTTGATTTCCTGTTGTGTAAACTCCGAGTATGCCAAATTACATCATGCTTTTTATTCTTAGAAGATGAAACTTTAAAAAGAATAATAAAGTTTAATATAGGCCCTCTATCTGAAGATTTCAAAGAATTTTTATAAGCATCATTTTATTTATCCCTATAATGTACTCATGAGACTCAAAAGAGGTATTTTGCCCAGTGAAAGTACATAAGTACTTCAAGGTTGAAATAATTCAATTGCAAGACTGGAAAAATCTTTGACTCATAATAGGTGTGGACTCTTTTAAAGTACTTTAACTTTTCAGAGCAAGCTGCAAGAGGAAAGACTGAATGAACTCAGAAAACAAAACAGAACTCTAAAAATTATGCATGTTAAAATCTTGATACTGTTATAAAAATTGTTTTATGATTGGAATTCATTCATTTACTCATTTATACAAAATGATAAGGAGGTATTCTAGATACGATAGTATTCCCGAAATGAAATATATGGTTTTAGGCTATTTTACCTGCTGGGTAGCAATCCCTCCTCCACCCTCCCCACCCCCCTTGTAAAGTAGACATGAGGACAGTCTGGTTTTATTGTCTGAAATCCAGTTGGTCACTGGAGTTCACTCAGTCTTGCCAATCAGATGGATGTTCTCTATTCTTTCACTATTGTAGGAATGTCCAACTTAAAGCTTGACAATTGAAGAGAATTATGACCTTGATAAAGGAGGACTGTTCTTTGGTTAAGAGCATTCATTAAATAAAAATAATAGCTCCCTCTTTGCCTTTCCCTCATTCCATATTCTTCCTTTTTCTCCAGAGGTAACTGCTATCCTTAATTTAGTGTTTATCATTTCCTACCTTTTTACCACTGTGTGTTTCTAAAGAATATACTGTTTAGGTTTGCTTGTTTTAATTTTACATAAGTGGAATTGTACTATATATATATGTATGTGTGTGTTTGTGTGTGTGTGTGTGTGTCTGTGTGTGTGTGTGTATTCTTCAACTTGCTTTTTTCACTCAATTTGTGGTCAAATGTGTATCATCCATATTCCCAAGAATCCTCTCTGTTGATAGGTTTAGCTATAGTTCATTTATTTTTACTGTTTAGAATTCCACTATATGAATATATTGATTTATCCATTCTTCAGTCATTGGATATTTTGTTGTTTTCAGGTTTTCGCTGTTAAAAATGTTATAACATTTTTGTACATCATCTGGTACACACAAATTTGAGAGTTCTTGTGTCTATTGAGTAGTATAATGGTTAGATTGTAGGGCATGCCCATATTCAACTTTTACTAGATCTGAAGTGCTCAAGCTTTTTTTGTCTCATCTCCTTTATACATTTAAAAATTGTTGAGGACCCTGAAGAGCTCTGTGAGTTAAATCCTTTGGTATTTACTGTATTAGAAGTTAAAATAAAAAGATTTAAATTTTTTATTAATGCACTTAAGATTCATGCTTGTGAGAAATGAGATTTCACCATGTTGTATCAGTTTATTCCTTTTTATTTAATTTTTTAAAAATTTTCAAAAGATTATTTTTGTTATCTCCACACCCAGTGAGATTTAACCATGTTGTTGTATCAGTAGTTTATTCCTTTTTTATTTAATTTTTAAAAACATTTTTTAAAGATTATTGTTCGGTTATCTCCACACCCAACGTGAGGCTTAAATCCACAACCCCAAGACCAAGTGTTGCATGCTGCACCAGCTGAGCCAGTCAGGCACCCCAATGGTTTGTTCCTTTTTATTGCTGAGTAGTAGTCTACTGTATGGAATATACTAGTTTGTTTATCCATTGTCCTGTTGATGGACACCAGGACTATTTCCAGTTTTTGGCTATTGTGAATAAAACTGCTGTGAACATTTTTATACAAATCTTTTCATGGATATATATTTTCTTTTCTTTTCCTTTCTTTTTAAGTTTATTTATTTACTTTGAGAGATACAGCGTGATTGAAGGAGGGGCAGAGAGAGAGAGAGAGGCCGACAGAGAATACCAAGCAGGCTCTGCACTGTCAGTAAGGAGCCCAGCCCGATGCAGGGCTTGAACTCACGAAACTATGTGTGGGTCATGACGTGAGCCAAAACCAAGAGTCCAACGCTTAACCAACTGAGCCATCCAGGTGCCCCAGCATAGACATACATTTTCATCTTTCTTGGGTAAATTCATGGGAGTGGAATTGCCAGGTCATAGAGTTGGTTTCCGTTAAAAGACTGCAGGACTTTTTTCCAAAGTGATATCTCATTTTATTATAGAAGTTTTAGGTGTTCCACATCCTCAACAACATTTGGTGTTATTCTTTTTGAAAATTTTATCCACTCTGGACTATATGTAGTGGTCTCTCATCGTGGTTTTAATGATCATTTACCTGATGAATAAAGATGTTGAGCACATTTTCATTGCCTCTTGGACATTCCTGTATCTTCTTCTGTGAAGTGCCTTTTGCCCATTTAAAAATCTGTTGTCTTTAAAATTTTTCTTTTTAAAAAAAATTTTTTTTTTAAACATTTTATTCATTTTTGAGACAGAGAGAGACAGAACATGAATGGGGGAAGGTCAGAGAGAGAGGGAGACACAGAATCCGAAACAGGCTCCAGGCTCTGAGCTGTCAGCACAGAGCCCGACGTGGGGCTCGAACTCACGGACCATGAGATCATGACCTGAGCTGAAGTCGGACGCCCAACTGACTGAGCCACCCAGGCGCCCCTAAAATTTTTCTTAATTGAAGTATAGTTAACATACAAAGTTTATTAGTTTCATGTGTGTAACATAGTGATTTCAACATTTATATATATTATGGAATGCTTGTCATGGTAAGTGTAGTTGCCATTTGTCACCATCCAAAGCTATTAGAGTATTATTCCCTAGGCTGTACTTTTTTTCATCCCCATGATTTATTTATTTTATAACTGAAACCTCTTAATCTTATTGAAATCTGGTACCTCTTAATCTTATTGAAATATTTCATCTATTCCCTCATCCCCTTCCCCTCTGGCAACTACCAGTTTGTTCTTAGTATTTATGAATCTGGTTTTGTCTGTTTTATTTTTTAGATTCCCCATATAAGTAAAATCATATGGTATTTGTATTTGTCTGACTTATTCCACTTAGCATAATACCCTCCCTGTAGGTCCATCCATGTTGTCAAAAATGGCAAGATTTCATTCTTTTTTATGGCTACGTAATATTCATTTGTGTGTGTGTGTGTGTGTGTGTGTGTGTGTGTGTGTGCATCCACATCTGTTTATCCATTCATCTTTCAATGGATACTTGGATTGCTTCCATATCTTGGCTGTTATAAATGTTGCAATAAACAGAGGGGTGCATATATCTTTTTTAATTAGTTTTTTCATTTTCTTTCTCTACCCCGAAGTAGAATTACTGAATTTTATGGCATTTTTTTTTTTTTTTTAATTTTTGGAGGAACCTCCATACTGTTTTCTGTAGTGGCTGCACCAATAGTATACAAGGGTTCTCTTTCCTCTATATCCTCACCAATGCTGTTCTTTCTGGTCTTTCTGATATTAGCGATTCTGACTGGTGTGAGGTGATAATCTCATTGTAGTTTTGATTTGCATTTCCCTTATGATGAGTGATGTTGAGCACCTTTTCATGTGTCTGTTGGCCATCTGGATATCTTCATTGGAGAAATGTCTATTCAGGTACTCTGCCCACTTTTCAATTGGATTTCTTAGAGTTTTTTTGGTGTTGAGTTGTATGAATTCTTTAACATATTTTGGATATTAACCCCTTATCAGGTATATCATTGTAAATATCTTCTCTCATTTAGTATGTTGCCTTTTCATGTTGTTGATGGTTTCCTTTGCTGTACAAAAACTATACATATTTAAAGTGTATGATTCGCCAAATTTTGACAGATGTACTCCCATGAACTCATCACCACAATCAAGATTTGAACATACTCATCCCCCAAAGTTTCCTTGTGCACCTTTGTTGTTTCATTGGTGGTTTCAGGTAGGAGAGTAAATCTGGTCATTGTTATTCTATCTTGGGTGGAAGTGTAATGTGCATTACTTTTAATTCTGTCATTTATATAGCCCATCTTGCTTGTTACTGTTCTCTATTAGAATAATCTTTCTTGCTTATATGGCAAGCTGGCTGCATTAGGCATCTTCATAAAATTGTTCTACCAGCTATGAGACTGGTACAAAGCCATGTGTACCATCAGTAAATGGTTTGCTTCTTTAAGAGATTGGACAGGAGTGCCTGGGCGACTCAGTTGTTAAGCGGCTGCCTCTTGGTTTTAGCTGAGGTCGTGATCTCATGGTTTGTGAGATCAAGCCCTGCGTCAAACTCTGCTCTGAAAATACGAAGTATGCTTGGGATTCTCTCTCTCTCCTTCTTTCTCTACCCCTCCCCTGCTTGCACCCCACCCTCCCCACACTCTCTCTCTCTCTCAAAATAAATAAATAAACTTAAAAAAGAGAGAGATTGGATAAAATATGGCCCTAATTTTTAAAAAATATGAAATTTAAACTATAGAATTTATGCTTTAAAATCTATTTTGTTTCGGGGTGCCTAGGTGGCTCACTTGGTTAAGCATCCAACTTTGGCTCAGGTCATGATCTCATGGTTCATGAGTTCAAGCCCCGAGTCAAGCTCTGTGCTGACAGCTCAGAGCCTGGAGCCTGCTTCAGATTCTATGTCTCCCTATCTCTCTCTCTGCCTCTCCTACCCCTCTCTTTTTCTTTCTCTCTCAAAAATAAATAAACATTAAAACAATTCTTTTAAAATCTATTTTGTTTCTTTTGCGTGGCATTTTTTTTCCAGGCTTTTATTGTCAGCTATTGTGTACTCTTATGTTTAAGGTGTTTATCTTGTAAATAGCAGATAGCTGTCCTCTTATTTTTGTAATTTTTTAAAAATTTTATTTTAGAGAGAGAGAGCATGGGAGAGGGGCAGAGGGAGAGAGAAAGAGAATCTTAAGCAGGATCCATACTCACCATGGAGCCCGACGTGGGGCTCAATCCCACGACCGTGGGATCATGACCTGAGCCGAAATCAAGAGTTGGACTCTCAACCAACTGAGTCACCCAGGCGCCCTTCTCTTATTTTAAAAATTCAGTCTCATTTTCTATCTCTCTGTGATTACTGATTTACCCTGATTACTGATACATTTTTATTTATTTCCACCCTTTTTAATGCTTTTTATTCTATATTCTCCTGTATTTCTTGCCTTCTTTTGGCCGTGATAGGTTTTTTTAAATTCCTTTCTCCTTTCTGCCAGATTGGAAGCTACTGGTTTGTTCTAGTTCTTTTTTACTGGTGCTTACTTAAACATTTTTTGAATACATGTTTGACTTAAAATACAAACTTTTCTTCTCCTTTTGGATAATTCAAATAAGCTACTTTAAGTTTGTATATGCTCCTCCTAAGTTACATGCTATTGTTATTTAGTATGTATTAGTCTTTGATGCATAACAAATTTCCACAAATGTAGTGGTTTAAAGCAACACAAATTTATAATCTCACATTTTCTATAGGGTAGAAGTGTGGGCCTGACTTGGTTCTTTGCTGAGTCTTACAAGGCTGCAATCAAGGTATTGGCTAGGGCTGTGGTCTCATCTGAAGCTTGAATAGAGAGGACTTCATTAGCAGAATTTGGTTCCCTGTGGTTGTAGAATTGAGGCTTCAGTTTCTTGCTGGCTTTTGGTTGGAGGATACTCTTCGCTCCTGGAGGTTGCCCTCAGTTCCTTGCTATATGGAACCTCTAAAATAGGCGAAATAAAATAAAATAGGTGACTTAACAATGTTGTGGCTTGCTTCTTCAATGCCAGCTCACTATGGAACAACTTTCTTACT
Organism: Panthera pardus; assembly: GCF_024362965.1. NCBI lineage: Eukaryota > Metazoa > Chordata > Mammalia > Carnivora > Felidae > Panthera > Panthera pardus. The sequence goes on from NW_026526677.1 coordinate 60,083,721, forward strand.
GTTTTTCTGTACTAGTGGGTGGTTACTTTTCTGTTTCACTTAACTACTGAGGAGGTAGTCCCTCATGCATCTCATATAGATGATCTCAGATCCAGTTCCCATCCTCCCATGGTCCAGTGCCTCATTTCTTATTCCTATGTGAGCGCTGAAACTCTACCTCCTATGGTAATGAGAAAGGCAATTCACTGCCATACCTGTTTCTGTCTGTAGGACAGTCATAACCAGGTATCATATTAATTTTCACATTCTTCTCAATTTTTCCCTCTGGGAATTACCTTTAGTCTTTTGGGAGTTGAGCTGTGCATTGAAAAATATATTATTAAACTTTATCTAGCATATCTAGGTATTTGTAATGAGAGGATTTTTGGGTTATCTGCCATATTGCTCAAGAGCTATGTCTTCATTTTCTTTTAGCTAAAGATTTATACATTTCAAAACTGGAAACAGTATTAACTATATATACATATAAAATATGTATACTTACAGATGTATAAGATAAGAGTTTCTGATAATCAGTTTTGCCCATGTGGAATGTAGAATTGAGAAGTATAATGGAGAAAGACTTTCATAATCCGGCCTTGATGACTTTTCTGATGTAATCTCTTGCCTCTCTAAACACTTGCACTTTATACTTCAGCAGTATAATTCAGCTTTTATTTCCTCCAACACAGACTGCAGCTTCATAGTTTCCTGTGTTTGCATACATTATTCTTTCTGTCCAGAACGTCCTGTTTATCTCTCTCATTTCTCTTTACTTGGTTAATTCAGCCTTTTTTTCTTTACATTCATTTTTTTCTCTTAAGCATTTTTAATTATTATATTTTTCATTTTTAAAGGTTCTGTTGTTTCCTTTTCACATCTGCCTGACAACTTTTGATAATTTTTTTCTTTGGTTATTTTTTATTGCTTTCTTTTATTTCTTTAAACATCAAACATATTTAATGTCCTATATCCTTAAATTTCAGTGTCTTTCATCTTTGCTTGTCTGTTTCTGTTGCTTGTTGTTTCACTGTTCTTCCTTTATGGTTGCATGTTTCCTTATGTTTTCTTGTGATTTTTTTTTTTTTTCCTTTGAGGGAGAGTGCAAGTGAGCGAGGGGCAGAGAGAGAGAGACAGAGAGAGAGAGGGAGAGAGAGAGAAAAAGAGAAAGAGAAGCAGGGCTCACCCAGGGCTCGTGTTTTACCTGAAGCGTGGCCCATGTTCACCTGGAGCAGGGCATGAGCTCACCCAAAATGGGGCTTATGCTCACCTGAAGCGGGCTCGTGCTCACCCAATATGGGACTCGAACTTACAAACTGTGAGAACTCATGAACTGAGCTGAAGTCAGGTGCTTAACGACTGAGCCACCCAGGTGCCCTGTGTTCTTGTGACTTTTGACCATGAGTTCATTTTTTTGCAGACTTGGGAAATCTTTGAGGCCATGTTAGATTGTAAAGTCTATGAAAGGAGGGCCCTTGTTCATTGCTGTATCATAGGGCTTCTTACAATGTTTACTACATGAGTATTTCACTAAATATTGAATGAATGATGTGTGTACATTTCCCATAGTATTGTAATTATTTATATATATGCCTATATTCTCCACTATATTGATAATGCCTTAAGTTAAAAATCTTTTTAGCTTTAACTCCGTATCCATAGCACTTAGCACAGTATCTAATATAGATTAAGTTCTCAGTAAATGTTAAACCAGTGAGAAGTTGCTTGACATAATTCTGACCATTGTAATCTATAAGAATAAAAAAGATTTATTTTTGCCTGGTTATCATTTTGAAGCCATTATCTAGTGGAGGCACTAGAGAAATGATGAATCAATTCAGGTAACCAGTAGTATGCCTTCATCATGATTGATTAAAACAGAACCTTTTTCCAGACTGAACTACAAAGTCAGAACTTTTTTTCTTTTAAGTTTATTTATTTGAGTAATCTCTACCCCTAACATGGGGCTTGAACTCATGACCCCAAGATCAAGGGTTGCATGCTTTTCCAACTGAGCCAGCCTGGTGCCCCTAAAACCAGAACTTTTAAAGTCCGGTGTCACTGAAGGCTGATTGCATCATCATCATTCACTGATTTCAAGGCATTGTGAATATACAAAGTGTTCAACAAATATTTACTAAATACCTACTATAGGTATATTACTTTGCAATGATGTATGTTCCCAATTTATGTGCTAGGTAAGGTATAAATTTTAAAATGCAAAAAGGTGACTAGCACAAAAGATAAATGATTCATTTCAGCAGTGAACAAATTGTCTTAAGACAGTATCCTTTCTTTAACCATATGGATCATGAATGAATAAATTCTATAGAGGTTGAGGTAAGTCTAGTATAGTTGCCAGAATTACATGGTTTGCTTGTCTCTTAAGAATTATTAGTATATGGGAATGCAACTCTGGAAAACAGTTTGGAGGTTCCTCATAAAACTAAAAATAGAACTACCCTACGACCCAGCAACTGCACTACTAGGCATTTATCCATGGGATACAGGTGTGCTGTTTCAAAGGGACACATGCACCCCCATGTTTATAGCAGCACTATCGACGGTAGCCAAAGTATGGAAAGAGCCCAAATGTCCATCAGTGGATGAATGCTAAAGAAGAAGTGGTGTATCTATACAATGGAGTATTACTCAGCAATCAAAAAGAATGAAATTTTACCATTTGCAACTACGTGGATGGAACTGGAGGGTATTATGCTAAGTCAGTCAGAGAAAGACAAAAATCATATGACTTCCCTCATATGAGGACTTTAAGAGACAAAACAGATGAACATAAGGGAAGGGAAACAAAAATATAAAAACAGGGAGGGGGACAAAACAGAAGAGACTCATAAATGTGGGGAACAAACTGAGGGTTGCTGGAGGGGTTGTGGGAGGGGGGTTGGGCTAAATGGGTAAGGGGCACTAAGGAATCTACTCCTGAAATCATTGTTGCACTATATGCTAACTAATTTGGATGTAAATTTTAAAAAATAAAATAAAAAAAAAAGAATTATTAGTATAGACCAACACTCATGATTGTGTCTCTCTCTCTTTTTTTTTAATGTTTATTTTTGAGAGAGACACAGAATGCGAGTGGGTTAGGGGCAGAGAGAGAGGGAGACAGAGAATCGGAAGCAGGCTCCAAGCTGTCAGCACAGGGCCCGACGCGGGGCACGAACTCACAGGCTGTGGGATCATGACCTGAGCTGAAGTTGGACACCCAACAAACTGAGCCACCAAGGTGCCCCAGTTGTATCTCTTTTATTCTCTTTCTTTTTCCATGATGTGGTGGTAGGAATACAGCTTGTTAAAGAGAAATGAGATTGAATCTAGATATTCCCACTTGGGAGCTATATGACACTGGGCAGATTCCTTAATCTTGCTATAGCTCAATTTGCTGATATGTAAAATAAGAATAAGACCTAGATCACAAAGTGATATTTTATTTTAGAAAGATTATGTAAATAATGCCACTAGTAGGTTCCAGGCGTATAAACTCAATAGATGTTAGTACTCTCCTGCTTTATATTTTTTCTTTTATTATCTAATTTGTGTGATTTTTTTTCACAGTTTCATGCTCTTTTTTTAAATAAAATAAAAATCAGCTTTAAAAATAAAAAGTTAGTGTTTAGATTAAAGGTTATGGAAAAGACCGTGGAAATATTCCAGTTATATGTGTGTGTGGGTGTAACAGTTGCTGTTCTAGTTGGATCACAGAGAAACTTTTGTTTGCTACATGGGACACTTGTCTTGGCTGACCTATCTCATTTTCTCTGCTTTTCTTTAAAGCAGTTTTTTTTAGACCTTTTAGGAGCTGACACTTGGGCAGTGAGTATCCTGAAAAAAGTCTTCCAGTGGAACTTGGCCCATAGTTATTTGGATAGAATTAGAACGGTTCATTTGAGAGATTTGGGAATTTAAAAAATGTTTTAAAAACTTGTATTTTATAATCTTTAATTTTTTCCTCACTGCTTAAAAATTTGATTTAAATTAAACACTATGTAAGGCTTTAAGTTAAATGAAATACATTCATAAACTTATATTTTACTTAATATGTTCTATTGGAACAAGTAGTTGCTTATACTGTTAAAGAATGAAATACTGCTAAACATTAACAACTAATTATATATTTTCAAAAACAATTCCACAACTCATAGCTTTTCATGTTTAGAAAATACGTGTCTCAATAATTTGTTTTCATTATTCATATTGATCTGGAAGCTGATTAAAATAAATGAATTTTTTTAAAAGTTTATATATTTTGAGAGAGAGAGAGCATGAACAAGTGTGCAAGCAGGGGAGGGACAGTGAGAGGGAGAGCGAATCCCAAGCAGGCTTGTACTGTCAACGCAAAGCCTGATGCTGGGCTTGATCCCATGCACCGTGAAATCAAGCCAAAATCAAGAGTCGGATGTTGAACTGATTGAGCCATCCAGGCGCCCAAGAAATGGATTATTTTTAATTTCATTTTCCAGAAAACTGCTTGAAATTACCAGGATGTTAAAGATAAGTAATTTAATAAATATTTAAGAAACATATTTATAACCATCAATTAGAAAGAGAATAAAGTTACTAAGATATTTAAATTACTTTATTTTACTTTAAAATTTCAATTGTTAATTATTATGATAAAATGAGAAAACATTTTACTTAATTATTTTTATTTTGTGGATTTTTTTTAAACAAAATGAAATAGGACATTTCTATCCAAATCAGTGTAAGAATAAAAGAAATAGTTTATAAAGTAGAAAAAATCAGGTTATTAGTACCCTTGCATTTGAATCCTATCTGTCTTCTACAGGCTGTGTGATCTTGTATATATTAGGGCAGATTACTTAATTTTGATTTCATTTTATTTAGCTGTGAAGTTTGATTAAAAAAATATCTTACAGATTTGTTTTGAGGATCAAGTTAGACAAAGTAATGACCTTATGCAATCTAAAGTACCATATAAAATATTTGTTAATGACTTCCTTAAGAATTCAGGATATCAGGGGCACCTGGGTGGCTCAGTCGGTTAAGCGTCCAACTTCGGCTCAGGTCATGATCTCACGGTCTGTGAGTTCGAGCCCCGCGTCAGGCTCTGTGCTGACAGCTCAGAGCCTGGAGCCTGTTTCAGATTCTGTGTCTCCCTCTCTCTCTGACCCTCCCCCATTCATACTCTATCTCTGTCTCAAAAATAAATAAACATTAAAAAAAAAAAAGAATTCAGGATATCAGATTAAGCAGTTAAATTCAAACTTTCTTTTCATCTATGAACTGAAAAAGCATTCATTTTTCTCTTTTAAAATGTCTCATTTTTTGCTATAATTAAGCTCCACCTAACACAGTATCTAAGGCCTATAATAGGTGCTCATATAATTGTGGAGTGAAGGAATGAATATGTTCAACCTCTTGTTATCTTGGGAGGCAGCCTATTTTAATTCACAGACCTATACCCTTAGGCTTGAGTCCCGTTCTGCCCCTTACTGGTTGAGCAAATGTGGATAAGTCATTTAGTCTTTTGACTCTGAGTTTCTCTAGTCTACTCCTTAACAGGGTTACTTTGGGAATCTATTGTTAGTGTATGTGAAAGTATTTATAAACTAAAAAGTAGTATAAAATTTAGAAATTTTTATTTTATTAAGATTGACAGGGATATGAGCTGAGTCATATGGCTTATTTTTACATTCATGGAAGTGTACAGAAAATAGTATTGCAAAGATTTCACAAATTTGGGTGTTCAAAAGGACTCATGTCTCCATAGAGCACATTCACCTAAGGTTTTTTATTTAAACGTAAAGGATCTTGTTTAGTAAGAGAAAGAGCGGACAAGCGTTAAGGATGTGGGGGACATTACGGGGAAACTCTAGGATTCTAATTTGTACATAGGTCTATTTCATCCCTGGATGAAACCACCAAGATTTGTGTGATAAATCTTGGGTTGAGGAGAACTCAAGGCTGAAGTTCCCAGTGGGGTATTTTTATGTTGCTCTGGTTGTGTAGTCAAGCCAGGCTGGCTAACCAGTTCTATCGTGTGAAAACCTATTAGTAAACAAACACCAAGGGAGTTTTGGACTTTATTTATTTATTTAGAAATGTTTATTTGTTGAGGGGGAGGAGGGGCAGAGAGAATGGGAGAGAGAGAATCCCAAGCAGGCTCCACACTCAGCGCAGAGCTGGACAAGGGGTTTGATCTCACGACTGCAAGATCATGACTGAAGCTGATATCAAGAGTCAGATGCTCAACCAACTGAGCCACCCAGGCACCCTGAGTTTTGAACTTTAAACAGCACATCATAAGGGTGCCTGGGTGGCTCAGTCGTTGAGTGTCCCATCATGGTCTCGCAGTTCATGAGTTCGAGCCCCGTATAGGGCTCTGTGCTAACAAACAGCTCAGAGCCTGGAGCCTGCTTCAGATTCTGTGTCTCCCTCTCTCTCTCCCTCTCTTTCTCCCCATCCCCTGCTCATGCTCTGTTTCTGTCTGTCTCTCTCAAAAAAAAAAATGTTAAAAAAAATTTTTTTAAACAACAACACATCCTAAATCTAATTGACCTTATCTTGTTCAAGAGCCAGACATTCAGATGTCCCCAGAGATGAAGATCAAGTTTTCTCAGTCTAGCTGTAAATTGACCCTACCCTACACAATTTTATTTATTTATGTATTAAAAAAAATTTTTTTTGTAATGTGTATTTATTTCTGAGGCAGAGAGAGACAGCATGAGTGGGGAAGGGGCAGAGAGAGAGGGAGACACAGAATCCAAAGCAGGCTCCAAGCTCCTAGCTGTCAGCACTGAGCCCGACGTGGGGCTTGAACTCACAAACCGTGAGATCATGACCTGAGCCGAAGTCAGTCGCTCAACCGACTGAGCCACCCAGGCACCCCTACACAATTACATTTAGAGCACCTACTGTGCACAATATATATACTATGCCTTTGAAATACCAAGAGGATTAAGGCATCATCCTTGACAACTAGAAAGATCAGAGATTAGTGAAGAAAAAAATAGAAAGTCAACAAAAGTGATATTGGCAGCTGGAGTAATAAGCCACTAACTCTGTCCAGGTGTCTAGGTGGTTTCCTGCTTGCTTATTTAAGGCTTCACTGAGGAAGTAACAATTTAGATGGCTTTGCATGGTGGGAAGAATTTTGCCAATTTCTAGTGCAAGTGCCTGGCCAAGTAGGCATTCAGAATATTTGATATATTTAATTATAATATTTATGCAACTATAGTAAGGGATAGTATATTCAAATCCATATATGATGAAAGTACAAAGCTTGTCTGGAGAACAGATGATCTAATGTGGCTATGCAAAGAATTCATGGTGATAATAGCAAAGTGATTTAGGAACAAATTATTAAAGCTCTTGGGGTACCTGGCTGGTTCAGTCACAAGAGCATGCAACTCTTGATCTCAGGGTCATGAGTTTGAGCCCCACCTTGGGTGTAGAGATTACTAAAAAAATAAATAAACTTAAAAAAATTAAAAAGCTCTTAGATGACATCTTAGTTTCAATTTTATCAAATAACAGGATATCCTATAGACCAGCAGTTCTTCAACAGTTTGGTTTTGAAACCCCTTACACTCTGCAAACTTAATTGGGGTCATCATAGAACTTTTTCCTTTTTAATTAATTTATTTTTTAATGTTTATTTATTTTTGAGAGAGAGAGAGAGTGCGAGCAGGGGAGGGGCAGAGAGAGAGGGAGACAGAATCTGAAGCAGGCTCCAGGCTCTCAGCTGTCAGCATAGAGCCTGACACGGGGCTCGAACTCATGAACTGTGAGATCATGACCTGAACTGAAGTCAGACGCTTAACCGACTGAGCCACCCAGGCATCCCTAGAACTTTAAAAGAATTTTTTTTTTTTACTGCTTATTTATTTTTGAGGGAGGGAGAGAGAGAGACAGAGAGGGAGAGAGAGAGACAGAGAGGGAGAGAGAATGTGAGCGGGGGGAAGGGCAGAGAGTGAGGGAGACACAGAATCTGAAGCAGTCTCCAGGCTTTGAGCTGTCAACACAGAACCTGATGTGGGACTGGAACTCATGAACCATGAGATCATGACTTGAGCAGAAGTCGGACATTTACCGACTGAGCCACCCAGCTGCCCCTAGAACTTTTTAATATAAGTTATACCTACCAATATTTCCATATTAGAAATAAACATAATTGGTTCACTTTTCTAACCATAGCTGCAAGCTGTTTTTTTTTTAATTAATGAATTAATTAATTTTTAAAATTCTGTGAATGTATAGTTCAGGTATCTGCCAGAGACTTGGATAGAGCTCATACATTGAATATTTGGATTCCTCTTTTCTGGCACCTTCCCATCTGAGTTTTTCCCCTTACCTTCAGGTGGCAGTGGTTGCCCTGGATTCTCTCTCTCTCTCCCTCTCTCTCTGTTCCTACCCTATTTGTGCTCTCTCTCTCTTATACTTAAAAAAAAAAATTGTTAATTGAAACTGGCTTTTTTTTTTAAATATTGTGAATGTATGGTGATGGGGAAGAATATGATGACTGTAGTGTTGTTTGGTTGCTACTGCCTTGATTTGTGCAAAGATGCCAGCATTTGTTCCTGCAATTGCTTTTGTACCATCAGTGTGTGAAAAGTAAGGGAGGTGATTCATTTTCAGAAATAGCAAATAAAAGCTGTGCTGTCTAATTAACAATAGATTGACAGTCTATTGGAAATATGTATGAACCTCCCCCACCCCCAAAGGAGTGCCAAACCCTTAGACACTTCACTTCCTGGTTCTGGTTCTTCTCCTCTCCTTTTCTCAGTCTTATTTCTGCAGGCCTTGCAATGAGCATGCGCCAAAGAACAAAGGGAGGAGGGGCTGAACATCTCTGTGTCACCTCAGGGAATGTACATTTGTTCCACTCAGACTACTTTTTGCCTTACATGGGCATAGGTGAAGTCCTGGTATGGCTGTAACTTCTGTAGTACTCAGCCAATGAGGAATCTGGAGAGGGGCTTGCATGCTAGGAGATAAATTGTCTGCTGTAACTGCCCTGAGTGTGCCTGTCCAGCAGACACATGCTTTTGTAAGAACATTTATTAAAACCTTGCTTCACTGTGCTCCGAGTCTCTGCATCCCTCCTTTGATTGGGTCGGTGGGTTTATTTCTAACAAATTTGGGGGCTCATCTGGGATTCACCTTGACCCACCGGGTCCAGGTCCTCCTGTAGGAGGGGAGATGCATCCCACCTCAGTTTAGGTGGCCTTTCTGTGGAAGGGCCACTGGTCACTGTGTTGTGGGATCCGTGGAGCTCAACGCTTTTTACCTTTGGGGACAAAAGAAGTGAAAAGATAGGCACTCTGGTGACCCTATAACTGTGCACTGACCAAGGTAGGAAAATTGGACTATAAGTACTGCCTTGGCGGTTGGGAAATCCTCAGAGGCTGAGTGTGTGTGACTGAGATGTATCCTAGATATGAAGCGAATGCTGAGTCTCAATCCATGGTTCTCTTCTCCCAAGAGGAAAACAGATGGAGACAGATGAAGTGGGTTCTGGAGAGTGCAAGAAACCTCCATTAAGGGTGGTTGAGTGCCCCAGGGAAACTCAGGAGCAGGAACTAGCCTGGTTGAGGATGGGGAGCAAAAATTCTAGGGGTAAGGGAAGAAACACCCAGAAAGAGGCGGGTTCTCTTCAGATTGTCCCAGATAGTAGGCTGGGGTGAATGTTAGAGTACTGGGAAGATGCTCCTTGTCTACTGGTTTGTATCTGAATCTCAGGAGGGAACTGGAACAATGTAAAAAGGACATGGAGAGCTTCCCTCTTCCTTCTGGGGGCTCAGGAAAGGGTTCTCAGCAATTCCCATTAAGGGAGGTCCCTTTGGGACAGGGAGAAATTGGCTTTGTCAATGCCCCCCTTACCATACAAGGTGGGGAATTTCAAGAAGGAAATAAACCACTGTTGGAAGATCCACTGGGCTTGGCAGATCAGGTTGATCAGTTTTTAGGACCTAATATTCTTGGGCTGAGCTGATGCCTATCATGAATATCTTATTTACTAGAGAGGAAAGAGAAATGATCAGAAGGGCTGCAGTGTCTATTTGGGAGAGAGAGCACCCACCCAGCCAGGGTGTTCAGCTGGCTGAACAAAAGTTTCCCAACATAGACCCTGATTGGGACAATAATGATCCTGGGAGCAGGGTTAGGATGCAGGACTTAAGAGAGCTAATAATCAAAGGGATCAGGGAATCAGCTCCAAGATAACAGAATGTTACCAAGGCTTTTGAGATACAGCAAGAGAAGGAGAAAACCCCAACTGTTTTCTTACAGAGGCTTAGGGATCAGATGAGGAAATATTCAGGCCTACATCCATAGGACCTAGTGGGGTTTTGTCACTAGAAGTTGGCCTGATATTGCCAGAAAGTTACAGAAGATGGATGGATGGAATGAGAAGCAGATAGAAGAATTGCTCAGGGAAGCACAAAAGATATTTGTAAAGAGGGATGAGGAGACACAAAAACAGAAGGAAAAGATTATGGTAACTACTGTGGAGAAGATGATTGAAAGGAAAGGGAGAAATAGAGGAACTGGGGTGGGGGGAAATGGTGAGGAAAACAAAGGCAAGAGAAATGTAGCTGAAATAAATTTCCTTACAGCTTGCAGCCCATGGATAGACACCTGAAACATGCAGAGCTGTGACCTTCCTGGAGAAACTCATGGCTGCCTTAATGCCTTAATGTTTTTGTTTTATTACCTAGGTTTACTAAAGGTCAAATAAGTTCATGTTATCTCTGTTGCAATTTGTTAGCAAAAAGACCCTTAAAATGATGGCTCGTTCTATCTCAAAAGTTTTCGTGGGTGGATAATTGTTAAGATAGCTTACTTTAAAGTTTTGCTTGCACAATAAATGAGATTAAATTCATTGGATACCTAATGAGATAAAATGCTAAAGCATTGATTACTAAATATTGATTTATGCTTTTAACTTCTTATTGCAGAGAAACTAAGGCTATTTGAGTCTGTTTGTAAACATACTTTGTGCTTAATAGATTCATAAATTTGCCATCTAAAGAATAATGATGTAACAGTTCACAATTTGTACCTACTTAGTTTTCACTGGAGAATAAGGTTTTTAAGAGTTAAAATGCTGCTAAATGCAGTTAAGGCTGATGGAAATAAGGAAAACAACTGTGTGTGTAAAAGTAGATATGTAAAAAAATACATTAGAAAACTGGAAATACATTTTTGTTAAAGGTAAAAGAAAATAATTTTGTCCTAAGTGAGACTGGTTGGTTAGAGAGGGATGGCTTAGGGCAAAATCTAAATGTAAAGGCAAGTTGTAGAAAGTTTGTGAAGGGAAATCTATGGAAAGGAATTTTATGTGTGGCCAGATGGACTAAGGTTAAAACGAATGGATTTTGGGGCGCCTGGGTGGCTCAGTCGGTTGAGCATCCGACTTCGGCTCAGGTCACAATCTCGTGGTCCGTGAGTTCGAGCCCCGCGTTGGGCTCTGGGCTGATGGCTCGGAGCCTGGAGCCTGCTTCCGATTCTGTGTCTCCCTCTCTCTCTGCCTCTCCCCCGTTCATGCTCTGTCTCTCTCTGTCTCAAAAATAAATAAACGTTAAAAAAAAAAAAAAAAAGAATGGATTTTAAAAGCAGTGGTATAAGATTAAAATTCTCCTTGATTTTCTGTTAAAAAGACAAAGTTTTCTTGGATTGTTGGTCTGATTTTGATATAAAAAACAAAAGGTAAACAAAGTAATTTTTTTTTTTTGTATTTTTTTTTTTGCCTAAAAAGATGCAAAGAACTATGATTTTAACCAAAAGGGCAGAACGGTGTGCCCTTTTGAGTTGTTTTGCTCAAGCCTTGGTTGAAATTGCCCCTCCTTTGATCCAAAGGCTCGGGATACAATGGCGATGTCCTCGCTACTGTACTGTTTCTACAAGGCGGAGGAATGGATGCCTGTGCCGTAGGAGCGATGGATGACTATGATATATGAAGGGCTTTTACTCGGATACATAGCAACCATTTTGCTACACTTAGCCCAGTGTATGCTGACTTGTACTGATCTAGATACTTTACAATGGTCACCCACATGTCTGGAACATATTTATGTGGGCATTGCTAAAAAAAAAAACTGGGGAATAGACCCCAACTTTGGTCCTTTTAGCTCCCCTCAGCGGCTGAGTTTATCCTTAGAAAAATGGTTTTTGCCAGCCCTTTAAAATACATTTGTAAGAGGAACAGTTTTATTATAATTGATATGTAAATTACCGTTGGGCCAAAATAAAATTAATGCTTCCCTTGACAACCAAAGGAATCTTGCTTGGTCACAGTCAACACCCCCAAAGTCCCGCAGATGGGAAGCGAAGGGGTAGGAGAAACAGGGAAGACCCGTCAGCTCTCAGAGGTAGGGTCAACCCTGAGTAAGAATGACTACTCCCAGCACCTGGAGAAACTGACAAGGAGTTTGGCTTCCAGTTGCATAGCCAGCCAAAACAAGGGACCAGGAGGAGATAAGGTTTCTCCAGGCCAACTATAAAGGATGCCTTTTCCTCTTTTTCCTATAAACGGACATTTCCTCAACCAAGGCCAATACTCCTTTGGGATGTATTCTGAAGAATTGAGATTGTTTTGATCCACAAACCCTAAAGAAAAAGCGACTCATTTTCTTTTGCACTGAGGCTTGGCCCTAATACAAATTGGAGGAGGAAACCAGGCCACCAGAAGGAAATATCAATTATAATACTATCCTACAATTGGACTTGTTTTGCAAATGTGAGGGGAAATGGGAAGAAGTCCCATTCATGGGACAATGTTCAGTGTTTTTGGGCCTTAAGAAAAAATTGACATAGGGGTGCCTGAGTGGCTCAGTCAGTTAAGCATCCAACTTTGCTCAGGTCATGATCTCACAGTTCGTGAGTTTGAGCCCTGCTTCAGGCTGTGTGCTGACAGCTGAGCCTGGAACCTGCTTCAGATTCTGTGTCTTTCTCTGCCCCTCTCCCACTTGTACCCTCCCCCTGCCTCAGAAATAATAAATTAATAAATTTGAATAAACTTAAAAAAAAGAAAAAAATCAAGATATATGTAAGCGCTGTAAGGTTGATCCTAGCTTACTGACAACCCTTTCCAAAGTCTAGCAATCAGGAAGGGAAACAATTCAGGGCCTCTTGCCTGTATCCAAAGCAGACCTAGAGAAGGAGGAAGAGAAGTCTTCCATGTCCACCCCCTCCCCCTTGGGTCCTTGATCTACATATCCAGACTTAAAAAAACGTGCACTTCTGTTCCCTGCTGCCCACCTTATCCAGGCCTGCCCCATAATGTAACACGCAGTTTCCCCTGCAAGAAGCTAGAGTGCTGGAAGGAGAAACACAGGGAGGCACCACCATAATAAGATTACAAGTATCTTTCTCATTGCAAGATTTAAGACAGGTAAAAGAATATCTAGGTAAATTTTCTGATGATCCAGATAAGTACATAGAGGCTTCTCAGAATATTAGGTATGTTTTTGAGTTGACCTGGAAAGATATAATGCTTTTGTTGAATCAGACTCTTAATGAGACAGAGAAGCATGGTGTTCTGTCAGCGGCTGAGAGATATGGGGATGAATAACTCCTTAATTATCATGGGACTGGAGGTCCTATTGGGAACTCCCAGTTCCCTACTGGGGGTTCAGGCAGTTCTGTCCCAAGATCCTATTTGGGACCATGATAATCCCATTGGGGAATGGTATCGGTGCTACTTTCAAGCTGGTGTTTTGGAGAAATTAAGGAGGTCTAAGATTAAACTCTTAAATTATGCTAAATTATCCACTATTTTACAGACACAGGACAAGAGCCTGTTGGCCTTCCTGGAAAGGTTAAGGTTAAATGTACAGCTATGTCCCCTTACACACCTCGAAGCTGAGACAATTCTAAAGGACAAATTTGTCAGTCAGCCCCAGGTATTCGAAGGAAGCCGCAGAAATTTGGCTGTTGGCCTGGAAAGGACCCTGGAGGAACTCTTACAAGCTGCCAAACATGTATATTACAACCAAGATCAAGAGGAGAATAAGGAACAGGAAAGGAGGCTTAAGAAAAAAAATCTTAGGCCTTAGCTGCAGCCTTATGTACTATGTCAGATCAGATTTCCTGACGTCCTGGTACCAAAGTGCCATTTATGTGGCCATTCAGGGCACTGGAAATGAGAATGTCCCCAGAGGGGACAACTGAAGTCGAAACCCCGTAAGCCATGTCCTTTGTGTGGAGACAATCACTGGAAATCTGAATGCCCTTGGGTATCTCTATCTTCGAGGGCTCAGATGACCAGTGTCCCTGAAAGGGACTGATGGGCCTTGGGCTCTTACAATGGCTCCCCTAAACCAACTACCTATATTGGAAACCCAGAGCCTCAGGTAACTCTGGATATAGAAGGAAAACTGATTAATTTCCTTCTTGACATGAGAGCCACCTTTTCTGTCCTCCTTTCCACTCCTAGCCAACTGTCCAAATGCAGCATAACTATTAGAGGCATCTCCAGAAAACTTATGACTGAATTTTTCTCTCAGCCACTAGGGTGCATATGGGGAAACTTGATTTTTTCTTTTTCTTTTTTTGTTAATTCCAGAGAGTCCGACTCCATTGCTAGAAAGAGAGATTATGACTAAATTAGGGACTATAGTGCTACTAGCTTCAGGACAGATAACAATTACCTATTATAGTAATCTGGGTATTGAAGAATAATCTTCCCTTGAGATAAAATTAAATATGCCTCATGGAGTTGTTCCTATGGAAACTGGATGGCCAAAGGAAGATTTGAGGATTCAGAACCAAAAACTAGTTCATGTGCTTCATTATTCTTTTTTTTTTTTTTAAGTATATGAAGTTTATTGTCAAATTGGTTTCCATACAACACCCCGTACTCATCCCAAAAGGTGCCCTCCTCAATACCCATCCCCCACCCTCCCCTCCCTCCCACCCCCCATCAACCCTCAGTTTGTTCTCAGTTTTTAAGAGTCTCTTATGCTTTGGCTCTCTTCCACTCTAACCTCTTTTTTTTTTTTTTTTTTCCTTCCCCTCCCCCATGGGTTTCTGTTAAGTTTCTCAGGATCCACATAAGAGTGAAAACATATGGTATCTGTCTTTCTCTGTATGGCTTATTTCACTTAGCATCACACTCTCCAGTTTCATCCATGTTGTTACAAAGGGCCATATTTCATTCTTTCTCATTGCCACGTAGTACTCCATTGTGTATATAAACCACAATTTCTTTATCCATTCATCAGTTGATGGACATTTAGGTTCTTTCCATACATGTGCTTCATTATTCTAACCAACAATATCACAATATCCAAATAAATATGGAAGAGGGAGGAAAAACTATAGCTAAATTAAAAAAAAAAAAAAAAGTGACCAGACATGTCAGAGACTTTTTGGATGGCTACAAGGTGTTTTTTCTTCCTATGGTATGACCTCCTCCCTAGGAGGCATTGCATTCGGGGTATTTAAAAAAATTTTTTTTTTAAATGTTTTATTTATTTTTGAGAGAGAGAGAGACAACAGGGGAGGGTCAGAGAGAGGGGGAGACACAGAATCTGAAGCAGGCTCCAGGCTCTGAGCTGTCAGCACAGAACTGGACGCGGGGCTTGAACTCAAGAACTGTGAGATCATGACCTGAGCTGAAGTCGTACGCTCAACTGACTGAGCCACCCAGGTGCCCTTGCATTTGGAATATTAATACTTATTGGTCTAATTAGTTCTTTTTGTATGTCATTGTAGAAGGCATTGCATATGCCAGAAAAACAAGACATCCAAGAAAATTTTGCTAGCCCAGATGTTCCAAATGCCCTCCCATTATTTTGGACCTCTGGATTGACCTGTGAACCTGTCCTGACTACCGTTCTCCTGTCATTATCCCCTTTCAGCAGGAAGCAATTAAGATGGGTTGTCATCCCAATTCCTAATGGCAGTTAGGAGTCATGTGTTCAGGGAATATGATAGGAAAATAGGATTCAATAGGCAGAGACGGAAAGGTTAGGACCTGAGGTCCCTGTGTGGGAAAAAAAAAAACACATATTTTGGAACAATTCTGGGAGTGTCTGACCACAGCAAACCCCCTTGCCAAGAGGAACCTTGGGCATAAGTTTCCTCTTAAGAATGTAACAGACACCACCTACTGCCCTTCAGGTGTCCCTCAGGAATTTGACAAAAGACCGAACTAAAAGTAAGTAGTAGACCTTAGAATGTATGACCCACAAGGAATATATGGCCCTCGACCACCCCGCATACAATGGAATCAAGCCAATCAGGAATGGACAGTTCCGCACTGAGAGCTATCAAGCCAATAAGGGTAGGACCTGAGAGGGAACAACGGGGAAGAGAAATGGGGGCTGACCAGAGCCTTATAAAACAAATGTCTGTGCCTTATGCCCCAAATAAACTATTATTATTGGAAGATAAACCTGACTCTGAGGAGGAGAGCCACCACTTGCTGAACATGTTTGAGTGAGACCTCAAAAATAAAGGAAATATAAATGAAAATAGAATCAACTTAAAAAAGAAGAATGATTGTGGGAAGTAAAGGAGATGATTCATTTTCAGAAATAGCAAATAAAAGCTGTGCTGTCTAATTAACAATAGGTTTACAACCTATTGGAAATATATACCATCCCCCCCTCCCCACCCAATGGAGTCCAAAACCTTTAGATACTTCACTTCCTGGTTCTTCTTCCTCTCTCTGTTTCACGGGCTTATTTTCCCAGGCTTTGTAATGAGCATGCTCCAAAGAACAAAGGGAGGAGGGGCTGAAAGTCTGCATCACCTCAGGGAATGTACATTTGTTCCAGTCAAATGTACTGGAAAGTACAGAAATGTACTTTCTGCCTTATATGGGTATAGGTGAGGTCCTGGTAAGGCTGTAATCTCTGTAGTACTCGTCCAGTGAGGAATCAGGGGAGGGGCTTGCATGCTAGGAGATAAATTGTCTGCTGTAACTGCCCTGAGTGTACCTGTCCATCAGACATGCACTTTTGCAAGAATGTTGGTTAAAACTTCACTGTGCTCCAAGTCTCTGCATCACTCCTTTGATTGGGTCAATGGGCTTATTTCTAACAAGTACAAATGTCCATGCAGTTAATAAGGTAATGAATTCTTAGAATTATGAAAATAATTAACCTCCACAAACCACAGTTTGAGAAATGTCGCTCTAGCCTACTAAAAAAGATTTGTCCACTCGTACATAGTCTTTATCATTTCACTTTTTGGAGGCTGCTTCTTTGCAGAGGGGTTTTAATAGAATATATTTTGGCAGGAAGTAAGAAGATATAATTATTTGTTGCAGAAAATGGGCCCTACCCTGTGCACAGACATATTTAAAATCCTCATGGGTAGGGTGTCTGGGTGGCTCAGTCAGTTAAGTGGCTGATTCCGCTCAGGTCGTGATCTCCACAGCTTGTGAGTTTGAGTCCCATCTTGAGCTCTGTACTGACAGCTCGGATCCTGGAGCCTTCTTTAGATTCTATGTCTCCCTGTCTTGCTGTCCCTCCCTCACTCATACTCTGTCTCTCTCAAAAATAATGAATAAACATTAAAAATAAAATAAAATCCTTATGGGTGACCTCCCTACCACTGCTAAATAGTTTTATGTACTTCCTCTTTTATTTATTTTTCAACAATTAAATCTTATGAATTCTTTATGTTCTAGGCAGCAGGGAAGATTTAAATTCTGAGAACTCAGGACAAGATTTCAAGGAGGCATACAGCATAGGGAATATAGTCAATAATATTGTAATATATTTATCATGGTAAGCATTCCATAATGTATAAAACTTTTGAATCACTGTGTTATACACCTGAAACTAACTTAACATCATATATTGACTGTACTTCAAAATTAAAAAAAAAAAAGATTTTAAAGAGGAAGCACTATTTGTTAAAGAATATACAGATTCCTAGGGAAAAATTAGTTCATTTTTTGATCTTCTGGTAATATTAAAAACAACAGTATTAATATAGCAGCTCATTTATTGGCACTTACTATCTGCCAACCACCATCCTGAGCACCTTATTGTAATGAAAAATCTGTTTTGGAAATATTCATGGTAGTGGCCCTGCATATTTAAAGTTATTTTCTTCTTTCTTCTATGGAAAGGAAGTGGGTAACTTTCTTAACACTTTTGACATTTTATTTTTCAGCAAAGTAATAAATACACATTTATATGCTTTTGGTTGCCTTTTGCATAACCAATTGGGAATAACAATTAAGAATATATTCATTCATCATAGAAAACTCTTGAATTAGTCATTCATGCCTTCTCTTCCCTCTTTCCCATTTTGCAGCCATCTTAGTTCAATCCCTCATCATCATTTATTTGGATTATTGCAGTAATATCTTATTTGTCCCCTCCCTAGTACATCTATTCTATCAAGCTTATCTTTAAGTTACTTCAGTTAAGATTACTTACTTAAAGTTACTCGTTTCTATCATTCCTCTTCATCACTTGCTCAACATTTGCTGTCTGGAATAGAGTTCAAACTTTGCGTAATTTGGTGAGGACATCATAGACACGTTATCCATGCTTATCTTAGTTCCAGTTTATCAAAGTAGCTGTGTCTCTTGACACAACTTGCCCCCTAGACATAATAAAAGTTACTTGTCATGGTTTCCTAGGTACACCATGTTCTTTCTTGCTTCTGCACATTTGTGTGTTATCTCTGCCTTGAAAATTGTTCTCTACAGTTGCCTAATTCCTATTCACCCTTTAAGGCACTCTCAGATACTATCTCTTCTGGGAAGTTTTCATCAATTATGCGAAGCTAAGGGTTAATGAATTGATACCATTTTCTGTGAAAGTCCATTCTGGTATGTTGTATATATGTATTTATTATTTTGAGAGAGAGTGAACGTGAGTGGGGGGCTCGCAGAGAGAGAGAGAGGGAGAGAGAGAATCCCAAGCAGGCTCCGTGCTGCTTAACCAACTGAGTCACCCAGACACCCCATGTATTTTTTTTTAATTGATGTTATGTTCATATGGATTTTCTTTGCGGAAACAGCTTTTCATGTTTTTATTAGAAAGTAATTAATTTCTTATTGTAGAACATTTTGAATCAGCCAGCAAACATTGACTGATTGCTTTCCATATGCCAAGCACAATGTTAAGCCTGGGAGAAAGAGTGGTAAAATTTTCATGAAGTGCGTAGTTTAGACTTGGTGAAGTACTTAAATAAATGGTTCAACTCTTTAAAATGTTGTGAAGAGAAATATAGAAAATACACAGAAGCAGAAAAAGAAAATGAAAAGCACCAGTAATCACTCTGCCATAGAACTGTATTACAAAATGAAATGTAAACGTCAGACCTGGCCCATGCAGGCCCATGAGGCACAATCGAACTGCATAGGCGGTGGCTTAGATTCCGTGGTACCAACTCCTGCATCTCGACCTCACCCTCAACACCCACACCTGTGGCCTCGTGGAAAGTTTCTTATAACCAATTAATTTGTTTGCTGTATGTCCTCCACACTTTCTTTTTCCCTCTTTCTATATGCACACACACATATTTTTTTAAGTAAAAATATGACTGTTCCTTATGTAATATTTTGTGGCTTTATTTTTCTCAGTGAATATGATGAATACTTCCATGTCTTTGAAAAGTTATTTAGAAGATAAAATTTATTTTTATTCTCTGAGCCTACTTTAAATTAAAATAAAATATATTGAACCTATGTTTATTTCTCTATCAAAAGTAAAAAAAATATTTGTTGACTCCCCTCATGTAGAAGAATACATTGAATATGCATTGTTCTTTTATTTTTTCTTACTTTACTCTTTTTTTTTTTTAAACCTCATAAAAGTGAAGTGGCCCTGAAATACGGCAGTGATAGTGAGAATGAATATAAGGGAACTCTATTCTAGTAAACATTCCCATCTGTTGCTCATTGCTCTGCTGCCTCCCATGATCACTCAGGACTCTTTTCCGTCTCTTTCCTCTTTTCCTTTTCTTCTTCCCCGACTAGGAAGACTGTTCTATATGCATATAAAGCAATGAGCAAGATGCTTATATAAATGTCTGTAAAGAAAGATGTTCACTGAAATATCGTTTAATAAAAAAACAAAAACCTAGAATGTCCAGTGGTATGGGAATAGATAAATAAAATTTGGTATATTCCAATGAAAGCATACTATATACCAGTTGAAAGAAATGAACTAGTGTAATTATCTAATGGAACTCTCAATTGTAATTTTTATTTATAGAAACTTTTTACAGAATAATATATACACAGTTATCCCATTTAGATAAAAATAAAACAAAACTATGTTTATGGATATACATATATGTAAAATAATTTTTAAGTGAATTACAATTATGCATCCAAATTAACACTAGCCATTATCTCTGGAAATGTGTGAAGAGGAATTGGACTGGAGAGATAGGTGACTTTGATTGTATCGGTAATAGTTCATTTATTTTATTAAAATAAAAGGTGTGGGAGTGCCTGGTTGGCTCAATTGGAAGAGCATCCAACTCTTGATCTGAATTTCTTTTTCTTTCGTTTTTGTCAACTGTTCCTACAGGAGGAGTGGATCAGTGTAATCAGTCAATAACTGGGATGTTAGACAGCCAGTTTAATATCCCAGTTATTTAAAGCTTCTCCGACCACTTTAAAGATACCCTCCTCTCCCACAATGGTGATATATTCTAAGGTACAAATTCAGGAAGTAAACATTCTTTATGACAGATTGGGCCAAATATCAGTTCTTAGGAGAAATACCAATATACTCTGTCTGGCAACTTTTGTATTGTTACATGGTTATTATTTCTGCACTTGAAAGTGTTCTGTAAATTACAACTCATTGGACACCATATCAAAGAGTTTATTGTGAAACCTGTGTTATTTAGCTAATTTTTTTTCTTCCAAATTTTTCTTTAAATTCTAGTTAACATATAGTGTGACACTAGTTTCAGGTATAGAATTTAGTGATTCAGCACTTCGATACGACACCTGGTGCTCATCACAAATGCCCTCCTTAATCCCCATCACCTGTTCCACCCATCTCCCCCCCCACCTCCCCCCCCACCCCCAACCACCTCCTCTCTGGTAACCATCAGTTTGTTCTCTATAATTAAGAGACTGTTTCTTGGTTTTCCCATGTTCATTTGTTTTGCTTCTTAAATTCCACATGTGAGTGAAATCCTATGGTGTTTGTCTTTCTCCAACTGACTTCTTTGACTTAGCATTAGACTCTGTATTTCCACTCCACATCATTGCAAATGGCACGATTTCATTCTTTGTATGGCTGAGTAATGTTCCATTGTATATATATACTACATCTTCTTTCTATATTCATCAATTGATTGACATTTGGGCTCTTTGCATAATTTGGCTATTGTTGATAATGCTGGTATATGAACATTGGGATGCATGTGTCCTTTCAAATTAGTATTTTTGTATCCTTTGGGTAAATACCTAGTAGTACAATTGCTAGGTCTTAGGGTAATTCTGTTTTTGAGCAGCCTCCATGCTGTTTTCCACAGTGGTTGCACCTGTTTGCATTCCCAGCAGCAGTGTAAGAGGGTTCCCTTTTCTCTGCATCCTTACCAACACTTGTTGTTTCCTGTGTTGTTAATAGAGAATTTTTTTTTTGTTTTGTTTTTTAACGTTTATTTATTTTTGAGACAGAGAGAGACAGAGCATGAACAGGGGAGGGGCAGAGAGAGAGGGAGACACAGAATCTGAAACAGGCTCCAGGCTCTGAGCTGTCAGCACAGAGCCTGACGCGGGGCTCGAACTCATGGACTGTGAGATCATGACCTGAGCCGAAGTCAGACACTCAACCGACCAAGCCACCCAGGCGCCCCGCGAATTTGTTTTTAGTGGACATGCTCTTGGTGCATTTATATCTCTGTTTCTTTGTTTGCCTCTTTTATATTTTTGGGAGCAAAGACAACTGTTAAACTCATGTAGACATTGTATAAGGCACATGTAGGTGACTTTCTTGTATGCTTTTGTTTTCACCTTGAATTTTAACTGTTCAGATTTATAAGGCTATTATTTATTTATTTATTTATTTAATTTTATTTTGAGAGAGAGAGAGAGTAGGGTAGGGGCAGAGAGAATCCCAAGCAGATTCCATGCCTGACGTGGGTCTCGATTCCACGACTGTGAAATCATGACCTGAGCTGAAATCAAGAGTCAGGTGTTTAAGTGACTGAGCCACCCGGGCACCGCTGGGCATACACTGTTTTTCTATTCATAAAAAAAAAAAATGGCTATTTTTAGAGCTGGAAGGTCATTTTATAGTTCCTAAGATTACTCTCTACAGTCTCTGCTACCATATGGTGTTTAATATCTGCTACTATCTGCCCATCTGCCTTTTTCTTCTTTCTCTATAAAACAGCTTTCTCTGCTTCATTATATACTTGGCCTAAATACGGATGGCTTGGCTTTAGCTTTACACCACCTTCCGGTATGCGTGCTTAAAAGTGTGTCATTTTTATTTGCATCCTGATTTTCCAGACAATGTCTGGAATTAGTGTGAGATTTGTTGAGGGGGTAAGGGAACGGGGAAGATCTTATAACTTGCCACCTCCTCCAGCAGGAGCTAAGGAGCCAACTCTAAAAGGAAGCTGGGCAATTTCTCTAAGAGGAGATTTCTACTCCTGGAAATTCATCCTGTGAACTTAGTAAAATGAATAAACAAGTATGTTCAAGGATGTTGTATTGGCTTGAATAGTGTCTCCCCAAAATTCATGTCTACCTGGAACCACAGAATGTGACCTATTTCCTTTTGGAAATAGGGTCTTTGTAGATACAATTTAAAGATCTTGAGATGAAGTCATGCTGGATTTAGGGTGGGTCCTAAGTCCAATGACTGATATCTTTATAAGAAGAAGAAAACAGGGGTGCCTGCATTACTCAGTTGCTTAAGCATCTGACTCTTGATCTTGACTCAGGTTGTGATCTCATGGTTCATGAGTTCAAGCCCCGCGTTGAGCTCTGTGCTGATAACACCCCGCCTGCTTGGGATTCTGTCTCTCCTTCTCTCTGCTCCTTAACTGCTTGCACTCTGTTGTTCTCTCAAAATGAGTCAATCAGTCAATCAATCAGTCAATCACATGGAGACACACAGAGAAGGCAGTGTGAAGATGGAGGCTGAGATTGGAGTGATGTGTTTACAAGCCAAGGAACACCAAGGATTGCTAGTAACAACCACAAGGGGAGAGAGGCATGGACAGTTTTTCCCCCAGAGCCTCCAGTCCTACTGATACCTTGATATTCTGACTTCTGTCATCCTGAACGGTGAAAGAATAAATCTTTGTTGTTTTAGGTCATCCAGTTTGTGGTCATGTATTATGGTAGCCCTAGAAAACTACGTTTTTTTTTTTACAGTTTTTTTTTTTTTTTTTTACAGATGTTTACAGTACTTTTTTTCAATGTAAAAACCTAGAAATAACTGTCTACCAATTAGGGATTGATTATGTAAATTATATCCAGACAATGTAATACTATTTGATCATTAAAAAAATGATAGATCTCTATTTCTGGATTAAAGAAAGCAGTGATACATCATTAAAGAAAAAGAAAGTTATGGAATCCAGATCACTCATCTTTGGAGAGGGATCCCTGGGAGTCTTGATCAGAGTAACTGGAGGCAGTAGGGCAGTGAGAAAAAAAAAATTGTTTCCTTTGTGTCTACTATATGAGAGAATGAGCTATTTAAGAAACTTTTTTTTTTTTTTTTGTGGCATGTTTTAGGCAATTTAAGTTTTTTATGCCACTGTAAAAAACATTGAAAATAAATCATAAAAATGTGGGATGATGTCCTTGGTGAGATTTTAATAATAATAAAGTCTGTATTTTTGTTAAAGTTAATTTAGTATAAAATTTTAAATGTGTTTTACAGGACTTGTGTGTTCATGGTTTTTAACTGATGCATTTCAGCTCTAAGTAAGTGAAGAGTGAGTGAAAAATTGTAGTGAGATTAATATTGAGTAAAGGATAAATCTGATACATGAGATTAATTTGTGAGTCAAGAATTACTCCCATTACATCATAATTGAACTACATCTAAAATTATGTCTATTAGTTGTTTTTTTTAATGTTTATTTTTGAGAGAGAAACAGAGTACAAGTGGGGGAAGGACAGAGAGCGAAGGAGACACAGAATCCAAAGCAGGCTCCAGGCTCCGAACTGTCAGCACAGAGCCCGATGCAGGGCTGGAACTCATGAACTGTGAGATCATGACCTGAGCCAAAGTCGGAAGTTTAACTGACTGAGACACCCAGGTCCACCCCCCCCCCCCCCCCCCGTTTTTTAACGTCTGTTAGCCTTTTAATACCTTTACTTTTTTGTAAATTTGGCACTAGTTTAATCTGCATGAGAGCAGAATCTGTTGTTTTCTTTTGTATTCCCTCATAGTGCTTTTCATAATAGATGCTTAGTAAATACTTGTTTTCAAATGAGTGAATGAATGTAAGCCTGCTGCTCTCAAGAAATTTAACTTAAGGAAATAGACATAAATACTTACATTTTGATTTAGTGAAGAGAGAGCTATCTGTGCTAAGTGCCAGATGAAGGGTTAGAACAGTAAGTGCTGGGAGTGATCATTTTCAGTAGGGTGATTAAGCAAAACTTACTTTATTGAATTGAGCCCTGAAAAGAAGGTTTCAGTGAAAATGGAGAGGAAGTAGGAATTATCAAAATAATTATTTTCTGATTTTGTAATTTCAAAATGCTTCTTCATCCTGAACATGGTTAGGAAACTTCCCCTTTTTTGACCTTTTTGTATCAATTTGAAATCTTCATTTAACCAAATACTTCTGCAGGGAGTTCAAGACGGTCTTACTTCCCTTGTTCTTCTTCATGTCTTCTCCATCATTCTTATCTGTTAATTGTTTATTCTCAGCTCTCATCTTTGAGCCTTCTTCAAAGAGGCATTATATATAGATAATATTTTTGCTAGGAGTCTTTCCCCTTCCCTGTAACCTCCATATTATTAGACTATGGCTTATCTGAGCCATAAATGATGTGGAGCTCCCAAGTTCTTCTGTTATCTCTTTACTACTATGTACTTGGCCTTTCTTCCCAAACCTAAAATGTACTTCCTCTTTAACTTATATGAACACCTTCATTGTTATAATAAATGGTTTAAAAATATTTTGGGTATAGGGGCAGCTGGGTGGCTCAGTGGGTAGAGTATCCATCTCTTGATTTTGGCTCAGGTCATGATTTCAGGGTCTTGGGATCAAGCCCTGCATTGGCTTCTGTGCTGAGTATGGAGCCTGCTTAGGATTCTCTCTCTGTCTTTCTCTCCTCCATCCCCTTCTGCTCCTCCCCTGCTCGCACATGTGTATGTACTCTTTTTCAAAAAAATAAAATTAAAAACATACATTTTTGTATAACTTACATGCAGAAAAGTGAAAATAGAAAGTATGTTTTAATTTTTTTAAATGTTTTATTTATTTTTGAGAGAGAGAGTGTGAGAGGGAGAGGGGCAGAGAGAGAGGGAGACACATAATCTGAAGCAGGCTCTAGGCTCTGAGCTGTCAGCACAGAGCGGGATGCAGGGCTTGAACCCACAAACAGTGAGATCATGACCTGAGCTGAAGTCAGAAGCCTAACTGACTCAGCCACCCAGGTACCCCAAGCAAGTATGTCTTAAAACATAATATGTAAAATGAGTTTTCATAAATAATTTTTGGAAGCTACTATATTCACTCTAAAGAAAACAGAATGACTCTTGTATTAGTAGTGATATAAATACTTTCAGGAATTAGCTCAAATGCTAGCTGCATACTGAAGCTCCTCTTGGGTTCCCTCCCTTCCCCTGGGTATGTTGTTGGGTGCTTGTTGGTCCTGCCATTATCCCTTCCTAGTTGTTTCCCTGTCTCTCTTTCCTACTGAATTGTCTACATGCATTCTCAGGACAGGAACCAAGGTTATTCACCTGCTAACCTTTCTTCCCATTTCCCATCTCAGTTGCCTTGCCCATAGGAAATACTTAATAAATGTTTGTCAAGTTGAACTGAATTTGTGCTTATTATTTTTTAAAAAGTAAGACATACCTAAATTGATTTCCTGTTTTTATGCTGATATCTGTCTTAAAAGATACTATACTGAGGAGTACCTAATACTATAATATTTATATGATTTTTTTTTTTTTTTTTTTTTTTTTTTTTTAACTCTGAGTGAACCAGCATATACTGCAACTTTCTTTGTTATTGGTCTGGGTTGGAAGACAGACTTTCTTCCTTGTGACTGCTGTTCTGAGCTCAGATCTAAGTACCAAGACAATTCCCAGGCAGCACTTAATTCTTAACATAGCAAGATTGTGGAAGTTCTGCATAATGTTCAGTGGATCTTTGTCATATGAGAAATGATTTTGGGGGGTCATATTTATTGTTTTCATCATACTTATTTAAATAATTTAAATATTTTGGGGTTTCCCCCTCATTTTACAGGTCAGGAAACTAAGTCTTAAGCATAAATAAGTTTCCTAAGTTAACACAGCTAGAGAGTGGTAGTAGGTATGAATAAAATGTTGCCTGATATAAACTGAGGAAATTAAATTAGGTGATCTTCCTGTCTTCTTTCAGCTCTAGAGTCTCTGAAGTTCTGGGAAACTTTGACATTATTTGAACATTTGGATAAGCAGTAAAATACTTGACAAAATGAACTTGCTTTGGGGAAAGTGCCAGGTTGCTTTCAGGCTCAAACCAGTTACAATTCTCACTCATCTAGTATATTAGCTAACTGTGCAAGAGGGTTCCTCACGGTGGCAGTGAACCAATATAGATAATTTTTTCAGCTTTACCAGGTTTTAATGGTTCTGTTTTTTTATCTTTAGTTCTGGGTGGTGGTTATACACTTATAAATACAACGGAGCTCTCAATTGTTTGCCCAGTTGCCCCAGGGCTCTATGTATTTGGCCAAATTACGGAGAACTGTTGAGACTGTCCTGCACACTGGCTCCACCTACTGTCATCCCGAGGCAAACGTCTTCATACTATTTCTTTACTCAGAGTTGTTTCAAATTTACTTTTGGGGAGAATAAAAAGAAATTGTGTTTGGGGATATAAAAATATCATAGTTTCAGATTTAAAAAAATTCCTTAAGTCTATTTTCAAGCAGGATTCTATGAAAAAAAAATTTTGCTTTAATGTTTCGGTATACTTATTGTGTAGTATGTGAATGAATCTCTGGTTTTTATTCCTGGGAAAAAAAAAAACTTTGAATTTTCTGGGAGCACCCCAAACCCAATTAAACTCTAAGTGGAAGTAATTTAGCTTTTATTTTCTGTTATTCATTTATATTAGTAATAGTTTAATTGAAATTTAAAAAACCAATATAACCACATTGTAGAAAATATAGAAAAAAAAAGAGAGAAAATCATTTTACCATCTTAAAAAAACCATTCTTATCATTTTGGTATTTGGGGAACCCTCACTAACCATAGTTATGCCCAGGCCTGATGGATGAAAACATAGTTTTAATTGTGTTAGTTGTCAGCTTATTACCTGTCAGCCCCAGATTCGTCATTCATTGCATGCTCTGTGAAAATGGAACTGGGCCCTTTCAGTGTTTCTTTTGACAGCTGGCAGAACGTTAAACTTTGTCAGTAGAGGGCACTGGAAAGACAATTGCAAGAGGGAAGGGTTTCCCTTCCTGGTTCTGGTGTGCTGGCTTGGCTTCTCCAGTGCCTAGCTCTTGCAGTGCAAGTGGCTTAACTAGCATCTGTCTCTTACAGTGCATGAAGCTTCCCCTAGTGCCCAGATCCTAAAGCTGGGTCAGTTTTTACTCTAGTCAGTAGCTCCCCCACTCGATGTGATCAGCTTCCCTGGCCTCCTAGAAGGGCATATGAAGAACAAGTTCTGAAGGGTGGATTTTCAGAAAGCTCTGCAGGTGTGGTACCACAGGAAACTTTTCTGCTGTTCTATGAGCTATGGCCATGCCTTCCTTCTCCCACAAGGTCTAGATTTCAGCCCTGGCTGGGACCTCTTCTTTTATTGTTCTATCTCTGTCTTAGGGATAGTGGACTGTTCCTTATATCTGCTATTCCTACAGTCTGTAGACTTCTCTTTACTTGTGGGGGTGGGGGTGGGGAGAGGGACAGAGGGTGAGAGAAAGAGAGAGAATGAATCTCAAGCAGGCTCCATGCCCAGTGTGGAGCCTGACATGGGGTTTGATCCCACAACCATGAGAGCATGACCTAAGCCAAAACCAAGAGTCTGACACTTAACCGACTGAGGTGCCTCCTTTTACTTCTTACTGGCTATCTTTCGTTACTCCATTTCTCTCATAGTTAATGATTCTTTATCATAAACCTTTCTTGTTCAAATTACTCTGAGTTTGGTTAGGGTTCCCTTAAACACCAAAATGATAAAAATGGATGTCTTAAGATGGTAAAATAATGGATTTTTTTCTCTTCTTTTCCTTATATATTTTCTACAATGTGGCTATATTATTTTTAAAATTTTAAATTAAAATGTTAATGTAAATGAATTATAGAAAATAAAGGCTAAATTACTTCTACTTAGAATTTGATTGGTCTTGGACTTACACCATTTTTTAACCAAAAATTTTTCAGTTCATGATCATTTTATGTGCGTTCTTTTTGGTCAGTAAAGTTAAATTAGCTAACATTTATATATCTCTTTATTTACAAAACAATTTCATACCTATTAGTCTTTAAATCAGCTTTTTGAAAACAACCTTTTATTCTTCTTGACTTTATAGTCTTAGCTTGACTTTGTAGCCTTAGCTTCTTGATATTATAGTTTTTTTGCCTTTGAGGTTAATTCTTTTTGTGTCCTGTTTAAAAACTCATTGGCGCTCCAAGGTCATCAAGATGTTTTGCTGTGTTTCCTTCTACAAGTTACATTGTTGTACCTATCATGTTTAGATCAGCAGTACATCTTGAATCTATTTTTGTATAAGAAGTGTGAGTTTGCGGTCCAAGTTTGTTTTCCTCCCATGTGAGTATCTAGTCGATCCAGAAGAGAGCATTTTTTTCTGTTACTACACTGCAGGGCCATGTTTGTCATAATCAGGTGACTATACAAGTTTGCTCTTGGGATCTTTTCTGTTCTATTTGTCTATTCTTGCTAATAGGCCATGATATCTAGTAGTGTAAATACTCTAATTTTGTTGTTACTTAAGATTGTCTGGGTTGTTCTTGGCATTTTAAATTTTCATATAAAGTTTGAAATCAGTTTCTCAATTTGTACCCAGAAAACCTGCCTAGAGTTTTATTAATATTTTGTCTTACACCTTTTTTGTTAGATTTTGTATCTAAGTATGTGACATGTTTTGATGCTATTAAAAATTACAGGTGTAGCACTACAGCCTGCAGTTACAGATTCAAGCTGTCAGTCTGACTCAGGAGTCAATAATGTCTTTATTATGTTTTATTAGCTGTGTAGAGAGAGTGGGTATAGCATTTTTTTCTGATTTCAATACCTATTATCTACCAAAATACATAGATTTAAGTATAATGCAGTAATCCTTCAGGAGTCTAGGCAAGAAAGCAAGTCTTCTACAAGGGAAACATTTAGGCTAGCTTCAAACTTCTCCATAGTAATGTTCAATCTTGAAGACAACAGCACAATACTTAGAAACTTCTGAAGGAAAGAGAGATCCCAACATAGCTAAGTCATCTTTTGAGAATAAACGCAGAGCACAATGTTCTCAAGGACTCAAGATGTCAGGGAGTACAACACGTATAACCCCCTGAAAAACTATGTGAAGATGGGTGATGAAATCTAAACAAGTAGAACTTGTTTAAAAAAAATAAAGGCAAGGGGGGTGTATGCCTGGGTGGCTCAGTCGGTTAAGCGTCCAACTTTAGCTCAGTCACGATCTCACGATTTGTGGGTTTGAGCCCCGCATCGGAGTCTGTGCTGACAGCTCGGAGCCTTGGAGCCTGCTTCAGATTCTGTGTCTACTTTTCTCTCTGCCTCTCCCCTGCTCTGTCTCTCTCTCAAAAAAACAAAAAAATAAATTAAATAAATAAACATTAAAAATAAATAAATAAAGGCAAGGGGTGCCAGGTTGGCTCAGTCGGTTGAGCGTTTGACTTCAGCTCGAGCGTCTGACTTCAGCTCGGGTCGTGATCTCATTGTTCATGGATTTGAGCCCTGCCTCAGGCTCTCTGCTGAAAGTTCAGTCTGGAGGCTGCTTCAGAATCTGTGTCTTCCTCTCTCTCTGCCCCTCCCCCGCTCATGCTCTGTCTCTCTCAAAAATAAAAAAAAAAAAACAACATTAAAAAAAAAAAGGCAAAATGGGAAGAACAGCCATGGGGAAAAAACTAGTAAAGGTACTATATCCATTAAATGGAGAACTGAGGCTAAAAACAAGGATGACCATAGAATTACCATATGATGCAGGAATTCCTCTCCTAGGTATCTATCCAAGAGAATTGAAAACATGTCCACCCAAAAAATTGTATATGAATGTTCATAGCACATTATAATAGCCAAAGAATGGAAATAATCCAAATGACCACTTGATGAATATATAAACAAGATGTGGCATATCCATTCAATGGACTATTTGGCAATAAAAAAGAATGAAGTTATAGACACATGCATGCGACAACATAGATAAGCCTTAAAAACATTATGCTAAGTGAGAGAAGCTAGATACAAAAGACTACATATTGTATAGTTTCATTTATATGAAATGTCCAAAATAGCCAAATCCACAGACCTAGAAAGTGACTAGTGGTTTCCAGGGACTGTGGGAAGGAGAGATGGGGAGTTGACTGCTAATGGGTGTGGGTTTCATTTTGAGCTGATGAAAATGTTCTAAAATTAGTGATGATTGCACAACTCTGTAAATGTATTAAAACTACTGAATTGTACAGAAAAGGGTAAGTTTTGTGATATGTGAATTATATCTTGATAAAGCTGTTATTTAAAAAAGCACAAGAATGGAAAATGTGGCTTACAGAGCTAAACGTAATCCTTGACAATGTGAAATATATGGTCTTTGACAATGTGGAAATGACTAATAAAAGTAAGTAAATAGGGGAAGAGAGGCGGGAGGAAATTTAGGAGTGTAAGTTTCATAGCAAGGATGCATTTGCTATTAAAAACATGTAAAATTCAGTTTCACTTCTTTTGTTACAATATGGTATTTTTATACTTTTAAAAAAGAGTATGTCTAATGCTCTCTTCTTCTTCTTCTTCTTTTTTTAAGTTTATTTATTTATTTTGAGAGAGAGAGCCAGGGGCAGACAGAGAGAGAGGGAGAGAGAATCTCAAGCAGGCTCTGTGCTGACAGAGCAGAGCCCGACATGGGGCTTGAACTCACGAACTGTGAGATCATGACCTGAGCCCAAACCAAAAATCAGATCCTTAACTGACGGAGCCACCCTGGCACCCCTGTCTTTTCTTAATTCATCCATTCTTTCATCTCTCTCCATATGTAAAGCTTAGCAAAACAAGCTGCTGTCTGCTATAACCATTGTTAAATCAAAAGAGAAGAAACATGTACTTTTATGAATAATGCCAGAGGATAAAGGAAAAATTATAGTCTGGTTTCACTGAGCATACATGCATGCATTTATTCATTCTGTCAGATTTTCTGGAGTGCCTGCTCTGTCCTTGGTATTGTGCTAAGGGAGAAGCATACAAGTGTAAGACATGGCCCCTGCCCAAAATAAGGCAGCTTATTACACTTTTTTTTGGACAGCTCTAATTTTAGAATGTTTTGCCTTATATTGAGTGGAAATCTGCTTCTCTGTAACTTCATTGATTTTAATTGTTATATTTTACAACTGCACTACACCTCATTCACCTGTAATTTAGCAGTCCTTCAGGTATTTAAAGACCAGAATCATGCCTTTCTCATATGACATGTTTTATTAATTAAGTAAATGATTCCTTTATTTTAGTTTCTTCTCTCAGTATTTAAGATCTGTTTGTTTAAAGTAGGGTGCCACAAATAGGTAAACAGTCCAAAGAGATGCTGAATTAAAGCAGAGAGAAGGATGACCACTATCCAGCTCTTTCCATTTTTACCTCTAAATCTTGCTTTGAGATAGTATATTCAGATTTTCCCCAAGAATAGTCTACTGTCATTTTTCTGCCTTTGGATCTTTCTCTCACAGTTGTCCTTATTCTGTCTCTCACACTAGCCTATATTTAAGGTTTGTGTTCCTCATTCTAATTTGTGAAACTTTGCGTTGACCTTTAATTGAGTTTCCTATAGTTTGTAGGACTCTCTCCTACCCCCTGCCTTCCAGGTTATTCGAAATGTGTTTCTGACCTCCGTAGTATTGACATCTCAGCAAAATTTAATACTATCTGTACTTTTGGGTGTATTTCAATTCCTTTATCTCAGCCATCAGTAAAGATTCTTGTTAGTTTGAATGCTAGGGCCCTTCTGAATGGCACGGTATTCAACATGTTCTGCAGGTTTACTTAAAGCTATTGGTAACTACTGTTTAAATATGTAACCATCAATTTTTCTGGCTCCCCACCTTATATTTTCCACCTGGCAAATTACTTTGCTATTTGTACAATTGGGAATTTACTTAAAACATTAAAAAAGTTTTTTTTAATGTTTACTTATTTGTTTTGAGAGAGAGCATGAGTGGGGCAGAGAGAGAGGGAGAGAGAATCCCAAGTGGATTCCACACTGCCAGCGCAGAGCCTAATGCAGGGCTTGAACTCACCACTGTGAGATCGTGACCTGAGCCAAAACCAAGAGTTGGACGCTTAACCGACTGAGGCACCCAGGTGTCCCCATTAAAAAAAAAAATTTTTTTAATGTTTATTTTGAGAAAGATAAAGCACAAGCAGGGAGGGGGCATAAAACATTTTTAATAGAATATTCTCTGATATAATTTTTAAAACATCAATAAGGACCTTTGTGCAAACATTGTGCTTGTGCATTTAAAGGGAAGAACATTTAGGGGCAGCAGGGTGGCTCTGTTGGTTGAGCATCCAACTCTTGATTTTGGCTCAGGTCATGATCCCACGGTCACAGCCCTGTGTTGGGGTCTTTGCTGAGCATGAAGCCTGCTTAAGATTCTCTCTGTCTCTGTCTGTCTGTCTCTCTCTGTCTCTCTCTCTCTCTCTCTCTCTGTCTCTCTCTCTCTCTCTCGGCACTTGGATGTCTCAGTGGTTGAGCATCTGACTTCAGCTCAGGTCTTCATCTCGCTGTTTGTGAGTTTGAGCCCCGCATCAGGCTCCCTGCTGTCAGCACAGAGCCTGCTTAAAGATCCTTTGTCCCCCTCTCTCTGCCCCTTCCCTGCTTGCTCTCTCTCTCTCTCTCTCTGTCTCTCTCTGTCTATCTCTCTCAAAAATAAATAAACTTAAAAAAAGATTCTCTCTCTCTCCCTCTGCCTGTCTCCCCTGCTCATGCACTGGAGCTCCCTCTCTCTCTCTCTCTTAAAAAAGAAAAAAGGAGGGGGTGTCTGAGTGGCTCAGTTGGTCAGGCCTCAGACTTCACTCAGCTCAGGGTCATGATCTCACAGTTTGTGAGTTGGAGCCCTGCATTGGACTCTGTGCTGACAGCTCAGAGCCTGGAGCCTCTTTGGATTCTGTGTCTCCCTCTCTCTTGGCCCCTCCCTACTTGTGCTCTCTCTCTTTCTCTCCCTCTCTCAAAAATAAACATTAGAAAAAAGGGGGGTGGGTGGGAACGTTGGCTGTAAGGACAGATAGACCTGGAATAAAATCTTGGTGCTGCCATTTGTTTATTGCGAGAATTTGGGTAAATTGTATAATCTCTTAGCCTGACTTTATTGTTCGTTTAATGAGGTAACAATGTTTCACAAGGTTGTTGTGAGAGGCAAGTTAGCATGTGTGTACTGTGAAGTCCAGTACCTGATACTTTAATAGGCTCAGTAGACTTCAGTTCCTTTCTCTCCTTTCAGGTTCCAGCTCAAATCTTACCACATCTATGAAATTCTCTCCATCTGTTTCATTCCCTTTCCCAAAAGTTTCTTTAATTTTTTAAATAAAGTTTATTTATTTATTTTGAGAGAGACAGAGAGCATGCTTGTGAGCAGGGGAGGGGCAGAAAGAGAGGGAGGCAGAGAATCCCGAGCAGGCTCTGCACTGTCAGCACAGAGCCCACTCTGGGGCTCGAATCCACAGAGCGAGATCATGATCTGAGCTGAAACCAAGAGTCTGGATGTTTAATCGACTGAGCCACCCAGGCACCCTGAATTAGTTTTTATTTTATCAAAATAATAAATTAAAAATATAAAAATACAGTACATTAAAAAATAGATTAAAATCTAGGTCATGCTAAAAAAGGCTTGTAAAAAACCAGAAAGCAGTACCTTTCCCTAACTCTTTTTTCTCTATGCTCTAATTTTACTCCCTAGAGGCAGAACAACAAAAAACAGTTTTATCAGGTATAGTTGACATACAACAGAGTGTGCCTACTTAAGGTGTGCAAACTAAGTTTTGACATATGTATACACATAAGAAACCATCACCACAATCAAGATAATGAACATACCCATCACCTCCAGGTTTTCTCATGTCCCTTTGTAAGTCTTCCCTTTCCCACTGTTCCCTCTACCTCTGCTCTACCACATAACCACTGATCTTCTTTCTAGTTTGTATTTTCTAGACTTTTATATAAACTGTTTTAATTTTTGTTTGCTAATTCTAACATATGTATGAGTTCCGGATTGGTTTCCCTGGATTATTTTTCTCAGTATGAGTTGTGTTTTTTCTTTATATGCTTGGTAATCTTTGATTGGATGCCAGATATTGTGTTTAATTTTACCTTGTTGGGTGCTGGATATTTTTTGTATTATCAGAAATAGTTTTGAATTTTGTTCTAGGATTCAGTTAAGTTACTTGGAAATAGTTAGATTTGGTGGAGGCGGGGTGGGGGGGGGGATTTTCCACCAGTTATATTGAGATATAATTGAAAAGAGTTGACCCTTGAATAATAGTGAGTTAAGGGATTCCAACCCACCCATGCAGTTGAAAAGCTATGTATAACTTTTTACTCCCCCAAATAGAACTACTAATAGCTTACTGTTGACCAGAAGCCTTACCAATAAGATAAGTTGATTAATATATTTTTGTATGTTTTATGTATTATATACTGTATTTTTACAATACAGTAAGCTAGAGAAAAGAAAATGTCATAAGAAAATCATAAGGGGGTGCCTGGGTGGCTCAGTCAGTTGAGCTTCCAACTTCGGCTCAGGTCATGGTTTCACGGTTTGGGAGTTTGAGCCCCACATTGGGCTCTCGTCAGCATGGAGCCTGCTTCAGATCCTCTGTCCCACTCTCTCTCTGCCCCTCCCCCGCTTGCTCTCTCTCTCTCTCTCTCTCTCTCTCTCTCTCTCTCTCTCTCTCTCTTTATAAATAAACATTAAAAAATAATCAAAAAATCATAAGGAAAACAAAATGTATTTACAGTAGTGTGTTATATTTATCGGACCCATACAGTTCTTTTTTTTTTTTTTTTTTAATTTTGTTCTACTCTCAGTGACTCTTTTTTTTTTTTTTTTTTTAATGTTTATTTAGCTTTGAGACAGAGAGAGACACAGCATGAACGGGGGAGGGTCAGAGAGAGAGAGGGAGACACAGAATCGGAAGCAGGCTCCAGGCTCTGAGCTGTCAGCACAGAGCCCGACGCGGGGCTCGAACTCATGGACCATGAGATCATGACCTGAGCCGAAGTCGGACGCTTAACCGACTGAGCCACCCAGGTGCCCCTGGACCCATACAGTTCATATCTGTGTGGTTCAAGGGTTAACTGTGTAATGTTATATAATTTTGATACGTACAGTGGGTTGATTTGATAAGCTTATGTATTGTAAAGTGATTACCACCATAGCATTAGGTAATACCTGCATCTTACCACATAATTACCATTTTTGTGTGTGTGTGGTGAAAACATTTAAGATCTACTTTCTTAGCAACTTTTAAGTGTATAATACAGTATTATTAGCTGTAATCACCATGCTGTACATTAAATCTCCAAAACTTGTCAATCCTATAACTGGAAGTTTGTACTCTGGCTAATTTCTCCACCCTCCATGCACCCCACCCTCAGCCCATGGTAACTACCACACTGTTCTGTTTCTCTGAGTTTGGCTTTTTTAGATTCCACATTTCCATGACATCATATAGTTTGGTATCAGGGTCATGCTGGATTCATGAACACATGATCGGAAGTATTCCTCGCTCTTCTATTTTTTTGGAACAGTTTGAGTTTTGGTGTCAATTCTTTAGATGCTTAGTAGAAGTCACCAATGAAACTACTTGTCCTCAGCTTTTCTGTGTTGGGAAGTTTTTTATTTTTTTATTTTGAAATTTTAATTTAATTTTGTTATTATTTTTTAAAGTCATGTCTACACCCAGTGTGGGGCTCAAACTCATGACCCCAAGATCAAGTCACATGCTCTGCTGACTGAGCCAGCTAGGTACCCCTGGAAGGTTTTTGATTACTGATGCAATATCCTTACTTGTTATTGTTTCATTACGATTTTGTTTCTTCCTGATTTAGTCTTCATGGATTGTATATATCTAGGAGTTTATCTATTTCTTCTAGGTTTTCCAGTTTGTTAGCATACAATTGTTTATAGTTGTCTCTCATGATCCTTTTTATTTTTGTAGTATTAGTTGTAATGTTCTCTTTTACTTCTAATTTTATTTGAATTATCTTTTTTTCCTGAGTTAATCTAGCTTAAAGGTTTGTCCATTTTTATCTTAAAAAAAAAAGCAACAAACAGCTCTTTGTTCCATTAATCTAATTTATTTCCATTCTGATCTTTATTTCTTTTCCTAATTTTGGGCTTAGTTTGTTCTTTTCTAGTTCTTTGAGGTGTAAAGTTAGGTTGATTGAGATCTTTTTTTTTTCCTTAACACAGGCATTTATTGCTGTAAACTTCCCTCTTGGAACTATTTTAGCTGTATTCCATAAGTTTGACCTATTGTGTTTTCATTTTCATTTATTTCAAGATTTATTTATTTATTTATTTATTTATTTATTATGTTTGTTTATTTTTGAGAGAGAGAGAGAGTGTGCGCACGTGCGCAAGAGGGAGAGGGGCAGAGAGAGAGGAAGACACAGAATCTGAAGCAGGCTCCAGGCTGTGAGTTGTCAGCACAAAGCCCAACGTGGGGCTTGAACCCACGAACCGAAAGATCATGACCTGAGCTGAAGTTGGATACCTAACCAACTGAGCCACACAGGCGCCCCTACCTCAAGATATTTTTTAATTTACCTTTTGATTTCTTCTTTGCTCCATTGGTTGTTCAGGGGTCTGTTGTTTAATTTCTACATATTTGTGAATTTATAGTTTTTCTCCATGTTATTGATTTCTAGTTTTAGACCACTGCGGTCAGAAAAGATACTTTGTATTATTTCAGTTTTAAAATTTTTGCTAAAATTTGTTTTGTGACCTATCATATGATCTGTCATAGAGAATGTATGTTCTGCTGCTCTTGGATGGAATGTTCTGTATATATGTCTGTTGGGTCCATTTGGTGTCAGGTGTAGTTTAAGTCCAACTTTCCTGTATTATTTTTCCATCTGGATGAACAATTCATTGTTGAAAGTGGGGTATTGAAGTCCCCTACTATTAATTATATTATTTCTCCCTTAGGATCTGTTAGTGTTTGCTTAATATATTTAGGTGCTCTGATGTTGGCTGTATACATATTTACAATTATTATATCCTCTTGATGAATTAAGCCTCTGTTATTACATAATGATCTTTGTTTTTCGTTACAGTTTTTGGCTTAATATCTATTTTGTCTAAGTTAGCTACCTTTGCTCTCTTTTGGTTTCCCTTGCATGGAATATCTTTTTCCATACCTTTACTTTGAGCATATGCATGTCTTTAAACCTGAAAAGAATGTTTTGTAGCCAGCATATACTTGGGTCTTGATTTTTTTTTTTTAATCCATGCAGCCATTGTATGCCTTTTAATTGCAGAATTGAATCCATTTACATTTAGAGTAATTATTTATTGATAGTCAGGACTTAACTAATGCCGTCTGGTTTTCTGGCTGTTTTGTAGTTTCCCTATTCCTTTGTTCCTCTTTTGCTGCCTTTATGAATTGATGATTTTCAATAGTTGTATGCTTTGATTCCCGTCCCCTTATCTTTTGTGATCTACTGTAGGTTTTTGCTTTATGGTTACCCTGAGGCTTACATAAGACAACTTATAGCAGTCTTTTTTATGTTGATAACAACTTCACTCACTAAACCTCTACCCTTTTATTCCCCTCCATGTAGGTTTTTAATATAATTTACCTGTTTTTTATTGTCTATTCACTAATAAATTGTTGTAGCTAGTTTTTTTTAAATTAAGTTTTTAATTTTAATTCCAGTACTGTTTACATACAGTGTTATATTAGTTTCAGGTGTACCATAATAGTGATTCAACAACTACTCAGTGCTCATTACGATAAGTGTGCTCTTAATCCCCATTCCCTATTTAACCTGGCCCCTACCCACCTTTCCTCTGGTAACCATCAGTTTGTTCTCTACAGTTAGCAGTCTGTTTCTTGGTTTGTCTTTCTCTTTTTTTTCCCCCCTTTGTTCAAATTCCACATATGAGCGAAATCATATGGTATTTTGACTTATTTTGCTTAGCATTATACTTTCTAGATCCAGCCATGTTATTGCACATGGCAAGATTTTATTCTTTTTTATGGCTGAAAAATATCCCATTGTGTGTGGTGTGTATATATATACATATATATATATATATATATATACACACACACACATACATATATATGTATATATATGTATATGTATATATGTATATATATACACACACACACCACACACACCTTCTTTACCCATTCGTCTCTGGGTGGACACTTGAACTGCTTCAATAGTTTGGTAATTGTAAATAATGTTGCAATAAACATAGGGTGCATATTGTCCGTTTGAATTAGTGTTTTCGTATTCTTTGGGAAAATACCCAGTAGTGTGATTACTGGGTTGTAGGGTAGTTTTATTTTTAACTTTTTGAGGAGCCTGCATGCTGTTTTCCACAGTGGCTGTACCAGTTTGCCAGTACACAAGGGTATCTTTTCCTCCACATCCTTGTCAACACCTGTTGTTTCTTGTGTTGATTTTAGCCATTCTGACAGGTGTGAGGCAATCCATCATTGTGGTTTTTATTTGCATTTCCCTGATGATGAGTGATGGTGAGCATCTTTTCATGTGTCTGTTGGCCATCTGTATGTCTTTTTTGGAGAAATGACTGTTTGTATTTTCTGCCCATTTTTTAATTGGATTATTTGTTTTTAGGTGTCAGTTCTTTATATATTTTGGATACTAACTCTATTGTATATGTCATTTGCAGCTTTAGTTCTTTTTAATACTTTTGCCCTTTTAACTTTTTAAGTGATAGGCTTACATGTTTAATATACCATCATATTACAGTATTAGAGTATTCAGAGTTAGACCATATACTTACCTTCACCAGTATGCTGTATATTTATATATATAGTTGTGTTACTAATTACCATTATTTCATTTCAGCTTGAAGATCTTTCTTGATTTTTGATGTTTGAATTTAGCAATGAATTTCCCCTTAGCCCTGTTGTATCCAATTAATTAATTAATTTTGGTATGTTGTGTTTATTTTAATTCATCTCCAAGTATTTTCTACTTTCTCTTGTGATTTCTTCTTTGACCCATTGATTGTTTAAGAATATGGTATTTATGGGGGCGCCTGGGTGGCTCAGTCGGTTAAGTGTCCAACTTTGCCTCAGGTCATGAGCTCATGGTTCATGAGTTGGAGACTGGCATCGTGCTCTCTGGTCAGCGCAAAGCCCACTTCAGATAATCTGCCCTGCCCCTCCCTGCTCACGTTTTCTCTCTCTCTCTCTCAAAAATAAACTTAAAAAAAAAAAAAGAATATGTTTATCAAGAGAGTATGGTACTGGCACAAAAATGGACACATAGGTCAATGGAACAGAATAGAGAACCCAGAAATAAACCCACACTTATATGGTCAATTAATCTCCAACAAAGGAGGCAAGAGTATACAATGGGGAGAACACAGCGTCTTCATGGTGCTGGAAAAACTGTATAGCTACATGCAAAAGAATGAAACTGGAACACTTTTTTTTTTTTTTTTTTTATTTTAGGGAGAGAGAGGGTGCAAGTGAGTGAGGGGCAGAGCAAGAGAGGAAGAGAGAATCCCATGAGGGGTAGAGAGAGGGAGAGAGAGAGAAGCAGGGCTCACCCGAAGTGGGGCTCATACTCACCCATTATGGGGCGTCGTCTTACCCGAAGTGGTGCTTGGGCTCACCTGATGTAGGACTTGAGCTCATGAACCATGAGATCATGAGCTAAGCCGGTGTCAGATGCTTAACTGACTGAGCCGCTCAGACGCGAGAAACCGGAACACTTTCTTACAACATATACAAAAATAAACTGAGAATGGACTAAAGACCTAATGTAAGACCTGAAATCATACAACTCCCAGAAGAAAACATAGTAATCATTTCTTTGACTTTAGCCTTAGCAACATTTTTCTGGATATGTCTCCTCAAGCAAGTGAAACAAAAGGAAAAATAAACTGTTGGGGCTACATCAAAATGAAAAGCTTTTCACAGTGAAGGAAAGAAACCATTAACAAAATGAAAAGGCAAGAGTGACTAGAATTAAAAAGACTAGAAAAAAAGTGTTGGCGAGGATGTGGAGAAAAGGGAATGCTCATGCATTGTTAGTGAAAATGTAAATTGATGCAACCTGGAAAACAATATGGAGATTCCTCGAAAAGTTGGAAATATCGGGGCACCTGGCTGGCTTTGTTGGTAGAGCATGCAACTCTTGATTTCAGAGTTGTGAGTTCAAGTCCCATGTTGGGTGTAAAGATTATACTTAAAAAAATACCCCCAAAGTTCAAAAAATATATTAAATAGGTTAGAAATATCATATGGTCCATTAATTCCACTGCTGGGTATTTATTTACCCAAAGAAAATGAGAACACTAATTTGAAAAGTTATATTCACTTCTTTGTTTATTGCAGCATAGTTACAAAAAGCTGAGATATGGAAGTAGCCCAAGTGTCCATCCATAGATGAATGGATAAAGAAGATATGGCATATATATGGAATATTGCTCAGCCATAAAAAAAAGAATGTGATCTTGCCATTTGTCACAACATGGATAGGCCTAGATGGTATTATGCTAAATGGAATAAATCAAAGAAACACAAACAACATGATTTCACTTGTATATGGTATCTAAAAAACAAACAGCAAAAACAGTTCCATAAATACAGAGAATAAATTATGGTTGCCAGGAAGGATGGGCAAATGGATGAAGTGGGAGATACTGACTTCCAATTTTGGAATGAATAAGTCACAGGGATGAAAATTAGGGCATAGGAAATAGTATCGTAATTAGCATTGTATGGTGACATTGGTAGGTACACTTGTGGTGAGCACAGCATAATATATCGACTAGTCAAGTCACTATGCTATATACCTGCAATTGATGGAGCATTATGTGTCAACTGTAATTTAAAAAGGAGCTGACATGTTAACTTCGTTTTTATATTTATCTTTGCATTTTAACATTTAAAATAAAAAGTGAAAACAGTCCTCATAAAACATTTGGATTAATTTAGGTTTATCATTCATGTAACAGCATTAAATTTAAGAAAGAGGTGTAATGACTCAAAGACAGGCATTTGTCTTTCAGTTTCAGTTTCCACTGTATATTCACAGAGAAAAGGCTGTTAGCATTTTTAATTCAAATGAAATAAGGTGCACTAAGGACATCTTTTGCATCAGTTAGGATTAGGTTTGGCTGTGAGTAACAGATATGTGATAATTAATGCTTTAAACAAGATGTAGATTTATTTCAGTCTGAAAAGCAGTTCGGGGCTGGGGTGGCAGCTCCATGGTATCAGGGGCGCAAGCTTCTCTTATTTTGTTGCTCAGCCATGCTTAGTGTAGGGGGCCGGGGCAGGCTGCCCAAGATGGGCCATTTGGCATAAAGATTATTTTAAGTTAAAATTAATTGAAACCCAGCAGAAGCAGGAAAAGCTCTCTGCCTCCCTGCAACTGCTAAATTTACAATGGAAAGGAGAGCCTGTAACAGGAAGAGAACTATTAACAGAGACTACCTTTTACCTAAGGAATTCACCTGCATAATAGGGCGACCTTGTTTTCCCATACATCTCCTTTCACCTTCTTGCTTATGGTCTTTATCCCCTTTGTATCCTTAACTGATCCCCTTTTCTTAACTGATGTAAGTTTCCTGTTGCCTCATTGTCTTTGGAATTTCATGTCTGTGTGGATTCCCCATACATACACCTACTAAGTTTGATTTCCTCCTGATAATCTGTCTCATGGTCAATTTGACTCCATGTCCAGCCAGAGGACCATAGGGCAGAGGAAGGTCTTCCTCCCCCAAATTGGGTTAGATCCCTACTGTCCCCTCAGAGACCAAGATGGCTTTAGCCATTGCATCCACATTCCCTGTAGCAGAAAAGGGAAGGAGGTGACAAGAAGGGTGTAATCTCCATTTTTCTTGAAAGTACCATACCAGACTTCCACTTACTTAACTTACTTACTTACTTACTTACTTACTTACTTACTTACTTACTGCAAAGAGGTCTTGGAAATGTCGTTTTCTTAGCTAAGTGGCAATGTATCCAGCTTAAAAATTGAGAGAGAGAGCAGGGGAGGGGCAGAGAGAGAAGGTGACCGAGAATCCCAAGCAGGCTCTGCGCTGTCAGTACAGAGCCCAACTCAGGGTTCAAACTCAAGAACCATGAGATCATGACCTGAGCCAAAATCAAGAGTCAGATGCTTTAACTGAGCCACCCATGCATCCTGTCTTTCTGTCTGTTATTTATTTCTAACTTCATTCTGTTGTGGTTGGGAGAGATACATACTTTGTATGTTATCTTTTTCAAGTCTGTTAGAATGTATGGCCTAACATATGCTCTATCTTGGAAAATGTTCCATGTGTACTTGAGAAAAATGTATATGCTATATGGTAGAGTGTTCTATATATGTCGATTTGCAAAAGATACGAACAAAAATCAGATGATGATCCATTGCTTTTCATATTTTACTAGAAACATAGAAACTAGAAGTTAAAAATATTACCATAAAGTGAGATTTTAAAAAGATCTATAAAATGCAAACCTCAATTCATTGCTATTTGATTCAACAGATAAAAGTAACACAATTCTATATTTTACCTTTTCATCGCTCTATCTGTGGACCACTCTCTCAGTTGCAAATGGCTACCTTCAACTCATTTTTTGCTGTATCTTTGAGCAAACTATTTTGAGATAGTTTTCTTTTTTACCTTTAGAATTTAGAAATTCCTTTAGTGGGTGTTCTGATTGAAAAATCTTCGTTTCATTTGTCAAAAATTATCTTTATTTTTTTTTTTAAAGATTTTATGTTATTATAATGTTTTTAAGTTTATTTTTTGAAAGCGAGAGAGAGGGGGAGAGAGAGAATCCCAAGCACACTGTCAGTGCAGACCCGGACATGGGGCTCAAATTCACCAACCGTGAGATCATGACCTGGGCTGAAACCAAAGAGCCAGCCACTTAACTGACTGAGCCACCCAGATGCCCCAAAAGATTTTATTTTTTTAAGTAATCTATACCCAGCGTGGGGCTTAAAGTCACAACCATGGGATCAAGAGTAGTATGCTTTACTGACTGAGCCAGCCAGCTACCCCAAAAGTTATCTTTATTTCACTCAGATTCTTACATAAAATTTTCATTCAATAGATAATTATTTTCCCTTGGTACTTTGTAAATATCTTTCCACCATCTTTCTGAAAAGTCACCTATTTAATTTTTATTAAGGGCCAAGTGCATGAGTTTTTATTTAAAGGGGTATTAACTAATATAATTATTTTCTTGTGTTTTTCTCCTGTAGGGAATACAG
The DNA here is from genome assembly GCF_024362965.1 of Panthera pardus. Lineage (NCBI taxonomy): Eukaryota > Metazoa > Chordata > Mammalia > Carnivora > Felidae > Panthera > Panthera pardus. Next base: position 60,127,498 of record NW_026526677.1, read on the forward strand.
TGAGTAACCTGATTATGATTATACCTCCAATTTTTGGTGCAATTCAGAGTGTTAGAGATGGACTGGAAAAGCGGTACATTGCTTCTTATTTAGCACTCACAGGTATGTGTAACACTTCATATAAAAAACGATGTACAGTAATCAGATGGGCTATTTTTCTCATTCATACCTAAATTGGTTCTTAATTTTATGTTATTACACAACTTGAACATAATCTGAAACTTCTGATTTAAAACTCCGGTAAATTGAACTGCATTTTTTATTAAAACCCAACTACATTTTTTTTAAGTTTATTTATTTATTTTGAGAGAGAGACAGAACATGAGCAGGGGAGGGACAAAGAGGGAGACAGAGAATCCTAAGCAGACTCCATGCTGTCAGCACAGAACCTGACACTGGGCTTGAACCTACGAGATCATGACCTGAGCTGATATCAAGAGTTGGACGCTTAACTGAGCCACCCAGGTGCCCCAAATTGAACTGCATTTTGAATAGTTTTTTAAAAATTAAATTATTTCAAGCATACAGAATAGAGATAACAAATATACCCATGATATCTTACCACCCAGCTTTGTCAGGTCTTAGTACTTTGCAGTATTTGTTTCAGATCTTTTTATTTATTAAATAAACTACCATGGATGAAATTGAAGCTATATTTGTATTCCTGCCTGATTTTATTCCCCTCACCCTCCCAGAGTTAACCTCTATACTTAATTTGATTATAATTTTCACACTTGGCTTTGTATTTATACTACATATATATGTACACTTAAAAGTATGTATAGCATGGTTTGCATATTTTCAAACATTTTATAAAGGGTATTGTACTTACTGCAACTTACTCATATTTCTCTACTTGTCTGTGAGTCAGGGACTGTCCCTTAGTTATCTTTGTGTCCCTGTTGACTGGCAGTTTAGTGGTCCTCAATAAGTGTTGAATAGATGGATAAATGAACTTTACCAGAATGTAAGATCAGAAAATCTGTCATGTTCTTGCATTATCATCATAAAGACAAAAATAAGAAAGAAAGTTGATTTCTGGTTTATTTCTTTTATATAACCTTCTAAACACAATTTCGTTTGTTTTAGCCCAAAGTAGGTATTATTTATACATAGGCAGAAAGGACTTCTAATTAGTACAAAACTATAAGATAGAATGTATCCTACCAGATTTTACCATAATTAGATTGAATATGAGAGACTTTAATATCTGAATCTGTTTCTTATATGCTTGATGTTTTAAGAAAGTTACTTGGTTTAAGAAAGTTACTTCAGACGGAAGACTTGTCCACAAACTTAGCTCTTTGCTTTACTTCCTGAGATGTGTTAAGAATGTTTATAAAATATGGGGCTCCTGGTTGGCTCAGTTGGTTAAGCATCTGACTCTTGATTTTGGCTCAGGTCATGATCTCATGGTTATGAGATCAAGCCTGCCTAGGCTGTCAGCACAGAGCCTGTTTGGGATTCTCTGTCTCTGCCCTTCCTCCAATCATGTGCAGGTACTGTCTCTTTCAAAATAAAAAAATAAACTAAAAAGAAAAAAAAGAGAATGTTGAGGCACCTGGGTGGCTCAGTCAGTTAAGCGTCCAACTTCGGCTGAGGTCATGATCTGACGGTTTGTGGATTTGAGCCCCACAGCAGGCTTTGTGCTGACAGCTCAGAGCATGGAGCCTGCTTTGGATTCTGTCTGTCTGTCTGTCTGTCTCTCTCTCTCTCTCTCTCTCTCTCTCTCTCTCTCTGCCCTTCCCCTGCTTGTGCTGTCTCTCTCCAAAATAAATAAACATTTAAAAAATAAAAAATAAATAGAAAATTAAGAAAAGAATGTTTATAAAATACTGACAAATCACAATCAGTAATAACAATAAGAATAAAAAGATTCAAGGGACTTCCAGGTTCCCCTGGGACAATGGTGGCCTCCTAAATTAGAATTTGTCCACTTATCCTCCCAGAAGACCATACAAATTAAAAAGGAAAATAAAACCGCACTTAATCCATACTTTCAGCTCTACTGTGAGAGAACGAATACTATGAACTTCAAATCATTTTTAAATTAAGAAAAAACCTCACCAGATTCCAACAGAAGTATCTTTTGATGTTTTAGACTTGGGGTTTGAAAAACTGCATGGAAAAGAGGAGAGGGGTTGAGAGCCTGAGTCTGCAAAACAAAACAAAACAAAACAAACAGCAAGTGGAAGCTTCACAGTAAATCCAAAATTTCTGAAAGCAGTCTAGGGTCTGGAAATCACAGTACCAGTTAAAGGTAAAGGACTTGAAAGTGTGTAAGACCTAGGGTGGCATTTTTAGAAAGGTACCACTTCTGGTAAAGAGATAAATAGAGAGGGGGAGGGATCAGTGAAGGGAAAGAAGGAAGCTAGAGGGAGGAATTAAGATTCTATAGAAACAAAAGAAATATTAAACCTCAGACCTGCCCCCCTCAACTGCCCTGCCCTCAAATAAGTATATGAAAAAAGACACTGAACCTTACTATTCTGACAGAAGGGGGCAGTCTTGAACTAGGAATTTCTTAAGCCACCCAAACTTTACTCTTTCCACAAAATGGGCCAAAAGAAGCAGTCCATACAAAATTACTGTAAAAAGAAAAGAGAAAATGAGAATCAAAAATTTTTTGGCTTATGTACATTCTTCCCCCACAACTGATTACAAAGCAGAAAGAAACTGTAGCATAAAACTCCAAAATGAATTAAGTAGTCTCAAACAAATGAATCAAAAATTTTAAAAACTAGTAACATTCTCTTCTCCCAAAAGAAATAAAATTAGAATTGATTAAACTTAGGAAAGGAAAGGTATTAAAGCTGACTTACAATGTGTTGAATATTTAATAAGGGCTATTTAAGAAGGCCAAGAAATAAGCAAAATAATGAAAATGAGATAAAGAAAAAGTGTCAGAGAGGGGCACCTGGGTGGCTCAGTTGGTTGAGTGTTCGACTTTGACTCAGGTCATGATCTCATGGTTGACAAGTTTGAGCCCATGTCAGGCTCTGTGCAGACAACTCAGAGCCTGGAGCCTGCTTCCGATTCCATGTCTCCCTCTCTCTCTGCCCCTCCCTGACTCATCCTCTGTCTCTGTGTCAAAAACAAATATAAATATAAACATTCAGAAAAAAAGAAAAAGTGTCAGAGAGAAAGTGATTGAAATGGAATAGACTCAGCAAAGATCTCAAACATATAATTGGATTCCCTGGAGAAGAAAAACAAAACAGTGAAACAACTTATATTTAAAACTATAACTGAAGAAACTTTTTAGAAATAAGAAAGAAATGAACCTGCATATTAAAAGGACCATTTTTACCTCTTAAAACTGACTTGCAATGGTTAATTCTGAAACATAGCCTCAGTAAAACTACTGGATTTTAAAAATAAAAAAAAATTCTTAAAACGCTAGTGAAAAAGACCAGGTTACTGACTTAGGCAAATAAATCAGGCTGGCATTAGACTTCATCAGCAACATACAAAGGCACCAGTGGAACAGCATTTTTAATGTAAGGCATGGATTTTATATTACAATCAAGTTTATTTTTTAGGTATCCAGGTTATAGAAAGATAATTTTAAATATGCAAGTACTCTCACCTCTATACAGGACTCCTTCTTGATGAATCCATGAGCACTGCATGAATTTAGTAGCTATTGTCCACATGTGGCAATTTAAATGTAAATTAATTCAAATTAAATAAAATGTAAAATTCAGTTCCTCTGTCACACCAACCACATTTTGAGTGCTCATTATATGTGGCTTGTGTCTACCCTATTGGGCAATGCAGATATAGAATGTCTCTATCATCACAGAAAGTTCTGCTGACTGCATTGTACTAGAGAATGATGTTCATCCAACTAAGAGAGAACACTGGGAAAATGTTAGCAAAATGTGTAATGATGAGCCTTTTATATATTTAATATATCTGTCAGTGCACAGCTGGATGTGGGGCTCAAACTCACAAACTGTGAGATCATGACCTGAACCAAAAATCAAGAGTCAGACACTTAACCTACTGAGCCACCCAGGTGCCCTGAGAGTGCAGTTTTTTAATGAGAGATGGAAAGGGCAAAGTAGAATAAGTTTGTTGACTATTGCCTAGGTGGCAAGTTGAGTATTAAGGAATATGATTTAAAAGTAACAAATCAGATTGTAAAAGGTCAAGTAAGAAAAGAAAGGGGGACAGAGGGTACTATAAAATATGCATAAGTACAAAAGAAACACTAGAACAACAACAAAAAAAGCTCTTTCCTACATACCGAAATAATTTAATTTTTTAATTTTTTTTATTTTGAGAGAGAGAGAGCGCGCATGCACATGTGTGAGCGGAAGAGGAGCAGAGAGAGCCAGGAGAGAGAGAATCCCAAGCAGACTCCACACTGTCAGAGTAGAGCCTGATTTGGGACTCGAACTCACAAACAGTGAAATCATGACCTGAACTGAAACCAGGAGTTGGATGCTTAATTAACTGAGCCACCCAGGAGCCCCCGAAAGAATTTTTTTTTTTAATTTTTAATTTTATTTATTTATTTATTTATTTTAAATTTACATCCAAATTAGTTACCATATAGTGCAGCAATGATTTCAGGAGTAGACTCCTTAGTGCCCCTTACCCATTTAGCCTGTCCCCCTTCCCACAACCCCTCCAGTAACCCTATTTGTTCTCCATATTTATGAGTCTCTTCTGTTTTGTCCGCCTCCCTGTTTTTATATTATTTTTGTTTCCCTTCACTTATGTTCATCTGTTTTGTCTCTTAAAGTACTCATATGAGTGAAATCATATGATATTTGTCTTTCTCTGACTGACTGATTTCACTTAGCTTAATACCCTCCAGTTCCATCCATGTAGCTGCAAATGGCAAAATTTCATTTTTGTTGATTGCCAAGTAATACTCGATTTTTTATATATACCACATCTTCTTTATCCATTCATCCATCGATGGACATTTGGGCTCTTTCCATACTTTGGCTATTGTTGAGAGTGCTGCTATAGACTTTGGGGTGCATGTGTCCCTTTGAAACAGCACACCTGTATCCTGTGGATAAATACCTAGTATTGCATTGCTGGGTTGTAGGGTAGTTCTGTTTTTAGTTTTTTGAGGAACCTCCATACTGGTTTCCACAGTGTCTGCACCAGCTTGCATTCCCACCAACAATGCAAAAGACATCCTCTTTCTCCGCATCCTCACCAACATCTGTTGTTGCCTGACTTGTTAATGTTAGCCATTCTGACAGGTGTGAGGTGGTATCTCATTGTGGTTTTGATTTGTATTTCCCTGGTGATGAGTGAAGTTGAGCATTTTTTCATGTGTCGGTTTGTCATCTGGATGTCTTTGGAGAAATGTCTATTCATGTCTCTTGCCCATTTCTTCACTGGATTCTTTGTTTTTTGGGAGTTGAGTTTCATAAATTCTTTATAGATTTTGGATACTAACTCTTTATCTTATATGTCATTTGCAAATATCTTCTCCCATTCTGTCAGTTGCCTTTTAGTTTTCCTGATTGTTTCCTTCGCTATGCAGAAGCTTTTTATTTTGATGAGGTTCATTTTTGCTTTTGTTTCCCTTGCCTCCAGAGACATGTTGAGTAAGAAGTTGCTGCAGCCAAGATCAAAGAGGTTTTTGCCTGCTTTCTCCTTGAGGATTTTGATGGCTTCCTGCTTTATGTTTAGGTCTTTCATCCATTTTGAGTTTATTTTGTGTATGGTGTAAGAAAGTGGTCCAGGTTCATTCTTCTGCATTTCGCTGTCCAGTTTTCCCACTTGCTGAAGAGACTGTCTTTATTCCATTGGATATTCTTTCCTGCTTTGTCAAAGATTAGTTGGCCATACGTTTGTGGGTCCATTTCTGGGTTCTCTATTCTGTTCCATTGATCTGAGTGTCTGTTCTTGTGCCAGTACCATACTGTCTTGATGATTACAGCTTTGTAGTATAGCTTGAAGTCTGGGATTGTGATGCCTCCTGCTTTGGTTTCCTTTTTCAAGATCGCTTTGGCTATTAGGGGTCTTTTCTGGTTCCATACAAATTTTAGGATTATTTCTTCTAGCTCTGTGAAGAAGGCTGGTGTTATTTGGATAGAGATTGCATTGAATATGTAGATTGCTTTGGGTAGTATTGACATTTTAACAATATTTGTTCTTCCTATCCAGGAGCATGGAATCTTTTTCCAGTTTTTAATGTCTTCTTCAATTTCTTTCATAAGCTTTCTATAGTTTTCAGTGTATAGATTTTTCACCTCTTTGGTTAGACTTATTCGTAGGTATTTTATGTTTTTTGGTGCAATTGTCAATGGGATCGATTCCTTGATTTCTCTTTCTGTTGCTTCTTTGTGTATAGTAGGCAACTGACTTCTGTGCATTGATTTTATATCCTGTAACTTTGCTGAATTCATGAATCAGTTCTAGCAGTTTTTTGGTGGAATCTTTTGGGTTTTCCATATAGAGTATCATGTCATCTGTGAAGAGCGAGAGTTTGACCTCCTTCTGGCCAATTTGGATGCCTTTTATTTCTTTGTGTTGTCTGATTGCAGAGGCTAAGACTTCCAATACTATGTTGAATAACAGTGGTGAGAGTGGACATCCCTGTCTTGTTCCTGACCTTAGGGGGAAAGCTCTCAGTTTTTCCCCATTGAGGATGATATTAGTGTTGGGTCTTTTGTGTTTGGCTTTTATGATCTGGAGGTCTGAGCCTTCTTATCCCTACTTTCTTGAGGGTTTTTATCAAGAAAGGATGCTGTATTTTGTCAAACACTTCCTCTGCATCTATTGAGAGGATCATGTGGTTCTTGTCCTTTCTTTTATTGATGTGATAAATGACGTTAATTGTTTTGCGGATATTGAACTAGCCCTGCATCCCAGATATAAATCCCACTTGGTTGTGGTGAGTAATTTTTTTAATGTATTGTTGGATCCGGTTGGCTAATATCTTGTTGAGGATTTTTGCATCCACGTTCATCAGGGAAATTGGTCTGTAGCTCTCCCTTTTAGTGGGGTCTCTGGTTTTCGTATCAAGGTAATGCTGGCTTCATAGAATGAGTTTGGAAGTTTTCCTTCCATTTCTGTTTTTTGGAACAGCTTCAAGAGAATAGGTGTTAATTCTTCCTTAAATGTTTGGTAGCATTACCCTGGAAAGCCATCTGGCCCTGGACTCTTGTTTTTTGGCATATTTTTGATTACTAATTCTATTTCCTTACTGGTTATGGGTCTGTTCAAATTTTCTATTTCTTCCTGTTTCAGTTTTGGTAGTGTATATGTTTCTGGAATTTGTCCATTTCTTCCAGATTGCTCATTTTATTGGCGTATAATTGCTCATAATATTCTCTTATTATTGTTTCTATTTCTGCTCTGTTGGTTGTGATCTCTCCTCTGCATTCTTGATTTTATTTATTTGGGTCCTTTTCTTTTTGATCAAAGTGGCTAGTGGTTTATCAATTTTGTTAATTCTTTCGAAGAACTAGCTTCTGGTTTCATTGATCTGTTCTACTGTTTTTTGTTTGTTTCGATAGCATTAATTTCTGCTCTAATCTTTATTATTTCCTGTGTTATTCTCGTTTTGGGTTTTATTTGCTGTTCTTTTTCCAGCTCCTTAAGACGTAAGGTTAGGTTGTGTATCTGAGATCTTTCTTCCTTCTTTAGGAAGGCCTGGATTGCTGTATACTTTCCTCTTATGAACACCTTTGCTGCGTCCCAGAGGTTTTGGGTTGTGTTATCATTTTCACTGGCTTCCATATAGTTTTTAATTTCCTCTTTAACTTCTTGGTTAGCCCATTCTTTCTTTAGTAGGATGTTCTTCAGTCTCCAAGTATTATTTACCTTTCCAAATTTTTTCTTGTGGTTGATTTTTGAGTTTCATAGCGTTGTGGTCTGAAAATATGCACAGTATGATCTCGATCTTTTTTTTTTTTAATTTTTTTCAAACTTTATTTATTTTTGAGACAGAGAGAGACAGAGCATGAACGGGGGAGGGTCAGAGAGAGGGAGACACAGAATCTGAAACAGGCTCCAGGCTCTGAGCTGTCAGCACAGAGCCCGACGCGGGGCTCGAACCCACAGACCACGAGTTCACGACCTGAGCTGAAGTCGGACGCTTAACCGACTGAGCCACCCAGGCGCCCCTGATCTTGATCTTTTTACACTTACTTAGGGCTGATTTGTGTCCCAGTATATGGTTTATTCTGGAGAATGTTCCATGTGCACTGGAGAAGAATGTATATTCTGCTGCTTTAGGATGAAATTGTTCTGAATGTATCTGTTAAGTCCATCTGGTCCAGTGTGTCATTCAAAGCCATTGTTTCCTTGTTGATTTTTTGATTAGATGATCTGTCCATTGTTGTAAGTGGGGTGTTGAAGTCCCCTACTATTGTGGTATTACTATCGATGAGTTTCTTTATGTTTGTGATTAATTGATTTATATATTTGGGTACTCTCACATTTGGCGCATAAATGTTTACAGTTCTTAGATCTTCTTGGTGGATAGACCCCTTAATTATGATATAACGCCCTTCTTCATCTGTTGTTACAATCTTTATTTTAAAGTCTAGATTGTCTGATACAAGTATGGATACTCTGGCTTTCTTTTGGTGACCATTAGCATGATAGATGGTTCTCCATCCCCTCACTTTCAATCTGAAGGTATCTTTAGGTCTAAAGTGGGTCTCTTGTAAACAGCATATAGATGGATCTTTTTTTCTTAACCATTCTTTTACCCTATGTCTTATGATAGGAGCACTGAGTCCATTGATGTTTAGAGTGAATACTGAAAGATATGATATTATTGCCATTATGTTACTTGTAGTGTTGGAGTTTCTGGTGGTGTTCTCTGGTTCTTCCTAATCTTTGTTGCTTTTGGTATTTACATATATATATATATATATATATATATATATATATATATATATACACATATATATACACACACACACACATATATATACAATGTGTATATGTATATACACACACATATATATATATATACGTATGTATGTATGTATGTATGTATTCATCTTTTCTCCCCTCAGAGAGTCCCCCTTAAAATTCTTGCAGGGCTGGTTTAGTGGTCACGAACTCCTTTAATTTTTGTTTGTCTGGGAAACTTTCTGTCTCTCCTCCTATTTTGAATGACAGCCTTGCTGGATAAAGAATTCTTGGCTGCATATTTTTCTGATTCAGCACATTGAATATATCCTGCCACTTCTTTCTGGCCTGCCAAGTTTCTGTGGATAGGTCTGCTGCAAACCTGATCTATCTTCCCTTGTAGGTTAAGGACTTTTTTTCCCTTGCTGCTTTCATGATTCTCTCCTTGCTTTAGTATTTTGTGGATTTGACTATGATATGCCTTGTTGATGGTCGGTTTTTGTTGAATCTAATGGGAGTCCTTTGTGCTTCCTGGATTTTGATGTCTGTGTCTTTCCCCAGCTTAGGAAAGTTTTCTGCTATGATTTGTTCACATAACCCTTCTATCCCTATGTCTCTCTCTTCCTCTTCTGGGACCCCTGTGATTCTGATGATGTTTCTTTTTAATGAGTCACTGATTTCTTTAATTCTTAAATTGTGTTCTTTTGCCTTAATCTCCCACTTTTTTTCTGCTTCATTAGTCTCCATAAGTTTGTCCTCTGAATCACTGATTGTTCTGCCTCATCTGTCCTTGCTGCTGCGGCATCCATCCGTGATTGCAGCTCAGTTATAGCATTTTTTTTGTTCATCCTGACTAGTTTTTACTTCTTTTATCTCTGCAGAAGGGGATTCTAATCTCTTTTTGACTCCAGCTAGTATTCTTATTATCATGATTCTAAATTCTGGTTCAGACATCTTGCTTGTTATCTGTGTTGGTTAAGTCCCCGGCTGTTGTTTCTTCCTGCTCTTTCTTTTGGGGTAAATTCCTTCGTTTCATCATTTTGAAGGGAGAAAAGTTATTAATGAGGTAGAAAAACTTAAAATTAAAAAATATTAAAATTAAAAATTAAACACACACACACAAAATCGAATAAATGATGCTAGATCCTAGGTGTGTTTTGGTCTGCATGTTGAAAGTGGTTTGATAGATTAGAGAGAAAAGAGGGGGAAAAAAAACAAAGGTAATCGTTTGAGAATTTGAAAAAATGAATACACTGAAGTAGACTAAAATGAAATGATGGAAGTAAAATAGAATTTGAAAAAATTTTCACATAATTAAAGAATATAATAGAGAAAAGTAAAGAAAAATATTTTTAATAAAAATTGAAAATAAAAATGAATTTTTTCTTTCTGTATTCAAGAAAAAGAAAAGAAACGAAAAAGAGAAAAAAGAAAAAAAAGGAAATTGTTTGGAAATTTGAAAAAGTGAATACACTGAAGTAGACTGAAAGAAAATGATGGAAGCAAAATAGAATTTGAAAAAATTTACACAAAAGTAAAAAATTAAAAAAAATTAAAACTATTTTTAATAAAAATTGAAAATAAAAATGAATTTTTTCTCTTTCTGTATTGAAGATAAAGAAAAGAAGTTAAAAAGAGAAAAAAAAAGGAAAGGAAGAAAATTGAATAGATTCACTTGCTAATGGATTGAAATACGACTGAAATTACTTAGTTCTCCCCTAGAAGTCAGACTATGAGCACTTTATAGTCCATAAACTAAGCAGGCAGTGAGACTTCTGTTCTTGAAGAGCAAGGTTGGCCCAGTTGGCGGGGCTGTGTAGCGGCTCCATTCTCCACTAGATGGCGCTGCTAGCCTACTGGGGTGGAGTGTTGTGGCGCTTGTAGGTGCATATGTGCACGCGTGGGAGCAATGTAAATGGCATCACACAGCTACCCAGTCTCTAGTATCAGAACTCTGTTCTCCCCGATCAGCAATCGTGCACCCTTCCTTTGTTTTCAGCTTTCGTCCACTCCCTGCATTTTCACTATCCGTGACCAAGTCCCAGGTAGTACCTCTCTCCAGAGTTTTGTCTCAGATGCAGCTGTTTTCCTTGGCTCCTTACTTCTGAGGGACTGCGGCTTTGACCCGTTCCACCCCTCTGTGGAGGGTCTCACCAAGCAATGGCCGAATACCCGCCACACCCAGGAAAGCTTGTGAGACCATGCTGCTGCCGGTGCCGAGAGACTGTGGCCAGTGTAGTGGCAGCATTTCAGGGATTATGGAGAATCACAACACATCTGGCACCAGGCTTCACCCTTAACGACCTTGTTCCAGCACCAGCGAATGTGGCCATTCTCTGGGGTCTGCTGGGACCAGGTGGCCTCAACAGTCTCTACCAAATGTCCTTCCAGTAGTGGAACTGCTTTTCCCTGTGTGGCTCACGAACCTTCCGGACCCCACTCTGCTCCTGGGGGTTCACCCTTCCCACCAGAGCACCACCAAGTATTGAGCAACGGAGTTACAGACTCTGCACTCCCCTTGTTTACAGTGTTAATGGAATTTAAACCCTCTCCTTTCTCCTTTCTCCCTTTTTAGTTTAGTCCCTGTGGCTGTTTCCAATTTTCCACTTTCTGTCCAGCTGCTTTTGGGGAAGGGTGCTTTTCCTGTATTCTCCCCCCACCCCAATCCCGTCTCCATCCTCTCTCTGCCCTCAAAAGCAGCTCCCTGTCCGCCTCAGCTTCTCTCTCCCCAAGTTCAACTCTCCGCACTGTGTATCTGCTGAATTCTGTGGTTCAGGTTGTACAAATTGTTGTGTTAATCTTCAGATCAGTTCTCTAGATGTGCAGGATGGTTTAGTATTGGTGTAGCTGTATTTCATGGAGATGAGACACACAAAAAACTTCTGTGCTGTTCCACCATCTTGGCTCTGTCCTGAAGAATTTTTTTTAAAAGGGGGAGGAAAAAAGAAAAGTGAAATATTAAGATGTCAAAAGGCAAGAAAAAAGACTGCAAAGTAAAGCTGATGAAAGTTCAAGGGAGGAAATTATAAAGACATAAACAGAAATTAACAAGACAGAGAACAGAAAAACATAGTACTAATTAATGTAGGAAAATTTGTGTTTTTTTAAAGAAAAAGTCTGCTAGCTAACTTAAGAATGAAAAAACAAACATAAACATACATAATAAGTGGCAAAGGGAAATAGCCATTGAAACAAAGGAATTAAAATTTAAAACCTCAGTGTAAATAAATTTAGAATTGGATAATGTACTAAGAAAGTAGGTTGCCAACCCAAAAACAAATAATCCAATGAAGAAATGGGCAAATGACATGAATAGGCACTTCGCCAAAGAAGACATCCAGATGGCAAAGCGACACATAAGAAAATGCTCAACATCACTCATCATCAGGGAAATACAAATAAAAACCACAATGAGATACCACCTCACACCTGTCAAAATGGCTAACATTAACAACTCAGGCAACAAAAGATATTGGCAAGGATGCGGAGAAATAGGATCTCTTGTGCGCTGCTGGTGGGAGTGCCAACTTGTACAACCACTCTGGTAAACAGTATGGACTTTCCTCAAAAAATTAAAAATAGAACTACCCTACAACCCAGCAATTGTACTACTAGGTATTTATCCAAAGGATACAGGTATGCTGTTTTGAAGGGGCACGTGCACCCCAATGTTTATAGCAGCACTATCAACAATAGCCAAAGTATGGAAAGACCCCAAATGTCCATCAATGGATGAATGGATAAAGAAAATGTGTTGATATATATATATATATATATATATATATATATATATATATAGTGGATATATATATATATATATATATATAGTGTATGTATATATATATAGTGGATATATATATATATATATATATATATAGTGGATATATATATATATATATATATAGTGGAGTATTACTCAGCAGTCAAAAAGAATGAAATCTTGCCTTTTGCAGCTATGTGGATGGACCTAGAGGGTATTATGCTAAGTGAAATTAGTCAGAGAAAGACAAATATCATATGACTTCACTCATATGAGGACTTTAAGAGACAAAACAGATGAACATAAGGGAAGGGAAGAAAATAGAATATAAAAACAGAGAGGGGGACAAAACATAAGAGACTGTTAAATATAGTGAACAGAGGATTGTTGGAGGGGTTGTGGGAGGTGGGATGGGCTAAATGAGTAAGGGGCATTAAGGAAACTACTCTTGAAATTGTTACACCATATATATGCTAACTAACTTGGATGTAAATTAAAAATAATTAAATTATTAATAATTAAAAAGAAAAGAAAATAGGTAACCAAAATTGACCCCAGGAAAGACAAAGCTTTGAACAGACCAATTTCTATGTAAAAAATAGAGTAAGTTATCAAGGAACTCCTCCACAGAATAATATGACACCCAGGTAATTTCACAGAGTTCTATTAAAACTACAAAGACCTGATAGTTCCAGTATTATGTAAATTTTTCCAAAGCATGCATAATGAAGGAAAATTTCCAAATCCTTTTTATGAAGCAAACAACATTGTTATGTAAACCTGATAAAAATGCCAAAAAAAAAGAACTAATACAAATATCAATGCAGATGTCATAAATTATTAGGAAATAGAAAGGAGTGAACTACTAATGCATGTAACAACATGGAGGAACCTCAGAAACATTTGGCAAGTGAAAGAAACTAAAAAACACAAAAGAACACAGATTATATGCTTCTGTTTATGAAATCATGTGATTTGTAAATTATTATAAATTATATAAATTCTTTATAAATTATATGATTCTATTATGAAATTTCTAGAAAGGACAAAATCATGGAAATACAAAGGAAATCATTAGTTACCTGGGGTTTAGGGTGGGAGTGGATGTTGACTGCAGATGGGCATAACAACTTCTTTGGGTGTTGCAGTTGCCACAAAATTGGATTGTGGTGATGGTTGCACAACTTTTTTTTTTTTTTTTAAGTTTATTTATTTACTTTGAGAGAAAGAGAAAGTACAAGCAGGGGGAGGCCAGGGAAAGGAAGAGAGAATCCTAAGCAGCTCCACACTGACAGCGCAAAGCCCGATGCAGAGCTCCAACTCACAAACTGTGAGATCATGACTTGAGCAGAGACCAAGAGTCAGATGCTTAACTGACTGAGCCACCCAGGTGCCCCCACAACTCTTTAAATTTACAAAAACTCGGGGCGTCTGGGTGGTTCAGTCAGTTAAGCATCCAACTTGGGCTCAATTCATGATCTCTCGGTTCATGTGTTCAAGCCCTGCATTGGCCTCTCTGCTGTCAGCGCGGAGCCTGCTACAGAGCCTTGGTCTGCCTCTCTTTATGCGCCCCCCCCCCATCTCAAAACACTAAATAAGCATAAAATTTTTACAAAGATAAATTTAGTTTGGCCAACTAATCTTTGACAAAGCAGGAAAGAATATCCAATGGAATAAAGGCAGTCTCTTCAGCAAATTGGAAAATTTGACAGCAACATGCAGAAGAATGAACCTGGACCACTTTCTTACACAATACACAAAATAAACTCAAAATGGGTGAAAGACCTAAACATAAGACAGGAAGCCATCAAAATCCCCAAGGAGAAAGCAGGCAAAGACCTCTTTGACCTTGCCTGTAGCAACTTCTTACTCAACACATCTCTGGAGGCAAGGGAAACAAAAGCAAAAATGAACTATTGGGACCTCATCAAGATAAAAAGCTTCTGCACGGCAAAGAAAACAGCAAAACTAAAAGACATCTGATGGAATGGGAGAAAATATTTGAAAATGACATATCAGATAAAGGGCTAGTCTTCAAAACCTATAAAGAACTTATCAAACTCACTGCCCAAAAAACAAATAATCCAGTGAAGAAATGGGCAAAAGACATGAATGGACACTTTTCTAAAGAAGACATTCGGATGGCTAACAGATATATGAAAAAATGCTCAGTATCACTCATCATCAGGGAAATACAAATCAAAACCACAACAAGATACCACCTCACACCTGTCAGAATGGCTAAAATTAACAACTCAGGCAATGACAGATGCTGGTGAGGATGTGGAGAAAGAGGAACCCTTTTGCATTGCTGGTGGGTATGCCGACTGGTGCAGTCACTCTGGAAACAGTATAGAAGTTCCTCAAAAAATCAAAAATAGAACGACCCTACAATCCAGCAATTGCATTATTAGGTATTTATCCAAGGGATACAGGTGTGCTGTTTCAAAGGGACACATGCACTGCAATGTTTATATCAGCACTATTGACAATAGCCAAAGTATAGAAAGAGCCCAAATGTCTGTCGACAAATGGATAAAGAAGATGTGGTATACACACACACACACACACACACACACACAATGGAGTGTAATTCGGCAATCAAAAAGAATGAAATCTTGCCATTTGCAACAACGTGGATGGAACTAGAGTGTATTATGCTAAGCGAAATTAGAGAAAGACAAATATGATATGACTTCACTCATATGTGGAATTTAAGGTACAAAACAAATGAACAGAAGGGAACGGAAGCAAAAAGAATATAAAAACAGGGATGGAACAAAACATAAGAGACTCTTAAATATAGAGAACAAACTGAGGGTTGTTGGAGGGGTTGTGGGTAGACGGATGGGCTAAATGGGCAAGGGACATTAAGGAGGACACTTGTTGGGATAAATATAGGGGATGAATCACTGGATTCTACTCCTGAAATCATTATTGCACTATATGCTAACTAACTTGGATGTGAATTAAAAAAATAATAAAATAGGAAGGAAGGAAGGAAGGAAGGAAGGAAGGAAGGAAGGAAGGAAGGAAGGAAGAACAAATAAAGAAGGAGAAAGAAGAAAGAAAGAAATTCATTGAGTAGCGCCTGCATAGCTCATTTGGTTAAGCATCCGACTCTGGATCTGGGTCAGGTCATAATCTCTCAGTTCGTCAGTGTGAGCCCCGCATTGGCCTCTGTACTGCCCATGTGGAGTCTGTCCCATGTGGAGCCCTCTCTCTCCTTCTGTCTCTGCCCCTCCCCCCCCCAGAATGAATGAATGAATGAATAAAAATAAACTTACAAAAACTCAAAAAGTCATACATGTACAATGAGTGAATTTAATGGTATATATCAATACTTGCTTTAAAACTAAACACGAATGGACACAGGAAATGGAGTAATGTGCATACTATGTGAGAGAAGGAGGGACACGTTGAGTGTTTACATCTCAGAGGTGGGGCTGAAGGAAGAAAAGCAGTAGAGGAGAATATAGATACAGAAAACTTGAAATCAGCAATAGTGTGTAGAGTAGCAGTATCTCCTTTCTGGTGGAGTATAGCTACTTTTCCTGTTGTACCTGGTGTTTAGGATCCAGGCAGCCACTCTTAATTGTTTTGTTTTTAACTTTTTTAATGCTTATTATTATTATTTTTTTGAGAGAGAGAGTGTGAGCAGGGAGGGGCAGAGAGAGAGAGAGAGAGAGAGAGAGAGAATGCGAAGCAGGCTCTAGGCTCTGAGCTGTCAGCACAGAGCCCAATGTGGGGCTCAAACTCATGAACCGCAAGATCATGACCTGAGCCAAAGTCAGACACTTAACTGACTAAGCCACACAGGTGCCCCATTCCTAATTGTTGAAGATTAATGAATCCTATTTGTCACCCTGAGTTTATAGATATGATGTTTTGAGTAACTGTTCCACATACTGTGGTAATCTCTCTTCTGATATTCCTGTGATTATATGGAGGTACATATTTTCTAAATTATTTTTTCCTGTAATCTTTTTCCAACTGAAAAAGGTTTAGGGGTGATTAAAGGAGATAAAAATAGAGCACAATAGAGGCAATATAATGAAATTTTTGGGACTCTGTCTCTTGATGGAAGGCATCCTTATGAAATTTATTCTCTAAAGGTTAGAGAAAGCCCTTACGCTCAATTTTTAAAGCAATTTCTTTCAATTATACCACTGATATAGATTAATAAGTCCTTATTCAATTCCTTAGAACCAGAAGTATTTCTGAATCCAGATTGCTTTTGGATTTTAGAAAATTAATAGGTTGTATATACTGCAGTCTACCTACGAAGCCCACCAAGGCTTGGGGCAGCACTTCATAGGTGAACTATTCATATTGCTGCGTAACATGAATAGTCACACTAACTGGGCTAAACATTTATTATAAATAGCCTTATGTCCAGTCAGGTCAGATTTTACTGTCAAGTCAATTTGTGCCAAACGTGATGAACAAAACAACTTTTAGTTTTAAGAACTTTTCTTTTTTTGAGTTATTAAGCAAGATATTTAAGTTTATTTGACCCTCTTTTTTCTTATTCATTATTAAAAAAAATTTTTTTAATGTTTATTTTTTTTTGAGAGACAGAGGAGGCCACAGAATCTGAAGCAGGCTCCAGGCTCTGAGCTGACAGCACAGAGCCCAACGTGAGGCTCAAACTCACAAAAAGTGAGATCATGACCTGAGCCGAAGTCAGACACTTGACTGACTGAGCTACCCAGGCGCCCCCCTATTTCTTATTTTAAAAAGTAGTAGATAGTAAATAGAATCTGACCCTATAGTAGGAAAATAACAACCCATTACAACTGGAGTTTGTTACCCAGGGCTCAAGATCATTGAAATTTAGAGGAGATCCATTAATAGAATTTATTATAGTAGCAAATTCAAGAAGAGAAACCATGTGATTATCTTCATAAATGCTGAAAAAGCCTTTGTCAAAATTCAGTACCCATTTCTGGCTAGAAATAAAACTCAAGACTCAGTTGGTTAAGCGTCCGACTTCGGCTCAGGTCATGATCTCGTGGCTTGAGAGTTTGAGCCCTGCGTCGGGCTCTGGGCTGATAGCTCAGAGCCTGGAGCCTGTTTCAGATTTTGTGTCTCCCTCTCTCTTCTCCTCCCCTGTTCACGCTCTGTCTCTGTCTCTCTCAAAAATAAATAAATATTTTTAAAAAATTTAAAAAAAAAACTCAAGAAAATAAGAATTGATGGATGCTGTCTTAACATGGTAATATACATACCTCTGTTCTAAAGCCAGCATTTTTACTCAGTGTGGAAGCACTAGAGATATTAATCAATGCATTTCTACCAGAGAAAATGATTAAGTGCCTACGTATTGGGAAAGAAGGAAAACTATTTCTGTTTACAGACATCATAGTGTTTCTGAAAACTCTAGCCTAGAGAATCAGTTTTCACACTGACTCCAACAAGAAAACTATTTGGTGAGGTATCAGATTTAAAATTATAAAAAGCGGTATCCATGGGGCACCTGGCTGTCTCAGTTGGTTCACCATCTGACTCATGATTTTGGCTCAGGTCATGATTCCAGGGTCGTGGGATTGCTTCTCTCTGTCTGCCCCTCTCCCCTCACTCGTGTGCTCTCTATTAAAAAACAAAAAACAAAAAAAGGCAATAGCCTTCATATATACATACATTATCCCATTAGATATAATAGTAAAGAAGACCCCATTTAAAATATCCCCCAAAATAAAATATCTAGGAATAAATTTAATAAGAAATATGTAAAATCTGTGTGAAAAAACTTTAAAATGCTTTTGATGCCGGGGCGCCTGGGTGGCGCAGTCGGTTAAGCGTCCGACTTCAGCCAGGTCATGATCTCGCGGTCCGTGAGTTCGAGCCCCGCGTCAGGCTCTGGGCTGATGGCTCGGAGCCTGGAGCCTGTTTCCGATTCTGTGTCTCCCTCTCTCTCTGCCCCTCCCCCGTTCATGCTCTGTCTCTCTCTGTCCCGAAAATAAATAAAAAAACGTTGAAGAAAAAAAAAAAATTTTTTTTTAAATGCTTTTGATGCCATGAAAGTAAATCTGAACAAATAAAAAGTTGTTTCTGGATAGACAACTTAAAGATGTCTGTTATGTTTAGATTAATTTATTGAAATAAATAATACTAATAGAAATACTAGTAAGTTGTTTCCTGGTATAAGAATAAGACAGATGGATACTAAAGTTCATATGACAGTATAAACATGCAAAGATACCCAGGAAATCTTTGAAAAAGAATAGGTAAAGGATATACTGGTCCTCCTGTATATTATACTATAAAACCTGCATTGGTAAATAGTATATTGTACTTGTATTCCAATAGATAGTAAAATAGAATTTTTTTTATAAGTCCTAAATAGACCGAAGTCTGTGTTACATTTTGGTATATGATAAAGATTACATTTCTGATTGCTGGGACAAAGATGAATATTTTAATAAATGGTATTTAGAGAAACATAGAATAGATGTCTGTATACCTTGTTTCATACATAAGAGTAAGCTCTAAATTGATCAGAGACCTAATTATAAAAACTAAAATCTTGTAAGTACTTGAAGAAAACACGTGTGAATTCTTCTGTATCCAGCGTGTGAGGAAACAATGATTTAACATCCAGATATAATAAAATAAAATGTCCAATTAATTAGAAACTTCGGCTTGGAAAAAAAATACTATAAGCAAAGTCCAGAGAAAAGACCAGTTGGTGAAAATATTTATGATGCATGCTATAGGTAGAGTTTTAATATCCCTAATGCAAAAATGACTTTTAAATATTGAGGATAGAAAGGAGCAAAAGTCCAGTAGAAATAAGTGGTCAGAGACAGACAGAAAATTCTCCAAAAAAGATGAAAAATAACCAACATATTTAAGAAAAGGTACTCAGTTCATTCATAATAAAAGAAATGCAAATGAGAACTATACCAATGTATTATTTCTCATTTGTCAGACTGGCAAAAAGTGAAATACTGAACAACACACTTTTGGCAAGACTGTGGGAGAAATCGGCACTCTTCATACATTGCGGGTGAGAATAAAACACTTTTGTAGGTGAATTTGGCAATTTCTAACAAAATTATATATGCAGTTATCCTTTGACTCAACATTCACATTTTAAAGAATTTTCTGTGAAGATATATCCCCAGTAATTCACAATTAAATGGACATATGGATATTTATTACAACTTAAAACATAAGCTTTAAACATAAAGCCCATAAAGGATTTAAAAGATGCAGAGTGTCGGGGTGGATGGGTGGCTCAGTCGGTTAAGTGCCCGACCTTGGCTCAGGTCATGATCACACAGTTCATGGGTTCGAGCCCTGCGTTGGGCTTTGTGCTGACAGCTCAGAGCCTGGAGCCTGCTTCGGATTCTGTGTCTCCCTCTGTCTCTGCCCCTTCCCCCACTCTGTCTCTGTCTCTGTCTCTGTCTCTGTCTCTGTCTCTGTCTCTGTCTCTCTCTCAAATAAACATTAAAAAAAAAGAATGAAAGATACAGAGTGTAAAAGTATATACTTAAAAGGATAGAGGAGGGGAAACATATCTTGAGTATACCTTTTTGTATTTTTATTTTTGGAACCATATTATGATTCCATATACTCAAAAAATATAATTATATCAAGCAGAACAGGAGTAGTAGAAATTAGGGAGAAGGACCCTGACATTGAATATAAAGAAAAATGAATTGCAGAAGATAACATCCGATAATTGTTATCCAAAATATAAAAGAACTCTTTGTATACAAAATGTAAATGTAAAACTCAACAGTAGGAAACAATTGGTTAAAAAATGGACCAAGGACCTTAACAGACACCTCACCAAAAAACTTATTCAGATGGAAAATAATATGAAAAGATGCCCCACATCATATGTCATCAGAAAAATGCAAATTAAAATAACAGTAAGACCCTATTAAACATGTTAATATGGCCAAAATCCAGAACACTGACCAAAGATCGTTGAGGATGTGGAACAACACAAACTCTCATTCATTGCTGCTAGGAATGCACAATGGTACAGCCACTTTGGAAGACAGTTTGGTGGTTTCTTACAAAACTCAGCATAATCTCACCATATGTCAGCTGTCATGCTTTTTGATATTTACTCAAAAGACCTGAAAACTTAGGTCCACCCAAAAATCACACAGATGTTTAATTCAGCTTTATTTATAATGCCAATACTTGGAAGCAAACAAGAAGTCCTTTATTAGGTAAATGGATAAACTGTGGTACCTCTAGACAATGAAATACGATTCGGTGCTATAAAGAAGTGAACTATCAAACTACAAAAAACAGTAAGGAACCTGAAATGCCCACTAGTGAAAGAAACCAGTCTGAAAAGGCTAAATACTGTATGATTCCAACTCTCTGATGTTTTGGAAAAGGCAAAACTATGGAGACAGTAAAAAGATCATTGGTTGCCAGAAGCTGGGGGGAGGGAGATGTGAATAGGCAGAACAGAGATGATTTTTGGCACAGTGAAACTATTCTAGATCTCTGTGATACTGTACTATTCTGTATCTCTATGACACTGTAATGGTGGGTACATGTCATAAATTGGTTCAAACCTGTAGAATGTACAATACCGAGAGTGAGCTATAATGTAAACTATGGACTTTGGGTGATAATGTTGTATTAATGTAGATTCATTTGTTGTAACAAATGCACCTCTAGGGATGTTGATAATGGGGGAGGCTATGCATGGCAATGGGGAGTTAGTTATTATATAAGAAATATCTGTACCTTCTGTTAAATTTTTCTGTGAAATGAAAACTTCTATAAAAAACTACAGTCAAGGGGTGCCTGAGTGGCTCAGTTGGTTAAGCATCCAACTTCAGCTCAGGTCATGATCTCACTGTTCATTAGTTCGAGCCCCACATCAGGGTCTGTGCTGACAGCTCGGAGCCTAGAGCCTGCTTATGATTCTGTGTGTGTGTCTCTGTCTCTTGCCCCTCCCCCACTTGCACTTTGTCTCTCTCTCTCTCAAAAATAAATAAACATTAAAATAAAAATAAAATAAAGTCGAAAGAAGAAAAAAAGGTACCGTACCATTTATCAAATGAAGAACATAACCACATAGGAGAAAAGTGAAGTATTAATCCAGTTAACTTTGAATGTTATTTTCATTAAATGTCCCCAGTTTGAAAACAGAAGGAAATTCAATGAAATCTTGAACCTTAGTGCTAACTTTATTTATTTATTTATTTGTTTGTTTGTTTGTTTGTTTGTTTATTAATTATTTGTAGTGGTATGAATATAGCAATTCTGAAGTTCTTTTTGTATGGCTTTCAGGATTAAGCAAATGAGGAAATACATTGAAATGTATTGTTGGGAGGTGAGGGTTCTCATGTTGAAGAAAGATATAAATTTGGATGGGGGAAAATAAGGAAGAACTCTGTGGTATTGGATTGGAGTTAGAGGTAACAGCATAATTAAAACAAACAAAAAGATTTCCCGTGTTTTATCTTAGGAAAGGGCCTGGAAGCAATGAGTCTTATGTAGCAGCGAACACATCTAGTGTTGAGCCTTTGGTTTCTAAAAATCCTTCCTCACTGAAAGAATGTGAAGACTTATTGGGGAAATGACTGACTTCTGGGGATGAGGCACTGAGACTACAAGATGAGTCTGGAACATTTTGTCATGCCAAAAAGTAGAAAGTGTCCAAAAAATGAGGGGATAATGTCAAATAACACAGAAGGCAGTTGGTCAAACCAGGACAATTTGAACTTCCAAATGAAAAATGACAGAATTGTGTTACAATACATGATGTAAAAAAAGAATCCACAAGTTTGTACTGATACTCACAAGCAAACAAATGGTATGAGAAGGGAAGGCTTTTTTTTTTTTTTTTTAAGAGTAGAATTGCCAAGACAAGAAACAGACTTTTTTTTTCTTAATTTTTTATATGTTATTTATTTTTGAGAGAGAGACAGAGTGCGAGCAGAGGATGGTCAGAGAGAGAGAGGGAGACACAGAATCTGAAGCAGGCTCCAGGCTCTGAGCTGTTGGCACAGAGCCTGACGCGGGGCTCGAACTCATGAACCACAAGGTCATGGCTTGAGCCAAAGTTGAAGTTGAAAGCTTTACCAACTGAGCCACCCAAGCACCTCAAGAAACAGACTCTTAACTACAGAGAACAAGCTGGTGGTTACCGGAGGGAAGGGGACGGGGGAGGGAGGAAAACGGGTGAAATAGGTGATAGGGATTAAGGAAGGCATTTGTGGTGAGTGCCAGGTGTTGTATGAAGTGTTGAATCACTAAATTGTACGCCTAAAACTAATACTACACTGTATTAACTAACTGGAATGTAAATAAAAATTTTTAAAAAGTGGAATTGCCAACTAATAACTATAAACAGAATGATAGATTTGGGTTCTTTTTAATCCATCTATTTTCTTGCAACCATCATAGTAATGATTGATTAAGAGTCATCAGTGAATGCTAAAAATACTGGATGAAAGTGGAAAACATAATTACACAGCCTGAAAGTATCTTCTGACAGATTACTCATTAATTACAAATGGAAAAACACAAATGTAGCAGATATCACCTTATTCAAGTAATCAAAGTTAACATCACTGGGGCGCCTGGGTGGGTCAGTCAATTGAGAGTCTGACTTCAGCTCAGGTCATGATCTCGTCATTTGTGAATTTGAGCCCCATCTCGGGCTCTGTGCTGACAGCTCGGAGCCCGGAGCCTGGTTTGGATTCTGTGTCTACCTCTCTCTCTTCCTCTCCCCTGCTCATGCTCTCTCTTTCTCTCTCTCAAAAATAAAATAAAATACTAAAAAAAATTTTTTTAAGTTAACATTAATAATGATACAGACTAACAATTGGTTTTTCCTGGTGTGATGCACTGAAAAGGAAACATCACTTATACAATATCTCTGCCAAAGGTGCATAACCTTAATCAAATGATGAGGAAACAATCAATCAATCAATCAATAATTCAAACAAATTAAGGGGTATTCTATGGAACAGTTCACCTGTTTGCTTCAAAAATTGTTAAAAGTAGTGAAAGATAAAGATTGAAGAAGTGTTCCAGGTTAACAGATAAGTGCAATATGGGATTTGCAGCACGCAGAGAAGTCTAAAGGGCAGCACTGGGCAAATCAGTGAAATTTGAATAAGGACTGTATATTAGTAATATTGCGTTCATATAAGTTTACTGAATTTGATCAGTGCATTGTGATTATGTAAGAACGTTCCTGTTTGGAGATACCTGGTAAAGAATTTAGGGGTAAAGGTCATAGTCTCATCAACTTACTCTCAAACGTTTCAACAAAGTAACACTAATGTGTGTATTACTTTATTTTACGTACATTTTTTATGTAAATAGAAAGATGGCAAAATGTTAGTGAATCTATGTTAAGGTTATATAGGAGTTCATTGTAATATTTTTATAAATTCTGTAATATCTTGAAGTATTTTCAAAATAAGGGTTTACTTTTTTATTTTATTTATTTTGAGAGAGAGAGCGTGCACTAGCTGGCTTAACAGCTGGGGATTGGGGGAGAGAGAGAGAGAGAGAGTGAGAGAGAGAGAGAGAGAGAGAGAGAGAGAGAGAGAGAGAACCCCAAGGAGGTTCTACCCTCAGCACAGATCCTGACATGGGACTTGATCCCATGACCCTGGCATCATGACCTGAGCCGAAACCAAGAGTAGGATGCTCAACTGAGCCACCCAGGTGCCCTAAGTGTTTACTTTTTAAATAGACTTATTGAGCACTAATTGTCTGCATGCCAGAATACCAAGCAGTTTAACAGTAAACAATAGATTTGGAATAAATAAATATAGGAACAAAAATGGACAGTAATTACAGGAAAGATGTGTTTGCTGATCTAACAGTCTCTTCTCTGTATTACTCCTATACCTCATTCTTCCTTTTGTGATTGCAAGCATATCACTGTACATATTAGCTGTCATAATCTGTTTTTTAAGTGTCTGTTCCTTCTGAACTTCCTGAAAGCAGGGCTGAGTCTTACTCTTCTGGATTTCTGGCATTCAGCAATCCCTGATGCAAACTAAACACGTGAGAATGTTTGATGAATGAATCAATGCTTTCTTTTACACAACTTGAACATCAGACATTTTTGCTAAGACTTCTTTTCGCATATATATTTGTTTGAATTTTTTACTGAGATAAGTCTCCCCCCTAAAAATATGTGTGTATGTGTGTTTATCACACACACACACACACACACACACACACACACACACACACAGAATAAACTTTATCTGGAAACAGAGATTTGATTAACAAATCCAAGGACATTTAGTAAATACATCAACAAGATTTTCAGTATTTTAATTTTGTGATAAAAAAATCCTTAATAACTACTTGAGATGCACTTAATTTTTGGAGTTGAGGGAGATTTTAAGAAATAATTGGGAACTTTCGTGTTGTGTTGAGGCATATTAGGGACAGACTGTTAGTTATTTATGAGGTATATTGTGTTCTGGCTAGGAACCTAAATCCACTAAGAATTTAGTCATTTTCCAATTCATGCAACAAATGTTTACTGAGAATCTATTATATACTAGGTATCATTCTTCAGTCATTGTTATTTGGAGCTTATGGTTTAGCAGCAGAGACAGGTATTAAATAATTTTATAATTGAGTATGTACTGAGGGATATGTTCAGTGTTAGGAAGAAGAGATACCAAGTACAATGAGGAAGAATTAAAGAAGTTAAAGAGTTAAAAATGTTATTTTTTTTTCCCATCCTGTGTCCCTGAGCAATTGCCAGTTCTTCTGATAAGCCTGATTTCAACTGAATTTACCATCCCAGTTATAGCTGCTTTGGAACCACCCAAGTCCCTTTGTCTAAAAATCTTTCTCTTTTGGGTTATTTTTCTACTGTATTGTTCTCTATGTATACAGTTTATGAAAGGAAGAGATGTTGATAACATCAATAGGAGAATCAAAGGTGTTGCCTCTGATTATCTTTCTAATAAGTCTATTAGAAAAGTAGAAATGCTATTAAATTGAAGGGAGAATAGGAACATAATATTTGTTTTAAGTAAATATTTTTGAAATATTTTTGAAACCAGCAAAATTATTTATATAGAGAGATGAGTTTAATACTCCTTGTCTCATAATAAAACTAGGAGAGTAAATTGAAAAGTAAAGACAAGTTATTTGAAGCTAAATTCTGCCTGCCTGGTTACTATTTAATGTTTGATGTTAGGACTTTCAGAATTTTCCAAGCTTCATGTGACTATGGTTTAGTCATTAATTTTTATGAGGCCATAAAATTTGCTGTTAACATTGGTGGAGCTTGAAGAGACAACAATAATTATCATTTATAAGGCATTTATAATGTACCAGACTCTGTGGTAAGTATATTAATTTATATTATGTCATTTAAAATTCTCCACAACCTATGAGGAACTCTTTAACCTCATTTTATAAGTGAGTATTTGAGAAGTAATTTGACCAAGGTCACAAAATTAGTAAATGATGAGCAATACCTTGAACTCTGATCTCTATGCTTTAAATCATTATGCCATAAACCAGTAATTTAAAACTGTTCATAATCTAAAATAGAACCATTCCAAAAGAAACCTTTTTCACAAGATTTAATTTTCTTTCATGAGATTTAATTTTTCTCTTTACCCCCAAACTTACAAAATTTGTTTGTAGTTGTACAGATGTATTTGTTGTGAGTTTATCTAAATAAGTAGGTAATTGTCAACAACAAAAAAAATGAGTTGTAATGTAGTCAAAACATATATAAAGATCTTTATTATCTCTTTCTAAGTCTAGTGCTGAAATGAAAGTTATTGAAGTAGAAATGTCACAGAGACAGAAAGTCATTTCCTCGTGAAAAGGACCATTGAAAATTTTTTGCATGGAATAGCCTTAAGTTTAGTTACGATCTTACCTAGAGTCTGCCACTGCCAGGCTAAATCAAAGTCCTCTGAAATGATCTTAAGAACATCATGCCTTTTGTTCTAGGGCAAGTGAGTGGACTATAAACTAGACTAATAACCTTTTAGATTATAGCAATTACAGTTTGTAATGAAACAGACATAAAATCAATGTGCTGTGGAAAAGACCTTTAGAAATCATTTTATAACCTGCTTATAACTTATTTATTGGTAATAAATAAGTTTTAGCTTCAGTTTTTCAGACATTGCCAGAAACATCAATGATCTTTTTTTCTAATCTATTGAAAAAGTAATGTGATAGTAAGATCGCCCAACAGAAAAGGTGTTTTCATGTTTTGGTTAATATTTCTTAATCTTTGTGCATATGCAAGTGTGGTTTTTATATGACTATACTTTGAATGAACATGTTCAGCCTAGTAGCCAAAACCCAGGGACAGGCTCAACCACAGATTCCTAAGTCGCCTGGGTAGTCCGTGGACAGGAAGTAAGGAAATGAGACGGCCAGGAAAGGTGCCTGGTAGAAAGTAAAAGTGGGCCAGTAGAAAGCATGGTAAGAAATAGCCTAAGGTGGAAAGCAGGCCGCTGTAATGGCTCTTCACCTGGTTCCTATGGCCTCAGTTGTGACTTATTTTAAATGTTTTAGGCTGGGGCCAGAATAAGATGATAATTGAATGATAGTTATGTTCTAAGAAAATAAATATTAAGAAATTATAACATCTAGTCTCATTTCTGTTATCATGTCCATTATTATTGCTTGCTGTAGCTCCATTCTGTTGAACATACCTTAACCTCCCTAGGCAGTCCAGATATTCCCCTGTGTTGTCTATAGATACCTTTAAACAGAATTACTTTGGTTCTCCCTTTAATTACCATATTATCTCTATCCATTATTATCATGTTATTTTGTATTCTTCCTTTTCCTCGACCTGTGGAATATTTGTTTGTTTCTTAACCTGCCTGGAGGCATGGATAGATGTTCCAGTTCCAGAAACAGTATGAATAGTACTAAAATCACTTACGTGGGAGTATTTGATGGGCAAAGTATATTTGGAGCACAGCAGACAAGAGGTTTCCACCTCCCAATTCTTCCTTTTTAAAAATTGAGGTATATTTCATATGTAGTAAAATGTGCAGATCGTAAGTGTACATATAGCTCAATGAGATTTTACCCATGTGACCACCACTCACATCAAGATACAGAACATTTTAGTTAGGCCAGAAAGTTTCCTTGTGCCCTTTTTCAGTCAACACTCTCCCAAAGGTAACTACTATTCTGACTTCTAGTTCCATATTTTAATTTATGTGTTCTTGAACTTTATGGAAATGGAGTCACAGAATATGTCCTCTGGCATCTGTATTCTTTCACTTGATGTAATGTTTTTGAGATTCATCTGTGTTTAATATCAGTAGTTCATTCACTTTGTATTGATATGTAATATCCTGTTGTGTGAATATAATATAATTCATTTGCCCATTTTTCTGTTAAGGGCATTTGGATTATTTTTGGTTTGGGACTTTTGTGAATAAAGATTCTGTGGATATTGAATATGTCTTTTGATGGATACGTGCACTCATTTCTTTTAGATATGCCTAGGTGTAGAATTACTAGGTCATAGGGTAGTCTGCATTTAAACTTAATTAGAAACTGCCAATTTTTTATTTTTATTTTAAAATATTTATTCTTGAGAGAGAGTGAGAGAGCACAAGTGGGAGAGGAGCAGAGAGAAAGAGAGGGAGATACAGAATCCAAAGCAGGCTCCAGGTTCTGAACTGTCAGCCCAGAGCCCAAAGCAGGGCTTGAAACCATGAACCGTGAGATCGTGACCTGAACCTGACTGAGCCACCCAGGCACCCTGTCAAAACAATTTTTTAAATGGTTAGACCATTTTATACTCACACCAGCTGTATGTGAGATTCCAGTTCTTCCACATTGTTGCCCATGCTTATTAGTCTTTTTAATTTTAGTCATTCTGGTTTGGTGTGTAGTGATATCTCATTGAAGTTTTAATTAGATTTCTTCATTGAATAATGATAATGAGCACTTGTCAAAAACTTTTTGGCCTGTTGGATAGCATCTTTTGTAATGACTCTACAAGACTCTACAAGTCTTTTGCCCATTTTAAAATTGGGTTGTCTTTTTCTTACTGATTTTTGTATTGCATTTTCTGGTTATGAATCCTTTGTCAGATAATGTATTGTGAATATGTACTCCCAGTTTGTAACTTAAGCCTTTTTACTTTTTCTAATAGTCTTTAGAGGAGCCAAAGTTCTTAGGCAAGAGTTTAAAAAAAATTTTTTTTTTAACATTTATTTATTATTGAGAGACAGAGCATGAGCATGGGGGGCAGGGGCAGAGAGAGAGGAGGAGACACAGAATCCGAAACAGGCTCCAGGCTCTGAGCTGTCAGCACAGAGCCCGATGCGGGGCTTGAACCCACAAACCGGGGGATCATGACCTGAGCCAAAGTCAGATGCTTAACCAACTGAGCCACCCAGGTGCCCCACTTAGGCAAGAGTTTTTAAAGGCACTTCAGATACCAGTTTATTAACTAATATACTAGCCACTGTTAGTAATCGTGTTGTTTTATTTTTTTAATGTTTATTTATTTTGAGAGACAGAACAGAGCATGTGAGCGGGGGACAGGCAGAGAGAAAGGAAGAGAGAATCCCAGGCAGGCTCCGTGTTGTCAGTGCAGAGCCCTACATGGCGGGGCTCGAACTCACGAACTATGAGATCATGACCTGAGTCAAAATCGAGTCAGACACCTAGCTGACTGAGCTACCTAGGCACCCCAATCATATGGTTTTCTATTGCTACTATAACAAAGCACCACAAATTAAGTAGCTTAAAACAATAAAATAAATTTATTATCTTATAGTTCTATAGATTAGAATTCTGACACAAGTCTCACTGAGCTAAAATCAAGGTTGGCAGGTCTCTGTTTTTTTTTTTTTTTCTGGGGGCTCTAAGAGAGAGTCAGTTTTCTCGTCTTTTCCAATTTACATGGCTCATCGTCCCTTTCTAGCGTTCTGTAGCCTTCCTGGGCACATGGCCACTTTCCTATATCTTCAAAGCTAGAAACTTGACATCTCTGAGCATTTTTCCGTAGTCCCATCTCCCAAAGTTTCCTGCTTTTGAGGACTCAGGCGATTAGGTTGGGCATACTATAATAATCTAGGATAATCTCCTCAATGCAAGGTCCTTAATTTAATCACATTTGCAAGATCATCTTTGGCATTTAAAGTAAAGTGACATATTCATTCATCGGTTTTGGGATTGAGATGCAGACATCTTTGGGAGCCATTATTCTGCCTACCATTCTGATGTAGTTACTACTGTCGGCCATGAATTGCTAAACTAATGTAGTAGCCCATCAGCATCCTCATTGATGCTGAGTGGGACAGGAGAAAGGAGTCCAAAATAATACACTGATAAGGCTAAATAGATAGGATATTCTGGTTCCTGTATGTATATGTGGTACTATAATAAGGCTATATACTAGGTAAGTATTAAATTAGAAAAGGGAATGTGATCAGTTCCCCTTAGGGTAGGTGGGAAACAATTAGAAAAGCTCTTATTAAATACCTTAAATGACTTCTCATCAGTTTAGACATAAAGTACAAACTTCTTAGGACACCTCTCCAAAGCTCATTCTTTTAATCACTACATTCTACTACCTCTCTAATACAGTAGTGCATTTTGTTTCTAATGTGAATGCTAACTTCACCAGGAAAGTACAAACATGCATACCCTGTAATTGTAGCTGGCATTGTTTTGACACCACCAATAACACCAAAGTCTCTAACCTGAGTTCATAATTTTAAGATAATCACACCTTACACCATTAATGCCTTTGATACTTTATAATAATATGCCCTTCTCCTTTTTCATTTATCCGGGGTCCCTTATACATTTTGGTAAATCATGATAGGCTTTAAAAGGAGCTCAGTTGTTCGTGGACCTTTAACTTTCTGCCATGGTAAATAAGCTAACCTACTTCAGAAATCTAATGACTGCATTCTCTATGTACATGAATTTTTAAAAAAAATTTTTAAGTTTTTAAATTTATTTTGAGAAAGAGAGTGAGAGAGGGGGAAGGACAGAGAGAAAAAAGGAAAGAGAGAGAATCCCAAGCAGGCTCCACACTGTCAGCTCAGAGCCCAATGCAGGACTCGAACCCACAAACTGTGAGATCATGACCTGAGCCAAAACCAAGACTCTTAACCAACTGAGCCACTCAGGTGCCCTTACATGAATTTTTTTAATAGCTTGAGTTAGGGATTAGAAAATAAAATTTATTGATGCCTACTATATGTCGGGTATATGCGAGGTAATCCTCATAGCAACCTTTCAATGATAAACATTGTTATCTTTATTTTACAGTTTAGATATCTGGGTCTCAAAGAGACTTAAGCAACTTGCCAAAATAGATAAGTAATAAGTGATAGACTTGGGATTGTAGTTTAGATCTGATTCCAAAGCCTTTATACACTCTTTCCATGGTATGGTCAGTCAAATGGATCAAAATAAATGGGTATTGGAACATATCTGTATTCTGCTGTAACCTTGAAAAACTTTGACTGGTAGCCTGCCAGAATATTTAAATCAAGAGGTTCTAACTCAGTGAAATTCTATTACATGCTTGAGAGACTTGAAACTGTACTGAAGTGCTGTGAATATGAACATCTAATTAGAAGATGGTACATTGACCTTTTTATTCCAATTCCATTACTATTTGACTGCCTCGGTTTTCACTTTAGCCATGGCCATGTGGGGAAACTTGTCCCTGTTGCTTGTTTTTTGGAACGTTCTAGATAATTCCTATAAATGTGAATTTTATTTTAACTTTGATGCCTCAGACTTTTAAGGGAAACATTGTGATGAAATGTTGGCTAACAATCACCCTTACATTAATTGTCTCATTCTCCATGGGATTGAGTCAATTTACATGTCAAGAGCAAAAAAAAAAAAAAAAAATGTTTAGATTCCTTTTAAAGAATCTCCAGAATTTCTAATTTGTATAATTTAAGGATCAATGAATGTTGTTTTGTTTTCGCACATTTCACATTTGTTCCTTTGGCTTGGGCAACTCAACCTCTCTATTCTTGAATTTCTTATTTGTGCTAGTTGGGATACTATTCAGAAAATATACACCTATTGACAAATTGTAGCATGTTAGTGGTGAGAACTGGTTAACTGTGCTAAAACTTTGCCAGGGTTCTCCAGCCGGGCATGCCACTTTTAATTCAACCATTTTCTCTTTAAAAGAGATAACTGTTTGAAAATCTGTATGCTTTGGCAGGTTGGTGCTAATCTGGATTCTCTGCCTTTACTGGCCTCATCTTCTACAACTGTCAGGGGTGTACTTGATACTTTATATCAAACGACTTTGCTGTTTTCAGAACCACCTGTATTGTTACATGTCTGCCTTTAACCCTCTGTTGTCTGGCAAATTCAGCATGTCTGTCCTTCAGGACTTGGCATAGTATCATTTCCTCTAGAAAGCCTGCCTTTTAAGCTTTCCTCAGTCCCTGATAGAATTGGAGGACCCTTTTCTGTGCTCCCACTGAATACAATGCATATCTGTACCACAGCACTTAATACACCATATAGTAATTGTCTGTTTGCTTTCTCTCCCTTAGTGTTCTGTAGTAGTTAAGGGGGGAAAGTGGCAAAACACGAATTTGGAGGCATTTAGGCAAGAGCCAGATCATGCAGGGCCAGAGTAGAGCATCTGGATTTTATGCTAAAAGCCAGTGGAGGGTTTTTAGTAGGAATGTGACATGATGCTGTTTATGCTTTTAAAAGATCATCCTGGATGCTTTGTGGAGAATGGTTTTTTTTTGTTTTGTTTTGTTTTTTTTAACATTTATTATTGAGAGACAGAGACAGAACATGAGCATGGGAGGGGCAGAGAGAGGGCAGACACAGAATCTTAAGCAGGCTCCAGGCTCTGAGCTGTCAGCACAGAGCCCGACGTGGGGCTTGAACTCACAAACTGCGAGATCCTGACCTGAGCTGAAGTCGGATGCTTAACCAACTAAGTCCTCCAGGTGCCCTGAGAATGGTTTTGTAGACAGTAAAAGTGCAAGCTGGGAAACTAGTTAACAGACTGTTGCAGTGGTCCAAGTGAGAGATGATAGTGGTTTACACTGGGACAGCACCAGTGGACACTGGAGAGAAGTGGATGACTTGGGATGTATTTTGGAGAGAGTGCCAATGTGGGGGTTAAAAAAGATTTTCAGTTGACTTCTAGGTTTCTAGTTTATGCAACTGTGTAGAGAGAATATCTTGCATTCCGTTTTGATTTTGTTGAGTTTTTAAATGCCTGTGAGACATTAAATGCAGAGTCAGGTAGATGTTAAAATATGTGAGATTGGAGTTCAGGGGAGGGGGTTAGGCATCATTGTCAAAAGTTGGTATTTAAAGCTGTGGGAACTGATGGGATCACCTGAGGGAATGAACGTAGAAAGAGAAGATGGCTGAAGATGAATATAAATACCACAAATTCATCACCCAAAGGCAGAATCTGGCATGTAGACGTGTTTTGATTGGGTTAAATTTAAAATTTAGCCATTTTAAAATTAGTTGCCCAGGGGCATCTGGGTGGCTTAGTCGATTAAGCACCTGACTTCACCTCAGGTCATGATCTCACTGCTTGTGAGTTCAAGTCTCGCATTGGGCTCTGTGCTGACAGCTCAGAGCCTGGAGTCTGTTTCGGATTCTGTGTCTCCCTCTCTCTCTGCCCCTCCCCTGCTTGTGTTCTGTCTCTCTCTCAAAAATAAATAAACGTTAAAAAAATTATTTTAAATAAAATTAGTTGTCCATATTTGAAAATTGAGAGAGTTCCCATAGAAATCCAGATCTTTGCCTTCTCGTGAATAATTAGAAGATACAGCATCACTGAGCCTGTATTTCTTCATGGGAGCTGTCAGCTCAGGCTGTTCTCTTCAGACTGGTCTATACATTTGACCACAATCTCTACTGTTCCTTATTGTTCTTCACTTAGCTGTTTTACTTAAATGCCTCTCTGGGCATTTGAGTTTACAGCCCCTGATTTAGACCTGAAGGATAGAAGGAGCCAACAAAGGAACCTAGGAAGAAGCAGTCATGAGATAAAAACCAGGAGAATAGGGCATTACAGAAAACTAGAGAGGAAAGTATTTCAGTTACTAACTGCCAGTAAGAGATTAAGATGACGACAGAAAAGCGCTGTTTTAGTGGTGTGAAGAGGTTTGAGGAATCGATGGGGAATAGAGGTAAGGAAATGGAGGCAGTTCTTTTGAAAACTCAGGGAAGTGAAGAAGCATAGGTAATGGGGTGGAAAGGTGGCTTTGGAGATACTATGAGAGAATGTGTAACAATCCCTTAGAGAAGTAGATGTTAAAGAGACAGGAGAGAAAGGTGGTAATAAGTTGAAGATTTAAGAGAACAGATGATATCTTAGAGCACAAGAGCCTGGTTGGCCTTTACTAGAAGGAGACATGCTGCTTCAGGGAAGGAAGGAGAGCATTGGTCCTGAGGGGGTAATAACAGTATGGAATACTGTTAGATAAAATGAGAATCTTCAGGGTTCACACAGAACCAGAGAATTACCTTAGGCTGAAGATTTAGACTAAATATAGACTTAGATTTATAGATTTATATATTTAGACTAAATCATGCACTTTGGAATTTAATCTGTTAAAATCTGATAGTTTTTTTTTTTAATTTTTTTAATGTTTATTTATTTTTGAGAGAGAGAGAGACAGACACAGAGTGTGAATGAGGGAGGGACAGAGAGAGGGAGACACAGAATTTCAAGCAGTCTCCAGGCTCTGAACTATCAGCACAGAGCCGACATGGGTCCTCTCCCTCTCCTGTTGGCATGCAGGCGGATAAGAGAGTGAGGTCCTGGCTTTTCCTCTTCTTAGGAAGACACTAGTACCATCAAGGGGACCTTACCCTCCTGACCTCTTCTCAACTTAATTACCTTCTAAAGTCTCCACACCCAAAGGCTCCACATTTGGGGTTAAAGCTTCAACATATAAATTTGGGAGGTGGGGACACAGACATGCAATTTGTAACAAGTTCCATCAACTGGTGAATGGATGAATAAAATGTAGTGTGTTCACAGAATAGAATATTATTCATCCATGAAAGAAATAAATTATTGATATATGCTATAATGTGAATGAACCTTGAAAATATGCTCAGTGAAAGAAACCAGATGTAAAAGGCTACATACTGTATGATTCTATTTATATGAAAAGTCCAGAAGAGGCAAATCTATAGGGACAGAAAATACATTAGTGATTATCTAGGACTGAGGAGTGGGGAGAGGTGAGGAGAAATAGGGAGTGACTACTGATAGGAGATTTCTCTTTGGGATGATAAAACTATTCTAAAATTAGGTGATGATGGTTGCACAGTCTGAACATTTAAAAACAGTTGAATTGTGCATTTTAAATTAATTTTATAGTATATGAGTTATATCTTGATAAAGCTGATAAGCTTTAGCAAAAATTAGTTTGCTTTAAGGTGGCAAAATAGAAAATATTGTGTCGAGAAAGGTGATGCTGTTCTATTACATTTCTTTGCTTTCTCAGTAGATTGTTGAAAGGAAGTAAATTGTAGAGATCTCTGAAAATCAGGCTCTTAATGCTATATGATAAACAGTACAAGAGAACATTTGAGGTTTGGACAAAAAAAATTCTTGACCAAATCATGATTAAGTAGCCAATCCACCTTTCAAAATGAATAGTCAACCCTCTACATTAAAAAAAAATGTTTTTAATGTTTGTTTATTTTTGGGAGAGAGAGACGGAGCACGAATGGGGCAGGGGCAGAGGGAGAGAGAGGGAGACACAGAATCCTAAGCAGGCTCCTGGCTCTGAGCTGTCAGCACAGAACCCGACTCGGGACTCAAACTCACGAATCACGAGATCATGACCTGAGCTGAAGTCAGACACTTAACCGACTGAACCACCCAGGTGCCTCATCCCTCTGCATTTCATTTTTATTCTTAGTATATTGTATGCCTTTATCTCACAGTTTGTGGGTTCCCCACCCCCCTTCCATTAATTTATCCACCTTTGCACCTTCTAATTTCTCCCTTGGTAAAAAGACCTCAACTGTTCTACTTCCTCATTTCTTTAGAATGAGTACAGTAATTGTTTATTTCTGTCATTTCATTTTGAATATTAAAAAATATGTGATAACATATTTAGTGACTTTTTTTAAAACAATGGTAACAGAACCTGAAATTTTTCTCAAGTGGCTTTGTACAATTTTGTGACACCCCCATTTACCATGTTTGTTGACCATCTTAACCACCCTTAAGGCTCTTAACCATCCTTAAGGCTAACTCCCCTGGTTTCTTTTCTCTGTCTTCCTTTGTAAGTGCCCTTCTTCTGTGCTCTCGTGGTATTCTGCATATCTCTTTATTATATCTCCATCTACTGGCATTTTAGCTGCCTGTCTCTTCCATTAGACTATATGCTTCATTAAGGTCAATGACTGAATCTTATCTTTGTAACTGTAACTGAATTTGGCAAATAGGAGGTGCTCAGTAAGTGCTTGTGGAATTGTTTGATATATCACAGTAGAAACTTTTTTATCAGGTTTGATAGGGGCTTGTATTTGGTCAGCTAATTTTTAAAACTTCAAAGCATAGAATTATTGAAAAGATAATATAAACACCTACCTTAAAATTTTATTTTAATTCAAACATATAATTGTATAATCTTTGACAATTATTTGATATACAGTGTGGCCTTTCAATATGGGATCCTGATTAATAGTTCTCCTTAGACTTTCTTGGATTAAAAACAAAAATTTTTAAAAACCCTAAAATGAACAGTTTATTTAAAATAGAGGCACTTGGAAAGAACTTTGAGATGTAAATACAATCTTTAAATTTTTACTGTTTTTCTCAATCTAACATATCTTACCCACGCTTAATTCAACAGCAGTTTTTATTAGCAACTCTCTTTTACTGAGTCCATTTTAAGCATTTTAAATAGTTTCTGGAGAAACAACGGCTTTCTTTGGAATCATATTTCTGATAACTACATACAGTGGCATTAGCAGGTTTGGTAACAAACATAACTGTCTGACTCTTAGTATACAATTCAGCTATTTGGCTGGGCTGGAAGTGCTAGGAAGTACTAAAGAGTAGCTAACTAGCTGTAAACACTAAAGCTTATCTTAAGAGGTAGACAGTCTCTCCTTTGCTGTCCTGCCTGCCCGCCCCTCCCTTGTGGTGTATTCAGTAAATTTCTATATACATTCAAAAAAAAAAAAAAGCAAAAAAGCTTATCCTGAGCATTGGGTAGTATATTTTATAGAAAGAATGGAGAATATTGATTAATCCAATAAGTCCACTTAATAGAGGGAATTTATGAGAACTTGTACTGTACTTGGGTTTTTTTTTTTTCTATATCAAAATTTCATCAATTATAGAGCTTATGCAGAGTCTACTATATCCTGCCATAAGATTTCATAAACTTTGTTCTTAAAACTCAGTGCTTTGCAATGTCTTATTACCTTCTCAAGCCACTCTGGCTACCCCCAAAGAATTTCATGCTAATCTTTTTTTTTTTATTTGTTTGTTTTAATTTCAGTGGTAGGAATGGGATCCTGGTGCTTCCACATGACTCTGAAATATGAAATGCAGGTCAGTAATGACAAAATTAACTAAATGCTTATTTGTCTTCACCCAGACACTTCACATTTCAGGGAAGAATACATTACTAGAGGATGCTGTTGAGACAAGCGACTAAAGGAAAAAAAAGAGATTAAATATCTCTTTTTACTTCAGGCCAGAGGATCCAAATTGACTAAGTGGAATAAAGAGGCGAGCAAATAAATTATTCATAGAGAAAACAAGTGAGAGCAGTATAGCGTTGACTACCTCTGTGCAGGCATGAAGTGTTAGAGAAGGATTGCAGAGTACAGACCCCTGGGTGCATTTTAAAAAGACAGTCAGTTCACCAAGGTAGTATATTCTTAGATGCCTTAGATGCATTTCCTCATGTCTGTCTTACAGCATCCATTTGAATGGATGGTTCCTCTAGCTAGCAAAGTGTTAGGGCTATGCAGGGATTTTACTGTCCTTGCTCTAAGGAGGCTATATATCTAGTCATAAATCTTTTGGCCTCTTTTTTTTTTTTTAATGTTTGTTTATTTTTGAGAGAGAGATAGAGTGCAAGAGGGGGAGGGGAAGAGAGATAGGGAGACACAGAATCCAAAGCAGGCTTCAGGCTCCGAGCTGTCAGCACAGAGCCTGATGTGGGGCTTGAACTCAGGAACCCCGAGATCATGACCCGAGCCGAAGTCAGACGCCTAACTGACTGAGCCACCCAGGTGCCCCAATCTTTTGAGCTCTTTATTCCTCATTAATAACCTAGAAACTTCTGGAACAGCACTGCCCAGTAGAAATATCACATGAGGATATATGTAATTTAAAATTTTCTGGGAGCCACATTAAGAAAAGCCATGTTAAAAAGAAATAGTTGAAATTAATTTTAATAATACATTCATTTAACCCAATATATTCAAATATTATTTCAACATATAATCAGTATAAAAATGTATTAATGAAATGTTTCTTATGTTGAAATAAGGTGTATATCTCAGTTTGGATTAGGTTCATTCAAGCACTCAGTAGCCAGATAAGGCTGGTGGCTGCTGGATTGGACAGTGCTATTCCAGAAGGATTTGTGACTACAACAGTCTATGAATTATTAATTACATCTATATTAAATGTACAAGAATTAATTTTTTAGGATTGATTCTGATATTCAACACGTATTTATAGTAAGGTGTTCTGTGTGCAGATTGTGCTTGCTCTGGAGAATACACAATTGAATAAGACACTGATCTGACTTAATTGAGCATAGAACATACTTCTCACACTTTCTAGCAGAAAAACAGACTTACAAACAATGCCATAATATGAAAATTATTTTTAAAAAGAAGTACAAATCTGTGGCATCACAGTAGAGTTTGGAAGAATGTATAAAAGTCAAAGACATTTAAACAAAATTTGAAAGATTTAGTTAAAACTTTCTAGGTACTGAAAGGATGAAATGACATACCAGACTTCCATTGTGCCATGGAGAGGCGGGGAGTCATTTCATTGTTTGATATATGTGACAACAGTGATAAAACGAGCACTTAAAATGTGTTTCGAGAATGGCGAAAAATGGCAGGAATGTTGTTCAAAATATTTAACAGCTATAGGGTAAGAGTTCCAACAGTGAGAATGGTGATACCAGTGAGCAACAGCTGAAATATAGACCCTGAAAATAAGGCTTCGTGTTTGATCGTACTAAAAAATAATTGGAATTTTTCCAGCTCTAGCTATCATGAAGTGCTTTCATATAGAGTATCTTAAATAGTTATTACCATGTTTTATAAATTCCAGTACTAGAACTGAAAGAGGCTAATTGATTTGACCAAAATCACCCATAGTTTATAAATGATGTATCTCCTATATATTTATATATACACACACATATATTTCTATATACA
Source organism: Panthera pardus (assembly GCF_024362965.1). Taxonomy (NCBI): domain Eukaryota; kingdom Metazoa; phylum Chordata; class Mammalia; order Carnivora; family Felidae; genus Panthera; species Panthera pardus. The sequence continues at coordinate 60,166,493 of NW_026526677.1, forward strand.
CATATATACATCCATTCTCTAGGTCTGCCGGCATGGGAGCAGAAGAGCATACCTAACATTCAGATCTGGTTTCTAAAAACCATTCTCCATTTAAAAGGAACGGTGCTGGGGTGGCTGGCTGGCTTAGTTGGTGGAGCACGTGACTCTTGATGTCAGGGTCGTGGATTCGAGCCCCATGTTGGGAATAGGGTTTACTTTAAAAAATAATAATAAAAAATAAAATCTTTAAAAAAATAATAAAAGGAACTGGGGCTGTTCAGAGGGCCGAGGCAGAAAAAAAGGACATTATGAACCTAGAACATCTTTTTATGCTAGAAAGAATGGAAAAGCTAAAAGAATGATGGGCACATGTCAGAAGAACACTGGAAACCCACTTAAAGGGGTTCCCATGGACCAAATTTGGGACAATTTGAGCATCAAAATAAATATTGATAGTAACAGTTTATAATAGTTACCAAACCCATTGAGCATATAACCCATTGAACAAAATGGGAAATTATGAAGTCATACTAAAATAATAAGCTATATATAATTGAAACAATAAGTGATCATAAGTAAATGAATAAGTTAAAAATTTTGATGCTGAATTTACATAGTTTTGAAGTACTTTACCATAAAATAATTATAAAGGGAAAAAGTAACTTTACAGTGAAGGAGCAGTGAACAACCTTAGTCAAATAGAGTGAATATCTTCAGTGATGGGACAAATCAAAATTGTGTGCCACCTGACAAGATATAGTGGCAAGAACATAGCATCACTTCTCTGATATTCTTGCCAAAGATGCATGATCTGAATCTAGTCATATGGAAACATCAGGCAAAATCAAATTGAGTGACATTCTATAAAATAACTGGCATGTAATCTTCAAAAGTATCCATGGTCATAAAATTAAAAGACTGAAGAACTGTTTGAAATTGAAGAACACCAAAAAGACATGACCACTACATATAGTGTCTGATTCTGGACTGGATGGTGTGTGTGTGTGTGTGTGTGTGTGTGTGTGTTTACATTTATGATATTGGGACACTTAGAAAAACTTGGATGAAGTCTGAGGATTACGTGGTAGTAATAAATTAATGTTAATTTCCTGATTTTGTTGATAGTATTGTGGAGATGTAGATGAATCTTTTTTTTTAAAGATTTAATGCACATTCCATAAAGTTCACCATTTTAAAGTAAATAAGTTAATTGCTTTAAGTATACTCACAAAATTGTGATGCCATCACCACTAATTCCAAACACTTTCATCATCCCAAAGAGAAACCCCATGCCCATTAGCCATCTCTTCTCATTACTCTCTGTCTCTGTAGATTGGCCTATTCTGGACATGTCATTGCAATGGATCATACAGTGTGTGACCTTTCATGTCTGGCTTCTTTGACTTAGGGTGAATAATACTACATTATATGGGTATACCACATTTTGTTTCTCATTTGTCAATGAATGAACTTTGGGCTGTTTCCACTTTTTGGGTTTTATACATAATGCTGCTGTGAACATTTGTGTGCAAGATTTTGTGCGGATATGTGTTTTCAATTCTCTTAGATATTTATTTATTAGAAATGGAATTGCTATGGGGTGCCTGGGTGGCTCGGTCTGTTGAGCGTCCGGCTTCGGCTCAGGTCATGATCTCACGGTTTGTGAGTTCGAGCCCCGTGTCGGGCTCTGTGCTGGCAGCTCAGAGCCTGGAGCCTGCTTCTGATTCTGTGTCTCCCTCTCTCTCTGCCCCTCCCCCACTCATGCTCTGTCTCTCTCGGTCTCAGAAATAAATAAACATAAAAAAAAAAAAGAAATGGAATTGCTAGGTCACATGGTAATTCTGTTTTTAACTTTTTGAAGAGCTACTAGACTCTTTTTCAAAGTGGCTGTGCCCTTTTACGTTCCCACCAGCAATTTCTCCATATTCGTCCTTCCTTTTGAGTATAGCCACCCTGCTGGTTATGAAATGATATCTCATTGTGGTTTTGATTTGCATTTTCCAGTGATGTTGAAAGTTTTTCATGTGCTTATTACCCATTTGTATATCTTCACAGGAAAAATATCTATTCAGATCCTTTACCCATTCTTAAATTGTGTTATTTGCCTTCTTATCATTGAGTTTTAAGAGTACATATCTTGGGTATTAGACCCTTATTGAATACATAGTTTGTGAATATCTTCTTCCATTCTGTGGGTTGTTTTTTCATTTTCTTAATAGCATCCTTTGAAGCAAACAGGTTTTGATTTTTTTCTTAGGTTGCCTGTGCTTTTAATATCGTATCTAAGAAACCATTGCTTAATCCAAGGTCATGAAGGTCTTTGGTCCATTTTTTTTTAAATTCCAGTATAATTAACATAAAATATTATATTAGTTGCAGGTGTACAGTATAGTGATTGAACAATTCTGTATGGTATTCATTGCTCATCATGACAAATGTACTCTTAATCCCCTTCACCTATTTCACCCAATACTCACTCACCTCCCTCTGGCAACCACCAGTTTGTTTTCTATATTTAAGAATCTCTTTTTGTTTGTCTCATTTTTTCTTTGTTTTGTTTCTTAAATATACACATGAGTAAAATCATATGGTATTTTTCTTTGATTGATTTCACTTAGCATTATACCCTCTAGATCCATCCATGTTGTTGCAAATGGCAAGATTTCATTTTCTTTTATTTTATTTTATTTTATTTTTTATTTTTTAATATATGAAATTTACTGTCAAATTGGTTTCCATACAACACCCAGTGCTCATCCCAAAAGGTGCCCTCCTCAATACCCATCACCCACCCTGCCCTCCCTCCGACCCCCCCATCAACCCTCAGTTTGTTCTCAGTTTTTAACAGTCTCTTATGCTTTGGCTCTCTCCCACTCTAACCTCTTTTTTTTTTTTTTTCCTTCCCCTCCCCCATGGGTTTCTATTATGTTTCTCAGGATCCACATAAGAGTGAAACCATATGGTATCTGTCTTTCTCTGTATGGCTTATTTCACTTAGCATCACACTCTCCAGTTCCATCCATGTTGCTACAAAAGGCCATATTTCATTTTTTCTCATTGCCACGTAGTATTCCATTGTGTATATAAACCACAATTTCTTTATCCATTCATCAGTTGATGGACATTTAGGCTCTTTCCATAATTTGGCTATTGTTGAGAGTGCCGCTATAAACATTGGGGTACAGGTGCCCCTATGCATCAGTACTCCTGTATCCCTTGGATAAATTCCTAGCAGTGCTATTGCTGGGTCATAGGGTAGGTCTATTTTTAATTTTCTGAGGAACCTCCACACTGCTTTCCAGAGCGGCTGCACCAATTTGCATTCCCACCAACAGTGCAAGAGGGTTCCTGTTTCTCCACATCCTCTCCAGCATCTATAGTCTCCTGATTTCTTCATTTTGGCCACTCTGACTGGCGTGAGGTGGTATCTGAGTGTGGTTTTGATTTGTATTTCCCTGATAAGGAGCGACGTTGAACATCTTTTCATGTGCCTGTTGGCCATCCGGATGTCTTCTTTAGAGAAGTGTCTATTCATGTTTTCTGCCCATTTCTTCACTGGGTTATTTGTTTTTCGGGTGTGGAGTTTGATGAGCTCTTTATAGATTTTGGATACTAGCCCTTTGTCCGATGTGTCATTTGCAAATATCTTTTCCCATTCCGTTGGTTGCCTTTTAGTTTTGTTGGTTGTTTCCTTTGCTGTGCAGAAGCTTTTTATCTTCATAAGGTCCCAGTAATTCACTTTTGCTTTTAATTCCCTTGCCTTTGGGGATGTGCCGAGTAAGAGATTGCTACGGCTGAGGTCAGAGAGGTCTTTTCCTGCTTTCTCCTCTAAGGTTTTGATGGTTTCCTGTCTCACATTCAGGTCCTTTATCCATTTTGAGTTTATTTTTGTGAATGGTGTGAGAAAGTGGTCTAGTTTCAACCTTCTGCATGTTGCTGTCCAGTTCTCCCAGCACCATTTGTTAAAGAGACTGTCTTTTTTCCATTGGATGTTCTTTCCTGCTTTGTCAAAGATGAGTTGGCCATACGTTTGTGGGTCTAGTTCTGGGGTTTCTACTCTATTCCATTGGTCTATGTGTCTGTTTTTATGCCAATACCATGCTGTCTTGATGATGACAGCTTTGTAGTAGAGGCTAAAGTCTGGGATTGTGATGCCTCCTGCTTTGGTCTTCTTCTTCAAAATTACTTTGGCTATTCGGGGCCTTTTGTGGTTCCATATGAATTTTAGGATTGCTTGTTCTAGTTTCGAGAAGAATGCTGGTGCAATTTTGATTGGGATTGCATTGAATGTGTAGATAGCTTTGGGTAGTATTGACATTTTGACAATATTCTTCCAATCCATGAGCAGGGAATGTCTTTCCATTTCTTTATATCTTCTTCAATTACCTGCATAAGCTTTCTATAGTTTTCAGCATACAGATCTTTTACATCTTTGGATAGATTTATTCCTAGGTATTTTATGCTTCTTGGTGCAATTGTGAATGGGATCAGTTTCTTCATTTGTCTTTCTGTTGCTTCATTGTTAGTGTATAAGAATGCAACTGATTTCTGCACATTGATTTTGTATCCTGCAACTTTGCTGAATTCATGTATCAGTTCTAGCAGACTTTTGGTGGAGTCTATCGGATTTTCCATGTATAATATCATGTCATCTGCAAAAAGCGAAAGCTTGACTTCATCTTTGCCAATTTTGATGCCTTTGATTTCCTTTTGTTGTCTGATTGCTGATGCTAGAACTTCCAGCACTATATTAAACAGCAGCGGTGACAGTGGGCATCCCTGTCGTGTTCCTGATCTCAGGGAAAAAGCTCTCAGTTTTTCCCCGTTGAGGATGATGTTAGCTGTGGGCTTTTCATAAATGGCCTTTATGATCTTTAAGTATGTTCCTTCTATCCCGACTTTCTCAAGGGTTTTTATTAAGAAAGGGTGCTGGATTTTGTCAAAGGCCTTTTCTGCATCGATTGACAGGATCATATGGTTCTTCTCTTTTTTTTTGTTAATGTGATGTATCACGTTGATCGATTTGCGAATGTTGAACCAGCCCTGCATCCCAGGAATGAATCCCACTTGATCATGGTGAATAATTCTTTTTATATGCTGTTGAATTCGATTTGCTAGTATCTTATTAAGAATTTTTGCATCCATATTCATCAGGGATATTGGCCTATAGTTCTCTTTTTTTACTGGGTCTCTGTCTGGTTTAGGAATCAAAGTAATACTGGCTTCATAGAATGAGTCTGGAAGTTTTCCTTCCCTTTCTATTTCTTGGAATAGCTTGAGAAGGATAGGTATTATCTCTGCTTTAAATGTCTGGTAGAACACCCCTGGGAAGCCATCTGGTCCTGGACTCTTTATTTGTTGGGAGATTTTTGATAACCGATTCAATTTCTTCGCTGGTTATGGGTCTGTTCAAGCTTTCTATTTCCTCCTGATTGAGTTTTGGAAGAGTGTGGGTGTTTAGAAATTTGTCCATTTCTTCCAGGTTGTCCAATTTGCTGGCATATAATTTTTCATAGTATTCCCTGATAATTGTTTGTATCTCTGAGGGATTGGTTGTAATAATTCCATTTTCATTCATGATTTTATCTATTTGGGTCATCTCCCTTTTCTTTTTGAGAAGCCTGGCTAGAGGTTTGTCAATTTTGTTTATTTTTTCAAAAAACCAACTCTTGGTTTCGTTGATCTGCTCTACAGTTTTTTTAGATTCTATATTGTTTATTTCTGCTCTGATCTTTATTATTTCTCTTCTTCTGCTGGGTTTAGGCTGCCTTTGCTGTTCTGCTTCTATTTCCTTTAGGTGTGCTGTTAGATTTTGTATTTGGGATTTTTCTTGTTTCTTGAGATAGGCCTCGACTGCAATGTATTTTCCTCTCAGGACTGCCTTCGCTGCATCCCAAAGCATTTGGATTGTTGTATTTTCATTTTCGTTTGTTTCCATATATGTTTTAATTTCTTCTCTAATTGCCTGGTTGACCCACTCATTCGTTAGTAGGGTGTTCTTTAACCTCCATGCTTTTGGAGGTTTTCCAGACTTTTTCCTGTGGTTGATTTCAAGCTTCATAGCATTGTGGTCTGAAAGTATGCATGGTATAATTTCAATTCTTGTAAACTTATGAAGGGCTGTTTTGTGACCCAGTATATGATCTATCTTGGAGAATGTTCCATGTGCACTCGAGAAGAAAGTATATTCTGTTGCTTTGGGATGCAGAGTTCTAAATATATCTGTCAAGTCCATCTGATCCAATGTATCATTCAGGGCCCTTGTTTCTTTATTGACTGTGTGTCTAGATGATCTATCCATTTCTGTAAGTGGGGTGTTAAAGTCCCCTGCAATGACCACATTCTTATCTATAAGGTTGCTTATGTTTATGAGTAATTGTTTTATATATCTGGGGGCTCGGGTATTTGGCGCATAGACATTTATAATAGTTAGCTCTTCCTGGTGGATAGACCCTGTGATTATTATATAATGCCCTTCTTCATCTCTTGTTACAGCCTTTAATTTAAAGTCTAGTTTGTCTGATATAAGTATGGCTACTCCAGCTTTCTTTTGGCTTCCAGGAGCATGATAAATAGTTCTCCATCCCCTCACTCTCAATCTAAAGGTGTCCTCAGATCTAAAATGAGTCTCTTGTAGACAGCAAATAGATGGGTCTTGTTTTTTTATCCATTCTGATACCCTATGTCTTTTGGTTGGCGCATTTAATCCATTTACATTCAGTGTTATTATAGAAAGATATGGGTTTAGAGTCATTGTGATGTCTGTATGTTTTATGCTTGTAGTGATGTCTCTGGTACTTTGTCTCACAGGATCCCCCTTAGGATCTCTTGTAGGGCTGGTTTCGTGGTGACAAATTCCTTCAGTTTTTGTTTGTTTGGGAAGACCTTTATCTCTCCTTCTATTCTAAATGACAGACTTGCTGGATAAAGGATTCTCGGCTGCATATTTTTTCTGTTTAGCACACTGTAGATATCGTGCCAAGCCTTTCTGGCCTGCCAAGTTTCAAAGGAGAGATCAGTCACGAGTCTTATAGGTCTCCCTTTATATGTGAGGGCACGTTTATCCCTTGCTGCTTTCAGAATTTTCTCTTTATCCTTGTATTTTGCCAGTTTCACTATGATATGTCGTGCAGAAGATCGATTCAAGTTACGTCTGAAGGGAGTTCTCTGTGCCTCTTGGATTTCAATGCCTTTTTCCTTCCCCAGTTCAGGGAAGTTCTCAGCTATAATTTGTTCAAGTACCCCTTCAGCACCTTTCCGTCTCTCTTCCTCCTCTGGGATACCAATTATGCGTATATTATTTTTTTTTTAGTGTATCACTTAGTTCTCTAATTTTCCCCTCATACTCCTGGATTTTTTTATCTCTCTTTCTTTCAGCTTCCTCTTTCTCCATAACTTTATCTTCTAGTTCACCTATTCTCTCCTCTGCCTCTTCAAGCCGAGCCATCGTGGATTCCATTTTGTTTTGCATTTCGTTTAAAGCGTTTTTCAACTCCTCGTGACTGTTCCTTAGTCCCTCGATCTTTGTGGCAAGAGATTCTCTGCTGTCCTGTATACTGTTTTCAAGCCCAGCGATTAATTTTATGACTATTATTCTAAATTCACTTTCTGTTATATTATTTAAATCCTTTTTGATCAGTTCATTAGCTGTTGTTATTTCCTGGAGATTCTTCTGAGGGGAATTCTTCCGTTTGGTCATTTTGGAGAGTCCCTTGCGTGGTGAGGACCTGCAGTGCACTTCCCCTGTGCTGTGGTGTATAACTGGAGTTAGTGGGCGGGGCCGCAGTCCGACCGATGTCTGCCCCCAGCCCACTGCTGGGGCCACAGTCAGACTTGTGTGTGCCTTCTCTTCCCCTCTCCTAGGGGCGGGATTCACTGTGGGGTGGCGTGTCCCGTCTGGGCTACTTGCACACTGCCAGGCTTGTGTTGCTGGGGATCTGGCGTATTAGCTGGGGTGGGTAGGCAAGGTGCACGGGGGGTGGAGGGGCAGGCTTAGCTCGCTTCTCCTTAGGTGATCCACTTCAGGAGGAGCCCTGTGGCAGCGGGAGGGAGTCAGATCCGCTGCCGGAGGTTTGGCTCCGCAGAAGCACAGAGTTGGGTGTTTGCGCGGAGCGAGCAAGTTCTCTGGCAGGAACTGGTTCCCTTTGGGATTTTGGCTGGGGGATGGGCGGGGGAGATGGCGCTGGCGCCTTTGTTCCCCGCCAAGCTGAGCTCTGCCGTCCGGGGGCTCAGCAGCTCTCCCTCCCTTTGTCCTCCAGCCTTCCCGCTTTCCGAGCAGAGCTGTTAACTTATGACCTCCCAGACGCTAAGTCGTGCTTGCTGTCGGAACACAGTCTGTCCGGCCCCTCCGCTTTTGCCAGCCAGACTCGGGGGCTCTGCTTGGCCGGCGAGCCGCCCCTCCGCCCCGGCTCCCTCCCGCCAGTCCGTGGAGCGCGCACCGCCTCGCCGCCCTTCCTACCCTCTTCCGTGGGCCTCTAGTCTGCGCTTGACTCCGGAGACTCCCTTCTGCTACTCCTCTGGCGGTTTTCTGGGTTCTTTAGGCAGGTGTAGGTGGAATCTAAGTGATCGGCAGGACGCGCTGTGAGCCCCGCGTCCTCCTACGCCGCCATCTTCCGGAACCTCCTCATTTTCTTTTATGACTGAGTAACATTCCACTGTACGTATTTACCACATCTTACTACCATTCATCTATGGATGGATACTTGGATTGCTTCCATATCTTGGTTATTGTAAATAATGCCACAATAAACATAGGGGTGTGTTGCATCCACACGACTCCTGAAACAGAATGCTACAGGCACCAGTGACAGTCACAACAAAGTTTATTACAATGAGAGGCAAGGCCGACCGATCGGGACCAACACTCTTGATAAGAGTGCGGCCCCGAACAGCCGGGGTACAGAGTTTTTATAACCGATCACATCGTTTTATCATCACCTGGGAACAGAACAAAGAAACAATTTCCAGATGAGTTAGAAACAGTTGCCTAATGAGGTGTTTACTTTAGACTTTCTGCCTCTAAGTTGCAACCAGTGGATCTCCTTGACCCTGCCTCTGATGCTCTTTTCTTTGAACTTTTGCTTCCTTAATTGGTGAAGCCTAATTTACAAGAGTATGAGGCATAATTTATAAGAGTAAAGCAAGGCTGTTATCTCTTAACCTTCAATGTCAACACAAAGCTGTTATTTTTCAAGCTAAGCATTAGCCCTACACTACAATTTAACCCTTACATTTCCCCCTTTTCTTGTCAGTGAATCAATCCCTTGATTCATCATTAGGAACTAAGGGGATATAATTGGACCTGATCATCATAATTTTTATTTCACTAACTCGCTTCTTGACATATTGTACTAACCAATTGATAATGCACGGGCCAATAGTTAACCCGAGAAGTAACAATAGCAGTGGCCCAGCTACGGCTGTAAGCAATGATGTGAGCCAGGGGGACCAAGAGAATAAACTCTGATACCAATTATTGCTGGCTTCCCTGGCACGTTCCCTGGCCCTAAGATTATCCCTGACCAAACTGAGAGTGTCTCGGATTACTCCGGAATTGTTCGCATAAAAACAGCATGTTTCTCCGAGGGCCACGCAGAGGCCCCCCTCCTTCATGAAGAGTAAATCAAGCCCTCTTCTGTTTTGTAATACAACCTCAGCTAAAGAGTCTACTTGGTGTTCTAGCCGAGAAATTGAAGTTTCCAAGTAGCCTAGGTCTCGGTCCACTTGCTTGCTTACAGTTTTGAAATTTTGGTCCCCCACAATGAGTCCAGCAGTTCCAATAGCTGTGGATCCTGCAATTCCCAGTCCCACTAGGAGTGGAATGAGGACTGGTGCTGCCCTTTTTACCCTGGAATGTCCTTCAAATAGACGTAAGTGTTCTCTCCCTGCTTCTCCGCTATATAGGTATATTTGTGGGAGAATATGAACTAGGATACAAATCTCTTGGGTGCCGACCCCAAAGTATGCGGCTGCAATGCAGGGGGTAATTCCTGATGAGCAAGCAAACCAGGCTCCAGTAAGGGCTCGGTATGCTATATTTTGGGCGCTATCAGTATCTGAACTACTTGGAATATACACTTCTGCACAAGAGTTTTTGTAAGGGGAGTTCTGCCAATTATATTCTTGGGACACTATACACCAACCCTGCCCTTGGAGGTCTCCTAGGGTTAAAATTGGTCGTGAACCCCAAGGGCACAATGTCGTGCTTGGATTTAGCAATTTCACAACATGCTTTTCTATGTCTTGTCCAATGCTAGCATTTGTAGCCACTCCCACATAATATGGAGGTTTAGGGTTTAAGCACAGCCAACAATCTTGTACAATCTCGGTGTGAGATGAATTTAGCCAAGCATACATAGAATCTACTACATCTAGCCAATGCGTCTCAGGGGAGAACGGGTTCTGGATATGACCTGTAGTTGGTAATTCCAACTTTGTGGGGGCACCCGATTGCGGGGTAGGTTGGGAAGGGACAGTCGGAAAGAGTGGGGGGTGTAAAATCATATCCTTGTTTGGCCCTACCGGATTGGGTGGAGTTTTTCTTTTAACCCGTTGTATAGTAAAGGAAATGCCCTTGTCAACTCCTGGAGCATACATCCTGAGACCCCAAGTGTGTCCAGTGTCCCAGGAAGAGGAAAAGGTACTGGAACTAGAAACCTTTTTTAAACATATTTTTGTTGGGTTACATTTTCCTTGAGTCTTACATTTGGGATCTGGAGTTCTAAGGAGGGTGATTAAGGGATCATGGCCCTGTCCTGCCAGCCAGGGGGCCAGCGTTTCACAACCCCATTTTGCACAATGGTATTGGCCTTTTCCTTCACATTCGACCTTTCTATTTGCAGGGCAACTGTATAACCCTGGTATGTTAGCCAATTTTTGTTCTTGATCCCTGTGTCCACATCCATAGGTAACCATATAGGGGTTTTCGGGGACCGGAGGAGCGAAGCCCATTGGCTGTTTATAATTAGTAACTAGAGTCCCCCATGAGTCCCCCACCAAGTCGCATAAATCAAAGAAAAAACAAGGCACAGTGGAAGAGGTATTAGATGCTATCACCTTTCCCATGACAGTGTCCCTGAGTTCCCATTGGTATGGCCAAAAAGATAGGGGATGCAATTCCATACAGTCCCCCACACTTATCACCATACAAACCCAGAAAATTATTATTCCCGCATCAGTCTTAGCTTTAAAGGATCTTCTGGATGCCTTTGAACTTTCCATTGCTCTTTGTTATCTGGTTCTGCATCAGTCTGGGTTGTTCCCGCCTTCACGCAGTTTTTCTTAACCTGAGAGTGATGAATCCAGGTTCGGACACCATCTACCTTCACGGCCGTGGGTGTAGTCAGAATCACGGTGTGTGGTCCTTTCCAGCGCGGCTCCAGGGTTTTAGGATCGTGCCTTTTGACCCAGACTAAGTCTCCTGGTTGAAAGGGGTGGGGAAGAACAGGAGGATGAGTGAAGGCTTCTCTCAAGGCCCTGGTTATTTCCTTCTGTACATGTTGCAGGGCCATGAGCGAAGCCAGCAAATGGTCCTGTTCCAACTGTTCCATTACATCATCTCCTAGCCTCGGCAGGATAGGTGGAGGTCTGCCGAATAAAATTTCATAAGGGGAAAATCCCTTGACAAATGGAGTACAACACGCTCGCAAAAGGGCAAAAGGCAGGACATCAACCCAATTTTCGCCTGTCTCAAGGGACAATTTGGTTAAGGTCTCTTTTAGGGTCCTATTCATCCTTTCTACTTGACCCGAGCTCTGGGGTCTATATGCACAGTGTAATTTCCAATCTATTCCCAATGCCTGGGCCAGACCCTGGGACACCTGCGCCGTGAAGGCCGGGCCATTGTCCGATCCTATGCTCAGAGGCAGCCCGAATCTAGGGATTATTTCATTTAATAATTTCTTAACTGTCGCCTGAGCCGTTTCTGATTTAGTGGGGAATGCCTCGACCCACCCGGAGAAGGTGTCTACAAAAACAAGCAAATATTTATATCCGTATTTCCCTGGTTTAATCTCAGTAAAATCTACTTCCCAAAAGCGGCCTGGCTCAATTCCTCTATCTCTTTTAGCTTCTGAAACCTTCCTATTTGCACCCTGATTTACTTGGGCACAGCTTACACATCTTTCAACCACCTCTTCAATCTCTTTTCCCAGCCCTTGCGCCCTGAACTTTCTCCGCACTAATTCCGCCATCTTCGTTTTTCCCAGATGAGTCCCTTGGTGGAGCTGACCCACCATGCGCCGCCCGAGTGCCGTGGGTAAGAGGATCTTACCTTCAGGATCCTGAAACCACTTTTGTCCCGGCATCTTACTTCCCCCTTTTCTGGAAATCCACTCCAAATCTTTAGGAGTGTAACTGGGCTCCAGTGGAAGCAGGGGCTCTGTCAAGATTGGTAGCTCCAAGGCACTTTCACTTTTAGTTAGGGCAGCTTCTCGGGCTGCTGCATCAGCCAGGCGGTTTCCGACTGCCTCTAGGGAGTTGCCTTTTTGATGTCCCAGGCAGTGAATGATTGCCAGCCTCGCAGGTTCCCAGATGGCTGCTAGAAGATCTAAAATTTCAGCTTTATTTTTGATGGCCTTGCCTTCTGCTGTGAGGAGACCATGCTCTTGATAAATGGATCCGTGTACATGCGCGGTTGCAAAAGCATAGCGGCTGTCCGTATAAATGTTAACTGACTTGTTTCTTCCAAGTTTTAGGGCTTTTGTTAGTGCGATGAGCTCTGCGCGTTGGGCTGAAGTTCCTGGGGGAAGGGTCTGTTGCCATAAAACTTCACGGTCTGTCGTCACCGCAGCACCGGCATACCTTTGCCCTTGAAACACAAAACTACTGCCGTCTGAAAACATGCTGATATCAGGGTCATGTAAAGGAATGTCCGTAAGATCAGAGCGGAGGGACGAGATCGTTGCCAAGGTTTCTGGGCAAGAGTGTAGAGGGGGATTCTGTCCTTCAGGCAGCAAAGTGGCTGGGTTTAAGGTTGTGGGAGCACAAAAACGTATTCGGGGCTGGTCAAGTAGCAATGCTTGATATTGGGTAATCCGAGCATTTGACAGCCATCGCTCTGGGGGAGCCCGCAGTAAAGTTTCCACTTCATGGGGCCCCGTGACAGACAATGCTTGCCCTAAGGTTAGTTTGTCTGCATCTTTAACTAGAAGCGCAGTGGCAGCAATTTGTCGAATGCATGGGGGCCACCCGGAAGCAACTGGATCCAGCCGTTTTGATAAATAAGCCACTGGTCGGCGCCAAGGTCCTAGGCGCTGTGTCAGAACTCCCTTGGCTACCCCCCCTTTTTCGGCTACAAACAAATGGAATGGCTTGGTGGGATCTGGCAGGGCCAAGGCTGGTGGGGTCATGAGAGCATCTCGTAAAGCTTGGAAGGCTTTGGTTTGAGTCTCTCCCCACATGAAGGATTCTGGAGACCCTTTGAGGGTGGCATACAAAGGGGCTGCCAGTTCAGCAAAGCCAGGTATCCATAGTCTGCAGTAGCCTGCCGCCCCAAGGAACTCGCGGACTTGTTTGCGAGTTTTAGGCTGAGGAATATCGAGTATGGCCCGAATTCTTTGTTCACCAAGGTAGCGCTTACCTTTTTTAAGGTTGTAACCTAGATAGGTCACTGCAGTACGACAGACCTGTGCTTTTCTGGCTGACACTCGGTACCCCAGTTTTTGTAGAAGACTCAAGAGTCCTTTGGTGGCATTCAGGCATTCTAAATGAGAAGGGGCCGCCAGCAAGATATCATCAACATATTGCAATAGAGTTACCTGTGGGTTGGAAATCCGAAATGGCTCTAAATCTTGGTGCAGGGCTTCATTAAAAAGAGTAGGAGAATTTTTAAATCCCTGGGGGAGTCGCGTCCAGGTGAGCTGTCCGGCTTTTCCCTCTTCAGGATCAGTCCATTCAAATGCAAATAGTGGCTGGCTTTGTGGGGCCAGCGGGATGGCAAAGAAGGCATCTTTTAAGTCCAGAACTGTATAATACACCTGAGAAGGGGGAAGCAGACTAAGGAGAGTATAAGGGTTGGGTACAGTGGGATGAATGTCCATTACCCTGGCGTTTACTGCTCTTAGGTCTTGAACTGGCCGGAAATCGGATGAATTAGGCTTCCGGACAGGAAGAAGCGGAGTATTCCATGGCGACTTGCATGGGATCAAAATGCCAGAGTCGCGCAAATGCTTGATGTGAATAGCGATTCCCCGCCTAGCCTCCCGGGACATGGGATATTGTTTTAGTCTTACCGGAAGTGCGAATGCCTTAAGTTCCACTATTATGGGAGCTTGATGAATTGCCAGCCCAGGTGGATTAGTTTCAGCCCATACCTGGGGAAAATCCGCCTGGAGGCTTTTAAGGAGGGGATCGACTGCATGAACATTTTCATTAGGCACTGGAGTGAGCAGGCCCTCTTCCCCAAGTGGCACAGTCACCATTACCGTTGTTGGGCCATCCTGGCCGACTTTAATATGCATACCCCCTTCAGTGAATTTCAAAGAAGCCGTTAGTTTATGCAGTAGGTCTCTACCTAGTAATCCAGGGTAGGGGCATTCAGGCATGATTAGGAAAGAATGTGTAACAGTTTTACGGCCTAAATCTACTTGTCGTTCAGTGGTCCATTTACAAGTCTGGGACCCAGTTGCTCCTTGCACCAGGGTTGCCCCTTGCCTGGTGGGGCCAGGATCTTGTTTTAAAACTGAAAAGGTTGCCCCAGTGTCCACCAAGAAGGTCTTAGGTTGGCCCCCTATATTAACAGTAACCAACGGCTCAGAAGGGGCCACCGAGCCGTGGCCCCGTCAGTCGAAATCGACTCCCATCACAGATACCTGGGGTGGCCCAGTTTTGCGTTGGGCTAAGTTGGGGCAATCCTTTTTCCAGTGTCCCTCTTGTTTGCAATATGCACACTGATTTTTTCCCAGTGACACTTTAACCCTTTGTTTATCTTTTTTCTTTTGTTCAGACCAGAATTCTTTGGGCGCTCTGGGTCCTCTTCCCTCACGGGCATCCAGGACGGCTGCCACCACCCTGCTTAATTTTTTTGTCTGTCTTTCTTCCTGAGAATCCCTATTGTTGAAAACCTTTTGGGCTATTTCAACTAACTCAGATAAATTTTTTTCCTTCAAACCCATCTAATTTTTGTAACTTTTTCCGAATGTCTGGGGCTGCCTGTGAGACAAAAGCCAGATTTAATGCCCTTCTATTTTCAGGTGCCTCAGGGTCAATAGGGGTAAAGGTGCGGTACGCCTCCATGAGCCTTTCTAAGAAGGCCGAGGGGCTTTCCCCAGCTCCCTGAATTACTTCTGTTACCTTAGACATGTTTGTGGGCCGGCGGGCGGCCGCTCGGAGACCTCCCAGTAGAGTCTGGCGAAATAGGGTTAATGATTGCCTACCGTGAGGGGTGTTTGGGTCCCAATTCTCAGGATGCGAGGAAGGAAAAACTTCCTCCAGCACAGCAGGATCCACGGTGGGTTGCCCATTTGGCCCCATCACTAATTTCTGGGCCTCACGACGGATCTTATCTCGCTCCTCAGTGGTGAAGAGAACCTGCAAGAGCTGCTGGCAGTCATCCCAGGTTGGCTGATGGGTCACAAATATAGTTTCAAGAAGAGAAATTAATGTTTGGGGTTTCTCTGAGAACGAGGGGTTTTGAAGCTTCCAATTATAAAGGTCGCTAGTGGAGAAGGGTACATAAGTCATAAAGGGTCGGACTTCACCCTGCAGGGGTGGCCCTGGATGAAGGGGTAGGGCAGTGGGAGGGGGATGAAAGGGAGTCCCTGACCGGGTATGAGATGGGCTCAGGGAAGTGTCCTGACTCGGGCTTGCCTCCTGATCTGAAGCATCCTGACTTGTATTTTTTGAGCGAGAACTATAGGGCGGCGGGCGGTAAGTTTCTTCTTCTTCCTCTGGTGCAGGTGATAGAGGGGGCAGCCGCTTAGTCCCGTCAAGATTCTTATTTTGAGCTTCAGATGGGCTGCCTTTGAGTGGTAAAGCCTGTACTTTAGGGAGGCAAGGGGAAAGGGGAAGGAGAAGTTTTAACCAATCTGGAGGGTTTTCGATGAGGGTCCTCCATGCCCCAATATATGGGATTTGGTCTTCGTGCCTAGAAAAGACAATATCATGAACCTTATATATCAATGTAAGGTCAAAGGTCCCCTGTGGAGGCCATTCCACCTGAAAGCTGGTCCATTCCACCTCGCAGAGAGTTCGAAGGACTGACTTCTTAACGTGGAGGCCGAAAACTGAGGCAGCTCTCCTATAGTCCTGGAAATGGGTTAGTATGAGGCTCAGAGGGGTGGGGGTACTCTGATTTTGACCCATGACAAAGATAGGCAGAACTGACAAGGACGCACAGACAGTCAACAGGAAGAAGACAATTAAGACACGAAGAAAACACAAATTTGAGATCTCTTAGGCCAGTAGGCCGTGGCAGCCACCTGAAAATAGGATCCTTCTTGACAAAAACCAAACCAAATGGGGTCCACCAGCGTCCCGGTAGGATCCCTGACTCTGGGTCTATAGCCGCGTCCAGCAGACCCTCCTGAGTCATCCAAATGGCGCGCCCCAAGAATTCCTTACCTCTCCCAATCCCGAGCTTCTTCCCAGGGGTCGGCGGAGCAATCCGCAGAAAGGGCCCTGTTTCAGACCTTTAACTTTCTGGCGGAACAATCCGAGGAAAGGGCCCTGTTTCAGACCTTTAACTTTCCCGCGGAACAATCCAAGAAAGGGCCCTGTTTCAGACCTTTAACTTTCCCGGCCAATGCACCAAATGTTGCATCCACACGACTCCTGAAACAGAATGCTACAGGCACCAGTGACAGTCACAACAAAGTTTATTACAATGAGAGGCAAGGCCGACCGATCGGGACCAACACTCTTGATAAGAGTGCGGCCCCGAACAGCCGGGGTACAGAGTTTTTATAACCGATCACATCGTTTTATCATCACCTGGGAACAGAACAAAGAAACAATTTCCAGATGAGTTAGAAACAGTTGCCTAATGAGGTGTTTACTTTAGACTTTCTGCCTCTAAGTTGCAACCAGTGGATCTCCTTGACCCTGCCTCTGATGCTCTTTTCTTTGAACTTTTGCTTCCTTAATTGGTGAAGCCTAATTTACAAGAGTATGAGGCGTAATTTATAAGAGTAAAGCAAGGCTGTTATCTCTTAACCTTCAATGTCAACACAAAGCTGTTATTTTTCAAGCTAAGCATTAGCCCTACACTACAATTTAACCCTTACAGGTGCATATATCTTTTCAAATTAATGTGTTTTTTTTTCCTTTGGGTCAATACCCAGCAGTGGAACTACTGGATCATATGGTAATTCTGTTTTTAATTTTTTTGAGAAGCCTCCATACTGTTTTCCAAAGCAGCTGTACCAGTTTGTATTCCCACCAACAGTGCACAAGGGTTCCTTTTTCTCCACATCCTCACCAACACTTGTTTCTTGTGTTTTTGACTTTAGCCATTCTGACAGATATGAGATGATATCTCATTGTGGTTTTGATTTGCATTTACCTGATGATGAGTAATGTTGAGCATCTCTTCATGTGTCTGTTAGCCATCTGTATATCTTCTTTGGAGAAATGTCTGTTCATGTCCACTGCCCATTTTCTAATTGGATTGTTGTTTTGGTGTTGAGTTAATATACTTTTGATACTAACCCTTTACCAGATATATCATTTGCAAATATCTTCTCCCATCCAGTAGGTTATCTTTTAGTTTTGTTGGTTGTTTCCTTAGCTGTGCAGAAGCTTTTTGTTTTGATGAAGTCCCAATAGTTTATTTTTGCTTTTGTTTCCCTTGCCTTAGGGGACATATCTAGAAAAATGTTGCTATGGCCGATACCGCCTGTGTTCTCTTCTAGGATTTTTATGGTTTCAGGTTCCACATTCAGTTGTTTAATCCATTTTGAGTTTATTTTTGTGTATGGTGTAGGAAGTGGTCCAGTTTTGTGGGTTTTTTTGTTTTGTTTTGTTTTTTTGCATGTAGTTGTCCAGTTTTCCCAGCACCAGTTGGAAGAGATTGTCTTTTTCCCCATTGTAGATTCTTGTCTCCTTTGTCATAGATTAATTGACTGTATGATCCTGGGTTTATTTCTGGGCTCTCTATTCTGTACCATTGCTCTATGTGTCTTTTTTGGGGGTGGGGGCAGTACCATACTGTTTTGATTACTACAGCTTCATAGCATATCTTGAAATCTGGAATTGTGATGCCTCCAGTTTTGTTCTTTTTTTTTTTTTTTTTTTTCAAGATTGCTTTGGCCATTCAGGGTCTTTTGTGGTTCCATACAAATTTCAGGATTATTTGTTCTAGTTCTGTGAAAACTGCTATTGCTATTTTGATAGAGATAGAGATCACTTTGGGTGATCTTTGGGTAGTATGGGTAGTATGGACATTTTAATAGCATTTGTTCTCCTGATTCTTTAATCCGTTTTAAGTTCATTTTTTTTATATGGTGTGAGGTCAAGGTCTAGCTTCATTCTTTTGCACGTGGATATCCAGTTGCCCTAGAATCATTTGTTGAAAAGACTATTCTTTTGACATTGGATTTTCTTGGCACCCCTGCCTAAAATCAAACAATCATAAATGTATGAATTTATTTCTTGACTCTCAGTTTAACTCTCAGTTCTGTTCCATTGGTCTATGTCTGTACTTGTACTAGTATCACACAGCCTTGATTACTATAGATTTGTAAATTTTGAAATCAGGAGCTGTGAGTCCTCCAGATTTGTTGTTGTTCTTCTTTCTCTTTGGGGAGAGAGAGAGACCATGCACGTGCACAAGTGCACAAGTGCACGGGCAGGGGGTGAAGGGCGGAGGGGGAGAGAGAGAATCTTAAGCAGGCTCCATGCTCAGCATGTAGCCTGACACAAGGCTTGATCCCATAACCCCGGGATCACAACCCAAGCCAAACTCAAGAGTTGGATGCTCAACTAACTGAGCCACCCAGGTGCCCCTGTTCTTGTTTTTAAAAACTGTTTAAACTATTCTGGGTCCCTTGCATTTCCATGTGAATTTTAGGATCAGATTATCAATTTCTGCAAAAATTAGCTGGGACTTTGAAAGGGATTCCATTGAATCCACAGATCACTTTGGAGAGTATTGCTTTCTTTAATAGTGTCTTCTAATCCTTGAACATAGGATGTCTTCCCATTTAGTTAAGTCTTTAATTTCTTTCAGTGATATTTTATAGTTAGTGTGTAAGTCTTGACTTCTTTGTTAAATGTATTCATTCATAAGTAATGTATTTTTTGATGCTATTGTAAATAGAATTTTCTTAATTTCATTTTTATTTCTCATGCTAATTTATAGAAATAACAATGATTTTTGCATATTCTTGTATCCCGCAGCACTGCTGAACTTTTTTTTTTTTACCTACCTAGTAGTTTTTTGTGTATGCATATGTGGATTTGTTAGGGTTTCCTGAATACAAGATCGTGTCATATACAAATATAGTTTTATATCTTACTTATCGATTGGATGCCTTTTACTTATTTTTCTTGCCTAATTTCCCTGAATAGAACTTCTAGTACACTGTTGAATAGAAGTGGAAAGAGCAGACATCCTTGTTTTGCTCCTGATCTTAGGAAGAAAGCTTTTAGTTTTTCATCATTAGTTATAATGTTGGCTGGGGTTTTGTGTGAATGCTCTTTATTAGGCTGAGGGAGTTCCCATTCTATTCCTAGTTTGCTGAGTGTTTTTATCATGAAAAGATGTTGGCATTTTCAAATATTTTTTTTCTGAATCTCTTGAGATGACCATGTGGTTTTTCTCCTTTATTATATTAGTATAGTCTAGTACATTGATTGATTCTCCTGTGTTGAACCAATCTTGCATTCCTGTGATAAATTTCATTTGGTCAAGGCATATAATCCAAGCGAATATCTTTGTAAGAAACATACACTAAAGTACTTGGGAGTAATGGAACCTCATGTCAGCAACTTATTCAAATGGTTCAGAGAGAGTAAAGTTCTTTGTACTTCCCTTCAAACTTTTCTGTACCCTGAAGTTGTTTTAATTTTTTTTTTAAAGAAAAACATTGTACATGTTCTTTGACCCAGTAATTGTACTCCTACATATACGTATACATCCTAAAAAGTAATCAAAGATAGGGAAAAGATGTTTTACAAGCGTGTTACACATGTGACAGTGTTACACATGATACAGTTTTTAAATGATCTAAATATTTAACAAAAAGGAGACTGTTACATATACTATGATATAACTATGTGTTGAAGTGTACTATAGCCATTTAAAATAATATTTTGATGGGCGCCTGGCTGGCTCAGTCCGTAGAGCATGTGACTCTTGATCTCAGGGTGTGAGTTCAAGTACATTGGGCATAAAGGTTACTTAAAAAAAATAAAATAAAGAAAAAATGATCTCTGTTTGAGTGTCTTTTTTTTTTAATGTTTCTTCATTTATTTTGAGGGAGAGAGAGCGTGGGCACGCGGGGTTTGGGGCAGAGAGAAAGAGGGAGAGAGAATCCTATGCAGTCTCCACGCTGTCAGCCCAGAGCCCCTGTGGGGCTCAATCTCACAAACTGTGAGATCATGACCTGAGCTGAAATCAAGAGTCAGATGCTTAACCAACTGAGCCACACAGGTGCCCCTCTGATTGAATATCTTTAAAAATTAAATAAATAATATTTTGAAGACCAGTAAAATGGGAAACTGTCATAAAGACAAAACTTTGTGTAATGTAAAATCAATCTTATAAACAATAGAAAAAAGACTGGAAGGAAGTACATTTTGCTTTATTTCTTTTCCCTTTTTACAAAGTTTGTAATCTGTGGCCCAAAATTACAGTAACTCCCACCCACCCATATAAATATTCTCAATATTGCCCCTTGCTTCCTGAGCAGTATTCAACCCAGATCAAGCTAAGTTATCTGCATATCCTGTGCCTGAACTGAGTAACTAAACATTGCTCATAGAAATTATATCCCTTTGTTAAATTATCTCACTTTTAAATTATTTTTTTTTAATGTTTATTCATTTTTGAGAGAGAGAGAGACAGAGCGTGAGCAGGGGAGGGGCAGAGAGAGAGGGAGACACAGAATCCAAAGCAGGCTCCAGGCTCTGAGCTGTCAGCACAGAGCCTGACACGGGGCTCGAACTCACAGACCGTCAGATTACGACCTGAGCCAAAGTCAGTGCTTAAGCGAGTGAGCCACCCAGCCACCCCCTCACTTTTAAATTATTGAACGAAAACTCAAATAGCCACTCAGTGCCATAAGACAGTACCATTACATTTCCCTGACAATTTCCATTTCTGTTCTTCAGAACTGTTATTTCATACTTGTCCCTCTTTCTTTTTTGGATTTCTTTTTATATCTTTTTTGCCTCGTTTCCCCTTCTCCTCACTAATATCTTCAGTATTTCACCAAAAATATAGAAGAAATCAGTAAGAAACATCCTCATGTTTCTACCACGATCATCTTCCTCCTGTTTTTGTGGGAGAAATGTTCCAACTCCTATCAAAGGCCAGTCTCCCCTCCCACCTCCTCAAAGACTCATACCTGCAGTTATAAACTCCATCCCAGTCTCTGGCTCCACCATGGTCTTTAGAAAGTCACTACACTGGTTCACTGCTATCTGCATACAAACATACTCAAATAACTCCCATCTTTTAAAAATTACTCTTCCCTTGACCCTGTGTCCAGCCCCAGCTGTTGAATCATGTTTTGGCTCCCTTTCACATCAAAACCACTCGAGTGTCTTTGCTCTCTCTACACTTACCTCCCTCTGTTTTGCTCTCATTACAGTTAGGTATTTTCTTCCCTTCATTTCACAGAAACTGCTGTTGTCAAGGTCACCAGTCACCTTCATCTTGCCAAATCCAGTAGATACATTTCTATCTTATCATTTGACCTCTCCATAGCATTCTACACGATATTTGCTTTTTTCTTTGTGAAATACTTCTCTTGACTTTCCAGTTTTCCTTTATGTAAAAGGAAACTCCCTTATTCTTTTTCCTTACCTCACTGGACATCATGTAAGCTATCACCATCTTATTTCTTGGCTACTGCAGTAGTCAACAGTTGCCCCTACAACCATCCAAGGTAGTCTTTAACATTTTAGATCATACCATTCTTCTGCTTAAAGCTCTCCAAGGCATCCCTTTGCACTTCAGGTGAAATTTCAGTTCTCTACTATGGCCTGCATGATCTGGCCCTGGTCTAGTTCTCTAACTTCAGTTTTTACTGTTCCTCTGCATTGTTTACTGCACTCCAGCCATACTGGCCTTACTGTTCTTCAGACACTGCCTCATGGCCTTTGTGATTGCTGTTTCCTCTGCTGCAAAACTTTTCTCTCATATCTTTGCATGTCTGCTTCCTTCTGGCTCCTCAGTGCAAATGTTACCTACTCAGATATGCCTTTTATAACCACTTTATGTAGAGCAGTCCTTTCCACAAGTGACATTTACTTTATTCTTTTCATAGCACTTATCACCATTTGAATTTACCTTATTTGTAGTCTTCAACTAGAATGTAAACTTCTTGACAGCAGAGATTTCACTTATCTTAAATTCCACTGGACTTTAGCATATAGACTAGTGCTGGCACATGGCATGTGCCCAATAAATATGTAAATGGAAGGGAAGAAGGGAATGAGGAAGGAAGGAAGGAAGGAAGGAAGGATGGAAAGAAAGAAGGAAGGACATTTAACCACATGAGTGAATAACTAAAGAGATGCACTGAAGTATTAAATAGTAGTTATCCATGGATTATGTATGGGATCATAGAGAATTATATTTCATTTCTGTGTTTTCCAGATTTCCTATAATGAGCATAAAATACTTTTGCAATAAAGAAAATACATGTTTATGCTTGTTTTAAAAGAAAAGAGACTTTAAAAGACTCCAAAGGTGCTTTGGAGGAATAGTAATGATAATAAGCCAATCTGAATACCCTTCATCCTAAAGCAGACTACCTCCTGTTCTTGGAAGGGGGGGTGGAGGTATTTAATTCAGTTTTGAGTTTTATTTATGTGGCGGATTATTGTGTTTTCCAAAGATGTTAACACCAGTATATCTCATCTCACCCGCTGTTATTACAATGTGACATCGACTGTCTTCAAGAGGTAGGATCTCTGATCCTTGACCTTGAATCTGGGCAGGACTGTGCTATATGACTTCCAAGGGTGAGTCACAAAAGGCGACGAACTTCTTCCTCATCCTCCTGGGATGCTTACCCTGGGAACCCAGCACCTTATGGTAAAGAAGCCAGTCAGCCGTGTGGAAAGGCCATGTATAGATGTTGCTGCCACAGCCTCACCTGAAGTCCCCAGACTGCAGCCAGCATCAACTGCCCAAAATTTGAGTGTGTGAATCTTTAGATGATTCCAGCCCTCAGCCTTTGAGCTGTCCCAGCTGACATTGAGTGAAGGAGAGATGAACTTCTCCCTCCCAGGTCGGCTCAAAATGCATACTAATCAGCAAAGTAAATATTAGTATTTTAAGCCACTGAGTTTTAAGGTGGTTTGCTATACAGTAACAGGTAGCCAGAACAATTTACAAAACATACCTAGTCTAATTCCATGCATACAGCAACCTCTGACATTCCCTTAAGCACATGTTTTCTAAGAACTAGATAAGTTTTAAAATCTCTAGGATCATTCCTGCTGTCCATTCATGCTATTCCTAAAACAGTAACCCTGGAAGGTAGCGTGTGTCTATCACATATATAAAGAAACAACTGGGGCGCCTGGGTGGCTCAGTTGGTTAAGCGTTCGGCTTCGGCTCAGGTCATGATCTCACAGTTAGTGGGTTTGAGCCCCACGTTGGGCTCTGTGCTGACAGGTCAGAGCCTGGAACCTGCTTCAGATTCTGTGTCTCCCTCTCTCTCTCTGCCCCTCCCCCGCTCACATTTTATCTCTCTCTCTCTCTCAAAAATAAACAAACATTTAAAAAATGTAATAAAAACAAAGAAACAAACAGCTGCATGAATGTGCTGAGACAAGGTGAGACTAAGAATCTGAGCGAAGGAAGAAGTAGGCTGTCCTACTGTGTGCTGAATAGATCATGACAATATTCAATTCTGAGGACTGACCTGGCTTGTGTTCAAATGCAAGATACCAGAATGGTGAAAGAACTAAAAATATAGGGGCGCCTGGGTGGCTCAGTTGGTTAATGTGTAACTCTTGATATTGGCTCAGGTCATGATCTCATGGTTGTGAGATTATGCTGACAGCGTAGAGCCTGCTTGGGATTCTCTCTCTCTGCCCCTCCCCTATTTGTGCCCCCCCCCCACCTTCTCTTTCTCCCTCTCTCTTAATAAATAAATAGAATTTAAAAAAATAGAACTAAAAATCTAGTCCTGATGCTTGAGGAGAAGGAACTGAGCATATTTAGCCTGAAGAAGAGAAGACATGCCCAGTTCCTCCAACTCAGCTGTACATAGCAGATTCTCTCAGTTCTCTGCATTTTTCATGTCTGGCCCTGTTGCACTTCCTTCTCTCCCATGGACAATTCCTGTTCGTCCTTTAAAGTCTCAGCCAAAGCAGCAGCTCCTCTAGGAGGTCTTCCACGGCCCCAGGGTAGGATATGTACCCTTCATATGTTCTTTCACAGCACTCTGTGCTTCTCTGTTACTTCCCTTATCTGTTGTCTCATAAATATATTTATGTGTTTTTCTTTTCTATCATAATGTGAGTTACCCAAGAGCAGGAACTGTCTCTGTTGACCTTGGTATATCCCCTACATAAATGTTTTATGAATCAGTGTTTGAAGGGTTGACATATTGAAGAGGATTAGATTTATTCTTTGTGGTTCTAGTGGGGTTAAAGATAAAGAGACACCTTGGTCAACATAGAGAAAAATTTCTGAGCCAGTAGATGATAAGAGCTGCCTTCGGAGATCTTGACTTCTCTGTCCTTATGCCCAAGCATAAGCTGGACAAACACTTTCATTAGTTCAAAAATTGGTACCTGGGCAACAGATATGCATAGGTAAAAATGATATAGTCCTTTCCTCAAGGAATCTGTGGTCTAGTAGTGAAGGTAATATGCTAGTGAGTGCAGTGGTAAAGGGGCATACAGGATGCTATGGAAATGGAAAGAGAAATTTTTTAGGGGAAGTAGGTCAGCAAAGGGGTTTCACGCAAATGACTCAGACACGTTTGAGTTGCATGTTCAAGGATGGGTAGGAATTTGCCAGGCCATCTAGAACCCACAGAGTTGAGTTTGTCTGGCATCTCGGGGCACTGCAATTAATACACTGTAGCCATGGATGGAGTGGGAATATGTGGTAATGATGGCCATAGTGCTACCAGTGACAATAGGTAACATTTGTTACATTATTGAGCACCTGCTCTGGGCAGCCTTGAACTAAATGGTAAGAGATGTGTTTTGGGAAACTAACCAGAGGCCAAATCTAAGCCTCTTGAACTTTATCCCCTATAAGCCATTAATAGATTTGGAGCAGAGGTGGGACACACTTTGATTTGCGTATCAACTTAATTGTTGGTAAGATTGTTACCAAGGTAACAGCATTGGAATGGACCAGATAGCCTTTGAACCTGAGATTGTAGATTCTGTGCTTTATCATTGCTATAATACTACTTTATCAACTTTGGGGACCGATTGGACAGATGCCTTATTTCTTGCCCCTTTTGTTCTACAAAGATGTGGTTTTATGTGCTTGCCTATCTGTGCAGAAATGATACATGACCCAATTCCCCAATGATTTAGGAAGGAAGAATCATCGGTATTAAAGGGCTTTTTTAAACAGCGTCCCTATCTCTCTAATTTAAATACAAAATGATTGTGAATATTCCTTGAAGATTCCCTGTCTTGTCTCCTTTCAGGATAAATTTGGCTTAACTATGGTAGGCCATCATTTTTTATGCACAGTCACTGAAGCAACATAAGAAATGATAGTGTTGTACTTCACTCATATGTGGAATTTAAGATACAAAACAGATGAACACAAGGGAAGGGAAGCAAAAGTAATATAAAAACAGGGAGGGGGACAAAACATAAGAGACTGTTAAATATAAAGAACAAACAGTTGCTGAAGGGGTTGTGGGCAAGGGGATGGGCTAAATGGGTAAGGGGCATTAAGGAAGACACTTGTTGGGATGAACACTGGGTGTTATACATGGGGGATGAATCAGTGGAATTTATTCCTGAAATCGTTATTTCAGGCTATTTCAGGCTACTATAGGCTAACTAACTTGGATGTAAATTAAAAAATTAAAATTAAAAAAAAGAAATGATAGGGTTGCCACTGAGCTGACCCTGGTGGTCAATGAACAATTTCACCAGCTTGTTATAGCTGTAAGAGAAATTGGAGGCCTAGTCTCTACTTCTGCCTACACTGGGCACAAGCAGATATTGACAGTTCTGTCTTACTGTCTTAAGAACAATTTGGAGCTTGGATGGTATTTTCTTTAGATTTATTATTGCCAGGTGGCTCTTGGGCTCCAGTTCCAATTCTACTACCACTTTGCTGGCTGTTTGAGCATAGATATGCCACTTAATTTTGCTGAGCTTTTGTTTCTTCATCTATCTAATGGATTTAATAATAACCTATAGGAGTATTGTGAGGATCAGTTGATTGGCATTTGTGAAAGTGTCATCATAGGATCTGGTAAATAAGTATTTCATAAGTAATAGTTTCCTTCCTTTTTCTTTAGCTAGTCAGAGTGCCTGAAACCACCATTATGGATTCATTGTTAGTGATTCATTCCTTTGAGTACTATTATGTGTGCCTCAGTGAAGGGTAATATTGTAAGCTATGACTAACTCCTTTCTCATGATTAATGTGTCACATACTTTCGGCGACTAGCCAAAAGCAATGCATTTGGGACTGGGTTTGAGAAAAACATTAGAGGAGTAGAGACACTAGTAGAGGACTTCAAATGAAAAGTGCAAAGTACCAAAGAATAATTTAGAATCATAGAATTTTAATATTAGAAGAGATTTTTAGGTATTCTCTACTGAGCATATATGATTGATAGTGGAAAAAAATAGATGCTAGTATAAAAAAAGTATTCATCTTTTTCTCATAAGTAAAAAAAAATAAATTTCTCATACTTATCCTAGAAAACAAAACCAAAGAAATGTTTGTTCATCTATAATTTTCCTTATAATACAAAAACAAAAATAGCTTACATGCTATTGTAAATAATACATGTTCTGGTTATAAATATTACCCTTCTTTCTCCTTTGCTCCCTATCTCAATGAATGGAAATGCCTTCCACTGAAAGCCCAAGCTAAAAACCTGTGATTCATCTTTAATTTCTTCTGCTTTCTCACTACTGGAAACACTGAAAGCTCTTGATTCAACTTCCAGAGTAGCTCTCAAATACGTCTACCTCTAGCTGTCTGCACAGCCACGATCTTAATCCATCATCCCCAGTCCCCATTTCTGTAACTGTTTCCTAATTGGTGTCCCTGCCTCCCCCATCCATTTGTCATACCAGAAGACAAATACTGTTCCTACAAACAAAACTAATTGTTTCCATTCTTTGAGCAGTGTTTGCTAGGCTTTGTACAAGTGTCAGAAATGAGATGTGTAAAATACAGTCCCTGGTCTCCAGAAGGCGTGTCACTTTTTAAACATCTTTAATACTTGCCATAAGTCAGGCTCACAGGCTGTGATCTGGCCTCTGCCTACCTCTTCAGACTCCTCTTCAGACACACACCCTGCTATCCTGGAACTCTGTGTTCTTTACCCGTCATAATTTTGCTACTTATGGCTTTGAAATAGGACTTTCATATTTGTGCTACCCAGATTTTAAAATCCATGCCCTAATCACCACAGCCACGTACCAGATAGCTCCTAGCCCCTAGAGCCTGCTGAAATTATTCAAATTAGCCAATGCTAAGCCTGCTTACCCTCCCTTACTTTGCCTTTCTCTGGGAAACCACAATAAGGGTTGTCACCTATGCTTTCCCCTTGCTCGTTGTGCCTCCTGACTGATGGTGGCGCTTTCCCTTGTTGCCCTGCTTGGCATGGCATGCCCCCTCTTAGGAACTGTGAATAACAAACTGTCTTTTCCGTGGCAGTCATCTCCTGATCTGTTGGCCTCACCATATCTGAAAAATAATAAAACCTATATTTTAAACACACTACCACCACCACTATAGAGTGAATTGTGTCCCCTCATATATTGAATCTCTAGAACCGTGTGTGACAATATTTGGAGATGGGACCTTAAGATGGTCATTAGGTTTAGATGAGGTTATGAGGATGGGGTTTTCCTGATGGGATTAGTGTCCTTCTAAGAAGAGACCAGAGAACTTGCTCTCTGTTGCCCTTTCCCATGTGAGGTTACAGAGAAGGCAGCCATCTGCAAGTCAAGAAGAGAACTTTCACCAAGTACCAAATCTGCCAGTATCATCATCTTGGACCTCCCAACCTCCAGAGCTGTGAGGAATAAATTCTGTTGTTTTAGCTACCCAGTCTAAGGTATTGCTATAACAGCCCAAGCTCATGAAGACAGCCACTTAGTTTAAATCTTTTCAGTGGCTGGGGCGTCTCGGTGGCTCAGTCAGTTAAGTGTCCGACTTCAGCTCAGGTCATGATCTCACTGTGTATGAGTTCAAGCCCTGTGTCGGGCTCTGTGCTGACAGCTCAGAGCCTGGAGCCTGCTTTGGATTCTGTGTCTCCCTCTCTACTCACACTCTGTTTATCTCTCTCTCTCTCTCTCTCTCAAAAAATAAACATTAAAAAAAAAAAATCCCTTTCAGCCTAAAACACTTGCCTGATCTATTTGCTGCTTATCTCTCCAGCCTCATTTCATATCCTTTCTCTTCATCATTAATTAAGCTTCAATCGCAATGAACATTTTTCATTTCTTGAAATCCCTTTCCCACAACAGGACCTTTGCACATTATATTTCCACTGCTTACGGGTTCTCCTCTTTCCCTCAGTCCCTCTTCATCTTACTCATATCTGCGTATTTTCTAGGTCTCAGGTTATGTATCACTCCTGTAAGGAAAATCTTTATGACTCTTATGGTTGTCAAAACGGAATCTTTATATTTAATCACATGTTTTTCATTCCCTCCACCTCACTAGAATGTGAATCCCTCAAAGGCATTGACTATGTCTTGTTTTCATTATATGCTCAACAACTAAATTCTATAGGATTGGTTTAAGGATTAGAAACAACCTATCTGCAACATTTAGCTTAGTGTGTAGCTTGTAGTTTAATACGTAATAGTTATAATTATTATTGCTAATAATAATATTTTTCAGAAACATAGGTTACTTAGATTAACCGAATGACTTTCCCAGCCATTAATATCCCTTCTTAATGTATATTAGTGGACATTTTATCCATCTTAGAAGTGTTCTAGGAAAAGGGAAAATGCAAAAGAACATTGTTAGGACCCACACCCCTATAGATGATAGACATCTGTCTTTCCTGGAAGTATGATAACATAGTTTGTGGTACTGAACTGATCTGAGCTGCCTAGTGAGTCAGGCATCCTATTTAGGTGTGTACATTAGGATAGATGGATGGATAAGCTTGTTTGTTCAGCAACAACAAACCAACCCCCATAAGCAGAGGGCAGAGAAAGGCAGAAGAAAGAGGCAGGCCACTCCAGGTTGGTAGTTGGCAGTTTTAATAGGCAGAGAGTACTTACATACGAGGCTTGTCTTGGGTGGCAGTAATGGGTCTCCCCACCTGCCCACCGAATCTTAAACATTCATAAAGAGGCCTTAGTTAGGTTCAGTAAGGTATACCTTGCAGGTGTTTTCAACAGCACATCACTATCTCAAGGGTACCACATCATTGTCTAAGTCTATGTCCTTGGAACTGCCTCTGGGAGCAAGAAAAGCAGAAGTCCTATTCCAAGGATGGGTGGAGGTGAAGAGCCCCCAATTGCCCAGGTCCAGTTCACAGGTCAACCAACGGTCACTTCCTTTCAATGGCCTTCCCCAACACTCGGAGTAAATAAGATGTTAAATATATGAAAGAATTAGTAAAAGATATTAGATAATAAGAGGTGACTATCATAATCATTCTGACGTTTTATTTTTATTTGCATAATAATTGCACCTCTACAATATTCAAGTGCTCTTTCTTTGTTTCTTATAGCTATTGGATGAACTCCCAATGATTTACAGCTGTTGTATATTTGTGTACTGCATGTAAGTACTTAACGTTTAAAATTCAGTTGTTTGATATATTTTAAAATTCATATTCACTTCATACTGAATTAAGTAATATAGTTAACCCTGTTATATTACTGGGAGGTTGTAATAGTGTAAAAGGTTCTAACTTCTGTGATCTTCATGTAAAGTATAATATCTGGGAAGTTATAATAATGTTGTTTATTAATTTTATGATCTCATAAAAGTTTAGATAGACTCTTACTTAAATTTGACTTGCATAGTCTGCCTTTCCTTGAGTTATGAGTGTATACAAATTTATTTTTTTTTAATTTTTTTAGTGTTTATTTATTTTTGAGAGAGAGAGAGAGAAACAGAGTGTGGGCAGGGAAGGAAGAGAGAGAGAGGGGGAGACAGAGAATCGATCCGAAGCAAGCTCCAGGCTCTGAGCTGTCAGCACAGAGCCCGACGCAGGGCCTGAACTCACAAACCACAAGATCATGACCTGAGCCGAAGTTGGACATTTAACCGGCTGAGCCACCCAGGCGCCCGTACAAATTTATTTTTATTTAAAAATTTTTTAAGTTTATTAGAGAGCACGGGGGAGGGGCAGAGAGAGAGGGAGAGAGAGAGAATCCTAAGCAGGCTTCATGCTGAGAGTATGGAACTCCATCTCATGGACCCGTGAGATCATGACCTGAGCCAAAATCAAGAGTCAGACGCATAACCAACTGAGCCACCCAGGCACCCTGAATGTATACAAATTAGGTAAAAATTTTATATAATGTGCCATAAAAATAATATTTATGTCCTTTGTACCTGTAATTGTGCTAGGCAGTGTAAAAGCCATCTCTAATTCTCTCAGTTGTGCAAGGTAAATTGGTATTATCCTCATTTTATAGATGATGAAGTAAAGCACAGATTTAGTAACTTTTCTAAGGACATAAGCCGAGCTTCTGCTTAGGTGACTTGCCTAAGCTGTGTAGTGGTAAGTGTCAGAGTTGGAAATTGAACTACAAGTTTAATAACCTTGCCTTCTAAGTATGCCTTCAGTTCCCTAGCACTAGTACTTAAAACTTCTCTAAAGCCTTACGTGATGTGTTATCTGGTTCTTTTCGATGTGATCGTCATTGCTAGCTCAAGAATATTTTCTTCTAAAGATATCTAAAAATCAGAATCATTTGAGAAAATATATTATTAAAAAGAGCTCATCTGAATTTTTTTCTGTAAAGGGACAGATAGTAATTATTTTAGGTTTTGTGGGCCTGTGGTCTCTGTTGATCTTCATCTCTACTTGTGTAGTGTTGAAGCTACAGGCACCCTGATAATAGGTAGACAAATGCTTGTGACTGTGTTATTTACCCAAAAAGAGCTTGAGCCTTTGGGCGGTAGTTTGCTGCTCCTGATCTAGAAAAACACCTTCAGGTGAGCTTTTTTTAATAAGTCATCAAGTAACAGAACTTAAAGGTAAAAGAGATCTTAGAAATAATGTGGCCCAGGGCTGCCTGGGTGGCTCAGTTGATTAAGTGAGCCTAGTGATTAGATACATGAGAAAAAGATTTTATCCCTGCACACGAGTTGTTCACAATCTGGTTGAGGAGACTGGTAAAAGAAACCATTATAATACAGTGATATTTTCTGTAATAGCGTGCCTTAGTCAGAATGGCTCACAAGATTTAGAAACCTACCCAAGCCGGCTTGAGCTCAGAGAGATTTATCTTTTTTAGGGACATGAGGAAATAGATGAAACATAATAGCAGGAAGTATAGCCTGGCTACAACTCAAGGGCAGATTCTGTCTCCCGCTCTTCTCCCCATTCCTTCTTCACATGGTCTCAAGTCTTTGAATCTGCTTTATTTTTCTCTCCATGCAGATCACTTCTCTGCTCATTCATCTTCTTGTTCATTCAATTTAGCTGCCCAAATACCAGCATCAGATTTTCAATCCATAAGCCTTTATACTTGGATTCTGTACACTTAATTGTTTCAGTCTCTGGCTCCCAAGCTCCCAAGTTTTCAGGAGAGAGCCTCTCATTGTTCCAATTTAAGCCAGGTGCCTACTCCTGATTCACCCAGCGTCTTGGCGGAAGTGCAAATAGGCAGTGCAAATTCTCTAAGATGAGAGTTTGGGAGGAAATGGGGGCATCGCTGGATCCAGAGATGTGTATACAAGCGTTAAAACAGCATTCTATTTGTTTTCCTAGTTACATATTCTAAAACAAGTTTCTTTCTCTATTTTTTTAAAGGTTTGAATGTTTCAAGATGAAGAACTCTGTAAACTACCATCTGCTTTTTATCTTAGTTCTTTTCAGTTTAATAGTAACCACAGTAAGTCATATTTTGTTTCTAAGAGATTAAGCATGTGAACCAGCCATGTGCGGAGTTTGGCACATTTTACTTCTAGTGTTTGCTTCATGCTGTTCAAACTGAAATGTTTCTGCACAAAACTCACAGATACTGTTTCTTTATCTCCTGTTTAGGTGTTATTTCTCAACAAAAAGTTGAAACAACTTTTTAAAAATCGGTTTGTTTGTTTGTTTATTTATTTGAAGGGAGAAAAAGTCAAAGGGCAAATATTTAGTAGCAATGGGGAAAGAATTAACTTTTTTTCATGGATGGACATAGTACCTCCCATTTGTTAAAAGAAAGTGATTGATTCTGCTCTGTTGGGCCTACTGTGACTACTTTAATGGTTAACCTTTTCCTGATAATGAGTTCATGGTCACTTCTCATCCTATCCTAGTGCTTTTTTCCCTCAAGTAAAGTGCATTTTGTATTAAGAGATAATTCATTTCAACAAATGCGAATTGCAAACCTATCATATCAAGCAGTAGAAAATACAAAGACAGCGAAGAAGCAGTTGCTATGCTTAAGGAATACATTCAAGTAGAGAAATCAAAGATGTAAGCACAGAATTGCATCAAAAGATGATGATTACAATAATGATGGTAAGAACTAGTTAAATGATGAGAAGACACATGAATGAAAATTACTTGGGTTTGTCAAGGAAAGCTCCTTTTACCTGGCTTTTAACTGATGGTTAAGAGTTTGCCAGGCCCCTGGGGCAAGAATGTGATGAAGTATTTCTAAACAGACTGTTACATCGTCCCTAGGCATAGAACCTTGGAACATAATAAACTATCATTTTTAAGCGCTTACTATGTGCCAGATACTACACTGAGTACTTCATTTTCTGATTAAATCATTACTACCAGCAGAAACAGGAGAGATTTAATATGGCTAGAGTATATGTTAAGTGGTGATGAGTGAATGAGTCTAGTTAATGAGATAAATGTCAGATTATAAAGACCCTTGTATACACTGGGATTTTTATCTTCAAGGTAATTTGAAGCCATTAACTGATCCATAGCTGAGGAAGAACATGGTTAGTTAGAAAGATGACTGATTTTAGGGGATGGATTAGAGGAATATGAGGCTAGACTCAGGGACTTTTGCATTTGCTTAGGCAAAATATGAGACTCCGACTGAAGTAAAATAGGTGTGGGGATGAAAAGAAGCTGTCACAGGGGCACCTGGCTGGCTCAGTCAGTAAAGCTGCGTGACTCTTGATCTCTGGATTGTCGGTTTGAGCCCTACATTGGGTGTAGAGATTACTTAAAAAAATAAAATCTTAAAAAAGAAAGATGCTGTCATAAATAACAATCCATAAGACTTGTGACCCACTAAGTAGAGGGTGTGGGTATGGGGTAAAAAGAAGGAATTGTCTAGAATGATGCCTCTGTTTACAGCCTGGCCATCGTGGTACATAACAGGTTCTTAACCAAGATGGAAAACTTCAAGGAAGAGCAGATTTTGCAGGAAAGATAATGAGTAGGTTTGTGTCACAGAGTAGAAGTAGATAAATTCAATTTGGAATGTGTTGAGATTGAGATGCCTGATGTTAATGACACCTGAGGCTTATTAACAGGTAGACTGAGCTAAAGATGTGGGTTTGAGAATTGTCAGGGTATGGGAGGTACTAGAAATGCGAGGACAGATGAACTGGCACAGATAGCATGAACCATTAAAATTACCAAAGATGCAACCCTATGGAACGCTTTTTTTTTTTTTGACAGAGATAAACAAGAGTATACATTTATGGTACTTTACCCTAAAAGTTCTAAAAGTTACAGTTGATTTGTCTATTTGACATTCACATCCTGTCACTATGCAAACTTTCATAACGCCTAAGGATTTCAATGAGTCAACACTTTAAAAATAAAAGTTTTATACATTCAAGGTGTACAGCATGATGATTTGATATGCATAGTGAAATGATTACTATAGGCAAACTAATTAACATAGCTTCTCACATAGTTGCCGTGTGTGTGTGTGTGTGTGTGTGTGTGAGAGAGAGAGAGAGAGAGAGAGAGAGAGAGAGAGAGAGAGAGAGAAGACCACCTGAAATCTGTTTTCTTAGCAAAGTGCCAGTATTCAGCCCAGTATTAGGTATAATCACCATGCTGTACATGGGAACACTGACATTTGAGAGTCAGGTAGAAGAAATGGAGCCAGCAAAGGAAACTGAGAACAAGTAGTCAGAAACATAGGCAAACTAGAGAGCCTAATATCACAAAGTATGAAGAGATTTCCAGAAGGAGTAACAGTATTAGTTGCCACTGAGAGGTTGAGTAAAATAAGATTGAAGTTTGACCCATAAAAATTTCAATTAAAAGACCAAGTAACCATAATAAGCATACTGTCAGCAATAGATTGATGGAGGCAGAAGTTAGATTATCAGTGAGCTGAGAAGGTGAATAGAAGGTTGAAAGAACAGATACACTATTTTCTTATGCTTCTACACTGCCCTGCACTGTCCTTGCATAAACTACATACTCCTTGATTGTGAGAAAATCCTAGTGTTTCAGAGATGAAAGGAAATCTTTTTATTGTAAAAAAGAAGAGAACAAAGTCCAGAGAGTGTTAATGACTTACTTGTCTGGCCAGCCAAGTTCATACGGAAAATTGGTGGCAGAGTTAAGACTGGACCACTTTCTTTTTTTTTTTTTTTTAATTTCTTTTTAATGTTTATTTATTTTTGAGAGAGAGAGAGAGACAGAGCACGAGCAGGGGAGGAGCAGAGAGAAAGGGAGACACAGAATCTGAAACAGGCTCCAGGCTCTGAGCCGTCAGCACAGAGCCCGATGTGGGGCTCGAAGTCACAAACTGTGAGATCATGACCTGAGCCGAAGCCGGACGCTCAACCGACTGAACCACCCAGGTGCCCCAAGACTGGACCACTTTCTAAGTTCGGTGGTTGGAAATACAGGCTTGGGAGTCGGTTAGATCTAAATTTGAACCAACATTTAACTGGGAACCTTGGGCAAGTCACTTGGCAAGTCACAGGCCAAACTTGGGCATTAGTTTTCCTTGTCTGTTCGATGAAGATAATAATAGCATACATTTCATATAGGAAAATTAATACTTGGCACATAGTAAGGACTCCATAATTTTTTTGCCTTAAAAAAAAGTCTTAAAGGGCATGCCCTTTTGCATTTCATTTATTAATAACAATGAGAATATGAAGCTATACAAAGGAAAATTAATATTTTGACAACACATTTCAGAGATAAAAAGCATTCTTCCTTACTGAGTTTAGAGTTACAGATAGATAGTGTCTCATACACATCTTCCTACTAAAGCTGTATGGGTGCTTAAAAGAAATAATCTGCTGTTATTGTAGTGAGGGTAGGAACTTCCTACAGGAATAAGAAATTTTGTAGCCAAATTGTAAAATTACATAAAATTTTGTGAGATCAGCACTATATTAAATGAGGATATAGAGATATCTGCCAAAGAGATATCTGTCAAAGAGATTATTGCCTTGTAGGGGAGAGCAACAAACCAACAAATTACATGATGTTTATACATGGTCAGTGAGGGCCTGAAGGAGGGTGAGTGGCAGCTTCTGCTGAGTGGAGAAGGACCCAGAAAAGACTTCAAGAAAGAGGGATGGTTTGAGCTGAATCTTGGAAGATGAAAGTTTGCGAGCAGGGGAGGATTTCTGAACGAAGTAAAGAGCAGCATGTTTAAAGATCTGGAAGTATTGAAGTAGCACATTTGGGGAAGCTGTACTTTTTGGAGCCTAGGATGAAATAGGGACAAGAGGAGAGCAATGAAGCCGAACAGAAAGTCAGGAGTGAGATCATGGAAGGCTTTGAAATTTGGACTTGTCTTGGAAGTGATGGGAATCGTTCCAGGATTATGATTTGAATTTTGATTACTCTTTACCATGTCATTTTAAAGGCATACTCCTACAGGGCAGTAAATGCATGCTGAATCTTAAACAGGCATTGCACTTAATCACCCACATGACACTGGAACCTAAAACTAGGGTTTGTGTAACTGGGAATGCATCTAGGTGGACGGGTTAGAGGCTTTGGAAGTAAAAGAAAGTACAAGAAATTTGTCATAAATGTATTCAGTTATTGAGCGTGCATTATATGCTGAACACTTTCACGTCTTTTAGCTTATTGTTCCCCACCACTGTTATTCCTATTACCCAGATAAGGAAAAAATGAGTCTTTTGGTTAAGTGAGTCCTTGCTCGAGGTATGTAGCAAGTCAGTGGCAGAGTCTGAAATTGAGCTCCTGTCTTTAACTCCAGTGTTCTTTCTGTTGTAGAAAAAACTGTATTATAGGCATTGTCAGTAGACCCTCTTCAGCCCTTATGAGTAAACTGTGTGCATCTTTGCCCTTCCTTGATGCTGATGCAGAGGCCAAGAAGCCAGAGTAATCCAAAACAGCCTTGAAACATTTAGTTTACCGTGGTCAAACTAGCACTGGGGGAGACCCGCCAGTAGCTACTATCCCTTCTGTGGCATGCCACCTAATCTGACTGGTTTTACATGGCTGGAGTCCGATCTAAGTAACAGGACTAGGAGGCAGGGAGGTTTGGGATTTGCAGAATTACTGGAATAGGTTTTCTTCCCCCTCAGTAACGCACTTCATTCACATGTGTTTCTTTTAATATTTTGTAGGTTTACCTTAAGGTGAAGGAGCCTGTATTCCATCAGGTAAATTAAAAAACTATTAACACTTAATTGTTTAACAGTACTTGCCTGCATTTCATTTCCTTTTCTGGTAAATTATATGCAGATATAATTTCTGAAAATAAAGTGGTAGATGTCCTATGAAAGTATTTAAAACAAACTCAAGTGCCTATAGGATACCAATGCCCAGACCCAGCTGGCTATTGGTAGTCAGTAACACAGGTGCAGTGTTCCTTATAAGCAGAAAAAAACCAGAGAGGATTTATACACATACACATACAAAGTCCTTTTTATGACACTATTTTCTAGAAAAGACAGACTGAAAATTCCTTGAATATTTTCCCCCTAATGCCTATTTTAATGAGTTTTTTGAGGTGGGAGGTTAATTTACATTGAGAAAAGCAAACACAGGAAACTTTGCTATAAGAAATAATGATTTAAGTGCATCCCATAGTGGAACCAGAGTAAAATCAAGTAGTAGACCCTAAATAAAGAGAGCTCTTGTTAATTGAGTGCTACCATGTGCCTGGCACTATGCCCATTACTGCACAGACTCTAATCTTTCCAGCAGTTCTACGAATTAGGGATTATTATTCACATTTTAAGGGAAGTGAGCTCAGAGATATTAAGAATTTGCCCAACAGTTACACAGTTACTAAGGGACAGAGCCAGGATTGTGACCTAGATTTGTTTGACTCTTGTCACCATTCTTTTAAAAAGCCAGCAAACAAACAAACAATACATAAATAAGGACACATTATCAGAAGCCTTGTAATTTTAGAATATTTTGTGCTTATGTAAAAAGTAAGTATTCCTGTAACTTTTTAAACTTCAACTAGATAATAATCATCTAACTGAAATCTGTTTTTTGAAACAAATTCCAAAACCACATTATTTTTCTACAGACAAGCTGCAAGTAGGTGTTATAAGAGAGGACATCTTCACTTTCCTGTTTGTTTGAGCTTAAAGTAGGTCATTATGGAATTACCTCTTTATTTAGAAAGATTTATTGGCACAGCGTAAAGAATGAAGTTTATTTATAAGAAGACTTCGGCTTTTGTAAATTTCTTATTTGTCTTTATAAGAAAGAAAAAACATAGCCACAAAAAAATAAAATTCAGAAATTTGAGGTTAATTTTTGTAAGTTTATGACCATCCATTTTCCATTTTGTGTTTTAGATCTATTTTATACTATGGTTATGTAATAAAAGTATCAAACTATTTGTCTAACTTCCCATGCTGCAACTTTCATGTGTTCTTTTCCCAGTAATAAATTTTTTTCTCTGTGGATAGTGGTATGTATGGATGTATGCTGATAGGGAGGGAGGCGGGATGAAAGCTTATAGTTCTGTGTTTTATCTTAGTCCTTCTCAGGAGAGAAGTAAAGAAATAGAGGAATGCTAGGGTGAAATGGAGAAGTAGTCTGAAGGCAGAAGGCATTCTTTCAACAGATGTCTACTGTGTACCTTCTCAGTGCCAAATACTGAGCTGGAAGTTGGAAATAGAGAAGCAATAGAACAAAAATTTGAAGATAAAGTCAGGCGGACCTGGATTTAAATCTGGTCTCTCCAATTACTAGCTGTATACACTGGACAAGTTACTTAACTTCTTTGAGCTTTGGTTTCCTCATTATTCCACAAATACTTTTTAAGTGCCTTCAATATGCCAGGTATGGTACTAGGTATAAGAGATACACTATTGAAGAAAATAATAAGGTCCCTGCTCTTAAGAGCTCATTATAGTGTGTCTCTAAAATTGGTATAATAATTTCCTAAGGTTGTCTGAGGATTAAATGAGCTAATACAAGGGTGCTCAGTTGGTAGAACATGCGACTCTTGATCTCTGGGTTG
Source organism: Panthera pardus (assembly GCF_024362965.1). Classification (NCBI taxonomy): domain Eukaryota; kingdom Metazoa; phylum Chordata; class Mammalia; order Carnivora; family Felidae; genus Panthera; species Panthera pardus. Next base: position 60,205,367 of record NW_026526677.1, read on the forward strand.
TAACTGAGCACTGTGAGGGGTGTAGAGATTACTTAAAAATAAAATCTTTTTAAAAATAAATCAATAAAAAAATGAGATAATGTATATCTCCTACCATGGGAAGTACTCAGTAAATGTTAATTAATATTAATAAACCAAAGCAAATGAGACAGGGTCGCTGGTCTCAAGGAACTCGCTGGTCAGGAAGATAGACTTGTAAAAAAATATTTATAGGGGCCTGGGTGGCTCAGTTGGTTAAGCGTCTGACTTCAGCTCAGGTCATGATCTCACGGTTTATGGGTTTGAGACTCGTGTTGGGCTCTAGGCTGACAGCTCAGAACCTGGAACCTGCTTCAGATTCAGTACCCCCTCTCTCTCTGCCCCTCCCCTGCTTGCACTCTGTCTTTCTCTGTCTCTCAAAACTAAACAAATGCTAAAAAAAAATTTTTTAACATTTATAGTATATACATCTCATAATGTGTAAAAGCAGTGCTAACCAGGGTGCAATCTGTCTGCTTGGGTGACTCAGAATAAGGCTGTAAAATACATCTGTTACATATAGCTGAATTATTTCTTCCTCTTATATTGAAAAGCAAGATAGGGGAGATGGCCCACTATATTTCCTGCTGTTGGTAAAGCTTTATTTGAACAGGCCTTTGTCCCAAAGTCTAATCTAGAATATCCTATGCTGACCTGTTAAGTAATTAGAATTGATTTTCTTCTTTTTACGTGAGCTCTGCACTCAACGTGGGACTTGAACTCACAACCCTGAGATCAAGAGTCACATGCTTCTACCAAATCACCCAGCCAGGCACCCCAGAATTGATATTTTTTATTTATACTTAATGGCTTAAAAAAATCTATCCCTGATTAGTTTCTTGGTGTCATTCTTAAGAAAAGAGAACTGCTTTTTCTGAGAAACTCTGTTTGTCAAAATTTGTAGAGTATCACTCATTCTTTCATATCACTGTTAATATGTACAGAGACTTAGAAAAATGGTTTTGAAATTTGTAATTGGAAAAATTGTTTTGGAATTTGTGACAAAATTTACAGTAAGTCTCAAGATCTTAAAAATAAATGGAAAAAGAGGGAAGAGAGTAATGTTATCTAATCTAAAGGAGCTCTGGCTTGAGTGTTTGGAATCTCGATTTCTTACCACTTTGATGGCTTGAAGTTTGGAATCTTGTATTTTTTTTTAATGTTTGTTTATTTTTGAGAGAGAGAGACAAAGTGCAAGCAGGGGAGGGTCAGAGACAGAGAGAGGAAGACACAAAATCTGAAGCAGGATCCAGGCTCCAGCTGTCAGCACAGAGCCCGACGTGGGGTTCAAACCCACGAACCATGAAATCATGACCTTAGCCTAAGTCAGACACTTAACCGACTGAGTCAGGAATCTGACTCACCCAGGAATCTCAGATTTCTTAACACTTTTGTTATCCATGGACAAATTTCTTGTTGTGCCTATTCTTCAGTGTCTCACCTATAAAATGTTTAAGATAAGGCGAGGGATTATTTCACAAGGATAATATAAAAATAATATACAAGGAAAAGTATAAGGCAATATAATATGACACTAAAAACACATATGAAGAAGTAAGATGACACAGGAAAGTTTCTGTCTATGATAATCACAGAAAGCTTCTAAAAGGAGGTATTTGAGTAGGGCCTAGAGAGATATGTGGGGTATACAATTAGAAGGAAAGAGTTAATAAACACTGTAAAAGTATCTGTCACAGCCAGGATGGTTATCTTGCTAACCAGATTAGCTTCCTTGAGGGAGAGAATACTGATAACAATTCTACTTACTGATTTAAATCCAAAGTGATCCAGACATCTCCAAAAGAGAGCCAAATGCTATTTATTTAATTTGATGGCCTTGCAAAGGGTAATAATAAAATCATATGCCTGCCACATTCAGTAGAAATATTAATATATCTTAAGAAAACATTAAAAAAGTATACATGAAAATAGATTAAAAGAACTTTTAAGTTAGTAAACCTTCTTTAAGCTAATTGATAAATCAGTAATTGAATATCTCAGATGAGATCTCCTCTGTTATCTCAAAGAGTACTATTGCTTAAAATCTTCCTGCCAAAGTAGATGTCTCCTAGAGATTATTTCTAGACTTGACATGTTAGTATTTTACTACCCTCCCTTCTGATTTGACCCTCAAGGTTTTTAATTTTTTTTTTTTAACGTTTATTTATTTTTGAGACAGAGAGAGACAGAGCATGAACGGAGGGAGGGTCAGAGAGAGGGAGACACAGAATCTGAAACAGGCTCCAGGCTCTGAGCTGTCAGCACAGAGCCCGACGGGGGGCTCGAACTCACGGACCGCAAGATCATGACCCGAGCCGAAGTCGGCCACTCAACCGATTGAGCCACCCAGGAGCCCCAGACCCTCAAGGTTTTTAAGAAACAACACACTATATAAACAGTTTGAAAAACAGGGACTTAAGCAGATAACTCAAGCAAATAACTATTATTTACATTTTATTCTGTTATGTTTGTGCCATTTTATTACAAATTAGGAATGTAAGGAAATTCCAATGTAAGCACACTTGGAAAAGAAGCAAAAGAAGCTGACATTTTTGAGCATCTGCTTTGTGCTGAGTATTATATATTCTTTCATACAGTTTATATAGACTTAACTACTATTATCTTAGTAAATATCAACAAACCTGTACAGAAATTACCATCTTCATTTTATAGGTGAGGTAACCAAGAGTCAGAAAAGTTAAATGATTTGTCCAGTGTTTCTCACCTAGTTACTAGCAGAGCTGGAAATTGAACCCAGGTCTTTTTTATTCCAAAGCCCATATTCCTTCCGTGGTATGATGATGACCCTATAGCAGATTACTTTGGAATTCAATTTATTATCATAAAGATCCATTTTTTAAAAGAATAAAAATAATTTTAGGTGAAAATTACAAGGAGCAAACAAGTATGTATTCTATTTGTTTTTTTTTTTTTTACTTAAAAATAACTAATATTAGAATATGCATAGAAAAAAGTTGTGAAGGTCCTGTGTCTATCTCTAGCTGCAAGAAAGACTGAGAAATCAAGCTTATATAGCTGGACATATTGTCGACTGGATAAAATGTCTTCTGTAAAGACCAAAAAAAAAAAAGAATGGATACTGAGTAGGTACTAGCAAGGTCTGCCACAGATCCTAGGAGAAAGTCAGAATGTATGGGATAGACATGCTTGTGGAAAGAAGAAAATTAATCTGGAAAAGCCCTCTTGCACTGCAAGAGTATAGTCTCTTCCTTATTCATTATTTGATGTCTTTAACATACTCTGAACAATCCATTGACTTCTGTATAGTGATGATTCATAAATCTGTTTCTTCAGCTCAGATACTTTCTTCTAAGATTTAGACCCAGATATCTAACTTCTGCTAGAGATCTCTACATGAATATATCACTGATACATCAGACTCTGAACCTATCTAGAAATGAAATCACCATTTTTCTCTCCAGTATTTCTTCTCTTCTTGTGGTCCCTAACCCAAGGAGCAGTTTCACCATGGACCCTAACTGCTAAAGTCATAAACCAGGCCATCATTGACTTTCCCAACTCTTCCTAACTTCCATATCAAATTGATTATCAGTCTAAGCCCTAAATAGCTCTTTAATCTGTCCATTTCTCTCCCATTCCCACTGATAGTACCTTGGTTCAGGTCCCATTACTCACCTAGGTTACTGTAGTACCTTGTCATTGGTTTGTTTTCTATCAGTCTTGTCTCCCTTTAATTCATTCTCCACCCAGCAAGAGGGATATCTTTCTAATACACAAGTGATCATGTTGCACTATTGCTGAAACTTCCATTGACTTCCCTTTACTTTTAAGATAAAGTTCAACTCTTTAACATGACCTGAAAAGCCAGTTTAAACCTCTGCTTACCTTTCTGACTTCATTTTTCCCACTCTTCACTCCAACAGCATATTCTAGACATCCTTACTTTCTTCTAGTCCCCAAAATATAAGCTATGCCCGTTACTTTCCTCCAGCTTCTCTTAATAATATTTTGGTTATTATTGGGGCACCTGGGTGGCTCAGTCGGTTGAGCGTCCGACTTCAGCTCAGGTCATGATCTCACGGCCCGGGAGTTCGAACCCCGCATCGGGCTCCGTGCTAACAACTCAGAGCCTGGAGCCTGCTTCAGATTCTGTGTCTCCCTCTCTCTTTCCCCCCTCCCCCACTCATGCTCTGTCTCTGTCTCAAAAATAAATAAACTATTAAATAATATTTTGCTTATTATTAATTATGCTTCTACTAATGCTTCAATTATAAAATGAAAAATCATATCCTCCATAAAAGTCTTTTTGATCTGCCTAAGTCTAGATTAGGTGGCTTTTGTATGTACTTACAAAATACTCTGTATAGCTCTTGTCACAGAGTTAAATACTATATTTTTAATTGCCTGATTACTTATCTCTTTTCACACTAGATTGTGTGAGAGTATTTGCTGTGAGGGCAGGGATTGATGCCTTTGTGGTTCACCATTAGAGCACCATGGCTGCAGTTACAGATTCAAGCTGGCAGACAGCCTCTAATCGGCTTTAATTTAATGCTGTGTTTATTTAGCTGTATAGAGGGATACAAGGTGGAAAATATAGCAAATATAACATTTTCATCTCATCAAGAGATCCAGAGCTACTTATATACAGATTCTTTTTGACCTTTCATCCACCTAAGTTATGCACAGCTGCCAGGGATGAGAGCTAAGTGTAGTGGAGGGCACTGTAACACATGGAAGCTACAGCCCCTTTTGCTTACCATCCTTTTTTTTTAATTTAAAAAATTTTTCCTTCTTTCTTTCTTTCTTTCTTTCTTTCTTTCTTTCTTTCTTTCTTTCTTTCTTTCTTTTTAGAGCTCAAGCAGGGTAGAGGGGAGGAGGGAGGGAGAGAGAGAGAGAGAGAAAGAGAATCTTTTTTTTTTAATTTTTTAAATATATGAAGTTTATTGTCAAATTCGTTTCCATACAACACCCAGTGCTCATCCCAAAAGGTGCCCTCCTCAATACCCATCCCCCACTCTCCCCTCCCTCCCACCTCCCATCAACCCTCAGTTTGTTCTCAGTTTTTAAGAGTCTCTTATGCTTTGGCTCTCTTCCACTCTAACCTCTTTTTTTTTTTTCCTTCTCCTCCCCCATGGGTTTCTGTTAAGTTTCTCAGGATCCACATAAGAGTGAAACCATATGGTATCTGTCTTTCTCTGTATGGCTTATTTCACTTAGCATAACACTCTCCAGTTCCATCCATGTTGCTACAAAGGGCCATATTTCATTGAGAGAAAGAGAATCTTAAGCAGGCTCCACGCTCAGTGCAGAGCCCCACACAGGGCTCAGTCCCACCACCCTGAGATCATGACCTGAGCCAAAATCAAGAGTTGGACCTGGCACCCTTCCTACCATTCTTTATGATGAGCACCTTTCATACCGTTCTCATGCAGACCCCAAGCCTCCAACCTAGGTGCAATCCTTCACAACTGAAGCAAACATAACATTTTCATTTATCTTAACTGTTGTATTCAAGGATGGAAGACTGAGGTCATTCTCAACCAGGCCTACAGCAGTCAATGCTTGATATTAACCCTTTACTCCACACCGTTATATCCCCATGGTCTAGTACAATGCTCAATAAATATTTGTTGTCGTCTACTATTGTAGAGAGACCATAAGTAATAGGCAGAAGTCATAGCAAGGCCTTATAAAAGAGTCCACCTGAAACATCAAGATGTGGAAGGGTTGAAAGTGAAAGTATGGAAAAGTATGTGCCATACAAACACTAAGCATAATTGTGTTATATATATGTGGTATAGTTTTGTTATCAGACAAAACAGACTTTAAGGAAAAAGCACTTCTATTAAGAAGAGATTACTAATATTAAAAATATTCATCAGAAAATTATGATAATTTAAAATGTGTATCTCTAATACATATAATTCTCAAGTATATAATGCAAAAATTGACAGAACTAAAAGAAAAATAGACAAATCTATAATCTTAGGTGATTTTAATGCATACCTTTCATTAAATGATAGAGGATATAAAAGATTTAAAAACATGATTAAGAAACTTGATCCATAACCCAAATGTAAACTACTGCATCCAACAGTTGGAAAAACACATTTTTTCAAGTCTTTAGAGAACATTTACAAAAATTGACCATATACTTGCCCACATAGCATCTTAAATTTCAAAGGATTAGAATGAGAATATATGGAGAACAAACGGAGGGTTACTAGAGGGGTTGTGGGAGGGGGGATGGGCTAAATAGGTAAGGAGCATTAAGGAATCTACTCCTGAAATCACTGTTGCACTATATGCTAACTTGGATGTAAATTAAAAAAAATTTTTTTGACTATAATGCAACTATGTCAAATATAAGTAATACAATTTTAAATAACACATGGATCAGAGAAAATCATAGAAATCGGAAAATATTTTGAACTGAATCATAATGAAAGAAAATACATACTAAAACTTGTAGGACTTGGCAAAATTAATACTTGTAGAGAAATATCTAGCCTTAAAACATATATACCAAAAAAGAAAAGGAAAAAAAGCCAACAAGGGGAGTTTTGGCATATATTTCAAGAAACTGGGAAAGATAAAAAGCAAAAATGAATACAACAGAAAACAAATATACCATAGATAAAATCAGCAAAGCCATAAGTTGCTTCTTCAAAAAACAAGTAAAATGAACATATCCTTGGTGAATTTGACTAATGAGGGAAAAGACAAGCACAAATAATATCAGAAATGAAAGGGGGATATCACATAAAAATCCACAGGCATTAAAAAGTTAAGAATATTATGAGGAGCTTTATGCCAATAAATTTCAAATTGTATTTTTTTTTTAGGTAGACAGATTCCTAGAAGTGTAACCTGCAGAAATTTAATAAAGAATAGAAAATCTGGGGGCACCTGTGTAGTTCAGTCAGTTAAGCATCCAGCTCTTGATTTCAGCAGGTCATAATCTCATGGTTCATGGATTCAAGGCACATGTTGGCCTCTGCACTGACAATGTGGAGCCTGCTTGGGATTCTCTCCCTCCCTCTCTCTCTCTCTCTCTGCCCCTCCCATGCTCACTCACTCTCTCTCTCTCTCTCTCAAAATAAGTAAGCTTTAAAAAAAAAGAATCTTTCCAACCTTTAAAGAAAAAAGAATAGAAAATCTGAATTGTCCTATAACCATTAAAAGTAATTGAATCAGTAGTCAGAAATCTACCCACAAATATAACTTCACTAGAATGTTCTACCACACAGTGAAAGAAGAAATAATTCCAATGTTAAACAGATTCTCGTAGAGAACAGAAAAGGAGAACTACTCTCCAACTTATGTATGAGGCTAGCAAAACTTTAATACCAAGAACAGTATAAAAGAGTTAAAATTAATTAGGTAGAGGTCCTAAGCAAAATATTTGCAAACCAAATCCAAAAAAAAAAAGATAAAACATCATGCCTAAGTTGTATGTATCCCAGGAAGATAAAGTTGGGTAGACTATTAACCAGTATCAGAAAATCATATTCAAAGATTAAATGAGAAAAATTATATAATTATTTCAAGAGATGCAGAAAAAGTATTTGATAAAATATTAATTTATTTTAAAAACCCTTAGAGCAAATCAGACATACCAAAGATCTTTTTAATCTGATAAAGAGTATTTTAAAAAAAATTTAAGCCTACCACCAATATTACACTTAGTGATGAACTATTGAAATTTTTCCCTTTGAGATCAAGTGTGAGATGGCAGTGCTTGTTATCAGTAGTTCTATACATATTGTACTGTAGGGTTTAGTAGGATGAAAAAAAATATTCACAACTGATACACAAATGTATACATAGAAAATCTAAAGAATCTACAGATAAATTATTAGAATTTGAAGAGATTTGAAAAAGCAAAGTCACATGATACAAAAACAGTATACAAAAAATGTTTGTTTATATGTATATAAAACAGCCTTTCACATATGAGTGAAATCATATGGTATTTGTCTTTCTCTGACTTATTTCACCTGGCATAATACTCTCTAACACCATCCGTGTCATCGCAAATGGCAAGATTTCATTCTTTTTTGTGGCTGAGTAATATTCCATTTTATGTATGTGTGTGTGTGTGTGTATACACATACATATCACATTTACTTTATCACTATATTTTAAAAATTTAACTACAGTATGTCTTGCTGTTGGCCTGCTTTTGTTGATTTTGGTGGGAGTTCTCTGTGCCTCCTGGATGTCTGTTTCCTTCCCCAGATAGGGAAGTTTTTTGCTGTTTGCAAATAAACCTTCTTCCCCCTTTTCTCTCTCTCCCTCTGAGACTCCTATAGTAGGAATGTTACTATGTTTGGAGTCACTGAGTTTTCTAGGTCTACTCTCATGATCATTCTGCTTTCTCTTTTTTGTTCAGCTTCAATATTTAACATAATTCTATCCTGTCTCACTTGTTCATTCCTCTGCTTCTTCCGTCCTTGTGGTCATTACATCCAGTTGGTTTTGAATCTTAGATACTGCATTTTTCATTTCTGCCTGATTGTTTTTTAGCTCTTTTATCTCTGCAGTAAGGGTCTCCCTAATGTCTTCCATACTTTTCTCAAGCCCAGTGAGTATTCTATGATTCTTGCTTTAAATTCTGCAGAATGTTAATTTTGTCTGTTTCGATTAGAGCTCTGGCTGTGACCTTTTCTTGTTCTTTCTTTTGGAATGAATTCCTCCATCGTGGCATTTTCTCTAGGTCTTTGTCTTCTGTATGGTATAAATCCTGTTATGTTTCCTGCGTCTTTGAGTAATAGCTTTATGAAGAAGAGATCATGTAATGTGCAGGGCCTGGCACTTCAGGAAGTGTCTCTGGTGTGTGTTGCGTCCACTCTGCTACTGTGTTTTGGCTGGTCTGTCCCTCAGGTCAGTTGTCTGTAGAGGCTTTCCTTGCCTGCAATGGACAGTGTTCAGTCCTTGACCAGAGTGTGGTGAGTTTTAACTAGGTGTGTTCTGTTCTGCTTGTTAAATGAGACCTGATGCTATTTCCACCAGAACAGAAGCTTTGCAGAATGCTGTAGTCAGTAGATGTGCGCGTGGGAGTTTGTGCTGGTCTTCCAGGAAGCAGCTTGCTGCACTGTTCCTTAAGCACACCTGCCAAGAAGAGCATTACCAGTGGATCACAGAGGGGTGGGACCTGATATAAGCATTAGGCAGCTAGTGTTGGTGCTGTGCTGTTTACTAAAGTTGGTTTATGCTAAGGAGCGGGGGAAAGAAATGGTGTGAGCCACCTCCTTGGTCCCCAGGGAGGGAAGGCCACCCTTGCTGCTTTCAGAGAAGCCCTCCCAGAAGAATGAATAATTAACCCTTGTCTGTCCTGTGTGTTTTTAGATCGCCATTTTCACACTGTCTGTCTCCAGGTTGCTTGCCTGCCTGGAACAGCACAGTGTCCATTGTGCTCTGTCGTAGCCAAGCCTGCTGCCTTTCAAAACTCCAAACTTTAGGAATCTGGTGTGGCAGGGACTCATGCTGGTCTTCTGGGTGAGGGTCGCATTACACTGGGACCAGTGCAGGTTTGTCCCAGAAGGGCAGCTGCGCCAGAGCCAGGAGCAAAGCAACTAAACACCCATTGTCCAGGTTAGCCACCCACAGCAAGTGTCTCTGCACCTATGATGAGGGGTAGGGGAGCGAAATGGTGCCATCTGGCTCTTTGTCCCCAGAGAGGCAATGCCACCTCTCACAGATACGCTCCAAGAAAAGGGAACAGTCACCTCCCCATGTGCCCCAGGTGATCCTCAGATCACGCTTTCTGCCCAGGAGCACTTGCCTGCCTTCACTACAGGAGCAAGACAGTACCCTCGGGTCCCTATCCTAGACAAGCCCACAGATCTCCAAAACTCTAGTCTTTGAGCCCTGCTTATTAAAAAAACTCACAAAAATCAGCCCCTCTAGTTTTTCCATCCAGTAGCTTTGGGAAAGTATTCTTGTGTGCATTCCTGTGCTCTCCTCTCTATCTCATCTTTCTCTGCAACCAGGGCTCCCTCCCCTCTGCAGCACCCATGATCCATTTCTCCCCCAAACCACATCTCTGCACGCCCTACCTTCCTGTGGCCTTTTCTCTCTCTCTAGTTATACAGTTTATCTGTCCACAGGTCTATTTCTTGGGTATTGAGAATGTTTGATAGTTATCTAGCTATGCTGGAGGGACGAGGCAAGCCTAGGGTCCTCCTACTACACTGTCCTTCTAGCTCCCACTCCGTATACCACATCTTTATCCATTCATCAGTCAGTGGTTACTTGGGCTGTTTCCATAATTTTGCTGTGGGAGATAATGCTGTTATTAACATTAGGGTCCATGTATCCCTTTGAATTAGTATTTTTGTATTCTTTGGGTAAATACCTAGTGGTGCAATTGCTGGATCATAGAATAGTTCTATTTTTAGCTTTTTGAGGAACCTCCATGCTGTTTTCCAAAGGGGCTGCACCAGTTGCATTCCCACCAACAGTGCACGAAAGTTCCCTTTGTTGTTTCTTTCTCCACCACATTTGTTGTTTCTTTCTCACCACCACCTGTTGTTTCTTGTAGTGTTGAGTTTAGCCATTCTGAAAGGTGTGAGGTGATATCTCATTATAGTTTTGATTTGTATTTCCCTGATGACAAATGATGTTGAGCATCTTTTTATGTGTCTGTTGGCCATCTATATGCTTCTTTGGAGAAAGGTCTATTCATACTCTCTGCCCATTTTTAAATTGGATTATTGGGTTTCGGGGTGTGGAGTTTTATAAGTATTTTTATATATGTTGGATACTAACCCTTTATCAGATAATCCTACAATTTGTGTGGAACCGCAAAAGACCCTGAATAGCCAAAAGCAACCTTGAAGAAGAAAAGCAAAGCTAGAGGCATTACAATTCTGGACTTCAAGTTACCTTACAAAGCTGTAGCAATCAAAACAATATGCTACTGGCACAAAAAAGACACATAGATCGGTGGAACAGAATAGAAAACTAAGAAATAAACCCACAACTATATGGTCAATTAATCTTTGATAAAGCAGGAAAGAATATCCAGTGGGAAAAAGACAGTCTCTTCAACAAATGGTGTTAAGGAAACTGGACAGCCACATGCAAAAGAAGGAAACTGGACCATTTTCTCACACCCTACACAAAAATAAATTCAAAATGGATTAAAGACCTAAATGTGAGACTTGAAACCATAAAAATCCTAGAGGAGAGCACAGGCAGTAACCTTTTTGATATCCGTGGTAGCACCTTCTTTCTAGATATGTTTTTGGAGGCAAGAGAAGCAAATGCAAAAATAGACTATTGGGACTTCATCAAAATAAAAAGCTTCTGCACAGCAAAGGAAACTGTCAGCAACACTGAAAGGCAACCTTTGGAATGGGAGAAGATACCTGCTAAAATTCTGTTCTTTAAATGTAACAAATGATAGTAAATGTTTTATTTTATTGAGGGCTATTTTTGTAGGCAAAATATACTTCCTTTGCCAAAGAATAGTGATTTTACTGACTTCATTTTTCTTTTCTTATTCAGGTTATGTATGGAATGTTGGTCTTCACATTAGTACTTCGATCTATTTATATTGTTACATGGTAAGTAATTTGGACCATAAATCTATAGGCTAAATTGAAATGAGACATAAAATGCAACACCAGCAGGGATATTAATAGAAAACTATAAACCAACATTTATTGTGGCATAAGGTAAGGAATACTAGTTCTTTACGCAAGTTGTTAACAGGCATTATGTAAAAACAAATGTTCCAAAATTAATTTGAGGAAAGCTGTGTATGATGGCTTCCTTTTGAATTTTATAACGTACCTTAGTATATTGCCTTGAGAAGTCCTACAGTAAAAACAAAAACTGTTTTTGTGCTTCTCAGACTAGTTGACTCAGAACCCTTTTTACAAAACACTATTCAAGGAATGCTGTTAATGTCACAAAGAATCAGTATTCCAGAAAGATGGTTTAGGAAATAGCATAATCTTTACAGAGTTTATGAAGATTAAATAATATTCATGTGAGTACCTCCCATGGGGCATGGCCATACAGCAGCAGGTGCTCGATAAATAATATGATTTATGGGTTTATTCTAGTTTTTTCTTTTTTAATTAAGCTTTTTGTTTTGAGGTAATTGTAGAATTAACATGCATTATAAGAAATAATAGAGACCTCCTATACCCTTTACCAATTTTCTCCAATAATAATGTCTTGCAAAACTGTATAGTACAGTATTACAACCAGGATTTGACATTGACAAAGTCAAGATACAGAACAGTTCCATCATCACAAGGATCCCTGTGTTGTCCTTGTTTAGTCATACCCACTTCTGTCTCACCCCACCCTCCCATCACTTGTCCTTAACCCCTGGCAACCACTAATCTGTCCTTCATTTCCAGATTTTTTTTAAATTTCAAGAATATTACACAAATGGAACCATATAGTATGTGTAACCTTTGGGATTAGTCTTTTGCACTCAGCATAATTCACTGGAGATCAGTATAAGTTGTTGAGTGTATCAGTAGTTCATTCCTGTAGTATTCCGCGCTATGGATGTACCACGGTTTAACCATTGACCTGTTAAATGACATCTGGATTGTTTCTAGTTTTTGACTATAAGGAATAAAGCTGCTGCAAACATTTGTATATAGGTTTTTGTATGAATATAAATTTTCACTTCTCTGGAATAAATGCCCAGAGGGGAATTGCTAGGTTGTGTCATGGTTATATGTTTAGTTTTTCTCAAAATTGCCATACTGTTTTCCAGGGTGGGTCTATCATTTTATATTCCCACCAGTAGTGTATGAGTAACCCAGTTTCTCTGCATTCTTGCCAACATTTCGTGTTGTCACTTTTTAATTTTAGCTATTCTTATAGGTAATCTCTCATTGTAGTTTTAATTCCCATTTTCTAATATCTACAGATGAGCATATTTTCATGTGTTTATTTGCCATCTGTATATCCTCTTTGTTGAAATGTTTGTTTGTCTTTGCCCATTTTCTGTTGGTATTCTCTTTTTTTTTCAGTTGAGTTTTAAGAGTTCTTTGTATATTTTAGATAGTAATCCTTCATCAAATACTTAGCTCACAAATATTTTCTCCCTATTTCCTTGTCTTTCCATACTCTTTTTAGAGTCTTTCACAGAGCAAAAAAGTTTTTAATTTTGATGAAGTCCAATTTATCAATTTTTATTTTATGGATCGTACTTTTGATGTCAAATATAGGAACTCAGTCCCTAACCCTAGACTTATTCTGGTTTTTTTCCTAAAATTTTTGTATAGTTTTATATTTTACATTTGAGTTCATAATTTATTTTTAGTTAATTTTTATGTAAGATATGAGGCTTAGGCTGAGGTCCATTTTTTTACCTATGGATGTCCAACTGCCCCTAGGAACACTGATTGAAAAGGCTATCTGAAATTTCTCCACTGAACTGCTTTTACTCTTTTCTCAAAGATGATTTGTATGTATTTGTATGGATCTATTTCTGTGTTTTTATTCTGTTACATTGATCTGTGTGTCTTACTTCCACCAGTGCGACACTCTTGATTAGTGTAACTATAAAACAACTCTTCCAGTCATGTAGACTGATTCCTCTTACTGCTTTTTAAAATTGTTTTAGCTGTTTAGGTTCCTTTGTCTTTCCATATAAACTTTACCATAATATTGTCTATATTTAAAATTTTGTTGGGATTTTTATAGGAATTGCGTTAAACTTGCACATCAATTTACAAAGAATTCACATCTTTTAATCATGTTGAGTCTTCCAATCTATAAACATAGCACGCCTCTCCATTTATTTGGATCATCTTTGATTTTTTTTTTTTTTTTTTTTTTTGGCCAGCATTTTGGAGTTTCCATTTTTTGAGCAATTGTAAATGGTATTTTATTTTTAAATTTTTGTATTTACCTGTTAATTGTTGTTATATAGAAATAAGATATTATGTTTATCTTGTATTCTGCCATCTTGCTGAACTTAATAGTTCTAGAAGACTTTTGTAGATTCCTTGAGATTACCAATTGATTTGATCATATGATTTTTTTCCTGTAGTCTGTTAGTGTGGTGTTAATACATTGATTACTTTTCAAATACTGAACAAGCTTTGTAATCTGAATGAACCACACTTAGTCACGGTGTAAAATTGTTTTCATATGTTGTCAAATGATACTTGTTAATATTTTCTTAAGGATTCTTACATTTATAGTTATGAAGGATATTAGTTTATAGTTTTATTTACTGTTTCACAGTTATGAAAACCAGAAGTCAGAAATCAAGGTGTCAGTATGACCATGATTCCTCTGAAACCTGTAGGGGAATCCATCCCTAATTCTTCTTAGCTTCAGGTGGTTTGTTGGCAATCTTTAGCATTCCTACACATTTATTCACATAATTTCAGTCTTTGCATTTGTAATGACATGAGGTTCTCCTTGTATTTCTGTGTCTTTACATGGCCATTTTCATACAAGAACATCATTCATAGTGGATTAGGAGCCCACTCTACTCCAGTATAATCTCGTCTTAACTAATTATATCTGCAGTGACCCTATTTCCAAATAAGGTCACAAAACGAGGTACTGGGGCTTAGGACTTCAACATATCTTTTTTGAGGGGGAAAAATTAAAAAGCAATTTTTTTAATGTTTCTTTATTTTTGAGAGAGAGAGAGAGAGAGAGAGAGAGAGAGAGAGACAGGGAGGGGCAGAGAGAGAGGAAGACACAGAATCCGAAGCAGGCTCCAGGCTCCAAGCTGTCAGAACAGAAACCAACATGGGGTTCGAACCCAGAAACATTGAGATCATGACCTGAGCCAAAGTTGGATGCTTAACCAGCTGAGCCACCCAGGCACCCCAAGGGGGACAAATTTAACCCACAACTGTACTTTTCCCTGCTCAACTTAAAATATGCATTTTGCATGCACTTATAACCACATCAGACAGTATTACAATTTTTGCCCCACCATGAAACATACTAGGAGGAGAAACAAAAAGGAGAAGAAAAATGTATTTACTCATATTTTTACTCTTTACATTTCTCTTTCTTCTTTTCTAACATGCTAAGATTCCCTCTGTCATCATTTCCTTTCTTTTTTTTATTTAAATTTTTTTCATGTTTATTTATTATTTTGAGAGATAGAGCACAAGCTGAGGTGGGGCAGAGAGAGAGAAGGAGAGAGAATCCCAAGGAGGCTCTACGCTGTCAGCACAGAGCCCAGCATGGGGCTCTGTCTCATGAACTGTGAGATCATGAGCTGAGCCAAAATCAAGAGCCAGACACTTAACCAGTCCATCCACCCAGCCACACCTCATCATTTCCTTTCTGTTTAGAAAACTTCTTTAAGGTCCCAAAGTCTCTAACCTTCATCTGAGAATGTGTCTTGATTTCTGTTTCATTCCTAAAGGATATTTTTGCTGGATATAGAATTCTAGGTTGACAGTTCTCTTTCAGAACTTGAAAAATGTTGTGTCACTTCATTCTGGCCCTCAGGTTTCCTGAGGAGAAATCCTGTCATTCAAATTCATTTTCTCCTATAGTATAGGTAAGGTATTCTTCTCTGTCACTCTTTTCAAGATTTTTTCTTGTCTTTAGTTTTTAGAAGTTTGTCTATAGTATGTTTTGATATGAATTTCTTTGGGTTTAACATGTTTGAGGATAGCTCAGCTTCGAGTCTGTGGCTTCATAATGCTGGTTTTTGTTGTTGGGGGAAGTAGTCTTTTTGTCTAAATTTGAAAGTTTTCAGCCATTATTTCATCAAGTACTTTTTCAGCCCTGCCTTCTTTCTTCTCCCCTTCCAGGACACCAATAACATGAATGTCAAATCTGCTGTTTTAGTCCCAACTTCTTATGGCCTGATGAGAAAGGAAGTCTAGACTCCCCATTCAGTCTTTGCAGCATGGATGGGGTTGAGGCTACAGTTTTTTTGTGGTGTTTGACTATAGAATATTAGTTTTTGTGTAAGTTTTCTGTCTTGCTAGGCTGTCTCTTTCCTAGTCATTTGGCTAGACAGAGCAGGTTTTTGTTGGAGCTGTTTTGTCTGTATCTAGTGGCATTTCTGGGTTGCTAGCATCTTTAGTTCCCACTTTGGGATATATGAGGCAAAAAGAAAACACATGGAATGTATTGTAATGTAACTCAGGTCCCAGTCTCTAACCAGTTGGCCTTCTTTCCACCTTTCAGAGTCTTCTTGTGCTTGTTTTTATATAATGTTCAGGATTTTTAATTATACTTACTGGGAAGAACAGGGAAAAGTGTACCTGTTTAATCTTCCCAGAAGCAGAAATCCCTAATTTATTCTGCTTTTAATCTAGGCACCTTAGGGAACTGTAAAGAAGCATAAAATACAGTCCTTGCCTTAAATCAAGTCTAATAGATAGGATACCAATACTTTTAGAAACACAAATGACAGGGGGAGCCTGGGTGGCTCAGTCGGTTGGGCGTCCGACTTCAGCTCAGGTCACGATCTCGCGGTCCGTGAGTTCGAGCCCCGCGTCGGGTTCTGGGCTGATGGTTCAGAGCCTGGAGCCTGCTTCCGATTCTGTGTCTCCCTCTCTCTCTGCCCCTCCCCCGTTCATGCTCTGTCTCTCTCTGTCTCAAAAATAAATAAAACGTTAAAAAAAAATTAAAAAAAAAAAAAAGAAAGAAACACAAATGACAGACCTGTAAAAAGTGTGTAACAGTGGAAGTCCTAGGAGATAAAACATCTTTTCTTCTATCTGCCTTGCCACAGCTTCTTTCTTATATTTCTATTTGGTTATTATTCCATTTAATACTGTTCATTGTTTACATATGTGTCTTGCCTATCTAGATTATAAGTTTCTTCAGCTCTTAGTTGAAACTCAGGATAGTGCTTATCAGTAAAGATTTTTTTAAACCAGGTTGAGGGGCACCGGGGTGGTTCAGTTGGTTAAGCATCCAACTTTGGCTCAGGTCATGACATCACAGTTCGTGGGTTCAAGCCCCGCATCAGACTCTGTGCTGACAGCTGGGAGCCTGAAGCCTCCTTCGTATTCTGTGTCTCCCTCTCTCTTTGCCCCTCCCCTGCTCATGCTCTGTCTCTCTCAACGATAAAATAAACATTAAAAAAAATGTTAATTAGGTTGAAACTCTAGAACTTGTTTTGTTTTGTTTTACTATGTCTGAAAAGATATATCTGAAAATCTTCTGTAACAAAACATCTAGAAATTCTGGATATAGCACAACAAACATCCTTTTAAATGCATAACTGAGCTCAAAAAAAAAAAAAAAATGTAAAGAAAGTTCCAAAGCATCAAATCCAAAGAAGGACCTGAAAACTAAATTGACAAATGAGTTCTAAGATCATGAGCAGTGACAAGGCACCTTGTCCTTCAGCCTCAGTTTTACATAGGAAAAATGACTACCCTGAGAATTTGTAGTCACTCTTCTTCCTTCACACAGGTTTGGGATTTAAATACATATTTTCTTTATTGTCGGGAAACCTCAAGGTGTAAAATTACCTTAAATTGGTCCAGCATTCCTAGAGCCCCAGTATGTATGAGAGAAGCAAAAGTAAATCATCTTTTAAAAAAATGTACTTTCATATATAGGCCCTTGAAGATTTCTGTAGATTGGATGGAGATCAAACTAGTGTGCACAATCAATTCCAAAACCAGAAGAGGAAATAAGCTACCATAAGCAAAAGTCAGGAGAAACAGAAATCAGTAGAAATAAGCCTCCCAAATCAGACACTGAAATATAAAGTAACTATGTAGAAAATATTTAATGAAATGAAGGAGAAAATGAAAATGTGACCAAGGAATAGGAGATTATCAAAAGTGAAATTCCAGATTTGAAAAAGAATCAAAGAATTTCTTTTTTCTTAAATGTTTGTTTGTTTGTTTTTGAGAAAGAGAGCATGTGTGTGTATGCATAGGGGAGGGGCACAGAGAGAGGGAGCAAGAGAATACCAAGTAGGCTCCATGCTCTGTGCAGAGGCCAATGTCGGGCTCCATCCCATGACCCTGGGATCATGACCTGAGCTGAAATCAAGAGTTGGATGCTCAACCAACTAAGCCATCCAGGAACCCCTAGAATTAAAGAACTTCTAACATTGAAAAAAATACTGAAATAAACTCAACAGATAAGTAAAAGTAGATTAGACGCAGATGAAGAGAGAATTAATTAAATTGGAAGACAAGTCTAAAGAAATAAAACATTACAAAGAAATAATACTTCTTTTTGTAGTTCCAAGGGAAAAAATGGCAAAAATGGAAACAGAAGAGATATTCAAAGAGATAATAGGTGCATATTTTCTTGAAATGATAGAAGACATGATTCCTTAGTTTCAAGGACAATAATTCCCTAGCAGGACAAATTAAATCTTACTCAGGTTTCTCAGGTATGGCAGATGTGGTAGATTAGCTCATTCACTATCATTCCAGCCTTCATCAAGAATTCATTCCTATAATATAAATGAAAAGCTAAAAGTTATATTTCCCATATTTGTTTTGCAGGTAAGTTTCCAGATACATTCAGGTTCTACCAATCACATGTATTCACATGAGATTGAAATCAAAACCAAGTTAACTTGTGCGGGAGAGAAGTGGTAGTATGTAAGGCATCCATTTACTGTTGTGGATCAAGGGTATGCATCATGGCCCTAGAAACAGGTATGATGACAGCTTCCTGATCTATGAATTATAGCTAAGGTTACAGTATGATGCTGGGTGCAAAGTCCTCCCAATTCTCTAGCTTCCTAAATGTGAAAAAGAAAAAAAGTTCCTTTGGCAAGATAATTCTGTGGTAGTGTTCAAAGTTTAGAGTCTAAACCTTACTCATTCAGCATTTCGGTTGGAATTGAATATTAAATTCTTTTCTGCTTTAAATAGAGATAGTATCTGCAGTTGAATCCTGATTGTTGCCTATAGAAAAACCATACTAAAATTGCTGAAATCCAAAGACAAAGATCTTAACATATCCAGAGATAAAAGGCATATTACTAACAAAGGAATAGTCAGCAGACTTACCAACAGCCAAAACAATGGAAGCCAAACACAGACTATTATCTTCAAAGTGCTAAGAGAAATTAATTATCAGCTTCGAATTATATATGCAGATATCTTTCAAAAACAGAGGTAACATAAAGACATTTTGAAACAAACAAAAATGGAGAAAGTTTACCACTATATCTCACTGAAAGATGTTCCCCTGTAAGAATCTCTTTAGCTGTTGGAGAAAAAGTGATAAACCTGTGGGATTATCTGAACAAAATATTGTGACTCTTTAATATCTAATTGAGAGATTTTTAAATGAAAATAAGTGGTGGACCAAATAACATGAGATTGAGGATAATCTTAGTTACATAGTTGCTAAGGTCTTTTTTACTTGGGAAGAAGGTACATACAGTGATTAATTTTAGATTTTACATGTGCATTTTTGGTAAACATTAGAAACAGTGATTTTAGTCTAAAAATATTTAATCTAAAAAATTTAATCACTAAAAATAGTGATTTTATAGTGACTTGAGAACATGAGGGAGTAAATGGAATGATATAAACTGAATCCAAAAAAAATCAGGAAAAGAAGGGTAAAAATGGAAGCAGGGAGGAGTCAGAACAAATACAAAGCAGAAAATAAAGGGTAGAAAAAATTCAAAATATATCAGTAGTCACTTATCAGTGATTTATCAGTCACTTATCAGTCAATATAAATGGACAAAGCTAAGCAACGAAAAAGACTCAAGCAGGGGAAAGAAATCCAGCTATGTGCTACTCATGAGAAGCATGATTAAAACATAAATACACAGTACGTGGCACAGCCACCACAAAAAATACATAGCTTAAAAGTTGCATCTCTTGGGGCGCCTGGGTGGCTCACTCGGTTAAGCATCTGACTCTTGGTTTCGGCTCAGGTCATGACCTCACGGTTTAGGAGTTCAAGCCCTTAGTCAGGCTCCACACTGACAGCATGGAGCCTGCTTGAGATTCTCTCTCCCTCTCTCTGTTCCTCCTCCACATGTTCTCACTCTCTCTCTCTCTCTCTCTCTCTCTCTCTCTCTCCCTCCCCCTCCCTCCCTCTCTCTCTCTCTCTCTCTCAAAATAAATAAGTAAACTTAAAAAAAAAAAAAATTGCAGCTCTTTCTCAGCAGGTACCAGTTCTAAATAAGAATGAACTAGGGGCCAAAATGTAAAACCAAAAAAGAAGCAGCTATGTGTGGTTAGTAATTTCTAGTTTAAACTGTAACTGAACACTGTAGCTTCATATGTCTTATTTCATATTATACTTCTCCCATTACTGATAGTTTTGACTTTAATAAAAGACATCCCATAGTTTTTAGTGTCACAAAATGAGAATTTTTCAACAGTATGTTCTAGAAAGTAATATACTAACTGGAGTGAATGTTTGTATCTATTAAGAAGTAGCCTTAACCCTTTCTCTCATGCCTTAACTGTCAAGTGATTAAAACTCTTAAAAGCATAGTATTAGAGTCAGCATGCTGGACTGACAGGTAAACGCTGAAGCGGTTAGAGCTGGTACTGATGCTGTCAGTCTTTAGCACTATCCGCTTAGCTGTGTTTATGCTACAAAAGTGCAACATTAGACACTAGCCAGCTAGTACTGCTACCTCATGTAACTCCAAAGAGGAAAACAGGATTTGATTAAGTGCACACGTCTTCTTTAAGTTACTCCTGTTGTCCTTGGCTTGGATACAGTGACGTGCAGACTTGTGTGGCCACTGTCTTTAATTACTTTGACTAATACCGTGAATGGACAGCCACACATTCCCTCTTCACCTGACCAGCAATGGCCCTTCAACTGCAGTAGGAAAAAAGAAAAAAACAAAAAACCGTTTTGTGTGAAAATTGGTGACAACTGGCACTTAAGATCAGAAAAAGAGTTGCTTATACCTGATGCTTTAAGATGCTGTCTGCCCAAAGCTCTGAAAGACTTTAAGATGAAAGCAGTCATCCTTACTACAATACTACTGAGTTTTTGTAGAATTTACATTTGATAGTAAAACCTACCTGTTTAATCTTAAAAAAAAAAACCCCACATAAATACTAATTTTAAAAGAAAGGGATATAAAAACAATATGTGCCACACAAATACTGACTAAAAGAAAGTTGGACTAGCCATTTTAATAACAAAAAAAATTAAGGCATTATTTAAAACAAATGTGTTTGCTACATTGTTATTAAAAGATTCACCTTACCAGAAAAAAAAAAAGGCAGTTCTAACTCTTCTATGGAAAATTTTAAGCAAAGATTGACAGAATTACAAAGAAAAATGTATCAGTGTTCCATCATGCTGAGTTATTTTAACACAGTACCTCTATTAAAAAGGATATAGACAAAATTTGAGTAATACAATAACAAGTTGGTTTAATATGTTTAACAGTTAGAGAGTGCTTGGTCTTCTCAAGCATGCACAGAGTGGTTATTAAATCTACCAGACACTAGTTTTAAAACAAGGTTCAACAAACTTTAAAGAATTATTACCATATATAACATGTTCTCCAACTATAGTACAGACAGGATTAGCCAAATAGCCCATATATTTGTAAATTTAAAACCACATTTGTAAATACAAGTAAAAAATAGAAATCATAGTAGAAATATCGTAGTTCATATAAAGTAATCACAGTGAAAGTACTACAAATCAAAGTAAGATATAGCTAAAGTGGTTCTTAGAGGGAAATGCATAGCCTTAGATGAAATAGGCTGAAGAATAATGAACTAAGCATACAACTTCAATAATTAGAAAGTGGATCAATAGAATCAATCCACATAGAAATGAAAAATGGGACTAATGAAGGGCAGAAACTAATGAAAAGAGGAGTGCCTGGGTGGCTTAATCAGTTAAGCATCCGACTTCAGCTCAGGTCATTATCTTGCAGCTCATGTGTCCGAGCACCGTGTTGGGCTCTGTGCTGACAGCTCAGAGCCTGGAGCCTGCTTCGGATTCTGTGTCTCCCTCTCTGACCCCTCCCTGGCATGCTCACTCTGTCTCTCTCTCTCTCAAAAATAAAAAAGAAACATAAAAAATTTTTAAATAATGAAAAGGAAACAGATATAATATTAAAGATTAACGTCTTCAATTTAATTTTGCTCCCTTCTGAAACCCTGCTAAGATTCCAACGAAGGAATTTATTTATAAAGCATAAATCCACAAGAAGACTTAATAAAATTTTAGAAGCTGGAAAGTAGATGGATTACTGCTAACTGCCTTAAGTAACCCACGAAAGCTGAATTTTAAAGAACCTCCAGTTTACACCAGAATTTTCTAAAATATCAAACATTAGCAGCAACAGACAGTTTGGAAAAGGAGCTAGAAGAGATGTCTAAAATAAAGAAGACTGGTTAAGGCTTTAAGAAGCTGTGAAATGCTTACATCCCCTCACCTACTCCATACCGCTGAACAATTGCAGAAGCCTATAGGTTTATTCTCTGGGAAGGGTGAACAATATCTCTAGATTGGGTTTTGCAGACACAATTGAGCATGTGAATACCATGGTGAAATCAGGGAAATCGGGTGACCTTATGCAATCTGAATGTTGTATGTAAAAACCTCTAAGCAGAAAATTGGAAGAATTTTCTTTTAGGGAATATGAGGAGCCTAAAAGACCTAAACATTCTGATATTGGGGGTTCGCTAATAATTGGTCCAGCAAAATAACCCTACAATGAAGGTTACTAGACTAAGGGCCTCAAACATATGTTTAGAGCTTGTGGTCACCTTTTTAGTTTCCCATTCTTCAAAATGAGACGGTGCCAGACATATGATAAATGCAACCAATATGAAACGTAGAGGTCAAAACAATAAGGAAAGAAAAGCAACTTAGAAGAAAACAACTTATGCGTGAAGAAGAAAACTTCAAAAATAACAAAACAACAAATACCATTATTCATATTCCTAGAAATATACTACATCTATGACTCAAGAGTAGGATGCAATAAAAAAGGAACATTCAAAGAATCTGCCCCCCGCCCCAAAAGAAGATACTAAAAATATAGTACAATGATAAACTGAAGTGAATGGTTTGAAAGATACAGTCAAAGAAGCTACTGGAATTCCTTCTCCATTGTGACTGCATTATGGTCCATCATCCCTCATCCACCAGCAAGAATCTACCACAGGAAAGGCTTACTAAACCCATGGTATGGTCCAGAGTAAACAGGACAGCATGAGATCTCAGGGCCCTTGGGCCCAATCACCACCACTGCTGTGGAGAAACAGTGAAGTGTTTCCTCAAGTCTGTGGGCTTCCTGGCAGAAAGGGCAGAAGCAAAGACAGATGGACACACAGACACACACACACACACACACACACACACGTGGGTGCCATTAGGCTGATGAGAAAGAAATGGAGAAGAGATTCGGTAGAAATATTACTGGGCTGGATAGAAGGGCCAACATAGAAAAAGGGGAGAGGACAGTGCAGATAAAATGGAAGGGAGGGAATCATCACCAAAATTATTCAAGAAAAGATCCTATACATGAAAGACATGAATGATTGCATTGGAAAAACCCAGTGGCTGTTCACAATGGGTGGAAATAAATCCATGCCAGTTTCAGAATTCTAAGACAAAGAAGATTCCACAAATTTATAGAGTTAGAAGGCATATAATACTTACAAAGGATCATGAATCAGAATGGTTTAGGACTCATCAAAACAAAAGTGGCAGCTGGAATTACAGAATTCTAACCTAGGATCTTGTAGTCAGCCAAACTACCAATGAAATGTGATGACAAAATACATCTTCTTATATTTGAATTCTCAAAAGAAATAGCCTATAAACGATTACTCAGAAGCCTACTGAAGGATGAATTTGACCAAAGTGAGAGAGTAAACCAAAAAGGAGGAAGACATGAAATTCAAGATGGGAAATCCAGCATCGAGAGAGGTAAAGGCAATTCCCAAGGTGAAGAGGAAGGGAAGGGATTTCTTAGATGATAGCCATATGCTAGTCAGGAAGGCAGTCCAGAATGAAGCACTGTAACTCCAGATACAGATGTGTTGCGAGCCTTCTGTATTATACATTCTTGTGCCTGATGATAATGGGTAGTTTGTCCCCAGAATCTTATCTGTACTTAGTTTATAGGGACTATGTGCTGATGAAATTCTTGCTCTCTCCTGTGTACCCTGCTACCTGGATAACCAAAGACGTTCATTTCACCCCACAGAAGAATTTTGCTTTGAACTACTGCTGAGAGCTGAAGATTGGCCCTGGTAAGTAAGCTTAGAAGGAGAAAATGGAGAGTACTCTACTCCCACTGGTCATATTCTGTCACATCTCAGCTCCTTACCCACACTGATACGCTGTCAGATGCCTTCACTGTGTTGAACCCTGTTAACTGGGACTCATTCTTGCCTCCCCTAAATGGGGTTATGATAAACTCTTTGAAAAGCTGAAGACGTCATCTTCTCAGAGATGTTCATCAAACAATGACAATAATACTTTTTCCATGCACAGCCAGGTTTATGCTTTCCTGATGGTTTTAAATTATTTTTTCATTGATTTATATACAAATACTTATAGTTAAAATAAAATATTTGAGAAAATCTATTCTTGTCATTCACCATATTAAAAAATAAAGGAGAAAAATATGTGAAGATAGCAATAGATTTAGAAAAAGCATTCTATAAAATTCAACACCTATTTACAATCTAAAAACAAAATAAATCCCTTTATAAATGACTAATAGAAGGGAACTTCTTAACCTGTAAACTCTACAGCATCTAACACATTTAGGCATGAAATGTTAAAAGAAATTTCTCTTCAAAATGAAGACTAAAACAGGAGTATATATTATCACCACTTCTATTCAACATTTTACTGGTTGAAGCCCTGTCCAACATAGTATTTGCAAATGACATGATCGTGTACAGAAAATGTCATAGGACACGTACCAAAAAACTGGAAGCAGTAAGTTGGAATTCAACAAGGTCATGAAATTCAGATGAATATTCAAAAATCATATTTCTATGTACTAGCAGTGGAACAATTGAGAAGTGAAATTTCAAAAGTACAATTTCCAATAGCATCAAAAAGCATCAGATGTTTAGGAACTAAATTTAGCAACAGTATGCAAGACCTGCGTATGGGAAACTACAGTGAACAGTTTTTTGCTGAGAGAAATTAAATAAGATCTAAATAAATGGAGAGATGCATCATTTTCATGGATTAGAAAACTCAATATTATTAAGATGTCTGTTCTCCCCAGCTGATCTATAGGTTTAATCAATCATAATCAAAATCTCTACAGGATTTTTGGTAAAAATTGAGAATCTGATTCTGAAATTTGCATGGGAATGCAAAGAATCTAGAAGAACCAAAACAGTTTTAAAAAAGAACAAAGTTAGAGGACTTACACTTCTTGATTTGCTCTGTGTTACACTAATCAAGACAATGTGGTATTGGTGATAAGAATAAAATACAGATCAATAAAACATCCAAATATAGACCACTCATCAATACTGACCTGATGTTAAGTAAACATCCAAAGGTAATTCTTTTGGAGAAAGGATAATCTTTTCAATAAATTGTGTTGAAACAACTGTATATTCTCATTTTAAAAAGTGAACTTAAGGGCACCTGGGTGGCTCAGTTGGGTAAGCATCCTACTTCGGCTCAGGTCATGGTCTCACAGTACATGGGTTTGAGCCCCACCTCAGGCTCTGTGCTGACAGCTCAGAGTCTGGAGCCTGCTTCAGATTCTGTCTCCCTCTCTCTTACTCTCTGCCCCCCCCCCCCCCCGCTTGTGTTCTCTCTCTTTGAAAAATAAACATTTAATAAATAAATGAATTTAAACTCATGCCATTATAAAAATTTCTAGAATTGAATCATATCCCTAAATATTAAAGCTAAAATTATAAAACTTCCAGAAGAACGTGTAGAAGTTTTTGCAGCCTTTGGTTAGGTGAAGTTATTATATAGGACACAAAAAGCTATAATGAAAAAATTTGTAAGTTGAACTTTATCAAAATAACAAATTTTTATTCTTCAAAAGACATTGTTAAGAAAATGAGAGGCAGGGGTGCCTGGGTGGCTCAGTCGGTTAAACATCTTAATCTTGATTTTTGCTCAGGTCATGATCTCATGGTTTGTGAGTTTGAGCCCCATTTCAGGCTCTGAGCTGACAGGGTGGAGCCTGCTTGGGATTCTCTCTCTCCCTCTCTCTCTTTCTCTGCCCCTTGCCTATGCGCGCACATTCGCTCGCTCTCTCTCCCTCTCTCTCAAGATAAATAAACTTAGAATAATAATAATAAAATAAAATGAAAGGCAAATCACAAACTTGGAGAAAATACAACATACATATATCCAACAAAGGACTTAATGTCTAGAATATATAAAGAAGTGTTGCAATTAAAAAAAGAACTCTTAGAACTCAAGAAAGCAAATATTTTTTTTAAATAGGCAAAGATTCAACAAACACTGTATTGAAGAAGATAATATGGATGGCAAATAGCATATAAGATGTTCAATAACATTAGTCATTAGGGAAATGCAAATCAAAACCACGATGAGATACCACTAACACCTACAAAGAACAACTAAAAGGAAACAAACAAAAACCGATGTTATACCAAGTGTTGGTGAGGATGTAGAACTAAAAACATACACTGCTGGTGGGAATGTAAAATGATACACACTTAGGAAAACAGTGTAACAGTGTCTTAAAAAGTGTAACATTCACCTGCCATTCAGTACAGGTGTTCCTCTCCTAGCTTTTTACCGAAGAGAAATGAAAACATGTTCATACAAAAACTTACTTGTCAATGTTCGTAGCTATTTTATTATAGAAAAAAACTGGAAACAACATAAATGTCCACCAACATTCGGACAGACAAACAAATTGTGGCTTATCCATACAATGGAATACTACTCAGCGATAAAAGGAAATGAAGTAGTGATACACATAACAACATGGATGAATTTCAAAATAATTATGCCAAGTGAAAGAAGCCATACAGTGAAGATCTACTGTATTATTCCCTTTACATAACATTCTAAAATGTGCAAACTATGCTTTTGGAGATGGTGGATATGTTTATTATCTTGATTGTAGTGTAACTTTCATGGATATATACAGATGTACTGATCAAACGTACACTTGAAATATATTCAGTTTAACGTAAACCAGTGATACCTCATTGAAGCTGTAAAAAATATATAAGCTATTGTTCTTGTTTTGGGTAACTCACCAAGCTTCAGTTTTCTCATCATTAATGTGCAAAGAATAATACCTGCTTCACAGGGTTTATTTGAAGATTTTATTCATATGCTTGTGTATCTAATTTACTATGGTGCCTACCTGACACATAGCAAGTAACTCAGCCAATGTTAATTCTGTTCCAGCATCCCCCTGCCTCTTCCAGAGGACTGATACAGTCCGTCAGATTACTTTCTTGAAGCACATAGCAATCAAATGGCACATTCTTTCTCATTTTTTTAATAGCTAAATCTAGTCTGCAAATGTATTAGAGAATTTAATAGATGGGTTTGCTTTTAATACTAACAAAAACCTTTCCTTCTCGGGGCACCTAGGTGGCTCAGTTGGCTGAGTGTCCAACTTTGGTTCAGGTCATAATCTCATGGTTCGTGGGTTCAAGCCCCACATAGGGCTCGCTGCTGTCAGCGCAGAGCCTGCTTCTGATCTTCCGTCTCCCCCTCTCTCTGCCCCTCCCCCGCTTGTGCTCTCTCACTATCAAAAATAAACATTAGAAAACCCCCCAAAAACAAAAAACCTTTCCTTCTCGTGAAAGTGATGGCTTCAAGCTCTGATGATGACAGGAGTTGACAACATTTCATTTTGCTTTCCCTTTTTTTCCCCACAGGGTTTATCCATGGCTCAGAGGACTAGGTTATACATCCTTGGGCATATTTTTATTGGGATTTCTGTTATGGAACATAGATAACATATTTTGTGATTCACTGAGGTAAGATGTGCATCTTTTTCAATCTTTGAGAAATATTTTTAGAAACAGTCTATAAGCAGAGAATTTCATAGGCATATAGAATTATTAGTGCCACTAAGCGAATTTTTGCCATCGTTGAATTTAAAAAGTATGTACAGCACAATAAAGTTAAATTCTGAGAACACTTTTTTAATTAACCTAAAAATTTGGACCCAAGACTATTTCGTAACATCTGTAGGGATTTTTTTGTGTGCACATCACAGAGCTATAGAGTTAATCAGATGTTAATTAGGCCTTTGAAATCTGCCTAATCTGTGTTGAAGAAATAAGAATGATTTGTAAGAAGCATGGGATATATATGTGTATAATTTTGTACCTTAATATACTTAATGTTCTTTTCTAAGGCAAGCATTCCTTTTACCATCTTGTCAGCTATTTGTATTGACTAAAGTTTGAATTTTGGGTCTCTGGATCCTAGTCTGTCATTAAGATACTATATTTCTGGGCCTCAGTTTCCATAAAGTTAACATGTTAAATAGGTTTAAAGTAGCGGGTCCTTCCAATTCAAAATTCTGTGCCCTAAAGTTTTGCATAAACACATATATTGAATAGCACCAGGGAGAGGCAATTAGCAAAATTCAGACTGTGAGAAATCTATAGGATGAATACCTGGTTTCTGCAGCATCAGTTGCAGAGGGGGTAAAAAAGGGAGGAGAGACATATAGATTAAAAGAGACCTAAGAGATTTACGGTATCAACCAAATACAATGGTTGACTTGTTTTGAATCTTGATTTAAGCAGACAAACTGTAAAAAAAAAAAAAAAAAAAAAAAAAATTCTAAACTTACAAGACAATTGGAAGTTTGATCAGTAATTGAATATTTGGTGATATTAAGAGATTATTGTTAATATTTTATATGTGAAAATAGTATTATGGTTAAGTTTTAAAGAGCTTTTAATCTTTTAGAGACACATAGTAAAATATTTAGAGTTAAAATACAATATCTGGGATTTGCTTCAAAATATAGAAGGGGAGAAGCAGATGAGAGTTTAGATGATTGGCTGTTAGTTACAATTATTGAAGCTGGATAATGGGTACATTATTACTTTGCCTATTGTTGCACATGTTTGAAATTTTCCATAAAATAATAAAAATAATAAAAAGTTAAATAAGTAAATTTAGATTTTAAATGTATATAAATAAACAAGTAATATACCTAGCTTAGAAAACTAAGGTCTGAGTGAGTAGTTCTGAATCAGTAATATACATCAGAAGCCCTATTAGAGCATTTACACTGCTGAGATAAGTCATCATCTTCTGGGTGAAAGCCACCAAGAAATAAAGTAAGTTCTTAGAGATGGTAATTGTCTCAAAAATTTATGGGCTATCTAGAAAAATAGTTTGGTGTTTAACATTGATTTTCTCCCTTCTAATAATGAGAATGTTAATATGGTACACACTTAATCAAAAGAGCTAGAATCTGAGACTCAGCTGTGCCACTTGGCTGAGTGATTTAGGCAACTTGGTCTCTGAATTTTAGTTCCTCATCTGTAAAGCAAAGCTAAGAATATCTACCTCAATGTCTCACCTAAGTAGTGAAATAATATTTACAAAAGCACTTCATAGACTGTACAGTGTTCATCTAAGATGACGGTTGTATGTAGGCCAAGGAAAAGCATGTATCTGGTTTCTTGACTGAATAGCTAAGTAGACTAATGTTTCCCAAATTGTGTTCCAGGAAACACTAGTTTCATAAAATGTTAGTAAGATACTACATTACGAAAGGGTTCTGTGCATTAGTTCATTACCTGAAAAAAAATGAAAATAAACTCTTACAGTTATGATAGGACTTCTCAAAGCCTTTATTCTGTTAATATATACTGCAGTTTCCAAGAGGGCAATAAACTGTGTACCATTTCCCACATTTTTTTTGAACACAGCATCATTTCTTCATGGAACTTCTGCTAGGAATGCTGTTCCTCAAAACACACTTTGGAAAACAATATGGCAGACTACAGCAGACTTAAGGAAATTAAATAATTGCCATGTTTGAGAGTCATATTTCAAAATGTTCGTAGGCTGTCAGCATTAGTTGCTAACTATTAAAAAAAAAAAAAAGATAATAACATGGTGATTTCTTCCCTCCTCTTTTCACAGGAACTTTCGAAAGAAGATGCCACCTATCATAAGTGTTGCCACACAGTTTCATGCATGGTGGCATATTTTAACTGGCCTTGGTTCTTATCTTCACATCCTTTTCAGGTAGGAAATAGAGACTGTTTTAGCATAGTGTTGAAGTATTTATTCTCTTACTCTTCAAAAAGAATGGTGTAGATATAAAAAGACAAAATCAGGAACTTATGTTCCAGCTTTGCCTCTGCCACTGGGTGACCTTAGGCAAGTCCCTTCCTCTCTCTCAAGCTTAGTTTTCTCATCCTTAAATTAAATTTTTTTTTTCATGTTTATTTACATATTTTGAGGGAGATAGAGCATGGCGCATGGGCAAGCGAGAAAGGAGCAGAGAGTGGGGTCAAGAGACTCCCACGCAGGCTCCACACTGTCAACACAGAGCCTGACGCAGGGCCGGATCTCATGAACCGTGAGGTCATGACCTGAGCCAAAATGAAGAGTCAGACGCTTAACCAACTGAGCCACCCAGGCGCTCCAAGTTTTCTTATCCTTAAAAGTGAGATAGTTGTACTATCACCTTGACATATGATCTACATTTTAGAGCAAGTAGGATATAAACATTTCCATTTCATGTCGATCAACATATCTTTGTTCATAGAGAACAAACTTAGAGGGGAAAAAGCAGCCAGATCCCCTGAGTAGGAGCCTGGGAAAGTATGAGTATCAGAAGTCCCCAGCTTAATTTGTCTCCTTCCCTGAAATAAGTTGGTTGCCATTTCTCTTCCCCTGCTCCCCTATCAAATGATTGTTGGAGGTCAATCATTTATAACAAAAATGAAGTTAAAATTCTCTCTGATCACCCTATTCAAATAATACCTCCATATCACTCTGTCTCCCCTTACCAGGCCTCATTGTTCTTCAAGCATTTATAAGCAGTTATATATATTTACTTGTTTGCCTCCCCCAGCTAGACGTTAAGTTCCTTGAGAGCAGAGACTTTATCTTACTCACTGCTACCCTCTCAAATGCTTAGAACAATACCTTTCAGATAGCAAGCACTCAGTATATATTGTTAAATAATTGAATGAATGAGTGTATACCTGTTGGTCTCTTTACTGGGGGTCAGACTATGTTTAGACTATTGGTCTCTTTACTGGGGGCCAGACTATGTTATTTAGGTATCCTGAATTATCTAAAATATAACTACTAGTAATATCCACCTAGGTGGCTTAGTCAGTTAAGCATCTGACTTCTGCTCAGGTCATGGTCTCGTGGTCCATGAGTTCAACCCCCCTGTCGGGCTCTGTGCTGGCAGCTCAGAGCTTGGAGCCTGCTTTCAATTCTATGTCTCCCTCTCTCTGCCCCTCCCCCGCTCACACACACATGCACATGCTTGCTGTCTCTCTCTCTCTCTCTCAAAAACAAACATTAAAAAAATGTTTTTTTAACGTAACTACCTGTGAATTATAGAAAAGGAACTTCTGGGCAGCTAAATAAGAATCATTGAATTAATGCTGTGAAGAGCTCAAGGTTATTAATCATGGAAGAGCTCTTAAACTTTGGCCGTAAGTATACTTATTTTACATTTTGCCACTTGTTACTACATTGATTATTTGGATTCTCAGCCCGTAGCACATTAAAAATATTCAATTTAAAATGGAAGGGATAGGAAATGTATGGTAAATCGATAGGTGCTAGAAAAAGAGAAACAAGAATAACTGTAGAATGAGCCTGAGAATTAAAACTTAGCACCTTAACACTGCCCTTGGGACTACCCAAGGACATTACTGCGGTGTAATATAGTACAGTAGTAAATTTCTATAATAAATACTCAAGAGGAGGTGAAAGCATACTTATCATATTGTTTTTTCCTTTTACACCTTCCCCTTTCCACCTCCCTTTCACTTTCTCCTTCTCTACTCCTGGTATGGAAAACCAGGGTAATGAGGGGGAAGAAGTGCTGTGCAGAGATGGCAGCATTCAGTGTCCGAGGAATGAGGAATGAGGAAATGAGGAAATAAGGAATGAGGAATGAGGAAAAGGGGTCGGTTGTAGCAGCCTGCTGAGCTTCCAAGAAAACATGGTGGTGACGGGGAAGTGGCAGCTGTGTGGGGCAAGGAAGCAGAGTGATGAGGGGAGGCTGGAGTTAGGAAATGGGTTACACTGGACAAGTAAATCAATTAATTAAACATTAAGTAAATATATTGAGGATAACAAAAGCCTGATTTCTCCACTCTCTCAGAAGGGATTTACAAATACTGAAAGAGGGAAAGCTAGAAAGAACCTTGAGGGGGTTAGATTGGAATTAAAAGTATTAGTATGAACTCAGGAGTATGTGACACACACATGTTCACACAGATATGGAACAAGTTGGATGTGTATGTGTTGTATAGATCATAAATATATATGTATACATATGTTTACACATACATGCATTGCCTAGCTCTGTGAACCCTGTGAAGGCCGAAAGGCAAGCAAGCTTTGGCCTGTTAAACCTGAGTTAGTTTGAATGTTAAAATTAAATAGCAAGAGTTTCAAGTTACACCCACCGAATAAAATGAGAATCTGTGAGTACATACGAATATGAATGAACGAGAAGGGAAAGCTCTTCTTTACAAAAAAATGCTAACTAACAAATGTAGAAGGAACAACAGACACGAACGATCACCATTTGGCAACTATCTTAGGGATAGTTGATAGGTATAAGTTATCAATGGATGCTCTGGCTGACAAGTGGGAGTAGGATGAGGAACACATATTTGTGTAATTTAGAATATCTCCCCATGAAATACTAATACAAAGGGGAAAATGGTTACTTTACAGTGAAGAAAATTGGTAGCAGCCACCTTGACCATGCATTTAAGTTAACATCACCCATGATGGAGCAAGTCATTAGAGTATGTCTCCTGATACAAGGCCCTGAAATGAGCTCAGATCATTTCTGTAGTGTTCCTGCCAAAAAACCCTGGCTTGGGTCTGGGTATGAGGAAATATTGCTGGGCCTATGATGCAGGTCCTTCTACAGAATGAAAGTCTTATACTTTGTAAGGACTGTCAAGTTTGTGAGACAAAGAAAGACTGAAGAACTGTTCTAGCTATAAAAAGATTTTTAAGACATGAAAACTAAATGCAATTCCTGTTTGTGTATAGCAACCTGGATCAGAAAGGAAGAAAGAAATTATTGGGACAATCAGCAAAATTGGAATGAATTCTTGAGTTGGATGTTAGCCTTGTATTAATGTTAATTTCCTGACTGGAAGGGTTGTATTGTAATTTAGGAGACCGTCCTTGTTTTATGGTGTACACATTAGAATATTTAGGTGATGGGCATCATGTCATACAGTGACTCTATAGGATATGTTTATACACTTGATCATAGGTGCATTTGTGTGTGTGTGTAAAACAAATGTGGTTAAATGATAGCAATTGGGTCATCTGGGAGAAGGGGATACAGGAATTCTTCAGACCAATCTTGCAACTTTCCTAGATGTTTGAAGCTATTTTTAAATTTAAAAAATTAAAAAAGAGGAAGGCCTCCAGATCATGGTTTTGTTTTGTTTTGAGATATTTGTAGTATAAATAAGCCAAGAGAAAACTGATCATCTAACTGGTAATCAAAAAAATGCCTTCTAAAACAGTAGGTTATCCATTTTTGTGAATAAAAATACATATATGGACTAAATATACATATATGCTTATAAATGCTTACTGTCTTTGTAAGGGTATGTTAACCAGTAGGTACCAGCAGTTATCTCTGGGCTGCAGGTCACAGCTAGGAGACAGACCCTCTTTTTCCTGTTTACTCTTTAGTACTGTTCAGATTTTTCACCAAATGATTGTATTACCTTTTTAAAACAATCATTTAGTGGTGCCCAGGTGGCTCTGTTGGTTAAGCATCCGACTTCAGCTCAGGTCATGATCTCACAGATCGTGAGTTCGAGCCCCACATCAGGCTCTATGCCGACAGCTCAGAGCCCGGAGCCTGCTTAGGATTCTGTGTCTCCCTCTCTCTCTGCTCCTCCCCCCCCCCCCACCTTGTGCACAGTCTCTCTCAAAAATAAATAAACATTAAAAAGTTTTTTAAAAGAAAAAATAATAATTTAAAAATAAAGCAATGATATATATATACATATATATGCATATATGTGTGTGTATATATATATGTGTGTGTGTGTGTGTGTGTATATATATATATATATATAATGTTTATTGTATATTTGAGAGAGAAAGAGACGAAAGAGACAGACAGAACGTGAGCAGGGGAGGGGCAGAGAGAGAGGGAGACACAGAATCCAAAATAGGCTCCAGACTCTGAGCTGTCAGCACAGACCCCAGCGCAGGGCTCAAACTCATGACCCGTGAGATCATGACCTGAGCTGAAGTCGGACGCTTAACCGACTGAGCCACCCGGGCACCCCAACAATTAAGATATTTTTTATATCTATTAAGTGAGCTCTATAGTATTTTGAAATTCCCTTCTGTATTCTTTAGTTGCAGTGAAATGGCATGATCATGTATTACTTGTCAGTGTAAACTGATGTAACCCATTTGGAAAGGAATTCAACACTGTATGTGTTTGTGAAAATAAAATATTTGTATTATATTTTTTATCCCAGGTATTCTATTCCTTAGAACTTATCCTAAAGAAATAACCCAGAAAAATGAAAATGTGTGTGTAAACCCAAATATGTTTATCACAGTGTTACTTAATTAGCAAAGCAACAATAATAGTAGAAGAAAAATAAAACACACTATCCAATAAGGTAGAATTTTAAAGTAAATTATAGTATATCTTTTATTCATCTATTTAAAATTATAAATATGAGGGGCGCCTGGGTGGCTCAGTTGGTTAAGCGGCCGACTTCGGCTCAGGTCATGATCTCACAGCCCGTGAGTTTGAGCCCCACGTTGGGCTCTGTGCTGACAGCTCAGAGCCTGGAGCCTGTTTCGGATTCTGTCTCTCTCTCTCTCTCTCTGACCCTCCCCCGTTCATGCTCTGTCTCTCTCTGTCTCAAAAATAAATAAACGTTAAAAAAAAATAATAATAATAAAAATTAAAAAATAAATAAATAAATAAATAAACATTAAAAAATTTTTTTTTAATTATAAATATGAAAATTCTATAGCAACATAGAAAGATATTAGGATTACTTGGATTTTTAAGTGAAACAAACTAAAATCATATATAGGTAATTATTAACCCTGTGTAAAAGTTAATTTGTGTGGGGACAAAGGTTAAAGTAAATACAGAAAAAAAGTAAGCATTTTGACTGTATTTGGTGGCAGGTTTTGACTTTTTTTTTGTTTTGTTTTACATTAATGTTAAAATGTTTTACTTTGACTTTTTTTTACGTTTATTTATTTATTTTGAGAGAGAGAGAGAGAGCAGGGGAGGGCAGGGGCAGAGAGAGGGAGAGAGAAAGAATTTTAAGCAGGCTCCATGCTGTCAGTGTAGAGCCAAATGCGGAGCTCGAACTCACAAACCAAGAGATCATGACCTGAGCCGAAATCAAGAGTTGGATGTTTAACCAACTGAGCCACCCAGGCATCCCTACTTTGATTTTTTTTTTTTTAAAGAGGCAGGGAAGATAGAATATGTTTTAGACATATTTCATCCTAAATAACTAAAAATAAGTTTGGATATTTATTTTTGAGAGAGAGAGAGAGAGAGCGCACACAGGCAGAGGAAGGGGAGAGAGGGAGAGAGGGAGACACAGAATCCGAAGCAGGCTCCAGGCTCTGAGCTGTCAGCACAGAGCCCGACGCGGGGCTCGAACTCACGGAGCCATGAGATCATCACCTGAGCCGAAGTCAGACACTTGACCAGCTGAGCCACCCAGGTGCCCCAAGACTGTATACAGCAAGTAAATAACGTGGCTCAACATTGTTACACAGTTATAAAGTGATGGAGCAATGATTTGAGCTCAGATATTTTTACTTCACTGTGTCAACTCTTTGAAATAAACACGTGTACAGTAGTCTTAAAGGGCACATGTGTTATATTATTACATTCTCAAATCATCCCTCTGAAATATTATTTGCATGCTTCATTCAATGACATAGCCATAGAATCAAAATTTCCATAACTGAGGCTTAAATATCCAAACTTCTTGGGGCACCGGGGTGGCTCAGTCCGTTGAGCACAACCACTCTTGATTTCGGCGCAGGTCATGATCCCAGGGTTGTGGGATTAAGTTCCGCATTGGGCTCCACACTGAGCATGGAACCTGCTTAAGATTCTCTCTCTCCTCCTTTGACCCTCTCCCCACTCATGCTCTCTCTACAAAAATTTAAAATTTAAAAAAAAAAAGTCCAATCTCATTTTCAGCTGTTACTTATTTTAGATATTTCAAAAAAATTTTTTAATGTTTATTTATTTTTGCGAGAGACAGAGCATGAGCTGGGGAGGGACAGAGAGAGAGAGACACAGAATCCGAAGCAGGCTCCAGGCTCTGAAATGACAGCACAGAGTCCAACATGGGGCTCGAACTCATGGACTGCAAGATCATGACCTGAGCTGATGTCCAATGCTTAACTGACTGAGCCACACAGGCACCCCCAGATGTTACTTATTTTAAAGGCTACTATGAGGAAGGCTTTCTGTTACCTTCCTGATTATTTCATACCTGTATTGTAATCCTCTTAGAGCTGATATAACCACTTCCAAAATATTCTAAGAATACTCTCCTTTAATCCTGGCTACCGTATATCTTCAGAGATGAAGCTGGCAATTATATGAATCATCAAGCATGAGCTGAATGCTCCCTGCTAAACTACAAACATCTTGAGGTCACAGTCTGAGAGTGATCATTTCCCTGTCTTCCTTAGTATCTTGCCAAGTGTTCTGCATAGAGTAGGTGCTCGAAAAAATGGTTGCTAAATGAACAAAGAATCTACCAATGTTGCTTTTTCTTTGTATGTACAGAGGCACTATGGTTAAATTTGTCAGTAAGCCAGTTTGCATGAATTAAAAATTAATCTGAAGAGCTTTTCCCCCTCCCCTTTTCTTTCAGTTTGTATACAAGAACTCTTTACCTGAAATACAGGCCAAAAGTGAAGGTATGCTCCCTTCCTAGGAGTGTGTGTGCATGCGTACATGCATGTTGGGGCAGGGGAGGGTATTGGGAGGATGGGACAGAGATGGGAGAAGCGAGTGGGTGGAAAGGTAGTAGAGAGAGTACAGGCTTTGGAACCAGATGCCCTTGAATCTTAGGTCTTCCACGTACTGCTCTATGACCTTGGGCACGTCTGTTCTCTCTAAGCCTTAGTTTTTTTCAACAATAAAATGGAGCTGTTAATAGCTACATTACAGAGTGTTTTAAAGATCTGAGATGATTTCAGTGCCCTGCTCCATGCCTGACAAAGTAGAAACTTCAGCCATTAAATAAGTTAAATAAAAATCATTTCTGAGATCTGGTGCAACTGGGAAAAGAATATGCTGAACTCAGGCTACTCAGGACAGTTGGTAGCAAACCTATGAAACACTGAAGCACTGTAGTATTAGCACATAGGTTCTTTTTTCAGGGGTAACATGGAACAGTTACTTTCTTTCATTTTGTCCTAACTTGTTTCCAAACAGTTTCTCTTCGGAATCTGGCCAGTGATCCTGTTCGAGCCTCTCAGGAAGCACTGATGAATTATTCCAGGAAAACAAAAAAAGCATCTACCACAGGCCTGGCCAAATGAATAAGGAAATCCTTAAAGATCTACACGTCCAAATATATCATGACCATCACAGCAAAGGAGTGACTTTCTAACTAATGCTGCCAGTCACACAGAGAATAAGGAATAGTCTTGTTGGATGTTGAGCTCGCGTCTTTATCTCATTTGTCCCTTCTCCTCCTCACCCTCACCCTAAGATGTTTAAAAAGAAACAGACATGACGTGTGTATATATAGTTGAATGCTGGAAAAATGAGGCTTTTCTTAACAGGTTAACAGTTTGTGCTGATCATAGGAAATTTAACCTTTTTCCCTTTTTTGACAAGGGTTGCATGTAAATTATACTTTGCTTAATATTTGATTAAACGATCAAAACAGTCAGCTAAGTATTGGCAAAACCCCATACCCAGATGGCCAGCTGTGGAGCCGGCCGTGTCAACCTTGATTTGTGTTCTTGTCGTAGTAACCTCATGAATGGTTTTCCAAGGTGAAAAAGAGCTATCTGTGGGATTCTGGTAGTTCCTCACGGTCTGCCCTTGTGCTAGTCAGCATGTCATAAGCAAGCTCCAACTGGCCACTCGGTTCCCTACTTGCCATACCCCAGATTTGCAGTGGGTTCTGGGGTGTCTGTGTGTGGCCACCGCCAATCAGAGTTGAGTGGGTCACCTTGTAGAGTTTGCGAAGACCACTAGGACACCTGTGGGATGTTGTGCCTCCAGGCTGTTAGTTAAAGGTGGTTTCTCTGTTTTGTTTGATCTTCGCAGATCTTTAAGTTGTCACTGGTTTTATGGCTAGGCAAACATGATTGGTGGTCTGGCCTGCCAATATTCCACCCTCTTGACAGAATGTGTTTGAAGTTACCAGTGAATGTTGTTTGTTACACTCTTTTTAAACTATGCCATGTTTTCCAGTTTTCAGAGGGGCCTTGGTTATGCCCAGGGAAATGTATCAGGTTAACTAGAGCTAAAAGGATCAGGATCCTATTTACATAAAGCTTATTAGAATGCCTGCCCCTTCATTTGTTGAAGGAAATAGATACAAGAGTTGAGAATGGCTCTCACTTACTTGAACGAACTCCCCAAAATTAAAATACTAAAAAATGGCAGTGAAATATCATCACAAAGCAGCTAGTTCTGATTTGGGTTCAAATGTATAGCAAATTGAATTACATTTCACAAACATAACACCAATCTGGAGTAAAACCTTATTTGACCCCTTTGCCTGAGGTATCACCGTATTGGTAGCTCTGTACCACTTGGCATTTTTGCGACTTTATTATAAAACCCAGATTGTTTTTACCGCGTGGTGACATTGACCCAGATTAAATCCTGAAGCTACAGCTTCAAAAGGAAAATAATTTTTTTCTTCTGCAAAGGTATAAAAACACTCCTGTCATTTTTCCAGTATCCAGTAAGTCGCCTTTGTACAAATTTAAAACCAGTACGGATTTTGTTGTTCTTCTTCACCTTCTGGCCTTAGTTTTAGTCCAAGCACTATTTTCCTTACCAAAGCATGCCAACACACCATTAGGCATAAACTTCTGCCTACTTTTATGATCCTCCAGCAAGAAAAGCACTTGCCAAAATAAATCTAAAGAACTTTGGTTGTGCCTTAAGAAAACCTAAAACTAAGCAGTTCTAATACACAGCCCGTAAGACTGTTCTTTCGCCATAAGATTCTGACTTCTGGCTACATTTCATGTGCAGCTACCTAGGCTATCAGCCATCTTACATTTTTCAAATAGGTTCATTTGTTTCACACCATTGTCTTTTGTACTTTTCACTCAAGCTACACTTCTGTGTAAAGAACCTATGTATGGCAACAAAGGCACAGCCTTCTTGATAGCGCAGCCAGGCGCAGGGAGACTGAGGCTGTGCATATCACAGACAAGGTGTGGAGAGCCCCCACTGATACCGAAGCCCTTTCCAGCAGTTTGCTGAACGAACACTTCAGCCACCACCCCCTGTAGTCACTTGCTGAATGAAGTTGTCCAGCACCTCCATGGAGAAGCACGGGCACCACTGGGTGACTTGTAATGCTGTGGCCACTTGTTCAGAGACCCTTGTTTCTGCTGTGAAAACAGCTGGCATGGAAGCAGAAAGCATTTTAGAAGTGTTGAGCAGAAAGCAGAGACTGAATCCAGGCTCTAACTCTCCCAAGTTAGCCTGTGCCTCACATACGGCTCTCTTTCTAGCAGCCTAAGTATTAGCACACTCAAGACCTCTTTTCTGTGCCATAGCAAGTATTATGGAAATACTGCTGACCTTCAGGGTATTGCTAAATCAACTTTATTTGAATGGCTTTATTTTTCCCTTCTAGGATTCCAGGTAGGCATTGTAGGGTTGGGTTCCCTTTACTTCCTTGGCAGACTTCCTGAACTAGAGTATACAAAAACCGATTTCCTGCTGAGCAAACATATCTGATGTGAAAGGTGCTCCTCTGTGAGCCCTGTAGCAAATTACATTTTAGAAAATACTAGTATCTTATGAGGATATGAAAGCAGCAGTTGGCCTGTGTATCTTAATATCCTGCCATTTTCACTCCAGAAAATTGAAAGCAATTTGACTTTTTTTCAAGGAAAAACTAAATGAAAGGTGGTTGTCCTAATCTGGTTGGTCACTCCACCCACCCCTCCCCACTGTGGTGCTTTCATGAAACATTGCCAACACCTGAAGTGATCTCTTTTATCTTTGCGATATTGTATAAATTGATGATTGGGGATAAATTGATGACAAACATTTGTTTTTGATTAATTTACAAATGAGAACCTCAAGTAGTGTATTTGGTTTAGTAGAATCAGATAAAATATTATGGTTTACCCTAAATGCACAGTTTCCAGGACCATTAAACTAGCCTTTCCTTACACTAAG
This sequence comes from Panthera pardus, assembly GCF_024362965.1. NCBI lineage: Eukaryota > Metazoa > Chordata > Mammalia > Carnivora > Felidae > Panthera > Panthera pardus. The sequence goes on from NW_026526677.1 coordinate 60,245,886, forward strand.
AATGTTATACTGATGAAGTTTTGGGGTGATGGTGGGGTAGTCTAGAGCCGACAAGAAAGAATTCTTGAAGATGCCTTTGGTGCAAAGGTGATTTTATTAAAACAAGGGGACAGGACCCATGGGCAGGAAGAGCTTCATGGGGTCATAATAGGTAACTCATTACATACCCTCAGGTTGGGAGGGGGTCAGGGATAAAGTAAGCCTCTACGGAATTTTGGAAGCAAGGTTTCCAGGATCTTGAGGGGCTAGCTGTTGCTAGGGAAATGCCACTTATTACCACTTAATAAACCCTCAGTCATGAGACCCTTTAAATGTATATCGAAGGCCCATAAACTTGGAGTATGATCTCCAGCGTATATCTTGGGAGAGTTGAGATAAAGGAAGTTGACTTATAGGATCCTCGAGGTTGGGATAATATTAAGCCAAGGTTCTCTTTTGCCCCCAGCAAAGTGTCATCCTTGAGGTAGCTGAGTTAGAGGGAGGTCACTCTGCTGGTCTCAAGGACTTGTCAGTGGGCTGTAGGCAGTAAGGGAATTTAATTTTTCATTTGCCTTCATTTACCATGGCAAGCATTTAAACCCCTTTCCTTTGTTCTTGGGTAGCCAGGAGTATCCGAGGACTATCACACATTCCACCTGGTCGGGGGAGGGGGGTGGTGTGCCAGCCTGTATTTTGCCCTCAGCTTGCCTCGTGCTCCCCCATCAATAGTAAAGATAAAGAGGTCAGAGTCAAAATCAAGAGACCAAAAACTTTGCATGAAAACCTTTAAATGCCAAAAAAAAAAAACCCAAAAAACTATATTCTATTTAAGATTTGATTTTTAATAATCTCTACACCCAACATGAGGCTCAAACATACAACCCCAAGATCAAGAGTCACATGCTCTACTGACTGAGCCAACCAGGCGCTCCAAAACTAAGTTCTATTTTAATGCCTACTCCTTCAGAATTTAGCCAGTGCCGCTTAAAGTGTAATAATTTAGTTTTAAGGTTTTCTTATGAGTCATATGGGTTCCATATTACTTTGCTCTTGAAAAAAAAAAGAATCATGTGTTGCAAAGTTTAATAGTTTTAACTCTCAGTTGCACGTTTACATGGCAAAAGAAATTATTATAACCCTGTGGTTTATGATGTGCTACTGGATAAATATTTATATAAAACTGATGTTTCAAAGAGAGTCAGTTATAATTGGAACTTGCAAACTGTATGGCAATTTGCAGATCTACCTCTGTTTTACATTTTGCCTCTTATCGGTGCCATAATGTAATTAGTTTGATTGCATGAGTTTGTCTTGTTTTTCAGTGTCTAAAATTACAGCTTACTGTGCTGTAAACATTTGAAAATAATGACTAAAATTTGGCTAAAAGTAGTTAAACGCCTTTGTAGCGAGGGCTATAAAATGAAAAAAAAATAGTCATGGCCCATCTGAATGGAAAACTTCGATGCTGTTTTTTAAACTGTTGCACTTCAAGAATAAGGAAACTGTTAAATGTCTAATTGTAGTTGCTAGATGAGAAATTGCCAGTTTTGCTGGGGTTCCTGTGAGCATGCTGCTGGACTTAACAATGTCTCCTGTTGGGGAGGAAAAATCTCTCCTTTACCCTCTTAGATTCAGTAGTTGAGGGCCTGTGAATTAAACTGACAAATGAGAGATGAGCAAGAGAAAATGTAGATTTTTATTCACATGACACAGAGCATTCAGAGAAAGGTGGGGCCGGAGGCAGGATTTGGGGCTTATATACACCGTCTTAATAAGGGGAGGGGAGGGAAAGAGAGGGCACTGAGGGGAAAACAAATGATGTTCAGAATGGATAAATGGGCCCTTAGGAGAATAGATGGGAGATTGGATAGTTTTGTGACAATGTCTGCTCATTTGTGATGCCAGAGTCAAAACTACAACAGTTGAGTTCTTTGGGGGAGGTTCTGCTTTTAGGCAGATAAAAAGGGAGTTCAGGGAAAAAAGCCTCTTCCTATATCTGTTGATTCTCAAATGCCGTTAACACAAAATAATTGTTATGCCACAGTGGTATGTCCCCCCCCCCCCCCCCATCTAAGACTTCCTTTATTTCCCCTAAGACTTCCCAAGATGTTTCAAGGACCAGAAGCTGAGATGGTGGCTGTGGAGAGAAGATTCAGGTTAGAAGTTGGGAGGTAGGAGATGTGCAAAGGGAAAGAAGGCATAGATTCATGGAGAAAGAAAAGGGAAAACAAAAATTAGTAGTTGGAGCAGATTATAAACTCAGTTTGAGTGCAGAGGACAGGCAGTCAAAATGATTTCTAAACACTGGTCTTGAAGTGTCTTTAAAAGGCAGAGTCAGAATGGTAGTGGCAGTCTCACAGTCATGGGTATTTCCTGGAGCTCAGACGACCGTGTTCTGGTGAACTTCCTGAGTGGCCCAAACCGTTGTGATAAATCCTTTGAAGTTCCCTTCAGCTTGCAGGGCTTAAGGAAATGGGCACCTATCGGTGCCGAATCAGGAGGGTGGAAGAAAATTGGAAAAGTTATTTACTGACAAAATACACAAGGTGGCATGATCCAGCTTACAAAGAGGTGAAAATAGCTCAAAGAGAATGAACAGGACTAGAATCTGATAATCCACAATGGTGGGTTATAGTTTTCCATTGAAACCTAAAATTACCCCCATTTTCATCAAAGATAATCAAGGTAAGACTGTTTTTGTTTGTAGCAAGTCTAGTCTTATCAAATTTGACCTGGTTGTAAGTGTAGCAAGAGTAGTAATTGACGTCATAGTCCTTTTTAAGTTTGTTTGGCTGGAACTTTTATTAGGGATCTCAGATTGGACTTTTAAAAGCCTCAAAGCTAGGGGTGCCTGGCTCAGGTTATCTCACAGTCTTCAGTTCAGGTTGTCTCACAGTTCGTGGGTTCGAGCCCTGCGTCAGGCTTGGTGCTAACAGCTCAGAGCCTGGAGCCTGCTTCGGGTTGTGTCCCCCTCTCTCTCTGCCCCTCCCCTGCTCATGCTCTGTCTCTCAAAAATAAAATAAACAAAAAAATAAAAGCCTCAAGGCTGGGAGAACTCACCATCAGACTTCACTACAGATTTGGGTGAATTCCTTCTCAAGATCCCCAAAATATCCTAAATTTCTGGGCCTGCCAGGAAGTATCCTTCCTTACTCACCTGGAAGGCTGGGAATCCTGTAAGCCAGGCAGGTTGTCCAGGAAGGCTTTATAAGCTCTGGCTCCTTAAAGTCCACCTTAGTTCTTAAAACTGGTCATCTCTGATTCTAAGCACACCATTCTCAAATATAACATTCCAGTCAAAGCCTAATATAACCAGTGTTTCAAATTGTCTCGTTATAAAGAGAACAAATTCTTACTGAACATTCAAATACTGCCATGAAAATAACATTCAGTAAGAGTTTCCAAACTCTGGATGGATGAGGCAGGGAGAAAAGATAAATGTTTGTTTTTGTTTACAAAGACATAATCGACTGAACTGCTGTGTGTTATATAGCTCATTTAACAGAAAGGGTTTCTGAAACCAAAAAAAAATGAAAAACATTAAAGAACCAGCAATATTCTAAGCAAAGGTCACAGAAGAAATCATAATCATTCTTTATCAGTGTACTCAGTCTCACGTGCTAACTTCAGGTGTTTCTTGATTTGGGATTAGCAGTTTTATGAATCCACAAGCTTTTCTATTTGTTCTAGAAACCATTTGTCCAGGGATATGATCTTAAAATTACCTAAACAATGACATCAGAAGCCTGTACCCCCAAGTACCTATTGTAGTCTCTACCATGGGTCCGTGAGACAGTCTTTTTTTGTAAAACAATATCTGTGAGTGACAAAAGGCTTTAAATGGCCATGGTTAAAGATTTGATAAAGAGTTCTTTATAATGTAGTTGACAAGGAAATGTAGCTGTCCCTGTAACATTCACTTTAGATAACTGGAGGTGTGACTAATCGCTTTCTACCAAGACATGGACAGCTAGGACGTTGACAAATTTCCAACAATCCAAGAAACTTTTTACTTTTAGGAGGGAATTTCAACATCTAGTTTTGCATTCATATACTATTGGGCTCATTTCTTAAAAAAAAAAAAAAAAATTAAAAATAAATGCATTCAATCAGCCAGTTTACCCACATGAATAAGATATTCCCCTCTTTTTTTTTTCTTTTTCTCTCCTCCACTCCTGCCCCCTTCTGTAGACCCTTTACAGCTTTCTATGCCCATGCGGGATTTTGTCCTTTCCTCTTCCTTCCTCATTCTGGAACAGCCTTTTTACAACCTCTGTGCAACTACTGTAGGATAAAATTGCTTTCCTTTTTTTCTTAACAAAACACATCTTTCATACCTTTCAGGCCTTTCGAGATGCGTCCCTTCTTTATTGTTTCTAGTACTCTCACTTACATATATTGATTAGCATTCTTAGCCCCTAATAACCTTAATTTCCAGTGAAAATGAGGAAGTTGACAGTTGTGAACTACCACATATCAGCATTCTGTAAATTAGCACATTTATGAATGTACCACTTCAACTTCCAGAGGTAGCTGCTTCTTTATAATACAATTTATTTTTTTTTTAAGTTTTTATTTTATTTATTTTGAGAGTGAGAGCAGGAAAGGGGCAGAGAGAGGGAGAGAGAGAATCCCAAGCAGGCTCTGCACTGTCAGCACAGAGCCTGACATGGGGCTCGAGCCCATGAACTGTGAGATCATGAAATCAAGAGTCGGATGCTCAACCAACTGAGCCACCCAGGTGACACTCTATGGTACAGTTTCTTAATGTGGTGAAAGAACATGTTTATTAACAGGTCCAAAACATCTTTGGTCTTTCCGTAAAAATAAGTCAAAGGTAGATAAACTTATGTTTTGTACTTAACGTTTTAGGATCTAAACTCAGAAGCAGACAACTGCTTCACTTGAATTCAAACTGAAGACACAACTCTGGCTTGGGAGCACAAACTTTGACGTTAGATACTAAACCCTTGACACCCTTGAGGGGAAAGTGGAAACTGTGAGGGATAGCCAGTCTCATCAAGCAACAATTCTTTCCCTGGCAGGCGATCAGAGCTGCTAAGAAGACCGATCACTGAGGAAATGAAGCAGTATTGTTAGCTACAGGATTTCTGCCGTTGTAGACGCACCACTTGGCCATTTGCAATACCGACCCCATTTTTAATTCACTGTAAATAGTGAATTGAATTATTTCACAGTAATGAATTCATTCACATTAAATGTGAATGTTATTTCACAAGGCCTTCATTTATCATTAAATCCAGCAAATGACTGCTTGTTTTGATTGGCAGAAAATGATCACGAGAATATTTCCTACTACAAAACCCTAAAAACTCAAAAAATTCAACCACCGGTCTGCAGGTGGCCTAAAATCGCCCCCCTCTATTTAGCCCAGCCAGCAGCTATTGGTATTCTAGCACCAATCACAGGTCACGCTTCGCTCACGGTTCCTTTTCAACCCTTCTCAACAAGACCTGCTTCATTGCTTTAGAGTGCAACGTTGATACTTGAACTAGATTTCGTCACTGGTAATTTGAATATTCACAAAATTATCATAGAAGAAGCTTTATTTGAGACTTCTGGTAAAGTCAGATCTGCAGAACATCGCTTTTGCATTGAGTTGGCCCAAGTAACTAAGGTTGCAGCAGAGCACATTTATTAGACAAATCTTTAAGCACATAAATATGGTTCACTGCAGATAGTCATCCTGAGATCATCTGCACCTAAAACAAAATGTTTTATGAGACCATTTTGCTCTAGACCAGGGATTGGCAAACTATAGCCCACAGACCCATCCAGTCTGCGGTTGTATGGCCTGCAAGGTAAGAATGATTTTTACATTTTAACGGTGTTATTTAAACATACAAAAAGAAAAAGAATAAGCAACAGAGAGGTGTGTGGCCTGCAATGCCTCGAATATTCACGATCTGGTTCTGGGATTTTGCCCTCTTCTCTAGGCCTTCAGCAAACGAACTCCATAACGGAAGTACAGTACTTCCCTCCACACTTCTCTGCAAGATGACTGGTGTATTTGTCAGCAGGAAAATATGTTCTGCACTTAAGACCTCTCTCACTTCTTTGTTGAATGTAGTAATAGCATTTGTGTTTAAATATTGACACTATAACACCATTTCTTCATATCAGTTTTACTAGATTGTCAACAGCCTGCTGCAAAGTGCCTAAACCTTTGGGGAAAAAATTACGTGATTTTGTTTTCTTTATGAAGGAAATTCCATTCCATACTGTAATATCCAACGATGCTACGTGCATAGTCATGGGTACTTCTTTTTTTTTTTTCTTTCTAAAAGAAAAAGTTCAAAGTTCTTTCCACAATTAGTCCTTGTTTCTTTTTGCCTTTTCTTTTTAGAGCTAAATTATTTAATAGCAATTAACAAGTGAGTCTATTTTAATAGGTATTGCCAATTTCTGTTTAATGTACTGATCAGCCATTGTTTACTGTCCAGCATTTCCATACTTGTAATATTTCTGAGTCATTAATGTGACCAACAGATAAACTGTTCAAGCTAATGTAAAGGTTCCTGGTTTCATTTTGGTGCAAATGTCTGTTCTAATAGCAATTATTTAATAAACATAGGTTGTACTGAGTCTATACAAGGAACTAACCATTTTCAGGTGATCTCAGATCTGCTTATTCACTTTCTCCATTTGATTTGCCTGTGCCGCAATCATTTTTCTAGACGATAGTAGAACTATGTATTTTTATCTAATCTGCTATAATCTAGGCTATATTTCATTAATTACCTCTCTATAGGTGAAAGTATTAAAAATAATACTGTTTTGAATAAGACTTCTGGTAATATTTTATCCCTGGTTTATATTAATATACACCATTTATATAAAGGTAGGGCCACCACGTTGTACAGTTTGTGCACTGCACAAGGCACACACTTGAAGGAGGGGGGTTAGTGGAAGCTGAAACCTAACCTGTGCTCAGCTTGTCATGGTATGTGCCTTGGTAGGATTGTATCTTGGGACACCTTTTTCCGATTTCTAGGTGAAATGATCTGTACAGGCTAGCAGCAGTCCTGTTCGTGGGAAGGATCTTTATCACTAGTTTTGAACTATATTGAAGTACCTTTCTACTCCAAGCCTGGGTGATTTGCAAAGCAAAAGCTAGTAACTTTTCAATAAAGCATTTATGATCTATAAATGCACAGCATTCTCAACTTTAGGAGCTCTAGAGTAAACACGTGAACCTTCCAGCTTCACACAACAAGGAGGAACAGGTCAGGAACAGAAAAAAACGTACTACGTGAGCCATCGTATGCCTATGGCTTCTGTCTTTGGCAGTGGCTAAAGTGCCATCTGCAAGATGTAAAACGTAACTAGAATTTCCCACATCTCGCTTACTATTACAAACAATAACTTTTCAAATATTAGTTTTCCTAGCCAGACTGGCTAGAACGGGTAGTTTGAATCACTCCTGACCATCTGGTAGATTCTCCAACTAGTTCCTCCCTTGTGTGTCAAAAGGGACAGCCTTACCTGAATCAACAAGGATGGAACAGGCACACAAGAGAATTTACAAAGTGATTTGGACTCTGCTTTGTAAAAGGGATGCCTGAAAAGGGGTTGAGATTGCTTTTATTCCACCTCAGAACAGTACAAGCCTTTCCTTTTTTTTTCTTTTTTCTTTTTTTTTTTTTTTAAGAGAGAGAGTGAGCGGGGGAAGAGGGGCAGAGGGAGAGAAAGAGAGAATCTTAAGCAGGGCTTGATCCCATGACCCCTCCATCATGACCTGAGCTGAAATCAAAAATCACTTAACCAATGGAGCAACCCAGGTAGCCCAGTGCACAACTTTCTAAAGCCACCCTGCCATACATAACCTCTACACAGGCATTCACCATTTGAGTGACTTTTTATTGAGCTGACTGGGGTGGGTTTGTTTCCCTTGCTTTGTTTTTTCCCAGCTTTCTCTCGTGCTTCAGCCCTGGACTAGAACACAGAATAGGTCTACCTAAGTGCTAGAGAGATCAGGACCTATCTCACCTGGTAGGGCAGCCTAGTCCCAAAATAGGGCTGATTCTCAAATGTGGAGAAAGCATAAAAAGAGAAAGAGGTTTCATTTCTGGAACCTTGCTTTGTGGGAACCAAAGGGCACTGTGCCATCCACTCCACAAACTTTGGAATGCTGTGTCCATGTTAGGTGCTAGGAGCGCGTGGAGAATAAATCCTGCCCTAGGCAGCTATACTCTAGTGCCCAAGAGTGTCCCGGAGGGAGGGAACAGAGAGCTTTGGGAGTATGCACTAGGGAACTGGAGTAAGGAACACGTCCCTGAGGAGGAACAATATGTTAAGACTGAAGGGTAAGAGGAGTTAGGAAAGGAAAGACAGGCTGATCACAGCAGGGAGCAGGAGGTGAGTGTCTGGAGAGGTGAGCAGGAATTAAGTCACACACGGCTTTCAAAGCTGCGTTGAGAACCTGAATTTGGAAAGCACCTGAAAGGGTGGAGAATGGACTTAAAGCCAGGGTGAGCACAGGGATACCAGATAGAAAACACGGTGGTCCCAATGGTAGGTAGTGGTGAAGAGCGGCACTGGGCACAGGTATGGAAGAGCAGATACAACTGAGTTCTATGGGAAGCGGCAGGATTGGGTGAGTTATCGAGTAAGTCTGGGACCGAGAGGCAGTAAAATGCTGTGGACCTGGAGCTCAGCTGAGTGATCTGAGCTGAAGACAACTTTGGGAATCAAAGGCACACGTGATCTTTGAAGGCATGAGAGTGAGATCACGGAAGGAGAAAAAGAGGATCTCAGACTGAGTCCTAGAAACCAAACTGTTTAGGGGTTAGGTAGAGGGATTAGGAAGGACAGGGGCACCTCTCCAACCAAAGAGAACCACTACTCACTTGGAAGGGAATCCGGGGGTGAGAGCCCAAGTTCTAGTTCCTCAGGACGCCAGAGGCCGGGCTGGTGCAGCTGTGGCTGCTGGCAGGGCTAGCTGCGTGCTCCATGTGGCATGCGGGGTAGAGGGCAGGGGCAGTCCTGACCCAACCCTGCACTGAGGCAGCAGGCTCCCAGGGGAGCCCACTGGCATTAGTCCTGACAGGGTGCAGTTACATTCTTCATGTCCTTGGTGGTGTCTAAAGTCCTGGCGTGGGCTCCCAGGCCCCCACCGAAAAGGTGTCTGCCTGCCCGTAGGCAAGTCACTTAACTTTCAACACTGGAGTCTATAGCTGTAAAACGTAGGGTTTTGTCTGAAGGGTTAAGCACCATGGTGTAGTATGAATTAATTATAATGGGCTTTCTGAATAGGATCCTTCCTTGTAAGAGTGCCTGGCCTGGGCCTGCCAGGGGTACCTCAAAACTCGTGGACGACCTTGAGGAGTCAACCTCTCTTCTGGATCCCGCTCCCACGACCAGCTCAACCTGGAACAAGGGGCCATCCAGCTTTCCTCCCCTTCCTGGTTGTCAGGTACCAGGCTGTGCTCACACAACCTGTTTGTCTTGGAGGTGGGGACAGTTTCCTCTGCCTTATCCCACCCGTTTTTCAGGCTAGGGTGTGGCCCAGCAAGTACCAGACTGGGACTTCTTGTGCTGGATTAAAACACCCACCTTTCGTTGTAAAGAAGAGGGCTGGAAAGGAGTTAAGGCTGTTTTAATTTTTTTTTTAATCTTTATTTTTGAGAGAGAAAGACAGAACATGAGTGGGGGAGGGGCAGAGAGAGAAGGAGACACAGAATCCAAAGCAGGTTCTAGGCTCTGAGCTGTCAGCACAGAGCCCCACCCGGGGCTCGCACCCACAGAGCGTGAGATCATGACCTGAGTCGAAGTCGGACGCTTAAGCGACAGAGCCACCCAGGCACCCCTAGGCTCTTTTACTTCTTTCTCTGAACAGTTCACACCTTTCTGAAGCCACCCTGCCACCCACATCCACTAGATACCTCTCACTAGGCTCCTCGCTGGCCACTCCAGAACCTTCCTAGAGAGCTTATTGTTGCCTGCCCTAAAGTCTGTTCATTTTACTCCAGTAAACCTGCCCCCCCATTTAACTTTTCTCCTCATTTTAATTCATTCCTAAACTTCCCCCAAAGGCATTTCTGCTGGGGGGAAAAGATGAATTTTTAGGGGGCTTGAAGAAAATGAGTTAACAAAATTATGTCATTCTGCTCACCTGGATGGCCGGCTGCTCCATGCCAGGCCCTGGACCCTTGGCCATGAGGGGGACAGGAGTTGCTCAGTGTGTGGAGAAATACAGTCGGCCCCTCTCTAGGGTTGTGCCCTTGACCTCGTGTGCCCCAGATTTAACTGGTGCTCCCATCCTCTTTCAGACTTCACCTGCCAGCAACTTTCCAGGGAGTCTGGACTCCCCTCCTCCTTCAGTCTACTCTCACCATCCCCACTGAAACCTACACCCGAGCCCCCAGCTTCCTCCCACCACTCACTTCCCCCTCATCCTTGTTCCCTCACCCTTCTATCATCCAGCCACTCCCCCCCCCCCCCCCCCCCCCCGCCGACCCAGGGCCCTCTAAATTAGCAGGAAGGACAAGGAGCCTGAGAGGTGAACTCTCACAGAATATCCAATAAAGCACCAATCTACAAAGACATCCCCTGCCCAATCGAGGCGGGGCCACGCCTCGCTGTCCTGTGGATCACCATCTGCCTCCGGGGTCCCTGCCTCCAGCCTTGCCCTCTCCAACAACTGTGCCACCATATGGGCTGCTGTAATGGACTCCGGAAAGCAGAGACTTGCCAAAACTTTCAAAGGATCAAGATAAAACGCCAGGTACGGTGTTCAAAGCCTTTCTCAGGCTACTTCTATCTCTGTATCTTCAACTCTCAATATTTACCCCTCCACACACATTAAGCCTGGAATGTTCCCCCAGACAAGTCCCGTTTGTTCCCACCTCTGCACGTCACCTCAGGGTGCCTGCTGGGAAAACTTTCCATCTCAAAACCCACGTGGTAGCTTAAAGGCGGCCATAAATTTTTGGAGCTCCTCCTCATCCCTTGTGTCTGGGCTGGCCCTGTGACTTGCTTTGACCAGCAGAATGTGGAGGAAGTAACATGATGCACATTCTGAAGCCCAGGCCTCCAAGGTCTGGTCGCCTCTGCCTCTGCCATCTTGGAACCCCGAGACCACCGTGCCGTGAGGCAGCCCAGGATGAAAAAGCACAAGGAGAGCGAGGCCCAGCTGTCCCAGTTGAGCACTGCCCCTAGCTTACCAGTTAACTGAACAGAGCCACGTGAGAGAGCCCAGGCAGGTCCTGCGCAAGAGCCTCCCAGGAAACCCACGGAATCCTGAAAAACATACATGCTGGTTGTTTCAAGCCATTACGTTTGGGGATGGTTTGCTACGCAGCAATAAATAACTGATAGAATCCAGTTCTGCTGTGAACTCTTCTTGGCTCACTCAGGTTCCCTTCTCCAAGTCTCCTCTCTGTGTTTTGTATGCACCACATCCCTTTATAACTATGCAATATCTGGCTCTCCCAAGAGACGGTGAGCTCTTGAGGACCAAGTCCAAGGCCGATTCACCTCTCTCCTGACCACTCACAGTGATAATGGGATGAAGCCCTTGACCATCTGCCCAATTCAGCACGCTCGGATGTCATTAATGTGTTTAGAAAATATGCCCGTACGGACATTTTACATACAATTCACTCAACAAAGACTTTAGAGCGTATCGTATGTTAACAGAACAGATCCCAGGCCCTGGAGTTGCCCTCCGTCCAGCAGGGAACACTGATCATCACAATACAGCATTATTTCAGTCAGGTATTTGCTGGAGCGTGCAGGGCAGCCGTGGGTGGAGTCAAGAAAACCAGAAGAGATGGCATTTAGCTTCATGGCAAAAGGTAAGCAGTCACTGTAGGAAGGAAGCTTATAGCTGTCCCCTACTTCACCCTCCCTCCAAGGAGGAGGAAGGAGGTCATGGATTGGTCAGATTCAAGAACACTGAACTGAGCCACAGTCCCGGGGGTCGGGCCTCCGCATGTGAAAGAAGGAGGTTAAAGTCTGGGGACGGCTCCTGTGTATTTCTTCTCTCTGAGATACTCAAGGTAAGAGGGGGGCTTGGGCTGCTTCCCATCAGCAAGGAGGTGCATTTTCTCCCCTCCTCACACCCCTCCCCCTAGAGGGTGAAGCAAGAACCAGAGGGAGGAAGGGGCAGGGGAAGGAACCAGGACAAAGCTTCCGAGTAAGGGCTCCACGCCTGATTGCCTACCATATCCGCTGTGCATATATTCCCCAGGAATACCTTAAGGTGGTTGGGGGCTGGTGGATGACCCAGGAATCCGTGTTCCATTCAGCCGTCTCGGCATCAAACCAGAGGAGGGAATAACCAACAGGAACTTTGCCTGTTCCAGGGAAAATAAAGAGAATCCCAGGCAGAGTGAATAGCATTGCAAAGGAAAGCAAACGTACGTGTAGAGCAATAAACAGAGAAAGAAGGGCAGTGAGAGGGTCACAGAGGAACTTCAGATAATCCTACGCTGCTCAGTAAACTTTCTTGTGTTAGTTAATTGCTAATATTACTATAGTCCCCATTTTATTGCACACCGTGTGTAAGTCAAAGTGCCTTATACAGATCAACTCATTTCATCCCCTGAGGCACCGAGATAAATTAACTTGCCCACGTTCCCACAAATGAGGAACCTGGGGTTCTTTTTTTTTTTTTTTTAATTTTTTTTAATGTTTATTTATTTTTGAGACAGAGAGAGACAGAGCATGAACAGGGGAGGGGCAGAGAGAGAGGGAGACACAGAATCCGAAACAGGCTCCAGGCTCCGAGCTGTCAGCCCAGAGCCCGACGCGGAGCTCGAACCCACGGACCGTGAGATCATGACCTGAGCCGAAGTCGGACGCTTAACTGACCGAGCCACCCAGGCGCCCCGGAACCTGGGGTTCTAAAGGGATACCTAAGTGGCAGGTGTGTCCTCTTTTACCACCTTTGCCACTCAGCAGCCATGGTAACAAGGACACACGTTCTACTGAGCTGGTCGTACCAGGTTTCCTGCACGAGGTGGTACTTGAGCTGAGTCCTGAGAGACAGGGGATTGGGGCCAGCAGATCTGAGAGAGAGCCTGAGGCGTGAGCACCCCAGGAGACCTGGAAGAGCGCATTGAGAAAAGGGGGGAAATCCAGCAAAAAGAACGACAGGGGACACCCAAAGTTTCACAGCGGCCACATCCAAGAACAGGGTGTGGCAAACCAGCGCCACCCACAGGATTAGACCACAGCCCACCCTGCTCGTTACTCATATGGAAAAGTAGCCAGGATTCAGCTTCCTGGATGAGCATTATCAAAGTAAATGCAAGTTTCCTTGACACAAGAATTACTTTTTCTTTCGCGAAATGGTTCTGGGCGGAGAGAAAAAAGATGGGGAGTGCTTTTCCAATTTTGTTTTTAACTAGCGTTTGTATGGCCCTTCGGCGTCAGTAATATTATTTTCTCGCTCGCTGTGTCGCCGAGAGACGGGTGTTAACTTCCTCAGTTTTTCAGTTGAGGAAACGACCTCTCACAAAGGCACACAGCTAGTGGAAGCAGCCGGCTCAAGCCCAGCTCCTCAGGCTCCAAAGTCTATTCTCATTCGTTCTTTTATTCTTTTGTTCACTGGAAAGAAAAACGTGTCGCCTGCCACAAATGTGCCAGGAACAGGATAAGCCACTGAGCGTATCGCGATGACAAAATGGACTTGGGCCATCTCACTGTCTCTCCCGTCTCAGGGCATCAAACACTGAAGCAGGAATTCAGTAGGAGCTACAGGATCCTACATCTAGTATTTCCAATGGGATCAGTGATGACACCCACACTTTTGCAGGGTTCTCTCACTTTTTTGGGTAGTTATTGGTACCTCCATTATTTCACCGAACACCTGCTTTGTGCCCATCTCGCGCTAGGCATGGTGCGTGGACTATATAAGACACAAACGCTAGAGCACAATTCAATCCGGTAACACCTATGACGTGCAAATGACTCAGTCTGAAGATATTTGTCGAGCACAGGCTTTGGCAAAGTATCCGTTCGACAAAGATTGACTGGCACCCCTGATAATCATAATAGGTAACCTTTGCTGAACACCTACCATGTGCCGAGTAGCATGCCAAATTCTTTATACACATTACCATTTAATCATCATGGTGAACAACACAGATGTCATACCTGCCCTCAAGATGCTTACAGACTAGGGAGGAAGATACACTTTTTTTTTTTTTTTTTGAAAGAGAGGCAGAGAGAGCAAGTAGGGGAGAGGGACTCTATCTCACGACCGTGAGATGATGACCTGAGCTGACATCAAGAGTTGGACGCTCAACCAACTAGACCACCCGGGCACCCCAAAAGAAGATACACTTTAAAACAAATAATGTTCTGGTTTCCTTTGAGCGACGTTAAGGCCTAGCCAAGGACATTCCTATTCAATGGACCCAGAGGCTGAGGAGGCTGAGCAGGTGTTACGTAGGCAAAGGAGGGGGGGGGGGGGGTCCATCCAGGCAGGGGAGCTCCAAGGTAGAAAGAGATAGAAAGAGCTTTTCCAGGCTAAGGCTGTGACTTGGCTGATGGCCAGGGCAGGTGGCTGACAGAAAGCTGAAGAAAAGAGCGTGAGGAGTGGCATGAAATCCGCACGTTCACAGATACCCCCAGCTACTGTGGAGGAAGGATCTGCTGAGAGCGAGAAAGCGTGTGGACAGAACGAGCAGGAGGCTACGTCACTTGAGCAGCAGATGCTACTTCGGGTTAGCCTGTTGATGGTGGGAATGGAAGTGGACAGGCTGATGAAACACTTAGGCGTTAAAATCAAACAGGCTTGGGTGGAGGGATGAAGAAAAGGAAGGTGTCGGTCACGGTTTGGGGCCTGAACAAAAACCACAGTGGGTTGTGGCACTCTGGAGCAATCCTGGGGACAAAGATGAGAGCTGAGGTTGCACCCAGGGTGGCCGTGGACCACCACACAGAGGTGCTTGGTAACAGGTGGCTGGTTGGACATATGGCACAGGAGCTTGGACGTCCTAAAGCAAAGGAGACGTCTAGGACAGGACCCCGGGGACCTCCCACTCTTAAAGGTGGAAAGAGGAGGAAATGACCAAAGGGAATTGAAAGACGTGGCGAAAGAAGGAGACAGAAAGCCAGAAGGGAGTGGCATCTCTTAAACAGAGACAAGTGTGTTTCAAGGACAGGAGCCCATGTGACAGGATTTAGCAGGGAGTAAATACAAAAAAGGCTACTGTGATCTGGGATTTGTCTTGAGGGGTTCTTCATGAAAGCAGGGCTTGAGGTGCCCCTGGGCAGGCGGGGGGAGTTAGATACACAGAAAAGAGGGCCTGACCTGGCATATTCAGGGAACAGAAGATAATACCAGCATGAAGAAAAAAAAGGAGTGGGGTCAGAGGATGCCAACAAGGTTATAATATCGCTGACTGGCCACTTTATGCTCATTTAATGCTCCCAACGACCCTGCACAGTAGGAATCTACTAACCCTTTCTTACAGAGAACACTCAGTCCTAGAGATCTGAAGTGACGTGTTCAAGAGGACACATTAAGTGGTGATGCCAGAATTTGACGTGTGTCTGAGTCCATTGCTGTCACCTCAGGCTTCCTTGACTAAGGTGGCAAAGGAGGAAATAAATCAGAGAGGGGCAGGGCTGACAGGGACAGAGAGGAGGGAATAAGGGTGGAGAGATTTGGATGCAGAAACTCCAGGGTATGGAGTCTGGATATAAGTTGAGGGTGGGGAGAGTCCGGACTTCTGGCTGGAGTAACTGAGTGGACGGTGATGCCATTTACTGAGGTAGGGAAGCAGGATAGGAATTCACAGGACGATGAAGATTTTGGCTTTGACGCGAGTTCGCTGATCCTGGGTGAATTCCGCCGGAGGGGGGATGTCAGGAGACAATGAGATTCTGAAGGTCAGAACACTCCAGACTGTGGGAGACGTGAGATGCTTTGGGGTAATCTTGAATTGTGGTTTGCCCCTTAACCTTGTAGCAGCAAAGTTGAGAAGGGGCTGGTTCTGGGAGAGACGTGATGGGGCAAGGGTGCCCTTCTGCTGACGCCGAAGATGACTCCTGGCTCACCTCTGACTCGGTTTCCCCCACAGATGGCTTTTCCCTGCCGCAGGTCCATGAATCCTAAGACTCTGACCTTCTTTCTGGTGGGTGTGAGTTTCTTGGCCCTGCACCTATGGTTCCTCCAAGCCTCCAGGTCCCCGCAGGAGAACATGTGGGACGGATCCGTCGAGGCCACCCCCGCTGCTCCTGTGGCCGCGCAGCCGTGGCTGTTCAGCCCGTGTGTGGCCAACGACTCGGCCAACGCCACGGACGACTTCGAGCAGCTGCCGCAGCGCATCCAAGACTTCCTGCGGGTACCGCCACTGCCGCCACTTTCCCCTGCTCTGGGACGCGCCCGCCAAGTGCGCGGGCCGGCGCGGGGTCTATCTGCTGCTGGCGGTCAAGTCGTCGCCCGCCAACTACGAGCGGCGCGAGCTCATCCGCCGCACCTGGGGGCAGGAGCGCCTGTACGGCGGGCGGCAGGTGCGGCGCCTCTTCCTGCTGGGCACGAGCCCGCCCCAGGACGCCGAGCGCGCCGAGCGGCTGCAGGCGCTGGTGGGGCTGGAGGCGCGCGAGCACGGCGACGTGCTGCAGTGGGCCTTCGCGGACACCTTCCTCAACCTCACGCTCAAGCACGTGCACCTGCTCGACTGGCTGGCGGTGCGCTGCCCGCACGCGCGCTTCCTGCTCAGCGGCGACGACGACGTCTTCGTGCACACGGCCAACGTGCTCGGCTTCCTGGAGGCGCAGCGGCCCGACCGCCACCTCTTCGTCGGGCAGCTCATGGACGGCTCGGTGCCCATACGCGACAGCCGGAGCAAGTACTTCGTGCCGCCGCAGCTCTTCCCCGGGCAGGCCTACCCGGTGTACTGCAGCGGCGGCGGCTTCCTCCTGTCCAGCCGCACGGTCGGGGCCCTGCGCGCGGCCGCCCTCGACACCCCGCTCTTCCCCATCGATGACGCCTACATGGGCATGTGTCTGAAGCGCGCGGGCCTGGCGCCCAGCGGCCACGAGGGCATCCGGCCCTTCGGCGTGCAGCTGCCCGGCGCCCGGCAGCCCTCCTTCGATCCCTGCCTGTTCCGCCAGCTGCTGCTCGTGCACCGCTTCGCGCCCTACGAGATGCTGCTCATGTGGAAGGCGCTGCACAACCCCGGGCTGAACTGTGGCCCGGATCACAGGGTCTCCTGAGGACGGGTGGGGCGTACTGGGGGAGGGTGAGCAGCCCCCGCACGTGATGCGTCCCGTGCTGAGAGCGCATCTTTCCTGCTCTGGATACCTTCTATCCCACCCAGCTCGGTGCACCCAAAGCCCAGCTGCACACTGGAATCACCTGGGGGGGGGGGGGGGGCGGGGGTTGCAAAAGCCTGGCTCCTGGCCCCACCTCCAGAATCTCTGATTGTGTTGGTGCCGGGTGTCCCCGGATACCTAGGTATTTTTTAAGTTCCTCGGGTGATTCGAGTGTGCAGCTAGGAATGAAGCCCGCTGGGCAAGGGATGTCAGTTTCCCCTCCAAACGCGGCTCCACTGCCCCCTCTAGGAGCCTGCCGGGGCCAGCTCCTGCCCTGAGTCCATGTGGGCAGTGGAACAAGGGAGGGGTAAGGAGCCGGGGTCCGATGTCTCCTCTTGGGTACAATACACGAGTTGTCCCTTCCATCGGTTCCTCCACAAGTGAGTAGACACGCGGCTCAGTGAGGACAGTGACTGATCCAGGGCCACGTGGTCATTCCCAGTCAACACACCATTGTGGTCCCCTCCACATCCACCGACCACAGCTGATGCACACCAGCGCCACCAGCCCTCACGCCCAGAGGGCAGAGACAGGCTCCCTGCCGGTGTCTGGGCCTGAGGGTTGGTCAGCCTTGGGGAACCAAGCTGGGGGGTTCAGGGTGGCGTCAGCGTGGGGGTCAGCAATGGTGAAACCATGCAAGACAGTGATAGGGAAATCTGGACACTGTTTGGGAAGCCCGTGGAGGGCGACGTACAGAACTGTGTTGGGGGTGGGAGATCAGATTAGTAGCCTTGAGGGACAATGGTTAGGGAGTGTGCGGAGGTGACCGGAGTCGTGAATATCAGTTAGGAGGCCGAGGGGTCAGTGATCGGGACTCTGTGATCTCCAGGAGCTTTCAGTCATCCTGGCAAAGTAGGAGGATCAAGAAAACGGCCTAAGGGTGAGGCAGAAATGTGTATCAAGGTCCCAGCTGTGGGAGACGGACAAGAGGGTATGACTTCAAGAAGGAAGGAGCCCACATAGGAAGTCAGGAGGCTGACCAAACGCCCTCCCTGCCCTTAGGACAAGGTCCGTTCCTCCCCACCGGCAGACTCATCCGGGCGGGACCACTCACGCTGTCCTTTCTTGGGCTCCCTCCTCCCTCTGCGCTTCTGCACAAGCTCTGATCCCTTTACGGGAAGTGTCTTTGAACCACCACCGTCCCTGTCTCTTGCGTCATGCAGGATGCCTGCGGGGGAGGCTGCCAGCTGCCTGCCAAAGTCTGCTACTCCCTCCCTCCTGGGCACACACCTAGACTACACTCCCCAGCCTCCCTGGCATTTGGGCATGGCCATGTGACCAGGCTCTTTGATGAATGTGGTGTGGACGCCATGAGGACCGCACTTGCACCCTGCCGCACCTGTGCTCCCCTTCCCCTGGATGGGAACATGGATTGGCACGTGACCCCGCTCTGACCTTGCAGGTGAGGACAACCCTCCAGGCCTACCTCAAAACGAAGGACTGCTCTACCCAAAATGTCCTAGTGCCGAGGTTAAGAAACCTCTTTTTCCCTCTGCAACAACCCGGAGTCCACCCTGAATCTCCCAACAGACCTTCACTCAGCTCCCGATGCGTATCCACCTGCCTCAGTGGTCACCTCAGCTTGAATGTGTGGCAGGCCTGCCTCTCCCCCGATGTTCCCATCTCAGTAAATGACACTGTCATCCCTCGACTTGTCCACGCCAGGAAGGGGGCGCTGCATCTCAAACTCTCCTTCTCTCTCCTACCCCATCCGGTCAATCACCAGGTTGGTCTTACCTCCAAAATATCTCTCCAGTCAGTTCTTGTCGGTCCATCTTCTCCATGGCACCAGATGGCCTGGGTTACCACCAGCTCTTATGTGGGCCTCAGCCAGGGCCACCTAGGGATGCACTCTCCACCCTACAGCAGCCAAAAGGCAGATCTGGTCATAATTGGGCCCCCTCTCAAAATCCAGCCCTATTGTCCTCAGATACAAAGCAAATGCTTTCTGAGATGGGCGGTTTGACCTGCTTTCCTTTGACTTCTCCGACTTGATTTCTCCCCACTCTGCTGGGGCCTCTTGAGGTTCTGTGTACTCTCTCTGGCCCCTGGGCCTTCCAACAAGCTGTTCCCCTGCCTGAAACACTTTTCCACTCTTGCTTCATTTGTTTGTTTGTTTGTTTGTTTTTTTAATTTTTTTTTAACGTTTATTTATCTTTGAGACAGAGAGAGACACAGCATGAATGGGGGAGGGGCAGAGAGAGAGGGAGACACAGAATCGGAAGCAGGCTCCAGGCTCTGAGCCATCAGCCCAGAGCCCGACGCGGGGCTCGAACTTGCGGACCGCGAGATCGAGCCCAGAGCCCGACGCGGGGCTCGAACTCGCGGACCGCAAGATCGTGACCTGAGCCGAAGTCGGACGCTCAACCGACTAAGCCACCCAGGCGCCCCAACTCTCGCTTCATTTGATATAAGCTTCAGATATAAGATGAAGTGTCACTTCCTTGGAAAAGCCTTTCCCAACCCCCTCCTAGTCCCAGGGCACAGAGCTCCTCGCCCTACCTGGTTATAGCTCTGTGAATTCCCAGAACCCCCAGCATCTGCTGCTGTGCCTGGAACAGTGCTGTATTAGTGTCCCACTGCCGCTGGGACAAATTATCACAAACCTGGGCACTTAAACCCACGCAAATTTATCGTCTTACTGCTCTGTAGGTCAGAAGTCCAACACAAGCTTCACGGGGTTAAAAATTAAGGTGTTATCAAGATTGTATTCCTTACTGGAGCTCTAGGGGAGAATCTGCTTCTTGGCCTTTTCCAACTTCTAGAGGCCCCTTCCTCCATCCTCAAAACCAGCATTCTTGCATCTGTAACTCTCCTGCTCCTCCTTCCACTTTTAAGGACATTGGACCCACTTGGATAATCCAGGATTATCTTCCTGCCTTAAGATCAATTGATCAGCAACCTTCATTCCCCCTCAACCTTATTTCCCTGTCCCTACTTAACCTAACCTATTTATAACCTCCCGGGATTAAAGCGTGGACTAGGGCCATTATTCTTCCCACCACGGTGTCCAATAAATGTTTGTTGAATAAATGAACAACAATTAAATAATAAGCTAAAATTAATAAATGAGCAAATGTGCTTCCTTCACACAGACCTCCCTGGGGCAGACTCTCGTGCTAGACAATTATCATTAATCCTGAATTCCCTTCTCCTTTCTCCCATTTACCAAGAGCTTGTAACAGACAAGAAAATGAGAATGCTGAGGCCAGGAGAAGGCACCTTCCTTATTCTCTAGAAAGTCCGAATTCTGTGCTCTGACGACTTCCTCCCATTTCCCTGACAAGCAGATGGATTATCCCCACTTTACAGGTAAAGACATTGCAATTCAGGAACTTTACAGCTCAGAAGGTATAGAACTCTGTAGTTATGGGCCTGCTGTGTGCCCCTCCAGGGTCCTGGTCACCCTGTCTGGGTCCCGGTGTCCCTCTGGGTCCTGGTCACCCCGTCTCTGAAGCTGAGCTGCTCTTGTCATCAGGCGCAGCGAAAACCAGCAGCCCGCAGAGCCCTGGCATCGCCTGTGTCACCTGGCCCTCAGAGCCACCTGGGCGCCGCCACTCACCCCGCTGGTTTCCTCAGGCTCTTGCGACCCACAGCCACCAGGGGGCGCGCCCCGCACACGTTTTCTGCGCGCAGGCTGGCTGCAGGTCCTTGGGTACGTGTAAATCTGGGTCCTGGGACCTGTGCTCCCAACCACCGACCCGACCGGACCCGACCGTTATGGCCAGTGCTAATTGACAAGGACTACATAAGCAGAGAAGATGATGGGCTTGTCTCACAAACATACATGCGAAATCCTACATAAAATGCCATCAGACGGAGCGTGACAATATGTAAAAAAGCATAATATATCAGCATCTAGATGGGTTTATCCCAGAAATTCCAAGTGGTTTATTTAGTATTAGAAAAGCAATCAAGGGGTGCCTGGGTGGCTCAATAGTTGAGCCAAGGACTCTTGACATGGCTCAGGTCGTGATCCCAGGGTCGTGGGATGGGTCCACCCATTGGGCTCCGTGCTGAGCGTGGAGCCTGCTTAAGATTCTCTCTCTCTCTCTCTCTCTCTCTCTCTCTCTCTCTCTCTCTCTCTCTCTCCCCCTTTGCCTTTCTCCCCTGCTCAGGCTCTCTTTCTCTTTCTAAAATAAAAAATAAAGAAATAAAAGTGAAAAAACCAATCAGAATGTATGGATAAAAAAGAAATATGTGTCAGTGTGGTATATCACATCAAGAGAAATGTATCTCCAACGCAGGAGAAAAAAATGATACAATTCAACATCTATTCGTGATTAGAAAAAAAATCTTTGTAAAAGGTGAAAGCATTTCCTTTACGATTTGGACTAAGGCTAGATGTGCCCACTATCGCCACAATGTTCAACATTGTCTAAGACATCTCGAGAGCACAGCAAGGCAAGATAAGGATTCAAAAATATGACTTGAAAAAAGAAAGAAAAGTATCAAAACCTCAGAGGTTTGCAATCCTATCGGATCCAAATTCCCCATTCTGTAACAAATTAATGCCATCCCCCGTATCCCGAAGTGAAATTCTTGGATAATATAATCTGTCACACGTGTGTTTTCAAAAAAATCAACATAATGCTTTAATTTTAATATGAGATTAATAAAAGAAAATCCTTTAAAATAAAATAAAATGAGTTGTGATGTGTCATTTCTTGGGCACAACAAAACTCTCACAAATTTTCTAATCTCCCAACCAGGGGGCAGTATACCACACTGAGAACCATTAGTCTATGCAGAGAACTCACCGAAAAACACACGCACACACACACACACACACACACAAATCCGACATATAATTGATTACATTAATTTTATAAAGCACCAAGTTTTCCAGATACAAAATTGACATACAAAAATCAATGTAATTTCTATACAGTAGTAGTAAGCAGTCAGGAAAAGTTTTATTTTTTCTTTTTTTTTTAGTTTAGTTAGAGAGAGAGGGAGAGAACCATCAGGGGAGGGGCAGAGAGAGAGGGGAACAGAGGATCTGAAGAGGGTTCTGTGCTGACAGCAGAGAACCCAAGTGGGGGGCTGGAACTCAGAAACCCCAAGACCATGACCTGAGCCGAAGTCAGAGGTTTAACCGATTGAGCCACCCATGCCCCTCAGGAAAAGGCATCTTTTAAAAGTAGAGATAAAAAGCTACCTAAGAATGACTCTAAAAGATGTGCGAGAAAATAAAAAATTATTTGCAGAGGTTTTGTTTTTTAGACACCCCTGGGTGGGTCAATCGGTTGGGCGCCCAACTTTTGATTTCTGCTCAGCTTGTTATCAGGTTGTTAATGGGATCGAGCCCCATGTCGGGCTCTGAGCTAATGTGGCCAAGCCAAGCCTGCCTGAGATTCTTTCTCTCTCTCTCTCTCTCTCTGTTTTTTCGATGTTTTTTAGTATGTAAATTAACGTGGAGAGACAGCATGTTGTAAAGCACCTCTGAGTCCCTGACTGCCTTGAATCCTCATGCCAGCCAGGGAACGGGGATTATTGCCACCGCCCTTGGCCAGATGTGGAGACCGAGGCCCAGGTAGGAGAATGACCCGCTCAGACCTCCTGCCCGCCACTCCCGGGCCCTGACCGCTCCCCTAACCGCTGTGCCCGATGCCAACCACACCCAGACTCCAGAGCTGCCACTGTACCAGCCAGAGGCTAGCGCTCGGGCTCCAGAGAGGAGGGGGCAGACGGCACTTTGTGTGCACGCACACACACACAGCCATGACATCTTTCATGCCTTCAGCGGGAGGAAAACCTCCTCAGCCGCCCTCATCTCCGTGGCCCTGGGAGTGGGAGGCGGGAGGTGAGGGGGGAGCTCGCAGGTCAGGCCCACCTCGGCTTCCTCGAGCTGCCCCTTCCCTGTTCCCTTCCTGGCTCGCCACCCATCCGGTTCCAGAACCCCACCTGGACGCCCACCCCGAGGCTGCCAGGGGCGACTGCCAATCTCTCGGCGTTCAATCGAATTATAACGGTTTTTAGAGATGGCCCCTCTCCACCCTGGGACCGTCATTTACAGAAGTATTCTGTAGTGTTGGTGACCCTCCTCCTCCCTCCTGTCTAGACTCAGCCTGGCCTTTGAGTTAACGAACAGGCTCATTAACATAATTTTCCTGGTAGAAGAGCAGTCTTTCCGGAAGGTTCATTCTGATGCTCCCAAGAACCCAGAAATGACATTAGTCTGTAAAATGTCATCCTCTATTCTTTACTCCTGCTCTCAAGAGTTTGAAGTAATAGGATAGGAGATTGGATTTGTATTTCAGAAAGTTCATTTGGCTGCAGGGAAAGGGCTCTGAGGGGCAGGAGGGGGGCTGGGGAGAGTGAGGAGATGGGGAGCAGGGGAGCAAGGAAGTGCCTGACCTGGGAGGGACAAAGGAGTGGAGGGAGCCCAGGGGTCACTGCAGGTGGAAGGGACAGGGCTCGGAGCCTTGGAGTGCTAGGAGAGGGCACGGGAGGGGGCGTGCTTGTCAGGACAGAGAGGAAGCCTGGTTCAGGTCCGACCCAGTGACTCCACAGGGCTTGGGGAGGGTCACAGTCCTCATAAGGGGGCTCTGGGCTTTTTGGGAAACAGTCTGGCAGTTCCTCAAAAAATGTCACATGGTGTTACTCTATGACCCAATAATTCCATTCCCAGGTATATACCCGGAAGAATTGAAAACACAGGTCCATACAAGCCCTCATACGTGAATGTCCATAGCAGTATTATCCTTAGTAGCCCCAAAGTGGAAAGATCCCAAAGGTCCAGCAACAGCTGAATGGATGAGCAAAACGTGGTAGAATATTATCACAGCAGAATATTATCACACAGCAGAATATTATCCAGCCATAAAAAGGAATGGGTGTGCTGATCCCCGCTACAACACGGATGAACCGTGCAAGCGTTCTGCTGGGTGAAAGCAACCAGGCACCAAAAGCCACATATTGTATGATTCTATTTATATGAAATCTGCAAATTATATGGATCTGCAAATCTGCAGAGACAGGAAAGTAGATCAGGGGTCGCCAGGCATTGAGGGGAGGGACGACGAATGGGATGATGAAAATGTTCTGGAACGAGATCATGGCGAGGGCTGCACGATTTTGCAAACAGTCTAAAGTCCACTGACTTACCCCTCAAAAGGGTGCATTTTATGGTATGTAAATTATATCTCAATAATACACATTTTATTTCTTTATTTTTAAATATTTTAATGTTTATTTTTGAGAGAGAGAGAAAGACAGAGTGAGAGTGGGGAAGGGACAGAGAGAGAGGGAGACACAGAATCCGAAGCAGGCTCCATCCAGGCTCTGAGCTGTCAGCACAGACCCCGACGCGGGGCTCGAACTCACAGACGGTGAGATCATGACCTGAGCTGAAGTCCGACGCTCAACCGACTGAACCACCCAGGCGCCCCAGAATAATACACATTTTAAAAGATACACTTGGAGATGTAGCAGTCTCTCCATGCCCCTGCTCTCCCATTTCCAGTCCTCACTCTCTCCACCTCTTTCCACCTGCCCCGGAGGAACCAGCCTCTTCCAAAGATTCACCTGTGCTTCCTATATTTCCTTTGCCCAGATGAGCAGATACCTCTGTGTGTTCTTATATTCTCTTCTTTCTGACATGAAGAGCAGCATACTATATTGACGTGCTTTGGGCCTTTGCCTTTTTTTCCCCTTCCACTTAATAGAGTGGAATTGATGCCACATCAATTCAGAAATCTTCCTCAGTTATTTTATTTTATTTTATTATTTTATTTTATTTTATTTTATTTTATTTTATTTTATTTTATTTTATTATTTTTTAAAGCTGCAAAGGTCTCCATATGGCTCAGCTGTAATTTATTCAACTAGTCTCCCATGTATGATAGATTGTTTCCAAGATTTTGCAATAAAAAATTATGCTTCAGTAAAAAGCCTTTTGCACATGTGTTTTCACATTGCTGGAAGCTTATCTTCAAAGCAGATCCATAGAGCTGGAATTGCCAGGGGCGCCTGGGTGGCTCAGTCGGTTAAGCGTCCAACTTCAGCTCAGGTCACCGTCTCGCAGTTCGTGAGTTTGAACCCCGCATTGGGCTCTGTGGCTGACATCTCAGAGCCAGGAGCCTGTTTCAGATTCTGTGTCTCCCTCTCTCTGTGCCCCTCCCCTGCTCATGCTCTGTCTCTGTCTGTCTCTTTCTCTCTCAAAAAATAAATAAACATTAAAAAAAAAAAGTGGAATTGCCAGGGGAAAGCGTAAGCACATGTTTAATTTTGTTAGGTATTGCTAAATTTCTTTCCAGAAGGTTGCACCAATTTGCATTCCGACCAGCTATGTACTCAAATGTATTCAAATGCCTCGCCAACAGAATGTGTTGTGATGTTTTTCATTTTTTGTCAGTCTGATGGGTGAGAAATGGTATCTTTCTCGGAGTTGTTTTAATTTTTTTTTAACGTTTTTATTTATTTTTGAGACGGAGAGACAGAGCATGAATGGGGGAGGGTCAGAGAGAGGGAGACACAGAATCTGAAACAGGCTCCAGGCTCTGAGCTGTCAGCACAGAGCCCGACGCGGGGCTTGAACTCACGGACCGCGAGATCATGACCTGAGCCGGAGTTGGCCGCCCAACCGACTAAGCCACCCAGGTGCCCCTCTCGGAGTTGTTTTAATTTGCTTTTCTCTAATTTTCAGTGTCCTCGAACATTTTTTTCCAAGGGGCCAATTTGTTTGAGGGCCAATTTTTATACCGTTTTTGGTCAATGGTGTGCCATGCCTTTCCCCTCATTTTACTATTGGATTTTAGGTTTTGTACCTCAATTTGGAAGAGTTACTTATGTATTAGGGAGGTTTGCCTTTTGTTGTGGTATGATGTGAATATTTTCTTCTAGGAAGTCATTTGTCTGTGGATTTAGTTTATGGTGATTTGTGTCAGGCAGTTTTTTTTTTTTAACTTCCATGCAGTCCAATTTGTCAGTATTTTCTTTTGTGGCCTCTGGGATTTGAAACATCATCAGAAAGTCTTTCCCAACACGACACCTAAAGAGGAAGTCACCCATGTTTCCTTCTAGTCTTTGTATGGTTTCAGTTTAACACTTAGAGCCCTAAACCGTGTAGTTTCTTTTTATTGGGTGGAACATATGGGTCTATTTTTTTTTCCTTTTTCCACGTGGCTACCCAGTAACATTTATGACAAAGTCTATCTTTAGTATGTAACAAAGGTGCATCTGAAATCACTGGGATAATGATATACTTGGGTCTATTTCTAAATTTTTTAGTCTATTGCGATTTATCTATTCATGTGTCGGTGCCACCCACTTTTAATTACAGAAGCTTTTGTTGTTTTAATGTCTGGTACACATTTTTCTTAAGTATAGCCTCTACACCCAGTGTGGGGCTTGAACTCATGACTCTGAGATCACGAGTCGTGAACTCTACTGACTGAGCCAGTCAGGTGCCCTGGAAATTCCATTTTTAATGTCTGGTAAACCCTTACTGTGTTTCTTTTCCAGTGTTTTCTTGCCTATTGTTGCGTGTTTATTTTTCATATGCCCTTTGGCATCAACTTGTCTCTCTTCATAAAATAGCTTGCCATTATTTTTAATGGGATTGTATTGAAATTGCAAATTAACATAGCGAGAACTAACATCTTTATGATGTTGACTCATCCCTCAGAGGATGTCTTTTCAATTGTTCTTCTTTAGTGTCTTTCAAGAATGTTTCAATTTTTCCTCCTATGGGTCTTACACATTTCTAATTAAATTTGCTCCTAAGCATTTAATCTTTTTTGTTGTTGTTATCACAAATAGGGTTTTCTCTCCCCTTAGGACCTCTGTTTATTGTTTGTATATATAAAAGCTATTGAATTTTTACTGAACTCTTTTACTGTTTGAATTAGTTTTGTCATTGCTTCTCTGTGGTTTTTCAGGTAGTTTTATTTCTTCTTTACTTATTGTCAGGCGTCCAATTGATTTATCTTGTCTAATTGCATTGGCCAATACCTCTAGTACAATGTGGAATAGTGGTGGAGTGAGTGGCCATTCTTGCCTGCTTCCTCATCTTCATGGAAATGCTTTTAGTGTTTCTTTGATGAAATAAGATGCTGGCTTTAGAACCACATTTTATCATTTGAAAAAGTATCCCTCACTTCCTATGTCGTTGAGTATTTTTATCATGAATGGGTGTTGAATCTTGTTAAAGGCTTTCTTGGCGTCTATAGAGAATATCATATGGTTTTCCTCTTAGATTCATTAATATGGCACGTGCTTATTATGGGTTCACTTGCGTCCCCCAGAAGACATTGAAGTCTAACCCCCAGTACCTCAGAATGTAATCTTACTTGGAAATGGGTTCTTTAAAGAAGTGATCAAGAAAGGAGGTCATTAAAGTGGGCCCTCCTCCAATATGACTGGTGTCTCTATAAAAAGGGGAAATTTGGACGCAGAGATAGATACACACAAAGGGAGAACACATGTGAATGTGAACATATAGATCAGGGTGTTGTGGCTACACGAGAAATGCCAGCAAGCCACCAGAAGCTAGGAGGAAGGCATGGAATGGATTCTCCTTCACAGCCCTCAGAAGGTCCCAACCCTGATGACACGTGATCTTGGACTTCTAGGCTCTAGAACTGTGAGACAATACATTTCTGCTGTTTAAGTGTCCTAGTTTGGGGGAATTTTGCTATGGCAGCCCTAGCAAACTAACACAGTGGATTCTCTAATATCAAACCAAACTTGCATTCCCGGAATAAATTCCACTTGGTCCTGGCTGGTTCTTAGTAATATCCAGGATACCAGTAAAATAATGGCACTTTTCTCTGAAAAAAAATGTGTCAGAGAAGCATGGAATCAAGGGCAAATCAAAGGTAATCTTGCCCTCTGCATCGCCATTTTCCATGTGTCTGCTGGAAGTCCAATGTGACCCTCCCATCTCATGTCCTCTTTGGAGAATACCGTTAGCAACCATTCCCAGCCTGAAAGTTCTGTGTGTCTGACTCAACTCCTCTCCCTACAATCCTGACCTCATGGCTAGATGGCAGTAGGGGAACTGGTTGATGCAGTTATTTGAATATTTTCCCTCAAGACACCAGCCACTCACCATGCCCAGGGGCTTCCCTTAGGGTTCTCAAACAATAGCTAACCAATTAGATGTGCTGAGATTTTTGAAAGAAATTATTATTGTACGAATTTCACCTGGGAAACCTGATTACACACAGGAGCAGTCAAGGTAAGGGATTTCTGGTCTGGAGCAGAGAAGATTCTGTGGCCAGGCTCTGGTGAAGTTGGGGAGGGGGGGCGTGGTATGGAGACCTGCAGAACCATGGAGAGGGAGAAGGGTCAGCTTTGGGTGGCAAAAGACTCTCCCCAGAGGAGTTGAAAGGGCTGTCCTGGGAGGGAACGAGCTCCCAGTTGCAGGGGGATGCAAGCAGAGATTGGATAGCCAATCAAGGAGCCCACAGAGGTGAAATTTCCCTGGGAGGAGAGAGGAGGAGGAGGAGGAGGAGGAGGAGGAGGAGGAGGAGAAGGGGAAGAAGGGGGAGGGCACAAGAGTGGCATCAGACAGGGTAGGTGTGAACCCCAGTTCTACCATTTCCTAATTGCATCGCTGGGGCATGTCTCTGAGGCTCAGTTCTGTCATCTGCACGATGGGCCTAATGAGGGCTTCTGCAGAGGGTGACCGTGAGAATTAAGTGGGAAAAGCACCTACACAGCAGGCCCCGTGATGGCACCGTTCCGTGACTCAGTTCGTGAAAACTGAGTGTCGCCAGAGCATCACTAGAGCCCCACCCCTTCCTCAAGCTTGCTGGGAGACCAGGTTTTTCCTGACTTGTCTGCAGACCATATACAACTCTCCCCTCAACAAGAGCAGGGCCAGTGCCTCCCCCCACACCCCCAGCCGGGATGGGTGCCCTGGACAGGTCACTCTCTCTCTCTCTCTCTCTCTCTCTCTCGGCCCCTTTCCTCATCTGTCTGAGAAGGTGGGAACTGCCAGGGATGAGCTCTGAGGGGGCCCTTGCAGTGCTGACCTTCTGGAAGCCCTGGCCTTCTAACTAGCCATGTGTACATGTCTCTGCTTCTCAGGACCCGGTGCCTGCACAGAATGAGAGGGGTGGACTGGATGAAGGTAACCTCGGCTAAACTGTGCTGAGCCCTGACTCTGAGCCCAGGGGCCACTCTAGGGGCTTTACAGGCATGGCCCATTTAGCTCCTTCAACTCCATGATGTGAAGGCTACTATACTGATTTTATGGGGACGGGACTGTGTTGCAGGATTTTTTTTTTACCACAATACCCGGGATTCATTGTCCCGCCGCTTCGAAGAACGAAGAGGTGGACGCAAAATGAGCGGCAGGCAAAAGTTTACTAGAGTATAAGATTAGAAAGGGAGAATAGTGGGGAAGACCTCTTTACGGAGAAAGGGAATGGCCGCGACAATAGGCAAGTGTCTTTGTTCTATAAGGTTTTGGTTGGCCCCCCCCTCCCCTCCCCTTCTCCCCTGTTCCCTCTCGGGTCCCACCCTTATTGGCTGGATAGCTCTAGGTGCTGGGTGGTCCATTCCCGATTGGCTCGTTTGCATTGTATGAGGGGTGGTCTAGGGCCATACCTAGGTCTTTCCTCAGGTGCCTGAGGGAAACCTGAGGGGGAATAGGTGGGGTCTGTTACATTCTTAAGAGGAACCTTAAGCCTGAGGGGGCTGCTGTGGTATGACACATCGGACATTGTTCCAAAATATGTGTTTTTCCACGTCTGGGTACCTCAGGTCCTATCCTTTCCCTCTCTGCCTATTTTATCCTCTTTTCCTACCATAACTGGAACACACAGAGGTCAGGTGCCTTGCCCAAGGTCACACCCCTAACACAAATTGAGGCAGTGAGTCCAAAGTTCATGCTTGCAATCATTACATGATACCCTTCTCATCCTTGCATCGCTCTGAAAACAAAAAGGGGCCCAGGCACCTTCTGAGCTCCACTGTTTGGCAGGCTGAGGCAAATGTCTTCTCACACATGACCCCCGGGCCCACCTTTGACCAGGTGGGAGTTCCCCAGCCCAGAGGCAATACTACCCAATACCCTACATGATGGGGCCTTACTGGGCCCCACAACTTGCCTGTACCGGATCATCACACCTTTCTGCTAGAAGCCCAGTTTACAGACAGGAAAAGGGACAGAGGAGTTGCCTGGATCACACCGCCAGTAACTGGCAGAGCGAGGACTGGAGCCAGACCTGCCTGGCTTCACCAAGTATTACTGTCTTCCCCAGAATGAGCCTCAGCCTCACAGGGAGGCCGGGAAGGGGGCCGAGACTCCACCACTAACTCCAAGAGAGGCAGCGTGAATTTACTGAATTTAGGGCCAGGCAAGAAGCACAAACAAAGGGTGCGAACGCTGAAGAAGGGGGGGTAGGGCTTCCTAGTGGAGAGGGGCTTGGTGATGGAGGCCATGGCTCTAGAGGCTTGATTATCAGCACTTGCTTCCTGGAGGAAGGAAGAGCTTTCCAGATAGCAGCAGAGCAGCAAAACCACAGTCTGAGGGTGGGGGAGCCAACGGCCTCGAGAGGAGCACTGAGAGCCTGGGGAGGCTGCAGCCCAGGGCACAGGCCCAGCAATGGCCTATGGTTGGGGGAGTCGGCACTGGGGCAATTTTGGAACATTGTTCTGTGGGTGGCCGGTCATGGTTGCATATTTGAAAGTCTTCCTTGTCTGGATAGGGACTAGAGAAGGGGAAAGGGGGGAGGTGGGGCTGGAGCTACATCCTGGGGAGAAAGAAACTTCTGGGAGGTCTGGGACCCAAGAGTGTGAGGCGGTGGCCGGGTTGTCTGAGTGCCTGAGAATTTAATGAGATCATTAAAGGAGACTGAGAATCCGGGTGAGTGGGCCTGAGAATCCCGGTGAGTGGGCAGGAGTTTCTGTATCTGCAAAGTGGGCCAGCGTAGGCCTCGGACGAACAGATCAGAGAGGCATGTCTGCCAGGAGCTCTGAGCCCCTGAGCCCTTCTGAGCCCCAGGGTTGGTCACTCACGAACCTTCTCAACCTTACTCCGGAAACATGCAGCTCCTGAAGCAGTCCTATTGCACACGCATCAATGCTCAATACGGGCCTGGGGCCAGCTTTCCGCAATCTAAGGGCCTTTGTGTGTGCCTCCCCGGGCTCTAGAGCCCCCCTCCTCATCCTGAACCTTGGAGATGGGGAAGAGAGGGAGCTCGCCTCTTCAAGCCCCTCTTTTCCCAGGCCCCTGTTTTGGCCTTGCGCGACTCTCCACACAAGATGCATGCCCGAAGTGCGGGTGGCCTGCAAGCCTTGTGCGGGGCTGGCGCAGAACCTTCAAGCAGAGTAGACCTGAGTTCGGCCCTCGGGCGCTCCCGGAGCTACTCCAGAGCGGAACTAGGGCGGCTGGGAGGGAAGGAGGGAGACCGGGGGCCCGATCTAGCCGAGAGAGGTCGGGCCGAGCCATGCGGCCCCCAGGTCCCCTCCTACCCGGGAGAGGGAACCCGGCGGCCACCCCCTAGCGGGTTCGCCCCAAGGCACCGCACCAGTTCGCCTGCGCAGCAAGCCTGGCACGCCCGCCCCGCTGGAGACCACGCCTCTGTCCCCAAATGGGCGGAGGCCGTGGGGCGGGGCGGGCCGCAGCCTGGGAGTCGGAGCTCGAGCCCCCGCCCCAGACCAGCCCCAGCCGGATCCCCGGCCCGAGCCGGAGACCGGTGCAGCCCGGGTTCCCGCGGCCGCGCGGTGCCCTGCATCCGTGTCTCGCCGGAGCCGCGGCGGCGCGGCAGGTAGGAGGCGCTGCACAGAGGGAGGCGTGTGCGAGCGCGCGTGTTCGTGTGTGTTTCGGAGGTGTGTGTGCGGGTGCGGCGCGGGCCGGTGCGTGCCCTGTGAGCACGAATAGGTGTGCCGGAGCGCCTTCCGGGGGAGGAAGGAGGTGAGCGCGGTCCTTGAGGCCCGGGGCGGGTGGGGTGGGGGTGGGGCTTCGAGAATCCGCCCCCCCCCCCCCCGCCCCCGGGCT
The DNA here is from genome assembly GCF_024362965.1 of Panthera pardus. NCBI lineage: Eukaryota > Metazoa > Chordata > Mammalia > Carnivora > Felidae > Panthera > Panthera pardus. The sequence goes on from NW_026526677.1 coordinate 60,278,116, forward strand.
ACTGCCCACCCCCATCCCCACCCGGCGGCCTGGGGCCTCTTCCACCTCCCTCTGGGTGGGTGTTCCGGAGCCAGTTTCTTAGTACTGACGCGGTGAGGTTTAACCGCCCCCCCCCCCCCCCCCCGCCCCGGGCTTGACTGTCTCTTCTCATCTTCCTCACCATTCCTCTTTCCTGTTCTCTTCCCAGTCCTCCTCCATCCGTTCAGTTCCACAAGCCCCCCTGGATGCCCCCCCTCAACCTGGCCCTGGAGGCTTCAACCCGGGCCCTGGAGGCTTGGGAAAGGGGCAGGGCCCAGGCCGATTCCGCCCTGACCCTCCCTGGTTCGATAAGGGCCTTTTCCTGGGCTGCTAGGCTCCGGTGTGTCAGTCTGGGCTGGGGGAGGTGGGGAGATCTGGGAGAGAATGGATCCTGGGCTTCTCTGATCCTGCCTACGCCCCTCAGAGTTGGGGACCTGGGGAAACCCGCCTGGCGTCCAGAGGTGAGGTAGGACAGGAGATCAGTAACAGGTGCCGTCTGTCCACATTTCATTTCATGTGGAGCGAATCAGCCCCAGCCCTCACAGGGATGAGGAGGGTAGGGCAGAGGATGAAGTGAGCTAAAATTGTCTCTCAGGACTGCTGAGCCAAGATTTGAACCTAGGTCAGCTTGGCTCACAGGTCAGAATCTTCTTCCTGTACTAGCGTTGGAGGGTATAGTGCTGAGGCCAACCATTCCAGGGAAAAATCTGGGTAGACTTCCTGGAAGAGAGAGGTTTGAGAGTAGGGCTCAGCCAACCCTGAGTGTGAGGCCTCCTGGGGGAACCCACCATGTTCTGCTGCAAGGATTGAGACTTCCCAGGGACTTTGGGCCTGGTCCCTGCTCCAGTCCCCAGAGTCCTGGGGTAGGGGTGGGGAGGCCTGGCTGCTTTGCCTGGCTGAGGGACTGGGCAGCGTAGGGTGGACACAGTTGCAGCTGCCTCAGGGCAGTCCAGAGCTGGGTGCCAGGACATTGAGGTGGGGTCATTGCCCTGATGAGCCTCCCTTCTGACTGGTGAGGCAGATGGGTCAACAGATAAGCCCCTGTGAGCATACACCCAGTACTGGGGCCCAGGGCAGGGACCTGCCTGGGAGCTGGGGGAGATTTCACTGCAGACACTTCGGTGCTGGGTCTTAGGATGAACAATTCAGCAAGCAGAAGAGAAAGGGCAGGCATTGCAGGCCCGGGAAAAGGCCTGGAGGTGTGAAACTGAGTGGTAGCCCTGTGGGGAAGGGCCTTAAATGGTCAGATGTGCCTCTGAGAACCAGAACGGTCATCCTTCTTTGGCTCTGTGCTGAGCGGGTTACTATAGAGCCCAGTGAGGAGGAGGCCACGGCCGCGAGAGGCCCTCTCCCCACTCCTCTGCCTCTCTTCTGCCCTCTCAGGACAGCCCTGAAGCCCTGGTCCCTGAACAGGAGGCTGGCGTGGAGCCCACAGAGGGCGCAGAAAAGCCTCTCTTTACCATCTCCTCCCTGCAGGTCTGTCCTTGTGTCCAGGCTTCTTCTCTGAGGCTGGTTCTGCCCTTACCTGTGCCCAGGGATGAATACTGCTTGATGACAGGGAGTCCATGACATCGAATGACGATGATTAAGGGAGATCGTGTCGACGAAAGTGCTTCACTAAGGACCTGGTGTTTGATAGCTATTATAATTAATAGTACAGTGGATCCTTGAGCAACCCGGGTTTGAACTGCACGCGTCTACTCCTGCATGGATTTTTTACAGTACTGTAAATGTATTTTCTCTTCCTTAGGATTTTCTTAATCACATTTTCTTTTCTCTAGCTTTGTGTCTTGTACATACAACGTATTATACATACAACGTACAAAGTATGTGTTAACTGTTTATGTTATTGGTCAGGCTTCTGGTTAATGATAGGCTATTAGCAGTAAAGTTTGGCGGAGTCCAAAGTTACACGTGGAGTTTTGACTGTGCGGGAATCGGCATCCCTAACCCCTGCTTCAACCCCCATCGTTGTTCAAGGTCAACAGCAATTGATAGTTGGTATCGCCTAGTCCCTTCCCTGGGGGAGACAGCCCACAGCAAGGAGGGGGAAACTCTGGGAGAAGGGAAAAGGAGAAAGAGTTCCTCCCATTGATGTGGAAGCCCCTCCTCTCAGTCTTTGCTGGGTGTGGAGAGCTAGGCTCAGAAGCTTCCAGTCAGTGGTCTTGCTGCCTATCTGCCCATCCAAGTCCCTGGGCCTCTCAAAGTCTCCTGTCCCCCTAACGGTCATACATAAAGCTCAGCAGCAGGCCTTAGGCTCCCCCAGCTGCAGAGGGCAGGTCTGCACCCCTCAGAGTTGGGGACCTGGGGAGACCCGCCAGCCGCTTTGGGGCCTGTGCAGACACATGGGGACAGCTGTCCACAGTTGGTCTTCTCTTCACCTCCCCACCCTGCCCCCGTCCTCAAGTTTTGAGTGCCGTTAGAGCCCCTTCCCTCCACCCCTCAAGTCCCCCCCGGAGACCTCTTCTGCCCCTTCATGCCTTGCTACTCAGGACAGTTCTTGGCTGGCAGTGGTCCCCCAGGCCTCTCCTTCAAGACCCGCCCCAGTTTGGTGGCTTCTCCCCCGGTTGATGGTGATGCCCTGGGACTGCATTCAGTTAGGCCAGGCTGCCCCCTTCCCTTGGCCTCAGGGCCTGCTTTTCCCTGCTCACTAAAGGCAAAATGGGCTAAGGCCCTTTGGGATTTTAATCCAGGATGTTGTAGGAAGCCCGCCCTTAGGCTTGGACACAGGAAGCTAATGGAATGTGAGCATTTGCTTGCTGTCCTGGCCTGAGTTACTGCTTCCCATTCTACTTGTTCAGAGATGTGTTTCTGGGGGCCCCAGCTCTCCCGGGGCAGGGCTATAGAGGTCTGAGGGTGCCGGTGGCTGAGGCTGTGGTGGCCTGTAAGGGGGGGGGGGGGTGGGAGTGCTGTGGTTTTCTGCCACAGTGGGGCACACGTGGTCTTGTGGGAGAAGGGGCTAGTGGCCAGAGCAAAGCCCATCCATTGGTACTCAGCTAACCGTCAGTGATGGGGTGTGCTCAGGGGATGGCCACAGGATCTTGTATCCTGGGGGACAAAAGGCAGAGAGCCTGGTGGCCTACACCCGCCAGCATGCTGCCTGCCGCTGTATAATTTATGCTGGTCAGGTGCAGTGGGCCCGTAGCGGCTTGTTACCAGTAACTAAGACACAGAAGTTTGGAGTGACTTTGTTTTACATTGAAGCAATTCAGGATGAATATCGCTAGCTGATTCACTCACTCCCTTGAGCAGAGAGGTGTGAGGCCACATCCATGCCTGCCCACGATCTTCTTCAGGAATGGTATTTGTTCTCTCTTGCTGTGGTAACAAATTAGTGCAAACTTAACGGCTTAAAACAGCACCAGTTTGTTCTGCTTTGGAGGTCAGAAGTCTGAAATGAGTCGTAGGGGACCAAACTTGTATTGGCAGGCCGGTTCCTTTTCGAGGCTCCAGGGGAGAATCTGTTCCTTGTCTCTTCCAGCTTCTAGTGGCTGCTGGCCTTCCTCTGACCTCATGACCCCAGCCTGTCTGCTTTCCTTGTCCTGTTGCTTTGTCCTCTTCTGGAGTCACATCTCCTTCTGTCTCCCTTTGATAAGGACACCTGTGATTACATTTAGGGCCCAGCTGGATAATCCAGGATAATCTCCACAAGTCGAGATCCTTAATCACATCTGCAAAAAAATCTCTTTTGCCATATAAAGTAACATCGTCAGGTTCCAAGGATTAGGACATTGATATTTGGGTGGGGCGGCATTCTTCAGCCTGCCACTGGGACCAATTTCACTGTCGTTGCAGGCCCTTCCGAAGAGATCCCCCTCCCAGGTACCCACATACACTGGCTTCCCCCCTGTGCTCATCCTCGGTGTTCCGTCTCCCCTCCCCCTCCTTCCCCAGCCTAGGAACTTGCGTGAGCAGAGCCTCGGGCTGCTGCACCTCTGGCCCTAGAGCCCAGCCTGAGACCATGGTAGCCAGAGCTCAGGGATTTTTGGAGGAGGGGAGTGTGCTGGCATGTCCCCGTGGGTTCCCCGTGGGTTGCCCCAGTGACCAGACCCTGTCCTGCGCCTGACAGTACGTCAGGCCTTTCAGAGTGGTGCACATCTCATCGTGGTCATTTATTCAACACACCCAGGGCTGTGCAGGGTCACTCGATCCCCACCATCACCCTGGGCCTGGTAGGAGCCCCATTTTGCAGATGAGTAGAATAAGGCCAGTGGGACTAAGTCCCTCCTGGGGCAGAGGTGTGTGGGGGGAGCTGGGCCAGTAGAGCAGACCTTCATTTTACAGATGCGAAAGAACTCTGAGGCAGGAGGAAGTGACTGTCTCCCCATCTGAGGATGATGAGGGTGCGGATGGGACATTCTGAGGCTCATTCCTCCTCGGCCTGGGCTTTCTAGCAGGCACACGATGTGGTGCGGAGCCGTGCACAGACCCCGTGGGTGTTGCCAGCACACCTCTGCTCCGAGGTGAGGTTGTCATCCACCTCTGCCTCCAGCGAGAGCCCCAGCCAGAGAGCCCCTGCCCTGCACGCTGCACACCCTGCCTTGGCGAGGGTCTCCCTTTTAACCAACCCCACAGCCAAGGCCGTGCCACAAGAGGCCCTGCTTCTCAGGGTCTGTTCCTATAGTCTGGTCTGTCTGCCTGCGTCCTGGCTTTCTTTCCATCCCAGCTTCCTGTGAGCCATCCAGGTGCTCAGCTCAGACGCTGGCACCCTCCCAAGGACTTAGCCTGGCTTTCAGGACTATCATTACCCGGCTGTGGCAATGTTTCTGTGCTAGCGCCTTCTTCCTTCTCCCTCTCCCTCGCTCCTGGTATTCCAGCCTTGCCTAAATGGTTTCTTCCTCCCAGAATGTTCCATCTTCCTCTTAACCTTCCATTTCCACCTCTCGAAGTCACAACCGCCCCACTCTGAGATCCTGCTTAGATGCCACCTCCTCCACGAGCCTTTCATGCCCTGTCTGAATGAATCCGTGCCCCTTTTTGAGCAGATCTCTCAGCCTGGTACTGGGGGCAGAGTCTCTCCTCAATCAGGTGGACCTCCCAGGTGGGGCCCTGCCTGACTCCTGCCTGCGTCCTTGGCCAGGCATTGGGCAGGTGTGGGGGAAGGTTGGGGAGGGTACACTCACTGAGTGGAGCTCCCAGGGGCTGATGAGTGGGTCGCTGTCTTTGTTTGAGGGAGGGATGGAGGGCCGGGCAGAGCGTAGCCCTGACATGAGACAGGCCCCTGACTCAGTCCGGAATGCATCCTTTCCCTCTGCGAGCCCTAGACCTCATTTGCAATGAAGATAGTACAGCTCTCGTTTCTGAGGTCGTGCAGGAGCTTGACCTAGGAATCGAGTGTCAGTTTCCCTGTCTGAGAAATGGGTACCATCTCAGCAGGTTTCCAGCTGGAGTCTTCCAGCTGGAGGTACGTGGTGCCAGAAGCACAGACGGCCTGTTCAGGAAGCAGGAAAAGAGGCTGTCCTGGTGACAAACTCCGCAGATTGAAAAAAAGTGAGAATTGTCCCCTTTTCCCCCATGCAACAGTGAGAACCTGCAGGCCAGGGAGGGCAGAGGCTTGCCTGGGGTCACACAGCAGCACAGTGGAGCCGAGGTGGCTTCAGTGACCTGATGAACTCTCGTTCTGTCAGGTTGTTTCCCTTGTGGGGAGGGAGCTACCGCTCCAAATATCACCCCCACCCAGGTAGGAGAGAGAACAGCCCCTGGTGGGTGGCTCCCAGCTGCATCTATGCCTCCCTCAGCGCCTTCTCAGCAGGCAGGATGTGGTGCGGGGCTGGGAGCTCCAAGCTAGGGTGACCCGTGGCCCTGAGGTTCTCAGTGCCCAAACCAGTGAGCCAGCTGCTCGCCCTGCCTGGAGCCCAGCCCCTGCCCAGGGAAGCCCCCGCCTCCAGGGGTGTGGCTCCTTCCTCTGTCCCAGCTTCCTCCTGTCCCCGCCCTCACCCCAGCAGAGCCCAGGCTGGAACCCCCCTTTTGGAGGTTCCTCTCCCAGGTGTGCCTGCTTGCTGGGGTGCCCGGGCTCCTCAGCACCCTGTCGAGGGACCCACGGCCCAGTGAGGAACAACTATGCGCCGGAGGCCTCGGGACTCAGCCAGGACCACACGGCGAGCCAGCCCCAAAGCTGGCTTTTCCCTCAAGTGCACTGCCGGGGGTTCATCAGCGCCCCAGGACCAGAGAGAGACCCTGTGCCCCAGACGTGCCTGGCCCTGCCCTTTAGGCCCTCCGTGTACTTCAAGCATTGGGTTTCTGTGTTTGAAAAGATCACCACGGCTGGGTGGAGACTGGTTCGGACACAGGAACGATAAGGGGAAGGGAGTGGAGAAGAAAGACAGGATTTCCCAGCCCCGGTGCCAGGCTGCCTGGCGTTGGCTGGAGTGACTCACCGGGCCCAGCCCCCTGGCCCTGCTGCTGGAGCCCGGAGCCCTAACGAGCGTGAACTGGAGTATGAACCTGTGGCCCAGTTTGCCTTCCTTACACACTTTCCCTCCCCTCCCCTGCCATCCTTTCCTCGGTCCCCAATACCTGCCAGAGGCCAGAATACACACAGATGCCTTCAGCTTGTTAGTGAAATGGTAGTTCCGGGAGCAAGAGGAGAACGGGGGTGCGCTGTGGGATAAAAGGGGGTGCATACACTCACAAAGCTAAAACCATACAAACAACCTGGAGGTCACCAAACGCTGAGGCTCTCCCTTTCCAGGCTTCTCCCTTGCACCTGGCCTGCTCTGTGCCGGCTCAGGCCACAGCTGTCCCCGACCGGGTCGCTGCCTCAGCCTCTTTCCTCAGCGTCTACCCCCTCTGCCCCTCCTTGGCTCCCCTGTGCCCTCAGGATGAGCCCGAGCCCAGCAGCCTGGCATCCCAGCCGCGCAGAGCTGATCCTGCCAGCTTTCCCCATTCACCACTCCACACCCTGGCCTCCTCCATCTCGAGTGCATCCTGCCTGCTCTCCCCATGCCTGGTGTGGCCCAGCCTTCAAGCCCTGCTCTGGTTCCCTCTGGAAGGGACACCACCGTTTTTCCTGTCCCTATGAACCAACCTGCAGCACGCCTTACTCCTGGGAGCACTGACCGCTGAGTATCTGGCTTGGTTCTTGGTATATGTCGTGTCTGTCTGTCTGTGCTCCTCCTCCCCTGGGACATCTTTGAGGCTCTGACCCTCTTTGTTAGCTCAGGCCCAGCTGAATGGGTGTCAGCAAAGATCTGAACGTTGGCATTGTCTGTGTCCTTGAATTAGACGCAGCTGTTCTGTCCATCTTTGACCATGTGACGAGGGGGGCCGGCACCTGTTGCCTAGAGTGGGATGTAGTGGGAGGTCGAGGAAGGGAGGTGGGGGGATGGATGAGAGGTTTTGGTTGTTGGGCTGTGGGTGTGGGGCATCATTGGTTCTTTTGGCTGGTGCTGGATGAAGCCCACTGTGCCGGGCTCAGGCTGCAGGATTGGGCTCCCCACTGTGGTGTATGGGCAATCACGGCTCAGAGGGGGAACCCCCAGCAGGCCTTCCTGTGTTCTCCCTTTCACCCCCACAACCAGCTGCTCACCAAGGAAAGTTGAGTCTCCCTCTCATGCAGCTCTAGAAATTGCCTTCCCTCCATTTACACATGAGTCTGTCGTTTCAAGTCCTGTGGCCTGCCTTCTCATTTTACTGCTCTAGCCTTGCACTTTTTTTTTTTAATGTTTATTTACTTCTGAGAGAGAGACAGAGTGCGAGTGGGGGCGGGGACACAGAGAGAGGGAGACACAGAATCCGAAGCAGGCTCCAGACTCTGAGCTGTCAGCACAGAGCCCAACACGGGACTCGAACCCACGGACTGTGAGATCACGACCTGAGCTGCAGTCAGACACTCAACTGACTGAGCCACCCAGGCACCCCTAGCCTTGAACTTTGCTAGTGCCTTATCCATGTGACAGCCAGATGGGTCTCAGGTCCCTCACCTGCTCAGCACCTTCCTCACTTCTCTGTCACCTCAGAGGGAGCCCAGTGTCTGCTGATGTTCCAGGACCGGTGAGCCTCACCTGTGACCTCTTCCACCCACACTGCCACTCTGGGTCGACCCACCTCCTTTCCCTGAGCACCTGCCCCGGAGTGTCTCCTAGGGTCCTGGACTGGCACCCCCTTCTCAGAGAGGAGACCTTGGAGGTGTGTGCCTGGTTGGGGTACAAGGGTACCAACCTCACCTTGTGGGACCCTCTCTTGGGTTCGAGCCCTCCCAGTGTCAAAGCCACAGTGTTCTGAAAGATGGAGGCAGAGGCCCACGGAAGGTCACAGCCTGTGTGTAACAAGGCCAGGCCAGGACACAGCACGGGGCTCCTTCCCTGCTCTCCACCCCAGGTTGTCCCACCAACTCTGGGTGCCAGACCCCTCCAGGGGTCCAGACCTGGCAGAATCGGGGTCACTAGATTCAGCCAGCCCTTCTTCCTAGGGCCATTGCAGTGGCTTTTCATTAAAGCATAACTGCCCTCTGGAACCGCATGAAGTTCAGGCGCACAGCCCAGTGACCACACCCATGCAGCACCACCCAGATCGAGAAGCAGTATTATCAGAGATCCAGAAGTCCCTGCAGGCCCCTTGCAGTCACTGCCCCCAGAGATAGCCACTGTCCTGCCTTGTAGTCACCAGAGATGGGTTATGCCTGCTTTCCAATTTTACATAAATGGGATCGCAGTGTCGCTTCTCTTGCCTAATGTTTTGCTTGTGAGATCCATCCCTGGAATTGCGCGCAGCAATCATTTGTTCGTTTTCATTGCTGGATGCTATTCCATTGCAACGCTGTATTTATCCTCTCTTCTGTTGATGGACATTGGGGTTTTTTCCCGATTTTCAGCTGTAACAAACACTGCTGTGATAAACATTCTTGTACAGGCCTTCCGGTGAACAGGTGCTTGTGTTTCTCTTCATTGTATACTTACGAGTAGAATTGCTGAGTGATGCCTTTGTTCAGCTTTAATAGCTAGGGTCAGATGGTTTTGCAAAGTGGTTGTACCCATTCATACTTCCACCGTCAATGCGGAAGAGCTGTGTGCTTAGGAAGTGTGTGTGTGTGTGTGTGTGTGTGTGTGTGTGTGTGTGTGTCTGTGTGGTGGTTTTCCCTGTAGTCATTCTGGTGGGGGTGTAGCGGTATCTCATCGAGGTTTTAATTTGCATTTCCTTGATGACTAGCGAAGTTGAGGGCTTTTTCTTCTCATTTTATCGGCCATTTGGACATAATCTCTTCTTTTTCTCTTCAAGTTGTAATTTAAATTTTGGTTAGTTAATGTGTAGTGTAGTATTGTTTTCAGGAGTAGGATTTAGTGATTCATCATTTACGCGTAACACCCAGTGCTCATGCCAACAAGTGCCCTCCTTAGTACCCATCATACATGTAACCTGTCCCCCACCCAACACCCTTCCAGCAAGCCTCCGTTTGTCCTCTGTTGTAAAGAGTCTCATGGTTTGTCTCCCTCTCTCTTACCCCCCTCTTCCCATATGCTCATTTGTTTGGTTTCTTAAATTCCACATCTGACTGAAATCATGTGGTGTTTGTCTTTAACTGACTTTATTACTCTTAGCATAATACACTACAATACACTCTAGCTCCATCCACATCGTTGCAAATGGCAAGGTTTCACTCCTTTTGGTGGCTGAGTAATATTCCATTGTATATACGTACCACATCTTTTTTATTCATTCGTTAGTCGATGGACACTTGGGCTCTTTACATAATTTGGCTATTGTTGATAACGCGGCTGTACACGTTGAGGTGTACGTACCCTTTCGAATCTGTGTTTTTGTATCCTTTGAGTAAATACCTAGTGGAATTACTGAATCATAGGCTTGTTCTATTTTTAACTTTTTGAGGAAACTCCATGCTGTTTTCCAGAGTGGCTGCACCAGTTTGCATTCCCACCAATAGTAGAAGAGGCTTTCCCCTTCTCCACATCCTCACCAACATCTGTTGTTTCCTGAGTTGTTAATGTTAGCCATTCTGACAGGTGTGACGTGATATCTCATTGTAGTTTAGATTCGTATCTTCCTGATGATGAGTGATGTTGAACATCTTTTCACGTGTCTGTTAGCCATCTGGATGTCTTCTTTGGAAAAATATTCATGTCTTCTGCCCATTTCTTAACTGGGTTGTTTGTTTTTTGGGTGTTGAATTTGATAGGTTCTTTATAGATTTTGGTTACTAACTTTTTACCAGGTATGTCATTTGGAAATACCTTCTCCCATTCCATAGTCTGCCTTTTAATTTTGTTGATTGCTTCCTCCCGTATGCTCTTTTTCTTCTGTTTTCTTCAAAAAGCTTTATTGTTTTCCCTTTTGGTTAGATTTGCAATCTACGTGGAACTTTTTTTTGTGTATAATAGGGGAGTACGAGTCAAGATGAATCTTTTTCCATATGGCTAACTAGTCCACCCAGCACCACTCATCGAAAAGACCATCCTTTTCCCCATGCACCATGATGTCACCTTTGTCATAAACCTGGTGTCCTACTTGTGGCCTTTTTCTGGGCTTTCTATGTTCCATTGGTCTGTTTGTCTCTCCTGTGCCAATACTACGTTGTCTAAATTATTAGAGCTTTATGATAGGTCTTTAGGTCTTTTTTTTTTTTTTTGAAATTTTTTTTTTACATTTTAATTTATTTTTGAGAGAGAGAGAGAGAGACAGAGCACAAGTAGGGGAGGGGCAGAGAGAGAATGAGACACAGAATCCGAAGCAGGCTCCAGGCTCTGAGCTGTCAGCACAGAGACCGATGTGGGGCTCGAATCCACAAACTGTGAGATCATGACCTGAGCCAAAACTAAGAGCCGGACGCTTAACTGATTGAGCCACCTTGTGCCCCTGTGGTAGGGTTTATTAACTGCTAGTGTGAATCCTCTAGCATGCTCTTCTTCAAATGGCCGTGGCTGTTCTTGGCCCTCTGTGTGCTGGCTTCTTTATCCTACCTCTTAGAAGAGAGGCCCGAGGCCCAGAGAGGTCAGGTGACCTGCCCCCTGCCACAGGGCTCTGGGCCTCTGTCCTGCTCCTTCCTCAGCTGCATCCTGCCCTCCAGGGCTCTGTGTACTGCTGAGGCTTCCCCTACACCACTGTGAACTTCATGATTTTCTTTAAGTCAACTTCCTTTGTCCTTAGTATTTCTTAAAGGAAACTGTCTGCTGTAAACGGAAAGGCAGTAATGGGGCGCCTGGGTGGCTCAGTCAGTTAAGTGTCTCACTCTTGGTTTCGGCCCGGGTCATGATCTCAGGGTCGTGAGATTGAGCCCTACGTTGGGCTCTGTGCTGGGTGCAGAGCCTGCTTGGGATTCTTTCTCTCTCTGCCCCTTCCTTGCTCGTGTGTGTGTGTGTGTGTGTGTGTGTGTGTGTGTGCGCGCGCGCGCACGCGTGCACGTGCATGCTCTCTCGCTCTCTCAAAATAAATAAACTTAAAAAAAAAGAAAGTCAGTATTACTCTCCGTAGGTACAAGGTAACTGGTACTTAAAACTAAAGGAAAAACAGCAGAAAAATCCATTCACTTTTGGCCAGATGCTGGTGTTCTGAGCCTGGCCTGATCCTCCTTCGGCAAGTATAGGTGTGCAGGGGCCACAAGGGATTTTGACACGCTGGACCAAACCGAATTCTCCTTCAGAGAGAGTCCTTGAGAGAGAACGGGATGGGGAACAGCTTTCTTACTGACGTCTTTACTGCCACATCAAAGTACCCCCTAAAGTGATCACAATGTTAATCGGGGCCCTGCTTTGAAAAGCCCTGGTGTGATAAGGAGTCTGGAAGCTTGGGATCCAGCTAATGGGTGGCAGATTTGGGACACATTCCTCGATGTTCTCATCTATAAAATGGGACCAGACTCCCTCTCCGGTTCCTCCCTGGCTGTGGTGGCCGTAGCATCGAGGGAAGGCTCACTGGCGTCAGCTTCCTCCCGCAGCTGGCTCAGCGTGACCTCAGATGAGCCCTCACTCCGCCCTGTGCACAGCTGGGCCATGCCCACCACCTCTCGAGGCCCAGGGAACAACAGCAGCCGGGGCCACAGCCGCCTGGAAGTGGGTACACACCATTTCCAGGCTGAGGTGCCCAGGGCACCTTTCCCTGTCTTTCCCTGTCACCTGAGAAGCCGGGACGAGGTGGGGCTGATACATAGCAGCTCAGAGGCGTTAACGCTTGTCCAAGGATGTGCAGTGCTAAGTGTGCAGTCAGGACTCGAACTCAAGTCCTACCAACCTGCCAGAAAAGTGGTTTCTCTGAGCTCCCTGGTGAGTGCTCTCAGGCCCTCGTTCTGACCCAGGTTAGCACCCTGTGCTCAGTCGGCAGGCCCCACTGTGCCTGGCTGGGTCTGAATCGCCTTGCACTGCCTGCCGCTGAGACTTTGCTTGAGCTGTTCCCTCTGTCTGGAATGGCCTTTCCTAAAGAACAGCCGACTTCCGGGACCAGGCCTCTGTGAACGCCTCCTTGCGTCGCCCTTGCCGGAATCTCTGAGGTGACATATTCCATGTGCCTTGTGTCTTCTGGCCACACTAGACCATGAAGTGCTTTGGGGGCGGAAGCCTGAATTGTTCTCGCCCTCCTGGCGGGGCTGTGGACACATTGTCTACCCCAGACGTCAACATCGACATCCCTCAGGAGCACGTGCATCGAAGCATACAAAATGCAGTTCTGTGCAGCAGTGTCTCCTTTGATCCTCCCAGAGACCCTGGCACATGAACACTTCCTTCCAGATGGGGACCATGCAGACCAGAGATGTGTTGTGGCCTGTCCAGGGTCGCACAGCGTAGGATACTGGGGAACTAGAGCCGGCTCTCCGCCAAGAGCTGGAGAAGCGCTGGCTGCATGGAGTGTCCAGGTGCAGCTGTGAAGCGCCCACGACAGCAGGGGTGAGGGTGCTGCAGTGGGAGTCGGAGGGAGGGGGGCAGTGGGAAGGGGCAGGCCCTGCCTTCAGGACCTGAGAGCTGGTGCGGCTCAGATGTGGCAAGCTGACCCTCTCTGGTAGTCCCTGCCATGCTTTGAGCCTGTTTTTCCCATCCGTGAAGGGATTCCTACATCCCCCGTGTTGGCTCTCTCTCAATACAGATGTATTGAACCTGCCCCCAGTGCTGGACCCTGAGGTTACAGAGAGGAGCCAGACACGGGCCCTGCCCTGCAGGGGTGTAGGCTGGGCCGGGGAGATGGATAAGTCCTACGCAGATGGGGCATGATGTAATGGGTGCCGTCACAGGGTTTCCCGTCCTGTGGAGGGGGAGAGGAGACGGGTTGGGGGTGGGAGGGAGGCACTTGGGCTGAGCCTTGAAAGATGACCGGTTCTCCGGGTATGCACATGTGGAAGGAACGGTGCGTGCACAGGCTCCGAGTAAACAGCTACAGGAACTGCAGGGGGTTCGTAGCACTGAACGTGGCATGGAGAATGGTAGGGGTGGGGTGAGCTTGGCAGGGGCAGAGGGAAGAGGGCTGCTGAAAGCAGCTGGGAAACTCGGACTCTCCTGTCAGTGCAGGTTCACACACAGTGTGAAGACGTTCAGAAGCGGGGTGTGCCATGCTCCAAACTCAGGCCCAGAGAGAAGAGCCCCGAGAAGAGCCCCCAGATCTGGAAGCCGGCTTTCCTGACTCTTGGTTTCTCCGCGGCCTTCAGCAGTGATGCCTGCAGCTATCGGGAGGGGGGGCAGAGCTCATATTGACTCCATGACCCCGTGGGAGTGTTGACTCAATGGGTGGAGTGGGAGGTATTCTTGGGGCATGCCGAAGGTGTGAGAGGACAGTCGCCATGAGGTACAAGCTGTGCAAAGAAAGGCTGGGGCTGAAGAGCCTGGCCTAAGTAGGCTGGGGCAGCCTTGCTGGCAGGGGTGAGGCTGGAGAGATGAGCCAGGGCTGGACCTTCAGCCAGGCCTGGCCCCCGTTCTCCTGGCCTGGGCCCAGCCAGGCTTTCCTGTTTCTGGCCTCCCTGGGAGCAGAGCCTCCTGGGAACGTTGACCACCATGTGGCCTGGAGGGCCACCAGAATCTTCATTCTCTGGCCAGGCCGACCTGGCTGTGCTGCCTCAGCCAGCTTGCTCCCTCTCCCTGGGCCCTCTGGGCTCTGAATTTGGAATTGCTAGAGCTGATTTCTGGGATCCTGCTTTTAGCTTCTTTGATCTAATTCTTGCAGCTTTAATTGCTTCCTGACCAGGCCCTACTGGAAGCTGTGATGCTAATGATTCCCCTGAGTGGCTGTGTGTCAGAAGTCCAGGGGCTGGCTCTCCAGGCTCCCCTCCTCTTTCCCTAAGGCCTCCCAGGCTGAAAGTGTTTTGGGCCTTCCTGGAAGAGGCAGGGCCAGAGAGGTTAAGTGGTTGGCCTGAGGTCACACAGCAGCAGAGCCAGCAGGCCCCGTATGGATGTGGGGCAGAAGGTGAAGTGGCCGTGTGTCCTTGGCGGCCAGGGACCGTGAGCCCTCCTTGCTCTCCCTGCTGCCCCTCCGAGTTCCACACTCACCGCCCATCTCACCTCCTGCCCTTCCTGCTACTCCCTTCCCCGTCACATCCCTTGTCTTTCCCTTCCCGTGAACCTGGCGCAGCCAGAGTGTGTGGAATCAGCCCTTTCTCCTGTGCCACAGGGTCACCAGGCCAAGGTGGAGGCACCAAAAGATGTGAGTTCAAGTCCAGGCTCTGCCATGGAATGTGGGCAAGGCCCCTCCCCTGAGTCTCAGTTTTCTTTCCTGAAAAATGGACGCGGTGAACGACTTCCCAGCACTGTTTTCCTATACTGCCTCTTGCCTGCTGGGTTGCACATGGCAGGTGCCGGAGAGACGGAGCTGCTCTCTTGGTAATGAGAGGTGACTTGTGTCCTCCTCTTCTCATCCCCCTCTCTCTGGCCTGCTAAGCCGTCTTCTCAGCAATGGCATCTTCCGGTTCTTAAAGCAATATCGCTCCCATTGCGGAGCTGAGAAAATGGGCACTCAGAGAGGGAGACTTGTTCAAGGCCACACAGCAGGTGAGAGGCGCAGTTGGGACTGGCACCCACGTCAGTCTTGTTTTCAAACTTGTGTTCACCCCAGAAGCCAGCATACCTTGCCTCGGTTTCCCTCAGCTGGGCTGGGAAGTCAGGGCCTGTGCCCCAGTGGGATTGCAGTGTTGCCTGGGCAGGCCCCAGGGTGCGTAGACCCGGACGGCGGGGGTGGAGCTCTGCCAGCAGCCCAGATGGAGTCTGAGATACAGGGGCTGTCAGATCCTGGTCCTCTGAGCATGCGTCAGGCCCCTCCCCACCCCGCCCCCTCCTGAAGGGCTTCCCTGGCCCTGCCGCTCCGGTCAGTGGCCCTCCAGTTTGGTTACCTGTGGCTACAAGCTTGAGGGGGGTTGCAGGGAGGATGCTGACGTGTACAGCCTCCTTCTGTGTCGAGCTCGGTGCAGGGGCCGCATGCACAGGAGGAGCAAACCAAGTGGACCCTGCTCTCTGGGGGCTTCCGGTCTAATGGGTGCTTCCGGTCCTGCTTCCTGGGACCGGAATCCTGGGGAGGTGTGGAGGGAGGCGAAGGGGACTGGGATTGATGGCTGTGGGCACCCCGGGACCTCATAGGGGTGGCCCAGTTGGGGGCCTAGAAGAGGGGCACAGGGAGATGGGGGTCATCAGGCAGAGATGGTGAGCAGAACACGGCTTGGTGCAGCCCCCCAGATCCCCCAGGGGAAGAGGGAGGCCAGAGGTGGGGGAGGGGCCAGAAGCAGTGCCGTCGCCCCCGGGGACCCAGATGAGACTGTTCAGGAGTGAGCCTTTGTGAGGTCTGGGAGGTCATCAGCGAGAGTCTGGCTTGGGAGGATGGGAGGTTAGGAGTGAGGGATGGGGGGCCTCAGGGGAGGTTAGGTCAGTAGGATTGAGGAGGAGGAGATGTTTATTCCGGAAGGCAGTGCTTGCTAGAGGGTGGGGCTGACAGAGAATGTAAACGATGGATGACTGGAGGGGGGCGCCCTCCACGGGGGACAGAAATGTGCCTTTACCACGCGGGGAGGGTCCAGGGGAGAGAAGCTTGGAGGCAGTGCTGCTGCTTTCCTGCCAGGGAGCTGCTGAGTCGGCCATGAGCCTGACTCGGCCCTGGCAGGTCTAGGAAAGGCTGGTGACAAAGGAAGGAGCAGGTGGGTGTGGCCAGGCAGCCCCAGCATCACTGTGCTTGTGCCCTTGGCCTGCCTGTGGGCTGGCACCCCCTCTAAGCATCAGAAATGAGAGGATTCAGGATGTGGAGTCAAGTCAGTTGGTTCCTGTCCCTGTTGTGCAAGTAGCAGCTGTGTCTGTCCCCGCTTCTGAGCCTCTCGGCTCCTGGCCTGTCATCTGGGGATGAGGGGGCCGCTTCACAGGGCCACGGGGAGGGCACCTGACTCCGTGTGCCTTGGGTCCTCCAGTCCTCGGTAAGTGATGATCTCCTCACCTTCCTGTCCTCCCAGGTACCCCCGGAGCCACCCACGTCCCCACCTCAGCTCTCTGCTGCCTTGTCTTGGCCTCCCCTGCTGGGGTAGCCGCCACCATGTTCTCGTGTGTGAAGCCCTACGAGGACCAGAACTACTCCGCCCTGAAGCGGGCCTGTCTGCGCAGGAAGGTGCTCTTCGAGGACCCCAACTTCCCGGCCACCGATGACTCCCTGTACTACAAGGGCACCCCGGGGCCCACTGTCAGGTGGAAGCGGCCCAAGGTCAGTGTCTGGTCGCAACCGGAACTGAGGCGAGCAGCCTGCGGGTGACAGGGCGGTGGCTGAGGCCCCGGGTGGCTGAGAAAGTGGAGGACCCTCCTGCTGCGGGGTTTCTCCTGGATAGGGAGCACGAGCATGGGCCCTGACCCTGTGGCCATCACTGCCTGGCCCGGATTTCGCCCCCTCTCTGGGCCTCAACTTCCTCACAGGGCAAATGGGGCCCTCCGCCCTGCCACCCTTCTCCCAGGGTGGTTTTGGGCCAAAAATGAGGTGAATGTGGATGTGACCTATTTTTAGTAAAATGTAGAGTGATGGTGAAGTGTAAGGAGTTTGCTGATTATTTTCGTGATGGTTTTGGAACAGTCATTTGCTGCAAATGAAAGTATTTATTATGGTAAGTAGTTAATAGTAGTGAAAAACAATAGCACCTGGGGCGCCTGGGTGGCTCAGTCAGTTAAGGGGTCAACTTCCGCTCAGGTCATGATCTCGCGGTCCGTGAGTTCGAGCCCCGCATCGGGCTCTGTGCTGATAGCTCAGAGCCTGGAGCCTGTTTCGGATTCTGTGTCTCCCTCTCTCTGACCCTCCCCCGTTCATGCTCTGTCTCTCTCTGTCTCAAAAATAAATAAACGTTAAAAACAAAACAAAACAAAACAAAAACAATAGCACCTTACAGGGCTGTTGGGAGCATTAGAAGAGATAGCACATGAACAAGTCTGGCCCTGCACCTGGCACCGAGTCCAGGCAGCTGGCACCATCACTGTTGAGAGTGGTGAATTCCGCGGCATCTGTCTGGCTGCCCACCCCTGTCCCAGCCTTGGTCGCCGAGGCTAGACTGTGTTGAGCAGAAGTGTTTGGCCTCATGACATGATTTCGTCCTCTTTCACCCCGATTCCTACGTGTGAGAGTGGGCACCCCTGGGACCCGGGTGACTGGGAGGCTGCTGGTGTTGAGTTGGTCACACGGGAGGGACGTTTGTGCAGGGGACTGTGCTGTGCCCTGCTGCCCGTGAATCCGAAGAGGCATCTCACAGTTGAAGGGTGAGGCAGCACAGTCTGGAAAGGGCGGGAGACTTGAAACCCTCAGGCTTATTTGGGACATGGCAGGAACGTAGGGGACGAGGAAGCCTGGGTCCTAGGGTTGGTGGGGCTGGTGCACTCTGGGGCCGTGGGAGCCCTGGAAGGCGAGGCTTTTTGTGGAGTGTGACAGGGTCAGATTTGCATTTTACACACTTCCCTCCAGCCTCCTAGACATTTTGGGCAAATGGAATTTAGTTTTCATGTCCCTTTCCTAGGCTATGATCTCAAGTCCCTTCCACTTCAAACAATCCTGTGTATTTTCTTGGACTGGGGTACCTGAGAGGTGGAGAAACTGAGGCCAGAAGGGGGAGGCAATGCCCTGATTGCCCAGGGAGTCGGTAACAGAGCCAGCTGGGACCCAGGAGTCCTGCCTCGCCTGGCCCTCCACCCTGACACCAGACCTTTCACTTCGGCCCTGTGAGCTGCCTTGATTCTTCAGAACTCCCAGAAGCCTCCTGGCCACAAGATTCTTGCCTCTCAGAACCCCTACCCCCACGCCTTCCTCTCCCTCCTTTGTCTGGTGGGTGGGGAAGGAGGCCAGCCTCAAAGGGCCTTTGTGAGGCCTTGGGTGTGTGTGTGTGTGTGTGTGTGTGTGTGTGTGTGTTGGAGGGGGAGACACTTGAGCTCTCTGCCTTCCTCACTCCACCCCTTTGCTGCCCTTGTCCTGCCCTCTGGCCAGCACCCAGACATTTTAGATCTGTGCCTCTGAAGGAGGCTGGTGAGGCATGGCTGGGGAAAGCTGGGCTTGCTGTGCTAGAGGAGGAAATGCCAACATGGCTGGCTCAGCCTCCCCCTGCTGTGTGATCCTGGTGGAGTCACCTGCCCTCTCTGGGCCCCTTTCCCGGCCAGTTTGGGAGTCCTGCCATGCTGCCCCCTCCTTCACTGCCTTCCTCACTGGGCTTGGTGTCCGGTCCTTTCTAGACACTGTAAGAGGAGGAGCAGAGCTGCCCCTGCCGTGGTGGTTGGTGTCGGCTGGGAGATGCCTGAGTGCAGCTCGGAGGTGGCTGTGGGGGATCAGTTCTGGGTTTGGGAGGCGGTTGAAGGCCAGGCACGGCCGAGTGGTGTTGGATGAGGAGGCCAGACTGTGTGGATCGGGGTGTGCAGGATGGTGGGTGTGTGAGCGGTGCCTGCTGGGTGGTGCAGGCTCGAATATCGGGCAGGCCCTCACTGCACCGTCAGGATGGGCGGTCGGTGGAGCAGAAAGTCAGGCCCGGCTTGCCTCAGGCGGGTGGGGCGAGACTAGCCCAGTGGGGTGACCATGAACTCCCAGCTGCTTGGTTCTTGGCCAGTGAGATGGAACTTTGTCCTGAGGCGGCCGTGTTTCCATGGAGTCCTACTTCCTGGGGCCTGTGACCTGACTGTTTACAAATAGAGCAAAGAGCCCTTTCTGGGAAGCCCCTGGGAAGGCCTTCTTTCTCCCATGTCACCTTCAGCCCCTCTCGTTTAGGTTGGTCAGTATCATGGCCTCTCTGTTCTTGAGGATCTCCTCAGTCAGCCTCCCTCCCTGCTGGCCGCCCTCTTGCTTTCCCCCAAAATGGAATGAGGAGGCTGGTTTTTCATTCAGATGGACTTGGCCCTCCCTCCCAGCAGGGTCGTGGGAGGTATGACCTTGGCCTTAGTTGCCTCATCTGTAAATGGGGAGAATAACTTGCTGATCATGGTTGCTGGAGGTTGAAAGGACTTGAGGTATCTGTGGTGTCAACACAAGGGGAACACATGACAAACCGGCTCCCTCTCTCGCCCACCTGCTCCTTGCCAACCCCGGGTTGAGGACCCAGAGCTGGCCCTGCCTGGAAAGACCCCTGTCTTGTGGGTGGGGCCAGGCCTTGTCCGCCTCATTACCCACCCAGGGCACCTGTCTTATGGCTCACTCCTCTGGGTTCGTTGTTTCTTTGTTCCTTCCAGTTTGGCAAGGCCTGCTGGCCTCCCACAGGCCTGGCCAGGGAGATAAGAGAGGAAGACTGTCAGCGAGGCCTGTGACTCGGGGAATCCCGAGAGTGTGGAGGTATGAAGGGCTGCCTCCTCTCTCAGGTGCAGGGCCTTAGTAGGGGCCCCTTTTCATCTCTGTGGGGACAGAGCACCCGCTGCCCCATCCAGCCTCTCCCCATCTCTGGAGATAAGTTTGCATGTAGGTCCTTTGGTGGAACCAAAGGGACCAAAGGGAACCAAAGAGAACAAGTAGGGGTTCCACAAACAGATGTGTTTTAGAACCTCCCTGAATTCTCCCAAGGTGGCCTGGTGGTCCCCAGCCCCGAGCCCTGGGCTCATGTTCATCACGCAAGCACTTGGTGAAGACCCCACTCCTTGGCTGTGCTGGATGGTAGGCCCCTGTGCCATGGAACAGGTAGATTCACCAGGGCCAGCCGTCCGGGCCTCTGCGCCACCCCTCCGGAAAGATTCCCTTCTGTGCGTGTGCTTGCGTGGCCTTGCAGGAGGGGACTGCTGTGGGAAGAGAGGGGAAGCAGGGGATGGGGGATGGAGAGGCAGGTCTGTTGCAGAGGGGATGGGGCACAGGCTAGTGCTCCTGAGAACCTGCCCTTTTCTCCTGTGTCCCAGGCAGGCAGAGGGACTGCTTCCTTCTCGGGCCTTTCCCCGGCCGTGTGGTCGATTTCCTATCGCGATCTCAGATCCCCAGAGGGAGGTGACAGATGAGCAGGGTGGAAGGGGAGGCAGAATGTGCCCTGGGTCCGCTGTCTTGCTGCATTCCTGTTTGTGCACCAGGCCTGCAAACCTGAGGTTCTTATTGTGCCCCAGAGGGAGATGGTTCTGGGCTCTGAACTGTGTCCGGTGGAGCCGGTCTGACTGGCTGAAGGCTGAGAGGCAAGAGAGGTGACTGCAGGCGTAGAAGCTGTAGAAAGCGTAGAAGGCCATGCCCCAGAGAGAAATATGTGGAGGAGAGGAGCTGTCACCTCCTAGCCCTGGGGGACAGCTTGGCCTGGGGCTCGCAGCAGTTGCCTGACCGGTCCAGTCCTGTGTGCCACTTTGCCCTCCCTCGCCGGGATCCTGCCTACAGCCCCAGCAGAACCTGCCGAGCCCTGCTCCCGACCCTGGTCGTGGGGCGGGCGGAGTCGGGCCTGGGCCCTGCCCTGGAGCTCGCAGGCCAGTGGGGTGGCCCAAAGGCAAACCTCAGTGGACGGTGTGGACGGGAGAGAGGTGGCCGGGAGCCCAGACGAGCATGGTGTCAGAAGGCGTGCGTCTCAGCGCTGTGGCTGGATCCCATCTTGGGGTGAATTTGGAGTCGAGCCTCCCTAGCCACCAACCCTCTCCATGCCTGCTGTGTTGGCATAACCGCCTCCCTGCAGCCTGGGTTCCTGCTGTCATAGCTGTGGGCACATGACAGGGTCAAGCTCTTCCTCCTCAAGGGCCCTCCCCCTGGCCCGGAATTTCCCTGACTAGTTCTGTGCTCTGTGCCTACTCGATAGCCCAAGAAAGGTGGAAGGCTAGACATAGGTCTTGAGATCCTGACCCTGGTGACCTTGGGTGTCACTGCCTGCTGGGCCTCAACATCCTCCTCTGAGAACGGATGGGCCATCCTGTCTCTGTCCAGGGCCTTGGCAGGAAGATCTGAAGGGGAGGGGTACTAGGAGGTCATCTCTGCAGACCCTGGTGATGCCAAGTGGTGGCTGTCTCTTCTCCCGTGCTGGGGATGTGGCTGGGATCTGCGGATATGAGGCGCCCCTCCACTCCCGCCCCTGCCTGCCGTTCTAGGGAGGCAGATGCTAAGTCATGGCTCCGTCTGGCTCCATTCTAGCTGGGTGTGGGCCAGAGCCTAGGAAATAAGATAAGGAGGGCAGCGGGGAGGGAGGCAAGGCTTCTTGCTGCCCTTGCTTCCTGATAGCACAGCCTTGCCGTGTTTCCGTGACCTGGGGCAATATTACTCAGACCTGTGGCATCCCACAGTCTGTACTATGGGGAAGCCACATTGTGGCTTGGCTCTGGGTCACCCTGGAGTCCTATCTGGAGCTGTTCACACCCTTGGGGGAGTTTTGGCCTTTAATCTGGCCCTCCAAAACCCAGGTTTTCCCAGGCAGAGGTGACAACCGGAGTCCCAGATGCCTTAGTGAGGACCGATAGCCCTTTGCCCCGTTTTCCCTGCCGAGTGCCCGGCTTCCATAATCCATGGAGTCCTTACACAGCCCTGCAGGAATAATCATCTGCTTCCTTTGCACAGGTGAGGAAATGGAGGCTGAGAGAGGTTGAGCCGCCGGCCCAAAGTTGCACAGCCAGTAAATGGGAAACAGGAATTTGACTTCCATCTTCCTGACTCTGCTGACTTCTACTGGCTGCGTGCGGTAGGACCTCAGTAGCTGGGTTGTGATTGAACCAGCTGATAGGGAGGCAGACCCAGCTGTGTGTCTGGGGCGTGTTGTTCAACCTCTCTGGGCCTCAGTTTCCTCATCTGCACAATGGGCACAGTACCCACCTCTCAGGATCATGGTGAGGATTGATCGTGGTGCCAGCAGGTTGCCTGGCACATGGTAGGTGTGTCTCAGTGTTTACCACCTCCCACCTTGGGGAGCAGTCACTCCCTCTCAGCTCCGTGGAGTATAGATGCTTCGGGACACAGGCGGGCACACGCATGCCCCAAGCAGAGACCTGGACTGGGAAGGGGAAGGAAACTGCCGTCATGCCCAGCCCCTGCCCCCGCTGACCCATTGGGCCCACACTGGACACACGAAAGGCATTCTAGAAGCTCTGTGGATGTCTGCTCAACGGCTCTGCTCAGTATTGCTTGCTGTGTGCCCTTGACAAATCACTGCCCTTCTCTGAACCTTCATTGCTTATCCATAGAATAGAGTAACAACCCCACACTCTTGGGGTGGGTTGAGGATCCAGCGAGGTAGCCTGAGGATGTGCCCACGTGAGGCCTGGCATGGTCAGCTCCCTGCTCCTCCCTGCCTTTGCCACTCGTTCATCACCTGTGGGGTGTTTGTCTCCCCCCTGGGGCCCCACCCTCTTTGTGAGGGGGGCCCTGAGGGTGGGCTGGTGTGGGTGCTGCTGGGCTGCTGATGCTGGAGGATGAGGAGCATGATGGGAACCGACCCCTGGCTGGTTGGGGAAGACCATGGAGGGCAGGAGAAAGGGGGTGCCCAGGGTCCAGTCCCCCAAAGACCTTCCATAGCATCTGATCAATTTGAACCTCTGGGAGAAGGGCAGAGTTCTTCAGTCGGGCGATGGGAGAAGGGCATTCCAGGCCGCACCTGGTGTGAGGGGGGAGCTGGATTCGGAGAAAACCAACTGGCTGCTCAGGGGGCCCCCCAGTCTGTCAGGGGAGGTGGCGAATCTCCACGCTGACAGTGAGGTCTCCTCTTGGCTTCTCCGCAGGACATATGTGAGGATCCCCGCCTTTTTGTGGACGGCATCAGCTCCCACGACCTGCACCAGGGCCAAGTGGGCAACTGTTGGTTTGTGGCGGCCTGCTCGTCACTCGCCTCCCGGGAGTCACTGTGGCAAAAGGTGAGGTGTGGGGTGGGGCCCTCACCGCTTGGATAGGGGAGGTGCAGCCTGAACTTGCAGAGGTGACTTTATGAACACTTGTGCAGGGGTGGGGTGCGGGGTGACACCAGGGCTCCCGGCGTTGGCTGAGCAGCAGAATCACCTTTCCCTCACCTGCCAGCTGAGGATCCCCAGGCCTAGGTGCTGGCAAGCTGTGTGGCTCCCAGGGGCCTTCGGATGTGTCCCCACCTGACATGTGGGGGCCCACAGTGTCCCCGTAGCCACTTGGTGGAATATTCACGTGTGAAATGTGGAAGCGACCTGAATCGTGTGCAGTGTGGAGACCCCACTCATTGGGGTTCAGGAGACCCCCTGCCAGTGCCTGCTGTTGAGACTTGGCCAGTCCTTGCCCTTATCTTGGCCTCAGTTTCCTCACTTGGTCAGCAGGAGTGGTTCAGATGATTTTGTTCCGTGATTCTTGGTTCCAAGCACTGATGTTCTTGAGCGGCACCAAGAGTTTAGGCTGGGAAGAACTGGCTCTCTCGTGACGCCCCGCCCACTCGTGACAGCACTCGGCAGTGCAGCCCCTTACCCCCACACTGCACGGTCCCTTCTTGGGGAGGCAGGGCTGCTGGAGTAGACGCTGGAGTGCTGGTCTCTGAAGAGTAATCAGCTGGGACTGCATCCTGGGTTCCCGTGTCAGCAGATACAGGTCGTTGCCCCTTGCTCACCCCTGCCCTTCCTGCTCTTCCTACGAGGAACTGGCGGCGGGGCTGACCAGCTCCGGGCACCTCAGCCTTATGGCTTGGGTTGGAGCCCCCGCCTCGCCATGTGGTCGCTGTTAGCTCCGGTTACTCATCCGGAAAACCAGGTTATGAGGGTAGCTCCCTCTCAGGGAGTTTGTTAGGGCAAAACGAGATACTGTTCTCAGGGTGCAGTGCTCAGGGAATGGTGTCTGCATCGCCAGTGTTATGATAATTAATATTCGTAGAACATAATGGGTGTTCCCAGGCAAGCAGGGACCAAGGAGCAGTGCGTTTGTTCTTATTGTCTGTGGCGTCCCTCGGCCATCAGAGGGAGCTGTGCCCTTAGCCGAGGCTGGGACTGTCGCAGGTGCTCTATTTTCGTGTCTTCTGGACGGGGGTGTGACCTTTCAAAGCCATCCTGGGGTGGGTATTCCTGGAGCCTGGCTCCTGATGGTCTGTAGGGACACAGGTGCTGTAGGGCCCTCAGCAAAGGCCACTGCTGAAGCCTGTAGACATGGGTAGTTGTAGGATGTCCACGTTGGGAGGGCCTCAGAGAGCCACATGTGGGATCGTTTCACTGGGGTTGGGACTCAGTGCTGTTCGCTGGGTATATACCCCTGATTCCAGGCTCCAACCCCCTTCTCTGAGCCCAGAGCAAGGTCCTCCTGCCTCTGAGCCCACCCCTAGTTTGGTCAGGGCTCTGTCTGGGGCTGGAGGTGGCACACAGGAATCCTTCAGGGCTGGCCCTATACTTCCCACCTGCCCTATAATCACCTGTTTACCTGTGGTCTCCCTTCTTGAGATGAGCTCCCCCTGGGCAAAGCTGGCCCAACTACATCTTGTCGGTGAGCCCAGCGGGAGCCTGGCACAGAGAATGCTCAAGAAAGTTTTGAGAGCAGAGCCCTTCTCCAATTTGTTGGACCCAGCTACTGGCCAGCAACCCCACAGCCCGCTTTCCTACCCTGTGTCTCGTGGGGCCAGAGCCTGACCCGCTGTGTCCCCTCCTGGGGAATTGGCTCTCTATCCATTGTAGGGAGGAGCCTCAGTTTGCTGTGTGCTCTGTCCTGGGCCTGGCCTTAGGCAGTGCCCTGGGGCAGCTCCCCATTTGGTGAGTGGAGGAAGGGGCCCCAGACCCACAGGCAGGAGGTCTGTCATCCATGCTGTGGCAGGTCTGTGTTCGTCTCTGGGCTGAAGGTTCCTCCTGCAGGATGTCAGGGCACCGGGCCTGGCTGGTCTCGAGCCTTCAAGGGCCAGGAGGCAGATCTCCAGGAGCTTGGGTCCCCAGGGGGTTGGAGCAGAGCAAAGTGCTCCTGGCTAATTGCACTCTGCCTCCGGGTGCTGTTGTGGTGACAGCTCCCAGGTCCTAGAAGGAGGCAGGAGGCCCTGGGGAGCTTATTACTGTGCCTTGCCTCCCCTCCTGTCCCTGCTGACTGGGCCCTGTTTGTTGTCACCCCTCACTTTAGGGCCCGTTACCCTGCAGGGCCTCCCCTGCCCCACCCTGTTTCCTCCATGGAACAGGGGTGCTCGGCCTGAGCTGCACCCCTGCTCCCCCCAGCCTCCTCACTCTGGGGATGCCTAACCTCACATGCTGCTACATCGTGCCCTCAACACCCGTACCCCCTCCTCCAGGAAGCCACCCCCTTACCTCTAGTTCTTGATGCAGCCTGGGGCTGGCGGGCACAGGATTTGAAACCAGCCAGGCCTGGGTGTGATTCTGGCTTGGGTCCATGTCGTTACATGCCATCGGGCAGGTCAGGTTCCTACCCCTCGCCTTGGTGTCAACCTGACCTTTCTAGTCTCCAGAGTTGTAGGAGGAAGAAACAGCCTGTTGGGGGGGGGGGGGGAACCTGTGGCATTTCACGGCAATTTACACGTGTTAAATCCTCCTCCCTGCCCCACCTCTGTGTGCCCCACCTCTGTGTGCCCCGCCTGTTTCTCTGTTCTGTGATGCACCCCTTGGCAGTGGGCCTCCCCCTCCTATGGGATCCCTGGTAGGGGCATATTGGTCTCCTCACCTTGACTGTACATTCTCTGAGGGTGGGACAGTGGGCTTTCGGGTGACCAGGTTTTGTGGACCAGAAATCAGGATGTGACAGTGGGACAGGGCATCTGCTATCAAGCGTGACCTGGCCCAAGCCAGACCCAAGGTCCTTTGTGAGCTCACCTCCCCCCAGAGTCTGGTGCAGCCCCAGGCCTGATCCCTGCCCCAAGCCTCTCTGGCCGGAGGACAGGAAGAGAGCAGAGAGAAAGTGAGGGACTGGATGTCTGAGAGGGGAGTGTTGCGGGGTGGCCGGTCCTGGGGCTCGGCCTGGGAGAGGCACCTGGTGGCAGGGCTTGGGCTCTTTTTTAGTTCTATTTAAAATGGTTGCCATCCCACCCCTGCCCCTGTTACATGTGCATTTCATGCCCTTTAGCTTCGTGGCAGTTCGCTCATCCCAGTTTAACTGAGCACTAGCTATGCCCCGAGCACCATTCTAGGTACTGGGGACAGAAGGTTTGAATAAATACAACGTTGCTTAAGGTTTTCTTTAGCCAGAAACAGCCAGCGTTAAGGGGTTACTGTATTTCCTTCTCGTCAGTTTTTCCAGTTGGGGTTAAAGGGGTGTTTGTTTTGTTTTTCAGTATGTAGTTTTACAATCACATGTGCAACTTGGTCCCTTGCTTTTCTCCTGTGTTCATCCCTATGCCAGGCTTTAGTGGGTCTTCCCAAGGTGTCTGGGGGCGGAGCAGAGATCTGTGGATGGCAGTGGGCCCAGCCCCACCTGCAGCCTCCTGCCCCCTTCCTTTCCTCCCTTCCCACTCGGGCTTTCCTCACCTTTCGCCGCCCCTCCCTCCTGCCCTGTGTGGCTGAGGCCCAGACGACTTCCACCTTCAGCCTCCTCCGGTGGGTCGGTAACCCAAGCAGGCCGAGACCAGGCTCTCCCCAGGGTCCCCACCAGTAGAAACTGAACGCCTCCCCCAGCATCCCACAGGTCCAGAGATGGGGCTGGCATCCTCTCTTTCCTCAGTGCTGCTTCCAGACCGCACCCTCCACTTGTAAACCCCTCCAGGCTTATGCCATTTGCTCCCTACGCTCCACAGCCACCCAGCTGCCACTCAGGCACCGAGGGCTCGGCACCACCAATTCCCCAGCCTTTTCCACCCCAAATACTGCTGTGTCCCAGGGATTCCTCTGCCTGTGGGGCTGGCACCCCGCCCTCACCATCCCAGCCTCAGATCCTGTCTGTATCCCCATCAGCCTTCACCCTCAGCCGCCCTCACCTTCCAGGCATCTCCCTCATCCTGCACTTTGACACACACCTGCCCCCAAACCTCATTTTTGGCTTCAGTCATGTCTCTGTTCTCTCCCATCTACGCAGATGTCTTCCTCTGGTCGGCCTTGGCCCCTAACACATCAGTTCTCTTATCAGTGTTATTTATTCATTATTCATTCAACAAGCATTTTCCCAGGACCTCCTGTGTGGCATGCTCTGTTCTGGGTGCTGGCTTAATTTAACAGTAATTCCTCAGCCGTGTTGCTCCCTGCAGCTAGAAAGGTTCTGTGAGGGTCAGGCAGTTTGGCTTCTTGCATTCTCTCGAATACCCTCGGGGAATTGCCGCCAGCGACCCCCAGAGCTGATCTCAGGGCTCTAGGTGTTATCTTAACAGGACCAGATGCTCTGTCTCCCTTGGTGACCTTGGTGATACTCTTGTTCATGTAGCCCAAGATCCCACTGGCTGATTTAGCCTCCATCTAGCAGTAGTCTGTGCTTGTGGTCCACTAGACCCTTCAGATCGTTTTCAGCTCTTAACACTTTGGCCTGTGCCTCTGTCCTCTTTTCTGCGTGTGGCATGCCATGGCACCTTCCCCTCTCCCCTACCCTGCTCCCAGATGCACTCACGTATTCCACTTCTTCCATTGACCGGAACGTAATAGCTGAACTGATTCCACCTCAGGCACTGGAGATACGGACGTTTGTCAGATTGTTCCTCAGCCTCAAGTCTCCCGGGGGAGACTGAGGCTTGATATAGGTGGAATAAGTGGTGGGATTCTAGTGGGAGGAGACCTGGGCATGGGGCTGCCGTGGGGTGCAGCGTGGAGGCAGGGCCGGCAGGCAGGAATCACGTGGGTCAGTGATTCTCCAAGCACCATCCCTGGACCGGCCGCATCAGCATCACCTGGGAGGCTGGTCGAAGTGCAGATTCCTAGGCTTTGTCCGCCCTGTTAAGTCAGAAGTGCTGGGGCTGGAGCCCAGCAATCGTGTTTCAGTCCTGCAGCTGATTCTGATGACCTCTGAAGTTTGGGAACAGGGGTTTAGGTCAGAGATGGTGGTGGCCAGGCCAGTCCTGGTAGTAGGGCTGGGGGGAGAGTTCTCAGGGACCCTGGGAATGGGATGGAAGGCCTTGGGGGTTGAGTGTGGAGTGGTGAGGGTGACTCTGGGTCAGAGTGGCTACACGGTTTATCTAGGGTGACTTTACATCTCAAATCAGGAGGCCTCTCCTTCGTTGCTCCCCCCTACCCTCCTGCCAGGGTGTCCCCAGTAAAGCCTCTCTCCTTACAGTGAGCGGCTGCTCCCCACCTCCCGCCCCTTCTTACTGCCCCACACAGCCTCCCTCCTTCACAAACGAGCGCTCCCAGCCCTTCCCTGGGAGTCAGGTAGTCGGGGCGGTTACCACAGCAAGTGACATCAGCAGTCTGGTCCCCGAGGAGCCTGGCCGCCTCCCGCCTGCCTGCAGTGCCTGTGTTACAGCCTCTTCGAGGCGTAGAGAGGAGGCGTTTGGGGACTCCCACCCCCATTTTGAGGGTTGGGCAGGGCCGGGAAGGGCCAGTGGCCAAGAGGGGAGGGGACGGGGGAGGGCGGAGGGGTAGGTGGGGCGTCTTTGGTGGCCTCTCGCCCTGGCAGCGAGGGCCCGGCACACCGGGCTCCCAGACGGCGGAGGAACAGCAGCAGCTGGGCATGGCGGAGGATGGGCCCAAGCCACCGCAGCTCAACATGCCCCTGGTCCTGGACCACGACCTGACCAGGCAGATGCGGCTGCGCGTGGAGAGCCTGAAGCAGCGTGGGGAGAAGCGCCAGGACGGCGAGAAGCTGCTGCGGCCGGCCGAGTCCGTGTACCGCCTTGACTTCATCCAGCAGCAGAAGCTGCAGTTTGAGCGCTGGGACGTCGTGCTGGACAAGCCGGGCAAGGTCACCATCACGGGTACCTCCCAGAACTGGACGCCCGACCTCACCAACCTCATGACGCGCCAGCTGCTGGACCCTGCTGCCATCTTCTGGCACAAGGAGGACTCGGACACCATGGATTGGAATGAGGCCGATGCCCTGGAGTTCGGGGAGCGCCTGTCGGACCTGGCCAAGATCCGCAAGGTCATGTACTTCCTCATCGCCTTCAGCGAGGGCCTGGAACCCGCCAACCTCAAGGCCTCCGTGGTCTTTAACCAGCTCTGACGGCAGCTGCTCGCTGCTGCCCCCTCCCCGTGCCAGCCCTGCCCGTGCCCCCTGCCCCGAGGCGTGTGTTTGAGGACGTTCTTCTAGCTGCTGGCCTGTACTCAGCTCTCCCGGGACCCCCTGAGCCTGTGTCCTTCCTCCTCTCCTCTCCATGGTGCTGGCGCTCCTGCTCACGGGAGGAAGATGCAAAGGACTTGTAGTCTAGAAGCTGGACCGGTGGCCGTTGCTTCTGCTGTAGACCATGGAGCCTGGTTGGCCTTGTGTGGGCAGATGGAGGGGGCCGAGCGCATTTATTTTCTCTCTGCTTCGCTGTCCGGACAGAGACTCAAAGAGACCGAGAGAGACAGACATAGACACGCAGAAAGAGAGATCCAAGTTCCCCGCCATCGGACTTCCTCTGGAGATGGGAGATGGGGAGACCGACGACAGAGTGGCCTCCTTGGGGAATGCACACATGGGCATTTGGCACCCTCCTGGCGACAGAAGTCCAGAGGTGAACACTTAGCCTGAGGACCCAGGAAGGCACTTACTCCTGGCCCGGGCCTGGTGTGGTCCCATGATGCCCCAGGGGCCTCGGGACTTCAGGCAGGGTTGCTGCGGGGCTTGATTTGGGCAGTGGGGAGTGACTGGCAGGCTAGCAGCTATGCTTGCCAACTCTTGCTCTTTGGAGAACGACTTCAGGAGGGAGAAGTGACAGGGAGAGGACATATAACATGTTACAGAGGGATGTCTCTATCTGTACTTGTGCATATATATTGAGAGAGAGCACACTATATTCATAAGGCTATGTTCTAGAGTCTGTACCTGCCCTGTGTGCAAGTCTGATTTTAGATGATCTATTATGTAGTTGCCCAGCTGGTTTGCGGGTGGCCCTTATCAGGGGCTTGGCCAAGATGGCCTTGGGGAGGGGGGCCCCCTGAGCTGAGAGCCTGTGAGGTTCATACAATGAAGTGGGGAACAGTATAGTGAAGGGGTCTCCCTCTCCCTGGGGAAGCTAGATAGCTGGGAGCTCTGGAGCAGGAGACAGTAGATTCTTTGCTGGGATGTCAGGTTTCTTCCAGGTTCCCAGGCAGGGAACGCCCAGGCCCAGTGAGCCTTCTTTGAGGGAGGGGCAGGCCTGGCTGGCACCTCAGGAAGTGACCCCAACACCCTGTCTCCAGGCCAGCCCTGGTTTGTTCTTGTCAGAAACAGGCCCATTTTCCTCAAGAAGCAGAGCCATCGAGGGCTGCAGGGCCCTGCGAGCAGACACCCTGAGAGATAGAGGTTGAGAGCCATCCCAGTGGCTGCGGCTGCTGGGAGGGCGAGCCCCCCACTCTGGAAATGTGCAAAGAGGAGCAGGTATTGGAGTTGGGATTCTTTTTTTTTTTTTTTCTTAGGTTTTATTTATTTAGAGAGGGAAAGAGTACACAAGTGTGGGAGGGGCAGAGAGAGAGGGAGAGAGAGAATCCCAAGCAGGCTCTGCACTGTCAGCTCAGAGCCTGACACAGGGCTAGAGCCCATGAACCATGAGATCGTGACCTGAGCCGAAATCGGACGCTTCATGACTGAGCCACCCACGCGTCCCTTGGGATTCTTTAGGTGGGAATTGGCTGTGGTCGTTTCTGACTTTCAGCTCTGGGGCCTGAAGTCCCAGCAATACTTGCCTGCCTTCTCTGCTGACAACTAGGGGAGTCCAGACCCCTGGAGATGGCGCTGCCCTTTGCCTTTTTGCCGCTCTGGGGACCCTCATGGTGCAGACTACCTGTACCCCCACTCTGCCCTACCGTATCTACCCCATGCGCTGCGTGTCCCCAATAAAGCCTCTATTCCCCTGCCTCGCGGTGTGCAGTCTCTCACCGCGAGCCACCCCCACTGCTTCAGGAGCTCTGACAGCCCTCTTCAGTCTCTTCATAGCCCTGAGCGCCCCTCCGGGGCCTTCTCCCACATTCCCATACCCGCCCTGCGGCTTTCAGAGATGAGGCCTAGAGCAGTCAAGTGACTGGGCCAAGGTCAGACATCAGGATGGAGTTTGGAAACAGGTCTCTTGACACCCAACCAGGTATCAACACCCCTGAGAGTTTTTTCTCCAGAGGTCCCCAGACCAGCTTCTGTACGGGACATGGAGAGAGCCATGCTGGGGCCCCAGGGAGGCGGCATCTGATCCTCAGCAGGTGGGGCCCAAAGGGGATGGGTGGGGATGCACCAAGCCATGCACAATCTCCCTCCCTTGTAGGGTGGCTGGGCAGGGGGCGGATGGGACAGGGAGTGGCAGGGCTGGGGGGGGTGGGCGGTGAGACCTAGGCTTGGGTTTCACTGAGCCTCTGTCATCCATTTAATACAAGTCCATTGGGCAGCCCCTGCCCTGATGACCAGATAAGACACCACCTTAGTGCCCCACTTGACCCTTCATTAGAACTCTGTCCCCTTGTCATCTGTCTGGAGCTCACTCGTTTTGGGGCAGAGACAAAGAGGCCCAGAGGATGAGGTCACTTGCCCAAAGTCACAGAAGGTATGGAGGGGCCAAAGGAGGGGTACATGTGTGCACCAGACTTTGTGGCCCCCTGGAAGGGGCAGGGATGGTGCCCCCACCCCTCCTGAGGGCCCAGGCCCTGGCAAGGCCAGCTTCTTCCCAGTGACCACGGTCAGGTCCTGCTTCAGGGGCCACACTTGGGGTTTTGCTGGGGAATGACCTTCACTTTGAAATGCTCCCCGCAGCCAGGTCTCACATCCCCACCCTGCACCCTGGAGCCCTCCCCGGGTCAGCTGTGGCCACCTTGTTTCTCTTTCCAAGCCCTGCCCTTCCAGTCACAGCCTCCATCCACTCCCAAAGATGCCTCTGGAAGGGGTAGGGGCAACGGAACCCAGTCCTTCCACCCCTGTTCTCCTCCCCGGCAGAGCCAAGACTGGGTCAGGAGGAGTGCAGTGGATGGGAAATGAGGACCCATTTTCCATGGAACCCACAAGAACACAGAGTGAAGACACTTGCCGTTTCCTGACCTTCGCCACCCCCCCCCCCCCCCCCCCGCCAGGCAGTGTGTGCAGTGGCGAGGGGCCTGCCACTGACCACCTGTGACCCTGGGCAGCCTCTCTGAGCCTGTTTCCTCGTCTGTTGGCAGGGGCTAATGACGGTGCCTCCTTGTAGGGCCCGTATGAAGCTTAAATGAGTCAGTGAAGCACTCAGAGCCCCTCATGAGCTGGTACACGACGCCCTCTCTCCGTTTGCTCATTGTTACTCTCCCAGTCACTGTAGACACATGGTCTCACTTTTCAGTTATTCTGAGAGGAGTGTCAGGACAACCTGTTTACAGAGGAGGAGCACAGAGTTCAGAGAGGTGAAGGGAGTTGCCCGATGCAACACAGCAGCCCAGTGCTTCTGGGAGCAGGCAGTGTGGGGAGGGATGGGCAGGGGCCAGGCCTGGCTCTGGTTGGAGAGTGGACAGGAGGGTGAGGATTCTTCTCCGACACGGTCACCAGGCTCAGGATGGGCACAGCTGAGGGGATCTTTAGCCCTCACAATGTAGCAGGGAGCCCAGCAGGGGCGGGGTGGGGGGCTGCCTCTAGGCTGGGGTCCCACGCAGGTCTCTGAGGGCAGCTGAGCGTCTGGCTGTGCCCTGTGAACAGGAAACCCTGGGCCCCTGCAGGTGCATCACCTCCTGCTTTCCGGCTGGCGAATGACGCGGCTCTCCTCTCCCAAGGGTGTGGGGGGGAGGGGGGCAAACTTCCTGGCCTCGTCCGGTCATGGCATCTGAAACTCGGGAATTTGAGACTCTTGGAATCAGAAGCTGCAAACTGAGGAACCAGGAACCTTCTGGTTTGGGGACTCCCCTCACCTGACTCGGGTAACACAGGAAGCCCCACTGTAGCCTGACAGCCTGCAGCCCTGCTGGCCTTTTACAGAAATGCTCCCAGTTAGCCCTCTGGGGTCGCAGGCAGAAATCTGTGAAAAGCTCCTTCCCTGTGCCCCCCCCCACACACACACACAAACACACACTGACA
This sequence comes from Panthera pardus, assembly GCF_024362965.1. Classification (NCBI taxonomy): domain Eukaryota; kingdom Metazoa; phylum Chordata; class Mammalia; order Carnivora; family Felidae; genus Panthera; species Panthera pardus. Next base: position 60,311,392 of record NW_026526677.1, read on the forward strand.
TTGACATTCTCTCTCTCTCTCTCTCTCTCTCTCTCTCTCTCTCTCTCTCTCTCTCACACACACACACACACACACACACACTGACATTGACATTCTCTCTCTCTCTTTCTTTCTCTCTCTCACACACACACACACACACACACACACTGACATTGACATTCTCTCTCTTTCTCTCTCTCTCTCTCACACACACACACACACACACTGGTGCTCACACACATGCATGCTGTGTGCACCCACATACACTGACCGTCATGCACTTGCACACTCACACCTGCGTGTCCCATGGCTCAGTCCCAGGAGGATTTGAGCCTGGAGTGCTCCAGGCACCAGGGCATCAGGGGGTGCTGTGGCACACCCGTCGCCTGAGGTTTCTGGGCTGATTTTGTAGTGGTGCCAGGGGGCCTACGAATCCCACACAGTCCTTTCCTTGCTGCTGGGTCAGCCCAGGTAAGTGCCGTGACCCCTCAGGCCTCTCTTTTCCCATCTGCGCAGGGGGCTGCTGCTGCTGTTTCTCCTCTTGGGAGGCTTGACCAGGTACCTGAGGTCCGTGCCGGTCCCAAAGTTTGCAGATTGTTGTGTGAGTGCACGTGCTTGTACCGCATACCTCAGCAGGGATGACCCCTCACATGTGCACAGCCCTCCACGGTTAAGGCAGCACCTCTGAGGCCACTGTCCATTTTGGTTTGCTTTTCTTTCTTTTTGTTTTTAATTTTTTTAATGTTTGTTTATATTTAAGAGAGACAGAGCGTGAGCGGGGGAGGGGCAGAGAGAGGGGGAGACACAGAATCGGAAGCAGGCTCCAGGCTCCGAGCTGTCAGCACAGAGCCCGACGCGGGGCTCGAACTCATGAACCGTGAGATCATGACCCGAGCTGAAGTCGGACCCTCAACCGACTGAGCCACCCAGGCGCCCCCATTTTGTTTTTCACATCAGCCCTGGAGTAGGGTAGGCAGATGCCTACACTGAGGCTCAGAGCGGTGGCCTAGTCGGAACCTAAGTCTTTGCCGTGCACCGTGATTGGCAGTGTGTCCGTAGTGGGTACAAGGTCACCAGCCGGTCAGGGCTGTGCTGTGGCTGGCACTTGGAGACTTTCCTTCCAGAAGGACTTGGCCGGCTGTGGAGCTGGGCCAGGCCCTATGCTGGGTGGGGTGCTGGGTGGGTGGGGGGGATCTGGGTGTGAATGGAGCTCAGCTTTGCCCTCCAGAAGCTCCCTTCCCAGGATCAGGGAAAGAGCCTGCGGGAGCACCAGGCCTGGACCCTGCAAGCTGCTGCTGAGCTAGCCCCTGAGGGACAAGGATTGGGACAGTACTGGCAGAGGGAGACACATGAGCAGAGCCGAGGTGGCCTGAAGCAGCGTGTGTGTAGATTTCCATGGGGCCCGAGGGAGGCAACTGTTCAGGGTGAGCCTGAGAGTCAGCGGAGCCCCAGGGCTGTGAATGCCAGGCTGAGGAGCTGGTGGCCGTGGAGATGGGGCATTTCACTTGGGAGGAGAGAGATGTCTTCATGTGCTCCCTCATACGCATCCCTCGGCCTCAACAATTGTCAGCTGGCAGCCGGTCTTGTTTCCTCTTATTCCCTCCCACGCCCTCCAGGCAGCTTCCCATTTCATCTGTAAATATTTCAGGATGCATCTCTGAATGATAAGGAGTCCTCAAAAACAAAAACAAACAAACAAAAAAAAGCTCTGTAACCATAATCCTATAACACAACTCAAATAATTCTACGATACTTCCTTCATAGCGTCAAATACCCAGTAAGTGCTTTGGTTTCCAATTTCTGCCATAAACGTGTATATGTTTTATGCTTTGCTGGAATCAGATCCAAACGAAGGTCCGCGACTCCAATGGTTTGTTTCCCTTCATCTTTTATTGTTTTCCTTGAGATTTCTTTGCTGAAGCCACCTGGCCTGTCGAGTTTCCAACTATCTAGATTTTGCTGCCTTTGTTTTTGTGGTGGTGTTTAACGTGTTCTCTGTGCCATACATTTCCCGCAAAGGACTGACCCCTAGAGGCTCGATAAGGGTCAGGTCCAAGTTTTTTGGCATGACTGCTTCCTAGGAGACATTGTGTGCTTCTCTCACAGGGCCCGTGATAGCTAGTTGTCTCTGTTTTTTGTGATAGGAGAAGCCACCAACGACCATTGCTAAATCCCTTATTTGTCGGTGGTAAAGTAGCAGGAGTCTAATATTCTAATTTCGTCCTCATTTCGTAGCTGCAACTCACCTCCAGATATACACCTCCCTTCCTCTGTTGGTTACCCTGTGGTACAGTCTGTATAGAAAAGGCGGGATAAATCCTGATTCTTGCCCTTAATTTTCCAGTTGTTAAAAAAAATGAGTCTGTTTCCCAGCTGTTCTCCAATAGTGACTAATTATTTGTAAGTACCGCTGTGGTCTCATAGATTGGAACATATTTGATGTGTTTTTGTCCGTTGCAGTAATCATCCTTACTGAAGCTGAGATTGGCCTCTCTTTGGCCAGTGGGAGCCTCTTTAGGTTGGTTCCTGAATCCTTTGATGTGGCCCCAGGGTTTTGCTTGCTTCCTCGATTCCTGGGATGACTGGATGTGGTGTGCGAGGGTTTGTGTGCCCGTGAGAGCACACCTTCCTGGACAGTCTCCTCCCTCTCACTCAGGACCCTGCTGGCAGCAGAGGGGTTGTGGGGGTAAGAAGCTGGCCATGCTGGGCCCACTGGCCATGACGTAGGAGGGGAAATTGAGGCCCACAGGGATCCCTAACTCAGGATCTGCAGGCCCTAGAGCCTCATTAGCTGCTTCCCGAGCCCCAGAGGGCCCAGAGCCAAGCCCTGGGTTTGGCTAATGATCCCCCTGCATCCCCAGAAGTACCTCCCAGCACCCTGTGAGGGCTCCTCTTCCTCCCTCCCCGGGCCCCACACTGTCCAGAGCTTTCAGAGCAGGGAGGAGTGGAGGAGGGTGCACTGGCCAGGCCGGTGTGCTCAGCTTCGGACTCCCTATCCCTCTGTGCCCTCGGGCAGCTCCTCGTTCCTCAGCCTTCCCGTCTGTGCAGTGGGGATGATAACCCATCCTGCAGGTGCCCCGTTTTTGATACAGCTTTCTGTCCTGAGTGCAAAGTGGGAGAGAGTGCCGGGGGGGCTGGGGCAGAGGCTGCCCTGGGAGGTTTCAGAAAGGACACAGAATTGACTGAAAGTGGAGCAGCCACGATAGAGCCTTTTCTGGGTTGCGGACACTGTAGAGGGCCCTGAAACCCTGAATGTGAGTCCTGCCTCCCTCACCAGTGCCCACGGGCAACATTGTGCCAGCAACTTCCGATAGTATTGCCTCAAAAGGTAGCGATAAAGGTCAGGGGCAACAGAGAGAAAGGTGTGCCTGGCACCGGGCCGGGCTCCATGGATGGCAGTGCGCCTCTCACTGTGGTTGGCATTTTCATTTTCTTGGTCTCCAGTGTCTCGCAAGGGACCATTTGTCTTCGCCAACATCCTTGTTGATGGTAAGAGGTTTGTAAACAAAAGCCTTCTTAATGAGCGTGGGGGTTGGGGAGTGGCTTTTGGCAGAAGAATCTGGTCTGGGCCTTGGGATTTACGGCCATCTGCAGCATCTCTGGCTCCTCAGCCTGGATGCCTGGGTGCCCACCCCCATGCCTGAGGGTGGTTTTCTTCCAGAAGGGGCTGCCTCTGGTCGCAGTGGGTTCAGCCCCACTTGGTCCCCGGCTGGGCAGGGCCGGCAAGTCAGCCTGGCTCTAGGGTGACAGGCTTTCCCTCCTGTGCCCACCTCCCGCTGCCCAGATGTGCCACGTCTGCTTGGGGGACGCCCACAGCCAGCTGTCAAGACACCTGCTGGGAAGCGGCTTCTGGCCCTGCAGGGTCGGGCCCACCTTTCCCTTCTGTCCATGCTCCCCCATGCACCCCCTGTCAGCCTCAGCATTTGCCTCTCCCACCAGACTAAGAGCCTCCTGAGGGCAGGGACCATGTCTGATGTGTCTGGGTCCTCGGTGTCAGCACAGACCCAGTGCAGAGCGGTCCACAGGTCACAGGTCTGAACCCTGGCTTCCAACACAGTCTGCCTGACTCCAGAGAATGTGTGTTTCCTAGCTGTGTGACCCTGGCCAAGTTACTTGCCCTCTCTGAGCTTTAGTTTTCTTAGCTGTCAAGGAGGGATGGATGATAGTAATCTCTGCACAGGGTTATCCTGCAGATTAAACTGGGATTAGCCATGGCAGTCCTGGGCACGGCACCTGGCATGTCCGAGATGTTCCATAAATACTATTGTCAGAGACCCACTCAATGCCTATGAACTTTTTCACTCGGTTAACACGTGTATATTAAGTATTATGTCTGGGCCAGGTCCTGGACCATGTATGTGCTGGGCATATACCAGTGACAAAACCTGATGCATCCCATGCTTTTAGAGAGCTAACATTTCAGTGAGAGTAACAGAATTGAACGCAGTGTCACACAGTTGTTTAATGATAATTGTGGTAATGGTCTCCGAGGAGAAGTGCCAGGGGCCATGAAATGGACCGACAGGGGTCCTGGCCTATAGTCTGAAAAGTCAAGGAGAGCTTCCTGGAGGAGGGGGTGGACCCTAAAGGGCAAGTGAGATCAGCTGGGTGAAGAAGAGAAGGAAGAGCAGGTGCGAAGTTTCCGAGCAGAGGAAGAGCCTGGAGCAGGAGAAAACGGGGTGGGGGGGGGGTGGTAAGGGGTTAAAGGGGTTAGAAAAGCCAGCCTTGGAGCTGGGGGTGGGGCAGCGCACATTAAGGGTTTGGAGCTCACCTCCTAGGAAGGCGACGTGATCAGAAAGATTACTGTGCTGCTGTGTAGGGTGAGGGCACAGGTGGTTGTCGATGCCACAGGTTATAGTGTTTTGGGACGAGGAGATGGGGGCTGGGCCAGCGTGGTGCTGGGGACAGAGAGGAGAAGGAGTTTAGCGGAATGTAGGAGCTCCGAGTGGCCTCACTGGCTGGAAAGAGGGAACGGGAGGAGGCCGATGTGGCCGCCTGCTTCTGGCCGGTGCTGGACGGGGCGGTGGCGGCACCCTTCACCAGATAGGAACCGGAATTGGTGTAATAGATTTCTAAGCACTGGAGGGTGCACAGGGAGCCCCGAGGAAGGGAAGAGGAAGCCCAGAGTGACAGCCTCCAACCACTGTAGAAAAGGGAAACTGAGGCCCAGAGAGGAGAAGGGTTCGCCCAAGTCCCACACTGGTTCATGGCAGAGATGAGACCTGAACCCAGTATTCCTTTCTATTTTGATTCCCTCGAGGCATGTACCCCCGTTTCCTCAGGAAGCCAGATATGACCATCGCTGTGTTCCTGTCCTGTCCCCCTCCCCATCCAGGTCATCCCAGACTGGAAGGAGCAGGAGTGGGACCCTGAGAAACCCAGTGCCTACGCGGGCATCTTCCACTTTCACTTCTGGCGCTTTGGGGAGTGGGTGGACGTGGTCATTGATGATCGACTGCCCACAGTCAACAACCAGCTCATCTACTGCCACTCCAACTCCCGCAGCGAGTTCTGGTGTGCCCTGGTGGAGAAGGCCTATGCCAAGTAGGTGCTGGTAGGGCGGGTGGGCGGGTGGCCAGTCTGGGGCGGCTTGCCTTGTGGGCTCCACCTGGGTGCTGCTCTAAGCCGGGGAGCCCAGGGCACAGCCAGCGGAGCCTACTCTGTGGCAGATGAAGGTCTGGGACCTGGTGTCCAGTCCCCAAAAACCAACCCACAAAGTGAGGAATGGTTCCTCCTTGTTCTAGCTGAGAGGGCAGAGCCAGGGCTCACATTCAGGTCGGTGGTTTTTCCCCAAAGATGCAAGCCACCCAGCCCTCCCTGGCAGCCTTGCCGAGGATGTGATATCTCAGAGCCAGGGCTGGTCGTGGTGGGTCCATCCATTCTGTCTCCACTGACCCCTCCTCCTGTTCTGTTCCAGGCCCTGGGTCCCCAGCAAGGGCACAAGCAGAGGTTTGCTGAGCTTTGGAGGGCTTTGGAGCAGAGAGACCTGCTCAGGCCCCTGCAGGCCTGGAGCAGGAGGGCCAATGGGGTCAGAGACCAGCCCACCAGCCCTGTTGAGAATCCTTCCCTGGTTCCTCCTCTCAGGCCCATTGGTTGGTCTCCTTGGACTGTGTGTGTGTGTGTGTGTGTGTGTGTGTGTGTAAAGGAAAAAGGAAAACAACATCTCCCAACATCAAAAACAAACTTAAGCGGTGCCTGGGTGGCTCAGTCAGTTGAGTGTTGATTCTTGATCTCGGCTCAGGTCTTGATCTCACAGTTTGTGAGATTGAGTCCCATATTGGGCTCTGCACTGACCGAGTGGAGCCTGCTTGGGGTTCTCTGTCTCCTTCTCTCTCTCTGCTCCTCCCCACTCATGCACTTTCTCTGTCTCTTTCTCTCTCTCAAAATACATAGAGTTTAAAAAAAAAAACCTCAAGGAAACACATTGACAGATTCCATTTTCAGTCCTAAGAAAGGAAAACCCGCCCCCTGGTGGTCACTGAGTCTCCATGGTCCTAGGTGCAGACCCCTCTCCCGGTCCGTGAGAGCCACTTAGTAGGCTTGCTCTTATTTAGGTAGCAGTTTTATTAATTTTTTTTTTATTGTGGTAAAATATAGAAGATATGGAAATCCAGGCAGAAGGTAATAAAAGTCACCTGTATACTCCTGCATATTCTTTTGGGCCCCTCTGCTCCCTTTCCCTGTTTGAGGCCACCTGAGTTAACCAGGCCTCCTCCCGCTTCAGGAAACTTTGCTGCCCTCCCCTCAAGGCCCTGCCCCCACTCCTGTCTCCCTCCCTGTGCTCCCTGCATCCTCTGCACACCTCCCCGCTCCCTCCCAATAGCAACTCGTATTTATTTATTTATTTATTTATTTATTTATTTATGAATGAGACAGAGAGAACGAGAACCAGTGGGAGGAGGGTAGAGGGAGAGGGAAAGAGAGAATCTTAAGCAGGATCCATGCTCAGTGTGGAGCCCGACACAGGGCTCAATCCCACGACTCTGGGATCATGACCTGAGCTGAAATCAAGAGTTGGATGCTCAATCGACTGAGCCATGCAGGTGCCCCACCAGCAACTTTTAATATCTTTGATGCCTCTTTTTGTTTATAGGTTACCGTGCAAAGCCTGTGTTGCTGCTTTGTGGGCCTGGATTTTCAATTTATGTAATCTGTTTTGTTATATGTCCCATTCAGCTGCTCACATCCACATTCAGCACTGCCTTTAAGACCCCAACCCTTTCCCTAACATTTAAAGAAGAAGCCACAGTTGTGGCCCTAGCACCTGAGATGTTGCACATAGTAGATGCTTAATGTTTTTTATTTTTATTTGTGATTTTTTTTTTTTTTTTTTTTTTTTTTTTAGTAATCTCTACACCCAACACGGGGCTTGAACTCACAACCCCGAGATCAAGAGTTACATGCTCTTCCAACTGAGCCACCCAGGCACCCACAGCAGCATTAGTTGTTTTTTTTTTCTTAATGTTTATTTATTTTTGAGAGAGAGAGAGAGAGTGCGAGCAGCGGGTGAGCAGAGAGAGAGGGAGACACAGAATCTGAAGCAGGCTCCAGGCTCTGAGTTGTCAGCACAGAGCTTCACGAGAGGGCTTGAACTCACGAATCGTAAGATCATGACCCGAGCTGACTTTGGACACCCAATGACCTGAGCCACTCAGGTGTCCCTAACAGCAGCATTAATTTTTTTTTTTTAGTTTTTTTTTTTTTTTAATGTTTGTTTATTTTTGGGACAGAGAGAGACAGAGCATGAACGGGGGAGGGGCAGAGAGAGAGGGAAACACAGAATCAGAAGCAGGCTCCAGGCTCTGAGCCATCAGCCCAGAGCCCGACGCGGGGCTCGAACTCATGGACCGCGAGATCGTGACCTGAGCTGAAGTCGGACGCTTAACCGACTGAGCCACCCAGGCGCCCCCAGCATTAATTTTTAAAGTCAATTCCCTGTTGTTAGACATTTAGGTGATTTCTAGTTTTACGTTCTTATAAATAACGTTAGTTATTTATAATTGATGTTTCAAAAGATGCATGAGTTTTTAATACTTTTGACAAGAATTGCTCGGTTTCTGGACAGTTAAGTGTTGGAGACAGACCTGCTAGGGCTAAGGAGAATTTGCGTGATGAAACGGGGTGGTTCAGGGAGACAAACGCTGGCCTGGGAGCCAGAGACAGGGATTTCAGTGTTGGCTCTGCCGTGACCTGCTGTGTGACCTTAGTTTGCTTGACCTCTCTGAGTCCCCCAGATCTCCCCTGTAAGGTGAGGGTTTTAGACAGGTTGGGGAGCATGAGCGGGGAATTCTTTCCACATTGCTCCCCAGGCTGGCGGGCTGTTACCAGGCCCTGGATGGAGGCAACACGGCGGATGCGCTGGTGGACTTCACAGGTGGCGTTTCCGAGCCCATCGACCTGACTGAGGGTGGCTTTGCCAACGATGAGGCCAAGAGGAACCAGCTCTTTGAGCGTGTGTTGAAGGTGCACAGCCGAGGAGGCCTCATCAGTGCCTCCATCAAGGTGAGAACACAGAGGCAGCCTTCCCCATCATCAGCCCTTACTGGGGTGTCCCAGGCAGAGCCCCTGCTCAGACTAGCTCATAATCTGGACGTTCAGCCTCACGGGGGGAGGGGAGCAGCTGGAGCGTGCAGCCCCCTCCCCGGTGCTGGGCAGCACGAGCTGTAGGTCCCTTGCCCTGACCCCCTATACTATGAAATACCTTGCTGTTTGACCAGCATCCCCCTTTGACGGGCATCTTGTATTGGGGCAGTAGGTGTCTGTGCATCTGAGGGTCCCTTAGTCAGGGTCGCTACAAGGCGACTGGAAGAGGGGAGGGAGACTCTGCTCCTGGCACAGGCCCAGGTGCCTCAGGAGGATTGTCTTATTTCATCGACTGCTTTTATTTCAGGTGGGGGAGCTGGGGCTCAGTGCAGGCACCAGTGGTGGGTCCATAGTCTGGCTCTCTGGAAAAAGAAAAAGCCCTGCTTTGTAGCGTTTGCTGATTTCATTGGCGTAAATGCTCCCACCATGTTGATTTCAAGCTAATGTTTTAACAGTTGCACAACTGAACCTGTGCCAGTTAACGCCAATGCGCTCCTGGGCCACCCCACTTTAGCTGCCCCATGGGGGCTTTGTGCACACGGAGCCCACCCGCCTCCCTTTGTGTGGGGCTGCCATTCCTTCCCTGTCCTATAGAGGGTGGTGTAGGCACACACCATCCCTGCCCCTCCAGCTGGAGCCTGACCAGACCCTGTCTCTCTGGGCAACTGTGTCCTCCTGCAGGCAGTGACAGCAGCAGACATGGAGGCCCGCCTGGCATGTGGCCTGGTGAAGGGACATGCATATGCCATCACTGACGTGCGCAAGGTGCGCCTGGGCCACGGCCTGCTGGCCTTCTTCAAGTCGGAGAAGCTGGACATGATCCGCCTGCGTAATCCCTGGGGCGAGCGGGAATGGAACGGGCCCTGGAGTGACACGTGAGGCCCGGGGATGGGGGTGCGGGCACAGGGCAGACCCCAGGTGGGTGGGCCCCAGTATGAGTGCTTGGGCAAGGACAAAGGTGGGTTTCCTAGAGGAGGTGACACCCAGGCTGGGCCTTGAAGGATATGGGAGGAGGATGACATTGGGAGACTTACTTTGCAGTGGGCACCTGTGTGGGGGTGGGTGGGGGGTGGATTCTGCAGGGAAGAGTCCTGGAAGTAGGGATAAGCTGATTCCTATAGAGGACAGAGAACCCAGTCTGGCGATGAGTGGGAAAGAAAGCAGGGAGGGAGGCCACCAGGGGTGAGAATGGGGGTGACTGCTCTGTGTTTGGCTCATGGCCCTGGTGAGGTGAGGACCGGAGCCAGGCCCCTGGTGAAGGAGCCCCCTTCCTTGAAGGTCATCCTGCCCTTCCCCCGCCAGCCTGCAGCCTTGTTCTCAGACCTCCAGCCCCTGGCATGGTGGCAACCCACCCTTACCAGACAGGCTTTTTGGAGACGGGCTGGGCCTGGCCCTGGGTGCCCCCAACTATACCCACGCTGATGGAGGCCTGGTTCTGGGCTGTCCCTCGGGCCTCCTCTCCCTTGCCAGGGTGGCCCTGGTGGGGTCCCTCCTCTTACACTCCTCCCTCTTCCCTCCCAGCTCAGAGGAGTGGCAGAAAGTGAGCAAGAGTGAGCGGGAAAAGATGGGGGTGACCGTGCAGGATGACGGGGAGTTCTGGTGAGTGTGTCCGTGCCCCACACGGGCGTCCAGGGCTGGGGAGGGCCTCCTGTAGCAGGGAGCACCAGATGGGGGGGCAGATGCCTCACCATCAACTTGCTCTGTGGCCTAGGACAAATCACGCCTGTTTGCTTCTCTGTGAAATGAGTTGGGCAGTAATGGGCCCGTTCGTCCCCGTAGTCCCCAGTACCAACCTCCAGGGACCCTGAGCTGCTCCAGCACGCAGACTGGGCCCTCAGCAAGTAGGCCAGGATGCCGGCAGGTGGGGATACGCGGGGCAGGGGTAACGCTGGCAGCCTGATTGCCGAGAGTTGCCGAGAGCAGCTGGGGAAGAGGAGAGGCCTCTTGGAGTGGCTGCCTCCTAAGCTGGGCCCCAGGGTCAGGGGGAGCCCTTGGTGGGCAAGGAGAGAGACCCAGCCCAGTCAAGAGAGTACGCTTAGGTTTGAGAAGAGGGAGTTCGGGGAGGCCAGGGAGGTGAGGGGAGCTAAGGGGGCACGTGGGTTGGGGTTGGGCTGGGAAGATGGCAGCAGCCTTGCTTAATACTGTTGCTGATTGTCACAGCTAGTCTTGCCGGCTCCCGTCTGCCGGGAGTTGTACTTCGTGCTTTTACTGCATTGCTTAATTCCCACGCTACCTCTGTGAGGTGGGCAGCTGTTGTTAGGTTCATTCCCATTTTACAAATCAGGAAACTGAGGCCAGAAGAGATGTGAAGGGGCCAAGTGATGCCACCTCCACACTCACTCCCGTGTGGGTCGTGCTTCAGAGCACACAGGGTGAGTAGGCGGGTGGCCAGCCAGGGGGACCTACCCAGCCTCGCCCCCTGCCACACCCAGGATGACCTTCGAGGACGTGTGCCGATACTTCACTGACATTATCAAGTGCCGTGTGATCAATACGTCTTACCTGAGCATCCACAAGACGTGGGAGGAGGCCCGGCTGCGTGGCGCCTGGACGCGGCATGAGGACCCCCGGAAGAACCGCAGCGGGGGCTGCATCAATCACAAGGACACCTTCTTTCAGAACCCGCAAGTGAGTGTTTTCGGGGCCCCTACTCCGCCCCTTGGGCAGCCACGGGGGCCCTCGCCACTGCCCTGCATGGGCTCCTGCATGACCTTGGGTATATCCCTGTTCCCCCGTGGGCCTCTGTGCACCTGTCTGCATAGTGGGGGTTGGGTGGGTGGGTTCGGGTGGTCCTGGGCAACCTGCAGATGGTAAAGGTGAGGAAGCTCGTCCAGAATTACAAGGACATATAGAGGGAGGCTGAGCTGAAGGCCCGAACCCCTTGTTTCCACACACACGGTGCTCTCCTTCCAGGGGAACTTGGCCGGATTGGCTCTTCCTCAGGGAGGACCTCTCCCCTGCGCCTCCTTTGTTAGGACCCTGGCAACTGTTTACCTTTCGTGTTTGGCATGCCTTCATTTGGCACCGACTGCGTGTGGACTCAGAGCTGAGCTTCCGTGATCTCACAGAGTCCCCCCGCCCCTCAGGCAGCGTAGGCAGCGTAGGCCCATCTCACAGATGAGGGACTGAGGCCCAGAGAGGTGCTGTGACTCACCTGGACTCACACGTGGAACTGAGGCCCAGCTCTGGCCCAGCTTCCAGGAGCCAGCAAGCCTGTCTCCGGCCCGGTCTCACTGCCGTGTCTCTCTTCCCTGACCTTCTCTGCAGTACATCTTTGATGTCAAGAAGCCAGAAGATGAAGTGCTGATCTGCATCCAGCAGCGGCCCAAACAGTCTACCCGCCGGGATGGCAAGGGTGAAAATCTGGCCATTGGCTTTGACATCTACAAGGTGAGGCCAGCTGGGACCCCTGCTCTGGGTGAGGAGAGCGAGGGAGCTGGATTTTAGGCCACCTTGGCCTGGGGGAGAACGCTCTAGAATACTCTGGCCACTGACATCATCCCTGCCATTCTGGCCACAATGGCCGATGCCATGGGCATGCTGTGGCGTGAGCCCTATTTGGAACACCCACAGAGGCCCAGCCTGCCTGGGGTCAGTGGCCATGGGAGCCCTCAGCCTGATTTCCTCCTGCCACAGACCCACTGGCTATTTGGCGGATGGGAAGGTGGTCAGGGCCAGGCCCTGGGAGGCCCCCGCTGCTCCCTCCCTCAGGCCTCTGGGTCCCCCTGAGGTGGAGGCCTTGCTGGGCCCTGGGAGGAAGCAGCTTGGGCAGAGCCAGGTGGGCTTGCCGCTGGCCGCTCCCCCTGGCCTGGGACCCGAGGCCCTCCTCGTGTTGCGACACCTGGTATGTGATGGCACGTGGCATAGCGGGATGCCACGGGCCTGCCAGACACCGAGAACCTCGGGAAATCACGTGGACGTGCTGGGCACGTGGTCGGAGTTGAGCCCCTGCATTTGAGGCGCTCAGTCACATCATCACAGTTTGTTCGTGTCCTTGGGTTGGTACATCCATTGCGTGCTGAGGTGTTGTGACTTTGACATGTCGTGACCTAAAGTGACATGGCTGTAGCTTATCATGCCACTCGTTCCAGGAGTTGTCTGGCATGTCCTGGCAGCTGGTGATGTCATCTCCTGGCCACGTGCTGTGTTGTGGGCAGATGGTGACACGGTCGCTGTTACCAGGGGGCTGCCCGTTGCCCCCCTCCTCCTAACGGCTTTACTGAGATAGAACTCACATACTATGCAGTTCACTCATTTAAAGTGTGCAGTGACCTTTAGCACATTTGTAGGGTTGTGCGGCTGTCACCAGTCGATTCTAGAACGTTTTCATCACCCCAGAAGGGAAGCTCGCACCCTTTAGCCGGCACCGCTCAGTGCCGTCCGGCTCCCCGCCATCGTCCACCCCCGAGCCTTAGGCAAGCACTCGTCTACTGCTGTCTCTTTACTTGCCTTTTCTGGGCATTTCGTGTAAATGGATCAGGTCGCTCTTGTCAGGGCAGCGAGGGCGCGATGTGCGAGGTAGGTGGGGGGACCGGGGGCTCCGTGCGGACCAGCCTCCCCGCTCCCCGCAGGTGGAGGAGAACCGTGAGTACCGCATGCATGGTCTGCAGCACAGGGCCGCCAGCTCCATCTACATCAACTCGCGCAGCGTCTTCCTGCGGACGGACCAGCCCGAGGGCCGCTATGTCATCATCCCCACCACCTTCGAGCCAGGCCACACTGGCGAGTTCCTCCTCCGGGTCTTCACTGACGTGCCCTCCAACTGCCGGTGCGTGGGGGCTGGCTCAGGGCCGGGGCTGAAAGGGCCGGATTCCATAGCAGGCTGACCCGGAATCTGCGGAGACGTTGAGGGTCTGCCCGAGGCGTGGAGCCCAGACCTCCAGCCTCCCTGGGCTGACGTGAGCACCCACGTCCTTCCCCTCCTTCCCCTGCTCCTCTGTCCCAGCCTCTCTCGGCTACATAAAGGGGTAGTATTTCATATGTGCATAGCACTTCACAGTTTACAAAGCTTTCGCTCTCTTCGTTTGCTTTTCCTGAACCCCAAGCGGGGGCCTGACCTTTCCATTGTACAGATCAGAATTGGGGATCGAGGTTTGGGGTGGGGGTGGTTTCCAAGGTCATGACACCAGTGGTCGAGTTGGCCTAGGCGGACTGCTAGAGCCATCCCCTCCCTGCTGGGGTGCAGGCCCCGTGAGCCCCCACACTGTCCTCCTACCCTGGTAGTCAGCCCTGATTCAGTGCTCCTTGCACACAGTGCAGACCTGGGAGGCAGCACGTGTGGTGGGCTCTGGGGACCTGGGTCCTGCCGGCCCAGGCTCCACCTCTGTCCAGCTGTGGGGCAAATCCCTTCTCCCGTTGAGCCCAGCTTCGTAATCTGTAAAATGGGCGTGATCACCCAGGGCTTTGGGAAGATTACAAATAATACCTGTAACATCCCAGCAGGGGGCTTGGCACACAGTGGGTGCTCAGTAAGTTGCTTTTTCTCTCCGGGAGGACGGGGCTCCCTGCAGTAGAGAGAGAGCAGCAAGAAGCCCGTGGTGGTTTGCCCAGGATGAGCAACGTCTGGACTACATACTGCTCCCCTCCCCTGCCGTCTTCTCGAACCCCCTCACCTTCCATCTCCCTGGCGGCCTCCACCACCTCACCCCTCTCCTCCTCTGCCCTGTACCAGGGAGCTGCGCCTAGATGAGCCTCCCCGCTCCTGCTGGAGCTCCTTGTGCGGCTACCCACAGCAGGTGACCCAGGTGCACATCCTAGGGGCTACCGGTCTCAAGGACTCCTCGACGGGTGAGCTCGCCTGGGGAAAGCTCTGGGACCCACCTCCCCAAGGAGATGGCCCATGCCCCCTCCCCACTGCTCAGCAACAGACACCCAGCCTCCCGAGCTCTCTTGCTCTCACTGAATGAGCAGACCTTTCCTAACATCCACTCAGGACCCAGCCTTGGAATGAAACTGGGTGCGTAGAGAGGACCGGGCTCTGCTGCCTGCTTTTGGGCAGCTTCCCGTGGGGTGGGGCAGTCCGACACAGGGACAGACAGCTGGGAGGCAGGGCTTACAGAAGGCTCCCTGGAGGAGGTGGCCTTTCTCCAGGCTGAGGTGGCATTAAGATATGAAGCCCGATAAGGCGGGATAGGGAAGAAAAGTGCTCTGGGCAGGGGGAACAGCATGGAGGCCAGAGATGACCAGTCTGCCCCCTCCTGTCTCTGGAAGTTAGGAAGGGAGTCAGGCTGTGCTGTCCCTTCTGAATATATGAACTCCGTCCTCTGCTTTGGGAAGGGGAATCACCTCCCAGACTTCTGTCCCACTGGGTCCTGCCCCAGGCCCCATCATCACCCCGTGGCCCACTCAATTTCTCTAGGGGCCAACTCTTATGTGATCATTAAGTGTGAAGGGGACAAAGTCCGCTCGGCGGTGCAGAAAGGTACCTCCACACCCGAGTACAACGTGAAAGGCATCTTCTACCGCAAGAAGCCAGGCCAGCCCATCACAGTCCAGGTGAGCTCCACCGTCCTGAGGGTCTCCCCTGGACCCCCTGCCTGATGTTTTCCCACTCATGGGGGCTGGGCCCAGGGTGGCAGAGCTTTTGTTGGGGACCCAGGAACACTAAATTCTGGTTCCCACTCTATCCCTGACATGGTATGCATGGCCTTGGGAATTCTCTTGCCGGCCCTTCCTCGTGCCCCAGAGTGCCCCCTGTGGGTGAGTTGTATTAGATGGTGTGATTTTGAGACACAGTAGGGTTAGTCTCCTGGCTGGGGACAGTGGTCATCTCTGCCAGCTTTGCCCCCATGGCTTGGGAGTTGTTCCTTAAATCCCACTGGAAGTGGGTCCACCTGGAGAGGTTGCACCAAGGTGGCATATAGTGGGGGTGGCTGTTTCCCCAGAGCAAGGGGCCAGAAAGCCACGGTCCTGGATTGGGCTTTCTTCCCTTCTCAGGCCAAGGTGGCCCGTGGATGTTGATTTTGGGCTCATTAGTGGGAAGTCCTCTGTCCTCCCGGCACAGGCCGGGGCCTCCCCGGGAAGGTGGAAACCATCAGTAAACAAATGCCCAGGTACCCTGGGGAAGCCACTTTAGGATTTCCAAGTTTTCCTAACACTGGGCCCCACTGGATCAAATCACAGACCCATAGCTGTTGGGGCTGAAAGGACTCTTAGGGGCCGTTGATCCAACCCTCGTATTAAACATGGGGAAATCACTTGTCCAAGGTCACCTAAGGTCAGTGGCAGAACTAATAGTAACAGACTAGACTGTATATGGAAAGGAGTTTGACAGATGGGAGGAAGCCTGAGGCTCCGGAAGGGGACGGCCTTGCCCAGGGTTCACAGTGAGGCAGAGGCAATGCAGGGCTTCTCTTAGCCAAGGCTTGCACTGCAAGAAAGGGGTTCAGGGCCCTGCCACCAGCACCCCCATAGACCTATACTCCTGCTCTTAAAGATGCCCCCCCACCTAAACCTTGTCTCCTCCCAGATCTGGAACCACCGAGTCCTGAAGGACGAATTCCTGGGCCAGGTGCACCTGAAGGCTGACCCGGATGACCTCCAGGCCCTGCACACCCTCCACCTCCAGGACCGCAGCAGCCGGCAGCCCAGCGACCTGCCAGGCACGGTTGCTGTATGTGTCTTCAGTAGCACGTCCCTCACGGCCGTCTGACCCCTGTCCCTCTGCCTGGCCTCCACAGTTTTACCGCCATCTGCATGTCCCCAGCCAGGCCAGGGACTAGCCTGGGAGCCAGGACACTGGGGGCCTTTTCCCAGCTTTTCTGCTGACTTGCTGTGTGACCTTGGGAGGCCTCTGCCCCTCTCGGGGCCTCAGTGTCCCAAGGACCCCGAAGCATTCCCTTCTCACGGAGGAGTCTTCCTGCCTGAGATTTACAGTAGCTCTTCCGACCCCAGCTGTCACCACTGCTAAGGGACTCTATCCGTTGAAAACGTTTTCTCAAGGCCCTGCTGTCTGCCGACGGAGTGCCAACCTGTCACTTGTTTACACAGGACCTTTCACGTCCCCAGGCCCCACTCTTGCCCCTTGTGTCCCGGACCCGCCCCCGTGTCCCAGACTTTGCTTTCTCTGTCACCTACACCTGGTTTTCTAGCCACCTTGAAAGGACTCTTGGCTGTTGCCGGGTTTCTGCTTAGGCTGGAATTAGGAAAATGTGCAAGTGACAGTCATTCATTCTCTACTCCTGCCCACTTGCCCATTCATTTATTTATTCAACAGAGATTTGCCAAATGAATAAATGATGCCCATGAGACGCCCGCTGGAGCTGGGGCCCTCCCTGCAGCTCTGGGAGACCTGGCATCCACCCGGGGCCTCACCCCTGCCCGGGTCCTCTCAGAGGTCAATGCCCAGACATGGCTGCGGCCTCACCCCAGGTTCCGATTTCACGCCTAGCCTCTGGGTGAAGGCCCCTAGTGGGATGGTGGCATCTTCCTGCCTCCACTGCCTTCATGTCAGGAGGACACCCCCCTTTGGTCGGCCAGGAGGGTGTGGCGGGCATGGGGACCTGAGGGGAGGCACGTGCTTTCAGGCCCCCCTCTGCTGCAAGACCTGGGCTTTTCCTGGGAGGAGGCCTGGGGTGGCAGTCTCAGGCCCACTGGGCTCAGATCACTTCTAGGGCTTGGCAGGAGACCTGTAAATCCATCACCTGACCAGAGGCCCCTCTTCCAACATTCCCTGAAAAATGCAGCCCTCCTCTTGCTGCCTGGACCAAAACGTTCCTTTAGTCCTCAATGTTTTATATTCTTTAGTGTTAATCAATCTTAACCAGGGGTTTTTAAAGGAAAACTGAAAGCCTGAACCCCTTTTTTCATCTTAAACTCCAATTCCTGTGGTTCCCCTGATTTTATTTTCATTCTGCTGGGGGAGGGGGTGAGGAGAAGTCACATCTTCTCAGAGGAGGCCTGCAGGTGGGTGAATAAGAGGGTATTTTTTTTACTTGGACGTATCGCAAGCCGGCACCACCCCTGTTCTTGGTGAGCGTTGGCGCCATGACCTGTTTCGGGTCCCTTCTGTGCCCTTCCCTGGCTCCAGACTGGGCACCGTAAATGAAAAAGCCCAGGTGGTTCAAGAACAAGAATTCCTGTGGCCTTGCTGGGAATTCCTTTTGGGCACCCGAATGTTTGGCTCCAGATCTGGCTGTTTGCTGCAGTGTCCTGGCTGGAGGTGCTGGATTCTTGACTTTGCCTCTTCACTCTGTGGCCAGCTCTACTCCTGTGCCCTGGTCCCCGGGCCGCACGAGGGGCCAGGAACTGAACAAGGAGGACAAGAGGATTCCTTCTCGAAAAGCTGGGACTTGCCCTCGAGAACCTGGGCCTGGGGCTGGGACATGACCACATGACCAGGAGCAAGTCACTGAAACCTCCTGTGCCTCGATTTCCCTTCTGCAAAGTGGGGCTAATGGTTCTTGTTCGTCAGCACTCTCGCTAACAAGTGCTGAATAAGGGCAAAACCGTACCCTTTATGTATCTCTGTATGCGTGCACACTATATCCACTCATGTAATCACTTCCCAGTGTCTTTTTCAAGTGAAGGCTCCCAAGTTGGGGTGGAGACGTGAGGGCCAGCCTGGGGCTTCTGGGGCGGAAACATGGGTCTTTGCTCAGCCATGCCCCCTTGGGCTAGGGGGCAAACCAGGATCAATTGGCGGGCCTATGTGGGCTTCAGTCTGAGGATTGGGCACTGCCTCTTCCCCCCCAAAACGAGTTTGGCAGCCCTCTCCTTGCTTCCTGCCCCTCTGAGTGGGCCAGGCTGGCTCCTGGCTGTGCAAATGTCCCTCCCTGATCCCTGGGCGGGTAAGGATAGAGTTCTTCCGGGCTGGGACTAGAGGGTTGGTGGGGAGAGCAATTGCTCTGCTCACCTGATGCACCCTTCAGCCTGTGGGGCCCACGGAGTCCCCATTTGCATCTGGGCAGGGCCTCTGGTCCATACCACCCAGATGTGGGCTTTATTCCCCTCAGGGCCTACCGTGGGGTCAGGAGTGGATACCTGTTCTGTTCTCAGAATAAACATTACTACAGTCCCAGAAAGACTTTCTTGTATCTGTCTGTCCCTCTGGGGGTGAGGGACAATGGAGGGAATATTCCCAGGCTTAGGAAGGTGACTGCCCTCTGGTCAAGAGGCTCGTGAGGGAGGACTTGAGAGTTAACAGCTGAGGCTGGGCCCCACTGCCTGCCCAGTGCATCTGTGGGCAGAGGTCATTGGGATCATTCCATCATTGATTCAGCTGGCCTCATCCCAAGCCCTGTCCCGGGCACTGGGGATGCAGGGAAGCAGCCACAATCCCATCCATTGGGCAGTCTACAAACTAGTGGGGAAGGCCAACGGGAACACTCCAGTCCTAACAAATGCCACCCAGGGAGTGACTGGTAAGGCAGTGGAAGTTCTGGGAGCTTCCAGCCTACCCGGGAGGGCAGGTCGAGGCCCCGATGCAAGTGAGAAATGGAGGGAGGGAGACAGCCACAGGAAGAGGACCTGGGTTTGTGGGGCACAGGCGGATGTGGGGAGGCCAGCGTGGAGGCTGTTGAGAGGAAGATGCTGGCAGCTCCAGTCGGGGTTAGGGGCTGGGGAGAAATAGTGGACAGAGCTCAGTGATGACTGGGGTGGAGTGGGGAGTGAGGAAAGATGAATTAAGGCCACTTTGTAGGCTTCTCTATAGGACTGCGAGCAAAGGACATTGTGAATTCTGAGCCCCGCTTAGCAGACTAGATGATAGTGGGTGCTGAGTACACTGTTGCTGTTACGTCAACTGGAGATCACTGCGGACCTCTCCACTCCGTACCACGCTGGGCCCGTCCTCACAGATCAGGCCTGCATTCTGCCTCAGTGCTCCTCTGGGGGGCTCAGTTTTCCCATCTGCAGGCTGACAGCCTGGGAGGCTCCGCAAGAGAGCTGACTGGGGGAGTGGTGGGTAGCAAGTGTTAATGGCAGGTGCTCCCCCAGAAGTGGGGGCGGTGACCTGCAGCAGCTCCTGCTGGGGTCCCCTGGCCAAGCCTCTAGCAGCCGGCTACCTGTAAGGGTCAGGAAGATGGAGTCAGAATCCTGGTGCTGCCTTCCCTCACTGCTCCAGACGGGGGCGCTCTGGAGGGCAGCGGTGCCCGTGCCCAGCAGGTGGCGCACTCGGGCCTCCCGCCCCAGTTGCGGACGCACCTCCGACACACCTCAGTTATAGAGGATGGGGATCTCAAGGAGTGCCTCCCTCTGCCGAAGCCGAAGTTCCCCCTGGAGAGGCGTGCACTGATGGGGCAGCTGCCACGTGGCAGGAGGCAAAGGATGGTGACAAGCACCTGCCAGGTCTCAGCAAGGAGTCGTCGATGTTACCCTTTGCCAGTGCTCGTAACATTTTGTGTACTTCTGTTCATGTCCAGCCCCCACTTGTAAGTCACATTATTTTACTTCAATGCGTCCCTGGAATAGACAGGGCTTCTCCGAGTCAGTTGGTTTGAAAGAAAGTTTCCTGGGTGATTATGGACAAGACCTGCCCACCCCCAGAACAGGCTGTGAGGACAGTGTTGAAGTGAAGAGCTTCAGGGGTTGCATCTGAGGGGAGCCCTTGGGAAGTGGATCTGGGGTTGTGTGTGTATGGGGACTGGGGAGAAAGGGCCAGAACATGGGGCTTGCGACCTCCTGCCGGGGCCCTGCCCTGCCCTGCCAGGTCCCTTCCTCTCAAGACTGTCAAACAGCCATTTACAGAGAAGAAAACAGCTTGGTGGAGGGCAGGCAGGTGCCAAGACTCAGCAAATCAGTGACCAGGTCAGGATTAGGAGGTTTTCTGCCCACGTGCTGGGAGCAGGTGGTGTTACCGCATATAAGAGCAGGCAGCTGAAGCTGGGCTGGGTGGTTTTCGCTTGAGTCTTGCACGGCTCAGCAGCACAGCGGAGGGAGTCCAGGGCCCCCGGCTCCCCACTGGGCAGTACAGCCTGCCTCCTATGCTGATGTCACGGCACCCAGGTCTCAGAGGCCTCTCCGACTCCGCCTCCTGAGGGAAGGTTCCGGAGCAGGGCGTGGGGAGGGCAGCAGTGCCGCTGGACAGCCGTCCTGGCCGGGAAAGGAAGGGAGAGGCTGAGAGGCAGACAGTCACACGGTGAAAACCTGACACATCCAGAGAGACACCCCCCCCCCCGCCCCCCACCCACGGAGTGACTGGCCTCGGAGCAAGACAGAGGAAGAGGGGACGTGTGTCTGCATATTGTCCCAGACTGGTGACCCCAGCTCTTGAGCTCTTCGTGCAGGTGGCAGCTGTGTGCGGTCCGGTGAGCAGCTGAGAGTGGGGAACTGGGACCCCGGTAAGCATGGGCTACCCACTGTCCTGGGCACTGGGAGAAGGGGGATCCCGGGCTTGGGCCAGCCTGGAACACCTGCCCCCGTAGCCATTCACTCCTGGTCTGGCCTCCTGCCACCTTTGGGATTCCAGCCACAGTAGCCACTGAATGAAACTGTCCTGAGCCTGGACAGATGGAGGCTCGTAGCCTGGAGAAAGGAAGAATCAAGGGGCATGGCATCCAGTGAATTGTCTGTGACCAGGCCGGGGCACCAGGGCAAACTACCGGAGTGGCAAAGAGAGAGAGAGTCTCTTTTGGCCTCTAATACTTCCTTTATCTCTTTCTTTCTTTCACTTTTTTTTGTTTTTTAATTTGAGAGAGTGAGAGCAAGTGTGCAAGCAGGGGAAGGGCAGAGAGAGGGAGAGAGAGAATCCCAAGCAGGCTCCATGCTCATTGTGAGCCCAACGCCGGGTTCAATCTCACAACCGTGAGATCAGGACCTGAGCCAAAATCACGAGTCGGACCCTTAACCAACTGAGCTACTCAGGTGCCCCTCTTTTTCTCTCTTTGAGTAAGTGACTTCCTTCCTCTGTGCCTCAAGCTTCCCATCTGTGAAAGGGGAATAGGAAGCCCTACCACCCAGGGTTGTTGTGGGAACAAGGTAAAGTCGGGCACGGGCATAAATTATAACTACAGTTTTGTTTTCCCTCTTGTCAAGTCAAAAAGCAGTCAACTTAAACATGGATTAGTTCTTCTTTTTAGGAAAAGTTGATCCTGTAGCTTTTTTTTCTTAGGTGTGGCCATTAAATTCCATGTTCTTGCCACCCGTCCACCTTCCAGAGCCCTGAAGGCCCTGGCCCTCCCCAGCTCCCAAGGCTCACACTGGCGCAGGAGGCCAGGGTGAGGCTAGACAGCCTCCACAGATGCGGCTCCCTATGGCAGCTGCCTGCCGGCCCTTGTTGAATTGCCTTCCCTGCCAGCCGGGCTGGGTGCAGGTCTCCAGAAGGACCATGCGCCTGCTGTGTTCCAGAGCTCTGGGGCAGGGGTCAGGCAGGGCTCAGGTGTCAGGCAGTGTCCTGGGCAGAGGATCAAATGCCCCAGCGCCTCTGAATGGGCCCTGTGAAAAATTGATGCTTGCCCCGGGGGGCAGGTTGGGGGCCAGAGTGGCCTCACACGGGGCCTGTGGCTGGGGCTGCCGCGGATCACCACGCTTGGTCCCACAGTTCCTTCCTGGGCCTGGCGCTGGCCTTGTGCTGTGTGAGGCAGTGGCTGAGCCCACCCCCAGCCCTGGATCAACCCCCAACTTTGGGGGGAGAGAGGTTATCCAGACCTGATAACATAATGCATATAGTCAGGGCTGGATAGACAGGAACATCAGGTCTCTTGGCAGCCTGGGGGTGGTCAGCGAAGGCTTCCTGGAGGAGGTACTGTCTGACCTGAGCCATGAAGTGTAGGTGGGAATTTACTAGTTGGAATTCCAGGCAGAGGGGTCAGTGTATGCAAAGGCCAGGAGGTATGAAAGGGGTTGGTATATTTCAGGAGTTGTGGGTGCTGAGGATGGCCTAGGTGCAGGGACAGGGAAGGAAGAAAGCAGTGAGAGGCAAGATTAAGACATCAGAAGCCACATGGTGCTGGGTCTTAAAAGCCAGCCTGGGGGGCTTAGAGCCCCCATCCTAAAAGCAGGGCATGCATGAGCACGTAACACTTAGCAGGTGACCCTCCCCTCGGGCCAGGCTGCTCCCATCACCCAAACTGCTGGGGCAGCCCTCAGCTGGGAGGCTGGAAATCAAGTCCTATTCCTGAACTTCCCCTGCCCTGCTGTGTGACTTTGGCAAGTCTTGGTCCCTCTCTGAGTCCCTTTGCCCATATGTCCAGGGGAGGGGGCTCCTAGGAGCCCTTTAGAAATCTCTGAATGACTGTAACCAAGAGAAGAGCTCAGCTGCTCTGGGCAGTGGAGCTGGTGACGGCGGCTGAGGCTCAGGTCACGCAGGCTGGGCTGTGGCCAGAGGGAGAGAAGCCAGGGAGGGAGTGTTCCCCAGGGGGAGGAGTAGCTGAGGCTTTGGGAAGAGCCCAGGTGACCCCAGCCAGGCTCAAGGCTGCCAGGGCTGGCTTTCTCAGACATTTCACATGGTCTCTCCCTCTGCAGAACTGTATCTGGCCAGGCAGGAAGCAAGAGCATCTGACAAAGGACATGGTGATTCTTCAGCAGGTGAGTGCTCCCGGCACCCCCATTGTCCTTCATCTTTCTACGCCAGGAAGAACGCTGTTGGGTGACTCATCCTCCCCCATCCCATATTCTCCCATCCATATGGTTAATGGTAGGGCACCCTCCCCAATACTTTCTCTTAGAAACCTCCTATCTATGCTTCAAAACCCAGCTGTGAAACTCCCTGACTCTCGCAGGCCCAGTCTAGAACTGCTCCCTCTGATGTGTCTGCTGGGGCTTCCCTTTCTCACTACACTCACCCTACTGGATAGAAATTACTTATTTACGTACATCTCCGAGTTCCCAGGCATGTGCAAAGGTCCAAATGCGGGAAAGCCTTTGGGGACAGGGAATAGGAAGTTGGTCAGTCTGTGAAGCCAGACCAGGAAGGGTCTTGAGCCTGACTGGGGAGCAGTGAGTGGGGGATGACCTGGTGGGAGCTGGAGCTCCCGGGGGTAATATGGAAAGAAACAGAGGTGCTGTGCCCGGCTGAGTCCTCCAGCCCCCTTTCCTTCCCAGGGCCACAATGGTCCCTGACCCTCAGCCCTTCCCCGTGATCAGCCTGAGGCTCTAATGAGCTCCTGGTCTCCAGAGCCAGGAATGTGGGCCCTGAGCCAGGGTGGTCTGGCACCAAGCCCTAGGGCTGGTGGGAGTGTGTGCCACGGGGGCTTGGCCAGCAGCTCCACATCCTCCAGGCCCGTCAGAGGCCAGCGGGCAGCTTTGTCCTGCAGCCGTGTGTGTGTGTGTGTGTGTGTGTGTGTGTGTGTGTGTGTGTGTAAGAGGAGTCAGGTTTCTGGTTTCCAGCAGGGAGAATCCGAATAGATGGTCTTCCAGCAGTAGCACTGCTAGGAATTTACCCAAGGGATACAGGAGTGCTGATGCATAGGGACACTTGTACCCCAATGTTTATAGCAGCACTCTCAACAATAGCCAAATTATGGAAAGCGCCTAAATGTCCATCAACTGATGAATGGATAAAGAAGATGTGGTTTATATACACAATGGAATACTACGTGGCAATGAGAAAGAACGAAATATGGCCCTTTGTAGCAACGTGGACGGAACTGGAGAGTGTGATGCTAAGTGAAAGAAGCCATACAGAGAAAGACAGATACCATATGGTTTCACTCTTATGTGGATCCTGAGAAACTTAACAGGAACCCATGGGGGAGGGGGAGGGGGGGGGAAAAAAAGAGGTTAGAGTGGGAGAGAGCCAAAGCCTAAGAGACTCTTACAAACTGAGAACAAACTGAGGGTTGATGGGGGGTGGGAGGGAGGGGAGGGTGGGTGATGGGTATTGAGGAGGGCACCTTTTTGGATGAGCACTGGGTGTTGTATGGAAACCAATTTGACAGTAAGTTTCATATATTAAAAAAAAAGAATAGATGGTCTTCCATCCCAGGGCTGGAGGAGACCCCCCCCCCCCCCAGAGCCCCTTGGCTTAACAGCCTGTTCAAAGGCCTGCCCGCCATGGCCAGAGCCAATAAGAGAAGGAAAGTCATTGTCTCTGAGCATTTGCTGGTGCCAGGGCCTTGACTGCAGGCAGGGCTGGGTGGGCGGGGGCATTTACAGTCCCCAGAGGGGCGGCCTGGGCCACCCACAGCTCCCAGGGGGATTCTCCCTTAGGAAGCTTGTGAGGCAGGCCTTGGGCTGACCGCGCCCCTCCCCCATTGCTCTCTCTGAATGCGGGCTGATTGTCCCCTGTGGGAGAAGGTGTCGGCAGGTAAATGCCGGCTCTGCCCACCCCTCACACAGAGAGTACATTTCTGTTACCGCTTTGCTCCCGAGAAGGGTCCCAGCTCTGGCATCCAGCCAGCTATGCAGGCCCACGGGCACAGCCCACCCACCCGGGCTCCAGTTTGGGCTTCACTTTTGATGAGCAGACAGACCTGGGGCATGTTCTTCGGCCTTCCTGAGCCTCTGTTTCCCCACCTGTAAAACGAGGGGTGGGGGGAAACCCTCTTTCCTCGGATGGCTGTTGCGAAGATAAAATGCAACGTGCTGCTTCCTTCACCTGCCTCTCAAGCCCGCCTTCCTCCTGCCTCTCCCTCCCATCCTGAGAGACCCCGGTTCTCTCTCCCCCATCAGGTCTGCCTGCCCTGAGCACTTCGCTTCCCGTTTTCCTGGCTGCCTTCTCCTCAGGCCTTCAGGTGGCCGCTGTTCCCTTCTGGAGGCTTCCCTGCTCCGCCCACGGTAGAGTCTGATCATATTCCATCTTTTTCCTCGGCTTACCTGAGGCCTCCAGGTGAGCCTGGAAGTGGGGGGCAGCCCTCGTCCTGCTCCCCACGGTCTCCTCAGCCCCTCAGCCCTGGCACCAGCCCACTCAGATGAGGCTGTACGCTAAAGAAGGAATGACTGGTAGGACACCCTCACTTGGTCTGAGGAGCTAGGCAGACAGTGGTGCCCACCTCAGAGGAAAGCTTGAGAATGAAATGTCCCGGTGCATATACAATGCTTAGTCTGACGGAAGCGTGCTCAGGGATGGTTAGCCGCCATGATGACAACCAATGAGATCATGTTGACCAATGAGATCATGTTGGTAGTGTTCCTGTGCATGAGAATTCCCTGTTTCTCTCTCTCTCTCTCTCTCTCTCTCTCTCTCTCACTTTATTTGGTACAAAAATCTCAGGAGACCTTGAAGGACATGATGGATCTTTCCCCATGTGGGAAAGATCGGTGACCGAGATTTGTTCCTCCCTCTCTTCCTCCATCATCCCAGCCGTTCTGAGACCCCATAGGGTCCCAGGTAGAGGAAACCTCTTTATAAATATGGGAGAAGAATCCAAATTTCTTTACTCATGCAAACATTTATTTTTTGAGGGTTCTAATTCTTCAAAAGTAGCATCCACACTGGCCCAGTGCAGGCCGGGCAGTCTCTATATGTGATCTCCTTTTATTGGCATAAGGCTATGAGGGTAGGGATTGTCCTGTCCATGTCACAGGTGAAGAAACTGAAGCCCAGAGAGGGCCATTTAGATATAAGCTGGGACACGTCAGGACAGGGAAGGGAGCCACCAAAGTGAGAGGGTGGCAGGCAGGAGAGGAGACCCTGAGAGGGGGCTGCTGTGCAGGGTGTATGGGTGTGATACAAGGAACAGGCACAGGACCTGGGGAAGGAGAGTTCAGACTGTCCTGTGGGGTGGCATTTGCAGAACACAGGCTCTTTCCTAGGGACCCTGAGGAGGTCTGGGCAGACCCGTCATGTGGATTGGGGTGGGGGTTCCTGGAGATTCCTGGCATATCAGAAGCTGCCTCCCCTCCAGCCGCGTTCTCACACACCCACCCAGCAACGTGGCACTGAGCCCATTCTCTGTACCAGGCTGGGCACAAAGGATGCAGAGATAAATTGCTCCCTGTCCCGGAGCAGTTACCAGACGGCAGTGGGAAGTGGCTTGAAACATGGCAAGGGCACCTTTGAGCGGAACTGTAACAGCAGGAGTCCTGGGGTGGAGTGGGGGTGGTGGGGAACCTGGGGAGGGGGGAGGCTTTTGCCCTGCCTCTGATGGTGGATGGGGTGGGGGGGGGGGCAGCACCAGGGAAGGTGCTGAGGCTGTTGCAGTAGCCCCTCGCATACAGATGGGGGACTGAAGTCTCTGGCGGGGGGGGGGTGAGGGGATAGGCCCAGGTTGCAAAGCCAGCTGGTGCTTGCAAGAACCCAGAGATGTGTGGTGCACATGACACTCTTTTAAGGACCTCACGGGGGGCTGCCATGCTTCAATATGATACAATTTCTGGCTCCCTGGTGGATCCCGAGTAGGGACTGAATGTACTTTGCCCGGATTCATAAGCACAGGGAGGTTTGAAGATAAATTTGTGGGCTGTTGATAACAGTTGGATTGACCCTTTTATTAGAATATAATGTCCTGCTTTGTCTCTTGCAACAGTGTTCTAATGATTTCAAGTCTATTTTGTCTGATGCTCTAGCCACCCCAGCTCTTTTTTGGTTCCTGTTTGCATGGAATATATTTTTCTATCTTTTCACCTTTAATCTGTTTGTGTTTTTGGATCTAAAGTGAGTCTTCTGTAGATAGCATATAGTTGGATCATGGGTTTTTTGTTTTGTTTTGTTTTGTTTTGTTTTGTTTTGTTTTAGCCTATGCTGCCAACCTCTACCTTTTTTTTTGTTTAAATTTTTTAAACATTTATTTATTTTTGAGACAGGGAGAGACAGAGTGTGAGCAGGGAAGGGGCAGAGAGAGAGGGAGACACAGACTCTGAAGTAGGCTCCAGGCTCTGAGCTATCAGCACAGAGCCCAACATGGGACTTGAACTCACAAACCGTGAGATCATAACCTGATCCAAACTCAGATGCCCAACTGACTGAGCCACCCAGGTGCTCCCAACCTCTACCTTTTAATTGAAGGGTTTAATTTGTTTCCATATAAAGACTTTTGCCATTTTGTTATGTTTTCCTATAGGCCCTTTCTCCCCCTCTCCCCCACCCCTCGAATTCCTCTATTACTGCCTTCTTTTGTGTTTTATTTTTTTTCCCCAGTGTACTCTTTTGATTCCCTTCTCATTTCCATACATATATATTCTAGTGGTTACCCTGGGGGTATACGATTAATATCTTAAATTTCTAACAATCTAGTGGTAGTTAATAACAACTTAGCTTCAATGGCACATAAAAATGCTGCTTTTGTACAGCTCTGTCACCCTTCTTTTTTCATACTGTTACTGTCAGAAATTACATCTTTATACATGGTGTGCCCATTCACATAGATTTATAATTATTGTTTTATGCATTTGTCTTTTAAATCATATAGGGAAAAAAAGGAGTTACAAACTAAAATAACAATAATGCTGGCTTAAAAAAATTTTTTTTGTATTTATTTTTGAGAGCAAGAGAGACCGAGTGCAAATGGGGGAGGGACAGAGAGAGAGGGAAACACAGAATCTGAGGCAGGCTCCAGGCGCTGAGCTGTCAGCACAGAGCCCGACGAGGGGCTAAACCCAGGAACCACAAGATCATGACCTGAGCTGAAGTTGGGAGCTTAACCGACTAAGCCACCCAGGTGCCCCATGCTGGATTTTATATTTGCCTATGTAAATATACTTTTGTAAAATTACCTTTATTGGAGTTTTCTATTTCTTTGCTTTGAGTTACTGTCGAGTGCCCATTCGTTTTAGCCTGAAAAGACTCCTTTTAGCATTTCTTGTAGGCAGGTCTACTAGCAACAAGCTCCCTCAGCTTTTGTTTACTTGAGAATGTCTTAGTTTCTCTGTCGTTTCCGAAGGATGGTTTTGCCAGATATTGAATTTTTTTTTTTTTTTAAATTTTAATTCCAGTGTAGTTAACATGCAGTGCTATATTAGTTTCAGGTGTATGACGTTATGATCCAACAATTGCATGTGTTTCTTGGTGCGCATCAGGATAAGTGTACTTTTATTTTATTTTATTTTTATTTATTTATTTTTTTTAACATTTTATTTATTTTTGAGACAGAGAGAGACAGAGCATGAACGGGGGAGGGGCAGAGAGAGAGGGAGACACAGAATCGGAAACAGGCTCCAGGCTCTGAGCCATCAACCCAGAGCCCGACACAGGGCTCGAACTCACGGACCGCAAGATCGT
This sequence comes from Panthera pardus, assembly GCF_024362965.1. NCBI lineage: Eukaryota > Metazoa > Chordata > Mammalia > Carnivora > Felidae > Panthera > Panthera pardus. The sequence goes on from NW_026526677.1 coordinate 60,339,989, forward strand.
GACCTGAGCTGAAGTCGGACACTTAACCGACTGAGCCACCCAGGCGCCCCAGGATAAGTGTACTTTTAATCCCCATCACCTATTTCACCCCTACCCCTACCCCCTCCCTCCCCTCTGGTAACAATCACTTTGCTCTCTATAATTAAGTGTCTGTTTCTTGGTTTGTTTCTTCCCCGCCCCCCCCCTTATTCATTTGTTTCTTAAATCCCACATATGAAAGCATATGGTGTTTGTCTTTTCTGATGGACTTATTTTGCTTAGCAGTATACTCTCTAGATCCATCCATCTTGCTGTGAATGGCAAGATTTCATTCTTTTCTTTGTGGCTAATATTCCATTATGTTGTGTGTACATTTATATATACACACATATATGTATATATACACACACCCTATCTTTATCTATTCCTCTACTGATAGATACTTGGGATGCTCCCATAGTTTGGCTATCTTTTTTTTTTTTTTTTAATTTTTTTTTTTTAACGTTTATTTATTTTTGAGACAGAGAGAGACAGAGCATGAATGGGGGAGGGTCAGAGAGAGGGAGACACAGAATCTGAAACAGGCTCCGGGCTCTGAGCTGTCAGCACAGGGGCCCAATGCGGGGCTCGAACTCACGGACCGCGAGATCGTGACCTGAGCCGAAGTCGGCGCTCAACCGACTGAGCCACCCAGGCGCCCCATAGTTTGGCTATCTTAAATAATACTGTAGTAAACATAGGAATGCATGTATCCCTTCAAATTGGTATTTTCATATTCTTTGAGGAAATCCCTGGTAGTGTGACTACTGGATCATAGGGAAGTACTATTTTCACTTGAGGAACCTCCATACTGTCTTCCACAGTGGCTGCACCAGTTTGCATTCCCTCTAGCAGTGCATGCGGGTTCCTTTTTCTCCACATCCTCGCCAACGCTTATTTCTTGTGTTTTTGATATTAGCCATTCTGACAGGCATGAGGTGATAGCTCATTATGGTTTTGATTTGCATCTCCCTGATGATGAGTGATGTTGAGCATCTTTTCATGTCTGTTGGCCATCTGGATATCTCCTTTGGAGAAATGTCTATTCATCTTTTCTGCCCATTTTTTTTTTTATCGGGTTTTGATTTGGGTTTTGGTGTTGAGTTGTATAGGTTCTTTAAATATTTTGGATACTAACTCGATACTCTTTATTGGATATGTCCTTAACAAATATCTTCTCCCATTCTATAGGTTGCCTTTTAGTTCTGTTGGTTATTACCAGATATTGAATTCTTACATTTGTTTTTCCTTTCCGTACTTTAAATATATCATCTCACTGCCTTCTGGCTTCCATGATTTCTGTTGAGAAATCAGCTATTATTCATATTGAAGATCCTTTGTATGCAATGAGTCTCTCTTATTTTGTCTTTTGACCATTTGATTTTTAATGCGTCTCAATGTGGGTCTTTTTTGTTTTCTTTGCGGTGCAGAAAATTTTTATTTTGATGTGCCAATAGTTGATTTTTGCTTTTGTTTCCCTTGCCTCAGGAGACCTATCTAGAAAGATGTTGCTATGACCAATGTCAAATAAATTATGGCCTGGGATCTCTTCTAGGATTTTTGTGGTTTTAGGTCTCACATTTAGGTCCTGAATGCATTTTGAGTTTATTTTTGTGTGTGGTGTAAGAAAGTGGTCCAATTCCATTCTTCTTCCTGTGGCTGTCCAATTTTCCCAACACCATTTGTTGAAGAGACCACCTTTTCCCCATTACATATTCTTTCCTTGTCAAAGATTAATTGACCATATAATTATGGGTTTATTTCTGGGGTTTCTATCCTGTTCTATTGATGTGTCTATTTCTGTGCCAGTGGCATACTGTTTTGGCCACGACAGCTTTGCAATATAACCTGAAGTCTAGAATTGGGATACCTTCATCGCTTCTCGGCCTTTTGGCTAAAATCAAGTGTAGAATTGGGATACCTCCGGTTTTGTTTCTCTTTTTCCCAGGTGCCTTGGCTATTGGGGTCTTTTGTGGTTCCATACAAATTTTAGGATTGTTCTAGTTCTGTGACAAATGCTGTTGGTATTTTAATAGGGATTGCATTAAACGTGTAGATTGCTTTGGGCAGTACTGACATTTTATGACAACATCTGTTCTTCAAATCCATGAGTATGGAATGTTTTTCCATTTCTTTGCATTGTCTTTAACTTCATCAGCGTTTTATAGTTTTCAGAGTACAGGTCTTTCACCTCCTTGGTTAAGTTTATTCTTAGGTATTTTATTATTCTGGGTGCAATTGTAAATGGGATTGTTTTCTTAATTTCTCTTGTTGCTGCTTCATTATTGTTGTTGTATAGAAAGGCAACAGATTTCTGTATATTGATTTTTGTACTCTGTGACTTTCCTGGATTCATTTTTCAGTTCTAGTAGTTTTTTGGTAGGTCATTGGGGTTTTCTATATATGGTATCACGCCGTCTGCAAATTGTGACAATTTTACCTCTTCCTTGGCAATTCGGGTGCCTTTTATTTTTGTGGTTGTTGTTGTCTGATGGTTATGGCCGGGACTCAATGTGGTTCTTTTTGAGTTCATCCTACTTGGAATTTATTGAGCTATTTGGCTGTAGATTTGTATCTTTTATCAAGTTTGGGAAGTTTTTGACCATTATTTCTTCACGTATTGTTTTTGCCTCTTGTCCTCTCCTTGCATACATGAAACGTATGATGATGATTCCCATTATGCACATGTTGGGCCACCTGATGTCGCACAGGTTTCTCGGGTTCTGCTCATTTTTCCTAGTCCTTTTTTTTCTTCCTGTCCCCCAGACTGGATAATCTAATGAACCTATCTTCAAGTTTACTGATTCTTCCTTCTGCCTGTTCAAATCTGCTGTTGAATGTCTCTAGTGAATTTTTCATATAGGCTATTGTACTTTTCAACTGCTAATGTTGTATTTGGTCACTTGTAATCATTTTTACCTCTTTATGGATACTCTGTATTTGGTGAGATGTTCTGGTTTCTCTCTGTTCTTTGAGTATACTTCAGATAGTTGATAAAAACCTTTGCCTATGAAGTCCAATGTCTGAGCTTCCTCAGGGAAAGTTTTTATTGTTTGCTTTTTACCTGTGAATGGGCCATACTTGTTTCTTTGCATGCCTCATAATCTTTGGTTGAAAACTGGCCATTTAAAAAATAATGTGATGGGGCGCCTGGGTGGCTTGGTTGGGTGTCTAACTTTGGCTCAGGTGATGATCTCATGACTTGTGGGTTCGAGCCCCACATCAGGCTGTGTGCTGACAGCTCAGGGTCTGGAGCCTGCTTGAGATTCTGTGTCCTTCTCTCGCCCTGCCCCTCCTCCACTCGTGCTCTGTCTCTCTGTCACTCTCTCTCAAGAATAAGTAAAACACCAAAAAAAATGTTTAAACGTAATGTGATATCTCTGGAAGTCTGATTCTTCTCTCTCCCTCTGTCTCCAGTGTCTTGTGGCTTCTTGTGAGTTATAGTTTTGTTTAATGACCTTTCAAAACTATCTTTATGAAGAGTGTATTCTTCGTTGTGTATAGTCACTGACGTTTTGAAAACTCGTAGAGCCAAAAACAAAAATTACTTTCAGTCCTGCAGCTGGGCTCTGTGTGTGTGTGTGTGTGTGTGTGTGTGTGTGTGCACGCGCGCGTGCCCGCGCTGGGCATGCCTTCAATGCTTAGGCCTTAGGCAGATCACTTCCTGTCTAAATGGAGCTTGAGGGTCAGTTTGAAGTGAGAGCTTAGGGTGTTCTTGGGCTTTTTCTGAACGTTCTTCCAACCCTCCACATGAGGTGTTCTAGATTCCCCACTGTATGCAAGAGCTTTTCAAAACCCCTATTCCCCTGGCTTTCCTGTAGGCTTTTTGGAGTGTCTATTGTTTGTTCCAACTGACTATTTCCATGCTTCTCCCTCCCCCCACCCCACCCCACCCCACCCCACCCCACCCCACATAGCAGTGGTCTCATTGATTGGTCTCTGAATGTTTTTGACCAAAACCCTCCCTACCTACTCCTCCACCCTGCGGGGAGTTCCAAGCTAGAGAAATAAAGGCAAGCCCTTGGCATTATTCCTTTAGGGAGCTCCCAGACTTGTTAGAAGAACCATAATTCTTAGATAAGGGGTCTGTTCTGCCCCGTCAGGCCCTAAGAACCCACACCAGGGATACAGGCTTCCATCTTCAACACTGCCACAGAGAGGTGCGGGGGGAGGGGAGGTTAAAACCCCACAAAGTTCTCCTGCTGGGTTTCAGTCACCTTTCTCTTTAGTAAATGTTCGGTTGGTTACTATAAACATTTGATGATTTTCCAGGGTTCTAGTATTGTTGATTCTGACCATTTTTACCACATTTTTTCGTATTTTTGTAAAGGGATGAGTTCTTGAGTTTCTTCTTTGCCATTTTCCCTGACGTCACTTGCTTGTGACAGTTGGCACAGTTACTAAATGGAAGCTTTTTGTCCCACCTTGCTGTCAATTGTTGGGTAGTCCCTCCACCCCCGCTGAACATCAGTCTCCCCATCTGGCCAGAGCTGGACTGGATGGGGGGGGTATGGCGGGGTGAGGGCAGCACCATGCGTTTGTGTGAGGCACTAAGGAAGTACAGAAAAGAGGGTAGTGGAGAGGGGATATTAAGGACAGGTGGCCCGAGTCTCTGTGGAGCCTGGGTGGCCGGGTGGCGGAAGGGAAGAGGATCGTGAGGTGAAGCATTTCTGGCAGAGGGCTCGGCACAAACAAAGGTGAGGAGGGATGCCTGGGTGGCTCCGTCAGTTAAGCGACTCTTGATCTCGGGTCTCGATCTCAGGGTTGTGGGTTCAAGCCCCATGTTGGAACTTAAAAAAAAAAAAAAAGTGAGGATAGGGAGACCCTATCCTGTGTGTTCAGGGAAGCAGGAGATGAGGCTGGAACAGCAGTGAGCCCTGGTTCTGGGAGAGGATCTGCTGATGCCAGAGTGGGTCACAGGGGTATCAGACTTACTTCCCAGACCTGCCTGCGGGGAAGGGGCCCAATCCCAGGCTTCAGCTAGGGGTGGCCTGGGTGCATGGGGTTGAGCAGTGGCTCTGGGCCAGGCAGGGCCAGGCTCTGAGTACTTGCTGGGTCTCCCTGAGGGGGCCTCTCTCCATCCACCAGCCCTGATTTACTATCTCTTCCTTCTTCCCTCTGCTTCTCTGTGATGTGCTCTTCCCTCTCATGTCTGCCTGAGATAATCCTGACGCCCAGGTACCACCCCTAACGTGACTTGCTCAGCTAATAAGAACCAACACTCATGCGGCCATTTTTTTTTTTTTTTAAACAGGAACCAATCTGAGTGAGTTACCCACATAAACCTTTTCAATCCTCACAAGCAACTCATGATGTACTGTTATCTTGTCATCCCACAGATGTGGAAACAAAGGCACATACGGGTTGAGGAACTTGCCCCAGGTTACACGGCTTGAGGGGCCTAGCCAGGGTTGAACCTAAGCCATCTGGGTCCCGAGTCCAACAGCTTAGTGGCCAGGCTATCCTGTCTCTCCAGGACTAATCCATCCCTCATCTGGTGGCACTATCCTTATCTGGGTCTGGATCTGGTCCATTCCCAGGCCTGGGCTTGCGAGGATGGTGTCCCCTAAGCTTTAGTCTGAGCCTGTGAAGCCTGGGTAAATGGACAAATGCAAGGATGCCTGGAAACCTATCCCCGGCACCGTCCTGTGTCTGAAGGGCCCTTCTCCCATGGACTCCTGTGGGTGGGTGGGCAAGGGTACATGTGCTTATTTTGTGCTTCACTGGGGGAAGGATCCCTCCTAAGGGGACGGTCCCTGGGAGGGCATAGGAAGTAGGTGGGAATCGCTGCGGTCCATCAGCTTTGTGCGGGGTGGCAGAGGGCTGGGTCCCTGAGTCCCGGATAGGGGGTTGGGGTAGAAGGAAGCCCAGATCCAGTGGGGCAGCTCTGAGTTCTGTGTGAGGCATCACTGTCTCCTTCCTTGCCATTCCCCCTTCTCCCTGCCGTGTTTTTGTGGGACAGTCAGGCCTCCAGGATTCTAGATAATGCCAAGGGCCAAACATGGAAACAGTAGGCTTGAAGAGAGAGGAGAAAGGGGAGGAAGAAAACAGAAGTTAAGAAGAGGGGAGAAGGAGTGGGAGCAGAGTCCCAGGGCCTGTGCCTGCCTGACAGGATGGTGGCTCATCGCCCAGCATGGACCCAAGCCAGGTGCCCAGTCCCATGTGGCTGCCAGGACATAGGAGCCCAGCTTGGCGCCCACTGTCCTGGAGAACCAGGGGACACCCTTCCCAGGTGCCTCTTCTGCCTTCTGCAGATTACCAGCTGGCTGGCCTCCAAGCTGGGTGAGGAAGACCAGAGACAGACTGTTCGGAAGCTTTTCTCCCCTAAGTCCCACATCCCTACCCTTAGGAAGAGTTTTACCTGCCCTCCCTTTCCAGAGGTAGCCAGTGAGCTAGTAGGATCTTTCAGGCACCTTCCCGTCCGTCTTAAAAAATTATGAAGTTTATTGCGTTCCACTCCATAACATCCCCACGTTCCTTTCCAAAGAAAACCTACAGATTGAGTTTCCAGGTGCCTGGTGGATGCTAAGGTCCGCAGCTCGGTTCTGCGGCGCTACACGCTGCGGTCTCGGTGAAGCCGGCTGCGAATCCCCCCACAATGATGAGGTGTTGGGGGTCCCGAGGAGACGGGCCAGGGCCAGGGCGGTGCGCGCGCCCCCTCCGCGTTCCCGCGGGCGTCACCTAAGCCGCCGTTGCCATGGGCACGCAGCAGATGGCCGGGTTTAGGGTTCCCGGCGGCGGTGCGCACGGGATTAGGTGAATTAGGGAGTCGGAGCGGAGCCGCCGCCAGACCGACCGCGCCATGGAGCCCCCTGCCGACCCCGCGGAGCCCTCCGATCCCGCCGACCCCTCCGACCCCTCCGACCCCTCCGACCGCGCCGAGGCGCGCGCCAAGCCGCAGGGCAAGTGGGCGCTGGTTCGCAGCCTGAACCATGCGTTGAAGACCTATGCGGTCCTGCCGGTGAGGCCTGCGCGGGGAGGGGGAGATTGCACCCTGGGAATCCCGCCCCGTGCCTCTGTTTCCCCGCCTGGCAGAAACGGGATGAGCGGCAATGGGTGGCAGAGCACCAGGGTGTGTGCAGACAGCCCCCCCCCCCCCCCACCCCGGCGCCTCATGCCTTCCCTGACTCCCAGAGTGAACTTGGCCCCAGCCGCCCCTCCTTGCATCGGGAGCTTTTGCACATCCCAAATGGGAATGTGAGTTCAAGGTGAAGTCTCTAGTGGGGCACCTGTCACAGTGGAGTGGTATGAGTGGGACCAGGTTCAGGCGTGAGTGCCTGGAATCTGGGGACAAGAAGGGTTGGTGATGTAAGACTGGAGCCCAGTGCCCCCTTCCTCTCCTTCCCCTTCCTGTCCCCCCCCCCACCCCCCCAAATCTCCTTTCTTTTCCATCTTCCTTCCCTCACCTTGTTTTTGGTTCAGGCTGCTCTGCAGATGATCAGAGTCTTTATCAGTCATTAATTTGATGAGTGACTGTGGCCAAGTTCCTTTGTCTCTTTGGGCCTCAGTTTCCTCATCTGTAAAATGAAGACTTTGAACCCACCTGCATTCTGATGCCCCAAGAACTTTTCCTGGGACCAGGAACTTTTCCTCTCAGACAGGTTCTCAGGCCTCACAATTCTCCCTGAGGCCAGTTGGCTGCCATTTTCACCTTTTTCCTCCAGTTGAGACCTAGAGCAGAGAAAGAAAGTTAAGCCACTGCCCTCCTTGTGACAGTCCTTGGTTAGGAGAGTTCTAGTTGCCTGTTTCCTGTAGGCCTGAGCTCTCTGCTCAGCCTCTCTGAGCCCCCATTTCCCACTCACATGAAGTCTTTTATTTCCGGTTCTCCTCTGTTCCCGGAGTGGGGCATATCTCCTGTGTGCCAGGCTCTGTGCTGGGTTGGGGGCAACCTCTGACCCCCAGCTGCCCTCGGCTGAAACTCTTAGCTTGCCCCTTGGCCCACAAGCCATCCAAGACCAGGGATCCTGTCAGTGTTTCCTGTTTTGCTCACAAAACTGGGTTCAGAGAGCTGTCCAGAAAGAGTCCTGGATTCGGAATTTGTCAGACTTGGGCTTCATTCCGGGTTTTACTACAAAACAGCTGGGTGAATTTGGACAAGCTTCTTGACCTCTATGAGGAGATGAAGTGGAAATAGAATCTTCTGCCTGAGGGCTGTCAATGAGATAATCACAGGGAAGCATCTCACTTCCTACCTGGCCCGTTGTGGGTGTATTGTGAGTTAGCATGGGGCAATGTCCTGGCCAGCCTGGCTGCCAGCGGTTAGTGTCTGTCTGTCTGTCTGTCTGTCTTGGTCTCTTTCTTTCTCATGCTATACATTCTGCATTCTTTCTCACACACCCTCTGTCTCATGCTCTCTCTCTTACATACACACACACACTCCCATCGAGAGACAAATCCTGTTTTTCTGTGTTTGACTCTAGGGAGTCACAGAGGAGACAGACCCAGCCCGGTCCTCGGGGGCTGCATGCTAGTGGCAAAGGGTCACACAGATGGCGGTCACCCCAAGTGGTGCTGGCCCCGGGGCCTGGAGGGATGCCTCCATTCTCCACACAACAGCCAGAGCGAGGTTTTGAAAATGTAAATTCATCATGCCATTCTCCGGCTTAAAACCTCAATGGCTCTTTGTCGTACCTAAAAGAAAGTCCAATTCCTGTCTGCGGTTATGCCCTGTACAATCTGGTACCTGCCCACGTTCCCCTCACATCCTCCCCTCCTCTGTCTAGAGGCACGCTGCCTTTCCCATCTGTTTGTGGCTCTGTCCCCAGAGCTGGAAAGGGACCGACCCACAGTGGGCTCTCCATAAATAAAAGCTGAATCAATGAATGCGCTCTTCAGGGGTTGGGGGGCGGGGGAGAAGGAGGGGAGGCGGGGAGGGGTTGGAAGGGCTGTTATTTGCTCTGGGTCTGGACAGACAGGTGGCATCCTCTCAGTGGAAAGTGGGAGGGGAGCGGGCAGGTGGAGAAGAGCGGCGTGAGCCAGTGTGGCAGGTGATCCTCGGCCTGGAACTCAGAGCTTCTGAGGGGTGTGTCAGGAAGCACAGTTTGGGTGTGGGATGGAAGGGGTACACGGGGTGCCCCACGGGAAGCAGCCAGGCAGCCCCGGCAGGCACACTGCACTCCCACACCGTAGATGCTCAGGAAACACGTGAGTTCTCCTCTCCAGAGCCCGTCTAATTTTTCCTCCTTTTTCTGGGAGGAAGCTGGGGTTTGGAGCTAACCTGTCTCTGACACGCGTAACCTCCCACAAAGCGGCAGCCGTGGCCAAGAAATAGTTGATTCCAATGGGGACGACCAGGAGGAGTCTGGAGCAGTGAGGAGTTGGACTTGGGACTCGCGGAGCCCACCCCCTGAGGCATGTGGAAACTGAGGCTCAAGTCAGGCAGAGCCTTGTCCGTGGCCCAGCTGAGCAAGCCTAGCTTCCCAACTCCCAGCCCACGTGGTTTCCACGGGGCCATCCCCTCAGGTGAGGTTCACTGTCCTGTTTCATCAGCGGTTCTATTCCTAACTGCTGCTTGGTAAGTTACAGTGTTAAGGGGTCTGTGTTCTCTCAGCCTCCTGGGGAATCCTCTTATTCGGATTAGAATAAAATCTAACTTTTACCTGCAGGCCAGTGAGAGGTGATGGCGCTGGAGCTTGACCACCTCTGTGACTGCCGTTGTCCAGCCCAGTCATTCTCCACCCTCGGTGTGCCTGGCCCCTTCGCCGTCCTCCCCGCCATCTGCAGCGATCGATTGTGTGAACGCGTTTGCTCAGTTGTTTGTTTTCTGTCTCCTCCCAACGGGAAGGTAGACTCCGTGGTCCCTGCTGGATCCCCAGTCTTTAGATCAATCAGTGCCTTGTATTCAGTAGGTGCTCAATACGCGTTTGTGGAATGCATCGGCGCTGAAAGTGGTTGTTTCTCCGACTCTGCGTTTTAAATTTGGCTTCTATGTGCCTTCACTGGGTGTGTGGTGAGAGCGGGGGACACAAGCGTGACACCCTCCCGCTCAAGGTCAGGGTTCTCCCTCCACAAGCTAGGAGGCAAGGTGGTAGAACTCGTATCACAGGGCCCAGCACACAGCAGTGTCACTGCAAGGAAACCCACACCTCTGACTATGACACTTGACTCTGGAGGTGATGGAGACTGTTTGGGTGTCCTGTGGGGATGCCTCCTTTAGGACAGAAGGGAAGTGGTTTGGGTGAATTGGTGTTTCTGCCTGAGCCTCGACAGATTTTCTGTACGTGTGTGGGGTTGTAGAGCCTTGGGGAGAGCCGGGTGCTGGACAGCCCTGGGTTTGAAGCTGCCCAGCTGTATGCTCTTGGCTCCTCCCATCTCTGAGCCTCTGCTTACCTATCTGTGAAATGGGGACTTGGCTGTTACAGAGGAGAGATTGAGGACATTGCATAAGTGCCCAGCCCGGGGCCTGGCACCGGATGGCTCCCAGCAAGTGCAAGCTCCCCTTCCTTCCCTCTCCCTTGGTTGGCACAGGATCCCCTGGCAGTAGGAGGGCCGAGGCACAGGATCCCCCTCCCTGCTCACCTGGCCTGGGATTCTCTCTTACCCACAGGGGGATTATGTCTGGATGGACCTGAGATCTGGGCAGGAGTTCGATGTGCCCATCGGAGCGGTGGTGAAGCTCTGTGACTCTGGGCAGATCCAGGTGGTGGACGATGAAGGCAATGTGAGTAGCCCCCTACCTCCCCTGCCCCTGCGGGAAGACGCAGGCTGACAGGGGCCGGGCAGCAACCTCAAGGGCGTGGAGGCAGTACCGTGCCCCTCCTCCTGCCTCTTGGACACCCCCTCTTCCATGGAACTTTCCCACTGCCTCCGCGAGAGGCTGTCTCTCCTCTGCCCAGGCTACCAGTTCATTTTCCGTAAGCACTCGGTCTGTTCTGTGCAGTATGAGAGATGGGTGTGTGGAGGGCATGGGTGCATGCACGGTGGCGGGCCGGACGTGGTGCCAGGCTGAAGTTCCACAGGGGTGCTTTGAGTCAGACAGCCTGAATTCAAATCCCACCTTGCCCACTTCCTTATTAGTTGTGCAACCTTCATCAAGTCCCCTTCCCTTCCGAGCCTCGGTTTCCTCTTCTATAAAATGGGGATAATAATACCTGTCTCGCTGGGTTATTGACTCAAAAGTTGGGTCCCACATAGAGAACACCTCAGTAAAGTCAGTTAGTCTAAAAATGCCCATAGTCTTGCTCTATTGGATTATGGTGTCCTAGGAATTCAATGTCTGCCTTGGCACTGCCCTGGGAATCAGTCTAACAGATTAACCCTTTACTTCTCATGGCCCTGAAGGAAAGGGACACTGGAGATGCAAGTTCTGTGGGTAGTGGGAGGGGGAAGGGATGGAAAAGTATGAAGTCAGGGCCCTGCCCTGGAGAAGGCCGGTAGCCTGGAGGAGGACCCATGGGGGAAGCACATGTGTATGTGGCTTGGGGACGTGGGGATATGGTACTGAGAACAGGGTCCCAGCTTAGGGACATGAGGGATCCAGGGAGGTTCAGTCCCACTGTAATTTGGGTTGTGCCTGGTGCTGTGCCCAGTGCTGGGGAATATAGAGACAGAACCAGGTTTCTGTCTTGGGTTCCTAGAATGCTGAGGGCAAAAGAGGGTACAGTGACAGGGAGCAGAAGGCTCTCCTCGGGGCAAGGGCAGGGATCAGGAGCCCAGGAGCCAGGTCCTGGACACAGGGGTGGGCAGGGGCATCCTGCTTTTCCTGCAGTCTTCAGGGACCCCCCCCCCCCCCCCCCCGCCGTGGGATGCACAAAGCCCTTTGGCCCAAGCTCCATCTTTGGGTCCTCGCAGCACCTGTGAGAGGCAGGGAGGGCAGCCAGTGTTACCCCAAGGGGAAACCGGGACAGAGAGGGACCACCAGGCCTGGTCAAGCAGCTGGTAAGTGATGGTGCTGGGATTAGCACGCAGGACCTCTGGCCTCTGTGTATGTGTTTCCTCTCCCAATATCTCGATGGCGACTCTAGGGCTCAGATTCCGTGAAACCATGCTTTTGTCCCTGGGCTTTAGAACCGGAGTGCCTGCCCCGTCATTCTGGTGGCTGTGGTTCTAGGACCTTAGAGGAAGCCACTGTGAGGTTGCAGCCAGAGAAGGGGGCACAGGTTCAGCTGGCAGCACAGACAGGGGCACACACCCTCCTGCAGCCCCGAGGGTGGGGCCCAGGGACCATGCCTGCAGGCTTACATTTCACCTGGGTCATGTTGCATGTCAGATGGTGTCCCGTAACTGTGTCACTGGATCCCAGAGCTCCCCTCCCACCTGTTCCCACTAAAGACTTGAGAGTGGGGGCTGCAGGCATGGAGGGATGGGACTGGCTGGCCGGGAGCAGGTCAGAGAGTCTGGTTTGCCTCAGTGGCACTGGGCCCAGGGCTTCTGGCCCCCTCTTGCAGGGGCTTCCCCGTTCTCATTCCTACCCCCCAACCTGACCCCTCTGACTTCTAAGACTCTCTTAACTTGACAGCCGAGACTAGGCGAATCCCATCTGGTTCCCCTGAGACCCCACAAGATATCTGTCCAGAGAGAGTTCTCTGTGAAGCTTTGCTGAATGAATGAATGAATGGTTATGGTTCCAGTCTTCATTGAGATCCTAACATTCTGCCTTTGCCCAAGCTGTTCCCATTGCCAGATACATCTCTCCTTTCCTTATTCTACAGATCACGTGGTTCCCCATCCCTCTAAACTCAGTACCAGGCCAGTTCTTTTCCAGATGTGTTCCCAGTCCTTGGGATTGGCCATGTTCCCCCCTCTCCTCCCCTCTCCTCCCCTCTCCTCCCCTCTCCTCCCCTCTCCTCCCCTCTCCTCCCCTCTCCTCCCCTCTCCTCCCCTCTCCTCCCCTCTCCTCCCCTCTCCTCCCCTCTCCTCCCCTCTCCTCCCCTCTCCTCCCCTCTCCTCCCCTCTCCTCCCCTCTCCTCCCCTCTCCTCCCCTCTCCTCCCCTCTCCTCCCCTCCCCTCCCCTCCCCTCCCCTCCCCTCCCCTCCCCTCCCCTCCCCTCCCCTCCCCTCTCCTCCCCTCTCCTCCCCTCTCCTCCCCTCTCCTCCCCTCTCCTCCCCTCTCCTCCCCTCTCCTCCCCTCTCCTTCCCTCTCCTTCCCTCTCCTCCCCTCTCCTCCCCCCTCCTCCCCCCTCCTTCCCCCTCCTCCCCCCTCCTTCCCCGTCCTCCCCCCTCCTCCCCCCCGCCGGCATTCCTTCAGAGCCAGGTCTCAGTTTGTGCCCTGGTTACACTTTGATCTGTGCTATAAGTGCCTGTGGACATTGACCTGAGGGGTGCTGACCTCAGTTGGGAGTCCCCTTTGTGCAGGAAAGGGGGAGGGAGAGGCTCAGTTCTGCCATTTAACTGGGTAAGCCACTTTGTCACTTGAGTGTGACTCCTCGCTATTAAATGGGGGCTGGTGATTCTGCTGTGGGATTTTATGAGGAACAAATGAGAACATAGATCTCCTCTGTCAAACCAGAAAGTATAAGAGTAATAATACCCAGCCCTGGTTGGGCTATTACCAGGCACCAGCGCTTTTTAGACATGGTGGGAGTAAAACAAAGGTTGACCTTTAGTGTATCAGTTAATTCCCCCAGTGTCCCCAAGAAGAAGGGACTGTTCTTCTAACTCCGATTTCATAGATGAGGTCATGGAAGCTCAGGAAAGCCAGGTGGCGTGCACAGAGTTTACAGGGTCACGTGGTGGCTGAGCCGCCTCTTACCTCTGGGCTGAACTGTTAGGGTAAGGATTATGGGGGCCAGAGGCTGGGGTCAATGGGAGAGGCAGACAGCCTGCCCAGGCACCCTCTTCCCTCTGGCCTGCATCAGAGCCTAGCACCAAGTCTGTGAGCAGGGACCAGGCAGAGGGAATTTTCCAACTGGATCAGCTTTTATCAAGAAATAGGATAAAATGGGAGAGAGGAATGTTCCACTCAGGACTGGAAAGTCCAGGCGGGTTCTTCGATCTCACCATCCGGCCCATTCATGCCTCAGGGAGGGCCGTGTGAGGGCCTGACCTGGATGGAAATGCCTCTGGCCCAGGAGGTGCCCTGAAATGCCAGGGCAGTTGGAGTTGTAGGCTATATGGCTAGCCCTGTCCCTGATCCCTCTGAGGGTATTGTGCAGGCCCCCATCCTACTCTGGTCCAGGCGAAGTGAGAGGGCGGGTATGAGGGACTATTAGGGTCTCTCCATGACTAGGATTCCCGCTTCTAATTCAGAACTGGTCCAGTGGTCACCAGTTAGTCATGTCCTAGCAGATTTCCTGCCACATCATTTGTGTCTGGCCCATGTATGAGGCACTGTGGACCCAGGATGTGGAAGACCTGGAATCTGGCCTCCATGAGCCCCCAGCCTTTGGGCACGTTGGGAGGTCAGAACTCCATTCAGACAACAGCAGCCCAGGGTGACCACTGCCTCGCAGTGGGAGACCCAGGCAATGTGAGAGCCCAGAGGAGGCCCTGACGTGGCCTGTGGTGGAGGTGAGGGGGATGGAACAGTGGAGCATGTGAGGCTGGGCAGCGTGGTCAGCAGAGGCTTTAGAAACTGGGAAAACCTTGAGTGGGACCTCAAAGGCTGGGTGGAAGGGAAGTAAGGGGGACCGCATGAGCAAGGCGACAGAGGCATTTGGGGGAGTGGAGACCAACCTTCTCTGGCTTAGAACTACGGGCGGCGGGGTGTGCTGGAGCAAAGGCCACATGTCCCTGTGTCCACCTCAGGCTGGCCCTTGAATGCCACGCTGAAGAGGGTGGCGAAGCAGGGAAAGGCTCCAAGCCCCAGAATGATGGGATCAGACAGGTACTTGAGGAAGCCCCCAGGGGATGTAGGACTGCAGGGGAGAGCTGGGTGTGAGGTGGAGGGCAGCAAGGGCCAGGGAAGAGATGGCCGTCTGGATCAGAGTAGGGGCTCGAGGTGGCGAGGAAGGCACTGCTCACTCAGCAGCAGCCCTTCAGAGGGTTGCATGAGTAGGACAGGGTGACCAGTTGGATTGGGGATGGGACAGGATGAGGGGCTCATGCCCCAGATTCCTGCTAGTGACTAGCTGTTGGGGTTGGTTATCCCAGAGGGGGACCCAGAAGAGAAAGAGGCAGGAGAGAACATGTTGTGTGCACCACACTAACTCACCAAGTCTGAGGGCCTGAGCTGGGTGTGGGCAGAGGGCTCCCCTTCTCCCCTGTTCCCGAAAGTCAGACCCCTGGAGCTCCCAGGGTTCTGGCATTTGGGAGCAGGGAGGGGCCCCCAGAGGGCTGTGGGGGCTCATTCAGGCTGCAGCCACACTCCAGAGCACAGTCAGACTCTCCCCTCCCTGAGATGCTAGGATTGTGAGGAGAAGGTGCTGGAGACCACCTTGGGGAAGGAAGGAGCCATCTGCGGGTTTGTTGAAACTGCCAATGCTATTGGCCAGACGTACCACCAGAAGCCACCCCCTGCCCGAGGAGGAGATATTACAGGGGAGCATAGGAAGAGCCACGGGGCAACCTCTCTCCTAGTTTCCGCATCAGCTCCCGCGCACTGAAAGTTCACCCCTGCGCCACCTTCATCCATAAGCCCTGTGAGCTCTATTTCAAACAGATCTACTTCTCTCCATCTCCACTGCTATGGCCCTGCCTTTGTCGACCTCAGAGGCTTTGCTTTTGCTATTCCCTGGGCCTGGAATGCCCTCTCTATATCTTCAGGGGGCCCTTTCTTGTCATTCAGATCTCAGCTCAAATGTCACCTCCTTGGAGAGGTAGTTCCTGACCACCCTAAGGTAGTTCCGTCCCTTATCTCTATCCTGTATGCCCGTTGGTTTATTCTTGGCACTGTCTGAAATCGCTTCCGGTGTAATTTGAAGTCCAGTCTACTAACACTTTCCACTCCATCCTGCGAAGAGACTGGGGGGACTCTAATTCCCTTTGTGAGAATCCAAAGTGGGGCCAAAGTCCCTGCACTGCCCATCTTTTAGGTCTGTAGAGAGAATTCCCTAAGAAGAGGAGGAGTGGTCCATAGAGTGTGGGCGTGAGCACAAACCTGATAATGATCGTGTTTGGCCACGGGAAAGGACAAGGCCTTTACCAGGGCTGCGCGGACCCAGGATTCCTGCCCCTCCTGGGCCCCTTGCCCAGCAGAGCGCAGCCTGGGTCCCAGAAGAGCCACCTGACGGTAGCCACCGTGCCTCCCCACAGGAACACTGGATCTCCCCGCAGAACGCCACGCACATCAAGCCCATGCATCCCACGTCGGTCCATGGCGTGGAGGACATGATCCGCCTGGGAGACCTCAATGAAGCTGGCATCCTGCGCAACCTGCTCATCCGCTATCGGGACCATCTCATCTACGTGAGTGCTGCCCCGCCCACCCGCCAGGGGCCGTTCTCCCGAGGGCCCTGTTCTCCCGAGGCAGTCAGGGGCTCTTCTGTCCCCAGCCATTTGTTCTGAACCATCCTTTCTTTGGGGCCTAGGCTTCTGTGGTCTGTGGTTGGGGGAGGGAGCGGTATACACCCCGGGTTCATGCGTCTCCCTAGGCCTTGAAACCACTGGGAGGCCTGGGCCGGTGGGTGAGCCGCTTCTGTGCTTTGCCCAGAGATGGGGAACGGCTGTCCCCCGCTGGGTTTGCTGTGGGGGCGGGGCCTGCCATTGGTCCTCAAGGTCAACACTAGGATGGGCCCAGAGTCTCTATCCTCAGAAGGGGATGGAGGAAGGAACATGATCCTTGACCCCACAAAACCTTGATATAAGAACCAGTCATACACATCCTCCACGTTCTTTCACCTTGAAACTTGACAAGGACAAATAGTCTCACTCGGCCAGGACTGAGCTGATTCCAAGAGGTGGGTTCAAAGACCATCAGAACACGAAGGGCCCACGGAGGCTATTGTCTCTACAGGCTCTCACACTTTTTGGCCTTGGGAACCTTTTATGCTCTTAAAATTGAGGATTCCCAAGAACATTTATTTTTTATTTATTTATATTTAATGTTTATTTATTTTTGAGAGAGAGACAGTGTAAGCAGGGGAGGGACAGAGAGAGAGGGAGACACAGAATCTGAAGCAGGCTCCAGGCTCTGAGCTGTTGGCACAGAACCCGATGTGGGGCTCAAACTCATGAACCAGGAGATCATGACCTGAGCCGAAGTCAGACGCTTAACTGACTGAGGCACCCAGGCACCCCTCCCAGAGCATTTATTAACGTAGGCTTTATCTATTGATATTTACCATATTAGAGCTTGAAACTGAGAAACTTCACAAATGTATCAATACATTAAAAAATAACCATAAAAATCTATTATAGGAAACATTTTTATGGAAAATAACTGCATATATACCCCCCAAAAGTAGTGAGGAGAGTGGTATTATTTTATATATTTTTTTCAAATACCTTTAATGTCTGGCTTAATAGGAGACAACTAATTCTCATATCTGCTTCACATCCAGCCTGATGCGATGATGTGGGGTTGAAGGGTATGAGGAAAAGCTGGCTGCAAAGATACGGAGGTGGAAAAGATTACAGATTTCCTGAAAGTTCTCTGAGCGTTCAGAGATCTCTGGGCCACACTCTGAAAACTGCTGGGCTAGTCCCATAGTCCCACTTTAAGACTGGGAAACTAAGTCTGCGGGATGTTTAGCCAGGCCCAGAGCTCTGTGCTGGGGTCACTGCATGTCTCTGACCCAGCGCCTCCCTCCAGCAGCTCCCAGTGAGGGAAACCAGGGCTGTGTCACAAAAAGGAGAGAGCAGGACAGAGCAACCCTCCCCACCCCCACCCTCACCCTCAGGCAGATCCCCAGGCAGGCTGCTATAGGGGACATGCTTGGGGGACACACGTGGTGATAAGCGTCTGAAAAGTGCAGACAGAGCAGGCCTGTAGGAGTGCGGCCTTTGCTCCCAGCTTAGGGAGAAAGGTGGGGTTCCCAGAGGTAGGTGATGCAGCATTCAGGAAGGGGCGCTGCTTGGATAGGAGGCTGGAGGCAGGACTGCGCCTGGTAAGTGAGTGACACAGGGTCACTCAGGTTGTCAGGACTGTGAAGAGCAGCCAGGGAGACAGGGCTGGAAGCCCTGAAGTTGTCCCTGAGCAATCCCAGCAAGGAGCTGTGTCAAGGTCAGGGATCCATCCTCTCAGAAGCCCTGGAATTGTGACCACTCACCCTCCAGGGAGGCCCTCTGCTACCCTCCCCACCCTGGGACCCTCTGCCACTTCAGGCCCCCCTATGCCTCTGTGCTGAGGCCCTTAACATTCGTCCCCTGAGTAAGCACAAGTGGCTTTTACAGGGAGCCCTTTAGCACTGATGAAGCCCCTCTCACCCTTTCCCTCACCCAGAGCGGGGGCAGGGCACAGAAGGCACCTCCAGACATGAGCAGCAGCATCCAGACAGGAGGATGGTGCTAGAACTCGAGCCCAGGCCAGAGATCCCCTATGGGGATCCACTGGTGTCTGTGCCCCAGTTCTTGGTGGTTCCCTCATTGCTCCTCCCCCTCGATGGCATGTGGACACAGGAGGGTCCTGAGGCTCTCTCTGGCTGCTCTCCTGGGGCTGGGTGGAGTCTAACACTTGGGTCCAGAGCTAAGTGGGGACAGGGAGGCCACTGCCAGAGCTGATGTCCTGACCCAGTATCCTGTCAGGAGGAGGCCGAGGACCCCTTCACACGGAGAAGCTGGGTCAGATGGGAGTTGTCCCCACCAGAGACCCCACAGACCATGTCTAAGAATAACCAGAGGCATGTCATTGGTTATTTTGCACACAGTGTAGTGATTCTTACGGGCCAACTGGTTCCTCACATGTGAGGGATAGTTGGTGGGCTGAATCAAAGAACAAAGGCAAACACAACATTCATAAAGGAGAGGGGAAGAAAAAAACTCCAGTTTGAGAAGAACAAATCTTCTTTGTGAAATTTGGGGGGATAGACTAGCTGGGAGCTAGCAGAGAAGTCAGCTTTGGGTCCTTGAATAGCCTGAGAAGGGGACCAAAGAAAAGAATCCAAGAGGCTTATGGATTCTCCAGAAAGCTCCAAGATCTATACCACTTTTTCTCACCAGTTACCTTTCTGGTGGTCTCTTCTCTGGGTGAGGGAGAGGGGGTAGGACACCGACTCGAGGTACGGTGCCTAAGTTGCCTTCTTGTTCAGGAAATCAAAATATGGCACCTGGGGGGTCCCCAGCTCAGTTGGTCCATGGGCCTAAGATTCTGGGTGTGTGTGGGTCTGGGGAGCCATGTTCAACGATTGCCCAGTACAGGGTTTCAACTTGCCAACTCTCTGGTGCTGTGACTGGGTAGATGGGGTAGGACTAGAGCTTTGAAGAAGCAACCGGGCCATTGTCCCACTCAGAAACCATACCTGTCCCTAACCATGGCAACCCCTGGTCACTTCATGGCTTGGGTTACCCTGGGCACAGCCCCATGTACCCAGGATTTCCTCAGATTACCACAGCTGCTCACAGCCCTGGGCTGGGTGATGCCCTCTCCCTGACTGTCTGCCTTGGGCATGCCCACTCCAGCTAGCCCATCCCTAGAAGCCTGAGGGAAAGCACCCTAGGGCCAAAAATCAGCTCTGGACACCCCCAATGGGGGGAGGACCCCCAGAAGACACCTGGCAACCCCTGGGTCCCACAGGGAGCAAGGGGCATGGCTGGTGAGAATTCTGGGCTCCCTAATGCTGAATAGGCCGGCCCGGGTCCGAGTCTTGGCAGGTGGCCTTTGGGGAGTCCCTGCTCCTCTCTGGTCCCAGACTTCCCTCTGACACGGTGGGGAGACTTTCTGGGTGAGCACCTCTGTGACTCTGGGAAGGTGCGTGTGCCCAGGATGTGTTTTGGTCTCCATGGCAGGCTAAGAGGCTCCAGGCCTGACA
This sequence comes from Panthera pardus, assembly GCF_024362965.1. NCBI lineage: Eukaryota > Metazoa > Chordata > Mammalia > Carnivora > Felidae > Panthera > Panthera pardus. Next base: position 60,359,790 of record NW_026526677.1, read on the forward strand.
GGCCTGACAGCTTCCTGGCAGAGGCGGAGCCATTCCTGTCACATCTCCTGGAGTGTGTCTCTGGCTCCAGAGAGGTTCTGGAACTCTGCTTGGGGACTTGGGGCCCCTAGAGACCACGTGTGTTGTGTCCTGGCTTGGAAAGAGTCGTTATCTCTCCCCCTCCCAACCTGTGGCCCCAAAGGCAGGTTTTTCTTCCTGGAGGCTCGAGCAGGAAGCCTGTGCTGGGCAGCTGGGCATTAACCTCCCTTGGAGGGAGAGAGGAGGCCAGAGGGGCTCAGGGAGCAGAGCTGAGAGCCTTGGGGGACCGGTGGGGGCAGAACGGGCCTGAGTCTCCTTGCTTGCCCCCTGCTTCTCGTGAATTGATCTCAAAGTCCCTCTGCTTCCCAGAGGCTGCTTTCCCATCTGGAAAGGGCTGTATAACTCCTCCCGCTGGCCTCCTGAGGAGCACAGGCAGCAACCGAGTGCAGTGGCAACGTCCCGCACCCAACAGGGGTCCAGCTGGCAGATTGGTGTTCTTGCCCTTCTGCGGTGTGGGGGGCGGGGGACGTCCTCACTGACAGAAGCGGCCTTGCTTCCATTAGCTGTTCTGAAATGGGCACACGTACTGTAAGCTGGAAAGTTGTCCTCTTGCCACAGAGAAAACCACGGCCGATTTCTTATCTGTCCTCCAAGACAAAGACTGTATCTATGATCTATATTGAATATGATATAAAATTACATGTAAAAAAATTTTTTTTCTGCACAAATAGTAGCATTTCTCTCTACCCTGTTCTGTGCTTCTTTTCCATGCACCACAGCCCAGGGCCATCCTTCCTGTCACTATAGGCAAGGCTGCCTAAGAGTTGCTGACAGGCTGTCCCCTCACATCCCTTCTCTGCTCTTTCCTCTGGGCCCCAGTTAATGCGCGGTGCCAGGCCTGGGTAGAAGGAACAGTGAGGCTAGGGGGCAGAGCCCTTGAACCAGAATTGCAGAGGAGTCAGGTGGGCCAAGTGATGGGGATCATGCGGGCACATAGGAGTTTGCCTGGCTTCCTGAAGGGGGGGATCATCTCATCTTAGCTGGGCTGGCGGGGGGCGGGGTGGGGGGATGGAGTTGGTGCTTCTAACTGAAGGTTTAATGTGGAGGGAGCCTCCTGGCTGTGGGATGCTGTTGGTGAAGGCCAGGACTCTGGCGTCTTGTGTCCTGTAGCCGTGGGAAATTGCCTGACGGTTGTCAGCAGGGGTGTGACACAGCCACGTTTTAAAAAGCTGGCCCTGGGGCGCCTGGCCGGCTCAGTCGGTTAAGCGGCCGACTTTAGTTGGGGTCATGATCTCGCGGTCTGTGAGTTCAATCCCCGCGTCGGGCTCTGTGCTGACAGCTCAGAGCCTGGAGCCTGTTTTGGATTCTGTGTCTCCCTCTCTCTGACCCTCCCCCGTTCATGCTTTGTCTCTCTCTGTCTCAAAAATAAATAAACGTTAAAAAAAAAAAATTTAAAAAGCTGGCCCTGGCTCAGAGTGGAGGGTAGATTGTAGGGGGTGAGGGTAGCACAGAAGCTGGGAACCAGACGGGAGGCGCCTGCAGTGGTCTGTTGAGAGCCCGTGGTGGCCAGCGTCAGGGGTGTGGCTGTGCCAATGGAGAGAGTTGGGCTCGTATGAAGGAGAGGGAGGCAAAGGGGGCCTCCCAGGTCCCGCCGTGGGCGAAGGATGGTGGGGTTCTGCTGGCCAAGTTGGGCTGGCTGAGAGGGAGCAGGGTTGGAGGGGAGGGTGGGGTCCAGTCTGGGCAGGCGTGTGGACGGAAGGGGGGATGTCCAAGAGGCAGGGGCTTGGGGGCTGCTGCTGCTCTCTGGCCTGTGGGTAGAGCGGGAAGGGCCCTGGAAGCCATGCAGGGGAGAGGAGGGCCCAAGGCCCGCCGCAGGAAGGCTTCTCGGAGTGTATCTGTGCATCCTCTTGGCACTGGCTGGCCCGGCACTTGGTCACCGAATCTGCTCCCAGGGCCACCTCTGTCTGGCTCTGGCTGCCCCTGTTGACCAGCTCATTAGGTCTGCTTTGGTGTCTCTACCTCCAGCTTCGGGGACAACCATTCATCTTCCCACAGCTGCCAAGATGACCTTTCTCCGACAGACCTTCCAAATGCCATGCCCTTTCACGCCTCTGTGCTTGGTTCCCACGACCAGCCCTCACTCCCCCTCTCCCCACGCCGCACCCCCTTCCCCACCAGAGGAATCGGCTGCTTCCTACAGGCCCTAGCTTTCCCTCCCCAGCTCCCAGGATGTTCTGTCAGCCTCCCCATGTGTCTCAGTGGAGGGTCCTTAAAGGACTGCTTGGAGCCAGCCTCTTGCCACATGGCGATCACAGACCAGGCGGTTTGATGTCAGGTTGTTTAAAAAATTTTTTTATTTTTTACATGTTTATTTTTGAGAGCGAGAGAGAACGCATGAGCAGGTAGGGACAGAGAGAGAGGGAGACACAGAATCTGGAGCAGGCTCCAAGCTGTCAGCACAGAGCCTGACGTGGGGCTTGAACTCACGAACTGTGAGATCGTGATCTGAGCCGAAGATGGACGCTTAACCAACTGAGCCACCCAGGCGCCCTTCAGTGCCATGTTATTGAGGAACCACCAAGAAGAAAGGAAGGAGGCACTTAAGGACGGCTACTCCATAAGCGGGCACATGTCAAAGGTTATGTAAGCCCTTCAGTCATTCCATAGCCCTGGGAGGTAGGTGTTAACCATCCCCCCTTTACAGATGAGCAGACTGAGGTGTAGAGAAGCAAAGCGATCTGCCAAAGATATGTTCTTTGCGGCTGACTCCCCCGCCTGGGGACAGACGGTCAGCTGGCTCCCATAGCCAGGCAGGGCTGAGCTGTAGATGATGGGTCTGAGTGCCCTGGAGCTGGAGGTTCGTGGGCTCTGATCTGAGAAGTTAGCCCAGCCCTGGGCTGTGTGGGGTGTTCTTAGTGGAGAATGCCCTTATGTCCCCATTCCCCACTGAGCAGCTCTCTTGTCTCCTGTTCCCCACTTTCCAACCTCAGACCAACTGTGGAGGGCGGGTGAGTGTGGCACAGAGCTGGCTCTGGCTGTCCGTACGTGCTTGGCCTGGCCGGTCCCTCAGCCTGCGTCCCCACTCCACCCTATCTCTGCCTGCTTGGGCTCTTGCATGCAGTGGGGTGGTCAGCACGGTCAGGCTCTGCTGCTTCTGGCATGGGGCTGCTTGGAGGGAGAGCCTGGATGGCAGGGGAGCATCCTCCAGGGCCCAGAGAAGGGCACTAAATGGCCAGTTCTCCTGGCCCAGGGCAGGTAGAGCCAGAACTGGAACCCAGGTCTGGGCTGTGCAGCCCAGGGCTGCTTCGCACAGCCGTCCCGGCCCTGGTTGGGGCATTTCCCCTGAAATGGGGTGCTGGCAGCAGCCCTTTCCCTGCATGGCTACCTTGGGCTGAGGCTTCTGGGGTGATGCACTAAGCCCTTGGTGGGAGGCGACAGGGGCCGGACTGTCACTTCCCGTTGGTGGTCACACCTTTCTTCAGTCTCTCCAGGCCCAGATGTCAATATATCCATCACCGATTATAGGCTGAGCCTGACCTTTTCAAGCTGGGGTGGGGAGGGGCAAGTGGAGGGAGCAGTGATCCCTGGGCACCTTATTCTGCCTGGTAGCTAGAGGCCCGGGCCATGTCGTCCCCTGTGTGGCAGGGCCCCGGCCTCACAGCAGGAAATCTTGTACACAGGTGGCCAGTTAGTGCACCGACAGAGGAGCCCAAGGAGAGAAAGGCCCCTGTTAGTTTGAGGTGCACCGGGTCCCTGCACCTGTGCTGGCCAGGATGGCTGGAGCTGTCCTGTCCCCCGGAACACAGGGGCCCCTCTGCCCTGGGGCAGTGCTATGGAGACTGGGGCCTACCCAGCCCCCAAACCACATCCCCCAGCCCCTTCAACCTGTTATGATTTGGTTCCACTCCCCCTGGACCAACCTAGCCTCTGCTCCAGACTGGTCTGGTTTATGAATGTTACTCCAAACCTTTGGGATACAGGGCTTGGAGGCAAAAGTGGGGACCATACTTTTGAGTAATTTGAGTAATACCTGCAGTGTGCTATGACTTCTAAAGTACACTACCTCCTAATCCTTATAAACAGTTACATTATGCCCATTTTACAGATAACGATATGGAAAATGGGGACTCAGAGACGCTCCCTTTCTCCCCACTTGTTCCTCCCTTCATCAGATCTCACTGAGCACCTACTCCAACCTAGACCCAATGTTAGTTTGACAGCCCCACTCTCAGCTCCTAGAGACGCTGGATTCTGACCCCAGGTCATGTGACTCCAAAGTCAGGGCTGTCCCTTCCAGAGGAATGGAGCAGCGCAGAGCCTGAGAACTTTATCTAGAGTCAGAGCCTCCCTCACGGGAAGTGGTGAGTTCTTCGTCCCTTTTTGCCCGCAGACGTACACAGGCTCCATTCTAGTGGCTGTGAACCCCTACCAGCTGCTCTCCATCTACTCACCAGAGCACATCCGCCAGTACACCAACAAGAAGATTGGGGAGATGCCCCCCCACATCTTTGCCATTGCCGATAATTGCTACTTCAACATGAAACGCAACAGCCGTGACCAGTGCTGTATCATCAGGTGGGTAGCCCGGCACCAGACTGGAGCTCCAACTTTGTGCTCCTGCTAGTGCCTCATGGAGAATCACCTCCCCTTTCTCAGGCCTTATATCTCTATTAATGCTGCCAAAGTTCTTGTTAGCATTTGAGGCCTACCTTGTTCATTACTGGGTTCTGTTAAGTTACAGTCAGGTGAAATTTTAGGTTCCTATTCTCTGCTGGGCAAAGGGTAATAGGACAGAGCATTGGTCTAGCATCAACATATGCCATGCTCTATGGCAAGTATAGATGGAGGGGTCGTCTGTGTCTAAATAAAGGGGAAGGAAAGTACCTTTGGCTGTGGCAGAGCACCGAGCTGCTGTGGCCTTTCCCCATCCCTGAAGGGTCCATATTGTCAGCCTACTTTACAGACTGGGTAGGGGGAGGCGCGGGTGGGGGAAGCGGCTTGGGCCAAAGCCCCGTAGGGAGAGGGCCAGTGCGGGCTGTGACGGGTCCTACCCCTCTCCGGGTCTCCCCTGCAGTGGGGAGTCTGGGGCAGGGAAGACAGAGAGCACAAAGCTGATCCTGCAGTTCCTGGCGGCCATCAGTGGGCAGCACTCGTGGATCGAGCAGCAGGTGCTGGAAGCCACCCCCATCCTGGAAGGTAGGGCCAGGGCTCTCAGAGTGGGGCTGGGTGGCTGGGTGGGTGCTGACCTTGCCCGTGACCCTCTCCCCACCCCGAAGCATTTGGGAACGCCAAGACCATCCGCAACGACAACTCAAGCCGCTTTGGGAAGTACATCGATATCCACTTCAACAAGCGAGGTGCCATCGAGGGTGCCAAGATCGAGCAGTACCTGCTGGAAAAGTCACGTGTCTGTCGTCAGGTGGGCCCGAGCCCGGGGCAGAGCTGACCCGCACAGGACCCCCGGCCTCAGGGGCGGGGGGGTGGGGGGGTATGTGTAGTCTGGATCGTCCCTATGCTGCTGCCGGCTTGTCTCAGGGCCTGAATTCCTGCCATGAAACCTACCCGTAGGGGCTTTTTTGTGGAAGTCATTTGGTAAAACAGTAAACCATGTCTCAGTCTTGACTGTCTGGTTTCTGATGCCTCTTCCTGCTCTTCCTGCCCCTGCCCCCCAACACCTTGTACCCCATTTTCAGGCTCCCGATGAAAGAAATTACCACGTGTTCTACTGCATGCTGGAGGGCATGAGTGCGGATCAGAAGAAGAAGCTGGGCCTGGGCCAGGCCACAGACTATAACTACTTGGCTATGGTGAGGCTTGGGCAGGGCACCAGGGAGGGAGACACCTGTCCCAGCGAGGTCGGGGGGGGGGGGGGGGGGGGGGGGGGCAGTCCACTCGGCCCCTCCCCAGCTCCAGGCCTGGCGGGCGGGATCCTCCCTGCCCCCAGGCAACTCTGGGCTTGTATGTGCCATAAGGCCTGTCCCGACCTTGGGCGTTTTCCCAGCTGCATGTGCATCTAGATGAATTGTCATCACAGATCTACACGTTCCTAAATGTGCATAGACCTCCTAGACCCGGGGACGCATAGACACACACGCCCACGTGTACACGTGCACAGACCTGCCTGCACACACGTGCTATTAGTTCAGCCTTCGAGGATGTGAAGACCGAGATCTCTGCCAGGACCCCCAAGACTATAGGGCACAGGCTGTTGCAGCTTCAGCCTCACTGGTCACAGAGCCTGGTGCCAGCCTCTTGCTGCTGGCTGGCCACCAGCGAGAAGTGGGCCCCAGGACCGTGGCTGCCACCCAGCACTGGTTGGAGGGGGTGTGTGTGTGTACAAACAGGTTCGGGGGGTACCAGCTTCCTTAGCCCTGGGGAGAACCCATGGCTGGGCTGGGCCAGGCCGCATGGATGCAAATGAGGAACGTGGGACAACAAAGGAGTGTGTGTGCTATAGGTGTGACAGGCCTTCCCAGACACTTCCTGGAGCTGGATAAGAAGCTACGTGCGCACACACGTGTCTCGTGGGCACACGTCATGAGGCAGAGTCCTGTCAGTGCCCAGCATCCTAGATTGGCTCGGCCTGGCAGAGGGGGCCCTGCATCCCAGGTACTGCCTCTCTGGAGGTCCCTACGGCCTTGCCGATGGCCTCCTGCACCCCACTCTCCCACCCCTCCCACCAGGGTAACTGCATAACCTGTGAGGGCCGGGAGGACAGCCAGGAGTACGCCAACATCCGCTCAGCAATGAAGGTGCTCATGTTCACAGACACTGAGAACTGGGAGATCTCGAAGCTCCTGGCTTCCATCTTGCACCTGGGCAACCTGCAGTATGAGGGTGAGGGGCCCGGATGGTGCACCCCCACCCCACTCCACCCCACCCCTGCACGGAGTCCAAAGGCAGCTCAGCACCTAGCCACCTGTGGTTCCTAGCCCCACCTGTGGGGGATTGTGGCTCAGTTTCCATCCCAGCAGGTACAAACCCTGCTTCATAGGAGCCAGGGCTGCCACTGAGCACTCTGGGCGTCTAGGGTGGAGGAGTACGAGGGGAGAGGGGCATGACTGTCAGTGTCTCCACTTGGGTGCCAGGCATGGTGCCAGGTGCTAGGCATACACAGTTCCTGCCCTCAGGGTGCCTATAGCTCATGATGAGAACATACATTGACCCAGAGAAGCACTTGACCGCAGCGCTGATGGCCTCTGTGGACAAAGCAGGACCCCTGACAGCCTGGCCCTCCTAGCCTGCCCTTTTCCCCCATGCCTGCCCTCCCTCTCCTGACCCTGTGCCCCCTTGCTGCTGACAGCCCGCACGTTTGAAAACCTGGATGCCTGTGAGGTCCTCTTCTCCCCATCCCTGGCTACAGCTGCGTCCCTGCTTGAGGTCAGTGTCCAGCCTTCTGTCCCCAGGGCTGCTTCTGTTTCTCTCAGAGGGACAGTTTTGACTCAGGTTCAGGGGGCTGGGATGTGGGAACCTGGAAGCTGGGGCCGTCTGCTTTGGAGAATTCTGGAAGTTCAATGTGGAGAACCAACTGTGGGTAGGTAGGATCTGTGCTGGGCACGGGTCTCAGAGGGGGAGTGGAGCCCAGCACCCAGGAGCCTTGCTGCCCTAGCCCCACTGCTCCTGGGGATGATGTAGGGCACAGGGGATCGGGGGTGAGCTGGCCCGTTGGTGTTTTAGCAAAGGCTTACTAGGCTCTGCCCTGGGTTTGAAAACTGGGATGAATAAAGCCAGGGTCTGCCCCAGTCCTAAGAGGGCCAGGTAACATGCTAAGGCTGTCAAGGAGAGAGCAGTCCTTCTGGGTAGTGTTTGGGTAGGGTTTGACAGTTGGGGGGGATCTGGCTGTGGGGAAGGCGTTCTCAGTGGAGGAAACGGGTTGAGCAAGGCCTGGTTGGACAGGGGGAGGGGAGTTCTCCGGTGTGGGGGGAGGGAGGGATGGGCTGCGGGTGGCTGGCTGAGGGCCTGGATGCTGCCCTGCCAGGTGAACCCCCCAGACCTGATGAACTGTCTGACCAGCCGCACCCTCATCACCCGCGGGGAGACGGTGTCCACCCCGCTCAGCAGGGAGCAGGCGCTGGATGTACGAGATGCCTTCGTCAAGGTGGGCCGTTTGTGGAGTGGCACTGGCTCACTCCACCCCTTGGGGTGTTAGGTTGTTGATATGGGCAGGAGGGGATTAGTCCAAGGAGCTAGAAGGACATCTGGGCCTGGACCCCTACCTGCTCTTGGGTTTGCGTCCTGCCCACTGGCTCTCTGGGGGGGCCTAAGCAAGAGTCTACCTTCTCCTGAGCTCTGTTCATCCTACAAGGGGCTGTTATGCTCCTCAGGAGCCCTGCCAGCCCTGGTCTCCTCAGGTCCTCCATCCCTGGCCTGCTCTGCTCTCCAGCCCCATGGGGCCTCATACTGGGTCATATTCTTTGGGTACTTGGTCTGCTGTGCTATTCCCAGCCCAGAGAATACCCTCTCTGGTCTCTCTAAGGAAGACACTGAAGATGGACCAGGTCAGGTGGAGAGGGCCCCCAGTCCTTTCCATTTCCACAGTCCAGATTGCCACCCCCTGCCTCACACCAGGTTTGGTGCTGTTAGGGAGACAGAGATGGATGGAGATATGGGAGCCCAAATGAGGGCTTCTTCTCAAACTTCGAGGTTAGGAAGGCTTGACAGAGCTTTGACAAGGAGAAGGAATTGTTCTAGCAGGAAAAGGTGATCCAAGGCAAAGGGAAAAGCTTGAGGAAAGGCTAGGGGGTTTCAAATAGCACAGAAGGGGCTGAGTGAGGCCATGACGGCCCGGGATCTTCTGGGGAGGGCATGCTGGGCACAGCGGCTGACACAGCCCCCTCGCAGGGCATCTACGGGCGGCTCTTTGTGTGGATAGTGGACAAGATCAATGCAGCCATTTACAAGCCCCCCTCCCAGGAAGTGAAGAGCTCTCGCCGGTCCATCGGCCTCCTGGACATCTTTGGGTTCGAGAACTTTGCTGTGAACAGGTACCACAAGGGGCTCTGCTCTGTGGGAATTTTCTTTCACAACATGGACATAACAGGTGTCACATCTCTGCCTTTAAACCTGAATCTCATCAGCCGACTTCCCACCTCCCCTGATGGCTTTGGATCCCTCTTCACGCCCCTCTCTGCCCGCCCCTACCCAGTGCCTTGGCTCTTCCTCTCCCAGGTGCTCTTCCAGGGATTTGGTGCCCACCCGGTAGCCCTCTCTTCTGACTCAGTGTCCCCTTCTCCACCTCCGGGATGGGGGGGGGGGGCGGGTCTTGACAATGGCGCTCACCTCAGAGGCTGGAGAGCCCGTGATGGGAGCACCGCGTGGCCAAGGGTGTGCTGTACATGGGGCCCAGGCCAGGCCAGCACCTCACCCGTGCCCTGTGCACCCTGCAGCTTCGAGCAGCTCTGCATCAACTTCGCCAACGAGCACCTGCAACAGTTCTTTGTGCGGCACGTGTTCAAGCTGGAGCAGGAGGAGTACGACCTGGAGAGCATCGACTGGCTGCACATCGAGTTCACTGACAACCAGGACGCTCTGGACATGATCGCCAACAAGCCCATGAACATCATCTCCCTCATCGACGAGGAGAGCAAGTTCCCCAAGGTGGGCCTACCCTTGTTGGAGCCCGTGCAAAACATCCCCTCACACTCTGAGCCTCCACTTTCCTCATCTGCGAAATGGGACTGAGGACACATGCCTCTCAGGGTGCCTCTGAGGCCGATTCAGGTGCATTTGTCTGACATCTGAGGATCACCTACGGTCCACAGGGTCCTGGACCAAACAATGATGATTTAAGCTAATAGCTGGTACAGAATAGGTGCCCCACACATGGAATGTGTCTCGGGGTGGGGGCGGGTACTGCTCCCATGACTTTCATTGTGGGAAATAGATCTTCTACACTGGACTGTAGTTCCAATCCATTCACTTAACAGATAGGGAAATAGAGGCCCAGAGAGTTCCTGTGTGGGGTACCAATAAAGGGAGGGAGCTCCTGAGAAAGACAGAAGAGGGGGTGCAAAGGCCTGGGGCGGCAAAGGCAGAAGGACCTGGGAGAGGGAGGGGTGGGGGGGAGGGGGCTGACCACGGCGCTCGGTTCCCACAGGGCACGGACACCACCATGTTGAATAAGTTGAACTCCCAGCACAAGCTGAACTCGAACTACATCCCCCCCAAGAACAACCATGAGACTCAGTTTGGAATCAACCACTTTGCAGGCGTCGTCTACTATGAGAGCCAAGGTACAAGCGGGCTGTCTGGGGCTGGGGTCTCCTCTCCTTTGCCCTCTCTGACCCTCCCCTTCTCCTGCCCAGAACGGGGGTGGGAATACAGAGAGGGAAGGGGCCTTAGGAAACACTGGGCCCAGTGCTCTTCCTTTCTTACGGAGATTTTAATCAATTGTGGTGAAGTATATGAAATGTACCATGTTAACAATTTTTAAGGCTAAAATTCAGTGGCATTAAGCACATTCACGATATCGTGCAGCCATCACCCATATCCATTTCCAGAGCCTGTTCATCACCCCAAATAAGTGCTGATTAAACAATAACTCCCCATTCTCCCCAGCCCCGGTTACCTCTATTCTGTTTCTATATCATATCTATATCCTATCTATGTGTCTGACTCTGACCTCCTATAAGTGAAATCGTACAGTATTGACCCTTTTGTGTCTGGCTTATTTCTCTCAGCATGTCCTCAAGTTTCATCCATGTTGTATCATGTGTCAGAATTTCCTTCCTTTTTAATGGCTGAATAATATTTCTGTGTGTGTGTGTGTGTGTGTGTGTGTGTGTGTGTGTGTGTGTGTTCATCCATCTCTTGATGCACATTTGGGTTGTTGCCACCTTTTGGCTATCGTGAATAGTGCTGCCACCAACATGGGTGTACAAGTATCTGAGTCCCTGCTTTCAATTCTTTCGGGTGGGCTTAGTGCTCCTTTGTACAGATGGGAAAGCTGAGGCTCAGAAGGGAAAGTTGATGGTCTTTCCTGACATGGCCCATTAGGTGCAAATCTGGGCCTGGAACCAGCCCTGTTATTCACCCAAACTCTCAGCAACACGACTAAGTGTAAGCTTTGAAGGGGATACCTCCTCCTTGCGGCTGGGACATACAGTTGGGTTCATTTTAAAGCTAGAGGTGAAGAAGAGAGTCAGAACACGTCAGGTTCACCCCACTTGGAATCGCAGATTGCCCTTGCAGCTCCACCCCTACCGTCCTGGTCTAGAGGACCGTCCTTGGATGGACATCGGCTGTGGTGTGTGTCTCAAAGGGTCCCACGTGCAGTCTCAGGCCAGTGAAAATCGAAACAAACAAGCAAAGAGCTGTTGGTTTCATACTTCCTTGTTTTTTTATTTAAAAAAATTTTTTTAACTTTTTTATTTTAGAGCGTGAGCATGAGAGAGTCGGGGAGGGGCAGAGGGAGAGGGAGAGAATCCCAAGCAGGCTCTACGCTCAGCACAGAGCCTGACGTGGGGCTCAATAGCATGATCCTGGGATCATGACCTGAGCTGAAATCAAGAGTCAGACGCTCAACCGACTGAGCCCCCAGGCACCCCTCATATATACTGATAAGTATATCAGTGAGCCAGCCTGAAGGGATGGAATCTGAAGGCTCCCAGCCCTCCTTCAACTATTGGACTGTGAGATCCAACCCTGCTGTTAAAAAGGAGGTCAACGCTACGTCTGAAGGACGTTTGGGAAAACAAATGTGTCTGTTGTTAGGAGTAGTAGAGGATTGTGTGTGTGTGTGTGTGTGTGTGTGTGTGTGTGTGTTTAATGTTTATTTTTGAGAGAGAGAGACAGACACACAACCAGACTGAGAGCAAGCTGGGGAGGGGAAGAGAGAGAGAGGGAGACACAGAATCCGAAGTAGGCTCCAGGCTCTGAGCTGTCAGCACAGAGCCTGATGCGGGGTTCGAACTCATGAAGCATGAGATCGTGACCTGAGCTGGAGTCGGATGCTTAACCGACTGAGCCATCCAGGCACCCTGAGGATTGTATTTTTCAGTTCAACCTATATTCACTGAGATCTATTATGTGTCAGACTTCATGCTTTTGCTGAGAATACAGATGAGAATATTGAGTGGACTCTGCACAAAGTTATAAAATTATAACTATAATTAAATTATAAACTAAACTAAATATACATTATATTTATAATTATATTTATAAATTATAAACTAAATTAAGTATAAAATTAAATATAAAATTAATTTAATTAATTAAATATAAAAATATAAATTAAATATAAAATTAAAATTACTACTTCATGGATTTAAAAACTGAGGCACAGAGAGGGAAATGACTTGCTTAAAGTCACTAACCAGTTTTGAGCTGCTTTAAACAATTCTGCCAGCGTTTCCTGGTTCGCAAAGTACTGTTTTAATTCGGCATTTCATTTGTGAAGCAGGTGGTATTAGGTGATCTGAAGCAAAGCAAGAGCTTATGGGTATCCTCATTCCCTTCTGACAAATGAGGAGGCTGAGGTCCGGAAGGGGACCATCCTAGGGCCCCAGAGTGAGTCTGAGACGTTCCATTAGAACCCGCAATTCCATCTCAACTCCAAAACCCACCCTTCCTCTGCTGAATGCCTCCTGGGACACCCCCCTCCCCAGACACTAGGCGGGCCTCCCTGCCCTGGGTCTCTGTGCTGTCTGCAAGCCAGGGCGGCCTGAGTCCCACGGGGTAAGCGTCCTGCTTCTCTGCAGTGTTCTTCCTCGCCAGGCAGGCATCCCCAGCCCTTGGGCACTCCATCTTCCACCCCGCCCTATCAAGCCCCCCCGCAACCCCCGCCATTAACCAGTTCCTAACTCAGTCCCTGGGACTAGCAGCCCTCTTGGGGATCTGTATGGTGGAGAGGAGCCTCCCCGGGCTGGTGCCAGGAGTCCCACGTTCAAGTCTTAACTCCGCTCATGGCTTGCTGTGTGGTGTTAGATAACTAGCTCAGCTTCTCTGAGCATTGGTTTCCACCCTTGTGGGATGGGGAAGACAATCCCTGCCCACCCCACAAATACAGGGGGGGTTGTGAGCATCAGTGCTGTGAGGACCCTTGGTAAAACAGAGTGCACTGGGCAAATTCAAGGTATTTTAAATTCCTGTACTATGAGCTGGAACTAGATCAGCACGTGTTCTCTTCCAGGTGACACGCTGTAATTAACAAGGGCTTTTGATACTTTCATTCAAAAGACTAAGGCTGGCGTTGTGGGCACTGGGTGGTTCACTGGGGAAGGCATCCCTGCCCGACCTGGGGGCCGAGGTCTCCTGCCCTTCCAGATCTCTTTGAACAGATCTGGAAGAGGGGGCTGTGTGGTGAGGGAGAGAGAGGTCTGGCTCTGCCCCTCGCTTTCTCTGTGATGTCGGGCAGGCCACTGCCCTCTCCAGGCTCTGGTGTGGCCCACCGGAAAATGGACGTGGTTAAACTCAGTGAAGTTTGAGGGTCTTCCTGGCTCAGACGGCGAGGATTTGGGGAGGCGCTGAGGCTTGTCAGGAAGAGGCTGCTGGAGTGCTCGAGGTGTGACTGCTTCTTGCCCCTGCCCAGGCTTCCTGGAGAAGAACCGGGACACCCTGCATGGAGACATCATCCAGCTGGTCCACTCCTCCAGAAACAAGTTCATCAAGCAGATCTTCCAGGCCGATGTTGCCATGGTAACGTCGGGGCGGGGTCTCTGTTGGGCAGGAAGGGCCCCCCCCACCCCTTCCCCGGGAAGCTAGGCCTGTACCTCGGCCCACCCTTGTGCAAGTTTTTCCCCTGTGCACCTTTGGCCACAGAGAGGGGACAGGGCTTTGCTGTGGTTCCAGGAGAAACCCGGGACCTCCACTATCCTCCTATCTGGTCCTCCTGCTATACCAACTCAGGGGAGGGCACAAGGCCCAGAGAAGGATGACATGAGAGGTCACAGAGCAGAGCCTGATCAGGACACGGTTTACTGGGCAGGTGCCCCAAACTGGATGCCCAGCAGCTCACAGGGAGCCTGGGAGGAGGGAGCACATCTAGCCTCAAGGACAAGGATGGATGCGGGTATTCAGAGAAACAAACACAAAGGGTCTGTGTGCCCCAGCCCTGGGCCCCACGCAGGGGTGCAGAATTTCCCACCCTCGGCATTTCCTTTGTCCCTAGAGTGCTGTTTCCTGCAGGATGGTATGCCTTTTTATTTCACATTTTCTTCCTGTCCCATGGCTTCCTGAAGGGCGCACAGAGGGACTCACGGGGAGGGCAGAGCCGCTGCCCCCTCGGTGCCTGTCCAGGCGCCTGCCCTGCCCCGGCCCCAGGGGCCCAGACCTCTGCCTTGAGGGGCCTCCTTTCTCCTTGGTGGATGTTGCTCTGTTTGCTGACCCACCACGTTCTCCTTGCTCCCTGCCCCCTCTCGCCCTGCACTGTGGTTCCTGTTATAGTTTCTCTGTGGTTATTCATCGGGCACTCTTCGCCAGTCAGCAGCTTCTGTGAAGGTAATAGACCCCTGTCTGGGGCCAGTGGATGGCGGGCAAGGCCTCAGCAGCCCCTGGGGCTGGGCTGTGTCCTTGGCCCCCGTGGCACTGAGGTTTGGGGAAAGGGCCGGCTTTTTCTTCTTTTCTTTCTTTCTTTTTTTTTTTTTTTTGAGTGTGTTTTTATTTTTTGTGGAGTGGTTTGTGGAGTGGTTTTGCTTTTTTGTTGTTTGAGTTGTGTGAACTGTGGCTATCTCAGTTTCTTAAAGGAGGAAACGGACTCCTAGGAAAAGAGACAGGGCTTGCCCAGCATGCCCCGTGAACCAGGGGCAGAGCCGGGACTCGAATCCAGGTCTCCCACGTCTTCTGTCCCCCCCTGAGTCTCTTCGGGGTATCCAGGTCTGCTTCTTCCCCCAGGCCCTGCCAAGTGCTTCTGTGTCCACGACTTGGCCAGATCCCTCAGTAGCCCTGCAGGACAGGAGGGGCAGGTGGTATTTTCTGCATTATGCAGACGGGGGACTGAAGCTCAGAGATGAGGGGTGACTCACCCCAAGTCACAGTACCCTGTGGAGCTGGGACTAACGTCATCACCCCGGACCTCCTCAGGCCCTGGAACAGCATCCCTGGGGTGTCCTGACCACCGGCTTCGGATTGTGGCTCCTAAGGTGCTTTAGAGGCCCCAGGGGTGCGGGGTACCTGTTAGCAACAGCATGGCTTTGCAGTCCCCTTGCCTCTCTTTCCCCTCTTCTCAACCCTCAATTTCCTCTCTGCCTAGTACCGATGTCCTCCCACACTTGGTCTTAATGCTGAGTCTCTCTTCCTTCCTGCATGTCTGGCATCCCCCTACTGCCGAGCGCCTCATAGAGTTCCCAAACAGTTCCCAAAAGCCACAGCAGTGGAGAAGGGCGTTTGGCATATCGGGAGCAGGGGGTGTGACTGGACAGTGGCCTCTGTCCTCTGCTCGTGGGTTGGCCCCGGGACCCTCCCCTCCCAGCCAACACTGTGGCCCAGCTGCTGACAGGGCGAGTGTGGGGCCCCCACCAGAGTGGGGACCCTAGGCACCGGAAGCTTCTCCACTTGGCCATCCCCACCCCGAGGCCTACATGTCACAGGGTGGCAGAATTGATGGGATAGCTGTGGCACTGGGCTCTTCCCACTCTTTCCTCCTCTCCGCTGGTCCCCAGCCTACCCCTGCCAGGCCCAGCCTTTCCTCCTGCTCGTAGGCAGTCCTGCAAGACCACTGAACTTCGTCTCCTACCTCCGCTCCTCTCTTTCCAAAGCACCTGGAAGCATCTATCTGGGAGCCTCTCCACAACCTTTCCTGTTCTGGGACTTCTTCCCCTGGACCTGGGGACTAGAACCCACTTGTTGAGGAACTGTGGGGAGGCCCAAGAGAAAGACCCTGGGGCCTCTGGGAATGGCACACTCTTTAAATTTTTTTTTTTTTAACGTTTATTTATTTTTGATAGAGAGAGAGAGAGACAGACAGAGCATGAACGGGGGAGGGGCAGAGAGAGAGGGAGACACAGAATCGGAAGCAGGCTCCAGGCTCTGAGCCGTCAGCCCAGAGCCCGACGCGGAGCTCGAACTCACGGACCACGAGATCGTGACCTGAGCTGAAGTCGGATACTTAACCGACTGAGCCACCCAGGCGCCCCTGGAAATGGCACACTCTTGAGGGAGTTTTGGAGCACAGAGTTAGAACACAGCAGTGACAAATTTGATCTTGATTGTATAGTCTTTTCTGGGCCAGGCTGGGAGCTACCCACTTACACGTCCCACCTCATTCACTCCCACAGCAGCCCTGGCAGCCGTTGCTATGGTCCCCCCATTGCAGGTAGAGAAGCTGGGGCCCAGAGAGGCCAAGGTGTTTGCTCAAGGTCACACAGTTTGTGACACCCAGGAATTTGACCCAGGTCTGTCTCAGGGAGGTGTGGGAACTTGTCCAAAGTCGCACACGAGCTAACGGGAAGCTTTTTTTTTTTTTTTTTTTCTTTATTATTATTGTTATTTTTAAATTTTTAACGGGAAGCTTTTCAAGCCCTTTGCTCTTTGTCACTGCACAATGCTGTCTCTGTGAGCATTGCCCCTCAGAAAGAAAATATGTTTTGTCATTGCTGGAGATATGATCGATCTGCAAAAGGGACCCGGAAATCAGTCTGGTGGGGTGTGAAGTATCCAGTCACAGTTTATCGATGACTATGCTTTTCTCAGGGTAGAAGCCCACACCACCTCCTTCCGGTGATCCGAACATGCGTCCTGTGCCTGTCTCCGACCCCCAAATTTCCATCCTTTGACTCCTGTGTCTGCCTCCCCAAGTGGCCCTGGGCAGCCCCACCCCCGCCTTTGCTGCTGGAGGGACCAGCTGAGCCTTGAGGACCACGATTCTTCTAGGGCATCGTGCACCCTGATTAGTGTCTAACCCCAGTCACACGTCCCCGGGCCCCGAGTCCACCGGACGCTTATTCACTCTTTATGCAGGTGGCTTCTCCTGCCTGCGTCTCCCCAGTCCTGCTCACGTCGTGCTCCTGCGTCTGCCCCTCGGATCCCCTCTGTGGACTCATTTAACACTGAGCTGTGGACTCTCCACTCCCACCTTGACCCCATTTCCAAAGGTCTGCGGATTAGCTCAGAAACCATGAATATCCTAAGGGACCGCCATTCCCCTCAGTGTGATAGAACTGAATCAGAAACCCCGGCAGCCAGGAAGTGGGAGTAGACTCTACACTCGGCTCCCATTTACGCGCCTTCATTCAGACACAAACATGAACGGGGTGCCTGTTCTATGCCAGACAACGTCCTGCGTCCTGGGGGCAGACTAGCGGATAAAACAAATAAAACCTCTGTCCTCCTGGAACTTACATTCTGGCAGAATGGGCAAATAGCTAATAAGCAGATGAATAAGCATAATACGTGGTTGTCAGATGGGGATATGTAAAATGGAGACAAATGGAGGAAGCAAACAGGCCAGTGGTAGGGCTTTGCAATTTTGAATAAGGGGCTCAGGAAAGGCCTCCTGGGAAGCTGGTAAGGAGGTGGAGGAGCCAGCCGTATGCATCTGGAGGAGAAGCACTGCAGGGAGAAGGAACGGCAGGTGCAAAGCCCCGAGCCTGCCTGGTGCATCATGGGAGAGCAAGGAGGCTGCGCTGGCTAGAAGGGAGGGGGCGGGGTGGTAGAGAGACCAGAGGTAACTGGGGCCAGACCCTGAAGGACACTGTCAGCCCTCGTGAGGGGCTCGGGAGCCATTGCAGGACTTTGTGTTGGGCGGATAGGAATGGATTTGTGTTTTAACAGCTTCAGCCGGCCGCTGTGTTGAGACTAGAGTTGGAGGGAGGTGTGGAGTGTGGGGGACAGAATCAGGGAGACCGGTTTGGAGCTCATTGTGGTGACCTGAGAGAAGCATGCTGGTGGCCGGACCGCTGATGACGGAGGAAGTGGAAAGAAGGGGCCAGATTCTGGATCTATTTTGGAGGTAGAGCCAATAAGATTTTTGGCGCAGTGGATATGAGAGAAGAGGAGTTGGGGACCGCGCCTAGATTTCTGGCCTGAGCAGTTGGAAAGCAGACATTTCTGGGAGCCCACGGACACCAGGAGCCAGTTCAGCGAAGCGTTGCTGATTGTTGCTTGTGGCAGGCCCCCGGCCCCCGCAGAAAACAAGGCAGACCTGACTGTGCTCACCAGGCCCACAGCCCAACGGGGAAGACAGAAAGAAATAGTTCCAGAGTGGTGACAGAAACCAAAGAGAGGGTGTGGTGTGGGCGTGGGTCTGTGCGTGTGCTGTGTGTGTGCTCAGGGCAGGGGCTCTAATGCGGGCTGGGGAAAGCCCACCTCAGACATCTCCCCCCCTGAGTCCTGGGTCATCCGGTGCTGTGGCTGGATCAGGTCCCGGGATGGTCATGGGTGTCACAGACCTGACATTCACCCTACCTCAACACAGACTCCCCGACGTCCCTTGGAAAACTCCTAGAATGTGTTCCAAATGAAGTGAAACGGAACCATGGCAAATTTCAGAAAAGCAAGTGTTTGTGGTTTCTCGGCAAGCTCCATTTCCATCTGGGGCATATGGTCTGAGTTTCGTATGTGTCACACGCCTCTGCCTCCCTCCCCACACCTCACACGTCTTACCCCGGTTGTTGGTACTATAGGATATTGGATAAAATTACGTCTCATTGAATATATATGATCTTACATTAATCATCAAGCCCGCAAATAAATTCTCGTGCAAATGAAAGGGCAGGAATATAGTAACATCAAAACACTTTGGAATTGAGTCTGATTTCTAGGTCTGGTCTCTCAGTGTTGGCCTGAGATGTTCCACTTCCTATTTGCTGACCAGGCCCTCATCAAGCTCGCGAATAAATTCTCATGCAAATGAAAGGGCAGGAATATAGTAACATCAAAACACTTTGGAATTGAGTCTGATTTCTAGGTCTGGTCTCTCAGTGTTGGCCTGAGATGTTCCACTTCCTATTTGCTGACCAGGCCCTCCCCCAGCACCCTCGCTTCATTTCACAGTATTTTGAGAGGGGGACCCCGACAGGGCAGGGGCTGGTTGCTCACCCGGATAGCAGCTGCTGGAGCTCAGAGCCTTTGGGCCTCAGGGCCGCCTGGGGGGAGGCCAGCTGTGTGCCCTCTTAGGAGGCTTATCTGGGCCTGCTGCTGACCAGCTAATCCCATAGGGGAGAGGGCAGCGGCCAACACACCCATGGGTTCCCAGGCTGCTGTTGACCGAGACAAGCTCTGTGCCCACCCTTGTCACAGCCCCATCCACTAGTTAGATGGCGCTGTTCCCGGGTAGGAAACAGGCTCAGTGCTGTTTAGTGACCTGCACAAGATCACACAGCTAGGAGGTGGTCTGTCTGACCCATTTCGAGGGAGGACCTCGGTGTCTTGAGGTGACCAAGTTAGGCTACTCATTCATTCCCGGCAAGGCAGAGTGGAGTCTGAGAGGGGCTGGGCCTTGCCCAGAGTCATCCAGCAACTCCTGTGGGAACCCAGGGCTCCCCACTCCCGGGGCAGGGTTCTTTCAGGCTCAGGTCCCAGAGGGGCGTCCCAAGGGGTGCGTCTAAGATCCAGCACCAGTCAGAGGAGGCCAGTCACAGAAAACCCCAAAGCAGGCTACCGTTTGCCAGGGCGGCTCTCCCTCAGGCCCTAAGCCTGCTGACCTCCCGTCCTGCTTCCCTTCCTGGAGGGCCTAGGGGGCACAGGTCAGCCCCTCCCATCACCATGGTCCGTCCCCCCAGGGCGCCGAGACCAGGAAGCGCTCGCCCACACTCAGCAGCCAATTCAAGCGGTCGCTGGAGCTGCTGATGCGCACGCTGGGTGCCTGCCAGCCCTTCTTCGTGCGCTGCATCAAGCCCAATGAGTTCAAGAAGCCCATGGTAAGTGACTCTGGTCCCCGGGTTGGGGCAGCCAGGGACCATCCTGGGGCAGCTGGAGGGGCTGGGCTGAGACTTTGTCTTCTTTGCGGAATGGCAGGGCACCTGAGGGATTTACAGAACAGGTTCCAATTTACTGGAGGTAGCACGTCCCCCGGAAAGAGCCTGGATTCTGCAGTGGGCTTGACACAGGTTCAAATCCTGTACCGCCTTTAAGCTGGGCTCATCTCCTGGGGAATTTCATGCAATAGGCATGGAGACCCTTAGGAGTCAGCCTCGGTTCTTGTTGTGGCCCTGACTTTGAAAGCCCCTTCTCCTTTGGTCCTGGCAACCACCACTTCCTCCTCGAAGCCTTCCCAGGTTCCTCTGACTGGTTGGGAAGGTTCTCATTTTTGACTCTGCTGAATAACATCGGGCTCCTTCCGTGTGCCCGGCATGGGCCGGATTCTCTCCATGGCCCCATTCAACCTTCCCAATAGCCTGTGAAAGAGGGACCTGAAGGAGGGACTGTTATGGCTCCACATCTGGGATGTGTGACTGCGGGCTTAGGGAGGCTAAGGGACTTGACGCTACAGAGCTGAGAGCCTGGCCACCCCTCACTCAGGCCCTCTCCTTCCACAGCTCTGGGAGGTGTTGTTTACCACAAAGCTCTTAGAGGCCCAGGGGGAAGCTGGGGCCTGAGGGGTCTGGGGAGGGACGGAAGGAGGGAGGCCAGGGCTGGGCCAGGGAAAGTGCCTGGAGGGAGAGGAAAGGGAGAGGAAACAGGTGGCGGAAGCCAGCCAGCTATGTGCTGGCCCTGCCTCCTGCCTGAAAACATTTCCCAGGGTGGGCTGGCCCGTCCCCCATGGGTCCCAGGACTGGGTCTGAAGGGGCAGGAGGGTCACAGAGAGCTCCCACTTTAGGGCAGGAGGTCTGGGGGGAATGAGGCCAGGGCATTGCCAAGGCAGTTGGGTCCCACCCTCCTGTTTTCAGATGCTTCCAGAACCTTCTCTGGACCCAGACCTCAGCATCTGTTACCTGAACGTTAGCAGCAGGACCTTCTCATTGGTCTCCTGCCTCCTTGTTCCAGTCCCCATCCCGACTGCAGTGAGAGCCAGTGGGTCTCAAATGCAACTCTGACCTGGTCACTCCCTGCTGCCTCCCTAGCCTGACCTCTGAGGCTCTCTCAGTCCCTCTACAACCTGCTGCCGTCACAAACATGATTTTGTGACAATGAGAAAAGAGTGTCTCTTCCTTAGGGCGCCTTACTGCCAGCAGCCAGAAAGTCGTCTGAATAGCTGCAAACCTACCATGGCTGTAATATGAAGGGTACCCCCTGGGGCTGAGCAAGGCACCCGGCACCTGCACAACTATAACCTTGGCATGGATTAGTTTCCTCCGTTTCCGTGAAGTCCCCTAGCATGTCCTGCACTTTTAGGCTTCCACACCTTTGCACCCGTTCACCCTGCCTCCTCCAGTGCCTTTTCTCCTGACAGGATTAGAGCAAAGACCGCCTCCTCCGGGAAGTCCCCTCAAGATATCCCAAGGGGAGTTAAGCTGTCTGTCCTCTGTGCCCCCAGAGCATGAGACTCGTCCCACGCGAGGGTCTCATTTTGTGCTGTTAAGTGAGTTCAAACTGCAGATCTAGGGTCGGCCCACCGCTGCTCCTCATCTGTTGTGTGGCTGGGAAAAGGCCGAGTGGGGCCGAGCTCCGAGCAGGAGCCTCCGGTGCTGACGCCCTTGGCTCCGTGCCCGGCAGCTGTTCGACCGGCACCTGTGTGTGCGCCAGCTGCGGTACTCAGGGATGATGGAGACCATCCGAATCCGCCGGGCCGGCTACCCCATCCGCTACAGCTTCGTGGAGTTTGTAGAGCGGTACCGGGTGCTGCTGCCCGGAGTGAAGCCGGCCTACAAGCAGGTACAGGGCGGGGGGGCAGAGGAGGTGGAAGGGAGGGTCCCAGCTCTGGGCCGGGCAGGGGCACTGGTTTTCTCACTGGCACAGAGTGCTGGGCGTGACATCAGCCCGGCCGCCTCAGGTACGGTGGGGAAGATAGGGGATCAGCCAGTAGAGGGCTTCCGGGGGCTCAACTGGCATGGACTTCACACACATGATGTAGTGGACGAGACCAGGGCTGCCACGTGCGCCCCGGACGTTAGACACGGGAGAGGGTTTTGTGGTCATTCTGCCCAGCCAGGGAGAAAACTGAGGGTCAGAGAAGGCAGGACCCGGCCAGGGTCACACAGCAAGTCTGGTGCAAACCTGGAGCAGAGTCCTGCCTCCTGGTCTTGGAAGGGACACTCGGGTGGCCTTGTCACTCCCTGGTGGGGCTGCCCATTCCCTGTGCACCCCCCAGGACGACCTTCGGGGGACATGCCAACGCATGGCCGAGGCTGTGCTGGGCACCCATGACGACTGGCAGATTGGCAAAACCAAGATCTTCTTGAAGGTGAGCATAGCCGCTGTCTCTGGCTGTCTTGTGGATATGTGAGTTCCCCATCACGGCAGGGTCAGGGTCCTGGGGGCCTCTGTAGAGTTCTGTCAGGTGGGTCTATGCTGGGCCTCGGTGGTCTTCTGCAGTCTGTGATGGGGACGTGGGATTCGGCCTCCTCTGTGGGGGAGGGGAAATGGATTTTAAGACCATCTGTGATCTGGGGGGTGAGGTCAGAGGTGGCTCACCAGGGAGGCCTGGATTCAGTCAGGACCCTGTGGCTGGCTGCCTGCCCGCCCTGGGACTTTGGGCAAGTCACTGGCTCTTTCTGAGCCTCGTTTTCCCAGCTGTAAAATGGGATGTGTTTAGGGGGTGGGGTTCTTGAGTGTATCTTTAGGCCCCCTCCTGTGATTTCCTGCCAGGCAGGGTTCACCCGGGCCATGACAGACCACATGCCACCCCCTCTGTCCTCTCTTCGAGGCCTGTTCCCACCCTCCCTAAGCAGCACCTGGAGCTCAGTGGGGCTGGACTTCGGGATGGGGCAGTTGGGAGGGGGCAGGGCTGGGAGCCGGAAGCTGGGCCGCGGGTGTCTTGGCCTTGGGGTAGAGCTTGCTGGGAATTGGCCGTGTCTCTACAGCTGCAGCAGGGACAGTGTGAGCTCCCGGCCCGCCGCCTTCCCCATTTCCATTTCCGCAGTACTCGAGTTCTGGCTGTCCTGGGTGATGGGCAGGGCTGCTTCCTCTGCTGGGAGGGTGGGGCCCGGGCAGTTGCGGGAGAGCTACAGGACGGAAGGGAGGAGGCAGCCCCAGCAGGAGAGAATCTGGGGTCTGACGGTCTACTTCCGCCCTGGCTGAGGGGCTGTGGGCCAGTCCCTTCATCTCCCAGAGCCTTTTTCCCCTCGTCAGAAAACCTTGCCGACTGTTCCCTGCCTGTGCAAATCACTACTGCCATCCGGAAAGCTCGTCCTTTGTGCCAGGCAGGGCCATTTATCCATTTTTATCCATGACCTTGTGTAGTCCTCGAAGCAGCCCTAGGAGGTAGGACTGCTACGCCCATTTCAGGGAGAGGAGAAGTGAGCTGCCCAGGTGGTGCACTGACCTGGAGCGGAAGCAGGGCTTCTAGCCTGTGTGGGGAATTGAGGGAAAGCGGGCAACACGATGGTGTCCAGAGAGCTCTGAGGACCGTCCTTGTCCCATCCTCACCTCCCTGGGCTCTTCAGAAATGTGCCACTGTTTCGAGAGCCTAGACACCTACTTCTCATTCGTTCCTCCAGACAGCCTGCTGGGCCCTGTGCACAGTGAGGTGGTCTGGGATTATCTGATGCGTGTGGCTCCCCCATGAGGCTCAGCATCCCCAGGGCAGGGCCCCAGTCTGCCTGTTCACTGCAGCCCCATCCCAGCACTTAGCACTGCGGTGACACATGGAGTGACACAACGATTCATCTGTATTGAATGTCCGAGGTTTTGTCTAACTGGAGGGAGGGTTGGGGGCCTGGGTGTGAGGAGAAGAGAGGCCTAGAGAAGTCAGCAGGGCCTGCGTTATGGAGGGCCTGAGTACCGGGCAGAAGACCAGGCTTGACCCTGGGAACCGAGGTGTCATTTTAAGGTCACCATCAGATTTGTGTTTTAAGAGGGTTCTTCCCTGAGGGAGGGCCAGAGCAGGAGTGACAGAGGCCAGGAGTGACAAGGCAGTGGTCTGGCCCAGGTCAGGTGCCCACGTGACGGAGACCTTTAGAAACGTGGGTGTGGGGGGCACCTGGGTGGCTCAGTCGGTTAAGCGTCCGACTCTCGATTTCAGCTTTGATGTCTCGGGGTCATGAGATCGAGCTCCGTGTTGGGCTCCATGCTGAGCGTGGGGCCTGCTTAGGATTCTCTCTCCTCTCTCAGCTTCTCCACCCTCACCCCATCCCCCAAAATAAGTAAACATTTAGAAGAGTGGGGGCTTGGGCAGAGATGGCCATAGGGATGAAGCCTGTGTGTGAATGATAGGCTCTCTGACCCCTCCAGTCCGGTTAAGCTCCTCCTACTCCATTTGTCCCACCCTGCCGCCAGGCCTCCAGGAAACAGCCAAGAGCCGCGTCTGTGGGAGGCTGTCCCATGGGGCCAGAGCAGGGCAGGGAGCTCTGAGGGAAGGGAGGGAGGGCCTGTGTGGGGCAGCCTCAGCCCCGGACTGTGAAGTGGGGGGGGGGGGGGGCACTGCTCAGGAGCTCTGCACTCCAGGACCACCACGACATGCTGCTGGAGGTGGAACGGGACAAGGCCATCACCGACAGAGTCATCCTCCTGCAGAAAGTCATCCGGGGGTTCAAAGACAGGTAAGTGCCGGGACCAGCTCGCCCACCTCGGCTCACATACAGATGTGTGTGTGTTTGGCTTACCTCTGTGCCCCTGAATGAACACTAGGAGTAAACACACGCACACAGGAACGAGCGCGCCATGCACACGCGCCATGCACGTGGCACATGCATGCCATGCACACGCGATCATGCTAACACCGATGAACGCACGGACACGTGACTCACACCCACCTACCTGTGCCACATACGCCCAGTGACACGGTCCACTGCCCTCCATACAAGCACACGTGGACACCCGAGGCACACACGCGGACAGTCCCGTGTCTCGGGTGCCTGATGAAGTTTCCCAAAGAGGAAATTTGAGGTTTCGTAAATTACAGCATGTGTCCCGTTTTCCAGGTGAGGGGCGTGTGTACAGCTGTGACACTTCGCACACGGGCAGGGCTGACTCTGGAGTGTGACTGCGGCTCCACAAAAACCCACAACCTGCCCCTTTAGCAGTTCATCTGGTTACCCCCTCCCTCTCGCCGTCTGCTCTTCCATCATTTCTGTGCATCCATCTGTCCATCCCCTCCCACAGCTGCTCATTTGCTTATGCACATCCAGATACTGGCTCGCTGACTGTCTCACACGCTGACACACCCACCCTCCCCTCCGTTATTTACTTCTGCCTTCGGCAGACACCTGCTGTGTGATGTGTGGTCTCTTTGTCCTCCATCAGGTCAAAGGTGACTATCATCCTATAGAAGCTGCCTCACGTGTGCAAGGGACAGCAGTGTGCTTGCTCAGAGTCTGTCAGAAGACGTGGGCTCTTGTCCCAACCTCACTGAGCCTCACTTTCGTCATCGCTAAAATGGGGAAGTTAGTAATAAATAATGTTCACAGTGATCCAGTGATCCAAGCTTTTAGTCTTTTTCTTATTTACTTATTATTATTCACTTATTCAGTAAATACCTCCTAAATGCCTACCTTAATAGGCATATGTGACAAACTTAGGAGGCAGGAAGAGCGGGTGTTTTTGTGTCCATTTTACGGACGAGGAAGGTGAGGCATAGAGAAGTTATATGCCTTTGCCCAAGGTCATGTGGCTGGGAGAGACAGAGCTGGGCTCAGCCTTACTCTCCTGATTCCAAACCCTACCAGTACCCTGGCTGCCTCTGGGCACTATTTCTCTCCTCTGACATCCTTCTGTATGCTGTTCCAGATCTAACTTCCTGAAGTTGAAAAATGCTGCCACACTGATCCAGAGGCACTGGCGGGGCCACAACTGCCGGAGGAACTATGAGCTGGTGAGCCTCCCCAGGGGGCTGCTCTTTGCCTCGCGAGGCCTTTGAACCTGGCCCCATTGCTGTAGCAGCAGGACGTACCCTGCCCAGGGCCTGGTTGGCCTCCTGCCACTGCCCTGGCTGGCCCCTACCCTTCCTCCAGCCCAAAGTCCAAGTCTGCTTCTTGCGGCTTTTCTCATCTGGTCAGCAAAGTTTGACACTTTTCCTCTGGAGTGTTTTGATGGGTTGTGAGCACCTGGGCCATTAGCTTGGAGGAGGCTGGTGGCGGGTGTGTCACATGGGTCTCTGCAGAGCAGCCGGGCTGCAGTCCGGACCTTGGGATGGGGAGGCAGACAGGAAGGAGACCAGCTCCTGGTCTGAGGACGGGGATTCGTTGTGTGTGGTGGTGCGGGGGGGGGGGGGGGGGGGGGGGGCGCGCCCTCAAGGGAAGCCCTCAAGGGAAGCCCTCAAGGGAAGCCAAGTCCTCTTTCTAGAAAACTTCTGTCTGCGAGGAAACAGAGCTTAACTCTGGGGGAGACCTAGTCCGAGAGAAGACAGAGCTTTGGGGCACGCCAGTCAGAGCGGAGCCCAGCGCGGCGACTGTCCTGTGGCCAGGGTCAGCCTGGGGTCGGGGCGGCAGGCTCCGAGCCGGTCCGTGTCCTTGCAGATGCGGCTGGGCTTCCTGCGGCTGCAGGCCCTGCACCGCTCCCGGAAGCTGCACCAGAAGTACCGCCTGGCCCGCCGGCGCATCATCGGGTTCCAGGCCCGCTGCCGCGCCTACCTGGTGCGCAAGGCCTTCCGCCACCGCCTCTGGGCCGTGCTCACCGTGCAGGCCTACGCCCGGGGCATGATCGCCCGCAGGCTGCACCGGCGCCTCAGGGCCGAGGTGAGGGCTTTCGAGTGAGTCCACAGCTCTTGTGTGCCCTGAGCGGTGCTGCTCCACATCGGGCAGGCAGGTCCCCCCTACACCGACACCTGCAGAGGGGCCCTGGGACCATGCCTCCTGTGGGGAATGCACACAGCTGGGATCGACCCCTCATTTCCATCCTCCCAGCCAACGGCAGGGCCCGGGGCCCAGTCACTGTTGTGGTGAAGCTGGTTTGGCTTCGGGAGCCACCGATGTCCCCAACCTGCTGTGTGACCTGGGGGAGTTCCAGGTACCTCAGTTTCCCCGTCTGCCAAACTATTTGGCAGAGTCGTTCCCGGTCCCAGAACTCAGGGTGGCGCGGGCCAGAGCTGGCAGGAAGCACTGTGACGGTGCCCACCTGGCTGCCCCTTCCCTCAGTACCTGCGGCGTCTGGAGGCTGAGAAAATGCGGCTGGCAGAGGAGGAGAAGCTCCGGAAGGAGATGAGCGCCAAGAAGGCCAAGGAGGAGGCCGAGCGCAAGCATCAGGTGAGCTGAGTGGCCCAGACCTCAGATGTCCATTCACTGGTTCAACAGCACTGGCGATCTGTCCTCTGTCCACACAGCCTGCCTTCATCCGTGCACTGGGTGCTTGGTCCCGTGCCAGGCCTGAGGACAAGGGGCCGTGGCTCCAGAGTAAGAGGCGCCATGCCCATCACCTTTTCTAGCTGGGAGATAACACGGATAAAAAGCCAGAGCCGGAGCGAGAGCTCCCAGTACGGGAGCCTCAGCTGCATGGGGCTAATGAGTGCTTGAAATGGCAAAGGGCTCTAAGTGTAAAATGTATACTAGGTTCTGAAGACAGTAAAATAGAAGGAACATGAAGTATTTCAGTACTATTTTTAAAATATTAATTACGTGTTGACATATTTTAGAACTATTGGGTTAAATAAAAATATATACGTATTTTTTTATTTGCAAGAGAGCGAGAGAGCTCACGAGTGGGGGAGAGGGGCAGAGGGAGAGAAAGAGAATCTTAAGCAGGCTCCACACTCAGCACGGAGCCCAAAGTGGGGCTCGATCCCATGACCCTGGAATCATGACCTGAGCTGAAATCAAGAGTTGGACACTCAACCGACTGAGCCACCCAGGCACCCCTAAAATATATTATTAAAATAGATTTCGCCTATTTCTTTTTACTGTTTTGAATAAAGCTACTCCATTCAGGGCTTGCATTATATTTCTATTGGACAGCGCTGGTCTAGAGCCTCAACCCAACAGCTGTGGGATTTCCGGGTTGGTGTGGTCCCCTCCGGCGGGGGAGGGATGAGCAGGCTTCCTGGAAGAGGTGGTTCCCAGCTAAGCCCTGACGGGCAGGCAGGATTACTCTGGACTTGTCTCAAGGCTTCTCTGTGGCCCAGTGCTGGGCATCTGTCTGCACTGGATTCTGAGGGCTGGGCGGGGTGGGGCCGAGGATAGAGAGGTTGGAGGCTCAGTCCTTCCCAGCAGTCAGGAGGGCCCGGGTGGAGGCCGGGACTGAGGCCTGGCAGCTGCGGGGGCTCTCCGGGGCTCCCTGAGGAGGGCGTGCTCCCCGAGGCCGTCTCCTCTGTATCCTCTCAAACTCCCAGGAGCGCCTGGCCCAATTGGCCCGTGAGGATGCAGAGCGGGAGCTGAAGGAAAAGGAGGAGGCTCGGCGCAAGAAGGAGCTCCTGGAGCAGATGGAGAGAGCCCGCCATGAGCCCATCAACCACTCGGACATGGTGGACAAGATGTTTGGCTTCTTGGGGACTTCAGGCGGCCTGCCAGGCCAGGAGGGCCAAGCACCTAGTGGCTTCGAGGTACCAGGCTGGGGACAGGCCTTCCGTCCTTTTGTGCCTGTTTGCCTTAAAGTCCCCCTGACCCTTGGGCACAAAGGGCAGCAGTAAGACGTATGGCCCATGCAGCCCCTGACCTGTCCAGCCAGCAGCTCGCCATGCAGCCTTGGGCCAGTCACTGTCCCTCTCCAGGGCCAACTTTTATTCATTCACAAACTTGTATTCATCCGTGTACCGAGGACCTACCACGTGCCAGGCTCTGTTTGGGCAACAGGATGGCAGTGTTCCACCCCGTGGAGGAAGAGCTGGCCCCACAGGGACAGGTTGGGGGGCCGCAGGGCCAGCCCGAGTCTGGTCCGTGGCAGGGAACCTCTCTGGCTTCCTCAGGACCTGGAGCGCGGGCGCAGGGAGATGGTGGAGGAGGACCTGGACGCAGCCCTGCCCTTGCCTGATGAGGATGAGGAGGACCTCTCTGAGTATAAATTCGCCAAGTTCGCTGCCACCTACTTCCAGGGCACGACCACACATACCTATACCCGGCGGCCGCTCAGGCAGCCGCTGCTGTACCACGATGACGAGGGCGACCAGCTGGTGAGGGCTGGGGCTGTGCGGGCGCCCAGATGGCAGGTCCCCGGGGGTGGGACTAGGGCTGACTTCACCCTGGTACCCCGGGCCCCGTAGCCCTCCTGTGGCCCTCTCCAGCCCTCTCCCCAGACCCCCAGGCCATTTTGATGGTTCAGCAGTACCCTGTGCCCGTGCCCCCTGACACGCTCTGCCCCAGGCGGCCCTGGCGGTCTGGATCACCATCCTGCGCTTCATGGGGGACCTCCCTGAGCCCAAGTACCACACCGCCATGAGCGACGGCAGTGAGAAGATCCCTGTGATGACTAAGATTTACGAGACCCTGGGCAAGAAGACATACAAGAGGGAGCTGCAGGCCCTGCAGGGCGAGGGGGAGGTGAGGCCCAGCTACCACCCCCCCCCAACCCCCCGTTCATCCATGTCCCTCCCAGGCCAGTAGGGAGGGCCACCCGCATCCCCATCCTCAGGGTTCTCAGCAGAAGGAGCCCTTAAAATTTGCCTCTGCCTCACCTCCCTGACCCCCACTATCCTCTGTCCCCTTGTGGGAACAAACGTGTGAACGTTTTGTAAACTGTAAGGCGTGGATGGTGATGGAATGAGGCCATGCAGCAGAACCAACGGCCTTGCAGTCAGAGCCAGCACCAGTACTGACTCACTGGGAGGCACTGGGCAGGCGCCCGCACTTTTCTGGGTCTCCGTTTTCCCATCATCAGCTGGCTGGTGGGGGGCAGTGCGGACGTAAACGTCAGAGTGGAGGCGCACAACCCGCTAGCCATAGCTCCGTTGTCATCTGCTCTTGTCCTTACTTTGGGCCCAGGTGCTTGACCCTGACCCCTGTTTCTCCTGCAGGCCCAGCTACCGGAGGGGCAGAAGAAGAGCAGCATGAGGCACAAGCTGGTGCACTTGACCCTGAAGAAGAAGTCCAAACTGACAGAGGAGGTTAGACCAGACCCTGGGCTGCCTTAGGAGGCCCAGGGTGGGGCAAGACTGAGCTGGGGGGGGACCACGGGGAGTGGGAAAGGGAGCGGATGTGGCCTGTTCCCAGGGGCTTGGGCTGGACCGTGTCGGGGGTTAGTGGGCAGACAGGAGTGCGAAGTAGAGGGCGGGGAGCATAGGCTGGGGCCGGATCAGGGAGGGCTTCCCAGAAGAGGAGACTGGAGAGCTGGGGAGGGTGAGAGGCAGATGGCGAGAGGGAGGACACTTCCTGCCAGGGCAGGGACCCGTTGCATTTGACCCAAGGACCTTTCAGATGCCTCAAACTTCTCTGTGAGTGGGCGTGCCCATGGGCATTAACAGTAACGGTTTGTTTGAACTCTCAGTCACCTCGCTTTTGTTGAGCAGCACCGCCCTGGCCCTGTGCTCCAGGAATGTGCAGGCTGGGAGAGCAGCAGACACTAACCCAGGCATTTACAGCACAGGGGGACTGGCTCCCGCGTATCCCTACTTTTGCACACATTAGTCCCTCTGCCTAAAGTTCCTCCTTCTCTGCCTGGGAGTCACCTCCTCCAGCAAGCCTGCCCAGGCCCCTCTACAGTAGACTCAGGCTCCTCCTCAGGGCTTCCCTAGCCTGCTTTGCCACTGCCACTGTCCTCTTCCCCACCTGAGGCTCAAATCCAGTCCTATAGGCACGTAGCCCCAGATTGGAATCCCGGCTCCGCCGCTGGGTATCTGAAAGGCCCAAAGGGGGAAATGCCTGCTTTTTCCTGGGTTCCTGAGAGGATGGCATGGGATGATACCTGTGGGTGCCCCATAGACGTGAGGATCTCCTGGGCCTTCCCGCCGGCAGGGGCATGTTCCTGCCACTCCCTGCTCTCGCTCCGGGACTCTGGGCAGGGTGCAGGTTGGCACGGTGGGCTGTGTGGAACCAGAGAGGAGAAACACGTCTGTAAGAACCCAGGCTTGGGGCTGTTCACAGAGAACTGGGCGGTTGGAACCCAGGGTGTGTATTCTGGCTGTCAGGGTTGTGTGGAGAGATTGGGGTCCCGCTACGAGTCAGAAGAGCAGGTCCCTGTCCTGGCTGAAAGGGCTTCCCTGGAGTAGGGGGTGGAGGGTGGTATTAAGGAGACTGCAGAGGAACCTTGTCCCCAGTGTGTGGCACCAGGCCAGTGCTGCCCAGCTGTCTGGACCCGTCAGCTCTGCACAGGGCGGGGGTAGGACAGGGCTGGGGCTCTCACGGTGGTGGGGAGCCAGCTCATGTGGCTGTTCTCAGGATCTGCTCTCCAGGGGAGTGGGCAGACTCAGACATGAGGCAGGGCCCCTCACTTGACCCTGCCTGGGTCAAGCCTCGTCCCCTCCCTCTGGCCCAGGTGACCAAGAGGCTGCATGACGGGGAGTCCACTGTGCAGGGCAATAGCATGCTGGAGGACCGGCCCACATCCAACCTGGAGAAGCTGCACTTCATCATCGGCAATGGCATCCTGCGGCCAGCGCTCCGGTCAGTGCCTGAGGAGCGGCTGGTGGGAGGCATCCCACAGTCTCTGGAGTGCGGAGGCCCTGAAAGGCTTTTGGTGGCTGAGTTGTGGCTTTGTCACCTTGGTAACAGATTAAGCCGAACAGGCCTGGGGTTAGCTCCGCTGCTAGCTAGTCATGTGACCTTGATAGAGTTGTTTCATCTCCTGAGCCTCAGTTTCTTCATCTGTGAAGAGGGAATAATAATCACACTTACCTAATAGGCTTATGGGCAGATCAAACTCGGGAGAGTGTGTAAGATAGGACCCACGCAGCAGGCACTTGGTACATGGCAAGGCACCTGTTGTGCTCATTACCTGATGCATCTTCTGCCTATTCCTTATATTCTTATAACCTATTCCCGCCAGCTCACCTTTGGTGCACCCAACCCAGGCCTGTGTGCAGGGTTACGGTGGTTAGCATGCCTGGGAATCCCGTGAGTGCCTTCTTCCCCGCCCAGGCCCGGGAAAGGTCTTTGTTCGGGTCCCTGGGGTGTTGGGGAGGAGATGGGATGATCCAAGAGTAACCAGGAGCAATAAAGGAATCAAGTCTGCTAGGTCAGTGGAGGGAAGACAGGACTTTCTGAGGACTCTATCTGCACAAGATGGTCGGTTAGGAGACCCGACCCCATGAACTCATGCATGCTGGCTGGGAGGGTGGCAGGATGGGGCTGGGTGGGGCGTTGAGCCCATTTGACCAATGGGAAAACTGAGGTCCGGACAGGGGAAGAGACTTGCCAGGGATCACTAGCCTCCCAGACTTCCTGCCTTCCAGTCAGGCATCTTTTCATTGCTGCTGGAGGCCAGGGACTACCTCACCAGAGGTAGTCAGGGACCCAGGGCCACCTGCCTCCAGGAAGGAAGGGTAGCTGTCCAAGCTGTGTTGAGAGGGCAAGAATTTGCCTCCTAGTTATCTCACCATCAGACCTAAAGTTGTCAGTCCTAGAGAACATAGTGCCAGGAGCCCTGAGCCAAGAGGCAGAAGCCTGGGTGTGGCATCTCTGAGGGCCCATGGCTAATCCCTGCCTTCTCTTGGCCTTGGCTCCTAGCTGTAGGTGAGAAAGTCTTTACTGGTCTGTGATGAGATGGGAAAAATAAGGAAGTTTCTAAATCTAAATCTGATTTATTTAAAGGACTGTTCTTTGTTCTGAGATTTTTACCCTTTCTACTTTTTGAATATTAGTATTACGTTTGTTTTACGAAACAACGGTGATACAGATAGCGGGCAGATTGTGTTATGGTGTGTTTTAAACGACCTTATTTGTCGTGATAAAAAGTTAGCAACCTCAGAATTAATTTTGAAGTGACACTGGCCTCTGAAGATCCGGGCACCACTGAAAGGGATTATCCATCCTTCTCTGCCCAGTCCCGCCCTTCTGAGAGGGAAGAGCAGCAGTGCCCCCTGGTGGTCACTGTGTCATCGAGGTCCTGTCCTTGGCCCTGAACAGGCAGGCAACAGCTAGCATTTATTCACTGTGCCAGGTGCTTTATAAGCAAGCCTTGGCTCATTTTCTTCACAGAAATCTTGTAAAGAAGGTATTATAGTTTTCCTTTAAAATGAAAACAAAAAAACTACCTTAATTGCTTTGATCTGATTACAAAAGTAATACAAGTCCGCTTAAATACTGTATTCAAACATTACAGAAATATCTCAAGGGTAAGTCAAATCCCCTGCCCATTCCATCTCCCGGAGAAACTCCCCAGATGGGTTGGCTGTTTCTGCCCTTCTGGTTGCCATCAGTAGAAATTGTACCTGCTGTCATGACTATGGGAGGGGTGCAGAGAGGTGAACTCCCCTGGCCAGGCCACCCAGCTGGTGAGGGACAAGGAAGGGAGGGAGCCTGGACTTCTCATCAAAGTGATCACCGGTGGCTGTGGCTGCTGTGCCCCAGAACAGGATGTGCACCATGCTCTGGATCATGGGGCCCTGACTGCGGATCTGGATTAGAGTCAGGAACATGTTTCGTGCCTGATGAGCCTGACTCCAAAGCAAGGCCCTCTTCACTGGCTCCGCAGAGCCGTGGGCTCAGCCTTCCCCAGTTGGCCCCACGCAGCCTCCTCCTGGGTGGTCTGGGGCAAGCAGGAGAGGACAAGATAGGGTATCTCACCTGTAGCTGGGAGGGGCCGGGCTCATTTCTGACGCAGTCTCCCTTCCTTGCTGCCCCGCCCAGGGATGAGATCTACTGCCAGATCAGCAAGCAGCTCACTCACAACCCCTCCAAGAGCAGCTATGCCCGAGGCTGGATCCTCGTGTCTCTCTGTGTGGGCTGCTTTGCTCCCTCCGAGAAGTTTGTTAAGGTAGGGAGGCGTAGGGAGGCATGGGCCTCCTGCGGCGGGAAGGGTATCAGAGGTGAGAGCAAGGGGAAGAAGTTCAGCGGGGCTTGGCAATGAGGCCTCGCCTGGGCCTCGCCTGTCCTCTCAGGCCTCTGGCTCCCGCTGGCTTCTTCCTGGCCCTCCTCCCGGGTTCCCAGCCCTTCCCTCTGTTCTCCCTTCAGCCATGTTTTATTTATGAGGAGACTAAATTTGACAACAGCGTCTCCTGGACCCTCCACTTATGGTCTTGGAGAAGGCACTTTGGTTGATTTCAGGCCACTTTTTTTTAAGTTTTTTTTTTTCATTGTTTGTTTATTTTTGAGACGGCGCGTGCACAAGTGAGGGAGGGGCAGAGAGAGGGGGAGACACAGAATCCGAGGCAGGCTCCGGGCTCTGAGCTGTCAGCACCTAGTCCAACGAGGGCCTTGAACTCACGAACCGTGAGATCATGACCTGAGCCCAAGTCAGACGCTTAACAGACTTAGCCACCCAGGTGCCCCTCAGGCCGCTCTTTTGACTGTGCCAGGCCCTGGGCACTGGGGACACAGAGGCAGAGCAGGTGACAGACAGCAGGACCGACCTAGCTGGTCAGTGCTGTGAGGAGGAAAGCGCTGGCCCAGCGGGGGAGTCAGGGAGGTGGGCCCTGGAAAAAAGAGAAGCAGTTAGACTAGGTGAAGAGAGGGGGGTATGGAGTGTGGGGTGATTCAGGAGGCGTGGCTGAGACTGAACAGGGTCAGAATATGGCAGCCTTGCTGCCAGCCTGAGATACATGGACTTGATCCCAAGGGCGGTGGGGCTTAGCCCCGGAGGATGTGGGTGGCCGGGTCTTGAGCAGGTCCTGAGTGTGGGTAGAAGGGCTGGAAGTAGGAGACCTGGTGAGGCCAGAGTAGAGGCCCCTCAGCTGGCCCTCTGTCTACAGTACCTGCGGAACTTCATCCACGGGGGACCGCCTGGCTATGCTCCCTACTGTGAGGAGCGGCTCAGGAGGACCTTTGTCAATGGGACCCGGACACAGCCTCCCAGCTGGTTGGAGCTGCAGGTGTGGCCCCCCGCCCTACCCAGGCATGCGAGTGTGTATGTGTGTGTGCATGTTTGTGTATCCCCAGTGCACTCCAGTGCCCCAGAAACATCCCCCGCTATAGGAGTCTATGGTTCTTCAAGCACCCACCGTCAAGTTTGGGATTCCCAGGCCTATTGGGACAGGAAAGCACCCAATGGATGATTGACTCCCATCTGCTGGTCTTATGGTCAGATGGGGGTTCCCTCTGTGTCTTAATAGCTTCCTCTGTAACCTAGCAATAATGATCCTCATTTCACAGGGTCTTGTGATGTTTGTATGAAGTGAGGGCAGAAGCCCCTGGTTTGTGGCAGTGCCCAGCCTCCTAGCCCCAGTGCCCAGCCTCAGGGGCTGTAAAGGTTCCATCAGGGCAGGGAACACTGCAGGGTCCTCTGGGCCCCTGGTGCTGGGGTCTGAGGCTCTGGGGCAGCTCTAAAACCCTAGGGAGCAGAGAGCCAGGAACCCAGAGGGCGTGAACTGGTTTGAAGTGAAAAGATTCTCACAAACGCTTTTTGGCCATTTTCAGGCCACTAAGTCCAAGAAGCCCATCATGTTGCCTGTGACCTTCATGGATGGGACCACCAAGACCCTGCTGACCGACTCGGCGACCACGGCCAAGGAGCTCTGCAATGCGCTGGCTGACAAGATCTCGCTCAAGGACCGCTTTGGGTTCTCCCTCTACATTGCCCTGTTTGATAAGGTACGGCCGCCCCGCAGGGCCCCCTCCTGGCGCCACCCCGGCTCCCGTTCCGGTGCTGCCATGTACTGGCTCAGGCAATCTCGTGCAGTTACTTGCCTTCCAGAGTGCGGTTTCCTCTCAGCTAGTGGTGACTCCGCCTCTGCCCAACTCATTAGGACTGTGGAGGGCACCTAAAAATCGGGCGGTACGGTGGAGATTGAAACCCAGAGCTCACTTCTGTTGTATATACCTGGGCCCATTCAACCCTCCCCTGGCACCAGGGAAGAAGCATGGCAGAGACAGACTGGAGGTGTGCACGAAGCCACTTAGCTAGATTCCATTTTCTCATTTGCAAATGGGAACAGACTTTTTTTTTTTTCCCCCAGGTTTCCATGGTAGTTTCCTTTCACCTGTTAGTGACCACCTGGAGTATGTGCCTCCCTGGGCACATCTGGGCCTAGAGCCTTCTCTGCTGGGCTGGGCCCGGGGGTGGGTGATTGCACCTCCACACTCAGACACGTCACATGCAGCAGATGTGGCCCCCCCCCCCGCCCCCGCCCCATCCCGGCAGGTCCAGGGACAGAACCGCATTTGCCTGGACTTTTCTCACCTACAGATACCTCCTTGTTTTCAGTGACCATCCATCAGAGTTTCACACAAGGCTTACACTAGGAAATGGGAATACTTGTGTGGCTGTGCTGACTCAGACCCCATGGCGGGGCCCTGAGATCCCATTCTGATCTGCTTCCTGGGTGACCCAGACCTGTCCCTGCCCCTCTCTGAGCCTCGGTTTTCCATTCGAATGAGAACAGCTGGCACGGCTGATGGCTCTTTGTAAGGCCTTTCTTGCTTGTTCACCTTTCCGTCCCTGCACCTGCAGGTGTCCTCCCTGGGCAGTGGCAGTGACCATGTCATGGATGCCATCTCCCAGTGTGAGCAGTATGCCAAGGAGCAGGGTGCCCAGGAACGCAATGCCCCCTGGAGGCTCTTCTTCCGCAAAGAGGTCTTCACGCCCTGGCACAACCCCTCAGAAGACAACGTGGCCACCAACCTCATCTACCAGCAGGTGGTGCGAGGGGTCAAGTTTGGGGAGTACAGGTGTGAGAAGGTGAGTGACCGCGAATCTCGGCTCACAGCCCTCTGTTTTCCAAATGTGGGACGAATGTTACTGTCTGTACCCACCATTAGCTTATGTGGAGGTTAGCCTGATTGAGGCTTCTTCTGGATTAACACTACCTGCAGGAACAAAGGCTTTGAAGAATAGCGTGACTCCGTGGTGATGGTGCACGGTATGGAGTGTGTGCTTCAGAACTTGCTGTATTGTTCTGAGTTAGTCTAGAAAACTCTGTGCTGAAGGAGTAAGAGATCTGCTCATTTAGACCAGAGTTTGCAAATGCGTATTCTCTTAGTCTCCTTTTAGGGACAGGAGTGATGTGGAGAGACTCGTGTCACGTTATTTTATCTTTGATGATGGTGATGATGGTTCTCACGGTACCTAGGATTCTGTTGGTAATTATGATGGAGGAATAAAGTTGGAGAGGATGGAAATGAAGAGGGCGGTTGTTGGTGGTGGAGATGGTGCTGAGGGTAGTGGCCATGATGATGATGGTGTTGGTGACGGTGGGTTGGTGGCCCAGGATAGTGCTAGGTTGGTGATGGTGACAATACTGTTGTTGTTGGAGACGATGGCGGTGTTGATGGCGGTAACGGTGGTGGTGACGATCATGGCGATGTTGGTGTTGGTGAGCTGATAGGCAGGATA
The DNA here is from genome assembly GCF_024362965.1 of Panthera pardus. NCBI lineage: Eukaryota > Metazoa > Chordata > Mammalia > Carnivora > Felidae > Panthera > Panthera pardus. The sequence continues at coordinate 60,397,065 of NW_026526677.1, forward strand.
CATTATTAGTACAGCTATATGGGTTGTTCAAATTCTGAGAAGCTTTGAACTGGTTGGAAAACACTACTGCCTTCAAGACACCCAAGAGCCTTTTCCTACTGCCCCCTCTGCTGAAGCCCTGGCGAGCCCCAGGCAGACATCACTAGGGCTGATGTTCACCACCCCAGGCAGAGAAAGGGCAAAATGGCCAGTACCCATCATCCAGCCTTCTGAAGCCTCTGCAGCATGGCCGACTTGTCGTTCACTACTTGGACTATCCCAGGGTGGGGTCGTGTTGGTGATGGAGATGGTAATGGTGATGCCTGCCCCTCACTCTGACAGAACCAGCGGTGCCCAGGTCCCCCGTTCTCCAGGGCAGACTGTCAGCTCCAGCCACTCGCCAGGCTGGGAATGTGGTGGCTGACCCATTACCGATGGGCTGGCTGGCTCTCTGTGTCAGCTCGTGTGCCTCTGTGCTGGTGCTGGGAGACCCAGGAGAAGGCAGGGATGTGACCCTGCCCCTGGGGAGCTCATGGTTCCCCCAAGCAGGTAAGAACTTCTGGGGAATCAGTGAGAATGGAATTTTCCAAAGGCCGGAGTCAACAGCTAGAGGAGGCAGGGCTCTGAGGGCTTCAGTGGTCTGGAAGGGCTTCCCGAGGGTGTGTGAACAGCACCTTCCTCCCCCTCCCTACCTAGGAGGATGACCTGGCCGAGCTGGCCTCCCAGCAGTACTTTGTGGACTATGGCTCCGAGATGATCCTGGAGCGCCTCCTAAACCTCGTGCCCACCTACATCCCTGACCGTGAGATCACACCCCTGAAGACACTTGAGAAGTGGGCCCAGCTGGCCATTGCTGCCCACAAGAAGGTAGGAGGGCAGGGCGGGGTCTTGGAGGAGGGGCTCTCTGGTGACATGCGTCTGCCCACAGGGCTGCTGGGAGACGGGATGGCAGCCTCAACCTCCTGCCTCCCAAGCAGCCTGTCTCCACCATGGACGTCGGTTCACTCGTGTCTTAGGCTGTCTACTCTGGGCTGGTGCCAGGGATGCAGAGTTGGATCATATCTGATCCTTCAGCTTCATGAGGGAAACTATGGGCCCACAGATATTGGGGTCCCCTGGCCCGGCAGCAGCCGCTTGCTAGAGCTACAGCTCAGGAGTGTTGGCACCTGCTGGAAGAGCTTCTAGCAAGTGTATTCTCCTTTCTGCCGAAAAGAACTCCGGCCCAACTTCCTGCCTGGGGAACTTTAGGTACAGAGCCCCCTCAAGCCCCTTGCTTGAGGCCCCAGGCCCATAACCAGCCCCAAGTAGCTCTCTTCCAAGCTAAGGGGCGTGCTGCCCAAGTAGAGGAGGGGTGGCCTGGCCGCTGAGGCGGACGGATGGGCCCCCCTGCCTCCTGGCCGTGGTTGTGGAAGAGCAGAGTATCTTGGCACACGAGTTGCCGGGTTGGGGGCTCCACAGACCAGCAGTCTCTCACCCCTCTACACCACACGGCCTCTTCCCTGCCCCAGGAGCCCCATGCACTTCTCCCACCCTACTCTTTGCCTTCCCTGGTGAGCTGCCCACAAGCCTCCACTCCTCCCTGAACCCGCCCTGCGCCCTCTCTACATCCAGGCCTGGCTCCCCTGCCAGCCCCCCTCTCCAACCCCCCCCCCTGCAGAAGAGATGCGTGTTTTCCCTCTACCCCTCTGTCTGTCCGGGCAACTTCCTGTCCCTCATCCCTCCCACCCTGCCAGCTGCTGAAGCCCATCCATTCCACGTTGCAAACAGCTTCCGTCTCTGCCGTTCCCCAGGCCTCCTCGGTGTTCACTGCCATCATGCACGCGGCATGTGGCGTGTTCTGGGTTGGGTGCCATTGTTCGTTAACTTGTTCTGCTTTGGGTGAGTACAGTCAGGCACAGTACTGAGCCCTGGGGGTGCAGCTGTGAAGCAGACAGAGGTGGGCTCTGCCCCTGGAGCCCACACCTAAGCTATAGCTGTGTCTCTCCCTTGGACCAGAGCCTGTTGGCCTGTGGGTCCCCAGATCCCCGGGCCAGTCTTCTTGCAGAGTGCACATATGTACATGGCTTTTAAAGTCAGGGTGGTAAAAACATTTGGGGACAATTTCAAACTTGTGGAGAAGCTGCAAGTTCAAGAACCTAGAACTCTATACCCCCCACTTCACCCAGACTCACTGGTTGGTAACATTGTTGCCACATTTGCTTTATGATCCCTTCTTTTTGCATGTGGACGTGCATTTCTTCTGAACCTTTTGAGATTAGGCTGGAGACATGAAGCCCCTTATCCCCCAATGCTCTCTGCTCCTGGGAGGGCTCTGCTTCTGGTCCTCTCAGTGCCTGGCACGCACATGGGTCTTTGCCCATGTTTGTGTCTATAGCTGATAAGTACCATGAGTTCAAGTTGATACATCCAGTTCTGCTCCAACACCACCGAGTTCTTAATAGGGCTCTGAGGGATATTTTTAGATAATAAAATGCCAGTGCTCTGGTTTCTTGCCAGCAGCATTGCATTATCCCCTGGCCTCTCCAACCCTTCCCTGTGCTCCCGTCTTCATGACTCCCGGGTTCACCTGTCAGCTTCTGCCAACATCCCAGTCTTGCAGTGGCTGCCTTGCCTACACTTCTATGTGACCTGGCTCTCACAGGCCCGTTCCCCACTCCCTCTCCCTGGTCCAGTACACACACCCCTGTTTAGCCACACACGTTCCTGTTCCCCAGATGTCTCCCACTCACCCTTGACTCTGGGTGTTGCATACATGCTGGCAGAATTGTGGGCTTTTCTGTCACTGCTGAATTGGGAGCTCTCTGAGGGTGGGACTTGTGGAGTGATGGGGGTGGCTGCAGGCTGATGGGCTAGGGTGGAGCCGTGGTGCCCAGGAGGACACAATAGCTCCAGGGCTGTTCCTGGCTTGGGGGCATGAACATGGGATTTTTCCAGACAGAGCTTATCTGATGGCCTTTCTCTCCTGTCCATCCCCACCCCCCAGGGGATTTATGCCCAGAGGAGAACTGATGCCCAGAAGGTCAAAGAGGATGTGGTCAATTATGCCCGTTTCAAGTGGCCCTTGCTCTTCTCCAGGTTTTATGAAGCCTACAAATTCTCAGGTACCTCCTCAGCCTTCCCGCCTCCCAGTCTTTCTCCAGGCCCTCTCTCCTCCCTCCCTCTGTGGCTCCAGCTCACAGCAGAAGGAGGGAAACAGCCCAAACCAGACTCCCCAGCCAGCCAGACTCCTGCTTGCAGTGTTGCTTGGTCCTTCCAGATCGATCCACAGAGTGGGTCCTGCCTCCCCGCAGTCCAAGTGCTCAGCAACACTCTGGGTTAAACAACTGAATGATTATTAAGATAGTTAAAACGCCTACTCTGTACGGAAGAAGGTGGCCCGGAGTATGGGCTGGGCTGACTCTGCAGCTGAGCACGGAGGTCATGGGCCCAAACACACGCAGGCTGTTGGCTCAGACATCCTGAGGTCCTAATTACTAGGCATCTGTGCGAGGCCCTGTGCTGGTGCTGGCCTTCACAGAATCACGAAGTATCTAGCTGGAGGGACCCTTGGGGCTCAGTTAACTCCCTACCCATATATAACCTCTCTCCAGGGCGGAGGCTTGTCCAAAGCTGCACAAAGACCAGAAGCAGGGATAGGATTCACACCAAGTTTCCTGATTTCAGTGCTCTCTTCCCACTGTGCTTTGAGTTTTGGCCTGTAGGGAGCTTGTGCTCTCTGAGGCTCAGTTTACCCATCAGTAAAATGGATGATAAGTGAGAAGTATGGAAGCCAAACTCTGCACATTCTATCTGTGCCCTGTGGGGAATCTACCTCTCCTGGTCCTTCCATACTTATCACCTATCCCCCTTACTACCTCCCTGGTAGTGATGAGGACTGGGAAGGGCTGGGCTGGGTGTGGGGCAGCCTCCCTCTCACTGCCTGGGTCTCTGTCCCAGGCCCCAACCTCCCCAAGAATGACGTTATCGTGGCGGTCAACTGGACAGGTGTCTACTTTGTGGATGAGCAGGAGCAGGTGCTTCTGGAGCTGTCCTTCCCTGAGATCATGGCTGTGTCCAGCAGTAGGTAAGCCCAACGCCTCCCACACTACACTTTAGTGCAGAGCAGGGAGTTGTCCAAAGCTGCACAGAGACCAGAGGCAGGGATGTGTCAAGCCCCAGTGTCCTGATTCAGCACCGTCTGAAGCAAGAAGGGGGCAGATGGAGACACGGACAGGCAGATGGGGAAGGAGGGGGCTCCTGGAGCTTTCTGGGGTCATGAAGTCTTTTAAGGGGAGTTTCTGCCCTCATCGAGGATGTCATGGAGGTGCAAAGATGTGCAGTGACCTGTCCTGGTCGCATGTGACTGAGCAGTTTGTGCCGCACCGTGCAGGCGTTCCTCCTAATAGGGACAGAGGGGTCTTTATGGTGCATCATTAATGGCTGTTCTGAGATGGGTGTGGGTGGCTTAGAAGGACAGTCAGGAGCAGTCAATTGTGTACAAAGAGAGCCTGGTCTCGGATTCAGGGGCCCGGGTGGAACTCACCTCCATGTCCTCATCCCTAAAATCTTAATACTTCCCTCTAGTAACAGTGGTGAGAGGGAAATGCAAAAATCAATGGGAGAACCCTTTGTAAACTGAAAGGTGTGGAGCATGCAAGAGCAGGGCTGGGGGGTGGGTTCCTGGAATAGACTGGTGTTCCCAGCAGGCCCTCCCCAGATCCGAGGCTTAATCGTCTCTGCGCTGTGTCTGATATGGGCTGGAGCTGGGCATGCCCAGCTCTGACCAGGCATGAGCTGGCACAGGGATGCAAGGTGATAAGACAGTCCTTGCCCTTTTGCAGCTTCCTTCAGTTGAGAGGGGAGACAGACATTGAACAGGATGTTTTTAAGCAGGGACAAGTGTGATGAGGGCTGTGGGAGGGCAGGGAGGACTTCCTGGCAGAAGCGGTAGCTAGGCTGAGATCTAAAGGGTGAGTAGGAATTAGACATCAAAGGGGCACTGGGCTGGGCCCTTGCGGGCCTCGCTCTGGACCGTGTGTGACATTGGCAGGACCAGGTCTGACTCAGACTGGGCTGTGTCTGGCCTGGGCCATGTCTCCCCCCGCCTGGGCCATGTCTGACTGGGCTGGCCTTGGTCTCCTTCAGGGAGTGTCGTGTCTTGCTCTCGCTGGGCTGCTCTGATCTGGGCTGTGCTGCGCCTCACTCGGGCTGGGCAGGACTGACCCCGGCTGGGCCCTGTTCTCCGTGTTGGTCCTGCAGGGGAGCAAAACTGGTAGCCCCCAGCTTCACGCTGGCTACCATCAAAGGGGATGAGTACACCTTTACCTCCAGCAACGCCGAGGACATCCGTGACCTTGTGGTCACCTTCCTGGAAGGGCTCCGGAAGAGGTCTAAGTACGTGGTGGCCTTGCAGGACAACCCCAACCCTGGTGAGTGGTTCCTGGCACAGGCTGCCAGGCACTGGGGGTTAGGGGCATCGGGCAGATCACACACCTTGATCTTGGCCTGGCATTTGAGACCACCTGTGACAACCCTTCCCCAGATACCCTCAGTCCCACCTGGACCAAAAGCCAAACTCTGCACCTTCCAACTCTGCCCTGTGGGGAATCTCCCTCTCCTGGCCCTTCCATACTTATCACCTGTCACCTTCTCCAGGTGACATCATGGGTTCCTTCTCCACAGTCTCCAAATACCCACTATCTTCAAATGATAACAGTAGTAACAGCTACCCTGACTGAGCACCCCCAGGCCTCCTAGGCTCCGGGCAGAGCTTGGAAAGGACAGAAATAAAACAGACCCTGGCCCTACTCTCAGTGGGGAGAGGGGCTGAAAACAGATAGTGACGGTCCCTGTGACAGTGTGGTAACTATGGGAGCCTGGAGGAGAGGCCCCCATGCAGCCTGGGGTTCAGGGTGGAGGTATGTGGGGCAGAGTGTTCGAGGCATAGAGGAGAGCACAAACCGAGCACAGAGGCTGGAGAAAACAGGCATGTCTGGGAACTGCAGGTCGACTGGTTTGCCTGGAATGGGTGAGGTAAGGGAGACAGGGCAGGAAGTGAGGTAGACAAAGTCAGGAAGGCCAGCCCACAGCAGCCTTGTGAGCATGTCAACGAGTGTCAGTTTTCTCCTAAGGGAGATGGGGAGCCATGGAAGGCGTTTGAGCAGGGGAGTGGCGCACTCCAATGGCCACGTCTGTGTGAAGGGTTGTGGCAAGTTGGAGGCAGGGTGACCAGTGAGCAGACATGAGTGGGCCTGGGCCTCAGTTATTCAGGGCAGGGATTAACAGTTTGTAGGTCATCAACCTAAATAAAGATGTTCCAATCCAGCCTCTCTCTCTGCCCCCCTGTGGTCCTGCTCACCCCTGCCTCCCAGCGGGAGAGGAGTCAGGTTTCCTCAGCTTTGCCAAGGGAGACCTCATCATCCTGGACCATGACACGGGAGAGCAGGTCATGAACTCAGGCTGGGCCAACGGCATAAATGAGAGGACCAAGCAGCGTGGGGACTTCCCCACTGACTGCGTATATGTCATGCCCACTGTCACCTTGCCACCGCGGGAGATTGTGGTATGTGGCTTGGGGATGGCAGATGGAGGGGAGTCTCCTCTGGGCCTTTCTTTGTCTGCTTCCCATATCTGTAAAATGGAGTGAGGGATTATACTGGATTAGCGGTCTCCAGTTTCTCTGGAGATGATCTGGGGGTCTTCTGGGACCACAAACTTAAAGTCGGGGAAGCTGTCAAACCTGTGCTGGGTGGAGAGTGGCCGAGGAACTGCCCAGGGCGAGGGATGGAAGGAGAGTGGGGGAGGGAGGCATCACCTTGCACTGTCCAAAAAGGCAGTGAGCCCCGAGCTGGGAAGGGAGGCCCTGGTTGTTCTGGATCACAGCACTGGAGACTCAGAGCCCAGCTTTCCAGGCAGCTCCTGAGCCAGGCTCTGTTGACTGGGTGGTTCTCACGCCACATCCCCCTCCTCCATCCGGCCTTCTCACTGACCCAACCTGGTTCAGACTCGGGGGACTGCGGAAAGGACCCCGAGTGCAGCAGATGGAGGCAGCAGTAACCTCAGAGATGGCAAAGAACAAAAGGGGTCCCAGGGTCAGAATGGGGTGAGGGTCAACCCCATGGTGACCGACTTCCCCAGCCCCAGTCCAGAAGGCTCTGGGCTTTACCATGTTGGCTCCAGGGGTCCCAGGTGAAGAGCTGACCTCAGACCCTTGTCTCTCGGTCTCTAGGCCCTGGTCACCATGACCCCCGACCAGAGACAGGACGTCATTCGGCTCTTGCAGCTGCGAACAGCAGAGCCCGAGGTGCGCGCCAAGCCCTACACGCTGGAGGAATTTTCCTACGACTATTTCAGGTGATGGGGAAAGGGTAGGTGGGCCAGGACAGTGTGAGCCACAGGCTTCTGCTACTCTAGTCCGCGTGGTGGGGTTGCCTCCTGCTGCTGCTGTGTGTGAGCAGGGCCTGGGTCGGAGGGAACAGGAGGGCAGCTTTTGTCTGTCGAGATGTGCCGTCTTGTGCTGTGCCATTTTATCCTTCCTTCATTTGACAGCGTGACTGTGGTCACCCCAGGTGGGGTCCTGGGCACCCACGACTCATGCCTGTGCCTGTCTCACCGACTCACAGTCCTGGTGGGGAGATAGGCACAAAACTGGGCAGCTGTGATTCTGTATGCCCAGCATTGTGATGGGGGTGGTGACAGAGGAGAGGCTTCCTGGAGGAGGTGGCATCTGAGCCGAGCTGTGCAGGGGGTGACCTGGGTGGATGAATGCCGCAGGCAGCACATGTGAAGGCCAGAGCAGAGAAAGCTGAGAGGAGCAATGGGGAGGAGGCCATGGGGGTGGGCAGGGCTGGCTTTCTAGCTGAGAAAGTAAGGTCCAGGGAGGGCTGGTTGACTCATCCCAGGTTGCCCAGTATAGCAGGGAGGAGCAGGGCCTTCCGCCTCCATGCACAGGTTGGGTAGGGGTGGGTCTCACAACCTGGGGTCAATGCTGGCTGTGCCGTGTCAGGCCCCCACCCAAGCACACGCTGAGCCGGGTCATGGTGTCCAAGGCCCGTGGCAAGGACCGGCTGTGGAGCCACACACGGGAGCCGCTCAAGCAAGCACTGCTCAAGAAGATCCTGGGCAGCGAGGAGCTCTCACAGGAGGCCTGCATGGCCTTCATTGATATCCATACCTGCAGGGGTGGGTGCCATGGAAGGGCAGGGGAAGGGCCACAAGGAGGGGGACCCCAGGGCAGGGGGGGCACCAGGCCCCTGCCTCCAGGGTTTTCATCCAGATACCTACCTCCTTCTGAGGGGCCCGGGTGGGTCCTGGGCAGGGTGGAGGGATTCGGGTGGAATGGCTTCATCTATGCCTGGCACCTTACAGTGCACGAGGGGCTGCCTCATCCATTGTCTCCTCTGACCCTGTCATTTGGTTCAAGATGAGTATTGTGTCATGTGCTAGGCCAGGCATGGAGACACAGCTGTGACCAGACCCAGTCCCTGGCCTTCATGGTGCTTATAGCTAAAAGGGGCCGTGATGGGGCCAGGCAGCACAGTGAACTGATGTAGCCTTGGAGAGGAGGGCAGGTGGCTTTCCTGGATGAAGAGATGTCTAGGCTGAGACCTGAAGACTGAGTAGGCCCCAGTCAGCCAAAGGGGAGATGGGTGGGGAGTGTTCCAGACAGAATGAGCTTGTCCAAAGGCCCTGAATCACAACATGATTTAGCACAAGTGGAGGGCAGAGGTCTAGAAGGGAGTCTGAAAACGTGGGCAGACTAATAAAGCATTTCCAAGCCCTGTTAAGAAGCTTGGACTGTATCCCAAGGCCATGAGAAGCCCACTAAGCAGGGGGGGTGACACAGTCAGATTTGTGATTTGTAAAGTCCATCTGGGTTGGTGCGAGGACTTTGGATGGGGTGTTGGGGGCTGAGGTAGTGAGGGGAGGAGGTGCCCAGAAGAGTTGAGGAAAGGGTGGGCAGTCGGCATGGAGAGCAGGGTGGGTGGGTCATGCCCATTTCCTGAGTGGGTCACCTGAGGCCCAGGGCCACACAGTTGGGTGGGGGCAGACCCCATTAGAGAGTGTGGCCTCCTGGGTCAGTGCTCCCCCCATCAGCCACAAGCCCTTCCTTGACGGCTCCCCACCCATGCTCAAGTACATGGGCGACTACCCATCCAAGAGGACGCGCTCTGTCAATGAGCTCACCGACCAGATCTTTGAGGGTGCCCTAAAGGCCGAGGCCCTCAAGGATGAGGTATACGTGCAGATCCTGAAGCAGCTGACCGACAACCATATCAGGTGAGGGGATGGTAGGCGGGTACAGGAGGGCCTCCCCCCAGTGAGGGGGGAGTCACAGCTGACGGGAATCTTAAAGGTCCTCTACCCATTGTGACAGGGAGCTCCCTCCCTCCCAAGGCAGCATCTGGCCCTGCCTGGCAGCCGTCCTTCCGCATTCAGGCTCCCTCACGTCTTACCTCTGCCACAAGGTCCAAGGAAGTCTGGTCAAGTACCAAGAGGTGGATGCACCCTCTGAAATCTGTCCTTCTCCAAGTCTGACAGCACCGGTTCCTCCTAAATTTGCTCCACTCACTGCCCGAACCTCCTCCGGGTACCCCTCCCAGCCCAGACTCCATTCTGGAGGTTGTGCTCATGAGCAAATGTCTCCAGCCTGGCTCGGGCTGCACTGGCTGTCAGTTGGAAGCTCCGGCTGAAAATTCTGGGCTGAAGGTGTTGGGTCCCAGAGGGTGCCACCTTGTCCCTGCTGGGTCAGACCACGGCAGGAATGGGAAGTCAGGGACATGCTAAGTCTCAGAGCCTGAGGGAAGCCCCACCGTCTCCCCTTACACCCAGACTGCCAATTATGTCCCCAGGTTTGTCATCTTCTGCACCTCTTGCAAAATCCACCATGGAACCATACTCAGATCTTCTCACACTGCCAAACCTTTATACACGCTGTGCTCACAGCCAGCATTTATGGCCTTTTTTGCATATCAGAATTTGTGTCAGCCTTCAAAACCTAGATCAAATGCCACCTCCTCCTAGAAGCCCTCTGTGCTTCTCTCCCGTCAGGCCCAGGGAGCTCAGAGTGCCCAATGAAGCCCAGGGGTTGGTCTAACTCAGTGCTAGTTAAAGAACAGACGAGTTAAAGAGTTTTTGCCAGGATACAGATCACACATGGCTTCCTTCATAGGAAAGTCTTGCTAAGAAGGAAAAAAATCTCAGCTGAACCAAGAGTGCTTGGTGACATCGCTGATGTTCATTCTGGCATGAATGAGCACCTTACCTTCACGTGGCTGGTAACTGCGTGGCCCAGTGTGGGTTGGCCAACCACATTTTGTGTGGCACTAACTGGATCTGGCCACCAGGGAGGCGGGTCTGCGTTGGTCCCCAGAAGAGAGGCATGGGGGTCAAGACAGACACGTGCCGCCACAGTGAGGCGCCAAGGATGCTCGGACCCACAAGTGGCCTGCAGAACCCCCGCTGGACACCCCACCTCTTTCCGCAGGTATAGCGAGGAGCGTGGCTGGGAGCTGCTCTGGCTGTGCACGGGCCTCTTCCCACCCAGCAACATCCTGCTGCCCCACGTGCAGCGCTTCCTGCAGTCCCGTAAGCACTGTCCGCTCGCCGTTGACTGCCTGCAGCGGCTCCAGAAAGCCCTGAGGTACGGTGGCCCACTGAGAGCAGAGGCGGTGGGCAAAGAGCCTGTGGCAGGTGCTGGGATGGGCTCTCAGCCCCAGTGGGCTTGTGGGTGTCCCTGGCGGATGAGGGCACGGCCACACAACACGTGGGACCTGTCCCTGGGGTACCACAGCTGCCAGTCGGACAAAGCCTGCAGCGTGGTGCCCATTCTGGACGCAATCGTGTCTGGCTGCTCAGAAGGGCTGGCGCATACCTTCCAGTGTGTTGGGGACGTCTGGGCCATACTCCATACTCTGCACAGCCCATGTGCATCCTTCACGTCCCGTGGTCCCCTCCACAGCCCTATTTGGTTGACGCTGTTCTCTCATTCTACAGTTGAGGGGTTGGAGGCTCGTGGAGATTAAGTGACTGTCACCTGGCAGGGAGTGGTGGACAAGGGATTAGAACTGGGGTCTGTCTCCAAAGTTCCCTCTGTTCCCTGCTCCCCATGGCCCCATGAACCCACTGGCTCCTGACTGCCCCTCCACCCCTCTCCTGGCTTTCAGAAATGGGTCCCGGAAGTACCCCCCACACCTGGTGGAGGTGGAGGCCATCCAGCACAAAACCACCCAGATTTTCCACAAGGTCTACTTTCCTGATGACACCGATGAGGTGAGGGCTGCTGGCTTCTTGGTGAAGGACCGGATTCCCCGAGGACACAGGGAACAGCCCTGATGCCTCTCCCCTGCCATCCCCACATTTGCTCCAGTGGTCAGGGCTCAGTCGAGAGGCTACAGACTCCTTGGGTTCCCGATCTGACCTTCTGTTGTCTCCAAGAGCTTCCTTGAGAAGATCATTCTTCCCTCTCTGAGGTGACTCTGCCTCAGAGAAAAGTGCTCTCTCTCTGAGCTAAGCTCTATGCTGGTGCCACCTCCCTGATGTCAGCTCTGTTCCTGGTCACAGGCCTGCCTGCCCAGGCCTCTCCTATTGTCCCCGAGCCCACTTTCCTGCAGGCCCCTTCCTTCCTCCTCACTTGGCCTGATTGTGGGTCTCCTGGTCCAATGGTCCTGTTAGCCTTCCCATCATGCCCATTAGGTCAGGCTGCCTCCTGACCTCCACTCTTTGCCCCATCTCAGCATCTCATTCAGATAAATGAATCTAGCACCAAAACTTTTAGTTTGAAAAGCAGTTTTAGAACTTGTCTAGAGACTAGAGACTCAGAAATGTCATGATAGGATTTCAGTGACAAGGACAAGAAACTAACAAATCCTTTCCTGTCCCTCCAGTGGAAGGTTATATGAAGCAGTCCCTCCCCCACCCCGCACCTACCCCTACCCCAGGCTGCTTCCCCTCTTTTTCCCTCCCCCTTCTGGAATTTGCTTTCTTCTTCCTCCAGCCTCTCTCCTCCCAAACACCCCACCTATCTTTGCTCCCTTGGCCTCGTGTCACCCATGCTTGTACAGCCAGGCCCACAACCCTGGAAGCAGAGGCTGAGTGTGCTTGGATTGGGGAGGACACAATCTGGGAAGATCCAGACAGGAGTTGCTTTTTCCTTTTCTTAAATGCTGTGCCCAGCTCTAGACCCATGGGGAAACACCTCAGATGGAGGGTGCCCTGCATGTGTGGGAGTCTAGTTGCAGGCACAGATAGAGGGGCACAGGAAGCCCCAGCCGCAGCCGCCTGCCCCTCACTTCCCAGGCCTTTGAGGTGGAGTCCAGCACTAAGGCTAAAGACTTCTGCCAGAACATTGCAGCCCGGCTGCTCCTCAAGTCCTCAGAAGGATTCAGCCTCTTTGTCAAAATTGCAGATAAGGTGGGTGATGGGTCATTGGCTTCCTATTGGATTGCTGTTGGTCTGTCTGTTGGAACATTTGCTGGGACTGTAGGAGCTCATGGGGCAGTGGGGAGGGGAAAGAGGGGAAGAGAGAGGTGTGCTTGCATGTGGCATCTGATTGTGTCCCTTTCCTTCTTATATCCCTGCAACGGTCCCCATACTTGTAGCAGCTTCCCCTAAATGTCTCTCCTCTGAGGCATTGCAGAGCATGACCTCAAACCTCTTGGGAGCCATGTGGCACTTTATATTCTGGACCACACAAGGCTCATCGCCCTGCCACAACACACAAGTACTTTCCAGATTTGACTTGACCGGTCCCTCGGCTGCCTTGGCAAGGCCAATTAGCCCTGAAATAACCCCTGAAGGGGGTGTGATTATCCCCACCTAATAGATCACAAAACATGGACTCAGAAAATTTAAGTAACTTATTCAAAGCCACACAGCAAGGACTCAGATCCCAGTAGGTCTGACTGCAAAGCACAGGCCCCTGCCACCATTCCACCTTGCTCTTCCTCACTTCTGTGTTCATGAAGGTCAAGGGCCCAGCTTTAAAGCCTCTTCCTGTGGGAGGCTTCCTTGACCATGTCAGGTAGATCAGGTGCTCACTCAGTTCCTTGTGCATCCACGTCTGCCTCCTCATTTCACAACTGTCCCTGTGCCAGACATTGGGGACCCACAGGTGATCTCAGTAAGGTCCTCGGCCCAGAGGAGCTTGGAGCCTGTGGGAAGAGCAGGTCACAGATACTGGAGATTGTCCAAGGCAGGGACTGGGCCTCATTCTTGGCCTTCTCACCAGGGCTTAGTCTTTGCTGAAACGACTGGAATGACTGTCACTCTGGGTGGGAAGTAGGCTTTGTTCTGGAGACTCAACAGGCATAGTCAGGGCAGAGTGGGACACCTCTTGGGGCTGCAACAAAGGGCCAAAAGGAAGGTATTTGGTGGGTAAGTCAGAAAAATCAGTATTGGTGGAACTAAAATGAATGGATTGGAACGGCCATGTCCCTAGGTCATCAGCGTCCCCGAGAATGACTTCTTCTTCGACTTTGTTCGACACCTGACAGACTGGATAAAGAAAGCACGGCCTGTCAAGGATGGTAATGTGAGGCTGGGCCCTGAGATCATCTGAGGCCCAGAGCAGAGCAGGTGCTGGCACAGGGCCACACCGTGAGGTCCACCTGGGTGGGACCCGAGCTAGGGCCTCCTCCTGGGCTGGTGCTGGGCACAGGTGATCCTCTGTGCTGGGACGCTCTGGGTGACTGATTGCCCTCTGCCACAGGAATCGTGCCCTCGCTCACCTACCAGGTGTTCTTCATGAAGAAGCTGTGGACCACCACGGTGCCCGGGAAGGACCCGATGGCCGATTCCATCTTCCACTATTACCAGGTGAGCTGCCTGCTCCTCTCTGCTGTGCTGCCTCCATGTGCTGCTGGCCTTGCTGTATTTCAGGAAAGCAGAACCCTGCTGCCCTTGCCAGGAGGGGGGCCTCAAATAGTAAGGCCTCTAAGAGATTCCTGCTGGGATCCTGGGGATTAGCTCAAAGGCAGACCCTTCTCTTTCCTCAGCGCCTTGTACTTTCTTCGGAGACTTTAATCCCCACCCGTTCAGGCCCTTCCCTTGGTGAGGGGCTGTCCTCTGAATCAGAGATTCTACGGCTACACCTGGGTGTATCTGGGTGTATCTAGGGCATCTGTGTGAATGTGTAGACACTTTCTAGCACAAGCATGTGCCTGCGGGAAGCCAGGAGGGAGGCCCCCATGTTGAACCTCTAGTTGTTGTCTGATGCTTTTCGCTCATTCTGCCCTCCCAGCAAACCCCAACAAGTAGGCATGTTGTTCCCATTTTATAGAGGGAGAAACTGAGACTCAGAGAGATCAAGTGATATAATTAGGACTACAGGGTGGATAGAATCTGGGTTTGAATCCATGTCTTCACAACTGCAGACTCGGTGATCTCTTCTGGGCCAGTCCTGTTTGTCATTCTGTAGGGGAGACAGACCAGGATGCTGGGAAGGTTGCGGGAGGCAGGGATGGTGGCTGCCGTGGTAGAGAGAACCCTGGCCTGGGAGTTGCCAGGGCTCATTCACCCGTGAGATCTGCCCCTCCCCCATGGTGCCCTTTGAGTGAATGGCAACATGAACATCAGCTACCATTTCCCCCAAGGCAGAAACCCAAGTCAGCCTTGACACCTCCCTCTCCCTCATTTCCCATGTCCCAAATCATTCACCTGATGACTTCACCTCCCCAACTCTCCAAAATCCATCCACATGTCTCCATTACCACCGGTACCAACTCAGGTCAGCCCATCATCTCTCATCTGAATGAAGCTGGTAACCTTTCCCCCGAGCTTCCCTGTCCATTTTTGTCCCCTTTGAATTCATTCTTCCTATGGGGGTCATTATGCTTTCGGGATCCTCTCAGTGGCTTCCCTCAAAGTAGAACGCCAAATCCCGACTCTGGCCCTGCATGGGGCCACTAGCTACTTCTGCTGCCTTGTCTTGTATCCAGCACTCCTTTGTTCACTTCACTCCAGCTACATCTTTTCAAATTCTCAGGTATGCCTGGGGGCCTTTGTAACATTTTCTCTCTTGGGAAGCTTTTCCCTAGGTTCTTTCCTTCACCTTCTAAGCTTTTAGATGTTATTTCAATCATCATAAGGGAAATCTTCCCTGTTCCTAAAACTAGATCAGGTCAACTAGTTATATGCTGTCATAGCACGGAGAACAATTCCTTCAAAGATTGTAATTATACATCAATTTGGGGTGATGGATGTGTGTTCTTGCCTTGACTACAAGTTCCTTGAGAGCAGGGAAGTAGATGTTGCTTAGAGGGCCTGACTCATAGCAGATGATCAATGCATATTTGTTGGCTTGATGGATGGGTAAATAGGCGGTGACTCAGTGAATGAATGGGTAGAAGGATGGATGGTGAATGAACTTGTGGGTGGACAGATGGACAAATGAGAAATGGATATGGGTAGGGAGAACCGTATGGGTGGACAGATGGATGGGTGTGGATGGATAGATAGGTGGGCGAGTAGATGAAAAAGTGGATGGAAAATAATCGACTCAGGTTTCTAATCTGCAGTGTGTCCTCAGGCCAGCCTCAGTTTTCCTATGCTTCAACGAGTGGGTAAGACAGTTGTAAGGCTGTGGGCAGTGTTGGCCATTTGGAAGCTTCATCTTTGCTTTTGGTCCACTCCTCATCCTCAATTACTGGAAGTTCAAAGTGGGGAAGAGGCTGGTGCTGCTGATGAAACTAGCAGGTCTCAAAGGAATTGAATGGGAGGAGGCCAGCCAGAGAGGCTTTTCCCAAGGAAGGACAGGCTCAGAAGGTTGGGGCTGTGGAACAGT
This sequence comes from Panthera pardus, assembly GCF_024362965.1. NCBI lineage: Eukaryota > Metazoa > Chordata > Mammalia > Carnivora > Felidae > Panthera > Panthera pardus. The sequence goes on from NW_026526677.1 coordinate 60,412,804, forward strand.
CTCAGGTTCACCAGATGGTCACTTTGAGTTTCTTCGTCTTTGAAATGTGGCTGCTCACCCCACTGGACCGTTATGAGGGAAAATGAAATAATAATATTCATACATGGCTCTGCTTTCCAACTGTAAAGTGTTGGATCTGTGCAGGCATGGTTGCTATTTCCCCGTACTATCTCCTCTTGGGGCACAGTGTCAGCTGAGGCTGGAGGAAAAGGTAGGCCCAATGTGGGGTAAGGCAATAGACCTCGCCTGAGACCTGCTCTGTCTCTGGCAGGAGTTGCCCAAGTATCTCCGAGGCTATCACAAGTGCACACGGGAGGAGGTGCTGCAGCTGGGGGCACTGATCTACAGGGTCAAATTCGAAGAGGACAAATCCTACTTCCCCAGTATCCCCAAGCTGCTACGGGAGCTGGTGCCCCAGGACCTCATCCGGCAGGTTTCCCCGGATGACTGGAAGCGGGTGAGTATAAAGGCTGCGGCAGGACTAGGGGTCTCTGGGCACCCCACGGGTCAGGCGGCAGGTGCTGGCCAGCAGCCCAGGGAAGTATCTCTTGTTGTCCCTGTGTGTGATAAGGTCACTCTCTCATCTTCCCTTCCTTTCGCTTTAGTATCCAGTTCTCCAGGCAAAGGACTCACCTAGCTGCTTGGTAGTAATTTGCCCTATTCTAGTTGCCATGGTGACCTGATTTCACTTGATACTCTTTGGTCTGCTTGCTTAGGGAGGGGAGGGGAGAGAAGGAAAATAAGCATTCCATTAACTGGGATGACGGAGGCCCCTCATGGCCTCCAGGGCCCCCATCCTATGCCTGGCCCTCCAGGGCCCATGACCGCTAAAGTGCAGGTGAGGTAGGAGGGGCAGGGGAGAGGCCTCTGATCCCCCCTCTCCCTACAGTCCATCGTTGCCTACTTCAACAAGCATGCAGGGAAGTCCAAGGAGGAGGCCAAGCTAGCCTTTCTAAAGCTCATCTTCAAGTGGCCCACCTTTGGTTCAGCCTTCTTCGAGGTGAAGGTACGTTATGGGTGGCTTCTCAGGAGGAAGGGAGGAAGGGACTAAGGAGTGGGGATGAGAAGGCACAGAAACGCCTCCCCAGGACTGTGGGAAACAGCGATGGCCTCTGCCACCTGCCCTGGCAAGGAAAGGACGGAAGCACCCTCAGCTTTGTACCACCTCGGTATCTCAGCCCTGGGACATGAGGGACAACCAGCAGCTCAGCCTGGCAGGGGAGGCAGATGTGTAAACCAGCCACAGTAATGGAGAACGATCTGTGCTGTGACAAAGGGGAGCCCTTATCAAGGTGACTGAGAAGGCTGAGGAGGCTTCCTGGAGGAGGCCACCCCTGAACTTCCAGGAAGACCCTGGGGAGAGTGTTCCTGGCAGAGGGCCTAGCATGAGCAAAGAGCCAGTGGTGTACGGGAAGTGCAAGTGGCTGAGTATGGATGGGCGCAGGGTATGAGAATGAGCAGATTGTGGTGAGGCAGGCTGGCAAGCCGGCGAGGGGGTTGGGTTTCCTCCTGAAGGTGGTGGCCAGCCCTGGAAGGTTCTGCATAGGGATGATGGGGCCAGAAGTCCACTCTGACCGGGGGGCGAGGGTGGGCCTGAGGGGCACGACCGGAGGCAGGAGAATGGTAAACAGGCTCGCGTGAGAACTGGGGGTAGGTCAGGCTGGAGAGGAGGGGATGGCCTTGTTACATACCTCGGACGGGAGGCCTTTTGAGAAGTCTGGCTTACAAGGAAGAGAGGGAGGCAGAGAGGTAAGCTGGAGGCAGGAGTTAGAGTTCAAAGAGGGTTTTTAAAGAGGGCAGACATGTGGGCTGAGAGAAGAGATGGCCCAGACTCCTAGAGAAGCAGGAGAGAAGAAATGAAACTGCTGCCAGAGAGGGTGGGAGATGGGGTCACTTGGGGACCCGTGAAGGGATCTGGGTCGCACTGAGGTCCCAGCAGAGGTGGAAACTGTGAGGTTGTGGCAGAGCCACTGGCTCTGCTGCACCTCTGGCATCGAGCAGGAGCAGGGGAGGGCAACTTACTCCTAGCACACAGCTTTTCCTGCTCTGGGCTCCCCCAGCTCTCTGATGGTTTCCGGCTTTCTTTGCCAGCAAACTACGGAGCCAAACTTCCCTGAGATCCTCTTAATTGCCATCAATAAGTATGGGGTCAGCCTCATCGATCCCAGAACCAAGGTAAGCAGTGACAGGGAAGAGCGGGGGTGTGCTTCTCTGTCTGCACCTCTCACAAGAGCCCCCAGACCCAACCCCCCAAAGCCCCTGCTGGCCACCATTCTCACTTAATGTGGCCAAGAAGGCAGATGATCTTGAGAAGTGGTCTGTGTTTGCTTCGTCTATTTTCCTACCTGCTCCGTCAAAATTGCTCTCCTAGAGTTACTAGCCAACACCTTGCTACTAAATCCAATGAACTTTTTAGCACTTGGCCTTTTGGCATCATTGGACCTTACAACCATTCGTTCCTTCCAGAATTCTCTCCACACATTGGTCAGGATGGCAGACTGCACCGGGGTTAAATATTCTCGTATTTATGGGCCAGAGTAGTCCTCACCAAGGGAACCAGGAAGCACAGTCCTACCACATACCCAGGAGGAGTACAACTGGACCACTGGCGAAGGGTGCCAATGGCCACCACCTTCCTCTTGTGTTCATGTGCCCCACTTTCCTGGTTTTCCTCCTCTCTCTCTTGGGTCATTCTTCTCACATACTTCTGTGTGATTATTTTCTACCCACACACATGGTGCTCCCTGAGGCTTCCTGGCATCTTCTTGATTTCCTCCTAGTAGGACCATCCCATCCAGGACCCCTGTTTCCATTGCTTCAGGCCTCCCAAATTTCCAGTTCCAGCCCCACATACCCCATAGCCTCGTGGACACGGAGGGAGAAGGCATCTGCCTCCCCTAGCATCTCCACAGCAGAGCTGGATTCTGTCTTCTTGCTTCTTTGCTTGTCTGAGGGCCCAAGGCCTTTCTGGTGGGTGTGGGCTGGTGCTGAGGAAAGTGAGGCCAGAGGGTCCAGACTGCGCAGGTTCAAATTTTCTCTGCTTTCCCAGGACATCTTGACCACTCATCCCTTCACCAAGATCTCCAACTGGAGCAGTGGCAACACCTACTTCCACATCACCATTGGGAACCTGGTGCGCGGGAGCAAATTGCTCTGTGAGACATCACTGGTGAGACCTCTTTTATTTAGGCCTGGTAGGGCTCCCCTACTTTGCCTAAAGCTCCAACCATCCTCTTTGTCCCCAGAACAAACGTGAGGAGTGCATGGCTTGGCCTGAGATTGGGATCAAAGGTCAGATTGGGCCAAGGTCAAGTCAGTTTGAGGCTCAGCTTAGGTCTGGGAAGGGCACTTAATCTGGGGCTGAGAACAGACCCCTCATTTATTAACTATTGTTTGAATGACTGCAGTGTCTGGGGACTGAGTCTTTAGCCCCTGAGTTCAATAGTGGAGCCATTAGCAATGAGGCCTCTTGGACTGAGCTGAATTTCTAAGGCGTGGCTCAACTGGTAAAGCCTTTAGAATCACCAGGATGTAAGGGGCATACAAGCTAGGGCCTTCATGTAGGGTCATAATAACTTTGAACCTTAGACATGTGGCTGGATGAGTCCAACCCTTCAGCTGTGAGGCTGGGGAGATGGAGTCCAGAGCAGTACAGGATTCTCCTTAGTTCAGGGCTCTGCCCTTTGCAGTTTCCTGGGAGTGTTCTGGGTCTGAATGGGCTGGCCCTGTCCCACTATTTGCTCTGTTTATCTTCTTGTGCTGTTTCCAGGGCTACAAGATGGATGACCTCCTGACTTCCTATATTAGCCAAATGCTCACAGCCATGAGCAAACAGCGGGGCTCCAGGAGTGGCAAGTGAACAGTGGGGGAGGTGGTCCTGTTTCAGGCCCATCAGCTACCTCTGCAGGTGGGAGAGGACTTCTGCCATCTGGGCAGGGAGGCTGGGCTAGCCGGCCACCACTGATTATTACACCAACTTAGCCTCTGATCCTCTTCCAGTGGGGCAGCCTTGCTGGGATGAAGAGCTCCCCTCTATCCACTCCCGAGGGGTGGTTCTAGCTCTGGCTTGCAGTGGCCTTCCCAGTTGTAAAACCCTATTCTCCTTGGGTGCCTTTCTTAGACCAGTCCTACCGTGCGACCTCCTTTGACTTTCCATGCAACCACTGTAACAGGGAATCAAGAGGACAACCTAGTTCTCCATACTGAGACCAACCAAACCAAACCAACCAAGAATATTCTGAAATCCAAGGGACTGGCTTAATTCCTGTAAGTCCAGAATTCTCAGCTGGGATGAGGGAGACATACTACTTTTCTATATTGCAGTGTGAGTGCTGAGCCCTGTGTTAGTCTCCCCTGATCACCTCAGGGTATAAAGTATGTGTTTAATCATTTGGCCCTCTGGTGTCTTTGCTCGGGGAAGAGGAGAGAGTGGGGTGTGGCCTGTAGGACTATCTCCTCAGTCTGTGTGTGTAGGGCTAAGCTGGTCTGGGTTTGGGGTGCCTGAGCCCAAGATGTGCTTGAAAGGGGCTTAAAGGGGCTGGCTGGGACCACGGTGGGTTAGGGGTAAATGTTAGGACATCAGCCTGGGAGGTAGGGGCCTAAGTGTGCAGGGGCCAGCTTCTGGGCCTTAACTAGGACCAGTGGAGCCAGAGTGACCCTCACATCCTGTCAGAAACATCTCCTTGGTTCATCAAGAAATCCAAGAATTGTGCTGCCTAAGGTTAAATCCTTGTGTCCTCAGAGTGCCTATAAAACGTTACTTTGTGACCAGGATGAAACAACCAAATTCAGCTGTGATCTGGTGAGGCATGGGAATGGGGGTTTTAGACAGAGAGGTAGGATTTGGGTGTGAGGCATCCTCCTGGGCCATGACGGGGAAGAGTGCCTAGAGAAGTGACAGTGGAGACTGCCCTAGAGGAGGGTATGTTTACGATGAGCCCCTAAGGCCCCCCCCTAATACTTCAGTAGGGCCAAATCCTTATTGTCCTCACACACACACAAGTGTCTTGGGTCATCTGCATCCAGATGCCAAACACTCCAGAGGGAGTTCTATTCCTGTTCTCCCCAGCTACTTGTGTGGGAGGAGCTGGTTGTGAAAATGGAGGCCCCAAACCAGATAGCCCTGATTTCTGGGATGATCATGTGGCTGAGACAGCTTTGCCCCACCAGTGTTTACACAGCTCCATAGGCAGCCTCAGGTAAATCTGAGCCAGAAGGAAGGTGCTGTGGTGGTGTGCCTCTACAGAGGCCCAGAGAAGGTGGGCGAATAAGTGAAGGCCACACCAAACTCAGTTCACTGCTTTTAACATTTGGCTCTGAGACACCAAGGGCTCCAGATGCTTGTTCTATGCCCTAGTTCCCCTTCAAGGCCTAGGGTCGATGGATAGGCACAGAATTATGCCCATCATCCCATTGCACACTAGATCACAGTGTGTGTGTGGGATGAGATCTTTCCCCCAATTCACGCCCTTGCCTATACCACTTCTCATTCTCTGACTCAGGATGGCATCACTTTTGCACTCATCCCCTAGTCTGTCAGCCTGAGTGATCACAGAGGGGTCCAAAGAATATGCCATTAACCTTCTGGGTTCCTGAGAGGTTGCCTTTATTCTCATGCTGATGTGCACAAAGCCATTCCTTTAGCAGGGAGTACTATGAAGGGTTAGGATAAGAAACCCTGTAACTCCAGCTTCAAGACCACAACAACAGTTTTTCCCTTGCCCATCCCCTAGAGATGCATTCTTTATGGAAAGCACCAGACCAGAGTGGTTCCCCTGAGAGCCTCAATGGCCCTTCTGCACTCCTTTCTTGACCACTTCCCACCATCACCACCCTTAGGCACAGAGAGGAAGAAGAAGGAAAAGGCAACGTATGACAAAATTTTCTCCAAGGACATCCTATAGGAGGAGGAGAACATGCTAGAGAAGGAATGCACTGTATGAAAGACTTCCTGGGAGGAGGATTTAACAATGGGGATCTCTTGGGATTTTCAGGATGGGGACCTCTTTAGTGGGTACTGTGGGTCCCAAGGTTTCTAGGGCAGGGGGTCAATATGATTCAATGGAGGGGATCTGTCTGATGACCGACCCCCCCCCCCCCCCAGGGAAGAATGTCGGTGGTTTGAAGCTCTTAGGGGACACTGGTAGGATGACATTTCCCTCAGGGGATATTGATAGTTAGATCTCCTTGGGGGACAGTGGTGGTTTGACCTTCCCCTTGGGCAGTCACTGGTGGCTTCACATCCTTCTTGGGAGGGTACTGTGGTTTGAGGGCCTCCTGTTTGGGGGCTTCTGTGACACAGAGGGAACTTGGATATCTGAGAATTGGGGGGATTCAGGCTGGCTGGAAGGTGGCTGCTGTCCAGGGCTTTTCCATGACTTATTTTCTATGTCAGGGACTGGTTCCTGAATATGTTGTAGGGGGTAGAAAAGACATACACACAGATTCCCTTAGTGTCACTTTCCCAATCTGTGTTTGCTATGTGGTGAACTCCTAGTCCTCTCTTAAACGTTAGAACCACCCCTACTCCCTCAGGCTCATTCTTCTAAATTTCCTCCCCCAAGATTTTCAGCAAACATATATGGCCTGCCAATTCTGCTTGAGGCAAATAAGGTCCATTATGTGAGGGTATGGAAGCTCCAAAGGAAGCTCTCAAAAAGTAGCAACTAAAACTTGCTTAAAGATTATATATTTTATAATAATTGCTTTCAAGTCAGTTATAGAGAGAAAGGAACATGTTTCCCTACTGGAATGCGAGCTTCTTGAGGCCAGGAACCTTTAACTTGCTTGTCACTATATTCCTGGTGCCCAGAAAAATGTCACATACTAGGTGCTTGATATAATTTTTTGACTGATGGGAAAACTGGTAATAGAGAATTCAGACCTACTCTCCTACTCCAGGAAATTTTTTTAAAATGGATACAATACAAAGAAAAACATATTAACAACGTAGTGAGGAATTATGGGGACCAAATCAAGAATGTGGCGATCCAAAAAGTGAAGCCCAGACCCAACTATACACTGTCTACAAGAAATTAGATACAAATAGATTGAAATTAAAGCCTGGAAAAATAAATACCTTGTTAACACTACTGAAAAGAAAGATGAAGTTGCTATTAATATCACACAATGTCTTTGCTTCAGAGCAAAGAATATTACCAGGGATAAAGAAGTTCATTTCCTAATGATTAAAGAGATCATTTCATCAAGAAGACATGTTCAGGCACCTTTTAAGTGTTTCAAAACACATGAAGCAAAGACAAGACTGCAAAAAGAACTAAATCTATAATTATATTTGAAGATTTTGATGCCCCACTCAAAAGAACTGGGCAGAAAATCAGTAAGATGTAGAACACCTGAAAAACTGGTTCTGGTCCAAGTGAACTCACCTCCTCCACAAACACCTATTTATAGAGCAATCCCTCCTGAAGATGACCTGAGGGCTGACTGAACAGCTTCTTCACCACAAAGAAACCACGCAGAGACTGAACTGTAGTGGCTGGGCAGGTGGTGTAGTACGGAGGGGCTGTGAGCAGGCTTGTCTGCCCTGAGGCACAGAAAAAAGCCTTGGTTTCAAAGGGCAACTAGATATAAAGGAACCAGTCCTAGAACCCTGCCGAACAGTGGGGGGGGGGGGGGTGCTGGAACCCTCTCCAGGTCACAGGACCTGGAAAACGCCATGGTTTATGTTCCTCCTCCACCTTTATCAAGGTGTGGATGGAAGCAGGGTCTGGGCATCCTAGCTGGCCTACTGCCTCAGTCAGCCCCAGGTCCCTACCCCACACCAGCCTAAGCCATCCCGGCCTGTAAAGTAGCACCCCCCCCCACCCCCACTCCCACCAGTGTAGTGCATACCCGGACAGTCCTGGTCAGTGTCCCCTCAGCTACAGCCATCTTGCCAAGGTGACATAGGTGGAAAGAACCCTGGAACACACTAGCTCCACACCACTTTGGCTCCAGACAGCTTGCTGAAGTACTCCTGGCACAGAGCCCTGTGGGACCTCCTGGCTGATGCCTGCCTCAGCTCTAGCTGCCCCACCAAGGTACCCCCTGCATTGAGCATCCTGGAACACAGTGACTTGCATCTACTTCAGCTTCAGTCCGGTCAGGGCACCAACTGCATGGTGAGTCCTGACACAACCCCGGCCCACATCCACTTCTGCTTTGGTCATCCAGAGTGCCCTGGGACTCCCAACCCATATCCAGCTACAGCTCTAGCCAGCCAAAGTCACCAGGCACATACAGTCTACACAAGGGATGACCATTCACAAGACCATTCCTTTAAGTTTAGGAGAAGTAGGTGTTCTGCCTAATTCATAGAAATAAACACAGAAAGTCAAGCAAAATGAGGAGACAGAGGAATATGCTGCAAATGAAAGAACAAGACAAAACCTCATAAAAAGAACTACATGAAATACCCAATCTACCTGATAAAGAGTTCAAAGTAATGGTTATAAAGGTGTTCAACAGCCTGGAGAGAATAGATGAACTTAGAACATCAATGAGATAGAAAACATAAAAGACCGGAGTTTAAGAACACAATAACCTAAATGAAAAATACACTAGAGGTTGTAGAAAAACAGAGCAGTAATCTGGAAGACAGGGTAATGGAGGGCACCTGAGTTGAACAGCAAAAGGAAAAAAGAATTTTAAGAAATGAGGATAGGTTAAGGTCTCTTGGGCAACATCAAACAAATATTTGCATTATAAGGGTTCCAGAAGGAGAAGAGAGCCAGCCAGAAAACTTGTTTGAAGAAATAGCTAAAAACTTCCACAACCCAGGGAAGGAAACAGACATCCTGGTTTAAGAAGCACAAAGAGTTCAAAACAAGATGAACCCAATGAGATCCACACCATGACACATGGTAATTTGAATGTCAAAGATTAAAGGAAGAATTTAAAAAGCAGCAAGAGAGAAGTGACTAGTAATGTACAAGGGAAACTCTCTAAGGCCATCAGCTGAGTTTTCAGAAACTTTGCAGGCCAGAAGGAAGTGGCATGATCTACTCAAAGTGCTGAAAGGAAAAAACATACAACCTGAGAATATTCTACCTGGCAAGATTATCATTCAGAATTGAAGGACAGAGAAAGAGTTTCCCAGAAAAACAAAAGCTAAAGAAGTCATCACCACTACACTGGCCTTAGAAGAAATGTTAAAGGTACTTCTTTAAGTAGAAAAGTCCATAATTATAAGAAACCTGTGAAAGGAAAAAATATTTCATGAATAAAAGCAAACAGTATGGTAGTAGAGCAATTATATCTAAAATATCAGTTAAGGGGACTCAAAGAGACAACATACACATAAAACGTGGAGTGTGGAACTAAAAATCAAATTCCTTTAGAAAGTGTTCAAACTTAAGTGACTATCAACTTAATACAGACTGCTATATACTTAGAATGTTATATATGAACTTCATGGTAACCACAAACCCAAAACCTGTGATAGATACACTAAAGTCATCAGTCACAAGAAAGAGTATGGGAGAAAAAAGGAACATAGAAGAGCTACAAAAAGCACCCATAAAACAGTTAACAAAATGGCAATAAGTACGCAACTATCAATGATTAAATGTACATAGTGTAAATGCTCTAATCAAATGCGTAGGGTGATGGAATGGATAAAAAAAAAATCAAGACCCATGTATATGTTGCCTACAAGAGACTCACTTCAGACCTAAAGACACACAGACTGAAAGTGAAGGGATGGAAAAATATATTCCATGCAAATATCAGGGGAAAAAAGCCAGGGTAGCAATACTTACAAGACACAAAAAAGGTCACTGCACAATGATACAGGGATCAGTCCAGCAAGAGGATATAACAATTGTAAATATCAGTGCACCCAACACTGGAGCACCTATATACATAGAGGAAATTTTAACATTTATGAAAGGAGAAATTGACAGTAGGGAATAATAATAGAGAACTTTAACACCCTACTTACATAAATGGATAGACAATCCAGACAGAAAACTAACAAGGAAATTGTGGCACTGAACAACACATTAGACCAGATGGACTTTATAGATAAATACAGAACATTCCATCCCAAACCAGAATGCACATTCTTTTCAAGTGCACATGGAACATTCACCAGGACAGCTCATGTGTTAGGCCACAAAATAAGTCTTGATAAATTTAAAAATACTGAAATCCTATCATGCATATTTTCTGTACACAGTAGATAATTAAAATCAACTATAAGAAAAAAATGGAAGAAACACAAATACATGGAGGCTAAACAATATGCCACTAAACAATGAATGGATCAGTGAAGAAGTCAAAGAGGAAATTTTAAAAAATACACGGAGACAAATGAAACTATAAAAACACAGTGGTCCAAAATCTTTGGGACCCAGCAAAAGCAGTTCTAAGGGAAATTTAAAATGATACAGGCTTATCTCAATAAACAAGAAAACTCTCAAACAGTCTAACCTTAAAGGAACTATAAAAACAAGAACAAAGCCCAAAGTTAGAAGGAAGGAAATAATAGAGTATAAATTAATGAAATAAAGACTAAAAACCAATAGAAAAGATCAATGATATTGTATATCTGAAACTATATAATGCTGTATGTTAATTATACTTGAATTTTAAAAAGCTGAATTATGAAGTCAATAAACAATAGTTAAAAATCTTTTAAAAAAATCAATGAAACCAGAACTGGATTTTTGAAAAGATAAGCAAAATTGATAAACCTTTAGCCAGCCTTATCAAGAAAGAGAGAACCGAAACAAAATCAGAAATGAAAGAAGGGAAGCAACAAATGACACCACAGAAATACAAAGGATTATAAGAGACTACTACTATGAAAAATTACATGCCAAGATACTGGTCAACATAGAAGAAATGGATAAATTCCTAGAAACATACAATCTTCCAAAACCAAATCAAAAAGAAAAAATCTGACTAGTAACAAAATGGAATCAGTAATCAAAAAACTCCCAACAAACAAAAGTCTAGGACCAGATGGACTCACCAGTGAATTCCACCAAACATTTAAAGAGTTAATAACTATTCTCCTCAAACTATTCAAAAAAAAAAAATAGGAAAGGGAAGAAAGATTTCAGATTCATTCTTTGAGGCCAGCATTATCCTGACACCAAAACCAGACAAAGACACTACAAAAATCAATATCCAATATCAATAGACCAATATCCCCGATGAACGTAGATGCAAAAATCCTCTACAAAGTATTAACAAACTACACTCAACAATACATTAACAGGATCATTCACCACAATCAATGGGATTTATTCCAGAGATGCAAAGATGGCTCAATATCCACAAATCAATGTAATACATCACAATAACAAAATGAAGAATAAAAATCATATGCTCATCTCAGTCAAGACAAAAAAGCATTTCACAAAACTAAACATGTGTTCTCAACAAAGTGGGTTTAGAGGGATCATAGCTTAACATAATAAAGGCTATATATGACAAGCCCAGAGCTAACATCATGGTCAATGGTGAAAAACAGAGAGCTTTTCCTCTAAGATCAGGAACAAGACAATAATGCCCATTGTTGTCACCTTTATTCAACATAGTACTGGAAGTCCTACCCACAGCAATGAGACAAGAAATGAAAGGTATCCAAACTGATATGAAGTAAAAACTACTTGCAAATGACATGATACTACACATAGAAAACTCTGAAGACTCCATCAAAAAACTATTAGAAGTGATATATGAATTCAGTAAAGTTGCAGGACACAAAATTAATATGCAGAAATTCACTGTGTTTCTATACATTAATAATGAAATAGAGAAATTAAGAAAACAATTCCATTTACAATTTCACACCAAAAAAAAAAAAAAAACCACCTGGAGATAAACTTAACCAAGGAGGTGAAAGGCCTGTAACTTAAAAACCACAATGAGACATCACTTTATACCTATCAGAATGGCTAGAATCAAAAAGAGAGTAACAAATCTTGGTGAGGAGACAGAGAACAAGGAACCCTCATGCACTGTTGGTCAGTTTGTAAACTGGTTCAGCTCTTGTGGAAAACAATACAGAAGTTACTCAAAAAATTAAAAATAGAAATATTACACGATCCATTAATTCTACTATTGGGTATTTAACCAAAAAAAACTAAAACACTAATTCAAAAAGATCTATACACTCCTATGTTTATTGCAGCTCTATTTACAATAGCCATGACATGGAAACAACATAAGTGTTCACCGATAGATGAATGGATAAGCAGTAGTAGTATATATATACAAGGGAATATTCAGCCATAAAACAGAATGAGAAATTGACATTTGCAACAATGGATGGAACTAAAGGGTATTACATGCTAAGTGAAATAGGTCAAAGACAAATACCATATGATTTCATTTAATATGTAGACTCTAAAACACAAATGAAAACAGAAAAACACCCATAATTATAACAAACTGATGAGTGCCCATCCCCCCTCACACCTAACCTCTCCCCTATGGCAAGGTGGGTGAAGGAAAGTGGGAGGCACAGGTTCCAGATACAAAGTGGATAAGTCACAGAGATGAAAGGTACAACATAGGGAATACAGTCAATTTTATTATAATAGCCTTGTATGGTGACAGATGGTAGCTACATTTGTGGTGAGCCTAACAACGTATAGAGAAGTTGAATCACTATGTTGTACACCTGAAACTAATGTAACATTGGGGGTCAAATATACTTAAAAAGCAAAACAAAATAAAAAACACTACTAACCAACTAGATCCCATTGACATTTACAGAACATTCCACCCAACGATAGCAAAGTGCACATTCTTTTCAAGTGCACATGGACATTTACCAAGACAGACCATATTCTGGGTCACAAAAATAGCACCAATAAATTTTAAAGGATTTAAGTCACATAAAGTATGTTCTCTGACCATATAGAATTAAGTTAGAAATCAGTAACATAAAGATATCTGGAAAATACCATTTGGAAACCTAACATACTTCTAACCCAAGGGACAAAGAAGAATTAACACTACCTGATTTCAAGACTTACTATGAAGCTATAGTAATCAAGGAAATATGATTTTGTCATAAAGAGAGTCAAGCAGATACATGGAACAGAATCAAGAGTTCAGAAATAGACCCACACATACGAAGAGAATTGATTTCTTATAAAGGTGCAAAGGCAATTCAGTGAAGAAATAATAGTCTTTTAAACACATGGTGCTGGAATAACTATGCCAAAAACCCCCAAAACTTAAGTCTATACCTTGTACTATATACAAAACTTAATTCAAATGGATTATGGACCTAAATATAAAACCCAAAACTATAAAACTTCGTGGGGGAAAAAACTTAGGAGAAAATCTGCTACCTTAGGTAAGCAAAGATCTTAGAAATGACATCAAAACCATGATTTATAGGGGCTCCTGGGTGGCTCAGTGGGTTCAGCGCATGACTTTGGCTCAGGTCATGATCTCATGGTTGATGGATTCCGAGCCCCGCCTTGGGCTCTGTGCTGACAGCTCAGAGCTTGGAGCCTGCTTTGGATTCTGTGTCTCCCCCTTCCCACCCCCCCGCCCCACTCTCTGCCTCTCCCCTGCTTGCACTCCCCTGCTTGCACTCTCCTTCTCTCTCTCTCTCAAAAATAAATATTAAAAAAAAATTTTTTTAACCCCATGATTTATATAAGAAAAAATCTGAGGGGCACCTGGGTGGCTCAGTTAAATGTCTGACTATTGGTTTTGGCTCAGGTCATGATCTCAAGGTTCATGAGTTCGAGCCCCACATGGGGCTCTATACTGAGAGTATGGAGCCTGCTTGGGATTCTCTCTCTCCTCTCTCTCTGTCCCTACCCTGCTTACTCTCTCTCTCTCTCTCTCTCAATAAATAAATAAACTAAAAGAAAAGAAAAAGAAAAAATGTAATAAGTACATTTACTCTAAACTAAAAACCTCTGCCTTCTGAAGACTGGTACCATTAGGATGAAAAGACTAGGCATAACCTAGAAGAAATTATGCGTAACACATATATCTGATAAAGGATGTATAAATATATAAGTATGTCACAAAACTAATAATAAACTCACTATAAAAAGGACAAAAGATTTGAACAGACACTTCCCCAAAAAGAGATGCAGATGGCAAGTAAGCACAGGAAAAGATGCTCAACATTATCAAACATTACAGAAACGCAACTGTAAATCACAGTGAGATTCCACTCCACATGTACTAGAATGGTTAAGATGAAAAAGAGTGACCAAACCAAATGTTGGTAGAGATGTTGGAAGCAGAACTCTCATACACTGCTGGTGGGAATATAAAATGGTACAACTGCTCTGCAAATCAATTGTGCAATTTCTTAAGAAGTTAAACATACAGGGGTGCCTGGCTGGCTCGGTTGGTTAAGTGTCTGACTTCAGTTTAAGTCATGATCTCATGGTTCATGAGTTCAAGCCCCGCATGAGGCTCTCTGCTGTCAGTGGAGAAGGCTGCTTGGTATCCTCTGCCCCCCCCTTCTCTCTGCCCCTACACCACTTGTGCTCACTCTCTCAAAATAAATTAAAAAAAAAAAGTTAAACATACACTCAACATTGCTCTAGCTATCGTACTTCTAGACATTTACTCAAGAGAAACGAAAGTGTTACGTCCTCACAAAGATATGTACAATGCACACAAATATTTGATAGCATTTGTAAATACTTATAAGAGCCCCAAACCAGAAACCCAGATGTCTAACAACGGATGGCTAGACAAATTGTGGTGTATCCATACAATGGAATACCATTCAGCAATAAAAAGGAATAAACTACTGATATAACAGCATGGGAGAATCTCATAATAATTATGCTGAGTGAAAGAAGCTAGTCAAAAACTATGCATTACTGATTCAGTTTATATACAATTCTTAAAATGCAACTATAGTGACAGAAAGCAGGTCAGTGGTCCCTGGGGTTGTGGTATTCAGAGAAGGGCAAGAGGCAGCGAGAAAACTTTTATTGGTGATGTATTCGTTCATTTTCTTGGTTGTGGTAATGATTTATTACTAAAAGCTTATTAAATATTACATTTTAAATATCTGTAGTTTATTATATGTTAAATATTCCACAATAAAGCTGCTTTAAAAAACTTTCTAGTATTTCATTCAAAATATTTATTGAGTTTTGTCTATACACTGGGCTTTGTTTTAGGTGTTGAAGATGCATCAGTGAATGAACAACCAAAAAATCCCTTCCATCACGGAGCTTACATTGTCACTGAAGGAGGAAGAGACTATTAAATAAGTAACAGCATGTCAGGAGGTGAAAAATGCTATGGGAAAGTGATTGATCAGAGTAAGGGTAAGAGTGAGTCGGCAATTTTAAATAAGATTTTTCAGGGTAGACCTTTCTAAGTGTTATATGAGCCCAAACCTGAAGTGGCTAAGAGAGTGAGCCCTTTTGGGTGCCTGAGGCAAGTGATTCCAGGCAATGGATAGCATGTACAAAGGCCCTGAGGCAAGAGTACCTTAGATGTTTGAGGAGAAATGAGATCAATGTGTCTTCAGCAGAGTGATATAGGACATCCTCAGCCATTCTTAGGACTGGCTTTTATTCCAAGTGAAATAGGGAGCCACTGAAAAATAAGAGCAAGGAATGAGAAGTGACGTTATCTTAGGTTTTAACTGGATCACTCTACCTGCTATGCTGGAAACAAACTAAGGGGATAGAGATGGGGAAAGATGGACAAGAGTAGAAGTATAGAGACCAATTAAGATTACTCCATTGGGGTGCCTGGGTGGCTCAGTCGGTTGAGAGTCTGACTTTGGCTCAGGTCATGATCTCGCAGTTTGTGAGTTCAAGTCCCACATAGGGCTCTCTGCTGTTAGTGCAGAGCCTGCTTCAGATTCTCTGCCCCCCTCTCTCTCTGCCCCTTCCCTGCTCACTCTGTCTCTCTCAAAATAAATTAAAAAAAAGAAAACTACTCCAACGACCCAAGTGCAAGATGATGATAGGCTCGGTCCAGGCTGGTAGCAGTGGAGATGGTGAGAAATAACTGAATCTGAATATACTTTGAAAGTATAATCAACAAAATTTGCCAATGGATTGGATGTGGCGTGTGCAAGAGAAAGGATTTAGGGATGACTTCAAGAATTTGGCCTAAGGAAACAAATATAATTGCCATTCTCTAGAAAGATGCAGTAAAGCAGGTTTTGAGGGTGGAAGATCAGGAGTTCAACTGTTTGGGGAATGATGCATTTGAGATTTCTCTTAGACACCCAGTGGATATTAAAGAGGATGTGAATCTAGAGATTGTAAAGGTATATTGAGGCCAAGGAAAATATCCAGAATGATCAACACTGAGTCATTTTAAACTGTCACTAGGGCTCCATTTTTAAGCCAAGTAGAAAGATCAATTTACTTATTACATAAAACTAGGTTTGGTGGAAGGGAGTTAAGATGGTAGAGAAGTAGGGAGACTGTGACTTTCCTCATCCCCCAAACACAGCTCTTTTGAGGTCAGATTACTTGGAGCACCCAGGCAATCAATCTGCGGAGGGCCAGAAGGATCTCCACAGTTAGAGGGAGGCAGATTGGCAGGAATGAGGTGTGCAGATGTGAATTGGGGGAGATAAAATGGCATAGGCACAGAGGAGAGGTATCCCCTTCTGTGGAGACACAAAAGGGAGGGAGGGAGGGAGGGAGGGGGGGGAGAGAGAGAGAGAGAGAGAGAGAGAGAGAGAGAGAGGAGCTGTGAAAATGCTGTTACTCAGCACAAGAGGAAAACCTCTCTGGACCACAGACTGGGGAACAAGAAATACAGAGAGTTCCAGTTTCTCTTTCGAAAACAGCCTCAGGAGCTGAAACTCGGAGGTTTCAGAAGCGTGTGACTTTCTCCAGAACTGTGAAGCACGCTCCTGGGGAGGAGGGAGCTGGCCCAGGAGTATATACTGTGGTGTGACAATCTCAGGGGTGTCCTGGGAGAGAATAGTCCCCTTCCCAGAATACTTTGGGAAGAGGGCTTATTGCCTCCCCAAGGACAAAAGACCCTGCAGGTACAGCCAAAGGCCTTTTTATCAGCAGGGCAGGGTGGCTCTACTCCAGAATGGGGGGAAAGGAGCTGCACCAAGCTGGGTCCTTTAAGATTTTAGGTTTTGAATCCCAGCCCAGGGTAGAAGATGTGGGAGAACTGTAGAGCAGGGAAAACTGAGCACCCTTACTATTCTATGAGAGCTGCCTGAACAGCGTGGGTTGAGATATCTGGTCTGGGGAGGAGACAGTGGAGTGTTACCATTTTTCTCCCCAACACCAACACTGTAGGACTTCAGAGAGCAGCACAGTGGCCCCCAGTGGAGGCGGGACCCACTTACACCAAACCCCACCCCTCGGTACCTGGCAACTGCTTATTTACTGGGAGCCAAGACTGATCCAATGCAGCTGGCCTCTCGTCCAGACCAGCACAGCCACCAGTCCCAGGCATCAGCAGACAACTGTTGTGTTTTTTTTTTCTTTGCTTTTCTATTTCTTTTTACCTTCTCCTTTTTTTTTTTCTTTTGGAATCAGGCTCATAGTTTCTGACGTGTTTTTGGTCAAATGTTATTATATGTATATATATTAATTTTTTATCAGACATTTTTACTCTATTCTTTTTCCACCTTCTCTCTTTCATCTTTAATTTCCTGTTTCTTTCTCTGAATTTAGGCTTATACTTTTGTGATTCTTTGTTTGGATTTCTTTTCTCCCCTTCCATTTTTCTCTTTTTATAGGATCAAGTTTACCCCTCCCTTTTCCTTTTTTCCCCCCAAGGTTATTTCGACAAACAATTCAAAGCACATATGGTTGAAGGTGCAAACACTCCCCCGCTACAAGCAAGGAGGAGCTCTGCAGAGGACTGACCAATGGGATAGAGCAGCCAAACCACAACAGCAGAGTGCACATAACATACACCAAAAACACTTCCTGGAGTGCCAGGCAGTGGACAGTGTATGACACCTTTTTCATATAGAAGTATTCTTAGGTGCAGAACACATAACAAGCTTTTAAAACACGCAAAAGACAGAAAATAAGCCAAAATAACAAGACAGAGGAATTCTCCTCAAAAGAAAGGTCAAGAAGAAATCACAGAGAATTGCTCAAAACAGGTATAAACATATCTGAACAAGACTTTAGAACAACACTCATTAGACTAATAGCAGCTTGAAAAGAGCATAGAAGACATGAGAGAAACCCTTGCTGCAGAGATCAGAGACCTAAGAACTAGTCAGGACAAATCAAAAAATGCCATAACTGAGATACAAAATAAACTAGATACAGTGACAGCTAGGGTGGAAGATGCACAGGAGAGAATAGGTGAAATAGAAGATAAAATTATGGAAAATAATGAAGCTAAAAAAAGAGGGAAAGGAAATTACTGGATCACGAGAGGAGAATTAGAGAACTAAGTGATTCCATGAAATGAAACAATATCCATACCATAAGAGTCCCAGAAGAAGAAGAGTGAGAAAAAGGAGCAGAAGGTTTATTTGAACAAAGTATAGCTGAGAACTTCCCTAATCTGGGGAAGGACACAGACATCTAAGTCCAAGAGGCACAGAGAACTACATTCAAAATCAACAGAAACAGGTCAACACTATGACATACAAAGATAAATAAATAAAAAAGGTTTGTAATTGCAAAATACAGAGATAAAGAGGGAATTCTGAAAGTAGCTAGGAACAACAGGTCCTTAACCTACAAGGGTAGACACATAAGGTTAGTAGCAGACCTGTCCACTGACACCTGGCAGGTCAGAAGGAAGTGGCAAGAAATATTCAGTGTGCTGAATAGGAACAATACAGAGCCAAGAATCCTTTGTTCAGCACGGCAGTCATTCAGGATAGGAGAGATAATGACTTTCCAAGACAAAGAAAAACTAAAGGAGTCTGACCACTAAACCAGCCCTGCAAGAAACTGTAAGGGGAACTCTCTGAGTGGAAAGCAGCAAAGACTACAAAGGACCAGAGAACATCACCAGAAACACAAAGTCTTCAGATAACACAATGGCACTAAATTCATACCTTTCAATAATCACTCTGAATGTAAATGGACTCGATGCTCCAATCAAAAGACATAGGGTATCAGAATGGACAAAAAGCAAGATATATATCTATATATCTATATCTATATCTGCATATATATCAGCATATATATGTATATATGTGTGTGTGTATGTATGTATGTGTGTGTATATATATACCTATATATATATATAGGTATATATATACACACACTACCTACAAGGGACTCATTTTTTTTTAATTTTTTTTAACGTTTATTTATTTTTGAGACAGAGGGAGACAGAGCATGAATGGGGGAGGGTCAGAGAGAGGGAGACACAGAATCTGAAACAGGCTCCAGGCTCTGAGCTGTCAGCACAGAGCCTGACGCGGGGCTTGAACTCACAGACTGCGAGATCATGACCTGAGCCGAAGTCGGCCGCTTAACCGACTGAGCCACCCAGGCACCCCTACAAGAGACTCATTTTAGACTTAAGGACACCTGCAGATTAAAAGTGAGGGGATGGAGAACCATCTATCATCCTAATGGATGTGGAAAGAAAGCCAGAGAGGTCGTACTTATATCAGACAAACTAGGTTTCAAAACAAAGACTGAACAAGAGATGAAGAAAGGCATTATATTATAATTGAAGGGGTCTATCCATCAAGAAGATCTAACAATTGCAAACATTTATGTCCCCAGCTTGAAGCACCCAAATACATACATCAGTTAAGCATAAACGTAAGCAAACTTATTGATAATAATACCACTAGTGTAGGAGATTTAATACTCCACCTACAACAGTGGACAGATCATCTAAGCAGAAAATCAACAAGGAAACAATGGCTCTGATGACACACTGGATCAGATGGACTTAACAGATATATTCAGAACATTCCATCCTAAAGCAGCAGAATACACATTCTTCTCGGGTGCACATGGAATATTCTCCAGAATAGATCATATTTTGGGTCACAAAACAGCCCTCAAAAGGTACAGAAAGATTGAGATCATACCATGTGTATTTTCAGATCACAATGCTATGAAACTTGAAATCAACCACAAGAAAAAATTTGGAAAGCACCCAGATACATGGAGGTTAAAGAACACATCCCACTTAAGAATAAATGGGTTAACCGAGAAATTAAAGAAGAAATTAAAAGATACATGGAAGCAAATGAAAATGTAAACATGACAGACCAAACCCTTTGGGATGCAGCAAAGGCAGTCCTAAGAGGAAAGTACATTGCATTTCAGGCCTGTCTCAAGAAGCAAGAAAGGTCCCAAATACACAACCTAACCTTACACTTGAAGGAGCTAGAAAAGCAGCAGCAAATAAAGCCCAAAGCCAACCAAAGAAGGGAAAGAAGAAAGAGTAGAGGAGAAATAAATGATATGGAATCCAAACAACAACAACCCCCGCCCCCCGCAGAACTGATCAACGAAACTAAGAACTGGTTTTTGAAAGAATAAACAAAATTGATAACTCCCTAGCCAGACTTCTCAAAAAGAAAAGAGAGAGGACCCAAATAGATAAAGTCACAAATGAAAGAGGAATGATCGCAACCAACACCACAGAAATACAATTATAAGAGAATACTATGAAAACTTATATGCCAACAAACTGGACAACCTGGAAGAAACGGGCAAAGTCCTATACCCTCACACACTCCCAAAACCCAAATGGGAAAAAATAGGAAATTTGAACAGACCCTAACCAGCAAAGAAATTGAATGGGTTGTCAAAAATCTCCCAACAAATAAGAGTCCTGGGCCAGATGGCTTCCCAGGGGAAATTTACCAGACATTTAAAGCAGAGTTAATACCTATTCTTCTCAAACTGTTCCAAAAAATAGAAATGGAAGGAAAGTTTCCAAACTCATTTTATGAAGCCAGCATTACCTTGATTCCACAACCAGACAAAGACCCCACTAAAAAGGAGAATTACAGGCCAATACCCCTGAGGAAGCTGGATGCAAAAATTCTCACCAAGATACTAGCACTTCAAAGTCACAGTATATTAAAATAATTATTCACCATGATCAAATGGGATTGATGCCTGGGATGCAGGATTCCTTCAGTATTCACAAATCAATCAATGTGATACACCTCATTAACAGAAGAAAGGATAAGAACCATATGATCCTTTCAACAGATGCAGAAAAAGCATTTGACAAAATACAGCATCCTTTCTTGATAAAACCCCTCAAGAAAGTCAGGATAGAAGGAACATACTTTAACATCATAAAAACCATATATGAATGTCCCACAGGTAATATCATCCTCAATGGGGAAAAACTGAGAGCTTTTCCCCTAAGATCAGGAACATGACAGGATGTCCACTGTCACCACTGTTGTTCAATATAGTGTTGGAAGTCCTAACCTCAGCAATCAGATAACAAAACAAAATAAAAGGCATCCAAATTGCAAATGGAAGTCAAACTTCCACTCTTCGCAGATGACATGATACTCTACATGGAAAGCCCAAAGGACTCCACCAAAAAGCTGCTGGAGCTGATACATGAATTCAGCAAAGTCACAGGATAAAATCAATGTACAGAAATCAGTTACATTTCTATACACTAATAATCAAGCAGCAGAAAGAGATATCAAGGAATTGATCCCATTTACAATTACAGCAAAAACCATAACATAACTAGGAATAAACCTAACCAAAGATGTAAAAGTTCTGTATGCTGAAAACTACAGAACGTTTATGAAAGAAATTGAAGAATACAGAAAGAAATGGAAAACTATTCCATGCTCATGGATTGGAAAAACAGATATTGTTATAAAATGTTGATACTGCCCAAAGCAATCTACACATTCAATGTAATCCCTATTAATATACCACCAGCATTCTTCACAGAGCTAGAACAAACAATCCTAAAATTTGTATGGAACCACAAAAGACCCTGAATAGTCAAAGTAATATTGAAAAAGAAAACCAAAGCTGGAAGCATCACCTGTATTTTAAGCTGTATTACAAAGCTGTAATCATCAAGACCGTACAGTACTAGCACAAAAACAGACACATAGATCAGTGGAATAGAGAACCCAGAAATGGACTCACAAATATATGGCCAACTTATTATCGACAGAGCAGGAAAGAGTAACCAATGGAAAAAAAGACAGTCTCTTTAGCTAATGGTGCTGAGAGAACTGGACAGCAACATTCAAAAGAATGAAACTGGACCACTTTCTCACACCATACAGAACATTAAGTTCAAAATGGATGAAAGACCTAAATGTGAGACCGGAAACCATCAAAATCCTGCCTGAGAAAATAGGCAGCAACCTCTTTCATGTATGCCACAGCAACTTCGTATTAAACATGTCACTAGAGACAAGAGAAATAAAAGCAAAAATGAACTATTGTACCTCAACAAGATAAAAAGCTTCTACACAGCAAAGGGAACAATCAACAAAACTAAAAGGCAACAGATGGACTGGGAGATGATATATAACATATTAGATAAAGGGTTAGTATCCAAAATCTATAAAGAACTTACCAAACTCAACACCCAAAAAAACAAAATGGGAAGTGAAAATGGGCAGAAGACATGAATAGACACTTTTCCAGAGAAGACACCAGAGAGAAAACAGACACATAACAAGATGCTTAATATCACTCATCATCAGGGAAATACAAATAAAAACTACAATTAGATACCACCTCACCACCTGTCAGAATGGCTAACATTAACAACTCAGAAAACAACCAATGTTGGCAGGGATGTGGAGAAAGGGGAACCCTTTTGCTCTGTTGGTGGGAATGAAAACTGGTACAGCCACTCTGGAGAACAGTATGGAGTTTCCTCAAAAAATTAAAAATAGAACTACCCTATGACCCAGCAATTGCACTACTAGGAATTTATCCAAAGGATGCAAAAAAAAAAAAAAATGCTGATTCAAAGTGGCATATGCACCCCAATGTTTATAGCAACACTATCAAAAATAGCCCAATTATGTAAAGAGCCCAAATGTCCATCAACTAATGAATGGATAAAGAAGACGTGGTTTACATTATAACAACGGGACAACGGGTTGGGTCATAGGTGTGTGATTGCAAACCGGCAGAGATAAAATGGGCAGCGTAGGAACAGAGGGGAGGGATCCCCTTCTGTGGAGAGACAAAAGGAAGAGAAAGAGCGGCTGTGGAAGTGCAGGATTGTATTTGGACAAGAAAAAAATCAGGTAACTGGGATCGTAAAAAAACAGAGAAAGAACCAATTTCTAACTGTGGGGCTTTCTCCGCCCTGTTCGAGTGCCTGGGGAGGAGGGGAGTCAGCCCCAGGCTCAGTATCTAGCTCCCAGGTGCAGTTGGAGAGAGCAACCTCTCTCTTGAGTGCTGTGAGAAGAAGGAAAATAGCCAATCCAAGGACAAAAGACCCTGCATCCCACCCCCACCCCCCTGCCACCCAGAGGGCCTTTGTGACAGTACCCCAGAGTGACAGTACACCAGAACTAGGGCATGTTGAGTGGGATCCTTTAAGTCATTGGAGTTCGAATCCCAGCCAAGCACCAGGGAGGCACGGGAGCCAGTGGAGCAAGACATAGTGGCCAGCTGGCATCCTCTTGGCACTGTGAGGAGCCAGAGGCCCTTAGTAGCTGGGCAGAGCAGCTCTTCCCCAGAACCAGGGCACATGGAGTGGGATCCTTTAAGACATTGGGGTTTGAATCCCAGCTGAACACCTGGGAGGCACAGGAGACTGCGGAGCCGAACAGAATCAGCCTACTCATGCCCTCGAGGCACTGTGAGGATAGCCTGAATAGAGTGGTCTGGGACACCCAGTCTGAGGAGGCGAGACTGGGGTGTTGCCATTTTTCTCCCATCACCAACAAGGTGGGGTTTCAGGGAACAGACATCGGGCCCACAGTGGAGGTGGTACCTACCTACACCAAACCATGCCCCTCCATGCCTGGTAACTGCATATCTACTAGAGCAAGATGGACACTGATGAAACCAGACAGCCCCTCCTTCAGACCAGCGCAGGCAGCAGTTACCAAGGCACTGGTAGATATTGGTACAGTAGTTTTGCATTCTCTGATTTGATTCTTGGTCAATTCTTATTTTATGTGTGTGTGTGTGTGTATGTGTGTATGTGTGTGTGTATGTGTGTGTATATATATTTCTTCCTCTTATTTCTTCCCTTCTCTTGTCTGGTTATTCCAGTTGTTGGTTTGTTTAAGCAGACGTTTTCAATCCATTCTTTTTACACCTCTTCTGTATCTCTTTCTTCTTTATTTTCCTCTCTCTTTCTTGGGACCAAGCCATACAGTTTCTGTTTCTCTGCCTGGTCAATTTTTTTCTTTTCCTTTTCCCTGCCCCTGTCATTCCTCTCTTTGTATGTGATAAGGCCTCTTCCACCATCCTCATCCTTTTCTTAAACTTTTTCCAGGGATACTTCAACAAAAAAATGAAAGCACACCTGGTAGAAGGTCCAAACCACCACTACTAGGGAGATAAAGCAACCAGAGTCTCAACAACAAGAGCATGAAACACTCTCCAAAAACACCTCCTGAAAGGCCAGGCCTTGGACAGTGTAGGATCCCTTTTTGATATAGTAATGCTCACAAGTGTAGGCCTCATAACAAGCTATTAAAACACATAAGAGTCAGAAAACTAGCCAATATGAAAAATGGAAGAATTCTCCTCAAAAGAGATTCCAGGAAGAGATGACAGCTAGAGAATTGCTCAAAACAGATATAAACAATATAACTAAGCAAGCATTTAGAATAATAGTCATAAGATTAATTGCTGGGCTTGAAAAAAAGCATAGAAGATAGCAGAGAATCTATTGCTGCAGAGATCAAGGAACTAAGAAATAGTCATGAAGAATTAAGAAATGTTGTAACTGAGGTGCAAAATAAACTAGATGCAGTCACAGCAAGGATGGAGGAGGCAGTGGAGAATTAAGTGAAATAGAAGATAAAATTATGGAAAATGATGAAGCCAAGAAAAAGAGAGATAAGAAAAGAATTAGAGAACTAAGTGATTCAATGAAACATAATAATATCCATATCACAGGAGTTCCAGAAAAGAAGAGAGAGAAAGGGGCAGAAGGTTTACTTGAACAAATTATAGCTGAGAACGTCCCTAATCTGGGGAAGGAAATGGACATCCAAATACAGGAGGCACAGAGAACTCCCTTCAGATTTAATCAGAATAGATCTTCTCCATGGCATATCACAGTGAAACTGGCAAAATACAAAGATAAAGTGAGAATTCTGAAAGCAGTTGGGGACAAATGGGCCTTAACCTACAAGGGTAGACACATAAGGGTAGTAGCAGACTTATCCATTGAAACTTGGCAGGCGAGAAGGGAGTGGCAGGAAATATTCAATGTGCTGAATAGGAAAAATATGCAGCCAAGAATCCTTTAGCCAGCAAGTCTGTCATTTAGAATAGAAGGAGAGATAAAGGCTTTCCCAGACAAACAAAAACTGAAGGGATTCATGACCACTAAACCAGCCCTGCAAGAGATCCTAAGGGGGACTCTGTGAGTGGAATGCTGTAAAGACTACAAAGGAACAGAGACATCACCATAAGCATGAAACCTATAGATAACACAATCACACTAAGTCCATATCTTTCAATAATAACTCTGAATGTAAATGAAATGCTCTAATAAAAAGACATAGGGTATCAGAATAGATTAAAAAAAACAAGATCCATCTATATTCTGTCCATAGGGACCCATTTTAGACCTGAGGACACCTTCAGATTGGAAGTGAGGGGATGGAGAACCATCCATCATGCTACTGGAAGTCAGAAGAAAGCTGAAGTGCCATACTTCTATCAAACTAGATTTAAACTAAAGGTTGTAACAAGAGATGAAGAAAGGCATAATATAATTATGAGGTCTATCCATCAAGACCTAACAATTGTAAATGTTTATGCTCCAAACTTGAAAGTTCCCAAATATATAAATCAATTGAGCAATCTTATTGATAGGAATACTGTAATTATAGGGGAATTTAATACTCCACTTATAGCAAAGGACAGATCATCTAGGCAAAAAAACCCAATAAAGATACAATGGCCTTGAATGATACACTGGACCAGATGGACTTGACAAGTATATTCAGAACTTTTCATCCAAAAGCAGCAGAATATAAATTCTTCTCAAGTGCACATGGAACATTCTCCAAGATAGATCACATACTGGGTCACAAAACAGCTCTCAACAAATATAAAAGAATTGAGATAATACCATGTATATTTTCAGATCACAACACTATGAAACTTGAAATCAAACACAAGAAAAAATTTGGAAAGCCTCCAAATGCATGGAGGTTAAAGGACATCCTACTAAAGAATGAATGGGTTGGGGTGCCTGGGTGGCTTAGTTGGTTGAGCGCCCGACTTTGGCTCAGGTCATGATCTTGCTGTCCATGGGTTTGAGCCCCGCATCAGGTTCTATGCTGACAGCTCAGAGCCTGGAGCCTGTTTCAGATTCTGTGTCTCCCTCCCTCTCTGCCCCTCCCTCACTCATGCTCTGTCTCTCTCTCTCTCTCTCTCTCTCTCTCTCTGTCAAAAATAAACATTAAAAAATTTTTTTAAACAGAATGAATGGGTTAATCAGGCAATTGAAGAAGAAATTAAAAAATATATGGAAGCAAATGAAAATGAAAACATGACAGTTCAAACTTTTTGGGATACAGCAAAAGCAGTCCTAAGAGGAAAATACATTGCAATCCAGGCCTATCTCAAGAAACAAGAAAAAATCCCAAATACAAAATCTAACAGCACACCTAAAGGATCTAGAAGCAGAACAGCAAAGAAACCATGAAGCCAGCAGAAGAAGATAAATAATAAAGATTAGAGCAGAAATAAACAATAGGGAATCCAAAAAACCAGAACAGATCAATGAATCTAAGAGCTGCGTTTTTTAAAAAAATTAACAAAATTGATAAACCCCCAGCCAGACTTCTCAAAAAGAAGAGGACCCAAATAGATAAAATCACAAATGAAAAATGACAGATCACAACCAACATCACAGAAAAACAAACAATTATCAGAGAATACTATGAAACATTATATGCCAACAAACTGGACAACCTGGAGGAAATGGACAAATTCCTAGATACCCACACACTACCAAAACTCAAACAGGAAGAAATAGAAAATTTGAACAGACCCACAGCCAGCAAAGAAATTGAATCAGTCATCAAAAATCTTGCAACAAATAAGAGTCCTAGGCCAGATGATTTCCTGGGGGAATTTTGCCAGACATTTAAAGCTGAGTTAATACCTATCCTTCTCAAGCTGTTCCAAAAAATAGAAATGGAAGGAAAGTTCCCAGATTCATTCTATGAAGCCAGCATTACCTTGATTCCCAAACCAGACAGAGACCCCACTAAAAAGGAGAATTACAGGCCAATATTCCTGATGAACACTGATTCAAAAATTCTCAACAAGATACTAGCAAATCGAATTCAACAATATATCAAAGGAATTATTCACCACGATCAAGTGGGATTCATTCCTGGGCTACAGGGCTGGTTCAATATTCACAAATCAATGTTATACATCACATTAATAGAAGAAAGGACAAGAACCATATGATACTGTCAATAGATGTGGAAAAAGTATTTGACAAAATACAGCATCCTTTCTTAATAAAAAAAACTCAAGAAAGTCAGCATAGAAGGAACATACCTCAAAATCATAAAAGCCATATATGAAAAGCCCACAGCTAATATCCTCAAGGGGAAAAAACTGAGAGCTTTCCCCCAGAGATCAGGAACACAGCAGGGATGCCCACTCTCCCCACTGTTTAACATAGTGTTGGGAGTCCTAACCTCAGCAGACACCAAAATGAAATAAAAGGCATCCAAACTGGCAAAGAAGAAGTCAAACTTTCACTTTTCACAGATGACATGATACTCTACATTTAAAGTCTCCACCAAAAAGCTGCGAGAACTGATACATGAATTCAGCAAAGTCGCAGGATACAAAATCAATGTACAGAAATCAGTCGCATTTCTATACAGCAATAATGAAGCAACAGAAAGAGAAATCAAGAAATCAATCCCATTTACAATTGCAACAAGAACAATAAAATACCTAGGAATAAACCTAACCAAAGATGTGAAATATCTGTATGCTGAAAACTATACAAAACCTATGAAGGAAACTGAAGAAGACACAAAGAAATGGAAAAACATACGATGCTCATGGATTGGAAGAAAAAATATTGTTAAAATGTCAATACTACCAAAAGCAATCTACACACTGAATGCAATCACTATCAAAATTCCACCAGCATTCTTCTCAAAGCTAGAACAAATAATCCTAAATTTTGTATGGAACCACAAAAGACCTCAAATAGCCAAAATTATATTGAAAAAGAAAACCAAAGCAGGAGGCATCACAATCCTGGACTTTAGACTCTACTACAAAGCTGGAATCAAGACAGTATGGTACTGGCACAAAAATAGACACTCAGATCAATGGAATAGAACAGAGAACCTGGAATTGGACCCACAAATGTATGGCCAACTAATCTTTGACAAAGCAGGAAAGAGTATGCAATGGAAAAAAGACAGTCTCTTTAGCAAACGGTGCTGGGACAATTGGACAGCAACATGCAGAAGAATGAAACTGGACCACTTTCTTATACCATACATAAAAAATAAACTCTCAGAATGGATGAAAGACCTAAGTGTGAGATAGGAAACCATTAAAACCCTAAAGGAGAAAACAGGCAACAACTTCTTTGATGTCAGCCACAGCAATTTCTTACTTGACACTTCTCCAAAGGCAAGGGAAATAAAAGCAAACATGAACTATTGAGACCTCATCAAGATAAAAAGCTTCCGCACAGCAAAGGAAACAATCAACAAAACTAAAAGGCAACTGATGGAATGGGAGATGATATTTACAAATGACATATCAGATAAAGGTTTAGTATTCAAAATCTGTAAAGAACTTACCAAACTCAATACCCGAAAAACAAATAATCCAGTGAAGAAATGTGCAGAAGACATGAACAGACACTTTCCCAAAGAAGACATCCAGGTGGCCAACAGACACATGAAAAGATGCTCAACATCACTCATCATCAGGGAAATACAAATCAAAACCACACTGAGATATCACCTCACACCAGTCTGAGTGGCTAAAATTAACAACTCGGAAAACAACAGATGTTGATGAGGATGTACAGAAACGGGAACCCTCTTGCACTGTTGGTGGGTGGAGCTGCTCTGGAACACAGTGTGGAATTTCCTAAAAAAAATTAAAAATACAACTACCCTATGACCCAGCAATAGCACTACTAAGAATTTATCCAAAGAATACAGGAGTGCTGATTCATAGGGGCACATGTACCCCGATGTTTATAGCAGCACTTTCAACAACAGCCAAATTATGAAAAGAGCCCAGATGTCCATCAACTGATGAATGGATAAAGAAGATGTGGTTTATATATACAATGGAATACTACTTGGCAATGAGAAATAATGAAATCCTGCCATTTGGAACAGCGTGAATGGAACTGGAGGGTATTATACTAAATGAAATAAGTCAGAGAAAGATATCACATGTTTTCACTCATATGTGGAACTTGAGAAAGTTAATGGAAGACCATGGGGGAACGGAAGGTGACAAAAATAGTTTCAAACAGAGAGGGAGGCAAACCATAAGAGACTCTTAAATACAGAGAACAAACTGAGGGTTGATGGGAGTGGTGGGGTAGGGGGGAAATGGGTGATGGGCATTGAGGAGGGCACTTGTTGAGATGAGCACTGGGTGTTGTATATAAGTGATTAATCATAGGAATCTACCCCCAAAACCAAAAGCACACTGTACATACTGTATGTTAGCTAACGTGACAATAAATTTTTTAAAAAACAGCTGAAAGAAATTAAAGCAGACATAAATAAATGGAAAGATATCCCATGTATATAAATATTGATTGGAAGACAATATTGTTAAAATGACATTATCCAAAGTACAGATTCAATGAAATCTCTGTCAAGATCCTAATGGATTTTTTTTTAACATCTTAAAATTTATATGAATCTCAAGGGACCCTGGAAATTCAAAACAATCTTGAAAAAGAAGAATAAAGTTGAGGACTCACACACCTCCTGATTTCAAAACTTCTTATAAAGCTATAGTAATTAAAATGGTGTGGTACTAGCATAAAACCTATAGACCAATGGATAGGATGTAGAACACAGAAATAAATGGGTTTATATATGGCTAACTGATTTTATACAAGGAGGCCAAGACCATTCAATGGCAAAAGGACAGATTTTCAACAAATGGCATTGGGATAACTGGGTATCACATGCAAAAGAATGAAATTGGATACTTATCTTACACCATATATGAAAATGATCTCAAAATGGATCAAAGATCTAAAGGTATGAGCTACAATTATAAAACTCTTTGAAGGAAATAGGGGAAAATATTCATGGCATTGGGTATGGTAATGATTTCTTGGCTATGACACCAATGATACAGGCAACAACAACAACAACAACAACAACAACAACAAAATTGGTCTTCATGAAAATTTAAAACTTTTATGCATCAAAGGACACTAATCAATCAAGAGTAAAAAAAGCCAAGCCACAGAACAGGAGAAAATATTTTCAAATCATATATCTGATAAGAGATTAATATCTAGAATATGCAAATAACTCCTAAAGCTGAACAACAATGAAATGAGCAACCAGATTTTTTAAAAGCCTAAGGACTTAAACAGACATTTTCCCAAAGAAGATATATACAAATTGCCAATATGCACATGAAAAGATATCCATCATAACTACTTATTAGGAAAATGCAAATCAAAACTATAATGAGATACCGCCTTACACCTACAAGGGTGGTGATTCTAAAAAATAAAAGAAGTTGGTGAGAATTTGGGGAAATTAGAGCCCTTGTACAGGGGTGGTGGGAATGTAAAATTGTGCAGCCAATGTGAAAAATGATTTGGCAGTTCCTCAAAAATTAAAAATAGAATTATTGTGTTATCCAACAATTCTCACTTCTGGGTATATACTCAAAAAAAAAATTAAAGCAGGGACACTAATAGATACTTGTGTGCCCCTGTTTAGGGAAGATTATTCACAATAGCCTAAAAGCAGAACCACCCAAATGTCCATTGATTGATAAACAAAACATGGTATACACATATAATGGAATATATTTCAGTCTTAAAAAGGAAGGAAATTCTGACATATGTTAAAACATGGATGAGCCTTGAATGGATTAACCTTGAAGTCATTATGCTAAGCAAACTAAACCCGTCATAATAGGACAAATACTGTATGATTCCACTCATATCAAGTACTTAGAATAAATAGAATCACAGATAGAAAAAATAGAATGGTGGTTGCCAGGGACTTGGAGGGAGGGGAGAAATGAGGGGTCATTGTTTAATGCATACAGAGTTTGTAGGGTTTATTTCAGCTCTATTGGGGTATAACTGACAAATAAAAACTGTATATATTTAAGGGGTACAGCTTAATGTTTTGATATACCTATATATTGTGAAATAATCACCACAGTCAAACTAATTAACCTCATATAATTACCATTTTATTTTTTTGTTTCCTTTTGTGGTGAGAACACGTAAGATTTATCCTCTTAGCAAATTTCAAGTATACAACATTGGCAACTAAATTATACTGCTATACATTAGATTTCCAGAAATTATTCATCTTGTATAACTGAAACATTACACCCTTTGATCAACATCTCCTCACTTCTTCCTCACCCTAGCAACCACCATTCTATTCTCTGCTTCCAGGAGTTTGACTATTTTAGATCCTACATATAAGTAAGATCACGGAATATTTGTCTATGTCTGCCTTATTTCATTTAGCATAATGTCCTTCAGTTTCATCAATGGTGTTGCAGATGGAAGGATTTCCCTCTTTTTTAAGGCTGATTACTATTCCACACCAGAAACCAGCTGAACTACTCCTACCCACTGGGCGAACAAGAAAAAACCCACATTGAAACAAGGAGAGGCTGAGACACAATCTTGCCATAAACCTCACCCCTGGCATGGCAACACACAACCAGAAGGAAACTCACAACTTCTGGCTTCTCTCTGAGGAGAAAAGAGTTTGGACCTTGTATTTGGTGGCCTGAATTTTAAGACTTCTGTCTGAAAGATTAGCCCCCAAAACATCTAACTTTGAAAACCAATGGGGCTTGTATCTACCAAATCCATAAGGCTATCGCAAACTCAAAGACCATTCTTTTTTTTTTTTTTAATGTTTATTTTTGAGAGGGAGAAAGTGTGAGTGGGGGAGGGGCAGAGAGAGGGAGACATAGAATTTGAAGCAGGCTCCAGGCTCTGAGCTGTCAGCACAGAGCCCAATGTGGGGCTCAAACCCATGAGATGTGAGATCATGACCTGAGCCAAAGCTGGGCACTTAACTGACTGAGCCACCCAGGTGCTCTAACTCAAAGACCATTCTTAAAGGACTTATGTGGCCTTACCATGGCTAACACCCAGGGCCCAGTGCAGAGGCAAAAGAGTAAAACATACCTAGTCTTTTCACTAAAGAGACCTACCTATTTATCTTAATAGCTGCAGCTGGAGGGGCCAGGTTTCACATCTAACATACATCTAGGGGCCAACTGCAGTACTCTCCAGAGACTACAATGGCTGGTGGGTGCCATCTTTATGTTCTCCCTCTGCCTTACTCCAGGTCACCAGTATTTCTCAGAAAAGAGCCTGACCACATGTCTGCTGTCTTGATTTTTATAGCTGCCGCTCTGGTAGCCAATGGAGCTTAAATTCACAGATCTCACAGGACTATAACAGAGAAACAATTCTTAACTGGCTATCCCCCAAGGCATAGCACAGAGTTGTCAAACAGAAACACCCAGTCTTTCTGTGAAGGAGGCCTATTTGCTTATCTTAAAAGCTGAAGCCTGAGAGGCAGGCTTCTGATTTAGCCTACAGCTAGAGGTGAGCTGCAAACCTCTCCAGAGATCAGGAATGCCCATGGGCACCATCTTCATGCTCTCCCTCTGCCCTGACCCAGGTTGCTGTTGTCTCCAAGAAAATAGTTTGTGTACACATCTGGTAACCTGGCTTCTGTGGGTGCCACCTGGAGGACATATCCCTTGAGAGCCTGGCTCTAGTAACTAGGAGGTTAGTGTTCACAGGTTTAATGAAATGGTAGCAAACAAAAAAAAAATAGTTTATAACTGGCTATATTCTTAGGACTCAGTGCAGAGAAGAGAGAAATATCCATTTCCCAGTTTTCCCTTGAAAGAGGTATATTTGCATACTTTAGAAGCTGCTGAGGTTCTGACTTCTTATTAGCCTGCATCTAGGTGCTGAGATCCCTCCCTCTTTGGGACACTGAAAGGTCTTGGCACACCTTCAACTACCAGAGCCACTAAGAACAAATAGGCCTGCTTAGACAATTACAAAGGTTTGAGAGACAACCAAGAGATAGGGCAGGGTTGGATAATAAGGTTCATCTCCTACACCAGACCACTTTTTCAAGACTCAGAAAGGCAGTTGTTTACCTAAGGCATAGAAACCATCACAGAGAGTCAAGGAAAATGAAAAATAGAGGAATATGTTCCAAATGAAAGAAAAAGATAAAACCTCAGAAAAAGACCTTAATGAAAAGGAGTTAAGTAATTTACCTTATGAAGAGTTTAAAATACTCATAATAAAGATGCTCACTAATGGCAGGAAAGCAATGCATGAACAAAGCAAGAATTTCAACAAAGGGGTAGAGAATATAAGAAAATACCAAACAGAAATTAGACCTGAATAATACAATAAATGAGCTGGAAAAGTTCAATAGAAGGGTTCAATAGCAGATTAGATAAAGCTAAAAGAGGACAAGCAAACCTGAAGACAGGGCAGTGGAATTCATCCAATCAGAAGAGTAAAAAGAATGAAAACATAGTGAAGATTGATTAAAGGACTGTACAACATCAAGTGGACCAATATGCACTTTACAGGGGTTCCAGAAAGAGAAAAGAGAAAGAAAGAGATAGAAAATTTCTTTGGAGAAATAATGGTTGAAAACTTCTCTAACCTGGGAAATGAAGCAGATATTCAGATCCAGGAAGCCTATAGAGTTCCATAAGATGAATTCAAAGAGACCCACACCAAGACACATTATAATTATCAAAAGTTAAAGACAAGGAGAAACGCAAGAGGAAAACAACTTGTTACATATAAGAGAACCCCCACAAGACTATATGCAGATTTTTCAGCCAAGGCCAAAAGAAAGTGGAACAATATATTCAAAGTGCTAAAAGAAAAAAAGTGTCACCAAGAATATTCTACCCAGCAAAGTTGGCCTTTAGAATTCAGAAACAGTCAAAGTGTTTACTAGACAATCAACACCTGAAAGAGGTAGCACCACTAGACTGGCCTTAAAGGAAATGTTAAAGAGACTTCTTTAAGCTGATATGAAAGGGTGTTAATTAATAACAGGAAAATATATGAAGGTACAAATATCAATTGTAAAGGTAAATATATAAATTCAGAAGAATCTACTGTAATGGTGGTATGTTAATTACTTATAGATCCAGTATGAAGGCTAAAAGACAAAAGTAATAAAAATAACTATAACTACAATAATTTATTAATGGATACACAAGATACAAGATGTAAATTGTGATATCAAAAACATAAAACGTGGGGGTGGGAGAGTAAAAACGTAAAGCTTCAGAATGTGTTCAAACTAAAGTTATCGACTTAAAATAAACTGGTATAAGATGTTTTATGTAAGCTTCATGGTAAACACAAAGCAAAAACTTATAGAACATACCCAAAAGATAAAAAGAGTCTAAGTATGCCACTACAGAAAATCTTCAAATCACAAAGGGAGAGAGCAAGAGAAAAAGGAACAGAAGAATTACAAAACATCCAGAAAACAATTAACAAAATGGCAATAAGCCCACACCTATCAATAATTACTTTAAATGTAAATGGCAAAGTTCTCCAATCAAAAGACAGAGTGTGGCTAAATGGATTAAAAAACAAGACCCAACTATATGCTGCCTACAAGAGACTCACTTTAAGGATACACAGACTGAAAGTGAAGAGATTGAAAAAGATATTCCATGCAAATGGAAACCAAAAGAAAGCTGAAAGAAAAGAATTCCATTACATGTATAAACACATATATATACACATACATGTATCACATTTTCTTTACCTATTCATGCATCAACAGACATTTAGGTTGTTTTCATATATTGGCTATTGTGAATAATGCTGCAATAAACATGGAAGTACAGCTATCTCTTCATGGTACTGATTTCATTTCTTTTGGATATATACCCAATAGTGGGATTGCTGGACTATAGTAGTTGTATTTTTAATTTTTTTGAGGTACCTCTCTATGGCTTTCCATAGTGGTGGTAACAATTTACATTCCCATCAACAATGTACAAGAGTTCTCTTTTCTTGCCATGCTAACATTTGTTATCTTTTGTCTTATTGATAATAGTCATTCTACCAGGTGTGAGGATTTCTCTTCATGGCTTTGACTGAATTTCCATTTTTGTGTACCTGTTGGCCATCTGCATGTATTTTTTTGAGAAACGTCTATTCAGGTCCCATTCCCATTTTTTACTCAGGTATGTATATTTTTACATATGTATGTATGTATTTGCTATTGGATTGTAGGAGTTCCTTATATATTTTGGATACTAACCCTTTATTAGATATATGATGGCAAATATTTTCTCCCACTCTGTAGGTTGCCTCTTCACTCTGTTGATTGTTTCCTTTGCCATGCAGAAGCTTTTTAGTTTGATACAATCCCACTTGTTTATTTTTGCTTCTGTTGCCTGCACTTCACTATCATGTCCAAAAAATCATACCTCAGATCAATGTCAAGAAGGTTTTTCCCTATGTTTTCTTCTGGTAATTTTATAGTTTCAGATCTTACGTTTAAGTAACCATCCAGAGTTTCTGTTTTGCAAAATGAAAAAGTTCTGGAGGTGGATGGAAGTGTTGATTGCACAACATGAATGTACTTAATGCCACTGGGCTGTACACTTAAAAGTAGTTACAATGATAAATTTTGTCATGTATATTTTACCACAATTTTTTTAAAGGACGAACGAAAAAAGAATTTAAGATTGGTGTTAAAGTTTTGTTAGACTAATGTTGTCTATCATGCCTGGTGACAGTTCTTTCACTGTTACCTTGAAAAATTATTTAAGCATTTATATTTGTAAATAATTATATTTAGTTATTTATTATAGTTCTATTTATCTTGACTCATCCACTAGATTGACTTTTATCTGAGGGAAGTGGCAACATCCCATTCTTAGTGTGAGTCAAGAGAATAAAGCTCTAGAGCTTGTGCTTAGGTTTGATGAGGTATTTAAAAATATTCCATTTTTATCTCATTGCAGTGCTTCTTTCACTTGGTAAATGCCAGGCATTTCTTCCTTTTTGGGGATCCTCCAGATTGATAGGTCCCAAACACTTGCTGTGGCTCTGACTTTCACTCAAGGTCTAGGGCCACTGGGTGGGCATGGGATTATGCCCATCATCCCACTGGGGAATCAGCCATGGACAAGCTATTAGGAAGTATCTCACTGCACACTAGATCATACAATATGCATGTAAGATGATCTTTCCCCAAACTCATGGCCTTACCTATGCCACTTCTCATTCTCTGACTCAGGATGGCATCACTTTTGCACTCATCCCCTAGTCTCTGTCAGCGTTAGTGATAGCAGAGGGGTCCAAAGAATACACCAGTAACCTTCTGCATTCCTGAGAAGTTGCCTTTATTCCCATGCTGATGTGCACAGTCATTCCTTTAGCAGGAAGTACTATGAAGGGTTAGGATGAGAAACTCTCTAACATCAGAGAACAACTAACTCCAGCTTCAAGACCACAACAGTTTTTCCCTTGCCTATCCCCTAGAGATGCATTCTTTATTGAAAGCACTAGACCAGAGGGGTTTTCCTGAGAGCCTCAATGGCCCTTCTGCACTCTTTTCTTGACCACTTCCCACCATCACCACTCTTAGGAACAGAGATGAAAAGGAACAGGAAAGCAATATTGGCTAATTCTTCTTTGAGGTCAGCTCATAGGAAAACATGCTGGATATGGCAGAAAATACTGAAAAAGAGTATTGTTGAGAGGATTCAAAGGTGGAGGTCTTTTCAGATTCTGTTTTAGATTGAGCAATCTCTAAGGAAGAAATTGTTGGTTTATTCACCTTTAGGGAAGGCAATGCAGTTTCAAGGGTAGCCTCTCTGGGAGCATCCCACGTGGGTTCAAATGTTTTCTCGGTGGGTGATGGTTGTCTAACATCATCCTTGCTAGGCATCAGTGGTTTGATGGTTTCCTTGACTTGCTCTGGTTCACTGGATTTCTTCTTGGGGACTACTAAAAAATGGCAAGAACCTGGCTGTTTCTTTGTGCTCTTGGTTAAAGCTGGGTAGAAGGCTGATAGAGCCCAAGGATTTCCCAAAACTCGGAAGGAAGGCTTATTGGGTAAATTTGTAGAGTCCTGACTCCCATGTTCCCTCTGTTGTAGGCTTAAACTCCGAAGATCTGTGGGATAGAAACAACAAAAACAAAGATTCCTCAAATGTCACTTCTCTAATCTTTTCTGGTCATGTTGAGAAGTTTTATCATCTTTAAAATGTTGGCCCCTCACGTACCATTTCAGGTTCTTTCCCCCCTTAGTTTTCCCTTCCCCAAACTTTGTAAGGATTTTATTATGGCACTGGAGTTTAAGAGTCTATTGTAGGGGTGCCTGGGTTGCTCAGTCGGTTAAGCGTCCAACTTCGGCTCAGGTCATGATCTCCCAATGTGTGAGTTCAAGCCCCGCGTCGGGCTCTGTGCTGACAGCGCAGAGCCTGGAGCCTGCTTCAGATTCTGTGTCTCCCTCTCTCTCTGCCCCTTCTCTGCTCATGCTCTGTCTCTCTACGTCTCAAAAATAAATAAAAACATTAAAAAAAAAAGTCTATT
This sequence comes from Panthera pardus, assembly GCF_024362965.1. Taxonomy (NCBI): domain Eukaryota; kingdom Metazoa; phylum Chordata; class Mammalia; order Carnivora; family Felidae; genus Panthera; species Panthera pardus. The sequence continues at coordinate 60,450,718 of NW_026526677.1, forward strand.
GTATGAGATTTTAGGTCACCATGAAAGCTCTCAGAAGGTAGGAAGTCACATCTGCTTAAAGTTCATGCATTTCACAACCACTGCTTCCAAATCAATTTGAACAAACAAATGAATACATCCTCAATTAGGATGGGAGCTTTTTAAAGGCAGAGACTTTGTCTTGCTTGCCACTACATACACAGTGCTCAGCAGCATCTGTCACACAAGTAAGTTCTGAAAAAATAATTTTAATCTGACAGAAAAATAAATGATGGAGACTACTTCTAGTAATGGAGCTAGAAAACTGAATCTTACCAAAGACAAATTAATAACTGGATAATAATTAACCCAAGAAAACACCTTAAAATCATTTAAGATTTTACAATATGGTGAGGAACTGTGGGGCCAAAATCTAGAAGATAATGAGAATCCAAAGAAGTCAGTCCAGATCTCAGTTGTTTTTGCCCTGAGTGTAATGTCAATCTTGAAACCACCGCACACATGAGCTTCATTTTCTGTCAGCTTTACAGAAGGAAGGGGATTCTAATTGCACTTTAATTGAATTTGTAGGTCAATTCCATGACAAGTAGTATCTGTGATATTAGGTTTTCTAATTCATAAATGTGGCATGTTGGTCCATTTGTGTCTTCTCTCAGTAAACTTCTATAGCTTTCGGTGACCAACCATATCTTCTCTGTGACAGCTTGCAATGTTTTCCTTAAATTTATTCCTATTTTGGTTTTTTGGTGTTGCAATTGATGCTATTTAAATTTTTAAGTTTCTAATTATTTATTGCTAATATATAGACATACAATTGATTTTTCTGTATATTGACCTTGTATCCTGAGACACTGTTTAACTCACTTATTCCAGTAGGTTTGTTTGTTGATTTCTTAGATTTTTTGTTTAATTTTAATTCTAGTATAGTTAACATACAGTGTTATGTATAATATAGTGATTCAACAATTCCATATATTACTCAATGCTCAAGATAAATATACTCTTAATCTCCTTTACCTATTTCACCCATCCTCCCACCCGCCTCCCCTCTGATAACCATCTGATTGTTTCCTATAGTTAGGTGTCTGTTTTTTATTTGTCTCTTTTCCCCCCCTTTGTTCATTTTGTTTCTTCAATTCCACACGAGTGAAACCATATGATATTTGTCTTTCTCTGACTTACTTAACTTAGCACTATACTCTCTAGATCCATCTGTGTTGTTACAAATGGCAAGATTTAATCTTTATGGATGAATAATAGACTATTTGTGTGTGTCTTATCCGTTTATCTATTGATGGACACCTGTGTTCCTTCCATAATTTGACTGTTGTAAATAATGCTGTGATAAACATAGGGGTGAATGTATCCCTTCAAATTAGTGTTTTTGTATTTTTGGGGTAAATACCCAGTATGTCAATTACTGGATCATAGGGTAGTTCTATTTTTACTTTTTTGAGGAACCTCCACTCTGTCTTCCACAGTGGCTATACCAGTTTGCATTCTCACCAACAGTGCATGAGGGTTCCTCTTTCTCCACATCTTTGCCAACACTTGCTGTTTCTTGTGTTTTGATTTTAACCATTCTGACAGGTGTGAGGTGATATCACATTGTGGTTTTGATTTGCATTTCCCTGATGATAAGTGATGTTGAGCATCTTTTCATGTTATCTGTCTGCCATCTGGATGTCTTCTTTGGAGAAATGTTTGTTCATGTCTTCTGCCAATTTAAAAATTGGATTATTTATTTTTGGGCGTTGAGTTGTATAAATTCTTTATATGCTTTGGATACTAACCCTCAACCCAATATGTCATTTGCAATTATCTTCTCCCATTCAGTAGGTTATCTTTTGGTTTTGTTAGTTGTTTCCTTCGAAGTACAGAAGCTTTTTATTTTTCCTTTTGTTTCCCTTGCTTCAGGGGACATACCTAGAAAGATGTTGCTATGACCAATGTCAGAGAAATTACTGCCTGTTTTCTCTTCTAGGATTTTTATAGTTTCAGGTCTCACATTTAGATCCTGAATCCATTTTGAGTTCATTTTTGTGTATGGTGTAAGAAAGTGGCCCAGTTTTATTCTTTTGCATGTTCCTATCCTGTTTTCCCAGCACCATTTGTTGAAGAGACTATCTTTTTCTCATTGCATAGCCTTTCCTCTTTTATCAAAGATTAATTGACCATACAGTTGTGGTTTTATTTCTGTGTTTTCTCTTCTGTTATGTTGATCTATGTGCCTTTTTTCTGGTGCCAGCACCATACTGTTTTGATTACTACAGCTTTGAAATATAACTTGAAGTCCAGAATTATGATGCCTACAGCTTTGCTTTTCAAGATTGCTTTGGCCAATTGCAGTGTTTTGTGGTTGCATACAAATTCTAGAATCACTTATTATAGTTCTGTGAAAAATGCTGTCGGTATTTTGATAAGTATTGTATTAAATGTATAGATCGCTTTGGGTAGTATACCCATTTTAACAATATTTGTTCTTGCAATTCATGAGCATGGAATGTCTTACCATTACTTTGTGTCACCTTCAATTTCTTTCATCAGTGTTACAGTCTTCAGAACACAGGTCTTTCACCTCTTTGGTTAGGTTTATTCCTAGGTATCTTATTATTTTTGGTGCAGTTATAAATGGGATTGTTTTCCTAATTTCTCTTTTTGCTGCTTCATTAGTGTGTAGAATGCAACAATGATTTTGTACCCTGTGACTTTACTGAATTTGTTTATCAGTTCTAACAGTTTTTTGGTGGAGTTCTTTGGGTTTTCTCTATATAGTATCATGTCATCTGAAAATAGTGAAAGTTTTACTTCTTCCTTACTGATTTGGATGCCTTTTCTTTCTTTTTGCAGTCTTATTGCTATGGCTAGGGCTTCCAGTACAATGTTGAATAAAAGTGGTGACAGTAGACATACTTGTCTTGTTCTTGACCTAAGGGGGAAAGCTCTCAGTTTTTCTCCATTAAGGATGATATTAGTTGTGGGTTTTCCACAAAACCTGTGGCCTTTATTATGTTGAGGTATGTTCCCTCTAAAACTACTTTGTTGAGAGTTTTTACATGAATTGCTGTTGTACTTTGTCATGTGCTTTTTCTGCATCTATTGAAAGGATCAGATGGTTGTTATCCTTTTATTGATGTGATGTATCGCACTGATTGACTTGTGAATATTGAACCACCCTTTCAACTCAGAAATAAATCCCACTTGATTGTGGTGAATAATTTTTAAAAATATATTTTGGATTCAGTTTGCTAGTACTTTGTTGAGGCTTTTACATCTATGTTCATCAGGGATATTGGCCTGTAGTTTTCTTTTTTAGTTTTTTCTTTTTTTTTTAGGTGTGTGTGTGTGCGCGTGCACGCACATGCATGTATGTATGTGTGTCTTTATTTGGTTTTGGTATCAGGGTAATGCTGGACTCATAGAAAGAATTAGGAAGTTTTCCTTTCTCTTATGTTTTCTGGAATAGTCTGAGAAGATTAGGTATTAAGTCTTCTTTAAATGTTTGGTAGAATTCACCTGTGTAGCTGTCTGGTCCTGGATTTTTTTGTTTGTTGGGAGTTTTTTAAGTTACTGATTCAATTTCATTGCTGGCAATTGGTCTGTTCGAATTTTCCATTTCTTCCTGCTTTGGTTGTGGTGGGTTATCTGTTTCTAGGAATTTATCCATTTCTTCTAGGTTGTCCAGGTTTTTTTGAAATGTACTTTTTTATAATATTCTCTTACAGTCCTTTATATTTCCATGGTGTTGGTTATTTCTCTTTCATTTCTGATTTTGAGTCCTCTTTTTTTTCTTTCTTTTTAAAATATGTCTGGCTAGAGGTTTATCAATTTTCTTGATCTTTTCGAAGAAACAGCTGGCTTCATTGATCTGTTCCATTGTTTTTTCAGTTTCTATATCATTAATTTCTGCTGTAATCTTCATTATTTCCTTCCTTCTGCTGTTTTTGGGTTTTGTTTGTTGTTTGTTTATTGTTTGTTTGTTGTTCTTCTAGCTCCTGTAAGGTTAGGTTGTTTGCTGGAGATTTTTCTTGCTTCTTAAGGTAGTAGGCTTGTATTGCTATAAACTTCTTAGAACCACTTTTGCTGCATCCCAAAGATTTTGGATTGTTGTGTTTCCATTTTCATTTGTCTCCATGTATTTTTTTTAATTTCCTCTTTGATTTCTTGCTTGACCCATTCATTGTTTACTAGCATGTTATTTAACCTCCACCTATTTGTGTTCTTTCCAGATTTTTTTTCTCGTGGTTGCTTTCTAGTTTCATCACGTTGTGGTCAGAAAAGATGTGTGGTATAACTTCTTTTTTAAATTGTTGAGAATTGTTTTATGACTTAATATGTGATCTATTCTGGATAATGTTCCATGTGCACTTGAAATGAATGTGTGTTCTGTTTTAGGATGAATGTTCTGAATATATCTATTAAATCATCTGGTCCAGTGTGTCATTCAAAACCACTGTTCCTTACTGATTTTCCGTTTAGAGGACTTGTCCATTGTTGTAAGTCGGGTGTTAATGTTCCCTATTATTGTATTACTATAGATTAGTTCCTTTATATTTGTTATTAACTGGTTTATATATTTGGATGCTTCCATGTTGGATGCATAAACATTTCCAATTATTATGTTTTCTTGTTGTATTATCCCCTTAATGTTTATATAGTGTCCTTCTTTGTCTCTTGTTACAGTCCTTGTTTTAAAGTTTTGATTGATATAAATATTGCTACCTCGGCTTTCTTTTCATATCCATTTGCATGATAAATATTCTTCCATTTCCTCACCTTTTTTAAATTTTCAAGTTAGTTAACATACAATGTAGCCTTGGCTTCAGGAGTAGGACCCAGTGCTTCATCTCTTACATATGATATCCAATGCTCATTCTGAAAGTGCCCTCCTTAATGCCCATCACCCATTTAACCCGCTCCCCACCCACCCACCCACCAACCTCCTCTAACAACCCTCAGTTTGTTCTCCATTTTTAAGAAACTCTTATGGTTTGCTTTCCTCTCTGGTTTTTTAAATCTTATTTTTCCTTCCTTTCCCTTATGTTGAGTTTCTCAAATTCCACATATGTCCATCTCCTAACTTTCAATCTGCATGTGTCTTTAGGTCTGAAGTGAGTCTCTTGTAGTCAGCATATAGATGGGTCTTTTTCTTATTCTATCTATTCCAACAAACTATGTCTTTTGATTGGAGCAATTAGTCCATTTACAGACTACATAATTATTGACAGGAACGTATTTATTGCCATTTTGTTATTTGTTATATGTTTTTGTGGATCTTCTCTGTTTGTTTCTTCATTTGCCCTCTTCTCTCACCATAAGTTGGCTTTCTTTAGAGATATACCTAGATTTCTTTCGTTTTTATTTTTTGCCTATTACTTGTTTTTCATTTGTTGTTCCCATTAGGTTTGTATATAATATCTTCTGCTTAAGTTGATGGTCACTTAAGTTTGACCCATTCTTTACTCCTCTCCTCCCCATGTTTTAGGTATATGGTATAATACTTCACATCCTTTCATTTTGTGAGCCTCTTGACTGATTTTTACATACATACTTATTTTTACTGCTTTTGTGCTTCCTATTAACTCTTACTAATGGCCATTTCCTTTCCACTCAAAGAGTCCCCTTTAACATTTCTTGTAGGGCTGGCTTAGTGGTCATGAACTTCTTTAACTTTTGTCTGTCTGGGAAACTCATTATCTCTCCTTCTATTCTGAATGATAGCCTTGCTGGATACAGTATCCTTGGCTACAGATTTTTCCATTTCAGCACTTTGAATGTATTATACCACTCCCTTCTGACCTGCAGAGTTTCTGGTGAAAAATCCACTGATAGCCTTAAGGGGCTTTCCTTCTATGTAGCTGTTTTCTTTTCTCTTGCTTTTAAAATTCTTTATCACTGCTTTTAAAATTCTTTATCACTGTCTTTTGACATTTTAATTACTATGTGTCTTATGGACCTCCTTGGGTTGATTTTTGCTGCAGGATCTCTGTGCCTCCTGGATTTGAATATGTTTTCTTTCCCAAATTCACAAAGTTTTCAGCTATTGTTTCTCCAAATAAATTTTCTGCCCCCTTTTCTCTTCTTCTTTTGAGATCCCTACATTGCAAATGTTATTGCACTTGATGGAGTCACTGAGTTCCCTAAGTCTATTCTCATTTTGCATAATATTTTTCTCTTACCTGTTCAGCTTGATTACTTTCCATTACACTATCTTCTAGGTCACTGATCCATTCTTCTGCTGCTTCTAGCCTACTATCTATTTCATCTAGTTTACTTTTTTTTTAAATGTTAATTTATTTTTGAGAGACAGAGCATGAGCAGGGGAGGCACAGAGAGGGAGACACAGAATCTGAAGCAGGCTCCAGGTTCCAAGCTGTCAGCACAGAGCCTGACGTGGGCCTCAAACCCATGAACTGTAAGATAATGACCTGAGCCAAAGTCAGACGCTTAACTGACCGAGCCAACCAGGTGCCCCATAGTTTATTTTAAATTTCAATTATTGTGTTATTTCTGATTGGTTCTTTTTTTTAAATCTCTTTAAGGGTCTCACTGATGTCCTCTACTCTTTTCTCAAGTCCATTGAGTATCTTTATGATCATTACTTTAAGTTCTCTATCAGGCATATTATTTATCTCCATTTCCCTTAAGTCTCTTGCTGTGATTTTGTCCCACTCTTTTATTTGGGACATATTCCTCAGTCTCATTTTTGTCTAACTTTCTGTGTCTGTTTTTCTTTTTCTTTTTGTCTTTAATGTGTGTGTGTGTATATATATATATATATATATATATATATATATATATATATATAAAACTTGACTATATATAAATATATATATATTTATATATATATCACTGTATATATATCACTATATATATATATCACTATATATATATATATATATATATATATATATATATATATATATATAGTCAAGACTATATATATATATAGTCAAGTTTTGTCTGTTTTTCTGTGTTAGGTAAGTCAGCTATGTCTCTTGCTCTTGAAAGTAGTGGGTAGGGTACACAATTTAACAAGGTGGTGCTAGTCCTCTTCCACAGGGCAAGCATAGCCATCACAGAAACAGAACCCAGTCAGCTTCACAAAGCACATGTGGGCTGGGGGCCCAGTTTTAATAAGGTGTGACAATCACCCATGGGAGATCACCAGCCTCCACTGGATGTAGGTCCTACAAAGTGTACAGTTGGAAGATGTGTTGGCAAGATTTGTGCTGGTCTTCTGGGGGAGGGGAACAGCAACACCAGGACTGAGGCAAGCCTGGCTTGAGGGGATGGGGTGTAGTATAAGCAAATTAGCTAGTGAATGCTGGTGCCACATTGGTTCGCACAGGTGGCCATGTGTTTATGCTAGGTGGGGCAAGGGAGGGAGACAATGCCTGCCAGCTCCTTTGTTACTGGAGAAGTCCCTCAGTGAACTCTGAGATTAGTAAATAACACTCCCTCTATGCCCCCAGTGTTTTTCAAACTGCTGCTTCTATGCTGTATCCCTGTGGGCTGTGTGTTGTGCTGTCTCTTTAAGGGTGGGGACTCAGTTTCCTATTGCCCTCTTGGCTCTCCTAGAGCCAAGCCTGCTGATTTTTAAAGTTCCAGGCTTTAAGTCTCACTGGTTAGAAGAACTCATGAAATTCAGCCCCTCTGGTTTTCAACACCAAATGTTATGGGATTCATCTTCCCTGTCCAGACTTCTGGGTGTGATAGTCTGTTTTTTCTCCCCTCTCCACACCCATAGCTCCCTCTTTCTGGTGGTTAAACCCATCTAAATCACACTATATCTTTGCCCTTCCTACCCTCTTCTCTATATTTAGTTGTGAAGTTTGTTCTGGCAGTCTTTGAGACATTTTCTGGATTATTTACACTGGCATGAGTGTTAACTGGTTGTGTCCATGGGACGAGGTGACTTTAGGGTTCTCCTACTCCACTGTCCTGGGAAGTCTAGAATTTTTATGTAATTAATCTGCAAATGAGGAGTTTTTTTTATTTCTTCCTTTATGCCTGTTATTTATCTTACCAAACTAGTTAGGATTTCCACAATGCTGAGCAGCAGTGGTGAGAGCAGATACCCTTGCCTTGTTTCTGATCTTAGGGGAAAAACATTCATTGTTTCACCGTTAAAAATGATATTGACTGTAGGTTTCCTATAAATGTTTTCCATCAGATTGAGGAAGTTTAATTCTACTAGTTTTCCCAGAGCTTTTTTTTTTTTATCATAAATGGGTGCTTACTTCTGTCAAATATACTATTTCTACTTTATTAATTCAGTCGATTATATTAATTTTCAAATGATATATTCATCTTGTACTACTGGGATAAACCCTACTTATGACATATTATCCTTTTTATATACTGATGTATTCAATTTGCTAACATTTTGCTAAGAATTTTTAGGTCTAAGTTCATAATGATATTGGTGTATAAATTTAGTTATTGTAATATCTTTGTCAGTTTTTATAGGAGGGTATTGTTGGCCTCAAAAATCTGCTAGGTAGTGTTCCTCTTCCTTTTTTTCTGAGTTGGTATAAAATTAGCATTATTTAATATTTGATTAACCAGTGAAAATTCTCTGGGCCTAGACGTTTCCTTTTGGTGAGGTTTTTGGGATATGCAGTTGATTCTGAAGGTGAGTTATTAAAAATTGTTATTTCTTCTTCTTTTAGTTCTGGTAAGCTGTTTATTTCAAGGGATTTCTCTAGTTTACTTAAGTTGTAAATTTTAGTGGCATAAAAATGTTCCTAATTTTCCTTTTTATGTCTAGGATATGGACAGATAATCCATTTTTCATTCATCATATCAGCAATCAATCTCTCTCTCTTCCTTTCCCTCCCTTTCTCATCTTGCTCAGAGTTTATCAATTTTGTTAATCTTTTCAAAAAATTAACTTTTACTCAGAACGGATTCTCCGGAGCCAAGCGCAGACGAGAGGCCCACGGAAGAGGGTAGGAAAGGTGGAGAGGCGGTGCGCGCTACACGGACTGGCGGGAGGGAGCCGGGGCGGAGGGGCAGCCCGCCAGCCAAGCAGAGGCCCCGAGTCTGGCTTGCAAAAGCGGAGGGGCTGGACGGAGTGTGTTCGGACAGCAAGCGGGACTTAACATCTGGAAGGTTATAAGCTAACAGCTCTGCTCAGAGAGCGGAGGGCTGGAGGACAACGGGAGGGAGAGTTGTTGGGCCCTGGACGACAGAGTGAAGCTTGGCGGGGAACAAAGGCACTTGCCAGCGCCATCTCCCTCGCCCATCCCCCAGCCAAAATCCCAAAGGGAACCAGTTCCTGCCAGGGAACTTGCTTGCACCATGCAAACACCCAACGCTGTGCTTCTGCGGATCCATCCCTCCGGCGGCAGGTCTGACTCCCTCCCGCTGCCACAGGGCCCCTCCCGAAGTGGATCACCAAAGGAAAAGCGAGCTGAGCCTGCCCCTCTCGCCCCTGTGCACCTTGCTGATCCACCCCAGCTAATACGCCAGATCCCCAGCACCAGAAGCCTGGCAGTGTGCAAGTAGCCCAGTCGGGCCATGCCACCCCAGTGAATTCCGCTCTTAGGAGAGGGGAAGAGAAGATACACACCAGTCTGACTGTGGCCCCAGAGGCGGGCTGGGGGCAGGCATCAGGTCTGACTGCGGCCCTGCCCACCAACGCAAGTTATTCAAGACAGCAGAGGGGAAGTGCCCTGCAGGTCTGCACCACTCCAGGGACTATCCAAAATGACGAAACAGAAGAATTCCCCTCAAAAGAATCTCCAGGAAATAACAACAACTAACGAACTGATCAAAAAGGATTTAAACAATATAACATAAAGTGAATTTAGAATGATAGTCATAAAATTAATCGCTGGGCTTGAAAACAGTATAGAGGACAGCAGAGAATCTATTGCTACAGAGATCAAGGGACTAAAGAACAGCCAGGAGGAGCTAAAAAAGGCTATAAATGAGCTGCAAAATAAAATGGAGACGACCAGCTCCAAAATAAAATGGAGACAGCTCGGATTGAAGAGGCAGAAAAGAATAGGTAAACTAGAAGATAAAATTATGGAAAAGGAGGAAGCTGAGAAAAAGAGAGATAAAAAAATCCAGGAGTATGAGGGGAAAATTAGAGAACTAAGTGATGCACTAAAGAGAAATAATCTACGCATAATTGGTATTGCAGAGGAGGAAGAGAGAGGGAAAGGTGCTGAAGGTGTACTTGAAGAAATAATAGCTGAGAATTTCCCTGATCTGGGGAAGGGAAAAGGCAATGAAATCCAAGAGGCAGAGAGAACTCCCTTCAGACGTAACTTGAATCAATCTTCTGCACGACATATCATAGTGAAACTGGCAAAATACAAGGATAAAGAGAAAATTCTGAAAGCAGCTAGGGATAAATGTTTTAACATATAAAGGGAGACCGATAAGACTCGTGACGGATCTCTCTACTGAAACTTGGCAGGCAAGAAAGGAATGGCAGGAAATCTTCAATGTGATGAACAGAAAAATTATGCAGCCGAGAATCCTTTATCAGCAAATCTGTCATTTAGAATAGAGGGAGAGATAAAGGTCTTCCCAAACAAACAAAAACTGAAGGAATTCGTCACCACTAAACCAGCCCTACAAGAGATCCTAAGGGGAAATACTGTGAGACAAAGTACCAGAGACATCGCTACAAGCATGAAACCTACAGACATCACAATGACTCTAAACTCATATCTTTCTATAATAACACTGAATGTAAATGGACTAAGTGCGCCAACCAAAAGACATAGGGTATCAGAATGGATAAAAAAAAACAAGACCCATCTATTTGCTGTCTACAAGAGACTCATTTTAGACCTGAGGACACCTTTAGATTGAGAGTGAGGGGATGGAGAACTATTTATCATGCTACTGGAAGTCAAAAGAGAGCTGGAGTAGCCATACTTGTATCAGACAAACTAGACTTTAAACTAAAGGCTGTAACAAGAGATGAAGAAGGACGTTATATAATAATTACAGGGTCTATCCATCAGGAAGAGCTAACAATTATAAATGTCTATGCGCCGAATACGGGAACCCCCAAATATATAAAACAAGTAATCACAAACATAAGCAACCTTATTGATAAGAATGTGGTAATTGCGAGGGACTTTAACACCCCACTCACAGCAATGGATAGATCATCTAGACACACGGTCAATAAAGAAACAAGGGCCCTGAATGATACATTGGATCAGATGGATTTGACAGATATATTTAGAACTCTGCATCCCAAAGCAAAAGAATATACTTTCTTCTCAAGTGCACATGGAACATTCTCCAAGATAGATCACATACTGGGTCACAAAACAGCCCTTTATAAGTATGAAAGAACTGAGATCATACCATGCACACTTTCAGACCACAATGCTATGAAACTTGTAATCAACCACAGGAAAAAGTCTGGAAAACCTCCAAAAGCATGGAGGTTAAAGAACACCCTACTAAAGAATGAATGGATCAACCAGGCAATTAGAGAAGAAATTAAAAAATATATGGAAACAAACGAAAATGAAAATACAACAATTCAAACGCTTTGGGATGCAGCGAAGGCAGTCCTGAGAAGAAAATACATTGCAATCCAGGCCTATCTCAAAACAAGAAAAATCCCAAATACAAAATCTAACAGAACACCTAAAGGAAATAGAAGCAGAACAGCAAAGGCAGCTTAAACCCAGCAGAAGAAGAGAAATAAGAAAGATCAGAGCAGAAATAAACAATATAGAATCTAAAAAAACTGTAGAGCAGATCAATGAAACCAAGAGTTGGTTTTTTGAAAAGATAAACAAAACTGATAAACCTCTAGCCATGCTTCTCAAAAAGAAAAGGGAGATGACCCAAATAGATAAAATCATGACTGAAAATGGAATTATTACAACCAATCCCTCAGAAATACAAGCAAGTATCAGGGAATACTATGAAAAACTATATGCCAACAAACTGAACAACCTGAAAGAAATGGACAAATTTGTAAACACCCACACACTTCCAAAACTCAATCAGGAGGATATAGAAAGCTTGAACAGACCCATAACCAGCGAAGAAATTGAATCAGCCATCAAAAATCTCCCAACAAATAAGAGTCCAGGACCAGATGGCTTCCCAGGGGAGTTCTGCCAGACGTTTAACACAGAGATAATACCTATCCTTCTCAAGCTATTCCAAAAAATAGAAAGGGAAGGAAAACTTCCAGACTCATTCTATGAAGCCAGTATTACTTTGATTCCTAAACCAGACAGAGACCCAGTAAAAAAAGAGAACTATAGGCCAATATCCCTGATGAATATGGATGCAAAAATTCTCAATAAGATACTAGCAAATCGAATTCAACAGCATATAAAAAGAATTATTCACCATGATCAAGTGGGATTCATTCCTAGGATATAGGGCTGGTTCAACATTCGCAAATCAATCAAGGTGATACATCACATTAATAAAAGGAAAGATAAGAACTATATGATTCTGTCAATCGATGCAGAAAAAGCATTTGACAAAATTCAGCATCCTTTCTTAATAAAAACCCTCGAGAAAGTCGGGATAGAAGAACATACTTAAACATCATAAAAGCCATTTATGAAAAGCCCACAGGTAACATCATCCTCAATGGGGAAAAACTGAGAGCTTTTCGCCTGAGATCAGGAACACGACAGGGATGTCCACTCTCACTGCTGTTAACATAGTGTTGGAAGTTCCAGCATCAGCAGACAACAAAAGGAAATCAAAGGCACCAAAACTGGCAAAGATGAAGTTAAGCTTTCACTTTTTGCAGATGACATATTATACATGGAAAATCCGATAGACTCCACCAAAAGTCTGCTAGAACTGATACATGAATTCAGCAAAGTTGCAGGATACAAAATCAATGTACAGAAATCAGTTGCATTCTCATACACTAATAATGAAGCAACAGAAAGACAAATAAAGAAACTGATCCCATTCACAATTGCACCAAGAAGCATAAAATACCTAGGAATAAATCTAACCTAAGATGAGAAAGATCTGTAAGCTGAAAACTATAGAAAGCTTATGAAGGAAATTGAAGAAGATACAAAGAAATGGAAAAACATTCCACGCTCATGGGTTGGAAGAATAAATATTGTCAAAATGTCAATACCACCCAAAGCTATCTACACATTCAATGCAATCCCAATCAAAATTGCACCAGCATTCTTCTCAAAGCTAGAACAAGGAATCTTAAAATTCATATGGAACCACAAAAGGCCCCGAATAGCCAAAGTAATTTTGAAGAAGACCAAAGCAGGAGGCATCACAATCCCAGACTTTAGCCTCTACTACAAAGCTGTAATCATCAAGACAGCATGGTATTGGCATAAAAACAGACACATAAACCAATGGAATAGAATAGAAACCCCAGAACTAGACCCACAAACGTATGGCCAACTCATCTTTGACAAAGCAGGAAAGAACATCCAATGGAAAAAAGACAGTCTCTTTAACAAATGGTGCTGGGAGAACTGGATAGCAACATGCAAAAGAAGGAAACAAGACCACTTTCTTACACCATTCACAAAAATAAACTCAAAATGGATAAAGGACCTGAATGTGAGACAGGAAACCATCAAAACCCTAGAGTAGAAAGCAGGAAAAGACCTCTCTGACCTCAGCTGTAGCAATTTCTTACTTGACACATCCCCAAAGGCAAGGGAATTAAAAGCAAAAATGAACTATTGGGACCTCACGAAGATAAAAAGCTTCTGCACAGCAAAGGAAACAATCAACAAAACTAAAAGGCAACCAACGGAATGGGAAAAGATATTTGCAAATGACATATCGGACAAAGGGCTAGTATCCAAAATCTATAAAGAGCTCACCAAACTCCACACCCGAAAAACAAATAACCCAGTGAAGAAATGGGCAGAAAACATGAATAGACACTTCTCTAAAGAAGACATCCGGATGGCCAACAGGCACATGAAAAGATGTTCAACGTCGCTCCTTATCAGGGAAATACAGATCAAAACCACACTCAGATATCACCTCACGCCAGTCAGAGTGGCCAAAATGAACAAATCAGGAGACTATAGATGCTGGAGAGAATGTGGAGAAACGGGAACCCTCTTGCACTGTTGGTGGGAATGCAAATTGGTGCAGCTGCTCTGGAAAGCAGTGTGGAGGTTCCTCAAAAAATTAAAAATAGACCTACCCTATGACCCAGCAGTAGCACTGCTAGGAATTTACCCAAGGGATACAGGAGTATTGATGCATAGGGGCACTTGTACCCCAATGTTTATAGCAGCACTCTCAACAATAGCCAAATTATGGAAAGAGCCTAAATGTCCATCAACTGATGAATGGATAAAGAAATTGTGGTTTATATACACAATGGAGTACTACAGGGCAATGAGAAAGAACGAAATATGGCCCTTTGTAGCAAAGTGGACGGAACTGGAGAGTGTTATGCTAAGTGAAATAAGCCATACAGAGAAAGACAGATACCGTATGTTTTCACTCTTATGTGGATCCTGAGAAACTTAACAGGAACCCATGGGGGAGGGGAAGGAAAAAAAAAAAAAAGGAGGTTAGAGTGGGAGAGAGCCAAAGCATAAGAGACTCTTAAAAACTGAGAACAAACTGAGGGCTGATGGGGGGTGGGAGGGAGGAGAGGGTGGGTGATGGGTATTGAAGAGGGCACCTTTTGGGATGAGCACTGGGTGTTGTATGGAAACCAATTTGACAATAAATTTCATATATTTAATAAAAAATAAAAAATTAACTTTTACTTTTTTTCATTTTCTCTATTTTTGTGGTATCTTCTATTTCATTGATTCCTGCTATCTTTATTCTTTCCTTCCTTTTACTTGGGGAAAAATTTATTCTTCTTTTTCTAGATTCTTGAGGTAGAAAACTTATCAATATTAAGCCTTCTTCATTCTAAAATTTAAAGTTACAAATTTCCAAGTCCTGCTTTAGTTTTACCCCACAAATTTCACTATTGTATATGCATTACCTTTTGAAATATTTTCTTATTTCTCTTGTGATTTATCCCTTGATAAATCAACTTGATGTTTAGAAATACATTAATTTCCAACATTTAGAGACTTACCTAGTATTTTATTAAAGCTCATTTCTTTTTTTAATTTAATTTTTTAAAATTTACATCCAAATTAGTTAGCATATAGTGCAACAATGATTTCAGGAGTAGATTCCTTAGTGCCTCTTACCCATTTAGCCAATCCCTCCTCCCACAACCCCTCCCGTAACCCTCAGTTTGTTCTCCATATTTATGAGTCTCTTCTGTTTTGTCCCTCTCCCTGTTTTTATATTATTTTTATTTCCCTTCCCTTATGTTCATCTGTTTTGTCTCTTAAAGTCCTCATAGGAGTGAAGTCATATGATTTTTGTCTTACTCTAATTTCACTTAGCACAATACCCTCCGGTTCCATCCACGTAGCTGCAAATGGCAAGATTTCATTCTTTTTGATTGCTGAGTAATACTCCATTGTATAGATACACCATTTCTTCTTTAGCCATTCATCCATCGATGGACATTTGGGCTCTTTCCATACTTTGGCTATTGTTGATAGTGCTGCTATAAACATGGGGGTGCATGTGTCCCTTCGAAACAGCACACCTGTATCCTGTGGATAGATGCCTAGTAGTGCAATTTCTGGGTCGTAGGGTAGTCTATTTTTAGTTTTTTGAGGAACCTCTATACTGCTTTCCAGAGTGGCTACACCAGCTTGCACTCCCATATTAAAGCTCATTTCTAATTTAATTTTGTTATGGTCACAGAGCATACTTTAAGATTTCAGTCTTCTTAAATTTATGTATTGAGACTTGTTTTATGGCCTGTCATGTCGTCTATTTTGGCAATATGCCATGTACATTTGAAAATATTATATAGTCTGCAGTTGTTGTGTATAATGTTTTATGTCAGTTAGGTCCATGTGGCTGTAAATGTTGTCCAGACTTCAATAACCTTTCTGATTTTATTTTTTGTGTTTCATTGTTCTTGCAGGGACTGAGAGAGGAATGTTAAAATGCCCAAGCATTATTTCTCTCTTTCAGTTTTTGTTTCATGTATGAAGTTTATACAGAGCTCTAATTATAATGCCTTCTTGCTATACTGACCTTTTCATCAGTTATGAAGTCTTTGCTTCCAGTAATGCTCCATGTTTTGAAGTCTATTTTTTTCAGATGTTATATCTCATGCTTACTGTTTTTCCATGCCATATCATTTTCCCATTCTTTCATTTTTAATCTTTTGTTGTCTATTTAAATATTTCTTTTAAAAAAACTTTTATGTTTTTATTTTATTTTGAGAGAGACAAAGCAGGAGCAGCGGAGGGGCAGAGAGAGAGGGAGACACAGAATTTGAAGCAGGCTTCAGGCTCCGAGCTGTCAGCACAGAACCTGACGTGGAGCTTAAACTCACTGATGGTGAGATCATGACCTGAGCCAAAGTTAGACGCTTAACTGAGTCACCCAGGCGCCCCTTAAATATTTATTTTGTAGACAACATATGGTTAGGTCCTGCTTTTTTCTATCCAGTCTGACAATCTCTACTTTGATGTATCTGCTCCATTTATATTTTATGTAATTAATAAATGGTTGGATTTAAGACTATCATGTGTCAACTTGTTTTCTGTTTGTTTTGTCTGTTATTTTACTTCCTTTGGTCTCTTTTTCCTGAATCTATCTGCTATAAGATATTGTCCTGCTGATTTTGAATAAGTAAGCTGCCATGTTGTCAGAGGGCCATATGGGTGCAACCTGAAGGTGGACTCCAGGAACTCAGAGCAAACCCTGCCAACAGTCATCAAGGAAACAGAAACAACTTCAGTTCTACCACTTACAATTGAGTAAGGAATTAAATTCTTCCAACAACTAGTCTCAGATGAGATTGTGGTCTAGGCTGATACCTTGATTTTAGCCTGGGAGACTCTTAAGTAGAGGACCCTATTAATCCATGCCTGAACCCATGGCCCACAGAAACTGTGAGATGATAAATTTGTATTATTTTAAGCTGCTAGGTTTGCAGCAATTTGTTACACAGCAATAAAAAACTAATATATACAGAAATAGAATCTACTCAAGAGGAAGCAGAGAAATTAATAGGCTACAAATAACAACAAACAGAGTCTCAGCAACCAATGGGATAATATCAAACTTTCTCATATCTATGTAATTGGGAACCCCAGAAGAGGGTAGGAGCAAGAAAATATTTGAAAAAATGAAGACTGAAAATGTATCAATTTGATGAAAATTATACTGACTGATCTAAAAGTTCAGCGAACCCCAAGCAGGATAGATAGACACACACATACTCATATACAACAAAGTAAACCATAATCAAATTATTGAAAACCAGTAATAAAAAGAACAATCTTAAAAAGCAGCTAAAGAAAAAGGACATATTACAAGTAGAGGAACAAAGATAAAAAGGAAGACTTTTTTTTTTTTTTTGGTAAGACCTTTCATAAGAAACTATATGAGGCAGAAGACAAAGGACTGACTTCTTTACAGTGTTGAAAAATACATCCTAAAGCTAGAAAGATGAATGCCTTATGGTGGCAGCAGCAGTTGCACCAGTACATGCCCATCCTGGAAGTTGTTGTGGTGCAAGATGTGATACTGTACTTAGTGTCTGGGGTTCTATTCTCTTCAGCCCCAGTGGATCTGGGCTGTGGTTTTTGCTTCAGTCTTCCCTGTACCTTCCCTGATTCTAAACTTGGTCCTGTACCTTCTAGGTATCTCTTGGAGGCACCCAAACAGCCTTTCAATACATTTTTTTTCTGCTTAGATCAGGCAAAATTGGTTTCTGTAACAGACAACTAAAAACTTAAAAAAAAAAAAAAAAACAAGAAAAATTCTGAATTTTTTATTCACCTTATTTTCTTATCATCATTTCAATATGGTAGGGAGTTGGGGTCAATTTAACTAAGTAATTTTTCCTTCATTCATACATACACATTCTTTGAATTTTCCTTCAAAACTTTCTCTCCCATCCATACTTTCATTATCATTTTCATGTATTGTTGTTGTTGTTTTTTCCAATTCCTGGCTCTATTACTGTTTTGGGCTACATTTTGGGCCCCTCAAGTTCACACGTGGAAGCCCCAAATCCCAGCACCTCAGAACTGGACTATATTTGGAAATAGGGCCTTTAAAGAAGGGATTAAAATCAGGCCTAATCCAATATGATTGGAGAAAAGAAAATGTGGACACAGAAAGGCACTGAGTGTATGTGTGCGCACAGAGATAAGGCTGTATGAGGACACAGCAGGAAGATGGCTACCTGCAAGCCAAGGAGAGAGGCCTCAGAAGAAACCAAACCTGCTCACACATTGATCTTGGCCTTTTAGGCTCTAGAACTGAGAATATAAATTTCTGTTGTGTAAGCCATCCAAATTGTGGTATTTAGTTATAGCAGTCCCAGTTTACTAATACAACTACTGAAAATCATAAGGTAGCTAGAATAAAGCCTTCAGACTTATTACCAGTCAGCAGAGTGATCTTAAAATCCATATAACTCAAAAATTACTTAAGATCTTTCTGAGATCTAAGAGATTTGGGTGAACTTAGTTTGATCCTTCAGTTTCACAGTATTAAAGACGATTGCCCTCCACTTAATTTATTCAGGTTTCTGAACTTATTTTTTCATGGTCCCTGTGGATCCATTCCTGCAACTCTTAAAGTATTCTATCAGTTCAACCCTCTGCCAGCTGGTGTACGGTGTTTCAGGATCTTCACCACTATCCACGAGAAATTAAATTAATTCATGATTCTGTGACTGTACCAACTTTACCTAAGGCTCCAGGAACTGTGGAAGAAAACTGTATTGTGTATCGCACAGTCCTTTGCCTCCAATCGGCTTCTCCTTTGACATTGCACTGGCTTTCCAACCAGTTACTCACTGTGTTATTATCCCCACAACCTCCTGAAAAATAAAATCTAGCTTCCCTTCCCCTTACTGGGCCTATCTCACTTCCTCAGTCCCTGAGTTATTCTTCTAAATAAGAGTTATTCTGTTATTCTATCCCTTTACACAGAAATCTGAGCATATTGCTCCCTTGTTCAAAGCTCATTTGCCATCTCTTGATTACTTATATGCAGAGCCTAGACTCTAGTCCAGCATTTCAGGATCTCTGCAGTTTTCTCCCTCATACATCACCCACAACTGAAGGCCCATAAAACACATTCATCTCTCACCGGCATGGCAGATACTATGGTAGCTGGACCTTGGTGCCTGGACCAATGGTGTCAACCGCTCTACTTTTGCTTCCTTCCTCACTGTTCTTTGGGTGTCAGCCCTCCCTTCCCTTGGGCCACCTCCATAGACAGCTTTCAGTTATCTTCAGCCCTTCTCAGAATGCCTGGCACAAAGGGGGTACTCAATAACTGTGTGATGAATTAATATATGAACAAGTGAACAAATAAACACCCATGCTCAAAATCTTCCAAGAGGCCTCACTGCCAAAGGATAAAGTCCAAAATGAAGCCTGATGTCAAGGGCTTTCCAGCCTATATTTCCCAACTTATCCCTGATCCCCACCTCCCACCTTCCACAGACTCTCTCAGTTCTTGTCAGAGACATGAAAAGCAGGCCCCACATCCTGGAGGCAACGGGTAAGGATGAAGAGACAGGAGAAGGCTAAGCCTCTGACTTTACCTGTGTGAATGCTGTTATTGAACATTTCTTTTTTGCTCTCTCTCCACCTAGAAGGAAACAGACCACCCATGAGTCTCACGGGCCTCTTCCAAAAAAGACAATAATCCAAGGCAATAGGCAGAAAAGAAACATTATCCAAATTCTCACTTAGGTACAGGGTTTATACTTTCTTCTTTAAAGGATAACTCACAAATGAAGAAATGATGGGCATGATGAGGTCAAACAACTATGGACTCCTCTAGCTAAAATTCTGCTACCTGGATGTTCCCTTTCCCACCTTGAATCTTGCAATCCTATAGCATTTGCCCTGCAAGGATTCTCAAATGTCATCTTGGACAGATAATAAGACTATAGCCTAGAAAGAAGCAGTTCACCCAGCAACTGAGGACCATAACCAGGGCTACAACCCGGGCTTCCCAGTTTGTGAACTTGCTTTGTTTCACGGAAGGTGGGAGTTGAGGCACTTGTTCTGTACAACCTTCAACCCTTGTCCTTTTCTAACTGGTCTATAATGAATCTGTAGTAACAGGATTTGACTAGGCTTCAGTGAGAGTCCATATCCTTAGAATATTGTCCTGTGTTGAGGTGGCAGAAAGGGTGTGAGGAGCTACAGGCAGCATGAGAAGAAATGACAGGTTCAAATTACAAACACTGTCTTCCTGAGAGCCTGCCACGTGGAATTACAGGAAGAGTCTAAGTGTTTTTTTCTGAACTTTACATAAGAACTACTTACACTTTTATCTTGGGAAAAATTCATTTAAAATAGCAACTATATGCTTACCAATGAAAATAAAATATGGCAAAAATGAGAACCGCAGAAACACTATCCATGAGAAGCCACATGAACATATAGTAACCTGGTGTCTGCAAAACAGAAAACAAAACAGTTTAAAAAACTACAGTTGGAAAGGATTTCAGATCACATGGGCCAAGTCCTATGCTCTCCTGCCAGGGTTGGGGGAAGAGCAGGGGAAAGGCTGAGCAGGTAAAGAAACTTTGACTGATGTGGTGGTCTCAAACACAGAGAGTACCTGCTGATATCCTAACAATCACCCCTTAGATGTGCAGGGGACTCTACACGGGACAAAGCACTTCATACTCTTTATCTCCCTTAACCCTCAGAGGAGTCCCAGAGAAGTCACATAGCAAGTCTATTCTGGACCTAGGACTCCATAGCTCAAGTTTCTTGACTTCTACCCCTCTGTGTTTTCATAGTACTGCTTCCCAAATCTGGCTGCACATCCAAGCATACCTGGACACCTTTGAGTAATACAGGGTCCTAGGTCTCACTACATATCTCAGAAACTACCATTTCTGCATTTTCATCTGCTTCTCGGATGATGCTGAAGCAACTGGACTGTGAGCTAGAGTCTAGGAATTTTTGTTCTAAATCATCATGTTTCAAATAAGTATGCTGAAATTAGAACTCCCCCTTAGCTAATGTTTCCCCTTCTCCATGCTCCTTGCCTGAATCACCCATTACCCAGAGCTCCATCTCCTTGGTCCTCTTGTGTGAGTTTTGTAATTCCCTGATTTGATCCTCCCTTTCCAACTCCATTGTTCCCTCTACGTTGGGTCTGGGACTTTTTTTTCTTGAGCCATTCCTCACCTTATCCCAGGGTCTTTCTGTGGAGTGAATACTAACATTAATAATGACAGTAACACTAATGGTCATGATGACAACTAACAATTAATTAATTAGCATCATAGAGCTAAGGAAGTATTCTAAGCACTTTAAAGGTGTTTTCACACTTCATCCTCACCACAGCCCACTAAGCAGGTACGGTAGAAAACATTGAACCAACTTCCACTAAACCCAGGCTCTTAATCCCCTCTGGGAAACAGTGACTGATAGCTTGGCCTGCTACAGAATGCCCACCAAGTGAGCTGTCCATTTACTAAGAATCAGTCGTTCTTGGGGCGCCTGAGTGGCTCAGTTGGTTAAGTGTCCAACTCTTGATTTTGGCTCAGGTCACGATCTCCCAGTTCATGGGATCGAGTCCTGCATCTGGCTCTGCTAACAGCTTGGAGCCTGCTTGGGATTCTCTCTCTCTGTCCCTCCCCTGCTGTTGTCTGTCTGTCTGTCTGTCTGTCTCTCTCTCTCTCTCCCTCTCCCTCTGTCTCCCTCTCAAAATAAATAAACTTTAAAAAAATCCTTAAAAAGAATGTCATTCTTTCTCCTTAAATGGCTTAGAACAGTTGTACTTGTTGTAACTGTGCAGTGTAATTAAATGTCACTTAAATCTAAGTGAAAAAGAAGTATGTCATTTTTAAGAAAACTAAGCCAATGCTTTGAAAATCTCAATGAAGAAAGAACAGGTCATTAAAAAATAAACTGCAACTGAATGAGGTGTGAGTGAAACACTGTGAGAGACTAGGGTAAAAGGATTATGAAAATCTGGGTAAATCCCTCATTCAGACTGTTTCTCCCAATGACTTTGTTGTTTAAAGAAACAAAACTTAGAGGTCATAGCTGGTTTATTCAGTTGTTTAAATAAGCAAGTGAATACAGTATTCAATCAGCTAAAGTAACCTCAAAGACCTTGACTCTCTGTTACAAGGTAAATGAATATTTTAAATTAAAATAAAATGTGTGAAGTATGTATGTGACAGATTGTTTATAAATATGACCACAATATTCCTCCCAAAATGCAGGTCTGTGTGCAATGTGATTTTGCTGTTCCTCCCCATCAAGAAATGAAGTCTATTTCTCCACTATTCCACCTTGAATCTAGACTTGGCCATGTAATTTTCTTTGGCCAGTGGAACATTAGCAAATATCACACCTAAAAAACCCTGAAAACTGCATGTGCATTAGGGCTTGACCTCTCTTGCAGCTGGGAATCCACTGCCACCAGGTGAACATGCTCAAGCTGGCCTCCTTGAGGATGACTGACAACATGAACAGAGACATCAGTCATCCCAGGTAAGACACTAGACATAAGAATGCGGTCATCCTAGACCAAGCTGGCTCAGACCAGAAGACCATTGAGCTATCATAAAGGATATAACAAAAAAATATTTGTTTGAGGCACTACATTTTAGCTGTCTGTTTTTAAGTAGTAAAGGCTGATCGACTGTGAAATAGATAGATAGATAGATAGATAGATAGATAGATAGATGATTTCCCACTTTAACTTTTTCAATTAACAGACCAGTGATCAGACTAGACTATGGTGGATAAAAATACTTCTGTTGTACTATCATTATCCCTAATTTACTAATAAATAAACTGAGGCACAGACAGGTTAACTAACATTTCCAAATTTACACAGTAAGTGGTAGAGCCAAGATTTGGATTTTCCTGAACAAAGAGGTGATGGGTCCTTTAAAAAAAGCCAGGCATAGGAGAAAGGCATAAAAGAAAACTTTATAGTTTTTGAATTTTGAATCACATGAATTTATTATCAATTCAAATAGTATTAATTCAAGTATTAAAATAAAAAGCTTTATTTAATAAAACTTCATTTAATATATGGAAAGGGACAACTTTGAAACATTACTGACTTAGGGGATAGGATTACGGAGTGGGGTGTTGCTTTCTGATGTATGTATTTTTGTAATGATTAAATTTCATATAATTAACAGATTTACTTTGTAATCAATTTTTTAAAAGAAAATGTTAGAAAACATATAGTACACATATGAAGGAAAATTATACAAGGACAGACAAGTAGCAAGGCTTCACCTATGCCAAGGGACCTGCCATCCAAGGTTTCCTTCAGGGTCATCTCCAGAAAGTTGCCCAAGCTACCAAGAAATAAGGTGTCAGTAATTTTACACAGCTACCAGAAGGCCTCAATGCAGTCCGGCTCCATGAGATTGTGACCTTGACCCTGATCTCCTTTCTTCTGGTTGTGACCCTAAACAAGGGCTAGTGAGGCTGGAGGTGTGGACAAGGCAACATGAAATAATTCTTCTCCTCAGTTAGGCTTCTATGCCTAAAGGTTTACCTTTCAAGGCAACTTGGAGTCTGGGTTTTTACTCTCAACTGGACACTTTTATTCTGAATTGAGTCTTTTTGGTGACTGAAAGTAAAATTTAAAAATTACCTAAGAGTAACTAGAAAAGTTATGGGACTGGAGTAAGATTTCATTCAGGAGCAGGGAAAGCCTACCTCACAGAGAAGTTTAAAGAGTCAATGGAGAGAAATTAAGCTGTTTTCTCTCATACACTATTGTGTTCCACTCTACTCTACACAGATAAGAAAAACAAGCTCTGCAGCAGTTAACTGGTTAGTTAGCCAGGGCTGTTTCCACAGATAGTAAGCGATAGGATTTAGCTGGGATTATAACCCAAGTATTCAGGTCCCCAAACCTCTGGCAATAAGCAGCAGCAGGGCTAGGAGGGGCAATTAAGCTAGGTGGCTGGACAGTGGTTCTCCTTTTCAGAAGGATTTTGTTCAGGACATACAGGTTTTTTCCTACAGCCCCTGTCACTATCACTGCATCTAGAAAGGTGGGGCTACAGTAACAAAACTCTGGAGTCAGACCTCATTTTGAATCTTGCATCATGCAACCATGTCCAAGAATCTTAGTATCTGAAAACTTGTTTCTTCATAGAGATAATGAAAGTGAGTAACTCAGAGGAACAAATTACATACTGCATGAAAAACACACTGTGAAGATTTGGTAAACAGCAATTACTATAACAATACTAATTTCTCCCTGCAAATCACAGAAGGATCTGGGTGAGAGAAGGGAGAATGCCTCATCTCCAATATCATAGAACTTTCTTTTAAGTAGCTCCCCAGGTGTCTGCACAGTGGACAATGTAGGTGTGGGGTAAGGGACTTAGACTCCTACTGTAACAGACTTGGAAGAACAATCTGGACAACCAGCTCACCATGAAGAAGT
The DNA here is from genome assembly GCF_024362965.1 of Panthera pardus. Taxonomy (NCBI): domain Eukaryota; kingdom Metazoa; phylum Chordata; class Mammalia; order Carnivora; family Felidae; genus Panthera; species Panthera pardus. The sequence goes on from NW_026526677.1 coordinate 60,475,183, forward strand.
AAGGGTGATTTAGCTGACTCAGGGTCTGAATGTTGTCTGTGGTCACTGAGTGAATCCTGGAGCACCAGGCCAGTGAGTAGAGCCAAGGCTCATTGACGATATATAAATTGATGTTGATGTTAGCTGCTTTATAATCTCTGGAATAAAAACAGAACCCACAGGTGATTTAGTCTGAATCTAGACTTAATCTCACTTTCCTCATCTAAAAGGGTAACAGCCACCATGTTTGTGAGAGGCTGTTACTTAAAACACTAGAAGCAGCTGGTCCCGTAGCAACTTATGACATGCTACGCAGAATGGGTTCATGTTGCAATGAGGTAAAGGACTGGATTTAATACCTCTGCTCCTATACCAACAATGGTGTATTAGTAAACTGGATATCCTAAGGAAAAAAAAGAAAAACTAGGGAAAAAAGAGAAAGCACTATTTGTAGCATTTTCCAATTTCCATGGTATAAATACGCCTACCATAGTCAATTTCAAGCTACCACTAGTAAAACAGATTTGCAAAGTTTCTAACTATTTAATAACTGGCTTCCATGAGCTGGCATAAACCAGCTCCAGCACATGACTGTATAGCAACTCTACTTACTTTCATCAGAGTACTTACCACACTCTACTATATTTATCTGCTTTCCTATTAGTCTTCTTTACTTGACTATAATCAAATTAAAAGTAGAGACTGTGTATTATTCATTTTTGTATATCCATTACTTAGCATAATACCTGCCTTCATAAATGGTAAATGAAGGACTGAAGAAATAAATTTAAATATTATTTAAATTTCAAATGTAAAAAAATTTTACAAGTCTTGAGTAGAGGGAATGAAACCAAATGTTTCCCAATACACAAAATATCAGCAGATACTTGTGCATTCTTTATAGAGAAAAGAAGAAAATAAGTATTGGAATACCTAGCAATTCTGGTCAAGTTGTCATTTTCAGGGATTTAAACTTCTCACAAAATACACCATGTAAATGGCTTCAAGAACTGTTTTAATTTTTTTAAATATAATTTACCATCAAGCCAGCTAAATTGGCAGAATAAATAAAAACATATGATCCAACTATATGCTGTCTTCAAGAAACTCATTTTAGACCCAAAGATACAGATAGATTGCAAATGAAAGAATAGAAAAAAGATATTCTGTGCAAATAGTAACCCAAATCAGCAGAGGTGGCTATACTGACATTAGACAATATAGGCTTTATATCAAAAAAGGTAGTAAGAGACAAAGAAAGACACTATATATTAATAAAAGGTTCAATACAGTAAGAAAATATAACAATTATAAACATTTACACACCAAATGACAGGCCAGGAAAAGGTACAGAGCAAAACCTGATAGAACTGAAGGGAGAAACAGACCAATTTGCAGTAATAATTGGACATTTCAATACCCTACTCTCAATAGTGGAATGAACAACCAGATCGAAGATAAGTAAGGAAATAGATGACTTAACACAAGAAACTAACTATACAGAATACAGACATATACAGAATACTTAACAATAATAGCATACACATTATTCTCAAGTGCACATAGGACATTTTGCAGGATAGGTCATATGTTAGGCCACAGATTAAGTCTCAATACATTTAAAAAGACAGATACCATACAAATTATCCTTTCCAACCACAAGCGGATGAAGCTAGAAGTCTGTAACACAAAACTGGAAAATTTACACATTCATGAAAAATTATACCACACACTTTTAAACAATCAATGCATCAAAAAATCACAAGGGAAATTAGAAAATACTTATAAATGAATGGAAATGAAAACATAACATACCAAAATTCATAGGATGAAGCAAAAGCGGTACAAGGGAGAAACTTATAACTATAAATGCTTATATTAAAAAAAATAAAAAATCTTAAATCAACAACCTATCTTTATATCTCAGAGAATTAGAAAAAGAACAAATTGACCCAACATAGCAAAAGGAAGAAAATAATAAAGATCACAGCTGATGTAAATTAGAGAAAAGAAAACCTATAGGGAAAAATCAATGAAACCAAAAGTTACTTCCTTGAATAAGATCAACAAAATTACATTCAGTTAGATGAACTAATAAAAAAGACTCAAAGTACTGAAATCAGAAATGAAACTAGGGATATTACTACCAATTTGATAGAAATAAAAAAATATATAAGAGAGTACTATGAACTTTTTACCCCCAACAAATTTGGTAACATAGATGAAATGGACAAATTCCTAAAAACACAGAACCTACCAAGACTGAATCATGAAGAATGAAAAAATGTGAATATATCTATAATGAGTAAGGAGACTGAATCATTAGCCAAAAATATCCCAAAATAAAGTCCTAGACCCAATGACTTCACTGGTGAATTCCACCAAACATTTAAAGAACTGTGAAGAGCGAAAGTTTGACTTCTTTCTTGACAATTTTGATGCTTTTTATTTATTTTTGTTGTCTAACTGCTTAGGCTAGTACTTCGAACACTATTTTGAACAACAGTGGTGAGAGTGGATATCCCTGTCGTGTTCCTGATCTTAGGGGGAAAGCTCTCAGTTTTTCCCCATTGAGGGTGATAGTGGTGGGTCTTTCATACATGGCCTTTATGATGTTGAGGTATGTTCCTTCTATCCTTACTTTCTTGAGGGTTTTTATCAAGAAAGGATGCTGTATTTTGTCAAAAGCTTTTTCTGCATCTATTGAGTGGATCATGTGGTCCTTATCCTTTCTTTTATTAATGTGATGACTCACAATGATTGATTTGTGGATATTAAACCAGCCCTGCATCCCAGGAATAAATCCCACTTGATCATGCTCAATAATTCTTTGAATGTATAATTGGATCTAGTCTGGTAGTATCTTGTTAAGACTTTTTGCATCCATTTTTATCAGAAAAATTGGTCTATAGTTCTCCTTTTTAGTGGGGTCTTTGGTTTTGGAATCAAGGTAATGCTGGCCTCATAGAATGTGTTTGAAATTTTTCCTTCCGTTTCTATTTTTTGGAACAGCTTCAAAAGAATAAGTATTAACTCTTCTTTAAATGTTTGGTAAATACTCCTGGAAAGCCCCTGGCCCTGGATTTCTTTATTGGTTATGGTTCTTTTCAAATTTTAGATTTTCTTCCTGTTTCAGTTTTGGTAGTTTATATGTTTCTAGGAATTTGTCCATTTCTGCCAGATTGCCCAATTTGTTGGTATAAGTTGTTCATAATATTCTCTTATTATCCTTTGTATTTCTGAGATGCTGGTTGTGATCTCTCCTCTTTCATTTGTGATTTTATTTAGTTTGAGTCCTTTCCTTTTCTTTGTGATAAATCTGGCTAGGGGTTTATCAGTTTTGTTAATTCTTTCTAAGAACCAGCTCCTGGTTTTGTTGATCTGTTCTGGTTTTTTTATTTTGATATCATTAATTTCTTCTCTAATCTTTATTATTTCCTTTCTTCTGCTGCTTTTGGCTTATTTGCTGTTCTTTTTCTGGCTTCTTTAGGTGTAAGGTTAGGTTGAGTATTTGAGACATTTCTTCCTTCTTTAGGAAGGCCTGGATTGGTATATACTTTCCTCTTATGACTACCTTTGCTGCATCCCAGAGGTTTTGGACTGTAATGTTTTCATTTCCATTGGCTTCCATGTACTTTTTAATTTCCTCTTTAATTTCTTGGTTCAAGTCATTCATTCTTTACTAGAATGTTCTTTAATCTGGAAGTATTCTTGGTCTTTCCAAATTTTTCTTGTGGTTGATTTCAAGTTTCATAGCATTGTGTTCTGAAAATATGCCTGGTATGATATCAATCTTTTTGTACTTCTTGAGGCTAATTTATGACCTAGTATGTGATCTATTCTGTAGAATGTTCCATGTGCACTTGAAAAGAATGTGTATTCTACTGCTTTAAAGATGGAATGTTATGAATATATCTGTTAAGTCCATTTGGTCCCGTGTGTCATTCAAAACCATAATTTCCTTGTTGATTTTTTGCTTAGGTGATCTGTCCATTACTGTAAATGGGGTGTTAAAGTCCCTTACTATTATGGGATTATTATCAATGAATTTCTTTATGTTTATGCTTAATTGATGTATACATTTGGGTTCTTTCAAGTTGGGGGAATAAATATTTACAATTGTTAGCTCTTCTTGATGACAGACCCCTTAATTATGACATAATTCCCTCCTTCATCACTTGTTACACTTCATCTTTGTCTTAAAATCTAGTTTGTCTGACATAAGTATAGCTACTCTGGCTTTCTTTTTTTTTTAGGTTTATTTTTATTTATTTTGAGAGAGAGAGAGAGCAAGCAGGAGAGGGGTACAGAGGGAGACAGAATCCCAAGCAGGTTCCATGCTATCAGCACAGAGCCTGATGCGGGGCTCAAATTCATAAAAACATGAGACCCTGACCTGAGCTGAAAACCAAGGTCTTCAGCCACTAAACCAACTGAGCCACCCAGGTGCCCCATCTTTTGACATCCATTAACATGATAGTTCTCCATCCCCTCACTTTCAATCTGCAGGTCTCTTTAGGTCTAAAATGAGTCTCTTGTAGACAGCATATCGATGGGTCTTGTTTTTTTTTATCTATTCTGAAACCCTATTTCTTTTAATTGGAGCATTTAGGCCATTTACAATTAGAGTGATTACGGAAAGATATTGTGTTGCCTGTAGAGTTGGTGTTTCTGATAATGTTCTCTAGTCCTTTCTAGTCTTTGTTACTTTTGTGCTTCTTTGTTTTATTTTTATTTTTCTCCAGAGTCCCCCTTACGATATCTTGCAGGGCTGATTTAGTGGTCACAAACTCTTGTTAGTTTTTTGTTATCTTGGGAAATTCTTTATCTCTCCTTCTATTTTGAATGACAGCCTTGCTGGATAAAGAATTTTTGGCTGCATATTTTTCCCATTCAGCATATTGAATATATCTTGCCACTCAATTTTTGGCCTGCCAACTTTCTGTGGGACAGATATGCTGCAAACCTGATCTATCTTCCCTTGTAAGTTAAGGACTTTTTTCCCTTGTTACTTTCAGGATTCTTTCCTTGTCCTGTGTATTTTGTGAATTTGACTATGGTGACTTGGTGATGGTCAGCTTTTGTTGAATCTAATGGGAGTTCTCTGTGCTTCTTGAATTTTGATGTCTGTGTCCTTACCCAGATTAAGAAAGTTTTCAGCTATAATTTGTCACATAAATGGTCCCTTTTTCTTTCTCTTCATCTTCTGGGACTCCTATAGTTGAATTTCATTCCTTTTTAATAAGTCACATAGCACTCTATGTGGAAGACCCAAAATACTCCACCAAAAAACTACTAGAGCTGATATATGAATTCAGCAAAGTCACAGGATATAAAATCAATGTACAGAAATCGGTTGCATTTCTATATACCAATAATGAAGCAACAGAAAGAGAAATCAAGGAATCTATCCCATTACAATTGCAAAAAAATAATAATAATAATAACATAACTAGGAATAAACCTAACCAAAGAGGTAAATGATCTGTATGCTGAAAACTATAGAAAGCTTATGAAAGAAATTGAAGAAGACACAAAGAAGTGGAAAAAACATTCCATTCTCATGGATTTAGAAGAAAAATATTGTTAAAATGCCAATGCTGCCCAAAGCAATCTACACATTCAATGCAATCCCTATCAAAATGCCACCAGCATTCTTCACAGAGCTAGAACAAACAATTCTAAAATTTGTATGGAACCAGAAAACATCCAGGATAGGCAAAGTAATGTTAAAAAGAAAATCAAAGCTAGAGGCATCACAATTCTGGAATTCAAGCTGTATTACAAAGCTGTAATCATCAAGACAGTATATATTTACTAGTCCAAAAACAAACAAATAGATCAATGGAATAGAATAGAGAACCTAGAAATGGACCCACAAATATATGGCCAACTAATGTTCAACAAAGCAGGAAAGAATATCCAGTGGAAAAAGACACTCTCTTCAGCAAATGGTGTTGGGAAAACTGGACAGCGAAATGCAGAAGAATGAACCTGGACCACTTTCTTACACCATACACAGAAATAAACTCAAAATGGATGAAAGACCTAAATGTAAGACAGGAAGCCATCAAAATCCTCAAGGAGAAATCAGGCAAAAACCTCTTTGACCTGGGCCTCAGCAACTTCTTACTCAGCACATCTCCAGAGGCAAGGGAAATAAAAGCAAAAATTAACTACTGGAATCTCATCAAGATAAAAAGCTTCTGCACAGCCAAGGAAACAATCAACAAATAAAAGGTAACTGACAGAATGGGAGAAAGTAGTTGCAAATGATGTATCAGATAAAGGTTAGAAGCCAAAATAGTGTAAAGAACTTATCAAACTCAACACCAAAAAAAACAAATAATCCAGTGAAGAAATGGGCAAAAGACATGAAAAGACCCATTTCCAAAGAAGAGATTACAGATGGCAAACAGGACACATGAAAAGATGCTCAATATCACTCATCATCAGAGAAACACAAATCACTGAGATATGTAACAAACCACAATGAGATACCACCTCACTCCCTCCTGTCAGAATGGCTAAAATTAACAACTCTAGATTTTTATCCAAAGGATACAGAAATGCTTATTCAAAGGGGCACAGGCATACCAATATTTAGAGCAGCACTATCAACAATAGGCAAAGTATGGAAAGAGCCCATATGTCCATCAACTGATGATAAATTAAAGAAGATATGGTATGTATAACACACACACACACACACACACACACACACACACATACGATACACTGGGACAATGGAATACTACTTGGTAATCAAAAGAATGAAATCTTGCCATTGCAACATGGATGGAACAAGAATATATTATGCTAAAGGAAATATCAGAGAAAGATAAATAAATATCATATTATTTCACTCACATGAGGAATTTAAGAAACAAACAGATGAACATGGGGAAGGGAAGGAAAAATAAGATAAAAACAGAGATGGAGGCAAACCATAAGAGACTCTTAAATACAGAGAACAAACTGAGAGTTGCTGAGGGGTATTGGGCAGGGGGATGGGCTAAATGGGTGATAGGCATTAAAGAGGACACTTGTTGGGATGAACACGGGTGTTATAGTAAGTAAGTAATGTATCACTAAATTCTACTCCGAAACCATCATTACAATGTCCTTGGATTTAAATAAATTTACAAATATAATAATAATTTGAAAAATACAAGAGAAACTAATACCAACCCATTAAGAAGGCTACATCAAAAAAAAACAGAAAACACTGATATGAGGAATTGGAGAAATTGAACCCTTGTATAATGCTGCATAGCTGTTCTGGAAACCAGTATGCTTCAAAATATTAAAAATGGAGAATATTTTTTAGAAATTATTATTTAAACTCAAGTTAGTAAAATGCAAAAAGTAACAATAAAAAAGGCGAAGATTAAAATGTTTCTCAGATATACTAAAGTTACAGGAGTTCATCACAACTAAATCAGCTTTATAAGCAGCTTTGTAAGAAAGAGTTAAGGAGAATTCTTTAAGTAAAAAGAAAAGGCTATAATTAGAAAATTATGAAAGGAAAAAAAATTCACAGTTAAGAGCAACCATAGATTAATCACTTATAAAGCCAGTAAAGAGGTTAAATCACAAAAACGGTAAAACTAATCATATCTATAAAAATTAGTCAAAGATATCACAAAATAAAAAGATGTAAAAAAAGACATTATATGCATAAAATGTGGAGGGGAAGTAAAAATTAGTGCTTTTAGAATGTGCTCAAACTTAAGTGACCATAAACTTAATGTAGACTGCTACGCACTGAAGATGTTATATATAAATTCAATGGTAACCACAAATTAAAAACCTGTAATATATACACAAAAATTAGAGAAAGGAATCCAAGCATACCACCAAAGAAAGCCATCAATGCACAGGAAGAGAGCAAGGGAGAAAAACAGAACAGAGAAAACTACAAAGCAACCATGAAACAAATGTAAAAATGGTAATAAGTACATATATATCAACAATTACTTTAAATGTAAGCAGACTAAGTGCTCCAATCAAAATACAAAGAGTGACAGAATGGCTAGAAAAAATAAGACCAATCTTATGCTGCCTACAAGAGACTCAGTTCAGGCCTGAAGACACATATAGACTGAAAGTGAAAGGATGGAAAAACTTATTCCATGCAAATGGAAGCAGGGGAAAAAAAGGCCAGTGTAGCAATATTTATATCAGACAAAATGGACTTTAAAAACACAGACTACAACAAGAGACACAGAAGGGCACTACATGATGATAATTAATCCAACAAGAGGCTATAACAACTCTAAGTATCTATGCACACAACACCTTAGCACCTATTCAAATATTAGCAGTAATAAAGGGAGATGACAGTAACACAATTATAGTAGGAGACTTTAACACTACTCTTAAAATCAATGGATAGATCACTCAGACAGAAAATAAACAAAGGAACAACTGGCTTTGAAAGATACATTAGACCTAACAGATATATACAGAATATTCCATCCACAAATAGCAGAATATTTTTTTAATTGCAACAGGGAACATTCTCCCGGAACAGATCAGTTAGTTCCACAAAACAAGTATCAATAACTTTAGAAACTGAATCACATTAAGCATCTTTTCCAAATACAACAGCATGAAACTTGAAATCAATTATAAGAAAACAAACTAGAAAAACTCACAAATACATGGAGGCTAAACAACATGCTACTAAACAACCAATGGATCAACAAAGAAATCAAAGAGGAAATAAAATATACATAAACACTGCAGCACCTGGGTGGCTCAGTTGGTTAAGCATCTGACTCTTGATCTCAGCTCAGGTCATGAACTCACGGGTTCGTGAGTTTGAGCCCGGCATCAGGCTCCACACTGGAAACTACTTGGAATTCTTCTCCTTCCCTCACTCTCTGCCCCTCACCTGCTTCCATTCTCTCTCTCTCTCTCTCTCTCTCTCACTCTCTCTCTCTCACTCTCTCTCTCTCTCTCACTCTCACACACACACACACACACACACACACACAAAACATACATACATATATATATGTGTGTGTATATATATATACATATACATACTGGATGGCTCAGTTGGTGAAGCGTCTGACTTCGGCTCAGGCTGTGATCTTGTAGTTTGTGAGTTTGAGTCCCAGGTTGGTCTCTGTGCTGACAGCTAAGAGCCTGGAGCCTGCTTCAGATTCTGTGACTCCCTCTCTCTCTGCCACTCCACCCCACTCACACTCTGTGTCTCTCAAAAAATAAACGTTTAAAAAAATTTATTAAAAAAATAAAGTGAACATTTTCTTACTAAACCCTACACAAAAATAAACCAAAATGAAATAAAGGCCTAAATGTGAGACCTGAAACCATAAAACTCTTAGAATAAATCATAGGCATTAGGCCTTAGAAACAGGAAAAAAACAAGCCTTAGAAGAGGAAAAAAAGCAAAAATAACTATTGGGATTACATCAAAATGAAAAGCTTTTGCACAGCAAGGAAACCATCAACAAAATGATAAGGCAACCTACTGAATGGAAGAAGATATTTGCAAATGATATATCCAATAAGGGATAATATCAAAACCTGCAAATATCTTATAAACTTAACACCCAAAAGCAATCTGATTTTTAAAATTGACAAAGAATCTGAACAGACATTTTTCCAAAGAAGACATACAAAAAGATGCTCAATCTCATTCATCATTAGAGAAGGGCAAATCAAAATCACAATGAGATATCACCTTACGCCTGTCAGAATGGCTGGTAATAAAAAGGGAAGAAATAATAAGGGCTGGTGAAGAAACCCCTGTGCACTGTTGGTGGGAATGTAAATTAGTACAGCCACTGTAGAAAAGAGGATGGGTGTTCCTCAAAAAATTAAAAATATAAATACCATAAGACCCAGTAATTCCACAACTAGATATTTACCCAAGAAGAACAAAAATGATCTCAAAAAGATATATGCACCCCTACGTTTATTGGAGATTTACAAAAACCAAGATATGGAAGCAGCTCAAGTGTCCATCAAAAGATGAATGGATAAAGATGTGGTATATTTATACACAATGAAATATTACTCAGCCATAAAACAGAATGAGATCTTGCCATCTGTGATAACATAGATGGACCTAGAAAGTATTATGCTAAATGAAATAAGTCAGACACAAAAGGACAAATACCATATGATTTCAATTATATGTGGAGTCTTAAAAACAAAGTAAATGAATAACCAAACAAATAAGCAAATGCAATAACAGACCCATAAATATAGAGAACAAACTAATGGTTGCCAGGGGGGAATAACAGTCATAGGGATAAAAGATACAGCATAGGGAATATAGCCAATGGTACTGTAAGAGCCTTATATGGTGACAGATGGTAGCTACACTTGTGGTAGGCATAGCATAAAGTGTAGAGTTGTGGCATCACTATGTTGTACACCTGAAACTAATGTAATGTTGTGTGTCAGTTATAATGCAATAAAAAAAGAAATGTTTAAAAAAAGTAAATTATGAGAGCAGATGTATACTATTTATTCTATGCTTTAAGATTTGAAAAACTGAAGTATGCTTTTATTAATTACGCACCACAATATAATTACTATTTTAAACTCCAAATCTAATTCCACCTTTATATTATGTTCATAAGAAGGCTTATGCTCCTGTTGTCATATCTAAAACTCAAACATAAAGTTTCTATAAATAAAAAAAATAAAGAAGAGCAAATTAAACTAAGGTAAGTAGAAGAAGAAAAGAACAAAGTACAGAAATCAATGAAATGGGAAAGTAAATGTGCTAACAAAGCCATAATTGGGTGTTTTGAAATGGTTAATAAAATTCATTAACTCCCGGCAAGACTGACCACGGAAAAGAGGGAAAATAAGAATTTCTACTAGCAAAATGTAATCTGATTTTTATTTATTTTTTTATTTTTTTATTTTTTTATTTTTTAGAATTCTTTTTTTTTTTTTTAATATATGAAATTTACTGTCAAATTGGTTTCCATACAACACCCAGTGCTCATCCCAAAAGGTGCCCTCCTCAATACCCATCACCCACCCTGCCCTCCCTCCCACCCCCCCATCAACCCTCAGTTTGTTCTCAGTTTTTAACAGTCTCTTATGCTTTGGCTCTCTCCCACTCTAACCTCCTTTTTTTTTTTTTTCCTTCCCCTCCCCCATGGGTTTCTATTATGTTTCTCAGGATCCACATAAGAGTGAAACCATATGGTATCTGTCTTTCTCTGTATGGCTTATTTCACTTAGCATCACACTCTCCAGTTCCATCCATGTTGCTACAAAAGGCCATATTTCATTTTTTCTCATTGCCACGTAGTATTCCATTGTGTATATAAACCACAATTTCTTTATCCATTCATCAGTTGATGGACATTTAGGCTCTTTCCATAATTTGGCTATTGTTGAGAGTGCCGCTATAAACATTGGGGTACAGGTGCCCCTATGCATCAGTACTCCTGTATCCCTTGGATAAATTCCTAGCAGTGCTATTGCTGGGTCATAGGGTAGGTCTATTTTTAATTTTCTGAGGAACCTCCACACTGCTTTCCAGAGCGGCTGCACCAATTTGCATTCCCACCAACAGTGCAAGAGGATTCCTGTTTCTCCACATCCTCTCCAGCATCTATACTCTCCTGATTTCTTCATTTTGGCCACTCTGACTGGCGTGAGGTGGTATCTGAGTGTGGTTTTGATTTGTATTTCCCTGATAAGGAGCGACGTTGAACATCTTTTCATGTGCCTGTTGGCCATCCGGATGTCTTCTTTAGAGAAGTGTCTATTCATGTTTTCTGCCCATTTCTTCACTGGGTTATTTGTTTTTCGGGTGTGGAGTTTGATGAGCTCTTTATAGATTTTGGATACTAGCCCTTTGTCCGATGTGTCATTTGCAAATATCTTTTCCCATTCCGTTGGTTGCCTTTTAGTTTTGTTGGTTGTTTCCTTTGCTGTGCAGAAGCTTTTTATCTTCATAAGGTCCCAGTAATTCACTTTTGCTTTTTTTTTTTTCAACGTTTTTTATTTATTTTTGGGACAGAGAGAGACAGAGCATGAACAGGGGAGGGGCAGAGAGAGAGGGAGACACAGAATCGGAAGCAGGCTCCAGGCTCTGAGCCATCAGCCCAGAGCGTGACGCGGGGCTCGAACTCACGGACCGCGAGATCGTGACCTGGCTGAAGTCGGACGCTTACCCGACTGCGCCACCCAGGCGCCCCAATTCACTTTTGCTTTTAATTCCCTTGCCTTTGGGGATGTGCCGAGTAAGAGATTGCTACGGCTGAGGTCAGAGAGGTCTTTTCCTGCTTTCTCCTCTAAGGTTTTGATGGTTTCCTGTCTCACATTCAGGTCCTTTATCCATTTTGAGTTTATTTTTGTGAATGGTGTGAGAAAGTGGCCTAGTTTCAACCTTCTGCATGTTGCTGTCCAGTTCTCCCAGCACCATTTGTTAAAGAGACTGTCTTTTTTCCATTGGATGTTCTTTCCTGCTTTGTCAAAGATGAGTTGGCCATACGTTTGTGGGTCTAGTTCTGGGGTTTCTATTCTATTCCATTGGTCTATGTGTCTGTTTTTATGCCAATACCATGCTGTCTTGATGATTACAGCTTTGTAGTAGAGGCTAAAGTCTGGGATTGTGATGCCTCCTGCTTTGGTCTTCTTCTTCAAAATTACTTTGGCTATTCGGGGCCTTTTGTGGTTCCATATTAATTTTAGGATTGCTTGTTCTAGTTTCGAGAAGAATGCTGGTGCAAGTTTGATTGGGATTGCATTGAATGTGTAGATAGCTTTGGGTAGTATTGACATTTTGACAATATTTATTCTTCCAATCCATGAGCAGGGAATGTCTTTCCATTTCTTTATATCTTCTTCAATTACCTGCATAAGCTTTCTATAGTTTTCAGCATACAGATCTTTTATATCTTTGGTTAGATTTATTCCTAGGTATTTTATGCTTCTTGGTGCAATTGTGAATGGGATCAGTTTCTTCATTTGTCTTTCTGTTGCTTCATTGTTAGTGTATAAGAATGCAACTGATCTCTGTACATTGATTTTGTATCCTGCAACTTTGCTGAATTCATGTATCAGTTCTAGCAGACTTTTGGTGGAGTCTATCGGATTTTCCATGTATAATATCATGTCATCTGCAAAAAGCGAAAGCTTGACTTCATCTTTGCCAATTTTGATGCCTTTGATTTCCTTTTGTTGTCTGATTGCTGATGCTAGAACTTCCAGCACTATATTAAACAACAGCGGTGACAGTGGGCATCCCTGTCGTGTTCCTGATCTCAGGGAAAAAGCTCTCAGTTTTTCCCCGTTGAGGATGATGTTAGCTGTGGGCTTTTCATAAATGGCCTTTATGATCTTTAAGTATGTTCCTTCTATCCCGACTTTCTCAAGGGTTTTTATTAAGAAAGGGTGCTGGATTTTGTCAAAGGCCTTTTCTGCATCGATTGACAGGATCATATGGTTCTTCTCTTTTTTTTTGTTAATGTGATGTATCACGTTGATCGATTTGCGAATGTTGAACCAGCCCTGCATCCCAGGAATGAATCCCACTTGATCATGGTGAATAATTCTTTTTATATGCTGTTGAATTCGATTTGCTAGTATCTTATTAAGAATTTTTGCATCCATATTCATCAGGGATATTGGCCTATAGTTCTCTTTTTTTACTGGGTCTCTGTCTGGTTTAGGAATCAAAGTAATACTGGCTTCATAGAATGAGTCTGGAAGTTTTCCTTCCCTTTCTATTTCTTGGAATAGCTTGAGAAGGATAGGTATTATCTCTGCTTTAAATGTCTGGTAGAACTCCCCTGGGAAGCCATCTGGTCCTGGACTCTTATTTGTTGGGAGATTTTTGATAACCGATTCAATTTCTTCGCTGGTTATGGGTCTGTTCAAGCTTTCTATTTCCTCCTGATTGAGTTTTGGAAGAGTGTGGGTGTTTAGGAATTTGTCCATTTCTTCCAGGTTGTCCAATTTGCTGGCATATAATTTTTCATAGTATTCCCTGATAATTGTTTGTATCTCTGAGGGATTGGTTGTAATCATTCCATTTTCATTCATGATTTTATCTATTTGGGTCATCTCCCTTTTCTTTTTGAGAAGCCTGGCTAGAGGTTTGTCAATTTTGTTTATTTTTTCAAAAAACCAACTCTTGGTTTCGTTGATCTGCTCTACAGTTTTTTTAGATTCTATATTGTTTATTTCTGCTCTGATCTTTATTATTTCTCTTCTTCTGCTGGGTTAAGGCTGCCTTTGCTGTTCTGCTTCTATTTCCTTTAGGTGTGCTGTTAGATTTTGTATTTGGGATTTTTCTTGTTTCTTGAGATAGGCCTCGATTGCAATGTATTTTCCTCTCAGGACTGCCTTCGCTGCATCCCAAAGCGTTTGGATTGTTGTATTTTCATTTTCATTTGTTTCCATATATATTTTAATTTCTTCTCTAATTGCCTGGTTGACCCACTCATTCGTTAGTAGGGTGTTCTTTAACCTCCATGCTTTTGGAGGTTTTCCAGACTTTTTCCTGTGGTTGATTTCAAGCTTCATAGCATTGTGGTCTGAAAGTATGCATGGTATAATTTCAATTCTTGTAAACTTATGAAGGGCTGTTTTGTGACCCAGTATATGATCTATCTTGGAGAATGTTCCATGTGCACTCGAGAAGAAAGTATATTCTGTTGCTTTGGGATGCAGAGTTCTAAATATATCTGTCAAGTCCATCTGATCCAATGTATCATTCAGGGCCCTTGTTTCTTTATTGACTGTGTGTCTAGATGATCTATCCATTTCTGTAAGTGGGGTGTTAAAGTCCCCTGCAATGACCACATTCTTATCAATAAGGTTGCTTATGTTTATGAGTAATTGTTTTATATATCTGGGGGCTCGGGTATTTGGCGCATAGACATTTATAATAGTTAGCTCTTCCTGGTGGATAGACCCTGTGATTATTATATAATGCCCTTCTTCATCTCTTGTTACAGCCTTTAATTTAAAGTCTAGTTTGTCTGATATAAGTATGGCTACTCCAGCTTTCTTTTGGCTTCCAGGAGCATGATAAATAGTTCTCCATCCCCTCACTCTCAATCTAAAGGTGTCCTCAGATCTAAAATGAGTCTCTTGTAGACAGCAAATAGATGGGTCTTGTTTTTTTATCCATTCTGATACCCTATGTCTTTTAGTTGGCGCATTTAATCCATTTACATTCAGTGTTATTATAGAAAGATATGGGTTTAGAGTCATTGTGATGTCTGTATGTTTTATGCTTGTAGTGATGTCTCTGGTACTTTGTCTCACAGGATCCCCCTTAGGATCTCCTGTAGGGCTGGTTTCGTGGTGACAAATTCCTTCAGTTTTTGTTTGTTTGGGAAGACCTTTATCTCTCCTTCTATTCTAAATGACAGACTTGCTGGATAAAGGATTCTCGGCTGCATATTTTTTCTGTTTAGCACACTGTAGATATCGTGCCAAGCCTTTCTGGCCTGCCAAGTTTCAAAGGAGAGATCAGTCACGAGTCTTATAGGTCTCCCTTTATATGTGAGGGCACGTTTATCCCTTGCTGCTTTCAGAATTTTCTCTTTATCCTTGTATTTTGCCAGTTTCACTATGATATGTCGTGCAGAAGATCGATTCAAGTTACGTCTGAAGGGAGTTCTCTGTGCCTCTTGGATTTCAATGCCTTTTTCCTTCCCCAGTTCAGGGAAGTTCTCAGCTATAATTTGTTCAAGTACCCCTTCAGCACCTTTCCCTCTCTCTTCCTCCTCTGGGATACCAATTATGCGTATATTATTTTTTTTTAGTGTATCACTTAGTTCTCTAATTTTCCCCTCATACTCCTGGATTTTTTTATCTCTCTTTCTTTCAGCTTCCTCTTTCTCCATAACTTTATCTTCTAGTTCACCTATTCTCTCCTCTGCCTCTTCAAGCCGAGCCATCGTGGTTTCCATTTTGTTTTGCATTTCGTTTAAAGCGTTTTTCAACTCCTCGTGACTGTTCCTTAGTCCCTCGATCTTTGTGGCAAGAGATTCTCTGCTGTCCTGTATACTGTTTTCAAGCCCAGCGATTAATTTTATGACTATTATTCTAAATTCACTTTCTGTTATATTATTTAAATCCTTTTTGATCAGTTCATTAGCTGTTATTATTTCCTGGAGATTCTTCTGAGGGGAATTCTTCCGTTTGGTCATTTTGGAGAGTCCCTGGCATGGTGAGGACCTGCAGTGCACTTCCCCTGTGCTGTGGTGTATAACTGGAGTTAGTGGGCGGGGCCGCAGTCCGACCCGATGTCTGCCCCCAGCCCACTGCTGGGGCCACAGTCAGACTGGTGTGTGCCTTCTCTTCCCCTCTCCTAGGGGCGGGATTCACTGTGGGGTGGCGTGTCCCGTCTGGGCTACTTGCACACTGCCAGGCTTGTGTTGCTGGGGATCTGGCGTATTAGCTGGGGTGGGTAGGCAAGGTGCACGGGGGCTGGAGGGGCAGGCTTAGCTCGCTTCTCCTTAGGTGATCCACTTCAGGAGGAGCCATGTGGCAGTGGGAGGGAGTCAGATCCGCTGCCGGAGGTTTGGCTCCACAGAAGCACAGAGTTGGGTGTTTGCGCGGAGCGAGCAAGTTCCCTGGCAGGAACTGGTTCCCTTTGGGATTTTGGCTGGGGGGTGGGCGGGGGAGATGGCACTTGCGCCTTTGTTCCCCGCCAAGCTGAGCTCTGCCGTCCGGGGGCTCAGCAGCTCTCCCTCCCTTTGTCCTCCAGCCTTCCCGCTTTCCGAGCAGAGCTGTTAACTTATGACCTCCCAGACGCTAAGTCGCGCTTGCTGTCAGAACACAGTCTGTCCGGCCCCTCCGCTTTTGCCAGCCAGACTCGGGGGCTCTGCTTGGCCGGCGAGCCGCCCCTCCGCCCCGGCTCCCTCCCGCCAGTCCGTGGAGCGCGCACCGCCTCGCCGCCCTTCCTACCCTCTTCCGTGGGCCTCTAGTCTGCGCTTGACTCCTGAGACTCCCTTCTGCTAATCCTCTGGCGGTTTTCTGGGTTCTTTAGGCAGGTGTAGGTGGAATCTAAGTGATCGGCAGGACGCGCTGTGAGCCCCGCGTCCTCCTACGCCGCCATTTTCTGGAACCCCCCCTAGAATATCTGTAATCTGATTTTTAAAATGTGATTATGTGTGATAAAGGATTAGTACCTAAAATCTATAAAAAACTTAGCAACTCAACACCCAAAAAACAAGTAATCCAATGAAGAAATGGGCATAAGACATGAATAGACATTTTTCCAAAGAAGACATTCAGATGGCTAACAGACACATGAGAAGATGCTCAACGTCACTCATCATCAGAGAAACACAAATCAAAACCACAATGAGATACCACCTCACATGTGTCCGAATGGCTAAAATTAACAACTCAGGAAACAACAGATGATGTTGAGGATGCAGAGAGAGGGGAACCCTTTTGAACTGGTGGTGGGAATGCAAACTGGTGCAGCCACTCTGGAAAACAGTATGGAGGTTTCCCAAAAAGTCAAAAATAGAACAACTCTATGATTCAGTAACTCCACTACTAGGTATTTACCCAAAGGATACAAAAATACAGCTTCAAAGGGGTAAATGCACCCTGATGTTTACAGCAGTATTATCAACAACAGCCAAACTATGGAAGGAGCCCAAGTGCCCAACAACAGATGAATGGATAAAGATGTCATATATACATATACATATGTATAGGTACACACACACACACACACACACGTACAATGGAATGTTACTCAACTATCAAAAAGAATGAAATCTTGCTATCTGCAATAATGTGGATGGAGCTAGAGTATTATGCTGAGTGAAGTCAGTCAGAGAAAGACAAAGACCATATGATTTCAAACTCATATGTGGAATTTAAGAAACAAAACAGACAAGCATAGAGGAAGGAGGAAAAAAAGAGAAGGAAGCAAACCATAAGAGAGTCTTAACTATAGAGAACAAATGGAGGGTTGCTGGAGGAGGTAGAGGGAGGGATGGGCTAAATAGGTGATGGGTATTAAGGAGGGCATGTGGCGTGATAAGCACTGGGTGTTGTATGTAAGTGATGAATCACTAAATTCTACCCCTGAAACCAATATTACCCTACATTAACTAACTAGAATTTAAATAAAAACTTGAAGTCCAAAAAAAAAAAAAAGAAAAAGAAAAAAAATGTATTGAATTAGAGATGAATGCACTAAATGCCACTGAACTGTTCATTTTAAAATAGTTAATTTTATGTTATGCAGGTTTCACCTCAATAAATTAGTACTTACAGTTAAAATTTTAAAACACTATAAAATTTCCACATCAGAAATAAAGCAGAGGGCATTTATATATTCATATAATTTTTATTAAAATAATATATTTAAAGCATTCTTAGTCTAAGTGGCAAGGTCACAATGTCTTGTGACAGTGGTCAGAGTACGAAGTGAGCATAATCACAGAGAATGTATTAGAAATGTGACTGTAATTACAAATATCCTTGTCATAAACACTACACAAATAAGTGAAGGTACAACTACTTAATTTCTTAAAATGCAGTGGTCCTTGAGGAGAATTACTTGGAATAATGTACAACTCATGAATTTATCACAATCACCTTTGCAGTACAGCTACATGGAAAAACCCTTATTGTCTTTACTATAATATATGGTTTCCTTACAGAAAAGGATGGTGCCTTCTGACTTTTCCCATAAAACTAGCATGGTGCACTGGTACATATTATTACTCAGGAAATATTTGTTGAGCTAAATTAAACTGCTTCACTTTGTAACAAGACTCAGGGTACGATTCCTCTCAAATCTGATGCCATTTGAAATTATGCCCACATAACTATAGCCAAGGAATAACTTTAAAGCCCTAGGGTGAAAGAACTCTGGAGTCTGTGAGACCTATATTTAAATCTCAGTTTGGTCCCCTACTGATCAAGTACATTAATTTTGGTGAATTACGTAGCCTGCCTGAACTTTGCCTCTTTGGGGGCAAGTTTCCTCATTTGCAAAATGGGGATGATGATAATTTCCAGGGCATGGCAGGTAAGGATGGTGATGGTAAAAGAAGCAGCTAACACTTAATTGTGTTCTTACATTTGCCTAGCATTTTGCATGTGCATAATATGAAGAATAATTTCCTCTAATCATTAAACCAGTCCATCAGGGTATTATTATTTTTTTCTTTAGGTTATTGCTATTCAGAGCTGTCAGCACAGAGCTTGATGCAGGGCTCCAACTCATGAACTGCAAAATCATGACCTGAGCCAAAGTTGGACACAACCAACGGAGCCACCCAAGCAGCCCAGTTATTGCTATTCTTATTTACAAATGAGAAAATGGATGATTAGAAATCTGTCCAAAGTCATATGTGTGTGTAGCTGGTGGGTAGGCCAGGATTTGAAAAAGAGCCTATGGTCTAACAACCACAGAACTTGACACATAATAAAGGCTCAATAAATGGAAGCTATTATAATTATTTTTTTAACTACTACATCAATCTAAATTATGATTAGGAGGGGCACCTGGGTGGCTCAGTCGGTTAGCTGATTTCAGCTCAGGTCATGATCTCATGGTTGTGAGATTGAGCCCCATGGTGGACTCGGTCCTGGGCATGGAGCCTGCTTAAGATTCTCTCTCTCGGGAGAAGCCAAGATGGTGGAACAGCATGGAAGGGTTTTTTTTGCATCTCGTGTCCATGAAATACTGCCAGATCAACACTCAACCATCCTGTACACCTAGAAAACTGATTTGAGGATTAACACAACAATCTGCACAACCTGAACCACAGAACTCAGCAGGTACACAGAGTAGAGAGGTGAACTTGGGGAGAGAGAAGCTGGGGAGGGCAGGGAGCTGTTTTTGCTTGCAGAGAGAAAATGGAGAAGGTGGGGAGGGGGGAGGATATGGAAAAGCACCCCCCCCCCGCCAAAAGCAGCTGGAGAGAAGGTGGAAAAGTGGAAACAGCCACAGGGACTGAACTAAAAAGGGAAAAAGGAGAAAGGAGAGGGTTTAAATTCCACTAAGACTCTATAAACAGGGGGAGCACAGAGTCTGAAACTCCGTAGCTTGATACCTGGCAGTGCTCTGGTGGGAAGGGCAAATCCCCAGGAGCAGAGTGAAGTCCGGTTGGTTCTTGGGCCACATGGGAATAGGCAGTTCTCCTGAAGGGAGAACATTTAGTAGAGGCTGTGCAGAACCCCCACCAGCAAAGGTACCAGCAGACCTTGGAGAACAACCACATTCACTGGTGCTGGAACAAAGTCGCTAAGGGTGAACCCTGGTGCCAGATGTGTGTTATGTTTTTCCATAATTCCTAAAATACTGTTGCTACACGACCGTGTGAACTTTTTCTGGGGCAGGCTGGCACCAAGCCACAGTCTCTGGGCATTGGCAGCAGCATGGTCCTGCGAACGTTCCTGGGTGCAGCCGGCACCCAGCCAATGCCCAGTGAGACCCTCTCCCAGAAAGTCTGAGTGGGACAAAGCCGCAGTCCCTCAGAAGTGAGGGGTTGGGAAACAGCTGCATCTGAGATAAAACTCAGGAAGGAGGTGCTGCCTGGCAACCTGATGGCTTGGTCATGGACAGTATAAAAGTGGGGAGTGGACAGAAGCCAGAGACAAAGGACAGGTGCATGATTGCTGATCTGGGAGAAAAGAGTTTCGATACTAGAGACTGGGTAGCTGGGTGAAGCCATTTTCACCCCTCCCACACATGCGCATACACACCTATCAAGCACCACAACAATCCACCCCAGTAAGCTAAGCAGTGCCATCTAGTGGAGAATGGAGCCATTACACTACTGAGCCCCGCCCAACTGGGCCAACATAGCTCTTCAGGAACACAAGTCTCTCCACCTGCTTAGTTTACAGACTATAAATTGATTCACAGTCTGACTTCTAAAGAAAATGATGTAATTTCAATCATATTTTGGTCTGTTTGCTGGTCCATCTATTCAATTTTCTTTTTTCTCTCTTTTTCATTTCTTTTCTTTTCTTGAATACAGAAAGAGAAAAAATTATTTTTACTTTCAATTTTTATTAAAAATATTTTTATTTTTTTCTACTATATTTTTTACTTTTTTGTAAATTTCTCAAATTCTATTTTACTTCCATCATTTCATTTTATTCTACTTCACTCAATTCATTTTTTCAAATTTTCAAACATTTTTCTTTTTTTTCTTCCCCTTTTCCTCTAATCTATCAAGCTCCTTTGAACAACCAGACTAAAACACACCTAGGATCTGGCATCATTTATATGATTTGTGTGTGTGTGTGTGTGTGTGTGTGTGTGTGTGTGTGTGTGCTGTTTTTAATTTTTTTAATTTTAATTTTTTTTACCTTATGAACTCCTTTTCTCCCCTGAAAATGATGAAATGAAGGAATTTACCCCAAAAGAAACAGCAGGAAGAAACGACAGCCAGGGACTTAACACAGATATAAGCAAGATGTCTGAACCGGAATTTAGAATTATTGTAATAAGAATACTAGCTGGGGTCTGAAAATAGACTAGAATCCCTCTCTGCAGAGACAAAAGAAGTAAAAGCTAGTCAGGATGAAATTTTAAAAAATGCTATAACTGAGCTGCAATCTCAAATGGCTGCCACAGTGGCAAAGATGGATGAGGCAGAGCAGCGAATCAGTGATACAGAGGACAAATTTGTGGAGAATAATGAAGCAAGAAAAAGGGAGGAAAATAAGGCAAAGGAGCACGATTTAAGAATTAGAGAAACCAGTGACTCATTAAAAAGGAACATCAGAATCATAGGAGTCCCAGAAGATGAAGAGAGAGAAAAAGGGGTAGAAGTGTTATGTGAGCAAATCATAGCAGAAAACTTTCCTGACCTGGGTAAAGACAAAGACAACAAAATCCAGGAAGCACAGAGGACTCCCATTAGATTCAACAAAAACCAACCATCAATAAGGCATATCATAGTCAAAATCACAAAATACTCAGGCAAGGAAAGAATCATGAAAGCAGCAAGGAAAAAAAAAGTCCTTATCCTAGAAGGGAAGACAGATCAGGTTTGCAGCAGACCTATCTGCAGAAGCTTGGCAGGCCAGAAAGGAGTGGCAGGATATATTCAATGTGCTGGATCAGAAAAATATGCAGTCAAGAATTCTTTATCCAGCAAGACTATCATTCAAAATAGGAGAGATTAAAAATTTCCCAAACAAAAATTAAAGGAGTTTGTGACCACTAAACCAGCCCTGCAAGAAATTTTAAGGGGGACTCTCTGAGGGGAAAAAATATGAAAAAAAAAAGAGAGAGAGAGAGAGAGACCAAAAGCAACAAAGACTAGAAAGGACCAGAGAACACCACCAGAAACTTCCAACTCTACAAGAAACATAATGGCAATAAATATCTTTCAGTACTCACTCTAAATGTCAATGGACTCAATCCTCCAAACAAAAGACATACGGTAGCAGAATGGATAAGAAAACAAGATCCATCTATATGCTGTTTATAAGAGACCCACTTTAGACCTACAGACACCTTCATATTGAAAGTAAGGGGATGGAGAACCATTTATCATGCTAATGGTCAACAAAAGAAAGCTGGAGTAGCCATACTTATATTAGACAATGTAAACTTTATTTATTTATTTTTTAACGTTTATTTACTTTTGAGACAGAGAGAGACAGAGCATGAATGGGGGAGGGTCAGAGAGAGAGAGGGAGACACAGAATCTGAAACAGGCTCCAGGCTCTGAGCTGTCAACACAGAGCCCAACGTGGGGCTCGAACTCACGAACCGTGAGATCATGACCTAAGCCGAAGTCAGACGCTTAACCAACTGAGCACCCAGGCGCCCCAGACAATGTAGACTTTAAAATAAAGACTAATAAGAGATGAAGAAGGGCATTATATCATAATTAAGGGATCTATCCACTAAGAAGACCTAACAGTTGTAAACATTTATACTCCAAATGTGGAATATATAAATCAATTAACCACAACATAAAGAAACTCATTGATAATACTACCATAATAGTATGGGACTTCAACACCCCACTTGCAACAATGGACAGATCATCTAAACAGAAAGTCAACAAGGAAACAATGGCTTTGAATGACACACTGACCGGATGGACTTAACAGATATATTCAGAACATTTCATCCTAAAGCAACAGAATATACATTCTTCTCCAGTGCACATGGAATGTTCTCCAGAATAGATCACATACTGGGACACAAATCAGCCCTCAACAAGTACAAAAAGATCGAGATTATACCGTGCATATTTTCAGACCACAACACCATGAAACCTGAAATCAACCATAAGAAACAATTTGGAAAGATAAAAAATACTTGGAGACTAAAGAATATCCTACTGAAGAATGAATGGGCGAACCAAGAAGTTAAAGAGGAATTAAAAAGTACATGGAAGCCAATGAAAATGATAACACCACAGCCCAAATCTCTGGGACACAGCAACGGTGGTCATAAGAGGGAAGTATATAGCAATCCAGGCCTTCCTAAAGATGGAAGAAAGGTCTCAGATACACAACCTAACCTTACACGTTAAAGAGTTGGAAAAGGGACAGCAAATAAAACCCAAAGGCAGCAGAAGACAGGAAATAATAAAGACTGAGCAGAAATCAATGCTATCAACCAAAAGAAACAGTAGAACAGATCAATGAAACCAGAAGCTGGTTCTTTGAAAGCATTAAAAAAATTGATAAACCACTAGCCACTTTGATCAAAAAGAAAAGGGGAAAGGATCCAAATAAATAAAATCAAGAATGAAAGAGGAGAGATCACAACCAACACAGCAGAAATACAAACAATAATATCAGAATATTATAAGCAATTATACGCCAATAAAATGGGCAATCTGGAAGAAATGGACAAATTCCTAGAAACATATAAACTACCAAAACTGAAACAGGAACAAATAGAAAATATGAACAGACCCATAACCAGTAAAGAAATCTAATTTGTAATCAAAAATATCCCAAAAAACAAGAGTCCAGGGCCAGATGGCTTTCCAGAGAAATTCTACTGAACATTTAAGGAAGAATTAACACCTATTCTCTTGAAGCTGTCCCAAAAAACAGAAATGGAAGGAAAACTTCCAAACTCTTTCTATGCATCCAGCATTATCTTGATTCGAAAACCAGTAAACCACTAAAAAGGGGAACTATAGACCAATTTCCCTGATAAACATACATGTAAAAATCCTCAATAAGACATTAGCCAACCAGATCCAATAGTACATTAAAAAATTATTCACCATGACCAAGTGAGATTTATACCTGGGATGCAGGGCTGGTTCAATATCCACAAAATAATCAATGTGATTCATCACATCAATAAAAGAAAGGACAAGGACCACATGATCCTCTCAATAGATACAGAGAAAGCATTTGACAAAATACAGCATCCTTTCTTGATAAAAACCCTCAGGAAAGTAGGGTAGAAGGATCATACCTCGAGATCATAAAAGCCATTCGTATGAAAGACCCACGCTAATATCATCCTCAATGGGGAAAAACTGAGAGCTTTCCTCCTAAGGTAAGGAACAAGACAGGGATGTCCACTCTTGCCACTGTTATTCAACATAGTATTGGAAGTCTTAGCCTCAGCAATCAGAAAACGCAAAGAAATAAAAGGCATCCAAATCAGCCAGGAGAGGTCAACCTTTCACTCTTTGCAGATGACACGATACTGTCTATGGAAAACCCAAAAGATTCTACCAAAAAACTGCCAGAACTGATTGATGAATTCAGCAAAGTTGCAGGATATAAAACAAATGCACAGAAATCTGTTGCATTCCTATACACCAATAATGAAGCAACAGAAAGAGAAATCAAGGAATTGATCCCATTGACAATTGCACCAAAACCCATAAAATACCTAAGAATAAATCTAACCAAAGAGGTGAAAAATCTATACGCTGAAAACTACAGAAAGCTTATGAAAGAAATTGAAGAAGACACAAAAAATGGAAAAAGATTTCATGCCCCTGGATAGGAAGAACAAATATTGCTAAAATGTCAATCTACATACTCAAATACAATCTACATACTCAATGCAATACCTATCAAAATAACACCAGCATTCTTCACAGAGCTAGAACAAACAATTCCAAAATTTGTATGGAACCAGAAAAGACCCTGAATAGCCAAAGAAATGTTGAAAAAGAAAACCAAAGCAGGAGCATCACAATCCCGTACTTCAAATTGTATTACAAAGCTGTAATCATCAAGATAGTAGGGTACTGTCACAAAAACAGACACTCAGATCAACAGAACAGAATACAGAACCCAGAAATGGACCCACAAACTTATGGGCAACTAATCTTTGACAAAGCAGGAAAGAATATCCCGATGAAATAAAGACAGTCTCCTCAGCAAGTGGTGCTGGGAAAACTGGACAGCGACATGTAGAAAAATGAACCTGGACCACTTTCTTACACCATACACAAAAATAAACTCAAAATGGACGAAAGACCTATATGTAAGACAGGAAGCCATCGAAATCCTTGAGGAGAAAACAGGCAAAAACCTCTCTGACCTTGGCCACAGCAACTTCTTACTCAACACGTCTCCAGAGGCAAGGGAAACAAAAGCAAAAATGAACTATTGGGACTTCATCAAAATAAAAAGCTTCTACACAGCGAAAGAAACAATCAGCAAAACTTAAAGGCAACCAATGGAATGGGAGAAAATATTTGCAAACAACATATCAGATAAAGGGTTAGTATCCAAAATCTATAGGAACTTATCAAACTCAACCCCCAAAAAACAAAGAATCCAGTGAAGAAATGGGCCAAAGACATGAATAGACACTTCTCCAAAGAAGACATCCAGATGGCCAACTGACACATGAGAAAATGTCCCACATCACTCATAATTAGGGAAATACAAATAAAAACCACAATGAGATACCACCTCACACCTGTCAGAATATCTAACATTAACAACTCAGGCAACAACAGATGTTGGTGAGGATGCAGAGGCAGAGGATCTCTTTTGCATCATTGGTGGGAATGCAAGCTGGTGCAGCCACTCCGGAAAACAGTATGGAGGTTCCTCAAAAATTAAAAATAGAAGTACCCTATGACCCAGCAATTGCACTACTGGGCATCTATCCAAGGGATACAGGTGTGCTGTTTCGAAGGGACACATGCACCCCCATGTTCATAGCAGCGCTATCAACAATAGCCGAAGTATGGAAAGAGCCCAAATGTCCTTTGATGGATGAATGGATAAAGGAAATGTGGTGTATATATATACAATGGAGGTTTTACTCGGCAATCAAAAAGAATGAATCTTGCCATTCACAACTACGTGGATGGAACTGGAGGGTATTATGCTAAGCGAAATTAGTCAGAGAAAGATAAATATCATATGACTTCACTCATATGAGGAATTTAAGATACAAAACAGATGAACATAAGGGAAGGAAAGCAAAAATAATATAAAAACAGGGAGGGGGACAAAACATAAGAGACTCTTAAATATGGAGAACAAACAGAGGGTTACTGGAAGGGTTGTAGAAGGGGGGATGGGCTAAATGGGTAAGGGGCATTAAGGAATCTACTCCTGAAATCACTCTTGCACTATATGATAACTAACTTGAATGTAATTTAAAAAAAATAAATTAAATTTTTAAAAAAGATAATCTCTCTCCCTCTCCCTGTGCCCCTCCCCTGCTCAGTCTCTTTCTCTCTCTCTCTCAAAAAAAAATTATGAGTAGAAGAGAAGAACATCACCACAGATCCATTTTCTATTTGAAAAAAGTAAAAGGAAAGGGAAATATACTCAAAATAGAAGTAGTAGTTCAGAAAAGAGAAATCCTCTGATTGGGAAATAGAGGCAAAACATATATAATTTTCCACTGCTAAAAGGAAAAAGATACATTTTATGATCAACCATCCCATGGCCAGAGGGGTGAGAGAAGTGAGAATAAGAACATAAGTAAATCCAACAGCCTAGCTCATGGCTTGAGACGCAGAAAGGTATCTAAGGGTAATTTTTATTAAGTCCAAGGAGATTTTAGATATATATATATCTCCAAGGAAAACATTGGCTTTGAAGCATTTACAATCATCTGAAAAAAATTACTTTTAAATCTAAGAGAAAGGAACTATGGATTAAATTAAGCAGTGATTAATAACAGTTAAGTTTGGAAAAAATTGCCATTTTATCCCCTGGTGCTTTTAATTCTGAAAATCTGTTGCTAATTACATATTTATAAATATAGACAATAATTTTAGTTTCTTCTTGTGCTTGGCTGTTTTAACTTGTTTTTATTTTTTATTTATTTAGGCATGTTCTTAATTATCTCATAAGAAATCTGGCTATCTGAACCACAAAGCTATTTATGAGGTACTGCAATGCTTCTAGTAATGGCTGAAGGAAATAAACAACTTTCTGATTTCTGACTTATATAAGAACAAAAACACCAAGCACACAAAAAAGTGTGTTGAATGATAACAGACTGGAGGTAAAGCAGAGGCTGATGACTATGTTCCACAGACAGGGACACAGTCTACACAAATGTTTGCTAGCAGAGGGAAGGAGGAAGACAGGGTGAGAAGGGTAAGAAGGGGAAAATAGGGGATTCAAAAAGAGCCACACAAAGAAATCCTGATATGAGGAGATGCTAATTAAAGTAGTCTGGTGGTAATGCAGATTTTATGCAAGGCAATACATGCCAAGAAAGACATGGTCAAACACTTACTTCAATCCTTTGTAGAACAACCTCTTGTAGTCAACATTTATTCTACTGATATTTTCTTTTGTAAGACGTTCAATGGAAAATAACTGGCCCACTTGCTGAAAACCAGGAGCTCTGCTTTGGACATACTGCCTATCAAAACTTGGCAACCAAAAAATCTGTAAGGAGAAAAAGGAAGTCTTTAGTGGATAATCAGCTCTCTAGGTACAAGCGGCCTCATTCCAGCACTGGTAACAGTCTATAGAGAGTAGAGAGAGATTCTAGTCCTTGGTGAAAGAGTCAACGTGGCCTAATACCATCCAATGAACTCTTATGATGGGACTTTCACCAGGGTTGTTCTGGAGTGAGATTTCTTAAAGTTAATATCCTGAGTCAAGGGCCCATTGTGTTCAGATAGCCCCACACTAGCCAAAGTGGATGAGGAGTTGGTAGGTGCAGATGAAAGGTAGGAATCCTATTTCCTCCAGCTGATAATGCTAAAAATCATCTTTGAGAGGGGTCATTTCCTGTCAATGGGGAATACTATTATGACTCATCTGTGGGAATAGTTCCATTTGCAAGAAGACACATTTGTTTCACTCAGCACTCTACCATATTTTAATAACTTAAGAGATTTGGAATGATTGCCCAAGTGCAGAGAGTTGCTTCTGAAAAACATGATGAACAAATCTCTGCTCAAATAAGAACCAGCTCTTTCTTCTGTACCATTAATTAAAGTCAAATCCTCAAAGCCTTAGTGCTATCCAGGCCCCTTCTAATAGTTCTATGCTAGTGATGGTGCAGGTTACATTGTATAGTCATTACACACATACTTTTTTTTAACAGAGAGCTGTTATTTCATTTGGTTTGGAGTAGCAAACAGCTTCTGTGTTTTTCCCCACTGAGATAAATTTAACTGGGTCATTCTTAGATTGCCACGTGTAGCTACATAAGCAACAATCTCTATTTCTACAGATAGCAAAATTATTTAGACATCCCAGGGAAGATCTACAAGCTAGGTCAGGTTCAATTGCTATGCTCCTGGGACATGCTACCCACCTCCCAACCTCTACCATAAATAATGAGACAGACATACCAGATGTTGCTCAATTTTGGAGGCAAGGATCACGCTTACTACATGGCGAATATAGGTGTGTCTGAGAGGATGTTTTCGTGGAGGGGTATTAAGATCAAATATCACAAATTTTTTTTCCTTCTGTGCAAGTTCCAATAAGTCAGTTAGTTTTGGAATCCTCTGATTTTCTGCTTTTTCACGATCAGCCCTTGATAGGGGTTTCATGTGGTAGAATGGTTTAAACTAAAAACAAATACATCAGAGAATACATTGGCTCCTATCAAAAGCAATTTCCAATTCTCCTGCTAGATAGCCCCACACCCAGGCCTATCCTCACGTTGCTCCATTATCATCCAACCCGCCAGATCCTCTGAAATACTGGTCCTGAAATAACAGTTGCCAAGGAGAGAAATTGAATGTAATCTTAATAGGTAATTACGGTATTTGGAATGATTTCTTCTACGCTGTAGAACATGTCGTATTTGCATGGAAAGTCCTTAATATTTTTGTCCTGACCTTCCTTTTCAGATTTTTTTCTATAACTTGAAGTAATACAATCTCTTTTTATAAAAGTCACACTGGTTTCCCACATTTGCTCTCACTGTTCTAGTTATGTGTAATGGAAAAACAGGGTTTGGCTTAAGATTAAATTGGATTCAATCCCAGCTCTATCACTCATTGGTTTTCCTCGCCGTACCCACCTGTTAAATCTTATCCTAAACCTACAAAGCCCAGCTTAAACGCTACCCCCTTCATGAAGCCTTCCTTAAATATTCCTAAGCTAAAAAGACTTTGATGGTATTAAATTCCAAAAACTCATTTTTATGCCTCAGTTGTATATTTCATTTTGCCTTCTATTTATGTCTTAGGCCAGATTCAAATTTTTACTTCATATGCTTCTTTCTGTGTAACTGTGGTAAAACCATTTAAATTCTCAAAGTTTTCATTGCCCAAACTATAAAATGGGGATGTGGAGAGGTAACCTATGTATTTCTCAGGATTATTTTGAATATTAAATATGATAAAATATTTACAAGTTCTATAAGCGTGTCTAGTACATAGAAAAGTGCACAATTCACATTAGTTCCCTCACTCTCTACTGCTCCTACTGGAGTGTACCTTCCTTATGGCAGGAATTGTCATATATTCTTTGCAATATTTTTCAAAGAATTTCATTTTATACCTCAGTCCATACATCTATTAGCTATATTAAATTTAAAAATGGCTACTTTTATAGTCATTTGTTTATTTTAGATAATTTGTGGGTGAAGTCAGTGATAAAAGGCTATCTCTAAGAAGGAAACAGGACATGGGTCCTTTTCTCAAGACTCAAGTAATATCTTTTTCTACACGACTTTATCTTCATTCTCATTCTCACCCTAGATTTCTATTTCTTCCCCTTCCCCTGACCTCCCTCTTTTCAGCAAAGAAATCATCATATTGCACAGTATCATCAAACTAGAACAGAAGCCAGATCATAGAAGTTGAATTAAATCATGGTCTAGACCTCAGTTGAGGTCTATTATTAAGGGCCTTCTTAATCCTCAGGAAAATAAAAAATTTGCCTCAGAATTCAAGAGTTTGGTAGATTCTTCCAGATATAGAACAACTGATTTCACTTAATTATTAGACCTTCATGTGGGGAAAACTGTTAAAAGCGCAGAAAGAGAAACACCAAGACAGAACTGAAATAAATCAGCTGTGCATAATTTTTAAAATGTCCCTGAATGAGCAAAAAGAATAAGAAATACTCTATGGAAGGACATTTATAAAGCCTTTTCTTTTTTTTTAAATATATGAAATTTATTGTCAAATTGGTTTCCATACAACACCCAGTGCTCATCCCAAAAGGTGCCCTCCTCAATACCCATCACCCACCCCCCCATCAACCCTCAGTTTGTTCTCAGTTTTTAACAGTCTCTTATGCTTTGTAAAGCCTTTTCTTTAAGGATAAAGTGAACAAAAAATTTTTTAAAAATAAATTTTAAACAATAGGGTTTAAAACAGGATTCCAGTAAGCTTTAAATAGTAATTTGGGATAGGTCTAACAGCAGAAGCAAATTGAGCCTCTTATTTTTGGTACATAAAATAGGAGACTTAGAAAAATAAACTGGAACGGGACAAAACCAGTTTAGACTATCTCCAACAAGTTGTTGAACATTTTTTTTAAAGCCCTAGAAAACAACAAGCTAGAAATGGAAACAAACTTGTGGTTCTCCACATAAAAACAACACTAAAAATGTCCTCATTCTCTATGCTTATGCTTAGAGAAATTACAAGTAGGAGAATCCAATGTACCCTATTGGTAAGAAATGGAACAATTATCCAAAATCTGCCCAATGATACCACTTAAAGGGAAACGCTACTACCCAACATGAGATTCTGAAAATAACTATATATAAATATAGATGAACAATATAGCTTCTTGTTGATACTGGTGCCACTACCTTTACTATTAATACCACTACCATGGAAAATCAGACTGCTCAAAGTACCAAAACTATTCAAGTAGTGGGAATTTCTAACCATCTTAAATCCTTTTCCATGTCCCAACCTATAACTGTTACTTTTGTCAGAACTCTTCCTTCCCTATGGCACTTTCCTATAAATTTCATCATTAGGAATCTACTGTGCAAAAAGACCCACCAGAAGAAATATACTGCAGATAAAATATTTTCAGGAGTTGCAGAAAATTCTACTTCACATTATCAAATTATAGCATGGACATTAGTATATTAATTCCAAAACAAGCAAATAACGGGCACAGAACTAGAACCCCATGAGGGGAAATGACAGAATAATTGAGAGTCAAACCAGTAAAGGTTCATATTGACTCTCTTGACACTGTTGCCTAAAATCCTCTTAATGCTGAAGTTAAGGAAGATCTAAGCCAACTATAACAGATTTAATAAAATAAGGATTAATTATCCCTTGCTTTAGTCCAAGCAAAATGTCTGTTTTGCCTGTTTAAAAAAAGAAAACCCAAAACTGAGATGGTAGAAGATACTGATTTGTCCCACATCTGTAAGCTATTAGCCAAAGAGTTATATACCTCATTTTCTAGTACTGCCTAATGCAAATACAATCTCTTTGGCCCTATCTCTACTTTCTTTCCTGTTTTAGCTGATGAAGACAATCAATATGTATTGCCTTCACCAGGGAACAATCAACAATTTACCTGGAAAATTATGCCTTAGACATTTACTGAAGCCCCATCCTACTTTTCTCAAGTGTTAAACCAAGATCATAGGGATATGCAATAAGACATATTGAAATTGCAAGATCAACTACATATTCATGAAGCTTCTAAAAAAAATTTTTTAGGGGCACCTGGGTGGCTCACTGACTCGATTTCAGCTCAAGTCATGATCTCGTAGTTTTGTAAGTTCAAGCCCTGCTTCAGGCTCTGGGCTGGCAGCACAGAGCCTGCCTGCGATTCTCTCTCTCCCTCTCTCTATGTCCCTCCCTTACTCATGCCTGTCTCTTTCAAAAATGAAATAAAATAAACTTAAAATTAAAAAAATAAAAGAAAAAGAAATTTTAATTCTACAAAGTAACAGTTCATTATCCAGGGTTCAGCAAACTTATTCTGTGAAGGGCCAGACACTAAGTATTTTTTACTTTGTGGATCATACAGTCTCTGTCACAACTACTCAACTCTGCTTCTATAGTGCAAAAACAGCAAAAGACAATTCATAATGAATAAGCATGGCTGTGTTCCAAAAAAAACCACTTTATTTATGGACCCTGAAATTTGAGTTTTATATCATTTTTACAGGTCATGAAACATTTTTCTTTTGACTTTGTTCAACCATTTAGAAATGTAAAAACAACTCTTATGAGCTCACAGGCTGTACAAAAATAGCCAGTGGCTGGATTTGTACAACAAGCCATAGTTTGCCAACACTTGATCTAGACCATGATATACTGGCTGAGGAAGGACATATCTAATGAGAGATACAAATTATCCAAGGCCAAACACTAAGGACAATTAAATAATTTCTGGAATTAAGTGGATGTTGTGGAGTATATACAACAGACTGTTTTGAAACAGACCTCTCTGTATGATTAGACAAACATTTTGGAACCATTTTCACAAAACATGGAAACCAAAAAGACCTTCAGTAATCTCAAAATATTTCTTCAACAATCATCTTTGCTGATCTTCTAGATCATAATAAACATTTCCTTTTGAAAGTACACAGAAGGGGAGGCCATGGTCTAAAAGTATTAGTAAGCTGTAATAACAAAGACTCATTGCCTATTAATACCCATTGATCCAGTATCGAGGTTTTTTATCTTTGCTTCAGAAGAAAATGCAGTCCTGGTCAAATTAGTCTAAGAATCTTCAGATGCTATACTAGTTTCATCTTTCTATTTTATGGAAACACATTCCATACAATCTCTGTTGTTAACCAAAAATACCCAATGTTTTATGTCAGTTAATTAATTATGAAATAGTCATTTTCTTTTCTTGTATTGCCATTCACCAATATAACACTCTTCATACAGCAACTGTATTATCCTACCAAAGGAGAATCTCCTAATTTCTGTAATTTGAGAACTTTCCATGCTTGGAACAAACCTTTTGTGTGCTCCTATACCAAATCTTGATCTAATATTGTTTACTGACAGGTTTTATCTTAACAATTAAAAAAGATAATAATAAATGGATTATGCACCTTCTTCATAATAAACTGATTTTTCCAGATTCTCTCACAAAGTCTCAAATCTATTACCAGTTATCAAATTGGCTTGAGTGGCCAAAATTAGGGCCTTCTCTAGGGCACGTGAGAAGTTTTTTTACCTTTTTAGTTATCTGTATTAAACATGAATTACAAATACACAAACTACTGGGTGCCCTGAAGCTTCCCAAATAAATTGCTGTCCTAAAGGTAGAGGTCCACAGTAAAGAGACATTAGAAGAAATACTTTAGCAGATCATTATACTAAACAAAATGCTCTAAAACCCTTAGACAAGGGCCTTTTATAAAGAACAAAGACCAATCTACGGGGTTTAGGAATTCCATCATTAATACACAAAATTTGGCCCCCAATTCTGAAAAGAAACACTACAACTAATCAGGTTGCCAGATTCATGGTGGCTACCTTGTAGCACCAGTTAACCTTTTTTTCAAAAATTTTTTAAATGTTTGTTTAGAGCATGAGCAGGGGAGGGGCAGGGAGAGAGGGAGAGGGAGAGAGAGAGATTGAGAATCCCAAGCAGGCTCCACACTATCAGCATGAAGCCCAGCGCGGGGCTTGAACTCATGAACCATGAGATCATGATCGGAGCTGTACCAAGAGTCAGACACTTAACCGACTGAGCCACTCAGGTGCCCCACACCAGTTAACTTCCAATGGATACTTCCCCAAAATCTTCATGACACAATTCATTACAGTAGGGATAAATTGGCTGCAATATCAAACACTGATAAGGTAACTATTCTATGACATCAGAAGTAGGACCGGTTCTTTCCCCACCTGTAACCAACATAATCCTGGAAAAACTATAAAGTGAGAAATGAATTGGAACTTTGCACCAAAGGGCCCTTTGAGGTTCTCTAACATGGTTTTGTACAGTGTCTTCCCTCTGTGGACTATGAATTTATACTAGTAACCATGTTTACTTTTTGGTTGGGCTAAAGCATTTCCTTATTGAATAGTCACTGCAACTTAAAATAGCTTTAAAAACTATGACTATTTTTTGGTATTTATCCTATTTGGTATTCTCTCAGATTTTTGGATCTGTGGTTTGATGTCTGTCACTAATTTTGGAAGATTTTCAACCATTATTACTTCAAATATTTTTTCTTCTCCATTTGGTATCCTATTACACGTATGTTAATACCTTTTGTAATTTTCCCCATAATTCTTGGCTATTGTGTTCTTTTCAGTTATCTCTTTGTGTTTCAGTTTGGGAAGTTTCTGGTGATGTATCTTCAAGATTACTGATTCTTTCTTTATCTGTGTCCAATCTACTGATAATGTCCCCCCTAAATCTTGGCTATTGTATTCTTTTTCAGTTATCTCTTTGTGTTTCAGTTTGGGAAGTTTCTGATGATGTAACTTCAAGGTTACTGATTCTTTCTTCATCTGTGTCCATGCTACTGATAAGCTCATCAAAGGCATTCTTCATTTCACTTAAATATTTTTTATTTCTAGGCTTTCAATTCTTAGAATTTTCATCTCTCTGCTTACATTACTTATCTTTTCTTGCATGTTGTCTACTTTTTTCATTAAAGCTATTAACATAGCCTACTTTTTCCATTAGATCTATTAGCATATTAATCATAGTTATTTAAAATTCTCTAATAATTCTAAAATCTGTGTTATATCTGGGCACTTTTTTTTTGTCTCTTCATATTGTGCTTTATCTTGTCTTAGTATCTTAAAATTTTTTTGTTGGAAACTGGACATGATGTCATGGATATGAGGGACTGAGATAATTATGTTTTTATATAGCTATAGGTACTAGAGGATTCAGTTTCTGTGTTTTGTTTTGTTTCCTCTCCTATTGTCTTTGGATTCCTTAAGAGCTCCTTCTTAGACAAAGTATGTTTTGCAGCCCTCTCAGTTGTAACCCACTATTATTATATTGAAGCCCTATTCATGTGGTGATAAGGTGTTGGGAAAAGGAAGCATTCTACAATCTTATGATTAAATCTTGGCTTTTACTGAGTGTAAGTTCCAGAAGCATTTCCTAGTCTTTTTTTTCTCTACCCTTACATGAGACAGGAAGATTAGAGTGAACTGGAGTTGACTAACTGCCCTTCCCACATGTTAGATAAGGTTCTGGAATAGTAGTTCTCCCTGAAGACTAGGGCTTTGCAATGAAGAACACTCAGGATGTTATTTCAAAAAAGTTACTTTTCTCCTCCTGCTGCCCAAAACAGAAGTTTTTTCCCCAGTCCTCACTATGAAAACCTGATGGGAGTCCTTGGAGGCAAAATGGGAGTCTATATAAAACTGGGTCCCCAAGAGTTTTTAATTCTCAAGCTAGTCCACACTCAGCCTCCAGCATTAATCAAAATTACCAATAACTTAAACTGTTCCTACCAGTTCTTGGCCCCAGTGGCTTCTGCTTCTAGTAAACTGATCTTGGCTGTGATTCTCTGTACTCACCTTTCTCTCTAGATTGAGTGTCTCTGTCCAGAGTGATGGTTTGCCCTGTGATTTCAATTCTTTTATGGATCTAAAAAAGGCATTGATTTCCAATTTGTTTTGCGTTTTCTCTCTCTCTCTCTCTCTCTCTCTCTCTCTCTCTCTCTCTCTCTTTTTTTAAGGATGGGAGTTAGCACTTCCAAGCTCTTTATGTGTTGTAGCTGAAATGAGAAGTCCTCTCTGATTAGATTTAGGGTTTTTTGTTTTGTTTTGTGTTTCTTTAAATATTGACCTTGTTTCTTGTGTCCATACTAAATTCACCTATTAGTTCTTGAATATTTTTTGTAGATTCCTTGGGGTTTTTTACACCGGCAATAATGTCCCCTGCAAAGAGAAATAATTATATTTCTTCTTTTCCAGTCTGTATGCCTTCTTCCCTTATTGCACTGGCTAGGATTTACAATATGATGTTGAATAGGAGTGGTGAGACATTCTTCTTTTTTCCAAGTCTTAAGGAGAATAAGTTCATTCTTTCACCAATAAGTATGATGTTAGGTATATTACAGAATTATCTTTATCAAGTAAAGGTAGTTCCTTTATATTGTTAGTTCTCTGAGAGTTTTGATCAAGAATGGAAGTTAAATTTATGAAATGATTTTTCTTCATGAATTGAGATTATACATTTTCTTCTTTGTGTGTTAACGTGGTTAAATTAATTGATTTTCAACTATAAACCATGCATTGTCAGCATGATACCTCTTTGATCACAGTATATTATCATTTTTACATATTGCTAGATTCAGATTAACATTTTCTTAATGATTTTTATATCTGTATTCATGAGGTTTTATCAGTCTTGAGATTTCTTGAAAATGCCTTTTTATAGATTTGTTAGAAGAGAAATTCTGGCCTCATAAAAATGTACTGGAGATTATTATTTTTTTATTTTATGGAAGAGAATTTAGAATTGGTATTATTTGTTTCTTGTGCATTTGGTAGAATTCACCAGTGAACACATCTACAAACTGGTTTCCTGTGGGATATTTTTAAACTACAAATTCAGTTTCTTGAATAGTCTTAAATAGGACTTAAATAGTCTTAAATAGGACTATTTAGGTTACATATTTCTTCCTGAGTGAGTTTTGGTAGCTTGTGTATTTCAAACAATTGTTCCATTTCACCTAAATTTTCATATTTATAAGCACAGCTGTTCATAGACAATGATGTGCTGCTAAATGCTTAACAAGGAGCTCTTGAGAAATAAAGAGATCTGACTGTAGTGCTTGTCAAGTTTTTGTTGGTTAAATACTATAACCATGCCTAATTTCGTAACTGATGTAACAATTGGTTCCAAAAATTCTGAAATTTAATAATTGGCTCTTATGAACTAATATGAGCCAGCTCCACTATTACCAGTATTTCATTATTATCTTCTTTAATGTCTGGAGGATCTGAATGGATAAACCTTTATCTCTAATACTTGAAATTTGTGTCTTCTTTTTGTCTTGGTCACTTAGTTAGAAGCTTATCAGTTTTGTTGATCTCTTCAAAGAATAAGTTTCTTTCACTGACATTTTCTATTTCTCTGTTTCCATTCCACTGGTTTTTGCTATTTATTACTTCTTTTCTTATTCTTATTTTTGGTTTAATTCACTGTTATTTTTCTAGTGTCTTAAACAGGAAGCTTAGATTACTGATTTGAGACTCTTCATTCCTAATATAAGCAGAAAATCCCAAGGGGGTTTTCCTCTAAGCATAACTTTAGTTGAATTCTACCAGTTTCAATACGTTCTATTTTCATTCAGTTCAAAATATTATCTAATTTCCTTTGAGATACCCTATTTTATCTAGGGTTTCTTAGAGCTAGGTTTTTAAAAACATTTGGGAATATTTTTAAAGAACCAAACAAATTCTGGAGCTGAAGAACTTAATAAATGAGATGAAGAATGTATTAGAAAACATTAGAAATAGAGCAAATCAAATGGAAGAAATAAGAAAGCTGAAAAACAGGAATCTTGAAATGATTCAGGTAGGAAAGAGACAGCTAAGACTTTTAAAAAGTGAAGAAACCCTATGAGAACTATCAGACTCCCTTAGAAGAGCCAAAATAAGAATAATGGGTATACCAGAAGAGAAAGGGGCAGAGAGTTTATTTAAAGAAATAACAGTGGAGGGGTGCCTGGGTGGCTCAGTTGGTTAAGCATCCAACTTCGGCTCAGATCATGATCTCGTGGTTCATGAGTTCAAACCCCGTGTCAAGCTCTGTGCTGACAGCTAGAGCCTGTAGCCTGCGTCTCCCTCTCTGGATTCTGTGTCTCCCTCTCTCTCTCTGCCCCTCCCCTGCTTGTGCTCGGTCTCTGTCTCTCAAAAATAAATTTTAAAAAATTAAAAAAAAAAAAAAGAAATAACAGCGGAGGGGTGCCCAGGTGGCTCAGTCATTGAAGCATCGACTTCGTCTCAGGTCATCTGGAGTCTGCTTCAGATTCTGTGTCTCCCTCTCTCTTTACCCCTCCCCTGCTTGTGCTCTGTCTCTCTCAAAAATTAAAAACTAAGAGAAAGAAAGAAAGAAAGAAAGAAAGAAAGAAAGAAAGAAAGAACGAACGAACAGTGGAGAACTTCTCAAACCTATTGAAAGAGTTGGGACACAAAAGTCCATGGAGCCAATACATCACCTTATTATCTCAATGCAAAGACCTTCTCCAAGACACATTATAATAAAGCTGTCAAAAGTCAATAATAAGGAAATGTGAGAGGCTGCCAAGAGTTTTTTTAAAGTAGCCTACAAAGGAACCCCTATTAGACTATGAGCAGATTTCCAGGCCAGAAGAGAGTGGAATGACATATTCAGGGTACTGAAAGATTGAAAACTGCCGGTCCAAAATACTTTATCCAACAAAGTTATCCTTCAGATATGAAGGAGAAATAAAGACTTTCCCAGACAAGCAAAAGCTAGTGGAGTTTACCACCACTAGACCTACCTTACAAAAAATGCTGAAAGGAGCTTGTCTACCTGAAATGACACATGTACACAAAAACTCTGAGTAAGGTGATACAAAGGCAGAATCAGAACACTAACTGTATTTTAGAATATGATGTTAAACAATTATAGCACAAAGGTTAAAGAAAAAGAGCATTAAAAATAACTATAGGGGCGCCTGGGTGGCTCAGTCGGTTGAACGTCCGACTTCGGCTCAGGTCACGATCTCTCGGTCTGTGAGTTCGAGCCCCGCGTCAGGCTCTGGGCTGATGGCTCAGAGCCTGGAGCCTGCTTCCGATTCTGTGTCTCCCTCTCTCTCTGACCCTCCCCCGTTCATTCTCTGTCTCTGTCTCAAAAATAAATAAATGTTAAAAAAAAATTAAAAAAAAATAACTATAACTACTACAATTTGGTAACAAACTCACAACATAAAAGATCATTTCTGAGAGCAAAAATATGAAAGGGGAAGAGGAAAAGTATAGAATCTATATAGACAAAAATAAATTGCTATCAGCAGAAAAAGGAGTATTTTATCTAACATTTTATGAAAACTTCATAATAACCACAAAACATAAACCTAGAGCAGAGACACAAAACACCAAAAAAAAAAAAAAAAAAGTGAAACCCATGGGGCTCCTGGGTGGCTCAGTCAGTTGAGCAACCAACTTCTGCTCAGGTCATGATCTCATGGTTTGTGAGTTCAAGCCCCACACTGGGCTCACTGCTGTCAGCATGGAGCCTGGTTTGGATCCTCTGTTCCTCTCCCTCTCTGCTCCTCCCCCACTCACACTGTCTCAAAAATAAATAAACATTAAAAAAAAAACTTTTTAAAGGTGAAACCCGGGAGAGAGAGGGAAGATGGCAGCGTAGGAGGACGCTGGGCTCACCACGCGTCCTGCCGATCACTTAGATTCCACCTACACCTGCCTAAATAACGCAGAAAACCGCCAGCGGATTAGCAGAACGGAGTCTCCGGAGCCAAGCGCAGACGAGAGGCCCACGGAAGAGGGTAGGAAGGGCGGCGAGGCGGTGCGCGCTCCACGGACTGGCGGGAGGGAGCCGGGGCGGAGGGGCGGCTCGCCTGCCAAGCAGAGCCCCCGAGTCTGGCCGGCAAAAGCGGAGGGGCCTGACGGACTGTGTTCTGACAGCAAGCGCGACTTAGCGTTTGGGAGGTCATAAGTTAACAGCTCTGCTCGGAAAGCACGAAGGCTGGAGGACAAAGGGAAGGAGAGCTGCTGAGCCCCCGGACGACAGAGCTCAGTTTGGTGGGGAACAAAGGCGCTCGCCAGAGCCATCTCCCCCGCCCATCCTCCAGCCAAAATCCCAAAGGGAACCAGTTCCTGTCAGGGAACTTGCTCGCTCCGCGCAAACACCCAACTCTGTGCTTCTGCGGAGCCAAACCTCCGGCAGCTGATCTGACTCCCTCCCGCTGCCACAGGGCCCCTCCTGAAGTGGATCACCTAAGGAGAAGCGAGCTAAGCCTGCCCCTCCTGCTCCCGTGCACCTTGCCTACCCACCCCAGCTAATACGCCAGATCCCCAGCAACACAAGCCTGGCAGTGTGCAAGTAGCCCAGACGGGCCACGCCACCCCACAGTGAATCCCGCCCCTAGGAGAGGGGAAGAGAAGGCACACACCAGTCTGACTGTGGCCCCAGCGGTGGGCTGGGGGCAGACATCAGGTCGGACTGCGGCCCCGCCCACCAACTCCAGTTATACACCACAGCACAGGGGAAGTGCCCTGCAGGTCCTCACCACTCCAGGGACTATCCAAAATGACCAAACGGAAGAATTCCCCTCAGAAGAATATCCAGGAAATAACAACAGCTAATGAACTGATCAAAAAGGATTTAAATAATATAACAGAAAGTGAATTTAGAATAATAGTCATAAAATTAATCACTGGGCTTGAAAACAGTATAGAGGACAGCAGAGAATCTCTTGCTACAGAGATCAAGGGACTAAGGAACAGTCACGAGGAGCTGAAAAGCGCTTTAAACGAAATGCAAAACAAAATGGAAACGACGACAGCTCGAATTGAAAAGGCAGAGGAGAGAATAGGTGAACTAGAAGATAAAGTTATGGAAAAAGAGGAAGCTGAGAGAAAGAGAGATAAAAAAATCCAGGAGTATGAGGGGAAAATTAGAGAACTAAGTGATACACTAAAAAGAAATAATATATGCATAATTGGTATCCCAGAGGAGGAAGAGAGAGGGAAAGGTGCTGAAGGGGTACTTGAACAAATTATAGCTGAGAACTTCCCTGAACTGGGGAAGGAAAAAGGCATTGAAATCCAAGAGGCACAGAGAACTCCCTTCAGACGTAACTTGAATCGATCTTCTGCACCACATATCATAGTGAAACTGGCAAAATACAAGGATAAAGAGAAAATTCTGAAAGCAGCAAGGGATAAACGTGCCCTCAC
This sequence comes from Panthera pardus, assembly GCF_024362965.1. Classification (NCBI taxonomy): domain Eukaryota; kingdom Metazoa; phylum Chordata; class Mammalia; order Carnivora; family Felidae; genus Panthera; species Panthera pardus. Next base: position 60,516,387 of record NW_026526677.1, read on the forward strand.
ATAGAAAGGGAGGCCTATAAGACTCGTGACTGATCTCTCTTTTGAAACCTGGCAGGCCAGAAAGGATTGGCACGATATCTTCAGTGTGCTAAACAGAAAAAATATGCAGCCAAGAATCCTTTATCCAGCAAGTCTGTCATTTAGAATAGGAGAGATAAAGGTCTTCCCAAACAAACAAAAACTGAAGGAATTTGTCACCACTAAACCAGCCCTACAAGAGCTCCTAAGGGGGATCCTGTGAGACAAAGTACCAGAGACATCACTACAAGCATAAAACATACAGACATCACAATGACTCTAAACCCGAATCTTTCTATAATAACACTGAATGTAAATGGATTAAATGTGCCAACCAAAAGACATAGGATAGGGTATGAGAATGGATAAAAAGACAAGACCCATCTATTTGCTGTCTACAAGAGACTCATTTTAGATCTGAGGACACCTTTAGATTGAGAGTGAGGGGATGGAGAACTATTTATCATGCCACTGGAAGCCAAAAGAAAGCTAGAGTAGCCATACTTATATCAGACAAACTAGACTTTAAATTAAAGGCTGTAACAAGAGATGAAGAAGGGCATTATATAATAATTACAGGGTCTATCCATCAGGAAGAGCTAACAATTATAAATGTCTATGCGCCGAATACCAGAGCCCCCAAATATATAAAGCAATTACTCATAAACATAAGCAACCTTATTGATAAGAATGTGGTCATTGCAGGGGACTTTAACACCCCACTTACAGAAATGGATAGATCACCTAGACACACAGTCAATAAAGAAACAAGGGCCCTGAATGATACATTGGATTAGACGGACTTGACAGACATATTTAGAACTCTGCATCCCAAAGCAACAGAATATACTTTCTTCTCGAGTGCACATGGAACATTCTCCAAGAAAGATCATATACTGGGTCATAAAACAGCCCTTCATAAGTTTACAAGAATTGAAATTATACCATGCATACTTTCAGACCACAATGCTATGAAGCGTGAAATCAACCACAGGAAAAAGTCTGGAAAACCTCCAAAAGCATGGAGGTTAAAGAACACCCTACTAACAAATGAGTGGGTCAACCAGGCAATTAGAGAAGATATTAAAAAATATATGGAAACAAACGAAAATGAAAATACAACAATTCAAACGCTTTGGGATGCAGCGAAGGCAGTTCTGAGAGGAAAATGCATTGCAATCCAGGCCTATCTCAAGAAACAAGAAAAATCCCAAATACAAACTCTAGCAGCACACCTAAAGGAAATAGAAGCAGAACAGCAAAGGCAGCCTAAACCCAGCAGAAGAAGAGAAATCATAAAGATCAGAGCAGAAATAAACAATATAGAATCTAAAAAAACTGTAGAGCAGATCAACGAAACCAAGAGTTGGTTTTTTGAAAAAATAAACAAAATTGACAAACCTCTAGCCAGGCTTCTCAAAAAGAAAAGGGAGATGACCCAAATAGATAAAATCATGAATGAAAATGGAATTATTGCAACCAATCCCTCAGAGATACAAGCAATTATCAGGGAATACTATGAAAAATTATATGCCAACAAATTGGACAACCTGGAAGAAATGGACAAATTCCTAAACACCCACACTCTTCCAAAACTCAATCAGGAGGAAATAGAAAGCTTGAACAGACCCATAACCAGTGAAGATATTGAATCGGTTATCAAAAATCTCCCAACAAATAAGAGTCCAGGACCAGATGGCTTCCCAGGGGAGTTCTACCAGACGTTTAAAGTAGAGATAATGCCTATCCTTCTCAAGCTATTCCAAGAAATAGAAAGGGAAAGAAAACTTCCAGACTCATTCTATGAAGCCAGTATTACTTTGATTCCTAAACCAGACAGAGACCCAGTAAAAAAAGAGAACTATAGGCCAATATCCCTGATGAATATGGATGCAAAATTTCTCAATAAGATACTAGCACATCCTATTCAACGGCATATAAAAAGAATTATTCACCATGATCAAGTGGGATTCATTCCTGGGATGCAGGGCTGGTTCAACATTCGCAAATCAATCAACGTGATACATCACATTAACAAAAAAAAAAGAGAAGAACCATATGATCCTGTCAATCGATGCAGAAAAGGCCTTTGACAAAATCCAGCACCCTTTCTTAATAAAAACCCTTGAGAAAGTCGGGATAGAAGGAACATACTTAAAGAACATAAAAGCCATTTATGAAAAGCCCACAGCTAACATCATCCTCAACGGGGAAAAACTGAGAGCTTTTTCCCTGAGATCAGGAACACGACAGGGATGCCCACTGTCACCGCTGTTGTTTAACATAGTGCTGGAAGTTCTAGCATCAGCAATCAGACAACAAAAGGAAATCAAAGGCATCAAAATTGGCAAAGATGAAGTCAAGCTTTTGCTTTTTGCAGATGACATGATATTATACATGGAAAATCCGATAGACTCCACCAAAAGTCTGCTAGAACTGATACATGAATTCAGCAAAGTTGCAGGATACAAAATCAATGTACAGAGATCAGTTGCATTCTTATACACTAACAATGAAGCAACAGAAAGACAAATAAAGAAACTGATCCCATTCACAATTGCACCAAGAAGCATAAAATACCTAGGAATAAATCTAACTAACCAAAGATGTAAAAGATCTGTATGCTGAAAACTATAGAAAGCTTATGAAGGTAATTGAAGAAGATATAAAGAAATGGAAAGACATTCCACGCTCATGGATTGGAAGAATAAATATTGTCAAAATGTCAATACTACCCAAAGCTATCTATACATTCAATGCAATCCCAATCAAAATTGCACCAGCATTCTTCTCGAAGCTAGAACAAGCAATCCTAAAATTCATCTGGAAGCACAAAAGGCCCCGAATAGCCAAAGTAATTTTGAAGAAGAAGACCAAAGCAGGAGGCATCACAATCCCAGACTTTAGCCTCTACTACAAAGCTGTAATCATCAAGACAGAATGGTATTGGCACAAAAACAGACACATAGACCAATGGAATAGAATAGAAACCCCAGAACTAGACCCACAAACGTATGGCCAACTCATCTTTGACAAAGCAGGAAAGAACATCCAATGGAAAAAAGACAGTCTCTTTAACAAATGGTGCTGGGAGAACTGGACAGCAACATGCAGAAGGTTGAAACTAGACCACTTTCTCACACCATTCACAAAAATAAACTCAAAATGGATAAAGGACCTGAATGTGAGACAGGAAACCATCAAAACCTTAGAGGAGAAAGCAGGAAAAGACCTCTCTGACCTCAGCCGCAGCAATCTCTTACTCAACACATCCCCAAAGGCAAGGGAATTAAAAGCAAAAGTGAATTACTGGGACCTTATGAAGATAAAAAGCTTCTGCACAGCAAAGGAAACAACCAACAAAACTAAAAGGCAACCAACGGAATGGGAAAAGATATTTGCAAATGACATATCGGACAAAGGGCTAGTATCCAAAATCTATAAAGAGCTCACCAAACTCCACACCCGAAAAACAAATAACCCAGTGAAGAAATGGGCAGAAGACATGAATAGACACTTCTCTAAAGAAGACATCCGGATGGCCAACAGGCACATGAAAAGATGCTCAACGTCGCTCCTTATCAGGGAAATACAAATCAAAACCACACTCAGATATCACCTCACGCCAGTCACAGTGGCCAAAATGAACAAATCAGGAGACTTTAGATGCTGGAGAGGATGTGGAGAAACGGGAACCCTCTTGCACTGTTGGTGGGAATGCAAATTGGTGCAGCCGCTCTGGAAAGCAGTGTGGAGGTTCCTCAGAAAATTAAAAATAGACCTACCCTATGACCCAGCAATAGCACTGCTAGGAATTTATCCAAGGGATACAGGAGTACTGATGCATAGGGGCACTTGTACCCCAATGTTTATAGCAGCACTCTCCACAATAGCCAAAGTATGGAAAGAGCCTAAATGTCCATCAACTGATGAATGGATAAAGAAATTGTGGTTTATATACACAATGGAATACTACGTGGCAATGAGAAAGAATGAAATATGGCCGTTTGTAGCAACGTGGATGGAACTGGAGAGTGTTATGCTAAGTGAAATAAGCCATACAGAGAAAGACAGATACCATATGGTTTCACTCTTATGTGGATCCTGAGAAACTTAACAGAAACCCATGGGGGAGGGGAAGGGAAAAAAAAAAAAGAGGTTAGAGTGGGAGAGAGCCAAAGCATAAGAGACTGTTAAAAACTGAGAACAAACTGAGGGTTGATGGGGGGTGGGAGGGAGGGGAGGGTGGGTGATGGGTATTGAGGAGGGCACCTTTGGGGATGAGCACTGGGTGTTGTATGGAAACCAATTTGAGAATAAATTTCATATATTAAAAAAATAAAAAAAAATAAAGGAGAAACCCAGCAAACCATTATGGAAAACCACCAACCTTAAAAGGTAGACAGAAACACAAGAAAAAAGAAATAATGGAGATACAAAATAATCAGAAAAAAAGATAAAATGTAAGTCCTTACCTATCAGTAATCACCTTAAATGTAAATGGATTGAAGTCACCAATTAAAACACAATTAAGACAAAGAGAGGCTGGATGAATAAAAAAGGAACATACGCTGCCTTTAGGAAGACTCATTTCAGCTCTAAAGACACAAATAGGCTCAAAGTGATGCGGCAGAAGATGATATTCCAAGTAAATAAACAAAAGAAAGCATGTATACCCATATTTCTATCAGACAAAATAGACTTCAAGCCAAAAATGTTAACAAGAGGCAGAAAATAACACTATCTAATGATAAAGGGGTCAATACATGAGGAACACAAAACAATCATAAATATGTGTGGGGGGCCGGGCCCTGGTGCCAAGCTGAGACCGGGTCGAGCTATGTTCCCCGTTGACTCAAGCCAACCCGGTGGTTCCCCATCCCATTCATGTGGGAGGCCGGGCCCCGGCGCCAGGCTGAGACCGGGTAGAGCAACGTTCCCTGTTGACTCAAGCCAACCCGGTGGTTCCCCCTCCCATTCCCCCACTTTCAAGGGCATACGAAAGCCTTGTCAAGGCTGAGAAAGTTAATTCCTGAAGCCTGTGGTCTGCAGGTGTTGGCAGTAATGCTACCTCCCTTTTTCTACCCCGAGTCAGATAGAAACAAACATGGGAACTGTGTTTTGCTAGCAATCTATCAACAAGGTCTTGTGATCCGTTCAGAAAGTTCACAAGGTACACAGAACTAAATGTTTGGCTGGCAGTGATCATGTGAAACCTGTTTATTCTTAGAATGACCTGATCCATAAGAGTTTTATATTATAAAAGATTGTGTACAGCAACAATAAAGCCGTCACTTGGGCCATCAGCCCAGGGGACCCTCCTGTTCCCAAACTTTCTTCTCTCTCTTTTTTCTTGCATTCCCCTACCCTCAGGACCCTGACCTCGGTGTTTGTCACGCCGGTCGCGACAATATGTATGCTTCCATCACCTGAGCACTGTTTTTAAATTTTATTCCAATAGAGTTAACATAGTGTTATGTCAGTTTCAGGCGTACAATATTGTGATTCAACAATTCTATATATTATTCAGTGCTCATGATAAACATACTCGTATTCCCTTTCACGTATTTCACCCACTCCCCAACTAACCTCTCTTCTGGTAACCGTCTACAGTAAAACCTTGGGGTTTTTTTGAGTAACTTGTTCTGTCAGTGTTCTGCAAGATGAGTGAACATTTCTAATTAATTTTAACTTGATAAATGAGCAAAGTCTTGTAATACAAGTAGCACATGACACCAAACATCACGTGATTACAACTGAGCCAATGGTTCTCTCTCTTTCACTGTGGGATTGTGGGCGATTGTCTACCATGCTCAGCCTCGGTGTTTGGCAGAGATCAGTGATATTTCAGAACATTGGAAGGTACCCACAACTAGCACTAGGGTACTTTTTTGTCACTAAAGCACCTATGGGCAGTACTTTGCTTTTCCATACAAAAGTAAGCTTAGGAATGCTTTGCTTCATTCTAGATCATTGGATAGGTTCCTTGCTAAAGTTGCATGAAAACAAAAAAATTCCATTGAGCCAACAGCAGTGATTCCATCAATGATAGTGAAAATTGTCCTACACAATAACCCTCCTCTTTTGCCCCCCTCACACCAGCCATGAAGGTTTTCAAAGATAAGTGGAGATTAATTTATTTTTTTATACATTTTATATTTTATTTATTGTTTTGTATTATATTACAGTATTATAATCATTTTTAATATGAAATTTATTGTCAAATTGGTTTCCATACAACACCCAGTGCTCATCCCAACAAGTGCCCTCCTCAATGCCCACCACCCACTTTCCCCTCCCTCCCACTCCCCATCAACCCTCAGTTTACTCTCAGTTTTCAAGAGCCTCTTATGGTGTGCCTCCCTCCCTCTCTAACTTTTTTTTCCCTTCCCCTCCCCCATGGTCTTCTGTTAAGTTTCTCAGGATCCACATAAGAGTGAAAACATATGGTATCTGTCTTTCTCTGTATGACTTATTTCACTTAGCATAACACTCTCCAGTTCCATCCACGTTGCTACAAAAGGCCAGATTTCATTCTTTCTCATTGCCAAGTAGTATTCCATTGTGTATATAAACCACAATTTCTTTATCCATTCATCAGTTGATGGACATTTAGGCTCTTTACATAATTTGGCTACTGTCAGAAGTGCTGCCATAAACATTGGGGTACAAGTGCCCCTATGCATCAGCACTCCTGTATCACTTGGGTAAATTCCTAGCAGTGCTACTGCTGGGTCATAGGGTAGATGTATTTTTAAGTTATTGAGGATCCTCCACACTATTTTCCAGAGTGGGTGCACCAATTTGCATTCCCTCCAACAGTGCAAGAGGGTTCCCATTTCTCCACATCCTCTCCAGCATCTATAGTCTCCTGATTTGTTCATTGTAGCCACTCTGACTGGTGTGAGGTGATATCTCAGTATGGTTTTGATCTGTATTTCCCTGATGTGGAGTGACGTTGAGCATTTTTTCATGTGCCTGTTGGCCATCTGGATGTCTTCTTTAGAGAAGTGTCTATTCATGTCTTCTGCCCATTTCTTCACTGGATTATTTGTTTTTTGGGTGTGGAGTTTGGTGAGTTCTTTATAGATTTTGGATACTAGCCCTTTGTCCAATAGGTCATTTGCAAATATCTTTTCCTATTCCGTTGGTTGCCTTTTAGTTTTGCTGTTTTCTTTGCAGTGCAGAAGTTTTTATCTTCATGAGGTCCCAATAGTTCATTTTTGCTTCTAATTCCCTTGCCTTTGGGGAGGTGTCAAGTAAGAAATTGCTGCGGCTGAGATCAGAGAGGTTTTTTTTCCTGCTTTCTCCTCTAGGGTTTTGATGGTTTCCTGTCTCACATTCAGGTCCTATATCCATTTTGAGTTTGTTTTTGTGAATGGTGTAAGAAAGTGGTCTTGTTTCCTTCTTCTGCATGTTGCTATCCAGTTCTCCCAGCACCATTTGTTAAAGAGACTGTCTTTTTTCCGTTGGATATTCTTTCCTGCTTTGTCAAAGATTAGTTGGCCATACATTTGTGGGTCCAATTCTGGAGTCTCTATTCTATTCCATTGGTCTATGTGTCTGTTTTTGTGCCAATACCATTCTGTCTTGATGATTACAGCTTTGTAGAGGCTAGAGTCTGGGATTGTGATGCCTCCTGCTTTGGTCTTCTTCTTCAAAATTACTTTGGCTATTCGGGGCCTTTTGTGGTTCCATACAAATTTTAAGATTGCTTGTTCTAGCTTCGAGAAGAATGCTGGTGCAATTTTGATTGGGATTGCATTGAATGTGTAGATTGCTTTGGGTAGTATTGACATTTTGACAATATTTATTCTTCCAATCCATGAGCGTGGAATGTTTTTCCATTTCTTTGTATCTTCTTCAATTTCTTTCATAAGCTTTCTATAATTTTCAGCATACAGATCTTTTACATCCTTGGTTAGGTTTATTCCTACGTATTTTATGCTTCTTGGTGCAATTATGAATGGGATTAGTTTCTTTATTTGTCTTTCTGTTGCTTCACTAATAGTGTATAAGAATGTAACTGATTTCTGTACATTAATTTTGTATCCTGCGACTTTGCTGAATTCATGTATCAGTTCTAGCAGACTTTTGGTGGAGTCTGTCAGGTTTTCCATGTAGAGTATCATGTCATCTGCAAAAAGTGAAAGCTTGACTTCATCTTTGCCAATTCTGATGCCATTGATTTACTTCTGTTATCTGATTGCTGATGCTAGCACTTCCAACACTATGTTAAACAACAGCGGTGAGTGGACATCTCTGTCTTGTTCCTGATCTCAGGTGGAAAGCTCTCAGTTTTTCCCCATTGAGGATGATATTAGCTGTGGGCTTTTCATAAATGGCTTTTATGATGTTTAAGTATATTCCTTCTATCCCGACTTTCTCAAGGTTCTTATTAAGGATGAATTTTGTCAAATGCTTTTTCTGCATCAATTGACAGGATCATATGGTTCTCATCTTTTCTTTTATTAATGTGATGTATCACATTGATTGATGTGTGAATGTTGAACCAGCCCTGCAGCCCAGGAATGGATCCCATTTGATCATGGTGAATAATTCTTTTTATATTCTGTTGAATTCCATTTGCTAGTATCTTGTTGAGAATTTTTGCATTCTTGTTCATCAGGGATATTGGCCTGTAGTTCTCTTTTTTTCACTGGGTCTCTGTCTGGTTTGAGAATCAAAGTAATGCTGGCTTTATAGAATGAGTCTGGAAGTTTTCCTTCCCTTTCTATTTTTTAGAACAGTTTGAGAAGGATAGGTATTATCTCTGTTTTAAATGTGTGGTAGAATTCCCCAGGGAAGCCATCTGGTCCTAGACTCTTATTTGTTGGGAGATTTTTGATAACTGATTCAATTTCTTCACTGGTTAAGGGTCTGTTCAAGTTTTCTATTTCTTCCTGTTTGAGTTTTGGAAGTGTGTGGGTGCTTAGGAATTTGTCCATTTCTTCCAGGTTGTCCAGTTTGTTGGCATATAATTTTTCATAGTATTCCCTGATAACTGCTTGTATCTCTGAGGGATTGGTTGCAATAATTCCATTTTCATTCATGATTTCATCTATTTGGTTCATCTCCCTTTTCTTTTTGAGATGCCTGGCTAGAGGTTTACCAATTTTGTTTATCTTTTCAAAAATCCAACTCTTGGTTTCATTGATCTGCTCTACAGTTTTTTTAGATTCTATATTGTTTATTTCTGCTCTGATCTTTATTATTTCTCTTCTTACACTGGGTTTGGGGTGCTTTATTGTTCTGCTTCTATTTCCTTTAAGTGTGCTGTTAGATTTTGTGTTTGGGATTTTTCATGTTTCTTGAGATAGGCCTGGATTGCAATGTATTTTCCTCTCAGGACTGCCTTCGCTGCATCCCAAAGCGTTTGGATTGTTGTATTTTCATTTTTGTTTGTTTCCATATATTTTTTAACTTCTTCTCTAATTGCCTGGTTGATCCATTCATTCTTTAGTAGGGTGTTCTTTAACCTCCATGCTTTTGGAGGTTTTCCAGACTTTTTCCTATGGTTGATTTCAAGTTTCATAGCATTGTGGTCTGAAAGTGTGCATGGTATGATCTCAGTTCTTTCATACTTATGAAGGGCTGTTTTGTGACCCAGTATGTGATCTATCTTGGAGATTGTTCCATGTGCACTTGAGAAGAAAGTATATTCTGTTGCTTTGGGATGCAGAGTTCTAAATATATCTGTCAAGTCCATCTGATCCAATGTATCATTCAGGGCCCTTGTTTCTTTATTGACCGTGTGTCTAGATGATCTATCCATTGCTGTGAGTGGGGTGTTAAAGTCCCCTGCAATTACCACATTCTTATCAATAAGGTTGCTTATGTTTGTGATTACTTGTTTTATATATTTGGGGGTTCCCATATTCAGCACATAGATATTTATAATTGTTAGCTCTTCCTGATGGATAGACCCTGTAATTATTATATAATGCCCTTCTTCATCTCTTGTTACAGCCTTTAATTTAAAGTCTAGTTTGTCTGATATAAGTATGGCTACTCCAGCCTTTCTTTTGGCTTCCAGTAGCATGATAAATAGTTCTCCATCCCCTCACTTTCAATCTGAAGGTGTCCTCTGGTCTAACCTGAGTCTTTTGTAGACAGAAAATAGATGGGTCTTGTGTTTTTATCCATTCTGATATCCTATGTCTTTTGGTTGGAGCATTTGGTCCATTTACATTCAGTGTTATTATTGAAAGATACGGGTTTAGAGTCATTGTGTCGTCTCTAGGTTTCATGCTTGTAGTGATGTCTCTGGTACTTTTTGGTCCTTGCAACATTTCACTCACAGAATCCCCCTTAGGATCTCTTGTAGGGCTGGTTTAGTGGTGATGAATTCCTTTAGTTTTTGTTTGTTTGGGAAAACCTTTGTCTCTCCTTCTATTCTGAATGACAGATGTGCTGGATAAAGGATTCTTGGCTGCATATTTTTCTGTTCATCACATTGAAGATTTCCTGCCATTCCTTTCTGGCCTGCCAAGTTTCAGTGGATAGGTCTGCTACTACTCTTATGTGTCTACCTTTGTAAGTTAGAGTCTGTTTATCCCTAGTCCTCTGTGCCTCTTGGACTTCAATGCCTTTTTCCTTCCCCAGATCAGGGAAGTTCTTGGCTATGATTTGTTCAAGTACACCTTCAGCCCCTTTGTCTATCTCTTCTTCTTCTGGAATTCCTATGATACAGATATTGTTCCGTTTGATTGCATCACTTAGTTCTCTAATTCTCCCCTCATACTCCTGAATTTTTTTATCTTTTTCTCAGCTTCCTCTTTTTCCATAATTTTATCTTCTAATTCACCTATTCTCTCCTCTGCCTCTTAAATCCATGCTATGTCCACCTCCATTTTATTTTGTTCCTCACTTATAGCATTTTTTAGTTCCTCATGACTATTTCTTTGTCCTTTGATCTCTGTAGCAATAGATTCTCTGTTGTCCTCTATGCTTTTTTCAAACCCAGTGATTCATTTTGTGACTATTATTCTAAATTCTTGTTCTGTTATATCGGTTAAATCAGTTTTGATCAATTTGTTAGCTGTTGCTACTTCCTGGAGTTTCTTTTGAGGAGAATTCTTCTGTTTTGTCATTTTGGGTAGTTCCTGCGGTGTCTCCAAATGGCAGGCCACTTCCCCCTGTGCTGTCAAGTAACTTGTGCTGGTGGGCAGGGCCGCAATCAGACCGGATGTCTGCCCCCAGCCCACCACTGGGGCCACAGTCGGACTGGTGTATAGCTTATCTTCTCCTCTCCCAGGGGCAGGACTCACTGTGGAGTGGTGTGGCCCCTGTCTGGGCTATTTGCACACTGTCAGGCTTGTGGTGCTGCTTCAATACTATCTAGCCAGGGTGGATCCACAAGGTGCACAGGGGCGGAAGGGGCAGGCTTAGCTTGCTTTGCCATCGGTGGTCCCCTGCAGGAGGGGCCCTACAGCACCGGGAGGGAGTCAGGCCTGTCGGAGGGATGGATCCATAGAAGCATAGTGTTGGGCATTTGTCGGTGCAAGCAAGTTCAGTGACAGGAACTGGTTCCCTTGGTATTTCGGCTAGGGGATGGGAGAGGGAAATGGCACTTGCCAGCGCCTTTGTTCCCCTGCTGAGCTGAGCTCTGTCTTCTGGGGCTCAACAACTCTCCCTCCTGGCGTACTCATGCCCTCCCCACTCTCCAAGAGCAGAGCTCTTGACTTTTAACATTCCGGATGTTAAGTCCCACTGGCTGTCAGAACTCACAGAATCCGGCTCCTCTGCTTTTGCAAGCCAGAGTTTGGGGGCTCTGCCTTGCCGGGCAGGCTGCCCCTCCACTGCCCCGGCTCCCTCCTGCCAGTCTGTGAAGCATGCACCCCCCTCTCCGCCCTTCCTACCCTCTTCCATGGGCCTGTTGTCTACGCTTGGCTCCAGAGAGTCTGTTCTGCTAGTCTTCTGGGGGTTTTCTGGGTTATTTAGGTTGATGTGGGTGGAATCTAAGCAATAAGCAGGACAAGGTGAGCCCAGCATCCTCCTACACTGCCATCCTGTTTAATTCATCTGTAGCTTCCCTCCACTCCCTGCACACCTCCTTCTCCCCTGGGACCCTCGGCAGTTATAATCATTTTTATACAAACATTTTGGGGTTGTGGAATGAATCATTATTATTATATCATTCATTATTTTTTATGGAAAAATTAGCTTTGATATACAAGTGTTTTGGAGTACAAGTATGTTTCTGGAATGAATTATACTCGCAAACCAAGATTTTACTTTATTTGGCCTCTATAGTTGAGTTTCTTTTTATGGTTTGTCTCTTTTTATTTTGTTTCTTATATTCTACAGGTATGAGTGAAATAATATGGCATTTGTCTTTCTCTGACTGGCTTATCTCACTTAGCATTATACCCTCTAGATCCATCCATGTTGTTGCAAACAGCAAGATTTCATTTTTTTGTGTGGTTTTGATTTTAGCTATTCAGATAGGTGAGGTGATACCTCATTGTGGTTTTGATTTGCATTTCCCTGATGATGAGTGATGTTAAGCATCTTTTCATGTGTCTGTTGGCCATCTGTCTGTCTTTAGAGAAATGTCTTTCATGCCTTCTGCCCATTTTTAATTGTATTATTATTATTATTATTATTAGTGTTGAGTTGAAGTTCTTTATATATTTGCATTGTACCCTATATTAGATGTACCATTTGTAAATATCTTCTCCCATTCCATAGGTTGCCTTTTAGTTTTGTTTTTCCTTCACTGTGCAGAAGCTTTTTATTTTGATGTAGTCCCTGTAGTTTGTTTTTGCTTTTGTTTCCCTTGTCTCAGTAGACATATCTAGAAAAATGTTGATATGGTCAATGTCAGAGAAATTACTGCCTGTTCTCACTTCTAGGATTTTTGTGGTTTCAGGTCTCACATTTAGGTCCTTAATCCACTTTGAGCCATTTTTATGTATTTATGTAAGAAAGTGGTCCAGTTTCATTCTTTTGCATGTAGCTGACCAGTTTTCCCAACAGCATTTGTTGAAGAGACTGTCTTTTTCCCATTGGATAATCTTTCCTGCTTTGTTGAAGATTAATTGACCGTATAATTGTGGGTTTATTTCTGGGCTTTCTATTCTGTCCTATTGATCTTTGAGTCTATTTCTGTGCCGGTATCATACTGTTTTGATGACTGCAGCTTTGTAATGTAACATGAAGTTCAGGATTGATATGTCCAGTTCTGTTTCTCTTTTTCAAGATTGCTTTGATTATTTTGGGTCTTTTGTGGTTGCATATAAATTTTAGAATTGTTTAGGAGGAACCAATATGGCAGAACAGCATGGAAGTTTTTTGTGTGTCTTGCATCTATGAAATACAGCCAGACCAACACTAAACCATCCTACACACCTATAAAACTGGTTGGAGGATTAACACAACAATCTGTACAACATGTACCACAGAATTCAGCAGGTACGTGGCATGGAGAGGTGAACTTGGGGAGAGAGAAGCTGGCAGCGGGCAGGGAGCCGCCTTTGCAAATGGAGAGAGGATGGAGACTGGGGCAGGGGAGAATACGGGAAAAGCACCCCTTCCCAAAAGCAGATGGAGAGAAAGTGGAAAATTGGAAACAGCCACAGGGACTAAACTAAAAAGGGAGAAAGGAGAAAGGAGAGGGTTTAAATTCCATTAGGACTGTAAACAAGGGGAGCACAGAGTCTGCAACTCCGCAGCTCGATACCTGGCTTCTCTGGTGAGAAGGGTGAAACTCCAGGAATAGAATGGGGTCCAGGAGGTTCTTGGGCCACATGGGGAAAAGCGGTTCCACTGCTGGAAGGGCATTTGGTAGAGACTGTTGAAGTCACCTGATCCAAGAAGACCCCAGAAAATGGCCACATTCACTGGTGCTGGAACAAGGTCGTTAAGGGAGAAGCCTGGTGCCAGATGCGTGTTGTGATTTTCCATAATCCCTGAAACGCTGCTGCTACACTATCTTGTGAACTTTTTCTGGGGCGGGCTGGCACCTGGCTGCAGTCTCGGTGCACCGGCAGCAGCAGGGTCCCACAAGCGTTCCTGGGTGCAGCTGGCATTCAGCCATTGCTCAGTGAGACCTTCCTGCAGAGGGGCAGAATGGGTCAAAGCCGCAGTCCTTCAGAAGTAAGGGGCCTGGGAAAACAGCCGCATCTGAGACAAAACTTGGGAGAGAGGTACTGCCTGGGGCTTCGTCATGGACAGTGAGGAAGCGGGGAGTGGTCAAAAGTTGAACAGAGAACACGGGTGCTCTGACTGGAGAAAACACAGTTCCCATACTAGAGACTGGGTAGCTGGGTGACGCAATTTTCACTGCTCCCGCGCATGCGCACACGCATCTAAGAGGGCTGCAACAATCCACCCCAGTAGGCTAGCAGCACCCTCTAGTGGAGAACGGAGCTGTTGCACTGAGCCCCAGCCAACTGGGCCAACCTCGCTCTCAGGAACACAGGTATCACCACCTGCTTAGTTTGTGGACTATAAAGCACTACACAGTCTGACTTCTGGGGGAAAAAGAAGTAATTTCAGTCCTATTTCAATCTGCTAGCAGGTCCATCAATTCAATTTTCTTTTTTTTTGTTTTACACTATTCTTTTTCTTGAATACAGAAAGAGAAAAAAATCATTTTTATTTTCAAATTTATTAAAAATATTTTTTTTACTATATTTTTAACTTTTGTGTAAATTTTTTCAAATTCAATTTACTTTCATCATTCTATTTTAGTCTACTTCAGTGTATTCACCTTTACAAATTTTCAAGCGATTTCCTTGTTTTCTTTTTCCCTTTTTTGTTTCTTTTCTTTTTCTTGAATGCAGAAAGTTAAAAACTTCATTTTTAGTTTGAATTTCTATTAAAAATATTTTTCTTTAATTTTTTTAACTATATATATATTTTTGCTTTTATGTAAATTTTTTTCAAATTCTAGTTTACTTCCATCATTTTATTTTAGTCTACTACTGTGTATTCACTTTTTCAAATTTTCAAATGATTTCATTTTTTTCTTTTTTCTCTTTTTTGGTTTTTTTCCCTTTTATCGAAAACAGAGAAAAAAATTAATTTTTATTAAAAATATTTTTATTTTTTTTCCTACTATGTTCTCTACTTTTGTGTAAATTTTTTCAAATTCTATTTTACTCCCATCATCTCATTTTAGTCTACTTCAGTGTATTCATTTTTTCAAATTCTCAAATGATTTCCTTTTTCCCGCCTTTTCTCTAATCTGTCAAACCACTTTCAATACCCAGACCAAACACACCTAGGATCTAGCATCATTTATTAGATTTTGTGTCTGTGTGTATGTTTAAGTTTTTAATTTTAATATTTTTTAATTTTAATTTTTCTATCTTAATTTTCCTACCTCATTAATTCCTTTTCTCCCTTCAAAATGAGAAAATGAAGCAATTCACCCCAAAAGAAAGAACATGAAGAAACAACAGCCAGGGATTTAACTAACACAGATACAAGCAAGATGTCTGAATCAGAATTTAGAATCACAATAATAAGAATATTAGCTGGAGTTGAAAATAGATTAGAATCCCTTTCTGCAGATATAAAAGAAGTAAAAAATCATCCATCTTAGAAAGGACCAGAGAACACCACCAGACACTCCAACTCTACAAGCATCATAATGGCAATACATTCATATCTTTCAGTACTCACTCTAAACGTCAATGGACTCAATGCTCCAATCAAAAGATATAGGGTAACAGAATGGATAAGAAAACAAGATGAATCTATATGCTGTTTACAAGAGACCCACTTTAGACCTACAGACACCTTCAGATTAAAAGTAAGGGGATGGAGAACCATCTATCATGCTAATGGTCAACAAAAGAAAGCCAGAATAGCCATACTTATATCATACAATCTAGACTTTAAAATACTGTATCAAGAGATGAAGAAGGGCATTATATCATAATCAAGGGGTCTATTCACCAAGAAGACCTAACAATTGTAAACATTTATGTGCCAAATGTAGAAGCACCCAAATATATAAATCAATTAATCACAAACATAAAGAAACTCATCGACAGTAATATCATAACAGTAGAAGACTTCAACACCCCACTCACAGCAATGGACAGATCATCTAATCAAAAAATCAACAAGGAAACAATGGCTTTGAATGACATACTGGACCAGATGGACTTAACAAACATATTCAGGACATTTCATCTTAAAGCAGAATATACATTCTTCTCCAGTGCACATGGAACATTCTCCAGAATAGACCATATACTGGGACACAAATCAGCCCTAAGTACAAAAAGATCAAGATCATACCATGCATATTTTCAGACCACAACACTATGAAACTCGAAATCAACCACAAGAAAAAATTTGGAAAGGTAACAAACACTTGGAGACTGAAGAACATCCTACTAAAGAATGAATGGGCTAACCAAGAAGTTAAAGAGGAAATTAAAATGTATATGGAAGTCAATGAAAATGATAACACCACAGCCCAAAACCTCTGGGACGCAGCAAAGACGGTCATAAGAGGAAAGCATATAGCAATCCAGGCCTTCCTAAAGAAGGAAGAAAGATCTCAGATACACAACCTAACCTTATGCCTTAAGGAGCTGGAAAAAGAACAGCAAATAAAACCCAACACCAGAAGAAGACAGGGAATAATAAAGATTAGAGCAGAAATTAATGCTATTGAAACAAAAAAACAAAACAAAAAAAACAAAAACAAAACAGTAGAACAGATCAATGAAACCAGAAGCTGGTTCTTTGAAAGAATTAACAAAAATAATTAAACCAATAGTCAGTTTGATCAAAAAGAAAAAGGAAAGGACCCAAATAAATAAAATCAAGAATGAAGAGGAGAGATCACAACCAACACAGCAGAAATAAAAACAATAATAAGAGAATATTATGAACAATTACATGCCAATAAAATGGGCAATCTGGAAGAAATAGGCAAATTCCTAGAAACATATACACTACCAAAACTGAAACAGGAAGAAATAGAAAATTTGAACAGACCCATAACCAGTAAGGAAATTGAGTTAGTAATCAAAAGTCTGCCAAAAAACAAGAGTCCGGGGCCAGATGGCTTTCCAGGGGAATTCTACCAAACATTTAAGGAAGAATTAACACCTATTCTCTTGAAGCTGTCCCAAAAAACAGAAATGGAAGGAAAACTTCCAAACTCTCACCACTCTCGCCATGTTATTCAACATAGTATTGGAAGTCTTAGCCTCTGCAATGAGACAACACAAAGAAATAAAAGACATCCAAATTGGCCAGGAGGAGGTCAAACTTTCACTCCTTGCAGATCACATGATACGCTATGGAAAACCCAAAAGATTCCACCAAAAAACTGCTAGAATTGATTCATGAAGTCAGCAAAGTTTCAGGATATAAAATCAACGCACAGAAATCAGTTGCATTCCTATATACCGACAATGAAGCAACAGGAAAAGAAATCAAGGAATCGATCCCATTGACAGTTGCACTAAAACCCATAAAATACCTAGGAATAAATCTAACCAAAGAGGTGAAAAATCTATATGCTGAAAACTATAGAAAGCTTGTGAAAGAAATTGAAGAAGACAGAAAAAAATGGAAAAAGATTCCATGCTCCTGGATAGGAAGAACAAATATTGTTAAAATGTCAACACTACACAAAGCAATCTACATATTCAATGCAATCCCTATCAAAATAACACCAGCATTTTTCACAGAGCTAGAACAAATAATCCTAAAATTTATATGGAACAACAAAAGACCCCAAATAGCCAAAGCAACCTTAAAAAAGAAAACCAAAGCAGGAGGCATCACAATCCCAGACTTCAAGCTATACTACAAAGCTGTAATCATCAAGACAGTATGGTACTGGCACAAGAACAGACACTCAGATCAATGGAACAGAATAGAGAACCCAGAAATGGACCCACAAACGGATGGCCAACTAATCTTTGACAAAGCAGTAAAGAATATCCAATAGAATAAAGACAGTCTCTTCAGCAAGTGGTTTTGAGAAAACTGGGCAGCGACATGCAGAAGAATGAACCTGGACCACTTTCTTACACCATACACAAAAATAAACTCAAAATGTATGTAAGACCTAAATGTAAGACAGGAAGCCATCAAAATCCTTGAGGAGAAAGCAGGCAAAAACTTCTTTGACCTGGGCCACAGCAACTTCTTACTCAACACATCTCCAGAGGCAAGGGAAACAAAAGAAAAATGAAATAGTGGGACCTCATCAAAATAAAAAGCTTCTGCACAGTGAAGGAAAAAATCAGCAAAACTAAAAAGCAACCAACAGAATGGGAGAAGATATTTGCAAATGACATATCAGATAAAGGGTTAGTATCCAAAATCTACAAAGAACTTTTCAAACTCAACACCCAAAAAACAAAGAATCCAGTGAGGAAATGGGCAAAAGACACGAATAGGCACTTCTCCAAAGAAGACATCCAGATGGTCAACCGACACATGAAAAAATGCTCAACATCACTCATCACCAGGGAAATACAAATCAAAACCACAATGAGATACCACCTCACACCTGTCAGAATGGCTAACATTAACAACTCTGGCAACAACAGATGTTGGCAGGGATGCTGAGAAAGAGGATGTCTTTTGCATCATTGGTGGGAATGCAAGCTGGTGCAGCCACTCTGGAGAACAGTATGGAGGTTCCTCAAAAAACTAAAAACAGAACTACCCTACAACCCAGCAATTGCACTACTAGGCATCTATCCAAGGGATACAGGTGTGCTGTTTCGAAGGGACACATGCACCCCCATGTTCACAGCAACACTATCAACAATAGCCGAAGTATGGAAAGAGCCCAAATGTCCATTGATGGATGAATGGCTAAAGAAAAAGTGGTATATCTATACAATGGAGTATTACTCGGCAATCAAAAAGAATGAAATCTTGCCATTTGCAGCTATGTGGATGGAACCAGAGGGTATTCTGCTAAGTGAAATTAGAGTAAGAGAAAAATCATGACTTCACTCCTATGAGGACTTTAAGAGACAAAACAGATGAACATAAGGGAAGGGAAACAAAAATAATATAAAAACAGGAAGGGGGACAAAACAGAAGAGACTCATAAATATGGAGAACAAACTGAGGGTTACAGGAAGGGTTGTGGGAGGAGGGATTGGCTAAATGGGTAAGAGGCACTAAGGAATCTACTCCTGAAATCATTGTTGCACTATATGCTAAGTAATTTGGATGTAAATTTAAAAAAAAATAAAAAATAAAACAAGTTAAAAAATAAAATAAAAAAGAATTGTTTGTACTATTTCTGTGAAAAATGCTGTTGGTATTTTGATAGGGACTGCATTAAATCTGTAGATTGCTTTGGACAGTATAGATATTTTAACAATGTTTGTTCTTCTAATCCATGAGCATGGAATGTCTTTCCATTTGTTTGTGTCACCTTCCATTTCTTTTATCACTTTTATAGCTTTCAGAGTTGTGTCTTTCACTTCCTTGGTTAAGTTTATTACTAGGTACTTTTTTATTTTTGGTGCAACTGTAAAAGGGATTGTTTTCTTAATTTCTCTTTCTGCCACTTCATTATTAATGTATTCCTGTCTATTGATTTTGTATCCTGCAACCTTACTGAATTCATTCATTACTTCTATTAGTATTTTTGGTGGAGGCTTTCAAGTTTTCTATATATAGTATCATGCCATCTGCAAATTGTGACAGTACTTCTTCCTTACCAATTTGGATGTCTTTGGTTTATTTATTTGTTTATTTATTTATGTAGGCGGGGGGGAGGTCTGGTTGCTGTGGCTAAGATTTCCAGTACTACGTTGAATAAAAGTGATGAGAGTGGGCATCCTTGTCTTGCTCATGATCTTATAGAAAAAACTCTTCAGTTTTTTGCCAGTATAATGTTCACTGTGAGTTTTTCATAGATGGCCTTTATTATGTTGAGGTATGTTCCCTTTAAACCTACTTTGTTGAGGACTTTTATCATGAATGGATGTTGTACTCTGTCAAATGCTTTTATGCATCTATTAAAATGATATGGTTTTTATCCATTCTCTTGTTGATGTGACGTACCATGATGATTGATTTGCAAATACTGAACCACCCCTGCATACTAGGAATAAATCAGACTTGATTGTGGTGAGTGATTTTTTTAATGTATTATTGGATTCAGTTTGATAATATTTTGTTGAGTATTTTTATATCTATGTTCATCAGAGATCCTGGCCTATAGTTGTTTTTTTTTTTTTTTTATAGTGTCTTTATCTGGTTTTGGTATGAGGGTAATGCTGGCTTCATATAATGAATTTGGAAGCTTTCCTTCCTCTTCTATTTTTTGGAATATTTTGAGAAGAATAGGTATTAAGTCTTCTTTAAACATTTAGTAGAATTCACCTGTGAAGCTGTCTGGTCTTGGACTTTTGTTGTTGGAAAATTTTTGATTACTAATTCAATTTCATTGCAGGGAATTTGTTCAAATTTTCTATTTCTTCCTGCTTCAATTTTGGTAGGTTGTATGTTTCTAGGAATTTATCCCATTTCTTCTAGGTTGTCCAATATGCTGGCATATAATTTTGTATTCTTTCATAATCCTTCATATTACTCTGGTGTCAGTTGTTATTTCTCCTCTTTAATTTCTGAATTTTGTTTATTCTTTTGTGGTTTTTTTTGATGAGTCTGAAAAACCTTTAGTTTTTCAATTTTGTTGATCTTTTCAAAGGACAAGCTCCTGGTTTCACTGATTTTTTCTATTGTTTTTTGGTTTCTATTTCAATTATTTCTGCTCTGATCTCTATTCTTTCCATCCTTCTACTGGTTTGGGGTCTTGTTCTTCTTTTTCTATTTCCTTTAGGTGTAAGGTTAGGTTGTTTATTGGAAATTGTTTTTGTTTCTGGAAGTAGGTTTGTATTGGTATAAACTTCCCTCTTAGAACTGCTTTTGCTGCATCCAAAGGTGTTGGACCATTGTGTTTTCATTTTAATTTGTTTCCACATATTTTTTCATTTCCTCTTTGTTGACCCATTTTTTATTAGCATGTTATTTAACCTCCATGTATTTGTGTTCATTCCAGCTTTGTTTTTCTTGTGGTTGATTTCTAGTTTTTTAGTGTTGTGGTCAAAAGAAGCACGATATGACTTAGATCATTTTGAATTTGTTGGGGCTTGTTTTTTGGCCTAATATGTGAACTATTCTGGAAAATGCTCCATATGCACTTGAGAAGAATGTGTATTCTACTATTCTGGGATAGAATGTTCTGAATATATCTGTTACATCTATCTAATCCAGTATGTCATTCAAAGGCACTGTTTCTTTGTTAACTTTTTGTTTGGATGATCTATCCATTGATGCAAATAGGGTGTTAAAGTCCCCTACTATTATTGTATTATGATCAATTAGTTCCTTTATGTTTGTTATTAGTTGCTTTATGTATTTGGTTGCTTTCATGTTGAGTGCATAAATATTTATAATTGTTGTATCTTCTTACTGGATCGTTCCCTTTATGATTATGTAGTATTCTTCTTTGTCTCTTGTTATGGTCTTGTTTTAAAATCAGTTTTGTCTGTGGACACCTGGGTGGCTCAGTCGGTTAAGCATCCAACTT
Source organism: Panthera pardus (assembly GCF_024362965.1). Lineage (NCBI taxonomy): Eukaryota > Metazoa > Chordata > Mammalia > Carnivora > Felidae > Panthera > Panthera pardus. Next base: position 60,537,949 of record NW_026526677.1, read on the forward strand.
CAGCTCAGGTCACGATCTTGCATTTGTGAGTTCAAGCCCTGCGTCGGACTGTGTGCTGACAGCTCAGAGCCTGGAGCCTGCTTCAGATTCTGTGTCTCCCTCTCTATCTGCCCTCCCCTGCTCATGCTCTGTCTCCCTCTCTCTCTCAAAAATAAAATAAACATCAAAAAAATTTTTTAATCAATTTGTCTGATATAAGTATTGTTACCTGGCTTTCTTTTCATTTCCATTTGCATGATAAATGCTTTTCCATCCCTTCACTTTCATTCTGCATGTGTCTTTAGGTCTGAAGTGAGTCTCTTATAGGCAGCATATAGATGGGTCTTGTGCTTTTATCTATTTTGTCACCCTATGTCTTTTGATTGGAGCATTTAGTCTATTTACATTCCAAGTAATTATTGATAGTTGTGTACTTATTGATATTTTTTTTAAGTTTTATTTATTTATTTTGAGAAACAGAGAGACAGTGAGAGAGTATGGGTAGGTGCAGAGCGAGGGGGAGAGACAGAATCCCAAGCAGGCTCTGTGCTCAATTTGGAGCCTGACGCAGGGCTTGATTTCATGATTGTGAGATTTTGCCCTGAGCCAGTATCAAGAGTTGGATGCTTACCTGACTGAGCCACCCAGGCATCCCACTTACTGCTATTTTAAAATCTATTTTAACTTTTCTCTGTTATACTTGGGCAAAAAATTATTTGTATTTAGTATCTTGTTCTCACTGACTCCACAGAATTCAGATATAATTACTTTTTATTGAGTCTCTACTTTTCATGGCACTGCAGTCATTTACAGAAGTTGAATAAAAATCTGTCCTCCTTTTCACTCAGATATAATTTAACAAACTGTGCAATCAGGGCCAAACCTAGAGGATCATATTTAAGAATATATTCCATTCAATCAGATATGAAAGTCCCCAGTCTCTGTTTAGGACATAGATGTGACTGATATTTGAAATCCATGCTCATAAGTCTTCCTAAGCAAACTTGTATCTGTTGTCGCACACTGCCCCAGCATTACAAGTAGTAAGAAAGGTCACTGCCTAGCAGAAGGAATTTGTCCACAGTTGTAGGCATACAGGTCAAAACTGGTAGAAATGAATTTCTTATTTTATAAATAATAATGATGAAAAGAGCTCTAGAATGATAGGGACTATTAAAAATAAAATTTTGGATTCTGTACATAATCTCCAGACAGAACTTAATTTGACAGACTTAGCTGTTGTTTAACACAATCTGGCTCTAGATTTGCTGATTATACAACAAGGATCCTTATGTGTGTTAAATGACCCTTCTTACTAAAGTTATGTAAATTAATAAAGCTAAATAACACAATAAAGCTAACAATAACACACTGAGCCCAGACTCTAAGTAATCTATAGATGTTAATTATGAATACAAAAAGAGACTGTTCAATTATTCGGACTAGAAACAAGGCAAAAAGTTGATTGCTGGACCATACAGTGTCACATTAGCACATTCTTTAACAAACCCATCTAAGGGTCAACAGATTCTTAGGGGAATGAATTTACCTTTGTTTGAATTACTATTTACTACTGATTAAGGCAACACTATGGAAAGTTCGATGTTAGCTTGTGGAAAACTGATAAAAATGTAAATGATTTTTGTCCAGTAGAGACACAAATGATTTTTTCTGGTAGAGAAGATAACTCCAAAGGTATAGTTTATTGTAACTTAGTTAATATACTAAGTTTGTATCTAACTTAGCAATCTAATTTCAGCATTTCTTTGTTGCGCTGACTATATGCATGTTGGTTTGTCACTTCTCTTTTGAGTGGGTTTTGCCATCCTGCTTTGTTCTCTCATTTATGTGCTAAATAAAATTTACGCTCACTATCTAGTTGCATGAGAATTATATTTTTATCATTTTGAGAATTATACTTTCACAAAAGGATATAAGAAAACTACAGAAATGTTGGTTTTTCTGGAGAAACAGGAACTCAGCTGAGCTTTCAGGAATAATTACCAGCACTTTTCTATTTTTATTTCATTATCGATCAGATTAACGATTTAATTTTCACCAAGAATCTAAAGAATAATAAATATACTAACAAATAGTGATCAACTCACCACCATCATCTTTCCACAATTATACAAATCCAATGAAGAGTGACCTGAATAATCTTTACAAAGAAAACCAATCTCTTTGCTATGAAAAAGTATCCAAATATCCAAACCTTTTAAATCACATGCCAATACCACTTAAACCACCCCTGACTGCACAGCATGCAAGCAAAGAAAACATCACCATTAAATCTAAAAATAAGGCCCCCTAGATAACCATATTTGAACTCCAGGTTTCAGGATACTCCCCAGTAGCCATAGTAATAGTATAACTAAATAGTGTAAGCCTGCCACCTAAATATGCTAAAATAAAACTATCAATCCTAAAAAAAATCCACAAAAATGTATTACAATAACATATCCAACCCTACCACTGAAAATAAGTAAGAATTTATGAGCCATACATTATACATCAGAAACAGTATCAGCCTTTTCATCTGGAACACATTTGCCAAAACATTAACTATGGCTAACTAATCTAATATATACATTCTTTTTTTTTTATTTTTTTTTTAACGTTTATTTATTTTTGAGACAGAGAGAGACAGAGCATGAACGGGGGAGGGTGAGAGAGAGGGAGACACAGAATCCGAAACAGGCTCCAGGCTCTGAGCTGTCAGCACAGAGCCCGACACAGGGCTCGAACTCACAGACCGCGAGATCATGACCTGAGCCGAAGTCGGCCGCCTAACCGACTGAGCCACCCAGGCGCCCCTCTAATATATACATTCTAATGGAACATCGCTAGTTTGTATGTGTCTATTTATTCATGTATGATGAGACACACAAAGAGCCTACATACACACAGAAACCTGGAATATCAGAGTAATCTTATTATTTTCACAGATGGAAACAGTATTTATAGGCTATGTACCCCTATAAGAACAAGTTTTCTGAGAAGATACAGTAATTACAAATCCACTTTCAGCTATCTCTTCTATTAACACTAGTTAATAGAATGAAATTGAAATGGGTAAGTCTATTTTTACATAATGCTTTACTTAACACCATTTTTACATGAAAAAGGATCCAGTAAATTATCAAGATTAATATCAAATATAAGTAAAATTCCAGTCTACCCCAATACACAATTAAAAATACCTTAAGACTTACTTTCCTAATTATAATTACCTGATAAGAGAGTTATTACAACAGCTGACTCCATACCACACTATATCTGATGCTACAGGTGCTAGCAATATGAATGCCTGCTCTCTGCCATGCTCAGATGTTTATTTTCAAAATCAAATTCTCAAAGGAATATATTTGATTGGTATAACTTAGGTTACATGGATTCCCTCTAGACATATTATTAGCTGAAAACTGTAAGCTGTTTTGTTTTCTTTAATATTTTTGAGAAGGCAGGTTTGATCTTGACCATTTGCAAATCTGACCTTTTATTTTAGCTACTTTAAAATACTCAGGATAATTCTAAACTCTCTAACTCTATAGTTATTTAAGCACTGCTATAATCTCCTCTCAGCATGTTTTCTGAGGTTGTTCTCCAAATCTATCTCCCATCTCCTCCCTACCTCCCTTCTCTCTTTCCTTCCCTCTATCTTTCTCTTCCTCTTTCATGCGTGCACACATGCACACCATTTTTACTCTTGTTCCTGTATACTGTAATCTCTGAAACACATCATCATCATTGCCCATGGTTCCCATTAATAATGATCTTTCCTCTGATCAAATGATACCTTTGCATGAAGTATTCTTTAACTCTCTCCAGTGGAAGCATTCACTCTTGTCTTTAAACTACACTGTATACAGCAATGCTTTATATTTTACCACACCTTTACTAGGCTATTTATCTCCTTCTTCAAGATTCCCCTAACTCCATCCCTCAGACTGAATTAGAAGTTGCTCTTGTGTGCTCCTAAGCAATCTGACTCTAGTTTAGTACTTATCACAGTGTACTGTAATTGTCTCTTCTAGCCTGTGAACTCCATCAGGGCTGAGAATGTGTTTATTCGCCATTGTATTCCACATACCTAGTACCCAAAAGGTACACAATAAATATTTATTGAATGATAAAAAGGAGTCAAGCCCAAATATGTTTCCCAGTATGCCTCATCTATAATTGTGAGCTACTCAAAATGCCTAGGAAAATGCTATGTACAATGTAGATACACTGAAAGTTTATGAGATGCTTGGATAAAAAGGAATTAAATGACAAAAGTAAGTTGGCAAGTTCATCTTCAGAATTTTTAGTGAATATAGAAAGTAGCAGTCAGACCGGGTGCATTTCTGGAAAAGCCCTCCTGTCAATGCTACAGTTCTGCTACCAAACGGGGATGAAATCTTGTGTATGCTTGTCTTTATTTCTAGGAGAAGCATATGACTTCGTACAGTAGAGGGATTCAGTACAGGTTTGTTGAGCTGGGGAATGTGTCTTACCTGTGACTGTACAAACCATTTGCCTGCGTTCAGAGTCGACAGGAAACTCCACAGGAAGAAGCTAGAATGTGTGATGGAGGCATTTGGCTGGACGTTCCTAATATTGGTTGTTCTTCTCAGGTCATTGTCATGCATGAGAAAAGGCACCTGATCATAACTGCGGGCAGAAGGGGAAAAGAAGAGGGAGATAGGCTGAACTCAGCCACCTTGGTGGACAGAGTTTCTCAGAAAGCCCATCAATGTCACAAGTCTTACTGGGGTTCCTTACTCCCTCCCAAATGAGGGTGCCTGGGTTCGTCAATTGGTTAAGCATCCAATTCTTGATCTCGGCTCCTGTCATGATCTCACGGTTCATGAAATCAAGACCCGCATCTAGCTCTGTGCTGACAGCACAGAGCTTGCTTGGGACTCTCTCTCTGCACCTTTCTGTCTGTCTGTCTGTCTGTCTCTCTCCCTCAAAATAAATAAACTGCAAAAAATTTTTTTGAAAAAAAAAACACTTCAAAAATGAAAGAAAAGAGGTTGCTGGGGAAATGGCAGAGTAGGAAGCACCAGGAATCTGTAGCTCCACCAACTACCAACAATTGTACTGGCAGACTCCGTCTAATATAACTATTTTGGAACTCTGGAATATACTAAAAGCTTACAACTTCCATAGGAAGGCTTGCACATAAATCAGGGTTAATTTGGGTCAATTTTAGGTCTTAGCCCAGTAGCAACTACCAATCCCCACTCCAGCCACATGGCAAAAAACTGCAGATAGTTCTAAAAGCAGCTTTAACAGCAGCTGGTGAGAGCCAGAGTGGTAAAAACAATCCTGTAATCCAAATATAGGGGATCTGTGTTCTGGTCACTGTTTGTTGCTTTTTGACACAGAAGGGTAGACAGAAAGTCAAGCAGCCATTGTTGTACCTACTCCCACTCTTGCAAAGTCCTCCCTTTCTGGCTAAAGTGACTGCCAGGAAATTTAAAGGACTAACACTCTTTTTACCCTCCTTCATTTTTCTCCTTTTCTCAAACATTAAAGGCTAGCATGTTTTAGGCATATGGTATAATATTTCACATCCTTTTGTTCTGTGAGTCCCTTGACTGATTTTTACAGAAATACTTATTTTTACTGCTTTTGTGTTTCCTATTAACTCTAATGGTCTTTCCTTTCCACTCAAAGAGTCCCCTTTAACATTTTTTGTAGGGCTGGCATAGTGATCATGAACTCCTTTAGTTTTTGTTTGTCTGAGAAACTCTTTATCTCTCCTTCTACTCTGAATGATAGCCTTGCTGCATAGAGTACTTTTGGCTGTAGACTATTCCCCTTTGAATATATCATTCCACTCCCTTCTGGATTGCAGAGTTTTTGATGAAAAATCTGCTGATAGCCTTATAAGGTTTCTCTTGTGTCTCTTCTCTTGTTGCTTTTAAGTCTTTTTCTTTATCATTACTTTTTACCACTTTGATTACTATGTGTCTTGGTGTGGGCTTATTTTGGTTGATTTTGTTGGGGTATCTCTGTGCCTCCTGGATCTGGATAGCTGTTTCCTTCCCCAGATTGGGGAAGTTTTCAGCCCTTATTTCTTCAAATAAACTTTCTATCTCTCCTCTTCTCTTTCTTCTCCTTCTGGGAAACCTATAATATGAATGTTTTTATGCTTGATGGAGTCACTGAGTTCCCTAAGTTATTCTCCTTTTCATGATTCTTGTTTCTCATTCATTCAGCTTGATTACCTCCCATTACTCTGTCTTTGTCTTCTAGGTCATTAAGCCATTCCTCCGCTTCTTTCAACCTGTTATTTATTCCATCAAGTGTATTTTTATTTATTGTGTTCTTCACCTCTGAATGGTTCTTTATGTTTTCTATCTCTGTTTTAAGGGTCTCACTGATGACCTCCACTCTCTTCTGAAGTCCAGTGAGTATCTTTATGATCATTACTTCAAATTCTCTATTAGGCATGTTACTTATATCTGTTTCACTTAGGTCTCTTCCTGTGGTTTTATCCTGTTCATTTGTGACATATTCCTCTGTCTCCTCATTTTGCCTAGCTCTCTGTGTCTGTTTCTGTGTGTTAGGAAAGTCACTTATGTCTCTTGCTCTTGAAAGTAGTGGGCAGGATGTGCACTTTTAAGTAGGTGAATTTTGTCCAGTTTTTTTTTTTTGGTTTTTTTTTTTTTGTAATTCTTGGAAAAATTAATCTTAACTATAGAGAATCTGCTTACTCCATTTTATCTGGAACAGAAGTTCCAGTAGCTATACTCCCTCAGGTTCCCTTTCACCTCTTTTGGTAGTTAGCCACATTTTACTTCCTAGTAATTCTTGATATTACATTTTTACTGTTCAAGTTACTGGTGTGGTATTTGTGTCCTGACTGGACTCTGATATGCAATTTTTGGTAATGATAAATTTTAGGGTATGACCATAAACGTGGATGGTGCAGAGACAACCAGCAAAGAAACTGAGGGGTTGGAAGGATCATCTGCATCAAAGTTGAAGTCACAGCAATAATAGAAGAGAGAAAGACAGTAAGCCAGGAGCTCACTGGCTCAGCACCTTTACCACATTATGCCAGGGCCACCAGGCACTTCAACAAATGAACCCAGGGGCTCTGGTAGAATATCTATTTTTAACCCCGAGTCAAACATTCTGCATGAAACAGTTGTCATTTAACATTAAGAATGCCAGTCAGAGGCCAGGAAATCTAGTTTTAATTCTGGCTTTATCATTTACATTCTAGCCTTACAACCTTAATAACACACTTCCCTTATTTGAATCTAGGTTCAAACCACATTTCCTCATCTGTGAAACAGAATGTTAATTTCTCTTCTGTTTGCTCCACAGAAAGGCTGTAAAGGGAATTTGTATACACCACATTATCTAATATACCCATGGTACAGATGAAGCCTTTCTATTTCCAGTTGCCCAGGTACATAGGTTCTACAGCAAAGCATGTCTTTTTGTCCTCACCCCTACTCTGATCCATCTTCTTTTGCTTTCTCTTGGACACTGTTATAGTCTACTACCCTTTTCCCTGACAACTCTCCCTCATATGCTGCCAGATGAGTCTTTCTAAAACAATAAAGTAATCTGTTCTCTAAAATCTACCATAGCTACCTATTACACATTTAGGGATCTCCATGATCCAGCCTTAGTGAGCCTTACAGCCATACCTCTTCCTCATATAGCCTCTCTTGTTCCCAGAACATATCACTTTTAGAATCCATACAGGTTAGCTTGCTAATCTACAAACTTGTATTTCTCATTCAGATGCCTTTGAATAAACTGTTTCCTCTACCTGGAATACCTTCTTTCCCCATATCTGATTGGTAAAATGATATTTTTCCCTCAAGACAACACAAACGCAATTCTGAGGACACAGATCTTTTTCATACCATAGGTGGTGGGTGGCCTTTTCCTCCACTGAGGTTCCACTGCATTTGACTTATTCGTCTCTGGAAGGAACTTACCACAAATGGTTTTATACTCTGGCTATTGTAAATATGCCATGTCTCCTTCACTGGATGGCAACATCTCTTAGGCATGGCTACCTCTTATTTGCCTCTTTCTAGCACTCGGAAGAAAGCCTAGAATATAGTAGGTTCCCAGGGAATGTTAAGAAGGTTGCTAAGAGAATGCATAGGGTTAAACTGTTAGAATGCTTTGCAATGAGGACGGTTTGAATTATGTACAGAGGCTATATAGCATGTATATGATTTATGAGACTATGTTGAGAATACAGGGGTACAGATGTATGGTTCATAAGGAAGAAGTGGTTTGCATGTGTGCTATGTGCATATGTGCCAAATGAACACCAGGAGAAACTTCCCAGGGCTTGCCCTCTCTACATCTTGGGCCATACTATTTGTCTTCTATGGCACTGGCCTTATCTCCTCCCCACCCCAGCCCCTGCTTTCCTACCTTAATTGTACATCACTCTCCAGCCCATAGGCCCCTTGTTCAACAGCCTTCTCAAAGGACATCATGGTATTCTCAGGCCCCAACTGTGGAAGAAAAGAACATCAGCCCCTATACCTTAGAGTCTCTCTTCCCAACATTCCTTTATGGCTGTAATGAAAATGTAGTAATGAAAGTGCTTTAGGAAGCTGAGTCTGGATCCCTTGGTAATTTTTTCAAAAAGCCTGCCTTATATTCTCCTCTACTCAATCTGCTCATGTGAGGCAATGTCACTGGGCACAGCAGAGAAAACCCAAAAGTTAGCTGGCCTGGGTTCAAGTCCAACCTCTACAATTAACTCCTTTTCTTGTCATTTCGAGCCAACCCCTTTACCTCTGCAGGGATTCCTATGGTTCTGAGGTCCCCTTCTCTCATCCACACACCCCATGCATACCTCTACTCACTATTCTCAGACTTACCATGGGCGCACCTCTATGTCCAAAGAAGTCTGGTTTGGGTCCCAATTTATCCTCCTCCTGAATGCAGGGAGAATGAATCCCCAATGGCACAATATACAGACATAAAAGGATAAGGAAAAAAGGCAGTCCAATAGTCACCTGTAGAGCTGAAAAATTAGGAGAGAAGAAGTGAGAAGAAAGCAGAAGAGGAATAGAGAACTATCTCCAAGCAACTAACTATCCCAGGAGCAGTCAGTAAATAGCTAGTCTATCGGTTTCATAGACTCTGTGGACTGGCTGATTTACTCTCCATTTCTGTCACATCCTCACTAATTTTCAGTGATTTGAAGGTACAGGGATATCCAAATACAAGCACTGTTATTAAGAAAAGAAATCCTAGAACTGTACATTTACAAGGGAATGAACTGTGCAGGAGGTAGGATGAAGAGAGAATGTTAAGGGATACCTTCTCAGGAGGAAGAGCAGTTTGGCTGGTTCTGAGAAAGCCCTGAAGCTTGTAAAGATGGGCCTAAAGTGCCCATATTTAAGCCTGTGCAATATTAGTGGAAGGGGCACTAGGTGAATCTGAATTCAAAGCCAGACTCCACCACTTTGTAATTGCGTCACTAAGGACATGTTGCTTAACCTCTCTGGGTCATCATTTTCTTCATCCTGAAAAATGGCGCTATCTTGCTAAAACATACCTCACAGAACTGATAGTACAATGATGAGTCATAACAGGTAATCAGTAAGTATTAGGCATTTGCTCTTCTGTTTCTCTCCCTCACCCCCCACCAAGCCCGTCCACAAGACCTGTTACCGCTGGCCATTCCCCCAACACTTACTATTTTAGACTTCTGAAAATTTTACCAAGTTGCACATTTTTAAGTTACCACTTATGCTCCAGTCCTTGTAAATCTAGATCTCCAGCTCTAACCTCTCAACTTTGTGAGTATATTACATCCCTTGGCTGTTTCTCTGTCATACATCATCTTGTATCTTCTCATTCTAACTAAAATTTAGGAAATGAAAAAGAAGAGTTCATTATTATCCCCTTTAAGATCTTGCCCCAGACACATTTCCTAAAATCCACTACTTACTCATAAACACTTGTACAAGCACACAATGGCAAAGGATCAAGCCAGTCTTTCTTTTGCCTGCATCCTTCCACAAGTCAGGAAGTAAACACTCCTTGTTTAACCAATAGTAAAAAGAGAGATGCCCAGAAAAGAACCTAGTTTTTTTTAGTAAAGGTGCTGAAAGATAACTTCAGCTGAAAGATAACTTCAAAACCATTTAGTATAAGGCTGTGATTCTCTTTTGTTTCCATGATATCAGGGCAAAGAAAAGAATGGAGAGGAAATCAGTGGCAGAGGCAGACATTGCTGTTTCTGCTGTAAGTCCCCAGGTGTGTCAGGGACTCATAGGAGACAGCTTTGAACGACTAGGATGGAACCAGGGGTATCTGGACCTATCATAAGTTCACTAGCCGAAACTAGTAATATGTGATACAAACAAAAGGAACTGTGACGTGTACCATCACTGGTCAAATTAAAATGTACCTCTATTCTCACCCCACCCTAAATCCATTATCAGACAATATGTAATAACATAGAGAAAATTCTTATTTTTCTAGAAGAAGAATCCCTCTTCATTATGAGACTTTTGGGTTGGGGAAATGCTGACAGGCCACATATGGTTGTGAATTCGACCAGAAAGAGCACGTCTGAGTAACAAGCTAAATGAATTTCCAAGAGGTGTAGTGGTGGCTATCTACCAAGCTTGCATTTTGCTAAGTGGAGAATACAAGCTAACGTCTGAGCTGAAAGAATCAGGCAGGGTTCCGTCCACATGACATACCTTCTTCTTCCAAATGGATCAAGTAGAAGGCCACAGGCCAGGAAAGGATAACCATCACAGTTATGCCACTCAGGTGCATATAGGGAGCAAAGATCTGGGAGAAAGCCAAAAGTTAGGCTAAACACATCTAGACAGACAGTGCCAAACCTATAGGATGATGCTTACCTGCAGTGACAGCCCAGCTGTCAGCCACCTCTCTTGCCAGAGTTGGCATAAAATCCACAAAACAAACGAGCATAGCAGAATCATTAGCAGAATCAGGATCTGGGGAAACAGAAAGGATCTCCTGACTTCCAGACACTAAGACTGAATCAGAACTCTCCTTGGGAATTGTATGTGTGTCCCAACAATGTTAGGGACCTCATTCCTTCATCCTTTTAATCTGTCTTGCAAACCCCCAATATGGACTGGATCCACTCACTTACCTTCTTTGTATGCAAGTCTTTGCAGGACAGCATGGCTGGAAAAGAATTATTCAGCTATGTGGTTTGACGCCTTTACTAATTTATCATCTCCAGCCTCAGCTGAGCCCTCAACATTGCTTGGCATCTCTCACTCAACTTCAGCAATGGCCATTACAAATGTTCACTACTTTTTTATATGACTCAATACAATCACAAGTAAACAATGTATGTTTCCCCCCAAAGGACTATAACATCAAGGCATCAAGGACAATACTTGTTTATGATTATATCCTCACTGCCTTGCAGAGTGTTTGGCACATACTAAGCATCCAATAAATATTTGTTGAACAAAGGAAAAAAAATCTTCCTGCAAGAACACTACATACTTTTACAGAGAAAGAAAACATTGAGACCAAGAATACATAACTTTAAGTTTTTCCCCTTTAAAAGCAAATGTAGTTTTTCTACATCTGTGTTGCCCTCTAAAGAGTGTTCAGTTACTTCCTTTCCATTACCTATCTATATTAAAGTAACTGAATCCATAATTAAACCTTCTCATAAAATGTATCCAGGCTTTGCTGGCTTAAATGGTTAACTGAAAAAATATTTCCAATCTTTAACAAACCCTTCCAGAGAACAGAAAAAGGGGGAACACATTCTAACTTGTGTTGTATAGCCAACAAAACATTCACACCCAAAGTCAAGAAGGACATTACAAAAAAGAAAAAGTACACGCATACCTCAGACATATTCCAGACCACCACAATAAAGCAAGTATTACACTAAAGCAAGTCAGATGAATTTTTTGCTTTCCCAGTGCATATAAAAATTATGCTTACACTATACCGTAGTCTATTAAGTGTACAATAGCATTATGTCTAAAAACACAATGTATATACCTTAATTCAAAATTACTTCGTTGCTAAGAATGTTAACCATCATCTGAGCTTTCAGTGAGTCATAATGTTTTTGCTGATGGAAGGTCTTGCCTCAATGTTGATGGCTGCTGACTCATCCGGGTGGTGGTTGCTGAAGGCTGGGGTAGCCGTGGCAATTTCTTAAAATAAGACTACAATGAAGTTTGCTACATACATTGACTCTTTCTTTCATGTACGATTTATCTGTAGCATGTGATGCTGTTTGACGGAATTTTACCCACAGTAAAACTTCTTTCAAAACTGGAGTCCATCCTCTCAAACCCTGCCACAGGTTTACCAACTAAGTTTATATAATATTCTAAGTCCTTTGCGTCATTTCAACAATCTTCACAGCATCTTCCCTAGGAGTAAATTCCATCTCAAGAAACCACATTCTTTGCTCATCCGTAAGAAGTAACTTCTTGGGGCTCCTGAGTGGCTCAGTCAACTAAGCGTCTGACTCTTGATTTCGGCTCAGGTCATGATCCCAGGATTGTGAGACTGACCCCCACATTGGGCTCCACACTGGGCATGGAGTCTGCTTGGGATATTCTTTCTCCCTCTGCCCCTTCCCCACTCACATACACACTCTCTCTCTTTAAAAAAAAAAAAGTAATTTCTCATCCATTCAAGTTTTATCATGAGATTACAGCAATTCAGTCACATCCTCAAGCTCCACTTCTAATTCTGGTTCTCTTGCTATTTCTACCAACTTGCTATTTCTGCAGTTACTCCCTCCACTTAAGTCTTAAATCCCTCAAAGTAATCCATGAGAGTTGGAATCCACTTCTTCCAAAGTCCTGTTCATGTTGAGATTTTGACCTCTTCCCATGAATCACAAATGTTCTTCAGGACATCTTGAATACTGAATCCTTCCAGAACGTTTTCAATTTACTTTGCCCACATCCATCAGAGGAATCACTGTCTGCAGCAGCTATAGCCTTATGAAATGTATTTCTTAAATAATAATAAGACTTGATAGTCAAAATGACTCCTTGATCCATGGGCTGCAGAATGGATGTTGGATTAGCAGGCACAAACACAACATTCATTTCATTGTACATCTCTATCAGAGCTTTTGGGTGACCAAGTGTTGTCAATGAGCAGTAATATTTTGAAGGAAAAATTTTTCTGAGCAGTTGGTCTCAACAGTGGGCTTAAAATATGCAGTACACCACATTGTAAACAGATGTGCTACCATTCAGGCTTTGTTGTTCCATTTATAGAGCAAAGGCAGAGGAGATTTAGCATAATTCCCCCGTACCCTAGGATTTCTGGAATGGTAAATGAGCACTGACTTAAACTTAAAGTCACCAGCCAAGAGAGTCAGCCTGTCTTTTCAAGTTTTGAAGCCAGGCACTGACTTCTTCTCTCCAGCTGTGGAAGTCCTAGATGGCATCTCCTAATAAAAGGATGTTTTGTCTATATTGAAAATCTCTTGTTAAATAACCTATTAACAAAACAGAAGCAAATCAACACAAACCTTCATGAATTATCTTAACTATGTCTTCTGGGTAACTTGCTGCAGCTTCTACATCCGCACTTGCTGCATCACTTTGCACTTTTATGTTATGGAGACAGTTTGTTTCCCTAAACCTCATGAACCAACTTCTGTTAGCTTCAGACTTTTCTTCTGCAACTTCCTCACCTCTCTTCACCTTCGCAAAATTGAACAGAGTTAGGGCCTTCCTCTTGGATTAGGCTTTGGCTTAAGGAAATGCTATAGCTGGTTTGATTTTCTATTCAGACCATTAAAACTTTCTTTTTTTTTTTTTTAAAGTTTATTTATTTTTGAGACAGAGAGAGACAGAGCATGAACGGGGGAGGGGCAGAGAGAGAGGGAGACACAGAATCCGAAACAGGCTCCAGGCTCTGAGCTGTCAGCACAGAGCCCGACGCGGCGCTCGAACTCACAGACCGCGAGATCATGACCTGAGCCGAAGTCAGACGTTTAACCGACTGAGCCACCCAGGCGCCCCAAAACTTTCTTCATATCAGCAATAAGACTCTTTTGCTTTCTTATAATTCTTGTGTTTATCAGAATAGCACTTTTGATTTCCTTCAAGGACTTTTCCTTTGCATTCATAGCATGGTTGTTTGGTGCAAGAGGCCTAGCTTTTGGCTTATCTCGGCTTTTGACATGCCTTCCTTACTGAGCTTAAGCATTTCTAGCTTTTGATTTAACATGAGAGATGGGACTCTTCCTTTTACTGGAACACTTAGAGGCCATTATAGGGCTATTAATCGGCCTAATTTCTTTTTTTTTTTTTTTTTTTTTTTAAATACCACAGGCCAGGTGGCTTCTATTTTTTTTTTTTAATTTTTTTTTTTTTTAACGTTTATTTATTTTTGAGACAGAGAGAGACAGAGCATGAACAGGGGAGGGGCAGAGAGAGAGGGAGACACAGAATCCGAAACAGGCTCCAGGCTCTGAGCTGTCAGCACAGAGCCCGACGCGGGGCTCGAACTCACAGACCGAGAGATCATGACCTGAGCCGAAGTCGGACGCTTAACCGACCAAGCCACCCAGGCGCCCCAATCGGCCTAATTTCAATATTAAGTCTCAGGGAATAGGGAAGCTTGAGGAAAGGGAGACCAGAGTACGGCCAGTAGGTGGAGCAGTCAGAATACACACATTTATCAATTAAGTTCACCATCGTATATAAGGGTGTGGTTCATGGTGACCCAAAAGATTTACAATAGTAACACAAAGATCACTGATCATAGAGCATCATAACAAATATAATAATAAATAAAAAGTTTGAAATATTTTAAGAATCACCAAAATGTGATACAGAACACAAAGTGAGTAAATGCTGTTGGAAAAATGGTGCCAGTGACGTGCTGGGCACAGGGTTGCCACAAACCTTCAATTTGTAAAAAAACAAGATCTGAAAACCTCAATAAAGTGAAGCACAGTAAAATAAGGTATGCCCGCATATGCCAATCTCCTATGTACATAGATACAAAAGTCTTAAATAACCTATTAACAAAACAGAAGCATCCCAACACAAAGGTTTGTCAAGGCAGACTCACATAAATCTCTTGGGTTCTATGATCTACTCAACAGCAAACTTACTAATGATTCAAAGGATACAGGCAATTATAAGGTACATATAAAACATATTCCCTTGGGGAAATGTGATCCTTTCAAATGCAGCTACTCGTAAAAATGTCTAAGGATGCATTCTGATTTTGTGGCTTAAAATGTGGAGTGTGTTTTTTTCATTGAAATAGTTGACACACAATGTTACATTAGTTTTGGGTGTACAACACAATGATTGAATAAGTCTCTCTATATATTATGTTATGCTCACCACAAGGAGAGCCACCATCTACCAACCACACAACACTATTACAGCACCACTGATTATATTCCCTATTCTGTACCACCTTTCATCTCTGTGACTTATTCATCCCATAACTGGAAGTTAGACCTCCCACTCCATCCATCATTCCCCCTTTTTGCTTATCCCCTACTCCCTCCCCTTTGGCAACCACCAGTTTGTTCTCTGTGTTTATGGATCTGTTTCTGCTTTTTGTTTGTTCATTTGTTTTGTTTTTTAGAATCCACATATAAGTGAAATCATATGGTATTTATCTTCTCTACTTCATGTAGCATAATACCCTCTGGGTCCATCCATGTTGTTGAAATGGCAAGATCTCATTTTTTATGACTGCATAATACTCCATTATGTACGTATACTGCATCTTCTTTATCCATTCATCTATCATCGATGGACACTCAGGCTGCTTCCATATCTTAGCTACTGTAAATTATGCTGCGGTAAACACAGGGGAGCATATATCTTCTGAAATTAGTGTTTTCATTTCCTCCGAGTGTAAGGTATGTTTTGAGCAAAGTTATATGAACACATTGCTTCAAAGAAGGAGACTTTTTGGTTATGGGGCATCCTTATCTTATATCCCACTAATTATACAACTCCAGCCGGCCATGTCTCCCACATGTATATATATCTATACATAGATACATACATAGATATGTGTATATATCTATAAATTCCAGAATTATTTACAATAAGCAACCCTGATTTATATCTAGCAGTTATATTCTGCCAGAAATTTTCATTAAGGACTCTGTATTGCCTTTTGGCTAACAAATATCCTTAGTGTGTTTATCAGGAGGTTGGGTTATTATTAAGTTTTGATCGAGGTCATTCATTCCTCCCTGAGAATCCCTGGGTAGAAGAGGAATAGGTTATAGGCTTAATGTTAACCCTTTCCTTCTGGGTTTACTCTAAGTATACTAAAACTGAAACTCCAAGCCCTACAGAATCTCCCTTGCTAATAGAAGTAGTCTCTCCTCCCAAGTCCGGTTTGAAGACACAACCAAGGTAGTTACCTGCCAAGAGGATGCCAACTCTTCTCATTCCCCACTTCCATCACTTCTCATCTCCTACAGACTGATAACTGGAATTAGATCCCAGAGTCCAAAGGCTCTGTTAATTTACATTGACCAAAACCCCTATAGAATATTTATGGCACTGAATCCTAAGGGTGCTAGACATTTTAGATGAGGCTAAACTGATTGATAGGAGTGCACTTACCAGAGATTCTGAATTGAATACACTAGAATCCAGGTATTACACATCTCAAAGTGGTTCTAACTGTTTGGTTACCTGAAACCTTGGCTCATTAGTGGCCTATGCTTAATGAAATTGGGGTGCCAGCAGTTTCTTGCTGTAATATAGGAAGAAAAACCCAAAGATTTATTGAGAAAAGTTTGCTGGAATGCTATCACCTATGATCAGGTAACCCATTTCCCATATTTTATGGGAGGTCTCAGAGGACAGTGAAAAATACACTAATGAGGAAAGTGTCAGTATCCTTGAAAAGTACTATAGTGGCTAAATCTCTATGCCTGAATAAAGGTGAAAGATACTGCCAATGAAACTGGTTTCCTGATTTCCAAGGCAATAATGAGATCCTGCTGTGACAGAGGTCAAGTAGCAGCACTAACTGCCAGAAGCAAGGTAAGCCTGATTTCTAAAATAGGCACAAGCCTGGAATGGCAATCAGAATGGTTTACTCACAAGGATTCTTTTTTTAAAAAATTGAGTATAGCTGATACACAATATTAGTTTCAGGTGTACAACTTAGTGATTCAACAATTCTATTTTATGCTGGGCGTACCACAAGTGTAACTACCATCTGTCACCATGCAACACTATTAGAATACCACTATATTCCCCACGCTGTACCTTTTATTCCTGTGACTCATTCATTCCATAAATGGAAGCCTGTGTCTCCTGCTCCCCTTCACCCATTTTGCCAAACTTCCCACTCCCCTCCCCTAAAACCGTCAGTTTGTTCTTTGCATTTATTGGACTGACTTTGTGTCTATTCATTTGTTTTCTTTTTTAGATTTCACAGGATTCTTGGTAGTGACTAACTGATCATGGCATCCCAAATCCAAAACCGTTGGTGATCTCAATAAGGCCTATTTTCTCACTTCTCAACCTACATACTTTCCCCATAAGATCCTATGACTTCAATTTCGATCTTTTCTAGTAACTCTTAAATTTACATTTCCAGTTCATACTTCTCGTTTGAGTAAGAGGAAATTTAAGGGGATGACTCAGAGTTTGGTATGTTCCTAGGTTTAAGGAAAAACAATGAATGGTATCAAACCATGCCTGAAAAGACTATAAAAAAGCAAGAGGCTGTGGCTGGAGCTGCTCAAGCCCGTGGCAGAACAAAATGAGGGAGGCTAGTTGGAAATGAGCCATGTCCACAGATGTTGGGGCAAAGATGCTACTTTTCTGTAGACCAGATATGATCCTCTGAGAGACATCATTCAGAAGTCAATTTTAAAGGGCTCCAAACTAAGGGAGGGTCAAAAAGACCTCAAGAGAGAAATTTCTGGGGATATTTCTGCACCAAGAAAGGTGCAGTCAAGTTCTCTGAAAATACACACAGGAAAAGCCGGTGGCATAAATAGCCAACAACTGTGCATTTACCTGGTCCTGACAGCATCAACTCCAGATGACCCTCTTGCCCATCCTTGTGCAACCACGTTCTTTTATCCTATCTCCTCTTTCCCTGGGCCCTATTCTGGTGAAAGAGAGGTAAAAGGACCATCACACTCTCACTATCACTGCAGGCTTCCATGCCTGGGTCAGGCCCAAAGAAGGAGAGGAAAAGTCTTATAATGTTGAAGTTTGGGTTATTACAATGAACAGAAATTTTTAATGACTGAAATAAGAATGTTTTTGCAACTTTCTACAGGACTGAGAAAGTACTGGAGCTTGCCTAAGACATTTTTGGGATGGGAAGAGCAGAGTCACAGAGTGAGTTTAACAAGAAGTGGTGAGAAAACAAAGTTTGAGTTCAGTTCCTTCAGTAAATCAGTTACATGTTAGAAATTGAATTCTTTCAATTAAAACAGTGTAAATAGATCAGTTCTTTCTAACAGGAACGACGAAAGAAAAGGTGACTCTAATTCATGCTGAGTGCCTAAGAGGCACATTCAATCCTGGCCCAAAGTCTCCTACGAAGGTTCAGTGTCCTACCTTATGACACCAGTGCAGGTATAGTTCATACCCTTCCCAAACCAACAAAAATGCAAGTACCTGGAAAAGCAAAGAAGAAAAAGGAGGTTATTTTGAAATCAAGTTGCTGTCCAAAGCACTGTTCTGTAGTTCAAAATTCCTTTCAGAGTCTAGGATTACATTCACTTCTTGCTATACCTGCACTTGTCAGCCTCTGGTACTTTGTCATGCTGCCCTTCTGCCTGAAAAGCTCTCCCTCCCCATGCCACTGATGCTTCAAAGGCAATTCAAACGTCACCTTCTACTTGCAATTTTCACCAGCAACCCCGAAAATTATTATTGTCTCTGGTATTTCATAACAATCACCACACTGATATCCTTCCTGAGTTCCTACCAATTTATTTTCCCTATGGTAAACTGTATTCCTGGTATGACTTAGACCCACTTGTGACAAAAGAGAGGACAAGGGCCAGCCCTTCCGTTGGTTATTTAAAAGCTCTTTCTTGGGGTGCCTGGGTGGTTCAATCAATTAAGCATCCGACTCTTGGTTTCAGCTCAGGTCATGATCTCATGGTTCATGTGATTGAGCCCTCATACAGTACAGAGCCTGCCTGGCATTCTCTCTCTCTCCCTCTGTCTCTGCCCCTCCCCCACGCATGCACTCACTTGCTCTTCTCTCTCTCAAAATAAAAAAAAAAGAAAAACAAAAAATTTAAAAATAGAAAAACTTTTTCTTGAGAAACCAGTGCCATTGTTACAACTGTTAACCACTATTGTTAACCCTTGGTATTTATTCAATAAATCTCGATTAGATTTGATTGTAAATCTAGCCAGTCACCAAGTCAGTATGGAGATGCAAACAAAATCAGAACCCTCAGATACTTAGGATATTAACAAGAGTTGGACTTTATAAAGCTCTTAACCTTTTTATAAAAATAATTTTATGTATCTTATTTCATTTGTTCTTTATCCAGCCCCATAAAATGTCATTTTATTAAATATTATCATTCTCATTTGAAAGAAAAGAAATTGAGGCTCAAAGGGTATACAACTTGACCAAGGTTACAAAGTAACCTAACGACAGAAATAGAACTCAGGTTTTCCTCTTTGTTCATTGTTGTTGCTACTGCTTATATCCAAAAGGAGGGCAGAATAGAAAGTTTGTTGTAATATATTGCTTTATTAGACACTAGAACTCATTCTCACCTTCGAAGCTAATGATACCATTCATTTCATGTTCACTGTGTATAAAAGCAATACAATTCAGTGGCCAGAGTTTGGCTCAGAGCACATTTTTCACCTGCATTTTCCCCATTAAAAAGAAAAGTTTCTATCCAACCTCTCTGCCTACAGCCACCCTCCACACCACAACTTCCAGGATGGTTTTCCTAAAATAGAAATCTGACTTATGCCAAATGGCTTAGTCTTACTTTCCAGACCTTCCAAAATCTGTCACAAGCTTATCTATCCTTTGAGCCTGGTTCCCAATTATTCTTCATTATGTTCTACATTCTAACAGAACTGACCTTTCCCTCTGATCTAGTCACACTCCATATTTTTGTCTTGCCAACTTTGTCTTGATGTTCCCACAGCCTGGAATGTTCTTCCCTGATCCCCATATACACATGTCCAAATCCAACATCCCATCAGTGACACCTCTTACAAGAAGTCTTACTTAATCTTCTTGGCTGCAAGTTGCCTCTTCGTTTTCAGAACCCATGCAGAACTTTTTTTAGGCCTAATGACAAATATAATGCTCTGCCTGTGTTAGCTACTTTTGTCTGTGACTTAGTTGCCCTACTAGAGTCTAAACTCATTAAGACATTACTATAACTTTACATCTCATACCAATCTCTTTGAAGTGTCCTACATGCAAATGGAAACTGCATATATTTTGTTGATCACTGTATACTCATTCATATAATGATCATATACTCATTCATATAATGATTAACAAATTTGCTGAAAAATGCAAATGGCAATGCATTTGGGGGGTTGGGCTTTTCTATATCAGAAAGGAAATCAGGGCGCCTGGGTGGCTCCGTGGTCGCCACAGGATACCGACTTTGGCTCAGGTCATGATCTCACAGTCCGAAGTCTGTGGATTTGGGCCCCACATCAGGCTCTATGCTGATGGCTTGGAGTCTGGACCCTGCTTCAGATTCTGTGTCTCCCTTTCTCTGCCCCTCCCCCACTCGCTCGTGCTTTCTCTCTCTCTCTCTCAAAATAATAAACATTAAAAAAATTAAGGAAAGGGAATTTTCAAATCAGAGAAAGATATGTATGTCCTATGTGTAAGTGCACACTGGAAAACTCCCATTACCTGAAAGCTATCCTCCCATAAGCTTTCCACTTCTACAGACTTTTCTCTTACTTGGCCTGAATTTCTCATACCACACTACACCACTATGTCAGCAACAGAGATGGTCAATATTGCCAAAACACTTGCTAAAATGTACTCAGCCCCTGGACTAGAGGAATAGCATTTGGTATTTTTGTGTGTTTCAATTTTTTTTTTTTAATTCCAGTTGGTTAACATACAGTGAAATATTGGTTTCAGGAGAATTCCGTGATTCATCACTTATATATAACACCCAGTGCTTATCGTAACAAGCACCCTCCTTAATGCTCATTACCTATCTAGCCCATCTCCCACCCCCATCCCTCCATCAACCCTCAGTTTATTCTCTATCTGTAAGAGTCTCTTAAGGTTTGTTTCCCTCTTTTTCTCCACACCCCATATGTTCATTGGTTTTATTTCTTAAATTCCACATATGCATGAAATCATATGGCATTTGTCTTTCCCGGACTTATTTTGCTTAGCATAATACATTCAAGCTACATCCACAACATTGCAAATTGCAAGATTTCATTCTTTTTGATGGCTGAGTAATATTCCATTGTGAATACACACACACACACACACACACACACACACACACACACACACACACACACACACACCACATCTTTATCCCCTCATCAGTCAACGGACATTTGGGTTCTCTCCACAGTTTGGCTAATATTGATAACGCAGCTATAAACATCGAGGTGCATGTACCTATTCAAATCTGATTTTTATATCCTTTGGGAAAATACCTAATAGTGCAATTGCTGGATCTTAGGAATATTAGGGTAGTTCTATTTTTCACTTTTTGAGGAACCTTCATATTGTTCTCCAGGGTGGCTATACCACTTTGCAATCCTACCAACAGTGCAAGAGCGTTCTCCTTTCTCTACATTCTTGCCAATACCTATTGTTTCTTGTGTTGTTAATTTTAGCAACTCTGACAGGTATGAGGTAGTATCTCACCATGGTTTTTGCTTTGTATTTTCCTGATGATGAGTGATGTTGAGCATCTTTTTATGTGTCTGTCAGACACCTGGATATCTTGTTTGGACAAGTGTCTATTCATGTCTCCTGCATATTTCTTAACTGAATTATTTGCATTTTGGGTGTTATCTTTGATAATTTCTTTATATGATTTGGATACTAACCCTTTATCAGATATGGCATTTGCAAATATCTTCTCCCATTCCATAGGCTGCCTTTTAGTTTTGTTGATGGTTTCCTTCACTGTGCAGAAGCTTTGTATCTTGATGAGGTCCCAAAAGTTCATTTTTGCTTTTGTTTCCTTTGCCCTAACATGTCTAGTAAGAAGCTGCTCTGGCTGAGGTCAAGAGGTTGTTGCCTGTGTCCTCCTCTAGGATTCTGATGGTTTCCTGTCTCACATTTAGGTCTTTCATCCATTTTGACTTTATTTTTGTGTATGGTGTAAGAAAGAGGTCCAGTTTCATTCTTCTGCATGTTGCTGTCCAGTTTTCCCAACACCATTTGCTGAAGAAACTGTCTTTTTTCCATTGGATATTCTTTCCTGCTTTGTTGAAGATGAGTTGACCATAGAGTTGTGGGTCCATTTCCGAATTTCCTATTTTGTTCCATTGATATGTGTCTGTTTTTGTGCCAAGTACCATACTGTCTTGATGACTACAGCTTTATAATATAGTTTGAAATCCAGAATCATGGAGCCACCAGTTTGTTTTTTTGTTTTCAGGATTGCTTTGCTATTCAGGGTCTTTTGTGGTTCCATACAAATTTTAGGATTGTCCCACCTCTGTGAAAAATGCTGGTGGTATTTTGTTTTTTTTGTTTTTTTTTTGTTTTTTAAATTTTTTTTACGTTTATTTATTTTTGAGACAGAGACAGAGCATGAACGGGGGAGGGGCAGAGAGAGAGGGAGACACAGAATCGGAAGCAGGCTCCAGGCTCTGAGCCATCAGCCCAGAGCCCGACGCGGGGCTCGAACTCACGGACCGTGAGATCGTGACCTGAGCTGAAGTCGGACGCTCAACCGACTGAGCCACCCAGGCGCCCCTGGTGGTGGTATTTTGATAAGGATTGCATTAAATGTGTAGATTGCTTTGGGTAGTATAGAAATTTTAACAATGTTTGTTCTTCCAATCCATGAGCATGGAATGCTTTTCCATTTCTCTGTGTCCTCTTCAATTCCTTTTATAAGTATTCTACAGATTTCAGTGTGTGACTCAAAGCCATTATTTCCTTGTTGGTTTTCTGCTTAGATGATCTGTCCATTGCTGGAAGTGGGATGTCAAAGTCCCCTACTATTATTATATTATCACTGAACTTCTTTATGTTTGTTAGTAACTCATGCATATTTTTAAGTGCTTTCAAGTTGGGGGCATAAATATTTACAATTGTTAGATCTTGATGGACAGACCCCTTAATTATGACATAATGCCTTTCATCTCCTGTTACCATCTTTGTTTTCAAATCTAGTTTGTCTGATATAAGTATGGCTATTCTGGCTTTCTTTTGATGTCCATTAGCATGATAGATGGTTCTCCATCCCCTCACTTTCAATGTGCAGGTGTCTTTAGGTCTAAAATGAGTACCCTGTAGGCAGCACATAGATTGATCTTGTTTTCTTTATCCATTCTAATACCCTATGTCTTTTGATTAGAGCATTTAGTTCATTTAAATTAAGGGTGATTATTGAATAATATGAATTTAGTGCCATTGTGTTACCTTTAAAGTTGGTGTTTCTAGTGTCTTCTCTATCTCTTTGTAGTCTTTGCTGCTTTTGGTCTTTTATTCCCCCCACTCAAAGAATCTCTCTGAATATTTCTTGCAGAGCTGGTTGAGTGGTCATGACCTCCTTTAGTTTTTGTTTATCTAGGAAACTCTTTATCTTTCCTTCTATTCTGAATGACAGCCTTGCTGTATAAAGTATTGTTGGCTGCATATTCTTCCCATTCAGCACATTGAATATATGCTGCCATTCTCTTCTGGCTGCCATGTTTCTGTAGACAGATCTGTTGTGAACTCAATCTGTCCTCCCTTATAGGTTAAGGGTTTTTCCTCCCTTTCTGTTTTCAGGATTCTTTGTCTATGTATTTTGTGAATTTGACTATGATATGTCTTGGTGATGGTCAGGTTTTGTTGAATTTAATGGGAATTCTCCATGCCTCTTGGTTTTTGATGTCTGTGTCCTTCCCCGGATTACAGAAATATTCAGCTATAATTTGTTCGGATAAACCTTCTGCCCGTTTTTCTCTCTCTTCATCTTCTGGTACTCCTATTTTACGAATGTTAGTCCCTTTTTATAAGTTGCTAAGTTCCCTAAGTCTATCTTTGTGATTCATTACTTTTGTCTCCCTCTTCTTTTCAGCTTCATTATTTTCCATAATTTATCTTCTGTATCACTAATTTGTTCCTCCTCTGCATCCATCTTCACTGTCATGGCATCCATTCAAGTCTGCATTTCAGTTATAGCATGTTTAATTTCAGCCTGACTAGATTTTAGCTCTTTATCTCTGCAATAAGAGATTCTGTATAGTCTTCTATGTTTTTTTCCAGCCCAGCTAGAATCCTTATAATTGTTCTAAATTCTAGTCCTGACATCTTACTTACACCTGTATTGATTAAATCTCTGGTTGTCATTTTTTCCTGTTCTTTCTTTTGGGGTGAATTCCTCTGTCTTGTCATTTTGGGGAAAACAAGAAAAAATAATAAAATAAAAAATTTTAAATAATAATGAAGCTAGATCCTAGGTGTGTTTTGGTTTGTTTGCTAAGAGAAGCTTGATGGGGCACCTGGGTGTCTCAGCAGTTGAGTGTCTGACTCTTGATTTCAGCTTGGGTCATGACACCAGGGTTGTGGGATTGAGCCCATGTCACTGAGCATGGAGCCTGCTTGAGATATTCTCTCTCTCTCTCTCTCTCTCTCTCTCTCTCTCACTTTTCCCCATTCACACGTACTCTCTCAGAAAAAACAAAGTTTAAATAATTCTTAAAATATTTAAAGAGAAGCTTGATAGAAAAAAGAGATTAAAATTAAAAATTAAAAAAATAATAATAAAATAAAATAAAATAAAATAAAATAAAATAAAATAAAATAAAAATTGCTCTCTCCTTACCCAAGGGAAAAAAAGCACAAAAGCAAAACAAACAAAAAACCCAAAGGAAGCTAGATCCTGCTTCCCCTATAGCTGAAGTTTTGCAGCACTCTATGATCATTAGACTTAGTGCATGGAAGGGGTTTGTGCTGTTCTTCTGGGGGAAGGGCCCTCTGCTCTGATTCTCAGGTGTATTTGCCCTAATAGAGATGTGTTTGGAGGGCCCAGGGGGGTGGGGCTTAGTTTAATGGCTCCATTCTCCACTTGGTGGTGCTGTTTAGCCCACTGAGGTCAATCAGTACCGGCTAGGGGTGAAAATAGCTTCACCCTGCTCTCTAGTCTCTGGAGTGGGAAGTTCCCACCCTCACAGAGGCACAATAAATCATCTGTAATCCCACCTTCCATCAGAACCCTGCCTTTCACCGTCTGTGTCCATGCTATCTACCTACTAGGTGGTGCTGCTCTCCTGGGTTCTATCTCAGACTGTGTTTCAAAACCCCACACTTCAGAGACCCCCATGGCTCAGACCCACTCTGATCCTCTGGGGGATGGTCTTGCTGTGCCATGGCCAGTGCTGGCTTGTCCCAGGAAATAGTCAAGTGACCACACAGTTGTAGTGGCTCAGAGCTTATGATAAATCACAACACAGCCAGTTCCAAGGTTTTCTGTCCTCAGCCAGTGTTTTTGTTCCTATACTAGTGATAGGGCAGCTCTATGGCACTTGTCCAGTCTTTTGCCCATGGATAGGCTGAGTTGCCTCTACCAAATGCACTCCAAGCATGGGAACTGCTTCTTCCCATGTGATCCAGGGGATCCTTAGACCTCGTTTGCCCAAACCTGAGGCTCTACCCTGCTTCCTCGCCAGAGCACCACCAGGCACTGAGCTCTGAAACTTCAGACTCTGCGCTCCACTATTTATAAAAAAACTGGTGGTATTGAAACCTTCGCCTTTCCCCCCATCAATGGTTTTGGGGAACAGTTTTCTTGTACAGTTCTCTGTGAGTATTTTCACTTTTTTTCTTCACTGTTAGTTCACCTCTCTCCAATCGGGATCTCTCCCTACCACAGCACCCTCAGCTCTTTTCTCCCACACATCAACTCTCTGCAGTTATCTTCCATGGGTCATTTTTTCTGTTTTTAGACTTTCAGCTTAGCTCTCTAAGACTTCTGATTGGTTTTTTAGGTGTTCAGAATGATTTGATATTTATCTAGCTGATTGGGGGAGGAGGCAAGCTTAGAGTCACCCTACTCCTCTGCCATCTTAACCGTCCTCTTGAGGACTAGCATTTGCACAATAGGACAGGTTTGACAAACTACCTAATTTGTAAGGCCAAGGAAGACTGGTTCTCAGGAGATTAAATATGAAATGAGATAGCTCAACATGTAAAGGTACAGCTAATGTGAATCTGTTGAGTGTTTAAAATAACAACACTGAATGAACCATAAAATAGGCCATGAAATAAGACTAGAAAAAGGATGGTCTACCACCCTTTCAAAGGGAAGATTTTAAGACAGATCCTCCAGTAGAACAAGCTTTTTTTTCCTCCATCCATCCCTTGTGCCTAAGATTCAAATAGCTAATATAAACTCCAATTCTGCTAATACAAGAGTAATCTTGGGTTCTGAAGACTCCTGGCACCAATTGGATACCATCCTAGACAGGAGCACCTCATGAGGCTACTTGGGAAGAGAGTAGGGGAAACGTGAAACATTACTCACCAACAGCAATGAAACACTACTCACCACCAGCAATGAAGAGTAGGCAGTCAGGATCCCAAATAAACTCAGCAAAACAATGGACCAAAAGAACCAGTATCCTGTACCTAGAAAAATGACCCTGCAAAAATGTGTTTCAATCCTTAACATATAGCAGAAATAAGTAGTGTCTGTGTCAAGGGTAGGGAATAAGACTGGACTAGATGAGGCTTAGGAAAATGGAAGGAGGTAAGAGAAGAAATCTGAGAATAGATCTGTGAAGAGCTCTGGAGATATTTAGTTGAAAGTTTTAACTTTATCCTATAGGCAACTGGGTACTTTAGTGGGGTTCTGTATAAGTGGTATGATTTTTTTTTTAATTATTTAGAATATATACTCAAAACTTATGCCCTCTTTAAAAAAATCAATATAATAATACAGAAATTCTGCAATGTCAAAAGAGAAAAAGCCATCCATAAGTTTACCACCTTAATAAAATTAATGTTTTCTGGGGCGCCTGGGTGGCTCAGTGAGTTGAGCGACCGACTTAAGCTTAGGTCATGATCTCACGGTTTGTGAGTTCAAGCCCCGAGTTGGGCTCTGTGCTGACAGCTCAGAGCCTGGAGCCTGCTTCTGATTCTGTGTCTCCCTCTCTCTCTGCCCCTCCCCCACTCATGCTCTGTCTCTGTCTCAGAAATAAACATTAAAAATAAATAAATAAATAATAAAATTAATGTTTTCCATTTTGGCATGGTCCCTGCCCATTTGCATGTATGTTTTCATATATAGCTGCAATCACAGCCACCATATTAACTGCTCTATGCTAGAGCTAAGATATTTGGGCCCTTTAAAAACAGTTCGAACGTATTCTGTTCCTTAAGTATGTTATGAGAGAAAGCTGCTAATAATATGCTAAGAGAAACAGTGTTATTCTGGTCTACGTATTATATGTCAAATAATTTGAACTCATTTCCAGATAACAGGAATTACTTTCTCTTCATATAAAACCTGGAGAAATTATAACTTAATAATATAAAATTTAGATTAGTGAACATAGAACCACATTAAAAACAATAAGGGACATTCTCTTTCCTCACAGGCTTTAAGACACATCAAGAACAAAGAAACAGGCAATCAGCCATCCTAGTGAGAGCTATCCCAAATCAAGACACTGGGAATAGTATTCTGTAGAATATGAACTCACAACTAGAAATCCGAAAGCATCAAATAATGTCAGCAAATGAATTCAATAAAGCTAACAAATAAAAAACTTGCACTTAAGAAAATATAATGGCACAATCAGAAAATAATCACAAAATAAATATATTTAAGATGTTTAGAGAAATAAAGGAAGGACTAACACGCATGTAACAAGAATATAATGCTTTGGGGTTTTCAAAAAAGATTTTAAGTAATCTCTACACCCAAAATGGGGCTTGAACTTACAACTCCAAGATCAAGAGTCACATGTTCTACTGACTGAGCCAGCCAGGTACCCCAAGAATATGATGTTTCAATATGAGCACAGGGATAATAAAAAAAAAACAAAACAAAGTTCTTGGGGAAAAAATGAAAGATAGACTTAGTATCAGTCTAGATACAGCCAAAGGATTAATCAAACAGCTTAACCAAGAAGCGACACCAACTTTGCTTTCAAGTGAGAATGGAAAGTTAAGGTTTGCCATTTAATGGTGCCTCTACCTTTTCTAATCATTTCCCTGGCTACATTAGATTTTTTCTTTTTTTTTTTTTTTTTACTTCCTTTCAACCTTATTTTGTATATTCAATCACACATAAATATTATTAGTTCAATTCATCTGCTGTGAACTTCAGGCAAAGGAAGAGCTGTGGTTTTATTTCTCTCTCTCCCTTTTCTACCTCTTCCTGTCCCATTAATCTGTACTCATTCTTAGTGATGGTGTGTGCATGTGGTGGGGGGAGATAACAAAATGGAGTGAGAAGAATGAAAAGGAGTTAGCTTAAGTGACTGCCTACACATCAGTGGAACTTAAAAAAGGAAGTCTTTCTTGGTCATCACTCCTTTTTTCTGCAAATATACAGTTGCTGGGAATATACAGTAGGCTCATTCCATATGGATTGTCCAATGCAGGCTTCTTCTGACTTAGTATTTTCAAGCAGTTTTCTCCCTGCTCTGGGCCATTTGCTTTATATCCCCTTAGCAGCATAATCACATCCCCCTTTTAGATGGAAGCCTTCTCATTCAATACAGAAAGACTTTTTAGGGCAGACTAGTCAATGCAGCCTCCTCACTTAAATCCACATTTGCTGCACCAAAGCTTAAAGAGACCTTCCAGGACCCCTTCTCTGCTTTCCCATAGCTGCAAGATGCAGCTTTCTTGTACCTTCCCCAAATACATTTCCTACATACCACAATGCTTTATATTAGTCCCACCAATTTATTGTCAGCTGACAGTAATTCTGAGGGGGAAAAAAAGACACATTGTGGTGAGGCATTAGAAACTTTCACATAACATAAGGAATGGGGAGACATGTCTAACCCCACAACACACATGGGGGGAAAAGGGAAGTGATAGTCACCCCATCAAAAATTCTGCTCTAAAAGGGAATAACAACTAAAAAAGCTGGATGATATGTTCTTTAGAATCTAAATGAAGGCATGAGGGAGCCAATAAGCAGTGACGAACTATGGAACCAAGATCCAAGTAAGAGAGGAAAATCCACAATACATAACTTGTCATTTGGGTGATTTTTCTCTAGAAGAAGTGGCTGAGATAGAGATATCTTGCAGGGCTAGGAGGACAAAAATATGGGGAGGGTAATCTGCTAGACACTATACACTTTGATTTAGGACCTTCTAGGGCTAAATCTTAGGAGTAAGCACAAACCAAAAATAGACTGCTTCTGGGGGACTGAATCATAGCTTTGAACAATTTAAGTATGTAATATTGAATTAAGGTGAACAGGATTTGCTAATACACCTAGGTATTTGTCAGAGTAACTGAGAGGACATAATGTAATTCAAGGTCTCAAATTACCTATACAACTTATTATATACAATACTGCGCTCAAGCAAAACTATCAGTCATGCTAGGATAGGAGACCACATTAGTGAATGCCTAAAGAGATGACAACATAAAAAGATCTCTGGCATATCTAGGTAAGAAAGGTATTAGACACAGACTTCTAAATAAGTATCCGTAAAATGTTTAGACTGTGACAAAATTAAGAATTTCAGTATAGAACTATTTAAAAGGAGACCAATTTAAAAAAATAAAAGAATTTGTTAAACAAAGAATAGGTCAGAAAAAAATATCAAGAATGAAACAGACACACAAACAAATATACAAAAAATAAAGAAAAGTAAGACACTTGGGGATAAAGAAAGGAGGTCTAATATACATAAAATTGAAGTTCCAAACGTAGAGGTGATAAAAAATTGAGTGAAAACATCTGAAAAGAGAGTGGCTGAGAACTTTTCCAAAATGATTAAAATATTTTATTGGTCTGGGATCAGTCAGTAAAGGCTTTATTATAGGGATCAGACCTTATGCTGTTATAGAAGCCACTAGAGAAGGCTATATAAGTCTGTTACATCTGCTCTGATATTGGGCCTAAAGCTGCTAGAACTCAGGCCAGCAGTCGGGAAGGAAAACTGAACCTGACATATGAGAGAACTAAACTCTATAATGAGCAACTGGAACCCACAAGAACAAACTGAAACACATGAGGATAAACTGAAACCCATGTGGACACATACAATGGAACCTGTGTCTGTCTTTCACTGGGTCAAGCATTTAGCTAAGCTGGTCCAGGATACTGCTGCCTCAACATCCATTTTGTTTGGCCAAGTGGGCTGCAAGGAAGTTAAACTGACATTAGCCCCCTCAGAGAAACACATGCCCTATACAGCATCCCAGAGCCACAAGCAAATATAAATTCCTGATAGGACTCCCCCAACAGCCCTTGGGATCAGATTTCCTCTGCTCCCTGGCACCTGTATGCCTTATGTGCCCCTTAGATATGACTCGCATGGGGCTTACCAAACTCCTGCTCTTTTAGTTTGAATTGACCAATCTGGTCCTAGCCCAGTAACCACTCCATCCGAGGACACTAATAAAGGCATGTGCCTAAGTCATGCCTTCTGTCTAAACTCTGCCTTGACCTTCCATGTGCCCCCTTGAGGTATACCATGTACATCCTCTAGTACCTATAAGTAATAAACTTCTCTCTTTTGATTTCTCTTGTGGCCTGTTGTTGAACCACCACTCACTACTGTTGTTGCCTTGACTCATGATCTAGCACCCTGTGCTCCACAGAAAAGAATGTTAATTTAGCAAAGTTATAATACACTGCCTCCAACCTTGATGATAAGAATGACCTGTAGAAAAAGTTGGTGCCTTTGGTCATTGAGCTGCACACTTATATGGCCTAGGACACAGAGAAACTAAAAAAGAGATGGCAGGATTAGGGAGTATGTAGGCCAAGGTACCACCCCATGCCCCAGCATGAAGGCAGCCATAATGCCTGGGCACACCAATGATCTTCAGATTATAAAACAATGGCTGCTGATTCACTTCCCACATCCAAATTTTATGCAACTTTCTCGTGTACCTAATCCTAACCCAATCCTATACTGGCAATAGAATTCTTAGAAATGTAGTTTCAGTTTAGCAGTCCCAGATAATATAAGATCACAGCCCACTCATGGTCAACTTGGAATCCATACACACCTCTACTAACTACCCTTACTTTCTAATATGATGCAATGATCTCTCATAGAACCAAAAATACACCAATCCTCTCTCCAAGAGAGGTTAGAGTTCTCACCACAGGGTGATGGTTATACCTCCAGTTTAAGTACTGATATATATGGTTAACTACTATTAACATATATATATATATATGTTATATATAAATATATATAGATATAGATATATATAGATAGATAGATAGATATAGATATAGATATAGATATATATAGAAGGAAGGAAGGAGAGAGGAGCAAGCAGAATTCTGGCCCCCATGAATTCTGTCCTCTGGTGTCACACCAGTGATGATGTTATATTAGATGGCAAAAGGAACTTTGCAGACATAATTAAGGTTACTAAACAGCTGACTTTATTTTATTTATTTATTTATTTATTTATTTATTCATTTATTTATCTATTTATTTATTTATTTATTTTTGAGACAGAGAGAGACAGAGCATGAACAGGGGAGGGTCAGAGAGAGAGGGAGACACAGAATCTGAAACAGGCTCCAGGTTCTGAGCGGTCAGCACAGAGCCCAACGCAGGGCTCGAACTCACGGACCACGAGATCATGACCTGAGCCGAAGTCGGACGCTTAACCGACTGAGCCACCCAGGCGCCCCGACTAAACAGCTGACTTTAAAATAGGGAGATTAACCTGGATTATCCGGGTAAATTCAGTGTTATCACATGAACTCTTAAAATCAGAAGAGGAGGGCATAAAAAGGAAGTAAGAGAAATGAGAAAGAAGAACTCAGAAATCTGAAGTTTGAGAGGACCTGACACACAGTTCTTAGTTCTGAAGATAGAGAAGGTCACAAGCTAAAGAATTCACTGGCTTTGAGAAGGTGAGAATAACTTCCATCTGACAACCACCAAAGAAAGGGCACTTCATTCCTACAATGAGAAATGCATGGATTCTGCCAACACTGAATAAACCAAGAAGTGGATTCTCACCCAGTCTACACATAAATGCTCAGGCCAGCATTTATGCACCTTGCTTTCAGTATTACAGTATTATAGTATAGTATTATTAGCACCTTGATTTCAGTATTATAAGATCCTAAGCAGAGTACCCAGCTGAGTACCTAAGCAAAGTACCTAAGCTGAGCATGACTGACTTATGACCTACAGAACTATAAGACAATAAACAGATATTGTTTTAGGCCACCCAATTTTCAGTAATTTGGTATAGTAACAATGGTAAAACTGCCCATAAAACTTACTTGTGACATTAGAACCTGTGGGAGCACAATCATATATACAACTTCTATTTGATAATGGACAATTTAGTGAGAATTCTGCTTGCTGCTGAGTATGTTTCTTCCAACGATGCATTCCAAAACTAGAGAAATAACCATAGAGTGGGATTGGGATGTGCTAGACCCACTATGGAAATGGACCTCAGCCAGGAGGAGGGGCCAAGATGGCAGAGCTGCATGGAACTTTTTTCTCCCTCTCTTGTCCCTGAAATACAGCTAAATCAACACCAAACCATCTTGCAAATGGTTTGCAAATAGTTTCCAAACCTAGAAAACTGATTTGAGGATTAATGCAACAATCTGCACAACCTGAACCACAGAACTCAGCAGGTATGTGGTGTGGAGAGGTGAACTGGGGTAGACAGAAGCCACAGAGGGTAGAGAGCTGCTTTTGCTTGAGGAGAAAGAACAGAGACGGGGGGAAAGTACAGGAAAAGCACTCCCTCACCACACAAAAGCAGCTGGAGAGAAAGAGTGGACGGAACAAAAAAAGAAAGGAGAAAGGGACTGCAAAGGGCTGAACAAAAAAAGAAAGAAAGGAGGAAGGAGACGGTTTGAATTCCATTAAGATGCTATAAACAGGAGAGCACGGAGCTTGAAACTCTGCAGCTCAATACCTGGCAGAGCTCTGGTGGGAAGAGCTAATCCTCAGGAGCAGTGAAGTCCAAGGGGTCCTCAGGCCACACGGGGAGAGGTAGTTCCCCTGCTGGGAGGACATTTGGTAGAGGCTATGTGGCCTCCCCACAGGCAAAGGTCCCAGCGGACCCCAAACAGCCACATTTGCTGGTGTTGGAACAAGGATGTGAGGGGTGAAGTCTGGTGTCAGATGGGTATTGTGATTTACCATAATCCCTGAAACGCTGCTGCTACACGATCACACGAACTTCTGGGGTGGGCTAGCACCCAGCCGCAGTCTCTGGACATCTGCAGCCCAACAGTCACACAAACATACCAGGGGGCTGGCCAGCACCCAGCCAGTGCTCAGCGAGACCCTCCCCTAGAGGGTCTGAGCAGGTCAAAGCTGCAGGACCCTCAGAAGTGAAGGGTTTGGAAACACAGCCCCATCTTAGATAAAATTCAGAAGGGAGGTGCCAGCTGGCAGGTTGATGGCTTGGTCATGTGCAGCATAGAAGTGGGGAGTGGACGGAAACTCTTGCTGATTGCTGGTCAGCAAGAGTACAGAATTCTGATACTAGAGACTAGGTAGCTGGGTGACACCATTTTCTTTTCTTTTTTTAATGTTCATTTATTTTTGAGAGAGAAAAAGAGAAACAGAGCATGAGCGAGGGAGGGGCAGAGAGACAGGGAGACACAGAATCTGAAGCAGGCTCCAGGCTCTGAGATGGCAGCACAGAGCCCAATGCGGGGCTCAAACCCACAAACTGGGAGATCATAACCTGAGCCAAAGTTGGATGCTTAACCAAATGAGCCACCCAGGCGCCCCTAGGTGATGCCATTTTCACCCCTCCTGCACATGCACATACACGCCTACACATGCCACAACAATCCATGCCAGTAAACTAAGCAGTGACATCTCGGGGAGAATGGAGCTGCTATACCAAGCCCTGTCCAACTGGGCCAATCATGCTAGATGAACACCACAAAATCTCTCTACCTGCTTAGTTTACAGACTATAAAGTGCTTCATAGTTTGACTTCTAGGGGAAAGTGGATGTAATTTCAATTGCATTCATCCTGTTCACTGGTACATCTACTCAATTTTTTTTCTTTTCTCATTCTTGAATACAGAATTTATTTTTATTTTCCATTTCTATAAAAAAGATCTTTCTTTAATTTTTGTACTTTATTTTTTACTTTTTAATAAATTTTTTAAATTCTATTTTACTGTCATCATTTCATTTTATTCTATTTTATTGTATTGATTTTCTTAAATTTCAAACATTTCCATTTCTTTTTCCTTTTCTTTTCTTTTTATTTCTATTCTGTCAAGCTTCTTTCAAAACCAGGCCAAGACACACCTAGGAATTAGCATCCTTTATTTGATTTTTTGTGTTGTTTTTAATTTCTATTTAAAATTTTTTTATTTTACTAATTCTTTTTCTTCCTTCAAAATGATGAAATGGAGGAATTCACCCAAAAAAAAGAACAGAAAGGAATGACAGCCAGGGACTTAATCAACACAGGTACAAGCAAGATGTCTGAACCAGAATTTAGAATCACGATAATAAGAATACTAGCTGGGGTTCAAAATAGCATAGAATCCCTTTCTGCAGAGAATAAAGAAGTAAAATCTAGTCAGGACAAAATTAAAAATGCTATAATTGAGCTGCCATCTGGAATAGATGCCCTGGCGGCAAGGATGGATGAAGCAGAGTGGTGAATCATCAATACAGAGGACAAACTTATGGAGAATAATGAAGTAGAAAAAAAGAGGGAAACTGAGGCAAAAGAGAATGATATAAGAATTAGAGAACTCAGTGACTCATTAAAAAGGAATAACATCCAAATCATAGGGGGGGTCCAGAAGATGAAGAGAGAGGAAAAGGGGTAGAAGGTTTATGTGAGCAAATCATAGTAGAAAAGTTTCCTAACCTGGGGGAAGACACAGAAATCAAAATCCAGGAAGCACAGAGAACTCCCATTAGTTTCAACAAAAACCAACCATCAACAAGGCATATCATAGACAAATTCACAAAATACTCAGGCAAGGAAAGAATCATGAAAGCATCAAAAGAAAAAGAATCCTTAACCTACAAAGGAAGACAGATCAGGTTCGCAGCAGAACTATCTACAGAAACTTGGCAGGCCAGAATGGAGTGGCAGGATATATCCGATGTGCTGAACTGGAAAAATATACAGTCAAGATCTTTAACCAGCAAGGCTGTCATTCAAAATAGGAGAGATGATAAGTTTTCCAAACAAAAACTAAAGGAGTTCATGACCACTAAACCAGGCCATGACCAAAAACCAAGAAATTTTGAGGGGGATTCTCTGAGGGGAGAAAAGATGAAAAAAAAAAAAAAAGACCAAAAGCAACAAAGACCAGAAAGGACCAGAGAACACCACCAGAAACTCCAACTCTACAGGCAACATAAGGTCAAAAAATTTGTATCTGTCAGTACTCGCTTTAAATGTCAATGGATTAAAGATCAATCAAAAGACATAGGGTAACAGAATGGATAAGAAAACAAGATACATCTATATGCTGTTTATAAGAGACCCATTTTAGACCTAAAGACACCTTCAGATTGAAAGTAAGGGGATGGAAAACCATCTATCATGCTAATAGTCACCAAAAGAAAGCTGGAGTAGCCATACTTATATCAGACAATCTAGATTTTAATATAAAAACTGTAACAAGAGATGAAGACGGGCATTATATCATAATTAAGGGATCTAGCCACCAAGAAGATCTAATAGTTGTAAACATTTATGCTCCAAATGTGATGACACCCAAATATATAAATCAATTAATCACAAACATACAGAAGCTCACTTCAACACCCCACTTACAGCAATGGACAGATCATCTAAACAGAAAATCAACAAGGAAACAATGGCTTTGAATGACACACTGGACTGGATGGACTTAACAGATGTATTCAGAACATTTCATCCTAAAGCAGCGAATATACATTCTTCTCCAGTACACATGGAACGTTCTCCAGAATACACCACATATTGGGACACAAATCAGCCCTCAACAAGTACAAAAAGAGTGAGATCATACCATGCATATTTTCAGACCACAACACTATGAAACTTGATATCAACCACAAGAAACAATTTGGAAAGATAACAAATACTTCAAGACTACAGAATGAATCCTACTAAAGAATGAATGTGCTAACCAAGACATTAAAGAGGAAATTTAAAAGTACATGGGAGCCAATGAAAATGATAAAACCACAGTCCAAAACCTCTGGGACGCAGCAAAGGCAGCCGTTAAGAGGGAAGTATATAGCAATCCAGACCTTCCTAAAGAAGGAAGAAAGGTCTCAGATACACAACCTAACCTTACACCTTGCAGAGCTGGGAAAAGAACAGCAAATAAAACCCAAAACAAGCAGAGGATGGGAAATAATAAAGATTAGGGCAGAAATCTATGCTATCGAAACCAAAAAAAAAAAAAACAAAAAAACAAAAAAAACCCAAAAACAAAAAACAAAAAAAACCCAGAACAGATCAATGAAACCAGGAGCTGGTTCTTTGAAAAAATTAACAAAATTGACAAACACCTGGCCAGCTTGCTCAAAAAGGAAAAGGAAAGGACCCAAATAAAATCAAGAATGAAAGAGGAGAGATCACAACCAACACAGCAGAAACACAAACAATAAGAGAATGAACAATTATATGCCAATAAAATGGGCAATCTGGAAGAAATGGACAAATTCCTAGAAACATATAAACTACAAAAACTGAAACAGGAGCAAACAGAAAATCTGAACAGACCCACAACTAGTAAAGAAATCGAATTAGTAATCAAAAATCTGCCAAAAAACGAGTCCAGAGCTGGATGGCTTTTCAGGGGAATTCTACAAAACATTTAAAGAATAGTTAACACCCGTTCTTTTGAAGCTGTTCCAAAAAATAGAAATGGAAGGAAAACTTCCAAATTCATTTTATGAAGCCAGCATTACCTTGATTCCAAAACCAAAGACCCCACTAAAAAAGGAGAACTACAGACCAATTTCCCTGATGAACATGGATGCAAAAGTCCTCAACAAGATACTAGCTGACCAGATCCAAAAATACCTTAAAAGAACTATTCACCATTACCAAGTGGGATTTATACCTGGGATGCAGGGCTGGTTCAATATCCGCAAAATAATTAACGTGATTCATCACATCAATAAAAGAAAGGACAAGAACCAAATGATCCTCTCCACAGATGCAGAGAAAGCATCTGACAAAATATAGCATCCTTTCTTGATAAAAGCCTTTAAGAATGTAGGGATAGCAGGATCATACCTCAAGACCATAAAAGCCATATATGAAAGACCCACCACTAATATCATCCTCAATGCGGAAAAACTGAAGAGCTTTACCCCTAAGAAAAGGAACATGACAGGGATGTCCACTCTCGCCACTGTTCTTCAACATAGTATTGGAAGTTTAGCCTCAGAAATCAGACAACACAAAGAAATAAAAGGCATTCAAATCAGCAAGGAGGAAGTCAAAGTTTCACTCTTCGCAGACAACATGATACTCTATATGGAAAACCCAAAAGATTCTACCAAAAAATTGCTACAACTGATCCATGAATTCAGCAAAGTTATAGGATTTAAAATCAATGCACAGTAGCCGCTCTGGAAAAGTGTGGAGGTTCCTCAAAAAATTAAAAATGAACTACCTTATGACTCAGCAATAAAACTACTAGGAATTTACCCAAGGGATACAGGAGTGCTGATGCATAGCGGCACATATACCCCGATGTTTATAGCAGTGCT
Source organism: Panthera pardus (assembly GCF_024362965.1). Classification (NCBI taxonomy): domain Eukaryota; kingdom Metazoa; phylum Chordata; class Mammalia; order Carnivora; family Felidae; genus Panthera; species Panthera pardus. The sequence continues at coordinate 60,575,976 of NW_026526677.1, forward strand.
TTCAACAATAGCCAAATTATGGAAGCAGCCTAAATGTGCATCAACTGATGAATGGATAAAGAAAAAGTGGTTTATATACACAATGGAATACTACTTGGCATTGAGAAAGAATGAAATCTGGCCATTTGCAGCAACGTGGATGGAACTGGAGGGTATTATGCTAAGTGAAATAAGTCAGTCAGAGAAGGACAGATATCATATGTTTTCACTCATATGTGGATCTTGAGGAACTTAACAGAAGACCATGGGGGAGGGTAAGGGGAAAAAATAGTTACAGAGAGGGAAGGAGGCAAACCATAAGCAACTTAAATACAAAGAACAAACTGAGGGTTGATGGGGAGTGGAGGAGAGGGGAAAATGGGTGATGGGCATTGAGGAGGGCACTTGGGATGAGCACTGGGTGTTATATGTAAGCCAATCTGACAATAAAGTATATTCAAAAAATAAAATCAATGCACAGAAATCAGTTGCATTCCTATATACCAACAATGAAGCAACAGAAGGAGAAATCAAGGAATCTATCCCATTTACAATTGCAACAAAAACCGTAAGATAGCTAGGAATAAACCACAGAGGTGAAAAATATATACACTGAAAACTATAGAAAGCTTATGAAAGAAATTGAAGAAGACACAAAAAAATGGAAAAAGATTCCATGCTCCTGGATAGGAAGAACAAATATTGTTAAAATGTCGATACTACACAAAGCAATCTACACATTCAATGCAATCCCTATCAAAATAACACCAGCATTCTTCAAAGAGCTAGAACAAACAATCCTAAAATGTGTATGGAACCATACACCAAAAGACCATACCAAAAGACCCCGAATAGCCAAAGCAATCCTGAAAAAGAAAACCAACCAAAGCTGGAGGCATCATAATCCTGGGCTTCAAGCTGTATTACAAAGCTGTAATCATCAAGACAGTCTGGTACTGACACAAAAACAGACACTCAGATCAATGGAACAGAATAGAGAACCCAAAAGTAGACCCACAAGTGTATGACCAACTGATCTTTGACAAAGCAGGAAAGAATATCCAATGGAATAAAAGTCTCTTCAGCAAGTGGTGCTAGAAAAACTGGACAGCGACATGCAGAAGAACGAACCTGGACCACTTTCTTATACCACACACAAAAATAAATTCAAAATGGATGAAAGACCTAAATGTAAGAGAGGAAGCCATCAAAATCTTCGAGGAGAAAGCAGGAAAAACCTCTTTGACCTTGGCCTCAGCAACTTCTTACTCAACATGTCTCTGGAGGCAAGGGAAACAAAAGCAAAAATGAACTGTTGGGACCTCATCAAAATAAAAAGATTCTGCACAGCAAGGGAAATAATCAGCAAAACTAAAAGGCAACCAACAGAACGGGAGAAGATATTTGCAAATGACACATCAGATAAAGGGTTAGTATCCAAAATCTATAAAGAACGTATCAAACTCAACACCCAAAATACAAATAATCCAGTGAAGAAATGGGCAAAAGACATGCATAGACACATCTCCAAAGAAGACATCCAGATGGTCAACAGACACATGAAAAAATGCTCAACATCACTCATCATCAGGGAAATACAAATCAAAACCACAATGAGATACCACCTCACACCAGTCAGAATGGCTAACATTAACAACTCAGGCAACAACAGATGTTGGCGAGGATGCGGATAAAGAGGATCTCTTTTGCACTGCTGGTGGAAATGCAAACTGGTACAGCCAGTCTGGAAAACAGTATGGAGGTTCCTCAAAAAATTAAAAACAGAACTACCCTACAACCCAGCAATTGCACTACTAGGTAATTATTCAAGGGATATAGGTGTGCTGTTTCAAAGGGGCACATGCACCCCAATGTTTATAGCAGTGCTATGGATAATAGCTAAAGTATGGAAAGACCCCAAATGTCCATCAATGGATGAATGGATAAAGAAGATGTGGCATATGCATACATATATATATATATATATATATATATATATATATATACACACACATATATATATACACGTGTATATATATATGTGTATATATATATATATATATATATATATATGTATACACACACACACACACACACACACACGCCATGGAGTATTACTTGAGAATCAAAAGGAATGAAATCTTGCCATTTGCAACTACATGGATGGAACTAGAGGGCATTATGCCAAGTGAAATTAGAGGAAGACATATATCATATGACTTCACTCATGTGGAATTTAAGATACAAAACAGATGAACATAAGGGAAGGGATGCAAAAATAATATAAAAACAAGGAGGGAGACAAAATATAAGAGAATTAAATACAGAGAACAAACTGAGGGTTGCTGGAGGGGTTGTGGGTGGGGGGTGGGCTAAATGGGCAAGGGGCACTAGGAAGGACACTTGTTGGGATAAGCACTGGGTGTTATACCTAGGGATGAATCATTGGAATCTACTCCTGAAATCATTATAGCACTATATGCTAACAAACTTGGATGTAAATAAATAAATAAATGGACCTGATCCAATTGCCATCTGTTACCTATCATCCAAAAAAGAAAGCCTTATTCTGACTAGTGAATCACAGTGGTGTTTTTACAGCTCCAGAAATTCATGTCAGTTCAGTGTCAGTGTCCATTAATTCCCCGAAAGTACAACCCCAATGCACAACCACCTTGGTAAATGGCCAGAGAGTCTTTGGGGGAAAAACTAGGAAGAAGATGGACAGAAGGAAGAAATACTTTTGGTCATGTAGCAAGGTCCTTCTGCAAGGCCTTCTCTTCATTCAAGGGACAATTTATTTGGTAAATGAATAAAACTGAGAGCAGGCAAACAACAGAAAAGATGAACAAAGCTAAAAGTTGAATCTTTGAAAAGGTAAAATCAACAAACCTTTAGCGAGACTAACCAAGGAAGAAAGCGAGGACCCAAATAAATAAAATTATAATGAAAAGGGAGACATTCCAATCAATACTACAGAAATGAAAATGACTGTAAGAGACTGCTACGAACAACTATATGTCAACAAACTAGACAGACTAGAAGAAATGGATAAATTCCTAGAAACATACAATCTACCAAAATGAATCATGAAGAAATAGAAAATCTGAACAGATCGATATTGAATGAGGAGACTGAATTAGTAATAAAACACCTTCCAACAAAGAAAATCTTGGGACCAAGACTGCTCCCCTAGTGAATTTTACCAAATATTTAAAGAATTAATACTGATCCTTCTCAAACTCTTCCCAAAACTGAAGAGGGAAAACACTCCCAAACTCATTTTACAAAGCCAGAATTACCCTGATATCAAAGCCAGATAAGGGCACTACAAGAAAACTACAGGCTGATATTCCTGATGAATATAGATGCAAAAATTCATAACAAAATATTAGCAAGCCATGGGTCGCCTGGGTGGCTCAGTCGGTTGAGCCTCCGACATCAGCTCAGGTCGTGATCTCACAGTCCGTGGGTTTGAGCCCCATGTCGAACAGCTCGGAACCTGGAACCTGCTTCAGATTCTGTGTGTCCCTCTCTCTCTGCCCCTTCCTCACTTGTGCTCTTTCTCTCTAAAATAAACATTAAAATTAAAAAAAATTTTAAACAAAATATTAGCAAGCCAAATTCAATAGCACATTAAAAAGATCATATACCATGATCAAGTGAGATTCATCCCAGTGATGCAAGGATGGTTCAACATATACAAATCAATAAATGTGATACATTACATTAATAGGATGAAAGACAAAAATCATATGATCATCTCCATAGATGAAAAAAAGAGCACTTAACAAAATTCAACACCTACTCATGATAAATATTCTCATGATAAAAATTCTCAGTGGGAAAACGGAGAAACAAACTCTTAACTATAGAAAATAAACCGATGGTTACCAGGGAGGAGGGGGAGGGGAATGGATTAAATAGGTGGTAGGGATTAAGGAGGGTACTTGTGATGAGCGCCATTGTATGGAAGTATTAAATCACTAAATTCTACACCTGAAACTAAATTTACACTGTATGCTAACTGGAATTTAAAACTTGAAAAGAAAAAAAAACTCTCAACAAATAAAATATAGGAAGAATATACTTCCATATAATAAAGGACACATATGACAAGCCCATAGTGAGTATCTCACTCAACTGTGAAAGGTCGAAAGCTTTTCCTCGAAGGTCAAGAACAAGACAAGAGTGCACACTCTCACTACTCCTATTCAACATAGTACTGGAAGTCCTGGCCAGAGCAATCAGGCAAGAAAAGAAATAAAAGGCATCAGAATCAGAAAGGAAGAAGTACGACTGTGTCTACTTGCAGATTACATAATTTTATATACAGAGAATCCTAGACTCCACCAAAAAACAGTTAAATATAATTAACAAATTAACAAATACAAAATCACCACACAAAAATTAATGGCATTACTGTACACTAATAATGAGTTATCTGAAAAAGAAATAAGGAAAAAATCCTATTTACATTAGTATCAACAATAACATACTTAGGAATAAATTTAACCAAGGAGGTGAAGGTCTATGTACTGAAAAAGATAAGACACTGAGGAAAGAAAGTGAAGACACAAATAAATGGAAAGATATCTCATGTTTATGATTGGAAGAATGTTATTAAAATTTCCATATTACCCAAAGTCATCTACAGATTGTTCAATCCCTATCAAAATTTCAAAGGCATTTTTCATAGAAAACAATCCTAAAATTTTTAAGGAACCACAAAAGACCTTCAATAGCCAGAGCAATCTGGAGAAAGAACAAAGCTGGAGGCATGACACTCCTTGATTTCAAACTGTATTACACAGCCACAGTAATCAAAACAGTATGGTTTTGGCATTGAAAAATAGACACATAGATCAGTGTAACAGAATAAAGAGCCCAGAAATAAAACCATGTAATAAGGTCAATTAATTTATGGCAAAGAAGCCAAAAACCAAGAATGTACAATGGGAAAAGAGCAGTCTCTTCAATGAGCAGTGTTGGGAAAACTGGACAGCCACATGGCAAAGAATAAAACTGGACCACTCTGCTATACCATACACAAAGATCAACTCAAATGGATTATTAAAGATTTTAATATAAAACTTGAAATCATAAAACTCCTAGAATAAAACATAAGCAGTAAGCTCCTTGACATCCATCTCGGTGATGATTTTTTGGATTTGACACCAAAAACAAAGGCAACAAAACAAGCAAGTGGGACTACATCAAACGAAAAAGCTTCTGCCCAGCAAAGGAAGCCATTCTCCAGATTTCACTTTCATCAAAATAAAAAGGCAACCTATTGAAAGGGAGAAAATATTTGCAAAACATATACCTGATTAAGGAGTTAATATCCAGTACACACAAAGAACTCATACAATTCAAAAGCAAATAAATAATCCAATTATAAATGGGCAGAGGATCTAAACAGACATTTTTCCAAAGAGGACATAGAGATCAGCAGGTACCTTTTAAGGTGCATAGAAGTTATAGCAAAGGGAATACAGTCAATGGTATTGTAATAGCATCATATGGTGACAGATGGTAGCTATACTTGCAGTGAGCACATCATACAGAATTGTCAAGTCACTATATTGTACACTTGAAACTAATGTGTGTCAACTATACATCGATAAAACAAACCAAAAAAAAAAACAAAACCCAGTGGATAGAACAAAAGAGGAATATGGGACAAGATGGAGGGAAATATGTTAATATGAATGTAGGGGCTATTAATGCAAAATTGTATATAGGCATGGAAGAGGATTGGTCCAGTTTACATCCCACTGTGCTCCAATCCTGGTTCCATTCTTGTGAAGAATAAGCTCATCCAGAGATGAACATCTCATATACGATGAATATGCTAAAGAAATGCTTGAGTTGTTTAGGATAGAGAAGAGAATATTTAGGGGAATGATGGCTGTCTTCAGTTGTCCTTCACTGTATGAGGTGCTAGATGGCAGAACCAAGACCAGTGAGTAAAAGTCACAGGGAAGGCAGGTTTCAGCTTATTATAATAAAGAGCTCTTAAAAACTTAGAGCTCTATAAATAGGGAAAGACTGAAACATAAAACTGTACGTGCCCACCACTTGAAGTTTTAATCAGAAATTAGAAGACCACCTGGAAAGATTATTTAAAAATATGTTTGCCATGTAGAGAACTGGAACAGTTGGCCCCAAGGTCCCTTCTGACTCTGTGAGTCTACATCTTTAAATGGGATTCTGCTGAGACTACTAGATACTAACCCCCCACACATACCCCTCCTTTTATGGGTAAGTAGGCTCCACCTACTCTCTGTGTACACTACTAGTGAAACTTTTTCCCTAAGAGAAAGATTAGAAGTCTACTACAATACTTTTTCTTTATTATTTTACAGTTTATGAACAGTATTTACATGAGATTCTCCCATTTGCCCCTCAAAACAGTCTCATGAAATGGGTACAGCCAGAGTTTGCTTGCTCGCTCTCTCTCTCTCTCTCACGCACACACACACACACACACACGCGCGCGCGCGCACACATAGAAGCACATATGTGCACATGCACAAAGAATGAATACACACAAATTCATACACAGACCCATGCTAAAATACATGCATGAGGTAAATTTCAACCTTTATTGTGATCATAACTGATGCTTATCAAATGTAATTGGTTATTTTAAAAGTCAATCCAAACGAAATCTGAATAAGCTCCATCTGATTGTCAATTTTCTGGTTTTAATATTATATAATAGTTTTACAAGATGTTAATACTGGGTGAAGCTAGGTAAATGTTGCATGGGACCTCCTTGTATTTTCTTTTCAACTTCCTGTGAATCTATAATCATTTTCTAATAATTTTCCAAATAAAGTCCAAAAAATCAAACTAAAATATGATATCACACTGGTACTCATGAGAGAGAGAGCAGGTAGGGAAGAGGAAGGCATGAGTGCTGATACATAGGCACATGTACCCCAATGTTTATGGCAGCACTTTCAACAACAGCCAAATTATGGAAACAGCCTAAATGTCCATCAACTGATGAATGGATAAAGAAGATGTGGTTTATACATACAATGGAATACTACTTGGCAATGAGAAAGAATGAAATCTGGCCATTTGCAGCAACATGGATGGAACTGGAGAGTATTATGCTAAGTGAAATAAGTCAGTCAGAGAAAGACAGACATCATATGTTTTCACTCATATGTGGATCTTGAGAAACTTAACAGAAGACCATGGGGGAGGGGAAAGGGGAAAAAAAAGTTACAGAGAGGGAGGGAGGCAAACCATAAGAGACTGTTGGATAATGAAAACAAACTGAGGGTTGATGGAGGGTGGGGGAGAGGGAAAAGTGGGTGATGGGCACTGAGGAGGACACTTGTTGGGATGAGCACTGGGTGTTAAATTATATTTTTTAAAAAAAGAGGAAGGCAGAAGACAGAAAGATAAACTAAAAGCACAAGAACTTTAAAAATAAGTCAAAGTAAAAACGGGCCTAAAAGATTTTAAAAATAAACAAGTGGGACTACATCAAACTAAAAAGCTTCTGCACAGCAAAGGAAACCATCAACAAAATGAAAAGGCAACCTACCAAAAGAAAGAAAATATTTGCAAATCATACATCTGATTAAGCAGTTAATACCCAAAATATTTAAAGAACTCCTACAACTCAATAGCAAATAAACAACCCAGTTTAAAAATGGGCAGAGGATCTGAACAGACATTTTTCCAAAGAAGACATTCAGGCCAAAACTACACCACTAATCATCAGAGAAATGCAATCAAAACCACAATGAGCTATCACTTGACAACTGTTAGAATGGCTATTACCAAGAAGCCAAGAAATAACAAATGTTAGTGAGGATGTGGAGAAAGGGGAACCTTTGTGCACTGTTGGTATGAATGTAAACTGGTGCAGCCACTATAGAAAACAGTATGGAGGTTCCTCAAAAAATTTTAAATGAAACTAACCATATGACCTACCAATTCCACTTTGGGGTATTTATCCAAAGAAAATAAAAACACTAAGTCAAGAAGATATATGCACCCCCACGTGCAATGCAGCATTATTCATAATAGCCAAATATGAAAACAACCTAAGTGTCCATCAACGTATTAATAAAGAAAAATGTGGTATATGTATATACAATGGAGTATTATTCACCCATTAAAAAAGAATAAAATCTTGCTACTTGCAACAACATGGATAGACCTTGAGGGTATTTATGCTAAGTGAAGTAAGTCACAGAAAGATGAATACTATATGGTCTCATTTATATGTGTAATCTAAAAACAAAACAAAACAAAACAAAACAAAAACCAGCCTCATACATACAAAGAACAGATTGGTGGCTGCCAGAGGCAGAGCATGGTAGGTAGGCAAAATGGGTGAAGGGAGTCAAGGGGTACAAATTCCAGTTATAAAATAAATAAGTCATGGGGATATACAGCATGGTAACTATAGTTAATAATACTGTATTGTACATTTGACAATTGCTAAGAGAGTAAATCTTAAAAGTTCTCATCATAAGAAAAAAATATTTGCAACTATGACAGATGTTAACTAGACTTATGTGGTGATCATTTTGCAAGATCTACAAATATGAAATAACTGTACATCTAAAACTAATATAATGTTGAGCATCAATTATACCTCAAAAAAAAAGTGTTGGTGAGGATGTAGAGAAAGGAGAACCTTGTGTACTGTTGGTGGGGATATAAATTGGTACAGTTAACTGTGGAAAACAGTATGAAGGTTCCTCAAAAAATTAAGAATAGAGAGCCACCTGGGTGGCTCAGTCAGTTAAGTGTCTGACTTTGGCTCTGGTCATGATCTCACAGTTCTCAAGTTCAAGCCCCACACTGGGCTCTGTGCTAACAGCTGAGAGCCTGGAGCCTGCTTCAGATTCTGTCTCCCTCTCTCTCTTCCCTTCCCCCACTTGCGCTCTGTCTCTCTCTCTCTCTCTCTCTCTCAAAAATAAATTTAAAAAAACATTAAATTTTTTTTAAAAATTAAGAATAGAGCTACCATATGATCCAGTGATTCCACTCCTGGGTATTTATCCAAAAGAAGTGAAAACACTAACTTGAAAAGATATATAACCCCCATATTCATTGCAGTGTTATTTACAATAGCCAAGACATGGAAACAATCTAAGTGTCTACTGGTGGATGAATGGAGAAAGAATATGTGGTGTGTGTGTGTGTGTGTGTGTGTGTGTGTGTGTGTACAGACAGACAGACAGATAGATATTATTTAGCCATAAAAAAAGAGGAAACCTTGTCATTGTGACAACCTGGATGGTCCTTGAGGGCATTATGCTAAGTGAATAAGTCAGACAGAGAAAGACAAATACCATATGTTCTCATTTATATGAAATCTTAACAACAACAACAAAAAATCCTAAACTAAATGTACAGATACAGAAAACAGATTGGTGATTTCCAGAGACAGGGGGTGAAGGTGGACAAAAAGGTGCAAACTTCCAGTTATATATATAAAGTCTTGATGTAATGTACAGCATAGTGACTGTAATTAATGATACTATATTATATATTTGAAAGTTATTAAGAGACTATATCTTAAATGTTTCCATTACAAAAAAATTTTTTAATTTAAGCTAGTTTAAATTCAAACTAGAATTTTTAACGATGGGTTAAACGATGTATGTTAACTAAATTTAATATGGTGGTCATTTTGCATATATACAAATATCAAATCATAATATTGTACATCTGAAACTAATAAAATGTTATATGTCAATTATATCTCATTAAAAAAATTTTTTAACTGGGGAAAATTTTCTAAATACAAGAAATGAAACATTTTTGTATTCCAAGTGCTTTTTAATAACTTAGAACTGATCCATAAATAAAGACAGCATGTAAACTGATAAGAAAACTCACTAAAGATCCCACGAGATAATAGGCAAGGGAAGAAAACTAAAAAGAATATAAATTAAACTAGTTTTAACACTTAATCAATGATTAAATTAAAACAAAACAAATTCTATATAGAAAATTAATAGAAATTATTCAAAATAAGAATAGCTAGTGCGGTCAATGACAGGTTAAAATAGAAACTCTCATATACTTCTGTTGTGAATAACAATCACTACCACCTTTTGAGAAAGTACTTCAGCAATAGGCATAATGAATTTTACAAGTGTCTATTCTTCTTGACTTAGTAATGCTCCTTGTGGGACTCTATTCTAAGATCTAAGTCAGAATACAAAGCTTTCTCTGCACTCTTATTTTATAAAAAACAAGAAAATTGGAAACACTCCTAATGCACAACAATAAAAAGTGGTTAAGTATATTATAGCATCTTCATGTCATGAAATATTTTAAAATCATCTTAAATGATATTGTTTTTGGGGCACGTGGGTGGCTCAGTCGGTTGAGCTTCCGACTTCGGCTCAGGTCATGATCTCACGGTCAGTGAATTCAAGCCCCGCGTCGGGCTCTGTGCTGACAGCTCGGAGCCTGGAGCCTGTTTCAGATTCTGTGTCTCCCTCTCTCTCTGCCCCTCCCCCGCTCATACTCTGTCTCTCTGTCTCAAAAATAAATTAACATTAAAAAAATTTTTTTAATTTTCAATTTTTAATAATTAGTCAAAATATAATTGTAAGTGAAAAGGCAAAACAAAATTATATATACGTATGGTATGAGCGCAATAATGTAAAAATAAGCGTAGAAAAAAAGGTTGGAAAATATACCAAGAAGTGACTGTCACTCAAGAATAAGACTAAACCAATTTTTATATTTTCTAATTTTCTGCGTTTGAAACAAACCATATTTTACTTCTACAAAGGTAAAACTAATCAGTATTCCATTTTTTAAAAAAGCCTCATATCCAAACATATACCCCTTTCTCCCCGAAATACCAAATAATGGGTAAGATTTGCAACCATCAAGCCAGAGAAACTGGAAGAGCTGGGAGGAGTCCAGGATGAAGAGTTTGGCCATGAAAGGGTACCAAGAAGGACCTGCTACTGTGTTCAGAGTTCTAGGAAGCTCCCTAAGGGCAGAAGGAAGAGGCAGAGGCCAGAGGTAAGGCAGAGACATGAGGGTTGGTGAACAGAGATCATGAAGACCAACTAGTGTAGGCATCAACAACCCAGACAAAAGACTGAGGAACAAGGTGTCAGGGAATCATCTGAATAAATACTGGGGATACTGGAAAAACAGAGAAAGCTTCCCACTGAGCCAGATTTGGTCTAAATATGAGAGTGAGCCCAGGTGGAAGGTAAACATAGTAAGTGAGAGTGCTGAGCATTCTTCCTCCATCCCAACATTAGGCATCTTATCCACCTGCTGTGCAAAGCCCAATTTTGTCCACCCTCTGTCTTATGCCACCAGATCTTTTCAGCCTGAGATTCAATCCTGGTGGCCAGCAAACCAAAGAGCCTCTACCCAAATGAAAATACAAAACATGAAACTCACCAGTCAAAGCCAAAGTATTCATTTGACGTTTCTATCCACACGAACAGCAAAACCACAGACAAGAGAAATGAAATAATCAGAAATGGGAAAAATATTTTCTCTTTCTGGGAAGATAAAGAAAGAAGTATAAATTAGATCCATTTATCCATGTCACCTCACCAATATCTGTATATACTTGTCAAAGGCCTGTATAGGTGCAGCTCATTACCCTCTGGAGGCTGGAGTGACCACTGTATTCTCTTTACCCCTGTGGAATTTTATATAAGCCTATTTCTAACATTTATTAGTTAACTGCAATTACATGCTTATATGTTTGTATTTGGTGAGACAGTTTCTTCTTTGAGGGAAAGGAACTTCTGTTACACACCTCTACCCTGCCAATATCTAGCATAGTTCCTTAAATGTCACTGTTTCTTAACCATCTTGCATTTATCCACCTCTTCATCTACCAAGTGTTTGTTTGGTAACTCATTCATTGAGTAATTCATTCACTCATCATTCATTGGTTCATTTAGTCACTTATCTACCCAAACTAGGGGGATAGAAGGCAGGTTAGGAAACAAGGCTTTTTTTGAGTCGCTTCTTTGTGCCAGTACAATGCTAGAAATGTCACAAACTACTTTCATTTGCTTAAAATTTCAATAACAGCCATATAAGTTGGGTATTGTTAACCTCACTTTGCAGAAGAGCTAAAACTCAGAGAGGTAAAGTAATTGACTTAAGGTCACACACCCAAAAAGTGGCAGGGTCACTGCCTAGATCTCTGAGCCTAAAGCCAGGATGGAGGATATCCTTACAGAGGAGGTGTTCAAACAGCCTTAAAGGCAACCCCTACAGTGAAAGTCACATCACAAACCTGCCATACCAGAGGTTGCCAAGCCCCTCCTAGGAATATTAGGTTTGGGTTGCTACCTGAGTTATAATCTTAACATTTATGTATCATATGAGTAAGAAATTTTGCCTTTAATCTGTAATCTTTAATCTGGACAAATTAATCTCTGCCCTGTCTATATTATGGTGTTATTGTGAAAAGTAAAAATAAAGAAATTAAATTGAAAATGTAGAAACAATATTCTAAAAAGATGAGAGATATTACAGCTATCAACGTACACTTTCTGAGTTTAGGAGGATGAAGAGTACAGGCTCTTTGCCTCAGGTCTTATATTCATTCTCTACTAAACCTTGTATGGACCTTTAAAAACATGTATCAGATAATGTCATTCCCCTGCTCAAAATGCGCCAGCACATTCAAACTGCCGGACGTGGCCCATGAGATCCTCCATGGAGGATCCTGTCCACCCCTGACCTCATCCCTTGTCCACCCTGACCTCATCCCATTCTACACACTCTATTTCTGAACTCCAGCTACAGTGGCTTTCTTTTTGTCTCTAGAACATGACCAAATTTGTTTCCACCTCAAGAGCTTCATACTTTCTGGTCCTTTTCCCTGGAAAATTTTTGCCCCCAGATGTATTCGTGGCTAACTCTACCTCTCTATTCAGGAGATAGCTCACATGACACATTTTCAAAGAGGTCTTCTCTAACCATTCTCCCATCCCAGGTTCTAACACATTTTCCTATTTATTATCTTCAAAGCTCTTATCACCACCTGAAATCATCTTTCTTCATTTATTGTCTATTAACTAACTCATCCCCCTAGATTGTAAGCTGCAGGAGGGCTGAGGCCTTAGTTGTCCTATTCACTGTGGCACATAGTAAGTGTTCCACAAACTTGTTTTTATTGGATAAATCCATTTCCTTATAATAGATTCTCACTGTTGCCACTCTTGCTCAATCATTTTCAAAGGCTCCCCATAGTTTACAAGAGAAAGTTCAAACACTTCAGCTTGACACAAAGATGTTTCACAATCTGATCAAAATATTCCTTTCCAACCCTGCTTACCATTGTTTTACATGTCCCTAATCAACACTGGAAATTTGTTTTTCCCTAAACACACCACTGTGCTTCTCTATCCCTTGACGTCTGACCCCCTCATTCCCTTTACCCACAATCCCTTGTACCAATATTTCTGTATGTGAAAGATCAGTTCCACAAGTCCATGGCTCCAAGGAGAGTAATAAAATAGCTAACATTTATTGAGTGCTAATTTTGTGCCAAGCACAATTCTAAGTGTTTCCCACCTATTACCTCTTCCATCCCCACAACAAGTCCCATTGGTGGGTACCGTTATTACCATCTCCAATATTCTAATGAGGAATCTAAAGCACCAGATGTCAAGTAACTTGTCCAAGGTAACACAGTGGTAAAGCTCTAATTTGGAGATAGTCAGTGGTGAAGACAGGTAGTCTTTTCCCAAAACAAAAGATTTTAGGGTTTTTTTTTTCATTGTTCTTTTAATTTTTTAAAAATGTTTATTTATTTTTGAAGGACAGAGAGATAGAGTGCGAGCAGGGGAGGGGCAGAAAGAGAGAGAGACACAGAATCCAAAGCAGGCTCCAGGCTCTGAGCTGTCAGCACAGAGCATGATGCTGGGCTTGAATCCATGAACCATGAGATCATGACTGGAGCCAAAGTCAGATGCTTAACTGGCTGAGCTACCCAGGAGCCCCAAGATTTTAGTTCTTATGCTATATGCTATACTCCTTCCTCTGAGCAGAATGGAGCCTTGAGAATTATATAGGGACGCTAGGAATTATCTAGTTCAATTCCCTAGCAGTAAGGAGGCTCAGAGATCTCCCATAACCAGCCCAAGGGCAGAGTTGGAAATAGTACCCAAACCTTCTCCCAGGCTCTAGTCCAGAGATTTTTCTATTATACCACACTGCCTCAAATGTCACTCTTCCCATGAAGCTTCCCTTTCTCTTTCTTTTACTACATAGTAAGTCTCATATAACTTACTACCTCATCCCTAGGTAATACATATCTGTTGAATCAATTTTCTCTTCTCCATTTTATCATCACTACTCTAATCCAGACCACCAACATCTCTTACCTTAAATACTGCTATTGCTTTCTCTTTGAAGGCAAAGACGTCTCCCTCCCTATTTTGTACTTTCCGATGCATTCTCCACATGATCAAATAATTGTTCCAAAACATAGATCAGGCAACATTAGCTTAAAATCATTAGGGATTCTTTATCCCCTACATGGCAGAGGTCAAATTCTTCAAACCACACAACATCTGTCCCATCTCCCTCTCCAGCTTTGTTTCCCATTATTTCTCCATTTGTATCCTCTGTTCCACCTAAAATAAACCGTATACCAATGCCCCTTGACTCCTCCAATACCATTTCTTCTGCCATTCCCTAATCCTTACTTACCCAATTCTTAATCTCCTTCTAAATAAAGTTTCACCTTCTATATAAAGTTTTCAGCCCCTCCCTTGACACATGGAAGCATGTATGCATACACACATACATGATACTCTCAGTATTTTTTAATTTTTTTAATGTTTATTTTTGAGACAGAGAGAGAGAATGAGAACGAGCAGGGGAGGGGCAGAGAGAGAGGGAGACACACAATCCGAAGCAGGCTTCAGGTTCTGAGCTGTCAGCACAGAGCCCAACATGGGGCTTGAACCCACAAGATGTGAGATCATAACCTGAGCCAAAGTCGGGACACTTAACTGTGCCATAACCGACTGAGCCACCCAGGCACCCTGATACTCTCAGTATTTTGAGACTGCATGTATGCTTGTCTTTTCTGCCAGTAGACCATGAATTACTTGACAGCAGGAACCGTATCTAAGGTATTTCTGTTATTCCCAGTCACTAGTATACAAATTAGTGCTTAGAAGCTATAAGCTAGTATAATATCTGGGAAGGAAAGATAGAGGAGACAGAAGAATACTTCTAATCTAGGCAAGCCTCCCATTTCTACCCTTTTCCTAATATGTGCTCCCTATATATTAGGCATAAGAAATTAGTAATCTAACTGTTCACAATCTCAGACCCTAGGTGGGCCATGTCTACAAGTACATGAAGGTACATGATATGGCCCTCCTCTTATCACTTCAGTGTGCTCATCATTTTGTCTCTTATATCAAATAGCCCACCAAAGAGTGCTAGCAGAAAGCTTAGAGTTTAAATAAAGAGGTCCTCAGAGCACCTGGGTGGCTCATTCAGTTAAGCATCCAGCTCTTGATTTGGGCTCAGGTCATGATCCAGGGTCATGGGATCAAGCCCTGCATCGGGCTCCATGCGGAGTGTGGAGTGTGGAGCCTGCTTAAGATTTTCTCTCTCTCTCTCTCTCTCTCTCTCTCTCTCTCTCTCTCTCTCTCTCTTTCCCCTCCTTCTCCTCCTCCTCCTCCTCTGCCCCTCTCCCCTATTCACATGCACGCTCTCTCTCTCTCTCAAATAAAATAAACAAATAAAGAGGCCCTCAATGAGGCTAGGCCACATGCCACCATTCAGCCTTACTGAAGTTTTTCATTAGGGAAAATCAGGCATTAGCCTGACCAATAATAAAGGACTACCTTGTTTCCCACTTGCTGTTTCCCGCCCCCCTCATTAAGCATAGCTCCTTTGGAACTCACAATGAAGAAAGAATTAAAGATTTAGGCATTCCTGTAATTCCTAGTCAAAAACATCTAATTGTATCTAAACTTCATTTTTTCTTAAAGCTCACTAAGTGAATAAAAGCAAAAACAAATCAATGATATAAAAGAGGTTGTAAGAAAAAGGAGAAGTAAAGAACAAAAGTGAAAGGGGAAGAAAACAAGCATACGTTTCTGTAAGGTTAACTTTGGCTCCAGAATTGTGGCAGGCTTTTTGTCAAAGAACTAGAGTCCTACCATGCCCAGTCCTGGAGAATCTAATGAGCACTCATGGAGGCAGGGACCAGCCCATGTTCCCTACATCTGAGAAAGTATGGTCCAGCTCCTTCCCATCTCTCTGTACCCAAGAGCAGCAGCAGGGTCCAGGTCTAGATTTTTTCTCCTGCTTGATTTGCCACTCGCAGGTGTAGCAACCAGTAATTAAGGTGATAGAGCATTGTCGGTTGCAGGTGCATATGATCCATGGATTATGCTTTTTCAGACTTCTTTCCTGCTGGCTCCCAGGCTCAATCCGGTTGGCCTTTTTAAGCATGGTTCACCATTCTTCTGCAATGACAAATAAAACACAATTAGGATCTTCAAATGTTTCCTACCTCACTGTTCTATAGAAAATTCCATCAAAAATAGATAAATTTTTAAAGTTTATAATCTAGGATAATGTACTGGAGTTGGTACAGATGAGTAGAGCTTCACTCTACCTTTCCCACTAATTTGTTGAGTATTTACTGCAGTCATGTACCATTCGAAGTTTAGTTTTCTCATCTCTAAAATGGGACCATAATCTCTGTCCTAGACAACTAATAAATGCTAAAAGCATCAAATTAGGTAACATACACAAATGTGTTTTTTCAACTATAATATGCTTTTGAAATAACTTGAGAACTTAAGAGGCATGGGTGAGGTATGTGAAAAATTTAATCGACCACTAAGTGACTCAGATATACAGCTGCCTGCCTCTCCTCTCCCCTATGGAATTAGTCAGGGATAGCCTCAATTTAAATGATGGAATATCAAAATAGGAATAGCTGAAATAAGACAAGTTTATTTTTTCTTTGGCCAACAAAAATGCTTCAACTGTTATGTGGTATATGGCTTCACAATGTTATTAGGAACCCTTACATCTTCCAACCTGCTATTCCACTACAGCACAGGGCTTCCTTCTCAGGGTCCAAAATGGTTGCTCAAGCTACATCTATCAACTAGGAGAAAGGAAGAACGAAGAAGGATGCTCCCCTTTATTTTAAGGACACTTACAGAAGTTGAACATGACATTTCAGGGGGTTTCGAAAGAAAAGAAAAAAGAAAAGAAAAGAAAAGAAAAGAGAGGAAGGAAGAAAGATATTGAGGGATATCTTGTTGTCTCTACTGAATTTTCTCACCCTACTGTGATAGGGTTATAGACTTTAAGAGAATGTGTGGAATTAGGGGGAAAATAAAAGTATTTAAAAATAAAAAAACAAGTCTTAAAGGGCCCAATCCCAGGAGACTACTGTCTCCTGATCCTAGACTATTGTCTCTGTCCCTGAAAACTTTCTGTAGTGCTCCACTGTGTTTTTCTGTGAAAAGCAATGTTGTAGTTAAGAGCGTTATAGTTCAGAGTGCATAGTCTGAATGGACTGAGTAACCCTTCCACCTTAAGTACCAAAAAAACTGGGGTAAATATGAAAGAACAGTCTTCTCACAGTTGACAACAGGCAGTGAAGGACAGCAATCCTTGAGAGAGAAGAAACAAAGGAAGTGAGTATTGTAAATGCCCCATTTACAATCTGGCTAGTTTCCAGGATGAAGCGCCGGACGTGAGAATGTATGTGGATCCTGGCAGTATCCCTGAACTGAGTGGACAGAAATGGAAGTCTGGCGAGGTAAAAGATCCCCCTCCATGTTTTTCCCTGATTCTCCAACTGAATACTAATCAGTACCTGCTTGTGAAGAAATTACCTGAAGCGAGGGACAGAACCTCACAAAAGGAAGTGGTTACACAATCTTTATAACTCACAAAAGGCTGGGAATAGTTGACGTTTCCACCAGAGGAGAAAAACCTTCTAATACACAAGGCACTATGAAGCATACTTGGAAGGGTACTGCCTCAATAGCGGGAAACAATTAGGCCTTATTTTATTAAAGGCTACTATGGCCTGACTAAACAAAGCTTAGAGGTGAGCTTCAAAAGAATCAAAATGTTTCCAAGTAACTTTGCTATGGTCTGAAACAAAGATCAGAATTTTAAAAACCAAATACAAGAAGTAGCCAAGTAAATTTCATATATTAAAAAATAAAAAAAAATAAAAAAAAAAAAGAAGTAGCCAACAAAATTCTTAATGCCCAGAATTCAATCAAAATTTACCAGGAATATAAAAAAGTAAGAGAATGTTCCCATATGGAGGGAAAAAAAGAGCCAAGCAACAACTCAGAAAGGTCTCAGATGACAGAATTAGTAGGGAAGGACAACAAACATTTTTACAACTGTATTTAATACGTTCAAGACAGTAGAGGAAAACAAGCATGTAAGATATTTTTAAAAGACATAACGTGAACTTGTAGGGATGAAAGATCTAATATCTAGGATGAAAATATACTGCAAGGATTAACAGCAGATTAGACACTCCAAAAGAAAAGATTAGAGAACTTGAGAATTTCTTTTAAATGAAGAGATCAACTGTAAGCTGCAGAACTATAAGCAGTCTGATATGAATGTGCCTGGAGTCCCTGAAAAAAAGGAAAAGAGAAAGCAAGGGATAAACACAATAGCTGAAGAATTAATGGCAGAAATTTCCAAATTTGATAAAAACTATAAACCTATAGACCCAAGAAGCACAACAAACCTCAAGGAGAAGGCACATACAGCAAACCACAAGACACATCATAATCAAGATGTTTAAAAACACTACTAAAGAGAAAAATCTCTCAATTAGCCAGAGGAAAAAAACATATTACATGTAGACGAACAAAGATAAGAATGACTTTTTGACATTTTTTCAACAAAAATAATTTCTTGTTGCAAATAATATAGGCCAGAAGACAGTGGAGCAACACCTAACCAAACAAAACAGGTTAAGCTAGAATTCGGCACTTGGCATAAACAGTCTTAAAAAAACGAAAGGGAAATAAATACCTTTTCAGATATTCAAAACTGGAACTAGAAGAATGAATCACCAGCTGACTTATACTACAAGAAATGTTAAAGCCATAGAGCATAAAGGAAAAAGGTACCAGGTGAAAATGCACATTTACATAAAGAAATGAGGTACACCGGAAATACTAAATATATGGGTGATATAAAATAATATTTTTCTTATTTACAAAATTACTTCAGAAGATAATTGAGGCAAAAACAATAATGATTAACACTGCAGCTGTTACAATTACAGCTGCACTGTAACAATTATAGAAATAAAATGTACGACAACAATGGTTCAAAGGCCAGGAGAAGGGAAATTAAAGTGTAGTGTTATTCAATTCTCATACTATTCCATACATCACAACGTAACCTCTGGGAAAAGGTGTATGTATATAATAAGTTAACAAAGAAGATAAAATGAAATCATAAATTTGGATCAATCAAAAAGAAAGAAAGAGGTGAAAAAGGAACAGAGAACAGGAGAACAAATAGAAAGCAAGTAGTAAATGCCAAATTTAAACTTAAATATACCAGTAATTCCTATACAGGTAAACAGACTAAATGCTCCAATTAAAAAAAGACATTAAAAATTGTCTAACCAGGGGCACCTGGGTGGCTCAGTTGGTTGGGCGTCCAACTTGATTTCAGCTTAGGTCGTGATCTTATGGTCATGGGATCAAGCCCTGCATCAGGCTCTGTGCTGAGCATGGAACCTGCTTGGGATTCTCTCTCTCCTCTCTCTGCCCCTACCCAATTCACGTATGTACACTCTCTCCTTCTCTCTCAAAATAAATAAATAAGAATTAAAAAAAGATTGTCTAACTGGATTAAAATAACAGAGCCCAATCATATGCTCCTTACAAGAGTTTACTTTATTGATACAGAAGATAAAAGAATGGAAAAATATACACTTTGTATATATATATCAATGTCCCCTTACCAGGATATTGCCATGTTCCAACCAAAGACAAAACCCCAATCACATGTAACAATAAGCATTTACTGCTCACACATCTAAGCTGATCAGCTATGTGTTCTGCTGATCTAGAATGGCCTCACCAAGTATGCCTGGGGTAACTTGGCTCCCCTCCATGTGTCACTCAACCAGGTTGGCCTGAGTATATTCTCATGGTGGTGGAAGTTGTCCAAGAAAGTAAGTCTTAACATGCAAGCCCATTTCAAGCCTCTGCTTCAAAGGATGTCCTCAAGTCAAAGTCAGAAACAGAGTAGGTCAACTCATAGGATGAGGGCACTGTAAAGTTACAAGGCAAAGAGTATGGACACAAAAGGTGTAACTAAAGGAAGGGTAACAAGTGGAGCCAAATAATACAATCTACCTCACTAGTTACCAGCAGATCAAAAGACCTTGAGGCAAAAGCATTACCAGAGACAAAGAAGGACATTTCATAATGATGAAAAATGACTTGAAAAATAATTTTCTATTTATAGGCACCCAATCACATGGTCTCTAAAAGAGAAATGGAGAAATCCACAATCATGGTGGGAAATTTAGCATACTTCTCTCAATAAAAAATATAATAAGCAGACAAAGAAGTTTATAAGGATATGAAGATTTTAACAACCTGATTAACAAACTAATCTTAATGTTTATAGAACACTATACTCAATGACTGCAGAATGTACATTATTTTCAATGTGAAATGAAACATTTATTGAAATTCATATATTGAACCACACAACTGTTTTTAATAAGCTTCTAAGAACTGAAATCTTAAGAGTATATTTTCTGACTATAGTGCAATTCAGCCAGAAATCAATAAGCAAAAGAAAAGTACAAAAATCCACATTTGGGAATTAAACACTATATTTATAAAAACCCATGGGTCAAAAGAAAACAATCACAATGTAAATAAGAAAAAAGTCTGAACTGGTTGATGATGAAACTGTGATGAAACTACATGAGTTTGGAGTTAAGATGGCGGAGGAGCAGGGAGAGCCTAAGCTTGTCTCATCCCTTGAACACAGCTAGATAGTTATCAAATCATTCTGAACATCAAAGAAATCAATCAGAGGTCTGAATGAACAAAAACTGTAAGACTACATGTAGAAAAGGGACCACTATTTGGAAGGTAGGAGATGCAGAGAGTTTACCAGGGGAGACATTGCTCTAGGTCCAGCTGCAGAGAGGAATCCCAGCTTAAGGAGGCTACCACAAAGTAGTATAAGCAATGGAGCCCAAAATCTGAACTTTTAGCAGTCCTCTACCATGGGGGAAGTGCCTGGCTTAGAAGTGCTCAAGTAGTGAAGTGGGTTAGAATCCCAGGAGTGACAGCGTGGTCCCGTGATCCCATGGGTTACAAGAAAGACAGGTCATACCGACATGCTGTGCTGTTTCCAGGCATAAGAGAGGGGACTCACTCTGGCTGAGGGCTACAAGCAGAGGTGCCAGTTTTCTGTTCATTTTGAAATAAACCCTGAACAGCTGAGCAGTAGTTCCACTGCTTTTTTCCCCACAGCAAGCAAAAGTGTGGTAAGACCCTCCCCCAGAGGAACAGAGGAAAATTTGGACTTTTGAAACTCAGTCATGCACCTGAGATTAAAAAGCCTGGACAAAAGCTGGGTGAATGCAGTCTGAAAGAAACTGGGGATAGAAGAGGGGTGATTAATTGCTCTTCTGTGAGGTTTCCCTGGAGTTGGGGGGGGGGGGGCGTGAACTTTCAGGTCCAGGACTATAGAGCCGGGCTCCACCATATTCATTCCACCCTTTAAAGGTGAAAGCCTCCAGGGAGCAAAACAGTGCACCCTAGAGGAGGACGGAGCCGCTTAAACCAAATCCCAATCCCTGCACCCCAGAGGCAAATTTCTACTGAAACAAGTCAACCTGAGCATTAGCACCACAGGCCTCTCCCCAGAAAACCAGCACAAACAACTCCCTTGCACCAAGTCTGCAGGTCATAGTGCTACAAAGCTTCAGCTCCAGGGGAAACAGGATCTAACTTCCTTTTACTTTTATTCTTTATTTATTTTTTATTTTATTTTCTTATTTTTTAATTCCTTTTACTTTTTACTATTACTTTTAATTTATATACATATTCCTTTATTTTTTATTTTATTGGTTTTGTTTTATTTGATTTGAATTTTGGATCTGGAGTCTTTTAACAAGCAGACCAAAACATACCCTGGATCTAGTCTTTCTGTGTTTTTATTGTTATTGTTTCTTTGTTTTTTGTTGTTATTTTGCTTGTTGGTTGATTTTTCTATTCCTTCTTTGCTCTTCTCTTCTCTGGGCAAAAATGACAACATAGAGAAACTTACCCCAAAAGAAAGAAAAGGCAATAGAACTGATGGACAGGGATTTAATCAACTATAAAAGTAAGATGTCTGAACTAGAATTTAAAACCATGGTTATAAGAATACAAGCTGGGTTGGAAAAAAACATAGAAAACACCAGAGAATCCATTTCTGCAGAGATAAAAGAACTAAAATCTAGTCAGGTCGAAATT
Source organism: Panthera pardus (assembly GCF_024362965.1). Lineage (NCBI taxonomy): Eukaryota > Metazoa > Chordata > Mammalia > Carnivora > Felidae > Panthera > Panthera pardus. The sequence continues at coordinate 60,598,475 of NW_026526677.1, forward strand.
AAAAATACTATGTTTTTCAGGAGTGAAGATGGCTCCATAGGAGGACACTGGGCTCACCTCGTCCCGCTGATCACTTAGATTCCACCCACATCAGCCTAAATAACCCAGAAAACCGCCAGAAGACTAGCAAAATGGAGTCTCCGGAGCCAAGCGTAGATAAGAGGCCCACGGAAGAAGGTAGGAAGCGCAGAGAGGTGGTGCGCGCTACACGGACTGGCGGGAGGGAGCTGGGCAGTAGAGGGGCAGCCTGCCTACCAAGGCAGAGCCCCCGAGTCTGGCTTGCAAAAGTGGAGGGGCCGGACTCCATGAGTTCTGACAGACAGCGGGACTTAACATCTGGAATGTTAAAAGTCAACAGCTCTGCTCAGAGAGCAGGAGGGCGAAGGGACACTGGGAGGGAGAGGTGTTGAGCCCCAGAAGACAGAGCTCAGCTGGGCAGGGAACAAAGGCACTGGCAAGCACCATCTCCCTCTCCCACCCCACAAAAGCTGAAATCCCAAAGGGAACCGTTCCCGTCACCAAACTTGCTTGCACTGCACAAACACCCAACGCTCCATGGGTCTGCCTCCCTCCCAGTGCTGCAGGACCCCTCCCACAGGGGACCACTACAGCAAAGTGAGCTGAGCTTGCCCCTCCTGACCCTGTGCACCTTGCAGATCCACCCCGGCTAATACGCCAGATCCCATCAAAGCAGCACCACAAGCCTGGCAGTGTGCAAGTAGCCCAGACAGGGGCCACACCACTCCACAGTGAGTCCTGCCCCTGGGAGAGGGGACGATAGGTACACACCAATCTGACTGTGGCCCCAGTGGTGGGCTGGGAGCAGACATCAGGTCTGACTGCGTCCCTGCCCACCAACACAAGTTATTCCAGACAGCACAGGGGAAGTGCCCTGTAGTTCCGCGCCACTCCAGGGACTATCCAAAATGACGAAACGGAAGAATTCTCCTCAAAAGAAACTCCAGGAAGTAGCGACAGCTAACGAATTGATCAAAAACTATTTAGGCAATATAACGGAACAAGAATTTAGAATAAGAGTCATAAAATTAATCACTGGGCTTGAAAAAAGTATAGAGAACAGCAGAGAATCTATTGCTACAGAGATCAAGGGACTAAGAAATAGTCGTGAGGAGATAAAAAATGCTATAAATGAGGTGCAAAATAAAATGGAGGCAACCACAGCTTGGATTGAAGAGGCAGAGGAGAGAATAGGTGAGTTAGAAGATAAAATTATGGAAAAAGAAGAAGCTGAGAAAAAGAGAGATAAAAAAATCCAGAAGTATGAGGGGAGAATTAGAGAACTAAGTGATGCAATCAAATGGAACAATATCCATATCATAGGAATTCCAGAAGAAGAAGAGAGAGAGAAAGGGACTGAAGGTGTACTTGAACAAATCATAGCCAAGAACTTCCCTGATCTGGGGAAGGAAAAAGGCATTGAAATCCAAGAGGCACAGAGAACTCCCTTCAGACATAACTTGAATCAATCTTCTGCATGACACATCATAGTGAAGCTGACAAAATACAAGGATAAAGAGAAAATTCGACAGCAGCTAGGGATAAATAGGCCCTAACTTATAAAGGGAGACCCATAAGACTAGTGACAGATCTATCTACTGAAACTTGGCAGGCCAGAAAGGAATGGCAGGAAATCTTCAATGTGATGAACAGAAAAAATATGCAGCCAAGACTCCTTTATCCAGCAAGTCTGTCATTCAGAATAGGAGAGATAAAGGTCTTCCCAAACAAACAAAAACTGAAGGAATTCATCACCACTAAACCAGCCCTACAAGAGATCCTAAGGGTGATTCTGTGAGTGAAATGCTGCAAGGACCACAAAGTACCAGAGACATCACTACAAGCATGAAACCTACAGACGTCACAATGACTCTAAACCCGTATCCTTCAATAACAACACTGAATGTAAATGAACTAAATGCTCCAATCAAAAGACACAGGGTATCAGAATGGATAAAAAAAACCAAGACCCATCTATTTGCTGTCTACAAGAGACTCATTTTAGACCTGAGACACCTTCAGATTGAAAGTGAAGGGATGGAGAACTATCTATCATGCTACTGGAACTCAAAAGAAAGCTGGAGTAGCCATACTTATATCAGACAAACTAGACTTTAAATTAAAGGCTGTAAGAAGAGATAAAGAAGGACATTATATAATAATTACAGGGTCTATCCATCAGGAAGAGCTAACAATTATAAATGTTTATGTGCTGAATACAGGAGCCCCCAAATATATAAAACAATTATTCACAAACATAAGCAACCTTATTGATAAGAATGTGGTAATTGCAGGGGACTTTAGTACCCCACTTACAACAATGGATAGATCATCTAGACACACGGTCAATAAAGAAACAAGGGCCCTGAATGATACATTGGATCAGATGGACTTGACAGATATATTTAGAACTCTGCATCCCAAAGCAACAGAATATACTTTCTTCTCGAGTGCACATGGAACATTCTCCAAGATCACATACTGGCTCACAAAACAGTCCTTCATAAGTATAAAAGAACTGAGATCATACCATGTACACTTTCAGACCACAATGCTATGAAACTTGAAATCAACCACAGGAAAAAGTCTGGAAAACCTACAAAAGCATGGAGGTTAAAGAACACCCTACTAAAGAACGAATGGGTCAACCAGGCAATTAGAGAAGAAGTTAAAAAATATATGGAAACAAATGAAAATGAAAATACAACAATCCAAACGCTTTGGGATGCAGCAAAGGCAGTCCTGAGAGGAAAATACATTGCAATCCAGCCCTATCTCAAGAAACATGAAAAATCCCAAACACAAAATCTAACAGCACACTTAAAGGAAATAGAAGCAGAACAGCAAAGCACCCCAAACCCAGCGTAAGAAGAGAAATAATAAAGATCAGAGCAGAAATAAACAATATAGAAACTAAAAAAAATTGTAGAGTAGATCAATGAAACCAAGAGTTGTTTTTTTGAAAAAATAAACAAAATTGATAAACCTCTAGCCAGGCTTCTCAAAAAGAAAAGGGAGATGACCCAACTAAATAAAATTATGAATGAAAATGGAATTATTACAACCAATCCCTCAGAAATACAAACAATTATCAGGGAATACTATGAAAAATTATAGACCAACAAACTAGACAACCTGGAAGAAATGGACAAATTCCTCAACTCCCACACACTTCCAAAACTCAAACGGAAAGAAATAGAAAATCTGAACAGACCCATAACTAGTGAAGAAATTGAATTATTTATCAAAAATCTTCCAACAAGTAAGAGTCCTGGGACAAATAGTTTCTGAGGGGAATTCTACCAGACATTTAAAGCAGAGATAATACCTATCCTTCTCAAGCTGGTCCAAAAAATAGAAAGGGAAGGAAAACTTCCAGACTCATTCTATGAAGCCAGCATTACTTTGATTCCTAAACCAGACAGAGACCCAGTAAAAAAAGAGGCTAACATCCCTGATGAATGTGGATGCAAAAATTCTCAACAAGATACTAGCAAATGGAATTCAACAGAATATAAAAAGAATTATTCACCATGATCTTGTGGGATTCTTTCCTGGGCTACAGGGCTGGTTCAATATTCGCAAATCAATCGACATGATACCTCATTAATAGAAGAAAGGATAAGAACCATATGATCCTTTCAATAGATGCAGAAAAGGCATTTGACAAAATACAGCATCCTTTCTTAATATAAACCCTCGAGAAAGTCAGGATAGAAGAAACATACTTAAACATCATAAAAACCATTTATGAAAATCCCACAGCTAATACCATAATCAATGAGGAAAAACTGAGAGCTTTCCCCCTGAGATCAGGAACATGACAGGGATGTCCACTCTCACCACTGTTGTTTAACATAGTGTTGGAAGTCCTGGCATCAGCAATCAGACAACAAAAGGAAATCAAAAGCATCGAAATTGGCAAAGATGAAGTCAAACTTTCACTCTTCGCAGACGACATGATACTCTACATGGAAAACCCGACAGACTCCACCAAAAGTCTGCTATAACTAATACATGAATTCAGCCAAGTTACAGGGTATAAACTCAACGTACAGAAGTCAGTTGCATTTTTATATACCAATAATGAAGCAACAGAAAGACAAATAAAGAATCTGATCCCATACACTTGCACCAAGAATTATAAAATACCTAGGAATAAACCTAACCAAAGACGTAAAAGATCTTTATGCTGAAAACTATAGAAAGCTTATGAAGGAAATTGAAGAAGATATAAAGAAATGGAAAAGCATTCTGTGCTCATGGATTGGAAGAAAAAAATTGTTAAAATGTCAATACTACCCAAAGCAGTCTACACATTCAATGCAATCCCAATCAAAATTGCACCAGCATTCTTCTCAAAGCTAGAACAAGCAATCCTAAGATTTGTATGGAGCCACAAATGACCCAGAATAGCCAAAGTAATACTGAAGAAGAAAACCAAAACGGGAGGCATCACAATCCCAGACTTTAGCCTCTATTACAAAGCTATAATCATCAAGACAGTATGGTACTGGCACAAAAACAGACAGATAGACCAATGGAATAGAATAGAGACTCCAGAATTGGACCCACAAATGTATGGCAAACTAATCTTTGACAAAGCAGGAAAGAATATCCAATGGAAAAAAAGACAGTCTAACAAATGGTGTTGGGAGAACTGGACAGCAACATGCAGAAGAATGAAACCAGACCACTTTCTTACACCATTCACAAAAATAAACTCAAAATGGATGAAGGACCTGAATGTGAGATAGGAAACCATCAAAACCCTAGAGGAGAAAGCAGGAAAAATCCTCTCTGACCTCAGCCACAGCAATTTCTTACTCAACACATCCCCAAAGGCAAGGGAATCAAAAGCAAAAATGAACTACTGGGACTTCATGAAGATAAAAAGCTTCTGCACTGCCAAGGAAATAATCAACAAAACTACAAGGCAACTGACGGAATGGGAAAAGATATTTGCAAATAACATATCAGATAAAGGGCTAGTATCCAAAATCTATAAAGAACTCACCAAACTCCACACCCAAAAAATAAATAACCCAGTGAAGAAATGGGCAGAAGACATGAATAAACACTTTTCTAAAGAAGATATCCAGATGGCCAAAAGACACATGAAAAGATGCTCAACGTCACTCCTCATCAGAGAAATAAAAATCAAAACCACACTGAGATACCACCTCACACCAGTCATAGTGGCTAAAAGGAACAAATCAGGAGACTATAGATGCTGGAGAGGATGTGGAGAAACGGGAACCCTCTTGCACTGTTGGTGGGAATGCAAACCGGTGCAGCCGCTCTGGAAAATAATGTGGAGCTTCCTCAAAAAATTAAAAACAGATCTACCCTATGACCCAGCAATAGCGCTGCTAGGAATTTACCCAAGGGATACAGGAGTGCTGATGCATAGGGGCACATGTACCCCAATGTTTATAGCTGCACTATCAACAATAGCCAAATTATGGAAAGAGCCTAAATGTCCATCAACTGACGAATGGATAAAGAAGATGTGGCTTATATATACAATGGAATACTACTTGGCAATGAAAAAGAATGAAATCTGGCATCTGTGGCAACCAGGATGGAACTGGAGGGTACTGTGCTAAGTGAAACAAGCCATACAAAGACAGATACCATACGTTTTCACTCATATGTGGATCCTGAGAAACTTAACAGAGAATCATGGGGGAGGGGAAGGAGAGGGAAGTTACAGAGAGGGAGGGAGACAAACCATAAGAGACTTAAATACTGAGAACAAACTAAGGGTTGATGGGAGTGGGGGGGAGGGGAAAACGGGTGATGCGCATTGAGGAGGGCACCTGATGGGATGAGCACCAGGTGTTGTATGGAAACCAATCTGACAATAAATTATATTTAATATAAAAAAAGAATTAATGGGTTAACCAGGAAAATAAAGAAAAAATTTAAAAATACATGGAAACAAATGAAAATGAAAACATGACAGTCAAACCCTTTGGGATGCAGCAAAGGCAGTCCTAAAGGTATGCTTTTTTTTTCTTTTTTTTTAAAGCACATTCCAATTCAGGCCTACTTCATGATGCTAGAAAGGTCCAGAACACACAACCTAACTTTACACCTAAGGGAGCTAGAAAAGGAACAGCAAATAAAGCCTGGATCAACAAGAAGGGAAATAATAAAGACTAGAGCAGAAATTAATGATATAGAAACAAATGAACAAACAAAAAACAGATCAATGAAACTAAGAGCTAGTTCTTCGAAAGTATAAAAAAAGGTGATAAATCCTGAGCCCGACTTATCAAAAAGAGAAAGGACCCAAATAGATAAAATCATGAATGGAAGAGGAGAGATCACAACCAACACCACAGAAATACAAATAATTATAAGAGATTATTATGAAAAATTATATGCCAACAAACTGGGCAACTGGAAGAAATGGACAAATTCCTAGAAACTCACAAATTACCAAAATTGAAACAGGAAGAAATAGAAATTTTAACAGACCCATAACCAGCAAAAACAATTAAACAGTAATCAAAAGTCTCCCAACAAACAAAAGTCCAGGGCCAGATGGCTTCCCAGGGAAATTTTACCAGACATTTAAAGAAGGGTTAATACCTATCCTTCTCAAACTGTTCTAAACAACAGAAATGGAAGGAAAACTTCCAAACTCATTCTACAAAGCCAGCATTACCTTGATTCTAAAACTAAAGACTCCACTAAAAAGAATTACAGGCCAATATCTCTGATGAAGACAGACATAAAAATTCTCAACAAGATACTAGCAAATCAAATTCAACAGTATATTAAAAGAATTATTCACCACAATCAAGTGGAATTTATTCCTGGGCGCAGGGCTTGTTCAATATTCACAAATCAATCAACATGATACACAACCTTAATAAAAGAAAGGATAAGAACCATACAATCCTGTCAATAGATGCAGAAAAAGCATTTGACAAAATACAGAATCTATTCTTGATAAAAACCCTTAACAAAGTAGGGATATAAGGAACACACCACCACATCGTAAAGGCCATGTACAAAAGACCCACAGCTAATATTATACTCAATGGGGAAAAACTGAGAGGCTTTCCCCTATAGTCGGGAACAAAACAAGAACATCCACTCTCCCCATTAATATTTCACATAGTATGAGAAGTCTTAGCCTCAGCAGTCAGACAACAAAAAGAAATAAGTGGCATCCAAATCACTAAGGAAGAAGTCAGACTTTCACTGTTTACAGACAACATGATACTCTATGTAGAAAACCAGAAAGACTCCACCAAAAAATTGCTAGAACTAAGACATGAAGTCAGCAAAATCTCAGGATATAAAATTAACGTGCAGAAATCTGTTGCATTTCTATACACCAAAAACGAAGCAGCAGAAAAAGAAATCAAGGAATCAATCCCATTTACAACTGCACCAAAAACAGTAAGATACCTAGAAATAAAACTAACCAAAGAGGTAAAGATCTGTACTCTGAAAACTACAAAAGACTTAGTAAAGGTATTAAAGAGGACACAAAGAAATGGAAAAGCATTCCATGTTCATGGATTGGAAGAACAATCATTGTTAAAATGTCTATTCTACCCAAAGTAATCTACACATTTAATGCAATCCCTATCAAAATACCACCAGCATTTTTCACAGAGCTAGAACAAACAATCCTAAAATTTGTATGGAACCATAGAAGACCCTGAATAGCCAAAGAAATACTGAGAAAGAAAAACAAAACTAGAGGAATCATGATTCTGGATTTCAAGCTATATTACAAAGCTGCAGTCATCAAGAGAGTATGGTACTGGCACAAAAACAGATACATAGATCAATGGAACAAAACAGAAAACCCAGAAATGGACCCATAACTCTATGGTCAACTCATCTTCAACAAAGCAGGGACGACTATCCAATGGAAAAAAGACAGTCTCTTCAACAAATGGTGTTGGGAAAACTGGACAGTGACATTGCACAGGAAAGAAATTGGGTCACTTTGTTACATCATACACAAAAAATAAATTCAAAATGGATGAAAGACTTAAATGTGACACAGGAAACCATCAAAATCCTAGAGAAGGACACAAGCAGCAACTTCTCTGACCTCAGCCAGAGCAACTTCTTACTAAGACACGTTGCTGAAAGCAAGGGAAACAAAAGCAAACATGAACTATTGGGACTTCATCAAGATAAAAAGCTTCTACACAATTAAAGAAACAATCAACAAAATTAAAAGGCAGCCTCTGGAATGGGAGAAGATATTTGCAAATGACATATCTAATACTGGGTTAGTATCCAAAACATATAAGCAACTTATCAAACTCAACATCCAAAAAACAATCCAGTTAAAAAATAGGCAGATGACATGAATAGACACTGTTCCAAAGAAGACATCCAGATGGCTAAGAGACACATGAAAAGATGCTCAACATCACTCATCATCAGGGAAATACAAATCAAAACCACAATGAGATACCACCTCACACTTATCAAAATGGCTAAAATTAACAACACAAGAAACAACCTGTGATGCAGAGAAAAGGAACCCTCTTGCACCCTTGGTGGGAATGCAAACTGGTATAGTCACTCTGCAGAATGGTATGAAGGTTCCTCAAAAAACTAAAAATAGAACTACTCTACAGTCCACCAGTTGCACTATTAGGTATTTTCCCAAAGGATACAAAAATACAGCTTCAAAGGGGTACATGCACCCTGATGTTTACAGCAGTATTATCAACAATAGCCAAACTATGGAGAGAGTCCAAATGTCCCCTGACTGATGAATGGATAAAGATGTGGTATATGTGTATGTGTATGTGTATATGTGTGTGTATGTGTGTGTGTGTGTGGGTGTGTATATATATACACACCCACACATACAATGGAATATTAGCCATCAAAAAGAATGAAATGTTGCCATTTGTAATGATGTGGATGGAGCTAGAATGTAATACGCTAAGCAAAATAAGTCAATCAGAGAAACACATATACCATATGATTTCATGCATCTGTGGAATTTAAGAAACAAAACAGATGAACATATGGGAAGGGGGGGTAACAGAAGAGAGAGAAACAAACCACAAAGTGACTCTTGATGGAGAACAAACTGAAGATTGATGGGGGTAGGTGGGTAGGTGGGCTAGTGGTGATGGGTACTAAGGAGGGCACATGTGATAAGCACTGGGTGTTGAATGTAACTGATGAATCACTGAATTCTACTCCTGAAACCAACACTGCACTGTATGTTAACTAACTAAATGTTAAATTAAACAAAAAAGAAAAAGAGAAAGAAAGAAAGAAAGAAAGACCCACCCTAGGGAGAAAAGCCAAGAGTTAATCAAGGAAAATTCCCTATTTTTTGGAATTGGGTGACTTGGCAATATTTTTCCAGCACAATTTTAGAATTACTATGGACCAGTAACTGCTTAGAGCCTCCCATTTCCCCCTTTTGAAATCATATCACAACTTTACTAGTTTCTGAAACCCTGAAATGAACATTATGCTGGCACTTGATAAGACTTCTGGCAGTGCTGGATTTGAAGTTACCATTATTTTGCTTTTGAGAGATATGTGTAACTGAAGCCATTAAGTGATCTGTAATAGATTGGTGACAAAAATGAGCTCATTTCTTTACCCCTTCCTTTGTCCGTATCCTTCACAATGTGACTTTGAAGTCCTCTCATTAAAAAAAGTCTATTTTCCTACTCTTTTAAGTTGATGTTGTGAATTGATGTGTCCAAGAGAATGTGGCAAATGATGTGCCAGTTGCGAACCTAGGCCTCAAGAGACCCTGTATGCTTATGCTCCCTCTTTTGGGAACCCATCGTTCCTATTTGAAGAACTCCTAACAAGCCTGATGGAACGAGTACAAGAGTAACCACAGGGAGGAGAGCCCAGTTATAAAAGTCAAGTCTTGCCCTAGGCCACCATACAGGCAACCAGCCTAAAGCATATGAAAGAATTTAGTCAAGTTTAAGTGCAAGTTAGCAAGAACTACCTGCACAACTTTGCCCTAACAGGATGCAGGAATATATTCATAAACAATAATAAATGCTATTGTTTTAAGCCACTGAGTTTGAGGATGGCTTGTTGTGCAATGATAGCCAACATGTAATAATCCTCTACAAATCTCAACTGCAAGCTAAGTAACAACCAAATCTTCAATAATTCTGGAATTAATTTCAACAATCCTCTCTTTAAGTAGGCCAGAACCCAAATTATCATTTTGGGTTCTTTCAACTTAAGATTTTGTTCTTAATGCCAATGCACAAAGGAGAGGATGAGATTTGGCAAAGTTAAGAGAAAACACACTATTTACAACAGAAAAGTATCTGATTTTTACTTAAATGTTCCATGCATAAGTTCATAACGGCTCGATTTAAAAAGGATATAACCCAGAGAAAGAGAGATCAGTTGCTTTTAAGTTTTGGGAATGTGACAAGTTCTCTCTCAAATATGTACATATATCTCTAATCATGGAATTTCTTGAGCAAACAGCCTCCCATGTTAAAAAAAAATCTAGACTTTTTTTAAATGTAAGGAGACAGATAATCTATAGTGTTCTAACATTTGCTGTATGTCTGTGCGTGTGTTCAACATAATAAAAATTTACTATAATGAAGCTAAAAACAGAAGAAGAGACAGTGAATTTGGTGTGAGCAGTTGCAAATATTGGTATGTCAAAGAAAGATCTTGTGAACAAAAGCTCTGTGACAGGGAGGGTGGTCAAGTGCTCAAATACTGAACAAAAGGCAGCATTTTAACCAGAATCATTACCACAACCATTTCCCACATGCCTACATATCCTTTGAATTCATTAATATTTAGGGAAAGATCAGCAAACATCGTTTCCCTTCCAAACATCTCTGATTTCCAAACCCATACAGCCAACAGCCTGCTGAAATCTTCACTTGATTTCTCACAGACCTCTCAAAATTATCCCAAACTGAACCCCTGCTTTGCCCTCCCAAACCTATTCCTTCTCAAGACCATCCCCTCTCCGCAAAGGGCACCACTGTTCACCCGTTGCTTGAGTCAAACACCAGAGTGCGCTTGCCAGGTTTGACAAACTACAACAAGACATAGGCTCCCTCCAAAAACAACTCAGAAACTGGACACAAGACAAGAAACAACTATTTTCAGATGTTGAACACAGGCAGCGTACGGCTAGGATCGCCCAGAGAAACAAACGAGCTGAGCACTTCCTTCACACCTGTCGGGACTTAACGCACACGCCCACGACAGGCCAGCCCCGGACGCCAGCCGAGCCACTGGGCCTACCCGGCTTGGTGCTCCTGTCGCCACCCTACTGGGACAGGTGGAAGCCCTCTGGTCTCAGCTTCCTCCCCTGAACACTGGGGTGATGGCAGCTCCAGGTTCACCAGACGTAATGAGCTGATTAGGTAAAAGTGCCTCAGGTTGGCTGCCAACTTGATGATATTAATGTAGTTTCCTACTCCTGGAGATGCTTAAGAGGTGGAGCTCAGAGCTGGACACCGTACTTACAGCGACTTCAAAGCCCCAAAAGCAAACGCGAACTCCCCACCGCAGACCAGCGTCTCTCAAGATGGACGTCTGGTTGAAGAAGGCAGTGGAGGCTGGCTGTGTGGGGTGGGCGTGGCCAGGGGCGTGGCCTTCGGTGCTCTATCAGCCCTGGAGGCTGAGTTTAAGGCACACCTGCAAACTTAGCTCTAAGCAATGGGTTTAAAATGTGTATTAAAAGTATCTTTCATTTTGCTTCTTTTAGAGATAACTTCGGGGCATTTGGGTGCCTTAGTAGGTTAAGCGTGGACACTGACAGCACAGGGGACTGCTTGGGATTCTCTCTCTCCCTCTCTCTCTGTCCCTCCCCTGCTTGCACTCTCTCTCTCTCTCTCTCTCAAAATAAATAAACTTTAAAAAAAAGAACTTCAGCGTAATTTTAGTTTTTGTTAATTATTTAGTTCAGGGATTAACTATTTTTTGTAGCCCAGTTATGTATAGATTGTCTTTTTTTAATTATTTTTTTCTTGTCTTTTTTTTCCTAACCTACTTCAAACAATGGGCCTGTTTTAGTTTTGTTTGTTTACTCTTTGATTCCTCCAGCTATTTCTCTAGCTCCGACCTCATTTCTAAGCTCTAAGACCATCATATCCAAATGTCTGCTGGTCATCTTTATCTGAATGTCCTGTTGGAGACACCTCAAACTCAATAATCCGTACGCATATTTTTCCCTTCAAATTTGCTCCACCACCTGTGGCTCCAAATTGCTAAATGGCAAGAACTGAAACCAACCCTCCATTTTTGATTCCTCCCTTTGCTTTGCAACCCACCCCCCTCCCTCACACACACTTCCTATCCATTTCTCCTAGTCATTCCCTTGTTGCATTTCAATGCCCACTAGGCCCCTAGTCATCTCAGTAGGTACCAGCTGCTTAGTACTTGCTGTGGTAAGGGTTAAGGTCATTATGGGAGTAGACTCCCAAAGAATCTCACTGCTTCCAGTTTACGTTTCCCCAAATTTGCCTTTCAAAGAGCAGCTAGTGATCTTCTAAACATACAAATCTGGCCACGTTCAAAATTCATTCCTAAGGTTAAAGTTCAAGCCCTTTAATTGGATACTGCCCTTCTCTCCAGCTTCTTTCTCCCCCTACTCTCCTCCAACCCTACTCATATTGAAACTCCAGCAAAACCAAACCTCTTGCACTACTTATGCCTCCACACCATTATGTATCTTTCTTTATTCATGTTGTTCCTACTGCCAGGCTTCCTCACTTCCCACTCTTGACTTTTACCTAGCTAACTCCTTTTGTTGGTGGAAGACTCAGCTCAGGAAGCCTTCTTTGATCATAACCACCTATTCCTTACCACCAGGCCCAATTAAGTACTTCCCCTCCTTGTCCCATATGTCCCTCCAAATTAACTTCTTAGTACTATATTAGCGGCATTGATTATAATTACCTACTTTGTTTTGCTGAGATTTTAATTTCTGCTTCCTCCCTTTTAAGTTCATCTACTTGAAGGTGAGACCATACCTAACTCATCACTTCTTCCCAGTGCTTACTGTAATGCTTGGCACAATTGGTTAAATAAATAGTCAGAAGCTACAGAGCCATCAACCCTTAAGCTGAGTAAGACAGGCTACATTTTTTTCTGACCTACCTGTGTTCCCTGGAGTATACCTCCCAATAACCAGTTGGGAGGACTTGACCAGAAGAAAGAATGGTAGCTAGGATCGGGGTGGTAATAGCGTAGAATAAGAAAAGTAGCTTGATCTTTGAATGTTTACCCTCCTTCTGCTAACTTCTATTCGGGGACCCGAGATTAACCCTTGACATAGCAGTACTAAACTGGTTGCACCCACTGAGATTAGGTAACAATCAAGGGATTAAGCAGTTTTTGTGAAATGAAGATTTTCTGAAACTCTATTCTTTTCTTTTTTAATGCTTATCCATTTATTTTGAGGGAGGAGGAGCAGAAAGACGGAGAGAGATTCCCAAGCAGGCTCCATGCTGTCAGCACAGGGTCCCATGGGCACTTGATCTCATGAACTGAGAGATCATGACCTGAGCCTAAATCAAGAGTTGACTGCTTAACTGACTGAGCCACCCAGAGGCTCCCTGAAACTCCATTCTGATTTCTTCTTTAGAGACCTTTTTCTCATATCAATAGAGAATGAAAGAAGTGCTGGAAACTGGTCCCATGTTTGAGCAAATACAGGCCTGATCCTATTACTCCTGGTTTTAAAGCAGAAGTGAGACAAACAAAACTAAAGCATGCAAAACAAAATATTAAAAATGGTATGAGAAGGTCCTGGGTGGCTCAGTCAGTTGAGCATCCGATTCTTGATTTTGGCTCAGGTCATGATCTCATGGTTTGTGGAATTGAGCCCCACACCAGGCTCTGTGCTGATAGTGTGGGCCTGCTTGGGATTCTCTCTCTCTTCTCTCCCTCTCTCTCTTTCTCTCTCCCCCCCATCCACTCATACACACACAGACACTCTCCCTCTCTCAAAATAAATATATTTTTTAAAAGGGTATCAAAGAACTTATAAAATAAATTATAACATTTTATTTCAAAGAACATAAATATTCAATTAATCTATGTGGGAGTCTTCAAATTTACCTGTTAAAAAATCAATAATGAAGGTAAACTGGGGGACATGATGTGGCGTTAAGAAACTGAGATTCCCATCAATATTTGGGAGAGATTTTTTCCCGGCTTTATTGTCCCAACAGAACTGACTCAATTTCATAGACTCATTATTCATATAATTAAATTGTCCTTTTGCAATGAATATTGTTCAAACTCTGGTGGGCCCTGTCTGATCTTAGACAAAAAATATGATGAACCCAAAAAAGACTGTGTTGGAAGAACTCAATTTTGTTTTTTTTAAGATTTTCAAGACTGGCCAACTGAAGGTTTGCTAGTCATTTCTTCAAAACTCTACCTTCCTTCTGTAGTGTAGTGGGTCTTTGTCCAACAGTTTCCAGAAGGAGCAAGCTGACCTGAGAGAAGGTTTTTTCCTACTGATTGCTGTCACACTATCAACTTACAGAGAATTCTGCTAAAAACAACGTAAGTGAGTTTGCAGTTTGGTGTAGTCCATAAAGCCAATTTGAAATATTTTGCAAACCTACACACACACACACACACACACACACACGCATTTAAAGCATCTAGGATGGGGTGCCTGGGTGGCTCAGACATTAAGCATCTGACTTTGGCTCAGGTCATGATCAGGGGTGAGCATGAACCTCACTTCCGGTGAGCTCAAGCCCTGCTTCAGGTAAACATGAGCCCTGCTTTGGTGGAGCCTCGCTTTTCTCTCTCTCTCTCTCTCTCTCTCTCTCTCTCTCTCTCTCTCTCTCTCTCTCTCCCTGACCCTTGCTCACTTGCACCCTCTCTCTCTCTCAAAAATAAAATAAAATAAAATAAAATAAAATAAAATAAAATAAGACATCTAGAATGGCACCTAGGTTTCTCAGCAAAATAGAAGCTAGTAATATCACAAAAACACAGCCAATTCCTAACTTTCCGTGCAGCCTCAAGTCTAGGCAATAACTATTCCAGCCTTCTGATAATTTTCTTATTATAAGAGCAAATTATTTATCACTCATCGCTTGGACTGAAGAATGAGTAAATAATCAAAGGTTGCTTTAAGTTTTCATTATATAAACCTGCAAAATGGTAACATTGACACAAAGAAAAGGATAAACTCGAGACCTATGGCCACATGTCACCTGAGCAGTTGAGCGCCAGCCTCTGAATTCTCTCTCTTGGCAGAGAGAATTCAATGCTGGGGCTTGATGCCAGACTCTAGCCAACTGTACAGCAGCGGATCAAGCCCAAAGCTTGGACATTATCTTTGCTAAGTGCATATGGTAGTCCTGTTTTTAACAAGTGTCCTTTTAATTAAAAGTAATGAATCTTCTCTTCAGTGACAGGTCATTGAACTAACTAGTTTTTGCTTTTAATACATCTATAACGAAGAAATATTGAACTACAAATCTGAAAGAGATAAGAAATACTAATTTTAGGGCTTAATCCTTTAGCAAGTTGGCAGGGAAAAAGGAGGCCCTAGGCTTTTAAACAGAGTATCCTGAAGCAACTTCAAATGGATAAAAAAAAATTTTTTTAGTCAATGTTTGATTGACCTTTTGATACTATGGCCAGAAAGCAGTTATTGACTAAGATAAGCACAACCTAGACTCCTAGTTATTGATTCTTTTATAAAACCTCCATTTTTGTGCCAGTAAAAGAGTCAGAGTTAGCATGAAATTTCCTGACAAACCAAGTAATTTCAACCATTATAAAATGAGACTGAGTGTCCTGCATGTCAGGGGTTGTGTTAAATGCTTTACATACATTATTTTGTTTGCTCGGAATCTTAAAGGTAGATACTATTATTGTACTCACTTTACAGATCTAGAAGCTGAGGCTCAGGAAGGTTAAGTAGCTGCTCCATGGTCATACATACCTGTGACAGAGCCAAAAATTAAATACAGCCCATTTGACTCCAACTACACTATACTACTTTTTTTCCTCTAGACCTCAGCAGTCCAATAAGATAGCTACTAGCTATATGTGGCTATTTAAATTTAAATTAATAAAAATTAAAATGTAAAAATCAGTTCCTCAGTCACTAACCACATTTCAAGTGCTTAACAGCCACATGTAGCCAGTGGCTCCCATACTGGACGATACAAGTACAGAATCCATTATCACAGAAAATGTTTTAGATAGTGCTGGTCTAGAGTCACCAGTAACTGGCGTGCCCTCTCCCTTTCTGATAATGGAAATTATACACACATTACCTTGTTACTTTAACTTCCAGGAAGTTTAATTCCAAATTTAAGGTTCAACTATAGCAATACTTTAACCCTGATAACCAACATATTTGTGCTCATCTTTTCCTTGGCCCTGATTTCCTATCTGTATTTATTAATAGATATTAATTATTGTTTTATTGCAAATGTTATTGTTACAGGTTTTCTCAAATCATTTGTTGAAAAGGCAGTATATAAGTATAAATAACAAAAATCAGGACATACTCTGGTTTTTGCCTGCCTTCCATGTTATAAGGTGTAGAATAGGATTCATGTTCCAGCTATATGCTGTCTATAAGAAACTCACTTCAAATAAAACAATATAGGCAGGATGAAAGTAAATGGATGGGAAATTTTATATCATGCAAACATTAACCAAAGGAAAGCAGAAGAGGTTACATTGAGATCAGATAAATTAGATTTTGGAGCAAAGATAATTACTAGAAAGAGAGAAAGACAGTATACAATGATAAAAGGGTCAATCCACCAAAAAAAAAAAAATAGCAGTCCTAAATGTATGTGCAGGAGACAACAGAAATGGAAATCCATTAATAAAAAACTAATAGAACTGAAAGGCGAAAAGTAATAAAATGAAAGTTCAAGTCTTCAACACCTATCCTTCAACAATTCGTAGGACAATTAGACTGAAAATCAGCAGGTATTTAGAAGAATTCAACAACATCAAGCAACAGGATCTAATTGATATTTATAGAACATTCTGCCCAACAACATCAGCATATACATTCATTTCAAATGCTAATTTCCATTACATATATCAAGATAGACCATATTCTGGGCTTTAAAACAAACTGCAACAAATTTAAAAGGATTTAAGTCATACAGAGTGTGTTTTGTGATACATTGGAATCAAACTAGAAATCAGAACTGAAAGATAACATGAAAATCTACAAATATTTGGAAACTAAACAACCAACTTCCAAATAATATATGGGTCAAAGAGCAAGTTTCAAGGTAGATTTCGAAAATACATTGAATTAAGTGGAAGTGCAAATACAACATATAAAATTTGTGGGACACACCTAAGGGTGTGCTGAGAGAGAAATTTATAACACCAAATACATAAATTAGAAAAGAGGAAGTCTCAAATCAATAATCCAAGCTCCCACTTTGATAACCTAGAAGAAGGGCAAAATAAACCCAAAGCCAGCAGAAAGAAGGAAATTATCATAAAGAGGACATGGGAGCAGGAGGAAAGTGGGTGTGGCTGTAAAAAAGAAGAATCCCCGTGAGGATGGAAATGTTCCATATCTTCACTCTATCAATGTCAATACTCTGGTTGGGATAGTGCAGTATTGTTTTGCAAGGTGGTACCATTGGAGGAAACTGGGTAAAGAGTATGTGGGATATCTCTCTATGATTTCCAACATTGCATGTGTATCTACAATGATCTCAAAATAGGAAGTTTAATTTTATTTTATTTTTATTTTTTTAATCTTTTTTAATGTTTACTTATTTTTTTTAATTTTTTTAAACATTTATTTATTTTTGAGACAGAGAGGGACAGAGCATGAGCAGGGGAGGGGCAGAGAGAGAGAGGGAGACACAGAATCCAAAGCAGGCTCCAGGCTCTGAGTTGTCAGCACAGAGCCCAACCCGGGGCTGGAAATCACAGACCACGAGATCATGACCTGAGCCGAAGTCGGACGCTCAATCGACTAAGCCACCCAGGTGCCCCAGGAAGTTTAATTTTAATTAAAAAATTTTTTTTGAGAGAGTGAGAGTGTGAGTGGAGGAAGGGCAGAGGACGAGGGAGAGAATCTTTCTTTTTATTTTAAAAACATGTTTTTAATGTTTATTTATATCTGAAGGAGAGAGATACAGAGCATGAATGGGGAGGGGCAGAGAGAGGAAGACATAGAATCCAAGGCAGGCTCTGTCAGCACAGAGCCCTACCCAGGGCTTGAACTCACAAACCATTAGATCATGACCTGAGCCAAAGTTGGACGCCCAACCAACTGAGCCACCCAGGTGCCCTGGGTGAGAGGGAATCTTAACCAGACTCCATGCCCAGCATGGAGCCTGATGTGGGACTGGGCTCTCACAACCGTGAGATCATGACCTGAGCCAAAATCAAGAGTCAGACACTTAACCAACTAATACATTCGAGTACCCCAGAAGTTTCATTTTAAAAAGGCAATCAAAAAAAGATTTTATAACACAAAAATGAGAAAGAATAATTAGCCAGCATACACAAGGAATTTCAACAAAAAATATTTAAAAGATGACAAAAAAGAAAATAATGAGGAAAAGGTTTGAAAAAAGACTTCCCAAAAGAGTAAAAGCACAATGAGGGGGGCACCTGGGTGGCTCAGTCTATTAAGCGAACGACTTCAGCTCAGGTTCATGGGTGCGAGCCCCGCGTTGGGCTCTGTACTGACAGCTTGGATCCTGGAGCCTGCTTCGGATTCCATGTCTTCCTTTCTCTCTGCCCTCTCTCCCAACTCGTGCTCTGTCTCTCTCTTTGTGTCTCTCTCTCTCAAAAATAAACATTAAAAAATTATTTTTTAAAAAGCAAAAGCACAATGAAATACTACACTACACACACAGATTGGTTACAATGAAGTAGTCTGACAATAGTAAATGTAATAGTAAATAGTAGCATATTAGCAAGTAAATAGTAAGTAGTAAATGTTAGCAAGGATCGATCAAGCCACGTGAGCAAGGGTTGAGTAATGTGTACGAACTCCCACAATAGTGGGGGATGTCAGTTGGTACAATCCCTTTGGAAAACTTGTAGGTATTATCTTTAAAAGTTGAAGATATATATGCCCCATGATCTAATAATTCCACACCTAGGATATCTAGTAGATAAATTTGTTCTTGTGAGCACTAGGATAAATATACAATCATGTGCTTAGCAGCATTGCTTCTTATCACCCCAAACAGCAAATAACCCAAATACTCATCAGCAGAAGAATGAATAAATAATGTCAACATATTCACACAGTTGAATAACATGGAGCAAAGCCAAATGACCACACAGGACACATACCAGGCCTTTGGAATAGTATTTATTGGAGGAAACCAACGAATATAGGAGCAGCAGCAGGTTTGGAAGTCCCTTATGGCTCATTCCATTTAGAGTCAGCATATAGGAATGAGACCCTGATCCTTGCATGAATATGACTATGTAGTATCTCCTACACAACTCCCTTCCTCATCACTACCAATGAGGAAGGTTGTTTCTTCACAAAGCTAGAGGTCTGAAAACCCACAGAATATCTGGCTGGATGAGGGTTGTGATCCAATAGCGGCATGACATGGCAGAACAATGGCTTCTAGCCCTATCCCACCACTTCATTCACACACACACACATATATATATATATATATATATATATATATATATATATATATATATCAAACATACAGAAGAGTCTGTCAAGACTAAGGGCAAAAGACCATGTTTTGGTATGGCAGACAAGTGACCTGATCAGCATTCTAGTAGAACTGATTTTTCTAAGCATTTGGCTGTAGATAGTTTCCGTGGAGCTCAAAGGCCAACTCCTTTCCCAGGAGGCCAGCCAGCAGAGAATATTGGGCAAGTTAACCCTTATTTCTCAACCATTGTAGTTCTTCACCTCCAATCTCTAGGTGGCCTCTATACATCATACCCCATTCCATCAGTAATACATACCATTACAGTTTGTAGGAAACCTTGGAGGATGGTTCTCAAACTTCAGCTGTTTCAGAATCACCTGGAAGACTTATCTGCAGATTGCATATCCATGAAGGACCCTGAGAACTTGCATTTCTGAGAGTTCTCAAGTGATGCTAATGTTGCTGGTGTAGGAACCACACTTTGAAAATCACTGGAATATGGAAAGCCATAAATAGCTGTTCCTCAAACCAGGGGCTGAGGGAGCTCAGACTCAGACAAGAAAAAGAGGTACCCGTTTGGGATGCACTAAATAACCATACTGCCTTTTCCCATATGCAGAATATTGATTATTCTACTTGCCACTAATTGGGATCTATAAATAATAGGAATTATTGATTAGGGCAGAGACAGCTGCTGTCAGATTATGAAGATCAGTTTTGTGGCCTAAATCCATTTTGGTTAAAATAACAACAATAATAAATGAAAATAAAACCACCCTGGCTAAGGAGTCCAGGCTAATCTGCTGGATGGCTAGAGTGATCTCATTAGCTATTTAGCCTAGCATAACTGGTAGATTTTCTATCAGCTTCATATATCTCTACTCAGGAATAAGACTATGATGTCTCCTAGTCCTTTCTCCTCACTACCCACTGGGAAGTCTTCTCCTTTACATTTAGGCCAGGTGGTGGCAATGGGGGACCTGAGAATCCCAGAAAACATTAAATAGTTGGATTATCACCTCAGGGTTATAGGTCATGATTACTGGAGGCAAACAGGTGAAGGCCATTTAACCACAGAGGAAAACAGCCTAGGTGGAACATATTATCCAGTCCAGAGTTGTGTGTGTGTGTACATGCAAGCTCACATTGTGTGCAGTTAAGACCAATATTCATAGTTACAGCGCTTTAATAAAGCCTAGCCAAAGCCTATGGAACTATTCCCAAGCCTTTTCCAATGACCAAGAATCCTATGTCATCCCAGGAAGTAGAGGAAGAGCCAGACATGGAACCCAAGAGTCCATTACTGACAGTTTCATAGGCTGGTGGTGGGTAGTATGATTCAGTGGAGTAGGATAGGAAACACGCAGCAGGTAAATGTTAGAAAACACTGGAGTGCTTCCAAGTCACCCTTGCTACATCCAGCAACTGATGACTGATCCAGCATTATGACAGATTCACAAAGGAGCCAATTGTCGATAAGAGATGCCTAGAAGAATGCAATAGCCTGGGTGATGATTCTCTTGAAGGGATCCAAGTATAAGATAGGATATACTTCCTCCAAATGTCTCCCATGGTTTCAGGTAGTCCCTTATTTCTGGCACGAGGCTCCTTCTGAAAATATCTATAACATCTGGCCCAGCACAATAACCTTAACAGGACCCAGGAGTAGTCCCATCACCACCAATCTCCTTCTTCAATGGTTCCACAGTAGTTAGACTGCATTTACTTATACCTACAGGTGAGGACACCTTGCACAGTGTCCACATGGCAGGTATACAATAACATCAAATGCAGGATAAACATATTAGTGTGACCTCAGTTGAGTTGGTCACCACCCAGCCAGCCTCATGGCTCTAGTAGTGCCTTTAAGTTGGTGTTTGCCTACTCTTTTGAATTTTTTTTTAATGTTTATTTATTTTTGAGAGAAAGACAGACAAACAGAGCATGAGCAGGGGAGGGGCAGAGAGAGAGAGAGAGACATAGAATCTGAAGCAGGCTCCAGGCTCTGAGCTGTCAGCACAGAGCCCAATGTGGGGCTTGAACTCGTGAACCACAAGATCATGACCTGAGCCAGTCAGATGCTTAACCAACTGAGCCACCCAGGCACCCCTGCGTACTCTTGATATAGTGTACAGAGGTATGGAAAGGAATACCTGGGCTCAGGTCCCTGCACTATAGTTATACTACTCCAGTTATTTCCCCTTCCCCTAATTCCTGTGTCCTTAACAGATGGCGGAGAGCAGATAGACCCTTCCAGGATATGCTGGGCAGGATTCTAAGATGACCCAGGGTGACTGGATGGCTCAGTCAGTTAAGCATCCAACTCTTGATTTTGGCTCAGGTCATGATTCCCAGTTCGGGAATTCAAGCCCAGCATCGGGCTTTGCACTGACAGTGCAGAGCCTGCTTGTGCTCTTTCTCAAATAAATAAACAAACCTTTTTAAATTTTTTTAAATGTTTATTTACTTTTGAGAGAGCGAGAGAGAGAGAGAGCAGGGGAGGGGCAGAGAGAGGGTGACACAGAATCTGAAGCAGGCTCCAGGCTCTGAGCTGTCAGCAGAGCCCAACGTGGGGTCCAAACCCACAAACTGTGAGATCATGACCTGAGCCAAAATCGGACGTTTAACCGACTGAGCCACTCAGGTGCCTCAAATAAATAAACATTTAGAAAATTAAAAAAGAAATTCTAAGATGCCCCTGCTATGGTCTGTATGTATCCCTTCCAATTCTTTTGTTGAAATCCTAATGCTCAAAATGATGGTATGAAGAGGTGGGGGCTTTGGAGGTACTTAGGTCATGGGTGGGGGGCCCTCATGAATGGGATTAGTGCTTTTAGAAAAGAGACCCCATAGAGCTCCCTAGTCTCTCCTGCCATATGAGGACACAGCAAGAAGTTAGCAGTCTGCAACCTGGAAGCGGGCCTTCACAAGGATCCAAACATGCTGACACCATGATATTGGACATCTCAGCCTCAAGAACTATGAGAAATAAATTTGTTGTTTATAAGCTACCCGGTGTATGGCATTTTGTTATAGCAGCCCGAATGGACTAAGCCCCCCAAGATTCCCAGCCTTTGGTGTACATAACTTCTTCTAGTTTCTCCAATCAAACAGGAATCTAGGGACTGTCGTGAAGGGTTTTGCAGATGTAATTAATTTCTGAAATTAGCTGACCTTAAGACAGGGTGATTATCTAAATAAGCCTGACCTAATCACATGAGCCCTTTAAAAGCAGAGTTTTCTCTGGCTGGTTGCCAAAGTGAAAGTCAGAGAAATGTGCTCTGGCTAATCTGGAATAAAGCAAACATTTGTTTTGTGAATTGTCTATGGGGGGCGTGGGGCAAAAAACGGTAGGCAGCCTCTAGGAGCTGAGAGTTGTCCTTGGCTGACAGCTAGAAAGAAAATGAGGACTTCAGTCCTACAACTACAAGGAAATGAATTCTGCCAACAACCAGTGAGCCTAGAAGAGGACTTCAAGGTCCGGATGAACTACAGCCCTGGCCAATACCTTGATTCCAGCCTAATGAGACTCTGAGCAAAATATCAAGCCATGCTGTGCTCAAACATTTGACCTATAGAAACTGAGATAATTTGTGTTGTACTGAGCCACATTTGTGGTAATTTGTTATGCAGCAATTGAAAACTAACACACAAGATAGATGCTTATGGTACCCATGGAGAATTAAATAAGCAGCAATTGTCTATGAGTAGAGAGTTTCAGAGTTCTCTTGCCTCCACATTCTGCAGGCAATAAAAGGCATGGAAATATGCTGTTAAGCTGTCTGGGTATGAAGAATGTTCTATTATCTGAGTGGATGTCTAGCTATCCCAGTAGTAAACAGTCATGCCTATACTGCTCAAATAGAGTGCTGGAAAGTTTGCAGGAGAGGCAATACTTCTGTTTTAACACCCAACTATCAGACAATCCCAAGATTCTAAGATTCCAGAGGGGCAATCAGCTAACAACTCCTCAGGCTTCATCAGACTAACCAGTTTACCACTGCAAGCTCAAAGTGGAAGGTATAAATAACACTCCTGTCTTCTGATGGGCTGTACCATCACCTAACATTCTATGTCACACGTAAGCAATGCCACTGTACTTGTACTCTCAGTAACTGCATGTAGGACCTCCAGTACCTTTGTACTTTTTTTTTCCATAAGACAAGATTGGGGATCACCAACTTTTTCATTTTTTTTTTTTTACATTTTTTCTTTTTTTAATTCTAAATATAATTTATTGTCAAGTTAGCTAGCATACAGTGTGTAGTGTGCTCTTTGTTTCGGGAGTAGATTCCCATGATTCATCACTTACATGCAACACCCAGTGCTCATCTCAACAAGTGCCGTCTTCAATGCCCATCACCCATTTTCCCCTTCCCTCCCTTCAACCCTCAGTTTGTTCTCTGTATTTAAGAGTCTCTTATGGTTTGCTTCTGTTTGAAACTGTTTTTTTCCCCTTCCCTTCCCCCATGGTCTTCTGTTAAGTTTCTCAAATTCCACATACGATGAAAACATATGCTATCTGTCTTTCTCTGACTTATTCCACTCTTCACTTTTGACCCCTTGGTCTAAAAGTCATAACACAGCACTATAAAAGCTGTCAGCTCACTTAGTCCCCACGGGAGTTCCTCCACCTGGAGGTGGGGATGGGTATGTGATGGTTAACTTTCTGTGTCAATTTCACTGGACCATGGGATGCCCAGTGTCTGGTTAAACATTACTTCTGGGTGTGTCTGTCAGGGTATTAGCATATGACTTGGTGGACAGGGTAAAGCTGATGACCCTGCTTGGGTGGGCATCGTCAAATTAGCTGAAGGTCTGAATAGAACAAAAAGGTGGAGTGGGTTGCTCTCTGCCTGACTGTTGAGCTGGGACATCCATCTTCTCCTGCCCTGGGTGCTCCTGGTTCTTGCGTGTCAGACTTTGGAATCTATACCACTGGCTCTCTGGCTCTCAGGCCTGTGAACTACACCCCAGCCTTCATGGGCCTCCAACTTGCAGATGTGGATCATGGGACTTCTCAGTTTCCACAACTGTCTGAGTGAATACCTTGTAATATATAAACAGTTCTCTTAATTTATATTTAAAATAAAAGTGTTAAGAGGAATGTATACACATTGAAGTACATGGTGGTAAAGGTAACTTAATCTCAGATGGTTCAAAGAGAAAAATACATATATATATTTTATAATATATATTTTAAGTTTTCTTACAAGTTTGAAATTATTTTAAAATAAAAAATTAGATGAGCACTGGTTGTCGTATGGAAACCAATTTGACAATAAATTTCATATTAAAAAAAATAGAATAAAATAATAAAAATAAAAATAAATAAAAAATTAGAAAAGAAAGGAAAAGGGCAAAGAAGAAAGGCATACTCCAAGTAGAATATTTTCATCTCCTTTTATTGAAGGAAATAAAACTTGTGCTACAGAGGCAGTGGTACCTCAGAGCATGACAAGGTAGCCAATGGGACTGACATGACAAGCCACAATGCTGGCCAGGGGTCCTATCATAGTGGGAGGACCAAAACCACAAAGATAGCAGGAGGTAGCAAACATCCCCAACACCCAGTGCAAGCATTTCCATTTGCAGAGAGCTTGGCCATGCATTGTAAAAACAGGGTCCCTTCACAGCCGGCAGAGTATCTTATCAGGTTGCCAAATCCATCCAAAACTAACATGTAGTTTCACATTTCGAGGTCCTTCCCTCTGACCCAAAGATTCAGGCCATCAGAAGATCTAAGTTAATCTTTCAGCTCCTTATTCCAGATGGAAAAAGAAGCTGAGTTCTCAAAACAACACATAGGTACAGCGGGACAGGTGCTGATACCTGACTTTGTTCTAAAAGCAGCTACATTTTTTCCCCTGACTTCTCACACTGTTCTCACCCAGCATGTGCCTTGGGAAACCTCTCAATGTTCTAAACAAGGACAGAATTGGGGCAGCAGCCTAGGGGATGTAGGGAATCAAAAGCTGCTACATAGCCAAGACCATTTCACAAGAAATAGCACGGGGAACACTACTGGGTGAAGATCCTCCCAAATAGCTGCTAGAAGCATACACAAAGAGAAAACATGGTAGCTCTCTCTCCCATATCAGGATCAGCTGCGCCAAAGCCATGGTCCAGGAAGATGAGCCATTTCACATCCCTGGCAGATTATCAACCCTCATGGCATTCCTCCAGCACTTCCAATTTTCAAGTACAATAGGTGTTTGGGCAGTTCAGTCAAAGAAAAGCAAGCACTAAAGAAGTCTCAACTGATTACAAATTGATAATGTTACAAAGCCAAAAATTATAGAGTCAAGAACTGACTGGCAGGTGAGAGATGGAGGGGATGGGAAAAGGAGTCCACGGGTTTATTCAAAGAAGCCCTTGATGGTAAACCACCCTCACATCCATGAATTGGGAGGAAATTCCTTACTTAGAAATGGACATCATCTCATTAGTCAGTTGCGGTTCTCTTCAATGCTGGACACATAGTTCTCAAGGATCAAAGACATGAGAGCGCTAGACCAGGAAATGGGAGGAGCAAGGCAAGGAAGAGAGGGCATCGGGGGCTTGAATTTCTAAAATGAGCATTTATTTCACAGAAGTCTTGGCACAATGAGGCTGGGGCAAGCGTGGTTTTAGTGATTGTTCTTGGTTGCCTCCTTTGCTGCAGCAATCAGTGGAGTGAGGCTGGAAAGGGGCTTGGCAATCTTCAGGAACTGATGCTAGAAAGGAAAAAAAGAGCAAAAGACACATGACTATTTACCATTCTTCCTCAGTAACCATTATAAGATGTTAATAAGGCTATCCATGTTTGCACAAGGCTCTGTCTGGAAAGCTTCAGATCATCCCCAAGTTGAAGAACATCTTTAAAAGGTAACAAACCATTTTGGAAAACTGACAGTATCTATCTACCACTCAAACACACATCTCTGCTATATCCCAGCATTTCTACTCACAGGTGTATTTCCAACAGAAAAGAGTTTGTGTATCCACCAAAAGACACACACAAGAATGTTCATAGTCACTTTACTTACAATAGTCATAACTGGCCATTTGCAACAACGTGGATGGAACTAGAGTATATTATAGCAAAATAAGTCAGAAAAGACAAATATCATATGATTTCACTCATATGTGGAATTTAGTAAACAAAACAGATGAACAGAGAGGAAGAGAAGCAAAAATAAGATAAAAACAGAACGAGTACAACCATAAGAGACTCTTAAATACAGAGAACAAACTGAGGGTGGCTGGCGGAGTGTTGGGTGTGGGGATGGGCTAAATGGGTGATGGACATTAAGAAGGGCACTTGTTGGGGCACCTGGGTGGCTCAGTCGGTTAAGCGTCCGACTTCAGCTCAGGTCATGATCTCACGGTCCGTGAGTTCGAGCCCCGCGTCAGGCTCTGGGCTGATGGCTCAGAGCCTGGAGCCTGCTTCCAATTCTGTGTCTCCCTCTCTCTCTGCCCCTCCCCCGTTCATGCTCTGTCTCTCTCTGTCTCAAAAATAAATAAACGTTAAAAAAAAAAAAAAAAAAGAAGGGCACTTGTTGGGAGGAGCAGTGGGTATTATATATAAGTGATGAATCACTAAATTCTATTCCTGAACTCATTATTACACTACATGTTAACTAATTTGAATTTAAGTAAAATATATACATATATATAATATATATTTTTTAAAAAGAGTATTTTAAATAAATATTTAAAAAATAGTCATAACTAAAAAGAACCCAAATGTCCAAGAGAATGAAAGAATGAATGTGATATTTATATAATACTATACAGAAAATTACACAGCAATTCAAAAGAATGAATAATTGGGGTACCTGGGTGGCTCAGTCTGTTGAGCGACTGACTTCAGCTCAGGTCATGATCTCACAGTTTGTGAGTTCAAGCCCCGTGTCCAGCTCTGTGCTGACAGCTCAGAGCCTGGAGCCTGCTTCAGATTCTGCATCTCCCTCTCTCTCTGCCCCTCCCCCACTCATGCTATGTCTCTCTCTGTCTCAGAAATAAACATTAAAAATATAATAAAATAAATAAAGAAAAGAATGAATAATTGATATGCTGACAACAGGATGAATCCCATAGACACTATGATGAGTGAAAGAAGCCAGGCACAAGTTTTCATATTGTATGATTCCATTTTATATTAGGTAAGACTCAACTATGGTGACAATACAGGCAAAATTCAACAGGAGCTCAGTAAGCAGATTTTTAAGCTAAGCCTATGTGTAGTTTTAACAGACTGAGGAACAGCCTCAGGGAATAGCTTGAGCAAAGGCCCAGGGATGAAAGAGGTTAGGGAAATAGGAATAGAAGTTGAGTGGAGGTAAGTTGTAGGAGAGAGGCCTAGTAGTGCCTCACGTGCAAAAATGAAGCAAAAAAGACTTGGTTTAGTGATCCCTTGAATTTGGAGCTTCTCTGCTTAAGGACAGTTACCTGCAGCAGCTCTTTAGCTGAACCTCTCTTCTCCACATCCATCTCAAGACAGCGGTTCAGAAAGTCCCGGAAAAAAGCTGATAGCTTCTCTGGGTTCTGAAGCTCTGGAGTCCCATTGGTGGCAATGAGGTACAAGGCCTGGCAATACAAATGAAGAATCACCGTAGGCTCCAGCTGGGGTTCTCTCCTAGTTCCCACACTTGCCCTCTAGAAATATGGTCGGCTGCTTTATGCCTCTAGGACACAAAGAGACTGGAAAGAATATGACCTAAGGATCTTATTTAACATTTAAAGGCCATGTGATCATGTGCAAGTCAGTGAGTTTCCAAATTCCTCATCTGTAAAAACAGGGATGATAATAGTGCCTATCTATATCTATATCACATGTCTGTGTGTTCCAGACCCATGGCTTTATTATTATTCTTGATTATAGAACTAAGGGGCTTATTATTCATTTAGCCTGAAGAATTAAACACCTGCCCATTTGCTGGAGGAAATTATTCCTGATGCCTTGGCACCTGAGTCCTCTAAGAACTGATTTCTTCTAACAGAGAGGAATATAGAAAGGAAATGTCTGTAAAGCAACAATCTGTTTCCCTGTTGCCTCCCAGTTCCCCTAACATGGAGCATCTTATGGGATAAGTTAAAAAAACAAGACAAAACAAAACAAAACAAAACAGTCCTTTTCAAGCACTGAGCACTTTAATTCACAAAGTATTGACACAAACACTACCTCATTTAATGACCACAATAATAAATCTGGATAATGGGCTAGGCAAGAATTATCCCCATTTCACAAATAAGGTCCAGAAACATAAAGGGATATGCCAAGTATCAACTTAATCATATGAGCTTCTGTTCTCTGATTCTAATCCCAGTCTTATTTCCATCACACCCTACCAGTCATCATTTTCAAGGCTACTGGAAGATGGGGGAAGATGAGTAGTATGTGGATTCAGAGACCAAAGCTGGGACCTTCAGGCAGTTTCAGTTTGGTACACTGAAGCACTTTCCAATAATCAGAGCTACCCAAGAGGTATCCAGTTAAGATTGGATGACCACCTACCAAAAACGCACAGAGAATTCCTGCAATGGAGGGGAGGTTGGGAAAAATAAGAAAATAAAAGCAATCAGAATAATTCTCCTATTTGCCCATGACCAAAATTACCAACATACATCTGTATTCATATACTCTGCCTTCCCTCTCTTATTGCAATGGATAAATTGTCCATACTCTAATCTAATACTCTTTACTTCAATACTTGATCCAACCCCTCTCATCAACTTAAGGACATCACTCCTACAGATGTCACTTCTCTCTTGGACATGATGACTTTCCTCCTTTGCACTAGATTATTGCTATGCCCACACAAACATGATGTAATAATACCTTAAAAAAAAAAAAACAACTAAACTAAACCCTCCCTCAACTCTACTTCTAGTTCCTGCTCCATTTCTCTTTTCTCTTAAGAGCAAAACTCCTTAAACAACAACAACAATTGCTTTCACATGCCATCTCAACTTCTCCCATTCTGGTGGATTTACTCTAATTAGGCTATCATTTCAGTACCATCACTCCACTGACTGTCAAGCTCATCACTAACCTCCACATTGGCAAATATAATGTGTATTTCTCAACTTTATCTCATACAATCAGTGACATTTGACACAGCCAATGTCCTTCTCCAAAGAACACAGTTCTTCTCCAAACACTTTGTTCTCTTGGCCTCCGGAACACACTTCTCTCAGTTCTAGAAAGGCCATTCCTTGGTCTACTTTGCTAGTTCCTCCAAACTGTAAACATGAGAGTACCCCAGGGCTCAGTACTCAAACCTTACTCCCTAGGTGAGTGATCGCATCAATCATCTCGTTCCAATGCTTAAGTAAACCAACTATACACTACTTCCTGATAAATTTGTATTTATAGCTCTGACCTCTCACCATTAAACTCCAGACTCCTATGCCCAACTCTGTGCGACATCTCTACTTGGATGTCTAATAAACATTTCAAATTAACACATTAAAAACAAACTCTATTATCCAATTTTACTTGCTCTTCGACCTTCCTAGTAAATGGCAACTGAACTTTTTCAGCAATTAAGGCCCAAAATCTCATAGGCATTATTGATTCCTCTTTCTCTGATATCTAATTCACCTTGTCAGCTGTATGTTCAAGATATTTCCTGAGTCTAACCACTCTTCATGCCACCAACATAGTCCAAGTTACCACTCTTACCTGAATGATTATAACAGTATTTCAGAGTCTGCTTTCTATGAAAGCAGCCAAAATGGTTAATTCATAACATAAATTACATCATACTACTCCTCACCTCAAAATCCTTCAATGGCTTCCAATCTCTTACAGAATAAAAGCCAAATTCTCAAGATGGTCACAAGGTCTGATTTGGTCCCCTCCTAGTTCTCTGACCTTGTCTACTATTCTCCTCCCCACTCACTCACTTAGGAACACTGCCCTCTTTGGTTTTTTCCTGGATACAAGTGTGTTCTCAAATCAAGTCGTTTATATACTTGATACCTGGGAAACTCTTGCATCAGGTTAATTGCATGGCTTGCTCCTTTCTTCAGGTTTCTGCTCAAATAACTTATAAGGGAGGACTTCCTTCTCTACTCTAAATAAAATAGTACATTTCTCCCTCTTTCCCCATCACTCTCATAAGCCCTTTACTCAGCTTTATTTCACAGCACTTACCCTCTGTTACTATTTATTAATTTCTTCATTGCCATTAGAACATGGCTTTCTTTTACATGGCAGGAACTCAAATAATTGTTGAATAAATGAGTGACTGTGAATATCTCTTTTCTTTAAATCCAATAGTGCCTAGTTTTATCTAGAAAAGACAGATCCAGGTTGAAAACTGTAGGGAATAGCCTGAGTCTCATTTCCTGGGACTAAAGACAATAGCCCAAACATCTTGAAATGGGACTAGTAACACTCACTCTGAGAGGATTTTCATTGAGGTATGGGGGCTCCCCTTCAATCATTTCAATGGCCATGATGCCCAGGGACCAGATGTCAACCTTGGGCCCATAGGCTTTCCGTGTCACAACCTCTGGTGCCATCCAGTATGGGGTTCCCACCATGGTGCTCCGTTTGCTCTGCTCTGGGGTGATCTGGGCACAGAATCCAAAGTCAGCTAGAAAAAGAAAAGAAAAGAAAGAATGGACATATATTTAGGGTACACCTTCCATAAGTATTGACTATGTACCTATCCTTAGCTGTCAAGCTCTGCCTAGCTCCCAGCCATGGCAATCCCTTCTCTCTCCAGACCTGGAATCACATGACTGCCACCTTCACATCCAGCTCTTAGCCTGTCCTCTGTCCGACATTGAAAAGAAACAAGACGAACAAAAGAGACATCATCTCTGGCCTCTTACCCCTCCTCAAACTAGAAGAACTAGGCATTAGAGCCAAAGGTGCCCGTTTTGGCCTTGATTACTTGCCCCAATTCTGCTTTCTTCTTGAAATCCACACCCATGTCCCAGAATCTGGCAGTCTAGGTCCTTGTTTTATTTTCTGGGAATGAGTCCCAGACTTAAGCCCTAATCACCTACAAGTAGGAATGGCCCTGCTTTTATTAATTTCTCACCCTGTGCCCCTGGACAAAGACTGCTAACAATCTTCCCATAAGTTGCCCATCTGTAACACAGCTGTCTGTCTGGGCTACTGATCCTCACACTTTCAAACAAAATGTTCTGCTTATAGTTCATTCTTATTGTATTGCAATTATATGTTTATTTAAATTGAGGCCTTTGATAGAAAAGGCTATGTCTTCCCACTCATTTTTTTATTCCCAGAGGGCCTAGGTATAATAGATATTTGATAAAAGTGTGCTGAATGAATGAATCAAAGAAACTACACTAATTTCTCCACTACTAGACTGAGAGCTACTTGAAGACAAGCAAAAGTATCCTTGGTGCCATCATTGGACATAGCACACAGTTGGCATTCAGTAAATTTCTTTTGGCTAAACATATAAATGGACGGGGAAAAAACGAAATGACATCCTGCATAGTGCTGAGTCCTATAAAGAGCTTGCATATCCCAGGAAACACAGACATACCTCATTTTATTGCACTTCACTTTATTGCACATCACGGATTTTTACAAATTGAAGGTTTGTAGCAATTCTGTGATGAGCAAGTCTATCGGTGCCATTTTTCCAACAGCATTTACTCACTTCATGTCTCTGTGTTATATTTTGGTAATTCTCATAATATTTCTAACTTTTTCATTATAATTACATCTGTTATGGTGGTCTGTGACCAGTGATCTTTGATGTTACCACTGTAATTGTGTTGGGGCATCACGAACTGCACCCATAGAAGATGGTGAACTTATTTAAATCGATAAATGTCTATGTTCTGACTGCAGATGTGGTAGAAATAGCAAGAGAACTAGACTTACAAGTACAGCCTGAAGATGTGACTGAATTAGTGCAATCTCATGATAAAACCTGAACAGGTGAGGAGTGGCTTCTCACTGATGGGCAAAGAAAGTATTTCTTGAGATGGAATCTACTCCTGGTGAAGATGCCATGAAGATCGTTGGAATGACACAAAGGATTTAAAATATTACATAAATTTAGTTGATAAGGCAGTAGCAGGGTTTGAGAGGACTGACTCCCATTATGAAAGCTGATCTACCGTGGGTAAAATGCTATCAAACAGCATTGCATGCTACAGAGAAGTTGTTCATGAAGTGGAAGAGAATCAGTCAACGCAGCAAACTTCATTATTGTCTTATTTTAAGAAACTGCCACAGCCACCCCAGCCTTCACCAACCACCACCCTGATCAGTGCACAGCCATCAACATCAAAGCAAGACTCTTCACAAAAACAAAGATTACAACTCATTGAAAGTTCAGATAATGGTTAGCAATTTTTAGCAAGAAAGTATTTTTTAATTAAGAAATGTACATCATTTTTTTGGACATAATGCTATTACACACTTAATCGACTTCAGTGTAGTGTAAACATAACTTTTATATGCACTGGGAAACCAAAAAATTCATTTGACTTGCTTTACTGCAATATTCGTTTTACTGCAATGGTCTGGAACTGACCCTCAATATCTCCAACATGTGCCTGTAAGCGAAGACCCCTTGCTCAGTCTTGTAGCTACTATTATATGATTACCCTCCCCCAGGAGACAGGGTCCCACCAGGAAGAGAAGTATCTTCATTCCTACTCACTTAGCTTGACAGAACCATCCATTCCCAACAGGATATTGTCACTCTTGATGTCTCTGTGAATGACCTGGTTCGAATGCAGAAACTCCAAAGCCTGCAGGCACTATTGAAGTCGATGAGCAGAGGGAGAAAAAAAGGACTTATAATATGAAAACTTATAGAAAATCAACTAATCCAACCTCCTCATTTTATGACCAAGAAAGTGGGGGCCCAGTGAGTAAACAGAACTTGCTCCCAATCTGTGGTGGAGGCAGGTCTATAGCCTAATCTTCTGTCTCCTGGCTAAGCACTCTTCTAATTTGGTCCTGCTTTATGCCTTTCTTATAATATGCCTTACCATATCTTATTGTAATTATAGTACACCTTACAATAGTTTCCTTTTTTTAATGTTCATTTATTTTGAGAGAGAGAAAGAGTACATACGTGTGAGTGGGGGAGGGGCAGAGAGAGAGGGAGAAACATGGGATCCGAAGTGGGCTCAGCAGAGAGCCTGACCCAGGGCTCAAACCCATGAACCATGAGATTATGACCTGAGCTGAAGTCAGACACTCAACTGACAGAGCCACCCAGGCGCCCCAATAGTTTTTAGGTACAAAAGTTCCTCCAATCCATTTTGGAGTTTTTTTGTTTTTTGTTTTTTTATCAAACATTAGATCCTTAACAAAGAAGCTGAGGCCCAAGAAAAACTACTGAGGAAGAATGGAAATGATTTTATAACGATAAAACTGGAGGAAAGTGACAAAGAGAGTCATATCTGAGACATATGAAAGTGATATTAGAAACAGTGAAGTTAGGGGGCACTTGAGTGGCTCAGTTGGTTGAATGTCCAACTCTTGATTTCAGCTCAGGTCACGATCTTATGTTTCATGGGATCCAGCCCCATGCCAGCTCTGTGCTAACAGCACGGAGCCTGCTTGGGATAGTCTCTCCCCCCCCCCCCTTCCCCTCCCTCGTTCACATTCTCTCTCTTTCTCAAAATAAATAAATAAACATTAAAAAAAAAAAAGAAACTTATTTTAAAGAACAAGCAACAGTGAAGTTAGAAAACTCTTATTATTGGCGAGGAGATAATTTGTACTGTTTTGGGTATGTTAAATTTTATATACGTATAAGCATTTGCAGACAAATATTCAGTAGACAACTGAACATATGAGTCTTAAGTTCTATATGGAGATATGGACTTGAGATAAATATTTGAGTCATTTGTGACCAGGTGATTTTTTTTTAAGTTATAGTTATGGCTGCAACTGGCAAATGTTATAGAAGACAAAAGCAAGAAAAGAATCTTGGAAAACATCTATAATTAGCAGGCAGAGTGAATAACACAGAGGCTAATGGAACAATGAAAATGCCTGGTGCTGCCACTTCCTGACTAATGATACTAACATTCTAAACAAATCACTTACTCTCTCCAGGCTACTGTTTTCCCATCTGTAAAATGTGGGGATAAGAAAAAATAACCTCAGGTTTGTTACTAAATCTACTAGTTTAAGTCCATAACGAAAAGCTAACATTTTAGAAGCTTCTACCAACTGAAAAATACTAAAGATGCAAACCAATTGGAAAATACTACTTCAATGTTTTCAAATTAATACTTCACTTTCTAAGAACATACCAATGACTAAATTAAGAACAAACCAATATTCAGAAGCAGCTTTTGCCTAAAAAAGTAAGAGTTGCTTTCCTTAGGAGGCTGGAGACCCTGATTTCTGGATGTCAAAAATTATGATAAAAAAATAACTTTGAGAAATTAGAACCCTCATACATTGTTTGTAGGAATATCAAAAAATACAGCTACTTTGGAAAACAGTTTGGCCATTTCTTAAGCAAGTACACCAAGTTGCTATATGACCAGAAGTTCCACTCCTAGGCTTATACCCAAGAGAAATGAAAACAGATATCCAACCAAAAATTTGTACAAGTACATATGTTATTATTCATAATAGCCAAAAAGTGGAAATGACCCAAATGTCCATTGATTGATGAATGATAAATAAATGGAATCTTATTTGTTAATAAAAAGAATGAAGTACTAATGTACATTATAACATGGATGAACTTTCAAAATATTATACTAGGGAAAAGAAGCCATTTCCATTTATATTAAATGTCCAGAACAAGTAAATCTATAGAGACAGAAAATAGATTAGTGATTGCATAGCGTTGGGGGGGTAGGGGTCAAGAAATGGGGTGGGTGGGGCAGTGCCTACTAATGAATGGGTAAGGAGTTTTTTTGGGGGGGAGGCGTTATGAAAATATTTTAAAATTGATTATGGTGATGGTTGTGTAACTCAATATGCTAAATACCATTAAATTATATACTTTTTAATGGATGAATTATATGGTATGTGAATTATATCTCAATAAAACTATTTTTTAAAAGAGGGATGATCCCTTAGAACTTAAAGATAATAGTAATGTCACCTATTTATGAAACATTAAAAAATTTTTTAAGTGCTTTTTGATCCATATGGCGCCCCTAACGTATATACAGGGTGAATTCCCATTTTAAAGATATATAAATTGAAGCAAATTGATTTCCCTAAGCATACATATGCATGTATCCTCAATCAGTGCAAGTTAGCTCCTGGGGTGAGTGAAAAATATTTTAGATATTACAGTGGTTTGTGGCTTCCCAAAGGGCCACAATACATAAACAGATATGCAGTATATCTATGGTATTAATATTTCATGGGGAGGAATGGGATTAGGAAAAAATGTCTTAAAAGGCTCCCTCAGGGAGAGATAATAATAATTTTAAAAAGTTGAGAAACACTGTATTAGCAGTGCAGCAAAGAAAAGAAGCCATAGCTCCTAAGAATCCCAGGTCTGTGTTAATTCCATTAACCTACATGTGTGTGTTCCAGATCCCAGGATGCAGGGTGATCATATTTTCTAGGATGAAATTGATTTCACGTGACTTCACTTTTCCTAATATTGATTAAATATACAACTACATTTTTCCATCTGAATGCCTCCAGATCTTATATCATCAAACCCCAATCATAATATTAGACTTAATCCCATAATACTCTGAATCTCATCTTCTAATCACCTAATCTACTTTTCCCTAATTCTGAAACTTTTCTATTATTGGGCTACAGTCTCTTATCAGCAAAACATCCAATATCCTCAACTTCTCTGAATATTTCCTTCATCTTCTTCCTCTAATAAAAATATGGTTATCCACAAGAGTCAGACGATAAAAAGAAATTAAGGGCATCCAAATTGGCAAGGAAGAAGTCAAATGTTTACTCTTTGCAGATGACATGCTATTCTATATAGAAAACACTAAAGACCCCCACCCCACCAAAATTGCTAGAACTGATATACAAATTCAATAGTCACAGGATACAAAATCAACATCCAGAAATCTGTTGCATTTCTATATACAAATAATGAAGAAACAAAAAGAGAAATCAAGGAATCAATCCCATTTACAACTGTACCAAAACCAATAAGATACCAAGGAATAAACCTAACCAAAGAAGTGAAAGACCTGTACTCTGAAAACTCTAAAACACTGATGAAAGAAATTCAAGATGAAGCAAAGAAATGGAAAGACATTCCATGCTCATGAACTGGAATCACAAATATTGTTAAAATGTCTATACTACCCAAAGCAATCTACACATTTAATGCAATCTGTATCAAAATACCAAAAACATTTTTCGCAGAGCTATAACAAAAAATCTGAAAATTTGCATGGAACCACAAAAGACCCCAAATAACCAAAGCAATCTTGAAAAAGAAAACAAAGCTGGAGGCATCACAATTCCAGACTTCAAGTTATATTACAAACCTGTAGTAATCAAAACAGGATGGTACTGGCACAAAAACAGACACATAGGTCATGGAACAGAATAGAAAATCTAGAAATGAACCCAAAACTATATAGTCAATTAATGTTCAACAAAACTGAAAGTATATCCAACAGGAAAAAGATAGTCTCTTCAAAAA
Source organism: Panthera pardus (assembly GCF_024362965.1). Taxonomy (NCBI): domain Eukaryota; kingdom Metazoa; phylum Chordata; class Mammalia; order Carnivora; family Felidae; genus Panthera; species Panthera pardus. The sequence continues at coordinate 60,635,727 of NW_026526677.1, forward strand.
ATGGTGTTGAGAAAACTGGACAGAAACATCCAAAAGAATTAAACTGGACCACTTTCTTATACCACAGATAAAAATAAAATCAAAATTGATTAAAGACCTAAATGTGAGACATGAAACCATAAAAATCCTAGAGGAGAACACAGGTAGTAACCTCTTTGACATCTGGCCATTGCAACTTCTTTTTAGATATGTCTCCTGAGGCAAGGGAAACAAAAGCAAAAATAAACTATTGGGACTTCATCAAGATAAAAACTTCTGCACAGCAAAGGAAACAATCAACAAAACTAAAAGGCAACCTATGGAATTGGAGAAGATATTTGCAAATGACATATCTAATAAAGGAGTAATATCCAAAATATATAAAAGACTTGTAAAACTCAACATCCAAAAAACAAATAATCCAATTAAAACAAAGGCAAAAGACATGAATAGATATTTTTCCAAAGAAGACATACAGATGGCCAATAGACACATGAAAAGATGTTCAATATCACTTATCATCAGGGAAATACAAGTCAAAACAATGAGATATCATTTCACACCTATCTGCAGAATGGCTAAAATCAGCAACACAAGAAACAACAGGTGTTGGTGAGGATGTGGAGAAAGGGGAACCCTCTTGCACAGTTGGAGGGAATGTAAACTGGTGCAGCAACTCTGGAAAACAGTATGGAGGTTCCTCAAAAAGTTAAAAATAGAACTACCCTACGATCTAGCAATTGTACTACTAGGTATTTACCCCCCAAAAAATATAAAAATACTAATTCAGAAGGATACACACACCCTGATGTTTATAGCAGCATTATCTACAATAGCCAAATTATGGAAACAGTCCAAGTATTCATCAACTGATGAATGTAAAGAGAAGTTGTGGGGTGTGTGTGTGTGTGTGTGTGTGTGTGTGTATATATATATATATATATATATATATATATATATATATATATATAATGGAATATTACTTAGACATAAAAAAGAATGAAATCTTGCCATGTGCAATGATATGGATTGAGCTAGACAGTATTATGCTAAGTGAAATAAGTCAGAGAAAGACAAATACCATGTGATTTCACCCATATGTGGAATTTAAGAAACAAAACAAACCAGGAAAGGGAAAAAAAGAGAGAGAGAGAGAGAGAGAGGCAAACCAAGAAAAAGACCCTTAACTATAGAGAACAAACTGATGGTTACCACAGGGGAGGTGGGGAGGAGGGGTGGGTTAAAGAGGGGATGGGGATTAAGGACTGCACTTGTGATGAGCAATGGGTAATATATGGAAGTGCTGAATCACTATATTGTACACCTGAAGCTAATATTACATTGTATGTTAACTGACTGGAATTTAAACTTAATTTTTTTTAATGTCTTATTTATTCTTAAGAGAGACAGAGAGAGAGAGAGACAGACAGACAGAGCAGGAGCAGGTGAACAGCAGAGTGAGAGAGGGACACAGAATCTGAAGCAGACTCCAGGCTCTGGGCTGTCAGCACAGAGCCCGACGTGGGGCTTGAACTCATAGACTGCGAGATCACGACCTGAGCCAAAGTCAGACACTCAACCGACTGAGCTTAAATAAAAGCTTTAAAAACATGGGGCTCTCCCTGAGGATATTACTTCTCACAGAAACTTTGTGAATTTTTTTTTTCTCCTCTTACACCAGCATATTACAGACCTTTGACATTTAATAGCAATGAAGAGAAAAGAGAATACCTATTTAAGTTTCATTTTCCATTTCTTTTGCCTGGAACTATTTTACCCCAGATTTTTGTGTGGCTTGCTTTTTCGTATATTCAGATCTTTATTCAAATCTATGGCAAAACCATCCCTGACTACTCTGTCTAAAATAGTACCTCCTCTGTCACTACCTTCTTAATCTGTTTTATTTCCTTCGCAGCACACGAAGAGAAGAGGAAAGTAGAATAAAAATATGATTAAAATATATATCCATGTAAAAGAGAAAAATACTACAAAGTATTTATAGCAGTCACCTTTAAGGTTGAAATTGAGTGACTTTACATATATATATATGTAATTTCTAATTTTTCTACAATGGGTATATACTTTTATAATCAGAATAAAGTTATCTTTAAATAATAGATCATAGTGATAGAAAATTCAAAACAGCTAAACAAAAGAATAATGGGAGAGTCCAGCAAATTTCTTCCACCTTCAGTGCCCAGGCAGAAATCCCATCAAGTAAAAAACTCTGATAGACACTGATATGAAGACCACTTCCTGCTCGAGGCTGGTTGGCCATTGGCCTTACCTCACGGCAGACAGCTGCGATCTGGCCTTCATCCATGCAAGTTTCTGTTACCACATCTGTCAAAGAGCCTCCAGCCAAGTATTCCATGACAACCCACAGCTCATCTCCCACGAGGTAACTGTAGGAGTATAGAAAAGGGGTAAGAAGGAACAGAGCACACTGAGCCATAGCAATGGGTTTCAAAGGCTCAGCATATACACAGAGTGAACCTGTATCTCCATCAGCTCTGGAAAAGTCTAGGGTTCTTTTTTCCGGGGAAAAGCAAAATCTGGGGGATAGAAACACTAACTTGATATCCCTTGTGGATTCTCCTGGAGGAAACAAAGCAGATTATTCTGTGAAGCCCAAAAGAGTAGAACTAAGATTATTAGGTTGAAGATATAATAAAATTACATTTCATCACAATACAAAGCAACGCTTCTCAAAATTAGGCATCATTTCCACACATCTAGAAGCATCAAGGCAGAGAGCAACCAAACATTTGACAAAGATGGGATTTGGAATCCATGTCACCAGCATTAGAGCAAGTCACAAAACCTCCTTGAGAGTTCTAAATCTGAGATCCATGAGACCAAGTACTGGGTCTTGTTCAAGACTCTATCCCCAGAGTCTAACACAGTAGATGCCAATGTTTCCTGAATAAATCAATGAGCAAAATAAAAGATAATTGATTGTAAATATTAAATGAAATAATGGCTATAAAAGCCATTTAAAAGCTATAAAGTATCATACACATATTATGTTGGCAATGATCTCCACTTTACATGATTCTAAAAATGAAATGAATTCAACAAAGCCTGCAGAGCCAAAGCCTCTTCTGGTAAGCCAAGGGCTGCCATTTAGTGCTGTATCCCTACAGAGATTATTGAGACATGAGTTACGACCAATACTATCACTCAGGGATTGGATCATTCAGCCCTATTATGTGATAAATAAAAAGATCACTTAGCCTGTCTGGTCAGTCTTTTTAGCTGCAGAATGAAACAAATAAAAAGACTAGCCTAGAGCCCTACAGACTTTTCTGCTAGCTTTAGACAAAGAAGTTATATTGGACTGACTTGAGCTGTGTGGTATGTCATCTTATTGTCACCCTGATATTGGGACTACTTCTGGGCAGACAGAGAGACTGTTAAAAAAAAAAAAAAAAAAAAAAGCCTTCAGCAAAGGGTAGGATTTGAATCCTCTTCTCTTGATTTTGAATCTAGTACTCTCTACATAGCTTCTATATTCTTTGTAACTCAAAGTCTTGTAGTTTTTTGTTTTGTTTTTTTTTTAGTTTCCAGGAAGAATATATGTGACAGATTAAGATGTTCTTCAACTTGAATCTCTTTTGAGAGAGAAGATGATGGGGACTTGGACTAAAAGATAATTTAGGACTGGGTAAAAAACTCTCCACTGGCATGAGCCTATCTCTTCCCTGACAAAGAATGCACATTATGCCCTCTCATCCAGCACATCAAGGAGACATCTGCCAGCTTGGACTGATTGGGAGGAAGAAATATGAGGGTTCAAGAGACTATCTCTGGACACTTGGAAAAGAGAGCCTCTTTACCTGGGCCTGACATGACATACCTGGGCTTTGCTGTGCAAAGCTAAGACAATGCACAAACAGATACAGGTTGTCCCAAAAACTCTGTGGCTACACTGTATGCCAAGGTACCATCAAAAATCACATCTCCAAGGTAAAGCCTCAGAGCATCACACATTTGGAGAAGAACAAATCGGATGGAGCTCTCCCCTGGGACAACTCACAAGAATCAGACGCTCAACTGCAATACCTTCACTTACTGCTCAGGGTAAGGGCACCCTCCTCTGTGCTCCCACAGGAGCTCCTGGGTATTTTTTTATTTGAAGGCAGGGATTGAACCTTACTTACTTCTGGTTTCACAGCACAAGCCTCTGGAAACACCAGCAAAGGCACAATTGATAAACAAATTTATAAATTTTCTTATCTTATTCCCAGGACACAAATTCCTTCAATAACATGGTCATGCATTTTATCGTTTAGATACCTCCAGTGATAAGACACTCACTTTTTAGTGAGATAGGACATACTATAATTGGAAGCTTTCATTTTTCCTCATCCTAAGCAAAAATCTGGTACCCTTATAGCCTTCAGGAGTTTGTCCAAGCTATACTCTTCTATATAATAAGTTCTTCAAAGAGATGGGAAGGTGAATAATAACTTTCAGAGGATTTTTCAAAGCCAGTCATGATCCGCATCATGGAAAGACAATCATTCCTCAAAAAGGAAGAAGGCTTTATTTGCTATAGTTATCAACATTATGCATTGGAAAGGTCAAAGTCCAACTCTTTTCTTCTTTAAAGAAACCGAAGCCTACCAATGTTTTAGATGCAAAAGAAGAAATCTGGCAGAATCTGGTAGAAATGAAATATAGCTGACAATGCAACATAAATATTAAAAAAAGTTAGAGTCCAAGACTTAGTCCAATAGCACCTCGACCTGTGATGTCTCTAAAACCCAGGCAAGAAGCTCACTTTCTTTTTTCACATATAGGAGAAAAGAACATGATATGATGGAAAGGGTATGGATGTTGGTGCTAGGAATATTCAAATCCAAAACCCTCATTTGCTACTTACTGTCTTACTGGTCTTGGACAAGTTATTAACTTCTATGAACCTCAGTTTCTTCTCAGTAAAATACAGGTAGTAAACCCTATTTCACAATTAGATATGTTCATGAAAGTACTTGGTGCAAAGTAAAGCATAACACAAATGTTAGCTATAACCACTATTATTATGTTTAAGAACAGAATTCTGATGAGCTGGAATAATGGGCTGACATAATCAAAATGGGATTTAATGAAGGTTCCTAAAAAGTTCTACATTACCAGTTTAAGGCAAGCTCCCATTTAAAAAAAAAAAAAAGGGATCAGAGATTTAAATTGACTACAGACTAACTAGAGGTCAACAATGAAACAGGCTTCCTAAAAATAAAACAGTGGATGAAATCACGTTGAATTTAGAACAAGAGAAGTCTTATTCTTTCCATATTGGTCAATCTCAAATGAAACTACAGACTGTCAAATTTTGAGAGAATGAGAAAGATAAACTAGAACTTATTCAGGAGGGTGAGTAGGATAAGGAAAGATCTGGAATGTGAAATGATTTAAAGACTTACATGGCTGATTCTGGCAGATGGGCTGAAGGGCCTCTGTGAGGCAGAACAAACGGTTCTGGGACCAGGTGTCAGAAGCTACAGGGTGGTAGGGTTCATCTAACCCAGAAAGACTGTGCAGCAATCAGAGGTGTCCAGCAGTATACAGGGTCAGAGGCAGACAGCCAAGCATCACAGAAGATTCTTAAATGAAGGCAGTTTAGAGTGCTAGTGATGTCTTCTCCACTAATAATTCCACCACCCATCAGTCCCAGGCTGATCTCTCTGACAAGACCTATTACTTCATACCTGTCCAAGTAGTTGACAATATTTGGGTTCTTGTTTTCCCTCATGACCAGGATCTCATTAATAATCAGCTCTTTCTTCGGCTGCTGCTGAAGGTTCATCTGCTTAATGGCCACCTGAAACAGAGTACATTCAATGAGCAACCAGTCACTCAACATTTACTGAGTGACTACTTAGTACCAGAATTTAAACACTAAGGAGACAGAGACAAATCAGTCTTAGCCCTTGCAGAATTCACATAAACCCGTGTATTCAATGTGAGGTTCCCGGACCAGCAGCATCAACATCATTTGGCAACTTGTTAGAAATTAAAATTTTTATTTTTTTAATGGCTATTTATTTATTTTGAGAGAGAGAGAGAGAGAACACACGCAAGTGGGGGAGGAGCAGAGAGAGAGGAAGAACAAGAATCCCAAGCAGGCTCCATGCTGCCAGCATACAGCCCAACACGGGACTCGACCTCATGAACTGTGAGATCATGATCTGAAGCTGAAATCAAGAGTCTAAGCTGAAATCAAGAGTCTAACGCTTAACTGATTGAGCCATCCAGGTGCCCAAGAAATTGAAATTTTTTAGGTCCCACCCAGAAAGAATCAGAAATTCTGTTTTAATAAATGCTCCAGCTGATTCTGATGTGCACCAAAGTTTGAGGATCAAACCTTCTATTAATAAAATATTCATAAGAGACAAATATTTTTTTAATCACAATATAAAAGAGGTATGCCATAACAAAAGTCCATACGAAGTGTTACAGAAACACAAAATAGAGCAAGACCTCCTTCAATATGGCAATGTTGAGACGCTTCATAAAGGGGGGGATGACTTTTTGAACTTGGTGTGGAAAGATAAATCAGAGTTGATCACATTAAGAGAGAAGAGAAAAAGGGGATGAGATCCTTAATATTTATGTATCAAAAAGAATTTAATAGGTTTTTTTGTCTGTGGAAATGAATTTCCACATAACACAAATATAAGGTATAAGTTAGTTTCCAAGACACTTTGTGTCCATTTCTTCTATGTATCAAGTATTAGGTAAGGTATTCTCAGGTTTATTTCATTTAACCCTCAGAGACACACTATGAGTTAAGCATTAATATTGATTCCTTTTGACAGATATGGAAATCATGATTCAGAGAGGATATGTTATTTGTATACAAGTGATTCAGTAGCAAAGTTAGGATTAGAACCCTCAAAAGTGATGCCAATTTACCCTGCACACAAGGCCAAATTAATCTTCCCCATAGTGCACATTTGATAACACCCTGCTCTGCTCAAATACATAAATGGTTTCTGTTTGCCTAGATGCTCCTCAGCCCAACATTCAAAGTTCTCATGATCTGACCCCTATCTTACTTCCCACTGTATTCCTTCACATACTCTGTGATCTGATCTTCTCTCCATTTGGAGTACCTTGCATCCTTTCCACATGTTCAAAAGCTATTTATACTTTGTGTCAGGCCAAAAGAAACCTCATTCTCCAAACCAGATAGGCTTTTTTCTCTTCTTTAAAGCCTCATAAGATCATATTTATAGCTCTCTTAGGGAACTTACCACATAGTGCCTTTATGATGATTAGTTAGGGTGTGTATCTCTAGAAGCTTGAGAGCTCATTTGAAAACTCAGAATCCCTGGTGCCAAGCACAGGACCTGACACACAGTGGTTGCTCAACAAATGTTTGTGGAAATGAAGAGAGAAAGAGAGAATTCAGTGGGTTGATAAGAACTTTGTTTTTAGACTATAAATAGCATCAGCAATAGACTATTCCACAGAGCTTAAATTATTTGCTAAATGTTTACTCCCTAGAGATATTTTCTTTTCCTGCTTAACAGACAAGAACAGGGACAACCTAACAGAACAACTAAATGAGTCTTTCCAGAAGCAGCAAGAGCTGTAAAAAATGAATAATCCACATTTTTATGGGAAAAAAAACATAACTCATATTTCTTTAAGTAAAGTATAGGCAATCTTCTGCAGAGATTCAGTTCATCAATAAGAACAGAAATGATTCTTTTAAACACTTGACTACTTCCATTCCTCACCGCAAGCAAGAAAAATTTGCTTCGGAGTGGGGTCTCCTATGAGGTTAGGCTTCTGGTCTGGCTGTAGCTTTCCATAATGTTTGATTATTAGCTTTTTCTAATATCTGAAGAGCAACATATTGATCTAAAGATGTATTAAGTATAGTGACCTTTATAATATATATTAAAATCTGGGGCCAAAGGAATACCTTTGGAGTTCCTCTGGCCATCCTAAAGAATGGGACGGTGCTTACAAACCTCAAAGAGGTGGCTGCTGGAAGCAGCAAGGGAGATGACTGGCAAGTAGAGAATAACACAGAGGCAGTAGCAGGATACCAGGAATCCTTTTCAAAAGCTACTAAATATGTGCTAGGCTAAATGCCCTTCACACAATCCGTCCCTCTTAGGACAGCACATAGCATTTCTATAAAAGAAAAAGAATTGGGCTTGTGCTCTGAGAACCTGAGCTCTGGGGACCTAAGCTCTGAGGCTGTCATTTACTGACCTTGACCAATCACAAGTTTTCTGTGCCTTGGTCTCTCCATCAGTACATTGAGGATAATAATCCCACCCTTGGTTCCCTTTTTTGCAGGATTGTTTTGAGGACTAAATAGGAGATAGTGGCCAATGCATTACTCAAATACAAGTAAAAATTTTTAATAATAAAGGAAGAGAACAATAAAAACCATGAATTGTAGTAATGACTGTATTTGAGGAATATCTAACCCAGAGCAGCAAGAATGACCACATCAACAGGAACGACAGCAAAAACCAACCAACGACAACACTGTTTATTCAGTGCTTACTGCGTGCCAGGTGCTAGGTTAGGTGCTCTAGTTACATTTTCTCAGTAAAAAGTAACAACAACCCTCCAAGTAAAAATCATTATCTGTATTTTCAAGTAAAGAAATTGAGACTAAGACTTTTAAGAAATTGACCAAGGTCATAATCAATGCCCTCAGGTCCATATGACTCCAAAGTCTCTTCCAATCTATTCCTTCTATAAAACACATTCCCTCGGGGCGCCTGGGTGGCGCAGTCGGTTAAGCGTCCGACTTCAGCCAGGTCACGATCTCGTGGTCCGTGAGTTCGAGCCCCGCGTCAGGCTCTGGGCTGATGGCTCGGAGCCTGGAGCCTGTTTCCGATTCTGTGTCTCCCTCTCTCTCTGCCCCTCCCCCGTTCATGCTCTGTTTCTCTCTGTCCCAAAAATAAATAAAAAACGTTGAAAAAAAAAATTAAAAAATAAAATAAAATAAAATAAAACACATTCCCTCTAAAAATGGGTTTGAAAAATAATTGTTGGATCTGTAACTGGGAGACTTCCTGGCACTAACATGCTAATCTTCCTATATGTGACACACAACAGTTCTGTTCTTCCCAGGTGGATAACCCCCAATAAGCACTCACTCACAAAGACTGAGAGCATCTTGCCAGCTCCACTAACGATTTATGCTCCCTGGGGCAGGAAATGAGGCCTTCCTGACCACACTACATTAGCCACCCTAATGGACTTGCTTCCATTCATAGTTTTGTAACCACAAGGGAGGCATACAGTGAGGTCAAGTTTCTATTTCCTGTGGCCAGCTTCTCACACATGCAGGTTCCAGGCCTTTCCAGGAAATGCCAATCACTAGCCTGTCTCCCATCAAGGGCTGTAGGGCCCCAGAGCCCAGAAACAGGACAAGGAGCCCTAGTACCTAACCTTAGCTCTGTTGTGGCCTTGCAGCTTGGAGAACACAGGTCTAGGTTTTAGAATCAAGATTCTAACCCAGTCCTTGCTAACTGCTGGCAGCACAAACTTGCAAAAGTTAGCTAAACTCTCTGAGCCTCAAAATCTTAATCAGTAAAAGGAAATAATATTACCTACCTCACAGGGTTCTTTTTAGGATTGGTATAATCACCTCTTTTCTGCCTCTGCCTCTAATTCACCATGTTTAAAACTGGCACAGTAATACCTTCCTTAATCACCATTACTTTAACGCAGGTTCCTGTCCTCTGATCTATTCTCCACACTACAAGACTTTTATATGTGCCCAATGGCAAGTGTGGTCTCTAACACTTATATATGATTTTAATGTCTGCGTGCCTGCACAGGATTCAATATTTCACACAGTTCTTAGCACAAAGTGTGGCATAAGGCAAATCTTCAACAATTGCTTTGTGGAACAAATAAAAAATAATAAATATGGAATTTTTTACTGAATGTAATAAATATATAACTTTAATTCTTCAAGTTTATGATGCATTTTCACGTACATTGCTTTACTGAATTCTTCCAACACTTTTGGTAGGTATGTATATGTTATCATGTACATTTCATAAATAAAACTCAGATTCAGAGAAGTCACATGACTTGCCTAAAATCATTTAAGTGCTAACAACAGTAAGCATCTGGATTATTGAATTCATCTCAAAGAACAATGACTAAATCCTTAAATAATTATTTTGTTTTTTAAGTTGACCTACCGTCAACGGAGCCTCAATATTTGGTTTTGATGCTTGTAAAAGACTCACAAGAGCAAGGTGAAATATGTGCTATTCCTATTGACCATGACTGCTCCAGTATACCAGGGGTTTCAACCACCAAACATCCACAAGCAGGTCTTAGTAGCTTCCCTCCCAGGAGCCGTACTCTATCACGGGAACAAGAGGTCTCTCTCACAACCTCTGAGTCCCAGGACTCTGCAACCTAAGTACTTCCACGAGCAGCTCCCATCCCCAGCCCGCCTGCCAACATTCCTGCTCTACAATCAAAGAACAGAATGCAAGGAAAACTCAAGTACTCTATATTCCCTTCACGGCTTCCTTCTGCTGAAGATGTAGGGTCAGCAGGCCCTAGCAATAAAGTCAGAGTTCTGCCAGCTTAATGAAATGAGAAAGACAAAGAGGTGCCTCCAAATGAGGACTTCAATGTCTGCTGGAATTCTGGGCGCAGACTAACGAAAGGATCACTACATCAGGAGTCAAGAGATGTGTGTTTAAATCTCTTCTACGTCAGATTTCTCTACCAAACACCAAACTTGTATAAACAATCATCCACCACTAGGCAGTGCCACAAGAAGATCTCTCAGACAATATCCAACTTCTTCAAACCTATACCTCCACCTTTTTACTTTCTACTTAACTAGGATCGCTCACTTGTGAGTCATCCTCACATTCATCAATCCCCAGATTCTGGCAAATCTACCTGTGTACCCCTCAAATCCAGTCACTTCCTCCCATTCATACTATGCTATTGCCTCAGTCCAAACCATCACCTCTCACCTAAAATTATGTAATAACCACCTGACTCACCTGCTCCAAGCTTAACTCCTCCAATCTGTTCTCCATGCTGTAGCCACAGAGACTTTTTCCAAAATCTGTAAGTCTCATTATGTTACTCCTCTGTTTAGTTCTAGTCTCCTATAGTGAGAAACTAGAAGTGTCCCTATTGAGCTAAGAAGAACTAAAAATTAACCAAACATAAAAAGAAACAGTAGAACTGAAGGAGCAAGAGTCGGTGGTTAATACTCACCTCCTGTCCTGTGGCCACATCCATTGCAGTGTACACAGTGCCTGAAGCACTACGTGACAGGTGAGAGAGAGAGAGAGAAAAACAACACAGGTATTAAATGAAGTGACATTTGTCAAATGTAGATCTACACACGACCTGGCAATGCAAGTGTTAATAATAATAGCAGCAAAAATAACCCTCCCCAATCCCCCCTCCCCCTACTCTATTCTCATATGTACATGGCAGTACATGGCAGAAAGAGAACACAGGCTCCAGGGCCAAAAGACTTAGGTTCCAAAATGAAATGTCTACCTAGTATCTACAAGCTATATGATCTTGAACAAGTGATTTAATTTCCCTGAGCTTCACTTTCCTCGTTGGCAAAGTAAAGATAAGAGGTAAGAGACTATAAGAGAATTTAAATCAATTAGTTCATAAAGCACTTAGCCAAGTGCCTAGAATATAACAGGTCTTGATTATATACTAGTTTTCTGTTCTTGCTCTTCCTCCTCTCTTCTCCATCACCCTTGGCAGGTTCCTTTAACCCCTTGCAGCCTCAAACTCTTCATTTGTAAACCTTAGTAAGGTCAGATCTATGGTTTTCAACCAGGGGTGAGTGAGGGGAAAGGGGTCCAAGGGAAATGTTCAGAATGAGGTGGAGGGAGGCGGCGGAGAGGGTTGACCTGCTTATATTTTTAGCAAAAGAAATACGGACTTCTGGGGTAATAGTAATGTTCTATTTCTTAATGTAGGTACTGGTTACATGGGTGTGTTCATTTTATAAAATTCATTGAGTTGTACACTTATCTGTGTTATATTCAATTATAATTTACATTAAAAAACTGTAAGTACTAAAAAATAGAAAATTAATCTCATGGTGCTTTAATCTTATGAACCTTTAGAACAGTGATTTTTTAATCATTTATCCTATCAAGAGGATATGTGAATTTTATTTTGCAGTTTATATTGTAAAATAGGTTTTTATTTTTCATTTTTTCAAACATAAAATATTAAATATGGTTTTTCAAACACATATGTTGCCTGAAAATCCGATATAATTCTTACCCCATCCCCAAGGTAAAAATAACCTCATATACACACATATATACATGTATAATACACAAACATATATACACACACACACACACACACACACACACACACACACTCACACATACAAACAGAGACAGAGAGTGGGAAGAAGAAAGGCAGAGACAAACTATGAATAATGCTAGGAAAGGAATCATGTCCGTTCTAAATAACTAAAAACTTAATTTTATGCCTATAACCATGAACCCTGTATATCTGTAGGTGAGTAATATGCAACAACATTTATAACTGTACATGCTGTATGTCAGATACATATGTGCAATTTGAAGAAATCTTAAAGTCTATATATTACCAAATGCATTCCAGGCAAGCCCTGAGATTATGCTACCCAGGGAAATCAGGTCCGTTTAGGGAGAAAAGTCACTTGTAGGCCTTGCAGCTCAAAATTATGGTCACCAGCTTCCACACCACCACTCTTTAGTTAGAAGTATACTTATATGCCAGGAAATTGCGATCATAAGATACGGGCTATAAGAAGTGGATTATTTGTATTGGCAGTTACCTTCCCATTGCCTGATCATTCTATCTCTAGTCATTTTCTGTCATTAAGCCGGTGTCTATTTTCCTATACTCATCTTCTTCCATCCTACCATAAGCATCATTCTTAAAGGGCAAATATGCCCAGGCCCCAAGGGACTGGACATTTTGGGACTATGTCTCCATGATTACAGAGATTTAGATGTCAGGCCCACTAGTTAATACTTGATTATTTGTACCTTAAAAAAAGACATATGAATTCCAGGTCAAAAAAAAATTCTTCAGGTCTTAAGGGATAAAAAGCAAACAAAAATTGTAACTATCAATTCATCATATTTATGTAGCATTTATTTTTTACTATTTTTTTTTAAGTAGGCTCCATGCCCAACATGGGGCTTGAACTCACGACCCTCAGATCAAGAGTTGCATGTTCTACCAACTGAGCCAGCCAGGTGCCCTGTGGCATTTTAAAATCATGGAATGTGTAGGAGCTTAATACATTTTTCATTCCTCCCTTAGCACACTAACAGACCTGTCAAAAAAGCAAGGAAAAAACATTTTTCAGATGTTGCCTATTTATGCCTATATATGTTACATTTCTGATGTTCATTTCTGAATTAAAAAAAAAAAGTCAGAGGGGCACCTGGGTGGCTCAGTCGTTTAAGTATCAACTTCGACTCAAGTCATGATCTCGCAGTTTGTGAATTCGAGCCCCATGTTGGTCTCTGTGCTGATAGCTCAGAGTCTGGAGCTTGCTTCAGCATCTGTGTCTCCCTCTCTCCCTGCCCCTCCCCTGCTTGCACTCTGACTCTCTATCTCTCTCAAAAATAAATAAACGTTTAAAAAAATTAAAAAAAAAAAAAAAAGAAAGAAAGAAAAGTCAGAAGTTCTGGAAGTGAAAGGCTCTGAGTCCACAAGCCCTCTCTTAAATTTACAGATGAAGAAATTGAAGTCCAGAGATGCAACCTGACTTGCCCACACTTGTCCATGCACCTTTCTTCTACATTCTTAATATTGTAATGTAGTTAGGTAAAGGAAATGCCATCCCAGGTTATTTTGAGACAAGCAATATGATTTCTCTTCAAGGTGTTAACTACCTTATATCAGTTCAGACTCGCAAAAGCATGTCTGGTAGGAAAAGCACTGGACCAGGAAAAAAATAAAATCCACTCATGTCCAGGGTTATTTTGAGGATTAAATTAAACAACAGATGCAAATAACAGATGTAAGCTGTAGAATGATGTACAAACACATCATTATATAATGCAATACTTTATTTTCAGAAGTTCTTGGATTCATAAGAAAGAAAACTAAAACAGAAAACTTCAAAGACTTCATTAGCAACAATGCTTTCATTCAATTAACTGAGAGTTTTCTGTAAGTCAGGTGCTTTTTTTTTTCCAGTTTCTCTTTAATTTTAGCTATTTGGGTAGGTCTATAGAAATCTCATTATTTTGCTTTTTTATACAGAGATATGACTTGACTAAAGTAAACTGCACAAATTTTCAGTGTGCAACTTGATGATTTTTCAATATGTACACACCCATGTGTTCACCATTAAGATCACTCCAAAGGTTCCTTATGCCCCTTCCCAATTCACATGCCCTTCCCAGACACAACCATTTTTCTGACTTCTATTAGCATAAATAGAAGTCTTCTTTTGAACTTCTCTTGAACTTCACATAAACACACATCATATAGTGTCTGCTCTTTTATATCTGGCTTCTTTTGCTCAAAATAATGGCCAAACACTTTTAAGACTTATCATAAACATGAGGTCTTTGAAGACAGAGTTTGTATCAGATTCATAGCTGTATTCATAGTGCCTAGCACATAAACAGGAACTCAGTTAAGAGTTGCTGACTTCAGTACACTGAGGGCAGCATGCAAGATTCACAGAAGAAATCAGAGAGCAGGAGACATGAATCCTGGCATCCACCTAGAAAAGCAGGTCCCATTACACTAGCAGAAGGGTCTGTAGTTCAGAGTCTTCCATTTCACATTAGTGCTGGTAGGTCTCAGCGCCAGGTCAACAGGGTTAATCTGAAAAAGCAGAGCTATAATTTGGGAAGCAGGTTTTGTGCTAAGAAAATAAATGGCTTTTGCACTCTCACTGAAGGGTTATTTTTAGCAACATGGTCAGCTAAATGGCACATCTCTCATACTAAGCATAATTCTGCCAAACCTGAAGTCAGCCTAACATAACACTTCCAGATGGGTGAGGGATGAGGTAGAGAAAGAACAAGGTTTATGAGAGGCAAAACAAAAGCAAAATCATATACACCAGCATACACAATTTTTAAGTCATTTCTCTAGGGAAAGAAAATGCCCCTACTAACCCTTGTCCAATCTTCTCAAACCGTGTATATTTCTTCTTAGGATCGCCCACACTCACTATGCTCCCTTTGAAAGAAACAGAGACCATGAATCATTTTTTCCCAGATCAAGATACAAAGCAGGGCCCATGTTCCCCCAAACCCTGGAGCTGGCAAGGATTAAAAAACTATCTCAAACACCCAAAACCATACTCAGTACATCCTTAGCTCTTGCCCGTAAGTTCCAACCAAAAATTTCATCTCCTTACGGCTTTTATTCATCGTATTCTATTCCATTTCTAAACTCCTAAAGGCCACCATTCATTTTTAAATTCATTCATTCAATAAACATTTACTCATTTAATATGCTCACTTACTATGTACCAAGCCCTATGTTGAATACTAGGAATAAAGGGATAGATGAGACATAGTTAAAACAGTCCCTGCTCTCAAGAAGTTCAATCTCATGGAAGAAATAGAAAAGTTAGCATAAAGTTCCATGAAAATCCAATTGTTGTAATACAGAAAGAGGCATAAAATACAGACTGGAAAGTCTTCAGAAAGGAAGTGATATCTGATTTTTACAGGGTAAGTAGGAGTTAGCCAGGGAGAGGAAAGTCAAGAAGGGGTTACAGAAGGAAGTATATCAAGTGCAAAGACACAAAGGTATGAGAGAGGTTGGGTTTCACCATCTAGATGGTGAAACCAAGGCCCACAGAAGGGAAGATACTTCTTCCCAATGTCACACAGCAAATTGGTGGTCAGAACTAAGATTTGGAGTTTGGTTTTTGGTCTCCCAGTCCAGTGTGCTCTCCCCAACACCAATTACTAATATTTGATAATTTTCACATATATTATCTCATTTGATTTACAAATAAGACAGTTATTAACATCCTAATCTAAAAGATGAGAAAAGGGAAGCCTAGAGAACAATAGGAAATTGCCCAAGACCCCAAGTCAGTGGCAAGGCTGGGGCTTCAACCCAAGTGCCTTTAACTCCCAGGCTAGTCTGCTGTTCCTAATTCTATGTTCTAAGTATTAGTGCTTTAAAACAAATCTGGTTCAGAGAAAAACACTACATATAGGAGTAAACAGATGGCTAGATAAGTGGCTTTTCCTACTTCATTTCATAAGGGCTCTGGGCAAGGGCAACTATTAAAAGAGTGACATTTTTTAAAAAGTCAAATAAGAATTATCAGGAAGCAATTGAAAGTGGCTAAGCTAAAGAACCAGAAACCTAGGCTTTAAAAAGCCATGCTAGTTTGCAGATTTGGCCAAATAAGTCACATCAAATCTCCTTTAGAAGTAAATAGGTACAGGGGTGCCAGGGTGGCTCAGTCAGTTAGGTGTCTGATCTCAGCTCAGGTCATGATCTCATGGCTCATGGGTTCAAGCCATACATCGGGCTCTGTGCTGACAGCTCAGAGCTTGGAGCCTGCTTCACATTCTGTGTCTCCCTCTCTCTCTGCCCCTCCCCTGCTCTCACTCTGTCTCTCTCTCTCTCTCAAAACTAAATAAACATTAAAAAATTTTTTTAGTAAAAAAGAACTAAATAGGTACAAAGAATAAATTGAAGTCCTCATCAAATGATTTTTCCAAGCCCAAACACTAACCTAGTCCTTCCTTCAGGCAGAAATTCTCTTACAGTTTACTGAAACACAGCAACAAGCTATTCTAACACACCCTCATTTCTTGCCACTAAAGAAAGTGAAACAGAAGTTACCACCTGAGACCAAGAGGCAGCATGCTTTCATTACAGACGCACAAGGGCTCTAACCTCAGCCCTGTTACTTTCTGGCTGTGTGATCTTTGGGCAGGGTATTTAGCATAACCAGAGCCTCAAATACCTTAACTCCAAAAAATGAAGATTATAATGTCTATCTTCATAAGGAATAAATTAACAACAACAACAACAAAAATCAAGGAAATACCTTGCTTGTCATTTGGTACATAGCACAGGCTCACAAAATGTTAGTTTCCCTTCACTCTTTTCCTACAACCAAGATGGCAGATCCGTCTTCTCCTTGGTCAATGGCAAGCATCAATAATCACAGGAATCTTTCTGACCAGGTATGAATAAGGCCTCGGTCTTTCTCAACACAACATCCCAGACTAATCACTAGATAAAAGCTATTTTTCATCTCCATAACCCATGCCTAAGGTTGAGAGATACCTAGCCCTTGAAGTGAGCAATCCACATTCTCATCACATTCCCATTCTAACGTGATATCCTATCAGGGCTGCTGAGACAGAGGAGGTGGCTGCAGGGGCAAGGTGAGAAGCAAACCTTACGTGGCTAAGATATCAAGCATAGCCAGCCAGCCACATAGACCAAGCCTAGGACCAGGATCCTTTTAGCAATGGTTTTCCATCTTTGTGCTCATCCAGTCACATACAAAAGGCAAGTCGAGAAGGTTACAAAGTGCTTACGTAATTTCTCCAAGATCTCCTCATCAGACATTTTAGGCTTCTTCTTCTGCTTCTCAGTATTCCGGGTCAGAGCATCTGGTGGAATGGTATTATTCTCAGTAGGTGAAATGGGAGATGTAGCCACATCCCGAGTTGGAGTAACAGGAAGCGGTTCAATCACAGACCGTGTGTATACCTGCATTGTTGGTGCAAGAATTTGGCAAGGCCAGTCTTTGTTAGCACAGGTGATGCTCAGGAGCCTCTTACACATGTGTGTTAGAACATCCACAGAAGAACAAATCCCAATAAACTCAACCCTTCTCCTAGGTCAAAATCTATGCTCCTCTTCTTCTGTGCCCCAGGCCCATCCTCTGTGGGTGGAATGGCCTTCCTTGTTCTCACATACACAACATAAATTAGGAATTAACAGTGTCCTTTTAGAAAGGAATACTATGAATTGGGGTGCCTGGGTGGCTCAGTTGGTTAAGCAACCAGCTTCAGCTCGGGTCATGATATCACAGTTCATGAGTCGAGCCCCGCATCAGGCTCTGTGCTGATAGCTTGGAGCCTGAAGCCTGCTTCAGAAGATTCTGTGTCTCCCTCTTTCTCTGCCCCTCCCCCATTTACACTGTCTGTCTCTGTCTGTCTCTCATAAAATGAATATTTTAAAAAATTTTAAAAAAAAGGAATGCTATGAAGATCAAATTTACCAATTCATTTGTTCATTAGATATTTACTTCCTTTCTGTTATCTGCCAAGAACTATGTTAAGCACTATTCATACATATATATTTCCTCTGTTTTTGAGAAGTTCTTGGTTTAGTGGGAAAATTTTTTTTAAATAAACATGCTTGCAAACTGAAAAAAGGCCGTATCAAGGTGAGCTATCTTGACAACTCTCCAATTGTGAAGCTCATTGTGACCTACAGAAAGGGTGATTCCACAGATTCTGTTTAAAAGTTCTCATCCTAAAAGTTCATCTAAACCCCTTAAATTTCCATCACACATCTCCTATAGTCAGTCAATCAACTTATGGTTGAATAGCTCCCTGAATCCTCTACTCAAAAGGCAGCGTTTTTTTTTTTTTGTATTAGCACAGAGTGTAAGCCCTAGATCATTCTTTCATTGTAAAGCTCTTGTCATATTAAAATTCCAAACAAAGAATCATCTAATAGAGTATCATCTGATGATAGGTTAGTGTGCACTGATGCTAAATCAAGTAAAAGGCATGGGGACCAGATTGTGCAAAGTGAGGGCAGAGGGACTGTGGCTATTTTGAAATGCAAGAACCTCAAAGGAAGTTAAATAAAAATCACTGCCAATATCCAGCATCAAAATGCACTCCTGATGTCCAGCATATTAATAGCACTAACATATTTATAAATTCCTTTGGGCCTTTCAGTACCATCAATGATGTTCTAGGAGGTAGAATGCTACACATTTAACAGAGAAGAAAAGATCTGCAGCAGGCTGCTTTGTTGCTTCCCAGGAGACTAGAATAATTTATGTAAGTCCTGCACTAAGTAACATTAATTCTATATATCTTCCTGTCTGTGAGGAACAGCCTAAGCAAACTAGAGTTAGGTTGGTATAAACACCAATTATCTAGGATACTTCAGGACTATCTGCAAACCAGTGATAAATAAAGACACTATCTCATATCTTTAATCATACAGAAAGTACTTTTCAGTCAAGGTGGTTCTGTGATTTCACCAGCTGCAAAAATCCAAGGACCCTTACCACAGCATTAAACCTCTAGGCCTCTAGGCCTTATAACTCCCCCTGTAAGCTCTGTCAAATCCCAAAGCTGTCCACATCTCCAAAGACTCACAGATTTTGTGTGCTCTGGGCGTGGAGCAATCACTGGAGGAGGGGTAGCATCATCATCATCATCTTCATCTTCTGAAACTGGTGGCACTGCAGGAGTCTCAGACACCGTCTTCACATTCTATACAGCAGAGAAAAGCCGGTTTCATCAGGTCCAGCTGACATGAGACTTAAGCTACCAGAATTGCCAAACCCCAGGAGTAATCTCATTCAGACACCCCTTCTCACACCCGAATCAGACTCCAAACTCTCCACCTTTGTGTAGCCAGTCCCAGGAACTCAGTCAGCTTCTCCCTTTTCTTTTAGCTACTACTACCCACTAGTCCCTTGGGGGTTTCCTTCTCCCACCCAAAGCCTACTTGTGGATTAGGAAGCCAGCTTACAGATTCTCTACTTGCCTTGCCTAGTCCAAACTCTGAACACAAGCTCATAGTTCCTTCCCTTATTCTATGAATTTGACTCTCTTCACTGAACAGGTAACAAAGTACAAAATGTGGGAAAGGGATCAAAAGTTTGAAACTTCACAAAGTTTATCATTATAATTCCTTACTCCTTTCTGTATCTGATATGGGGGACAGAGAGAGGGTGAACTCCCCTCCTGCCTGCCATTTGGGGCTTCTGGAGAGAGGAAAGTCAGGAGTCAGAATGACAGGAGCTAAGTGAAGGAACTTACCTAGTGGAATACTAGGCAAGAACTACTGTGTGGGAGACTGATCTTTACCACATTGGACATACTAAGGGAGGAAAACTGGCAATCTCATAGATTTGAACAGGACTGCTGGTGCAGGGCATAACTTTTAATTAAAAATTGGCAGTCCTGGGTATATGTAAGCAAGTAGCTTTGGTGCCAACAGGTGATGAATTGATCCTCTTGGTCT
The DNA here is from genome assembly GCF_024362965.1 of Panthera pardus. NCBI lineage: Eukaryota > Metazoa > Chordata > Mammalia > Carnivora > Felidae > Panthera > Panthera pardus. Next base: position 60,655,944 of record NW_026526677.1, read on the forward strand.
CAAGATTCATCGTTTGAAGCATGTGGAGGAAGAGGAGGGGTATAATTGGAGGGGTAACCTTAAATTACTTCCCGTTCTGAAATCCAACAGAGGTCTTTCCCTGTCAAATCACATATTTTGATATCTTTCTGCTCTCTACTATTTCTTTCCTCTCCACTATTCCACTCGACAAAAATGTAACTAGAAACCCAAAATGGGAACAAAGTTACTCAGCAATCTCTTCATCATGATGTGGCCCTGGGGCTCCCGATATATACTGTAAACACAATTTAACATGTTTATTTGCTTCCTTTAACTCTGTAGAAAAGGGCATTTCATCATCTTTCTTAGCAACACATTCTGTTTTCCACAGGTAATGGCTTTGGGTGGTAATATTAACAACCACCAGTCCAGGGCACCTGGGTGGCTCAGTCAGCTGGCTCTTGATTTCGTCTCAGGTCATAGTCTCACAATTTTGTGAGTTTGAGCCCCGCGTCAGGCTCTGCACTGATAATGCAGGAGCCTACTTGGGATTCTCCCTCTCTCCCTTTCCTTGCCCCTCCCCTGCTGGTGGTTGAACCCAATAGTGTGATCTCTCTCAAAATAAATAAACATAAAAGAAAAAAATACCACTATCAAGAGATACAGGTTTTTAACCCAAATTTTTACTTTTTATCCCTGTGTCCTTAGGCAGAGCTGTCCCGCCCTGAGCCACAAGTTTCTTGTCTATAAAATGGGGATAATGATAGCAGCTCTCTGCCTGAGGGCCAAAGGAGGATGAAATGAAGTGATGTGGGCATAAAAACACTTTGTAAATAAATGCTAAGGAGCTAGAAGGATGTGAGGAATCAACTAAATTGTTATTATGTCTAATAACCACAAACCTCTATTTTAACAAAAGCAGTGACTTCAACTCATGTATTCATTCACTGTGTACCTGGCTCTATTTTAGGCTCTGAGGCTATATTAAAGAACAAAACAAATATAGACCCTGGTCCTATGCTTGCATTTTAGAAGAGAATACAGTCAAAATTAATTACCAAAGTTCCAGGTAGTAATAAGGTACATGTATGAGAGCAGTAATTGGTTAGGAATGGGGAATGTTAATTTAGATAGAGTAGTCATGGAAAGGGCTCTCTAATGAGAAGTTATATAAGCAGAGGCCTGAATGAACTGAGACAGCAAGCCATGAGACTCTTTGGGAAAAGAATATTCACGGCAGGTAGAAGGAGTACAAAGATCCTGAGATGGAAACATGCTTGGTGTGTTCCAATACTTCTAGGAGGTCTACATATATTGCTGAGAAATGCTTATGACATAAAACCTGCTGAACTTTGGGTAAAAGCAGTAGGAACCTCCGATGCTCTGGCCCAGGGCTGCTTCCATCCATCCCGCCTGCCCCAGCCCCATCAGAGTGGGGGCTCTTCCAGGGCAAGGCAGGTTATAAACTGCATCATCTAAGAGGGGTCACCTTCATTTGGAGCAGTGGACAATGCCCAGGCCCCGTGGTGCTGTCAGCGGAGGTAACCTCCCAGAGCTGGTAGCAAAAGAGGCCACAACTCAGATCTACTAGCCTGAGACTGCAGTCCTGGATAGGCAAACAAATTCTGGCTGGGACTGCTCACAGTCACAGCAGTCATGAGAGAGGCCCCACACTAGTCTCACATGCCTAGCTGTGTGCATATACATAAAAGAATCAAAACAGCCAAGCAGAAAGCAAAAGCTGTAACAGACCTCAAGGAGATGTCAATAATTAACAGAACTAGGATAAAAATTAGCAAGGACATAGAAAATTTGAACAATACCACCAATCAATTCAACCTAACTGACATATATAGGACATTCTACCCAAGATCTGCAGAATACACATTCTTTTTAACCACATATAGATCATTCTTCAGAATAAGCCATATGCTAGGCCACAAGACACATCATAATGAATTTTAAAGGATTAAAAACACATAAAATGTATTATTTGACACCTTGGAATTAAATTAGGAATCAACAACAGGAAAGACATTTCTCCAAAGAGATAACCAAATGGCAAAAAAAAAATACATGAAAAGATGCTCAACATCACTACCCATTGAGAAATGCAAATCAAATCAACAATGAGATACCATTTCACACCCATTAAAATGGCTACAATCAAAAGATAGAGAATAACAAAGGTGAAGGAAGATATAGAGGAATTTGAACCCTCATAATTACTGGTAGGAGTATAATATGGAACAGCCACTGGGAAATATAGTCTGGCAGTTCCTTAAAATGTTAAACATAGAGGGCACCTGGATGGCTTAGTCAGTTAAGCATCCAACCCTTGATTTTGGCTCAGGTCATGATCTCACAGTTCGTGAGTTCAAGCCTCACACTGGGCTCTGCACTAACAGTGCAAGGCCTGCTTGGGCCTTCTCTCCCTCCCTCTCTCTCTGCCCCTCCCCTGCACTGTGTGTGTGTGTGTCTCTCTCTCAAAATAAATAAACTTAAAAAAAAAAAAATAAGGGTGCCTGGCTGGCTCAGTCAGTTAAACATCTGACTCCTGATTTCAGCTTAGTTCACAATCTCATGGCTTGTGAGTTCAAGCCCCACGTTGAGCTCTATACTGACAGTGTGGAGCCTGCTTGGGATACTCTCTCCCTCTCCGTCTACCCCTCCCTCACTCACATGCTCTGTCTCACTCTCTTTATCTCTCTCAAAGTAAATAAATTTTTTAAAATAATAAGTAAAAAAATAAATAAATAAAATGTTAAACATTGAGTTACCATATGACCTAGCAATTCCACTCCTAGGTATATATCCAAGAGAAATGAAAATATACATCCACATACAATTTATACATGAATGAGCATTATTAATAGCCAAAAAGTAGAAACAACCCAAATGCCCATCAACTGGTGAGCAGATTAAACATGTAGTATATCAATACAATGGAATATTATTGAGACCTAAAAAGAAATGAAATACTGATGCAAGATTCAACAGGGATTAATTTTGCAAACTTTATGCCAAGAATCTAGACACAAGACTATATGCTATGCGCACATTTCAATAAAATGTCTAGAAGGGCAAATTTATACAGACAGAAAGAAGATCAGTGGTTTTCCAGGGCTGGGCATGGGAGTTTGAATGAACTGTAAAAGTTAACAAGGGAACTTTTCAAGGTGATGGGAATGTTCTAAAAAGTAGAGTGTGGTGATGGCTACACAAGTATAAACATTAAAAAAAAACCCACTGCATTGTACAATTAGGGTGGGTGAATTTCATGGTATATAAACACTGCCTCAATAAACCTGCTTTTTTAAAAGTAAAAATTTTAAATTATATCTAAAGCCAGTAGATTCTCATTATATATTTTAAATAATCTAGAAATGTAAGGAATTAAAAGTGAACAGTCCTCAGGAATGCCTGGTAAAGATGGCAAGTTGAACGTGGGAATCTACATCTTGAAATCTCACTAGAACTATAATAAAGAAATAGTCTTTTAAAGGCATTAAACCCAGAAGAATGAGGAGAGCAAGAGAGAAGGTAAGAGCAGCAAAAAAAAAAAGGGAGGCAATGACTAATGGATGAGCAGTAACTGACTCAAGGAGGCTGAATTCAAAGCTGAAAACCAATCTATTTATCTATGAAGCAGAATCCTCAAAGGCACAGGAACTGGTAACACTGTTTACTTCTGAATTTGAAGATGAAGTAGAGGGGAAGGGGAGAGTACTAAAGGCAGATTCAATGAAAGTTATTTAAGATGTAGTTAGATCCCTAAATCTCTTCACCTACTCTACACCACTATGTGGTTGCCCTTCCCACCCCTAGCAGAAAACTGGAGGTCTAGTCTCTGGAAGGGAAAACAGAGAATTTCTGGATTAGGGATGTCAGGCACAGTCAAATGTTAAGACTATCAAATCAAAAACAGGGTAATTAAGAGAATATACTGAATGCTGAGACCCCTACCCCGCTTCCCTTTCTAGGCTCCTAGAACTCTAGGAGTCTAACTTTTATTCTCAAAGCAGGAGATTAGAAGATCCTTCTCGGTTTCTTACCAGCCTCAGTTCTAAGATAAAATACAGGAGGTTTCAGCAAATGGTCCAGCTGGATTACTCTAAAGCGATACAAACAAAAAAAACTAGATAGCAATGACTGCATAACTCTAAAAATTTATTAAATTACTTAAAAATTTTTAATTTTTAGACAGAAAAGAGTACACATGCAAGTAGAGAAGAAGCAGAGAGAGGGAGAGAGAGAATCCCAAGCAGGCTCCACTCTGTCAGCGCAGAGCTTGACACGGGGCTTGATCTCATGAACCATGAGATCATGACCTGAGCCAAAATCAAGAGTAGGATGCTTAATAAACTGAGCCACCTAGGTGCCCCAAATTACTTTTAAAGGTATACATTTTACAATTATATACTTACAATTCAAAGACACAATGAGCTTAAAATTCTATTAAAGTCTTTAGTACCACAATTATAAATATGGGCATATATCCCCAAGGATTACCAAATATCCACAGGGTACTTCTAACTTAAGAGGAAGAAACCAAAATGAATGGGGAAAAAAAGGACACTTGGAATAAACAGACTAGACAGGGAGAATATATTAAAAAAAAAAAAAAAGCCTAGGGGTGCCTGGGTGACTCAATTGATTAAGCATCCGACTTCAGCTCTGGTCATGATCTCACAGTTCATGAGTTTGAGCCCTGTGTCAGTCTCTGTGCTGATAGCTCAGAGCCTAGAGCCTACTTGGGATTCTGCGTCTCCCTCTGTCTCTGTCCCTCCCCCGTTTATGCTCTGTCTCTCTCTCTCCCTCTAAAAAATAAATAAACTTAAAAAAATTTTTTTATTTAAAAAGCCTATCATTCATCTTAGGGATAAGCAAAGATACCGATTCTGGAAACAGAATGGGATACTTTAATTAAAAATCAATCAATAAATAAATAAGCTCTTCACAATTAAACATGAAAACAGAAATTAAAAATTCAATAGACAGACTGAAAGATGAAGTTGGGAAAGTCTCCAAAAATAAGAATAAAAAATCAAGGCAAGGGAAATAGAGAAAATATAAGAAAAATAGAGAATCAGTCCAGGAGGTCCAAAATCTAAATAACAGGAGTTCCAGAAAGAAGAAACAAAGAAAACAGAAGAGATCACCAATGAAATAAACCAAGCAAATTTCCTAGAACTGAAGGCTTGAATTTCCAAGGTTGAGAGAGTCCACAAAGCCACTTGCAAAATAAATAGATGAATATAGGGATATAAGTATGAAATTTGAAAGCAATGGTGATAAAGAAAATGCCACAAACTTTTCAAGTGAAAAAAAAAAAAGGCCAGACACAAAAAAGCAGGAATAAAACAGCTTCAGACTTCAATAGCCAATGCTGAAAGCTAGATGACAAAAGTACAATGTTTTTCAAATACTGATGGAAAATTATTTCCATTCTAGAACTCTAGACTCAGCCAAAGTATCAATCAAATCTGAGGGTAGAATAGAGATGCTCCATTTTGAGAGTTGGAAGACATTAAATATTTACTTCCCATTTACTTTCTCAAAGCTACTGGAAGATGAGCTCCACCAAACTGCAAAAGTAAACCAAAAATAAGGAAGACACAGCATAAAGAAAATAGCAACACCAACACAGAAATACAAAGGGACTGTCAAGACAATTGGTGAAGAGAGATCCCAGAACAACTGTAAATTACAAGAATTTTAGTCCTATTTGACTTTTTAATCTAATACTTGGGTAAAAATTATTTTTAAGTGAATATTCTTAATCACCATCAACTCTGAAGGTAATTACTGCTACTATTCAGTGTTTAGCCTTTCAGAGATTATCTGTGGGTAGTAATTACATCTGTATCTGTGTAGGTCTTTATTTTGACCTCATGCATTCTTGAGTGCTAGTTTGATTAGGCACAGAATTCTTGGGTCTAATAACTTTTCCTCATACCTCTAAAGATACTGCTCCTTGGCCCACTATTGCTAATGAGGAACATTAGGTGTATATTCTCTTTGAAAGATTTGAAGATCTTTCTCTTCATCCTTGGGGTCTCTGCAGTAGAGGTCTTTTTCATCCTCTAATCTAATAGCACTGTTTTTGTGGATGCAACATCTATAAAATCTCTGTGAATATACCATATATTTTTTTGGAAATTCTTTTAATTATCTATTTCCTCTGGGGCCACTTTTACTTTCTGTTTCTGATCCTTCCCTTTAATGCTTTGTTCCCCTTAAGTATCTAGAGATCCTGGGCTTTCTATTCACACTTAGAAGTGAAAAACTAGATTGAACAGTGTACATGAGTAGCATGAGTTTCCTCTGCAGTTGTGAGTCTGTTTTTCCACTGTCCTCTCCTCTGATTGGAAAGTCTGATACAGTCTCTACATGAGTTATGGCATCTGTACGTGGTTACTGGCAAGCATCACTTTAGGGTATGTTGGCATGGAAGAGCACATAAGACTGAGACTCCTCTTCTCCCAATTATGAAAAGTATCTCCATCTTGGGATGGAAGAATTTAATGCATTTGCTTCCACTGCAGAGCTACTTTTCATTTCCTCCTTCTTCATACTGCTGTAGAGATCTGTAGTTAACTCAGGTTCTGCTCTGCTTCTGTCTTAGGCCCCTATACTACAGCAGGAGTTCTCTTCAAGTAGGTGTTTACTTTCTGGACAAAATTATCTGGCTTAAGCTTAGGATCAAAATTCTGCTACCTTTTGCTCACTGTACGATGAAGACTGTCCTTTCTGTTTCAAATGTAGAATTTTCATTAATTTTTAATTTACCCTTTAAGATGCTCCAGGACTCCTTCCTGCTTCTTATATGTATTCTCTCAACTACTCTTATCTTTCTAGGAGTTTTCTTTTCCACATATTTTAAGCTGTGGTTTTTTTCTGCTGTCATCAATCTGATCTTTGCTTTCTATCTTCCATGACAATGGTTTATTTATGTCCCGTTTTTGTTTTGGAGCACTGTTTTGTATTCATTTTTTAAATATATCTTTTCTGAAATTAAGAAATTTGGGGTAAGGGCACCTGAGTGGCTCAGTCAGTTAAGCATCTGACTTTGGCTTAGGTCATAATCTCACAGTCATGGGTTCGAGCCCCATGTCGGGCTCTGTGCTGACAGCTCGAAGCCTGGAGCCTGCTTCGGATTCTGTCTCTCTGTCTCTCTCTCTCTGCCCCTCCTCCACTCACGCTATGTCTCTATCTCTCAAAAATAAACAAACATTAAAAAAATTATTAAAAAAAGAAATCTGTGATAGCAAGAGAGATAGATACATGAATTCATTCTAGTACTCTGATCCAATTTCCAGAGGAATCTTTCAAGGATGTTAGTTTAGACGAAAATGCACATCCAGCTGTATCAATCTCCTATATAAAGCTCCAACACACAGTTCAAGGTTTTTGGCTTGACACGATGGATCCTTTACTTTTGTTCATGCTACCTCAGACAAAAAAGCATTTCCCTTTTTTCTGCCTGGTATCATTCATTACCTGTGTTTACCTGACAAGATATTATAAATCCCTATTTACATGTTCTGATTCCTCACTAAATTGTGAATTTTTTTTTTACTGAGTTGTGAAATTAAGAGCAAAGACCTTACCAGTCCTTGATGCCCCAACACCTAAAGAGCCTATCACATAATAGCTGTTCATTTTATAAATGAGAATTCATGTGCTAACATGCTAGAGAATCTGAAAGCCAGACCTCAAACCATTAAGCCACAAGTAACAAAATTTCAGTGCCAGAAGGAACCTTAAAGATTTTTTTTTTTAATGAATAAATCATTAGGGACCGACAACTCTCTACAAACTTCCCTCCACTACCAGGCAGAATAAATCACTCTATCAAATATGACCCTCCTCATACATTATTCATACCTCTCTTGCAGCCCTCATCCCTCTAGTCTGCTGTTAATTTTATTCTTCAAGGACTAAGATAGTGCATATTCATTTTTGTATCACCAGCACCTGGGCACAAAGAAGGTGCTAAGTAAATATTTATAGTATGAATGAATAAATGCATGCTCAAGACAATGGGATTTTGTACTGGTTTCTACTACTACTTTATTTAAGGGTTGGGAGATAGTCACTTAAACTCCAAGTCTCAACTTCTTAACCTGTGTTATGAGAATAACAATCCTATCCAATTATTTCACACATCAAGTGGGATGATATGGGAAACCAATATGGAAAATAATGACATGCTACCACAAAACAAACCATAATCTCCCATGTAAAACTAGTAAAGAAATACAGAATACTGAATCACAGGGAAAATGTTATGAATTGGGGGGGGGGGGGGGAAATGTCCTTGATAGACTGAGTAGTTTTAATTTTAGATAGTAAACCAGCACAGGTGTTTACCAAGCAGGTGTTATGCCCTCTGACATATGGCATGAGCCCCAGGACTCCTGCTCTTCATGTACGAATAACATAGCTATGGCTTTACTGTAGTCTCCTTTATAAGACCTCTCTGACATCATCTTTCTCAGTTCCCTGCCACAGTGAAAAGAATCGACTGGGACTCAGAAGACCCTAGTTCTAATCTGGTTCTGCCACCATCACTAATTATGAGTCTTCAGGAAAGTCTGTTTTCCTACCTGTGAAATGGGGATGGATAATGCTTTCTTCACAAGGTAACTGTGAGGGCTAATCACACTAACCATACATAGTTATTAGGATAGTGCTTGGCACACATTAGCCAGGCCGTGATAGTGACGGCCATCACTCCTATAAAAGCATAACCACATTTGAGCCACAAAGCACAGCTCATCTTTGTTTAGGCCTCTTCTTCAATAATTTGCTGCTCTGTAATGGGGAGAAACTCCCGAAGATCTTAACATTTACAAATTCTTCCCCCTCCTTTAATTACATCCATCTGACAAAAGAAAGATTATTCCATTGCTTTCAGGGGAAAGCAATGCAGACTGGGAATCAGATACCTACTGTCATTAACCCTTTCTCTATTTCAGTTTTATCATCTATGAAACAATGATATAACCCATCTCATTAAACTCCTGTGAGGATTAAAAGAAGTAGTGACTACAAAAGGACACAGTATGCTACAAAGGCAATGGACATGTGAACATTTTTCTATGATTGATAGGAATGTAAATGACTCAAGTGAATCAATGTCTACTGCTGGAAGCACAGATTAAAGTATTTTAATGGTGACTCAGTATTGTGTGAGAATTTACTGTTCCCCTGCTAAAAATTCTTTAATAGCTTCTCATTACTCTTAAGATAAAGATAAAACTTCTACATGATCTGACCTGCCACCATTCCTCCTCATCACCTACCTCTAGTCCATTCACACTTCACATTCCAATCATAACAAACTACTTGCAGTTCCCAATTAAAGCATACCTGTGAACCTCCTTGTCTTTGCATGAGGTATTTATTTTCTCTTTGTCTGGAATATCCTCATCTCTCCTTAATTCTTGCCCTACATAACAAAGTCCTTAAGCTCAGACTCTACAATCAAGAAATTTTCTCTTAAACATCCAATCTTTCATTCAGTAAATGGTTACTTGCCAGATGCCATGGATACGGCAATTAACAAGTCAGACATAACCCTTGGCCCCATGAAGTTTTAGCACACTGTACTGTATGTAACTGTTTTTGCCTTCATAAGCCTGGGACACTCTTAGGAGTTGGGACAATGACTGATTTATTTCCTATATTGTCACTTCTCCACACAGGACCTGGCACAGAGTGGGGATTTTGTAAATATTTAGTAAATCAATATGACAAAACCAGCTCTGTATAAGAGAAAACATCAGGTGTAAAGAATAGCAGTATACTTATACATATCATAGGCGTACTATTTGTAAGACTCTTTCAAACATCAGCATCTCATTTTATCTGCTCTGAAAAATGGAATTTGTAAGTTGAGAGAGGCAGAGAGACCTTTAAGGTCACCTAGCTTTTTTTTTTTTTTTTTTTTTCGGTTTTTTTAAATTTTAACTCCAGTATAGTTGACATACAGTATGCAATAGTTTTCAACAATTCTACACGTTATTCAGGGCTCACCATGATAAGTGTACTCTTAGTCCCTATCACTTATTTTACCCACCCACCCCCACCTGCCCTGTGATAACCATCAATTTGCTCTCTTATAGAGTCCGTTTCTTGGCTTGTCTCTCTCTCATTTTTTCTTTGTTCATTTGTTTTTTAAATTCCACATATGAGTGAAATCATAGAATTTGTCTTTTTCTGCCTTATTCCTTTTAGCATAATACTCTAGCTCCACCAATGTTGCTGCAAATGGCAAACTTCATTCTTTTTTAATGCCTGAGTAATATTACACACACACACACACACACACACACAAACACACATGTATATACACCACATCTTCTTTATCCATTCATCTATCAATGGATGGTTAGGTTGCTTCCATAATTTGGCTATTGTAAATAATGTTGCAATAAACAGCATAATTTGTGTTTTTAAGAGCACCTACGTGGCTCAGTGGGTTGAGCATCTGACTTCAGCTCAGGTCATGATCTCACAGTTCATGGATTTGAGCCCCCGCATCGGGCTCTGTGCTGACAGCTCAGAGCCTGGAACCTGCTTTGGATTCTGTGCCTCCCTCTCTCTCTCTCTGTCCCTCCCCTGCTCATACTCTGTCTCTCTCTCTCTCTCTCTCTCTCAAAAATAAATAAACATTTAAAAAATTTTTGAATTTGTCTTTTTATATTCTTTGGGTAAATATCCAGTAGTGGAATTACTGGATTGTAAGGCAGTTCTATTTTTAAATTTTTGAGAATGAGATCATCTAGCTTTATTTTCCAGCCAATTCATCAGTGTAATATCCCTTCAAGTGACAGGCAGTCACTACAATGTCAGAGGACAGAATGAATGACTTTAAATGAACAGAATCTTCTCCCTTCAACAATTAGTCCTAATCCTGGTTTTGTAGACCATACCAACAAAAAAGAGGGAATTCTCTTCTAAATTCAGGTATTTGAAGACACGTCTAGTTAAGGCAAAGTGTATCATTCTCATTTTATTGATGAAAAAACTGAAACTCAGAAAGGCAACTTGTCTCTCCAAGGTTCAAAGCTACAAATGAAAAACTGAGTCTAACCAGTTCTGGTTCCAAGGTTAGGATTTCTGGAACACTAAAAAATTAAATCTGGAAGGGATACTTAACAGTTTATTAAGTCCAGTTCCTTTACTGTATAGGTAAAAACTATGAGGCCTGGTGGGGTGAGGGGCAGTAGCCAAGATGAGTTTTTTTCCAGCCCAGGCTCTGCATCTACCACACAGTCTGGATCACTAACCACCAAGTCTGCCCATATCAGAATAAAGAAAATTAAGACTTACCAAAGTGTTAGAAGAATTATAATCTTCAGCTGATTTATCTGCAAAGGGAAAAAGACAAGGGACTCAGTCAGTAAACAACTAAAATTAATCCATTCTTGAGGGCTAAGGAAGCCTATCCAGTCAAGCACTTGCCAGGCTGAGAGAATAATGGTATTACTAGTACTATGGGCCCAACACCAGGCTAAAGCACATTAGATACATTACCTCCTTTAATCCTCACTACAGTTCTGAGTACTATTATTATGTCTACTTTTATAGATTTTGAAACTGAGGTTCAGAGAAGTTAAGTAATTTGCCCAGGGTATACACAGGTTAAACGGGAGTCAAGATTTGAATCCTGGTCTAATTCTAAATACTATGTCAGAACTGTGTCCACATCATCAACTATATCATCATCAGGTCTCAATGGTCAAGGAAATTTCCTGCAATCTAAGAAAATGGAAGAATTCATGTCCTGAGCTATCCATGATAAATCATGACCAGTTTGTGGCTTCAACTTTTAGAAAAGATCCTTCTACATGCATGTCTATTCCCTATAGGGAAAAACTGAGAAAAACTAAAGTTTAAGAAAAGAGAAGCATTAATCATGTCAAGTCTAATTTAAGGCAGGGTCTTATTTCTAAGAACAAATTCAAGTTTCCTCAATGAGGCAATTACCAGAGTTCATTGATTCCAAAATGTAAATTTTTTACATTAATATCTATGAAATAGAGATGTGTCCTATAATCAAAGGCATTTCATGGTTTAATTGGCAACTTTTTTCTCTTTAGTGGTATATAAAATAATGATGCAGGTTTAGAATTAATGATATCTTAGATTTAATGAAATATGAAACATAGACTCAATGGAGATCTTAGCAAGAAAATAAGTTTAAAACCCAAATATTATGTTTGGTTTTATTCTTTAATTCCTACAGGCCTTAGAAAAAACTGACTTAGCCAGTTCAACATCAATGGAATTAAGGAGAAATATTCTACCAAACCCAACATATTCCTCACCAAAAACCAAGTCCAGAGAATGTCCAAGATCCCAATTCCATCATATAAGAAAGTGTCAGGTACAGCTTCTTTGGTCCTACGACAAACCATGAACCTATAAGCTATGACGATATATTCTTAAACCCTGAACAGCCAGCTATACCCAGGAGAAATCAATTCAGGATATACTCTAAACATAATTCCATCACATAGCACTTGATTCACCCTGAGTAAATCACTCAGTTTTTCTGAGGCTAATTAATTTCTCTGAGTCTGTGAACTGGGGATAATAGTCCTTGTCATACCAAGCCCCTAAGACCATCATGAGAATCAGTGAGATAATTCACGTGCAAGCATATACAAGTTAAAGTAGTACTCTCAGAATCAATAGTATGAGAAGAAGGGAAACAGGTAAAGGAGAGAGATGACATTAAACAAAAACTGTGCTAAGGGCACCTGGGTGGCTCAGTTGGTTGAGCGGCCGAGCACCTGGGTGGCTCAGTCCGTTAAGCGACTTTGGCTCAGGCCATGATCTCACCATTCGTGAGTTTGAGCCCGGCATAGGGCTCTGTGCTGACAGCTCAGAGCCTGGAGCCTGCTTCAGATTCTGTGTCTCCTGCGCTCTCTGCCCCTCCCCCACTCACGCTCTGTCTCTCAATACTGAATAAAAGTTAAAAAAAAAAAAAAAACAACTGTGCCAAATATACAATATTGCCTAGAAATGGCCCTGGTCTTCAACTTCTAAAAAACTAAAAATTCTGCACTTGCATGTGTGCGCACACACACACACATTTACATATACACGTGTGTGTAAATTTATACACACAGAAGAAGTATGAACACATATCTAAACATTATATATATATATATATATATATATATATATATATATACTGTTATTCATATATGCACACAAAGGTGAACATATACACAATTACCTGAATGTGTGTATCTATATACATATTAATTCATGAATACCTAAGTGGTCTTTAATTCTAAACATATGCAAACCCACAGAGGTATGCTTCCATATACATATCTGGTACTTGTACATGTCTACACACACGTACACATAAACACAGAGATTCTTCCAAAGACTCTGCTGCTAAGACTTTCAAAGCCAGCTTTTCTAATCTGAGGTTCGTGACAAACACCTTAAAACATAAACTCTAATCTTCTGACTAGAAAACTCTCCCACCCAGCACCCCTCAACCCTAATTCCTCCTTGGAATGACCCAGTCCCTCAATGAGAGAAGTGAGACAGAGCCAACAGAGCCAGACGTGAGGAAGGAAGTACTGCTGGGAACACGCATGACCCTCTCCTGGGTACCACCATGGCAGCATGGGCAAAGCTGCAGTTTGTCATCCTCACCATCTGTGCCCTTTGATACAAGCCAGACACTTGCTGGGGAAAGCATCCTTCAAAATCGGCTAGTTCATCCTGGTTCTCACCTTCCCCAACAATACTGCTCTTTCAAAGAGACAGCATGAACACTGGAAAGAGTACCAGACTTGGAGTTAAGAGACCAGTTCTGCCATTAATTTAGCCATATTAGAAAGGTCTTTCTTGGCTTCAGTGTCTGCAAAACAAGGAGGACCTGGAAGTAGTATATACGGACGATACATCTTGCTCTAACATTCTAAGATGCTACTATAAAAGGCAAGTTTCTGGAAATGTAGGCCTTCTAATAACATATCCAGGAAAAGGAAAATTTCCCTGCTATGGGAGGAGGTGCTCCAGATAGAGTTCCTAGAAGCAGATAGTAAACTCCAAAGGTGCTAGTCTAGGAATTGGGAGGTCTGGATTCAAATCCCAATTCTGCCATTAAAAACACTGAAAGACACAGTCTGTTACGGAGAGGTACATCTAAAGAACATATATTATTACTGGCCTATTTTACATCTGAGTGATAAAAATTAATTCCTTGAGGAAGAAATTGGGCTTGCCTACTTAAAAGATACACATGAAATGTGTTATTAAATAACAATGATATTAAAATTAATAATGATAATGATAGCTACATTTCCATGGTGCTGTTTACAACTTATAAATAACTTTCATACCAGTGAGCTCATTTATTCCTCATTACACTCTCTGGAGACAAATTATTATTCCCATTTTGAGGCTCAATATATACATATACCATGCTACTTATAAAGAAGGTGCAGTTTCAAAATACTCAGGTTTGATGCAAAAACTCATCATTTTGGCTCTCAAATTCCAAAAGTCCATCTTAGTTAAAGTATTGTCTCCACTCTTTCCAATACTTTCTCCCCTTACCCCATACCAATAGGCATGTGGAGCTTTTCCATCCAGGTGAAAACATTTTTTTTTCCCTAGACTATTCTGGATTCAATCCCCATACCTGTAAAGCTCATGTACTTCTGGCTGTTGGAGGTCTTCTTTGAGTTATAAAATTCCAATACATCCAGAACAGCTTGTGGGTTTTTCTTCTGCTCTGACTTAGTGATATTTGATGTTTGAAGCAAGCGAGCCCACTGCTCTGGCATTCCCTATAAGAGAGACATACAACGTTGTCAGGAAGGCATAGTTAGAGGGGATCCTGAAGGAAAATCAAAGCTAACTCTAATACCTGCTGGCAGTTAAAGACGGGTTTAGTTATTTCTTTCTCTCTATACCCTCAGAGCTCTATATAAGCCTTTTTTATAATACCTATCTCACTGGATTAGTCATTTCTTGAGATGTTTGCCCTTTCACTAGGCTATTCCTTCTTCAGAACAGGAACCATGTATGATTTGTCTTTATATCATAGTGCCAAGGAGCCACTTAACTAAGGTCTACTTAAGAAATGGTGATTCAAAGTGTTTTCTGATAAAACTTTAGAGATGAGGAAAATGTCCCTCTCATGAATATAAGAAGATAGTAATGAGGATCTCAGGCAAAGACAGAGGCATCAGGAATACTAGGGTAAAAAATGAATCTAACAGTACATAGTCAGAACTCTCAAAGATCAAAGGCCTTTCTGTGACCCAGGACTTACTGTAAACTCCCCTGTGACAGCATCAAAACCAACGTGAATTGTGTGCTCAAAATCTGAAGGAAGAGAAATCTCTGGCCGTTCCTTCTCCTTCTTTTTATTTGCTGCAAGAGAAACAGAGAAAAGGAAATAAAAAACAAGGACATTATTACTTTTTTTTTTTTTTTTTGCTTATTTAACTGTTTTTTGAGCTGTAGGCTCCTTTAAAGGCTAAGGACCGTCTACTTCACATATGTATTGACAAGCCAAATGCTACATTTAGATTGGAGAAGGTGCTCAAAACATGATTAAAGACTTATTTTTTTGTTGAACTAAAGTAAGAAAGGGATAGAAAGAATTTTCTTCAAATGTTCTTCAGATCTAATGAGCCATTTGATCTAGGGTGAGTAACTTTCTTTTTCTGAACACTGGTTTTTCCATCTCCAAAGAGAAAGCTAAGGCAGATGGTATCTAAAGATCCTTCCAGCCCTGACATCCTACATTCTATGAGCTTCTATGACCTACATCTCACTGGTTTGGTATTTGATTATGGACTGCTTTAAGGTTCCCTAAATTACAGGATTTTAGGTCTGGGTGGTATTTTAATAATATAAATCGCTAATATTTTATCAGGTGCTTACGAGGCAACAGTTTTAGTTCTTTACATGTATGAATTCACTTTAGCTTCATGGCAACCCTAGAAGTTAGGTACTATCCTTATTTTGCAGATAAAGAAACTGAAGCACAGAGATCAAGTTACTTGCTCAAGATCACATGGTTAGTAGTTGGCAGCATCCAGGCACAAACCCAGGCAGTCTGGCCCAGAGCCTGAGCTCAAAACCACTATGCTGTGCTGCATCCCTAGGCTAGGACCTTAACGGATCATTAAAAGAAAAAGATGTAGTCATCTTTCTCCCATCAAACGTCTTGCATAAAGTAGATGTTCACAGAGGTCCTGCTGACCTGGCAGAAAAAGCTTCAATAGTTAAGGAATTGTATTGCTAAAGCAAAGTACCCTTGTCAGGGGTTGAATTATGTACCCCTAAATTCATATGTCCCAATTCCAGGTACCTCAGAATGTGACCTTATTTAGAAATAGGGTCATTGCAGATATAATTAGTTTAAGTTACAATAGGTCATACCGGAGTAGGGGGGACCCCTAAGCCAATAAGACTGGTACCCTTACAAAAATAAGAAATGTGGAGACAGATGCATACAAGGAGAATACCATATGAAGATGAACAGAGAAGTCAGAGTGATGCTGTTTCAAGCCAAGAAACACCAAAGATTGCCAGCAAGCCACCAGAAGCTAAGGGAGAGGCATGAAACAGATTTTTCTTCACAGCCTTCAAAAGGAACCAACCCTGCATACAACTTGATCTCGGAATTCTTGTTTCCAGAACTGAAACAATCCATTTCTGTGGTCTAAGCTGCTTAGTTTGTGGTACCTAGTTACAGAAGCTCTAGTAAATCTAACCCTCTTCCAACTAAAAGGAGTTTCAAGGTCTTGGTATCAGGCTAGACTTCAGCAGCCATCTGCAAATGTAATCCCACTGAAACAGGCTTAAACAACTTCCAAGGCTCAGCCAGATAATCTTTCTTCCTAGATGGGGACCTACAGAGCCCAGATTTTAAACAGCTGTAGAAACCCTCCTTATCCCTTCAGCGAAGGCTCCTCCTCCTTCAACGTTCTAAGGAGAAGACAAAGGAGAAGGCCATCTGGTCTAAACTTCCAGGGAACTCCGTACACATACCTGGGAGAACTGGGTTCAGAAGCTAACTGCAAAAGCTACTATTAATTGAGCTCTTACCATTGCCAAGCATGTGCTAAGAATTTTATATGCATCATATGTCACCAAATACTCCATACAACCCTACAAAACAGATGTTAACATCTTCATTTTATAGGTAAGGAAACATAAGTACTTATTTTTAATAATTTGCTTTATCATTCCTGAGTTTCAGTGACAAGTCTATCCTAAAAGCATTATAAATTGGCCATGCAGGCTCATAGGCCTGTGAGGCAAGACTAGAATATCCTCTCTTTAAGGCAAATCAGCAAAGAAAGCCCAGGAACCCTAAGTCTCCAGTCTTCCCCACTATCAATCTCTCAATGAAATCACCAGAGTTTTCTCCTTGTAGACATTATGTTACATACAGTCACAGTTAAGGCCCAAAGTCCCTGGCTCCATGACAAGACATTTTCCCTCCTAGAAATGCCCAGGATTACACGACAGCAAAGCTAAAACAAACAAACAAACAACAACAAAAAACAAAAACAAAACAGAACAAAAAAAACAAAAAAACAGAAACAAACAAACAAAAACATTGTAAGCCCAAAATTCACCTCTAAAAAAATTCACTGAGCAGTACTGAAGAACTTGGCTAGGGTCAAAGGCTGAATGCCAGGCTTGTCTGAGCCTATCCTTGGAGATCAGATTAAAAGTATAGGCTGAACTATAGCAATCAAAACAGTATGGTGCTGGCACAAAAACAGACACATAGATCAATGGAACAGAACAGAGAGCCCAGAAATAAACCCATGCTTAAATTGTCAATTAATCTATGACAAAGGAGACAAGAATTTGGATGGGGAAAAGACAGTTTGTTCAATAAATGGTGCTAGGAAAACTGGACAGCTACATGTAAAAGAACGAAAGTGGACCACTTTCTAACACCAAACACAAAAATAGTTTCAAAATGGATTAGACCTAAATGTAAGAGATGAAACTATAAAAATCCAAAAAAAAAAACAAAAAAACAAAAAAACAAACCTACAAACTGGACAGCTACATATAAAAGAATGAAACTGGACCACTTTCTAACACCAAACACAAAAAGAATTTCAAAATGGATTAGACCTAAATGTAAGAGATGAAACTATAAAAATCCTAGAAGAGAGCACAGGCAATAATTTCTCCAACGTTGACCGTAGCAACATTTTTCTAACACTTCCCCTTGTCTCCAAAGGCAAGGAAAACAAAAGCAAAAATAAACTATTGGGACTATATCAAAATAAAAGCTTTTGTGCAGCAAAGAAAACCATTAACAAAAAAGGCAACCTACTGAATAGGAGAAGGTACTTGCAAATGATATATCCAATAAGGGGTTAATATCCAAAACATGCAAAGAAGTGAGGGGCACCTGGGTGGCCCAGTCAGTTAAGTGCTCAACTCTGGATTTCAGCTCAGGTCATGATCTTGTAGATCATGATGAGAGAGGGCTCCACGTCAGGGTCTGTGCTAACAGTGCCTGGTCTGCTTGGGATTCTCTCTCTCTTTCTCTCTCTCTCTCTCCCTCCCTGTGCCCCTCCCCCACTTGCACACAAGCAGGTGCACACATGCACTCTCTCTTAAAATATATAAACTTTAAAAAAAGTACTTATATAACTACACACACACACACACACACACACACACACACACACAAACACACACACACACCAATCTGATTTAAAAATGGGCAGAGGACACAAATAGTCCTTTTTCCAAAGAAGATACAGATGGCCAAGAAACATGAAAAGATGCTCAACATCACTCATCATCAGGGAAATGCAAATCAAAACCACAATGAGATATCATGTGACACCTGACAGAGTGGCTAAAATCAAAAAGACAAGAAATAACAAGTATTGGTGGGGATGTAGAGGGAAAGGAAACCTTGTGCACTGTTGGTGGGAATGTAAATTGGTACAGCAATGTGGAAAACAGTATGGGGTTCCTCAAAAAGTTAAAAATAGAACTACCATATGATCTAGTAATTGAACTACTGGGCATTTACTCAAAGAAAACAGAAACACTAATTTGAATAGATACACGCACCCCTTATGTATCTAAGCAACCTAAGTGTCCATTGATAGATAAATGGATAAAGAAGCTGTGGGTGTGTGTGTTTATATACGCACACACACACAGGAATATTATGCAGCTATAAAAAAGGGATGATAGTGCCACTTGCAACAACATGGATGGAACAGGAGATATTATGCTAAGTGAAATAAGCAGACTGAGAAAGACAAATATCATATGATTTTCACTCATATGTGGAATCTTTAAAAAAAAATGAATCAACAAACAAAAAGCAGAATTAGAGCTATAAATACAGAGAACAAACTGATAGTTGCCAGAGGGGAGGGTGGTCGGGGATGGGCAACATGAGTGTGGGGGAGTAGGAGATAAGGCTTCCAGCTATGGAACGAATAAGTCACGGGAATAAAAGGCACTGCATAAGGAATATAATCAATGGTACTATAATAGCACCATATGGTGACAGATGGTACCTACACTTGTGAACGTAGCATAATGTGTAAACTTGAATCACTATGTTGTACACCTGAAACTAATGTAATGTGTGTCAACTACACTACAATACAAATAATTTTTTAAAGTATAGGCTGTGGACGAAAACAGGTGGCCAAATCCACAGTTAAGGCCCCAATGCTCAAGAGAGCTGCATGCATATATATGATCCACTTGTTCTATTACCTTTCCAGGTTGACTTGTCTGAACCTCACTACCAGACTGAACATTCCTGGGCAAAGAAAGTACCAGTATACCTTATAGCACTTTATAACAGATTTACATTTCATAATAATTACAATAATCACCTCCATTTGTATCATGCTCTAGTGCTCACGTATATTATTTCACCAGAGCCTCAAAACAACTGTGTGATGAGCAGGGCAGTGGTTAAGGTGCCTATTGAGAGAAGAAGAAACAGAGTTTCCAAGAGGTTAAATAACCTGCACAAGGTCACAAGTTAGAAGCAGACCTGCACCCAGAACTGGGGTCTTCAGACTCCCAGCCACAAGGCCCTCCTATTCTGTCACTCTGCCTCTTATAGACTACCGCTGCTCATGATTATGTGATCTCTCCTCTTTCTCCCCATCTCTCTTACATTCAGTCCCCAGGTTACTAATGATTTCCTCTGCTATACAGAAATCAAATTTATCCACTCTCCTCCATTTTCATTGTTACCACCCTCTTTCAGGCATTGTTATCTATGGCCTGGATCATTCTAAAAGTCACCTGTCACCTGCATTCTGGTCCCCTCCAATGCAGACAGCAGCCAAGGTGATCTATAGCCTTGATATTCTAAGCAGCATCAGCACAACTTGGGAGACTACTGGGAATGTAGGATCTCAAGCTCCAACCCAGACCTACTGAATCAGAATCTGAATTTTAATGAGATCAGAAATGATTCATGTGCATATAAAAGTTTGAGAATCAAGAGAATGAGAAGACAAGCCACAGATAAAAGAAAATATTTGTAAAAGACTTATCTGACAAAGGATTGTTATCCAAAATATATGAAGAACTCTTAAAACTCAACAATAAGACAAACAACCTGATTAATAAAATGGGCAAAAGACCTGAACAAGTAACTACCAAAAAAGATATACAGGTGGGAAAGATGTGCAACATCATGTGTCATTAGGGAATTGCAAATTAAAATGACAATGAAATACCACTACACACCTTGAAAATATCAAATGCCAACAAGGCTATGAAACAACAAGAATGTTTATTCCTTGGGGAATCTGGGTGGCTCAGTCAGTTAAGCGTCCAACTTCAGCTCAGGTCATGACCTCACGGTTCATGTTTGAGCCCCATGTCAGGCTCTGTGCTGACAGCTTGGAGCCTGGAGCTTTCTTTACATTCTGTGTCTCCCTCTCTCTCCACCCTTTCCCTGCTTACACTCTGTCTCTCTCTCTCTCTCTCTCTCTCTCTCTCAAAAATAAATAAACATTAAACAATTTTTTTTAAAAAAGAGTGTTTATTCCTTGCTGGCAGGAATGCAAAATGGTAAGTCACTTTGGAAGACAGGTTGGCAGTTTCTTACAAAATTAAACACACTCTTACCATACAATCCAGCAATTGCACTCCTTGCTATTCACCCAAATGAGCTGAAAACTTATGTTCACATAAAAACTTGCACATGGATATTTATAGCAGCTTTATTCATAACTGCCAAAACTTAGAAGCAACCACGATATCTTTCAGTAGGTGAGTGGATAAATAAACTGTGGTTCCTCCAGGAAATGGAATATTATTTAGCACTAAAAAGAAATGAGCTATTAAGCCATGAAAAGACAATGAGGAACCTTAAATACATATTACTAGGAAAACAAATCAACCTGAAAAGACTATGAACTGTATTATTCCAATTATATGACATTCTAGAAAAGGCAAAACTATGGAAACAGCATAAGAATCAGTGGTTGCCAGGGGTTAGGAGGGAAGAAGCGATAAATTAGTAGAGCACAGAGGAATTTTAGGGCCGTGAAACTACTCTGTACAATACTATCATGGTGGATATATGTCATTATTCATTTGTCCAAACCCATTGAGTGTACAACACCAAGAATGAACCCTAACATAAAATACAGACCTAAGGTGAACATGATATGTTGATGTCAGTGCATCAATTGAAACAAATGCACCACCCTGGTACAAGATGCTAATTGTGGGAAAGGTTGTACATATGTGAGAACAGGAGGTATACAGTAAATCTGGATACCTTCCACTCAATTTTTCTGTGAACTTAAAACTATGCTATTAAAAAAAAAGTTTCAGAAGCTCCACTCTATAAACTTGTACCCTCCTCTTTTAACCTCCTGCTACTTATGTTTCACACACTCTACACCAACTACACTGAATCAGTTACATCACCAAACATAATGGGTTCTTTTATACCTCTTCACATTTTCTCAAGCTACTCCCTTTGCCTATGAATCCCGCCTTTCCTTTTCCCTTCCCTTGCTACCTCAGCCTTTTATTTATCCTTTTCAGGTCTCAACTTAAAGGTCATCTTTTCTCTGAAGTCCTCCCTGATCTCTAGGTTGGGCAGTCCTTCACCCTTTGCTCTGTTCCCACAGCACCATTATAGTAATTGCCTATTTTAAGGGTTTCTCTTGGGAAAAACCACACTGAGTCCCAAGTGCAGGGGCCATGTCCAATTCATTATGGATCCTCAATGGCTAGCACACGCCTGGCACAAAACAGGTGTACAGACAGCGAGTGAAGAAAGTAACAAATAACCACATACCTAACTCAACTTGGCAAGGAGTCTAAGGAAATCTGCCTAAAACAGGCAAATTCTTTCCAGAACAGGAATAAATGTTTCGTTTTTACAAGATCTGACCTGACTTTCACAATCCTTGTTACCCAGCCATCATCAGTCCTGTTTGAAAACCCTGCTCTGTGGGAGCTCAGTACACTGGCCCAAAGAAATTCTGAAGTCCTAATGTCTCCACAGACCCAGGATAACTGGGTAACCCAGATGAAATGAAAATCCTGATGAAAAATGTGGTGGGAGGAACAAGAAGGTTCTAGAGTTCAGGCCAGTTTTGCCTCTACACACCATACAGTCCAGATTCTCAGCTTTCCCATATGAACAATGGAGAGAATGGATGAGATGATTGTTAAGGACCCTTCTAGCTCCTACATTTCATGAGTCTATGAAAACAAAGGGATGAATACTCTCAAGACTCTGTAGCTGGATTCCTCTTGACATGGCATCCTACAGTTTTTAATAGGTACTCCATTCACATCATCTCATATAATTACCACAATCCTGAGAGGCAATTAATTTTACTTATAGATTAAGTAACTGAAGCACAGACTTGCCTACAGTTATTGAAGTGACTGCAATTCAAAAGGTGTGGCTTCAAAGCCAAGGCCCTTTACATTCTATTATTTCACCTTCCCTAAAGAATTTCAAGTTGAGTCAAGAAAATATACTTTGGTATAAAAGGAAAAGAAATAATATTAAATAAGAACTTACCATGTGTAAGATATCATAACTTAACACATTCTTTTCCTGAATTCTTATAATCCTATGAGATAGATTATTATGACTGTCATTTTACAGATGAAGAAACAAAAAACAAAAAACAAACAAACAAAAAAAACCATTAAATAATTTGCTCAAGATCACACAGTTAGTAAGAGCTGGGATTTGAACCCAAGTCTGATTCCAAAGTTCCTTTCCTCAGTGTCTTAATAAGAACTATTTGCCTACATGCCAATTGCTAGAGTTTAAGCAATTCAGCACTTGGCAATTTCCCTTCAAGAAGCAGCTGTTTTTAGAAAGGAAAGGCCAAGGGTTTAGCAGGGCCCAAATAAAGCAGTCATTTATGACATAAGTCCATCTGTCTTACTCATAGCTAGAATGCATAGGACATGTTGCAGGGCTTTGGAACTGCTTATTGTTCCTAAATTTCCCCTGATCTAGTCATTTAAAAGATGGTAGGGAAAAACAACTTTTATGTTTTTGGTTTTTTTTAATGTTTATTTTTGAGAGAGACAGAGACAGAATGCAAGTGGGTTAGGGGCAGAGAGAGAGGTAGACACAGAATCCAAAGCAGGCTCCAGGCTCTGAGCTGTCAGCACAGAGCCTGATGAGGGGCTCGAACTTACGAGCTGTGAGATCATGACCTGAGCCAAAGTCGGACGCTTAACAGAGTGAGCCACCCAGGCGCCCCTTTTATGTTTTATTTGGATTTGTATTTTATACTTCTATACCTTATATTTTTACATATTATTTCTAATTTATGTTATTAATATACTATATAACATGCCATTATAGGCATAGAATGTCAAATTCAAAAGAAACTCCAGTAATGGAGACACAAAAAAGAGAGGGGCTTAGAGGATGAGTAATCTATAGAAAAGAGCCCCAAGGAAATGAAATCATTTAACACATGAACATACAGGGTAATGCTGAAGTTGGCTTCCACTGGTCACTTTTTGTCCCATAACCTTTGCATATACCTCTCATATTCCCACCTCCAAGTTTTTGCTCTTTTTCTTCTCCTTACTTTGGAATGCTCTTCCTCCCAATCTCCCTGTCAAATTCTCAGTCATCTTTTAAAGACTGGTCCAAGTCCCACTTACTTCTTCCTGACTTTTCCTCCCTCTGTGAATTCCCAAGACACTGAGTCTGCCACACCACCATGCATTTAGTCATTTCCTGTCTTGTATGATTCCTTGCTATTTTAAAGACTTACCCCTTTACTTAAAATGTAAGCTTCCTGAGGACCATAATCATGGCTTCTAATTATGATCGTTATACTTCCAAATCTTCCATTGAGGACCCAACACAGAATAGGTTAATTCAAGAACACCCCCAAAACATTAAGAAGTAACCTTAGAGTCTGTTATTCTACTTCCTGAAGTAAGAGGCCCTAAGAAGTAAACTGACTCACTGTATCACAGAGCATATGGTGGTAAGACTCAGTTCACCCGATCAAGTCTTTTACCCTTTGTGATAGCCTCTGATCCTTACTGACTGATTTGACTGGAAGCAACTACTTACTGAAATAGCAGTTTAACACAGACCAGAACAAGTATAAGAAAAGAAGGGCTTGGCTGAAGTGGGAGAGGAGGGAAGTGCAGGGGGGAAAAGAACCCTAATGGGCAGAATTTATCCTGCGTGCCATGCTATTTAGGCTGAGTAGTCACTGGCTGGAGAGCATCAGCAGGAAACAGGACACCTGAGGCAGGAAAGCAGGACAGAACTGGAGAAGCCACCTAGTCACAGAGCTACCTGGCACTCACTGAATGCCTTACTGGAAGTAACAATCACACTCACATGTGTATAGCCCTTCACAAAGCCTTTTCACAGTCACTGCCTCACTGGCTCCTTACAACAACTCCAAGAACCAGACAGCATAGATTATCCCCATCTCAGAGCTGAGAACACTGAGGTCAGGAAGTTAAAAGAAATCTGTCCTGGACTAGGAGTCAGTGGAGGATGGATCCAGTATTATCTTTGCCATTAATTCACTTTATGACCCTAGAAAAGTCACTTTCTTCTTCTTAGATCAAGTCTTCAATCTGCAAAATAGGTCAATGATCCATGTTCAGGTATAGATAAAGGTAGGTAAAAATCACCTTTCTGGAGAAGATAATACCTGAAAGAAATCATGAAGAATAACAGGAGTTGGTCAGGCAGAAATGGAAAAGGGCATTCCAGAAGGAGACAGAATAAACAAAGGGCCAGAAAACAGTGAACTTTGCCCCAGCTTTCTATCTGCCCAGCAAGTCAACCAAATTTAATAAGCTCTTATTAGAGATGTACTCCAAGCATGGGACTGAGGGATGATACAATGGAGGAAATAAAGCAAACTCAGGATACTGGTAGTCCCAGATCCCAAGGCCACAAACGTCAGGCTGCCTGGGACAACTGCTGCTGCTGCTGCTAGCACATTTTTCTATGATGACTAGTAAGTATGAGTCTAGAGGAATCTGATGAAAACCTTTATCTGCACAACGACTTGTAAGTGAATGTTCATAGCAACATTATTTAAAATAATCAAAACATAGAAACCAAAATGTCCCTCAACTGATAAACACATAAATGGTATATCCATACAACAAAATATTATTAAGCTGTAAAAAGAAATGAAGTCCTGACCCATGCTACAACATGGATGAACCTAAAAACATCATGCCAAGTGAAAGAAGCAAGTCACAAACGGCCACATATTGTATGATTCTATTTACATAAAATGTCCAGAGAAGTCAAATCCATAGACAGAAAGTAGATTAGCGGTTGCCAAGGGGAAGAAGGAAATATGGCGAAGTACAGGGTTTCTTTTTAGGGTGGTGGAAAATGTACTGGAATTAGAGCATTGTGATGTTGTACAATCTTGTGACTATACTAAAAACCACTGAACCGTATGGTATATGAATTATATCTCAGTATTTTAAAAAAAGTAAATGCAATATACCATAATAACAAAATAAAGGAGAAAATGTATTTGCTAAAATTTTATATCCAATTGTGATTAAACATTCATAGCAAACTAGGATTATAAGGGAATCCATTTAATCTAATAAAAGCTAATTACCAAAAACACTAGCACCAACATCAAACTTAATGGTAAAATGTTGACAGTTTTCCTCTGAGATTACAAATAAGATTAAGGGTGTCACTGCTATTTATCACAATACTGAAGGTATTAGTCAGTGCAACTAGGAAAGAAAAGAAGAAGGATTAAAAAGGAAGAAACAAAATTATCACAATTCACAGATAATAGGATTGTGTATATGAACACAGAAAAAATTCAAATAGAAAAATCTTCATAACTTATAGTAGGTAAAGATTCCAAAAATAGAACAGAAAACAAAAAGGAAATAATACATTTAGCTATATTTAATTCTATCAAAGACACCATGTCATATATATATCAAAGATACCATTAAATGCATAAATGAAGATATTTGCTATATATTCAACTGGCAAAAGGCTTATATCTAGATAAGAACTCCTGAAAATCAATAAAAAGTTTTTTTTCTTAAATGGGCAAAACACTTGAATAAGCACTTCACAAAAAAGAATATCCAAATGGCCAATTAACATGAAAAGCTGCTCAACCTCATTAAAGACTGACAAAACTAAGTGGTGACAAAAAGTGAAGTGCAACTCTTATGCATGACTGGTGGGAATATAAACTGAACAGCCATGTGTTTGAACTTTGAATTTTTTAATTATCAACCAAAGTTTAGCATAAGTATCTGCATGATCCAGCATTTTCACTATGTATATGTGCCCAACAAAAAAGTGTGAATACATCTATAAAAATATGCACAAGTGTGATCAGAAAACATTACCCATAAGAGTCTACCACTGACACCAACCTGATGTTCATCGACAGTACAATGGAAAATAATCCTATAAGAGAATATTATATAGCAATGGATATGAGCTAAACTGTATGTAAAATTGCAGATAAATCTTATAAACAGTGTTAATCAAATGAAGACAAAGAAAAGAATATACATTGTATGATTCTATGTATAGCAACTCATTAATGGGTTTACCTTTGGGAAAGAGAGAGATGTTAGTGCCTGCAAGAGAAAACGAGCGGAGCTTCTAGGGGGCTGGTTATATCCTTTTTTGTTGGACAGGTTAGTGGCCACATAGATGTGGTCAATGCAACACTAAACTGTACACTTCTGAAACGTGCATTTTACAAATAAAGGTGAAAGTGCAATGAGGGGACCTATAAGAAACCATGGTTCATGAGCCACATACGAACTTAGAGAGCATTTAGTCCAATTTTTTTTCATTTTATTTTTTTAAAGTTTATTTATTTATTTTTGATGGAGGGGAAGGGCAGAGAGGGAGAGAGAGAATTCCAAGCAGGCTCCACGCCGTCAGTACAGAGCCCGACACAGGGTGTAATCTCATAAACCATGAGATCATGACCTGAGCCAAAATCAAGAGTCAGATGCTAACCGACTGAGCCACCCAGGCACCTCCAACTTTTTCATTTTAAAGACAGGAAAGCCTAGAGAAGTTCAGGAAGTTGTCCAAGGCCATACAACAAGTAAGTGAGAACACTGCAGGAGGAACCAAACCCCAAACAGAATACTTTATACTATTAATTCCTTAGAAAATCTTGAACATATAACTGGTTGCCAAGCTAAACTCCTAGTATCATATGTACATCAGTGCTTCCAACCCTGTGGACAAAAACTATGTAAGTGAATCAGAGAACACAGAGGAAGAAGGGAAGAAAGGGAAAAAAAGGGAAAAGAGAGAGAATTAGAATAAGAAAGAATGAAGAGTATCTAAGATTTGTAGTTTTAAGAGGCTTACCTTTTTGGCCTCAGTTTCAAATATATTATTTGTTCCAGAGATCCAAGCCCATATCCAGAGCTTAGACTCCTGCTTCTGACAGATATTACAGAGAACTCTTGAGAACTTCTTGGGAAACCTGTTCTTGGGTCTGCTTAGCCTCAATGCCCAAAATAGCTTAATCTGGCCTTCCCATTAGCCCTATCTCAACCAACAGGAAATACAGGCCTATATGTGGACAGAGAAAGGTAGCTTACCCCAAAACCATTTTTTAATTCTACCTTAGAGGAACCCTGTCAAGAGCTGCTATTTTGTAAATATCGTAACAACTCTGAAGTGTTAATCACAGATTCCAAAAGAAAACTATGACTGCAAGCAATAATAGCCACCAAAATTTTACCAAGTCTTAACAAGGCTTACTTTGCATAACATTTTTCACATCTTTAGTCTCATAATCCTTACAACAATTCTATGAGATAAATATTATTGTGTACCAATACTATAGGTAAAAGAACTGAGGCTAAGAAAGGTAAAGCGAGTTACCAAAAGTCTCAAAGTCAGGGATGGGCAATGGCGACAACTTCAAGTGCTTAAACTCCAACATGGTTTCTTTTGTATGCACTGTGCCTTCCCCATATTGCAGACTAAATGAATATGCCAGTAAGTGATAGAATGAATGTCATTCAATGCAAAGTTGTTTTAAAGCAAAAGAAACAACCAAATCAGTTCTACTAAAGGCGCTTGTATGAATATCTCTAGGATGGGAGCCCTCAAACACTATACGGTGTCCAAAGACTTAGAAGAATGAAAGGGTATGGTCCAGAAGTCAAGAGACAATGATTCAAATTCAGACTCCATGCACTACAACTATGCAGCATGTGCCCCTGGGCAAGTTGTTGACCTGCTAAGCATAAGAGTATCAGTGCTTTACAGTGGAATCAGCTTCAATCCCAACTCAGCCACCCCCTAACTAGATCACCTTGGGAAAGTTACTTAATCACTGTGAACCTGAGTTTACGGACTACAAAATGGAAATATTTATCTACCTAAAAGGGCTGGTATATTTTACAAACATCAAAGCTCCTAAAATACTGTATGGAAATTAATAGGCATTCAATAGATAGGAGCTGGGTTATTGTTGTTACCATTTTATGGTTATTACTATTGTGTTATTACTATTTGTTATTACTACTACTATTTTATTATTATTATTATTATTATTATTATTATTAATTTCAGGATCAACTAAGGTAAAGAAAATGTATATGCTTTATAAGCTAAAGAGCTTTACAAACATGAGTTATCATCAATGTGAGAGAGTTGCAGAGTAAGAGTTCCCAACCTACTCATTAAGACAGACAAACTGTGGCTGAGAAGAAAAAAGAAAGAATCATCCTGATGTCATGTAACTAGAGATGACCAGCTTGAAGAAACAAAGTAGAAAAAGAAACTTGCAACCTCACCCATCCTGATTTAACCCTATCTGTAGTCCATTTGGTTTTCAAATAGCATGGGAAATGAGGCTGACACTGCCAAATCCTATGGTGCAGTATAGCCATCCGGGTTTCAGCACAAATTACTGGCCTTATTTATTTTTTAAAAAGATTTATTTTTAAGAAGTACCTCTCATTGGTTCAGCGGAGTTAATCTGAGCTCAAGGCAGTAAAACACTCCAAACTTGGGAGAGATAAACACTGACGTAGTCCAGTTTTAAAATTAACTTTGCTCAACTCTTCCCAAGCCTGGAGAATTCCACTTTGGTTGTGAAAATTCAGCCAGAAAAAGATTCCAAACTAAATGCTGCGGGACTTCTTAGAATAAGCCAAAGGCTCCAGACCCCAACCACAGGTACCAGGCTTTCCCACATAGAATTCTGCAACCCAGCGCCACCTATTACAGGCCTTCAATTACAGCTTCTTCCAATTATTTATGCATTTCCCCAGGCACACACTGAAGCCGTGCTGGAGGTCAGCATTAGGTAATGCCCACAAGCATTCTAACCATTGCCAGCTCAAATCTCAACCACTACTGCAGGCCACAAAGACTCTTCTTTCTCGTTTCCCAAATCTCTTTAGAGACCTAAAACTACCACTCTGGTAATTTTGGCTCCAAAAGTCCGGGTAGGACCTAGACACCTATTATTTTTTAAAAGCACCATGGGTGAGTCAGATGAGTAATCTGGGTTGAGAACAACTAACAGAGAGAGTAGGTTATGCTGTAACAGATACTTTAGGAAGATTTAGTTCCACACTCATCTCGACCACTTTCCAGTTGTGAGATCTTGAGCAATTTAATTTTCTCTAAACCTCAGCCTCCTCAACTGAAAATGACTTGTGGGCATCAGATTAAAACAAGAAATGAATTTCCCATTAAGACAAACAAGCAAAACCCCTCATATTTGTAATGTTTTACAGTTTAGAAAATGTCTACTACTTTATGTCTACTATGTCAAATGACAAAAGCCTATTCATGATAGGGAATTATGATTATTCCCACTTTACAGATGAGGATACTGAGATTAAAATCAACTGGTAAAAGGAAAAGAAATCACAGAATAAATGTCAGAGATAGGACTCAATCTGGGTTCTCTAAGTCCAGTTCTAGACCATTTCTAGACCAAATACTTTAGTAAGGGCATACCACTTCAAAGACTGCCAACACTGGTTTGTATCCTGCCAGGACTAAATGAGGCACAGGGCGAAGGGCAAAAATGCTTGTTGTTTGAAAGATAATATCAACAAGCACAGAATTAAACTGAACAAAGGATCCAAACAAAAGGGGAAAGAAGCACTTATTTCATTTTGATGTATGCATTAATTATAGCCATCTAGGTAGGTGTTCTTTAAAGGGGTGAAATCTCTGGGCTCAGGGCATGCATAGAAAATCTGTAACTAGGGGATGAAAGAGAGGTTACTAGATTATTTCACAAGAGCTACTTATAACTCTATGCTTTCTACATCTATGCTTTGAATTTATAAAGATACAGCTTTGATCTTGAGCTATGAGATTTATTTTCAGACAGATTTGACCAAGGATCACTCAGCAAGAGTGTCCAAGCAAAACCTCTGGGTCTACAGCTTTATCGTTAATTAAAGTACTTTACAATGGCCTACTTTCTTTCCACCTACATATACAGCCCAATCCAATTTCATCTTTATAATCTTATTTATAGAATTACAGGATTTCAAAACTGTAAGAGACTTTATATGTCTACTGGTTTGACTCTAGTTTTTTAGATAAAGGCACTGAAGTCTACAGAGAAATAACTGACCCAAAAAAAGACAGCCAATTTATAACAGAACTAAGACCACAACCCAGATATTCAGAACCCCATCTCCCCATTCAGTACATAAGATCATCCCTTTCGTTCTCAATGATGTCTGAGGGTTATACTTGTACCTGCTGTTTTAGGCAAGAATCTTCTTTAAAAAAAAAAAAAAGGTTTTAAAACCATACAATTCATCCATATAGTGTAAAATTCAGTGGCTTTTTGTATATTAACGGAGCTAGGGAACCATTCTCACAATCAATTTTAGAACATTTTCATCACCCCAAAAAGAAACTCCATACCTCTTAGCCATCACCCTCTGATCCCATCCGCCTCCTCCCACAGCACCAGGCAACCATTCATCTGTTTTTTGCCTATGGACTTGCCTGGACATTTCATATAAATGGAATCATGTAATATATGGTCCTTTGTGACTGGCTTCTTTCACTAGCATAATGTTTTCAAAGTTCCCCCATGTTGTAGCATGGATCAGAACTCCATTTCTTTTTATTACCAAGTAATATTTCTTTGTTAGGATATGCCACATTTTATTTATCCATTCATCAGTTGATGGATATTTGGGTTGTTTCTACTTCTTAGCTATTATGCATAATGCTGCTATAAACATTCATATGTAAGTATTGTGTGAACATGTTTCCATTTCTAGGTCATATGGTAATTCTATGATTAATCTTTTGAGAAACTGCCAGACTGTTCTAAGTGGCTGTACCATTTTACACTCCCACCAGCAGTGTATGAGGGTTCCAATTTCTCCACATCCTTGTCAGCACTTGTTATTCTATAGTCATCCTAGTGGGTGTGAAATGACATCTCATTGTGGTTTTGATTTGCATTTCCCTGATGACTAATGATTTTGAGCATCTTTTCATGTGCTTATTGGCCATTTGTATATCTTCTTGGGAGAAATGTCTATTTGGATCCTTTACCCATTTTTTAATTGAGTTGTCTTTTTATTGTTAAGTTGTAATAGCTCTCCATATATGTATGATACAAGTCCCTCATCAGAAATATGATTTAAGAAAATTTTCTACCATTCTGTGAGTTATCTTTTAACTTTCCTGGTGGTGTCCTTTGAAACACAAAAAAATTTAATTTTGATGGTATCTATGAGGCAGGAATCTTAGTTAGTCAGCAAGAACAATTCCAACTTTAATTTTAAAAGTCCTTTCTACTATATGTAGAAACTTGGGCCAAAGACCTACTTATTTATAGAGTTCAAGAATTATTGTTGAACCCAAAAGACAAATAAGCCAGTTAAGAAATAGGCAGAAGACATGATTAGACACTTTTCCAAAGAAGACATCCAGACGGGTAACAGACACATGAAAAGATGCTCAATATCACTCATCATCAGGCAAATACAAATCAAAACCACAATGAGATACCACCTCACACCTGTCAGAATGGCTAAAATTAATGACACAGGAAACAACAGGTGTTGGCGAGGATGTGGAGAAAAGGGAACCCTCCTGGACTGTTGGTGGGAATGCAAACTGATGCAGCCACTCTGGAGAATAGTATGGAGGTTCCTCAAAAAATTAAAAATAGAACTACCCCATTAGCCAGCAATTCCACTCTTAGATACTTACCCAAACGATACAAAGATTCCAAGGGATACATGCACCCTGATGTTTACAGCAGCATTATCCACAATAGCCAAACTATGGAGAGAGTTCAAATGTCCACTGACTGATGAATTGATAAAGAAGATGTGGTATATATACATTGTGGAATATTACTTGGCCATCAAAAAGAATGAAATCTTGCCATTTGCAATGACGTGGGTGGAGCCAGAATATATTATGCTAAGCAAAATAAGTCAATCAAATAAAGACAAATACCATATGATTTCATTCATATGTGGAATTTAAGAAACAAAACAGATGAGAATATGAGAAGACAGGGCAGGGAGAGAAGAAAGGGAAACAAACCACAAGAAACTCTTAATGACAGAGAACAAACTGAGGGTTGATGGAGAGAGGTGGGGAGGTGGGCTAGATGGGTGGTGGATACTAAGGAGGTTGCTAGTTGTGAAGAGCAGTGGGTACTGTATGTAAATGATAAATCACTGAATTCTACTCCTGAACTCAATATTGCACTGTATGTTAACTAAAATTTAAATAAAAAAATAAAGTTTTCAGCCACTGGAAAAAAAAAAAAAAGAACTATGGTTGTTAAAGCACAATGTTAAAAATAAGCATCCACCTAAATTGAGGGATACAAAGTGACTATATATGTGGGAGAAGATTCTAGGGCAGGGTAATACCACCTAGATCATAGCCCCTGTATCCTAGGAAGTTAACCACTACTACATAAATAAATTAGCCAGAAAATGAAAGCTAGGCAACTTACCCCTATCTCTTCTATCTAGGCCCCCAAAGGGCTCACAATGAAGGTGGAATAGAGGAAAGGGTAAACACACACAAAGACACAAGCCCCAAATACTCAATAATAATCCTCAATAGTTCTCATTTCAGTTATTCAAGAATCATTTCCTATACGTAATATCACTGCCTATTAGACATCTCTATGTCAAGACATCTCAGATGCAAAGTGCCTAAAATTATCTTTTCACCTCAAATGCGATGTGTTTAAAGTCATCATCTTTCCTGCTCTCCAACTACAAACCTCCTGACTTGTTCCTCTTCCCGTGTTCCCTATTTGGTTAATAATACTATCATCTACCATCTTATACTGATCTATAGTTATGCAGTTATATTTTTCTGCAACGTAAGATATTTTCTGCAATTCACATTGTGCTTGTTATATTTGGCCTACTGCTTCAGAATCCCAATTCTGATTTTATCATATAGTCTAATGCCTCCCAGCTTCAATAAAGGAGTAAAGAGAAAGGGTACTAATTTTTGAGTACCTTCTGTGTGGAAGGTACTTAATTAGGAAATTTGCTGTAATCTTCACACAACAACTCTGTGAAATATTATCCCAATTTTAGAGATATGAAAATCCCAATGTTTCCTGCAGATAGGAAACTAAAAGTCAAAGGAGGTGACTCACATACCTAAGGTCAGAGAGCTGGTAAGTGATGAATACAGGATTTGAACCAGGTCCATCTAAATCAGAAGCTATGATAACTATTTATAAACAGAAAGCCAATTTTGTCAACACCCCACAAGAAAAGGATTTGCAAGCATGACTGAGAATTTTACCTCATATCAATAGCCATACCCAAACCTCTATTTCATGATCTTGTCCATAGGATCTCAGTGACTTTATGAGATACACTATTAAAATCCTGATTATTCTTCTAGAAGTTTTATCAGTAAAAAGAAAATGAGCCCACCTAGTATGACTTATCCTTAGCAAACTCATGCTGGGTCCTGCTTCCTTTTCTCAGCTATTACCTACCCTTCTTAACGATATTTAATCTCCAAATCTATGTGAGATGGGGGCATACGAATAAATAAGAGGCAATCAAGAATCAGAAAGACATTCCAAATGAAACTAGCTTGAGAAAAAAACATTTCTTGGAGCACCTGGTTGGCTCAGTCAGTTAAGCTTCCTACTTTGGCTCAGGTCATGGTTCACAGTTGGTGAGTTTGAGCCTTGTGTTAGGCTCTGGCACAGAGCCTGCTTCTGATCCTCTGTCTCCCTCTCTCTGTCCCTCCCCTACTCATGTTCTCTCTCTCTCTTTCTCTCTCTCTCTCAACATAAATAAATATTTACAAAAAAAATTTACAAATGAAGACATTCCAGTATTTCTTATATTTTGTGAGTTCATAAAAGTTTAATCACTTACTTAAAAAATAAGTAAATATTTGGTGTTAGATTGTCCAAACTCTGGTAACAGAATAATTATTTTCTTAGAATTTTGTTCAGATATAGTTAATAAAATATAAAAATAAGTCTATTTTCTATTTGACTTCAGCCACGTTAGGAAAGAAAGACAAAGGAAGTATTTAAGGGGAGAAAAGGCATTAAAGGAAAATTAAGTCAAGGAAAGGAGAGATCTTTTATCTAGGTTACAAAAAAAATTGTTTTAAGTATACAAATTGGAGGGTATTATGCTAAGTGAAATAAGTCAGGCAGAGAAAGACACATACCATATGTTTTCACTCATAGGTGGATCCTGAGAAACTTAATAGACGACCAAGGGGGAGGGGAAAGGGAAAAAAAAAAGTTACAGAGAGGGAAGGAGGCAAACCATAAGAGACTCTTAAATACTGAGAACAAACTGAGGGTTGAATGGCGGGAGGGGGAGGGGAAAGTGAGTGATGGGCATTGAGGAGGGCACCTGTTGGGATGAGCACTGGGTGTTGTATGGAAACCAATTTGACAATAAATTATATTTAATAAAATAAATAAATAAACAAAAAAAGCAAAAGAAAAATAAACAGAGTACACAAATGATGAGAAAAATGAAATACTGTACTTTTATCTCCAGGTAAGATGGATCGGTAAAATCGGTCCTTCTTTTTCTTCTCCTCTGGGTTTGGAGGCAGAGGTTTGGAACCGTGGTTTAGGGTTCCAGCATCTTTGCTGCCAGCTCCAATCATAGTGCTGGTGTTTCTCATCGGAGGGGCTGGAGGTTTGTCTTGAATGTCTAGGCCGTTATTTGACATCGTCACCACCACCAGCAGCTACTGGAATCAGAGAGAACAAAATAACTCTTTTATCATTTTCGTGCTAAAGGAAATATATA
Organism: Panthera pardus; assembly: GCF_024362965.1. NCBI lineage: Eukaryota > Metazoa > Chordata > Mammalia > Carnivora > Felidae > Panthera > Panthera pardus. The sequence continues at coordinate 60,691,740 of NW_026526677.1, forward strand.
TTAAAAAATTTTTTAAGTCCAAACTATACAACCCATCCTCCAGGGCCCAGCTCAAATCCTTCCACTGCACACCATAACTACTGCTGTCTGATTCAGTCAACAATACTCAAAGATGTAATACCTACTCTGTGCCAAGCACTGCTGAAAATTCACAAGGTTCTTGTTTTTCTCTAAGGCACTGGAGAGCACAGAGAACCACCATGATGTCATTTAAAAGGCAGAAATTTGGCCCAGCTAAAATATGAATCCCAAACTAAGTGTGAATCCCAGTGCCACTTACTAGCTTTAGAAGAATTTCTTAACCACTTGGGTTCCATTTATTCATTCATTAAATAAAACTGCTAACAGCATTCTACATAGTAACTCTTTGCCAACCTTTAATTCTGTAGCTTTAGGAAATCATGTTCCCTCTCTAGAATGGACTGTATCACTACATCAAAAGTCAGTAAAGCTGCCAATTTTGTTAATAGTCTTATTGGAACACAGTCATTCATTTACATATTGTCTATGGCATCTTTCACATTCCAATGAGTTGAGTAGTTGCAATAGAAACTATACGCTCACAAACCTAAAATATTTATCCAGTCCTTTTCAGGAAAACTTTGTTGAAGGGGGAGTTCTAGCCCCCTTGGCCTAGATCATCTCTCCAGTAAATTTGACCTGGTTCTAAACACATGATGGCCAATGCAGTAACCATCTTGTCATATACGGTGTTGAATTTACTGGTAATCTCCAATGCTTCTGGTAAAGGGAAGGAATAAAATCTTTAAAGGGGAATTCCTATCATGGTACCAATAGTTTTAATGAAGATAGGTGTTTTTACCTTAAATAAGTAAGTGTCCTTGACAATGGACAGGCATGAATGTGTCCACAATTAATAAAGTCTCTCATTATTCTTCTAGGTTACAGTAGAAATTGTATCTCTAACCATGACTACTTAGAATATACATTCTGAAGGGCGCCTGGGTGGCTCAGTCAGTTGAGCGTCCAACTTTGGCTCAGGATATGATCTCACAGCTCGTGAGTTGGAGCCCCACGTCGGGCTCTGTGCTGACAGCTCAGAGGCTGGAGCCTGCTTCTGCTTCTGTGTCTCCCTCTCTCTCTGCCCCTAACCCCTTCGCATTCTGTCTCTGTCTCTCTCAAAAATAAATAAACATTAAGAATATAAGTTCCGTGGAGTAAAATACAACAATGTTTTAGAGACGAACGTTTCTAATTAAAAAACAAACAAACAAACATAAACCAACATAATAATCATCACAAGCTTTTTAGGAATATAGATGCCCTGTTTTGACCCCCACAAATTGTGATTTAGTATGACTGGGTTATGGTCCAAATTCTATAATTTTAAGACTTAGTGATCCCAATGCCAGCCAGATTTGAATACCACGGCTGTAGATGCCAATTACATAAATACTATGAACAAAATTGAATCTTTTTTACATTTTCTAATAAATGCAGAACTAAATGATCACCTGCATCCATTTTGTCTTTTAATTATTTCTCCACATGCCATCAGTGATCTAAAATACAGCACTCCTCTACTTTAAAATCCATCACAAAAGCTAAAGTTCCTTACAAACTAAGCCATCACACCCGGACACAGCCCACATTCAAACTGTACCTTAGAAACCTCTATTCTCCTGATTTGCCAAGTAGTTTCTTACCCTCCTGCCAATGCTTCTTGTCAATGATTTCTCCCTCCTCTGACTGATAAAAATCTTACTCATCTTTCAGGGCCAAATTCAAGCTTTACCTCTTTGTGTAATTCATCCTCACCTACCTCTGGCAAACCAACTGCTCCTTACTTAAGAAATCAAATAAGCAAGGACAATCTTATTAATCTATACTAACTCTCTGGGTAGTGTGCTTTTTATCCATTTGTTCCAGCTTCACTTTGCAGATTTGCCTTTGCTTTCCCTTCCAGCCCCAACTCAAGTCCCTCAGCTCCCCCAAAGAGAATTTCCACAGGCTCAGTTCTCAAGTGTACTTTCCTACTCTGGACTGCCAGTTCCAAAATTACACTCCCCACAGCTACCTGATAGCCTAAGCAGGCCCTTCCTGCCTTTCTGGTCCTTCAGCCAACAGTTTCATTGAATGTAACTCCCTTTGAGGGCTATAGCCCAAGATTATGCCAAGAAAGGCTTCATCACCCTTTTTGATACAGGGTTTTCTTCATTTCTCAGTTCTTTCACCATACTTGGAGAATTCTCAGGGGCAGCCCTCCATTTTCTTTTTTTTTAATTTTTTTTTAACGTTTATTTATTTTTTTTGAGACAGAGAGAGACAGAGCATGAATGGGGGAGGGTCAGAGAGAGAGGGAGACACAGAATCGGAAGCAGGCTCCAGGCTCTGAGCTGTCAGCACAGAGCCCGACACGGGGCTCGAACTCACGGACCGTGAGATCATGACCTGAGCCGAAGTCAGACGCTTAACCGACCAAGCCACCCAGGCGCCCCAGCCCTCCATTTTCAAAATGATTCCAAATTATTAAAACCTAAAATCTGTTGTTGGAATACAATGTTTGAATCCTCTGTACCACATTCCAGCCTAGGTCACCCAGCCTATGCTTGAAAACTTCCAATTTTAGGAAATCTACAGTCTCAAAAGACAGCCTATTCTATCTTTGGTCACTTCATTTAGAGTTCTTACTTATATTAAGTTCTATCTATTTCACACTGCATTGCAATTATCTGTTTAGACATTTCCTCCCCATACACTCCCTCCTCTGCCAGACTGAGACTATGAACTCCTCAAGAACAAAGTTCAAGGATGCTTGGATGCTATGAACAAAAACTGTTCTGTCAGTTAAGCCTTGGACTCTTGGGACTCTTGATTTCAGCTGAGATGGAGCCCTGTGTCAGCCTCTACACTGACAGTGCAGAGCCTGCTTGGGATTCTCTCTTTCTGTCTCTCTTCACTCTTCCTTGCTTATGGGTGCACACACGCTCTCTCTCAAAATAAGTTAGTAAACGTTAAAAAAAAAAAGAAGAAAATTCAGTCATATTTATTTCTCAATCCTCAACACCAGGTCTGGAACAGAATATTCAAAAAGAATGAAATCTTGCCATATGTAACAACATGGATGGAACTAGAGTGTATTATGCTAAGCGAAGTAAGTCAGTCAGATAAAGACAAATATCATATGATTTCACTCATATGTGGAATTTAATAAACAAGACAGATGAACATAGGGGTAGGGAAGGAAAAATAGGATAAAAACAGAGAGGGAGGCAAACCATAAGAGACTGTTAAATACAGAACAACCTAAAAGTTGCTAGAGGGGAGATGGGCAGGGGATGGGCTAGATGGGGGATGGGTTTTAAGGAGGGCACTTGTGATGGGCACTGGGTGTTACACATAAGTGATGAATCACTGAGTTCTACTCCTGAAACCAATACTACACAGTATGTTAACTAACTTGAATTTAAATAAATTAATTTAAAAAAAAGAAAACTCAATAGGGGCACCTGGGTGGCTCAGTCGGTTGAGCGTCCGACTTCAGCTCAGGTCATGATCTCACAGTCCGTGAGTTCGAGCTCTGCATCAGGCTCTGTGCTGACAGCTCAGAGCCTGGAACCTGCTTCAGATTCTGTGTCTCCCTCTCTCTCTGCCCCTCCCCTACTCATGCTCTGTCTCTCTCTGTCTCAAAAATAAATTTAAAAAAAAACATTAAAAAAATTTTTTTAAATAAGAAGAATACTCAATAAAGATTTGTTGAACAAATGAACAAAGAGCAAGTAAACAAATAAATGAATAAATAAAAACTACTTCTATTTGTTAGTCCTAAATCTTACCTCACAGCTATTCCAAAAAGTCTATTGCTTCTTCCCCAGACTGGACTTTAGATACTTGAAAACATCTTTCAAAACCCCCCAAATCTATTTTCTCAATGCTAAACACTGTCAGTACCTTCAACTACACTCACAGAACACAATTTTATATCTTCCTGATCCTTCCCTCTGAACTTACTTGGACTTAATGTTTCTATACTACTTTCCAGTTTCCCTGCAGCCCTCCAAGCAGTCTTTTCCTATGGTTCCTCCACCAGTCTTTACTCTCTTTACACTTCATAGATCCCCTCACTGGTCATTTTGTCCATCTACATTCAGGACCATAACTGGCACATGTTTAAAAACTATGCCATTTTAAACTTTTCTTTTTTTTTTTTTTACAGGAAAACAAGTCCAAAACATCAATCCTGAGGGGAGAAAGGAAAAGCATACTCAACTCTTAAATAAGGAGACCAAACACATCTTAAATCTTCTAACAGTCTGTGCAGGCCAAAGATCTGGGAGGATAACAAGCCCATGCCTTCTGACATGCTGCAGTATAAAGCTAGGTTCAAGGCCAACATTTAGAATGATCATTCAGATGGCACCCTTCTACCCATCCTAGAGAACAAACTGGTAATACAGAGGGGGAAAGATAGACTGACCACATTTTACCAATACCCCAGAGGCTTAGGGAGCCTAATAATTTATGAGAAACTAATTATACTTAAGTATTATGAATCAACTGAATGGCTCTATAATACATGCAGGATCACTGTGAAGTTTCAAAAAGGCCATTGGTAGGACGATATAATAAAAAGATGACTGGAGGCTAAAATCAAGAGACCTGGATTTAAGTCCTAGCTCTGCTATTTACTAGCTACAATTCTAATAAAAGTCCCTTCACCTATGAGGGGCAATCTGTTGTTTCCCACTATGTAGTCACTAGACAGATACTGGTCAAGAAGGCAACGAAGGAAGGGAAGTGATTTGATGTCTCCTTTGCCATAAAAAGCATAAAGACATCGTGCTTGGGCAGAAAGAAGGGGAAGAAAACACTTTTCAAGTAGCCACTATGTGTAAGGTACTTTACATACTAGATGAAACTGGACAGGGACTGAGGGAAGAAGTGTGCACACCAACCGCTACTTCCTTCCACTTTATCACATCTGGATGCCACAGCCACAGTATAAAGAGCCAAGATACACATAACACCAAAGCCAGAAGCAACCTTAGAAGCCACCTAATCTGACCCTCTCATATAACAGATAGGAACACTGAGGTCCAAAACACAGAATGAAATTGCTTAAGATCACACAGCAATTTAAAGGTGGGGGTTCCAATGTTTTCAGACTCTGCCAAACAATTTTCCAAATATACCTGACGTAACTGTAGCGCCTTTGTAACTTTTCTTTTTTTTAATGTTTGTTTGGTTGGTTTGAGAGAGAGAGAAAGAGACAGACAGCACACAAGCAGAAGAGGGAGAGAGTGAGAATCCCAAGCAGACTCCAAACTCACAGGCTCCACACTCAACAGACTGAGCCACCCAGGCGCCCTGCCCCTTCGTACCTTTTCTGACCTGAATTCTGCTACTCTTGATTTAGGTAAGTCAAATCTAGCCAATGGCAAATATACAACAATATAAACATGTTTGGGCTGGATGTGATTGATATTTACTAATGTCTTCCATGAGGCTAAGCATGTGAAAGTTATGGACACCTTTTGCTATCACTGCAGATTCTTCATTTAAGTACAATTCAAATCAATAAATTTTTACTGAGTACTTACATATAAGCTGCCATGTTGGAAACCAGGGACACAGAGATAAATAAAGGAATATGATCTAACTCTAGAGGTTCTCACAGTCTAGTAAGCAAGATAGACAGGATCTAGAAAAGCACAATGCCAGGCCACTTGTGAATAGTGCTGTAAGAGCAGGATAAGCAGTAAAATGTCAGAAGACACAAAAAGGAAAGACTATATTGAATTTAGGTGATCAGCAAGGCTTCATAGAAGAGGTGATGTTAAAAGGAGGGGCTTAAAGAATAAACAGGTCAGACTGGTGGTCTTTGACTCTGGATTATTAGAACCCCCTATGAGCTTTTTAAAGCACCAGCCAAAGTACTTAGGGGGAAGTACACTAATATTTGCAATTTACTTTGAAATGCATTTAAAAAAATAAGATGGATTAATGAATGAACACAGGGATGTGATATACTTGTCCATATATAACTTATAATGAATGTGATAAAGCAAATACTTGAAAATGTTAATGGCAGAAGAATCTAGGTGGTGGGTATACATGTATTCACTGTAAAATTCTTCCAACTTTGCTGTACTTTTGGAATTTCTCCTAATAAAAAGTTGGGGGGATGGATACCAATGCTGAGCTCTGATTTAACTGGTGTAAAATAGGCCCAGGCATTGGTATAGTACCTGAACCAAACAAAACAGTCAATAAATAAATGGATGATTTTGACAGAGAATGATAAAGGCAAGTGCATCCCAGACCACAGGAATAGCAACCGTGAGAGTACACTGTGGTAGAACACAACATGAAAATGAAAAAGTAGGACACAGTGATCACAGAGAGCCTTTTATGTTCTGTAACACATACAGCACTGGTCAGAAAAATGGTCCCTTCTAAGCAGTTCTAGATCCATGCAATGAATGTCCCGTGTTAAAAATAAAAGATGACACTTGATTTAAAAAGGCTGTGGAGAGATGACAATGAAAAAAGAGGTGTTGCCTGGAGGAGGGGACCAGCTGCCATCTGTCTGCACAGAGGACTCTGTGCTGACTTGAGCTCACACAATGGGACTTGGAGTTTAGAAGAGTCCTCTGAACTGCCTAACAGGGTTGCTAAAATTCTAAAAACCAGTGTCCCTGCAAAACCTCTTGAACTAACTATCTTTGCAAATAGGATTTCAGCCATCATTTGACACTGACAGTTTAATAACCAGTAACATTCTAAAACACTTTGGAGTTTACAGAAAACATGGAAATCTATTTGGTTGGTATCATTTTTCTCATTCATTCATGCAAATATTTACTCATCACCTACTGTCTGCCAGGCTGTGCTAGGTGCTGGGGATAAAACAGTGAACAAGTCAGAAGAAGCAAAATGTCAGAGATGGTGCCAGTCACCCAGAGCCAACAGAGGCGGGGATCTGAAATGTAGTCTGTGTGACCAGAGGACCACCTCTTTTTCAACTACACCACATGTCACTGTTCACTCTAAAAACAAAGGAATGGGCTAGATAACCTCTAATAATCCCTCAGGCCATTATTTAAAATGAAAGAGAGAAAGGAAGAAGAGAAAATAAAACCTATTCCATATATTAACCACATCTGTCAGTCAACAACTCAAAGCAGCTGAGACTGGCATGACCAACACTCCACCCAGAACTGGGGAGTACTGCATGCCCTTGACACCTGGTTATGAGAATCTGATCTTTAATTAAATTGTGCCAGGAGGCTTTCTTTGGCAGGAGCCTGGAATGCTGCAGTCTTGAATTTGCTGAGGGATGTCCTTCTGACACGTCAAAGGCACTCCCGCTATGCAGCCTCCAGCCACTTGTTCTGGTTTAGCAACAAGAAAGCAACTGCTGAAGTAGCAGAGAGGAAAACTGTGGAGGCTGTTTCTGGGCTGTTAGGAAAGCTACTTTAATTTCTGACCCTCAGTTTCCTCTCATGTAAAATACACATAAGACTATGTACTTTATACAGGTATGAGAACTTAAAAAGCATATATAGAGAGAAGCACCTAGCATGCTACCTGGCACAAAATAGATAAATATCCATTCTTATCCCCCATTCATCTTTCTAGTTTCATCTCTATTATTCCCTAAACTTGTTCATTCCAACTCGATATTCTTTCATGCCCCTGCCTTTGCCCACACTGTTCTCTCTGCCTAAATGTCCCAACTTGTCTGCCAAGCAAACTCCTACTCATTCTTCAATACCCAGCTTGATTCACTTTCTCTATGAAACCTTCATAGAAACCCCCCTACTTCTATCCTTTCCCCAAAATTTAATACCATTTTATACATACTTCTATGCAGCAGTTTCCATATAATCATAATAACCTCACCAGACTATGAACAAGCCAAAGGACAAAACTGAGTCTGATTAATCTCTATTCTCCAAGTCCCACCCAGCACAAACCTGGCACACATGAGGTAACTAGCAAAGGTTCACAGACTAAGCATGCCTTGTTTACAAGAAAAAAACATAGGCGCTAGAAGGATCATGAAAAATCAGCCAGTTCCAAACCTTTATTTTATAGCTGGGAACCTGAAACCCATAGGGGTATGAAATTTCCCTAAGATCACTCAATGAAATAATGAGGACATGATGAGCCTCTGATTATTCTGATTCTCTTAAAAACACTCTCTTTCTACACTAATTATAGTTTGAGACAAAATGAACAAAGGACTATACCTGGAATCAGAGAGGTATGAGATGCAGCAAAATGAAATGGAAAAGGCAGAGAGATTTGGAGTCACAGACTTAAGGCAGCCATGTACCTTCACCCTTCCCTCCTCTCACCAATCAGATCTACATATCTTCCTCACTTCTACCACCTGTGCAGATAGCCACTAGAGTTACCTGCAGAAACTAGTAGCAAAGGTCTGATACCTCTCCCTACCATCTTGGGAAATTCCTGACCTGCAGTTCCAGTTAAGCTATTCTCAACAGTTAAGGATAAGCTTCAAACCATCAGACTTCACAATGGATGCCCTGAACTAAGAAAATCATCACTGAAACCTGAGGCCCATACAATCTGAGAGCTGAAAGGAACCTATATGGCCATCTGGTTCAACCACCCAAGGAACAATGAAATCTACTCAGCTGCCTCTTACATGGATGACCTTCTAGTCAATCTCTGCCTAAACATATCCTGTGATTTCCCACACTGCCACATGCTGCCTCAAAGGAACATTTTTCTCTTGGAAGTGTTAAGAACCACAGCTTAAAAGTGGACTGCCCTCTCTCCTCTAAAAGATAATCAGGACTAAGTCAATCAAGCTTCCAGTGTCCATTTACTTCAGTCATCCTCAATCACCCAAAATCTTGTCCCCTACCTTTTCTGTATGCCCTCTAATCTCATCAAATTCCTCACTCCCTCCTAATTCTGGATCCCTTTCACTATTTCCTCTGTATCTTCCCATTTGTCATGGGCTAACTCCCCTTGCCTCCTTTTCTTAAAAGAAACCTGGCTATCACCTAAAAAAGAGACTTCAGCAGCCCTCTCAACTGGAAGCTATTTTCTCTCTCATACCCAACGTATCAGTGTTGTCCTTAACTTTTCAGAGCTATTTCCAAACAATTCCTTTCTCCTTGTAAAAACCTCTTTCCTTTGAGCAGCCTCCACTGGTTGCTATCACACTTCCGTCCTGCCTAATACTCACTTCCCGGTCACCTCACTCAAAGGCTTTATAGTTCCTTGATCAGTCTTCTTCTGTACCCCTCTAGTTATCATTCTAGGTGACTTTTACAGCCACAATGATAACCATTCCAACACTCTGGCCATTTCAATTGCAGACCTCCAGTCCAAGCTGGCCAATACTCCCATGATCACACCCTAGACCTTATCACCAAAATGTGCATCAACTCCAATATCTGGAATGAATCATATATACTCTAACACAATCTCCAAGCCATGCAGCTCACTTGCTCAAGAAGTTCTACTACAATTCCTAGACTTTCTATTGAGCTCTAATCCACTATCCATTAGTACCTCCAGCCTTCACTTCTCTTTTTCCTTAATTACAGTCCATAAAAATCACTCAAACATCAAAACCCATCAGTCCTCTAAAACTCAACAACAAAAATCCTAACAACTCAATTCAAAAGTGGGCAAAGGATCTGAATAGACATTTTTCAAAAAAAAGGTATGGGAATGGCCAATAAGCACATGAAAAAATGTTCAACATCACTAATCATCAGGAAAATGCAAGTCAAAACTACAATGAGATAATACCTTGCATCATTAGGATGGCTACTATCAAAAAAAGAGAAACCAACAAGTATTGGTGAGGATGTAGAGAAATTAGAACCCTTGCTCACTGCTGGTGGGAATGTAAGATGGTACAGCCACTATGGAAAATAGTGTAGTGGTTCCTCAAAAAATTAAAAATAGAATTACCATATGATCCAGCAATTCCACTTCTGGGTATACAGACACACACACAAATGGGGTCTCAAAGAGACATTTGCACACCTGTGTCCATAACAGTATTATTCACAATAGCTAAAATGTAGAAGCAATACAAGGATCCATTGGCAGATGAACAGATAAGCAAAATGTAGTATACACATACACTCAAATATTATTCAGGGAAGGACAGAAATTCTGTAACATGCTACAATATGGATGAACCTTGAGAACACTATGCTAAGTTAAATAAGTCAATCACAAAAAGACAAATACTATATGATTCCAATAATATGAGATCTTTAGAGTAGTCAAAATCATAAAGATAAAAAGTATGATGGTGGCTGCCAGAAGCTGGTGGGAGGCGAAATGGAGAGTTACTGTTTAACAGGCCGAGTTTCAGTTTTGTAAAATAAAAAGAGTTCTAGGATGAATGCTGGTGATGGTTGCATAATAATGTGAATGTATTTAATGCCACTGACCTGTACACTTAAAAATAGTTAGTATGGTAAGTTTTATGTTATATACATTTTACCACAATAAAAAAAAAGGAAAAAGTAAGGGGAATTAGAATTTACTAAATACGCTACAATGTGCTCAAAGTTCACAATGGTATCACAGTCATATTACCATAGGAGCCTGTTAACACTGGGGTAGAGGCCAATGAACTGAGACTTAAGATATTAATTACAGGGGGCGCCTGGGTGGCTCAGTCAGTTGAGCATCCAACTCTTGATTTCAGCTCAGGTCACGATCTCATGGTGAGACATGAGATCAAACCCTGCCTCGGGCTCTGTGCTGGCTGAGGAGCCTGCTTAATTAAGATTCTGTCTCCCCCATTTGTGCACGCATGTTTTCTCTCTCTCAAAAAAAGATATTAATTACAGGCAAATGATGACTGGTTCTCAGTAAAATCTGTAGGACAATAAGACAGCTTATAACAGGCTTTCACTGTACATATATACTTTAAATAAATCTGATCAATCTAAACAAATCTGATTAAAACACACACATGACACACAGAAAACAAAACAATCAATCCCTTTGCCTCCTCTCCCTTTCCAAAATTCAACTGGAAAAATCTCAGCTTTGGCATACCTGAACTCCCTCCCAAATGTCTCTATACTGAAGCAGTTGAATGTCCTAGAGAACATTGCCTGATTGACTGCTTTCACTTGAAAATTATGAATACCTCCCTACATATGATTACCTTGCCTCAAATGAGCACTCAGTTGGGCTTCCCACTCACCCTTTCCCCTTTGCTGATGAACTCACCTTCTGTGAGAAAATAGAAATCTTTGCAGGAGAATTCCATCTTCCCACTCCCAAATCTATGTGCCTGTCTGCACCTGCATCACCCAGTTACAATGAAGGAAGTGTTCCTACTCCCATCAAAAGCCATTCTCTCTTTTCCCTCTACTCTTTTACTTGCACTCCCTCTCACCTGGAATGATCTCTTTCAGCTACATTAATCAACCAATCAATTAATCAGTCTCTCTCCCCCACTCCCTCTCTTTTTTAGATATATTCAGTCATTCAACAAATATTTATCAAGCATCTACATTATCCCAGTACTACTCTAGCTGAATAAGACAAAGTCCCCGTGTTTGTGAATTCTATGAACTAGTAAAAGAAGCAGACAAAAAATTAAGCAAATAAATATGCAATGTCAAATCCATAATGGAAATTAAAGAGTAATACATGTGAATATGGAGAGGAACAGGGATGGGTGGTATGTAAGACGAGATGATCAGGAGAGGCTTCTCTGAGGAAGAGACACTTAAGACCTGAATAAATGAGACAACTAATCTTAGTAATACCTGGAAGCATTTTAAGCAGAGGGAGCAGTAAGTACAAATGTCCTAGATGAGACTATTTGGGGGCATGTAGGGCAGCAAAAAGGACAGCAAGACAAAAGTTTACTGAACCAGGAAAAGCATGGCAGAAAACTAAGATTAGAGATATAGCCAGGGGTCAGATTATGTAGGACTTTACAGTCCCACAAACAGTAAGTTTGAATTCTGTGTCAAGCATGAGAAGATACTAACGAGTTTTGAGTAGTGTTCTGATTTATGTTTAAACCACTCTGGTTGCAGAGAACAGACTGCAGGGGAGCAAAGGAAAAGTAAAGAGACCATTAAGAAATTATTATAATAGTCCAGGTAGAAACTGATGATGCCTTAATGGATTGCAGTCAGTATACAGCAGTATAAGCAAAGATAGATATTTTGAAGGTGGAGCCAAATGGTTTATTTAGAGATTGGATGTGAGAAAAAAGGAAAAATCAAGATGATCTCTAAATTTTTGGCCTGTTCTGAGAATACTGAGTGAATATAAACATGTTATAGTGTCTCCCATTCAAAGACACCAACATCTTCCTCAAAACATCACACATTTCTTGTTGCCCTTCATAGCACAGCTTCTCAAAAGAATTGTCTATTTATACTATCTCCACTTCCTCCTCTTCTATTTGCCAAGTAATATTCTACTATTGCACCAAAAGTAGTCAAGATTACCAATCATCTCCATGTTGCCAAATCAAATGGTTACTATTCTGTCTTCACCTTACTCAATCTCTCTGCAGCATTCACCTGCTTCTCCTTCTTTTTGTGTACTCCTATCTCCTTTGCAGACTCTTCCTAGCTATCCTCGACATGTCCAAGGTTAGAAACCTCCTTTCTTCATATGTTACATTCTCATCTAGATGATCTCATCCATTCCCATGGCTTTATATATTACCTATATGTTGATGTTATCCAAGTTTCTATCTTTAGCCCAAAAGCTCTCTTTCAGATTAGTAACATCTGTTAGACAATTCCACCTGTATTTCTTATAAGTACCTAAACCTAACATGAATAAATGAAACTCTTGGTATTCACAGCATCTATGATAAATTTTAATTGTATTTGCTTATTTATTATACATCTCCATCAATAAACAGAAAGCTGCACAAAGGAGCAACTAAGCCTTGTGTTTACTAATATATACTTAGCAACTAAATAGGGCTCAGCAAAAGTAGACACCAAGATTTACTAGACCCTGTCTCTACCCTCCAAATAGTCACATACTAATAGGATAGGCAGATACATAAACCGCAATGACAGTATGACATGACATGGTAAGTGCCACTGTCAGTGGTGAGAGGAAGAACGTGAGTGCTTCATGAATCCCAAAGAAGGGCCCTTAATAGCCCTGGAGTCAAGGAAGGCTTTTTTTTTTTAATATGAAATTTATTGTCAAATTGGTTTCCATACAACACCCAGTGCTCATCCCAACAGGTGCCCAAGGAAGGCTTTCTTAAGAAGACAACTTAAGAGTTTATTTTTGCAAGCATAGTTATTCAGTGCCTACTATACACTTTTTTCTTTTTTATATAATTATGTTCAAGCTTTACAGTAACTCTTCAAGGTAGGTATAAATATATTCAATTTTATATATGAAGCTTAGAGAGATTAAAAACCAAGTAGTTAGTAGGTAGTGGAACCAAAATTTGAACTGAGGTCAGTCTGCTTTTCAATCCCTCCACCTTCCTTTCTTTCTTTTCTTTACTCTTCTTTTTTTTTTCCTGTATCACAAGGCATCACCAAAAATAGTATCTTTTATACTTGCCACCTACTATTTGTTTGACCTAAAAGAAATCACTATACCTCTTGACTTCAGTTTTTAGCATGGGGTTCAATTACCAGTCAGTCTCTAAATCCTCCTCATTCTAACTCCCTCATTTTCCTTTGTTATTAAAGATTGAGACTCATGGCACCTGGGTAGCTCAGTAGGTTACCGTTACTTGTCAGACTCTTGATTTCGGCTCAGATCACAATCTCACAATTCGTGTGAGACTGAGCCCCGCATCAGGCTCTGTGCAGACAGCCTGGGATTCTCTCCCTCTCTCTCTGCTGTTCCCCTACTTGTGCCAGCTCTCTCTCTCTCTCTCTCTCAAAATAAATAAATAATCTTTAAAAAAAAGATTGAGGGGTGCCTGGGTGGCTCAGTCGGTTAAGCACCCGACTTTGGCTCAGGTCATGATCTTGCGGTTCACGAATTCAAGCCCTGTGCCCATCTCTGTGCTGACAACTCAGAGCTTGGAGCCTGCTTCCTGTGTCTCCCTCTCTCTCTGCCCATCCCCTGCTCATCCTCTCTCATTCATTCTCTCTCATTCATTCTCTCTCTCTCTCCCTCCCTCTCAAAAATAAATAAAACATTAAAAAAAAAAAAAGATTGAGGCTCAGTTTTAAAACAGTCAGTGAGCAACCCTAGGCATTTCTTTCATGCTATAGCATCTAAGCATTTTTCATGGTGAAAATACATTCACAAATAACCACAGTAACATCTGTAGATCAGTTCACAGTTTACAAATTAGTTTCACACATTCATTATTTCATTTGATCTTCACCAACCCCGTGAGGTATTTTACAGAGGCCAGTGGAAGTGAAATGCCTAGCCTAGCTCTATCAGGTCTCTGGCCTCTAAAGCCCACCAGAAATTGAATTTAAGAAAATAGAGGGGTGTGGAAGGGGATGAAGACAGCAAATGACTCATAGAGGAAGCTCACCCAAGTGGCCTAGAGCCAGGAGAAATTAACAGGGACCAAGTCAGTTTCCCTTCCAAGGTAATGAGCGTTTAGCCATGGCACAGTGACCTACCACGTGGAACTGCTCTGTTTTCATTTCAGTAGTACCTTGAGTCCAGCACCAGAAAAGAAAATGTAAGAACACTCTTTGTACACTGCATACACAGGGTCTGAAGACAACATGGCATAAAAGAACAGATACCACCTTTAGAGAAGACTTGAATTTAGGTCCAATCTCTGCCACTGACTTGCTGAATAAAAAGTTCCCTCCCTCTGTGTTATCATAGCCCCTTGTGCTTCTGCCACATATACTTATCACATGAGGTTATAGACACCCATATTCCTTGACCTGCAATGGAAGGTAGCAACTTAGTCCAATTTCCATCTTTGTATCCCCAGCACCTGGCACCACAACTAACACTGAACAGATGATCCAGAGAATGTGTGATGATAGATGTCGTATTCAAAGCTTTTTGTATACATATGCATTCCACATTATAGTCTACCCAGGGAGTGCCAGGAAAATAGCAACCTTGTCTTCTTATCTCTGCTTCCTCTCTCACTTCTCCTACTTTGAGGACACTGCTCAAGAAGAGTTTGTTGAGGAGAAACAAAACAGTCCAAAAAGCTGGCCTTCGGAGGGAAAGAAATTAACCTATATGGTCCTCTTTCCCAGACTATAGTCTTTCCCACCATACCTACCTCAACCTCCAAATAACCCCTAACTTTCCCAGTCCACCTTCTTCTTCAAAAGACCATTGTTCTTCTCTCCAGTATCCCACCCTCCTCCCTCTACCCCATCCCTGCTATCCACTCTTCTTCCCTTGGCTCACAAGTCCACCTCTTTTCCTCCAGGTCAACAATGAAAGCTGCCACAGAGCCTTTCTTCCTCTCCCAGTCACTTGTCTCACAAAAGAGAGTCTGGGCCCAGCCCTACTGGACACCTTGTTCTACTCCCACTCTAGTCTTCAAGCTGTCCATTTTCCATCTTGCTTACTCCCTATGCTGTCCCCTCCCCTCTGGGAAGGAGGTAGGGGTCAAATCCTGGAAGAAAGATTGCTTATTGGCAGGCCCAAAGCAAGGCACAGATGAAGTAAGGAGACAGACTGGCACAGAATTTGTAGATGAAATCTCAAAGTAAGGGAAATAGGTAGGAAACGGAGAGCGTTTGGACCTCAAACACCACAAAAAGGTCCATACAAACCAGTAGGTTTATTAATAATGAGAAAGTTTAACCAACAGTTCTAAAAGGAAAAGAGAAGAAAGCCTAACCAAGAAGAGAAGGACCCAAGAGAGGGAAGGAAAAACTAGCTATGGAGGGTAAAGGATAAGAAAGGGAAGTATGAGGAGAGCAAGAAGAAGAAAGAAAATGGAGGGCAGGAGAAAAAACAGGGGAAGGAAAAATGAACAGGAGTAGGAAATAGAAAAATGGGGCAAGGAAGACAAGGAGGCAGAGTCACAGAAAAACTGGGGGGAGGTAGGGGATCAAAATCATCCAGGTAAGTTAGTATCAGGCCTAGTGTTTCTTGGTCCCAGATGATTAAGAAGGAAAGAATTATACAGAGTAAGACATTGCACAGCCCCCAAGGTCTGTCATTAACTAGGCTGAGTAAGGAGGGGGCTCCAGAAAAGATAGCCTAGTTTATATTTTTTTTAACATTTTATTTTATTTTTTTAGAGGGAACGAGAGAGAGCATGCAAGCAACCTGGGAAGAGGGATAGAGGGAGAGAGAGAATCTCAAGCAGGCTCCAGGCTCAGCACTGAGCCCCATGCGGAGCTCGATTCCATGACCCTGGGATCACAACCTGAGCTGAAATCAAGAGTCACACACTCCACTGACTGAGCCACCTAGGCACCCCAAAGATAGCCTACTTTAAAGCAGCTTTACACTCAAGTATCAAATCACTGGCCAGTTCACAGAAAAACCATTAACATGCCTTGACCTGTTTCTTTCCAACCCCACCTCCCTACATCCAACATACCTACACTCAACACTAAAATAATCAGCCTCTGCCTTGCCCATGAAGTCTCTGGGTCCTCAGCAGACCAGCAAGATGTCATCCAAAAGGCTGGCTGGAGGACAGGATACAAAGGCCTGCTCTCAAGTTCCCCTGTCTTCTACAGGATTGAAGGGGACATCTCTGCAGCCCATTCTAGGGTTTAACCAGCTTACTTTTCCAAAAGGCAGTTACAGTCTAGGGAAGCCAGAGTTACAAAAAGAACATCAAGCTCTTCACTGCGTAGATAAGGAAACTGAGGCCCACAGAGGCTACCGGAACAGGACCAGCCTGGGTCTCCTATCTCCCGGTTTACTCCACCTCTTAACAGGTTATTTATAATATAATGGCCCTCCCCAGCACCCAAGAGAAAACCCCCAGGGTCCCAGCAGGCCAGCACCTAAGCCAAGGTAGAAGAAAGCATCACCCAAACCACCAAAGAGAGGGTGTTAGCAAAGGAGAACGGCTCCTGAGGCACAGCAGTTCCCCCAAACCAGCTTCCCCTTCCCAACCTTTCCTAGCCAGAGCTGATTCCAGGTGCTGGCCTAGCCCTAGGCCGGCTCTATCTGAGGGTTCCGCCCTCAGCCCTTTCACTTAGAGTCTCTTTCCTTCAGAGACCCTAAAACCACCGGTCTGTGCGGCACCACTCCCCGGAAGCCAATGGAGACCCCTCCCCCTCCCAGCAGTGCCCAGCTGGGCGTGCCCCAGGGTGGGCCAGCATTACCTGGTGGGGGGAGCTGGCCCCGGCATCTCTGGCTACTGTTTTTGTCGCAGAGCCGCACCTCTCCCGCCCAGCTAGCGGCACAACGCCCTGGCTCCACCCGCGCCGCTCTACTCAGCTGGGGCCGAGCTCCCAGCAGCTCAGCCGCCCCAGCTCCCGCTCTCGGTTGCAGCACGCTCCCGCCCTCGCAAGGCTCAGCGAAGGCGCAGCTTCGGGGTTGGTGAAGCAGAAGGGGCGGGGGAAGAAGGGAGGGAAGGAGGCGGGAGTAAACGGCGCTTCTCCCTCCCTCTCCCCCGAAGAAGCTCTGAGGGCGGGGAGACTGCTACCTTCCCACCCTCTCAGCTATTCTCCCCCACCTAGTCCCGCTACCTAGCAGGAGGTAATTTCTCGCTGGGGCTAGGCTTTCCAGGGCCTGTCAGAGTCCTGGGTGAGCCCCAGAGTCAAGGAAGAGAACCAGACCCGCTCTGTACCTTAGTTTCTGCATCTGTACAAGGACTCAAGGGCACTTCAGGTCAAACCAGGTATTTTATCAGATCAGCCTTCAGGGAAAGAGATGCACCCACGCCTCTATACCACCAAGGTGTCAGGTTCTAATTCTAATGCCCGAGGGGAAACTCTAGGTGGGCACTTACAGCTGCTTCTAAGCAAAGAAAGCTCAGCAGCAGCTACCATTTATTAAGTGCTATTGTGTACCAGACGCTTTACAAAACGTTTTGTGTAGGGGCACCTGGGTGGCTCAGTCGGTTAAGCGTTGTACTTTGACTCAGGTCATGATCCAGTAGTCTGTGAGTTCAAGCCCCTCAACTGGCTCTGTGCTGACAGCTGGGATCTTGGAGCCTGCCTCAGATTCTGTGTGTGTGTGTGTGTGTGTGTGTGTGTGTGTGTGTGTGTCCCTCCCCCACTCACTCTGTCTCAAAAAATAAACATTAAAAAGAATTTTTTAAAAAAACAAAATGTTTTGTCTGTCTCACCACAACCCGATGAAGTAGGCACTCTACCAAATCACATGTCAAAACTGAGGTCCAGGAAGAACGTGGTTTCATACAATAGGTATTTCTTAAGCACATATTGTGAATCAGGCATTGTAATGAGCCCTAAGCTGAGCAACACATTACAGGACATTCATTAACCCTGGCCCAGACCCCCTAAACCCCACCAGTGCCCCCACAATCATTTAACATTAAACAAAAAAGCCTTCATACATTTCCAAATGCTCCCTAAGAGGTAATATTATGCCACTAACTACCCCCCTCTACACCCTGCTCTTGAGATATATGGCAGGAGTCAGATTATGCAAGGTCTCTTCCAGGTCAGAACTAGGAGTTCGCGTTTTGTTCCGTTTTAACAATCAGAAGACTTTGGGTGATTTTAAGCAGAATAATGAGATCTAATTTACATCTTTAACAGATCACTGATTGCTGAATGGAGAATAAAGGGGAGGATGATAGAAACAAGAAAACAAGCTAGTAGGTTCTTTCAGAACTCCAGGCAAGAGAAGATAATAATGATTTTGACTAATATATTGGAAGACGAGCTGAAACAAAACAAGCATATTCTAAGGATATGGCTTGAAGAAGCTGCAGCAGAACTTAGTGAAAGATAGAATGTAATGGATGAGAGAGGAGAGTGACTTCCCCAAGACCACACAGCCAGAAAACGGCTGAGTTGTCCCAACTCTGGCCTGACTCCTAAGCCTATGCTTTACTTCTCTCTGCCATGTTAGTCATCTTTAGATCAACTGCCATAACCCCTATCCCTACTGCCTAGCAAAGAGCAGATAACCAGCATTATGCCTGATCAATAATTTAAGGATGCTAGACAGAAATTTTATGGTATTTATCCATTTTCCTTGTCAGATGTCTACACCTCCATTCAATGTGGCCAAATTATTTAACTGCAGAAGGATGTAAGGAAAGAATTCCATGAGGACAGAAAGAGCTCTTATGTTAAGTATCTTCCATCTTTCCCAGACCCTGAGCACCCATACTAGTCCACTTACCAGAAGTCCCAAATTTGATGGAGGAGATAGGGAATTTCTTGAAGACACCCACATTATAGAGAATTGGTCAGTAACACCGGCTGGGGGACCTACGACACCATGAGAACTCAGCTTCAAAGTCGTTTTAGGATGTTCCTTTAACCCCATACCCTTGTATCAATGTATACAGAGTTGATGAAAGTCAGGAACAGTCTTCTGCTTTGGACATAGTTTTTCAAAGTAATGATCAATAATCATAACATCTGATCTTACCCAACTTTCCACCCCATGTAGCATCCCCCCTCTTACAGATGGTTTTCTAGGTTCTGCTGAAATATATGTAGGTACAGACAGCTTCCTTGAAAACAGCACTATTAGACAATGCTTCCTAACATTCAGCCAGGTGCCTCTCTGTAAACTTCCAATTCTGCCTCCTGGAAAACATCCTTCAGAGCAAATATTAAAGGCTTTCAGATATATGTTATGGTAATCTATGAAGTCCCCGCACTTCTCTTCTCCAGGATAAATACTCCCATGTTCTATTCATCACCTGTTCATTCAATAACTACTTAAGATCTTGTATAAGCCACCAGGGATAGAAACATCAGTAAACAGGACCAACCTTTATGGTTTATGGTTTTAATATGATGGTTTTCAACTCTCCCTTTGCATCAAAATTGCCTGGGAAACTTTAAAAATATACACTGAAGGGCGCCTGGATGGCTCAGTCATTAAGCATCTGACTTCGGCTCAGGTCATCTCACAGTTGGTGAGTTCGAGTCCCACATCAGGTGAGCACGAGCCCCACTTTGGGTGAGCTCGAGCCCCGCTTGGCTCCAGCCCTGCTTCGGGTAAAAACGTGAGTCCCAAGTAAGCACCACTTCTCTCTCTCTCTCTCTCTCTCTCTCTCTCTCTCTCTCTCTCTCTCTCTCTCTTTTCCTCCCTCTGTCTCTCTGCCCATAATGGGATATTCTATCTCTCTGCCCCTCATTCACTTGCACCCTCTCTCTCTCTCTCTCTCTAATAAATAAAAATAAAAATAAAAAGAGTTTGGTTATGACTTTTCAGATACAACAGCAAAATCACGATCCATAAAATAAAAAGTTGGTAAATTGGACTTTATTAAAATGTACAACTTCTGCAAAAGATACCCATTAAGAAAATGGAAAGACAAGTCATAGACTGAAAAAATATTGGCAAAACACATATCTGATAAAGAACTTGTATCCAAAATGTACAAAGAACTCTTAAAACTCAACAGCAAGAAAACAACCCAATCAAAAAAAATGGATAAAATAATCTGGACACCCCAACAAAGATATAGAGAATATGAAGAGACAATCAGCATCATATGTCATTAGGGACAATAATGAGGTGCAACTACATACCTATTAGAATGGCCAAAACCCAAAACACTGATAACACCAAATGTGGGTGAGTATACAGCAACAAGGATTCTCATTCACTGCTGATGGGAATGCAAAATGGAACAGCCACTTTGGGAGACAGTTTGGCAGTTTCTTATAAAGCTAAATACAGTATAGGCTTACCATACAATTGGCAATTGCACTCCTAGGAATTTATCCAAGTGTGTTGAAAATTTATGTCCACACAAAACCTTGTCCACAAATATTTATTACAGCCATATTCTTAATTGTCAAAGTTTCGAAGCAACTAAGATACCCTTCAATAGATCAATGGGTAAACAAACATCCATACAACAGTTTATTATTCAACAATAAAAAGAAATGAACTTTCAAACCTCAAAAAGACACAGAAAAACCTGAAGTGAAAGAGTGTCAAATATAAAGCTAGGCTGAAAAGCATGATATTCTTGGAAAATGCAAAACTATAAAAGCAGCAAAAATATCCGTGGCTGCCAGGGGTTTAGAAGGGGGTTGGGGTAAGGATTAGCAGGTGGAACCCTGGGCACTTTTAACACAGTGAAACTATTCTATATGATATTGTAATGGTGGATAGGATACATGACATTATGCACTTGTCAAAACCCACAAAACTGTACAGCACAAAGAGTGTACCCTAATATAAACTATGGACTTTAGTTAGTAATAATGTGTCAATATTGGTTCATCAATTGTACCTAATTCACAACACTGCAAGATGTTGACCACTGACAAAGTGTAAGGGAGAGTGGTAGAAAGAGAGTACATAGGAGCTCTTTGTACTTTCTGATCAATTTTTCTGTAAGCCTTAAACTGATCTAAAAATAAAATGTATTAAAATAAAATAAAAAGTAAAAGTTTCAAGCAATATAAAGGACATACAAGACAAAGCTCATTTTCTTTTTTAGTAGATTCATTAAACATAAAATTACTCTGTCAAGTGGCTATAAAAATTTCTAAACACTCTCAATTTTTATGCTTATCTCATCGTAGACTGAGAACAGGTCAGACTCTACTTTGAGTAGTGGTGATCTAGGACATCTTCCACTATGCATAAACATGATACTCTAAGTGCAGTCTGTCCCCTTCAGAACATTGTTGGACTATCACCTCCTTTAACTCTACTTACCTCCAATAATTTAGTCTGAAGTTGCATTAGTTTTTAGCCACTGCAATGTCTTTGCTGACATTGAGCTCAGGCAGCCAAAACCACCATTTCTATAAGAATAGCATCATGCTAGGTCTTCTCCAGCCTGCCCATATGTTGCTATTTCTTTGAGACTTAAAATGTATAACTTCTCTGTCATCCTCCTTAAATTCCATCTTGTTGGCTTCAACCCATCTTTGCAAGCTCACTTGCTCACTTGCGCGCTCTCTCTCTCTCTCTCTCTCTCTGCCATCTAGAATAGTTTTCCCTTCCAGTCTTTATCACCTGTAAATCTAATAAGTATTCTATCTCTTCAAAAATTTATCAAACATCTACCATGTGTCCTTGCCTATACTAGGCTTCAGGGATTAAAGACAACTTAGAAATGGCCTATGTCTCCACTAATCACCACTAATAGTGGAG
Organism: Panthera pardus; assembly: GCF_024362965.1. NCBI lineage: Eukaryota > Metazoa > Chordata > Mammalia > Carnivora > Felidae > Panthera > Panthera pardus. The sequence continues at coordinate 60,713,910 of NW_026526677.1, forward strand.
GCAAGCATATATAAAATGAAAAGTCCCACACTAGAAAACTGAATAAACAAAATAAACTGGATAAGGTAGAAGAAACAACAAAACATTATCATATAATATAAAGCAGGCCCACTAACATTTTCAGCAGGAAAGATCAAATTTAGGCATTTTCTATTGTAGATTTCAGTTCTCAAAAACCAGGTGCTGATTCAGTTATAGAAGGCTGGCTAGCTGGCTCACTCCTAGCCAGCCAGCCAGCTAGGTGCTTCTTTCAATGGTGGGTGCTACTATAGGAAGCTTGGCTAAACTTGGCTCCCTCTGATTAAACATAAGACTCATGAAAATGAGGCATACTGGTAAGAAGCCAGAATTCTATTTATTACTGAGGGTTAATAATGAAGGAAGCTTTATTACTGAGGGCTAATAACCAATCAAACTTACGATTAAGGAAGAAACTATAAGCTAAAGAAATAAAAAAGCAGACTCAAATGAGGTAGAAGGGACTTTAAAGCCAAAACTGTACATTCAAAGAGAGAAATTAAATCTTAGAGATAAAAAATAATTTGCGCAAGTTTACATAAGTTGGCAGTTAACTTGTTTTAGGTGCAATTACTCCTTGCATTTATATAGTCCTTTGGTTCACAAAGTAAATAATTCATAAGTTATTCTTCTGAGTCATGGACCCTGACCAGTAATGTTTTATCCATGTAATCACCTTAGGCCTGACCAGGCCCTTTTAGGTCACTTACCTGGCTTGTATACACATATGAGTTTATGACCCTCGGTAACACTATATAAAGGCTAATGATTGGTAATAATTAGCAAATTTTCTTTAGACACTACAGGTTTCAACCTAATGGCTTATGTATAGTGATTATACAGCCCATAGGAAAAAGAAAGATTGTTTTTATTTGATTATTTTGCAACCACAAATAATTTTAAGAACAACGCATTTACTGATTGAAAATTACAATTTTCCCATATCACCAGTTAAATGTAGGAGGAAGTCAGGCAATAATGATGACTTTGCTTATAAAGTAGTCATCGAACATACTATTCTTTCTTGTAATTAGATGGCAAGGCCAGTTGCCTATTAAGTACCATGAAATGAGGTACAGTATAAAATAAATAGAAATGCCTGGGTGGCTCAATCGGCTAAGTGTAGACTCTTGATTTTGGCTCAAGCCATGATCTCATGGTTGGTAAGTTTGAGCCCCGTATTGGGTTCAGCACCATGTCACCATGGAGCCTACTTGGAATTCTCTCTCCTTCTCTCTGCCCCTACCCCACTCATGTGCTCTCTCTCCCTCTCTCTCTCAAAATAAATAAATAAACTTAAAAAATTAAAAATAAAAATAACAGCTTACAAAAATACTGCAAGAAAAGAAAGAAGCAATGGAGGAGATAGCATTTGGGCTGGATATTGAAGAAGCAGAATTTTTATAGATAGAGGTATTGAGATTGGGGATAATGGTAGAGAATTCCCCTGAGGAAACCACAAAAGCAAAGACTCAAAGGAGGAAAAAGCATTCACTCTGTTTAGACAATAGTAAATAGTCTGATAATTCAAGAAAAGAGCAAATAATCTCATCATTCATTCACTACTTACTGAATATGTTCTACATGCCAGACACAGTGCTAGTCATAAGGGATGCAAACATTAGGAGACCTACATCTTAGAAGCAAAGCATTTTTAAATATAAGAGAAGACAAAGCTGTGTCACTGACAGTGGGACTTAACAGATCCAAAATCTGTTCCTGCTTCAGTCATCCCCCTCTCAGTAAATAGCAACTCAACTCTTTCAGTTAGTTAGCCAAAATTTAGATTCGGCCTTGACTTCACTTTTTCTATTGCCTCTACATCAAATCCAACACAAAGCCCAAAGCCACACTGACAACCCGGTCAGTAGAAATGACTACCATTACTTCTGATCATCAGATGCTAGAATGGGTAGCTCTGCCACTCCTGGCAGTGTGAGAATTCAACCTCAGTTGAAGAGCCACCAGCATCAATGCCACTTCAATGCCAGAGACTCAAACTTGCAGGCCGATGCTACTGCTTCTGCCACCAAAGACAGAAAGTTAGTTCCCCATTACTTTTTCTCTCATGTCATTAAATCCTAAATCCAAGTGCAGTTTTGGTGAAAGCTAGGTCACTGCTCTAGAAGCGGAGCAATTTGAAAAGCAACTATCTAAGATAAGATACATTTTTAGCACTTTTAGGGGATAGCATCTTTGCCCCCAAGAAGACTCATAAGTTGGGGAACACCAAATGCTATGCAGTAAAAACAAATGATACCTATTCACTTCAGTTATCTGTTCCTTGTACTTTTTCTTCCCATATGTAAATTGTTTTTTAAAAATACAGCCTATCATCCCTAATTGTGAGGGAAATGCAAATCAAAATCACAGTGAGATATCACCTCACACCTGTTAGAATGGCTGTTACCAGAAAGATAAAATATAACAAGCGTTGCTGGGATGTGGAGAAAAGGGAGCCCTTGTCCATTGCTGGTGGGCATGTAAATTGGTACAGCCACTATGGAAAACATAGTGAATGAATATTCTTCAAAAAACTGAAAATAGGGGAGCCTGGGTGGCTCAGTCGGTTAAGTGTCCAACTTTGGCTCAGGTCACGATCTCGCAGTTTGTGGGTTCAAACCCCGTGACGTGCTCTGCGCTGACAGCTCGGAGCCTGGAGTCTGCTTCGGATTCTGTGTCTCCCTCTCTCTCTGCCTCTTCCCTGCTTATGCTCTGTCTCTCTCTCTCAAAGATAAATAAAACATTTTTTAAAAAATTATTTTATATTTATTTATAATCCAAAGCCGGTTCCAGGCTCCAAGCTATCAGCACAGAGCCGGACACAGGGCTCAAACCCACAGACCATGAGGTCATGACCTGAGCCGAAGTCAGAGGCTTAACCAACTGAGCCACCCAGGTGCCCCTGTAAATAAAACATTTTTTTAAAGTTAAAAAAAAAACAAAACAAAAAACAAAATAGAACTACTATATGGTCGGGGCGCCTGGGTGGCTCAGTCGGTTAAGCGGCCGACTTCGGCTCAGGTCATGATCTCGCGGTCCGTGAGTTTGAGCCCCGCGTCAGGCTCTGTGCTGACAGCTCAGAGCCTGGAGCCTGTTTCGGATTCTGTGTCTCCCTCTCTCTCTGCCCCTCCCCCGTTCATGCTCTGTCTCTCTCTGTCTCAAAAATAAATAAATGTTAAAAAAAAAAAAAAAAAAAAAAGAACTACTATATGGTCTAGAAATTCCACTTCTGGTATTTATCCAAAGAAACATGAATTTAAAAATTTATATGCATGATGAAGCACTATTTACAATAGCCAAGATATGGAAACAATCTAAGTATCAATTGATGGATGAATGGTTAAAGAAAATGTGATCTATACATACAACAGAATACTGTTCAACCATAAAAAAGATGAAATCTTAGCATTTGCAACAACATGGATAGACCTCAACATTATGCTAAGTGAAACGTCAGAGAAAAACAAATATGTATGATCTCACTTATATGTGGAATCTAAAAAAAAAAAAAATCTCATAGATAAACACATAGAACAGATTGGTGGTTGCCAGGTGGGCAGGGGAAAGGGTTGGTGAAACAGGTGAGGGGAGTCAAAAGGCACAAACTTCCAGCTATAAAATAAGTAAGTCTTGGGAATGTAATGTACAACATTACATGGTGATTTTACCATGGTGATTATGGTAAAATATACTGTATTACATATTTGAAAGTTGCTAAGAGAGTGAATATTAAAAGTCCTCATCACAAGAAAAAGGAAAGAAAAATATTGTAACTATGGTGACAGATGTTAACAATGTGGTGAACATTTCACAACGTATACAAATACTGAATCATTACGTTGTACACCTGAAACTAATATAATGTTCTACGTCCATCATACACCAATTTTGTAAAAGTGGTAGAGCAAAAATACAAATTAAAAAAAAGTACTCCATCTTACACATTGTCACTAACCCTAACAAACTAAAAATACTCTTACCATCTCCCCCAAAAAAGGACAAAACAAAGTCTTATCAATTCCAATATCCCAGCATTGAATTCTAAGGAATTTATCTCTTATTTATTGAGTGCTTTAAGTAGCAGGTACTACTCTAAGCCTCCATGCCTTTGTTCATGCTGTTATCTCTAATTGGAACAGCCTTATCTCTCATTATCTCCCTTTGTTTCCTGGCAAACTTTTAACCTTCAGGTGTTAACCTCTCCAAACTTGCCATCTCTGCTGTGGTCCTGCCCAAGGCTTGAGTAGGTCTTCATCCTTTAGGATCTTAGAGTGCCTCATGAAAATTTACCACAGATATCTTCTATCTCCAGCCAGACTAGTAGAAGTCCCTTTGGTTAGAGAATGTTTCATTCATTTGTTTCCTCAGGACCCAATCAAAGCCTCATACATACAAAGTTCTTAACAATTATATCTACTGAATCAAAACAAATCTAAAAAATAAAAGTATCACATATCTTTTGGTCCAGCCACACAATTGCTCTCTGTCTTAATCTGCTCCCATTTAGACCCCAGGATACATGCTTGTTAGATATAGCTCTTAAATATTTAAAACTGCAGCAACACAAGTAGCTTTTTTAAAAAGATTAAAGATTATTAAGATTAAGATTATTAAGATTATTAAACAAATTCTTTACAAACCCAAAAGCAGTTTGAAGGTCCATTGTGTCATCAAAGCAAAAGACATTTTAATAGGCATATCCCCATTTTAAGAAATCATAGACTCAAAACACTTTAGATACAGATTTAAAAAAAATTTTTTTTAATGTATATTTATTTTTGAGAGAGAGAGAGACAGACAGAGCATAAGCAAGGGAAGGGCAGAGCAAAAGAGGAACACAGAATCCGAAGCAGGCTCCAGGCTCTGAGCTGTCAGCACAGAGCCAGATGCAGGCCTAAACCCACAAGCCGTGAGATCATGACCCGAGCCAAAGTCAGACACTTAACCAACTGAGCCACCCAGGTGCCCCCAGATTTTTTTTTTTAAATGAGCTTCCAATCTTTGTTGCCACTAAAATCTTTCTTCTCACATTAACTAAGCTTTGACTCCTGTTGTGGTGTTCCACTAAGTTAGTAAGGTATTAGAAAAGAAGTACTTCCTATAAGATATGACAGTCTCTAACATTTATGCAGTTCATTACAATAAACAAAGCTCAGTCATACTCATTATCCAATTTAATTCTTACATAAAATCCTGTGAGATTTCTCCTCACAAGCAAAGCCCAGTCCCAAAGCCATCTCTCCCGGACCACTGGCACTACCAATGCCGGTCCCACCCCCCCACCACACACACACATTTGCTATAGCTCTTCTCACTGATACAGATTATCTGTTCTCCACGGTGAAGTGTGAGCAGCTTGAGGGAAGGGCAGGCCTACCACAATGTACAGCACAGTAAAGGCTTGGTAATTGCCGAATGAACAAGCCAACACGAGTTAGGCAGAAGAGTTAGCATATTTGCTTTTAAATAGAAACTGAGATGATATTCCCAAATTCTCCTAGCAAAGACATTAATCAGGGTGTTCTTGACTTTCAGTTCAGGACAATCTTTACCACAATGCTCTCTCCTAGAACTGGTCAGTGTACAAAGGTAGTCCTAAACTAAGACTCTTAAGTCCTGGTCCTTGGACAGGCCACTTCTCTGAGCATCAGTTTCCCCATTTTTCAAGTGAGAACAATCACACTATCTTTCCCTTCCTGAACATACTGTGAAGATTACATAAGATGATGGGAAAGTGGCTTGAGATGCGTGAAATGATACACTATGCCAGAGACAATACTTAAGGTGATGACTCCCATTGTTAGTGACAAAGTCAAAATCAGAGTCTGGCCTAGAAGAACCACATTTATCCTTACAGCTCCTAAAAACTGGCTTTATTATCCTCATTTTACAGACAAGAAAAATAAGGCACAGAGAACTTACACTTGCCAAAGACTGCAAACCTAGTAGATACTAAAGCTGGAATTAGAAATCAGGTCTATCACATCCTAAAGAGCTTCTCATGCTGCTTCCCCAACAGTAGAGAAACTAAAGCCTTCTTCTTCTTTAATTTCAATTACCACTAGGCAGATGGAACATTGTCTCTCAGACAAAATCAAACTAAAAGTTAGCCTTTTAGGTAAGTACAAGTACCTTGTAGGTAAGCTTGACTGCAATCCCTGTGGTGCCCTGCCTCCGTAAGAGCTAAAAACTGAATACGTATGTTAGAAAATGTTTTGACCTCAATTTAAAAAAAATTTTTTTAATGTTTATTTGTTTTTGAGAGACAGAGAGAGAGAGAGAGAGAGAAAGTCAGGAGGAGCAGAGAGAGAAGGAGACAAAGAATCTGAAGCAAGCTCTAGGCTCTGAGGTGTCAGCACAGAGGCTGATGCCAGCCTTGAACCCATGAACCACAAGATCATGACCTGAGCCAAAGTCGGACACTCAACCGACTGAGCCACCCAGGTTCCCCTTGACCTCAATTTTGAAATTATTTTAACTAGACTAAAAATCTGACAGGAAAGGTCAAAGTAAACAATTTTTTTTTTTTTTTTTTTTTTTTTTGCCATTCATTGTCATGATTATAAAGCATGGAAAAAAGCCTAGTCTTTGAAATCAGTTCAAACTTAGAAAAGAGAAGCCTGGGGGCACCTGAGTGGCTCAGTTGGTTCAGTGTCTGACTCTTCTTTTGGCTCAGGTCATGATCCCAGGGTCATGGGATTAAGCCCTCCATTTGGGCTCCATGCTGAGGGTAGAGCCTGCTTAAGATTCTCTCTCCCTCTGCTGCTCTCCCCTGCTCGCTCTCATCTCTCTCTCTATCTCTCTCTCTCTCTCTCTCTCATTTAATTAATTAATTAAGAAAAAGGAAAAAAGAAAGCCTGGACAAAGGCCCAAAGGAGGGTATAAGTAGAACAAGAGAAGACAGTGACAACAACTAGAGTAAGTGGGGTTGGCAGTGAGACCTATGAAAATACAATCCCCTATCGTTTTCTTCCTCCCTAGACACCCACATATTCTGCAAGGAACCTAACCAGTGACACTTCTTTTCTCCCTTCCTGCACCCGAACAATACAGATTAGTAAGTCATTGAGAAAGTTTAACCTTCCTTTGCTGACACTTCAGCCTAAATGCCTCTCCAAAAACAGACTAAATGATAGACAGGCTGTTAAAAGACACATGTTGTCATTACACTGTCCTTCATACAGTTTGGGGAAGGCTTTTTTGGTACAGTTGTGTAGCTGCCATTATTTGCAGCCATAGATACCCATATACATGTAGCCAGAAAGTCTTTTATTTGGGATGAGAGTGTAGAGAATTTTTTTTTAAGGATATATTTGGAATGCACAAAAAAAAAGAGCAGTGTGAATATTTAATTTTCTCAGAATGAGCTCTGACACAGGGAGGCATCTGACCCAGCAGTACCACAACCCAAACGCTTGCGTGCAGTTGAGCCTCTTGGACCTCAGCAGGACCTGTAAAAAGACTTCAGATGAAAAACAACAGACTCACAACTCAGAAGTCATCAACAAGTTCTACCGACTTTCCCTAAGAGTCTACTAGATACATGCCATGTGCTAGGTGAATTCAAAGAACAGCCAATGAATCAGGAGCAACAGATAAAAGTCAATCATGAAAACAGGAAGAATGAAGTAAGTATTTCATCAGAAGTGGGGGGGGGGGGGGGGGAAGGGATTGATTTTGACTATGGATGGAGGTCAGAGAGGCTTCACCAGGCAACCTCTTCCCTTTATAGATGCCCTCTTGACTATACTGTACTCAGGCTGTGATAGTCCACACCAGAAACCTGAACAAGCATCCAAAGGGATTTTGTCATATACCAAAGAAAAGAGTTAGCTAAGCCAAGGAAAGGAGAAGACAAAGGCAAAAACTTAGAAGAGTACATGCATAGGTACATAAGGAATGGCCAATGACCATGGCTGGAGTGCAGGGTGCACAGAGGAGTTAATAAGAAACAAGGCAGGAGGGGCACCTGTGTGACTCAGTTGATTAAGTGTCTGACTTCAGCTCAGGTCATGATCTCACGGTTCATGGGTTCGAGTCCTGCATCAGGCTCTGTGCTGACAGCTCAAGAGCCTGGAGCCTGCTTCAGATTCTGTGTCTCCCTCTCTCTCTGCCCCACCCCTGCTTGCTTGCTCTCTCTCTCTCTCTCTCTCTCTCTCCCTCAAATAAACATTAAAAAAAATAGGGGGAAAAAAAGAAAGAAAAGAGGCAGGAAAGGCACATTTGGGTCAGATTCTGGAGAGCCCTGCATGCCAGTCTAAGGAACTTGGAATTCACTCTACAGGCAAGGGGAACTATTATAAATTTTTAAAACAGAACAGTGGCATGATTTGACTTCTATTTTAGAAAGATCACTCTAGCAGAACTGTGAAAGATACAGGAAGATTAAAAGCAGTAAGACTGTTAGGAAGCTACTGTGTTATAATAGCCCAGTTAAAAAATGATGAGGGCAGCCAACATCGTGATCAGAGCCTAAACAGGGTGAGGAGAATCTGCACTGGGGAGGGGGGTGGAGGAGAAGCAGGCTGGTAAGGAGAACCGAAGCCCAAACAAAGTGAAAAGGGCATCCATGCACAGAGCAGGTAGATGGACTGGTGTGGGATATAAGAATCTAAGTATAGTGAGGAGGGTATCCATATGAGGGTGAAGGTACCTGGTACGCATTTCAGAACCCAAGCTGAAAAAAAAAGAAGAAATCTCCATGACAGAGCAGCCTGGTCTAGGGTATTGAAGCCCACACAGGATAAGGAAAGCATCCATACAGTGGAGAGAGCCTGTAATGGGGAGTTAGAACCTCAATTCCTCACTATGTCTATTGTGAGGACCTGGGAGCAGCATAAGCCCAACAGAAACAAGCATACCTAGCAGCCAGATCTTGGGTTCTAAATACCACTTACCACTAAAAGAAATGAAAGGCTCCTTGGTGAAATGGTTTATTCCAGGGCTAGGGCTGAGAATGCACAAGATGAGCCTAGAATATTTTCTTGGGCCAGAAAGCAAAGGAGTGGTCAAAGAATGGCAGGGACATGTGAAAAGTAGACAGAAGCCAACTTGAATGGGGCTCCTACTGGCCAAATCAGGGAGAATTTGAGCATCAAAATAAATAACAATAGCAATAGCTTACTACCTACCGAATAAAACAGGAAGCCATTGAGTCCATATGGATACAAATAAATATATAGACAGCTTGGCACAGAAAAGGATATTTACATAGTTTCATAGTACCTCCCTACAAAATACTTATTTAATTATGAAGGAGAAAAGAGTAACTTCTCAGTAGAGAAGCCTAGAAAACACCATCTTGAGCAAGTTACCAAACTGAACATCAAAGTAATGAGACAACCGCAGCAACATATAATAGAATGTGGACTCTGGAATTAGATCCAGTTTTGATTCCTGACTCTGCCACCTTGACCTGATTATTTAACCCTTTTGAACTGGAATTTCCTCACCTATCAAATGGCGATAATGTTTTTATTTTAAAGTGCTGGAGGGGCGCCTGGGTGGCTCAGTCAGTTAAGCGGCCGACTTCGGCTCAGGTCATGACCTCGCGGTCCGGGAGTTCGAGCCCCGCGTCGGGCTCTGTGCTGACAGCTCAGAGCCTGGAGCCTGTTTCAGATTCTGTGTCTCCCTCTCTCTGACCCTCCCCTGTTCATGCTCTGTCTCTCCCTGTCTCAAAAATAAATAAAATGTTAAAAAAAAAAAAAAATTTTAAAGTGCTGGAGAAATAATGTTTAAAGTACCTACCAAAAGTGTCATGAACAGTAGGGGTTTAAAACATACCTATCGTTTAGCTACATTTTGCTATATTATTTGTAACTTTTTGCTATTATTTGTATTATTATTTACAACAATAATATTAATATTTACATTGGTTTAATATTAACCATTAATATTTACACTGGTTTTTATTTACATTATTTTTGCTATATTATTTGCAACTCCACCTTTTGCAAATAACTAATGTGTACACACAGTTTTAAATGCATCTAGGCTATCATTTACACTTCATAACTACCCTGAAAGGTTATGTAATAATAGTGGTACGCCTTTTTCAATTTGACAGATGAGCAATGGAAACAAGAATAGAATGAATTGATGTGCCAAATTTTAACAGTTAGTTAAATGTACAGGTGAGCCTGAAACACACTCCCAACCCCCTCTCCAGAAGCCTTTGCCCCTCACAGAGCTTGTGTTGCTAAAGGAAATGGCCCTTCTCAAGGGCTATCTCCTTTCACCAGAATGTGGAATAATATGAAAAGAAATAATCTCTCTGAGATGGGAGTGTGATTAAGGACAACTAAAACGGAGCAAAGCATCTTTGCTCGACTCAGAATCAGAATAAGAAGGGGCACCTAACTACCCAGCCACTTAGAATTTATCAAAACAGCAAACTTTTCAGAAGGACCTAAGTAAAGGAAGCCCCACAGAAGGCAAGTAATTTCACAACATGCTATTTAACTAAAGGGAATCTTACATACCACTAAGTCCAACTTTCCCATGTACAGACAGTGAATCTAAGACCTGGAGAAGGGAAAGGACGTATCTGAGGACAAAAGAGTTTCACTATGCCAACCCTACTGTCACTGAATGGCCTGAAAATAAGGTCACTGTAGAGTTCATCTGGTAACTGTCCATCACATATCAACACAAGATGCTGTCTTTATCGTATTCCTGTGTTTTCAACTTTAAACCTACGTGTTTTTCTGTCTCCAAAACTATAGTGAATGGCCCCAAAACATCTTAGTCATGTGTGTACTTCCACAGGCTTGATAACCAGTTAGTACCCCAAAAATACTTCTCATAAAACACAGTGTGATCCAGGGTGCATAAGGTTGGTTTAACGTCCAAAAAAGATCAGTCAATACACCATATTAACAGAGTAAAGAACAGAAAGTGTAAGATCATCTCTACTGACATATAAAAAGCATTTGACAAAATCTAACAGCTTTTCATGATAAAACATTCAAGAAACCAATAATAGAAGGAAACTTCCTTAATGTGATAAAGCGCATCCACAACAAAACCCACACCTAGTATCATACTTAAATTGGTAAATAATTGAATGCTTTCTCCCCAAAATCAGGACAAGAAAAGAATATCTGCTTTTGCCACCTTTATTTAACATTATATTAGAGGTTCTAGCCAGAGCAATTAGACAAAATAAATAAATAAGTAAATAAATAAATAAATAAATGCAACCAGATTAGACAGGAAGAAGTACAATGATTTCTATTTGAGGTCACATGATCTTATATATAGAAAATCCTGAGGAGTCCACACATACACACACACATGCACACATAACTATTAGAATTAATAAACGAGTGCAACCAGGTTGCAGGATACAAGACTAATACAAAAGATATAAGATCAATACAAAAATCAACTATATCTCCATACATGAGCAATGAACAATCCAAAAGCTGAAAAAATTTTTTTTCATTACATTTACAATAGCATCAAAAAGAATAAAAGAAGTGTAAGACTTGTACAACCTTGAAAAAGAAGAACAGAGCTGGAAGATTCAAACTTCCCAATTTCAAAACTTACTACAAAGTAGTTGTAATGAACACAGTGTGATTCTGGCATAGAGACAGAGAGGTAGATCAATGAAACAGAATTGGGAGTCCAGGAATTAACTCTTATATCTATGGTCAAATGATTCTGACAAAGTGCCAAGATAATTTAATGAGAAAATAACAGTCTTTTCAACAAGCGGTGCTGGGACAACTGATTATCCACCTGAAAAAGTATGAAGTTGGACTACTACCTCATATCATATGCAAAAAGTAATTCATAGCTCTAAATGTAAGAGCTAAAACTATAAAACACTTAGAAGAAAACCTAAGTATAGATATTCATGACCTGGGACTAGGCAATTATTTTTCATATATGGCACCAAAAGCCCAAACAACAAAAGAAAAACTAAATAAATTGGACAACAGCAAAATTACAACCTTTTGTACTGCAAGTGAAAGCAAGAAAGCAAAAAGAAAATCCACAGGAGAAAATATTTGTAGATCATATACCTGATAAGGGACCGTAAGACTACATAAAGAACTCTTACAATACAAGCATACCTCATTTTATTGTACTTCATACACCCTGTGAGGACAATTTTTACAAATTGAAGATCTGTGGCAATGCGGTGCCAAGGAAGTTTATTGGTGCCATGTTTCCAACAGCATTTGCTTGCTTTGTGTCTCTGTGCCACATTTTGGTAGTTCTCACAAAATTCCAAACTTTTTCATTATTATTATATTTATTCTGATGATCTGTGACCAGTGATCTTTCATGTTACTATTGTCATTGCTGTGAGGTACAACAAACCATACCCATATAAGATGCAGAACTTAATCGATAAATGTTCCATGTGTTCTTACCACTCCACCAACCAAATGTTCTCCCATCTCTCTCCCTCTCTTTGGGCCTCCCAGTATTAAAATTAGGTCAACTAATAAGCCTACAATGGCCTCTAAGTATTCAAGTGAAAGAGAAAGTTGCATGTCTGTCAATCTAAATCAAAAGCTAGAAATGACTAAGCTTAGTAAGGAAGGCATGTTGAAGGCTGAGGTAGGCTAAAAGCTAAGCCTCTTGTGCCAAACAGTTAGCAAAGGTGTGAATGCAAAAGAAAAGTCCTTGAAAGAAATTAAAGGTGCTACTCCAGTGAACATGCAAATGATAAGAAAGTGAAACAGCCTTATTGCTGATATGGAGAAAGTCTGACTGGTCTGGACAGAAGATTGAATCAGCCACAACTATGCCTTAAGCAAAATCTTAACCCAGACAAAAGCCCTAACTCTCTTCAATTCTATGAAGACTAAGAGGGGTGAGGAAGCTGCAGAATAAAGTTTGAAGCTAGCAGAGATTGGTTGATGAGATTTAAGGAGAATAGCTATCTCCATAATATAAAAGTGTTAGGTGAAGCATGAAGTGCTGGTGTGGAAGTTACAGTAACTTACCCAGAAGATGTAGCTAAGATAATTCATGAAGGTGGCTACACTCAACAACAGATTTTCAATATAGACAACACAGCCTTCTATTAGAGGAAGATGCCATCTAGGATTTCCATAGCTAGAGAGGAGAAGTCAATGCTTGGTTTCAAAACTTCGAAGGACAGGCTGACTCTCTTGCTAGGGGCTGATGTAGCTGGTGACTTTAAGTTGAAGCCTGTGCTCACTTACCATTCTGAAAATCCTAGGGCTTTGAAGAATCATGCTAAATCAATTCTGCCTGTGCTCCATGAATGGAACAAAACCTGGATGAGACCACATCTGTTTACAACATGGTTTACTGAGGATTTTAGGCCCACTATTGAGACCAACTGTTCAGAAAAAAAGGATTGCTTTCAAAATATGACTGCTCATTGACAGCGCACCTGGTCACTCAAGAGTTCTGATGAAGACATACAATGAAATGAATGTTTTCATGCCCACTAATACAATACCCATTCTGTAGTACCTATATCGAGGAGTCATTTCGACTTTCAATTCTTATTATTTAAGATATACATTTTGTAAGGCTACTATAGATACTGATTCTTGTGATAAATCTGGGCAAAGAAACCCTGAAAACCACTAGAAAGGATTCACCATTCTAGTGAATCAGATCTTAAGGCTCCACCTGTAACTCTAGTTCTCTTGCTCTTTCCACCACATCTGTACTTATTGCTACAATCTCATGATAAAACTTGAACAAACGAGGAGTGGCTTCTTACGGATGAGCAAAGGAAGTATTTCTTGAGATGGCATCTACTCCTGGTGAAGATGCTGTGAAGACTCTTGAAATGACAGAAAGGATTTAGAATATTACATAAACTAAATGGATTAAGCAGCAGCAGGGTTTTAGAGGATGGACTCCAATTTTGAAAGAAATTCTACCAACGGTAAAATGCTAGCAAACAGCACCTCATCCCACAGAAAAATCGTTCATGAAAGAAGGGCCAATCAACACAGCAAACTTTATCATTGTCTTATGTTAAGAAATTGCCACAGCCACCCTAACCTTCAGCAACCATCACCCTGATCAGTCAGCAGCCATCAACAGGGAGGCAAGACCCTCCACCAGCACAAAGATTACAACTCACTAAAAGCTCAAATGATGGTACACATTTTTAGTAATAAAGTATTTTTTTCTTTTAAATAGGCTCCACACCCAGCGTGGAGCCCAACATGGAACCCAACGTGGGGCTTGAACTCACACCCCTGACATCAAGACCTGGGTGAGATCAAGAGTTGGATGCTTAACCAAATGAGCCATTCAGGTGCCCCAGTAATAAAGTATTTTAATTAAGGTACATACATTGCTTTTTTAGACATAATGCTATTGCACACTTAATAGACTACAGTATAATGTAAACATATTTTTTTTAATTTTTTTAAATCTTTATTTATTTTTGAGAGAGAGAGAGAGAGAGAGCACGAGCAACGGAGGAACAAAGAGAGAGGGAGACACAGAATCTGAAGCAGGTTCCAGGCTCTGAGCTGTCACCGCAGCACCCGATGCAGGTCTTGAACTCAAGAACTACAAGCTCATGACCTAAGCCGAAGTCGGATGCTAAACCGACTGAGCCACCCAAGTGCCCCATAAACATAACTTTTATATGCACTGTGAAATAAAGAGATTCATTTGGCTCACTTTATTGTAACGTTCATGTTATTGCAGTGGTCTGGGACCAAACCCACAGTATCTCCAAGGTATGCCTACAATAGCATTGGTGGTATCATGGTGAGCATAGCTGCCTTCCAAGGTAAGTCTACAATAGTAAAAAGACACCCCAATTTAAAAATGGACAAAGGATCTGAATAAAAATTTGTCCAAAAATATACAAATGGCCAATAAGCACATGAAAAGTTGCTCAACATTATTAGTCATTAGGGATATTCAAATCAAAATCATAATTAGATTTCACACCCGCTAGGATGACTATAATAAAAAAGAGAGACGGGGTGCCTAGGTGGCTCAGCCAGTTGAGTGACTTTATTGATTTCAGCTCAGGTCATGATCTCAGAGTTTGTGAGATTGAGCCCTGAGTTGAACTCTGTGCTAACAGTACAGAGGCTGCTTGGAATTCTCTCCCTCCCTCTCTCTCTCTCTGCCCGTCCCCTGCTCACTCGCTTTCTCTCTGTCTATCTCTCTCTCAAAATAAATAAACATTAAAAAAAAGATAATAACAAGTGTTGGTGCGGATGTGGAGAAATAAAAGCCATCATATAATGCTGTGGGGAATGTAAAATGGTGCAGTTCTTTTGCAAAAAGTCTATAAGTTCCTCAAAAGGATAAAAACAGTTACCATATGAACAAGCAATTCCACTCCTAAATATATACTTAAAATAAATGAAAACACGGCACAAAAACAGACACTCAGATCAATGGAACGGAATAGAGAACCCAGAAATGGACCCACAAATGTATGGCCAACTAATCTTTGACAAAGCAGGAAAGAATATCCAATGGAATAAAGACAGTCTCTTCAGCAAGTGGTGCTGGGAAAACTGGACAGTGACATGCAGAAGAATGAACCTGGACCACTTTCTTACACCATTCACAAAAATAAACTCAAAATGGGTGAAAGACTTAAATGTAAGACAGGAAGCCATCAAAATCCTTGAGGAGAAAGCAGGCAAAAACTTCTTTGACCTGGGCCGCAGCAACTTCTTACTCAACACATCTCCAGAGGCAAGGGAAACAAAAGAAAAATGAAATAGTGGGACCTCATCAAAATAAAAAGCTTCTGCACTGCAAAGGAAACAATCAGCAAAAGTAAAAGGCAACCGACGGAATGGGAGAAGATATTTGCAAACGACATATCAGATAAAGGGTTAGTATCCAAAATCTATAAAGAACTTATCAAACTCAACCCCCAAAATACAAAGAATCCAGTGAAGAAATGGGCAAAAGACATCCATAGACACTTCTCCAAAGAAGACATCCAGATGGCCACCCGACACATGAAAAGATGCTCAACATCACTCCACATCAGGGAAATACGAATCAAAACCACGATGAGATACCACCTCACACCTGTCAGAATGGCTAACATTAACAACTCAGGCAACAACAGATGTTGGCAAGGATGCAGAGAAAGAGGATCTCTTTTGCACTGCTGGTGGGAATGCAAACTGGTGCAGCCACTCTGGAAAAGGGTATGGAGGTTCCTCAAAAAATTAAAAATAGAACTACCTTACAACCCAGCAATTGCACTACTAGGTATTTATCTAAAGGATACAAGTGTGCTGGTTTGAAGGGGCACATGCACCCCAATGTTTATAGCAGCGCTATCAACAATGGGCAAAGTATGGAAAGAGCCCAAATGTCCATCGACAGATGAATGGATAAAGAAGATCTGGTATATATATACAATGGAGTAATACTCGGCAATCAAGAAGAATGAAATCTTGCCATTTAAAACTACGTGGATGGAACTGGAGAGTATTATGCTAAGTGAAATTAGAGAAAGACAAATATATGACTTCACTCATACGAGGACTTTAAGATGCAAAACAGATGAACATAAGGGAAGGGAAGCAAAAATAATATAAAAACAGGGAGGGGGACAAAAACATAAGAGACTCTTAAATGTGAAGAACAAACAGAGGGTTGCTGCAGGAGTTGTGGGAGGGGGGATGGGCTAAATGGGTAAGGGGCATTAAGAAATCTACTCCTGAAATCATTGTCGCTCTATATGCTAACTAACTTGGATGTAAATTGAAAAATGAATAAATTATTTTTAAAAATAAATGAAAATACACATCCACACAGATATTGTACATAAATGCTCACAGTAGCACTATATATAACAACAACAAATTAGAAACAACCCAAATGTCCATCAAATGATGAATGAATAAATAAAATGTGGTATATCCAACCATGGAATATTATTTGGCCAAAAAATCACCAAATATCATTCAGCAATAACAAGAAATGATACGTGTTACAACACAGATGAACCTCGGGGCACATGAGTGGCTCCGTCAGTTAAGCATCCGACTTTGGATCAGGTTGTTACTTCACGGCTTGTGAGTTTAAGACCCACATCAGGCTCCTCACTGACAGTGTGGAGCCTCCTTGGGATTCTCTCTCCCCCTCTCCCTCTCTCTCTGCCCCTCCCCCACTCATGCTCATGCGCTCTGAAAATAAATAAAACTTAAGAAAAAAAGCAACATAGATGAAACTTAAAACCACGAATGAAAGAAACAAGATACAAAACACTACATATTGAATGATTCCATTTATATGAAATGTCCAAAATAGGCAAATCAAGTCTATAGAGACAAAAAATAGATTAGTAGTTGCCTAGGGCGAGGATGATGAGGATAGAGAAGAATGGTTAAGAGTCTGCTAATGGATACAGGGTTTCTTTTAGGAGGATAAAATGTTCTACAACTAGATTGTGGTGATGATGATACAAGTCTGTGAATATACTGAAAAAACAGTGAATTGTACACGTGAAGTAGGTGAATTTTTCGGCATGTTAATTATATCTCAATAAAGCTGTTAAACACACACACGCACATACATACACAGTATGGTAAAATGGCAAGAGCACCCACTGGTCTTAAGAGTCAGACCGAAGTTCAAACCCTGGTTCCACTACTCACTACCTGCATGAACCTGACTTTTCACTGAATCTATTTTCTTTATTGGTAAGATTAGGATAATAATAACAATTACTACCTTTACAAAATGGCTGGGAAATGAGGTAAGAAAACAGACATGAAAGCGCTTTGCATACAGCTGATCTCCTAAGATACTTATTTTCTCTTCATAAATATTTCTTGTCACTAGACCAAAATAATCTTACTGACCAAAATGAATGCAACAAGGAGAGAAGGACATTTTTCTCATCTAAGTTAAGTAACTCTGTGGCATTTTCCCATAAGCTAAAAGGAAAATGAACAGACCCCCAAATCTGAGTTTAAAGGCAGGCACTCAGCATGCAGTCCTGAATAAAAAAGGGGGTATAAGTAGATACTCTAATTGCCTTCTTCCTCTGCATTCAAACCTACTTTCTGTTTTAATCAGTATACCCTTACCACATCACCACTGAAATAGGAAGTAGTTGTTCAAGAGAGATAATATGATTCAGAAGTTCTGGGTTGGCAAGGAGAATGAGGCTTCCCTGGTTTTTTCTAGATACTTATCCTGTGATTGGAGGCCACACCAGGACATCACTAGTGGAAACCAAGATTGAAATTGAGAAAAGAATAGTTGTTTAATAGTTTTGTTTATAGAAGGGAGAACTGAGGGATTTGACTACAGCCACACAGCAAGACCATACAGTCCCAATCATATGATAGGTATATAGAAAGAAACACGATGTCTTACAAAGAATTCTAGGCCTGAGGATAGGAAAAATCAAACCTAGTCCCAAAATTGCTACCAAATTGCTGTCTAATCTTGAATAAATCAATTTGGTTCTCAGTTCCCTTCCTATATGCCTATTGATTCAGAAATTTCACAAATAAAAGTAATTACTGCATGCAAGGCACTGTGCTGAGATATTGTGGTGAACAAAACAGTCTGTTTACACATAAGTCTACACTTATGGAGCTTACAGAATAGAACACTGCAGAAGACAGTAAAAATATAAACAAGCCAATTATTTCATAATTACAACTTGTGACATACAGCCAATGTCAATCAGGAAGTAAGAAGTGGGTTAGGAGAGCACATGTGCAAAAGAAAACCTCAAATCAGAAGGAGCTCCTCTCAACTCTTTCCATTACAAACAGGGGCTCAGGATTCTCTGCACATGTTACCTGACTGCCTGCTGCTTTGTGTGGCTGGAAGCATCATGGTCAACCACAAAAAACATAAAACATACATATAACAAATGCCAGGCAGCTCCACCAGTTCTCCCCCTTTCTGTCCCTTAGTCTCAGTTTCTTCAGCTACGAAATGGAGGTAATACTATCTACTTCACAGTATCGTTTTGGGAGATAAAATAGGAAAAAGTACTCTAGAAACTAATCTCCAGCATACCCCCAGGGCCTCGTACAGAGTTAAGCACACTATAGCTTCCCATCTGTAAAGTTATGGTAGCCCTGCATCCACCTCACAGGTGGGTTAAATGAGGTCGTGAGGATTAAATGAGATAACATATATGTAAGGTACTTAGCAGAGTCCTTGACACATAACAACTGATAAAAACATCAGCTGCCATTAATTCACTTAACCTCTTCCCCTCAGTTTCCTCATTTGTGAAACACGAACAATAATAGTACATAATTCTTAGGTTTACTATGGAAATTAAATGAGCTAATATATTTGAAGGCTTATAACAGTACTATACAAGGATAAAATTATATTATTACTATTATTATTAATAACTTTATCTTTGAGCTTTCTCTACAGTTTGCATGTATATAGACCACTGGTTCTCAATCAGGGTTGATTTTGTACCCCCAGAGGACATTGGCAATGCCTAGAGACATTTTTTGTTTGTCACAACTGGAGGGAAGAGTAAATGCTACTGGCATCCAGTGGGTAAAGAACAAGGACGCTGCTAAATACCTTAGAGGGCACAGAACAATCCCCCAGCCCAAACACAGACTTATATGATCCAAAATATCAAGTCTCAAGGTGGAAAAACTTCAATATAGCTAAAGAAATCAAATAGTTCTCTCTTCCTCCTCCTCTGAAATGCTATTTTATTTGGATCTCTCTTTTTTTTAAGTTTTTTTTTTAATGTTTTATTTATTTTTGAGAGACAGACAGAGTGCCAGCGGGAGAGGGGCAGAGAGAGAGAGGGAGACCCAGAATCCAAAGCAGGTTCCAGGCTCTGAAGTACCAGCACAGAGCTTGATGATGCAGGGCTCAAACTCATGAACTGTGAGATCATGACCCGAGCCGAAGTTGGTCGCTTAACCGAGCCACCCAGGAGCCCCTTGCATCTCTCTTCTAGGTTTTATTAAACAGGTACAAAAGTTTCAGACAGAAACAGGTTTTAGAGAGGCCCTTTCTTTACCAAGGCTAAAATGGGCAAGTATTTTACAAAAGAACTGAGATTCAGGATGAAAGCCTGAACCGGAATGCAGGTCTCCTAACTCCCAGACTATCTATCCTTCCATGGAGCTAACTCAGATAACTCTGCAAGCACTTTCTTTCCCTTCCCTACTCCTTCTACCCTTCTCCCTCTTCCTCTCCCTATCCCTCCTTCCCAGATTTGGATCTATTTCTTTTCTAGTATCATCAGAAGTCAGAGAGAGGGGTGACCTTTCTCCCCACCCTCCCACTTGCCTACCTTTAGAAGGACCTGCCCTCTGGAGCTCCAGTCTGGGCTTTGGACCAGAGGCCAAGAACCCTTCCTATTTACCTTTTTTCACAGGGGTCAAGCTCAGCTGCTTTGGCCACCACTCTCTACTCTCTCCCGAGGTTATGCAGGCATTCTTCCCGAAAGTATAACTTGAGTCAGACAACCTGGAGTATTTCCTTTTCTCTGTCTATGGGAATGAACTAGCCTTAGGGAGGGGCCACAGGCAAGTTGTAACAGCTGACATCGGACTTTCTTCCCAGGAAGTGGTTTTGAAGAGAAAAAAAAGACTATGAGTACCTTGGTGAGAAAAAAACATGGAAAAAGAGTATGTAAGAGAAAAAGACTACGGATGGCTTTCACAGGGTACTCAGCCACATACAGGACATCTCAAACATTTCTCATGTCTAATTAATACCAGTACTTAGAGGACAAATGCCTCCTCCTCAAGAAAGCCTCCCACGGCTGCTTCAGCCCATGAAAATATTAAGCAAGTGCTCATAATGTGCCGGCCACTCTAGTAACTTTATCTCATTTAATCTTCACAACCTGACATAATTATTTTCCCCATTTCAGAGATGAAGAAAATGATGAGAGGTTAAGTAACTTGCCTTATTGCTTAGCCAATAAGTAGCAGAGCTGCAACTTTTCCCCAGATCTTTCAGACATCAGAAAACTAAGCTCTCAACTAAGTTACTAAAATGATTCTCAAGACAATTTCCCCTTTCTCTGAACCTATATTGCATTTACTATCTATATCACATATTAAGCAATTAATTTCAGGCATCAGATTTGTTCCAGACACTGTGCCAGCTCCGGTGAATAAAAGATATAAATAGCAGGCAGTCTCTTCTCTAAAGCAGGGTTTCTCAAACTGTTTTGACTACAACCTACAGTAAGAATGCAATTTATATGGAGACACAGTACACACACACACACAATCTATAACTATAAAACTGAAATACAAGTTTCACAAAACAGACTTTGCTCTTTCTATATACCGTGTGTTCTGATTTGTTTTCTGGCCTATTCTATTTGGCTTTTTAAAAATGTGGTCCAATGTACTACATTAAATCTACAATCCATGAGTTATGACTTACATGGTTTGAAAAAACACACTGCCCTTGAGAGCTCCCAGGTTAAAGGGGGAGATAAGATATGAGTAATAGTAAAATTACAATAACAGTAGTTAACATTTCAGGAACTCTTATTGTGTGTCCAGCACTCTGATAAGCACTTTACATGAATTATTTGAATCCAAAATCCAACCCAGCCTGCCTGTTTGAATCCAATGTCCATATTCTTTTCACCATACCACACTGCCTGTACAGCATGAGAACCATAATGAGAAACATTTCCATGAGGAAATGGGGATGGGGGGAGGGAATACTCAGAAAACTTCACAAAAGTGAAGATTTCTGAGTTGTGTCTTGAAGTATAAATTTTCAAGAATTTGGCACATGAACTCCTGTAGGTTTGTGGATAGAACCCTTAACCTTCTCTTGTGATACTGAAAAATAGCATGTTATTTTTACATGGAAATCTATGAAATTTTTAACTGATGCTCTCTCTCCTAATAGAAATCTCAAGGAACACCTGCCACATGGCACTTGAAAAAAAAAGTTCTGGAGTTTGATAACAGTTTTTCTAGAAGAGCTGTCTATAAAATGACATCCATCACTTGCTACCAGGAGACCAGAATCCTAATCTCAGGATTTATGTGTGTCTTTGGGCAGATAACTTTACCTCTCTGGGACTCAGTTACTAATCTGTAAAATGATAAAAACAGGCCATATGATCAGCAAGTTTCTTTCTAGTACTAATAAATTCTAATAATAAATTCTAGTGACTCTAGTACTAATAAATTTAGCAAGTCCATGAAAAAGATTAATTATAATAAAGTCCATTTGCTCACAAAGACGTCAGGATGAATTTGAGGCTCTGGAACTAAGCTCCTAGGCTCTGTCTTGCCTAATCCTCTTAGCTGGATGTGGAATTGACAATGTACACCCACAGATCTGACATCACCATTTCATCCACCAGAGACTAAATTTCTTGTGAGAGGCCAGTGATTAGAAGCCACACAGGAGTAGATTTTAGTTTTAAGAGCCAAAATGTCAAACCACGAAAATGACGGTCTCTATCAATACAGAGCGCTCCATCATGGAAATATGCAAACAGATATTGGCAAAATACTTGGTAGGACTTTGCAGAAGAAATTCAAACATGAGGTAAAAGCTGTATTAGACGTCCTTACAAGGAAATTTCAGTCCTAAAATTCTACAATTTTCTCTTCACAAAGAAACAGAAGGAATAGCCCTTAGCACACTTTGAAGGGGAAAAAATACTCAAAAAGTTTTCTGAACTTTTCCAGCCTCCTTCCCTCCTTCTTTCCATATTACAGTTCCAGCACACTGGGTCATTCACAGCCAGAGACATCATGGCTACACTTGTCTACTCTTTTCAGGATTTGTTTTTATTTTATGAAGAGGGAAGGACAGGTTTAGTTGCCAAGGAAAGAACCATGAAGTACCTTTTCAAGGGCCCAGGTCCACACCAGGGAATACCTCTCAGGAGAATGGAAAGTTAAGAGATTGGCTCTACCCAGCAGTATCCAACTCAAGGTGGCCTCTGGTTTCTCAGGACACATAGATTAATGGCCCTCAAAGCATAAAGTTAGGAACCTATACGGATGTCTACCCCAGCCCCAGCTGCCCAGACTAGTCTAAGACACTCCTGTAATTGGAGAATGATGTACTGTAAACTGAGTCCCTGCTGCCTCTATTGGTGATCTGGGGCCATTCACTGCTTGACTTGGAGCCTGAATAATTCCAATTATAAAATGCACCAGTTGTAAAATGAATATAGAAGATGAATTGTAAGACTTTTTCCAGTACTGACATTGTTACTCTAATATAAAATAGTAATCTTATAATTAGCATCTATCCTAAATTCTCAAAAACGTAAATATAAAAATAATTGTAAATACTTATCACCTAGTGAGCACATATTATGGGCAGATGCAGTACCTTACTACTTACTTCCTTTAATCTTCACAGCAATCCTATTTTACATATGAGGAAACAAACTGAGAAAGATTAAGAAACTTGCCCAAGGTCACACAGGTAAGTGGGAGAGCCAGAGCTTTGTCCAGACCTACTGATTCTAAATCCAATCCTCCTTCCACTAACCTATTCATTTCCAGGCTTCTATCCCAAAAAAAGAATACTACCTGGAAAATAAAAGAACAGAGAGTACGGAAAAAATGGCTAAAGACTAACTTCAATCTGCTAGTAAAGATCTGCTTTCTAGAGCCAACAAGGAAATAATAAAAACTATTGGACCCACCAAAAGACAAGGGCCCTCCCAAGCTGCTGTAAGCAAGATTCATCTGAAATTCCTCCCACCTCTATCTTCTCTATTAGTCTCCAAAAGGTAGATGGGCTTGGGGACCAACAATAGGCTAGAGAAAGCATTTTTACATCTATATAATCCTAAAGAGGCAGAGGCCAACTTTTAAGACCAGTTCTTCTCACCTGCTGCTGATTCACCCAGCCCCCTCTTTTCCCAGGAAGCCTGTTCAGTGACTTCTGCCTCTCCAAGAAAGGCCTTCATTCATTCCTCCAGATCTGGATCCTAATTCCAGAAGAAGCTATGCCACATTAAAAATGAAGAACTAGCCATCCCCTCTCCCACCACTGGCTTAAAGAAAACTGCCCACCTCTCCCACTACTGGCTTAAAGGAAAAAAATCTAAGGGGGAAAGGGCGACAGAAACATCTAGATTTCTTAGAAGACATCTAGGTCCACTGCTCTGCTGTTCTATCTATAGAGATGTAGAAAGGATAGTAGGCCAGGACCCCCAGGCTACTGCTTGCCCAATGGCATCAGAAAAACCAACTCCGTCTTTACCCGGAGAAGGCTTCTGCAATCATTCAATCCAATGGTTTCCAAGTTTTTTTTTTAAAGCCTCTCAAACTCTTTTTTCCAGTCAAATCTTACAGAAACAACAATATGTAAACAGGTAAATGCATAGCTGCTCTGGCTGAAAAGGAGGTGGGAAAGTTCCCCTTCCTCAGCGTCTTCCCACTTCCCAGTCTCACCACAATAGCCTGTGAAGTTGCACTTCCAAACCCTGAGACTCTAGTTTACACCTCCTTGTGTTACTTAAGGAAACTGGGGTCAAGGGGGAGAACGTGACTTTGTCAAAATCACAGTTAGTGCCTAAGCTGGAACTCAAATTCAGATGTACTGACTTAAATGGCAGTCAATTTCCCATCTCATCACACTATTCCTTGTAGATGATCACATGAAAAGTGAATGTGAAAGGGGTTTTTAAAGCACTAAGTGCTGGAGGCTTGTAAAGTTCCCTCAGCTAATTTTCTCAATAGGTAAAGATTTCCAAGGTTAATTTCACCAGGTAGCACTCAATGGCAAAGAAACCCTCTCAGGCTCCCAACCACTCAATAAAGTGTCTATTTGTAAAAACAGGCATGATTATGTTACCAACTTAGAAAGAGCAATAGTAAATACATGAGACTCAAGAGGCTTCTACAGGATTCCCTGTTCCCTGTGTCCTAAGAAACCATCCCTTAAAGACATGGGAATTTTCCTGATATCCACCATACCTGGAACATGGAGTAGAATCTAAACTTGCATATTAAAGTTAACTCCTTAACTATGTATTATACAGCCTGGGCCTCAGTTTCTCTACAACTATGGTAGCCAGCCTCCAAGACAGTACCCAATGATCCCTGCCTCCTGGTATTCACACCTTTGTGTATCCTTTCCCACCTAGTAGAAGGGTTGGTCTGTGTGATCAAAAGAATACAGTTGAAGTGATGATATATCATTTCTGAAATTAGATTACAAAAGGCACTGCAGCTTCTGTTTTGGTTGCTCTTTTCTCTCTCAGATCATTCATTGTGGGGAAGCTAGCTGCCATGTTGTGAGCAAGGAACTGATGCTACCAGCCTGTCAACAGCCAGCTAAAAACTGAAGCTAGCCAATAACCAGATGAGTGAGTGTGGAAGGGAATCCACCAGGCCCAGGTGAACCTCTAGAAAACTGCAGCTCTG
The DNA here is from genome assembly GCF_024362965.1 of Panthera pardus. NCBI lineage: Eukaryota > Metazoa > Chordata > Mammalia > Carnivora > Felidae > Panthera > Panthera pardus. Next base: position 60,739,268 of record NW_026526677.1, read on the forward strand.
GGCAACAGCTTGACTGTAATCTCAGTTGAGACATAACAGCCAGAACCACCCAGCTTGGCCACTCTAAAATTCCTCACCCTCAGAAACTGTAAGATAATGTTTATTTTTTTCTTAAGCTGATAAATTTTACAGGCAATTTATTGAAGCAACAGTACATAACTAATACAACCACAAAACTAAGGCTTCTGGGTTTACATCCGAAAGCCCATTATGAAACCAAAAGTCCATCTGAAACAAAACCCAAGGCATCTAGGGTTGGAATTTCCCCTTAAACAATAATTGTCTCTATTGCTTACTCATAAGGTAACCGGTTGAAAGTCACTTCATCTCTCTTAGTTGTGGTTTCCTCGTTAAATATACTGGGATATTTTCTTTGCACATGATGGTGAGGATTAAGTGAGAATAGCTTGTAAAATTATCTTTAAAACAGTATAAAACTATACAGATTAAAATTGTTATAATAAAGACTTTGGAAGGTATCCCACCAAGCCCACTCCCAAAAGCCACCAAAAGGAGATGACCCTGTTCAGTGAAGTCAAATGCAACAGCTTCTTTTTTACCATTTATTCAACTGTATTAAAAGTATTACCCTCAGGGCACCTGAATAGCTCAGTCGGTTAAGCATCCGACTCTTGATGTCAACTCAGATCCTGATCTCATGGTCTTGAGATTGAGCCCCCTCGTCAGGCTCCACGCTGGGCATGGAGCCTCTTAAGACTCTCTTTCTCCCTTTCCCCCAGGGGTGTGCATGTGTGCTTTCTCATAAATAAATGAATGAATGAATGAATGAATGAATGAATGAATTCTCTGCTATCACTACTTCTCATAATAACAAAAGCAACAATTATCAGTGTTTGGTATTATATACCAAGCACAGTGCTAAGTGCTTTCACATTATTTTCTCACTTAATACTCCGTTTAACATACAAAGAAACTGAAACTTAGAGAGGTTAAAGTGATTTGGTTAGTAATGGAGTCAGAATTGAACTTCACATCCATGCAACTCCAAAGACCATGTCCTTTCCACTAAACCAACATGCTGCTTACCATACCTGGTAGCCTGAAAGTATCTAATACAGAAGGCATTCAGATACAACCTAAAAGAACTGAAAACATGAAAGAGAAAGGAAGAAAAATCACCTTTCAAATTAATGGGGAAATAAAAAGATTCAGGAGATGTAGATTTTGGTCTTGTCTAGGGCACCAAGCAGTTATAACATCTTGGGCAAGTTATCTACCAGTGAAAAAAATTTTAAACCCTCATATTGCATAGTACTTTTAATCTACAAAGCATTCTGAAGTATCTGCAAATATTTGATTGTCATAGCAAACCTCAAAAGTAGTTTTAACTGTCTCCATTCTACAAATGAGAAAACTGATATCCAAAAAGAATTCCAGTAACTTGCCCGTAGTTATTAAACAGCTGGTACATGTCAGAGATAATATACCTAGATTTATTCTCAGAGGTACATAAGATTCAATAGCTTTAGGGAATGTTCAAAGGTCACAGCAAGGACAAGAATCTGGTTTCTTTCTTACTCCCCTAAGCCAGTGCTACAACCAAGTATACAAACCTGGACAGCTTTTTTAAAACACTGATGCCTGGGCCCCATACCTACCTTTACCGCCCCACCCCCCACTCCAAATTTAATTTATTTGGTCCTGAGTGGGATCTAAGTGTCAATACATTTTTAAGCTTTCTTGGAGTGGCCAAACTTGAGAACTACTATCCTAACCCCAGGAGTCACAGATTAAGAAATGTCATGATCCACTCTCATTTTCTAATGTCAAATTCCTTGAATGAAGTCATCCATTTTTTTGTATAAATTCTTCACATTTACAAAGAAAATGTCTTCTACTACTAAAAATGACTATGTAAGTTAAATAATTTAATTTTTGTTACCTAAGAATAAATTTTTATTCAACATGCAATCAATATCTTAATGGTCAAGATTGGATATGTGGCATGAGCAATAAAAGTGCTTATAGAAAAAGAAAGAAGTTGCCCACAAAAGTACACTATGAACAAAAACAACTAAGAAGAAAATTGAAGTAATCTTTTTTTCTCTAAATATCCCTGCTTGGGGATCTCAGAACTCCTTGGTTCTACCAAGATGAATTTACCTGGAGTGTCCTCTTATGAGGATTTAGATACTGTACAGACTTGTCTCACAGTATCTCCACTTCTCTCTGCTAATTCCACTCCTAGCTGACTGAGTTCTTTCCCCTAATCCTCAAGCCTATGGTTATGGGTTTGAACTGTGTCTCCCAAAATAAGATATGTCAAAGTCCTAAGCCCTAGTACCTCAGAATGTGATTTTATTTTAAAATAGAGTCTTTACAGAGGTAATCAAGTTAAAATGAGGTTATTAAGGGGGGCCCTAATGCAATATGACTTGAGTCCTTACAAGGAGAAATTTGGACACAAATTTCCAAATTCCAGCTAGGCTATTTTGGTCTATGCTTACTAAGAAGTTCACACACACATACACAAGGAGAGAGAGAGTCTATGAAAAGACAGGGAGATGTCCATCTACAAGCCAAGGAACACCTGAGGCTACCAGAAGCTAGGAGAAGGGCCTGGAACAGATCCTTCCTCACCTTCAAAGGCAGTATGGCCCTGGCTGACACCTTGATTTTGGACTTGTGGCCTCCAGAACTGTGTGACTATAATTTTCTTTTGTTCTAAGCCAACCAGTTTGTGGTATTTTGTTACAGGAGGTCAAGGAAACTAATGATTCACCTTTCTCTAAACACTTCAAGTTTGTACCCAGCTTATTTGGTGGAACTGTTTAATTTTTTAGCATAGAAATCCTACAGTCCTAATAAAATCAAAGCCTCTCAAGGGCAGAAACACCATTTTATACATTTTTTTTTTATCTACAACTCTTAAGGAGAGACTGGTCTCAGAAAAAGTATTGAGGAAACATTTGCTCACTTGATCACTTTCTGGAAAATGTTCTGCAGCCACTACTATTGTTTTAGAATTGAACAACCAGCTTCCTTACACCCTCACAAAATTTACCCAACCAAAGCCCCAAATCCTATAACAGGTCCTTTCTCGACCTTCTTACAGAGATACCCCATGGTTCACCATAGGATGTGTTCCCCCTTACCACAAGGAGTGATTAATTTGTTCAACTACAAGTGTGTTTCTCATGATATTTGGCTTAATTGTGCTAAGTGAAAGTGGCAACTTTTAGGGTAATGTGGCGAAGAGAAAACAGTCATGGTCATCAAATATCTAAGTAATGCTTGTTTTCTTATTTCAAATTCTCTTGTGTCTAAAATCAAACAAAAGTACACATGTACCCACCTTCTTTAACATTTAATCCTAGAGGAAAACAACAGAAATTAATATGAATTTGCCATCATTATGAGAAAAAACACATTGAGTCATAATGAAAGGAAACCTCTGTGTGTGTGCATGTGTATGTAAATAAAAACCCTTTAAATTTGAAAAGTAAAAAAAAAAAAAAAAAAAAGAATTGAACAACCAAAAAATCACTTTTCCTACTTCCATAATTCTGTTACACTGGAATTAGCTATTTTTATTTTATTTTATTTTATTTTATTTTATTTTATTCTGCTAATTAACATTTTTAGTTGCATTTATTAACATTTTTTAATATAATTTATTGTCAAGTTGGCTAACATACAGTATATACAGTGTGCTCTTGGTTTTGGGGGTAGATTCCCATGACTCATTGCTTACATACAACACCCAGTGCTCACCCCAACAAGTATCCTCCTCGATTCCCATCACCCATTTTCCCTTTCCCCAGCCTCCCCCACCCAACCATCGGTTTGTTCTCTGTATTTAAGAGTCTTTTATGGTTTGCCTCCCTCCCTCGCTGTTTGTAATTATTTTTCTCCTCTTCCCTTCCCCCATGGTCTTCTGTCAAGTTTCTCAAGTTCCACATGTGAGTGAAAACATGATATCTGCCTTTCTCTGACTTATTTCACTTAGCATAATACCTTCCAGTTCCATCCATGTTGTTGCAAATGACAGGATTTCACTCTTTCTGACTGCCAAGTAATATTCCATTGTATATATATACCACATCTTCTTTATCCATTCATCAGCTGATGGACATTTAGGCTCTTTCCATAATTTGGCTATTGTTGAAAGTGCTGCTATAAACATTGGGGTACATGTGCCCCTATGAATCAGCACTCCTGTATCCTTTGGATAAATTCCTAGTAATGCTATTGCTGCGTCACAGGGTAGTTCTATTTTTAATTTTTTGAGGAACCTCTACACTGTTTTCCAGAGTGGCTGCACCAGTTTGCATTCCCACCAGCAGTGCAAGAGGGTTCCCATTTCTCCACATTCTCACCAGCATCTGTTGTTTCATGAGTTGTTAATTTTAGCCACTCTGACTGATGTGAGGTGGTATCTCAGTGTGGTTTTGATTTGTATTTCCCTGATGATGAGTGATGTTGAGCATTTTCTTCATGTGTCTGTTGGCCATCTGGATGTCTTCTTTGGAAAAGTGTCTATTCATGTCTTCTCCAACACTCTTCTTCATGAGTTTTTTGTATATAAAATACCACTTACTCTCTGATACCCATAAGTGAAAAATTCACAAAATCATAGAATCTTATATTGTTTGAGACTCAGAGAGGGCTAACAGACCATCTAGTGCAACTCTAAAGTGATACCTTCCTTAGGGCACACAATACCATTTCTCTCTTTTATTTAAAAAAAATTTTTTTAAAGATTTTATTTTTAAGTAACCTCTCCACCCAACATGGGGCTAGGTCCCACAACCCCAAGATCAAGAAGTGCATGCTCCACTGACTGAGCTAGCCACATACCCCTCTCTCTTTTATGATAAATGCCACTAATTGGATTAGTTACTGGCTTACAGGGCTCCTTCTCACCTTACCACCTCCCACTAGGCTATAAGCACATCAAGGGTTGAGATTTTCTCATTCATCCCCAGTGCTTATCATGATTAATGGTACATGGTCAACCAACAATTCCTAAAGTATTGTTTTCTCTTTCTTTGCCACAAGTCTATGAGCTTCTCCAAGAGAGGAACTAGATCTTACTCACTTTTATATACCTAGGGTCTAGCACAGCAAGTAGCATAAAATAAATACAATAATATTTGTTGTTCATGTAATAAAAATGTTTTACTCACTATTTCTGTGTTAGACTATTCTAGCCTATGAACTTACTAAGAAGTTTAGATACCCAATAACCAAAAAACAAAAAGTAGCAAGTCAAAATAGAGCCAACTTCTACTCCAAAAGGAAAAATATATTGCTGAGATATTAAAGAGAATTAAATGTTTAGGTATCTTAAATAGGTTAGGTCCTAAAGACCCCACAGCTGCCTGGGATGACACAAAGTAGAGATTCCAAACAATTATCTCGAAAAATTCACTCGGGCAGCTCTCGAAAGGGAAGACATAATTTTCTGCTTACCTAACATACATCCATTAACAGTACCTGAATCTTAGGGTGCCTGGGTGGCCCAGTTGGTTGAGCTCCTGAGCTCTTGGTTTTGGCTCAGGTCATGATCCCCGGGCCCTGGGATTGAGTCCCGTGTGGGACTCCATGCTGAGCGTGAAGCCTTCTTAAGATTCTCTCTCTCTCCCTCTGCCCCTCTCCCCTGCTCGCTTGCTCTCTCTCTCTCTCTCTAAAAAATAAGTAAGTTAATTAATTAATTAATTTTTTAAAAACACAACAACAACAGTACCTAAACCTCAACCAGACTAAGAACAACAGCCTGGCCAAGTGTCTTGTTCCAGATCTCCACTGGTATAAAGAGAAGTCCAAGCCAGCATCAGAAAAACACTAAATCAGACTTCGAAAGAACTTCTCAGTTCCTAATAGGCTCCAACGACTTCCCAAAGAAGGAGTCCTCTAGGTTCTGCTGAAGCCCAGAGAAATGGTAGACCTCAACACATTTTCAAACTGGTAAAGCTCAGTGGAAGCTCAATGGAAGCTCATTCTTCCACACATAAATGTCACCTCCTTTCTGGAGTCTTCAGTGCCTCTTCTCCTCCCTTTCCACTCCTTGCTTGGATAATACTTTGTACATCCCTCTATTATACATTCATCATTGAATGTTATAATAATTTTAGTGTCTTTCTCTCCTGCTAGAGCAGACACACAATAATCACAACTACAAAAAAACAAAATTGCTGCTCCTTTCCATGCTAAGACCTCAGGTACCCTGGCTTGTCTTAATTCCGGGAGAAAAAGCAAAAAAAGGTGAAATGTTTTAAAATACCTGCCTGTTTACCATGTATTGCCTAAGAGCCATGGGTTTGTATACTGCAATTCCTCTTTTTTTTTAATATTTTAAATTTTTTAAATATTTATTTTTGAGAGAGAGAGAGCGTGTGAGCATGAGTGGGGGAGGGGCAGAGAGAGCGGGAGACACAGAATCTAAAGCAGGCTCCAGGTTCTGAGCTGTCAGCACAGAGCCTGACATGGGGCTCAAACTCACAAACCATAAGATCATGACCTGAGCCGCAGTCGGAGGCTTAACTGACTGAGCCACCCAGGCACCCCTTTAAATATTTTAAATAGCAGCATTTATTCATCACCTTATATATTCTGGATATCATGCTAGATACATCAATATGAATTAGCACAATACTCCTAATAACACAGTGCATTAGACAGACACTCCCAAAGTGGTTCCCAAAGGATTTTCATAGATATCTTGCATCTCCACCACATACACACACACCAAATTAATTAGTTTTCAAACAAATTTAATGAAATACTAAACTAAAAAGCCAAAGGGGTTTTTTATACTGCAGATGTTCTTGTGATCTTTAACACTATAGGGTAGAAATTCTAAGATGGAGAACATTTCATTGTCATTGCTACTATGTTGGGTTTTTCTCCTTTTTGTTTATTTTATACACACACACACACACACACACACACACACACACACACATATATATTTACACACATTTAATTTAAATCCAAGTTAGTGAACATACAGTGTAATAATGATTTCAGGAACAGAATTTAGTGATTCATCACTTACATATAACACCTAGTGCTCATCCCAACAGGTGCCCTCCTTAATGCCCAATACCCATTTAGCCTATCCTCCACCCCAACACCCCTCCAGTGACCCTCAGTTTGTATTTAAGAGTCTCTTACGGTTTGTCTCCCTCTCTGTTTTTATCTTACTTTTGCTTCCTTTCCTTTCTTTTAATTTATTTTTGAGAGAGTGTGAGTGGGGGAGGGCAGAGAGAGAGCAACAGAGGATCTGAGGCAGGCTCTGCACTGACAGCTGCAAGCCCCGTGTGGGGCTTGAACCCACAAACCACGAGATCATGACCTGAGCCAAAGTCAGACACTCAGGCAATCCACCCAGGTGCCCCACTTCCTTTCCGTTTTTAAAGTATTGTGCTCTAGTCAGAATGGTAGGCAGATACACACACAGAGACTTCAGAGCACTCAATTCTATTTGTCTAAATCCTAGGCCTTCATCATCCTGAACAAGGGGCTAGACATTAGCATTAAAGGGTCAGTGCTCTTCAGGAATCAGGAAAATCTCAGACTCCTTAGAATAGTAAGGAACTTAGAGGTCATCAAGGAAAACTTCCTAATTTATAGAGGGAAACTGAGGCCCAAAAAGGAGAAAGGATTTGGTCAAGATTCCATAGTTTGCTAAAAGCAAACTCATGTTTTGATGATTATTTCAGTGCAATTTCTGATGTATTTTTTCTCTTTTAAAAAAAAAAATCCAATCTCAAAAGTGAGGATTAGTGGGGGCACCTGGGTGGCTTAGTGAGTTAAGTATCCAACTCTTGACTTCAGCTCAGGTCATGATCTCATGGTTCATGAGACTGAGCCCTGCGTCAGGCTCTGCCCTGACAATGTGGAGCCTGCTTGGGATTCTCTCTCTCTCTGCCCCATCCCTGCTGGAGCTTTCTATCTCTCTCTGAAAATAAATAAACTTTTTAAAAAACGAGGATTAGGGAGGTAATTTGTCCAAAGTCATATACCTAGTACATGATCAAGTCAAAATCTAAACCTAGGACATCTCCTAGGAAGGTCTAGCCTCTAACTCTCACTTACTTTCATGTCGAAGTTTTGTGACTCCAGATATAAATGCAACTTCATTTTCTTGACCTTTAAATTCTTTGAAGTTTGCTTGTAGTCCAATTTGGCAGAATAAAAACACATTTACCTATGTTCCTACCCAAAATCACACTAAAATAATATAAAGATATTTTAAAAGGTATAAACAAACCTCAACAAGGAAGAGAATGGGTAAGAGACATCAGAAGATGTCAGATTTCAACAAATTTTTAGACTATACAGAGTGAATGGAGGATTTGTGACCTTTTTTTAAAAAGAAAGGTAAAAGAAGCTACAGTGTAGCATGGTCCCTGGGCAACAGAGGTGTGTGGTCCTTAGACAGAAGGATCACATCCCCTGGAAAAACCACTAAACACCTAAAAGAATAGGCTTAGGAAGTATTAATCATTTGACTCAAATCACATAAGGCTACCAAAAGCTTGAACGCTCGTCTTATTTTTGTTACCTTTCTGTAACACATTTGCTATTAATCAACTTAAGAAAATATAGAATGACTCAATAGCCCACACCACAAAACAAGGAGACAGGAGTGTTTCCCAAGGTCTACAATTTGGCCTCCTTTACTAACTCCATAAAAGTCCTTCGTGTTTAGGTTCTCCCTGGTAAGAGCTTAAGCTATTCAAACATTTGGAGTAAGAACCCCATATTCCAATTCATATTTCAATTGTCTGATTCTACAACTCTGAAAAAGTAGGTTATCAGCACCTGACAAAATTATGACAAAGCTTGGAAGTGAAAGATTTCAGAAGCACTACCACTGTTTCAGGTCAAAGCTGAGCTCATCCACATTACCCACGATTGTGACAGAGAAGAAGCTTTTCATTCCTTTTTAGAACAGAACATGCCCTAAGGTAGGTGTTGTTACATCTGCTAACCAGCTAAAACAGATTCATTTGTAAGTGCCAAATTTTAGGACTGCCTACAGTACCGATTAAAGCATTAACAACTCCAGGATCATTTCTTAATACACAGCAATTATGTGAGTGCTACCGCTGTTTGCACCCTACTCCCATTTGAACTCTTATCTATCACCGCATTAAGCACATCTACTTACTCAATTTGTGTTTTTCTAATGTACACAGAAAGAATACTGAATTAGAAGTCAGAAGAATAGTTCTAAATACAGCTCAAGCTTTGAAGTCAGCAAGCAGGTTTGAATCCCAGTCTTCTGTGAGATAATAAATAAATCACTCATCTCTGGGTCTCAATTACTTCATCTGTACAGTGGGTATAATACCTACATGAGAGACCCATTGTAAGGATTAATTGACAGTATATGGCAACTTGCACAGCAGTAAGGCACTCAGTAATGTTAGTTGCTTCTTTTGTTGACCACCTGGCATATGGCAGGTACTTCCAACACTGGAATAACTGAGGAAGTGTTTAGGGAGAGGGCAGATACATGAACAAGTATAATTACAATACAATAAAGTACAATACAATAAATGCTGTCATAGCTATTGGAAGAAAGTATCACATAAACACTGAAAAAAAGGATATTCTGTCTGGAACAGGAGGACAGTGTCAGAGAAGGTATCAGAGACAGAGATATTTTAACTGGGCTTTGAAGGTTGTTGAGCAGAAGTACAACAAAGCAATGAAAAACAGGTTACACAAAAGAAACTATGAGAAACAAGTTAGGGAGACATGAAAGAGGTATATATGGCTTATTTAAGCAACAGCGAGAGAAAACCTGAGAGAAGTGAATGAGTTACACAAGACCAGAAAATTAGCATAAAGAGCCTACCCATACGAATTTTTTGTGGAGAGGAAACTGATATGAGAGAGAAGGAGAAGTATCATGTGAGAAACTCATGAAGAAAATATTTAGTAGAAAAGAAAAGAAATAAAATCACCACTGTGATTATAAAGGACTGTGATATGGAGAAGAGCTTGAATTTACTTTGTATGACCCAAGGGTCAGACTTAGGAAGGTAGAGGGAAATGAAGAGTGACATAAAAATTGTCCAGCAATGGGGTGCCTGGCTGGCTCAGTCAAAGGAGCATGCAACTCTCGATCTCGGAGTCATGAGTTTGAGCCCCACATTGGGTGTAGAGATTACTTAAATAAATCATTTTTTTAACGACCCAGGGATATTAATCACATACAGAGTGGGGTATTTGGAATTTAAAAGGAAATGTCCCTTCTTTAAGTGGTGAAATTAGCCCAGAGAGCTCAAGGAAGAAACTCTTTATCTACTGGCTAAGGAGCCCAGGCTTTCTCTTCCTCTTTAGGGACAGGACTTGACTTGATGGGCTTTTGACGGAACCACGTTTGAGGAAGGTGCTTCTGCCACTTCCTGAGATACTTACACAATTCAATTCAACCTCCAAAGGGAACATTAGCCCACACAAAAACAGCCTAAAAAAGAAAACTAAACTAAAGAAGGCAACTGACTTTAGAGGAAACTAGGCTTAAAGACAGAAGGGCTATAGGGCTGCAGAACATCACAGACATCAAGTATGTGCTACTCTGTAATGGAGGAAGTAAGCAACAGAACAACTGCAATACCCTTACCTAAACGTCGGAGTTGTCAGGAGCCACAGGGGCATCCAGGCCAACACACTGTACAGAGAAACTGAAGCCCAGAGAAGGGAAAGAAGGAAGAGCCAGGCCTAAAAACAACTTACACACTTTACACTGCAGGTAGGCTCGTTTACTGGTATTATCTCAATTTTCCTCAAGTAGGAGGAAGTAAGTATTATTCTCCCAATAAGACTCTAAGTTCTTTAAAGCATTCTAATGTTTGTGTTAGTTATGTTTGTGGATTTCTGGAGTAAATGATACTTTCTTTCCTTTTTGACCCCATGGGTTATTAAAAAAATTCACTTTGAGGACTGAGGTTCCCCCACACAAATAACATAGACTACAAAAACAGTTTCTCAACACCTCACCCCAATTGCCCTACTCTCTAAGTCTAGATCTTCCAATGTATCCTATGTTCAATAAAAATTAGTCTATGTCAAGAATTACACATGGCCAACAGACACAAGAAAAGATGCTCAACGTCACTCATTATCAGGGAAACGCAAATCAAAACTACAGTGAGGTATCACCTCATACCTGTCAGAATGGCTAAAATCAACAACACAAGAAACACCAGGTATTGGCAAGGATGCAGAGAAAAGGGAACTCTCTTGCACCATTGGTGGGAATGTAAACTGGTGTAGCCACTCTGGAAAACAGTATGGAGGCTGCTCAAAAATTTAAAAATAGAGGCTCCTAGGTGGCTTAGTCGGTTAAGTGTCCAACTTCAGCTCAGATCATGATCTCACTCGTAAGTTCGAGCCCCACATCAGGCTCTGTGCTGACAGCTCAGAGTCTGGAGCCTGCATCAGATTCTGTGTCTCCCTCTCTGCCCCTCCCCCACTTACACACTGTGTGTCTCTCTCTCCCTTTCAAATATAAACATTAAAAAAAGGTTTTTTTTAAGTTAAAAATAGAATTATCCTACAATCTAGCAATTGCACTACTGGTATTCACTCAAAGAATCCAAAATACTAATTCAAAGGGACAGATGCACCCCAATGTTTATAGCAGCATTATCTACAATAGCCCAACTATGGAAACAGCCCAAGTATCCATCGATTGATGAATGGATAAAGAAGTTGTAAGATACATACACACACACACACACACACACACACACACACACACACACACACAGTGGATATTACTCAGCCATCAAAAAGAATGAAATCTTGTCATTTGCAATGACATGGATGGAGCTAGAGAATATTCTGCTAAGCAAAATAATTCACTCAGAGAAAGACAAATACCATATGATTTCACTCATATCTGGAATTCAAGAAACAAATAAGCAAAGGGGGAAAAAATAGTGAGAGGCAAACCAAGAAACAGACTCTTAACTAAGGAGAACAAACTGATGGTTACCGGGGGGGTGGGGGGGGGTGGGCTAAATAAGCGATAGGGTTTAAGGAGTATACTTGTGATGAACACTAGGTGATGTATGGAAGTGTTGAATCACTATATTGTACACCTGTTACTAATATTACACTGTATGTTGGGCTGCCTGGGTGGCTCAGTCAGTTAAGCATCCAACTTCGTATCAGGTCATGATCTCATGGTTTGGTTTCTGAGTTTGAGCACCACATTGGGCTCTCTGCTGTCGGCACAAAGCCTGCTTCAGATCCTCTGTCTCCCTTTCTCTCTGCCTCTCTGTGGCTTCCACACTCTCTCTCTTAAAAATAAATAAATATTTTTTTAAAACTTTTTAAATATTACACTGGATGTTAACTAACTGGACTTTATTAATTTTTTTAATCTTTATTTATTTTTGGGAGAATGAGAGAGAGACAGAGTGAAGGCAGGGGAGGAACAGAGAGAGAGGGAGACACAGAATCCAAGGCAGACTCCAGGCTCTGAGCTGTCAGCACAGAGCCCGACGCAGGGCTCGAACCCACGAACTGTGGGATCATGACCTGAGCCAAAGTCGGACACTTAACTGAATGAGGCACCCAGGCGCCCCAACTAACTGGACTTTAAATAGAAAATTCAAAAAATGTAAAAAAAAAAAAAAAAAAGGTTCTATTTCAGTTCTTGTGCTGATAGGGAATACAGATTTGAATCAGACAAGACCTCTACCTTCAAGGAATTTCCATTCCAGTAAGGTAAACGGACATGGCAATCAGTGATGACTTTTGAGTCATAAAGACGTGGGTTCAAATCCTGGGTCTACCCTTTACTAGCTAAGGCAAGTCATTTCTTTTATCTAAACTCTATATTCCTTATCTGTGAATTGAGGGCAATATCATCAGCCTAACTCAAAGGGTCACTAAGTATTTGGTGAGATAATATATTCAAAGTACCCAGACTAATATCTAATCTATAGTATACATGGTCAGTATATATTTATTGAATTAATAGCTTATATGAGAGTATCCTATTTGGGGGGAAAGAAGGAGAGAACCTATCAGCATTATGCTTTCCCATAATCTTGGAACTTCTAAGGAAATGCTGTTTGCTTGATCATGCAAATCTCATGTTCTCCAGCTCATGTGCCTTAGACCAACCAACTCCATCCCAGAATTAAAAACCAGAAAGAGGAACCTGGCAGGTGCCACACAATGACTAGGAATGAAGGAAATAGTTGTCTGGCCTGAACCAAGGTGATAAAGGGAAGTTGGCAGTAGAGCAAAGCTTAAAAAAACCAAGACATGAAATCCCACAAATCCATCAGGCTAAAGACTATAAAAGCCTATTTAAATACAAATATCTCAGCAAAGTGGAGCTTGGATGAGAAATTAGGAGCCAAAGGGGTTCATGGATCCCTATGGGCCACAGTACTTCTCCACTTCAAGTAGTCATTCTTCCAATAAAAATATACTACATATTGGGGCACCTGGGTGACTCAGTCAGTTAAGCATCTAGCTCTTGATTTCAGCTCAGGTCATGATCTCATGGTTTATGAGATGGAGCCCAGCATCAGGGTGGGATTCTCTCTTTCCCTCTCTCTCTCTCTCTCAAAATAAATAAATAAATGTTTAAATAAATACATATACAAATATATGCATACATATGAGTGTATATATATATATACACACATATCTACTGTAGGTCAGATATTTGAGGCAACAGAGGACTTAGACATGGTCCCAACACTTTGAGACATTTATATTGTCAGAGACTGAGATCACAATGAGAAAAGGTTTCACCACAAAGGTTCTCACATACTGATACTCAGTGGCCTGTAGACAGTGGTGATGAAAAGTAGCACTACTTTTCCCATTTCCATTCTCCCTTCCAAGTTTCCCAGCCACCAAATTTCCTCTACCTCTTCTTCAATCAATTCACCATATGCAATGCCTGCCATTTCTACAGGCCCTTCCCTGGACAGAAGAAAGACAGAAGAAAGAGCCTGACTACGGGCCACTACAGTTTAAAGCAGAAACCTAACCACAAAGCCCATACCTTACCTTGCCTATAGCCTCTGAATCAAACTTTTCAAAATAGTTTTAAAGCTACAGAAGAATGAGTTCTGCTATATCTATTTTAAGTCTTAAAGGAACAGTTCTGAGAAGACAGAATTAAGTCTTCTGAGATCTCACTTACTGAACAGCTATTATGCAACAGGCACCAAATTAAATGCTTTACATACACTAATGTTCTCCACACAGCTATGTAAGAGAGTTACTATTGTCCCAATTTTACAAAGGAAAAAAAAAAAAAAAAAAACCTGTGTTCACAGAAACTAAATGACTTGCCCAAAAATCACACAGTTAATAGGTGATGGGGCCAAAATCCATAGGCAAATTAGCCATGTCCACTTTCATCTGCCTTTTTTTCCACTGCATCTCACATTTTTATCCTAATAATAACCCCCTGAGGCAGGTAAAAGAGGTATCAGCATTATCCCATCTTACAAATGAGGAAACTCATACTTGAGGAAGTGATATTACTTTCTCACGAACAAGTCAGTAAATGGCAGAGCCATGGTTTGTACCCAGATCTTCTGCCCTCAGATCTATGCTCTTTCCACTACCTGACCTTTCCTCTTACATTTGCCCTGCAGAGGGGTGTAGTGAAATGCACTTAACAGGGAATCAGAAGTGCTGAGATATAGTCCTGACTCTGTAACTAACTTACTGTGTAATACTGAGTTGTTTTTTCCTTTCCAGTTCTGGCCCCATACACAGCAGCAGCTGAGAAGTTGATGCCCAAGAAGAGCCATCTACGAACTCCTTTTCAAGGAGGGAAAGTGGTGGCCAAGAAGGACGTCCACATGCCTAAACACCCTGAGCTGGCAGACAAGAATGTGCCCAATCATAACATTATCAAGGCTATGCAGTCTCTCAAATCATAAGGCTACATAAAGGAATTGTTTGCCTGGAGACATTTCTACAAGTACCTTATCAACAAGGTTATCCAGTATCTCTGTGAATACCCCCATCTGCCCCCTGAGGTTGTGCCTGCCATTCTGCACCACATCCATCCTGAAACTGTCAGGCCATGGCCCAAAGGTGTGGGGGGAGAGCAACCTGTAAGACTCACATGAGGGGAAGCTGACAGAGACACCTACAGACAAAGCACTGTGCCCCCTGGTGCCAACAAGAAAGGTGAAGTTGGGGCTGGGTCAGCAAGTGAATTCCAGTTTACAGGTGGATTTAGTCATGGATGTAGTCAGCCAGAGATTGTTTTGTGTTGAATAAATCTGTAGCCAGAAAAAAATTGTTTTAAATACTGAGTGAGTTATTTTTTCTTCTCTTGGTCTCAGTTTTCTCATTCATAAAATAAAGGTGTTGAATTGGAAAACTTTTAGGTTGCCCTCCAGCTGGCAATCTGGGTTTTAATTAGTACCAACAAGTCTATGAGAAGAAGGGTCTCTGGTTTCCTTGCCACCCAACAGTAGCTTTCTAATGCAAACAAACAAATATTAATTGCTATTTATAGTATAAAGTTAGAAGTGCTCAGCACCAGAGTAAAAATTGTTCATTCGATTTTATTCCTTCCTTCCTCAAACACCCTAGATGTAAACACAGAAAAGACCACTAATAACCCAATGTTGGCACACCCAATAACTAGCACATCTAATAACATGCCAAGTATGCCTAGGAGTGAAGAGTATGTCCACGGTGGGCCCTTCTTTCCACTGCTGGATCCACAACACTTCTACTCACTAGGTAATCTTATTTCCTAGGTTGGGACATCAGCTCTGCTTCATTTTCAGCAGACCTGCTAATGACTTTAATTAAATCCCATTAGATATAAACAAGTTAAGATAGACTTTCAACTAATAGGGGAAAAATGAAATTTAACCCCAGATATAAATTCTTCCATGGCAGGAGATAGGAAGAGGGCAAGAAGTAGAATACAAGACTAGACAAATTACTTCCCTTAATTTCTTATATAAAGTAAAGGAGAGTGGGGCACCTGGGTGGCTCAGTCAGTTAAGTGTCCGACTTTGGCTCAGGTCATGATCTCAGGGTTTGAGTTCAAGCCCCACATCAGGCTCTGTGCTGACAGCTCAGAGCCTGGAGCCTGCTTTAAATTCTGTGTCTCCCTCTATCTCTCTGTCCCTCCCCCGTTCATACTCTGTCTCTCTCTCTCTCTCTCAAAATTAATACACATAAAAAAAAAAACTAAAGGAAAGAGTCCAAGCCAATCCTGAACACCTTTCCCACTGTAACATAATAGAATTTTATAAATATTCTATATTTAGAAAACATGAAATGTGTAAAAAACAAAAAGTAGGACGGAGAGGGCAAAGTGCTACAAATTAAAATGATCTCACAGAAGAAAATAAAAAGGAATCAGTTATTCTGCCAAGGAAAACATAAAATATGTATGGTCACATCACCATTAATACATATTAGTTATAAGAGTGAAAAGAAATCCCTGTATCCCTGTGACAGCCAGAGTAAATAATTCACATAATGCCCCAAGAAAAGACTGCAGAGGCAGAAACCATTGCTCATGAAATTAAATCAGAGCTAATCTAAATATGGTCAAGAATCTGAGACCTGAAACAATTACTGAGAACGAGGTAATTGTCTTAGGAGGAAAGACAGTCCTAAGGGAGTACACTTTCCCTTGTCCTCAGAATAAAGTTCAAAGGACTTTGGCCAAGTATTTTTGGTAAATATTTACTAATATTTATTTATTTTACTAATATTTATTTATTTCATTAATATTGCTAAATAATTACCTAAGCCCTTCACATACATTCATTCATTTAATTCTTCCAACACTCTAGTAGTTATATTCCTTATTTTACAGAAGAGGAGTTTGAAGCTCAAAGAAGGGACCGAGATGAGAACCCAATCTCTGACTCCAAGTTCAATGTACTTTCTTTTTGAATGTTTGTTTTTTGTTTTTCTGAGAAAGAGAGAGAAAGTGTGTGTGGGCACAGGGGAGGGGCAGAGAGAGAGAGGGACGGAGGATCTCAAGCAGGCTCTGCGCTGACAGCTGACAGCAGCAAGCCCCATCCAGGGCTCAAATTCAGACTATGAGATTCTGATCTCAACCGACTCAGCCACCTAGGCATCCCCAATGTACTTTCTATCTCATCCCATTAGAATCTACCTCCTTCACTGCACAGGTCCTTCACACATACGTTATCTAGTTTTATGTTTCACAACAACCTTGTGTGGTAGAAATTCAAGATTCCTCATTAACTGACCCCCTACCCACCTCTACAGTTTTGAAACGGATGCTGTTGTCAGCCTATCCAGCATTCATTCTCTACTTTCTCCTTCCTAATAGAGCCCTGATTTTTATCCAGTATTCATCCCTCAGCAGCGTGTGTTACTAAGGCATTTCTCAAATTTTAGTCTGTTGTCAGCATCATAATCACCTGGAGGACTTGTACAAAAAACAGATTCCTGGGCCCCACACCCAGAGTTTTTGATTCACTGAATCTGGTACATGCCCTGAGTATCTGCATTTTTAACAAGTTCCCAAGTGACCACACTTTGAAAACCACTGTCCTCAAGTAATGCTGACCCCTAGCTCCAGGGAGAGGTCTTGATTCTACATTCAAACCGTAGTATTTAAACCATTCTTGACAGCCATTAGTTCAAGAACTCAGCCTTAACCAATTAGCTTCTGGTATGCCTCTGGAAACTCTTGTGGGTCCAGGATGGGCAAGTAGCCTAAGTTGATCCAGTTGGACTAAAGAATTTTTTTTCCCATTTTGGGAGATTAAGTCAGTGTCTCTTTCTCTGCCTCTCTCCCTCCCTCCCTTCCCCTTCCTCTCTATGTATCTCTCTCACCCATTGGTTAACAAAAAAACTTATCTCCTTAACTATTCCTATCAGCCAATTTATCACCATGATGAAAGCAGCTTGGGGAATACACACACACACACATACACACACACACACACACACACACACACATGCGCGCATTTCCCAGACTCCTTTCTAAGGGTGATTTAAGTTTTGCTAATCAGATGCTCCACACTAGATACTGATTTGGAATGAAATTAGATGGGTGGAGAGACTAGACACAGGACATCCCTCTTATTGGAGCAAACTGCGCAGAGGCAGCAGAGTTCTAGATCTAGCAGTTGTAGCAAAAGCTTCCTGATTTTGCAGCTTCTAGATTATGGCAAAGACTGTGGCATCCTTAACAGCTCAGTTCTTCAGTGTGGTTTAAGGAATTTGTTCTTGCAAGTCCAGCCTAGGTCCATTTCTTACTCTCACAAAGGCTCTTTAATCTCTCTAGCACCCTTTAGTAAATCATTTTTCCTTGAACTTGCTAGAGTGGATTCTGTTACTTGCCCCTATTAATAAGAAACCTGACCACTAAACTGCCTTACACTAAAGATAACTTATATTATTTAAAATCATGTTCTCATAACAGCTAACCCTTTCCTTCCTTGTCTTTGCAGCAACTCTTTCCTCAGTCTGGAACGTCCTCTCCCTCAAAATTGTCTCATTTGCAAAAGCTATCTACTTCTTCCATGAAGAGGTTTACATAAAAAGGAGTTAATCGCAGAGGAAAGGAAGTAAATAGACTTGACAGAGGAGACTGAGCCCTAAAGAACTAGCAATATGACATCTGGCAGAGAAGGGGCAAGGAGGAAGGAGAGGGGTATTTCATATGTAAAGAACAACATTCACAAAAGCATTAAAGTGCCTCTTGCCACCAAGGACTGACCCCATGAACTCACAACTTCTTAGAGTTGGGATTGATGCCGCAGCATATACTGGTGTTTGCTCAATAAATTAGTATTGAATACAAGTGACTTTTAGAGTCAGTTGTCAGTAATTACTAAGTCTTAATAACTGTGTATTTTTTTTAAAAAAATGCTATACTAGGAGCCACAAGGAAATTCCCATAGTGAGATCACAGTTTCCTACCCATGAAGATTTACAATGTAGAGGGAAACAAAGATATCTGAAAAGATCAAGGACACAATATAAATACTATAAAGACAAGTGCAAATTCATATAAACAGGTGTAAAGAAAAAAGATTCAAGTCATTGGAGTATCTAAAAGTAGGTGTTTTTCAGAAAGGATATTCCCCAAGAGAATTCATTAATTTACTAAATATTTATCAAGCATCTACTATGTGCTAAAAATTACTCTAGGCACTGAAGATACATACAGGGAAGCAAGTAGACAAAAATCCTTGCTTTCACAAGGCTCGGATTCTAACTGAAGAAGAATTAGCAACAAAGGTTTCAAAGACAGAATTGGAAATTAAAGCACTGGTCATTAGACTCATTTTAGCTTCCTTATGCTGTAATCATAATGATAGACAACACTTACTGATCACTTGTTATGTGCCAGAATCTGCTAAGTGCTTTACAATTATTGCCTCATGTAATCTTAGTAACAAACCTATGAAGCAGGTACTATTATTAGTACCATTTTAAGGATAAGGATACTAAAACTACACGGTTACTTAACTCTCCCCAGATCACATAAGAAAGTGGCAGGGCCACAAGATTCAAAGTTAGGTCAGTGGCAGAGGTTTTAAATGCTGCATAATAGAGAGGACAAAATTATATTTACATCAGATAGATTTTTGTTAAAATGGGAGGCAAGGAATTATTAATTTGGCATGAGCTTTATCATCTCTGAGGGTTTTTTTTTCCTTATCCCATAAAATGAGGAATTAGATTCCCTAAACTATGTTCACTTCCAGCTTGTTTCCATGGTTTCAAAAACAATGTGAAAAGGTATTCAGGTATCTTGACCAATTGTTAGTGAAAAGGTACTCTGAAGGTCGATCCTATACAGTTCTTATCTACCAGCTGGGACCATGTGCTTCCATGCTTTCATTAAGGAGCACATTAGCATTATATTAATTGGCATAAACAGCTGTAGCACCTCCAGCAGATAGGAGACTGGAAGCACAGAGAACAAAGGGAGAGGCAGGAAAGCAATGATTGGCTGACCTGGATCCGTCTAGGTCAGGTTTGGCATTTGGCCCCTCTGCATTTCTAAGTTCTCATGAATGTGGATGCCCAGGCAGCAGCCCAAAGCCTTCCTCATTTCCATCTCAATCTCCAGGAAGAATTACAATGAGAACAAGAGCTATTGAGGCAGAGAACGGACTCTGAATATTTAAGCACACACTAGGCTGGAACCAGCAAAAGAAAGAGTGAGAGATTTTCCTTCTGGACCTAACAAAGTGTAACAGTCAAACCCTACTCACCTGACATACAAGCTCTGTCCCAAATAGTACCTTTTCAAGGAGCCCTTCCAAACCCTACAATTATTTACTTCTTTCTGTCCCTATGCATTTATTAGGTACCTCCGAAGTACCAGACTCTGAGCTAGGCACCACAGGAATATAATGAATAAAGCATAACCCCCAACATCAGGGAACTGAAGCTAATAGAGAAACAAGTACATACAGCGGGATTCTTACTATCTTGAGTATAACTAATATCAAAAACTGCCATTTAAGTTAACTGATGAGGTACCAAAATTGCCTAGTAAAATTTTTTTAAATGATTGGGACTTCAATTTATCAAACATAAAACAAATTTTTCTAATTCTTAATATTTAACAAAACTTTGTTATAATTGCCTATAAGGTAATACTTATACCAAAGAACATCTGCCACTTCACATTTGGCTTTTAAAACACGTTAAGAGGATCAATTTTGTAAAAATATTCAAGAGCTTCACCAATCTTTCCCAAGGGTCTCTCTTAATCCTTTGTTACTCAAATCATTGTCCTCTGAATCTCCTATTATGTCATTACTCATGTTAATTTTCCCTTCAATTTTAAACTGGTCTAACTCTACCTAATCCTCATGTGTCAAGGATTTTTTTGTGTGTATGATTCAAACCATTCTCCAATATTGCCTTATTTCAAATTCGTAAAAGTCTTAATGTTTTGCAGAAATGCCAGTTTTCATTTTAGAATCTATTTGCATCGTATTGTCAGATGTGAATTACCCACCATTAGAAAGGCACTTACTGAGAAAGGGTAAAGAGGACAGAGCCCAACGGTGAGCAGGGAGGGATGCTTGAGTGGGGATTAATTTTACAAGTGATCAGCTCCAATGGATAACAAATGAACTCCTAATTATAGTGCAAAGGAAAGACAGAGTGCTATGGACATTCAACATGTTTAATAAATATTTGTTAAGTGAGCAGATAAGTAAATTATTTTACTCAATCATTCAACAACTATTTATTGACAGTCTACTACATGCCACACACTGTTCGAGATTCTAAGTATACAGTAAGGAATGAAAAAAAAAGTACTACACTGCCTTAGTCCATTTAGGCTGCTGTAACAGAATACCATAGGCTGGGTGGCTTCCAAAGAACAGAAATTTGTTTCTTACAGTTCTAGAGGCAAGATCAAAGCACCAAAAGATTCAATGTCTGGTGAGAATTCTCTTCCTGGTTCATAGATGCCCTCTTCTCACTATGTCCTTGCATAGCATTAGGGGCAAGGGAGCTATCTGGGGTCTCCTTTATAAGAACACTAATCCCATTCATGAGGATTCCATCCTCATGACCTAATCACCTCCTAGAAGTGTCACCTCCCCAATCATCACATTGGGTATTAAGATTTAACATATAAATTTGAGAGAAACATAAACATCCAGTGTATAGCACACCCTCAGGAATTTATAATCATGAGTGGTTGGATGAGGACTCGAAGACTACATGGAAGACATGGCATCCAAGCTGGATCTTGAAGAAGAGAGTTTTAATAGCAGAGAGAGAAAAGGAATTCTCGGCTGAGGAAACAGGGTCATATGACATTTCAAAGTGAATGAAACACAGTCTTTTTAGAAAGATGAAATAGGGTCAAGAGAAATGACGCTGAAGAAGTAGGTGGGGTCAAATTATAAAGTTCCCTGAAAAACAACTTAGTTTACATATTATCTTACAGGCAATGCAGGCAATGGGGACACAGTGATTGCTTTTGGGCAGAACAGTAAGAGGATCAGAAACATTACTCCAGGCAGAATGATGAATGAATGAAAGAGAAAGACTGGTGGCCAAGACACTAGTTATGAGGTAATTAAAAGCCTAGAGAAAAGAAGATTAAGGTGTAAACCAAGCAGAGGAGATAGAAAAATAAAAACAAATTTGAAAAAACTTCAGAAATAAAGCTGCCAAGGCTTAGTAATCCTTGATAATGTGAGCTCACTCATTCAACAAAGATTTACAACACTTATGTTCCACACACTGTATTAGGTGATGAGGTATAATGGTGGATAAAAAAGATATGATCTTTGATTCCATGGAGCTGGAAGTCTAGCCAATAACAAAGAGTCAGATAAGTATAGAATTACAGATCATTACCAATGCCATTACAGAAAATAACGAAGTACTGTCAAAGGATAATGGCGGGGCGGGATCTTCTTTAGACAGGTTCTGGCTCACAACAGCTACTTAATATTTGTTTTCTAAAAGAAGATACAGGGGGGAGAGAGAAACCAGACTTGTGAAGAAGGCAGAATTGGGGAAGAACACACCAGGGGAGAACAGGTATGAAGGCCCTGAGGCAGGAAAGACTTTCTCAGGCGGGCTCAGGTGGTTAAGCATCCGACTCTTGGTTTTGGTTCATCATGAGATGATCTCACGGTTCATGAGATCAAGCCCCACATGGGGGTCAGTGCTGATAGAGCAGAGCCTGCTTGGGACCATCCCTTCCCCTCTCTATCCCTCTCCTGCATGCTCACGTGCACACATGCACACACTCTCTCTCTCTCAAAATAAATAAATAAACTTAAAACAAAAAGACTTTCTCAAATTTTGCAGAACGGGGGAAAAGTGCCAATCACTCTAAAGCACAGTCAGTGCAGTGGACAGTGGCACAAGATAAAGTTAGAAAAACAAAAACAAAGGTCAGGTCTCTTGGAACATTATAAATCATGTTTAAGATTTTATATTTTCTCCCAAATAAAACAAAAAGCTTTTACAGGCTTTAAGCAAAGAGCTCAGTTAAAAGACTACTATAATAGTCTAGGGTAGAGATGGTTGTGGCTTGGATTAGAGAGGTGACAACAGACATGGGGAGAGGTAGATGGACTCAAGAAATACACAGGAAGTAAAATTGACAAGATTGGGGGTGGAGTACATATAAAGGATAGGAAAGAAGGAAGTATCAGGGGTAAATCTTAAATTTGTGGTTTGAGTAACTAGGTAAACAAAGATGCCACTAAAACAGGGATAACTTAGGGAGTACCAAATTTGTGGGAAAAGATCAAGAATGCAGACTTAGGGGCACCTGAGAGGCTCAGTTGGTTAAGCTTTGACTCTTGATCTCAGCTCGGGTCATGATCTCACAGTTTGTGACACTGAGTCCTGCATCAGTCTCTGCTCAGTGAGAAGTCTGCTTGGGATTCTTTCTCTCTCTCAATCTCTCTCACCCCCTCTCTCTCTGCCCCTCATCCCCACACGTGCACACACACTTTCTCTCTCTCTCTCTCTCAAAATAAATAAACTTAAAAAAAAAAAAGAATGCATTTTTTGAGCATATTAAGTATAAAATGTTGTAAGATCTCAAAGTGGAAATATCCAGTGGATAAGAGGATATACGGGTCTAGAGTTAAGGACAGAGGTTAGGCTAGAGCTATCTGGGAAAATATGGGAGTTATCAGCATATATACAGTATTCAAAGACAGGACAATGAATGAGATCAAGCAGAAAGTATGATGTAAGAGGAGGAGAGAATCTTACCCTTGAGGAATTTCAACATTTAAAATCAAGATAGGGGCACCTGAGTGGCTCAGTCAGTCAAGCATCAGACTCCTGATTTTGACTCAGGTCATGATCTCACAGTTGGTGAGATCGACCTCCGCAGAGGGCTCTAGCTGACAACAAGGAGCCTCCTTGGGATTCTCTCTCTCCCTCCCTCTCTTTGCACCTCCCCAACTCATGCATGTGCACATGTGCATGCACATGCTTTCTCTGAAAATAAACTTTAAAATCAAAATAGAAAAAAGGCAACAAATAAACTAAGGAATGATCAGAGGTAGGAGGCAAAGAAAGTTATATCACAGAAGGCAAAAGAATATCTTTTTAAAGGCTTTTATAAGTTTATGTATTTTGAGTGAGACAAAATACATGTATTATGTATTTTGAGTGAGAGACAGAGAGAGACCACACGTGTGTGCATGCTTATACACACACACACGAGTGGGGGAGGGGCAGAGAGGAAGAGAGAAAATCCCAAACAGGCTCCCATGCTCAGCTCAGTGTGGAGCCTGATGCGGGGCTCCATCCCACAACTGTGAGATCATGACCTGAGCCGAAATCAAGAGTCAGTTGCTTAAATGAATGAGCCACCCAGGTGCCCTGGCAAAGGAATATTTTAAAGAGAGAGTGATCAAAAAGGCAAATATACAGAGAGGTTCAGTAAGTTGACAATGAAAAGGAAATTCCATGGCTGTTAATATCACAAAAACAAAGACAACCAGGCATTAAGATCCCCTTGTTGAAAGCACACACTGATACCTATAAAGTGATCATGCAAAACAAACAAACAAAGATAAACCTGAATCTGAATTACCCTCCAAATACTAAATTACACATAATATTATAGAGGACCAAGGAGCTTGTTAAAGCATAACAGGGAAATGCAAAATCCAGACAGTAGGAAACTCTACAGAACAATGTGGTTTCTTCAACAAATAAGCTGAAAGGGGTTAAAAAGGAGATTGAGAGGGACCTTAGAGAGTAAAAGAAGACAGAAAAGACCTATCAACAAATCTCTCAAAGTAGCCCTCATTTGGATTCTGCTTCCAACTGTTAAAGAAGAAAAAAAGTATGACATTTGAATCACAACTGAGTATTTTTATGATAGTAAGGGATTACTGGGTATTTGTATGCCACTATGGTTTTTGGTTTTTGTTTTTTTTTTTTTTTAAGTAGATTTGGCACAATAGGGGTTATTATGGGTCTTAGTAAGTGTGGTTGTGATGCGGTGGTGAGGGTAGAAGTAGACTGGAGTAAGCTTTCAAGTAAATAGGAGGTAAGGCACTGGAAACAGAAGCTGTAAACAGCTATTTAAAGAAAACTGGCTTTGAAGGAGAACAAAGACAGGGTTTAGCTGAAGGCTGACATGAGATTTCAGGAGCGCTTTTATTTGGTAGGGAAGGGGGAAATTGTTTTCATTTAAATAGAACATCTTGAATGCTGCTTATAACTCAGCAGAAAGCAAAATGTAAAGATTCAGTGAAGTGAGGTTTCTAAGAGAGGACCATAGGAAGGAATCTAAAAGTATGTGAAGGAGAATCACTTCCTTCATTGTAAAGGAAGGCGCAAAGGCAAAAATGGGTGCAAATCCAAGTAGATCCTTAGATTCAGTAGTAGGAATATGAAATTTCTATTTTATGTGTGATACAGG
The DNA here is from genome assembly GCF_024362965.1 of Panthera pardus. Lineage (NCBI taxonomy): Eukaryota > Metazoa > Chordata > Mammalia > Carnivora > Felidae > Panthera > Panthera pardus. The sequence goes on from NW_026526677.1 coordinate 60,764,652, forward strand.
AAGCAAAGTGAGGTAGGAGGATGGGGGTGGGCGGGGAGGAGAAACCCAGGGGAAAACATGGCAGGTGGAGAGTGAAGGGAGAACTGAAGATAACCCTGAAGAAAAGCAGCTATTTTCAGAGCTAAAAAACAGGGGTAAAAAAACAAAAAACAAAAAACAGGTTTTTGGAAATGGGAAATGAGTCCACTGAATAGACCAACTCCTGAAGAAATCATTAAAAGAAAGACTGTGGCGGTATTTTCAGCTTGCAAATATTAAGTCCTGTCAAGAGCACATTAGGTCTTTATATCCCTTTACCCAGTAATCCTACCTATGGGAATTTATTCCAAAAAAAAAAAAAATATTTTATTTTTTTTTTAATGTTTATTTATTTGTTTGAGACAGAGAGAGACAGAGCATGAATGGGGGAGGGGCAGAGAGAGAGGGAGACACAGAATCAGAAGCAGGCTCCAGGCTCTGAACCATCAGCCCAGAGCCTGACGCGGGGCTCGAGCTCACCAACCGTGAGATCGTGACCTGAGCTGAAGTCGGACGCTCAACCGACTGAGCCACCCAGGCACCCCCCAAAAAAAAATATTTTAAAGGAGAAAGCTATATGTAGTGTTACAGATAAAATTACAGTGTGATTTACAACATGAAAAGAAAACCTAAGTGATTATGAGTTTTATGTGTCAATTTGGCTACACTATAGTACCCAGTTACTTGATTAAATCTAACTACTAATCTAGGTATTGCTGTGAAGGTATTCTGTAGATGTATTAAACATCTACAGTCAGTTGACATTAAATAAAGGAGATCGTTCTTCCTAATCTAAGGGTAGGCTTCATCCAATCAGTTGAAAGGCCTCAAGAGCAAAACTGCAGTTTCCAGGAGAAAAAAGAATTCTACTGGTTCTATTTCTCTGGTAGAACACTGACTGACACAATGATTTTAGGCAAATCATGGAATATCAGGTAATAATTTTATAGTGAGCACTAAGAAATTACATGGGGAAATGTTTATAGATCAAGGAAAAAGGGGGGCACCTGGCTGGCTCAGTTGGTAGAGCATCGGACTGTTGATCCCAGGGTCATGTAGTCTACTTAAAAAACAACAACAACAACAAAAACCCATAAACAACAAACTGAAGTCTACATTGTGATTACAACTATGTAAATGTGTATGTTTACATGTAAGAAAAAAGGAAACAAAAGTGGTTATTCATTAGAATGAAATCCTGGCTAAATTTTAAACATATGAATAGTGTTACAAAATAGTTTGTGAAATAGAGCTCTGTTATTTTTTAAAAACTTTTTAAGTTTTTTAAAATGTTTATTTTTGAAAGAGAGAGAGTACACATGCTGTGAGCGGTGGCAGGCGAACAGAGAAAGAGGGAAACAGAGGATCCGAAGCAGGCTCTGTGCTGTCAGTGCGCGGGTCTGGCACTCACAAACCATGAGATCATGATCTGAGCCGAAGTCGGACGCTTAACCGAGCCAACTGAGTCCGACTGAGCCACCCAGGTGCCCTTGTTATTTTTAATGGAAGAAAGTTAGTAACGTTATTGTTAAGCCTTGTTAAAACTACATAACACTTTAAAGAAACTCCTGATAATCTAAAAGGAAACTGCCAATTTTGGAATGTCGCCTTGGATGTTACTAAAAAGAATGGACCCTCTAGAAGGCAAATATACTTACAAACGCCTCAATCCAATGCCATTTTTCAGTAACATAGAATTCTTCAACTCAAATGAAGTCCCAGAATGGCAAAGTAGGCAGTGATCAGTTTGATCAGCTTAAGAATTTCCCACATCCTTAACCAGCTAGCATCAGGGCATGCATTCAACTTTGACTCAGATCAGAGATGTTTGTACTGAGCAGCTAAATATTTAGCACTCCAGGGTTCTTCTTCCCTCTCCAACACCAGGCACTGAAAGGATTCTTGTATGCTTGTTGAACTTGAGAAACAAACAAATGCTCTAAGTAAAGAAGTCATGACTTGGTTTGATGTTGGCTCCACGTTCATTCTTTTAATCAAAAAATATTCATTAAGTGGCTACTATATGCTAGGAACTGTGACTACAATGGTGAGCAAGAAAAGATAATTTTTATTTTAAAGAAAAGGGCGCCATTTTAAAACTTATTCTCTTTAGGGTGCCATGCCTTAAAAAGAAATAATTCTCTGGAGCTTAAGGTCTAGTAGCACAGATAGATATTAATCAAATAATGCCACCGTGTAGTGGGTAAGAGTGTAGTTCTATGTAAACAAATAATGATACAAATGCTAAAATGTTTAAGGATGAAGTGCACTGGCATCTGAAACTTATTTGGAATTGCTTCAAAATAAGATGGATTGATGAATGGATTAAGGGATGGATAATCAAATACAGCAAAACATTACAGAATCTAAATGAGTATATGGGTGCTCACTGCACATACTTCTTAATTTTTTATTCTTAATAATTTATAAGAATAATATAATAATATTATATTATATTATTATATATTATATATTATTATAATATAATAATATATAATATATATATTATAATAATTATATAATATATAATAATATTATATTATTATTATATTATATTATTATTATAATAATATAAGAATAAATTATAAGAATAATTTATATTCTTAATATTTTATTATAATTTTTAAACATACAAAAAAGTTGAAAGAAGTATACCATCAAATAGTTTCAAGAGTAAGCCTACAGGAAGGATTTTTTTTTTTTTTAATGAAAATTTCAATCTTTGACCAAGAGTTCTACTTAGATATTATAGATACCAAGAGGCAGTCTAAAAACCACTTACATTAATCAATTTATCCATCAGTACTTATTTGCTTGTTTGTTTTAGCGGACAGTGATAGAGAACACTCTAAACTCAAAATACTATGCCAAAAGTGCTGGCACTATACAGGTGGAGAGTGGCCCTCAGGCAATAATTGTCTCTGTCTATAAAATCAGATTTAATAATCCCTTCTCAGTCTCTCGGGATTAAACAGGATATCGCATAGGGTAGCAATTTGAAAGGTCTCTTCCTATCACCCCAACTCTATCAAGTACCATTCACTCTTGTTCCATGTGCACCAGTCATAATGGCTTTTTTTTTTAGTTCCTATGGTTGAGCTTAAACCAGTGCTAATAGAAATATAATACAAGCCATTAACGTGAGCCACATATGTAATCTTAATTTTTCTTGTAGCTATGTTTTTAAAAGCTAACAAAACAGGTGAAATTAATTTGAAAATCTATTTTAACCCAATTAATCTAAAATACTAACATTTTATTATATAATAAATAGTGAGTTGTATTCAATTCTTTTTTCAGTACTAAATCTTCAAAATCTGGTATGTATTTCATACCTACAGCACATCTGTATTTGAACCAGCCACATTTCAAGTGTTCAGTAGCCATACTCTCTAGTAGTTAACATCTTGAGCATCATAGCTCTAAACTTTTACCTACTTTCAGGGTCTTTGTGCATTTAAAATGTTCCCTCTGCCTGATATGCTCTACATAGGGTTCTCCGAATGGCTAATAACTACTTATCTTGTATATCTCAGTTTAAAAGCATCATCTCCTCATTGAAGCCTTCCTCTTCATCACTCCAAAATTCTCTACGTTAGTCCTTTATCTCTTTTGTAGGACTTACCAAAACCTGCAACTATTTATTTGTATGTTTAATGCTTTTCTCTGTATTCCCCTCTGGAATGTAAGCTTTATAAGAGTAATGAGAAGGATCATTTCTATATTATTTATGATTGCACCCCAAGTATTAATCACAAGGCTTGGCACATAGGAAGCAACCAATAAATATTTGTAGACCAATGTAGGAATTGATAAATAGATACACTGTAGAGACATACTGAGTTTTTATGCACGTGAAAGTGTGTGTGTTTTGCCCCTACTCTACAAGCCCACAAATAAGAATACGTTCAGCAGCCATTCCCAACTAGCCTGGGACAGAATTGTCAAGACAATTCTCTGACAAGAGTTAGTGGGTAGAAACATGATTTTGGGAAAGAGAACAAGCTGTAAATAGCTTTACCATTCTCTAAGGAACTAGGAATTTTTTAGAAATCAAGAGAAAATGAAGGAAGTGCCACTGCAAGCAACACCCAAATGATCAAGAGCCAACACTAGATTTGGAGATTGCAAATTTCCAAACTCATGGCCATGTTATCATAGATAAGCCGTTACCTTCTTTCCACCTGTAAAAATAAGATGCCTTAAAGATAGAATGAAATGAGATTGTATATGAAAGTGTTTTGAAAACAGTAATATCTAAATACATATAAATTGTCTCTAGGCTGCTCAGAAAATTTGGAGTTTCAAAGGTCTATCATTATGAATTTTTCTCCTTTGCTTATCTGGTTTCTTGTTTTAAGTTACTTTGCAGATTTGGGGCACCTGGGTGGCTCAGTCGTTTAAGCGTCCAACTTCGGCTCAGGTCATGATCTCGTGGTCTGTGAGTTCGAGCCCCGCATCGGGCTCTGTTGCTGACAGCTCAGAGCCTGGAGCCTGTTTCAGATTCTGTGACTCCCTCTCTCTCTGACCCTCCCCCGTTCATGCTCTGTCTCTCTCTGTCTCAAAAATAAACGTTAAAAAAATTTTTTTAAGTTACTTTGCAAATTATATATAACTTTTTTTTTAATGTTCATTTATTTTGAGAGAGAGAGAAAGGGAGGGACAGAGAGGGAGAGAGAGAATCCCAAGCAGAGCCAGATGCAGAGCTCGATCCCACAAACTATGAGATCATGACCTGAGCCAAAATCAAGAGTCAGACATTTAACTGACTGAGCCACCCAGGCACACCAATAATTTCTTAAACTAATCAAGCAAAATCTATCCTGATACCAAATAAAAATCTGACTCAGGACTGATCAGATGACTCCAAATGGGAAAATAATCTTAAATGGAAGAAAATGTTATAAAATAGTAATTCTCCAACAGGTGTTGGGGAGGGGGGTGGTGGCTAAAAGTCCTTCCACTATATGAGGTCCTTCTGCAGCCATTCCCCACCATTGAGAATTGTTTCCATACTAAAACACTGTCACTGATGGATTATGTCTTAGAGTATTACAGAAGAAAGAGGAGAAAGAGTAAAGGTAAAAAAAAATCACTGTCATACAATATTTGAGCTGGGGAAGTTAGCCTAAGATTTAATGCATCTATAAAACAGCTCAGGAAAACTGAGGCTCTGCGTGGTTAAGTGACTTGCCATACTCATAGAGTAATATTCATAAAAATGTCTCCAAATCCCAGTTTGATCTATCTGCTCCTAAATTTTCTCATCTGGAAAATGAGTATAAAACAGCATTTCTCTTATAGGATTATTTTGAAAAGTAAAGTAAAAATAAAATGTAAAGTGTTTGGTACCTTGAAAGTCCTTGGTAAGAGGTCAGTTGTAATGAGGCTGTTGATGTTCATACGTTCCTGATCTCATTTATCCCCAGTGAACAATGAGGCTGGGGGAAGCAGGTGGCTGGGAAGCAGGGAGATCACCAACCCAAACTCATGTTTTAAGAAGGTTGAAAGAAAATAAATGATATTACTGGTTACATTTCCACAATAAAACTGATAGGTTTGTTGGTTTGGGTTTTTTTGTGTTTTTTTTGGTTTTCTGGGTTTTTTTCATTTATTCTTCTGTATTCTGGAGTCAAAAGGACCTGGCTTCAAATCATAGCTGTGATGCTGTACAGTCCAGGCAATTCAGTTAACCTCTGTTTCCTATTCTATAAAATGGAGATAAAACAATTACAGTCCTAGCTAGCTAATCCACATACTTGTTGAAAGAATAAAGTGAGATAATATTAGTGACAATACTTTATACACTGTACAAGAGGCCCTTCATCATCTAGGCCTTGTCTTTCTCTCTGCTTTTATGGCTCCCTACCTTGCACCCCATCCTGTAAATGTACTAAAATATTTAGGGATACCCAAACATACTCTCAAGACTTCTAACACTCACACTGCTCTCTTTCAAGAAGGTCGTTCCTCTCTCTTCTCTTCCTACTCCTCCCCAACTGTGCTTGGTTAACTCCTGTTCATCTCTCAGAACACAACTTAGCTGTCACTTCCGTTAAGAAGCTTGCCAGGCATGGGGCACCTGGGTGGCTCAGTCAGTTAAGATTCTGACTTCTGATTTCGGCTGGGTCACGATCTCATGGCTCATGAGTTCAAGCCCCACGTCAAGCTCTACGCTGACAGAATTGAATCTGCTTAAGATTCTGTGTCTCTCTCTCTGCCCCTCCCCTGCTCACACCTCTACTCCCTCTCTCTCTCAAAAATAAACATTAAAAAAAAGAAGAAGAAGCCTTGCCAGGCCACCCCCATTTCAGGTAGAGAAGATGCCTTTCCTCTGTTTTCACATAGCATATGTCTCCACATGTCATTTTTGTCTCAATATAATTATCTATGGACATGTCTGTTTCTCAACTATAAACTTAAGGGTAGGGACCAGGTATTATTCATCTACTCCTTCAGAGCCCCTGACAATGCCTTGATGCTCAATATGTGTCTAGCAAATGAACCTTAAATAACAATTAAAACATTAATTTTCATATAGGAGTTACCAAAGACTTTATACAAAATATTACAATATAAAGCAATACTTCTCAACCTTGGCTGCATATCAGAATTGCCTTAAACCTTCAAAAATAGAGATTCCAAGAGATTTTAATTAAGCAGACTTTAGAGCCCAGGCAACTGTTTTTTTTTTTGTTTTGTTTTTTTTTTTACATCTTCACAAGTATTTCAAATGAATAACCAAAATTAAAAACCACTGCTATAAATAATTGAGGTCATTAAGTTACAACAATTCTACCTAACACCCTACAATTCATTTTTACATACATTATTTTTTTAACCCAGTATACCTAAGATACAGTGTTATATTAGTTTCAGGTGTACAACATTCATTTTCACATGTATTATTAACTGAGTTTTCACAACTCTGTGAGTTAGGTATTATTTCTATTTTCCAAACTAAGAAACATATTTAAATAAATGTCCAAATAGGTCTTTGCCTAACTTCAAATTTAGTGCTCTCCCTCCTACATCTATCTCCTTCCCTAGAAAGTGATAATATTGCAGCCATATACAAAGTACATGGAGACAAGGGTTCAAATGAAAAATACATTAATCCCAGCTTTGAGGGAATCAGGGAGAGAATAAGGAAAACTGGGCCTTGAAGATACAGGCAGGGAGATGAAGGTGGAAGTCATATATATTGTGTCACTGTCATTTGTCACCTCAAAAGATTCAAACAGCAGATTCTGTAAAGGAGAAAAATGTTCTTGCCAGCCTCACTTGGTGCTTACACAGTCTGAAAGGGACATGAGAGAGGGCTGAAAGTAGAAAATGGAATAAGAAAGTCCCATAAACAAGAATGAACTTCCCAATGCTGCATGCAGATTACCTCACCCTGACTCCATGAATAAGGGCCAAGATATAAGGGGCTTGTTATAACTAAAACTTAAATCAATTTTAGGGAATTAATACCAAACAAAATCGTATTAATGAGGGATCAATGAACTTCTGGTTCTTTCTAGACTTATCACACTATTGTTAGAGAGGGGATAATCTGGAGGATCCTAGCATGTAGATCATTTCCCCCATCTCAAAGACTGGGAGGATAGAGTGGTGGAAGAAGTTACCTGTGAAAGATAAAGCTTAATGCAGGAGCAGAAAAATGTACGACATTATGTTAATAAACTTATGATAGCAAAGGGAAATGAATATTCAGACACAGGTGACACAGAATGCTGGATAAAGTCCTAATTTCTCAGCTTCAGTAGGGAAGTGTTATCTTATAAGTCTGCAATATCATGAATATCTGACAGTTTTACCAGAAATTTTTTTTTTTTTTTTTTTTTGTGGTTCATACCGTGGACTTCAGTCAGGATTTTCTTAGAAGGAAAAGGCTAAAGAGAGTAAGAAGCAATCTACAAGGATATTTCTAGTGCTCCAAAGTTTAGTTTGACAGAATTTAAAAGGCAATATGATACAGTGGCAAAAGTGAAGTATTGCATTGAGATTCAAAAAATGTAGTTTTAAATCAGTATTTAGTCATTTGCTAATGATGTGCCTTTGAGCAAATCAAGACTTCTATAATCCAGTCTCCTAACTCATAAAATGGAAATACCTATCTCACAGGGCTGTTGTGAAGACTAAACAAAAACACCAAGCAAAAATGTTCTTCTTTTCTCTGTATGAATGATAAATGTAAATGCATGTAAATCTGTCTTCACCAATCTTTCTATGCACAAAAAAAGAGAGCAGGCTAAATGAAGAAAAAATTTATTTTAACTCTCACAGCAATATACTTGCAAAATGTTCCTATATCCTCTATACAGAAAAATTAAAGCAGCCTGGGTAATGAACATAACACATAATTGCTGGCATTAGGTGAATATGAACTGGAACAGAGGTCTACCACTTACTTTCAGCAAAACCTTGAACAAATTCCCTTTGCCAGTTTGAGCTTCAACCTCTTTATCCATTAAACAGAGATACTAGCAATCATCGTATATTATTACATTATTTTGAAGATTGCAGAAAACAACTCACATAATGTCTGGTACATAACAGGTATTCAATAAGGTTTATCACCACCTAATAACTGCTAACAAACTATACTTTCCAAAGGTTCCTTTATAATCAATATTGCATTTAGTTGCTTCGTACCCTTGTAAGCTAGCCATAGCAACTGTTACTATCCCCATTTTACAGCTGGACAAAAGGTACAGAAATAAAACTACTTCCATAAGGTCATGCAGTAATAAGACACTAAGGTCGCCTGACCATTCCTCCCACTCCAAATTACAACATTAATCCTTAGGAATTAAAATTATACCTATGAAATAGAACATGCTTTCGAAAACCTTCAACTTCTCTCTTTACAAAAAAAAAAAAAAAAAAAAAAGGTTTTTCCCCTACTTTCTGGTTATGGTTTAGAAAGATAAAAAAAGGGGGCAAGGGGCACCTGGGTGGCTCAATCGGTTAAGTGTCCGACTCCTGATTTCAGCTCAGGTCATGATCTCACGGTTCATGTGAGACTGAGCCCTGCACTGGGCTCTGTGCTAAGATGCTGACATTGCACGGCCTGCTTGGGATTCTCTCTCTCCCTTTCTCTGACCCCTCCTCTGCTCTCTCTCTCTCAATATAAATAAACTTTCAAAAAGGGAGGGAGGGGAGAAAAATTCATTATAACCAGCAACAACACAATTAAGAATTGTCTCAATTAGCAACTACTGATTCCACCTTAATTTCTGTTTTTGTTTTCCCCAACAAAGCCATCAATCTCTTAATCAAGATATTTTTAAAAGTCTGCTTATCAAAATGACACTTGTTTGATAAACTATTCCTAAACTGATAAAAAAAAAATTAGAAAGACAGCTTTCTCCCATCTTCCAAAGTACACATCACTTTTTTACCCCTCTACTTTATCCCTTCATTTCAGCTCTTATCATACCATGTTGCAGTATCTTTAACACCTTGAGGACTTGAACCGCATCCTATGTGTACCTGAACATCCTGTCCCACCAAGGGGCCTTGCACATGGTAGAGAAAGTCTCAATAATTGTTTATAAATAAACGGATGAGCAAATGAAGCCAATCTCTCAGAGGTAAGTTAGGAAAGGAGAAAACTGGATATGGTATCTTAGGGCTAATAGGAAAGTGAAAGAAACAAAATATTTTAAGAGCTTCATAAGGAAGAGAAACCTTTGTGTGGAGTCAAACAGGCCCTTGTATGGCTTTAAGTATCTCTAGAAAAAGACAAAAACCACAGAAGATCCGGAAGAGACAGTTTGAAATCCAAAAACTCAAAAGTTAGGGTGCTTATTTAGATTTGCAAAACCAAGTTGAAAATTCCCAAGAAATAATCCTAGCCTAAGATATTTTGACAGCAGTTTTCAGGTCTTGGCTAAAAGAACGATAGCTGAAAAAACTGCAGGCTTTGGTGGAGAAAGACAGATGTAAAAGGGAAGGGAAGATAAGCTCAGTCTAAAATAAATCCCCAAAAATGCTAGAATCCACTTGGACTTGCATATTAGCTTATGGTTCCTCTTCATTCTGAGAACTATTCTTTAATAAAACCCCAATGTCATAGCTGGCGATATATAGGAGTAAATCATCTTATGATTCTCATTTAACAAAAACTGAAAGCCTGCTATATGCAGCCACTACTCTAGGCAATGGGAATAAAGTAGCAGGAAAAAAAAAACAGACAAAACACTCTCAGGAAGCTTTCCATCTAGTGGCAAAAGATACAAGACAAACAGATGGGATGGGATGGGATGGGATGGGATGGGATGGGATGGGATGGGATGGGATGGGATGGGATGGGACAGGATAGGATGGGTTGGGATGGAATGTCAGGCAGTAAGTGCTAAGGAAGAAAAAAGAAGGGAGTGAGGGAAGAGAGAACGGAAGAGTGTGAGGGAGCTGGCAAGGAGACGTATTATCAAAAGCAGATCTTTTAACTCAGTAGTTTTCAAACTTTATCAAGTGTCAGAATTGCCCAGGGGACTTGTTAAAGCGGGGGGGGGGGGGGGGGGGGGGGGGGGGGGCGCAACTCCACAGTTTTTCATTTGTAGATCCTGGGATGGGAAAAGTAATTTGCCATTCTATCAAATTCCCAGATTATGTTGATGCTATTCATGTAGGGACCACACTTGGAGCTAATTGTTGTAACCCAGAAGATTAAGAAGCCTCTATCCCATTGGTCTTGATTTGCTTCTTCATACATCCATTCATTTCAAAAACATATTCAGAGCCAGGAACTTTGCTAGGCACTAAAATTAAACAGATCCTACCCTCAAGAAATTCACAGATTTACGGGGGGTGGGGGGGAATAAACTCAAATAATTGCAATAAAGTACTATAGAGAGCTAGAAGGGTGGTATGTACATGAGCCAGAGATTGGAAGAGCAACCAATTCCATGGAAGTAATAGGAGGAATGACTAATGGACTGCTTCCCAGAGGTCCAACAAGCACTTCTCCACAGGCAGGTAGTGGGTGGGAGGCCAGCATTTCCATTGGAAAGAATAGCACCAGGGAAAAGCAGAAATGAGAAAGAGTACGGCAGGGAAGCTATAGAAAGTGAATCTGCAGAGGTAAGCAATAATCTGATCTTTGAGAGTTTCTTATTCATGTTAAAGAGTTTGTCTTTAGACAATGACTAGTCGGGAGGGAGGGAGACATGATGGGATCTGGTTTAATTTTACAAAGATCTCTCCGGATACAGAGTGCCCTTCTTTCACAAGGCACTGCCTTCTCCAAGCCTAGCACAGGGCCCCATAACAGGAGCTTAGTAAATGTATATTTAACTGAACTGAACAAGCTTTCTGTCAAGTGCTGTCTTATGAATGAGAGGCAGGTCACCACCTTCCCCACAAGACTCACTTTGGCCTGGACAAGACTTGTAAAACAGGTCCTGCAGCCTCAATTATTGCACACTACTTCTTGTACAACTGGAGCCCCCCAGAGATTACTAGGGCTGGCCTTCCTTGTTTACATGTCTTACCTCACCCGCTAGACTTTGAGCTCTTTGAAATCAGGGAATGTCTTACTAGAATCTGAATCCCCATAGTCCTAGCAGAAGACCCAAAACATAGGAGCTCTCCAGACTCCAGTAATGTTGGGTAAACGAATGCCTGAGTAAGCAAATTTACCAGATAAACCCCATGAGCTCATACAGGTAAGGATATGGATAAGCTTCAGGGAATGTGTCAGGGTCCATGTTCCCAAAACCCTTTTTGACAAATAGAGTTTCCAGTCGAGTGAGGTGTACCCGATATAGGATTTCCCAAATAGGAACAAAAAAATTGTTACAAGTGCCATAAAAATCCTGCTGGGCCTCTGGGGATCCCAAAGAGAAGTCAATTTTGCCTGAGAGGAGTTTGAGGATGGAGGCTAGCAAAGACCTGGGGGAGGAGGCATGTGGCGGGATTATTCAGTAGACTCTTCAAAGCTGAGTAGGTGCTTGATACCTGCCGATTTCTAGGGCATAAAAGCAAAGTCCTGGAATTTTCAGGCTGGAAGTGACCTGCTCAAGGTCACTAAGGTGAAGTCACAAGGTAAGGCCAATGAGGCATCTGTATATTGTTGATTCCTGTTTTCTCCCAACAAAGGCACAGCAAGGCAAAACTACAGCTTTTTCTCAGAAACAAGTTTTAAAACATGGGCTACACTAATGAATTTGAATTTTTACTGGTAACCATAGTACCAACCCTTCCCTTCACCTTTCAGTACTGGGAAAAAAGCAGAAGACAGTTATCAAAGAGGTTTAACAAACAACAAGCACTTTGCTCCCGACACCCACAAATACCCAAAACTTCTTAAGTATTTTCCCAAAATACTCGCAGCAATATTTGCTGCTTAAACATTCGAGACAGTAAAAGCCAAAATAATCCTGTCTTTCGAAATGGAATATTAAGCGTAAAGTAACCGTAGGTCTCCTTTCCTTGTTTGTTTTTAACTCCACAAGTTGAGTATTCCCGGGGTGGGGGAGGGGCTGCCCAAGTCAAGCTCCATCCAGCCGTGTTTTTCAAGGAGGTGAACCCTAGAGGTGATTGCCCCGGCCTGGGCAGGAGGGAGTTTTTTCCGTGCAGAATGAATCGGACGCCGCTCGGCTAGGCTTCCCGGTGGCCCGCCAGGGTTAGCGCCGAAGGACCGCAAAGTTCGCAAGGGAGGCGGCTCCGAGCCCCGGACCTGTCGGGTCTCCGGGCCCCTCCCCCGCCCCGGACCTCCCCCGGGTCCCCAGCGTCTGAGAGCGGCAGCCTCGCCGGGGAGTGCACTGGGGGCCTTTGTTGGTACGCCGAGGGCCGCCGGCCACGCCGGGCGGCGCCCCGCCCCACCTTACCTGGCGCCCCCGCCCGCACGCCCGGCCCGGCCGCGGGGAATGAATGGGCCCCGGCCCTGACCCCGCGCCGCCCCCACCCTCGCGCCCCAGCCCGGCAGCCTGCGACGCCAGCGGGGCCGCGCGCGAGGCCGGCTCTCACCTTCCGCGCTCGCTCGGCTCGACTCCGCTCCTCCTCCTCCTCCACCCTGGTGGCGGCGGCCGAGCCGGGGAGTGAGCGCGCGAGTGTGCGCGAGGGGCCGCTTCACTTTCTCCCTCCCGCCGCCGCCGCCGCCGCCGCCGCCGCGCGCTCGGCGCCTCCCCCACCCTGCTCGAGCCGGGGAGTCCCCTCAGGACGGGGGCGGGGGTCAGCGACCGTGAGAGGGCTGGAGGCAGGCGACGCGGGAGTAGGGGGTGCTGTGAGGGGCGGGAATGTGAGGGGACTCGGGCGGCCTCTGGGAAATGAGGTGCGGAGTTGTTTGCGGGGATCTTGAGAGCACGGGGCTCCGTGAAAGAGGGGGTTAAGACTCTGAGGGGAAAGCGTCTGTGAAGTAGGACGGCAGAGCCGGTGAGGGCGACAGCGGGAGGCGCGCGGGACGAACGTAGTGGAGGGGATGTGGGGAGAAAGCCGGGAGGGGGCGTCTACAGTGCCGCCGGTACCTAGGGCTCCAGCTGCAGCCACAGCCCGGCCGCCTCCCCCGCCCGCAGCCGCGCTATTGTACGCCGCCCGGCCAGGCCCGACCGCCTCTCCCACGGGCCCCCGCCCCCTCCCCCGCGAGGCAGCGGCGCCGGCCGAGCCAGGCCCGCCCCGCCTCCCGCAGGTGGGAGGGGGCGGGGAGGACAGGCGCGACCCACGTGAACGAGGCCAACCCGGGCTGGGGGGGAGGGGCGAGCGCCTGGGATGACGTCATCGGCGCATGACGCCAGAGGCTGGGGAATCACCCGGCTGTTGCGTGATGTCATTGCGCCCGCATCTCTCCTCTCCCCTTTGACCCTCTTGCGGCTGCAGACTCTGCGCTGCCTTTCTCCAGGAAGGTTTTGTGATGATTTCTGGGGGCATTAATGGTGTAGTAGTCTAGGGTCGAAAAAGACAACTGACCCCCTGATCTTGTGGTCCTCCTCTTCAAGTTAAAGAGCACCGCTGCATCTGCTAGCTCATTGCCAAGAACTGAATTTGAAAACGATCCCATCTCCTGTGACCTCAAAGCCATTTTATTATACTGTTTGTTTTCTTTGTGGGGAGAGGCGCGGGGCGGGGAGACCCCGAAATGATAATGGAGGTTTGAACTATTGTGAACTGAAAGAGAGAATGGGTTTCCTTTCCCATTTTTCTTCTACGGCAGAGGCTACGTTCAACCGGAACCTTTCTCCTGAGCTCAGATTTTATACTTCCAAATACCTCCTGGATAGCATCACTTGCATACCCTACTGTACGTCAAATTCTATATGCCAGAACTGAAACAACGTTGGCGACTAAGGGTCTGGAATCAGAGTGCCTTGTTTCAATTCCCAGCTGTACTGTTAGCGACAGGACCTTAACATTTCTAAGCCACAGATTTCTCCGTAATAAATAGTGCTTGTGTATCCTTAACTCCATCTCTCTATGCCTGTTTTACCATAATAATAGTAACTACAACTTAGCTTATATTAAGCCCTTTGGAATGTTGGCCATTCCTATTACCACTTTTCCCCAAACTTACTACTCAGGTTACTTCCTGGTCTTAACATCACCCAGGACATAGCCCCCATTTTTATCCCCTCAACACTCTTACCAAGCTGGTCGCCAACTTTAGGAGACTGTTTGGAGTCTCCTACATATTTCTCAAGTCCTTGCCCTTCTATTCATTACCATCACCTGGACAACTGGAGCAGTTTCAGTCCCTCCAAATCCAGTCATTCTTGCTGGTGATCAGAGAAGCCTTTTAAAACCACAAACCTGATGATGCCTTACCCTGTTTAAACACTCTGAACGGCTTTCGTTGCTTTCAGGATGAAATCCAAACCCATTAACTTGGCACTGTGCAACCTAGGTGCCTATAGCAGCCTTTCTAGCTTCATCTCACATGGAATATCTTTTGTTGCAGCCACACTGAAATGGTGCTTAACGTTCTTTGAATACACATTTTTTCATGTCTCGGAGCCCTTCAATCTTTATCTCACTGGCCAACGGCTATCCATTCTACAAAGCCCAGCTCAAATATCATGTTCATTTGTTCATTCAACTAATATTTCTTCAGTTTCCCTGAGCCTTCACGATGCTGTAATCTTACATTACTTTCATGCCTCTTGTGGCATGTACCACAGTCTAGTAACTGTATTTGTGTACCTAACTTCCTGAGCTCCTTGAAAGCAAGTCCTACTCCTATCTATACTATCCTTATTCCCAGTATCTAGAACAGTGCCTGACACACAGTCAGAATAAATATGTTATAAAAATGTATTTAACAAATGCTCACACAGTGCTTCACTGTGTGCCACTGTTCTAAGCACTCCTTTAAACCTCCAATAACCCTTTGAGACAGACTACTGTCATCCCCCCATTTTGTTGATGAGAAAACTGAGGTGTAGAGGAGTTACTCTAAGCCAAGATCATAATCTAACAAATTAATTTTAATCTAAACTATTTTTGCTTGGTCTCTGTGGTGGGCAGAATAATGGCTTACATTCTAATGTTCACATTCTAATCCCGAGAACCTATAAATATATTACCCCCCATGACAAAAGGGACTTTGCAGATGTGGTTAAGTTAAGGATCTTGAGATGAGGAGGTTATTCTGGATTATCCAGGCAGATTCAGTGTAATGACAAGGATCCTTGAAAATGGAAAGTGGGGGATGGGGCACCTGGGTGGCTCAGTCAGTTAAGCGTCCGACTTCGGCTCAGGTCATGATCTCACAGTTTGTGAGTTCAAGCCCCGCATCAGGCTCTGTGCTGATAGCTCAGAGCCTGGAGCCTGCTTTGGATTGTGTGTCTCCCTCTCTCTCTTCTCCTCCCCCACTCACATTCTGTCTCTCTCTCTCTCTCTCTCTCTCAAAAATAAATAAACATTTTTAAAAATTTTTAAAAAGGGGGGGAGTGGAAAAGAGGTAGATTCAACTACAGAAGAGGCCAGATGTGAGATGTGATTCAATGTGCAAAACACTCTACCCACCCTTTGAATACAGAAAAGAGCTACCAACTAAAAAATAAAAACTCCAAAAGCTGGAAAAGGGAAGAAAAAAGATCCTTCCTTCCAGAAAGGAACAGAGCCCTGCTGACACCTTGATTTTAGTCCAGTGATACCCATTTCAGACTTCTGAACCACAGAACTGTGAAATAATGAATGTGTGTTGTTTTAAACCACTACATTTGTGATAGCTTGTTACAGCAGCACTAAGAAACTAATGCAATGTCAAATCAAGGGTGACTGCTCTCTGCTAACAATTGGAAGGGGCTACTTGCTAGAGGTACAAAATTCTTAGTTGCATCCACACAAATGCCTCCATCCCAGGCTTCATGGTCCCACTCCCTACCTATAGGACCCCTGACTTCAGCATAAGAGAACATTCGAGGGATCGCTGCCACCCTAACTGTTTTATTGTGAGGCTCATTTTCAGCATAGTCTGCTCTCCAGTTGCAGGAGAGGAGGGTTCTTTAAAAATCTTCCGTGGAGATCTTTTAGAGTTCATACCATGTCCTGAATTGATAGGTGGATGACCTGACCCTGATATTCCCTTTCTTCAAGGCTTTTATTTTAATAAAAATTTTTTTGAGTAAACTCTGTGCCCAATGTGGGGCTTGAACTCACAACCCCAAGATCAAGAGCCACAGGCTCTACCAACTGTGCCAGCCAGGTGCCCCTTTCTTTTTCTTCTTTTTTTAATTTTCATTTTTTTTAAGTTATGTATTTATTTTGAGAGAGAGTGTGAGTACATAAGCAGAGGAGGGGCAGAGAGAGAGGGAGAGAGAGAATCCCAAGCAGGCTCCACACTGACAGATGTGGGGCTTGAACTCACGAACCAAACTGTGAGACCTTGACCTGAGCTGAAATCTAGAGTCAGACACTTAACCAACTGAGCTGAGCCACCCAGGCGCCCCCAGGTGCCCCTTTCTTAAAGGCTTTTAAGATCGTAAAATCCAGGCAACTCCTTGAAATTAGAATTAGCATTACCCCATACCATTCAAGCACTAGAGCATGCATTCTCAATCAGGGGCAATATTTCCCCCAAAGAAATGAAAATTTGTTCTTCTTTTTTAAGTTTTTATTTAAATTCCAGTTAGTTAACATACAGTGTAATATTAGTTCCAGGTGTACAATTCAGCAATTCAATGTGAAAATTTGTTTTTAGGTGGGAAAAAAGCATCTTAGTATAACAATGGTTTGTAGCCTCCAAAGATCAACCCTATTTGACAAAATCTTATTCCTTAGTATTTAATTTCTCTGGCTAGGGATACTTTATTTTTATTGAGATGTAATTGACATATAAGATTGTTTTAGGTGTACAACATAATGATCTGATACATGCATATATTATGAAGAATTACCACCATATAGTTAACATCCATTACCACATATAGTTACAAATTTTTTTCTTGTGATAAGAACTTTTAAAATCTACTTTCTTAACAACTTTCAAATATACAAAACAGTATTGTCAACGATATTCACCATGCTATACATTACATCCCCAAGACTTTTCTTGTAACAAGAAGTTTGTACCTTTTAACTGTTTTTATCCCTTTTGCACACCCCCTACCCAGGATGCTTTTAATTTTTCTCCTTAGGAGGGCAATTTCTTTCTTTGAGGTTGAGAATCCCTATACTGGAAGTACTGCATGATCTAATGTACTTCTTCCATTTGTACTTCCAGTCTACCACAGGTGAAGGACTCGGTCGTGAAAGCGTAGCATATCAGGGGTTATCACCAACAACTGAGTCCTTGTTGCCATCTGA
Organism: Panthera pardus; assembly: GCF_024362965.1. Lineage (NCBI taxonomy): Eukaryota > Metazoa > Chordata > Mammalia > Carnivora > Felidae > Panthera > Panthera pardus. Next base: position 60,782,421 of record NW_026526677.1, read on the forward strand.
TCAACGAGTAATTCAGTTTCATCATTCCATCCTGTGGGTGTTCACTTTGGGGTCAGTCTTGGTCCCAACTACCTAAGTTTCAGTTTCCAAAAAAACAGAGCGTGAAATAAATACTTGGGTGCAGGTAGTTTACTTGGGAGGTGACCCTAGGAAACAGGAATGAGATTAGGAAAAGGGAAAGCCAATGTAGAGTGTGTCCGTAAGGGTCTCATTTCTGCCTGAACCTCAGAGAAGCATACAGAATGCCTCCCAGAATAAACCACCTGAAAGACAAGAACTTTTTGTTCTACTGACTTCCATGTCTCATTGGGTGAGGGTTGTCCCCAGGGCTGTTGACTCCCCTGGGTTCTGTGGCTTTGCTTGGAGATCCAGCAAGCAACTACAGATACTGGAGAAGGTCCTGAGGCAGAATACGGAACGCTTGAGGCGAGAAGCTGGCAGCAGGAGGAAAGTTGGAATTGTCTACCACAATTGTGGCTGAAATCAGAGGGAGGCTAAGGAAATGTGACAACAAGCACCAGAGATGTCTGCTGACAAATTAAGCAGGTTTTATTTATAGGTTCGCATTATCAAACCCACTGTAGTAGATAATGCCAAACCTATTTTCCAAAATAATTCAACCAATGTACACTTTCACCAGCAGTGTATGAGTGTTCCAATTAGCCCACATCCCCACCAATACCCGATGTTATCAGTCTTTATTATTTTAACCATTCAAGTAGGTATGTAGTGATATTGCATTATTATTTTAATTTGCATTCCTTTGATTACTAATGAGGGTAAAAACATGTTCATGAGTTTGTTGGTCATTTGGATATCCTCTTTTGTGAGGTACCAGTTCAGATCTTTTGCTCAATTTTCATATTTTTTTTAAAGTTTACTTGTTTTTTTTAGTAATTTCTACATCCACCATGGGGCTTGAACTCACAATCCCAAGATCAAGAGTCGCACACTTTCCATTCAACTCTTCACAGACATTTCAAGTTTGGGGCTATCATGAACAAAGCTACCGGGATCATTCATGTACAAATCTTTGTGTGGATATAGGTTTTCCTTTCTCTCGGGTGTGAAATGGATGAGTTGCAGGGTAAACTTATGTTTAACTCTATAAGAATTGCTAAACTGTTTTCTAAAGTAGTTGTGTCATTCAGTGTCCTTTTGACATGCCCCCATCATTCTCTGAGCACTTCCCTGCTTTTTGGCTCAAGATGTTCTAGACTTTTCTTATACTTTCTTCGACCCAACCCTCAAACCATAGGGTTTCCCGAAGAGTTCTGGTTCTTTTCACTGAAAACTTGTATGTAGAAGGCAAGATCTTAGTATTAGATGAGCTCATTACTATGGAGTGTCACTGTTCCTTGGTGCCCTCAGGGTATATAAGGCTCCAAGCAGACTCATTCTCTCTCTCCTTCTGGTCTGTAAAAAGCATATCACCATAAGTCCTACAGCTACAAGGAAATGAATTCTGCCAACAACTGAGAGAGCTCAGAAGCCTCTGATAATAAGGGAACCCACCAGCACAGTGATTGTAGACTTGGGAGATGCTGGGTAAAGGATCTAAGTCATTCCCAGACTCCTAGCCCACCGAACATGAGATAATAAATACGTATTTTTTTAAGCAACTAACTTTGTGGTAATTTGTGACTGAGCAATAGAAAACAAATAGAGGTCGGGTGGGAGAGAAGGCTCCATGAGTTAGAGGCACTAGTGACAGTTTGGAAAGGCAGAAGTGAGACAGAGACCATCTTCCTGTTGCTTTGACTGTTGCTGCTGGGAACAACAGTTATAGAGACTGGGTTTTTCTGTAGCCATATCTCAGCGGCCAGCCACTAACATTGTGGGAGTCTAGAGGTAGTTGTCATGACAGCAGCAGCAGCATCCTGATCCCTCAGTTGCAACTGTGTTGCGTATTCTTGAACATCAATAGCTCCTTTGGTGGGTTTCTGATCCCCCACCTCCCTAATTGTGCCAGAGCTGGTAGCTCCACTGGCAAGTCAGTTTGGCAGGGTTATTTGGGTCGTTATTCCAACCTACAACTCAATTCTCCTATATTTGCAACAACCTTGTGAGTACCTCATGTCTCTTTAAATCTTTTTGTACTTAAGAGCATCTAGAGTTAATTTCTGTTTCCTTCACCTAAAGCTTAACAGACATACCCGCCTTTGCTTGAGCTAGTTTAAAAGGCTTCCTCTTTCTTGTGGCCAAGTGATCCTAGTCTAAGATAACAATGGGGACCTTAAGACTTGACTGTTACAACAAGGGGTGGGAACTGAGAAGTTCAATAAGGCAGAATTAGGGCTAATTCATTCAACCAACATATTTCACTCATCCTTTGCTCTGTGTCAGGCCCTAGAAATAGAGATGGATCGTGAACACCCCTGCCCTCAAAGAGTTCAAAAGCTAGTTGGGAAGACAAATACATCTTTAAGGAAATCACAGCACAACATTTTATGACCTATAAAAGGAATTAATTAAATGTGGTGGGAACCCAGAGAAAGACGGCCTTCCAGGGGTGAGACTGCCGAGACTGCCTGGGATTCTCTCTCTCCCTTTCTCTCTGCCTCACCCCTTCTCTCTCTCTCTCTCTCTCTCAAAATAAATAAATTTTAAAAAAGGAGATGACATTGTAGCTAGATATTACAGGGTTATTGAGCTTAAAAAGAAGGAAGAGAAAAAGGACCCACTTCCCACAAGCCTTGTTGGACCCAGAATGAGTCAGTCACTTTGAACACATCATTCCATTTAACCCTCACAACATCCCCATAGATAGGTATTATTATCTCCTTTTTACAAATAAGGAAGCTGGGCCTCAGTGAGGTTAATACTTTGACAATGTCAAACAATTGGATATAATAGGAAACAAGCTCATAGAATCCACTCTAGACAGTGTAAGCATAAAAACATACATTTGAGGGTATAAACTGCTTGAGAAATCATCGCGAGTGCTGAAAGTAAAGACTCCGGACTGGGTTTTCAGAAGTGATTCCCCAAGGCCTATCGGTGGGAACACCAGGGGAGCGGTGCCCTTACCACAATAGGAAAGCCTCTCTTAAGGCTGCTGGCTCCTGCCATCTGCACCACAGTTCATACCAGCATAGACGGTCACCTTGTGCCCTGCCCCTCTCCCCACTTAACTCAGTTTCAAACTCAGGTCCTGCAAGGGTACATCTAGTTTGTGGACACTGCCTGGAAACAAGTCTGGAAAAAGTGATTTATGTTTCCACCTTCTTGTACAGGAAGACATACCAGAAGGCAGTTGGACTGGATGTTGAGTGAGCCAATTCATCATTTCTGCCACATTCAGTTTGATGGGCTTAGGAATATTCACTCATCAAACACTAAAATGATTGATAATGCCTACCATGTGTATAAGTGGAGACTCTATACACTGTTGATATAAGGTACTTTGGCAGCATCTAATAATACTAAAAGCATGTATTCACTATCACCCACTTTTAGGAATCTATCCTACCAAGAAAAAAAAATAGACAAATACATGAAGTTCAAGTTTGTGTATTGCAGCATTATAGCTACATAAAACTGGAAACAACTAAATATCCATCAATATTTGACTAACTAAATGAGTAAATGATACATTTACACAGCAGAATACTATGCAGGCATTAAAGGGAATTAAATGGATCTCTATGCATTGGCCTGAAAAAGATGTTCTTTCTATGTTGCTGAGTGCAAAGCAGATGAACAAAAACAGAAACAGCAGCAAAAAAAAAAAAAGTCCAAAAAAACCTGAGGTGTAACCACTATAGTTTGTATATGTTTTTTAAAGTGGAGGTAAAAATATATCAATGTAAGTATAGGAAAAGTTGTTAATAGTGTTTACTCTCAGGGATTGGAAGGGTAAAGGTAAAGGTTTTTTGGTAAAGGTAAAAAGGTAAACTTTTTATGGTTTAATTCATATATATTTTTTCTAGTGTTTATTTTTGAGAGAGAGACAGAGACAAAGTGCGAGCGGGAGAGGGGGACACAGAATCTGAAGCAGGCTCCAGGCTCTCAGCTGTCAGCACAGAGCCTGACATAGGGCTCGAACTCATGAACTGTGAGATCATGACCTGAGCCAAAGTTGGACGCTTAACCAACTGAGCCACCCAGGTGCCCCTATTTTATATAATTTTTTAAAGCCAGGTGTTATGGTAAGATTTGCTTTTCTTGGTTGTAATTTTCAGTATTTTCAGTATATACAATGCATATGTGTGTGTCTTAAACTATTTTAAAGGATAACTATATAGTGTGTCTTTTAAGCTATTTTAAAGGGTAACCTGATGTTTATTTTTAAACCAGAAATAAAGACAAAAACTGAACTGGGTGGTTTGAACCCAGAACTAGCTTGAACCCAGAACTAGAACTTGCTCCAGTGAGCAAGGTAGAGGGTTCGTGCTTAGATCCAAACGTGCAGGATCAGCATGCGGGGACTCTGCCCTGCTGGGTGGAAGAGAAAACCATGGGGTGGGATACCTTTGGGAACTGTGTGAACATCTGCAAGTCCAGGGAGGGGAAGGTGTGCCTAGGCTCTTATCTCTACGTATAGATGAGTCTGCCAAGCGGGCCTCCTGTGGGCCAGGCATGGTGATAGGCACCAGAATTATGAAGGTAAATAATATAATCATTGTTCTCAAAATGTTTACTGTCCAAAGAACAATAATATCAATGAGGATTCATATCTGAAATCATCACGTTTCTATAGATCTGTATAGCCCTTAACAATTTTCAAAACACTTCTCTTCTTCCTATTTGGTCTCTCAACGGCTCTATGAGGGAGCCAGGGCAAAAGTCATGTCCTTATTTTATAGATGAGGAAACTGAGGTCCAGAGGGAAAGAGACTCACTCAAGGTGCGTATACCAACTGCATTTTACCAGCTGTTTTCACAATCATTAATTCATTCATGAGGGGCACAGCTGGGCCTAGGAGAGGAGACTGAGGGGAGTAGTGCTGGGCTCAGGTCCTGTGTGTGGTGCATTCTATCCTATGATGCATTCCATTCAGCTGCTTGATCCAAGAATTCCATCCAACTCAGCGACGTGTAGGGGCCAGTTCTGTTCTATTCCAAAGGGCAAGGCTGTTCAGTACATCAGTATGAGGAGAACAAAAGGATCTCTACCTTGCTGTGTCTTCTGACTCTTAGACCTACTGTCTTGTGTTATTTTGCATTTCTGGATTCTGTACTAGTGTTCACATTGTTGTATGCAAATGTTTTGTTTTGTTTTTCACTAGAATATTAATCTCCATAATGGCAAGAATGCATAAATCTTAGGTGCCTTCTAAGAGTGTATCTCTCTTGGTTTTTTTAACTGCTACCTTCAATAAGAAATACAACTTACATATTAATAGAAACCAGTTTCATGCAACAATACATATCCTTAGCCTGTGAAACGTACCCTGATATTTTCCATTATATTCTATATAACTTCACTTTTTACTAGTTTTCTAAATGCAGTGTGTATCCTGGATTGGATCCTGAAGCAGAAAAAGCACATAAGTGGAAAAACAGGTGAAATCTAAATAAAATCTATAGTTTAGTTAATAATATTGTACCGATGTTAATGTCTTAGTTTTGACTCATGTATAATGGCTATGTAAGATGTTAACATTAGGGGAAGCTTGAATGAAGAATATGCAGGAACTTTCTGAAGTATCTTTGCAACTTATCTATAAATCTGAAGTTATTCAACATAAAACGTTTATCAAAAACAAACAAACAAACAAACAAACAAACAAACCGGGGTGCCTGGGTGGCTCAGTTGGTTAAGCCTCCAACTTCAGCTCAGGTCATAATCTCATGGTCGAGCTCTGTGCTGACAGCTCAGAGCCTGGAGCCTGCTTCAGATTCTGTGTCTCCCTCTCTCTCTGCTTCTCTCCAGCTTGCGTTCTCTCACTCTCTCTCAAAAATAAATAAACATGGGGAAAAAATTTTAATAAAATAAAATAAAAAATAAAAGAAACCAAATGCAGGGGGAAGGGTGTGGCAAAGTGGATGAAGGGGTCAAAAGACAGAAACTTCTAGTTACAATAAGTCAGGGGGGTGTAATGTGCAGCGTAAGGAATATATAGTTAATAAATACTATATTGAATATTTGAAAGTTGTTAAGAGAGTAAATCTTAAAAGTCCTCGTCCCATGAAAAAAGAAATTTTTGTAACTATGTATGGGATGGGTGTTAACTAGACTTATTATGGTGACCATTGTACAATATATACAAACATTGAATCATTATGTTGCACACCTGAAACTAATAATGTTATAGGTCAATTATACCTCGACAAAAAAATAAAAAAATAAACCTACATAAACATGGAGAAAAAAGGCCCCAAATTTTCTAGCCTTAACCACTTAAACTGATTTCAAGGGGCGCCTGGGTGGCTCAGTCAGTTGAGCGTCTGACTCTTGATTTTGGCTCAGGTCATGATCCCAGGGTCATGGGATTGAGCCCCATAACTGGCTCCATACTGAGTAAGGAGACTGCTTGGGATTCTCTCTCCCTCTTCCTTTGCCCCTCTGCCTTGCTTTCTCTCTATCTCTAAAATAAAATAAAAATAAAATAAAATAGGGGCGCCTGGGTGGCTCAGTCGGTTAAGCGTCCAACTTCAGCTCAGGTCACGATCTCGCGGTCTGTGAGTTTGAGCCCCACTTCGGGCTCTGGGCTGATGGCTCAGAACCTGGAGCCTGCTTCCGATTCTGTCTCCCTCTCTCTCTGCCCCTCCCCTGTTCATGCTCTGTCTCTTTCTGTCTCAAAAATAAATAAAACGTTAAAAAAAATAAAAAATAAAATAAAACTGATTTCATGACCTGCTAATGGTTTGCAATTTATACTTTGAGTGTTGTAGTTGTTCACTGTCTTTTGGACTAATGCTGGTAAGAATAGTGGGGCGGGGAGGGCGCCTGGGTGGTTCAGTAGGTTAAATGTCCTACTCTTGATTTTGGCTCAGGTCATGACCTCCCAATTCATGAGATTGAGCCCCACATTGGACTTTGCGCTATGCGGATCCTGATTGAGATTTTCTCTCTTTGTCTCTCTCTGTCCCTCCCCACCCCACGTACACACCCCGTCCCTCTCTCTCTCTCTCAAAATGACTAAACATTAAAAAAAAAAAAGTGGTAGGGATCCATGAAAGCCCATTATCACTCCCTCTCTGACTCCTATCTCTCCCACAGGGCCACAGCTGACCTCTCTTCCTGCCTTGGCCTTCTCTGCCTTGTCTTACTCTCATTTTTATCTGTATGGCCTATCTTTGAAGGGATCTCCTTGGCTGAATCATCTGTGGACCTTCAAAGAGACGCATGATACATATTTGGTAAATGAATGTCTGAAGGAATAGCTGTGTTTTAACACCCTTGCTTCTGAATTTTTGTGCCTCTTTAAATTGTAGGAAATATGTGTTTATATATAGAAATCTAATATAAAGTCTTTTCTGAAAACCTATGTGAAATAAAGTTTCCCAAACCTGGCAGAAAGTCTTTCTTGATAAAAACCTTCATTACCATCTTGGGGACTTTCAGTCACAAAGGAAGAACAGCTTCTATGAAAAGGGTTTAAAATTTTTATAATTTTTATTATTTTATTTCCTGAGTGACACCCATTCATTACTTTAAAAAAAAAACATAGTAAAAATGGAGGAAAATAAAAAATGACATTCTAAAGGTCACCTATAATCCCACCATAGGTAACTATTGTTAACATTGTAACATCTAACCTCTTTGATATCTATACACATGTAAATAAACACAAATGCTTTTTAAATAAATGGTCATATCATTCATAGAATTTTAGTGGTGTCTTCCCTCAGGCTGTTCCCTCATCCTGGTACGCATTTCCTCCTTATTGTTCTTCATTTCAATATTTCCTGCTCAACTGTTTAGATCCAGCACAGGATCCCACCTCTGGGAAACCTTTTCTGCCCTCGTGGCCTTAGTCCACCCTAGATGGATAAGACACCACCTTTTAGTTTTTCCAATGAAACTTTGGCTATCTCTTTATTACACTTTGTATCTTAATTGGCTTTTTACATGTCTGCCTGTCCCAATCATCAGGGATCTCCTTGATGGCAGGGATCATGCCCAGAGCAAGTTTTGTTGAACAGTTGCAAGAATGGATGGAGGAATGGACAGCCGAATGAATGATGCAGGGAAAGAGATAGAATCTCATGACTTTACATCTGCTGTGGACAGCATCCTTCGCCTTTCGGCCTTGCAGCCTCAGCCTCAACTAGGTTGCCATGGAAGAGTCACTGGTCGAGGGCATATGGATGATGCCATTCGCCCATGGCACAACAACTCAAATGTCTGTCACCTCCACAAGGAAATTCCCCAAATCCCATGGATGTTTGTGCATAGTCCAGGAGGAGCAGACCTGCTCAGCCATTCTGAAAACCCAGATTTCAAACTCAGTTCTGTGACAAACTTACTAAGCATAGCCTTGGATAACCTACTTTCCTACTGCAGGTCTCAGTTTTCTCATTGTACAAGAGGATTCCATAGGCGATTTCTAATTCTCCTTTCAGCACTCACCTTTGATGGCCTCATGATTTATTCACTATTCATCTCACTCAGAGAAGTGGCAAGACAATGGCAGTGAACAGTGCCCACAATTCCTAAACTGTTCTCATGGCCACTAACTCATTGAGTGCCCTTAGTCAAATCTCTTTACTTCCCAGGACCTCAGTGTTCTCATCGGAGTGTGAAAATTGGGCCAGCTCTTCCACACTATGAATTTATGCCCACAGGGCACCCTTCAGAAACTGCCTAATCCAAAGAGAGTATTCCATTTAAAGATGAGCAGTTAGAGCCTCTGAGAATATAACAAGATTGCATTAGCTGATGTTCCCTGTGTTCTCAGAGCCCACCATCTTACACTGAAATAAATGTTTTAGCTTCTACCAAAATCACTCTGATTTGGGACACAGCAGTTCCCAAATCACTGGAAAGGTTACTGTCACATCACACTGATTTGCAGAGCTGCCGAAAAATGAGGAAAGAGCAAACATCAACTCTGCAACTACTGCTAAATTCTCAGATGCTTGAGAACTTTTCACCTTTATTCATAAAACAACACAATTTAGAGTTCTCTGAAGGCTGTAACTCACTGTCAATATTACTATAAAATCAAGCTTGAGGTTACTTTTCCATTAGAAAAACACCACAGTTATTACACTGATTATAAGGGATATTATTGGCTACCAATATGAAATTTCAGTAATGAGCAAGAATTTGGGAAAACATTTTTTTTCATATAGCAAAGGATGGATATATACATATAAAGAACAGGAAAAAGTCAAGGAAAGACACTAAAATATTCACAGTGCATGAAAATATGTTGAATGTCATTGGCCATTATAGAAAACAAATTAAAGCCATGATGGAATACCATTATATACTTTTTAGAATGTAAAATACTAAAAACACTGGCCAAACCAAGTGTTGACAAGAGTTTCAAAGAAATACAGTGGCACAAAACAGACACTCAGATCAATGGAACAGAATAGAGAACCCAGAAATGGACCCACAAACGTATGGCCAACTCATCTTTGACAAAGCAGGAAAAAATATCCAATGGAATAAAGACAGTCTCTTCACCAAGTGGTGCTGGGAAAACTGGACAGCAACATGCAGAAAAATGAACCTGGACCACTTTCTTACACCATACACAAAAATAAACTCAAAATGATGAAAGACCTAAGTGTAAGATAGGAAGCCATCAAAATCCTTGAGGAGAAAGCTGGCAAAAACCTTTTTGACCTCGGCCGCAGCAACTTCTTACTCAACATGTCTCCAAAGGCAAGGGAAACAAAAGCAAAAATGAACTATTGGGACCTCATCAAAATAAAAATCTTCTGCACAGCAAAGGAAACAATCAGCAAAACTAAAGGCAACCAACAGAATGGGAGAAGATATTTGCAAATGACATATCAGATAAAGGGTTAGTATCCAAAATCTACAAAGCACTTATCGAACTCAACACCCAAAAAACAAAGAATCCAGTGAAGAAATGGGCAAATGATATTAATAGACACTTCTCCAAAGAAAATATCCAGATGGCCAACATGAAAAGATGCTCCACATCACTCATCATCAGGGAAATAAAAATCAAAACCACAATGAGATACCACCCCACACCTGTCAGAATGGCTAATATTAACAACTCAGGCAACAACAGATGTTGGCAAGGATGCGGAGAAAGAGGATCTCTTTTGCACTGCTGGTGGGAATGCAAACTGGTGCAGCCACTCTGGAACACAATATGGAGGTTCCCCAAAAAACTAAAAATAGAACTACCCTACCACCCAGCAATTGCACTACTAGGTATTTATCCAAGGGATACAGATATGCTGTTTCAAAAGGGCACTTGCACCCCAATGTTTATAGCAGTACTATCAACAATGGCCAAAGTATGGAAAGAGCCCAAATGTCCATCGATGGATGAACGGATAAAGAAGATGTGATATATATATGTATATATATATATATCATATACACACATATATACATATATGTATACATGTATACATGTATATATATGTTATATACATATATACATGTATATATACATGTATACATGTGTATATATATGTTATATACATGTATATATGTGTGTATATATACACACATGTATATGTGTATGTGTATATATATACATATACACACATGTATACATGTATATATCTATACATATACATGTATACATGTGTGTATATATACACACACACACAATGGAGTATTACTCGGCTATCAAAAAGAATGAAATCTTGCTGTTTGCAACTACATGGATCGAACTAGAGGGTATTATGCTAAGCGAAATTAGTCAGAGAAAGACAATTATCATATGACTTCACTTCTAAGAGGAATTTAAGACACAGAATAGATGAACACAAGGGAAAGGAAGCAAAAATAATATAAAAAGTGGGAGGGGGCAAAACATAAGAGACTCTTAAATATGGAGAACAAACAGAGGGTTACTAGAAGGGTTGTGGGAGGGGGTATGAGCTAAATGGTAAGGGGCATTAAGGAATCTACTCCTGAAATCATTGTTGTACTATATGCTAACTTGGATGTAAATTTAAAAAATAAAATAAAATAAAATAAATGAAAAATAAATAAATTAAAGTTTTTTAATGTATACAAACAACTGTATTTTAAGCAGACTGTAAGTGCTATAAAAGATATAAATATGAATGAAATAGTTTAAAAACGAATAAACATTAAAATTTTTTTAATTTTTAAATAAAAAAAAGTTTCTAAGAAATTGAACTCTCAAACACTAACACATGGTAATGTAAAATGTACACTAGACTGGAAAACAGTTTTTTAAAAAATAGTTTGTAGGTGTCTTTAAAAGTTAAATATATACTTGTCATATGAGCTAATCATTCCAACCTTAGATAGTTACTGGGGAGAAAGCATATGAAAGCATATATGCATAGCAAGTCTTGTGCATGAATATTCATAGCAGCTTTACTTGAAATAGCCAAACACTGGAGGTAAATTTTGGTGGTGAAGGGTATCTTGGTTGGGGCAATGACTCCACAGGTGTGGATGTATGTCAAAATTTATCAAATTGCACAGATATTCATCAATAAGTGAATGGATGGATAAATTGAGGTGTATCCAATCAATGGAATACTACCCAGCAATAAAAATGAATGAACAATTGATGAGTGTTGAGTGAATGAACAATTGATGAGCACAATTATGCTGAGTGAAAGAAGTCAGGTAAAAAAGAATATATAGTATATGATCCCATTGATAGAAAATTCTAGAAAATGAGAACTAATCTACAGTGACAGAAAGGTGGTTGCCTGAGATGGGAGAAAGAGTGGGAGGGGGCAACTACAAAGGGCATGGAAAACTGGGGTGATGGATATATTTATGATCCTGATTGTTATAATGGCTTCACAGATATGTATAGATTGATAGATAGATAGATAGATAGATACATATAGATATATAGATATGCCAATACTTACCAAATTGTACATTTTAAATAAGTTTATTTCAAATAATGAACTACTAATAAAATTATAAACTAGTAAATACAATGATTAATATAATATAAACATATATTATATTCATTATATGTTTATATTGCAGAAATATCAATAATAAAGGGGACTATCCAACAGGAAGATCTTACAACTGTAAACATTTATGCTCCTAACATGGAGCACCCAAATATATAAAACAATTAATAACAAACATAAAGGAACTCACTGATAAAAATACAATAATATTAGGGGACTTTAACACCCCACATATATCAAGAAACAAATCATCTAAGCAGAAAATCAATAAGGAAACAAGGGCTTTGAATGACACACTGACACAGAAGAACTTAACAGACATATTCAGAACATTTCATCCTAAAGCAGCAGAATACACATTCTTCTCCTGTGCATATGGGACATTCTTCAGAATAGATCACATACTGGGTCACAAATCAGCCCTCAATAAGTATAAAAAGACTGAGATCATACCATGTGTATTTTCTGATCACAACACTATGAAACTTGAAGTCAACCACAAGAAAAAATTTAAAAAGAATACAAATACGTGGAGGTTAAACAACATGCTTAAGGGGTCAACGAGAAAATCAAAGCAGAAATTTAAAAATACACAGAAACAAATGAAAACGAAAACACAGTGGTCCAAACCTTTGGGATGCAGCAAAAGCTGTCATAAGAGGGAAGTATATAGCAATACAGGTCTACCTCTAGAAACAAGAAACATCTCAAATAAATAACCTAACTTTATACCTAAAAGTGCTAGAACAAGAGCAACAAAAGAAAAGCATCAAGCCAGCAGAAGAAGGGAAATAATAAAGTTTAGAGCAGAAATAAATGATATAGGGACCAAAAAAAAAATTGAACAGATCAACGAATCTAGGAGCTGGTTCTTTGAAAAAATTAAAATTGATAACCCCCCTAGCCAGACTTACCAAAAAGAAAAGAGAAATGACTGAAATGAATAAAATCATAAATGAGAGAGGAGAAATAACCAACATCACAGAAATACAAATAATTACAAAAGAATATTATGAAAAATTATATGCCACTAAATTGGGCAACCTGGAAGAAATGGAATAATTCCTAGAAACATATAAACTACCAAAGCTGAAACAGAAAAAAATAGAAAAGTTGAACAGACTGGTAACCAGCAAAGATATTAAATCAGTAATCAAAAATCTCCCAACAACTGAAAGACCAGGGCCAGATGGCTTCACAGGAGAATTCTACCAAACATTTAAAAAAGAGTTAATATCCATTCCTCTAAAAATATTTCAAAAAACAGAAATGGAAGGAAAACTTCCAAATTCATTCTATAAGGCCAGCATTAACTTGATACCGAAACCAGACAAAGACTCTACAAAAAAAGAGAACTACAAGCTATTATCCCTGATGAACATGGACACAAAAATTCTCAATAAAATACTAGCAAATTGAATCCAATAGTACATTAAAAGAATTACCACAGTCAATTGGAGTTTATTTTGGGGCTGTAAGTGTAGTTCAATATTCACAAATCAATCAGTGTGATATACCACATTAATAAAAGAAAAAATAAGAACCATATCATCCTTTTTTAAAAATGTTTATTTATTTACTTTGAGAGAGAGAGAGTGAACAAGCAGGGGAGATGAAGAGAGGAGAAAGAAAGAATCCCAAGAAGTCTCCAATCTGTCAGTGCAGAGCCTGATGTGGCATTCGAACCCACAAACCATGAGATCATGACCTGAACCAAAATCAAGAGTCGGATGCTTAACCAGCTGAGCCACCCAGGTACCCCCTATATGATCTTTTCAATAGACACAGAAAAAGCATTTGACAAAGTACAACATCCATTCATGATAAAAACCCTCAACAAAGTAGGTTTAGATGGAACATACCTCAACATAATAAAGGCCATTTATGAAAAAACACACAGCTAACATCATCCTCAATGGGGAAAAACTAAGAGCTTTTCCTCCATGGTCAGGAAAAAGACAGGGATGTCCAGTTTCATCGCTGTTATTCAACATGGTACTGGAAGTCCTAGCCTCAGCAGACAACAAAAAGAAACAAAAGGCATCCAAATCAGCAAGGAAGAAGTCAAACTTTCACTATTTGCAGATAACCAAAAAAACTGCTAGAACTGATGCACGAATTCAGTAAAGTAGCAGGATACAAAATCAATGTACAGAAATCTGTTCATTTCTATACATCAGTAATGAAGAAACAGAAAGAGAAATCAAGGAATCAATCCTATTTACAATCGTGCCAAAAACCATAAGATATCTAGAAATAAACCAAAGAAGTTAAAGACCTGTATTCTGAAAACTATAAAACACTGATAAAAGAAATTAAAGACAACACAAAGAGATGGAAAAACATGCCATGCTCATGGATTGGAATCACAAATATTGTTAAAATGTCTATATTACCCAAAGCAATCTACACATTTAACACAATCCCTATCAAAATACCAACAGCATTTCTCACAGAGCTAGAACAAACAATCTCAAAATTTTTATGGAGCAGCTACAAAAGACCCCAAAGAGCCAAGGCAATCTTTTTTTTTTTTTTTTTTACTTATTTAAATTCAAGTTAGTTAAAAAGGAAACCAAAGCTGGAGGCATCAGAGTTCCAGACTTTAAGTTATATTACAAAGCTGCAGTGATCAAGACAGTATGGTACTGGCACAAAAACAGACACATAGATCAATGGAATAATATAGAAAACTCAGAAATGAACCTACAACTATATGGGCAACTAATCTTTGACAAAGCAGGAAAGAATATTCAATGGAAAAAAAAACCAGTCTCTTCAACAAATGATGCTGGCAAAAGTGGACAGCAACATGCAAAAGAATGAATCTGGACCACTTTTTTACACCAAACACAAAAATAAATTCAAAATGGATGAAAGATCTAAATGTGAGACAGGAAACCATCAAAATCCTGGAGAAGAACACAGGCAGCAAACTTTTTGACATCAGCCATAGAAACTTCTTACTAGGCTCCTGAGGCAAGGGAAACAAAAGCAAAAATAAACTACTGGGACTTCATCAAAATAAAAAGCCTCTGCACAGCGAAGGAAATAATCAACAAAGCTAAAAGGCAACTTATGGAATGGGAGAAGATATTTGCAAATGATCTATCTGATAAAGGGTTAGTATCTAAAATATATAAAGAACTTATAAAACTCAACACCCAAAAATGCGATAATCCAATTAAAATGGGCAGAAGGCATGAATAGACATTTCTCCAAAGAAGACATACAGATGGATAACAGATACATGAAAAGATATTCAAATCACTCATCATCAGGGAAATACAAATCAAAACTACAATGAGATATTACCTCACACCTGTCAGAAGAGCTAAAATGAACAACACAGGTAATGACAGATATGGGTGAGGATGCAGAGAAAGGGGAACCCTCTTATACTGTTGGTGAGAATGCAAACTGGTGCAGCCACTCTGGAAAACTGTGGAGGTTCCTCAAAAAGTTAAAAATAGAACTACCTTATGACCCAGAAATTGTACTACTAGGTATTTACCCAAAGGAAACAAAAATACTGATTTGAAGGGGTATATACACTCCAATGTTTATAACAGCATTATCAACAATAGCCAAACTATGGAGAGAGCCCAAATGTCCATTGACTAATGAATGGATAAAGAAGATGTGATATATATGTATGTATATGTATAATGTACATATGTATATGTATAATGGAATATTGCTCAGCCATCAAAAAGAGTGAAATCTGGAGCACCTGGGTGGCTCAGCAGGTTAAGCGTCTGGCTCTTGGTTTTGGCTCAGGTCATGATCTCACAGTTGGAGGCCCACCTCAGGGTCAGCACTGCCAGTGCAGAACCTGCTTGGAATTCTCTCTCTCTTCCTCTCTCCCTGCCCCTCACCTGTGCTCTCTCTCAAAATAAGTAAATTAATTTAAAAGAAAGTATCTAAAAAAAAAAAAAAAAAGAATGAAATCTTGCCATTTGCAATGACATGGATGGAGCTAGAGAGTATTATACTAAGCGAAATAAGTCAGAGAAAGACAAATATCATAATGATTTCACTCATGTGTGGGATTTAAGAAACAAAACAAATGAACATAGGGGTAAGAGACAAACCAAGAAACAGATTCTTAACTATAGAGAACAAACTGATGATTACCAGAGGGGAGGTTGGCAGGGCATGGGGATTAAGGAGGGCATTTGTGATGAGCACCAGGTGTTGTATGTAAGTGATGAGTCACTGAATTCTACACCTGAAAGTAATTTTGCACTGTATGTTAACTAGCTGTAATTTAAATAAAATCTTGGGGAAAAATAAATAAATACATTTATTTCAAATAATAAACTATTAATAAAATTATAAACTGTTAAATATAATAATACAACATATATAACTATATTAATTATTGTATATTCATTTGTGGAAATATCCATATCAATAACTATATAAATAACATATAATGATAAATGTAATAAAATATTAACTAAGTTTATTTTATTATTAACCCTGATTTAAAAGCAAAAAAGACAAAGGAAATAACTCAACAATTTTCATTGCTAATTAGTGGGGAAAACACAATAGTGTGCCTTATATATTTTTGTGGAGGGGCCACTCTATAGGGCAACTGGTCCTGGGTCCATACGGCTTCCTAAAACACTGAGTCGACGTGTGCCACCAACACGCACACACTCACACACACACACACACACACACACACACACACACAGCACTGGACTTCCTGGCATTTTTGGCTTCTACAGAAAGAATAGACACATCCTAGTAAATCTTGCCCCCCTTGACTTTCTCTCGCACTCACCTGGCAAACCCACCATTCTGCATCAGCCGACACATCCATCCTCTACTTCAACACCTGGCTCTGGGAGTGACTGGAAGGACTTTGAACACCTATGTGTAAGATAGCAAGCTCTTCCACGAGTGAGTGAAAGAAGTCTGCTCACCTGGAAAACCTGGTTGTAATCAGTTCATAAAGGTGAAAACCTTTGAACACAGGTTACTATAATAAAAGTGAACATATGTAATTCACATTCAGCTGGGGACCCTCCTCCTCTGAAGGACTGAGATAAAATTGGCTTGGACTCCTCTTGTCTCCAATTCCGTATCCTGTGGAAATCTGAAGCCATCTTCAAGATTTCAGTTCTTTTCCGGAGATGTTCTGTTACCATAGCCACCTGGCCTCTGGGATACTGACTCCACATCTCTTCCTATGTTCTATGGTGTATGGATTCGACTCAAACCTATTCTGTTTCAGTCCCAACTGTTCTAACATCATGTGGTACACTGCAACTCGATTCAAACACTAAGCGCCCAGACTCATTGGCGGATCCCACAGGTTTAAGAACACCATCCCCACCAAGACTGCCCCCATTTCAGACCCCTATAGCAAATGTGGTCCCAGGCCACCTATACTTCTGACCAACTGGCTACAAATCCAGAGAGTTCTCACAAAGCCCCTCAGGCTCTATAATTCACTATAATGACTCACAGAACTGAGGATAGCACTATACTTGCATTTATAGTTTTATTATAAGAGATACAAATCAGATGAGCCAAATAAAGAGACACACAGGGTGAGGTCTAGGAGGGTCCTGAACACACAGCTTCTGCATCCTTTCCCCATGGAATGAGAGCACCTCATACTCCCAACAATGTGTTCACCAACCAGGAACTCTGCTGAGCTTTTTTGTGTCTAGAGTTTTATTGGAATTTCACTGTTTAGGCATGATTGATTAAATCAGGGCCATGGGGTTGAACTCAGTCTTCAACCCCTCTCCCCTCCCTGGAGGCTGGGCTGGCTAAAGTCCCAGTCCTCTAATTAGAGGTTGGTCTTTCTGGTGACC
Source organism: Panthera pardus (assembly GCF_024362965.1). Taxonomy (NCBI): domain Eukaryota; kingdom Metazoa; phylum Chordata; class Mammalia; order Carnivora; family Felidae; genus Panthera; species Panthera pardus. Next base: position 60,800,285 of record NW_026526677.1, read on the forward strand.
AGTCTCCATCCTGAAGTTATCTAGGGTCCCCCCATGAATGTCTTCAGTAGCATAAACTCAGGAGTGATCTATGGGACTCATGAGTAATAAAGACACTTTTATCACTCAGGAAATTCCAAAAGTTTTAGAAGCTTCATGCCAGGAACCTGGAAATTACTTTTCAGAACTTCCAAACGACTTGTGCAGGGAGGACCCCACCCTATTCCAGTGATTCAAACAAGTGGCCAAGCCCAAATAATCGGTACATTCCATCTCCCTGGCCAGACTGCTATTCAGGGACAGGCTTATGGGAATTCTTGGTTAGTGAAAGACTCTTGCCTCTCAGGATCACTGAACTGGTAGAAATAAAGGTCAGCCTAGCAATGCTAGTGCCCATCTTTGCCACCATATGTGAAGAGCCCCCTTGAGAATGAATCCCAACGAAAGAAAAGAAAATCAAGAGATGGAGAAAGAACTCACATATAAATGATAAAGTTTGAGTCCCTGAATCCAACCATCTGTAATTAGATACCTGGGTTTTTTCCCTCATGCTAGATAGAGTTAAGTTTCTGTCATTTGCAATTGCAAGAGTGCTTGTTTCTTCCTCCTTCTTTTTACAAAGAATAAACCAGATTCCTCTCTTTGCTTCATGAAAAGCAGCTTCCCCTCTCTGAGGTGGGCATCTGCTAACATCTGTGCCTGCTGGGCATTTCAGAATGTTTCCACAAAGACAGTTTCCTCCATATGAGACATATTGGTGCCATTAAGATAAACTTTTTTTCACTTTGTCACAAAAATATTATGTAATCAAGACTGTATGTATATACAGTTTCTTATTTACCTTTTAGAAATTTTCATCAACAGATATTTATTTAAAAACTGTACTCAGGGGCGCCTGGCTGGCTCAGTCAGTTAAGCGTCCGACTGGCTCAAGTCATGATCTCACGGTTTGTGGGTTCAAGCGCTGCATTGGGATCTATGCTGACAGCTCAGAGCCTGGAGCCTGCTTCGGATTCTGTGTCTCCCTCTCCCTCTGCCCTCACACTCTGTCTCTCTCTCAAAAATAAATAAGCATTAAAAAATAAATTTTAAAATAAATATTAAAAAAGGACTTGATATTTTAAGCAGTTTTAGTTTCACAGCAAGATTGAGGAAAAGATACAGAGATTTCCCATACACGTAGATTTAAAATTAAACCCTGCCCCCTTACACATAGATTTAAAATTAAACCTCTATTGTAGAACATTTAGCTTGTCTCCAAATTTTATGAATAATGACAGAACATAATGCCATCTAAATCTCTCATCATTTCCTTAGGATAGATTCTCAGAAGTAGCATTTCCGGAAGAACTTCATATTTTACCCCCAAAAAATGCAGAAAAGAATTTACCAGTCGCTGCTGTCGTAGCTCCCTTCCAACCCCACATAGCCTGAAGAGATCTGGCCTAAAGTGCCTTCAGACTGCAGAAGAATCACACTCCTGGGGAGCTTCCTGTTCCCTCTGAGTGCCTTGCCTCAGCTGTCCTCAGGGGCTGCTGACTGACCAACAGCTGCCCCCTTCACCATGCGGCAGGCAGCCTGTCAACCCGAGAGACTTCTGGAGACCTAGTGCACATATCTGTTTGCAGGGAATGTTTGAAAAGAATGGCATTCAAGGCAAGCCTGAAAGAGAAATGCCAACACAGGAAAGTCAGGGCTGTGACCCAATTTTCATTTCATTTTTCATTTCTTCAGAAGTATGTGCGATTTATAACCAACAAAAATTGTAATATATTGGGAAAAACAACAAAAAGAGTTTCTCAAATTTGGTGTGGGGCTGGAGATAATCTTCTGGTTCCTGGAAAAGCAGCTGTAGCTATCTGGTTTGGCAATGCTTCCCACAAATCACTGGCTGACTCAGAAAAATACACACGCACATTAGTCATCCAAAGAACAGGCTGATTCCCTCAGGGGCCACCACAAAGGGCAGCTAATGACTGTCTTCAGACCTGGAAGAAGGTTCTATACTGTGAGTGTAACTAAGGGGTGGGTCTAAAACCAGTGAATGTGAGCCTCCAAAACACAGATTCTTGACTCCTTGCCAGAGCTCTCTAGCTGTCAGAGTCGTTCAAAGATAAAACCAGCCACCCAGGCGGTGGTGACCTCTCCATCCCATGGAGTGTTCAAGCACACACTACAAACCAGCTGTCCTGGGTGGGGTGGCAGGGATCCAAGTGCAAAGCAGGACAGTGGTTCTCAAACTTTTTGGTCCTTTATACTCAAAAATAACTGATCCCAAAGAACATTGTTTATATGGGTTCTGTCTACCAATATGTACTATACTAGAAATTAAAACTGAGGCATTTTAAAATACTTATGAGTTTATTTCAAAATAATGTTTGTTCATTATCCTAAAGAGCATATTTTTATAAAAAATAACCATATTTCCTCAAACAAAAACATTTAGTGAAAAGAAGAGCATTGCTTATGTTTTTATTATCTCTTTACTATCTGGAGTAATGGAACACAAATGCATAACAGCTTCTACATTTAATCTGTTGCAATATGTTCTTTGGGCTGAAGAATAATGAAGAAAATCCATCCACCCATATGTAGTTGAGAAAGAGAGGAATATTTTAATTGCTTTTTTCAGGTAAGTGCATATTTTTCTTTGCTACTACACCAAAACTTGACTAGTGGGAGGTTTTTTTTGTAAGTCTATTTATTTTGAGAGAGTGTGCAGGAGGGTCAGAGAGGTGGGGGAGAGAGAGAGAATCCCAAGCAGGCTCCATGCTGTCAGCACAGAGCCTGATGTGGGGCTCGGTCTCACGAACCATGAGATCACAACCTGAGCTAAAATCAAGAGGCAGACACTTAACCGACTGAGCCACCCAGGCGCCCCAACTAGAGGGAGTTTCTTAAAGACTGGTTGCAGTGTGGAATCTGAAGCCACATCAATGAAATTTTCCTACTCCCTGCACTCCTGTGAAGACCAGAATAGAGGCAAGTAGCACCTTGATGCTATTTTTATGGAACTAGTCTTGACCTCACAGACATATCCGCCATGGGCTCCCAGACCACACTTGAGAATTGCTGGAGTAGGGGCTTGAAGTAGGAGACTGTGAGCCGTTCATTCATTTCACATACATGCACCGAGCACCTACCGTGTTGAGCACCTGGGGTATAACCGTGATGGAGACACAGACCCTACGCCCAAAGAGGTCACCATTTAATAATAAGAGAAAACACTTACTGAGTACTTACCATTATCCAGGTTCTGCATCAAGTATTCTACATGCAACTTAGTGAAGGGAAATTACCTATTTCTACAGATGTAGAAACTGAAGCTTAGAGAAGTTACATACCTTACACCGGGTCACAGAGCCTGGTGAAGCCAGGATTTCGAGCCAAGATTAGAACAGGTAGGCTAAATTGTTTCTTTGCACATTACAAAAAAAATGTTTTTATCATAAAAGATACGCAACACAGAATTTACCATTTTAACCATTTCTAATTGTACAATTCAGTGGTAGTAACTATATTCATGATATTGTGCAAACATCACTGCTCTCCACCTCCAGAACCTTTTCATCATCCCAAACAGAAACTCTGTACCCATTCTCCCTGTTCCTCCGCTCCTGCAACCTGTGTTCTACTTTGTGTCAGTATGAATTTGTCTATTCTAGGTACTTCATAGAAGTGGAATCACAATATTTGTCCTTTTGTGTCTGACTTATTTTACTTAGCATAATGTTTTCAAGGTTCATCTGTGATTTAGCATATATCTGTCCTTCCTTTTAAAGGCTGGATAATATTCCATTGTGTGCATAGACCACATTTTGCTTATCCATTCATCTGTTGATGGATGCTTCTCAGTACATTTTAAATAAACAATTATAGGGGAACCTGGGTGGCTCAGTCAGTTAAGCGTCTAACTTCGGCTCAGGTCATGATCTCATAGTTCATGGGTTTGAGCCCCGCATTGGGCTCTGTGCTGAAAGTTCAGAGCCTGGAGCCTGCTTCAGATTCTGTGTCTCCCTCTCTCTGCATCTCCCTGGCTTGAGCTCTGTCTCTCTCAAAAATAAATAAACATTTAAAAAATTAAATAAACAATTACAATGTGCTGTGATAGAAGTGCACACAGGTTCTAAGAGGGAAACACAGAGGAGGAGGAACCAATCTAACTGAGGGTGGGGCAGCCAGGGACTGGTATCTGCACAAAGCCATGAAGGATTGGTGGGAGATGGACAGGAAAAGAGATAGGAAGGGAAGAACTCCTATACCAAGTCCTGGAGGTGTGGGAGAGATATAACCCACAGGACTGAGGCAGGTTTGTGTGAAGAGGGGAAAGGGGTGAGGCTAGAGATATAACAGCAATGACATTACAAAGCATTTAAGACACATGGGTGCTGCTCTCAACAATAGCCAAATTATGGAAAGAGCCTAAATGTCCATCAACTGATGAATGGATAAAGAAATTGTGGTTTATATACACAATGGAGTACTACATGGCAATGAGAAAGAACGAAATACGGCCCTTTGTAGCAACATGGATGGAACTGGAGAGTGTGATGCTAAGTGAAATAAGCCATACAGAGAAAGACAGATACCATATGGTTTCACTCTTATGTGGATCCTGAGAAACTTAACAGAAACCCATGGAGGAGGGGAAGGAAAAAAAAAAAAAGAGGTTAGAGTGGGAGAGAGCCAAAACATAAGAGACTCTTAAAAACTGAGAACAAACTGAGGGTTGACGGGGGGTGGGAGGGAGGGGAGGGTGGGGGATGGGTATGGAGGAGGGCACCTTTTGGGATGAGCACTGGGTGTTGTATGGAAACCAATTTGACAATAAATTTCATATATTGATAAAAAAAATAAAATAAAATATTTTCCAAAATAAGAAAATGAAAAAAAAAAAAAGACACACGGGTGCTGTGCAGAGCCTCTTAGCTGTTTTAACTTATTTAAACATTACAGCGACGCTGTTAGAAAATGAGCACTTCTTAAATCTATACTGAGGGTCAGGCACTATTCTTACTGCTTTGTGTGTAATAACCAATTTAATCCCCACAGCAACTGTGAGATTGGTACTATTGTCTTTCCCATTTTAAAGATGGGAAGTAAGGCATGGAGAAGCTAAAAAATTTTGCCCAATGTCATGCTAGTAAGCTGGAATTTCGACTCAGGTTTTAGCAGCTATGCCCATCACCTGACATCACCTGACAGCTGAGGACATGAGGACATGGTAAGGAATTTAGACTTTCACCTGTCAGGGCCACCAGGCAGGTTTAGGCAGAAAGCAACTGGGTTCTGATTTGCATTTTATAATCATTCTAGCTGCTGTCTGAAAAATAAGCAGGAAAAAGACTGGAGACAGAGAGACCTGTAGGAAGTCAGACAAGAAAGGATGAGAATAGGGCAGGACAGTCAAATTACAGACAAGTGGGAGGTTTTGAGAGACATTCGGGACACAGTATAGTCAGCCAAGGGTGATTTATGAGAGAGGGGTCAGGGATTTCCTGCCAGGTTCCTGAGAAGTTGACAGTGCAATCACGGAGGTGGGGGATACATGACAGTCTCAGGTACATCCAGGGAGAGATATCTAGGGCATGTAAGCTCCATGAAGGCAAAGGTCTTTGTCTATTTCATTCACTGATGTGGCCCTGTGCCAAGAACAGTACCTGGCTTGGGTGGCTCAGTCGGTTAAGCAGCCGACTTCGGCTCAGGTCATGATCTCTCGGTCAGTGAGTTGGAGCCCCGCGTGGGGCTCTGTGCTGACAGCTCAGAGCCTGGAGCCTGTTTCAGATTCTGTGTCTCCCTCTCTCTGACCCTCCCCTGTTAATGCTCTGTCTCTCCCTGTCTCAAAAATAAATAAAACGTTAAAAAAAAAATTTTTTTTAAAAAGAACGGTACCTGGCGTAAAACACCAGTATATAGTTGTGGAGTAAAGAGGTGTGGGTCCAGGGGAGAAGAGAGCTGTGGCCTGGAGGTCAGGAAATCATGATGGGAGCAGGAGCTACAGAGATAGTCAAGGAAACTTTGCTGCTCTGTGTTCCTCAAGCTTGATGTGTAATGAGAGCAACCAACATTTGAAAGGTGCTTTCCAGTTTATAAAATATACTTTCTCAAATTCTTCTTTTCCTTTTTAATCTCATTTTTAAATGTTTATTTATTTATTTTGAGAGAGAAAGAGCAGGGAGGGGCAGAGAGAGGAACACAGAGAATTCCAAGCAGGCTCCACACTGTCAGCCCAGAGCCCGACACAGGGCTTGATCCCACAAACCCTGATATCATGATCTGAGCCACCGCTTAACTGACTGAGTCACCCAGGCACCCTCCCTTTTAATTTCAATCCAATTTACCTTTTACTAAATTTTTGTTGATGTGAGAAGTCCTTTATTATAAGGTGTGATCATCATAAGTGTATTTCCCGACGAATTGTTGCATCGGTATGCATTTGTGTATCCCCCACCTGGATCACGAGAGAGAAACACTCCACCACTCCAACATGTCCTTCACTTGCCTTCTCACCACTCCCCTCCCCACCAGAGACAAGCATTCTGGTTTCTATGACCTTCCATCAGTGCACGCACTTGTATCAGTTCATATATTTCATATAAATGGAATAATACAGTCTGTATTATTTTGTGTCTGGCTTCTTTCACTCAATGTAATATCTGTGAGATTCATCCATGATGTTTTGAATTTCAGTGTTCTACATGTTTCCAAAAACATAATTATCCTGGAGGATAATAATTTCTATCTCTAAAGGCCGCTATGGAAATTAAACATGATTGTGCCTGATGGCCACCCTACAAAATGAATGTTTATTGATTACCTGGCTCTGGTTCAACACCAAAACAATTTAATCCTCACGGAAGAATCATTATTCCTCTTTCAACAATTTGGTGATATTTTGGAGGGGAGTAAGGAATGAAAACTGGTAAACCAGTTTTCTGGGGGGAACATTTCCTGGTTTGTAGCCTTTGCCAATTTTTGTGGTGTAATACTCCCACTGTGGCTAATATCAAGGTGCCAATGGTTTAACAACTGGACTACAAAATGTCTGGAAATTTTACAATCAGCTCTCTAACACTGCCATGACGGAAGGATGATTCACAGACACTGAAGCCCAGACCAGCTAAGAGTCTTGTTCAAGTTCCCATCCCTGGAAAGTGGGGATTGAAGACCAGCCTTTTTTGATAACTCTGATTCTTTATGCTTTTCCTCCCTCTGTAAGAGATTTTTTAAAAGTGAGCTGGCATTGGAGCACTTGGGTGGTTCAGTCAGTTAAGTGTCCGACTTTGGCTCAAGTCATGATCTCGCAGTCTGTGAGTTTGAGTCCTGCATCAGGCTCCATGCTGACAGCTCAGAGCCTGGAGCCTGCCTAGGATTCTGTGTCTCTTTCTCTCTCTGCCCCACCCACTATTTGTTCTCTCTCTCTCTCTCTCTCTCAAAAATAAACATTAAAAAAATGAGCTAGTATCTACTGATGGGCCTCAAACTGACCCCAGAGCTCATATTTTATAAGCTTTCATTTTCATTAGTAATCCACTAAGTGAATTATCCAATACTAAAATGTGATATTCAGAGACTAAAATTGGGCTATTACCAGACTTTATTAAACACTCTAAATTTAGTATTCCACTAAGAAGTCTTGCTGCCAGGCCAATCTTTGAACCCCGATTAGCCTTCTATTGCTCATCCCTCACCCAGATGGCTGGAATGTTCTTAACTTGGGTAATAGATTCTCTGTTTTCCTTATAGTGTTGTCTTGAGTTTGTTGTGATTCTCTTTCTTTTCTTTTGATTTTAGATAGAGAGTGTGTGCATGAAGGAGAGAGAGGAGCAGAGGGAGGGAGAGAGAGAGAGAGAGAGAGAGAGAGAGAGAGAATCTCAAGCAGGCTCCACGTGGAGCCTGCCATGAGGCTTGATCCCATGACCCTGGGATCATGACCTGAGCCAAAACCAAGAGTCGGACACCCAATCAACTGAGCCACCCAGGCACCCTTGTTGGGATTTTCAATGGCTAGTATTCTTCTTCTTTAAAGTTACTGTTATTTAGGGGCACCATAGGTGGCTCAGTCAGTTGAGCATCTGAGCCTTGATCTCAGTTCAGGCCTTGATCTCAGGGTCATGAGTTCAAGCTCTGCATTGGGCTCTGTGCTGGGCATGAAGCCTACTTAAAAAATAAAATAAAATAAAAAATAAAATTACTGTTATTTAGCTTTCCCTTTTTTGTTTAAGGTTAAGTGTTGTAGAACATGTAGTGACACGTATTTGCACCAGCAGCATTTTTGTTCTAACATTATCTAATAACTAGACTTTAAGACATGTATGTATTATGATTCAGTTGTGACTCATCCATACCCTTGTTGCTGAAGCTGCTGTAAACATCATCTCTCTAGATGTTGTGTTTGCACTCATGCTTCTGTGGTGTGTGTGGATGCCTCTTAAGTGGTGCTGTTTGAACAATTTGCAACACAGACTCAATATAAATGCAATTAACTCACTGAATTATTGTTAACTTTACAAAGCATTGTTTATAATACAAAATTATATGAAAGTACGTGTTCTCCCATATGGAAATAATACCCTGTAAATCCAAGCATGCATACACCTGTGTTCTTATATGTGGTAACAGGTGAGAACAAAAGAAATAGAGAAGTTTATTGAGGTTTAGGAGCAAGTTCCACACACCATATCAGGAGGTAATAGTATAAAGCTGAAGGCACAGGTTTGGAATCAAAATGATTTGAATACACCTTCACCCTAGCTCTGTGACATTATACAAAATACTGCTATCTCAGTTTCCTTTTGTCTAAATGAAGCAAATGCCAGCTACTAACACAAAGATATTTTAAATACCAAATGTATAAAAACAGACACATAGACCAATGGAACAAGATCAAGAGCCCAGGAATAAAAAAAACCCATGCATTGGAACATCTGGGGGGCTCAATCGATCAAGTGTCCAACTCTTGATCTCAGCTCAGGTCATGATCTCACAGTTCATGAAATTGAGCCCCAAGTTGGGCTCTGCGATGACAGCATGAAGCCTACTTGGGATTCTCTCCCTCCCTCTCTCTCTGTCCCTCCCCAACTCATGGGTTCACTCTCTCTCTCTCTCTCTCTCTCTCTCTCTCAAAATAAATAAATAAACATTAAGAAAAAAAAAACCCGGGGCACCTGGGTGGTTCAGTAAGTTGAGTGTCTGACTTTGGCTCAGGTCATGATCTCGTGATTCGTGAGTTTGAGCCCCACGTCAGGCTCATTGCTGTCAGCCTGTCAGTGCAGAGCCTACTTCGGATCCTCTATCCCCTTCTCTCTCTGCCCCTCCCCTACTGATGCTCTCTCTCAAAAAATAAGTAAAATGTTAAAAAAAACTCAGGCATATATGATCAACTAATATTTGACAAGAGAGGCAAGAATACTCAATGGGGAAAGGAAGGTCTTTTCAATAAATGGTATTGGGAAAACTGGATATTCACATGTAAAATAATGAAATTGGACCCCTATCTTTATCTTTTTTAATGTTTATTTTGAGAGAGAGAGAGAGACAGCATGTGGGTGCACAAGCGGGAGAGGGGCAGAGAGAGAGGGAGAGAGAATCCCAAGTAAGCTCCACACTGTCAGCTCAGAGCCTGATGCAGGACTTGATCTCATGAACTACGAGATCATGACCTGAGCATAAATCAAGAGTCAGACACTCAACCAGCTGAGCCACGCAGGTGCCCCTGGGCCCCTATCTTTATACCACTCATGAAAATCAACTCAAAATGGACTTGAAGACTCAAGACCAGAAACCATAAAACTTCTAGAGGTAAACATGTGGAGAAAGCTCCTTGGATTGGCCTTGGCCACAGTTTCTTGAATATGATACCAAAAGCACAAGTAACACAAGCAAAAACAAAGTGGGGTTACATCAAACTAAAAAGTTTCTGCAGCAAAAGAAATGATCAACAAAATGAAAAAGTGACCTATGGAATGGGAGAAAATATTTGCAAACCATATGTCAGATAAGGGGTTAATATCCAAACTATATAAAGAACTCAAGTATCTCAAATAGCAATAATCCATTTAAAAATGAGCAGAGGACCTGAACAGAAATTTTCCCAAAGAAGACACACAGGGATTCGTCCGGAAGATGGCGGCGTAGGAGGACGCGGGGCTCACAGCGCGTCCTGCCGATCACTTAGATTCCACCTACACCTGCCTAAAGAACCCAGAAAACCGCCAGAGGATTAGCAGAAGGGAGTCTCCGGAGTCAAGCGCAGACTAGAGGCCCACGGAAGAGGGTAGGAAGGGCGGCAAGGCGGTGCGCGCTCCACGGACTGGCGGGAGGGAGCCGGGGCGGAGGGGCGGCTCGCCGGCCAAGCAGAGCCCCCGAGTCTGGCTGGCAAAAGCGGAGGGGCCGGACAGACTGTGTTCCGACAGCAAGCGCGACTTAGCGTCTGGGAGGTCATAAGTTAACAGCTCTGCTCGGAAAGCGGGAAGGCTGGAGGACAAAGGGAGGGAGAGCTGCTGAGCCCCCGGACGGCAGAGCTCAGCTTGGCGGGGAACAAAGGCGCCAGCGCCATCTCCCCCGCCCATCCCCCAGCCAAAATCCCAAAGGGAACCAGTTCCTGCCAGGGAACTTGCTCGCTCCGCACAAACACCCAACTCTGTGCTTCTGTGGAGCCAAACCTCCGGCAGCGGATCTGACTCCCTCCCGCTGCCACAGGGCTCCTCCTGAAGTGGATCACCTAAGGAGAAGCGAGCTAAGCCTGCCCCTCCACCCCCCGTGCACCTTGCCTACCCACCCCAGCTAATACGCCAGATCCCCAGCAACACAAGCCTGGCAGTGTGCAAGTAGCCCAGACGGGACACGCCACCCCACAGTGAATCCCGCCCCTAGGAGAGGGGAAGAGAAGGCACACACCAGTCTGACTGTGGCCCCAGCAGTGGGCTGGGGGCAGACATCGGTCGGACTGCGGCCCCGCCCACTAACTCCAGTTATACACCACAGCACAGGGGAAGTGCACTGCAGGTCCTCACCACGCAAGGGACTCTCCAAAATGACCAAACGGAAGAATTCCCCTCAGAAGAATCTCCAGGAAATAACAACAGCTAATGAACTGATCGAAAAGGATTTAAATAATATAACAGAAAGTGAATTTAGAATAATAGTCATAAAATTAATCGCTGGGCTTGAAAACAGTATACAGGACAGCAGAGAATCTCTTGCCACAAAGATCGAGGGACTAAGGAACAGTCACGAGGAGTTGAAAAACGCTTTAAACGAAATGCAAAACAAAATGGAATCCACGATGGCTCGGCTTGAAGAGGCAGAGGAGAGAATAGGTGAACTAGAAGATAAAGTTATGGAGAAAGAGGAAGCTGAAAGAAAGAGAGATAAAAAAATCCAGGAGTATGAGGGGAAAATTAGAGAACTAAGTGATACACTAAAAAAAAAATAATATACGCATAATTGGTATCCCAGAGGAGGAAGAGAGACGGAAAGGTGCTGAAGGGGTACTTGAACAAATTATAGCTGAGAACTTCCCTGAACTGGGGAAGGAAAAAGGCATTGAAATCCAAGAGGCACAGAGAACTCCCTTCAGACGTAACTTGAATCGATCTTCTGCACGACATATCATAGTGAAACTGGCAAAATACAAGGATAAAGAGAAAATTCTGAAAGCAGCAAGGGATAAACGTGCCCTCACATATAAAGGGAGACCTATAAGACTCGTGACTGATCTCTCCTTTGAAACTTGGCAGGCCAGAAAGGCTTGGCACGATATCTACAGTGTGCTAAACAGAAAAAATATGCAGCCGAGAATCCTTTATCCAGCAAGTCTGTCATTTAGAATAGAAGGAGAGATAAAGGTCTTCCCAAACAAACAAAAACTGAAGGAATTTGTCACCACGAAACCAGCCCTACAAGAGCTCCTAAGGGGGATCCTGTGAGACAAAGTACCAGAGACATCACTACAAGCATAAAACATACAGACATCACAATGACTCTAAACCCATATCTTTCTATAATAACACTGAATGTAAATGGATTAAATGCGCCAACTAGAAGACATAGGGTATCAGAATGGATAAAAAAACAAGACCCATCTATTTGCTGTCTACAAGAGACTCATTTTAGATCTGAGGACACCTTTAGATTGAGAGTGAGGGGATGGAGAACTATTTATCATGCTCCTGGAAGCCAAAAGAAAGCTGGAGTAGCCATACTTATATCAGACAAACTAGACTTTAAATTAAAGGCTGTAACAAGAGATGAAGAAGGGCATTATATAATAATCACAGGGTCTATCCACCAGGAAGAGCTAACTATTATAAATGTCTATGCGCCAAATACCCGAGCCCCCAGATATATAAAACAATTACTCATAAACATAAGCAACCTTATTGATAAGAATGTGGCCATTGCAGGGGACTTTAACACCCCACTTACAGAAATGGATAGATCATCTAGACACACAGTCAATAAAGAAACAAGGGCCCTGAATGATACATTGGATCAGATGGACTTGACAGATATATTTAGAACTCTGCATCCCAAAGCAACAGAATATACTTTCTTCTCAAGTGCACATGGAACATTCTCCAAGATAGATCATATACTGGGTCACAAAACGGCCCTTCATAAGTTTACAAGAATTGAAATTATACCATGCATACTTTCAGACCACAATGCTATGAAGCTTGAAATCAACCACAGGAAAAAGTCTGGAAAACCTCCAAAAGCAAGGAGGTTAAAGAACACCCTACTAACGAATGAGTGGGTCAACCAGGCAATTAGAGAAGAAATTAAAATATATATGGAAACAAACGAAAATGAAAATACAACAATCCAAACGCTTTGGGATGCAGCGAAGGCAGTCCTGAGAGGAAAATACATTGCAATCCAGGCCTATCTCAAGAAACAAGAAAAATCCCAAATACAAAATCTAACAGCACACCTAAAGGAAATAGAAGCAGAACAGCAAAGGCAGCCTAAACCCAGCAGAAGAAGAGAAATCATAAAGATCAGAGCAGAAATAAACAATATAGAATCTAAAAAAACTGTAGAGCAGATCAACGAAACCAAGAGTTGGTTTTTTGAAAAAATAAACAAAATTGACAAACCTCTAGCCAGGCTTCTCAAAAAGAAAAGGGAGATGACCCAAATAGATAAAATCATGAATGAAAATGGAATGATTACAACCAATCCCTCAGAGATACAAACAATTATCAGGGAATACTATGAAAAATTATATGCCAGCAAATTGGACAACCTGGAAGAAATGGACAAATTTCTAAACACCCACACTCTTCCAAAACTCAATCAGGAGGAAATAGAAAGCTTGAACAGACCCATAACCAGCGAAGAAATTGAATCGGTTATCAAAAATCTCCCAACAAATAAGAGTCCAGGACCAGATGGCTTCCCAGGGGAGTTCTACCAGACATTTAAAGCAGAGATAATACCTATCCTTCTCAAGCTATTCCAAGAAATAGAAAGGGAAGGAAAACTTCCAGACTCATTCTATGAAGCCAGTATTACTTTGATTCCTAAACCAGACAGAGACCCAGTAAAAAAAGAGAACTACAGGCCAATATCCCTGATGAATATGGATGCAAAATTTCTCAATAAGATACTAGCAAATCGAATTCAACAGCATATAAAAAGAATTATTCACCATGATCAAGTGGGATTCATTCCTGGGATGCAGGGCTGGTTCAACATTCGCAAATCGATCAACGTGATACATCACATTAACAAAAAAAAAAAAGAGAAGAACCATATGATCCTGTCAATCGATGCAGAAAAGGCCTTTGACAAAATCCAGCACCCTTTCTTAATAAAAACCCTTGAGAAAGTCGGGATAGAAGGAACATACTTAAAGATCATAAAGGCCATTTATGAAAAGCCCACAGCTAACATCATCCTCAACGGGGAAAAACTGAGAGCTTTTTCCCTGAGATCAGGAACGCGACAGGGATGCCCACTGTCACCGCTGTTGTTTAATATAGTGCTGGAAGTTCTAGCATCAGCAATCAGACAACAAAAGGAAATCAAAGGCATCAAAATTGGCAAAGATGAAGTCAAGCTTTCGCTTTTTGCAGATGACATGATATTATACATGGAAAATCCGATAGACTCCACCAAAAGTCTGCTAGAACTGATACATGAATTCAGCAAAGTTGCAGGATACAAAATCAATGTGCAGAAATCAGTTGCATTCTTATACACTAACAATGAAGCAACAGAAAGACAAATGAAGAAACTGATCCCATTCACAATTGCACCAAGAAGCATAAAATACCTAGGAATAAATCTAACCAAAGATGTAAAAGATCTGTATGCTGAAAACTATAGAAAGCTTATGCAGGTAATTGAAGAAGATATAAAGAAATGGAAAGACATTCCCTGCTCATGGATTGGAAGAATAAATATTGTCAAAATGTCAATACTACCCAAAGCTATCTACACATTCAATGCAATCCCAATCAAACTTGCACCAGCATTCTTCTCGAAACTAGAACAAGCAATCCTAAAATTCATCTGGAAGCACAAAAGGCCCCGAATAGCCAAAGTAATTTTGAAGAAGAAGACCAAAGCAGGAGGCATCACAATCCCAGACTTTAGCCTCTACTACAAAGCTGTCATCATCAAGTCAGCATGGTATTGGCATAAAAACAGACACATAGACCAATGGAATAGAATAGAAACCCCAGAACTAGACCCACAAACGTATGGCCAACTCATCTTTGACAAAGCAGGAAAGAACATCCAATGGAAAAAAGACAGTCTCTTTAACAAATGGTGCTGGGAGAACTGGACAGCAACATGCAGAAGGTTGAAACTAGACCACTTTCTCACACCATTCACAAAAATAAACTCAAAATGGATAAAGGACCTGAATGTGAGACAGGAAACCATCAAAACCTTAGAGGAGAAAGCAGGAAAAGACCTCTCTGACCTCAGCCGTAGCAATCTCTTACTCGGCACATCCCCAAAGGCAAGGGAATTAAAAGCAAAAGTGAATTACTGGGACCTTACGAAGATAAAAAGCTTCTGCACAGCAAAGGAAACAACCAACAAAACTAAAAGGCAACCAACGGAATGGGAAAAGATATTTGCAAATGACACATCGGACAAAGGGCTAGTATCCAAAATCTATAAAGAGCTCATCAAACTCCACACCCGAAAAACAAATAACCCAGTGAAGAAATGGGCAGAAAACATGAATAGACACTTCTCTAAAGAAGACATCCGGATGGCCAACAGGCACATGAAAAGATGTTCAACGTCGCTCCTTATCAGGGAAATACAAATCAAAACCACACTCAGATACCACCTCACGCCAGTCAGAGTGGCCAAAATGAAGAAATCAGGAGACTATAGATGCTGGAGAGGATGTGGAGAAACAGGAACCCTCTTGCACTGTTGGTGGGAATGCAAATTGGTGCAGCCACTCTGGAAAGCAGTGTGGAGGTTCCTCAGAAAATTAAAAATAGACCTACCCTATGACCCAGCAATAGCACTGCTAGGAATTTATCCAAGGGATACAGGAGTACTGATGCATAGGGGCACCTGTACCCCAATGTTTATAGCGGCACTCTCAACAATAGCCAAATTATGGAAAGAGCCTAAATGTCCATCAACTGAT
The DNA here is from genome assembly GCF_024362965.1 of Panthera pardus. NCBI lineage: Eukaryota > Metazoa > Chordata > Mammalia > Carnivora > Felidae > Panthera > Panthera pardus. Next base: position 60,815,895 of record NW_026526677.1, read on the forward strand.
GAATGGATAAAGAAATTGTGGTTTATATACACAATGGAATACTACGTGGCAATGAGAAAAAATGAAATATGGCCTTTTGTAGCAACATGGATGGAACTGGAGAGTGTGATGCTAAGTGAAATAAGCCATACAGAGAAAGACAGATACCATATGGTTTCACTCTTATGTGGATCCTGAGAAACATAACAGAAACCCATGGGGGAGGGGAAGGAAAAAAAAAAAAAAAAAAAGAGGTTAGAGTGGGAGAGAGCCAAAGCATAAGAGACTGTTAAAAACTGAGAACAAACTGAGGGTTGATGGGGGGTGGGAGGGAGGGCAGGGTGGGTGATGGTTATTGAGGAGGGCACCTTTTGGGATGAGCACTGGGTGTTGTATGGAAACCAATTTGACAGTAAATTTCATATATTAAAATAAATAAATAAATAAATAAAGAAAGAAAGAAAGAAAGAAAGAAAAAAGAAGACACACAGATGGCCAACAGACACATGAAAAGATGCTCAACATCACTCATCATCAGGGAAACGCAAATCAAAACCACTATGAGATATCATCTCACACCTGTTAAATTGGTTTATTATCAAAAAGACAAAAGATAAAGTGTCATCAAAGATGTGGAGAAAAGGGAACCCTTGTGCACTGTTTAAGGGAATGTAAATTTTTATAGCAACTGTGGAAAATACAATGGAAGTTCTCAAAATATTAAAAATGGATTACCATATGATCCATCAAGCCTACTTTTGGTGATATATCTGAAGGAAATGAAATCACTATCTTAAAGAGGTATCTTCACCTTAATGTTCATTGCAGCATTATTCACAACTGCCAAGATATAGAAACAATCTGTCTGTTAATAGATGAATGGATAAAGAAAATGTGAGATATATATGTATATATATATATGTGTGTGTATATGTATACATATATATATGTATACATATATAACTATATATTATATATATATACATATATACATATACATATATATGTGTATATATATATAAATCCTGCCATTTGCAACATGGATGGACCTTCAGGGTATTATGCTAAGTGAAATAAACCAGTCAGAAAGAAAGACTGCATGATTTCACTTATGTGTGGAATCTAACAAAAGCCGAACTCATAGAAACAGAGAGTAGAATGATTGACAGGGGCTTAGGGTGGGGTAAATGGGGAGATATTGGTCAAAGGGTAAAAAAATATTTTTTAATTAAATAAGGTAATGACATGCCTGGAACAAAGTAAATGGTACGTATTATTATTTCTTCCTCTGTGGTCTTCTATCAAGTAAAATCGTGGACTTCCCTTTCCTATTGCTTCCCTGAGATTTCACCAGATACACAAATATTGTTTGGCAGATTAGCTATACAATCTGTCATGCAACCAAGATTTACCTTTTCTAGACAAATATCATATGATTTCACTCATATGAGGATTTTAAGATACAAAACGGATGAACATAAGGGAAGGGAAACAAAAATAATATAAAAACAGGGAGGGGGACAAAACATAAGAGACTTAAATTTGGTGAACAAACAGAGGGTTGCTGGAGGGGTTGTGGGAGGGGGCATGGGCTAAATCGGTAAGGGGAATTAAGGAATCTATTGAAATCATTGTTGCACTATATGCTAACTAACGTGGATGTAAATTAAAAAATAATTTTTTACATTTATTTATTTTTGATAGACAGAGAGAGACAGAGCACAAGTGGGGGAGGGGCAGAGAGAAGGAGACACAGAATCCAAAGTAGGCTTCAGGCTCTGAGCTGTCAGCACAGAGCCCGATGCGGGGCTGGAACCCACAAACCGCGAGATCATGACCTGAACCGAAGTCGGACGCTTAACCGACTGAGCCACCCAGGCGCCCCCAAAATAAATTATTTTTTAAAAAAGATTTACCTTTTCTAGAAAATCTGAGTAGAACTCATTCTATTTTAATAACTGGATACTCTTGTGGACTCAATTATTTCCTTATCCCAAATCCAGAACGTAAGGGTCCTTCCTACTCTTTTTTAGTAGGTAGATGAACTGTATGCTAGAAATAGTTGGCACAGTGTTAACTCTCCAAATAAGCATATTTTAAGAGAAAGTCTTAGCTTCAGGAAAGAAAAAAAGATGAGTGGTATCGGATACAATAAATTATGTTTACTAGCAAAGGAGTAACGTGGTTGAGCGCCATAGAGGCTGTGTAATATAGTGATTAAGAGTGCAGGTCATGGGGAGTATAGTGGTGGTTACCAGGAGTTGGGAGGTGGGGGGAAGATATTGCTCAAAGGGCACAAGCTCCCTGTGATTAGATTAACAAGTTTGGGTTCTAACGTATGGCTTGTGATTATAGCTAATAATACTGTATCATACACTTGAATGTTAGTAAGAGAGTAGATCTCAAATGTTCTCACTCCAAAAAAAATGGTAATTATGTGGCTGGATGCAGGAAGGTGGTAGTTAATACTATAGCGATAATCATTTGCAATTTCTAAATGTAGCAAATCTACATGTTATAGAACTTAAACTTACACAATGTTATGTGTCAATTATATCTCAATAAAACTGGGGGAAATTAAGGGGAAAAAAAAAGAGTGAAGGTCATGGAGCAAAGCGACCTGGATTGGAGTCTAGATCCGTAAAGCCTAGCCTTCTCCCTACCTCAGTTTTACCACCTAGAAAACGGTGATAGTAGTACCTAATAATACCTAAAACAGTTGACATGAAGACTAAATAATTGAACACATGTAAAACCCATTGAAGTGCCCAGGATATAATAAGCACCTAGTGAATGTTAGTTATTACCATGCGTCAGGTCTGTTCTTGGCACTGGGTCACAGGGGTTGCTTCTACATTTTAGCCAAAATGACTAATACTTCTGTGAACATGGTTTTACAGACATCTTTTCAAGACCTTGATTTCAGTTCTTTGGGGCATATACCCAGAAGTGGAATTCTGGATCATATGGCAATTCTGTTTTTACTTTTTTGAATAATCTCCGACTGGCAGTGCACAAGGATTCCAACACTACTTACCTTTTAACGTATTTAAAAGATTATAGTACAAAGAACTAATTTCAAAAGGTAGTGAGGAGGGGCGAGGTGAAATGGGTGAAAAGGACCCAAAAGTACAAACTTCTGGTTATAAAATAAGTAAGTTGTGGGACTTACTGTACAGCATGGTGACTATAGTTAATAATACTGAATTGCAGATTTAGAAGTTGCTTAGAGTAGGTCTTAAAAGTCATCACAAGAGGGGCACCTGGATGGCTCAGTCAGTTAAGTGTCTGACTTTGGCTCAGGTCATGATCTCACGGTCCGTGAGTTCAAGCCCTGCGTTGGGCTCTGTGCTGACAGCTCAGAGCCTGGAGCCTACTCCAGATTCTGTGTCTCCCTCTCTCTCTGACCCTCCCCCATTCATGCTCTGTCTCTCTCTGTCTCAAAAATAAATAAACGTTAAAAAAAAAATTAAAAAAAAAAAGTCATCACAAGAAAAAAGTGTTTTTTTGTAACTATGGAAGGTGACATATGTTAATTAGACTTATTTTGGTGATCATTCCACCACATATACGTATGTCAAATCATTATGTTGTACACCTGAAACTAATAAAATACTATATGTTAACCGAACCCCGACAACAACAAAAAAGGTAGCAAAGGATAAATAGCAGGTATTATTAGTTTTGTGAAGATTGTTCGGAGGTAGATCGGGCTTAGATACACATTTTCAACTTTGGAGTCATTAGCATATAGACAGTGTTCAAAAACATGAGATTGGATAATCTCCCCCCCACCCCAGACACCAGGAAGATAATGTTAATGACGTCCTAACCATATGAGGCACTACTCTAAGTGATTTACAAGTATTATATCATGCAATCCTTACAATAGCTCCATGACATAATTATGATCTTGACCCCCATATTACAGTAACTTACCTGAGGTCCTGAAGTTACTAGTTGCTGGCGCTGTGCTTGGAACCAGAGCAATCTGACTCTAGTGCCTGCATTTTGATTTCCTGTGACGCTCATGAAGCTGAAGCTTCCTGGAGTTTCACTTGCACGGGCCCTTCCTAGACGGGGAGAGCTGCAGCAATGTGATTGCTTTGTCATGTGTTTTTGAAATCTTGCAAAGGCAAAATCATTTCACCACAAGCAATTAAGACCACTCTTTCTTTCCACTGCAGCTATGCCTTGTGCAATGTGGTGGTGGTTGGCCACAGGCATTTTGGGGGATGCTGCTAAAGATAAGCTAATTTAGGGATAACTTTAGTTTTGGTCTAGCTGGATATATTTATGTGGTTCATAATCACTTTCACATATAGGTATTAGTAGCCATTCCGGTATAGGAATAGCTTCCAAGAATATTCTTACTGCCCACTCTACCAACAGTACCAGAATTATGACAGATAGCACAGAGACAGCAGTGTCCAACGGTTTTCAATGTGGACCCATCCTGTGGTGTCCAGCACACGAATGTGGGCAGTGGAGGAGAAACAATAATGGATCCTGAAGTTAGTCTGTGGACAATTCTTCCAATTATCTGATGTGTAAGATTATAAGAGGGAGGATATGGTTCTCATTGGCAGTGAATCAAACTAGAAATTCTCTCTTGTCAAGAGCATACTCAATATATACTTATTTTTTCTTTTTTAATGGAAGTCACATAAAATAGAATTTATTAAAATTTTTGTTTGCAGGACACATTACCACAAATGGCAAATGAGTCTGTGATGTCTTCTGCCCCCAGATACGTGTCATTGTTCCACACCAATTCTATACCAACTGGGTGTCCAACACTTCAATTCAATTCTGACACTAAGTTCCAGAGTTAGCGCTGATCCCACAGCCTCGCAGGATTGCTCCCACTTCAGATGCCAGCCACAAAGTGGGTACCCAGGCTACTCACACTTCTGCCCAACAAATTACAAATTCAGGGGTTCCCACAATGCCCTTCTTGGGTGATAATTCACTACAATGACTCACAGAATTTGGGAAAGTGTTATATTTACTATCACATAAAAGGTAAGCAGGCAGATGAGGAGGTACATAGTCAGAGGACTAGATGGGGCCAGAGTACAGGAGTCTCTGTCCCCAGGGAGTCAGGGTTTGCCCCCCTCTTGGCACATGGATGTGTTCACCAACTCAGTTCTCTGAATATTGTAGTTCAAGAGCTTTAAATTTTTTTTTAATGTTTATTTTATTTGTGAGAGAGAGAGACACACACAGAGCATGAGTGGGGGAGGGGCAGAGAGAAAGGAAGATACAGAATCTGAAGCAGGCTCCAAGTTCTGAGCTGTCAGCACAGAGCCTGACATGGGGCTCAAACCCACGAACCATGAGATCATGACCTGAGCCGAAGTGGGACACTCAACCGACTGAGCCATCCAGGTGCCCCAAGAGCTTTTATAACCCATTCTTCAGTCCCCTTCATTTTCCCAGAAGTCAGAGGGTGGGGAGGAATGTTCCCACTCTCTACTCTTCCATTTGGTCTTTTTGGCAACCAGCTCTCACTCTGAAGCCATTATGGGGCCCCATTCTGAGTCATCACATTAGCATAAACCAAGTGTGGTTGAAAGGGGCTCATAAAGAACAACAAAAGGCATTCCTATCACTTAGGAAATTCTGACAGTTTTAGGAGCTTTGTGCTGGGAACTAGGAACAAAGACCCAACATATACTGTAACACAGTCTGTAGGAAGTTGCATACACATCCAAATCAGGACTCGAATTTTCACTTATTTTACTGAAACCTTCAAAACATATTTCCAGATTTCAGTTAAAAATTATATATTAGATGGAGTGCCTGGGTGGCTCAGTTGGTTAAACGTCCGACTCTTGGTTTCATCTCAGGTCATGATCTCGTGGTTTATGGGTTCGAGTCCCACACAGGGCTCTGTGCTGACAAGCAGAACCTGCTTAGGATTCTCTCTCTCTCTCTCTCTCTCTCTCTCTCTCTCTCTTTGTCTCTGTCTCTCTCTCTCTCTTTCTGCCCCCCCCCCACTTGCTCTGTCTCTTTCTCAAAAATAAATAAAATTTTAAAAATTAGATATCAGAATATCTAAATAGATAAATTAGATAAAATTAGAGTTTTATCAACTTTTTGAATAAACTTTTTCCACTTTGTTTGCATTCAGGTTTGTCTTCTGAGTTTTTGAAAATATATTTTAGAATCCTGAAATGTTTTTGTATCTGTATTGCAAGATTTGAATTTGTAATGGGTAGACCCTCACTACCTTTTCACGCTTTAAAGAAAACTCCACATTGGTATATACTTTTAAACTACCCAGCCACAAAACAACACAAAAAAGAAACAGCTGGTATAATTAAAAACATTTCATTAATATCTTCATAGAAGACAGAGCATCTACAAAATAAAAACAGGATGTTATGAAAAAGGTAAAAAATCTTGGGACTTAAAAATATAATTGCCAAAAATTTAATAAAAGTGTTATAAGATGGTAAAAGAAACCTTCCATAAAATAGGGGGAAATGCCTACATAAAATGTGAGGCAAAAATAGAAAGCCTACCATTTGACTAACAGGATTTCCAGCAAGAGAACAGAAAAGGCAAGGATAAAATTGACAGAGAACTAATAGAATAGAAATACTTGGAGCTAAAGGACCAGGGTTCTCAGTTTGGAAAGTTCACAAAAGCCCAGCATGATGAGGGACTCGTCTACAGGCTGACAGATTGTCATGAAAGAGTAGCACCACAAGGATAAAGAGAGGAAAACAGGTCACCCGCAAAGGATGCCATCTGACTGACAAAATGTGTCATGAGAAATACTGGACGCCAGAAGACTGTTTGACAATTTCCCCCAAATTTGGAGGGAATCTGACTTTACAACTGTACAATTTAAATAGAAGAGAGAGGGGAGCCTGTGTGGCTCAGTCAGCTAAGCATCTGACTTCAGCTCAGGTCATGATCTCATCACTCATGAGGTGTGAGTTTGAGCCCTGCATTGGGCTCTCTGCTGTCAGTGCACAGCCTGCTTCACTTCCAATCTCCCTCTCTCTCTGCCCCTCCCCAGCTCACGTTTTCTCTGTCTCAAAAATAAATAAAAACATCAAAAATTTAAAAAATGAATAAATAGAAAAGAGAAAATCACTGGGAATAGTAGCATATCCATGTATCCATCGCTCAAATGTGGTAACATTTTTTCATTCTTGCTTCAGAAAATAAGTACAAAGTAGAGCACCCCAGACCCCAAGGCCACTATTCTCACATATGGTGTGTATCTTCTAGTGTATGTTTTCACACTTTTACTACCTGTACATGTAGCTATACACAATAAATAGTGTGAGCCATATGTTTGATGGTATCTGAATTGCAATCTGATAGTATACACACATCCTTCTGCAGTTCATTTGCCACCTTCTCGGTTCTATCCACAGGCCATGGAGCTCACTGCCAGGGGCACATGCAGGTTTTGTGGGGCCTGAGAAAAAGAGTATTGCTTTGGCAACACACACATGAAAAAAAAGGATATTAAACTATGAATACAAAATTATAGCTGACGGTACATTTTTATTCAGAGTAAGAAAAGAAATTATAGCACAGCACAACTTTTAGAAGGCTCACAGCCAGAGAAAAGCAAAGCTTGTTATTAATTCACCACATGACGCACCTCTATATGCTTTTTTCTCACTATAACTTTTAGCTGCTTACTTTTGATAGCCCTCTTCATAGGATAACGATTTTGTAATATCATTTGCAAAGGAGAGCATAGAAAGATAATTCAGTCCCTTGTGGTTGAATCAAAATTCTTTTTGCAGTTGATAGTTTAGGAAACTTCCCTGTTGCTTCACAGATCATTTTAGGTGATGTCATAGAAACTACTAGGACTGTTGTCACCTTTAGGAAAGCCTTCATTTTGTACTCTGAGTTTTTGCTTTTTCATAACAACCTGCTCTTATTTTGTGGATGCACCATCTTTTATGAGCATACTAATTAGACAATTCTTTTCTTTTCTTTAGTTTATTTACTTATTTTGAGAGAGAGAGAGAGAGAGAGAGAGGACACTGAAGAGGGGCAGAGAGAGAGTCAAGCAGCTTTTGTGCTGTCAGCACAGAGTCCAACATGGCCTTCACCCCACAAACCCTGAGATCATGACCTGAGCTGAAATCAGGAGTCGGACACACAAGCCACTGAGCCACCCAGGCACCCCCAGATGATTCTATTAATGTTATTGATTTTTGAGAGAGAGACAGAGACAGAGTTCAAGCAGGGGAAGGGCAGAGAGAGAGGGAGACACGGAATCCAAAGCAGGTGCCAGGCTCTGAGCTGTCAGCATAGAGCTTGACACAGGGCTCGAACTCACAAACCATGAGATCATGACCTGAGCCGAAGTCAGATACCTACCAACTGAGCCAGCCAGGCGCCCCAGATGGTTCTTTTAAATGCATTTCCTTAGTTTTTTGTTTGTTTGTTCCCCCTGAGTTATCTTGACTTCCTCTAGTGTTACTACTTGTTTCTGTTAGTTTATCTTGTCTTTACTGTTTTCCTTAAATGTCCACTCATATTTGATGGTGTACACATGCTTGAGTATGGGACAAGAGGGGAGCCGCCTGTAACTCCCACTGGGGAAGGCAGAGAGCTGTGCTTTATACAACAAGCACGTAGATAACCAGGCACTCTGGAAATCCTAAAGACCAGACACAGAGGACAGTCCTAATTTATTTGGTATCTTTAGAATAAACCACCAACGTTCTCACAAGGCTTGGGGGAGGATCCTGGCAGCCAGATCCTCTGCACACAGGGATGGGAGGGGAGGGTTGAGTAAGGTTTCAACTCTGTAGCTCTCTTCTATCATGAGGGTAGTGGTGGCAAAAATATTGAGAACATTGGCATAAACAATTCCATGATTATTTTGGTTTTTACGGTTTTCCTGGTTACCCTTCGGAGCGGTCTCTTTTGCCATCTTCCTTTCAGCATGTGAAGGTAAATCTCAGCAAGATCTGGACCTCTGGAATTTTGCTGGAGGGCTGGTCAAGGCCCTTTCTCTTCCATAGCCTCACAGCTCAGAAAACACTTCTCAATGCTCCTCTTAAGAATGTGAGCAAGGCGCAAAAATGTGATGAATACCAATGCCACATTTTTAATTTTTGAAAACTGGGTCAGTCACAGATCTGAATAGCACTGAAACACAGCTGCTTTCTTTTTTTTTTTTCTGACAACAACGTCTAATTTTAAACTGCAAGAACAACTAAATCAGAAGTGTGTGTTTGATAATAATATGAGCAGGTGGATCTTGCATTAACTGTATGGTTCCAGTTCAGAGTGGAGGTAGGCTCCAGTTTGATTCAAAAACACAGAGCTCTACAGAGCGCCTAGGTGGCTCAGTCGGTTGAGCATCTTATTCTCAATTTCGGCTCAGGTCATGATCTTACAGTTCTGGGAGATCGAGCCCCCCATTGGGGGGCTGCTGACAACGCAGAGCCTGTTTGGTGGGATTCTCTCTCTCCCTCTCTCTCTCTGCACCCCCCCCCCCCGCTCATGTTCTCTCTGTCTCTCTCAAAATAAATAAACTTAAAAAAGAAAAGAAAAGAAAAAAGAAACACAGAGCCTTAAATCAATAGAGTTTAAAATTTACAATATGCTTAACATAGTGGGGTGTTCCCCAGCCATCCCAACATGGAGGCAAGGCCAAACTGGTTCAGTTCAGTATCACTTTGACAAGGAGACAAGGGGTTTCCCTTCAGGACACCATAACCTCTCCAGGAGGCCACATCCCTTCACCCCACATTCTGGGACTTACAAGAGTCAATGTTGCCAACATGGTAAGGGTCGGATGGGGAAAGAAATCTTGCCAAGGCCTCCAGGGCAAAAGTGCTCATTCCAAACCAGGTGCTCAGGACCAGCCCAGTTCTGCAGGCTGCGATGCCCCGCTGCACTCAGCGGCATGAGGAACAGCTGGCCACGGAAGTAGCTCCCACTTCATGGTTCCACCTCCCTCCAGTTCTCCCCAACCACCTCCTCCTTTCAGATTTCTCCACATCTTCCTCTTCTGTGGTCCATGGTGAGGGCCACCCCCACTCCCTTCTCCTCCGACTTCAGCCTGTGGTCACGTACGTGGTCTCTGTGAGCAGGAAAGCCTGCAAAGTTGCAAACCAAACTTTATGCCTGGAGCAGTATTTCTAGCCTTTGAAGGTGGTGACTCACATCTACCATACAAGCCGGGAGTGGGGATGGGAGCTACCATGAGGGATGAAATTAACAGGTTTGATGATCTTAGTGGTACTGGTAGGGCATGGTGAGGGATTTTTTTTTTTAATATTTCCTGCCTGAATCAACTTTTTGAATCAACTGGCCCAACTATACTTCAAAAAGAAGGTCTCCTGCTATGCTATTAGTAGCCACATTTCATCAGGTACCTATGAGTATCCGTGCTGCCTCAGATGCATTTCATTAGTTCTATTCCTTTCATTGTTTCTTGCAAGGCCCTTGCATCTGCAAGCTGCTATAAACAGAGAAATGGAGGCTCCCAGAAGCTGATTACCTCACTCAAGAGAAACCCACAACTTAAATAATGGAATAATAATTTGATTATTAGTCATTTCTACTGGAAAACTGGAAAGAGACCAAGTGCAAAGTCAGACCCATGGGCTGCTCAGACTATTGTGACAGTGGCACAAAGAAACCACTGAAGAAGGTCTGCTTGAAGTCACTCAGCTCACAGTTTAGATGTGCACCCACTACATTCCTACCTACTTAAATTCACCTATTAGGAAACTAACATGAATTACGTATGGACTATCTGCCAAGCACTGTACCGAACACTTGACGCTTCATCTCAGTCTGCTTGTTTACCCTCTTATGAAATAAGAATTATTATTCCCACTTTTCTGATGAGAAAATTGATACTCAGAGCCATTGTATAACTGTTCTGGGGTCCAATAGCCAGTAGAGCCATGATTTGAACTCAGCGAGAAAAGATTCCAGAGTCTTTTCCATGTGGTTTCCATGAATCACAACCTATTTCCCTTAAAGCCATTATGATGGCCCTTTAAGCATCAGGACAAATCATTTTGTGAGGAAGTATAAGAAAGTCATATCTGGAAAGGCTCTGTGGTGATGCCCTTCAGGCCTTCAGGATGCATTATTCAAATGCTAACTGAGAACTTGGATGACATAATGGTGTTGGTGTCTAAAAACATCTAGAAAAGTCTTCATTTATATTTGTGAAAATCTGCTTCAGCTCACTACAGGGCAATTGAAGCCAAAAGCAGGCAGACAGTCATGTGCTCATCTGCAGCTTCTTGCGGAAGGGGCTGTCTCGTTCATCTGCTCTGTAGCCCCTAGCATGGGACCAAGCACATCACAATGATTACCATTTGTTGAGTAACTTTACAAGCATCATCTCACTTAATCTCCATGGCAGACCTGCAAGGTAGATAATCTTATCTCCATTTCAGTGATGCAGACTCCCAAGACTCAGAGAGAGTAAGTAACTTGCCATTATGAGTAGCCAAACTGGTAAAACTCAGGCTACCAGAGAAGGCTTCTTAGAAGAGGTCATCTTGGAGGACAGTGAGAAAGGGCAGGACCTCAAATGACAGAATACAAAGAAGTTTTTTAGAGAATTTTCATTTTGGAGTGAAACTTAAATGCCATATGAGGTTTCAGAATCAAGGGTTTTGGTAGAGGGGTGGCATGTGGGTGAAAGGAAGCAATGGACGTGGTGAGAGGAAGAATAAAGTGAGGAGGTAAAGGCCTACAACATTTCTTCAGTCATCAAAGGGTTAAATGGTCAATTCACTATCCTAGTGTGGCATGGGGAGAGAGCTGTTAAAAGTGACCTGGTGACTGAGACAATAACTATATAAAGACTTTGCAATGACTTGACTTCAGTTGCCAAGTTTATTTTGACCTATACTATTGGGTTTATGTACCCCCAAAATCATTGAACCCCTAATCACCAATGTGATGATATTTAGAGATGGAGGCTTTGGGAAGGAATTAGGTTGTCAGGGTGGGGCCCTCACGATAAGATGAGCGTCTTTCTTTTTTTTTTTAATTAAAAAAAAATTTTTTTTTTAATTTACGTTCAAATTAGTTAGCATATAGTGCAACAATGATTTCAGGAGTAGATTCCTTAGTGCCCCTTACCCATTTAGCCCATCCCCCCTCCCACAACCCCTCCAGTAACCCTCAGTTTGTTCTCCATATTTATGGGTCTCTTCTGTTTTGTCCCCTCCCTGTTTTTATATTATTTTTGTTTCCCTTCCCTTACGTTCATCTGTTTTGTCTCTTAAAGTCCTCATATGAGTGAAGTCATATGATATTTGTCTTTCTCTGACTAATTTCACTTAGCATAATACCCTCCAGTTCCATCCATGTAGTTGCAAAAGGCAAGATTTCATTCTTTTTGATTGGCGAGTAATACCACATCTTCTTTAAGATGAGCGTCTTTATAAGAAGAGACAAGAGAGGGCTTGCTTCCTCTCCCTCCTCACCATGTGAAGCTACAAGAAGACGACCATGTGCAGATCAGGAACAGGGTCTTCACTATGAGCAAAGTCAGCCAGCACCTTGGTCTTGGACTTCTCAGTCTCCTGAACTGTGAAAAATAAATTTCTGTTGTTTAAACAAAAAAAAAAAGAAGAAGAAGAAGAAGAGGTCATCCTGGAGGATGCATTCGGAGGAGGAAAAGGTGAGAAAGACCTTCTAATCAGCTGTGACAGGCACAGTCATGGAGACAGGAAAGAGCGTGGTCTTGCTCATACCTAATTCAATAGCGCTTTTGGAGGGAACACCTTTCTCATGTCTTCCCAAAACATTCAACGTAGTTTTCATAAAAATAATATTTCAACTTTCTACACTTCTATTTCACAGCTTTACACTTTATTTAATTAAATGATACCATATGTGCCTAGAAGAAATGGGTTTGGTAGCAACCATCACTGCCTCCTGATAAACATCTATAACTCCATTGGCAGTTCTTTCTTTTCCTCGTGCCACATTTTTCTCACTTGTAAATGGTGTTGTTGTAAGGACTTAATTAGTTGATCTACCTAAAGTGCTTAGTAAGCACCCATAAACTTTTGCATGCAGGAGTTCCCACGTGCCTTAGCTGATAAATTTTCTGGAAGTTAATCCCGAGTTAGTTCCATGAAGGTGCATCAGAGCCTCTTCTATATTGGGGGTGGTTTTACTAGACAAAAGTGCCTACTGTGGATCACAGAAAATCTCCCACCAAAATACCGCCTCCAATGCCTGGTCTTCTAATGAAATAGGCACTTGGTCTTCAGGGCACCTGACACATACCTTATCCAAGAGCCTTATTCACATGTTTGGCCTGAAGGCAGGAAGCAGAACAAAAGCAAGTTTCTCCTCCTTCAACATTTGAATGGCTGCCACAATAATAAATAAATAACATCCTTTTTATTTTCCCAAAGGAACACTTACACAGAGCTTCTTAATCTCTCCCCCACTGAGCAGATATATTCTCAGGAGTCAGGTTGCAAGGTATATACGCAAATTATAAGAGTACTGTTGGGAGCAAAATATGACCTACTCTCTGATGTTAGAGGATTCCCAGTGTAGATTCTCTTTCCCAGTCACTGGCAGCGAGTCATAAGCATCTGAGATAAGAAGAGACAAGATAGGGCTTGCTTCCTCTCTCTCCTCACCATGTGAAGCTACAAGAAGATGACCACGTGCAGACCAGGAACAGCGTCCTCTGGTGGAAAAGCTGGAAGGTAAGGTCCTTGAGGGAAATGTGACAGAAAGAGCAAAGGCTTTGTAAGTGAACATGAGCGGACCAAATTCACCCTTTGCCATTTCGCTGGGTGATCTCTGCAAGTCACTTAACCTCTCTGAGCCTCAGTTCCCTGAGGCTCCTAATCTTTGCTGCATTAAATCTTTCAAAAGCCTTCATGTGTTAAGGCAGAAATGCACCTGGGTACATAGGAAGCACTTACTGAATGGTAGCCATTATTATTGATTTTTCTCCAGGATAATTCCAACATTGATCCTTAGGGATAATAAAGCTCTAGGATGTGGTGGTTAAAAGCCAGGCTACCCTGGTTTAAATCCCAGATCTTCAGCTCCTGAACTGGGTAAATGTGGGCAATTTCCTTTAACCTCTCTGTGCCTCACTTTCCCTGTGTCAAAAACGAAAAAAGTAACAGAACCTATCTCAAAGGGTTGTTGTAAGAATTTAATGTTAGTATATGCAAAATGTTTAAAATAGTGCTTGGAACTATTAAGTACTATGTCATCTATTATATAACTACTGTATCGTAACTGTCTCTTTAACTGTGAACACCTGGAAACAAAGGTTGTCTTTCCTTTCTGTATATCCAGGGTGTCAAAAAGACTGCAACAGCTTAATAAATGTTAATGGAATGAATGAAGCATCTCACATGCCATGCTAATCAAGACTTTCTTTCCTTGGAAATGACATTAGCACAATCCAAACTAAGGGGAAGGAGGAGGCAATTTATTGTTGTTCTTATTTACTTATTTCTCTATGTATCTATCTATTTTTTTAAGATTATATTTTTAAGTAATCTCTATACCCAACATAAGGCTTGAACTTACAACCCTAAGATCAAGAGTCACACACTTTACCCACTAAGACAGCCAGGCACCCCTGTTGCTCACATTTAAATTCTCCAGGACTGAATCTTGCTTCGGGCACAGTTAAAACCAAATGTAGAAGGGAAGCAGCAGCTCCTTCCCAAACGTACATTTCTCTAAAGGAAAGAATTTTCTGTTAGAAGGAGGATGGGAAAAAGATGCTGGGCAGGCAAAAATGCTAGATGCCCTGACACAGGCCAAAAGACAACATGTTGTCAACTTCATCATTCCTGGACCATCCCAGACAATTAGAATCTGTCCAGTTTTAATAGATGTTTTAGAAAAAGTATCATAATCTTTCTAAGTGCCGTAATTATTCCACATTTCAGTTTCCTCGCGTGCGGCTGTTCTTCACATCTAATCTAATCCAAATTCCTTGAGTTTCTATTCAAGATATTTTTCTTCTTGTTTGTTCCACTGTAGAAATTAAAAAGCAGCGAGGCAAATGCTTTACAATTCAGTCTGAAGACGTTTCAAGTAGGAAGACTTCATCCATATGGTGCTGCCTGGAGTAGTGTGGCAAGAAGCCGAGTCCAGTGGGCAAGAGGGCTGATCAATTGATGATATCCACCTGCCCCACATTCTGGACTGCAGAGTGGTCACACACTTGGCTGTGGTTGCATCCCCAATTTTTGTAATCCTTCCTCTAAAAAAAATGTTTCTTCTTCCCTCACCCAGCACCCTTACTCAAACAGGATGGTCACAGAGGAAGTGTCAGGAGAGGTGGGATGAGGGGCAATCCGTACAGAATCAACATGCTTGTTAAATTCTTCCCAGTTCCATTTAAATCTTGAGATGTACTTATGGAACCCAAAATTATTCCCCAGTGAATTAGCAAAGATATCAAGTGTGATTAGCATTTTTTGGATGCAAAAGAACATTGCACACTGCTCTGTACTCTACTTGGATGTGCTGAGATGCCACCTCAGGTGTTAGGAAAAAGGAGACGTGAGAAAGAATTGTTAAACCCACCAACAGCCCGTCCTCCTGCCAAGGTCACATCATTCAAGGCGTGATCGCTGACATCACAGGTGCTTGTGACTCCCCCTTCACTCTGATAGTGACCGCAAGTCAATCTCTTTTGCCATAACTTTTTCCATGTATGTGCTCCATTGGTATACAAAGATCAGGCTGAATTGATTTCTATTTTGCCTGTCTCCATTATCTTTTCACTATGGAAAATTTCAAAAAAAACAAAAAACAAAATTAAAAAGAATACTATATACCCATTACTCAGATTCAGCAGTTATTAGGATTTGACAACACTTGCTTTGTCTATCCTCCTTTTTCTGCAGAAGCATTTTATTTGTTTGTTTTTTTATTTATTTAAATTAGGCCCTATGGAGGCCTGGATGGTTCCATTGGTTGAGCGACTGACTCTGGTCATGATCTGTTTTGTGGGTTCGAACCCTGTGTCATGCTCTACACACTGACCTCGCGGAGCCTGCTTGGGATTCTTTTTCTTCCTCTCTCTCTCTGCTCCTCCCCCACACACCTTCTCTCTGTCTCTCTCAAAATAAATTAAAAACAAATTTTTTTAAATAAAGTAGGCTCCATGCACAATGTGTGGCTTGAACTCTCAGCCCTGAGAGCAAGGGTTGCATGCTCTTCCAACTGAGCCAGCCAGGTTCCCCACTGTGGAACCATTTTTAAAGCAAATCCTAGGGGCGCCTGTGTGGCTCAGTCGGTTAAGCGTCCAACTTTGGCTCAGATCATGATCTCGGGTTCATGAGTTTGAGCCCCCCATCGGGCTCTGTGCTGACAGCTCAGAGCCTGGAGCCTGCTTCGCATTCTGTGTCTCCCTCTCTCTCTGCCCCCTCCCACTTATTCTCTCTCTCGCTCTCTCAAAACTAAATAAAACATTAAAAAAAATTTAAAGCAAGTCCCACACCTCATGTAATTTTGTCTATCGATGTTTCACTTTGCATCTCTAAAATATACGAATATTTTCTTATATAACCATGATGCCAGTAACACACCTAACAAAAGTAACAATTCCTTGATATCATCTAATTCTTAGACCATTTTCACAGTTCTCTGATACTGAAGAAATATCTTCGTTATTGTTGGTTTTTTTAGACTCAGGATCCAGATGAGGTCCACACATTGCATTTGATGGTTATGTTCGAGTGTCTTAAAATTTAGAATAGTCTCTCTCCACTTTGCCCCACCATTTTTTTCTTCATGCCATTGACTTGATGTTCAGTTGTTTTATGGAATCTCATATTCTGGTGGCACCTCAGTGGCTCGGTCAGCTAAGTATCTGGCTTTGGCTCAGGTCATTATCTCACAGTTCGTGGGTTTGAGCCCTGCATCAGGCCCTGTGCTGGCAGCCTGGAGACTGGAGCCTGTTTTGGCTTCTGTGTCTCCCTCTCTCTCTGCCCCTCCCAGCTCATGCTCTGTCTCTCTCTAAAAAAAAAAAAAAAAAAAAAGAACATCTCATATTTTGAGTTTATCCATTCGTGTCCTCGCAGCAGCACTTAAATCTGAGCCTCTACCTCCTTTATTTCACGTAAGCGGAGGTTAGTTCTAAAAGCCCTATTGGATTCACGTTCTTTTTTTTTTCCATAAGGGACATCTCAAGAAGTGCATGTTATCTGGCTGTCCTACTCTTGCTAAAGATTGATCAGCAGATTCAGGTGATGTCAGCCAGATCTCTCCATTGTAAAGTTCTCCATAAGCTTTTCATCCAATGCTTTCATCCATTATTGATCTTTGCCTTAATCAGTTATATCATTAGGATTGCAAAGTGATGGTCTTTCTAATTCCATCATTCCTTCTGCACTTATTGGCTGGGAATTGTCTGTAAAGAAGAACTCTTCCTCATCGATAGCCCTCAGAGAGCTATTTGGTCACCCTGGGATGTAGATTTAATTGGAAAGGCAGCATAATGCTTACTCTTGTCCCTTAAGTTGCCATTTTTCAAAGTAAGAATTGTGACCTAGTTTGTTAATTTGTCTGTTTTGGCGCTCTTCCTCCCCCACGAACTCAGTAGGCTTTTATATATTCTATGTATTCCCATAAAATTCAACCACTACTTTTTTAGATTCTTAAATTATCCCATTTTTGGTCAATTGGGGCCCCTTCTTGTGGGCTCTTGAGTTCTTTCCATATAACCCACCAATCTTTGATAACTTCACAGGTTTTGGCTCAGCAAGGTGTTCCTGCCTCATCTTGTACATGTACTGTCCCAGACTTGGAATCAGCCATCCAAGAAGTCCCAGGTCCTTTAAATGGGAAAGGTTATTTAGGGACCACAATCTGGACACCACAGGTTGTTCATTGTCCATGGGTTTTTAATCCTTCTAGGCCCTTCTGAAAAGCACAGAAATAGGATATATTTTTGAAAAAAATAAAAACCATATTTCTAATATCAAATTTTTAATATTTCTACTGTTATTTCTAATTATTCCTAATATAACATTTCTAATTCAAATTTAACATTAATATTTACATTAATGCTTTGATTTTACATTTTACTTCTCTTACACTGTAAATCTTGGTTCCTAATAACATTAACATAATTATTTATTGCTATATACTATACTATATAAAAATAGTTTCAAAATGCTAACACAAAGACTACTACTAGCAATGTAACTATAGAATGAAGCATTAGTTTTTTTACCCTTAAAATATATTCCACAATGTACATACAACAAATATACTATATTGTAGTATCACTTGAAATCATTTCAAATAATTGTCTTCTCTATGCAGCTACATCATTAACTTGATAAACAGGTACACTGTTTTCAGTTTGTCTTAAAATCGTATGAGTTCATTTTCAATTTAATGTTTTGAATGTGTAAAACACATCTATATGATTCCAGTGTAAGAAATACATAATGTATTTGCAGAATCTTTCCAATCTTTTGGAAACAAAAGTTTCCAATCTTTTGTTATTACAAATAATGCCTCCATGAATAACCTTGCATGTCATTTCATATTTAACCCAGTCCATATTTTAATCAGTAAATGTAAGACCACTCTATCTCAGAGAAACCACCCCATCATACCCAGCCTAAGTCATTCATTCTGGTGGACATCTGTCCTGGTCTTTGGGTACCAAGCACCTTTTGAATACCCTTCTGATGTTAGCAGGATTTTCCCTTTTGAGTTCCACCAAGTGAGAAGACAGAATCTTCCTTCCCTCTCCTGCTCTTTTGCAGCAAGAACACAGGAATGTGACTTGCGCTCCTCCAGTCAGATGCACTTGTGTGGGATTCTGGTGGGGAAGGGGGCTTGGAGGGGGAAAAGATGAATAATGCATTCCTCTTGCTGGCGAGGGTGGCAGCAGAGCCATGTGGTTGGGGAGACAGGATGGTCTGTAAGGTTGAGTTCCTGATGCAGAAGAAGCTAGATGCCTTTGGCAGCAGTGGTGACAGTCAAACTGAGCTCTTGGCAGCAGGTAGTTGCTAAGTGGTGATGGGGCAACATCCTTAGTTTTCTCATTAGGCCAGTTGAGCTGCATGGTTTTGGGTGATTTTCTTCGAAGATTGTTTCCTCCAGTCTTTGCAACAATTTTACGAGCGGCCCAATGTTCTTTGAACAGACTCCTTTTCTGCTTAATCTGTCAGCATCCGCTTCCTTCCTTGTAGCCAGGAAATACTTTATGCAGCAGATGCTGGGAGTCAGGCTAGGTACGTTTTAGGTACCACAGGGGCCTGATCATCCTCTGACTTCAACCGTGCTTGTGAGTTCTGGGAGAAGGGACTATGGCATAATGAAAAGAACTGGGTCATTAGGGGCCCTGCAGCTCTTCTGCAGGAAACTCCTTTGAAAATCATCAGTCATAAGAAGTAAAGGGTGTTTTCCTGATTGCTGGAGGGAAGGAACAGGTGGTAGAGATGAGGTCAGCAGAGGCCCAGCATAGCTCCTGGGGTCCATAGGGCAGCAGGATGGTGAGACCAACAGATAGAACAAAGGGACTAAATGTAAGAATCTCACCCTCAACCCTAAGGCTTCTCAAGTGAATAATTGGGGCAGAGGATCCTGAGGGGGGATGGAAAAACATAACTTTCAGATAATCTGGAAGATGGGATCTAGAGAATCAGGATTTGGGGTAATCTTGTAAGTGGACCCATTTGGACCCAATCACATGGTTTAAGGCTACAAACTTGATATCTCTCATAGAGGGCAACTATCCCCTCAGCTCATCATTTGTCCTTCCATTTTGTGTTTGTTGGCCAAAAAATTCTAATTTAGCATATATTTAATTCTATTGATATTTTTCTTTTTAAAGTGTTTGTTTATTTTTTTATTTAGAGAAAGAGAGCGAGCAAGCAGGGGAGGAGCAGAGAGAGAATCCCAAGCAGACCCCACACTGTCAGCACAGAGCACGACATGGGGCTTGATCTTATAAACCACAAGATCATGACCAAGAGTTGGAAGTTTAACCAACTAAGCCACCCAGTCACCCCACTATTGATATTTTTCTTTGTGATATCCTCCACTGTTTTTCTGTTTAGATAACATTTTCCCTTTCTAAAAATATGTTCAACATTATATTTTCTAGAATTCACTTGTGTATATGGCATGATCAGTATGCACTTGGCACTTGAATAAAGCTGGCAGGCTAGAAACAACCAGGCAACATTAGATATACTTTGCGAATTCAAAGAATATTTTGCAATAATGGGATACAATTCTTTATCTCAAAAATTGTCAGGGGTTAAAAAAAAAAGAATGACGGGAGCAGGAAGGAAAATGGCACCCTTAAAGTGTTGTTTTCAACTTAGCCTAAGGTTAAATAAACAGCTAGCAAGGTGAAGGAAGGAAGGAAGGAAGGAAGGAAGGAAGGAAGGAAGAGGGGAATCTGTTGATTGAAAGAGGCTTAGGAAACACCACTCCATACAAACGTGGACCTTGTGCAGATCATGATTCCATAAGCCAATTTAAATAAAAGAGAGACAATTGGAATTTGAATACTGTATATTTGATGACAATAAAGAATAATTATTTTGTTAGTTGTAATAATTGTGGATATGTTTCTAAAGAAGTTCTTATCTTTTAGAGACACGTAGGAAAAGATATGATGTCTGGGATTTACTTCAAAATAATGCAGTGGTCAGGGAGAGATAAGGATATAAATGAGATGAGATGGGATGCTATGAGTTGTTAATTGTTGATGTTGGGTGATGGGAACATGAGGGTGTATTATATTATCCTTTCTACTTTCCTATACATTAATATTTGAATTTTCCCATGGTAAAAATTTTAGAAAGAGATAAAAAATATATATATATAGTGGCAATGACGTGGCAGTAAGGAATTGTTAAATATTCCCAGATAGGTGGCGAAGCTTCAGTGTCTCAGGGTGGCATATTTGGGGCAGATCATGGCCTCATCTAAGCCAGCTGCCCCTTGCCAGCATGAGTGGAATTTTCACAACAGCAAATCTTTGCTGAGAGCCTTCTGTGTGTCAAATCCAATGAGAGAGAAAGGTTCTTCCACTGTGATACAGAAAGAGATGTGCAATGTACCAGTTACAGAAATAGTATAATGAAATCATTGCTCACACAAAAAGTCCCTAAAGGTTCATCTAAAATAGACATATATCATTTTTTAAAATGCTGTTTAAAAATAAAGCTTTAAAAATACACTTTTCTTAAGAAAAGAATAAAACACAACCAGACCATGTCATAATGCTATTTAAAATGATCCATGAATTTTCTTTTTTTCTTTAAGTTTTTTAAAAAACATTTATTTATTTTTGAGAGAGAGAGAGAGAGAGAGAGAGACAGACCACAAGTGGGGGAGAGGCAGAAAAAGAGAGAGACACAGAATCTGAAGCAGGCTCCAAGCTTTGAGCTGTCAGCACAGAGCCCAATGTGGGGCTTGAATCCACGGACCACGAGATCTTGACCTGAGCCAAAGTTGGACACATAACTGACTGAGCCACCCAGGCACCCCCCCACGAATTTTCTAATTGTCATCGGAACAAAACTCCTTAGCCAGGCCTACCTCACATCCAGACCCTGCCTCTTTCCCCAAGCCCTATCTCCTGCCCGTCATCCCTACACACTTTAAATTCCAGCCACAGGAAAGGACTTGCAGTTCCCAGAACTCTTGCCTCTCAGAGTTCACGTTCCCCTGGAGGAGTTTCAGTCATTCATTAAACAGCATTCATTGACCTCCTCAGCTGTCCTGGACCTTGTGGCCCACTCTGTCTCATCACTACTCATCACCTGGACTGTCTTTTCCCCTCATCAGTTTGTTCTTCCAGTATCATCTGACTTGTCACCTCTGAGAAACCATCTTTGAACCACTCTTCCGTACTCTTTGTATATGGGGAGCAGCAGGGAAAAATGCACACATGTCTTATTTTTCCCACTGTATTCTGAGGGCAGAGATAAAATCCTGCTTAGGCACAATGTGTGGCCTAAGGCTTTAGTCATATTAGAAGATCAATAAATGTGGGGCGCCTGGGTGGCTCAGTCAATTAAGCATCTGACTCTTGATTTCAGCTCAGGTCGTGATCTCACGGTTGTGAGATTGAGCCTCATATTAGGCTCTGCACTGAGTGTGGAGTCAGGTTGGGATTCTCTCTCTCCATCTCTCTCTCTCTCTGCCCTTCTCCCACTTGCATACACACTTGCTCTCTCTGTCTCAAAAAATAAATAAGAGTAAACACTAAAAAAAAATCAATAAACACTTGTTCAACAAATGAGTAAATGAATGAATGAAGCTTCCCCCACTAGCATGTAAACCCTCAAGGGCAAGAATTTTTGTTGTTTTCTTCTGTTTTATCCTTAGCACCTAGGACGGTATACCTGGGACATTAAATATTTACTGAAATAATTAAAGGTAACTGTCAAAGAAAAATCAAGGAGATATCTATGTTAAAACTCACTTGCAAACTGGTTATTTGTTGTGGTCGCCTGTCTATGGATCGGCAGAAGACTTTGATCCAGGGCTAAAAAAGAAATCAAAGAGAAAAAATGTTTTAAAGGTCAAATACAAATCCATGTTTTATTGAATTAATAACCTAGATTTAAAAACTATCCCCAGGTCCAAAAGAGACTAAGACATTTACTTATTTGTTTTTACATGTATTATTTTAGAAATCACTATACTAAATGTTGATTTTACTTCACCTAAAAAAAAAAGTTAAGATTTTTGGAACTTTAGATTCTCACTTGACATGGGGTCATTTTCTATGTGCCCATATTGCCTGTGGATCTAGAGAAATATATGCAGCAAAGGGGCAGCACATGATTTCCTACACCAGGAACAGCCAGAACCCAAGGAAATCATGAATGACATCACTCTTATTGATCTAATTTCTAAAAGACAATGGAATAATTTCTCCTCGCCCAAACCTTACTGCAGCGGTTTGGACCAGCAATTCCATAGCGGGGTGATGGGAGGGCTGCACGGACAAAGGACAATTGTTGACCTCCCCACAGCAGCAGGATGGTTTACAAAGTGGTCTTTCTTGGGAGTTCTGCCTGGGACTATTGTGCACCACATGACAGGTGCTCTTACATAAGTAAGACCAAATTGAATTCCATTTGGATTTCTTCTCTTCTCAAAACCATCTTTCTCTGGAATTGTCCTAAGTCACTAGAACAACGGAAGGGAAAAGTGTGATCTTGAACTTCCCAGGGAACTGAGGCAGGATTTACTTCCTCTTTCTTTACTCATCCACCTTTTCACAGCTGCCATCCGCTGGGACCTCTTTTGAGAGGAGCTTTTATTCCCTGCTTTCTTTCAGGATCCTGCCTCACATAATCTTCACTGGCTTTTCACAAAGAAAACTAGGACTCCCATTTATTTTATCCAATCCACCGCTACATTCAGCCTTGAAAACAGCATGCAGCACATTATCCTCTAACGGGAACAAATAGCAGAATGGAGCCCGGCTATTTTCCATGAGGCTGATTTTTGCTAATCCAACACATTTATCCTCTGAAACATTTTCAGTGCCTGTTGAGAAATAAGTGGTACCAGTAAGGGCAGTATCTCCCAGCATGCAACTTAAAAATGTATAGACAATAGGTCTTAATATGAAAGTAAGTCAATAACTTGTGGAGGGGCAGTAGAACCATTTTGGGTACTATGAAGATAGATATACTACACGTGCCCTTGACCTAACAATTCTGCTGTAGGATTCTAGTTCACAGGAATGCTCACACCTGGGAGCAAATGCATGTGAACGGCATTACTTACTGAATCACATGTACAGAGCCACATGAACTGACAAAAAGACACGCTGAATATTGCAATGTGGAAAAAGTAAATTGCAGAACAATATGTAATACATGATTTCATTTTTGTTTAAAAATAACCCACACCATATGTATAGGGATGAATGTACTTTTATATATTTACAGATATAAAGAAAAAGTCTGGAGAGAAACCAGCAACAAACTGTCAATGGTAGTTCCTTCCTCTGGAGAGTGAAATTGGGGGGATTTCACTTTCCACTTCATCAACTTTGGAATTATTTAAATTTATGTTTCAGAAAACAAGAAAGGAAATAAATAGCTGGATTAATACAAGGTAGTTAACACTTACAGAGTGTTTATTCTGAGCTGGGTGAGTGCTAGACACTTTATATATCATCTTACTTGCTCCTCCAACTTTCTGAAGTAGGTAATATTATCCCCCTTTACAGATGAGCAAGCAAATTCTGAGAAGTGAATAATTTGCTCAAGGTGACAGGGCTAGTAAGTAGCAGAGCTAGGATTTGAACCCAGGGTTTTTTTTACTTCAAGGTCCAAGACATTCCCTTTGGTCCAACAATGCCATTTAGTATGACATAGTCCTGACTCAGTAGATGGGCTTATTAACAGTGCCACATGGATGCTGAATGTTAAGTTTATTCTTTAATACACAAAAGGGGGAAGGATAGTATAATGAATCCATGTGCTCATTATCATCCAGAGGCAACAATTATTAATATTCTGTGTCATTGTTTCATCTACCCCCAACATATATTTTTTAGGAATCTTTTTAATGCCAATTCAAGACATCATATCATCTCACCATAAATACTTCAATCTCTAAAAATAAGAAAGTTTTTAAAAACATGATGATGTGATAAATATCATTATCACACATAAAGTTAACAATCATTCCTTAATATTATCAATAGCCAGGGCATCTGAGTGGCTTAGTCAGTTGAGCGTCCGACTTCAGCTCAAGTGATGACCTCACGGTTCTGGGGCTGAAGCCCCACATTGGGCTTGTTATTGCCAGTGCAGAGCCTGCTTTGGATCCTCTGTCCCTCTCTTTCTCTCTCCCTGCCCTTCCCCTGCTCATGCTATCTCAAAAATAAACAACAAAAAATTATT
Source organism: Panthera pardus (assembly GCF_024362965.1). Lineage (NCBI taxonomy): Eukaryota > Metazoa > Chordata > Mammalia > Carnivora > Felidae > Panthera > Panthera pardus. The sequence continues at coordinate 60,840,761 of NW_026526677.1, forward strand.
TTATAAAATACTATCAATATCCAATCAATGTAAATTTTCCCAGATTGTCTCAAAAATATCTTCTTGTTGGTTATTCAAATTTATATCAGTGGAATCTTTATCTCCTTGAATCTATGGTTTCCCTCTTCTCTTGCTTACTATGACTCATTTATTGAAGAAATGGAGTCCTTTGTCTTGTAGAATTTCCCATCTTCTTGATTTGATTTCTTAGATCTTTATGGTGTCGTTTAACAGGCTTCTCTATCCTTTATATTTCTCACAAACTGGTGATTCAATACATTAAATCAGTTTCGATCCTTTGGGCAAGATTTTTTCTAAAGTGGTGATGTATACTTCCTACTGCATTTATTAGGAGGCAGTTAGTGTCTGGCTGTCCCACTTTCAATAATGCTAAGGTTGAACAGGGGTTCGGCGGTGTCAGCCTGACACATACATTATGAAATTCCACATCAACCTTCCACCTAATAAAATTAGCACCCATTGATGGTTTTTGCCTAGACCCATTATTTCATTAGGGGTTTAGAGTCACTTAAAATCCTGTAAGACTTAGGTATTTTTTAACAAAAATCCTAAGATAGCAATACTATGTTTTAGTTTTGGAGCAAGGTATCAAAAAAAATCTTTTCTCTACTACCCATCATGAGTTTTTCTTGTTTTTGTATTTTGTGAAAGTAATTAAGTTTCTACTGTATTTTATTTTAGCTTTTTTGAATAATTAAGTTTTATTTTCCTGAGACCACCGGTATTCTGCAAGCATCTAAGCCCCATCTGGGACCATTTTGCTATTTATATTGACATTTTATTTGGAATTTTGATCTATGCTTCAATTCCTAAATAATTCATAAAAAGTAAGAAGAAAACGAAAAGATCTCCCATTCTTCTGTGACAAATGTCACAGTAAGCCAGTTAAACATCTCTAGATCATTTTCAATTTCATGCCTAGGGTCACTTTCAATGACTAAGTCTGTTCTTATTCATTTCACATTTATCATAGCTTCTGTCCTGTGCCAGGTTCTGAGGCTAAAGAGAGGAAAGTCTCAGGCCCTGTCCTTCAAGGGTTCACAGTCCCCTACACCGATGAAATTGGGAAATGGCCCATGGGGCCCCGGGATGGCTCAGTTGGTTAAGCATCTGACTCTTGATTTTGGCTCAGGTCATGATCTCACGGTTTGTGAGTTCAAGCCTGGAGTCAGGCTCTGTGCTGACAGTGTGGAGCCTGCTTGGGATTCTTTCTTTTTCTCCCCCTCTCTCTGTCCCTCCCTCTCCCCCGCAAAATAAATAAATAAACTTAAAAAAAACTGGGCAATGTCCCAAAGGTTCTTGGGTTACAGGGAGGAGGCACTCCCTGACTATGGAATCAGGGAAATCTTCTCAAAGGAGATGTTGAGTTTTGAAGGATGAGTGGAAAGTAACTAGGGGAAGGGCATTCCAGGAAAAGAAAACCCATACAAAGGCATGGAGGCAGGAAAGAATAGGTTCCTTCAGAGAAGTGCACACAGTTTTGCATGGCTAGAGAGTAAGGTTGATGGGGAAGGGTGGCTGTGGTGGAGCAGGGGCAGGGCCAGGGCAGGAAGAGCCTTGTCTGCCATGTTAAAGAGTTAGGATGTCCCTGAAGGATTTTAAGCAGAAGAGTGACAGAGTCTGATTCATGTTGTATATTTTTGCCTCTATAGATGTTTTTTCTTTTTTCTCTATTTAAGTCAAATACACGTCACATAAAATTAATCTTTTTAAAGTGAACAACTCAGTGGCATTTGGCACATTCACAGTGTCATACAACCACTACTTCTGTTAGATCTAAAACTCTTTCATCACCCAACAGGAAACCCATAGCCATTAAGCAGGCACTCCCCATTGCCCCCTCTCCCCAGCCCTGGCTACCACCAATCAGCTCTCTACCTCAGTACATTTTTATTTCTAAAAATTACACAAGTAATATGGATTCATTACAGAAGAATCAGAATACAGATGACTAAAAGAGGAAAATAAATATTGCTGATAATCTCAGCACCATTTTGTAGGCTGTGTATCCTTCTCAGCAGTTTTTGCGTGTGTGAGTGTGTGTGAATTTTCCCACCCCGATCTTCCATGTACTTTACAGGGTCCTCTAACCTTCTGGAGTCTCCCCTCCCCAACTTTTGAGATGTAAAAGAATTCTGCTCAAACCCCTATCCTATGAATGACATGGAACTCAACTCCCTTCCAATATCTCTGAGAATTCTGGGGAGGTTACAGATCGAGGTGGGGGTTTGCTCTCTTTGACAACCTCTAGCACTGATTTTCTGCCTGATCTTTGCCCCTTATTTCACCTCTTGGGCACATTGTCCATTCTACACTTCTCCAATCCCTTCTTTCCTCCAAATATGGCCTAAACAAGGTGGTATATTAGCAAATATTTTTAAAAGATTTGGGGGCAAACAGAGGATAGCTTGTATTGAAGCACAACTTGGAGAACAACTTGAAACTGAGTTTCAGAGAGGAGTTCTGAGTCCCTTAGTCATTCTTATCATAGGCCATCCCTCCATGTGGTACTATGACAGGACCAGCTGCCAGCTTCCCTCCCTTCCTATCTTTTTCAATCTCCTCTAGATGTAGACTCGAAAGCACTCATTTCCAATTCCCTTTCCCTTTTGCACAAGGGAATTCAAGGCTCTTTTGGCTTTGCTCCAAACTGCAAAGAGCTCCTAAGCTATTCTGCTAAGTCAAAACAGTCCCTCCCTATCAGAACTCTAGTGCCAGGTTGTCCAGCTAATACTTTCTCCCTACTGGCTGCATTTCCATTATCACTTTCTTATCTTAAATATCTTTCCTTAGGTTTTTTTTTTGTTGTTGTTCCTATTCTTCTATATTGTTTGAAATGGCTGCATACATTCCTTATTTTTGGACACTTAAGTTGTTTCCAATGCTTTATTATTATAGACAGTGCCCTGTTATATATTAAAGATTATTAAGGGCATATATATCCTTATTATATACATGGATATGTACCCTTAATTATTTCTTTGTTATACATTCCTAGTAGTAGCATTGCCTTATGGATTTTACATATCCTCTACAAGGACTGTATGAGTTGATGAACCCAGTAATGTTTGAAAGTGCTTGAATCTATTAACCCTTGTTAATAGTGCATATATTTATCCTTATTTTTTTGTGTGTGGTTTTAATTTTCATTTCTTTGACTAATAGTAGAGTTGAACTTTTTTAGTTTATTAGCCATTTGAGGTTTATTTTTCTTGTGTAAAATACCTTTTGTGGTCAATTATACAGTTTCATTTTTCACTTATTGATTTGGAGGTTCTTTGAATGTTAAGGATATGAACCTTTGGTTAAGGATATTTCCTATATGGCACAAAAACAGGCACTCAGATCAATGGAACAGAATAGAGAACCCAGAAATGAACCCACAAACGTATGGCCAACTAATCTTTGACAAAGCAGGAAAGAATATCCAATGGAATAAAGACAGTCTCTTCAGCAAGTGGTGCTGGGAAAACTGGACAGCAACATGCAGAAAAATGAACCTGGACCACTTTCTTACACCATACACAAAAATAAACTTAAAATGGATGAAAGACCTAAATGTAAGACAAGAAGCCATCAAAATCCTAGAGGAGAAAGCAGGAAAAATCTTTTGACCTTGGCCGCAGCAACTCTTACTCAACTTGTCTCCAAAGGCAAGGGAAACAAAAGCAAAAATGAACTATTGGGACCTCGTCAAAATAAAAACTTTGGCACAGCAAAGGAAACAATCAGCAAAACTAAAAGGAAACCGATGGAATGGGAAAAGATATTATCAAACGACATATCTGATAAAGGGTTAGTATCCAAAATCTATAAAGCACTTATCAAACTCAACACCCAAAAAACAAAGAATCCAGTGAAGAAATGGGCAAATGACATGAATAGACACTTCTCCAAAGAAAACATCCAGATGGCCAACCGACACATGAAAAAATGCTCCACATCACCCATCATCAGGGAAATACATATCAAAACCACAATGAGATACCACCTTACACCTGTCAGAATGGCTAATGTTAACAACTCAGGCAACAACAGATGTTGGCAAGGATGCGGAGAGAGATGATCACTTTTGCACAGCTGGTGGGAATGCAAACTGGTGCGACCACTCAGGAAAACAGTATGGAGGTTCCTCAAAAAACTAAAAATAGAACTACCCTACCACCCAGCAATTGCACTACTAGGCATCCAAGGGATACAGATATGCTGTTTCGAAAGGGCACATGCACCCCAATGTTTATAGCACCACTATCAACAATAGCCAAAGTATGGAAAGAGCCCAAATGTCCATCGATGGATGAATGGATAAAGAAGATGTGGTATATGTGTGTATATACATATATATATATGCACAATGGAGTATTACTCTGCAATCAAGAAGAATGAAATCTTGCCATTTGCAACTATGTGGATGGAACTAGAGGGTATTATGGTAAGTGAAATTAGTCAGTTGGAGAAAGACAAATATCATATGACTTCACTCCTATGAGGAATTTAAGATACAAAACAGAGGAACATAAGGGAAGTGAAGCAAAAATAATATAAAAAACAGGGAGGGAGACAAAAACATAAGAGACTCTTAAATATGAAGAACAAACAGAGGGTTACTAGAGGGGTTGTGGGGGGGGGGGTGGGCTAAATGGTAAGGGGCATTAAGGAATCTACTCCTGAAATCATTGTTGCACTATATGCTAACTAACTTGGATGTAAATTTTTTTAAAAATAAGGATATTTCCTATACCATCTGTCTTTTAATTTAGTTTATGGTGAATTTTGCTGTAAAAGACTCACATTTTTATACAACCACATCTATCATCCTTTATGAGCTCTCCTTTTAGTCTCATGTTTAGAAAGTCATTCCTTACTCTGAAGTTTTGTTGACATTCACCTGTACTTTCTCCTTCTTAAATTACAATTTTTAATCCTTCTGGAATTTTTCTTCATGTACTGTGAATTTGGATTTGTTTTCATAATGATACAGTTATCTTAACATCCCCCACCGATAGGAGGAGGCACAGGCTTTTTAATGTACTAAATCCTTACATGTATTTAGATGCATTTCTGAAGTGTGCTTTTTAGCTAGTGATGTTTTAATTATTGTATCTGGCTGGTTCACCTTAATATCTGGTAGGAAAAGACTTTTTTGGCATTATTTTCCTAAAGATGGGCTTGACTTTCTTACTTTTTCCCTTTTTTCTTCTCTCTCTTTTGTTTTCGTTCAAAACATTTACTTTGTATCTTAAACAGGACATTCTAAAGTCTGCATCATGACTGGAGAGTTACCCCCGAGGTTTACAGCCAGTGTGTCCCTCTCAAAGCATGATCCTGGGAGCTGGGGAGTCATGCAAACACAAGCTAGGACCCCCAGGGGAGGAAGGGTGCAGACCAGGGGAGGACTTCAATCCTTTCTTAAGGAAAAGGCAGTAGAGCATTCTGACTCACTGAAAACTAGTGCAATCATTTTTCAAAATAAATTTTTAAATAGATTTCTTTCACATTAAAAAGAAAGTTATTTTTGGGGCGCCTGGGTGGCTCAGTCGGTTAAGCGGCTGACTTCAGCTCAGGTCATGATCTCGCGGTCAGTGGGTTCGAGCCCCGAGTAGGGCTCTGTGCTGACAGCTCAGAGCCTGGAGCCTGTTTCGGATTCTGTGTCTCCCTCTCTCTGACCCTCCCCTGTTCATGCTCTGTCTCTCCCTGTCTCAAAAATAAATAAAACTTTAAAAAATAAATAAATAAATAAAAAGTTATTTTTATTGGGATTTTGTTAATAATAGGCTTAGCCTGAAGAAAATTAATATCTTTACAATATTAAATCTTCCAACACAGTATAATGTCTCTCCTTTTATTCAAATCTCCTTTTAGATTCATGGTAAAGTTTTATAGATATGCATATTTATAATTAAGTTTATTACTAGGTGCTTTGATTTTTTTATTACCATGATATATGGGTTCTTCATTCCATTGTTTTTCTTAACTAATTATTGCTGATATATGTATTAGTTTTTAAATATTTCTGTCATAATTGCCGAATTTTCTTGCAAGCTGGTGCAGGTACTCTGGAAAACAGTATGGAGGTTCCCCCAAAAATTAAAAATAGAACTACCCTACAACCTAGCACAATTGCACTACTAGGCATTTATCCACGGGATACAGGTGTGCTGTTTCAAAGGGACACATACACCCCCATGTTTATAGCAGCACTATCAACAATAGCCAAAGTATGGAAAGAGCCCAAATGTCCATGTCCATCGATGGATAAATGGATAAAGAAGATGTGGTATATATATATATATATATATATATATATATATATATATATATACACACACACACACACACACAATGGGTTATTACTCGGCAATCAAAAAGAATGAAATCTTGCCATTTGCAACTATGTGGATGGAACTGGAGGGTATTATGCTAAGTGAAATTAGTCAGTCAGAGAAAGACAAAAATCACATGACTTCACTCCTATGAGGATTTTAAGAGACAAAACAGATGAACATAAGGGAAGGGAAACAAAAATAATATAAAAACGGTGGGGGGGGGGACAAAACAGAAGAGACTCATAAATGTGGAGAACAAACTGAGGGTTACTGGAGGGGTTGTGGGAGGGGGGATGGGCTAATAGGGTAAGGGGCACTAAGGAATCTACTCCTGAAATCATTGTTGCACTATATGCTAACTAATTTGGATGTAAATTTTTAAAAATAAAAAATTAAACTAAAAAATAATAATAATTGCCAAATTTTCTGAACTCTCTTGTTCATTTTAACAGTTTTTCAAGGAACCATACAATCTTGAAATAATGATAATTTTGTCTGTTACTATCAAGTATTTATACCTCCCTCACCTCTTTTTCTCATTATTGCATCGATTGACACTTCAGAATAATCTTAAATAATGGTAATGACAGTCAAATTATTACCTTTAATGGAAATGCTTGTAATGTTTTATTGTTAGGTATAATATGCTGTTGGTTTGAGAGCAATATTCCTTAACATATTAACATGTTAATTAAGATTTTCTTAAACCAAAAATTTATGTTGATTTTTATCAAACTTTTTAGCATTGTGTTAAGATGATCATATGATTTTTCTCCTTGAAATCATTGATCAATACATAATCTATTTTACATTGATTTCATAAATTATATAAACAGGTAACTTTTACCACTGAACTTTTCTTATATCCATGGATTAAGCCCTGTTTGGTCATGGTGATTTGCCTTTTAAAATTATAACTGCAGGTTTAGTTTGGAAAATGGATTGAAAAGAGACAAGGTCAAAGGCAGAGAGGATATTTAGGAAGCAATTACAGTTCTCAAATAAAACAACAGTAGTGAAAACAGAGAAGAGGTCTGGTTCTGAGAGGTGTTTAAAAAAAAGATCAATATTAGCTCCTTGGGTATGAAATCTGAAGTGAAGAAAGGAATTTAGGAGAACTGCTAGGTTCTTGGCTTGGTGACATTTATCAAGACAGGGCTACAGGAAGAAAAGCGGGTTTGGTAGGAGTTGGAGGAGAGGATAAAGGATGAACTCCTGACATCCTCAGGTCCTGAGTGGAACACCCACGTATTGACAGGTAAGTCATCATATACATGGATCTGGAGCAGAAAGATCTGGGCTATAAATATCAACTTGGTGATTACTAGTGTGTAGAAAACAGTTAATTGTAGTGTGAGAACACAAGAAGACTGAAAACGAAACCACAAACAATGACTCATTTTAAGAGATGGAAGAAGGAAGAAGTGGGCTATGTATGCCACACAACTTTACTCCCCTCGTCTGCTTCCTTCTTCCCAAAGGCACCTCTCACCTGCTGGGCTGCTGCTGCTTCTGCTGGGTTCCCTGGAGTCAGAATAGAAGCCCCAGAACTGCATGACCTGCACAACCTCTCATCTGCACTGGTTTCTCCTCACTCTCAGACAAGATGAAATGTCATACCACAGAGCATGAAATCTTGCTTCTGTAGCTGGTGTCAATGGACCAGGTAATGCACCATAGAAGTTGCATAAAAGTACAAGAGAGTTAGCTTCTTGTAGGGAAATCTTGACAAATCTATCATTAGAGATGGAAGTGAGGTAGACAGATCATTTTTCTCATTTTCCCCTTCTGCAGACTACATCAAGGTTGGGATCTCTCCCTATGGCCATGGCAGAGAAGCTCTGTGGCTCAAGGAATCTACTGAAGTCACCTGCTGTTTCTTATCATGGCTTGTTGAAAGTAGTGTCATCATGGTAACACATCACACTGAACTGTTTGACTTTCTCCTTTATTTTTACTCTCCTGAGCTTATACGTACCCCTCCCACACATAAACACAAGAATCAGCACTTTAATCTTGACCCCAGGCTTTATAATCTAGAGAAACTGCACTAAGATACAGATGCTAAATTGGTAAATTGAATAGGAGAAAGTCTATTTAAGTCAACTCTTCATTTGGACTTGGATCCTTAAAACATGTGTTCTATTTTTCTGAGAATTCAACATGATGTAATGAGAAAGGGAATAAAAAGGAGGCATGAATAACAATTAGATATGAGAAAGGGAAAACAGGACCAGGTAGAAAACTGTCAAATTAGAAGATGAAAATGATATTAAACATTAATATTACAGCAGCTGTTGAGCTCACATATTTCCCCAGGTTAGGTTATCAAAAGAACATAGCAATATGGTTTTATTTATTAGGTCACTATCAAAAGTACTGGCAACATCCAGCAAAAAACTATCATCCATAAGATGTCTATTTCCTTTGCTATAACAGAAAGTCTACAACAGCCTTTACCCCAATTCAACCCAACAAATATCTATTGGCCCCTGTCATGAGGAGGACAATGTGCTGAGCTTTATGGAAATAGAGCAGTTGCTGGGGGCGGGGGGCTTCTCAGATTAATAAGACTCGGATGTACCCTGAAAATGATATAGTCTCAGAGGCATAAATATAATGAAGTACACAGGTCATTATTATCCAAGGTCATATCAAATTTAAAAAATACAAATTTTATTTGTACCAAGAAAAGGTACAAATAAAATTCTAAGAAGATCAAAGGAGGGAGAGATTATATTAATGGAAAATAATCAGGAAATACTTCACTGAGAGGGGCTATACATTTGTTAGATATAATTTTATTTTTTAATTTTTTAAATATTTATTTTTGAGAGAGAGAGAGACAGAGCACGAGTGGGGGAAGGGCAGAGAGAGAGGGAGATACAGAACCCGAAGCAGACTCCAGGCTCTGAGATGTCAGCACAGAAGAACCCAATGCAAGGCTTGAACCCACAGACCACAAGATTATGACCTGAGCCAAAGTTGGATGCTTAACCAACTGAGTCACCCAGGCGCCGCTGTTAGGCATAATTTTAATAGTTGGCCATGGGGAAAGATAGGCAGACTAGAGGAGTAAAAAACCAAAGGCACAGAGCCAGGAAATAATAGTATAATTGTAAAATGATAGACTTTGACAGTTTTGAAGGATATATCCAAAAACTTTGAGAATCCCCAAAGAGTCATATACCACTATATTATACATTTTCACCCACAAAATTCATACATAATACTGAGTACATAACTACAAAGCCATTACGTAATGTGAGAGATGGACCATCAGCGAGGTTACATACCAACTAAATAATTCGTTTCTTCGTGTCCATATCCAAGTGCACAGGATGCAATTTGGATCTCAGCAAAATGATATATGACTTCCTTTTACTCAAGGAAGATCAACCTTGAATGCTAAATCCATAAATATCAACAGCCTACTGAAGTTCCATCTGGCTGAAGTGTTTAGCATGAATCAATCCAGAAAGAATTCTGCTTGTTTTAAGATAAAAGGAAACATTAAGGGAACCCGGGTGGCTCAGTCAGTTGACTGTCTGACTTGGGCTCTGGTCCTGATTTCGCGGTTCATGACTTCAAGCCCCACATTGGGCTCGATGTTATTAGTGCAAAACCCTCTTTGGATCCTCTGTCCCCCTCTCTCTCTGCCCTTTCCCCACCTGTACTCTCTCTCTCAAGAATAAATAAATATTTTTTAAAAAGATAAAAGAAAAAAATAAAAAGATAAAAAAAGATAAAAGGAAACATTTTATCATTTGTTTGCAATTTCTTAATATTTCTTCTATTTTGATGAAGTTCTTTGCAGGAACATATCCAACATTTTGTCTTCTTCTCCTCTGTCTAAACTCCTACTTAAAACCAAGAGAAAATTCGTCTTCAGATCTAGAAGCATAACTAGAGAGACCCATCCCCTCGACAGGCCTCATAGACATCTGGTGACCGTCAAATGGTCAAAGTAACTCCCCTTTCCAAGTAGAAACCTTAGAGATCATCAGGATCCTGCAGTATAGGCTGGAAAAAACTCTAACTTTGATCACATTTATGTCTCTCTCCTGATGGCTCTGACGACCTTTAAGCTGAAGAAAAGGGGATTGCAGGAAGATACAATTAAGATTGCATGCATGCACTCACACACAAACCAAAACCCAGCAACCAAATGGTGGCCTTCATACTTGGCTTGCTGCCAGAGATAGCAGGCACTGAAAGAATAAGAAGCAGTTACCAAGAAGTACCTGTTCCACAAAGCAAAGCCTTGAAGAGTTAACTGACTCATGAAAGCCTAAATAGGTTTTCAGAAGCTACCGCTGAGGGCTTCAGTCAGCAGGGGAATGGATCAGGACACTAAGGACTTGAGAAGAAACATACACCAATTAAACTCATGACCATTCTCCTGTGATACCAATATTGCAAACCTGATTTTGACCAAAACCCTCTAAGACCAAAAAGAAAATGTCCTGCTGACTAAAAAATATTTCCCTGTCCTCTTTTCTTTTTTTTTTCTTTTTTACCCCTTGTCTTCTTGAGGTCATAATACATTAAATGGATACAACAAAAAAAGTGAAAGTCATGGTTAAGCAGACTGCTTAAATAATGAATTAAAGAGAGAGAGAATATATCTTGTTAGTAATCCCTGAACTTCATTTCTAAAGGCCTTAAAATTGGTGTGCCTGGGTGGCTCAGGTCATGATCTCACGGTTTGTGAATTTGAGCCTCACGTAGGGCTCTGTGCTGATAGCTCAGAGTCTGGAGCCTCTTCAATTCTGCATCTCCCTCTCTCTCTGCCCCTCCCCTGCTCATGTTCTGTCTGTCTGTCTGTCTGTCTCTCTCTCTCTCTCAAAAATAAACATTAAAAACATTTTTTAAAGGCCTTAAAAATAGACTGAAATTTGATAAACTATTAGACAGCTATTAAATGGGACCATTAGGAAAACTACATAGAAACATGGGTAAATGATTCTAAGTAAGGTTGAGTGAAGAAAAAAAAAAAAAAAAAAAAAAAAAAAATATATATATATATATATATATATAACATCTGGAGTTATAATAGCCTACATTTATTAAGGACTTACAATTGAAATACACACACACACACACACACACACACACACACACACATATGGGTATGAATTAGAATGGAAGTAGTTGTATTAGGATATGAGATTTGGGGTAATCTTTTTTTATTTTCTTAAAAATTTTCTTTCATATGATCACAATGATTTATCCATTAAAAGAAGTATAATCAAAGAACTAATTCTAGAGGGAAACTGATGAATGCCCAAATTACTGCTATTGATTTCCATATACTTTGTCATGTGTCCAAGTTTATAATGGAAAAGTATTGACAGGAAATTTGACTTCTATAGAAAACAATAACAAAGCAGTCACTTTGTAAACTTAATTTTAAAAATACAGCAGAGAGAATGAGGGGTTTAGGTTTGAAAGCTTGAAAAGAAAATTTAATTTAATTTAAAACAGTGTTCAGGGGCGCCTGGCTGGCTCAGTCCCTAGAGCATGAGACTCTTGATCTCAGGGTCATGATTTCACACCCTGAGTTGGGCATTACTTTAAAAATAGAATGATAAAATAAAAGTGTTCATTTCAGACACATGGCCTGAAGTGACCGTGATGTTGCTTCAACTGTCCTAAGGATTCCCGTGTGAGGCCCACAGTGTGGTGGTTTTGTAGTTAGAGAGCTCAGTATTCAAACTCCAGCCCACCACTTACTAGCTGTAGTTCCTTGGTCAAGTTACTTAAGCTTTCTAAGCCTTAGCCTCCTCCTGTTTAAAATGGAAATGTAGATAACCCACCTCAAAAGATGGTGGGAGGTCTCTAATAATATAGAGCATTGTAAAGCAAGCAGTTAACGCCATGGTAGGTAGTTCATATTCAGTAAATGCTAGTTCCCTTATCTCTCCATTCCCTTTTCAAAAATCCACCATATAAAAGTGGATTTACTTGTGACTGAGTTAATCATCAGATTTTTAATAATACCATTTGCCACTTATTAACTGCCTACTAGGATACTAAATACCCAACACATAGTAAGCTCCCAGTAAAGATATGTTTAATGGATGGATGGATGGATGGATGGGTGGATGGATGGATGTGTGGCTGGCTGGTTGGCTGCCTTAATCTTTGTCTTCAGATGCCTAGAAGAGACACTGGATTTGTTCTATATATTTCTCAGGAATACAGCTGGGACCAGAAAGTACAGCGATAATCTCTATTTTTTTGAGGAGAAAGAATGGGTTTGACTAAGCAAAGACCAGGCTATTGGAGAAGAGCCCTTGGGAAGAACAGAGTAAAAAGGGGGCTTTTCTTTCCTTCCAGGTCTTTGGACTTTGCTAGAAAGAGTCACTCTCTCCATCTCTGGGTCTAGCAGAGATGATAGCAACCTGGTTGAGAATAACAACCTGACAGAGGTGTGTTGCTCTCTTGCCTCCTTCCGTATGCTCTGAGGGTGGATAATGCTTAGCCCAGAGCAGCAAGGCTCCCACTGGTGCCAGCAACATCCTAGAGTAATCAATCTTTGTGGAAGGCCTGACTCAGCTGTAACAGGCCTTCCACATGCCTGGGTCCAGGTGCAGTGCATGGGCTGTTGCCACTTAATTTCCTTGGACAGTAGGTGGAAGTTACAAGGAAGCAGAGTTTCACATAAAACCAAGAACAGCATGCCAGTAAAGCTGTCCAAACATGGAAGAGGCTGACTTATTATACTGACCCCTGGGCTGAGAGGAATGTTGCTTCCATGTTGTTATGTTGCAGAGGGAATTCTAGCTTTAGCTTCATGGTTACAATGAGAAAAACTCCTAGCCTGAAGATTTTGGTTTCATTGGACTCTCACACTCTTAAAACTAGGCTTTCTACTGACACCTAGAGGCTTACTTGTAAATGTTGCTATAAATCCAAACCTGAGGAAAATTCCATTCTTTCTCAGTTCAAATTTTCAACTCTACTTGGGCCTATAGGTGTTCCCCTTCTGCAGATACTCCCAGTGGAAGAGTCTCAAAAAGGACTAGATACTATTATGATCTTGCAGTCACTGTATCTCGACACAGCTACAGGACCAGGACAGAAACACAGTTGGAGGAAAGTCCCTCTCCTTCTCAGCCTCTTGGAGAAGGAAACAGATCATATACATGACACAAGAAATTACCATGTGAGATAGACCCTTCCAAGTAGCTAATGTGGGTGATTAGTGCCATGAAAGCTGGATAAATATAAAGATCCCTGTGGTATGGGGTGGAAGGGCTTTTGTAGATGGAGTGAAACTAGAGCTGGTTCTTGGGGAAGAAATAACCCAGGAAGGTAAGGGGTTGGGGGAACAGTGGCAGTGACTGTAGTGAAAGAGATTTGAAGTCCAGTGGACCTGAATCAAATCCTGGCTTTTTTTCACTAGCTGTGACTTTCAGCTAGTTTCTTCAAGTCTTTGAACATCAGCCTCGTCCTCTTTTTTTTTTTTTTTAATTTTTTTTTAACGTTTATTTATTTTTGAGACAGAGAGAGACAGAGCATGAATGGGGGAGGGTCAGAGAGAGAGAGGGAGACACAGAATCTGAAACAGGCTCCAGGCTCTGAGCTGTCAGCACAGAGTCCGATGTGGGGCTTGAACTCATGAACTGTGAGATCATGACCTGAGCCGAAGTCGGACGCTTAACCGACTGAGCCACCCAGGTGCCCCCAGCCTCGTCCTCTTCCAATGAGGACACTCATGCCTTCCTTGAAAGCTTGCTGTATGGATTACACATAACACATAGAATTTGGTTTGTTCAGTGTCTGGCACACAATAAGCACTCCAGTGGCGGCTTGTATTGCTGTGGATTTTGACACAGGGGTGGACCCGATGTGTTCAGGGACTATGACATGAGACAATTTGGGGCAGTGTTTGTGTGGAAGCACAGGAAGTGACTCTGAAGCAGTGTTATGTGCTCAAGAGGACCCTGGTTTGAGTTCTTGATCTCATATCAACAGGCAAGTCATTTCCTTTCTCAGGGCCTCTTTCCCATCTTTACAGTGAGGATATTGGTCTAGCGAAGTATTTCTTTACCTTGGCTGCATATTGGAATCATCCAGAGAGTTTTTAAAACTTCTAATGATCATGCTGCACCCCAGACCAACTAAATCAGAATTTCTGGTGCTGGACCTCCAGACAGCAGATATATATATATTTTTAAACTTTATTGAGATATAATTATTTACATATTTAATGCTGACAATTTGATGAGTTTGGCCATATACGTACAACCATGACATTATCACCACCATCAAGGTAATGAACACATCCATCACCTTCAAAAGTTAGTGTCCCATTTTTGTGTGTGGCAAAAACACTTAACATGAGATCTACCCTCTTAACATTTTTAAATGTGCAATACTATGCTATTAACTATGCACTATGTTGTACAACAGATCAGTAGAGTTTATTCAGTTAGCGTAACTGAAACCTTACACCACTTAACGACTCCCCATTTCCCTCTCCCCTAGCCCCTGGCAACCACCATTCTATTCTTTGCCTCCAAACATTTGACTAGTTTAGATACTAGATACTTATAAAAGGGGAAATCATACAGTATTTGTCCTTCTGAGACTGGCTTATTTCACTTATAATGTCCTCCAAGTTCATCCATGTTGTCACAAATAGTAGGATTTCCTTCTTTTTTAAGGCTGAATAATATTCCATTGTATGTGTATACCACATTTTCTTTATCCATTCATCTGCTGATGGACATTTGGCTATTGTGAATAATGTTGCAATGAACGTGGGAGTGCAAATATCTTTTTGAGAATCTTGATTTCAATTATTTTGGATATATACCAAAAGTGGAATTTGTGGGTCATACGGTAGTTCTATTTTTATTTTTTGAGGAATCTCCATACTATTTTCCACAGAGGCTGAATCATTTTACATTCCCACCAACAATGTACAGGACTTCCGATTTTTCATTTAGCTTTATCAATACTTACCTTTCATCTGTTTGTTTTTGTAATAGAGATCCTAACAGGTGTGAGGTAGTACCTTATTGTGGTTTTGATTTGCATTTCCCTTATGATTAGTGATGTTGAGCACTTCTTTATGTACCTGGTGGCCATTTGTATTTATTCTTTGGAGAAATGTCTTTTCAAGTCCTTTGCCCACTTTTTAATTGGGCTACTTGTTTTTTGTTTGTTTGTTTGTTTGTTTTTTGCTATCAGGTTTAAGAGTTCCTTGTGTATTTTGGATGTTAACCCCCTATTAGATAAATGGTTTGCAAATATTTTCTCCTGTTCTGTACTTTGCCTTTCACCTTTGATTGTTTCCTTTTCTGTGCGCAAGCTTTTTAATTTGTTATGATCTCACTCATTTATGTTTGCTTTTGAAGCTTATGTTTTTGGTGTCATATCCAAGAAATCATTGCCAAGACCAGCGTCAAGAAGCTCTTCCCCTATGTTTTCTTCTAGGAGTTTCACTGTTTCAGGTCCTATATCTAAGTCTTTAATCCATTTTGAGTTGATTGTTGTGTATGGTACAAGGTAAAGATCCAATTTCATTCTTTTGAATGTGGATATGCAGTTTTCCAATAACATTTGTTGAAGAGACTGTCCTTTCCACATTGTATAATCTCAGCACCCTTACTAGAGATCAGTTGGTAGTATATCCATGGGTTTACTTCTGGCTCTCTATTCTGTTCCACTGGTCTATTTGTCTGTCTCTATGTCAATACCATATTATTTTAATTACTGTAGCTTCTAAATATATTTTGAAATCAGGAAATGTGATGCCTCTAATTTACAGACAGATTTTTTTAAAGTTCCCCAGATGATTCCAATATGCACACAAGGTCGAGAACCATTAGACAGTTGTCAAAAACCAACCTCTGTGCTCTGGAGCTGAAATATGAAACACAGAGTTTGGGTATAAAAAAGGAAGACAGTTTATTTCTTTGTCAGGCAAATGAGGCTGCAGGAGGCTAATGCCTTCGAGACTGTAAGCTTGACTGCGGTAAAAGGCTGAGGGGTTTAATAGGAAAATACAGGATCTGGGTGGAATCTGGTACATGCTATCAGCCGTGCCATCATGTCTTCGAGGTGGTCGCATGACTAGCACTGGTACCCACCATCCCAGTCTCTTTACTGAGTATACACTGAGGTCAGCAAGATGTCAATATCGACACCACATTCCTGGAACAAAGGATTCTACAGAAAAACAAGTGAAGGGAAGGGGGAGGCTTCAAGAAAGAGGGAGACAAAAATTTGTTGTTTTAAGTCAAGCCTTGCTGAAACACTAGTGTGTTCATTTTAATTTCCATCCATCTTTACGTTTCTATGATGGTTTCAAAACTACATAATTGTGTGGGGGGGGTGCCTCGGTGGCTCAGTCAGCTGAGTGTCTAACTTTTCATTTCAGCTCAGGTCATGATCTCAGAGTCATGGGATCAAGCTCAGCGTGGAGCCTGCTTAAGATTCTCTTTATCTCTCCCTGCCCCACTTTCCCACTCGCACTTTCTAAAATTTTAAAAAACACTACATAGTTTTTAAGGTGTCTTATACTTCTAACACTAGAAAGATAGAGAAAAACAATAAATATTATATAAATAATTAATATATAATGGCTACTATACGTTAAGTGCTAAGTGTCAAACACTCACCAAGAGCTTTTTATGTGCTATTTGAAATTCACAATAAATCTAAGGAGCAAAAATTTTACAAATGAAGAAATAAGTTTAGAAAGATATTTTTTAAATGTTTATTTTGAGAGAGAGAGAGCACAAGCTGGGGAGGGGCAGAGAGAGACAGGGAGAGAATCCCAAGCAGACTCTACACTGTCAGCACAGAGCCCCATGTGGGGCTTGAACCCACAATCTGTGAGATCATGACCTGAGCCAAAACCAAGGGTTGGCTGCTTAACTGACGGAGCCACCCAGGCACCCCTAGAAAGATTTTTGTTTTCCCAATACCATGCAGCTAAGAGTCAAAGCTAGAATTTTAACACATATTTCTCTGATGTCCCAGGTGGAAATCTGATGGACTACATTCTACCATTTCCCATAACTCCCACACAACATTGGAAATCATTTCTGCTTACCTGGAGGCAAATGTCAAGATCCTAATGCCTATGAATGGATGTATTTCTGTGAACTTAGGAGGTTTTACACTATTTCTCGACAAGTATTTCTGCGCAAGACAGGTATAGCAAGATAGTATAGTCTGAGCACAGACTATAACTGATACATTACTTTTTATTCAATATTTTTTAAATATGAAATTTATTGTCAAATTGGTTTCCAGACAACACCTAGTGCTCATCCCAAAAGGTGCCCTCCTCAATACCCATCACCCACCCTCCCCTCCTCCCACCCCCCCCCCCCCCATCAACCCTCAGTTTGTTCTCAGTTTTTAAGAGTCTCTTATGCTTTGGCTCCCTACCTCTCTAACCTCTTTTTTTTTTTCTTCCCCTCCCCCATGGACTTCTGTTAAGTTTCTCAAGATCCACATAAGAGTGAAAACATATGGTATCTGTCTTTCTCTGTATCACTTATTTCAGTTAGCATGACACTCTCCAGTTCCATCCACATTGCTACAAAAAGCCACATTTCATTCTTTCTCATTGCCACGTAGTATTCCATTGTGTATATAAACCACAATTTCTTTATCCATTCATCAGTTGATGGACATTTAGGCTCTTTCCATAATTTGGCTATTGTTGAAAGTGCTGCTATAAACATTGGGGTAAAAGTGCCCCTATGCATCAGCACTCCTGTATCCCTTGGGTAAATTCCTAGCAGTGCTATTTCTGGGTCATAGGGTAGATCTATTTTTAATTTTTTGAGGTACCTCTACACTGTTTTCCAGAGCGGCTGCACCAGTTTGCATTCCCACCAAAATTGGCAAAGATAAAGTTAAGCTTTCACTTTTTGCAGATGACATGACATCATACATGGAAAACCCGATAGACTCCACCAAAAGTCTCCTAGAACTGATACATGAATTCAGTAAAGTTGCAGGATACAAAATCAATGTACAAAAATCAGTTGCATTCTTATACACTAATAATGAAGCAAGAGAAAGACAAATAAAGAAACTGATCCCATTCACAATGCACCAAGAAGCATAAAATACCTAGGAATAAACCTAACCAACGGTGTAAAAGATCTGTATGCTGAAATCTATAGAAAGCTTATGAAGGAAATTGAAGATACAAAGAAATGGAAAAACATTCCGTGCTCATGGGTTGGAAGAATAAATATTGTTAAAATGTCAATACTACCCAAAGCTATCTACACATTCACTGCAATCCCAATCAAAATTGCACCAGCATTCTCCTCGAAGCTAGAACAAGCAATCCTAAAATTTTTATTCAATATTTTTATTGAAACAGTTATCCATGGAACCTGAGTGGTCCCCAAACCAATGAGTAAGATGCTGCCATCTTGTGGCATTATTTTGTAAGGCCAGGTGTGTAATCCAACAGTGAGGAGAGCCCAATAAGCAAAATTATAACCATACCTAATACTTTGCACTTTTGTTGTCTTCCTAATTGTAACATAATTTTGTTTCTCCAAATATATTATTAGGAATGAATCAATACAACAACATAAGAAAATAGGTAATAACTGAAGACAAAATAATAAAGTTGCCTCTCCTACTCTTTACTAGTAGTGTATCGCCTTGTCAATTTACTTAATTTTTCTGGGTCTGAAATTTTCTTATCTATAAGATGGGGACAATAACACCCATCTCATAGTATTGCTTTAAAGCCAAATTAAAATATATATGTCAAGATCCTGGAAAATTGTGAACATTTGACATGTATTGATTCCTTACTCCCTTCCCTTCTTTCCTGATCCTTTTCCTTTTCTCTATTTCTGAGCTCTTCCCACTGAAGATATCCTAGCCTTCTGTTTTCTGACCACTTCCCTAAGTATTTTCCCCATTGTTCTTTCAGTTTCCGGGCTCCACCCTATTCCCACCCCCTCGAACACACACACAGAGGGGGTGTCCACATTTAACACACATGGACCCTCACCTTGGTAAGGTAAAGCTCAGTAAGCCTCTCTCCATTATCCAATATGGCTAACCACTCCACTTCAGCATTTGTGCTGTTGTGGGTATTGCAATGCAAAACACCTGCTGGGTTTCACTGAGCAGTTTTCCCATTGCTAATAGCGTTCATTCTGTGATCCCATCAGAGTCTGGTCCCCTCAGGTTCTATCTCTTACCCCTGACCCTTTCACCTCAACCCTGGGACACCTGACACATATACATCTCCCTCTCTGGCCCCATTTCCCACCATTCTCTCACCTTACTCACTCTGCTTTGCCCACTGGCCTCCTCCCTTTTGCTGCTCCCTTTGCCCTAACAGCTATCCTAGAAAATCACATGGTTTGCTCCCCTAATTCTACAATTTTCTTCTCAAATATCACTTTATCAGAGAAGTCTTCCTTGATAGTCTGTACAACTATATAAAATAACACAAACACACAAAGTCCCAGTAACTGTCCATCCCCCTTATCCTGCTTAGTTTTGATTTGTAGCACCTCTTACCACTCATCATGTTGCTATAAAGGTGAAGGAGCTGGTAGCTTCTTAAAGTGTTCTTGTATGGGAGGGCAAGGTTCACTTGGTGGGGCATTGGTTCCTCCATAGGGGATTGTTCCAGGAAGCATTAATTATGTATGTTGGCTGGAGATAACACATGTTAAAATAAATCTGTGGAAACGTATTTTTCATTCTTGCTGCTCTTACTCCTCAGCACTTTGTCTCTCTTCCCCTTCATATATTTTAGGATTCCTGCTTCTTCTGGTTTCATCTGATTTTAGTGTTTTTCATTTATGGTAGGAATCCTAAACCCAGAGTGCATGGAAAGGCTTCAAAAGGACACATGAATAACTTGAAATTACTGGCAAGATTTTGAGGGTATGTTTGTTTTCTAGGGCAAAGGTCTATGACATTGATCAAATGCAAGGAGTCTATGATTTCCCCCACCTAAAAGATGAAAAACCATAACTGTAGAGATGACAGCTGAATATTCCCCTATCTTAATATGCATAATACTTAAACATTGTTTAATACTGTCTTTCTCAATAGCTTAAGCACCAAGAATAAAGAGATAGTATTTATTATTACAGTGCCTAGTGTACTGGCTGGCACCTAACTAATGCTCAGTAAATACTTGTTGAATGAATGAAGACTCCATGGTGATAAAAAGCCTATTAGTCATTCTGTCCATAACCTTCATTGAACAAGTCTTGTTCTGGGGCTAGGGTGTCTCTTGACAGATCCAGTTAGATTTTGTTCTGCATCTAGAGATGAGAAGAGTTATCCTACTAAAAAATGCAAATCTCACTTTTAACATAAAAGAGCCAGTCATAGTACACACTGTAAGAAAGGTTGAGTAAAGATGAAATAGCCAGTTGAGCATCAGAAACGGAACAGTAAAAAGGAAGTTAGGTGGAGTGAAATTCAGAAAGAGGTAGCTCCGTAACTAGAACTCAAAGAGTTGATAAACCTGGCAAGAAATCAGATTTGTCCAGTTAAATTCTAAAACAAAAATTTAGGCATACATTCAAAATCACCAGTCCCATCATTAACGACAAAAGGAAGTTGAAAAACAAGTTGGTTGAGGTTTATATTTCTAATAGATGAGGTGTAATGAAAGGGACTTCTGGCATCTGTGTACTTAGTTTTAACTTTTATATTAAAAAAAAATACACTCTGACTCAGGTAGTTAAATTGCATTTGGGGAGTGTGGGGGTGTGTGTGTGCATATTTTATAAATTTTTATATTTAACAGATTTTAAAGAGCTTCACAGATACCTTAGCAATAAATCCTCTTAGTTTGTAGACCTGTTTTTCAGGCAACAGCGTCCTTCACAGTAAATAAGGGACTGCAACAACAGTTGCGAAAGAGTAATTGGTTGCCTCTGCTTCCATTCATTCTGCAGGAAAGCCAAACTTCCTTATTTTCTCCCAAATGGTTTTGTGAAGTCCCAAGTGCCCCTCCAGAACAGTTGTCTTCACTGCCATTTTCTTCCTGACTGCCCCAGCTCTGGCTCTCTGTAGAAACCCCTCTTATTCTGTTGAGGCTTAAAGGGCAGGCAGGCCTCTGATAGCTGCCGAAAGAACTCAGCAGTTGCTGGTGCCCAAACAGAACTGTCCCAAGGCAACTGAGATCTTGTGCTGAAGCTTTTCTTCCTAAATAGTTGTGGTGATTTTCACCATCTCTTGTCATTGCCAGAATCACCGGGGCCAACTCAGGCTCTGTTGAAACCACCTGGTGTTCCAATTCTACTAAAAAAAAAAAAAAATTTTAACAGCAACTCCGATGCTATGTGATATTTTATTTTTAGCAAACTTCTAATTTTAGTTATAGATTAAAAAACAAAAATAGTTGTAGATTTACAGAAAAGTTGTGACCGCAGAAAGTTATATGCCCCACACAGTTTTCCCTATTATTTTGTTTTTTTTGTTTGTGCTTTTGTTTTTTAAGTTGATTTATTTTGAGAGAGAGAGAGAGAGAGAGAGAGAGGAAGGGAAGGGCAGAGAGAAAGGGAGAGACAGAGAATACTTAGCAGGCTCCACGCTGTCACTGTCAGTGCAGAGCCTGATGCGGGCTGGGCTCAATCTTACAAACCGTGATATCATGACCTGAGCTGAGATCAAGAGTCCAACGCTTAATTGACTGAGCCACCCAGGCACTCCACAGTTTTCCCTATTATTAACATCTTACATTACTATGGAACATGTCATACTTAATGAACCAATATTAATATGTTACTATTAACTAAAGTCCCAATGTTATTCAGATTTCCTTAGTTTTTATCTAACGTCCTTTAGCTGTCCAAAGAGCCCATCCATGAAACTACATTTGTTTGTTTATTTAAATTTTCTTTAAAATTTTTTTAAGTAGGCTCCACGCCCAATGTAGGGCTTGAACTCACAACCCTGAGATCAAGAGTCAGATGCTCTACCAACTAAGCCAGTCAGGCACCTTTATTTATTATTTTTTTTGCGTGCATTTATTTAATCTCTACCCCCAACTTGGGGCTCAAACTCACAACCCCAAGATCAAGAGTCGCATGCTCCTCCAACTGAGTCAGCCAGGCATCCCAAGACAATACATTACATTTAGTCATCATATCTCCTTAGGCTCCTCTTGGCTGTGACAGTTTCTCAGACTTCTCTTTTTATGACTTCAGCAATTTGAGGGACACTGGTAGGGGCATTTTGTAGAATAGCCCTCAACTGGGATTTCTCTAATGTTTTTCTCATGATTATATTGGGGTTATGTGTTTTGGAAAGGAAAACCATTCTCATTACGGGCCATTCTCATTACGTCCTATCAAGGGTACATACTGTCAACATGACATCACTGTTGATGTTAACCTTGATCCTTTAGCTGAGACAGTGTTTGTCAAGTTTCTCCACTGCAAAGTTTCTCTTTCTCATCTTCCCCCCACCACACCTTTCCATAGTATTCTCTTTGAAAGTAAGTCAATATGCATAGCCCACACTTAACAAGCAAAGAGCTATGCTTAGACTCCTTATTCAATTATTTATGTATATAAGTATAACTTCATGGATATTCAGTTTATACTTTGAGTTATAATCCAATACTAATTTATATTCTCAATCCGTGTAAGTCATTCTTTTTCACAAAGATACTGGTCTTGGGAATTGGAATTTTAAGATCTGGGTTTGCAAGATGCACCTCTGTCACCCATATCAACAGACGATTTTGCTGAAGGAATTAGGGTAATTTGAGATTTTTGTTTCTGAATATAGAGATTGATTTATGTGATGTGAAATACTCAATTACAAGTCATTGGTTTTCTTCTGCTCTTGTTCTAATTGAAATGATGCCCCAGATCTTTTTAATGACAATATATAATATTAAAATTTCTAATCAAAGTTCAAAAGACTAAGTTTTCTACATGGCTCTTGCTAATGACAGTGAATTATCGGCAGAGCAGTAAACAAAATATATTCACATTCTCAAGTGACTTTCAGTAAAGGGGAGCAATGAAAGGGTTACACTCACAGGACTGATTTAAAAGCTACCCCTTTGGACAGCAGCGACTAGTTTTAATTTACTCTAAATTCTTCATCAGGCACCAATGCAGGAAAAAGGAAAGGTGCAAGTGTTTCTTTTCATTATTTTTTTAATGCTTATCTTTGAGAGCGGGAGTGGGGGAGGGGCAGAGAGAGGGGGGCTGAGAGGATCCCAAGCGGGTTCTGCGCTGACAGCAGCAAGGCCCATGGAGGGCTCAAACTCACACACCGTGAGATCATGACCTGAGCCGAAGTCGTCGCTCAACCGACTGCACCACCCAGGCATCCCCAGTACTTATTTTTTAATGCAGAGAATGTCTCTCGGCATCCCCCCCCCCCCCAATTCGGAGTTGTAAAGAGAACTTTCATTAGTTATAAAAGTACAAGTTGAGGGGCGCCCGGGTGGCTCAGCCGGTTGAGCTTCCGGCTCTTGATTCTGGCTCGGGTCACGATCTCAGGGTCCTGGATCAGGCCCCTCAACAGTCTATGCCCCGAAATGTGGAGCCTGCTTAGGCGTCTCTTGCTCGCCCGCACTCTCTCCCTCCACCCCTCTCCCCTGCTGGTGTTTGCGCTCTCGCTCGCTCGCGCTCTCTCTCTCTCCCTCAAACGAAAAAACAGGACAAGTTGAGAAAGGGGAGGAAAGCTGAAGAGAATCATCAAGAACACCTGCCAATTGCCCTCTTATCACTGGAAGCTCAGGCTAATTATTCCTCTCACTTTGTTCCTCTCTCCTAAGAATGTGGACTCTTTTCTTGGTCAAGAGAGCCCGGTGGCGGCAAGACGGAGGTGGGACAGGGCTGAGGCATTTGAGCCTGCCTCCCACCCGCCTCTCCCCTCCGCAAACTCTGACACCTGTGGCATTAGCTCAAAACCAGACTAGGTGCGAGGTCGGAGGAATCCCTGACCTTCTCCAACAACTCACTCACAATGGGCCGCCCCAGATAGGTGAGCTGTTGAGAGTGAGCCGCGGCGGCAAGAGCCCTGGACTCTGGCATTACCAGACTTTAAGCTAGCACTTACTGAACACTTTCTGTGTGCTCGGCTCTCTTTGCTAGTGTTTTCATGTTACTTTGTTATTTGAGAGAGAGGGGAGAGAGAGAGAGCAGGGGAGAGGGCAGAGGGAGAGAAAGAATCCTATGCAGGCTTGGGGCTTGATCACAAAACGCGGGGATCATGACCTGAGCCAAAATCAAGAGTCCAGTGCTCAACCCACTGAGCCACCCAGGCGCCCCTTCATGCTTTTCCAAACAAATTGAGGAGGTGGGTCCTATGACCCACAACCCTGCGAGGGAGCTGAGGAAAACTAAAGCTCAAGGAAACCCAGTTACGTGCCCATGTTCACACAGGTCAAACCCCGTTCCCTCGAATCCAAAGTCTACTCCCGCTAACCACCCCTGGCCTCTGCGCCCCACCTCCGTCACCTCCCGTCTTCTCAGTCGCTTCATTAATAAAAACGAGGTGGTTGGCCGAGATGATCTCTAGGAGTCATTCCAGTAGGGCGGTTTTACCGGTTTAGGAACGAGGAAGGAAAACCAAGGTCTTCCCTTCAAACCAAGTGTCAAATCGCAGCGAACGCGCGCGTTTCCATTCAGTGCGGGTCGAAAGCGCCCTCATCCCCGGCCTGGGGTCCTGGGGTCCCCGGTGCGGCTGCTCGCAAGGGCTCACGGGCCCCCGCGCGCATGCGCAACGGTCCCGGCGCGCGGCGTCCCTTCGCACCCTGCCGGACTCGCGCCCGCTTCCAGTCCCTAAAGGAGGCCGAGGGGGCGTGGGCGCTTCCGACCCCCGCAGACCGTTGGCCCTTCAGCTAGTGCCCTAGCAGAGCTTCCCTTGCCGCCCCTCCTCTCCCCTCCTCCCCGGCTCTGGTCCCAACACCCTAGCTCCGAGTCGGGGAGGGGGGGTGGACTCCTCCAGCGCGACGCCCGGGGGCCTCCTTCTGGCCTAGAAGTCGGCCCGCCCCAGGGGCGTGAGGAGGGGGCGGGGCTGAGGACTTGGGGACTTCGGACTCCCGCCCCTAAACTGCCTTTGCCAGAGCCAAGCGGGCAGCCTAGTCTGGCCGGGAGCGAGCCATGACCGCGCTGCGGGGCCTCTGGCCCGAGGTGCAGGACAACTGCACCTCCCTGGGGCTTATGCTGTTGCTGGTATTGTTCATGGGGCTGGCCCGCGTGGTCACCCGGCAGCAGCTGCACAGGTTCACGATGATCCACACCTTCGTCTTGGAGTTTCTGGCCACCTTCCAGCTCTGCTGCTGCACCCATGAGCTGCAACTGCTGAGCGAGCAGGAACCCGCGCACCCCACCTGGCCGCTGACGCTAGTGTACTTCTTCTCGTTGGTGCATGGCCTGACCCTGGTGGGCACCTCTAGCAACCCGTGTGGCGTGATGATGCAGATGTTGCTGGGGGGAATGTCCTCCGAGACGGGTGCCATTAGGCTGTCGGCTCAGCTGATTGGTGCCCTGTGCAGCAGGTACTGCGTAAGCGTCCTGTGGAGCCTGGGGCTGAGCAAGTATCACCTCGACGAGAGGAGCTTCGCTTGCAGGAATCCCATTCAAGTGGACTTGCCCAAAGCGATCATCACGGAGGCCATCTGCTCCTTTATTTTCCACAGCGCTTTGCTGCACTTCCAGGAGGTCCGAACCAAGCTTCGTATCCACCTGCTGGCAGCAATCATCACCTTTTTGGTCTACACAGGTTTGTTATTCCCACAAAACACATGGCATGTCCGGAGCCTCTATGACCTGAGGCTCTAAGTTCATTACCAAGGTACATTTGAAAGCCCTACACATCTGCGATGTCAATATTGGTATCTCCATTATTCTGACCATTTTGCAGCGTGTTCTTTACCAGTAGTGCAGACATCTAGATCCTCCATTCAGGAGCCATTACTGTGCTGAAACTGAGATCTTGTGAGATATTGCCAAGGGCTCAAATATCCTACAAAGGGATTGTTTTAATGGTAGAGAAGAAAGATAACTTATCAGCTACCTCTTCCCTCATGCCAACCTGACACTCTGACTGAAAAATGATCGTGAGTTTAAAAAGCTCCTTCCAGTTTAAAGCACAGGCTACATGACTGGTTAGTAGTCAGAGGGAGGAGTAGAAGTTCTGTAGTTTTTAGTTCTTTTTATTTGTTTTAATTTTAATTTAATTTATTTAGTTCTTTTTCTACAGAATTAAAGTCATTTCTTATTTCCTTAACAAATCATCTTGAGTTATAGAAGAACTTTTAAGTGGCCTATAAAGAAAGATGTGTTTTGAAATTAAAACTTGCTTGAAATTAAAGATGCTTTTTAAAAACAAATAACTTGAGAAATCTGTTGATTTCTTGCAACCGATTTGTCTACTTTGACAGATGTCAGATGCAG
Organism: Panthera pardus; assembly: GCF_024362965.1. Lineage (NCBI taxonomy): Eukaryota > Metazoa > Chordata > Mammalia > Carnivora > Felidae > Panthera > Panthera pardus. Next base: position 60,867,510 of record NW_026526677.1, read on the forward strand.
TGGGTAACCTGGATATCCTAAATGGGACAATAAAATCCAAAAAACAAAATTTTAATGATGAAATGTGTCATTTTAAATGATTACAACAAAGTAGCTTCATTGAGACTATATAAAATGTTTTGGAGACAGGACTCTGATAAAAGGAAATTAGTGGTAAGAGTCTATCTTCTACCCATTGGAACTATGAATAGAAGCAAACCTAAGGATAAGGTCTCCTAAACATTTGCTTGGCTTCCCAGGATAAAAATGAAAGACTTTTCAATCCAGCTTCCCTCCTTTAGATCTAGTACTATACTTTGTGTAGACACAGATGGAAATAAAAGGTATAGAAGAGAGGGAAGCATATATGTATATTTGAGGGGTTGGTGAATAGCTGCTTATTAAAGTTTTAGGTTTTAGCTAAAGAACAAGCATGCCACATGGAGGAAGAGAATCATCTCTTGCAAAAAGTTATGTCACTGTTTAGCTCTGTACTTATATAATTAATGGTGTATCCTGAAGTTTTCCAGATAATCCCAACATAAAACTAGAGTTGAGAACCACTGCTCTCATCCAGACTTGTGCTGGCCAATTTGGAAGCCGCTAACCACGTGTTTATTTAGATTTAAATTAACTAAAATTAAATATTCAGTTCCTCAACTACAGTAACCACATTTCAAGTGGTCAGTGGCTAGTGGGTTAAGTATTGAGAGCACAGGAGACTGTTTGCAGGGGTAGAACCTAATAGACAACTATGAATTACTACTGTTACAGAAATTGATCTATTGTTATCTTTCTTTTCTGCCAATATAAGGGAGATAAGAATATTCATCAGGCAATATACCAAGAATACAGGAAATATATATGAGTTATCTTAGTTAATCCTTAGAAAAACTCACTGATGGATATATTATTCCCATTTTAAGTAAAGTGAGGCTCACAAAAGTGAAATGTCTTATCCAAGGTCACACAGCTAGAATGTGCTGGAATCATGGTACTGACATTAAAGGTTATACTCATTTCATTATCAGCATTCCTACACTGCATTCCTCAAAAGTAACAAAAATATGTACATACAATTGAACATTCTTCAGCCATAAAAAGGTATTAAGTTCTGATAAATACTGTGACATGAATCAACCCTGAAAACATTATGCTAAGTTGAATAAGCCAGACACAAAAGGACAAATGTTGCAGGACTGCACTTATAAAGAAATCCAGAATAGGCAAATTCTGGATAGCCAGAGAGTATAGCCAGAAAGTATAATAGAGGTCACTAGGGACTAGGGGACAGAGAGGAATAGGGACTTTCTTTAATGGGTACCGATTTCCTATTTGGGGTGATGGAAACGTTGTGGAAATAGTGGTGATTGTTGAACATTGTGAATGTAATTATTGCCACTGGATATACACTTAAAATGGTTAAAATGGTATGTTTTATGCCATACATATTTCACCATAATTAAAACAATTTAAGTTACAAAAAGATTCTGTTGGCAAATAAGCTTGGCAAACACTGGATTAAACAGATTTTCTAATATTAAGACTTTAAAGAGCCTTTACTGCTCTGTATACACTGCTGTATATTGTGGAACTACAAAAGGAGAATATGGAAGTTTTTCAAACTTATGGAATCATTTTGTCTAGGAGTATGTAGCAGAAGAGAATACACTTTGGGTGTTGCTATACTAAGCCATTTCACTCTCCATTATTTTCTATGTATATGACATAACTTTAGACCAAAGTTGTTCCAGATGGAATGAACTGTCTTGGGACTGGTTGAGTTTCTGGTTTATCAGGCAGAAGTGAGGCTTTTGTAAGAAGGATTTAAGAAAGGATAGGGAAGGAAAGCCAGGGGAAGGGTCAGCTAAGTCAGGTCTCATTACAAGCTTGATATGTCTTTTAACTTCTAAGATACTATTGGTACTGATTTGACATAGTTGCATGCTGGGATGTTTCTTTAATCACTTGTACTTTGAGAGCACTGAGAAGTCACCAGTACAGGTCGCATCAAGGTAACTGGTTTTGTATTTTAAGATTACAGAACATAACAGTCCAGCAACATGGCCCAGGCTCCTCCAACAGCCAGTGACCATGTGTCTGGTTCTCTATTTATTGATTTAGCACCCTCGACTTTTGATGTGCACATGGAGGCCATTGATGTTATTACCACTTAACATGTATTCATTGTCTTCCCAAATAAAGTAAAACAAAAATGCTATGTGATTTATTAACATATTAGAGCTATAAAACTATTAATGTAAATTTCAAGCAAATCTTCCTTAATTTAGATTTTGGGAGAATTTAGTTCAATGAACAGGATAAGACAGAGGTGCATTCATTGTATAATTACAGTTGACCCTTAAGCAATGCAGGGGTGAGGGGCACTGACCCCCTACACAGTAAAAAATCCATGTATGACTTTGATTCTCCCCAAAATTAATAGCCTACTGTTGACTGGAAGCCTTAACCATTAACAGTTGATTAACATGTATTTTGTATGTTATATGTACTATATACTATACTGTTATAATAAAGTAAGCTAGAGAAAAACATTAAGAATATCATGAGGAAAATATGTTTACATTACTGTACTGTATTTGTCAAAAAAATCTGCATATTAGTGGACCCATGCATTTCAAACCCATGTTGTCCCAGGGTCAACTGTAATTAGACATTGAAAAAAAATCTGGTATTTTACATGTCTAAGTTGTCTTTATTACTGCACCTTTTCATTTCCTTTGTAGAATTTTTAATTATATACTTGTTTCCAGAGCTCTTCCTCCACCAGACAGAAAGCTTTATGAATACAGAAACTAAAATTGTTTTATTCATTACAACATATAACCAGGTCTTAACATTGTGTCACCTGATACAAATATATAGCATTTCTGGAATGAGTGAATGAATGAATTAGCAAATACTCTATTCACATTAAAAAATAATGCTTAAGAAATAATATATATCTGGTATTTTATATTTTACACCTAAGGGCTTTAAAATTGGCCTAATACATTGTTTGAATAATTTGTAGTATTTTTAATTCATTTCATTACTACATTCAGGAGTTTTTGGTATCCTTCTAAATGATGAAGAATATAGGTAAGGTTATTTGTCAAAGGAGAAGGGAACTAAGTCCTTTACATGTGTTTGCTTTCAATACAATAACCATATGAAATAAGTGCTAAATTACAAATGAAAAACTGCTTCAAACAAAGGTCCAAAACATTTATTAATATAGTGGCTAAGGGCACAGGTTTGGAGTTGTACTATGCCCTTAGAAGAGATGCTTAATTTAGGCCTGCTTCCTCATCTTTTAAATGGAGAATAATAGCATCTATCTCTTGGGACCATTATGAGGAATATAAATAATGTGTTTTAAGTTCTTAGCATAGTACCTGGCACAAATATTCTGGTCACTGGAAAGGGCTAGCCTCCACTGTAAATTAGTTCATTGACATTCTGGCTTATACATGAGTCTTGTGATTGTAATTAGTGTCATCCTGTCATAGAGAATTTGATTCCCTTTAGGAGTATTGAGAAACATTAGTATCTAGAATTGCCAGATTTGTAACTTGGACTTTGACACAGTCTTTAACTGTGGTAATTTCACCAAGTTCGTGCTGTCCTGTAAGACTCTGGGCAATCAGCCAGCTCTATCTTCCCACTGATACCTCTTCTTCAATATATATTTATTATGACTTCTCCCCTTCAGATGTCAATAAATAGTAACATTTTTCAAAGCCATTTTGTTAGTCCTGTGCCTGATGAATTCACATTTAATTACACAATGCATGAATGTGTTTGTTCTTTTTGTAAAACATTGAAACACTACCGATGAGACTAAAAGTGCCTTTTGACTGCCACCATCCATGCCTGTCCCCTCTCCCTCCTTGCTTGCTCTTCCCACAAGGATAGTCCTCTGCACATGCATGTGTGTTTGTCTTTCCAAACTCTTTATGTGATTTATTATACATACAGTTAAGACCCTATATAAACTATTGTTTTATGTATGTTCATGTTAATGTAAAAGGTATGATGCCTTTTTGCAGTTTACTTTTTTTGGTGGTGGTCGTTTAGTGATATCTTGGAGATCTACCAGTGTTAAGTAGTAAAGAGATTTCTCTCATTATTTCAAAATACTGAATTCCAAATTATGAAGCTTGCTTATTTAGCTACCTTCTTATGAATGGACACTCAGGTTTCCCCCAGTTCTTTGCTACTATAAACAACGTTGTGTATGTCTACTTGTAAACAAGTATCAGTAGTTCTCTACAACAGCAGTTTTCAGCAGGAAAACTCCCCAGGCAACACTCAGCAATGTCTGGACACATTTTTAAATGTTACAATGGTGGGGGAGATGGATGTGCTGGCATCTAGTGGGTAAAGACCAAGGATGCTGCTGAACATCCCACAATGCATACGACAGCCCCATGCAAAAAGAGGTATATAGTCTAAAATGTCAAAGCCAAAGCCACATGTTTTGGGCTTTTGTTGACACAGAACCTACTCCTGATAAAGAATTTCTGTATCAGTTAACTATTGCTTAAAATCATAATTTATTGTTTTTCATGATTCTGTGGATGAGATGGAAATTCCTCTGAGATCTTATAGCTGGGCAGCTGGCAGTGCTAGAAGAGCCCAGGTAGCCTCACTCGTGTCCAGCAGTCGGTGGCAACTGTCAGCTAAGGTGCCTCAGTTATACTCCATGTGGATTCTTATCCTCCAGCCGCCTAGACCAGCTTACTTACATGGTCAGGGCACTGTTCCAAGAGAGCAAAAAGTGGAAGCTGGTGGATTTACTGAGACCTGTAATTCACTCAGCATCACTCGTCATGTTCAGAATTAGCACAGCATCACTTCTGCTGCATTCTGTTTGTCAATGCAAGTTGAAAGCCAGTCCATATTCAAGAGAGGGGAATAGACTTTACCTCTTGGTAGGAGGAGCAGCTTCACCACGTCACATTCAATAGAATTAGACATGTGAGGATTAGAAGATAAGGAGAGTGAAGTAGTTTGAATTTTAGGATGGCAGAAGACTGATAGATCGTGTTCTTGGACTTAATGGAAATAACAAAGACCTAATGGGAACACCAAAGTGAGCTAATTATGAGGGTGGTGGTTTTCTATTTTACTGATCCATGTCTTAAAAAAAAAAACCACAGGTCACTAATATTATAATAGCTTATATTACCTGGTATTGTAAAGACCTGTGTAAGTCAGTATCTTTTTACCCATAATGTCTAGTATATAGGAACTCAATTTTTTTATTGAACTGAATTGACAATCCTGTTGGTGCTTGGCAGTTGCAGGTCTAACATTCCAGGATTGACTATTCAAGAATGATTCTGAAGGTCCATGACATGGTATCATTTAGAATTGCTGAGACGTGAATATGAGTCATGCTGTGAGGCTGGTGTGCTAGGAAAAACTCTTAGCCACGGAGTGAACTTAGTTCACTGGTCAATGTGTTCATCTTGACATGGCTTGTTTTCAGCCTTATCAAGTATGAAATCTCATTAGTGAAATCTTATGAAAGGGTCACTTAGTTTCTAATTTTACTGCATTTTATAAAGGCAACATACTCTAGTGGCACATGGCAGGGTAAAATTTGTGAAGATCTTGGGATCTGTCTCTGTGGCTGAGTCAGAGGCAGATGTGTGTGCCCAAGCTTCCACACGGAAGAAGCAACAGAAATGTCATTGTCTCAGGAATATTCTTAGAGTGTGTTCTGAAAAGCTGAGCCACACGTCTGGTACCACCAGACAGGAAGTCCAGCCTCCTCTGCTTTTTCTCACTTGCTTGTGAGGCCAGCCAGAAGTACAAACTCCTAGGCCCCATGTCAGAGAACCTGGGTGTAGAGCTGTACCATGAATCCTGAAAAGCAATCAACAGTTAGAATTTGTGCTTATCTTTCCCAGCTGTACACGACCACTCTTTTTATTTAAAAAAATTTAGTAACCACTTTATTCACATGCCATTCACAGTCCCTTCTTCAGGGTTCTCTCTGTTGACAAGTAAAAACAGAGTCAGTGATAACGCTTTGGTCCATTTTACTTTTGTTTTAAACACAAAGATATACTTAAGTCCAAGAGGATTCTGGGGCATTGTATCCATTTTAAATGTATTTTCATTTTATTTTCATTATTATTCATTCATTTAAATTGGTGAATGTTAAGATGGGCAGCCAAGTCTCCCATTTCATAAACTTGTAGGAACAATAATAGAGTAGATTAACTTTCAATGTGCATTCTGTAATACATAGGAAAAGCACTGGATTAAAACTCTTATGTCCTTTTTTAATACCTGACATATTATCATCTATAATCTATTTTTATACTCTATAATATGCACGGTGGTTCTGCAAAGGAAGATTATAGCATAAGAATACTTAAACACCTAAAACAAAGTAGTTGTATCTAGTAACCCCTTTATTTCTAGTTACATGAAAATGTAAAATATATGGTTTGGTATCATTCTGCTTAAAATGTATTACAGGAGGAAGTCTAACAGGAGCTGTATTTAATCCAGCTTTGGCACTTTCACTACATTTGAAGTGTTTTGATGAAGCATTCCTTCGATTTTTTATAGTATATTGGCTCGCTCCTTCTTTAGGTAAGCATATTTTTATTAATATGATTAAAAGATTAGGGTATCTTAAAATACGATAGGAAGTATCACTGTAACATGTCAATTACCAAAGCCAGAGTATGTACAAAAAGAAAATGAAAAAGGTAGTTAACATACCTGAAATAACGCTTTATGTGTACAGTATCCTTTAGAACTTTTTATCTTCAAAGAAACAAAATTACGTAGTTAAGGGTAGTCCGTTCCATGCATGATACCACCTTAAGAAACCCTCAGATATATGGGCCAAAAAGTAAGGAGTCATTCCTTCCATTAAGAAAATAATTTTTCTGGGGCGCCTGGGTGGCTCCGTCGGTTGGGAATCCGACTTCAGCTCAGGTCATGATCTCGCCATTCGTGAGTTCCAGCCCCACATTGGACTCTGTGCTGACAGCTCAGACCCTGGAGCCTGCTTCAGATTCTGTGTCTCCCTCTCTCTCTGCCCCTCCCCCGCTCACACTCTGTCTCTGTCTCTCTCAAAAATAAATAAAACGTTAAAAAAAAAATTTTTTTTTTTTTTAAATAATTTTTCAAGAGTGCCTGGCTGGTTCAGTCTGTAAAGCATGCGAGTCTTGATCTTGGGATTGTGAGTTCGAGCCCCACACTGGATATAGAGATTACTTAAAAAAAAAAACAAAAAAAAAAACAATGCCTTTCTTTCGTGCTAAAGGAATTTTTTTTTTCCAAATTTGACTCATTTTGCAGAAGAGCATCTCATGAAACAATGGATACCTGTAATAAATATAGTTTTAAAATTATCCACAAATTGTATTCCTGTTATTACTATCTGGATCAGTTATATAAAACAGATATATAAAAACAGATATGTAAGATATATAAAAAACAGATATATAAAACAGGTGTATAAGTTATCAGCATTTCTTGATTTTGTTTCATCATCTCTCTTATGCCTGATTATAAATTGTAACTATAAATGAATGTGAGGATGCCTGATCTTTATTATTTCATCCTTCTTTTTGTCCACAGCAGTTTTTGTTTCTTATTGCTCATTTCTGTCAAAAAAAAAAAAAAAAAGAAAGAAAGAAAGAAAGAAAGTTGGGTATATCTAGATGGGAACATTGGCATAATAGGTTTGACTAGCCGTCACACCTGACTCCTCCTGTTCACCTTCCATGCTTTTATTTCACAGTTAGTACCTGTTATGCTCAGTCATGATATTTGTGGACCTAAACAACCTAAACATGAAAAATGCCAGAGAAAATCTGTATTTTAAAGTGCTAACAATGGCAGCTGTTGTTCAGTTCTGCAGATTGCTCGTGTTTTCCAGTAACTTCTTTAAAATTTTCTCTACTCTTGATTTCAAAAAATTAAAAAGGTCATTGAAGTTCATGAAGCTATAAAGGTCACTAATTGGATAAGTCTACTGATAGTTTTTGTTTGGAAATATTCTCTTAAAATGTCATATTTACAATCCACATGTATTATTAATGTTATATATTTGTTATTGTGCTCTAATTCTATGTTAACAGTAGGCCTATGACTAAAGAATTATTTCATCCATTACTTGAAAGAATACTAAAAAGTAGTGCTTTCCAAAAAATTTTTAAAAGGAACAAAAATAAAAGTAAATAAAAGGGAAAAAAAATCAGAAGTAATGACATTTTCTGTAAAATGGCCATGACTTTGTTCCCTCCCTCCTTCCTTCCCTCCTTCCCTTCCTTTCTCCCTCTCTCCCTCTCTCTCTCTTTCTTCTTTTTTTAAGCAATCTCTATGCCCAACATGGGGCTTGAACTCACAACCTCAAGATTGAGAGTGACACCCCACTAAGTCAGCCAGGCACCCAATGTTTTTTTCTTTAATCAATGTTTTCCAGCCTAAATCACTTAATAACTTCTTCCTGGAAGAATATACTAGAAAAAAATCTCATGATAGACAAAAAAGAACAGTCACTTTGGACGCTTTAGAAAGTGTACAGACCAGAGAGTAATAGAGTGGGGAAAGACTACATTCTGTTCATGTTAGCATAGTCCAAACAGGAAGGTAACATTACTTATAGCCATTACCAAAACATTTTATGGAACCACTTATCCCTCCAAATATCCAAACACCCAAAGAAAAAACACTTTTATTCATTTCTTTCTTCCTATTCAAGGAATCTTTCAAAAATGGCATTGGGGGCACCTGGGTGACTCAGTCGTTTAAGCTTCTGACTCTTGATTTCGGCTCACGTCATGATCTTAGTTCATGGATTCAAGCCCCACATGGGGCTCTGCACTGACAGCGCGGAGTCTGCTTGGGATTTTCGCTCCCTCTCCCTCTGCCTCTCCCTGGCGCTCTCTCTCTCTCTCTCTCTCTCTCTCTCAAAATAAATAAATAAACTTAAAAAAGATCTTATAGGGGCGCCTGGGTGGCTCAGTCGGTTAAACGTCCAACTTCGGCTCAGGTCACGATCTCGCGGTCCGTGAGTTCGAGCCCTGCGTCGGGCTCTGGGCTGATGGCTCAGAGCCTGGTGCCTGCTTCCGATTCTGTGTCTCCCTCTCTCTCTGCCCCTCCCCCGTTCATGCTCTGTCTCTCTCTGTCTCAAAAATAAAAAAAAAAAATTAAAAAAAAAAACGTTAAAAAAATTAAAAAAAGATCTTATAAAAAGAAATTGGGATTAAACTTTTTAGCAATTCTCTCTAGCTAGCCCTAATTGGCTTGTTGAAAATATACAAAGATTCTTTGTTGGCCTATGGATCTCCTAGCTTTTTTCTAAATAGACTTAACTGAAATTTGTTACAGCTTTTTGTTTGAAGAGGTATGTTCCTATGCTTCTTTAAGAAGTTTAGGAATGAAGAGCAATACAAGAATCCTTCAATAGATGTGGATAAGAGATATATGTGAATAAATTGCAGTTTTTAGAATATTGAATTCCAGCTCGCTGTTAAATTCTGTCATTCATTGGGGCGCCTGGGTGGCTCAGTCGGTTAAGCGGCTGACTTCGGTTCAGGTCATGATCTCACGGTCAGTGAGTTCAAGCCCCGCATCGGGCTCTGTGCTGACAGCTCAGAGCCTGGAGCCTGTTTCAGATTCTGTGTCTCCCTCTCTCTGACCCTCCCCCGTATTCATGCTCTGTCTCTCTCTGTCTCAGAAATAAATAAATGTTAAAAAAAAAATTAAAAAAAAAATAAATTCTGTCATTCATTGAAGTTACATTCCGTTGCAAAAAATGGCACCAAATGAAATAAGGTCACAAACTATAAGAAGGATGGGAAAAATAAGAAATTGTCATTTTATGAGAGGCCTTCAAACAGCTAAGAGATGAGGCATCAAGACAAACAAAACTCTGTTAAAGCCACATTAGGCAATGCCATTGAGTGAGACGGAAGAGTCATCCCAAGATAGCTTTCCATTCTTGACCAAGCAGGGAGCAAACTATTCTTGGAAGCCATACTCTTTGTTTTTCTTCACAGCAGAGGTACTTATAATTCCTCTAATGGCTCCTGCCATCTTCCCAAAATTAATTTAAAATATTAGAAATGTTTGGGGTGCCTGGGTGGCTTAGTTGGTTAAGCGTCCAACTTTGGCTCAGGTCATGATCTCGTGGTTTGTGGGTTCAAGCCCTGCATCAAGCCCTGCATGGGGCTCCCTGCTGTCAGCATGGAACCTGCTTCCATCCTCGGTCTCCCTCTCTTTCTGCCCCTCCCCTGCTTGCTTGCGTGTTCTCTTTCTCAAAATAAATATAAAAAAAAAAATATATATATATATATATATATATATTAGAAATGTGACAATAATAATGCATATAGAATTCTCTACACATTCCATAAAATGAAAATTAGCAAATTCTATTTGCTATGAAAATGAAATTACATTTTGGAAAAAGGTTTAAATATAACAATCTAGCTTTGATTTCATAAAGAAAATGTCAAATTTTGTGGGTCAATTAACATATGGATTGTTTTTTTTTTTTTTCCATTTAAAGCCTTTGGTCGCAAAACAGACTCATTTTTCAACAGTATATTAAGCTTATCCATATGCTAGTTAAACCTAAGGTTTCCTGTTTTGATCAAACAGGACTAAAATAATATCAATGTGCATGTGACAGAACTCATTCTTAATCTGAGTTTAAGCTAATTCAGAGCTTTAAGCCTAAATGTGTTAAGATAAAAACATTAATTATTGCAGACTTCCCTTTCAAGACAGTGATGTGAGCCCTGTGACTATCTCCTCCAGCCCTATTCCCTATGGAAAATCAACCAATAGCCACCTGCTAGATTTGCCTGGTGTGACCTCAAAAATAAAGATTTACTAATGCATGACTTTTTAAAACATATTTTAAATTGTAAATTTTTTTTTAACGTTTATTTATTTTTGAGACAGAGACAGAGCATGAACGGGGGAGGGGCAGAGAGAGAGGGAGACACAGAATCAGAAGCAGGCTCCAGGCTCTGAGCCATCAGCCCAGAGCCCAACATGGTGCTCGAACTCACGGGCCATGAGACCGTGACCTGAGCTGAAGTCGGACGCTTAACCGACTGAGCCACCCAGGCGCCCCTTAAAACATATTTTATTTTTAAGGTGTAAAATTTCAGCACTTAAATTTTCTGTTTTGTGCTTGTTAGAGCTCTAGTAGCTATTAATGTTGTGACTGATGAAAAAAGAAGGAGAAAGTCATGTTTGAGCATTCTAAATGAAAACTGAGCACTGTCAGTTGCTCTGTTCTCCCAGTACATGTCTGGGGCATGGAGGGGACACAGTGTTGCCATTTTATTTTTATTTTTTATTTATTTATTTATTTTTAAATGTTTATTTATTTTTGAGACAGAGAGAGACAGAGCATGAATGGGGGAGGGGCAGAGAGAGAGGGAGACACAGAATGGGAAGCAGGCTCCAGGCTCTGAGCCATCAGCCCAGAGCCCGACGCGGGGCTCAAACTCACGAACCGTGAGATCATGACCTGAGCTGAAGTCGGACGCTCAACCGACTGAGCCACCCAGGCGCCCCCAGTGTTGCCATTTTAGAGAAGAGCAAATGGAGACTCAAGTCCAGAGTTTCTAACTCAGGAGGTCAGTAATAGAGCGAGAACTAGAACTCCAGATCTTTCTATTTATCCTTTTATTCTCCCTACCCCACCATCCCCCCCCCCCAAAAGAGAGAGAAAGCAGGGGAGGGGCAGAGGGAGAGAGAGAATCTTGAGCAGGCTCCACGCTGAGCCTGACACAGGGCTCGATCCCACGATCCTGGGATCATGGCCTGAGCCAAAATGAAGAGTTGGATGCTCAACAGACTGTGCCACCCAGGCACTCCTATTTATCCTTTCAATTCATTGTTTAGATCCTTCTAGTTTTACCGAGTACACACTGTTTTTTTTTTTGTTTTTTTTTTTTAAATTTTTTTTTTTCAACGTTTTTTTATTTATTTGTGGGACAGAGAGAGACAGAGCATGAACGGGGGAGGGACAGAGAGAGAGGGAGACACAGAATCAGAAACAGGCTCCAGGCTCTGAGCCATCAGCCCAGAGCCTGACGCGGGGCTCGAACTCACGGACCGTGAGATCGTGACCTGGCTGAAGTCGGATGCTTAACCGACTGCGCCACCCAGGCGCCCCAGTACACACTGTTTTTAAGGATTCATGGTTGAAGAAAAATAATGTGAGAATGTTAGATTAAAAAATATCTACTGGTTTTGGGTGATGGGGATTAAGGAGGGTACTCGTTCAGATGAGCACTGGGTGTTATATGTAAGTAATAAATCACTAAATTCTGTTCCTGAAAACATTATTACACTATATGTTAACTAACTTGGGTTTAAATAAAATTTTTTTAACAAGTGTTCTTGAACACACACACACACACACACACACACAAATAAAAAAAAATATCTAAATGTTTCATGTAGAATTGATGCAGCTAACTCTTTTAAACATAGTTTTCCAAATCTCTATGTATATAATCTTAAATTATAGCCACTGAGTGATTATGAACTTCCTTATAGATTGTTTTTATTTTACTCTATTTTGTCTTTCAGGTATATTGTTGATGATTTTGATGTTCAACTTTTTCCTTCCATGGCTGTATAACAACCATACAGTTAATAAAAACGAATAACTATTCCAAAAGACTCAGACTAAGTTACAGGACAGTCAAGCTGGAGGTGATAAAGATTTTATCACCTCATATTCAACATCCTGGCTGCACTGGACTCATCAATGTTTAGCTTCCTCTGAGGAAGCTGCCTTGTAGTTTTCATCACTGGAACTGAAAGAAAAAATTACTGTGAAAAGGAGATATCCTGTGTTTCTCAGTTAAGACTTGTTCTTTTGAGTGTGTATTAAATGCTGCTAGAAAAGGCATTACATGAAATATAAATCTCAAGTGATAATTATTAATTTTGATGGGAAAAAAAAAGCAGAGGGGGAGAAGGGAAGGGAAGTGATGATAGGACCACAGAAAGAGTGTGTACCAAGTATCATCTGAATGAACAGGATTTTTAACCAATGTATGACCAGTCATGCTTACAGACCCAGAAAGGGTACTTTTCAGCCACTACCTCACACAGTGATACCATCAGCAGTGTCACCTATCAACAGGAAAGTTGCTTGGGGAAGTAGATTATATATCCACTCACACTCAAGGGGTTTCCTAAATTTTAAATATATTCTAATCTAAAATATTTTCTCTAAACAGACAATCTCACTAGCTTTAGGCAGGTTGTTATTCTTGAAGAGAATAAACAAAGCACTCACAAAAGGCAGGAGTTAAGCTTTTCACATTCTCATTTGATCCTAACAGCTACCTTATGTAGTAGGTAGGGCATGTATTTTTAATCTCCACTTTACAGATAAGGAAACTAAGTCCAGAGGGGTTTGCTGTCCTGACTGAGGTCAAAAAGACTTCTATTTCAATACAAAAAATTTTCTCAGTCATCATTATGACTTAAAGAAAAATTGAAGATTTTGAAGCAACGTTACAGATTTTATAATCTTTAAAACCTTATTATAATCTTTCAAATCTTTAAAATTTATTTAGGAATTAATTAGTTTTTGTTTTGTTAGGTTTAAACAGCCTGTAAGTTTTCTTCCATTAGCTTTCTTTTATTGTATGAGGTCTCCTTTTCCTTAAAAGTTCAGGCCATAAATAAGGGTAAGTGCATTTCTCTTCATAGGAAATTCCATTATCAGGGTTAGAATTGAAAGTAAAAAAATATGGGGTGAGATCAGATCTGTTTAAGTAATAATTAAGCAACTGATAAATTGCCAGGTAATGTAAGTGCTGTTTCGTGATCAGCTTGTAGATAGTCACTCTCTTTACGCCTGCAGACAGGACTGAACGGCTCAGGCTACCTGGCAAGGCAGCGAGTTTGAGGATCATGGACTTTGACTCATGAACTTAAAAATACCATAGTCGTTTCTCTTTTAAAAAGCAGAATTCATGAAACTGTTACAGTGGCTAAACACAGTTTTATTTGGTCTGCACAGTATTTTAAAATAAATAAAAAGCTAGTATTTTAGTCTTGTTCACGTGAAACTCCAGTTCTGGCTTCTTGAAAAACCCAAAAGATCTGGCAATACTAGGCCTGAGTCCTATCATGGCAACACAAAATAAAGGTTGTTCCCTTTAAAATGATCCCTCTGCCACTCCCTATGTCTTCCAAACATGAAACTGTGTTTCAGTTACTGTTTCGTGAGTAGTATTAATTTGTGAAAACACCCAGCCCTCTAAACTCGTCAGAATTTGGGTCTGAGACTGTGGCCTCTCAAATAGCAGTTTCCTCTACACCACCTCTGACACTGGGTCTGGAGGTGGAAGACTCCTCTCTCCTCATTGCTGCTTCCCATCTGTTTTCCTCTGCTCCCTCATTAAAATCCTGTCATCGGGCCGTGCCATTTGCCACCTGGGTACTTCTTCATGCAGTCATCTGCCCCAGAATGCCCTCAACATCCTCCCCCTTCCCCGCCCCCTGGCCATGCCGTTCCTTTAAGGGCCTAGTTCCTGTCTCACTCTCGCCCTCTACCGCCATTCCAGTTCTAGCTCTTGGGGATTTCAATACCCACAAAGATGACCGTTCCAGTGTCCTGGCCTCTCAGTTCATTGGTTGGACTTGAAAAGCTTTTCAATGATTTTTTTCCTTCTGTTTTGCCTCAGCTACAACTTTGTTCATAAACTTCAGCTTGTCTTTACCAGTAACTCACTCTTGTAGGATCTCAAACCTCTAACCCCTCCTAGCTTACTCACTCTGGCACCTCATTTGCAGTGATCCTTTGACCTCCATGGAGAACCCGTCTCCACTAACAACAACACCTTTCCACATCTCTCACCCCTCTCACGTATCCCCCTTCTCCTAAAACAGCTTAAATTACACACTTGCAGAGAATCTTAACTCCCTTGTTCTTTTGTCTCATTATATTCACATGGCTTAACCACAATTTGATTAAACCCAGCTGTCTGCTTATTCCTTGCCTGCACCTGAACATGAACTAGAAAAAAAGAAAAAAAAAAGATACAGTAGTAGGACAATTCTTTCAGAGGTTTGCCGTAAAGAGAAGAAAATGTGGGCGGTAGTGGAAGGGGGAAATTAGGTCAAGAAAGAATCTTTTTTTAAGATGGGAAAGATCTTGGCATGTGTATATTCTGAGGGGAATGATGCAGCAGAGAGAAAGTATTTGATGATGTAGGAGAGGAAGGGGAGATTTCCCAGGTCCATAGTTCTTAATAGGTTAGTGAAGACAGAATCAAGTGCACAACTCTGTGGTTGGTCTCAGCTAGAAGCAAAGCTAGATCATGTACAGTAGCAGGAGAAAAGGTAAGCACATGCGGGCACAAGAAGAGTTAGATAGGCAGATGTGCCCTGAAGCACTCTAATCAGGGCTTCAGCTCCACCATGCTTGCCAAGCCCATCAGTGACTTCCATGCTGGTAAAGCAAGTTCTTGTCCTTATTACCTACCGGCAGCATTTGATAAAACTGATTGTATCCTCCTGAAAATACTTCATTTCCAGAAAATCACTGCCTTCTCAATTTCTTCTGTTATTTCCTCCTCTCCCCAAACTAAACGATAGTTTCCCAGGAGTTAGTCCTCTGAGCTCTTTTCTATTTATAGTTATTCTCTTGGTAATTTCATCCAGTCTTGTAGCTTTTTGAATGATTTAAAAAAAAATTTTAAGTTTATTTATCTTAGAGAGCACGTAGGCAGGGAAGGGCCAGAGTGAGAGGAGGAGAGAAAGAATCCCAAGCAGACTCCATGTTGTCAGTGAGGAGCCTGACGCAGGTCTCAAACCCACGAACCACGAGATCATGACCTGAGCCAAAATCAAAGGTTGGATGCTTAACCAACTGGGCCATCCAGGCACCCCCCAGTATTGTAGCTTTATAGCAACTATATCCTAATGAATGCCAAATTTCTATCTTCAGCTTGTACAACTTTCCCGACTCCAGACTCCTATCCATCCATATATTTGGTATCTCTACTTAGTTGTCTGATAATTCAAGTTGATTCATGCAGCTTTAGCTAATCCAAACTGCACGGAGCACCTGGGTGACTCAGCCTGTGCTGTTAGCACAGAGCCTGCTTGGGATTCTCTCTCCCTCTCTGTCTACCCTGCTTGTGCTCTGTTTCTATCAAAATAAATAAATATTTTAAAAAACCAAACTGCATAGCATATCCATTCTTTTATTTTTATGTTTATTTATTTTGAGAGAGAGAGTACACACACACACAAGTGGAGGAGGGGCAGTGAGAAAGGGAGAGAGAGAATCCCAAGCAAGCTCCGCACTGTCAGCACAGAGCCCTATGTGGGGCTCGAACTCACAAACTGTGAGATCATGACCTGAGCCGAGATCAAGAGTCAGACACTTAACCAACTGAGCCACCCAGGCGCCCCTCCATTCTATTTTTAAAAACATTTTTTTTAAGGGGTGCCTGGGTGGCTCAGTCAGTTGAGCGTCCGACTTTGGCTCAGGTCACTATCTCACAGCTTGTGAGTTCGAGCCCCGCATTGGGCTCTGTGCTGACAGCTCAGAGCCTGGAGCCTGCTTCTGCTTCTGTCTCCCTCTCTCTCTGCCCCTAACCCACTCACATTGTCTCTCTCTCAAAAATAAATAAACATTAAAAAAAATAAAATAAAATAAAAACAATTTTTAAGTTTATTTTGAGAGAGACAGAGTGCAAGTGGGGTAAGGACAGAGAGAGAAGGGGAGAGAGAATCCCAACAGGCTCCACACCATCAGCACATAGCCTGAAGTGGGGCTCAAATTCATGAATCTGAGCCAAAATCAAGAATCGGACTCAACCGGCTGGGCCACCCAGACATCCCTAAAGCAATGCTTCTTGTACATGTCCCTCTACATAATGTTTCTCTAGGGTATGTAGGCTTTCCTACTTTGCATTATGGCCTACTAGCACAGTTTAGTACAAGCCTCCATTTACTTACTTTTGTCCAGATTACTCCAATAACTTCCTGTTGTTTTTTTTTAAACATTTTAATTTTTTAAAGAAATCTCTACACCCAACGTGAGGCTCAAACCTAAACTCTGAGATCAAGAGTTGCACGCTCTACTGACTAAGCCAGCCAGGTGCCCCAATAACTTCCTATTTCTAATGCTTGAGTGATCCTATTAATCAAATCATGCCACCGCTTCCTATTTTAGACCTAAAGACATGTCTTCCTCTAATTAACTCACAAAATTACAGGTAACTTGGGGTGCAAAATATTAATGTTTTAGGAAAAATTACATATGAAGTAAGTTTGACTACTGACATCACTGCCCTATTTAGCAATTTTCTGTGAACTAGTTATTTAAAACTACACTGTAGCAAAGCTGTACTAAATGAATGCTAGAGCTAGAACAACTGTATACCATCCTACATAATGAATCATTTTCCTTGTAAAAGCATACAGGATTCCACAACTTCTGACTTTTAAAAGACATAGTAAACAAAATGAAAAGACATCACAGACTAGGAGATTAATATCTAGAATATATAAAGAACAGATCAGTAAGAAAAAAAAACTTAAAAATTGGGCAAAAAATATGAAAAGTCCAATGTACACAATAGGAAGGTGTTCAGTCTCACTAGTAATCAGGAACTTGGAAACTACAATCACGATGAAACCTTACTTTCAAATTCGTGAGATTGGCAGAAAATTAAGTCTGGATATATTAAAAGCTGGTGAGGATATAATCAATAAATGTTATTCCCTAACATGGCAGTGTAAATTGCCCCAACTGTTCTGGAGAACAGGTTAGCAACATCTAGCAAAGTTAAGAACTGTTTTTAATGAAATTTCCATTTCTGGGATTAGTAGAAATCAATGTTTGTGGGTCTGGTGGGAAATGTATTATTGTAGGCATAACGGGAAGTCGGAAAGGTACCGCAATAGAGAAATGCACACGTGTGCATGAGGCATGCACGAGGATTTCTGCTGCAGCACTATTTTCATAATGAGTAACTGGAACCTTAAATGCCCATCAAGAAAATGGATGAACTGTGCTATAGAGCTGCCTGTATCAACTCGGATAACATTTTTATGTGCTAAGTAGGAAAAGCAGCACAAGGATTCAAATAATGAACGTTTAAAAACATGCAACCCAATACCACAGTGTTTAGATGCTACATACATGTGGAGCAAAAATGCAAACACATACATAGTTATGACAAATGCCAAATTTGGAACAGTGGTTACTTCTGAAGGGGAGGAAGGGAGATCAGGGGAATACAGAAATCTTCAACTGTGCTTGTATAATTTTATTTCTTAGCTGCATGTGAATATTTGGTATGTTACATTAACCTTTTACTATACCAAACATACTTCAGAACACAGGTTATTTATAAAATAGGTAGTGATAACCAACTTTTCCTTTACCTGCTTTAACTGCAGAGTTGTTCATTTACACAATGAATGATAATCATAAATTTTTAATTCTTTGAAACTTTTATTTTTTTTAATTTTTTTTTTTAGCATTTATTTATTTTTGAGACAGAGCGAGACAGAGCATGAACAGTGGAGGGTCAGAGAGAGGGAGACACAGAATCTGAAACAGGCTCCAGGCTCCGAGCTGTCAGCACAGAGCCTGACACGGGGCTTGAACTCACGGACCGCGAGATCATGACCTGGGCCGAAGTCGGCTGCTCAACCGACTGAGCCACCCAGGCGCCCCTCTTTGAAACTTTAAACTGATTTATATATAGCCAGCTTGCTATTCCTCAGGTAAACAAAAAAAAAAAAAAAAAAAAAAAAAAAGATGACCATGGGGGATGTGTTAGTTTTCTAGTATGACCATAACAAAGTTCCACAAACTGAATGGCTTAGAACAGAAATTTTTGTCTCACAGTTTTGGAAGCCAGAAGTCCAAGATTAATGTGTCACTAGGGCCATGCTCCCTCTAAATGCACTAGGGAAGGATCTGTTCCAGGCCTCTCCCCTAGTTTCTGGTAGCCTAAGGTGCTCCTTGGCTTGTAGATGCATCACTATAATCCTCTATCTTCACATGGCCTCCCCCTTCCCATGTCTGTCTGTGTCCAAATTCCCCCTTCTGATAAGGACGCCAGCTATATAAGATTAGGGCCCATCCTAATGATTTCACTTTAACTCCACTTACCTGTGTAAAGACTTAACTCCAAATAAGGTCACATTCTAACATACTGGGTGGGGGTTAGGACTCCAACATGTTTTTGGGGACACGCAATTCCACCTAGAAATGGTTAAAGACCTGAGTCCCCCTCCTATCCCGGCCCCCCACTTCTCTTTCAGGGATATTTTATGTACACCTAAGTACATGATGATATATCTCCACTGTAACCTCCAGCCCTTTTTCTTTTATAGAAGTATCTTCATTTTTTTCATTTAACGTATCTTTGAGTTTATTTAGTATTGGTATATAAAGATCTACCTAATTCTTTTTGAGGAGTACAGTTTTCCATTATACAGATGTACTGTAAGTAATTGACCCAGGCTTAATTATGGACAATGAGGTTGTCCTTGGTCTTTTGCTTTCACAAATAAAGTTGCAATGGGGGCGCCTGGGTGGCTCAGTTGATTAAGCATCCAACCGTTGGTTTTGGCTCAGGTCATGATGTCACGGTTTCATGAGTTCAAGCCCCACACTGGGCTCTGTGCTGACAGGGCGGAGCTTGCTTAGGACTCTCTCTCTCTCTCCCTGCCCCTCCTCACTCCTGCTATCTCTCTCTCAAAATAAACTTAAAAAAATTAAAAAAATAAGTAGAGTTGCAATTATTATCTTTACATATATGACTTTTCCTAATGTGCAAATTTATAGAATAAATTCCTTTAAATGGAGTTTCTGAGTCAAACAATATTTCCATTTTTAATTTTGACAAATAGTGTGACCATCAGTTTTTATAAAAAATCTTTTATTATGTACAGTCTCAATTTATTTTTTTTGTTTTGAAGATTTACAGCTGCAGCAGACAGCTATAAGTTTCTTGCAAGCCAGCATCTGAGTATCCTTTCTATTTGGGGTAATCCACCACTGTGAGTACCTGCGTTAAAGGAAGTGCCCTCCCACTGCGGAAGCTGAAGGGGCCAGATACTCCTGTTTTCTGTCCCTGGCAACACACAGTCCCTGCCAATCAGGACTCTGTGGTGACTCAAAAGGCATGGGATCAATTAAAAAATCAGTCTAAAAGCAACAGAAGAATCATAGCGTCTTACATAGGCCACTCCTAGTTGCTAATCTTTTTATGAGCCTGGTTTATTTCCGTTTTCCTGTCCATCTTGTGAGCTACCAGATAGTGTTCCAAAAGACTTTTTTCTGCTTAAATTAGCCAGAATTGGATCTACTTACAACTAGAATTAATGCTAATAATTTTTAGTCGCACTTTTATGAACATAAATTGCTACACTATCCTACTTGCACTATATACCATGAAGGCTTGGTCTGCTGTATTTTTGGGTAAACCTGTATTTGCTTTTCTTCATAATTCTGTCAGCTATTTACTGCTGCTACTGATATGCCTGATGCAACCACCCCTTTTTTCCTTTTCTATCCTGTTGCATGACTAGAAACTAGATGCTCAAGTACATCGGACCTGTTTGTAGAGCAGGGATAGAGACTTGCACTGAAGGCCAAGAGGTCCTACGAGGAAAATGAATAAATTTCATCACATCTATTTTAATTGCTCAGAGGATGTTTCAATTTCAGACTTCTCGGATATATCCTAAGAGGTGAGTTAACACTGCATCTGCTATTTCTTCTTTCTGTTATGAAAAGAATGAATTACTACTATTGTGTAATACTTAACATTTTCTGAGCCATTTTCTAGGTACTTTTGTTCTAAGTATATTAGTGATTCATATAATCTTCAAAATAATAATTTTAAAAAGTCTTAAAAATTAGCCTCCATACACTTGCATTTAGCTTTCTTATCCCTGGTTATATATCTCTATTTTTATCTTCTTTTTTTAAAATTTTATTTTCAAGTAATCTCTACACCCAACGTGCAGCTCCAACTCACAACCCTGAGGACGAGAGTCACATGCTCTACCTACTGAGCTAGGCAGGTGCCCCTATTTTATCTTCCTAGAATTATATTATTAACAAAACTTCTGACTAGGTTCACTGATCTTCCAAAAGTTTTGGGACTGACCTCTCATCTGCAATTATGACATTCCCCCCCACCATTACATATTGGTTTTACTTATGTATATATGAGCAGAGTGAGATCTAGTGAAAATGTTTCAGTTTCAGTTTCAGCTCCTTTGTCAAGGAATAGTAATAATTCTATTGGAATCCTCATAAGAGATCCGCTTAGAATTACTATGTATTAGCCAAAGAGGATGGGTGCCAGATATAGATTCATCCATTCTAGAAACACTTTTAAAACAGGAGATGCATGAGAATTAGCTATATATATAGTAATAAGGATACTATCTAAAACCATGCAGATAAATAAAAATTCTATCTAAAAAATCTAGTATCTCTCTGAACAATGAGTAATTGTTCTTTTTTTTATTTTAATATTTTTATGAGAGAGAGTGTGAGTGGGGGAGAGGCAGAGAGAGAAGGAGACAGAATCCAAAGCAGGCTCCAGGCTTTGAGCTGTCAATACAGAGCCCGACCTGAGGCTCGAATCCACAAACTGCAGGATCACAACCTGAGCCGAAATCGGACACTTAACTGACTGAGCCACCCAGATGCCCGAATTGTTCTTCTTAAAGTATACCCTGTCTTCTTCTAAAAGTAAAGGGCTATATAACCATGATCATCTGTGCATAATCTCTCATCTTTACCAATACTGACAGAGATCCTAACAAGACCTCAAAATACATAATGTACAAAGATTAATAAGCTTATTTGGGGGTGCCTGGGTGGTTTAGTCAGTTGAGAATCTGACTTTGGCTCAGGTCATGATCTCATGGTTCATGAGTTCAAGCCCTGCATCAGGCTGTCTGCTGTCAGCACAGAGCCTGCTTCAGATCCTCTCTCCCCCTCTCTCTCTGCCCGTCCCCTGCTCACTCACATGCTCACTCTCAAAAATAAACTTTAAAAACATAAATAAATAAGCTTATATGAAAAGTATCAATATCTGACAAACTGATTTGTGGGAGGAGAAAACCCACTGGGATCATTTTAATGAATACATTTTTAATTTTTTTTTTAAAGATTTTTTTTAAATTAATCTCTACACCCAGCACGGGTTCAAACTTACAACCCCAAGATCAAGAGTTACATACTACTAACTGAGTCAGCCAGGCACCCCTATGAATACATTTTTTAAACGACAAAATTTAGAACAGATGACTATAAACACTAGCTTTAATGGATATTTTGGATTATTCACATTACAGGGGAAAATGTCCATGGCTTTTCTTTAAATTTCCTCTACATCAAGAAATAGGAAGCAAACAATCCCAGTAACACTGAAATTAAGTTCAAACAGAATCAAGAAATGTTGGTTTACTGATCATTATGAATTTCATTTTTAAGAAGTCTGACCTGATCTTTTTTTTTTTCACTTTCTATTTTCTCAAAGCTATGGGAGCAACTGAATAATATTACAGAATGTTATTACAGCTGAATCTTTGAAAGTCACTTAATCTAATCCCCTCATTTTATAGATGAGGAAATAGGTCCAGAGAGGTTTAAATACCTTGTCTGCCAAGCCAGAACTAGATGCTTGGTCTTCTACATCTTAGATGACTGCATTATGCTGACCACAGCAATGCCTATAGGAAACAGTGCACCGAATCTCCTTGACATTTTGACATATTTATTATCAGAGCACTTTATTGCTTCACTGAAAGTCACGAGTATAAGTTTGTAAGTATGACTTCAAAAAAGGACTCAAATAGAATTTCTAAGATTAGACCATGAGAATGCCCTGTTTACTGAAGAAGACATAAATGTCTAGGATAGAATTATGAGTGCTGCTGAGATTGCCAGCAGAGAAATCTGGGAACTTCCTGTGCTGTCCACTGAAATTTAACATTTAAAATCCTGCAGTGAAGAGAGAACTTGCTTCCTTTCAACTGCTGGCAGATGGGAAGGTTCTATAGTGTTATGGAGCACAGGCTTCAAAAACACAGTTCACATGGCACCTGGGCGGCTCAGTCAGATAAGCATCCAACTCCTGATTTTGGATGAGGTCATGATCTCATGGTCATGGGATCAAGCCCCACACTGGGCTCTGCACTAAGCATGGAGCCTGCTTAAGATTTTCCCTCTCTCTCTCTCTCTCTCCCTCTGCCCCTCTCCTCCACTCATGCTCTCTCTCTCTAAAATTAAACAAAAAAATCACAGCTCACTATCTATGACTTTACCTATTTTACCTCTCTGTAGCTTCCTCATCTCTAAAGTGGCATAACTGGGTGGCTCAGTCGGTTGAGCATCTGACTTCAGCTCAGGTCATGATCTCACGGTCCCTGAGTTCAAGCTGCGCATTGAGCTCTGTGCTGACAGTTCAGAGCCTGGAGCTTGCTTTGGATTCTGTGTCTCCCTCTCTCTGCCCCTCCCCCACTCGTGCTCTGTTTCTACCAAAAAATGAATAAACGCTGAAAAAAAAAAATTTTCAGTGGGATAATAAGGGGCGCCTGGGTGGCTCAGTCGGTTAAGCGTCCGACTTCAGCTCAGGTCATGATCTCACGGTTCATGAGTTCGAGCCCCACATTAGGCTCTGTGCTGACAGCTCAGAGCCTGGAGCCTGCTTCGGATTCTGTGTCTCCTTCTATCTCTGTCCCTCCCCCACTTGTGCTCTGTCTCTGTCTCTCAAAAATAAATAAATGTAAAAAAAAATTTTTTTTAAGTGGGATAATAAAAGCACCTGTACCTCATAAGGTAGTTAAGAAAATTATATGCATAATTATATGTATAATGTATATAAAGACAGGGCTGATACAGAGAATGCCTTAGTCAAGTTCAGTTTCCATTTCCACATGGCCCTTTTACTTGCCTACTGTAGCAAATTCAGTATTTCTGAGAGTCTGCTGAGAAAAAAGAAAATCAGCTTTTTCCAATCTACCATGCAGGATGACAGAAACCAAGTGAAACTGCTAACAAGAACACTGGGCTTTGTGGTCACAAACTAAAGTTTAGTCCCTAATTAGCCAAGTGATCCTGAATAGCTTTTCTATTTTAAAAGTGCTATAATGGTATAAAAAGTCCAAGTATACATCTGTAATTATAAATCAGCCTCACAAATACCCTGGTGTCTGAAAACTAAAAATTGAGAGTCAATAAGTATAAGAAATTACCTGATCCAAGTGCAAGAAGCAGAAATCCCTTGAAATGCATTCAATCTTTGCCCTATTAAATATTTGCCAGAAACTCTAACTAACTGTACATTTTCTTACTCATTTCATGTTTATAGTCTCAACAAAAGTCAAACAAAAATAAGAACTGTTAAGACTCTTGTTTTTTACCAGTCTTAATTAAAAAAATTTTTTTCTCACTAATGGTTTTAGTCAAGAATGAGAGCACAATAATATAGAAAACCTAGATTTATTTGTTTGTTTATTTGTTAAAGACAAAACAATTATCCTCTGAAGTACTCTGAGGACTTCATCCCAATTTCATTTGGTTAGGGAAACCGACCTAAGAGGTTACAAATTAGAGGATATAACCTAAGAGGTTATAACAAAAGAGACTGGTGAAACATGGTGAAAGGAGTAAAAGCTAGTCAGAAGCATTTGTTAGTGGCAGTAGATGTGGCTAGAATGTTTCCCAAGAGGCTCCCTAAAGATGCCTGAATGAACTGATCTAGGCCCCAAATTAGTCAAAAGACCCTTACCCTGGGGGAGAACAAGCAGAGGCCAGGATGTGAGATCCCTTTGTCTTTGTTTTTAAAGGGTAAGGGGATCCTTAGGCTCTAAAAGGATGTATCTTAGTCTCAGCCTCCCTCCTTCCCATCCAGTCCACCTTCGTAGGCCTCCCAGGTGACAGAGACACATATAATGAAGGCAGGAACTATAGGCCTATTCAGAGGGTACTTGCACAAAGAAAGTTTTAGCGTAGATGATAAACTACAAATACCCTCTTGGTTAAGTTAATTCACCTTTGTTAATAAAGGTCATAGTCTCTTCTGCTGGTGACAACTTTTTGTCTCAGTATAGTCTGTCTCAAAAAAGAACTGGTTCAGGTAAGTTTTGGAGAAGAAAAAGACTTTCATCAACACCCACTCCACAGTAGAAGAGGCACCAAGTTCTTTCCTACAGTTATGAGCAGAATCTGAAAAACAAAAGATTTATAGTGTTTACAATAGTAATAGTAGCTGTAATTTATTGACTGACTAGTCAAGAGTGCCAGAGAACTTAGATATATTGTATCTTAGTCTTTGCAACAATCCTGCCAGGTAGTTTATCAACCCCATTTTCAGATGAGGAAACTGAGGATTAGAGAAATTATATGCCTTTATCCAAAGGCACAGAGGCCGGCATGTGGTAGAGCTGTGATTCTACCCTGTCCCCTTCATTCCATCTCAGGCATTGAGAGGTCCTTGTTCCATTATCTTGAAAATTTTAATGGTTGCATAAACACTCTAATTATTCCTTCTCCACTCCTTAATTTCAAATGATTAAAAATTTACAGACATTGTTTGGAATTCAGGTCAATTATCCAGATGAAGAACTTGTATAAACTTTATGAATAAACTCTCTCTCCACTCCAGCTGTAGCATAAAATGAATAGAAAACAAATCATCAGCTCATTAGAAAGTTTGTGGCTATTTTATGGTTATTTCACCATAAAATTACATTACAAAGAATCCTAAGAATTCTCATCAGTGAATTGCAGTAACATCTCATTTGTGTAACCATGAGTGACATAACAAACGAGTTTCTCATAATCCTTATTAATAGAGTGGTTGGTACTCTCTGAGTAGTCTATTTTTCAAGAAGAAAGATGTGAAAGCCAGAAGATCAAAAAATGTTTTCCAGTTTCAATAAAAGTAACTATGTAAGCATTACTGAACTGAAAAAGTCAACATACTATAAAGAACATGACAAGTAGAAAAGTGAGAAGGAAAGGAGACTTAAGTTGGCACCAAAAGATTTCCCATACAGTATAACAGTGAAGTACCGATATCTGGAATTGTGAGATCTGAAAATTAAAGTTAACAGAGCTGCAGCAATATGAACACATAATTTTAGCTAACTGCCAAGGAGACAATGCTGGTTTTAGACTATATAGCTACTAATGACAGAAATAAATGCTGTGGAAATAAAAGTTAAGTATTTAAAGGAAGAGGTATAAATCACAGAACTGCTAAGACATTATTTTCTGATAGTTCCACTGGCAGCATCTGAGAGGAAAGCAGAGATTCATTACCATTTTTCATGGTTAGTATAAGAAGATATGTCCACAATGGCAATAATTTGGAAGGTAAATGGAACTTGGAAAAAGGAGGGTTCTCACAACCCAAATGGATGACTCACAGTAGTATAAGAGTCAAACCAAAATATATAAATCTTGCCACATTATTACTATATGCTTTAAAAAAATAAAGGATCCGGGCAAAGTAACATCTCAAAGACTGGAAGACAGACAGCATTCAAAAAAATGCCATCAGGTCAGAACTAGAAGGACATTGTAGAGGGAGAAAAGAGACAACAATTTAACAATGTAAAAATCTTAAAGCTTAAAGGAAGGCTTACTAGGATTACTAGTCTTAGAGCTCTATATGGTATGAACTAACTATATATGACCTTCAGCTACTATCCAACACTCAGTTGAGATACTCAAGCTGGCAAAGAACAATGTATTTCTCAGAGTAACATGCAGCAAAGTCATGGACAAACTTTATGCAAAGCTCTCGAGAACATGTCCGGGAAAGTTGGCTGTGAGCTCTTATGTCAGTCAGGAAAAGCAGGTATGGGGGCACCTGATGGCTCAGTCAGTTGAGCGTTTGACTCTTGATTTCAGCTCAGGTCATGATCCCAGGCTCGTGGGATTGAGCCCTGCATCAGGCTCTGCATTGAGCATGGAGCCTGCTTAGGATTCTCTCTCTCCCTCTGCCCTTCTCCCTTGTGTTCTCTCTCTCTCACGTACACTTTTAAAAAGGAAAGAAAAGAAAAGCAGGTATGTGGCAACTTGGGAAATGACTGCTTCTGGACAACTGTACATGGACTTAACAGTTTGGCAAATCAGTCCTGAACACTAAGGTACCCAGGACCTTGGTCCTCCATTATTTTCAGAAGGACAGAGGCCAATACAAGATTATGATTAAAAGCTTAAATGCAGTTTGGAATTACTTCTACTTCTGCCCTAAACTGAATAGCAGTGAGTTGCAGCAAATCTCTGCTTTGTTTTTTCTGATGAATGTGTTACGGTTTCAAACACCACAAGTGGGAAAAGATGACACACCGGGACATGATCTTACTCTGCTGCTCCCACCTGAGCCAACCAGGGAGCTCTTGATTTCTGAATAACGGGCTAATGGCCTCCTCCTGAGTTCACTGAAGATGAGTGATTATTCTTCCATGCCTCAATGCCTAGCACTACCCAATGTCTAGCACAATGCATATACTTAATATGGGATAAGTGCTCAGTAAATGTTAACCTGAATATCGCTGTTTGCAGACCTTGATTTCTTAGGGGAAAAAACCACTTAAGCCTGAATAATTTCAGAAATGGGTAACTAACATTTTTCCAAACTGCTAATTTTATAGAGTTCTCCTGAATCAGGAAAATAAAAACTAATTATTTCACAAGATTCAGTGACAAGGGAAAAAATAAACTACTTACCCCACAGCAGCATAAATCATTTTCAGTGATCAACATCTGCATCCTCAAACTGTCCAGCAACTGTTGGTGTAGTATCTACCTCCATCCCATCTGAAGGAAAAAATCAACTGCTGAGCAACAGTCCACTGAGCTCTTCAGACAGGTAAAGGTTCAACCTACACATCACCGGAAGGAAGTTAGTGCCCTCTGTTGGTAACAACTATTTCTTTCTCTTCTGAAAAAGTAACCAGGAACAAACCAAGAAAGAAAAATGCCACCTGTACATATAACATTTACTTTGTAAATTTTCAACATCAACACTAAAAGAACACTAGGTAAGAACTTTTGAACATGGTAAGCACCAACTGTTCACTCTTCACAGAACTGTGCTGGCTACTTACTGTGTAACTTATTACTATTAAAGGTATAAAAGTCCTATCCTTACAAAGCTTATGACATAATTTTGAGAAAAGACAACATAAGTAGAGTGAGATTCTCATTTCATAGGGAAAAAAGAGTGTTGGGGAGAGGGGAAAACCGGGAAAAAGTCCCTCTGGAAAGAGTTGTTTACAGCTGCTTTCTCTACTTCCTCACCTCCCATTCACCCTTAAGTCTTTAGCCCACAACGAACTGGCTTCTGCCTGAGTCCCCTGGCATCTGGACATGAAGCTAGGCATACAAATGCAATATGTATCTAAAATTAACTCATCATTGGGGCACCTGGGTGGCTCAGTTGGTTGAGCGACGGACTTCCACTGAGGTCACGATCTCATAGTTTGTGAGTTCGAGCCCCGCGTCAGGCTCTGGGCTGACAGCTGGGAGCCTGGAGCCTGCTTCAAATTCTGTGTCTCCCGCTCTCTCTGCCCCTCCCCTGTCATGCTGTGTGTGTGTGTGTGTGTGTGTGTGTGTGTGTGTGTGTGTGAATAATAAATAAACATTGAAAAACAATTTTTTTTAATTAAATTAAATTAACTCATCATCTTTCCACATAGAAAGGTTTCTCAGAGCACCTGGGTGGCTCAGTCGGTTAAGCGAATGACTTGGTTTCGGCTCAGGTCATGTTCTTATGGTTCACAGCCCTGTGTTGGGCTCTGGGATTGTCTCTCTCTCTACCCCTCTCTCTGCCCCTCCTGTTCACGCTGTCTCTGTCTCTCTCAAAATAAAGAAACAAACTTAAAATTAAAACGTTTCTGTTGAGGCGCCTGGCTGGCTCAGTTGGTAGAGCATGTGACTCTTAATCTCAGGGTCTTGGGGTCGTGAGTTCAAGCCCCAACTGGGTGTGGAGTCTACTTAAAATAAAATAATTAAAAACAAAAAAAAAGAAGAAATGTTTTTCTTTCCGAATAGTCTTACTAAAGGATACCTCTCACCTGTGTAATCCAGAAACTCCTACCACATCTCTAACTTCTGTTGTTTCTCTCTCTTAAACATCTCTCAAATCTGTTAAGTCTTGTTACATTCACTGCTACTACCAAATGCAGGCCACGATCTCTCATCTAATTTAAATCATAAGCTACTTGGGGCGCCTGGGTGGCTCAGTCGGTTAAGCGGCCGACTTCGGCTCAGGTCATGATCTCGCGGTCCGTGAGTTTGAGTCCCGTGTCGGGCTCTGTGCTGAGAGCTCAGAGCCCGGAGCCTGTTTCGGATTCTGTGTCTCCCTCTCTCTGACCCTCCCCCGTTCATGCCCTGTCTCTCTCTGTCTCAAGAGTAAACAAACGTTAAAAAAAATTTAAAAAAAAAAATCATAAGCTACTTAACAGAGTTTCTCTTCTATCTTCCAGTATTTCCCTCTGCAATTAATTTTCCCTCTCAGAGCCAGGATCACCTTCTGAAACAATCAAAATAAAATTCTTCACATTCTCACTGATCTAAGCATAACACTGAAATTCTTTAACACAGCTTTCAAGTTCCTTTAAGATATAGCCCAGTTCACTAATCTACCTTCACCTGTTCCTGTAACAACTCCCCTTCACACTCAGAGTTCCAGACATAAATGAACCACTTTCAGTCCCCCAGAGATGAATAATCTCTTGAACTTTTGCACATGGCTGATCCTGTTACCCACCTCTCCCCTCTACCTGTATGCAATTCCCCTTCATTCAAGTCACTTTTATTCCTCTTTCAGATCTTGGCTTGGATGTCACTTACTCCATGAAGCTTGAATCCAGAATCTCTCTCTATCCAGGCTGGGTGAAGAGTTCAAACTCTGATTCCACAGCTTCTCAAGCTTCCCCTATAACTCAATGCTATATCACAACGTACTATAACCACCTAATTAGTTCCTT
Organism: Panthera pardus; assembly: GCF_024362965.1. NCBI lineage: Eukaryota > Metazoa > Chordata > Mammalia > Carnivora > Felidae > Panthera > Panthera pardus. The sequence continues at coordinate 60,897,519 of NW_026526677.1, forward strand.
TATTTTTCTCTACAGAAGAATGCCACTGATAGGAAGACAGTAATCTCATCTCTTTTGAGCACCGCTGTATTCTCTGTACCCGGCATAGCAGTTCAATAAACACTTCTTACATAAATGAGCACATGAAGCACTGAAATGCCACAAGTAGATAGGGTATATTTAAATGGCAAGGATTGAAATTTACCAAGACAGCAAATTTCAGGTGTTCTCACCACAAAAAAAGGGTAACTATATGAGGAGATACATACGTTAATCAGCTTAACTGTAGGAATTATTTCACTGCATATATCAAAACATCTATGGGGCGGTTAGATGGTTCAGTCAGTTATGTGTTCAACTTCGGCTCGGGTCATGACCTCATGGTTCATGGGTTCAACCCCTGCATTGGCCTCTGCACTCGCAGCATGGAGCCTGCTTGGGATTCTCTCTTTCTGCCATTTCCCTACACACTCTCTCTCAAAAATAAATAAACTTAAAATTTTTTTTAAATAAAAATAAAATAAAAACATCCTGTGGCATATCTGAAATATATACAGTTATTATTTAAAATTTTTTTAAAACAAATCAAATTTAAAAAAAGAAGTGCACAGGTCAAACTAAATAAATAAATAAATGGCAAAAAGAGTGACATGGCTACTTAGGACTTTAAAAGATGGAGAATTGTATAGGCTGAAGAAGTTTTATATATAGGCAACTCTCAGTATGATAATAAGGCTTAGGAACAAAGGCCAAAATCTCATTTTAGCAAAAAGTGTTTGTGATCTTAAAATCATTTGCTATAAAGCATTAATAAGGAATTTTACAATTAAAAAAACCCCTTCAGTGACGAAAGCCTTTTCAATGTCTAAGGACACCCTCCCATCAATCACTGTAATAAAAAAAAAAGTAACATCTTGGGGTGCCTGGGTGGCTTAGTCGGTTAAGTGTCCAACTCTTAATCTCAGCTCAGGTCTTGATCGCAGGGTTGTGAGTTAAAGCCCCACAGTGGGCTCCATGCTGGGCATGAAGCCTACTTTAAGAGAAAAAAAAGGTAAGATCTTGAATTCTTTCAGCTAAGAGTTTGGTAGAGCACTAGAAATCATCTGAACCATCTCACCCTACAGCCTATGTTAGAGGCTCACCAACTAGGATTTAAAATGGAGAGAATACACAAGGAATAACAGTGTGACCCAAAGCCTAAACTTTTCCAAATTAAAATATCCCAGACTTCAGGACCCCCAGGTCAACATGCTATGTGCATGAGGATATTGATCACAACATTATGACAGAAACTTACATGTACCACTGAAAGAAAAATTATGCTCTCTTTAAGAATGTTCTGCATCACTAAAAATTAGAAGTGGTAAGACTCTACAGCAACATAAAATACCAGTATATATTAAATACAAGTAAGATGCAAGAAATGCTTATAACAGGGCCTGGTATATTCTTTTTGCATATTAGCTCATTTAATCCTCTCACCACCTATTAGCTATTTGACCTCAAGCAAGTTATATGATCTTTCTGCGCTTCAGTTTCTTCACCTGTAAAATAGGGATGACAATGGCATTCTTGGAAGGATTAAATGAGTACATATGTGTAATGTGCTTAAATCAGGGTCTGGTACATAAGAGCAGTACCTGAATGTTATATTGAGAGTAGTAGGAACAACACTGGAGGTATTTGGGGCAAAGGCAAAGTTGAGGCGACCAAAGAGTGTTCTCAAGATTAACATGGCACAGTGAGCTGGAGGCAAGGATGATCGAGGCAAAAGATCTACTACTATAAATCCAGCGTGAGAAGACAAGGGCCTAGGATTGAAGGGTAACAGTAATAGCAAGGAAATATGAAAGTCATTTATTTTATTAATGTTTATTTATTTGTGAGAGAGAGAGAGAGAGAGCGAGCGCGGAGGAAGGGCAGAGAGAGAGGGAGACACAGAATCCGAAGCAGGCTCCAGGCTCCGAGCTGTCAGCACAGAGCCCCACGTGGGGCTCGAACTCACAAACCGTGAGATCATGACTGAGCTGAAGTCAGACACTTAACCGACTGAGCCACCCGGGTGCCCCATTTTTGGTTTTTTGTTTTTTAATGTTTATTTATTGAAAGTCATTTAAATGAAAAATCCATGGATCTCAGTATTGGACTAGAGCAAGGAATAAGAAGTAAAGGCTGCACCAAAAGAATACTTCAATATTCTGACTGAAATAGGCACTCAGAAAAGCAAACCAGTCTAACAGAGGAAATATTTACAAAGAAGCTTACAAAGTAGAGACAAATGAAACAAATTTGAAAGCCTCTTGATTAAGGTCCAGAAATTTGTCACAAAACAAGAACCCAAGTGTACTGAATGCTGCCTAGCCCTTTAAATCAAGTGAATATCCTAGTTTTGCATATAATCACATAGGAATTCATTTTAAAAATAAAAATAGCAGCACTGATATGTACACACACATATATATACACACAAGCAAACAAAAAAAGACTGGAATGATATGCAACAGAAAAATTAATGTCTTTCAATTATAATTACACTTGATTTTTCATTTCTTCTTTGCCTGTGAAAAACATTTAAAAATGTCTTGACTGTGAACAGACCTATTTTTGTAGTTGGGGGAAAAAACCAAAAAAGTTGCACAAGTCTGAGATTTTTCTGTCTTAACAGTTTCCAAAAGAACGTGTATATCTCTCCATAGCTTCCCTCATTGCCCAAATGACCATCTGAATATTCACACTGAAAGAAAGAAGGATACTCACCTTCATAATCTCTTATTGAATCTTCTGTCCGAACTCCAGCCATGTTGTATTGGCTGCTCACAGACTGAGAAAGCATTCCTTCTAATCTCTCCAATGTGGCTTGGCCTTCTGCTGTTAAATGGGACAATCCTTCTTCATAGGTGTAAAATGTAGGGATGTCTCCCTGCCCTTGTTCTAAAAAAATAAAATGCTTTTAAACTATTATAAAACAATTAGAAAAAAATGGATAATCAATAATGCATTTATTGAAGATAGGTACAGTTTAAAAAGGTTTCCAGGAAAATATTTTTCAATATTCGTTTAATACACATATGTAGGTCATCTGTTGAAAACAGAAATACAAAGAAAATGTATCTACCGTCTAGGATGAGAAGGGATTCCAAAAGATAATGGGTCAGTAAACAGCAATTCTTAAAAAAATCAAATGTCCAGGCACTAGAAGGCAAAGAGGATGTTCCTAAGGCAAAGAGTCTTATATTATCCTGAGATGGGAAACTTATAGATGAGTGCAAATTAATTTGGTATTAATTTGTACTGATGGTTCTTTCGGGATTAAAATATATGCTCCTTTTAAAAACTCAGAAATTCTGGCAAATACAAAAAGGATAAAAAAATAAAATCACTAAAAAATCTCAGTGAAGATGGGAATGTATTCAGATATATGAAGGAGAATTCCAGAACCGAGTTTGTCTCAGGCCAGGAAGTGGCTACACATGGAGGAAAGGGCCTTGGACAGCCAGATCGGTGGAGATGAGAGCAGTGGGGAAAAAGAAAAGAGAACAGCAAGCACCTCAAGTTACATGAATCTACCAGGCTAGCGATTGCATTCTGGTCTGGGGAGGCAAAGAAAAATGCTCCTAGATAAGTGAAATATGGTTCTGGGGGGAAAAATGACTTGGGAAATGAGCTGTTTGAAGGAGTATATTAAGGGAAGATGTAAGTAATACAGGTTTCAAGTGGTGGAGGGAGAAAGCTTATTCTTTGGGAGCATCTGCATCAACTTAAAAGACTCTCCCAACCCCAACTTTCCTATCTACCATTTCCTTTCCTTCCATTTATCTCTATCCATTTTCTGACCCCAATAATATCTGCTTTCTACCCTTAGCTTGGAAATTCCACAGTTTTTCCAAGCTGACTTTGACATGAATTGTGCCATTCACTTTTATTAATAACCACACTATCTAGGTATTTAATAGAGATCTAAAGAACTATAATCTCATACCTGTAGTACAAACAAATGCTTAAAATGAAACACCACATTTAAAAACAAATCCATTTCACTAACCATGTGCTTCCACATCATATTCTTCTCCATCGTAATCATCTGAATCTTCATCCTCAGGATCTGGATGCAAAGCCTGGCATTCACACATTGCAGTGAACATTGCCTCCACTGAACAAGGAAATTAAATTGTAATAAACATTCTTTTCTGGCCTGTGTACAGTAAAATTTTAGTAATATAACCACCAGTCCAAATAAATTCAATGAGTAGACAAGAAATATACACAATCACACTATTTACAAAACCTGCCAAATTCCAAGGAGATCAATCTTGAAAAGTGCTTGATGGCAATGGACAAGTTACAAAATAAGAGTTCATTTCAAGATAATGTTGAGATCTCTTCATGCCTGGCTGGATTTTCTGAGAAAAAGAGCCAAAGTCCTGGTCAGACTGCTGCTAAATCAGGGTGAAGCCCCTTTCAGTTAATAGGGCTCTTTCCAGCTATCCTTGCGTCATTCACTTTGGAATCGCCAGGACTCCTTGCCCTCTATCTGGTAAGATTCAAAGTCAACAGCATCATGTCAAAAAAAATAACCAGATTTCTCCATTCACAAAACACACCAAATAATATGGTGTCTCCTACGCTCTCACTACATTTAAAGTCTTCGGTATTAATAGGTATCGGGTCCTCAGTGATATGATAGATGTTAAAATGAAGAAAAGGCAATAGAACAGAGGTAATGAGGGTAAAGGTAAATGGGGTGTGGGGAGTATTTGATACATAAAGGGAAAAGAATCAATTCTATAGAATACTCACATGCTGACTTATCATTAGGCACAAATCTAAATTCAGCAATAGGTTCAACATCATCATCACTGTCGTCTTCTTCTTCTTCCTCAGCAACAGATTCTTTTGATTCCTCTAGAAAGGGAATAAAAATAACTTTTTAAATCATGTTTAGGGGTGCCTGGGTGGCTCAGTCGGTTAAGTGTCTGACTCTTGATTTCGGCTAAGGTCATGATCTCACTGTTCCTGAGATCGAGCCCCATGTAGGGCTCTGTGCTGTCGGTGTGGAGCCTGCTTGGGATCCTTTCTCTCCCTCTATCTCTGACCCCTCCCCCCACTCATGCACAAGCACTTTCTCTCTCTGTCAAAATATATAAACACTTATTTATATTTTTATTTTTTTAAATGTTTATTTTTGAGAAAACGCCAGCAGGGGAGGGGCAGAGAGAGAGGGGGAAAGAGGATCTGAAATGGGCTCCGTGCTGACAGCAGAGAGTCCAATGCAGGTCTTGAACTCACAAACCTTGAGATCATGACCTGAGCCGAAGCTGGATGCTCAACCAACTGAGCTATCCAGGAACCCCCATAAATAAAATATTTAAATTTGTTCACTTGTTTTGGAAAAAAAAGGAGCCTAAAATAATTTCTTAAAGGATGTTTACTGATGTATCAAATACTGCAACTGTTACATCAAATGATAAGAACATGGTTATTTTAAAACTAAAAGACTGTGGACTGCCTTTCTGATCTAGTCACACTGTACTTCACTGAGCCCTAGGGATTCTAAGCTTCCTTCGAGGTCATGGTGGGGGTGAGGAGACCCAAACAGTCAGGACTCTAACAAGTATAGTTCTATTGTTACCGGTTTCTTTTACCTTTCGTCATGAACCAAAGGGTTCAGTAGCAGTTTGTAATCCACTGATGTGATTTATCACTAATAATTTACAGGTGAGAAAACTAAGGCCCATACAAGTTAACTAATCCAACAGATAAATTACCAAAGTCTATAGGCAAGGAAAAAAAATACAGATGTTCAATAAAGAGAACTAGAACATGCTGCTGGTAGAAGCAGAAATTGCTACAACTATGCTGGAGGTGTGTATATCCTACTACCCAACAATTCCTCATCTAAGTATATATTACGTACACAAGGAGTTTGTACATAAATGTTTATTGAAGTACTATATGTACTAGTGAAAATTTAAAAAATAAATGTTGATAATAAAAAGAAAACAGATGTATTGTTATCTGGTCATATTTTATACATGGACTGCAATTTAAAAGAACAAATATTTATATGTATCAAAATGCACAGAGGGGTGCCTGACTCAGTTAAGCGACCAACTCTCATTTTCGGCTCAAGTCATGATCTCACAGTTGTGAGATTGAGCCCTGCATCGGGCTCTGCACTAACACCTTGAGATTCTCTTTCTCCCTCTCTCTCTCTGCAGCCCCCCGCCCCTGCTCTCTCTCTCTCAAAACTAAATATAATAACATTAAAAAAAATGTACAGATTAAATAATGTAACTGGGTGAAAAAACTAGTTCCAGAATATATATAAATAATACCACTTACCAATTAAAATTTTAAACACAAAAGAAAATCATTACATTGCCTATGGATTTGTACATATTCAGTAAAAATCTAAAAACTTAGAAGGGAAGGACACATACCACCTTTAGGATAATGTTTAACTCGGGAGACAGAGTAGGAAACAAAATGGGGAAGGTACGAAAAGGATTCCAACAGTACTAATACTGTTTTATTTCTTTAAAAGTTATGAAAAAAATGTTAGAATTTATGCTACATAATAAATACTGAAAAATTTCATTACTCTCTGCACATTTCAATGTTTAAATTATTTTATAATTTAAAAAATCATGGGGCGCCTGGGTGGCTGAGCCGGTTGGGCGTCTGACTTCAGCTCAGGTCATGATCTCACAGCTCGTTGAGTTCGAGCCCCGAGTCAGGCTCTGTGCTGACAGCTAGGAGCCTGCAGCCTGCTTTAGATTCTGTGCCTCCCTCTCTCTCTGCCCCAACCCACTCGTATTCTGCCTCTGTCTCTCTCAAAAATAAATAAACATCAAAAAAAAATTAAAAAAAAAAAAATAATGTCAGGAGTGCCTGGTTGGTTCAGTGTGTGGAGCATGCAACTCTTGGTCTTGGGGCTTTAAGTTCGAGCCCCACATCGGGTGTAGAGATTACTTAATAAAATCTTGGGGTGCCTCAGTCGGTTGAGTGTCCCACTTCAGCTCAGGTCATGATCTTACGGTTCGTGAGTTCGAGCCCTGCATCAGGCTCTGTGCTGACAGCTCAGAGCGTGGAGCCTGCTTCAGATTCTGTGTGTCTCTCTCTCTGCCCCTCCCCTGCTCCACTGTCTCTCTCTCTCAAAAATAAATAAACAAAAAATAATAATAATAAAGTTAAACTAACTCAATATAGTATAAAACTTCTCATTTACACTTACAAAAATTAACAAGTTTTAATTTCGTGCCTAATTTGTTTCTTGTTTGGAATTTTTACAATCCATTGTCCACAACCCCCCAAAATGGATTTTCTTCTCTTTCTTACACCTTCTTTCACCACCTACCCTAGACTTTTATGAACCTTTGTAGGGATCTCCAACAGCAAAAAACTTGGGAATCTTGTACCACAGGACTTTTCAACCTTGGCACTACGAACACTTGGACTGGGTAATTTCTGGTTGTGGGAGGCTGTCCTGTGCCATGTGGGATCTCTGGCCTCTAAACTACTAGATGCCAGTAGCACTCCTCCCCTTTGCCAGTCATGAAAATCAAAATGTCATTGCGTAATGGGGCCAGGGGGACACAACACTGTCTGCCACTTAGAACCACTTCTGTAATAAAATGAAACCAAAAAAAAAAAAAACCCAGCTTCTACACTAAACTCATGAAAGCACAAAGTATACTGATCCAAGCCTCTAAGGATGCCAAATATAAATGCCTTTACAAAAACAAAGAATAAACAGTTAAACGCAAGAGGAAAAATTAGAAATATAAATCCACCATAACTGAATAATTCTAAATGCAAACATACAGAAGGTAAAAAACCAGTGCCCAAATTATTTTACTGAGCTGAAATTTTGCTTAATAAACTATTATCCAAAATAGGTCAATCGTTTGAATATTATCTTATGATCAAAGACTGCTTTTTAAATATATGTAATATTCTCCCAAAGGAAGCTCAAGATTAAATTACACCATACATACCTCCAAATTTGGCATTCACCATAACATACAAATGCTCTCGTGGATAGGCATTTAGGTCCCTGGACACCGCATGCAAGCTAATAGTGGGGTATTCCAGTGAGAATCCTAATCCAGAGCCATCTAACCAAGACAGGCGGCTGAAAAACACGTATAAGGAAGATGATTTTAAGAAATCAAATCTTAATTTAAGCCTAAAGTTTATAAAGGTTCATCTTGGACACTTTATGCATGTGGAATAAATTCAAGCTTGGTGTTTAGAAATATTCCTAAAATAAAATTCAGCAGCAGGAACTGAATTTCTTTAAAACGAGAACTGTTAAGTTCTCTCCTCTAGGTAAAAATTCAAAGAGTTGAAATGTAATTTCTTAAGTCACATGTGTTTCTATGCGTTCCCTCTGGTTGTATCTGGAATGTCTTCTGGTGCCTTCCTTTTGCAAATCCTCTTCAGTTGGTTAAGTCCCAGCTCCTCCTTGAGCCCTCCTCCAGTTACTCCTGTCCATAATGATCTTTTTCTGAACTGCACTTATGTCCAATAATACGTCACTGAGCACTTAACTCCGTGGCAATGAATCTCATATGTACCCTGACAGAATGTGTCATATTTCTTTATGTCACATTCTTCAAAACCACTAGCATAGTGTTCAGCATGTAAGTATGCAATAAACACTTGGGAGTCACTAATTTCTCCACTAACCCTACATTAAATGGTGAATACATAAAATGGCTGTAATCAAACTTACCACTAGTTAGAAAATACTTATCCCACGGAAAGACTGTATGAAGCCTTTCATTTATTCTGTAGCTTTAAAAGAAAGCTACAAATAAGCAAGGTCTAGTTTTCCCTCAAAAATGGCCAAAAGGAAATATTTTATTGGTATAATAAAGGAAACATATCACCAAAATCAGTATATTGAATTTTGAGTAAAGGCAGGATAATTTTTTGGTAATACTTCACCCATCTGGAGCTGCACCACTTAGCAGGAAAAAAAAAAAAAAAAAAAAGGAGCAAAAGATCCTTAAGAAACCACACAGAAAAATGTTAATGCGATAAAAGTTAATGCAATATACTGGTTGCCCCAGGCTGGAGGGAAATACAGATTAACTGCTAACAAGTGCCAGTTTCTTAGGGGGTGATGAAAATACTCTAAAATCGATTGTGGTGATGGCTGCACAGCTCTGCAAAGAGACTAACAACCCCTGAACTGTACACTATGTAGATTATCTCAATAAAGCTCTTATTAAAAAATAATAATAATAAATGACAATAATGCCCCCACATCTTCTATTTCCTATACAATTTTTACAAGCCTGGTTGTTCAACTTCTAACCAAGCAAAAACAAATACAATAAATGAACCTAGGACTCCCTTGGGCAAGAACAATGACAGTGCAGCAGTCTGAGATCATGCACATTTCCATCCAACATGCTTAGCAAAAAGGAAAGGAAAGGAAAAAGGAAACCTGGGAGTCTTAAAATCATAAATCTTAAGAAGCTTAAAGAGGTAAAAGCTCTAGAAATGATTTTCTAGAATGATTCATCCCATTAGTTCCAAAGAAATAGATTTTGTTTTTGTAATTAGATTGTGGTGCTGTATGTGCCTTTCCTGTCCACTGCTTTTCTCTTTAAGGAAGTTGCAGATGAAATAGTGCTCATATCAAAGAAGTATTACCAGTCCCTTACTAAAACTCTATTATTTTAAGCAAATAAACTCCCTTTCCTCACCTCAACAATCCCCCAGAAATTATCACAATTCAGAAAGTAGTGCTCCAAATTTGGGTGTCCAAAATGATTTCAAATATTTAGAGCCACAAAATTTTAATGACTCAATTAGCAGATGGAAAAACTGAAATATAAAACAGACTCAGTGCCTATCAAATTACGGTCTTTATTTTAAAAAGCACATAATTGCTCTGTAGTTCCTTATACTTGGGACATGGATATGCACTCTACAGAAGAGAAGCCAAGTTCCACTTAAAAGAAACATTTACTCTGATCACTATGTTCTTACTCAACTTTTCACATATTCTAGAAGAAAAGGTCATGATCTCACGGTTCAAAGATTCGAGCCCCACGTAGGGCTCTGTGCTGACAGCTCAGAGCCTGGAGCCTGCTTCAGATTCTGTGTCTCCCTCTCTCTCTGCCCCTCTCCTGCTCTGTGTCTCTTGGTCTCTCAAAAATAAATTAAAAAAACATTTAAAAAAAATTTTTAATAAAAAAAAGATAGTAAATCCAAAGGAATGTGTTGCTAATTTCCAATGCTTTTGGAAGTATGATCATAAAGTCTGCCTTTATTCCTGGCATGAGGTGAAAAACAGGATACAAACATAAAAGAGCAAAGTCTTGAATTTGGGATGACTTATTTATCTGATTTAAAAATAACTTTGGCAGGGCGCCTGGGTGGCTCAGTCGGTTAAACGTCCAACTTCAGCTCAGGTCATGATTTCACGGTTCGTGAGTTCAAGCCCCACGTCAGGCTCTGTGCTGACAGCTCAGAGCCTGGAGCCTGCTTCACATTCTGTGTCTCCCTCTCTCTCTGCCCCTTCCCTGTTCATGCTCTGTCTCTCTCTGTCTCAAAAATAAATAAACATCTAAAAAAAAATTTTTTTTTAAATTAACTTTGGCATAAAATATAAAATATAATTTAATTACCTACTTTATTTTACCTGTTTAAAATGATCCATTTTGAATGATTCATGCCTCTGATCTCTTCCTTACTTAGGTAAAAAAGTCAACTTTCTGTGAAAACTAAACTTTGAAAATAAGCTTCAGAGTTCCATATCTCTCAGTACACATCTGAGAAACTACCTAAAACCAAGTAAGACCCTATGCCTCTTTGCCTAAAATCCTAAAATAATTTTCCCAAAGCCCCTGGGCTATAAAGCCGAGCTCATGGAACACGGCTCTCTTCTTCTCCATCCTGATTATTTTTCCACTCTTTTCCACTTCTTCATTCAGATGAAGAACTGCTAGATAGTATGGGTGTGTGTGTGTGTTTCATATCCTGGCACACACAATATGGTTTCTCACTCTTGCCTCTGAGCATCTTGTTTCTTATTTACTTTTCCCCTTAGTCCACCTCATTCACTCCGCTAACTGTTAACCCTCATTTGTCAAATCTTCTAGTGAACCTTCCCAGTTTGTTGAGGCCTTGATTCTTCTATCAAAACTTGGAAATGCTAGGTAGGAAAGAACAAAAAAGTGGAAAGAGACCAAGGAGGTAGTGCCAACCATGAGTAAAAGGGGATGAACGTAGGTGTTCATGGTACTCATAATATTCTATTCTTAACCTAGCTGGTGGACATACACAGGTTGGTTTAATTATAATTCTTTAAACCATCCATATATAATGTATATTCTTTGCTGTATGTATATTTTACAAAAATACTTTCTTAAAGAAGAGATTTATTAGTGAAAAGCTGAAATCAAAGTTTTTTAAACATATAAGAGCTTAAAAGGAGTTTGTACTTCTTCAGTGCGATAACTGTATTGTGGTTATATAGAATGTCCTTGTTCTTAGGAGATTTTTGCTAAAGTATTTACAGTTGATGTGACAACATGTCTGCAACTCTCAAATAGCTCAGAAAAAAGATAAATGTGGTAAAATGTTAACAACTTATGAATCTTTGTGTTAATTAACAACACTTGCAATTTTCAAACTTTAGGTTTGAAGTTTTTCAAAATGAAAAGACAAGCACAGGACCTTGTCTTCCTTCCCTGAACAGTATACTGTTATATTACAGGAAGCATCAATACGCAGAGAAGCCATGGAGAAAAAGGGATGGTGTAGGGGATAGCAATCTACCTGTGCTGCACTCCCCACCACTTAAAAGGAACTGCTCTCCCAACATCATTAAAGATCTCCTTGCCATTACCCAAGAGACGCTTTTCAGGTTTTATTTGACTGCTCCTCCCTCTTGTCTATTCTCAAGTCTCTCCTTCCATAACCTACCTCTTAATGCAAATGTGTACCCAAGGTTCCATACTTGGCCCTCTTCTCTTCTGGGGTATCTAACCTATCCCCCATGAGTATATACTAACCTTTATACTAATGATTTCCAAATCTCTATCTTTAATACCACTCTCTCGGGGCGCCTGGGTGGCTCAGTCAGTTGAGCGCCTGACTTCAGCTCAGGTCATGATCTCAAGAACACTCCATGAGTTTGAGCCCCGCGTCGGACTCTGTGCTGACAGCTCAGAGCCTGGAGCCTGCTTCAGATTCTCTGTCTCCCTCTCTCTGCCCCTCCCCTACTCATGGTCTGTCTCTCTCTCTCAAAAATAAAAACATAGGGGCGCCTGGGCGGCTCAGTTGGTTAGGTGACCGACTTCAGCTCAGGTCATGATCTCACTGTCCGTGAGTTCGAGCCCCGCGTTGGGCTCTGTGCTGACAGCTCAGAGCCTGGAGCCTGCTTTGGATTCTGTGTCTCCCTCTCTCTCCCCCTCCCCTGCTCATGCTCTGTGTCTCTCTGTCTCTTGATAATAAATAAGTGTTAAAAAACAATTTAAAAAAATAAAAAAATAAAAAATAAAAACATAAAAAAAAAAAAACCCCACTCTCCAGAAACACACTCTTATTATACCCAACTAAGCACACATGCTCAGACCAAACTCTAATCTGCACCTCACCCCAAACTTACTTTTCCTCCCATTTGTATTTCCTATCTCAGTAATTGGTCAAAAGCCTAAGCTTTGCTCAGGCTTACATTTCCCTCAAACCAAGGGTTCTTTACATATTTTTTGTTCCCTCTGTGGTAGGCAGAAATCTGCCTCCCTCATGACCTTCATCCCCTGGTGGTAAGCCTATGAATACATTTGTTACCCCGCGAAAGAAACCCTGTGTATGCAATTAAGGTTACTAGTCAGTTGACAACAGAACTGGATATTCTGTGTGGTACAAAGTAATCACACGAGCTCTTAAAAGGAGAGAATTTTCCCTGGCTGTAGACAAAAGTGATGCAGCAGCAGAAGTCAGACAAATTTGAAAGACAGAAAAGATTTAATGTGTCATTGTTGGCTTGATGATGAATGGAACCATGCATCAAGGAAAGGGGTCCTCAGTCCTACAACTGGTATTTTAGACATGTCTGTAAAAGTCCAGTGCTCCAAATGGCTGAATAAACGGGTAATTCCTTCTAGGAATGGAAATGGGAGTCAGAAATGGGAAAAAACGAGAGATGGGAGTCTGGTCCCTCTGGATATGACCCCCAACTTGAATGGGAATGAGGATGTTCCTCTCCCCACCCACACTTACAGAAAAAAAGCTATACCCCTTAACCAGACTTTCAAAATCCTCCACAATCCGCTCCAAACCTACATATCTTGCCCAGAGCAACACCTCCCGCACCTTTTCACAGAAAAGACCATGCACATCGATGATCCTCACTTAGGGGCTGGAAACTCAAACACCTTAAAAGGAGACCTTGAGTCAAGAACAACGCACGCACCAGACCTCGGGAAGACAGGCCGTCAAGAAGCCTAATGATGAGAGAACTCGGATGAAGAAGAGAGGAAGGCTCGGGAGGAGAGGACGCCCGAACAATCGAGTCTTCGCCCCGTCAGAGGCCTCTCCGAGGCGACCCGGGGCACGCGCTCCGCCTCGCAGCAGTCCCCGAGGTGGCGGTCTCGCCCCCGCCCCGCCACTCAGCCCCCGCCAGCAGGAACAAGGCGGCGCACAGAAAGCCGGCATTGGGGAACAGGGACCCTGCCTACCTCTCAGCGATGTAAAGGGTGCCGGTGCCGAGGCCCTTGCCGTTCAGCACAGCCTCAGTCTCTGGCTGCTGCTGCCGGAGCCCCTCAGCCGAGCCGGGCGGCGGGAAACTTTTGAGGAAGCTCATTGCAGCAGGGAGCGCGGAGACACAGGCCGGGAGCGAGCTGAAGCACCGCCACTCCAGCGGCTCACCTCGCCTCGCCTCGCCTCGCCTCGCCCCGCCCCGGAAGCGGTGGCGATCATCCCGGAAGAGCAACTTAGTCCGCACCGGAATTTGAGCCCGGTCCACCCGAGAGAGAGACGTTCTGGGGCAAGCTCTCAGAGGCCTGAGGGGACTGGGCGGTGTTGGTCACGTGACCCCAGGCCCCTCCCCCTCGCCCTTCCTAAGGCTCCAGGCTGGAAATAACTGAGCTCTCTCTCCAAAGTGCTAGTGCTGCGTTGTCACAGCAACCCTATGAGAGTGGAAGCACGATGAATAATAAACTCCTTTTTCTACAGAAGAGGAAACCGAGGCCTGAGCCTTGGATGGGAATCAAAGACCACACTCTTCTAGAGGTTAGAGAGCTCGTAACTGGGTTCACGGCTCTTCTAGCTTGCGCGGGCCTCATCCCAACCTTTCCACATCTCAACATAACAGCCGCGCCCCCGACGTCACTCTGGGTCCTGAAGCTGCCCCTGTGCGGGAGCTGCGTGTCCCCCGCCCAGTCTCAGGCAGGCAAACGAGCCCAAATTGGTAATTAACTCTGGGCAAAGAGTTGGCTGGGTCAGAGAGGAGATGGGGCGCTAAGGGGAAAAGAATTAGTACTTCGGATTTGAAACTCTTGCTTTATTTCTTTGTTAGGCACTGAAGAACGAAGTAACAAGAACAATGAAAACTGTAATCAGAATAATAGCAAAAGGTAACTGAGTGTTAGGTGCCAGGCACTGTTCCAGGCACTTTCCCAGTATTATTTCATTTCCTCTTTATGCCAATTATATGGGAAAGTGACTGTTGATCCAGTTTTACAAATAGGAGGCCTGAGGCATTAAACTGAAGAGCAAGACTTTAGCCGTGAGAGACCTAGTGGAATTCAAGGAAGTCAGTCTCTAGGCCAAACTTTTCTTGCCTGTAAAATCAGTATGATCATACCTGTGCTGTAGCACTGTTGAGGCTGGATGGGCAGACATGTGGAGTAGCTGTATTTCTATCTGTTGACTAGAGGAGTGTTCGATTTTTTTTTTTTTAAACATTTATTTATTTTTGAGACAGAGACAGAGCATGAACAGGGGAGGGTCAGAGAGAAGGAGACACAGAATCCGAAACAGGCTCCAGGCTCTGAGCCGTCAGCACAGAGCCTGACGCGGGGCTCGAACTCACAGACCGCGAGATCATGACCCGAGCTGAAGTCGGCCGCTTAACCGACTGAGCCACCCAGGCGCCCCGTGTTCGATTTTTTTAAACTGGGATTCGTTTGTTGGTAGCAAGACTAGAGGAGGGGCACTCTGAGCAGGGAGAGTATTAGGAAGTTGTTGCTATAGTATAGGTGAGAGAGTAGCAGTAAGAATGGAAATGGAATAGAGTCTAGAGCTATTACAAAGGTGAAGTCCTCAGAATCTGGAGGGAGACTGAGGGAAAGAAGGTGGTGAAAATGAAGAAGAGGATGGATGAAGAAAAGAAGCCAAGGATGATTTCCAGGCTAAGTGATTGGATGCTGGTTCATTTCTCCAAGATGGAGAATCCAGGAGGAAAAGTAAGCTTTGAGAGTAGCTAACAATCTAATACAGGAAATGGAGAATTTCAGGGTTCCTGGGACAGCTGCACGCGGTTGGCTATATAGTAAAACAGTCAGTGCTTTGCTCAGAAACAGAATCCCCCAAATCATGCAGAGAGAAAATTGGCTAAAACCTGTATAATAATTTCATATCAACTTGACATAGTTTTTATAGTGTCGTTAAAAAGCAGTTGTCTCTGGGCACCTGCGTGGCTCAGTCGGTTAAGTGACTGACTTCGGTTCAGATCACGATCGCACAGTTCGTAAGTTGGAGCCTGGCGTCTGGCTCTGTGTGGACAGCTCAGAGCCTGGAGCCTATCTCCAGCTTCTGTGTCTCCCTCTCTTTCTGCCCCTTCCCCGCTGGCACTCTGTTTCTCTCTCTCTCAAAAATAAGTAAATATTTTTTTAAAAAATACTAAAAAAAGGGGGGATTGTCTCACAGCAAAACATTTTATTCAAGTTAATGACTGAAGAAAAGGGATCTTAGCGATGACAAGGAACTCTTCACCTGTTACAGTGACAGTCTCAGAGGAAGTATCCAAGCATATGTACATCAAAGGGAAGCATATCACCAAGAATTTAAAGAAGGGCAGGATTTGTTCCTTTACTTCCTATATAAATCCCTATAAGTAATAAAAGTAGACACTTAAGTCTCACATATGTATACTGTTTTACTTGTCAGAAGAATGCTCTCACCCATTCTCTCTTTTGGTCTTTATAATAATTCTGTGATGTATGCAAGGTGGCTGCTATTATGCCCACTGTATAGATGAGAAAACTGAAGATCAGAGCAATTAAGTGATTTGCTGCGGTCTACATTACTAGTATGCAGCTAGAAATTAAATTCCTGCCTTTTAATGTCAAGCTTAATGTCTTCACTACAAACCATCACCTTTTAGAACTAGTTGGCAGAGAGGTACAAAGATGTTCCTGCCTTTTGGCGATAGTAAGAATTAAGCTTCCTATAAATCCATTCTTACTAGGATCATACCCTTGATATAAATCCATTCTTACTAGGATCATACCCTTGATATGTACTCTTAAGACTCTTGGGGTGCCTTTGTGGCTCAGTTGGTTGACCATTGTACTCTTGATCTCAGCTTGGGTCCTGATCCCAAGGTCGTGGGATTGAGTCCTGTGTTGGGCTCTGTCCTGACTGTGAAGCTTGCTTAAGATTCTCTCTCCCTCTCCCTTTGCCCCTCTCCCCTGCTTACATACACACACTCCCTTTCTCTGGAAAAAAAGAGGCAGGGGGTATGTGGCTCTTGAATAAGTGATAGAGTTGAAAGAAGGAAAACTACTAAAGTGTGTACCAGGACTGGCTATCTTCTGAGACCTCCAGCCTTCCATACTAGTATCTGACACATTGTGGCTCATGACTGGGACCTCAGAGGGAGCTATCAGCTGGAATACCTTTAAATTTTTTTTTTTTAACGTTTATTTATTTTTGAGACAGAGAGAGACAGAGCATGAACAGGGGAGGGGCAGAGAGAGAGGGAGACACAGAATCGGAAGCAGGCTCCAGGCTCTGAGCCATCAGCCCAGAGCCCGACGCGGGGCTCGAACTTACCGACCATGAGATCATGACCTGAGCCGAAGTCAGACGCGTAACCTACTGAGCCACCCAGGCGCCCCTGGAATACCTTTAAATAGCGTCTCCATGGGGCCTGAGCTTCCTCACAGCATGGTAGCTGGGATTTGAAGTGGAGAGTCCCAAAAAAGAGACTGATAGAAGCTGCATGCCTCTTCTAACCTAGCCTTGGAAGTTACAGAGAGTGACAACAGGTAGGGTCTGCTGGGTTTTTCTTTTTCTTTTTTCTTTTTTTTTTTTTTTTTAATATTTATTTTTGAGAGAGGGAGAGAGAGAGAACACAAGCAGGCAAGGGACAGAGAAAGAGGAGGACAGAGGATCTGAAGCAGGCTCCATGCTGACAGGAGAGAGCCCAATGCGGGGCTCAAACTCACCAACTGTGAGATCATGACATGAGCTGAAGTTGGATGCTTAACTGACTGAGCCACCCAGGTGCCCCTCTTTTTCTTTATAAATGAACTTTGTAGTATGATCTGCCATGGAATACCTGCACCCTTGGCTGCCACCTTGACTACAGCTTTGGGAGAGACTTTGAGGCAGAAACACCCAGCTAAATGGTCCAGGTTCTTGACCCACAGAAACTGTGAGATAATATTTGTTATTTTAAGTCACTAAGTTTTAGCAATAACGGATAGATTAGCTAAAGAGAAGTGAGAAAGAACCTTGAATAGACTTTAGTCACTGTGCTTCTCCTTATACACTTGACTTGGCAAACTTACCCATGCCCATGGTTTGAACTACCCTGTGTAGGTAACTCCCCAATCTCTATCTCCATCCCAAAACTCTCTTGAACCATAGACTTTTGCATCCTGCAGCCTGCTAGACATCTCCATTTGGGGGTTCCACAGACCCTTCTCATTCAGCTTATCAAAAATTGAACTTGTAAACTATGGACTTTGAGTGACAATGATGTGCCTCAGTGAGAGTTCATCGGTTGCAACAAATGTACGTCTGTGGTGGGGAATGTTGATAATGAGGGAGGTGAGACATGACTGGGGGAGTACTAGGAAATCTGTGTACCATCTGCTCAATTTTGTTGTGAACCTAAAATTGCTCTAAAAAATAGTATTAATAAAAATTTGAATTTACCATCTTCTCATTCAACTCTGCTGTTTCTCTAGCGTCTTATTATATGGAAAAATACCACCTTACGTTTAGGTGCTCAAGTTAGAAACCTTGAATCTATATCCGTATGACCTTATTCTCCCTCACTCTTCATATTCAGTAATAATAATTAATTCTAATTTATAATTATTAATTATAATAGGAACAAAACCAGCAACTAACATTTATGGAGGGCTTACTGTATGATAGGTACTCACTGTTCCAAGCAATTTATGTGTATCAGTCTTCATAGCAGCCCTAGGAAATATATACTATCATGATTCCTGTTTTACAGATAAGAAAACAAGTCAGGGTGAAGTAACTTGCCCAAGTCTATACCTACTAAGTGGCAGAGCTTGATTTACAATCTATGCTGTTGGGCAGCAAAGCCTGCGCACTTCATTTTACTGCCTCCAATCAACCAAGTTCTGTCACCTCTTAACTCCTGTCTCATGAATCTGACCCCTCATTTCTCCTCCACTATTGTGCATTCAGGTCCTCTCTGTGTTAAGCCACTATAAGAGCATCCAAACTGTTTGCTGAACCCAGAGGCCTCATCGTCTTTGGGGAAGAGACATAAGAATTATATTCTCATGTGGTAGGTGCTGTATTGAAGTCTGCACCAAGTACCGTGGGATTGCCCTTCGTGAGAATCCAGAGAACTTCTAGGAGAACATGATGTTTGAGTTGCGTCTTGAAGATGAGGAGTTCAAAGATAAAAGCATACGTAGAGGTAATTCCATTTCATTGCACAAAGATAGGAAGGAGCATGTAGTGTTTGAGGAACTGCAAGAATTTGTGTGTGGCACATGATGGCATGGTGGGGCTGGAAAGTCGGCCAAGATGGGCTGGGAAGGGCCATGTATATAGCAAGCCCTTGGCATTCATGAATGACTTGCCACCAATTATCCCTCAAATCTGTAACAATTTGCTAAAACGACGGTGGGATGATGAATGAGCCTAGCTGACTGCCCTGAACTTGTACTCAACTTAGCTTTCTTGCCTCTTACCATGACTTAAGGTACCTTTCCACTCTCAGAAAATTATACTTCACTGTGTTGGGTTTCCTTTGGCAGGGGAGGGGGTGGTTGGAGGAGAAGGTACGATACACGCTATGGTGATATTCCTGAATTTAAGAATTTGAGAAGGTCTCTGTTAACATACATGGACAATGCCACATGTGAGCAAAAGGTAACTTTTATAAGGTAATGGGTGATGAATATGAATAAACAGAAAGATAAGTAAAATTAAATAGATGAGGAAAAAACATGAATCAGGAAAAAAAAAACTACAGAGAAAGTAAAAATGATAAAGTGAGAAAACAAATTAGAGTAGTGATTTTGTATTCTGTGCTAGCCCAGGTACTTACATTTGTTGTGACACCTATCTATCACGGGCTTTTAACTTTAAAAGGAATTGCGTCAACTAAGCGTCTAACTTCAGCTCAGGTCATGATCTCTGGGTTCATGAGTTCAAGACCTGCATGGGGCTCTGTGCTGATAGCTCAGCGCCTGGAGCCTGCTTCACATTCTGTGTCTCTTTCTCTTTCTGCGTCTCCCCCCCACCTTCCCTCACCCCACACTCTCTCACTCTCTCAAAAAGTAAATAAGCAAACAGGGGCACCTGGGTGGCTCAGTCAGTTGAGCAACTGACTTTAGCTCAGGTCATGATCTCACGGTTTGTGAGTTCTGTGAGTTCGAGCCCCGCGTTGAGCTCTGTGCTGACAGCTCAGAGCCTGGAGCCTGTTTCAGATTCTGTGTCTCCCTCTCTCTCTGTCCCTCCCCCACTCATGCTCTGTCTCTCTCTCTCTGTCAAAAATAAACATTAAAAAAAAGTTTTTTTTCTTTTTTTCTTTTTTTTAAAATGTTTATTTTTGAGACAGAGAGAGACAGAGCATGAACAGGGGAGGGTCAGAGAGAGGGAGACACAGAATCTGAAACAAGCTCCAGGCTCTGAGCTGTCAGCACAGAGCCCGAAGCGGGGCTCGAACTCACGGACCGCGAGATCATGACCTGAGCTGAAGTCGGCTGCTTAACCGACTGAGCCACCCAGGCGCCCCCCAAAAAAGTTTTTTTTTTTAAAAAGTAAATAAACATTAATAATAATAATAAAATGAAATGAAATAATTGCTTCTGGGGCACCCGGGTGGCTCAGTTAAGTGTCCGACTTCGGCTCAGGTCATGATCTCATGGCTCGTGAGCTCAAGTCCTGCATTGGGCTCTATGCTGACACAGCTGAGAGCCTGGAGCCTGCTTCAGATTCTGTCTGTCTGTCTGTCTCTCTCTCTCTCTCTGCCCCTCCCCCACTCACTCTGTCTCTCTCAAAAAAACAAAAACAAAAACAAAAACAAAAAATAGGAATTGCTCCTATCCCATTGATTTTTCAAACATATGGTTTGAGAAGTTAATCCACTTAATGCTTCACAACTCCTATTGCTTACACACCAAGGTGCCAGGCAACATAGTCTCCCACCGTGTACAGGGTTTTCAGAAGAAGGTTAACATTAAGGTTGTAAGGTTCATTTCAGTTTCCTTCTTTGTCCTTCACTTGCAGGGCAAGGATTATCAGGAAAGATGGGAAATCTTGGAACAGGCCCAGGAAGTGAGTTCAGGCAGTGATGCCCTTTTTTTAACAAACCACTAAGGTCCCTTTTTTAAATGTATAGCTAGTAGAAATCACACAGGGCATCACTTCACATCAGCAGACATTGTTTCGGATGCCAGAATGAGTCTGAATGAAAAAGTGACCTAAACTGAAGAAAGCAGCTCATGTTACAACATTCGGTGGCAGAGATCTGCTGACCAGAGGTAGCAATTTAAGAAACAATGAGTTTCAAACTAACCTATTAGGGTCTAGGGCCGGTGAGGCGGGGTCCTCAGCTGCCATTGCCTTTCTCTACTGAAAACCTTCCATGTCCCCTCAGGGCTGATGCTGACCAAGGAGCAGAGTGTGCTCTTTATTGTTAAAGCTTCCCGCATGCCTGGGTCATCTGGCTTTTAGAGATAATGGGGTGTTTTATTTGGTTCTATAAACTGACTAATTTATTATGACGGACCTTTATTCAGAAAGATCTTAATTTTTTTTAATCTGCAAATAAAAAATACCGAAGAGAAATGCACTAACATTTTGAGTGGTTATTTCTGAGTGGTGGCGATGTGACTATTTAATTTGTCTTACTCTTCTCTGTCTACTATAAGCATATATAAATTATCAATAAAGGAAAAAACTTTATTTAAAAAGGCTAATAATGGGAGAAACTCTAGGACTTAAGAGAATTGGCCTTCTCTGTTGTTAATGGTTTTCAGACAGAAACCTGAAATGGCTCGTTGGGATGACTAGTAACTTCTTACCCAAGAAACAGTGAGGCTGAGTGCTTTCTTATAAACATGCAAGCTTAGTGGGGTTATTATCTATGCCTTTGCATTAAAAGAAGTGTAATAGAATAATCTTAGAAAAATACTTAATCTGTGAGCCTTGGTTTTCTCATCTGTAAAATGGTAACAATACCACTTCTACCTGTGATTAGGTGAATAAGTGAGATTTATTTTTATTTAAAAAAAATTTTTTAATGTTCCTTTAAATTTATTTTTGAGAGAGAGATGGACAGAGTGTGAGTGGGGGAAAGGCAGAGAGAGAGGGAGACACAGAATCAGAAGCAGGCTCCAGACTCTGAGCTGTCAGCACAGAGCCCGATGTGGGGCTCAAACCCACGAACTGTGAGATCATGACCTGGCCAAAGTCGATGCTCAACCGACTGAGCCACCCAGGTGCCCCAGAGAAGTGATATTTATTTTTAAATGAATTAAATATATAAGGCATTTTTTTTTTCAATGTTTATTTTATTTTTGGGACAGAGAGAGACAGAGCATGAATGGGGGAGGGACAGAGAGAGAGGGAGACACAGAATCGGAAACAGGCTCCAGGCTCTGAGCCATCAGCCCAGAGCCCGACGCGGGGCTCGAACTCATGGACCGTGAGATCGTGACCTGGCTGAAGTCGGACGCTTAACCGACTGCGCCACCCAGGCGCCCCAATATATAAGGCATTTTGCTAGGCATTGAGGATTGAGAGCAGATAGCCCTTGCCTATTTTAAGTTCAAACAGTAGATGGAAAAACAATTACTATTGTTTAATAGTAATTAAACTATTACTTTTTAGTAATAAAAAGAGAGACAGAGCATGAACAGGGGAGGGGCAGAGAGAGAGGGAGACACAGAATCCCAAGCAGGCTCCAGGCTCCAAGCCATCAGCACAGAGCCCGACGTGGGGCTTGAACCCACGAACCACAAGATCATAACCTGAGTCGGATGCTTAACTGACTGAGCCACCCATGCGCCCCTTCCTACAAAATTACAGTAATCCAGACTGTGTAGTACTGGCATAAGGATAGCTGTATAGATCAGTGGAATAAAATTAAGAGTCCAGAAGTAAACCCATACATTTCTGGCCCACTGTGTTTTGACAAGGATGCCAAGGGAATCCAATGAGGGAAAGAACAGCTTTTTCAACAAATGGTGCTGGTACAACTAGATAGCCACATGCGAAAGAATGAATTCAGATCTCTGACCCCTTATACAAAAACAATTCAGAATGGGCCAATCACCTAAACTTAAGAGCTAAACCTATAAAACATAAATTTTTGTGACATTGCATTAGGCAACAGTTTCTTAGGTATGACATCCAAAGCATGAGTAAACAAACAAACAAACAAAAACCCAAATTGGACATCACCAAAATTAACAACTTTTGTGTCAAAGGGCACCATCAAGAAAGTAAAAAGACAAGTTGAAGAACCGAAGAAAATATTTGCAAGTCATGTATTTGGTAAGGGTTGGTATATAGAAAGGACTCATAACTGAAGAACAAAAATACAGATAACCCCATTTAAAAAATGGGCAAAGGATCTGAACAGATGTTTCTGAAAAGAAGTTAAACAATTGGCCAAAAAGCACAGGAGAGATGCTCAATATCACTAATCATCTAGGAAATGCAACTCAAAACCACAGTGAGAAACTACTTCATAGCCAGTAGGATGGCTATAATAATAATAATAATAATAAAAGACTGAATCATAAGTGTTCTCTGATGTGGAGAAACTGGAACCCTCCTGCATTGCCAGTGGGAAGGTAAAAAGATACAGATACCGTATAAACAGTTCAGCAGTTCCTGAAAACGTGAAACAAGAGTTACCATATAATGTAGCAATTTAATTCCCAGATATGTAAGAGAACTGAAAACATTTCCACACAAAAACCTGTACTCCAATATTTGAGAAGAATATTGGAGTACAATATTCAGAGTGGAAACAATCCAAATATCCATCAACTGCTGAAGATAAACAAAATGGATGCATAAACAATGTAGTAGAATATTGTTCATCCATAAAAAGGAATGAAGTACTGATTCATACTAAAACATAGATAAAGTCAGGACGCCTGGGTAGCTCAGTCGGTTAAGTTTCCAACTTTAGATCTTGGCTCAGGTTCATGAGTTCAAGCCCTGTATCAGGCTCCGTGTGGTCAGCGCGGAGCCTGCTTGGGATTCTCTGTCTTCCTTTCTCTCTGCTTCCCCTCCCCTGCCCCCAACTCTCTCTCTCAAAATAAATAAACTATGAAATAAAATTAAAAAAAAAAACCATGAAGTCATGAAAACATGCTAAATGAAAGAAGTCAGACAAAAAAGCTCACATATTATGATTCCATTTATATAAAATGTCCAGAATAGGCAAATCCTTACAGACAGTAGATTAGTGGTTGCCAGGGTCTGAGGGGAAGGGGAGAATGGTGAATAGTAATACTGAGCTAGTAATATATTGGGTTTCTTTTGGGGGTGGAGACAACCTTGTGAATATATTAAAGACCATTAAATTGTACATCTTGAAATGGTGAAATTTATGGCATGTGAATTATATCTCAATTAAAAAAAACAAGAAGAATGGTTTTTAAATGAAATTTACAAGAACTTTTGGAAGCCACTGCATAAGCACATCCAGATTATTAGAAGTGGCTGTGTCTCTGAGAGGACAATCATTACAAAGACGGATTCCTAGCCTTCTCTTCCTCTCTCATATGCCTTTTCTGGTTGTGGGTCCATGTCTCTTTGGCACTATCCTGATTCTGCTTACAACATCTCCCAGCTAAAACTCCAGCCCTGCCTTCTGGATCAGTCTGAATCTGAAGCCAACTTTCCAATTTTCCAGAATTGAGCCAGCTTGCTTCTCTCTTCATTGTTGGTAAACCCTCGTTACCATCAAAATTCATCCTTGGGAGGGAAAAAACTAGCCTTGAAATATAGAAAACTTTATTTAAAAAAAAATTTTTTTAACGTTTATTTATTTTTGAGACAGAGAGAGACAGAGCATGAACGGGGGAGGGTCAGAGAGAGGGAGACACAGAATCTGAAACAGGCTCCAGGCTCTGAGCTGTCAGCACAGAGCCCGAAACGGGGCTCGAACTCACGGACCATGAGATCATGACCTGAGCCGAAGTCGGCCGCTTAACTGACTGAGCCACCCAGGCGCCCCTAGAAAATTTACTTTAAACTCGAGACAGCACAGGTTCTAATCAGGTTCTAACATCATTAATCAAGTGCTTCCTCTTTTTTTTTTTTTAAATAGAGTAAGAGCTATTTGATTGCATGAGTCCATGGTGCAATTAGTGGTATCCTACTAGAAGGCAGTAATGCCAAAGAGAAAAGAAAATAGACATTTCAACAGAAAGATACAAAACAATTGCAGGGAAAGGCAAGAACATCTCCCCTGTTTTAAGTTTCAGCTACCTGTAACAGTTGTTCCTAATGTTGGAGTCCAAGTATGCTGCTGAGAAGCCTGCTGATTTCCCAGAGTTTCTTTTAGGAATTTCTGACATTTCAGCGAGTCTTCTGTTTGTTTTAAAGACTGGCAGTCAAATAAGAAATAACTGAGAGGCAGAGTGGATGGAAGACAGACAGGGTGGTACTTCTGTTTTCCAGGATAGAGGTTTGCATAGAAAGGAGTATAGAGAGGTGGAGATCAGAGAGAGAGCACTGAGATGTGAGGACCCGTGGGAGGCAAGAGGGAAGGGGCCAGATGAGGGACACAGAAGGGATGTGACAAAAACAGGAGACGCCTCCTCCTTGGAGACATGCTGGAGAGAAGGACGAGTGCTTGAGTGTGGATAAAGTAGCTCTGAAACGGGCAAGAGGAACAACAAGGAAGCTATAGGTGGCCTATACTGTGAACTAGTAGGTTCCTAGTTAACCTTTCATTTGGATATGACTTTATGTTCTAAAATAATGCTGCAAATATTAGGTCACATCCCCTTAGAGTGTTCTTTCTCTTTGATTTTCATTTAGACTTGTAGGTCCTTAAAGAGCTCATGAAAAGTCATTAACGAGTCAAAATGAGACAGGCATTCATTTCACCCAACACTTAATTTAGTTTCACTAGAATATTCTCATTATTTTTTATAATTGTGCCTGTACTAAATGGTCCCAGCATAGTACACCAATTCTTGGTTTTATAAGACAAGAACTCTTCTACATCCTCTGGTCTCATAATCCGAAAGAGGTGTGGGCTGATAGCCATTCTCTGGATTCAGTAGACTCCAGCAGACTCCTTTAAATTCTCTCAAGGCTGCCACAGCACTGTCACCTCCACTGAACTGACTGTGTTTAAGTGAAATTTTCAAATAAACCACTGAGAAACATTGCAGCTGGTCATTTCTTGCCAGCATAGATCATCTTTCATTCCATTATGTGAAATTCTGATTTAAAAACTGCTTTGCCTAAAAATTGCTCAGTAATTTTTTAAAGTAATCTCTGTGCCCAAAGTAGAGCTTGAATTCATACCCCAAGATCAAGAGTTGCATGTTCCACCTCAGCTAGCCAGGTGCCCCAGTTAATCAGTATTTTTAATCAGAATTGTAAATAATGATGAATTCCACTAGTTGCTAAAAAAAAAAAAAAAAAAAGAAAGAAAAAAGAGAGAGAGTTCACCATTCACTGGCAATCTTGCTATACCCGAGAATTAATTAGGAAAATTTATCAAATCAACATTTGTAGAGGAGACTCATACTCAGGATTGTTGGAAGGGCCCCTTCAAGTCATCTGGTCTAACCACTTTTCAGATGTGTTGAACTTACACTCCTGCCAAGTGACAGTGCAGCCGAAACCCAAACATCCCCTACTGGTGAAAATTCACTCCCAAAGTTATTACAGAACTCTGTAAAAAAAATTTCCCATAGAATAAATGAAAGCTTTTGCCTTATGGCTTTTGCCCTCTGGTCTAGTTCTGTGCTCCCAGAGTACCACACAGAACAAGTCCAAGGCCTCTCTAATGTGTCAGTTCTCCAGAGGCTAAAGATAGAACTCTTTCGATAGATGGCCTCCTAATACCTATAGTTCACCTAGCTGGCATACAGCTTTAAAAATTACTCTGGGGGGGCACCTGGGTGGATCAGTTGTTAAGCATCTGACTTCAGCTCAGTTCATGATCTCACGGTTCATGAGTTGGAGTCCCACATCAGGTGAGCATGAGTCCCCGCCCCCCCTTCAGGTGAGCCCCACATTTCTCTCCCTCTCTTTCTCCCTCCCTCTCTCTGCCCCTTTTGGGATTCTCTCTCTCTCTCTCAAAAAAATTACTTTGGGGAAATTGATATTTGTAAATTTACTTTCTAGATTGTAGAGAACAATTCACCTGTTCCTTAGATGACAAAAAATTTCAGCCTTCATCAAGTATTATTGAAAATTCTTAACTTTTTATGTGCCACGAAGTTTAAAATAAACTAAGTCTGCAAACACATCATGCTAAATACATCAAATTATTTAAATTTTTTATTATGACAATTGACATATATTAAGTGAAAGAAATGACAGAAGTATTATAATAAAACATTTTGAAAGAAAAAGTTACACAATTAGGCCAAGAGCTATAAAATAGCTTTAGGCCTGGCTTATAACACCAAGAGTTCTGATCAGACTGTAGTGAGACATTGAACATTTCATTAACAAAAAATAATTGGCACCAGCCACAACATATTTTGGTTGTCACTTACAAGGAATATTATATTTAAACAACTATGCACTGCAATTCTAACACACTAGGTGTTCATACACTGCAGTTAACCCCTGAAGCTTTAAGCTACCAGGAATTCCCATATTTTCTATGCACAAAATTTACTTTGTGCATTATTGGAATCACATTTCCAGTTTTCAAATCTCCCCCCCCCACCCACACACACATGCAGTACATTATATGTGGCAGAGAGCACGTCAGTTTCCCCTATTTGACTAAAACAGCACGTTCCTGATTACCTCTCAACAGTATTATGCTAATCTCGGAGCTTCTGCTTTAGCTCTCATCTCCTAGAAACAAAATAAAGCATTCTGAGAACCTATTCCAGGAATAATTTTTTTTATGCATAGGAAAATAAAGCATTTCATATAAGCATGTCTGAAAATCCAAGAGGCATTTTGATCAAACGCTCCCCGAATCCCAGCTACTATTACTTTAAAACCAAAATGAAAATTTAACATATACCATTTACAAATTCTTATCTGGAATTTGTATTCTTCACCTAGAAATTCATGATTCCCAGGCATCACCTCTGAATGGATGATGATAGCAAAGAAACCGACAACCCCATGTTAGCTGACAATAGAGTAAGGTAGTTTAGATAGAAATTATGACACACCTAGACGAATTTAATTCTTTATGAGAATACATTTGTGCTATAAAGGTGAGTTATTAGAATGGTAAAATTATCAGATAGCAAAAAGTACTGGTGTCTTAATGAAAGTTGTGGTAAAATGTGCCATGTAAAAGAATGCTAGAATCAGCAACTCTACAAGATTTCAAAAATATGTTTCATCAAATGTGGAGAGAATTGGAATTTAATCTGATATCCCTTCCAGCAGACAAATACTCCTGTGGAATTAAGTCTACTGAATAACCACCAAATCAAACAATTCTAGGTTTTCCTTCTTTTACAGATTGAAAAGAAACCGAGCTTTGCCCCAACCCACTCCACCCATCCCAGCACGGGACAGTCCCTTTGAAGGTGTACACAGAACCTCCTGACGGGTTTGGGCAAGCTACAATTCAGATACCATTATCAAGAAGCTACTTTGCTAAGAGAACAAAACACCAGACCAACATTGAGAATACCCTAGTTAGGCATCACGAAAACCACGCACTATAATATGCTGTTAACTGCCCAATTGAGGCTATGATAGCTGTTCTGAAATTGAAAATTCATTTACACTAAACTAGATCTGTGTGTGCATGTCTACTTGTGTGTGTGTGTGTATATGTGTATGTGTATATGTGTTTGTGTATAATTTTCATGCAATGTTCTTAAAGCTTTGGAGACAAGGGTTATTAGCCTAATTTCAAGGCTTGTCCACATAGCAGTATTGACATGCACCAACTCTGCTAAAGGGCAGGAAAATGAAAAAGACCATGGCACAAATTTTTAAACAATTTTAGGTTTAATTACATAATGCACCTGTAGATGTTCTAGCATAAACACAATTGTAAAAATCTACATCCTATTTTAGGGTATTTTTCCACCTCCCATCCCTTAAAAGCTGTACAGTTATATAAAAAATGTGACTCTCAAGCAAAATAAACTTTTTTTTTTTTTGCAACATACAAAATAAGTTAAATGATTCAGAAGGCCTTGAGCCATTAAGTATCCCAATGACTGTTCTGGCCATCCATAAGCATGACAGGCAGCTCCGGGTCTATGACCAGAACTCAATAAATACAGGTCAAACAAAACCCCAAACACTTAAATTAGGTTTCTTTAGAAAGCGATGAAAGTCAAGAAAATATATAATTAGGGTTAACAATTCCATTCTTAACTTACATCATCCAGTGGCAAAATGAACAAGGCAGGTCACTCGGTCCTTAGTGCATTTACTAGCTTGTACCGGTTTGGCAAAAAACACAAATGTAGTTCCTTTAAATGTTTTTTCCTCATTCAAAATGTCTAAGGAGCTTAATTAATAAATTTCTACTCATCTAATAATTTGTTATGCCCTCTCGTATAACTTATGCATAGGATAGTTATATCTTAAAAGTTATTAAAATTAAAATAACATTTTCCTTAACTGAAATGACAATGTGCCAGAATTGGGGTTTGCAGCATTTTCCAGAAAGAAATGGTGTAAATATAAAATGAAAAAAAAAAATTGAGCTTACATGACCAGAATGAAGGACAAAATCCATTCATGTAACCCTATTCTAACCAATTTCTGAGAGGGTTTATCTGAGTAAAAAAAGAAGCATTGAGTTTACAATCTAAAGTGGTTATATACCAAGCACACTACAGTTTGGCTTATGAAGACTGCTTGCTTGCTGGGGAATGACTCCTCAGTATATGTTACATAGTTACTTAGCAATTCTTGGCACTCAAAAAATGTTAAATTATCATTTAAGTTGAAGTGAAATATTCCAAAAACAGACTATTAAGTGTACATATAATAACCCAGCTTAAATACATTGATAGCAAAGGGCCTTGTCTTTCAGGATTGGTATAAAAATAAGAAAATCAGCAGATGAATTGCCACTTCCAAAGTAGGTTTACAGGTACACACTGGGAATGGTGGATAAAATAGGAATGGATTTTATTCTAACAAAGTTTAAGAACAATATTAAGCAGAGGACTAGATAGATTACAGCAGATATGCAGTCTTGGCATTCTTATTTCTTAGAGAACCAGGAATATTTTTTTAGAATGTCAAACCAAGAAGAGAAACTTCACTATGTTTCTCTAGACTTTCTGCAATTAAATGTTCATAATTCCACATCAGTTACAATTATTTGTCTTATGTCTTTTTACAATGTCAATTAATGATTTGAAACTCACTTTTCATTTCTGCTAACATCTAAAGTATGTATATACATATTAACTTATATATATATATATATACATACATGTATGTATATTCTATTAAAAAAAAGATCTGGGTCTTTGAATACGTGTTCTATAGCTGTGAGGCAATCATGGGCCTGTTCCACTGTGTTGTTGAAGGGTACAGTTCACTTTTTCTAAATATTAGACTTACAGATTCACTGTGTTCCTTTCAGTGATATGGTAGAACTAGCTAATGGTTAACAACTCTTAACCCCACAAACATAAGCTAAAAAGGCATTCTTTATGACAAAGTAAATTCCATCAATCCCATTTAAAAATCGGTGACATTTCCCCACCATTTTACCTCTAAATAAGTACACGCCTATATATATTTTTAATACGTATACTTTGTTCAAATGCATATTATAATAGGGATGGGTCCTATCAACCCAAAAGTGAAAACTGGAGCTTATAATATCCTTTTAAAATTAACTTGTTTAAAAATTGTTTTTTTCAACAACGTCTTTAGCATTCGAAGTCCTTGGTTCTTTGGCAGGTCATATTAAAAAAAAAAAAAAAAAAGACTATCAGTAGACATGAATTTATTCTAAATGCAACTCCTCTTTCTTCTCTGCATCTGCAACCTTGACCAGCTGGAAAGAGATGTGTCAAGGAAACCCAACCTCAGTATTATCAGGTATACTCTTGAAAATATCTCTGCCATCATTCTCTAATAATGTGCCAACAACGGAGAATGTTTTACACTAAACACTATTTTGTCAACACAAGTCTACAAAACCAAAATGTGTATTTTCAGCCTGATTTCCTTTCACATATTTTACTTGAAAGCTTCTGCTTTGTGAAAATTTGGCTAGTTTTCAAACCTTTACGGAAATTGCAAACGAAATATCCTGAGTACTAAACAGCATCTCCCCTTAATACACGCGCTATAGATTGTGGAGTTTGACATTGGGAGTCCATCTGTATTTAAAAAAGATGAAAGTATTAAAGGGCTCTATTATATAGCAGCTATGATGAATCTAAATCCGCGGTTAGTACTCTAAGGATCCAGGATGTTCTAAACTCAAATGAGCCACTTGCTTATACTCTGTCCAGTTCCTAATGACTGAATTATATCTTTGGATACAGAACAATGACTTTTTCCTAAAAAATTTTTTTTAACTTCTTCAAAGCATGTTCAGGTAACATTTCAGCGAACACAAGACTCCATGAGGGACTAAATCTAGTCACCAAGCAGCAGAACTGTTTTTGAACTGTTCAACATTTAACCGCCCACAATTAATCTGTCTGCATAATAACTTATAAGTATCAGAGGCTTCTGCAGTCTTTGTAGATGAAACAGTTAATTGGCTTAATCAGAATGTAAGGTTAGCAGGCAGACATTCACTATCAAGTTCACAAACATTTAATTCAAGTTCGGTAAATTAATAGGCAGCAAAAGTGGTATCATAACCCATGTCAGTGGAACTATGCTAAATTGAATACTCCGTCTTTGCTCTAACAATGACCTTTTACTCTGCAGGAGAAGGGTAAATATAACTCCTTATTTCACATTAGGCATCCTGTAAAATAAATAATCTACCCATCGAACACTTCTTATCGCTTGCTTAACTATAGAGTGGTGGAAGCAGGAGCTGGTGTGTCCAGAGGTAGAGACAGGGTACATGGGAATTTCTACACAGTAGTGGCTTTACCCAGCTGCAGGACTAAAATGGTAGAGGAAGAATGGCAGGAGAGGCCACCTGCACATTCTAACCACTTACCTTGCACTAGTAGGAATTCTTGTATTGCCTGCCTGTTAGACATTTAAAAAGGCTAACATTCTTAACTGACTTTCAAATAAATGAACAAACCTGGCTAGAAACGAGGCCTGGTAAGTGAGTATGGTTCCTTACATAACCCTGCTCTACTGTCTGTAAATGTTAAGCCCTTCCCTCCCTTCCAGTGGAACATTGTCTCAAAATAAAAATCACAACTTGCTTGGAACCACATGCTATTGGTGCATCCTATTTTTAGGCTGCTTTCATTATTTTATTTTTTATACAGATACATATACATTGCTAGAATCAAAGCAAAAATATTAATGGGCAGGTACTACAGAACTAAAGTGAAACAAAACAAACAAAAGAACCAACAAATGAAAAACAACAGCTATAAACTTTCAAGGCCAAAAGATAAGACTTCAGGGCAACACCTGTTGAGGAAGGAAAAGGAGTATAAAGTTTCTAGAGAGGTATTTATAATGCAAGTCTAATGCCAGCTTTTTAATAATAAAAAAGAGAAGTGCTTTACTATACACTGACTAGCACATATAATGCTTAATTTGGAAAGAAAAATTAACAAAGTTCCTTGGGCCAGCAGCAGATATGTGTGTCTGTTGCCGGCAACAGACACAACACTGGAACAGAAAAACCCAAATCCCGGGGCAAAAGTATTCACAGAAGTAATGGCTGAAGGTTTCAGAATTTGACAGGCAAGGTTTAATCACAAGTGCTACACTTTATACAATGTTATTTATGGCTCTGCCTGAAATTTTACAGCTGTAACAGTAATAAGACAAAGTTCATATTTTAGTGTCAATTACATGTTAGATATTTAGTTATAAACCCCTTTTTTCTTGAAACAAAGGGCTCATCTTTCATTAAAGCATTGAGATGTTTGAAATGGATGTCATGCCTATTAAGTATATTGGCGGTTCTCAATCAACTCTGTTGGTCATGTGACTATTAATGAATTTTAATAGAAGTCTAATGGCCAAAGGCCAAAACTACATTCAAACCCTGCTAATATATCCAGGCAGATAGGAAATTCCAATGCACACACATACACACACACATATACACACACATACATGCTAAAACTCAAACTAAAAACCTCCCAAAGGAACTGCTTTGTTTGTAGACTTCAATTTGAAGTAGATACTAAGGGCAAGAATAGACCAGTTAAAATTCACCTGAAAATCCTTTCCCCATTTCAAATGTGCTAAAACACGGCTGTCAGCTTAGCATCTCTTCATGTATGTTATGTATAGATGTATTTCTTTCAAAATGGGCTATTTCAGATATTTAAATATTAAGTGGCCAGAAGACCAGAGTTACACTATCTGCAAAGTTTACAGTCCACCTGGGCCTAAAGAAAGACCACATTTATATCACTAATAACTCTTCGTTGATAGTATATTAGATTAGAGGCCACCTCATCACCACTGCATAAAGCTGTTTAAAAAAAATTTGCTGCTAGCACAATCTGGTTGTCAAAGCTTCATTATACATTTTACTGTACAAATGTTTTTCAGATGATTTTTTTTTTAAACAAGGAACTCCGCTATAACAGAAACTCAGGTTAGAGTTTTTAATGATGGTACTTTCTCCATCTCTTCTTTATTAAGTGTGGTTATCTCTGATAGTAAACAAGCTGATATCATGGATGCTGTTACTAAATGATGTATGTATGATGTTATCTACAGTTCTCAAACTGCAACAACACAGACTTGAACTTTTAAACAGTCTGTTAATCATCATCTATGCCATGAATGTTTAAATATAATATATATTTAATATGAAAAAGCTAAAGCACAAGTGCCTTCTCCCACCCCTAATTCTGTTTTGGGCCCTCACAGATTCGGAATGCATTCTTATCCACCCTTTTTCACAAAGTCAGGAGAGCTCAGGAAATATAAAGTCAAAAATATACAAATCTTTGTTGTTATTATAATAAGATTTTTTCCATGAATGAAATTACCAAGGACCATGAACTTGGAAAAAGAAAATCAAAAGGAATTTACAGCAATTATTTATCTTCAAAGTTCAAAACTGGTCACTTCACAGAAAGACTTCAGGGTTTGTTGAAATTTTTCTTCTAAAAAGTCATTCTGTAGTGGAGTTTTCTAGGAAAAATAAAACAGCTTTTAATAACTGGCCCGCTGGTGTGAGAGCTACCGTGGAATAAATTAGCACAAAAATGGAAAAGAAGTCTTATAACTGTTCACTATTACAGACATAATCAACAAGGTCAGTCACTCTCAAAAGCTCATCTTCCTCCTCTTCTGGTGCCCCTGCCTCCTGCCCACCACTTGTCCCATTGGGGGCCAGGCTTGCACTGGCTGTGCTGTTGTCCTTGGGGGTCTGAGGCTTCTCAGTTGGCTTGCCAATCAAGTTCTCAATGGCTTTGCCAGGACTCTGTCCATTGGTGGAAGGCAAGTCCACTAAGCTATAGTCCAAAGGGCTCCCCACTTTGCCTACATTTTCAAAGTCCTCTTCCTCATCACTGTCTATCCGGTAGGGCTTCTTGGTGCTCTCTTGTTCTGAGGGCAGGACCCTGGGCTGGTTGTCACGGGCAGGCTGATCTGCATCTCCATGAGCGTTGTCACAACTCTCCTCCTCATCTGTCTCGATCCGGTGTAGCCGCTTTCGGGATGGTTTGCCCTCTTCCTCATCTGCTTCTGAATATTCATCTGTGCTTCGACCCCGCTTTCGAACTGACCGCTTTGATTCTTTAGCTAGCTCATCATCTTCAGAGTTCTTGGACATATAGCTCTCTAGAATAAACAGCACATTTAAGCCATCGACACAGTTAACCATAACAGATTGAAGTAATTCTCCTTTTCCTCCCCATAGTCAGCCCATGTCCTGCTTTCAAACTTGCTCAGAAATCTGTATTTCCCTTCAAACTTGCCCTGGTTTCTCTCTCCTCACAGGTTTATAACAATCCATGGTATGATCCACAGTGTGCTTTTTAACTAAGATTTTAGGAAAGAGGAGAACCAGATAACTTAATCATGGCCCTTAAATTAAATGGAGATGGGGCGGGGGGGGTAACAAACGGAGAAATTACTATCCACTAGCCCTCAAATTATGGAGTCATGTAAACAAACTGATAAGGAAAGATTAAACTGACCACCCAACTCTGGGCATCTGAAACACTGTGCTAACAGCTCCTAACTCATGTTATTAAATGTCCTTGATAGTCCTGAAAGGTCTTCTTTCCTTTTTCTGTACCTACATCTTGGTGGTCTCATCTAATCTCACAGCTTTGCATCTATATGCTGATGACTCTCATATTTGTTTTAGGCAACCTCTAAATTCCACACTCATGTATCAACCTGCCTACTCAACATCTATGCTGGAATTTTTTTAATTAATTAATTAATTAATTAATTAATTTTAAAGTAAGCTTCAGACCCAGTGTGGAGCCCAACATGAGGCTTAAACTCATGACTCTGAGATCAAGACCTAAGCTAAGATCAAGAGTTGGATGCTTAACTGACTGAGCCACCCAGGCATCCCTATGTGCAATTTCTAGACAGGCATCTGAAACCTAACGTGTCCAGAACTAAGGTCCTAAACCTCTGCCTCAAACCTGAACTGTTCTGGTCTCCACCATCTTAGTTACTGGCAACTCGACTGCAATCGCTCAGTCATCTTTTGATTGCTTGCTTTCTGCCATCAAACCCAACAATATATCCTTTGAGTCTACCTTCAAAATATATCCATTATCTGACTGCTTTTCACCCCTTTACTACTGCTGCCCTAGTCTCACCCACCATCATCTCTCACCTGGCCTATTAACTGGTCTCCTAGATCCTGTCCTTGTCCCCTTAAATTTATTCATATCACAGCTACCATAGCAAATTAAAACACAAATCACTGCTCTGCTCAAACTCCTCCAATTATTTCTGCTCTCACACAGAATAAAATCTGAAGTCTATACTATACAATGGCCTACTGTACTATCCAATATGGTAGCCAGTAATCACATGTGGCTATTTTAAATCTAAATAAAATAAAAATTAAAAATTCAGTTCCTCAGTTAAACCAGTCACATTTCAGGTGCTCAAAAGCCACATGAGGCCAGTGGCTACTATACTGAAGAGCACAGATACAGAATATTTCCATCACTGCAGAAAGTTCAACTGCATGGCACTGTTCCTCATCAAGGGTTGGCAATTTTTATTTTTATTTTTTGTAAGGGGCAGGCCCTACAGTCTCTATTACAACTACTCAACTTTACACAAAAGAAGCCACAGATAACATGTAAGAAACAATGGGTGTGGCTGTTCCAATAAAACTTGATTTACAAAGTCTTTATTTATACAAACAGGTGGGCCATAGTTGGCGGACTACCGCTCTTCATGATCTGACCCCATTGATCTGTATCATCTCAAGCTATTCTTCCCTTCACTCATTCTCCTTCAACCACCCTGACTTTGTTCCCTCAACAAGCCAGGCACAGACTTGCCTCCAGCCCTTCACATTAGTTGCTCTGACTACATCACTCTTCTTTCAGATAAATGCAGGACACACACCTGACATTTTGTCAGGTCTTGACTCAAATGTGGTCTTCTTAGCGAGGCGTTCGTATGGTACCCTGAGATCCCAGCTACTCTCCCAACTTCCCTTGCTCCTTTATTCTTCTCCACAGCATTTATCGCCACCTAATATAAGACAGGTTCTACTTATTTATCTTGTTTATTGTCTCTGCTCCTAATTAAAAGAAGAGTTACACACGGGAGTGAGATGTTTTGGCTATTCACTCTTCTGGTCCCAGTGCCTATAACAGTGACTAGTGCAGTAAGTGTTTTCTAAAGTTGAATTACTGAATGTATGTTTGTCTTTAATGACACATGAAGAAAAATATACACAATCAGATGTTTACCTCCTTTCTTTAGCCTCTCATGTCCAAACTTTTTTTCCCTTTCTTTCCTGACTTGGGCTCAAGCTTAATGGATAAGGATCTTTGAAATCTTCAAAATAGGTGATAAATAATGGAGAATTAAATAAATCAAAGCAGAAAGGGGCATAGGTATTAGAATAATTTAAAATGAACTTGGGAAGCACTCTGGAATAACCATAAGACTAAATGGATATCACAAATTCATATTTTGGAGCTTTTCCTACACTGCTGCTCTAAAGCACAGCAAAAACTATTAAGAAATAAAAGTTACCAACTGAAGTTCATGGTCAGGGTGGAAAGACAGCAAAAACCTATATCTGAAGCTCTTCAGTTATTCAGGGCACAGGAGGTTATTTCAAAATGAGGGCTGTGAATAATTAGGGGAGCCAAAGAAATTTTGCTCAGATAATTTTCTGAGACTCTTCTATTTCAATGAAAAATCTAATTATTACAATGGAGATGTTAAAAATTGGTATCTTATCAAGTATCATTTATTTAAAGTATAAAAAGTGACCCAGCAAAAAAATAACGGGTTTTTGTCTCAAAGATCTGAGTGGCTATATTGAATTTCTATGAAATGGTACAGAACTGTAATCCTTACTTTATAGCTTCTACTTCTGCCTTGTGCAAACTTCTGTAAACTGGAGATCTACTCCTTACCTTCACTCTCTGAGCTGGAAAGCCTGCGCTTGTGAACTCGTCTGATTTCTTTACCACGTCGTAAACTCTTCTGGGAACCATCACTTTCAGAATCTTCTTTGTAGTTAATTTGTCTTTTCTGATTCCTCCTTGACCGCCTTCGCCGAGTTTCTACAAAATCATCACTAAAATCATCGCTAAAATCACTTTCTGTTAAAAAAAAAAAAAAAAGGAAAAAGAAGTCGAGTACAAAATTTAAGTCTATTAAATAGAAATGTAATTAGCTTAGGTTATAAAAATATAAAGCTATTAAGGTTCAGTAGTAACATTTTTAAAATCAATCGGTTATTGTAAGTCCTCTCTCTTTTTTTAATGTTTATTTTTGAGAGAGACGACGACAGAGCGCAAGTGGGGGAGGGGCAGAGAGAGAGGGAGACAGAATCCGAAGCAGGTTCCAGGCTCTGAGCTGTCAGCACAGAATCCCAAGCGGGGCTCAAACTCATGGACTGTGCGATCATGACCTGAGCTAAAGTCGGACGCTTAACTGAATGAGGCACCCAGGTGACCCTCCTCTCTCTTTTTAAATATTTATCTTTGGGAGAGCACAAGTGTGGGGAGGGGCAAAGAGAGAGGAACAGAGGATCTGAAGCGGACTCTGCGCTGAACAGGCTGATATCAGAGAGCCTGATGTAGGGTTCGAACCCAAGAACTGCGAGATCATGACCTGGGCCAAAGCTGGATGCTCAACCGACTGGGCCACCCAGGCACCCCAATAAATCTCTCTCTTTTTAAAAGCAGCCTTCACGCCCAACATGGGGCTTGAACTCACAACCCTGTGACCAAGAGTCATACTCTCTACCTAATGAGCCAGCCAGGAGTCCCTATAAGTCTCTTATTTTCCTTCTAACAGTATGAATAAGTGCACAGGGGTCTTTAATGCCCAACCTCACTAATGTATCCTGTTAGCAGCCAATGGTTGAGATGAAAAGATGTTTTATATGATCCATATCTCATTCAACCTAGAGCTACTCAGTCAGCTACATGGCTGCTCTTCTTGGTGGCAGTTACTATTCTGCCTCAAGATAATCTGCTGTTCCTGTATGTACAGATGTATGGCACAGATTAAATAATTTCAGAATGTACTGCACAGATTAAACCATCTAACCCTAGATGAGACTGTTCTAAAGAAGTACAGAACTGGAGTTATATTTTTGGCTTTTTTCCACATGGAAATAAAATCTGCTAGCTATAGCACAGGGAGAAACTTCCAAAGTGTAGCTAAATAGCACTGTCCTTACCATCTCTGATAAGTAAACGAAACCATGACACTGTGTTAGAGCTGTTTTTCAGGAGTGCTAACAAATTCCAAATTGGCTTCAAAATGGCAAAGGACTCCTTAGTTTGAAGGAGTCCTACTGGCCAAATCTGGGACAAACTGAACCAGCACAGGGATGGTAACATATTATATCCACAGACTAAAGTAAGAATCCACAAGTACATACTGATATAAAGAAATAAATGTATGGAGAAGAAGGGAAAGTGCTTTCTTACAGAACACCAAATAACAAAGGTAAAAAGAGTGATGGAGCTAGGAAATCATTAATGAATGCTAAACCTATGAGTAAAACATCTGAAAAGAAATGGCATATATAAGGTCTCAAAAATGCCTTCCTACTAATTACTGTTAATTATAAAGGGAAAAATAATGGAGACCCAGAGAACATATATTAGCTCTGTGATATTCTTGCTGAAAAATGTGTACACTGAATCTAATCACAAGGAAAGAAAAATACTCTAGACTGAGGAACATTTTACAAATTAACTACTGTGTATTCTTGAAAACTGTGGAGATCAATAAAGACAAAGTTTGAGGAATATTCTAGATTAAAGGAGACTAGAGACATGAATAAATGCAAAGTGTACTCCTGGATTTGACCCTGGACTAGGAAAAAAAATTGATATAAAGGGTAATATTGGGACACCTGATGAAATCTGAATGTATACTGTTAATTAGATAATAGCCGTATATCAATGTTAAAATGTCTGATTTTGATAATTATACTGTGGTTATGTTTGAAAATGTCCCTGTTCTTAGGAAATAATCACTGATAAAGAGGCAAGATGTCTCCATTTACTCAAGAAGTTTAGAAAAAAAGATGTATGAAACAGAAAAGCCCACAACCCCGGCCAGGTCAAGGATGTAATACTCCTTCCCGGTTGTGACACTTCCTCAGTGAGATGACAGCTACCTATCTGCCAATTCTACAAAAAAAAAAAGGACTCATATCTGTTCTTTTAGCTACTGTACTGGTCACTATTTAATCAGTTAATAGGGATAAGCATAAAATATAAGAACATCAACTACTGCTAATTTATAAAAATGAATGAATCACTGATAGAGATTTAAATGTTAGCAATAACTGGTGATCCTTCTCTTTCCAACTGCTAGATATATGAGTAAAATGTTCTCACCTTATTTGAGAATGATTCTAAAGAAACACTATGAAGATAAGTCTAGGCATGGAAACACTTTGCGCCAGAAGAATTCATCACAATCCTAAATGAATTTGGTATGCGGTTAACATATCCATCTGTATTCATTTTCTTAGATATGCTTTATGTGCTTTCTGTGAAAAGTTTAGTTACTAAATCATAAGAAGAGAATTCAAAGTTTCATCAGAAAGCTTATATTACAGTTGAATGGAGTTTTATCTTAAGGACTCTTAACTCCAGAAATCATAAGAATTTACTGAGTTGGGGGGCGCCTGGGTGGCACAGTCGGTTAAGCGTCCGACTTCAGCCAGGTCACGATCTCGCGGTCCGTGAGTTCGAGCCCCGCGTCAGGCTCTGGGCTGATGGCTCGGAGCCTGGAGCCTGTTTCCGATTCTGTGTCTCCCTCTCTCTCTGCCCCTCCCCCGTTCATGCTCTGTCTCTCTCTGTCCCAAAAAATAAATAAAAAACGTTGAAAAAAAATTAAAAAAAAAAAAAAAGAATTTACTGAGTTGGTGTGATGAGAACACAATTTTTTTTTTTTTTTTTTTTTTTTTTTTTTTTTTTTTTACCAGAGTCTCTACTATTCTCTTCAGACTCCTCCTCTTCATCATCATCAGAGTACTTTTTCTTTGGGGTCTTTCTCCGCAAACGCCTGCTTTGCCTCATTGGCCGGGAAGGATGTCGCCTCAGTCTTCGGCTACAGAAATCAGTGTCGCTGTCATCATTAGACGGTGGGTCTTCTTCACTCTCATCTGGGTTTTCATCAGATACAACAAACTCATCTTGAGATCTGTTCAAGAGAAACCAGATGAATTAAGATTCTGAGTTCAAATTCTACCAAGTGCAGTGAATCGTTTAAGTAATGGTTAATGTAAAATACCTGGGTAATTGTTATCAATTTGTCTGTTAATAAAATGGAGAAAGGTTTTACCATCTATTCTTTTCTTAGGAGGCGTTAAGATGAACTGATGCTGATTTTCATACTATAAATTACTTTGGCCTCTTGGAATGTCCCTCTCATACCTTAAATTCAACATGTTCCAAAGATAACTCATTATTTCCTAACCTATTCCTCTCTTGTGTCTCCTAGCCTTGTATTTGGTACTATTACCTATCCAGTAACTCAAACCAAAAATCTGGTATTTTTCCTAATTTCTCCCTTTTAATTTCTCACATCTAACAAATTATTAACTCTTCCTTGAGTTGACCTCTTAAAGATATTATCTCAGACCTGATCCTTCTTCCTTGTTTAGGCAATCATCTCCCACTAAATCACTACAGCAATTCTCCAGGGAGTCTCCATAGTCTCTAGATTCATTTCCCCTCCATATATCCTCCAAATGAAGGCCAAGATGAAGTCTTCTGAAACATAAACCTCATTAGTCTGCTGTTAAAATACCAATCAGTGGGCTTTTATCATCATCTTCAGGGTAAGAGTCTGAATTCCTATGCATGACTAACAAATCACTCCATCATCTGGGCCTTTTTTATCTCTTCATCACATCTCCAGCAGGGCACTCTTTACTTCTTCTTCCCCATGTTCTTGCTACCCTGACGTACCAGGAGTTTCCTAAATATTCCATGATGTTTTATGTCTTGCTGCCTTGGACACATGACTTCTCATAGGATGCTTTAAATCTCAAACTCACTGATTTGCCCAGTTTTTCATTCTTCAAATTTCAGATCAAGCTCTATTTCTACTCCCAGGTTTTCCTTGAACTCCCTAAATTTATTGGACTCTTTGTTTGTACCCTAACTTAGGCTTTACCTATATTTTTTAGTAACAATCACACACTGAATGACTTTTTGTGGTTTGTATGTTTGTTTCTTCCACCAACAATCTGAGAGGAGAAACTACGTTGTTTCTTGTTCTGCAGGAAAATCTTTCCTGATCTTCCATACTGGATTACCTGCCCTGACCAAAACCTCTGTGGGTCATCAGACAATAGTATCTAATTACCTTTGCTTGTCTATTTCTCACATTTGACTAGGAACCTCTCCTGGACATGTTGCTGGAAGGTGGCAGAGATACGCAGCAAATGAATGTTTGACTGCAGTTAATAAAATGTAAACACAATTTTGCATATTAAACAATCATAAGCCTACTTTGTTTTGCTAAAAAGAACCAAGATCAGCATTCTTGAATCTGTTTTAAATAGCTTGAAAATAAAAAGACATTATCCATGTGCATGAAGAACAAAAGTCCCACCACAGCATGGCTGAGCTTCTCTGTTAGCCCCATTTAGGCCTGTATCTAGGGAATGGGATCTGCTAGCGAACCACGCACCCATCACTGATCTTGAATTCATCCTCACTCTCTTCTTCATCCAGGTTACTGTCACTGTCCAGGTCATTTAGTCGCCGGCGTTTCTTCCGGCGTGCAGCAGCTGCCCTCTGGGGTCGTTTATTTTCTTTTCTTTCTTCATCCAAAATAGTGGAGATGTCTTTCCCACGGTGACCTGTGATGGTGGAGATATCCTTTCCTCGGCCGGCTCCTGGGTTCAGGGTTGGGGGAGAGGGTTAAAGGGAATAGAGAGAGGGAGGAAGAGAGACAACTGTATGTTTATTAAATCTTCTCTTTACTATGTAGAGGCTGTCCTTGTTCATGCTTAGGAGCTCATTTGTTTTTTTCCTACAAATAAGCACTTTTCTCACAACTTCAGCCGACAGAGCTCTCATCAAGAGAATTTTGCATTTGTTTATCCTATGAAGAAGTTCACCTCTTTTAAAAAAAGTTTTTGAAAAAAAAATTGATATAATTCATATACTATACTATCCACCCTTTTAAAGTGTATACTTCAGAGGTTTCCAGTACAGTCACAAAGTTGTGCAACCATCACCACGAACAAATTCCAGAACATTTTCATTGACCTCTAAAGAAACCTCATACCTAGTAGCAATCACTCAAGAATCTCTCCTTCAAAGTTGTCTTTTGGACAGGGCTTTAGAAAGAGACCAATCCGTTTTCTTTTAACTGTGTTTGCAGGACAGAAAAAGTGAGAATCCCGTAGCAAAGCTCTCAATAAGGTGCAGAGCCCTGGAAAAGCTGGTGACTTTTTTAGTCCACTAAAGACAGCCTACTTAATATTAATCCTCTCCAGAGTTTTCAGAGCATTGGTAAATCTCTATGCAGTTCTTTCAATAAATTACCTTCAAATCCTTCTATTTTTATGTCACCTATTAGAGACTACAAAATTGATACATTGATTTTTAAAAGGTTGATTTACAGAAATCATTCGATTCTGATTTGTCCATAATTTTTAAGATTTTGTAGCAGTAGTGATCTAGACATAGAAAGACAACAAGAAAGTTTAATTGGGTTTTCTATTTAGATGCAGAAGTACATTTTTTAATCTACAGAGGAACATTTACTGTTTTATATCAGATCAAAAAACTACTTGAAAAATAATTAGTAAAACCTGAGTCTACACACTGACACTATGTCCACAAATTACTTTAAATCTCAGACATTTAACATCAGTAGTGATCATGATACACACTGGGGAGAATTAAAAAAAAAAAAGCTTACTGCTTTAATCAGGGCCTTTTTTTTTTTTTTTTTTTTAAAGTAATCTCTACACCCAACATGGGGCTTGAACTCACAAGTTGCATGCTCTACTGACTGAGCCAGCCAGGTGCTCCTAATCAGGACATTTTAACTTATTGGTCTAGTCATACAAAAAAGAGGGAATGAAAAACACATACCTCCTCCATCAGCTTCTTTGATATCATCTTCTATGGCTTCATCAATTGCTTCATCAAATTCATCAAATCTGAAATATTTGATGACAACAATCACATCACAATCTGTCCTGGTATATAGGTTAGGAGAGTTGCCTCTGAAGTGAGAAAGGCCTTCATATAAAAATGCTCTCTGGGGGCACCTGAGTGGCTCAGTCGGTTAGGCGTCCAACTTCGGCTCAGGTCATGATCTCACGGTTTGTGAGTTCAAGCCCTGCATCAGGCTCTGTGCTGACAGCTTGGAGCCTGGAGCCTGCTTTGGATTCTGTGTCTCCCTCTCTCTTTGCCCCTTCCCTGCTTCTGCTCTGTCTCTCAAAACTAAATAAATGTTAAAACAAATTTTTTTAAATAAAAATAAAAAAATAAAAATGCTCTCTGCCACTTTGGAATTATGTAGACTACATCGCCTCACTCCTATTAACCTCAATTTCTTTTGTAGATTGGTATCTAATTCATTTTCAAAGATCATTTATACCAGGCATCAGGCAAATATTTTTGTAAAGAGCCAGACAGTAAATACTTTAAGCTCTGTAGCCTATACAGTCTCTGTTGCAACTACTCAACTCGGCCACTGGAATGCAAAAGCAGCAGGTAACACAAGTGAATAAATGTGGATGTATTCCAATATAACTTCATTTATGGACACTGTGATTTGAATTTCATGTAATTATCATACGATTTTCTTCTTTTGGTTCTTATTCAACCATTTATAAATGTAAAAACCATCCCTAGGTCATGGGCTATATAGACATAAACTGACTGTGAGACGGGATTTGCTCCATAGGCCATAGTTTGCCAACCTCTAATTACACAAATCACATGGTGAAGTAAGTTCAATTAGTGTTCCAGAAATAATACTAAGTGAAAGGACTACATCATCATTATTATTATTCTAGAAGTACTGACGGTCAGAATTTTCGAACTAGGTAAAAGTACTTTTTCTCACAAGGGCCATTTCCTCCAACTTAAAGAAAACAAGTCCAGATGATCTTCAAGACTTCTTCGCATACAAAGCTCCTTTCATGTTAGAGCGGAGATGACCAAAAGGATATCTGCTCTAAAGTGACTTGTCTAAAATATTGCAAAATTTGGTAGTTACTAGCC
This sequence comes from Panthera pardus, assembly GCF_024362965.1. Lineage (NCBI taxonomy): Eukaryota > Metazoa > Chordata > Mammalia > Carnivora > Felidae > Panthera > Panthera pardus. Next base: position 60,942,152 of record NW_026526677.1, read on the forward strand.
CCATGTGGCTATCTATATTTAAATTAATTAAAATGAAAAACTCTGTTCCTCACTAGCAAGATTTTAAGTGCTCAACAGCTGTATATGGCTACTGGCTACCATGTTGCACAGGAAAGAAATAGCACATTTTCATAACGACAGTAAATTCTATTGGACACTGTTGGATTAAAGGCACACAATGGATTAACAATAGGGTTTAACAGCCAAATATTTTGCCTTTTGAAAAAAAAATATTTTGCCTTTTGAGTTAAGAAACTCACTACAGCTATGGGTTTCTCTCTAGAAAAAAAAAAAAAAATATATATATATATATCCAAACAAAATTTTATATCTAGTTTCAGAGGATTCACAAGTCTCAGGTTAAGAATACTTCTACACACACACACACACACACACACACACACACACATGCTTATTTATTTATTTATTTATTTAAAAGCACGAGGGAGGGTGCATGAGTGGGGGAAGGGGTATGGCGAGAGAGAGAGAATCTCAAGCAGGCTCCACACCCACCCAGGACCTTGAGGATCACAACTGGAGCCGAAATCAAGTGTCAGATGCTCAACAGACTAAGCCACCCAGGTGCCCCTACAACATAATTTTTAACGGCTGTATAATGCTTAGTCTTAAACATGTGTCATAATTTAGTTAAAAAGGTTTACTTCCAATTGTTTCACATTTATAAACCAGGCTATGAGAAAATGACCTTGGAGCTATAGCTTAGTTTTTGCTTAACATAAATTCTGAGAAAGCAAAAATCTGTGCATCCCTCATCAGGCTAGAGTAACAGATACAGAAAAAGCCAAATGTAGTTAACAGGAAACAGTATTTCTCTCAAGGACATGTTACAACTGTAAAGTGGCAAAACGACCTCTTTGAATGACTACTACTTTCTTACTCACTGAAAAACTTGATTTTCTACATCAGAGACCATCAGAACCCTTGGAATTAAATAACGATTATCAGTAAGAATAAAACATCCCAGTCTTGCCTGGAGGTTTAAGTTACTTTTAACGCAAATAAACAGTCTTGATTTATATCCCAGATGTGGAGCTTTGAATAAGGGATTAGAAACAGCACTCTACACATCCACTTCAACTTCATTGCTTTCAAGGGAACAAGAACCCGTGTCCAGTATGTGGTCTGGATCTGATACCAACCCCTTTACAGAGCCCCACTTTGCCTTGAGCATAACTCTTCATTGCTTTATTTACATTTCATCTAAACTCTACCCTTCCTCGGTATCATATCAGAACTCTATTTTTTCCTTTATTTGGTGAGATGCCCATGGTTCCACTAAGAAATTTTGTTGTTCCTGGTATTCTTGCTACAAATTAAAAAAAACCCAAAAACTGTTGGCTTAAAGGGCATAAAAGTTGGTCTTCTAGAGTTGTAGCAATTTATAATATAACCATGAAGTGAATTTTATCATTAATTTTTTTCTAATTTCAAAGAGCAAAATTATTTACTTGTTCCTTTAATATTAATGTGATTACTGAGGCCAAATATTAGTTTCATGTTTATTGATCATTTTTACTTTTTCTTTTACAAGTACTGACTTGTATCCTTTGCCCATTTTATCAGCCAGTGTTCATCTTTTCTTACTGACTTCTAAGAGCTTTTCAGATATTAAAGATTTTAATCTCTTTGTCATATGTTGCAATTATTTCTATCCAAAGTATATTTCCCCTTTCCCCTTTGTTTATATTTTACGTTTTGAGAAATGAACACTGACATCTTGCCCTGCTACAATTATGAATATGTGCCCATAACATCTCCTGTCAGCCCCCTCCACAAACAAAAACAAACAAGACAAATTTAAAAAGTCACCCTGTCTAGTTCTAGTCTCCAAAATAAACAAAACCTTGATCTCCCCTTAAATAACTGGTTTCCTAAGAAAAAAGTCTTTATACTTGACTTCAGTAGATGCAACAACCTTTATAGACATCATGTAAAAAGCTATTGTATTTCCACCATGAAAAAAAAATTATACTCACTGTAATTTTTAAAATCGTAAGGCATTTCTTTTGAATTCTAACTCCTCTGCAAAATTTCTTTGCAAGAAAATACTTTCTAAACAAAACAGATGAACATAGGGGAAGGAAGAAAACAAACAAAAAGAAGAGCAAGGCAAACCATAAAAGAGACTCTTAACTCTAGAGAACAAACTGAGGGTTGCTGGAGGGGAGGTGCGAGGGAGGATGGTGGGTTAAATGGGTGATGAGGTACCAAGGAGAGCACTTGTTGTGATGAATACTGGGTGTTATATGTAAGTGATGAATCACTAAATTCTACTCCTGAAACTATTATTACACTATATGTTAACTGACTGGAATTTAAATAAAAAATTGAAACATTAAAAATTAAAAAAGTAGAAGAAAATATTCTAGAAGTAAATGCTTTTGTCTGAGTCTTTCTTAACTTTCATATAATCAAATATCCTTTCCATTATTGTTTCTATGTTTGGTGCTATGTTTAAAAAGTTGGTCCTTACACTAAGATTGTATGCCTTCCTTAAACCTTTTTGGGAACTAAATGAATCACATAATACATTTTATGCTGAAGAATATAGTTTATCATAAGTTTCTATATTACTGTTATACAATTTTAGAGCTGAAGGGATCATCTGCATTAATCTGCCATCAACCAAGATCTAGAGAACTGGACCATTCCAAGTTACATGGGTAATACATGGTACAGTGAAACTATAGTCTTAGCCTTCTGTACCCCAATCCAATGCTCCCTATAGTTAACTCTTATGTTATCCTCTCTGTTAGAAGCAATAAAAATCCGATAAATAATTATGAAATGATAATAGTGATGAAATTCTTTTTTGTCTTCTTACTGTGGTAATACTTTACTAAGTGCTTTACATTTTATACTAACAATAATCCCATTGCGTGCCATGTACAAATTAAATTCTAGGTGTATTTAGAGCTTAAATATGAAGAATAAAACTTAAAATTAAGAGAAAGCATATGAAGGACTCTCTTAATACATCTCAGTTAAATTTCTTTAAAAAGTACCAAGAAGCAGAAATAATAAGTAAAAAATAACAAGAGATATACAAACACCTACCAAGCACATGAAAAGATGATCACCAACAACCATTAGGAAAATGCAAAGCAAAATCATGAGATACTGCCTCACATCTGCTAGGACAGTCACCAGCAAAAACAAAAACAAAAACAAAAACAAAAACAAAAACAAAAACAGCAAACAAACAAAACCCCAAAAACAAACAAACAAAAAACCCAAAGCCAACAACTGTTGGCAAGGATGTGGAAAACCTGGAAACACTATACACTGCTGGTGGCAATGCAAAATGGCGCAGCTGCCATGGAAAACATCACAGCAGTTCCCCAATAAAACAAAAAGAGAACCACCATATGATTATCCAGCAATCTCACTTCTGGGTGTATATCCAAGACACAATACTAAGAGTAAAATCCCTGCTTCCTTTAGCAACATCAAGGTTGAAAGATAATATAGTCCTGCTAGAAGGCTTGTTCTGAAAATGTAAATTGTTATAACATGACTGATACATTAGGAAACAATTCAAGCATAATGTGTATTTTATACCTGTAAGTAATTTTATTTGTGATAAACACTAGGTAAATGTAGAGAAGTGCACCTAGCCACACAGGCATACACAACACACAACACACAACACACACACACACACACACACACACACCTCAAATATCCACTAGCAACCTCACCTCATCATGTGTGTTATAAGTTATAGCCAGCTACGTCTGGTGTTACAACTTTCTGGTTGATTTCAAAGAACTCTCCTTCTACCACCACATAATAATTTACAAATTGCAACCCACCTCAATCACTTCCACAGACAAACCAGGGCTTTTTCAGCATAAAATGTCATATTTAGTGCAGTATTTATATTAGTTCTTAACCATTTAACATCTGCCAAATGGTACTGCATTTTTATTAGAGTCACATCTTTTTTTTTTTTTTTTTTTTAAATTTTTTTTTTAACGTTTATTTATTTTTGAGACAGAGAGAGACAGAGTATGAACAGGGGAGGGTCAGAGAGAGGGAGACACAGAATCTGAAATAGGCTCCAGGCTCTGAACTGTCAGCACAGAGCCCGACGCGGGGCTCGAACTCACGGACCGCGAGATCATGACCTGAGCCAAAGTCGGCCGCCCAACCGACTGAGCCACCCAGGCGCCCCTAGAGTCACATCTTTAAAAAAAAAGTGTCACTACTGAAATTTCTGAGTGTGGCCCTACCTCCATATTTTCCTATAATCCCTATGGTTTTTATTGTGTTTTTGCACAGGATGATAATTTTTAGGAAAACATATGTTGGATTACAGCAGAACTTGACTTTATGCTTGCCCTTCCCATCAGTAGACTTTGATTTCATTAGTTATAATGATTTCATATAAAATGGTGTTTTTTATTTTTCAAAGCTTTTGTTTTTTAAAGAATAAGATGGGTACCATTCTCATATGTATTAAGGATTTTACATTTACTGATTGCACTGCATTTTACAGCTTTAACAATTAACAACAGCAGCAAACAATACATGGGAACTCTTCCATGATCACTGATGAAAAAGTTCATAAACAAGAAGCGAGCTCAAACTTCCATGAAATCAATTTTGTTTTTCACCTCCAGTTATTCAAGTTAAAGACTCTTTTGGTGTTATCTAAGGAGACCAGAGGTCAAACAATGATCTACAATAATTAGAATATAACTTACTTATTATTTTAGTGAGACAAGTGGAAAGAACACTAGACTAGCAGACATTTAGAAGACAACATTTTAGTGTAGGTTTAGCTACTAACAGAGTGACCTTGGAAAACTCTGTCTCCCTCCTTTCCTCTCTGATATTTCTGGTGGCAGACAGTAAACCAAATTATATTTACTGATTCTTTCAACAGGCATTTATGGAACACTTACTACTCGGGGCACTATGCTAGCTGTAAAAGGCAGAAGCATGTGTGAAACAGACATTGGTCCTTACCTTCATGCTAACAATAGTCCAATGGGGGAGAGAAATATTAATTCAATAATTAAAATCACAATCATTACAATCATCATAAGTGCTTTCAAAAGAAGAACTGGTTGCTATGAGGGCATATAATAGATTTGATTAAGAGAAGGTTAACAAGCAAAAACAGGAGGGAGGTCTTAGGTACAATAAATAGCATATGCAAAGGAGCTGAAAGAAGACTGTGGCTGATATTGACAGAGTAAGGAAAAATGTGGATGAGATGGAACCAAAAAGCTAAGCACAGAGTGGGCTATGCAGTGCCTTTAGGGGCCTTGTAAAGGCATCAATCCTTACTCCAAGAGCTATAGAAATTTGACAAAGCAGAAGAGGATGACATGAGCAAGTTTACATTTTGAAAAGATCATGCTGGCTGCTCTTAAGCTGTATGATTCTAAAGACAGTAAGTAACATATATACAACTACTAATGGCCATTAGGATGGGGAAAAGCAGATACTTTTGGGCCATGTTGTATAATTTAAAAAACATTTTACACTTTTTCATTATAACCATTTCTACATATTTCATACCTATAACTTATACATTTCCGTGTTCTTGTTGACCGCCTTTCAAGCAAGTTTGCTTTGGATTTTTTTGAATCTTTTTTCTTTTCTTCATGATCTTCAGAAAAATCTGGCTCCTGGTTTAAAAATATGATAATAAATATGTAGGTTATTAGGACAGAAAGTTACTTGAAATTAATAGTTTTCTAATGTCTGTTTAGACAGCACATGTAAAAGATCTGAAAAAATGAGGTGATCCCCTGCCCAAAACTGAATACACACAGAAACGCTAAGTAGAGAGATTAAAAAGAATATTGGTGATCAAAGGCTGAAGCACTTCTGTATTAAAATTCTTATGTTTCTGTGATTTTACAATTACCTCTTTTAAAACAACCATGATGAAGTTTCCCCACTGATAAATTTTTTAATGTTTATTTATTTTTGAGACAGAGAGAGAGAGAGCGAGCGAGCAGGGGAGGGAAAGAGAGAGAGGGGGGACAGAGGATCCGGAGCAGGCTCTGTGCTGATGGCAGTGAGCCTGATGTGGGGCCTAAAACTCACCAACTGTGAGATCACGATGTGAGCTGAAGTTGGATGCTCAACCAACTGAGTCATCAAGGCTGCCCTCCAATGATAATTTTTTAACCAATAATTTAACACATGTAAGATATTCACTAAGTATGCTGAATCAACAAAATAATGGATTTATAAAAAAAAGAAGCATGGTGCTGAAGGACAGTAACTAACCAAGACCACTTACTTAAGTGTGTGATTTAATTAAGCCCAAACTAAATAATGTATGAAATTAAGAACATTTCTTCATTTGAAATGAAAACCATGTTACATGTACTTTCACTCATGAGACATCCGTAATTATAAATTAGACCAATAAATGCAAAACAATAACCCTCCAAAGAAACCATCGGTTAAGAACAAATATTGAAGTTTCTAATAACCAACCCCTAAAGCACAGAATTAAAAACCCTGAACTATTCTTTTGTCACTATATATAAATAACACATAAAGAAGCTAAAAACAAATTACCCAACACAGGGCTTTAAAAAAAAACAGGAGGAAAGGAGAATATAGAGCCTACTGGGGTGAGTTATATAAATCTGATTTGGATGGTATTACATTTTGGAGTTATCAGTATATATTAAATTGTAGTAGTAGTAGTAGTAGTAGTAGTAGTAGTAGTATTTAAGTAAACTCTACACCCATCATAGGGGTCAAACTCACGACCCTGAGGATCCAGAGTCACCCCCTCTACTGAATGAGCCATCCAGGCATCCCAGTATATATGTAATTTTTATCATGAAGGAAAATACAGGTGATTTAAGGTCTTAAATTTTATTTTTAATAAGATAGGTACACTATATATTTAAAACTACTCACATTACACACAGTGGGTTAATTTTAGAACAATTATGGTAGTCTCTTCTTTAAAAAATACTGCAAACCAGAAACTTACTTGTGGAGGAATGATGTTCTCAATACTGATACCCACATACACCAAACGTTCTTTCCTTTAAATGAAAAACAAAAATGCATGCAAAATGAGATTTTCTAAAAATAAAATTGTTAGGAAAACATTATTAACACAGACTACTAAAATTTTGATTTCATGGTAATAGCAGAGGCTAGGTCACAGACTTTAGCTACTGTCTATAAAGCTTATCGTATTGCTATCTGTGGGAGGCACACAACTTTCTAATGGTAAAAATTGTAAAAAGATGTAGCTGAAAACTGTAGCCTTATAAGTAATTATACTGATAAAATAAAACCTGCAAACTGAAATAGACAAGGAAACTTCATGAAGAGACTCACTGATAAAGTGATTAGACAGTCAACACTGGACAAACTAGATCTTTGTTATGCTGGAAGTTTTCATATATGTGTACATACAGCTATCATCTCATGGTTAATATATACAGTATATATATATATACATATAAAAAGAATTCTATACAATAGAACCATGTCAAGGTCCCAGTGAATGATACCAAGACCAATCTTTTAAAGAGGAGGAAAAAAGGCAATGCAGCCACATGGCTCTGCACCCTACTTGCTCCATGAAGATTATTTTTAGAGCCAGTTAACACTTCTCCAGAAAATGTGGATTTAGAACACTAACGAGATCTCCATAGTTTCTTTTCAAAGAAACAAACCTTTGTTGATTTTAATTCAACAAATTTTACATAATAAATTGGTTCTCTCAAAGTTAATTCAATTCACCAAGAACAGATGAGGTGTTATATGTATGTTGAACTGAAAGAAAATAGTGACCACTCCTCCTCCTTTTATTTGTGATGATGTCCCTTATAGAAGGGTATTAATCATCCAGTCACCTGGGTCCTTTAGAACACAGCTTATGTTGCCCTCTTGGCTCTGGTAACAAGAATCTTACAGTCTTTTTGAGATGGGTTATAAAGCCATTCAGTAAAATTGGCAGGTAAGAAAATGATAAAGTTATTTTAATCAAAACCTAATAAAAAATAGTACAGTTAATGAATTAAAAACTAGGAAAGGCAAGAACAATACTAGCTGAAATTAACAGGGAAGGCTTCATGGGTAAGTCAGAACTTGAGTTCTCTGTACTAAATATGTTCAACACATATCTGTCCTTAAACTAACCAAGTTTACTATTTTATCAGTTTCCTCTTTCATACTAAATATGTTCAACCTTTATCCGTCCTTAAACTGACCAAGTTTACTGTTGTAGCAGTTTCCTCTTTTATACCTAAAAATCTACTTTCACTTAATTATTATTATCTCCTCAACCCAGCTGAAAAACATTTAGTTCACATCCACCATATTAGGTAATGATTTGTTTCAGGCTTGGGAATCCTAAAGGTAAATAATACATGGTTCTTGTCCTCACAATTATTTAACAACTGACTGTAGCTCATTACTAATAGGTATAATGGAAACATGAAAAAAGAATAACTTGTTTGAAGAGCTCAGGAAGTTGAGGCTTTAAATAGGTGTTAATGAGTAGGATCTTGAAGGTAGGTATGATTTCTCATAACAGCATTCTCTTGCTCATTAGTCTTACAGAAAGATACATCTTCCATTCCATCTCACCACCACCTAGCTCAAAGATCATATTGGGCCCAGGCCTCATCATTACAAATAACCACACCCCTCCTAAAATTTCAGATTCAGGGAATCTATTCTCTGACTTCTACTGGCTCCCTTTCCCGCTCACTCCCTCTGGTACACTGATTTCAACAATTCCCTGACTCCAGTGGGACGTCTATACATTGACCCTAGCGTCTTTTCACTGTCCATGACTCCCTTATGTCCTTACTTGCCCTCTTACCTGGCTTAGACTCCACGGTCCATCAATATAAATACTCCTTTGCATACACTTTCAAATTCCTTGTCTCTTTCTCTCCTTCCCTCTGTTACATTACCTGGAAAATTCCAACCCTGATTAAATCCAACTCTCTTGCTAGTGAACACTAGTAAAAGTACTCTGAAAGTACAGAGCTATTTGAATTCCCAAATAATTTCTGGCACCAAGGTCTGGAAGGGATGTTTACAAACCAGTTGGAGGAACTTTTGAGAAACATCAAATTTCACGGAGCATCACAGCTCCAGCTCTGTAGACCGCCGCTAGCTAGTCACTAATTACTCACTGACAAATCCATCTTTTTCACCATACTTTAGAGCCCTTTAAGATAAAGGCCACATAATATACTTCATGTTGCTTACATTGCCTGGCATAAAGTAAGTAAGTGCTCACTAAATGTTGAATAAATGAATGAACAAGGGGAAAGATGCCCTTGTGCTAGGCTCGAAGTTTCTAGAAATTATTTCACACATTTTAAAAAGGATGAATAGAAATGCTCATTTTTAAAAACAGATGAAGTCACCCGGAATTTATACTTAATATATTAGTTACTTTAGAAATATAAATATTTTGCTGTTTAGAGCCCCTAAGATTCATATACATCAGGAAGCATGTACATTAGGAGCTATAAGGAAAACTTTTTTACCCAGATTATTAGGGAGAATTAAAAAATAACAGCAATTAATTCAGTTAACTGGCTTTGTGCCAGACTGGTCTCCTTGTAACAACTTGGCACTCCTTTCTGTGATCCAATCTCAAAAAGGATTTAGTGTGTGATCCAAAGCCACAATTATAGATGTCCTCTTAAAGGATGACATTTAAGTAAAGAGGACTATCAAAGGTAGAAGAGAAAGCAAATGAGTTAGTAAATGACAGACCACTAGTGTGAACAAATACTGTGGCATATTTGAACATAAATTTCTAAAATTTAAAATTTTTAAATATTCCTTAATTGCAACAGTATACTTTATAGTATATGAGGCAACAGTCCAAAATATTTAACCAGTCTTTCCAAATATAAAAGGCATAAGCATCATAAGTCTCCAAAAAAACAAGCAGATATAATTAATCTGAGTATCAGACAAATTCTTAGGTGGTTTACAGACTTGATGTTTAGAGAATATATTTTTTTCCAAGCCCTTAAGGTCTGAACCTATTAATTATCTGCCTTGCTGAGTCAAATCAGCTTCAGGACATGAGAAAACTGCTCATTTCTCAGCAGGGCAGGCAGACTTCAAAAAGAATAAAGAAAATGCCTAATTTTTATTATGATTTAATTTGAAGCATCCTTAAGTTAGATTTTTTTCCAGTGTCAAAAATAAAAGCAGGGACAACTCTGAATATCAAAAGAGTCCTAATAATTATATATAGGACTATTACCCAGTTTCTAAATACAAAGGCATTTAGAAAACTGATTTTAAACAATGAGGTACTTTAATCTCCTAGTTAACTTTAGAGACTAATTTTGTCTTTAAACCAAGTAGCATCCATTATAAACCAGAGAGCTCAAGCTGACTAGTAAGGACAAAAACAGGATCTAGAGGCTGAACGCACAGAGTGCACAGTTTGCAGAGTAAAGTCTGTGGATTATCAAATGAGCTAGCTGACTGCCTTTATAAAGCAAGCTACACTTTGGGGGGAAGACTGTGAGATAGCAGGTAAAAGTTACAGCAGCAGCAAATGAAGGTAATAAGACCAACCAGGAGACATTGCTTAGATTTTCTCATACTAAGTACAAATGGGCATCAAATCCTACTGCTTAATTTTCGGAAGATTCTCTTGAACACACCCACTTTCTTGCATAATGAATGCCCCAGTTCAGGCCTCACTGGCTCTCCTAGTCTCTACTGCAACAGTATGGACTTTAATTCCTTCTTCTTAGTGTTACCAGGGCATTTTTTCTGAAATAAAAATCTGATCATACTTATCCCTCCTTGATGGCTCTCTTACCACCTATAAGGAAGAATTCAAATTCCCTACTCAAATAGGCCAAACAGTTCACAGTTCAGCCTCAACCCACTTTTATAGCTTCATCTCCTACCACTCTCCCACTCTCATGTTCACACTTTGTCCTTGCTTGCATTTGGTTCTTTGCCTGAAATACCTTTCTCTGCATGTCCAACCCTAAGTTACCTTCCAAGGACTTGCCCGATAACCCAAATCCCTAACCCAACTAAAATGCCCCTCCACAGTGTTCTTGTATTGCTCGGAATATACCTTGATCTACTTTACTGTATCACCGGCTCCAATGTCTGTATTCTGACAGAGCTGAGCTCCATCTAAGGAGAGTTTGGCTCACTCACCTTTTCTCTTCAGTTTGGTACACAGTAGGCATGAAAAACTGTTTAGCAATAGATTAATCAAAGAAGGTACACATCAATATAAATAAACATAAACTTACTGTCTTGATTTTGAGCCCCCTTTTAAAGATTGGGTTCAACTCCATTCTTACCTCCTCCAAGAAGCATTCTCCAACTGCTTTAAGACGACATTGCAGTGGTATATCGAAAAGGGAGGCATTTCTTATGACTGTAAGTTATGACTCTTATGACATAGTTCAGCATTTAAATGCTCTTTATCTCACCGGTATTAATTCCGCCCACCAAAGAGATGACATGGGTAACTAGACCAGTTCTTAGAATCTTCTTGTACTCACTACATACTGAGTAAGGTACATATCCTCCACAATAATTGGGCCAATATTTATTCAGAGTAGGTTTTGATAAATGTTTTAGATCAAGAGTGGGCAAACTTTTCCTGTAAAAGGACAGATAATAAATTAGGCGTGGCAGGTCATATGGTCTCTGTTGCAACTAGTCAACTGTGCTGCTGTAGTGCAAAAGCAGCAACAGGCAATATATAAACAAATGAACATGGCTGTGTTCCAATAACACTTTTTTTCTGAACCATGAATTCAGACTGTATCATTTTCATGTGTCATGAAATAAGATTCTTGTTTTGATTTTTTTCCCAATCATTTAAAAATGAAAAATAAAATTCTTAGTAGGCAGTATAAAAACAAGAAGCACGCCAAATTTGACCTACAGGTCACAGTTTGCCAATTCCTGTTTTAGAAAGATATATTAACCTGTACTGGAAGACAATTTTGCTATCAAATTCCCAAGTAAAACGTTAACACACATTTCACAATACCTGCGTTCAGCACGCTCCTTCTTCTTTAAGGCCACATCCAAATCCTGCAACTGTTCTTCTAATTTCTCACACAGTAGTTTCTGGAAGAGCAAAACATAAGTGTTACTATTATTATTATTTTTAAAGTAAGCTCTATGCCCAATGCGAAGCTTGAACTCATGATCAAGGGTCATATGCTCTACCAACTAAGCCAGCCAGGAGCCCCCAGGAATGTCATTTTTAACACCTTTCCACAATCATTTATCCCTTGAATTTTAGTTAGGTCATGGATACTGTGCTATTATGAGAGCCGATAAGGGGCCACAGAGTAAGGAAACACTGAGATGCTCCTTCTGTTTAATTAAATCAAGAGGTGCCCTGGCCTCCACTGAACTAAAGATGGGCACAGTTATCTCTGAAGTAATGCACATGTTAGGGAAACTTATAGCCTCATCAAGAAATACATCCTATGCCTATCTAGCTGGTAGTAATGAATGTTTAAAATAGCATTTGGCTCCACATGCTTACATGATAGTGATTAAAACGTTTTAAAAACCCCACAACATTTCTAAGGGAGAAAGTTCTACATAAAATATAATATAATGGTGCCAATCACTAGTTTTCAAAAGCGGATGTCAAAAAATTACAAAACCATGCCACATGGTTACTGGGTCAAAAAAGAGCTGAAGAATGTAACTGATAAAGCTATGTTAAGCCAAGGAAGTCCACTTTACTGGGAAATGCGATAATGCCCATCATTTCTAAAGTGAAATGAGACTGGACTTGTAAGAGAGAGACCCCTTGGGTATGGTGGCATAAAAAGAACCTATTCTTCAGCTTTCAAAAGAAATTTACCTGAGTCAAGATAGAAGAGAAATATAATCCATGTTTCTATTCATAGTAGCATCATAGTGCTACATAATTCATAATACCATCCATAAAACTGACAAGAAGGAGGTAGGTAGAAATGGAAAAGAGGATGAAACAAGAACAGGAAGAAACTTATTTCTTCCCTCACAAATCATTTTAATTTGGGGCCATTTTTGCCTGTTAACAAGTGTGAAAAAAATTAAGAGATTATAATTTTATAAAAATTAGAGGTCCTTGAGAAATAAATGCTCTGGGAGTAAAAAAAAAAAAAAAGGTTTAAAAGATATTAATAAAAGGTAGTTTTCCAATAGTCTAAAAAATTCACAGAACTTCAAACAAAAGATAAATAATATTTAGAAATTGCTTCGAAGATTAAAAATGTTTAGTGGCTGTCAAGAAGTCTCATTAATTGGACTATAAAACTGAAGACTACAAACAAAGCTATGCTGGGTCATACATGTTGGCAAGGCGGGCAGAACCATTCTCCATCTGGGATGATCATCAGAGGAGGGCGAAGGCAGGCAGTGTGGTATCCACTGTCACAAGAGTCACACAGAAGAATCTGAAATAAACCACAGGTTAATGTCAACCTAACTGTAACTAAAATTCATTGATTCTGAAGTTAAAGACATTTCAATATTTTTTAGAACTGTACTAAGAAATATGCTATATCAAAGTATCTTTATTTGCCTAAAACTAAAAAACTCTGTAATGAGGGACCTAACGTCAGTTTTTTAAAAAGTAAAATAAAATCATTTACAAAATGCTGACCTGAAAAATTTGGTGAAAAATTACAAATTCTTCTGAACTAGAGTTATAATCCTTTTTTAGTGTTCCTCAAGGGCTATAATAATATATTCTTTTTATAATAGAGTTTTATAGCTCAAGGATCATAAACTTCCCTACCACACAGAAAATTTTAAAAATACACATAAATCCCACTTTAAATAGCATTTCAATTGCTGGTCTGTAAGAAACATTCATGATTCTTTTTATCATGTCAATTCAAATAAGAAAGGGATGAAGGTATAAGGAATGAAGCTATACTTAAGGGCCATCATGTTCGCAAGCAAAGGCTAATAATTAGCCTTAAGTTGTCACTTTATGTTATCGGAGTTTAAGATGACCAATTCTCTAAAACTTGAAACGTACACTCAGGAATGTTTAACTTAAAAAAACCTTATTTTTAAATAATTTTAGATTTACAGAAGAGTTGCAAAGACAGTAGAGTTTTCATAAATCTTTTATCCTATTCCATTCATGTTAACATCTTACATAGCCATGGGACATTTATCAAAATTAAGAAATTAACATCAGTACATTACTCTTAAGTAACCAATAAACCATATTCAGATTTCACCAGCTTTTCCACTAATGTCCTTTTTCTGATTCCAGAAAAATCCAGGATATTATATCCCATTTAACCATGTTTTCTCAATCTCCTCTGATCTGTAATAACTTGGTGTTTCTGTTTTCAATGACTTTGACAATTTTGAAGAGTACTAGTCAGATATTATGTAGACTGCCCCTCATTTTGGGTTTGTCTGAAGTCTTCTCTTGATTAGACTGAGGTTATGCGTTTTGGAGAAGAATTCAACAGAGGTGAAGTGCCCTGCTCACTGCATCATACCTGGGAGTACATGACACCACTATGACTTATTAGTAGTAATATTAACCTTGATTACTTGATTATGATAGTATCTGTTGGTTTTCATCACTGTAAAGTTACTGCTTTTCACTTTCCATACCTATTCTCATTAGAAAGGACAAGTCCAGCCCACATTCAAGGGGAGGAGAATTAAGCTCCACTTTCTAGAGGGAGGAGTATCAAAGAATTTGGAGATATAAGCTAAAATCAACCACAGTAATTAATAAATTTCACCCACTAATTTTAGCACTCATCTGTGCTACAATTATTGCTTACAACAGCTGTTACGGTGGTGTTCTAATGATGATTCGCTATTTCCATGCCTTCTACTATTTGAAATTCTGTAAAGAAAATATGCCCTTCTCCTTCCATTTATTTGTTTTTCAATCACTTCTTTATATCAGGATTAACTAATGAAGATTTATTTTCTTTAGGCTAGAACCTAAACTATTAATTTATTGTTCAAGTTGCCCCAGCCACAGACACACTGGGAGTTTTTCCAGGTAGGCTCTTGTGTCCTTAAGACTCATTTGCATCTTTTCTTTGAAAGCACTTTTTTACTCTCTGACACTTCAGGACAGGATGCTCCAGGCGCACCTTGTATTTTCCCTGCCCAAGCCTTTGAACTAGCCATTTCTCCTAGAAGCCCTGGTTCCATGATTGGAGAATGGTATTTAGAAACCACCATCTAGGTACTGAATGCTATGATACTAGGTATGACCACTTCTAAGCTCTCTCAGAGGACAGAGCTAGGAAGCAGACGTATGTATAGCAACCTATGCATACACAGGTATCTATATTAAAATAAACAAACATCAGTTCATACTAGTATCTCCAGTTCTAAGCCAGCACCACAGGGCTCATTCTAGCCTTTGTGCTTGCTTATCTCTTAACTTCTTTTCTCTGACACTGAAAAAGCTGGCTCCAATTCTCTATACTTCATTTATGTGTTCAACTGTAGTATATACGTAAAGCAGTTTCTAAACTGCTCACACGAACCATGGAGGATAGAGGAGGGTGGTGGGATGTGCATCCATGTGCAACGATTTAGAAGTGAAAAACTATCTTTCCCTTTCTCCATACAATGCATCATCACCATTTGCTGCCAATACCCAGAATTCCATACTAAGTCATGTTAGTGTTACACTTGAGTTATATGACTGACTGATCACACAGGCATATGTGGACTAACCTGGGCACCTGATTTCATTTATCACATTGTTTCCAAGATAAAACATAATCTAAATTTTAAATAACAAAATTAAAAGTAAACTTTTGGAATGCAACTTTTTAAAAAAGTCTCTATTCTGCAATAAATATAAAATTCCATTAAAATAAACTACTAGGTAAGGTTTCCAAGCCTCAGACAATAATGCTTTTACTTTGACTAAAACATCTGGAACACCCCATAGAGTTCTATACTTATAAATGAATTTATTTTTCTGCTGTAAGCTCAGTGAGGACAGGGACCATGTCTTTCTAATTCAGAATCATTTCCCTACCACATAACATATAGTAGTTGCTTGACATTTTGATTTGATGATTATTCTTTTTTTTTTTTTTAATTTTTTTTAACGTTTATTTATTTTTGAGACAGAGCATGAACGGGGGAGGGTCAGAGAGAGGGAGACACAGAATCTGAAACAGGCTCCAGGCTCTGAGCTGTCAGCCCAGAGCCCGACGCAGGGCTCGAACTCACGGACCGCGAGATCATGACCTGAGCCGAAGTTGGCCGCTCAACCGACTGAGCCACCCAGGCGCCCCATTTGATGATTATTCTTAAACACTGGGCACAAGAAATCCACATTTGGATCTTCAGTTTCCAATGTCATTCCTTTTTAGCACAGTAACCAGCAACGGGGTTTTCAGAGCAGTCATTAAAATAACGAAATAAATGAAAGTCCTGTGTGTATTCCAAGGAGGGTGCAACTTCTCCATCTCCTCAGTATCATCTCTGCTCACCTCATTTTACGTCTCATTTCCTCACACCCCTTTTGTTGTTGACATCTATTGCTGCCTCAGTTAAAGTGCACTCTCTTATTTTAAAAAGATATGGAAATGGCCAGGAAAGAACACACGTGTTAGTTTTTCATTTGGAGAGCAGAAAAAAACCACTATCGGAAATCTCTTCTTGGCCTCACACAAAAATCTTGACCTAATTTTCACAGCCTGATGATCATAAAAATTCTTGGAAGGGTCTTTTCAGCATAATTTCAACATATATTCTTCTCAGAGCTAAAGTCATTCTCTGGTTCTAAGTTTTATCTTTTACTTGAATTCTCTGAAACTGCGGGGATATGATAAACATCATTGATACATTTAATTTCCAGGTATGATTTTAACATCAAGGAAGAAAAGAACAAGTAAACCACAAATAACTTTAAACTAGCACATACTAGAGGTCAGGAATTGTGGTAGGTCAACTTTACATAACTTAACTAAAAACAGCCCTCAAAAGAAGTATGTGGTATTATTTTCATTTTATAACAAAGAAATTAAGATACAAACTAGAGCACCTAATAAGGGGTGAAAGCAGGACCTCCATCCAAGTGTGTCCTGCTCCAATGCTTTTCCCATTACCCCACAGAGCTTTCTAGGAAAAAGAGTCTTGGAGAACTACCTCGGATGAATTTTCCAAACTTTAATGGATTACAAAAAGTTTCTGCTAAACAAAATTCTACCTACGTGGAACCATCTTTCTTTACTTTTCTTTCTACTTAGTAGTTGGAAATTGCCTCTCAAGTCAGATCTATTAAAAAAAAAAAAAAAGGCTGGTTGTATAGAATGGGGCATTCATTTACAAGAGTGTTTCTTCAACAGGCTCTCTAGAAAGCACTTATGAACTGCAAAAAATATATAAACAGGTTAGGAACTGGTTTTCCTGATTTAGGCTATCTTTGAAGAATTTCCTGGGTAAGAAAGTACCATGTAAATCTCACTATTCTTCTGAATATATATGGTCTATAATTTATCTTCTTAATTGTTTTTTTTTTTTTTTTCTTTAAGACTGCCTATTTCCCAAAGTGTAAAGCCCTACTAGGTTACTACTTGACTTAAATGTTTCCACAGAAGGCACTAAGGCCATTAGGCCTTCTTTAAAGTTGGCACTTCAGAAATATCATTATGAATTAACTGAAAGGGAAAGAAGAAACATTTAAAGAAAAAGAAGAGAATAAACATATTTGACTAATTCACTGATTGTGAGAAGAGGTTAAGAGTGTATCCTTAAGTAGAGGAAATAGCAATATATAAACCAAGTAGAATGAAAGCAGAATTGGGTTATTATTTGAGAAACAAAGATTATTTTGTACACATAAGTTGCGCAGCAATAAAAAAATTTCAAATCATGATCAAACCTAGAAGAGTTAGACTGCCTTTGGGTAACCACAACATGCCAGTAAGATGAAGACTGTCCATTTAGATCAGGTACATACTAGTTCAGGATGGTTTGGAAGGCCACATTTTTTGCACGGTTCATCATCATCTGCTAGGATGGCTTCTTCGCTTTCTTTTTCTTCCTCTTCTTCTGAAGCTGCAGATGATTTTTCACTGTCCGACCCTTCACTTTCATCATTGCTAGAATATTTCCACCTGCCACGTGTTCGAGAACCAGTCCATCGAACTTTGCCTTTGGGTTTTACCTTGTATAAAATTAAAAATTGGGATAATTTGGTATAATGAGAACGTTAAAAAACAAACTTCTGATTATATGTCCATGTTTAGTCAATATATAAGAAGAAAAGGAAAATTATTATATCCTTATCACAGATCTACCTACTATTAAATTTTGGTACATATTTTCATAATTTATTCTATTTTTGTTGGAGGGGATTATAATTAACATTCTCTCTTTTAAATATTTTCCCTAGTGAAAAAATATTATTTACATCACTGTAGATGACTGTATGATATGCCATCACATAGCTGTATTTATCTAATCTCTTACTAGACAGACATTTAGGTAGTTTCCCAGTTTTTCACTTTCATAAAAAATGGGTCCTTCTAAATATAAATTTTTACAAACCTCTGTGGTTAGGATAAATTCCTTGAAGAGGATTCTGGGTCAAAGGCCATGCACATTTTAAAGGCTCTATTTATAATAGAGCACTGACTATATTCTCACATATTGTTAACATAAAAATTTAAATTCCCATATTAGAGGTGAATGTAAAATTTTTTATAGGTCAGAACTGCATATAAAAATCCTGACAAATATTGAAATATTATTCAGAGAATAAGTTTATAATGTTGTAAACTGCTTTTTTACTCCCTGGTTTCACAGTCTTTTAATTCATATTTCAGTTCATTCCTATAGTATGAGTCCCCATCAAAGACCAAAATAATTCTAACAACAGAAGGGGAAATTATTTTTAAGAATTAAAATTTCAGTATTTTAGGGAAGAAAGGATCACTTACTGTGAAGAACAATCTGATCACTTAAATAAATTAAAAACAAAAGTAGCACTTTTAATTATAACAAACTCCTATAAACGTGCCAAAGACTTGTCAAGGTCTGGCTTAAAAAGAAGAGTTATAGGAAAAAGAATTCTGGCTTCTAAGACTAATAATTAAAATGGGGGAAAATAGATACTCTCATACTTAGTAATGAGAGGGTATACGAACGGGGCCTTTTGGGGAGGGCAATGTGGCAACAGCTATCAAAACTTAAAATACACATGCCCCTTGACCCAGCAATGCCAATTCTAGGAGTCTATTCTAAAGAAATACTCACTTATGTCCAAAAGGATCTTCAATGCAGCATTGCCTGTAATAGTGAAAAATTGGAAACAACCTAAATGTCAATCAATAAGGGAGTGGTTAATAAACTGAGGTACATCCACACTATGGAATACTGTGTAGCCATCAATAACCAAAAGGCAGACTACATGTACAGACATGGAAAGAGTTCAGAGACACACTGATAAGTGAAACATTCACAGAAAAATGAACATATTCGATTTAATTTATTGTTTCAGTGAACGGGTAAATATTTATGAACATACCAATGAATGTATGGAAAAAGAACTGGAAAGAGATGTTACAAGTGTTTCTATTAACAGTGTGTATGGGGTATTTTTAGTTTTCAATCCTACAGGCTGGGTATCACCTACAGTTTACATAGAAAATATATTCCCGTAATGCCTGTAACAGAGAAAAAATTTAAAAGATGACAAGATTGTATAGTCCGAAAATTTAATGTCTGTTGACAACTATTGAGAAAAGACAACACAGACAAAGGAAGAAAGATACCTTTTTTTTTTTTTAAAGTTCTCTTTGAATGACTTCTGTTTAGCCAAACCAAGAGTTACATTTAGACCCAATTATTTCTAATAAAAATTAAAACTTGAAATAGGAGAAATTTTACCTTGCTTACTTTAGAATTTGTATCCTTCTCTGTTTTTTTCAAATTTTCTTTTTTGTCTGTTTTCTGCGAAGCTGCTGACTCTTCTTCCACTTCATCTTCTCCTTCCCCTCTTTTTTTATCAGCTTTCTGATCTCTGATCTCAGCCACTTTTGCTGTGGGTCTAGATATTCTTGGAGACCGCCTCAAGGTACGACCTACGTTTGCTTTCTCTTCTTCCTTTTCTGTTTTCTCTTGCTTGGTTTCTGGTTCTAGAATTTGAGGAGGAGAATCTGGCTTCTTCTTCCGACTGGATATCCTAATTGTTAATTTGATGCCCTCTTTCTGCCTTTCAGAGGTTATCTCTGTGTTTTCTGAGGCAGTGGTTTCTTCCTCAGGAATCAACTTATATTTAAATTTGCTTTTTTGCATAGAACCCTTTGTCTCAGAAGGATCCTCTGTGCCAGAGGTCTGGGCATTGTCCAGATTATCCGTTTCTACCTTTGTGGATTCAGAATCCTTTTTTAAAATTTCTGGGTCTGTTTTTTCCAGGGAATGACCTACAATGGAACTTGTACTCTGACATTCTACCACTTCTTTTTCTGAGGCTAACTTCTCACAGTGGTCAGTCATGTTAGACGGTGCAGAAGTTTCCGCTGCCTCAGGAGAGACTGACTTTACTGATTCTAGAGTATACTTCGGAACCTCCTCTGGTATTGGACTCAATCTTTGTGTGTCCTTATCAAGAAAAGTTTTTTTGGACTTCTCTAACTTTTCAAGACATTCTAGGACTGGTGGGCGCTTATCCTTTTTACTCTTGGGAGACTTCTCGTCAACCTTCAGGGTACAAGATTCAGTGGCAGATAAAGCAGTTTTCAAAGAGAGATCCTTTGCCATCTCAGAAGTCTCAAGAGAGATTTCCATTTCTGGAGGACCAGTTTCCTCTAACTGTCCTTTTTGATTCTGGGTCTCTAAGACTGATACTGAATTATCTGCATCTTTCCCTACAGGGACCACTTCCTTCTCAAGATCACCTATTTTCATATTCGTTATGACAGAATTTAAGGACTCTGCTCCATTTCCCTCCATGATGACGCTCCTGTCTTTAGAGGGGCTACAGCTATCTTCCTTTGTATCATAAAACTTTGTCTCCATTTGTTCTGTTTTAAAATTTGGAGTTACCTTTTCATCACTAACTTCTCCATTTACCAGTTGTTTCCCTTCATGACCCAAAATAGTGATTGTGGAGATCCTTTTACAAGTCTCTTCCTCTTGTTTTATTTCATCTTTCAAAAACTCTTTTGTTGGAGTAACGGATTTACACAAAGGTCCTTTGATTGGACTGTCAAAATCATCACTCAGTTTAATTTCTCGTTTTTTTAGTGGTATCTTGGCCTGCTGGTCATTTTTAAGTTTCTCAGTTTCTTCAGTCGACTTCTCAGTGATCTCTTGAGAAGACCTGACACTGCCACCGAACTCTAGCCTCTCTGGCTCTAGCTTCTCTGTGCTACTTTTGGTATCTTTCGGATCTGCTCTAAATTCCTTAACTTCAACTTTAGTGGGTTTGACATTTTCCTTGAAGGAATCGCTTTCTTCTTTAATAATCCTTTTATCCTCACTTTCTGGCAAAGGTTTTTCTAGCTTGACTATGACGGGCAGTTTCACAAGTTCCTTTTCATCCTCCTTTTCTACTTTCACAGTAGCCTCTTCCAGAGCACTGGGTGTAGAGCAGGTTTCTGAATTTATTGGCTGCTCTTCACTTTTCATCTTTTCATTTTCCTTCTGGTCCTCTAAAAATCAGGAAAAGATTTACATAAATCTAAGCATTCAAGATTATAAAACATAAGAGGGTAAATATAATATATATTCCCACTTGCAATTTTTGCTCTTAAAAAGAGGTGGTTTGTCAATGGACATTTGACCAAAAACTAAAACAAAAACAAGAAACCTCAAATCTGACAGTGAAGGAAATTACCAAACTCTGAAGCACAACTTCTAAATATTAAGAAACAGTTACTCAGGGGCACCTGGGTGGCTCAGTCGGTTGAGCATCCAGTTGATTTTGGCTCAGGTTATGATCGCAACAGTTTAATGAGTTCGAGCCCCGTGCTGGGCTCTACACTGCCCTGGCTGCACAGAGTCTGCTTGGGCTTCTCCCTCCCTCTCTGCTCCTCCCCTGTTTGTGCTCTGTCTCACAATAAATAAGTAAACTTAACAAAAAAAAAAAAAAAAAAAAAAAAAAAGAAAAGAAAAAATAAACAATTATTCAGAAAGCTTCAGGTTTATGCGTTATACTTTTAGCTTCAGTGTTCTCAATGGAATGAAAATGTTTATACAATTCAAATAATTTATTCAAGCTCAAGTGATGGCTCAAAAATATGAACTAAAAATACTACATAAAACATTTCCAAAAGACCATATTTGTTTTAAAAAGTGACAAATGTTCTTCCTTGCAAGTCAGTGAGGACTTCATTTCAGAGAGGTAACATGAGCATGGCAGTGGGAAAATGTTTGTTTTATGCTTTATACAGATTATAAAAGTAACACAATTCTGTACAGAAAATGAAACTTATGCCCACAAAAAGAATAAAATGTCCACAATACTCATCCCCAGAGGCAATCACTATTAATATTTGAGGTTACTTCATTCCAGTGTTGTGTATTTTTGGCAAAGTTGGGATCACATTGCCTCATTTTTTCATTGAAACATTAGCACTTTATGATATTTAATGCCTTTTACAGAAATCAGACTTAATTATATAATACTCCTCAATGTGGTTATATTACAATTTACTTTATCAAATGCCATTAGTTAACATTTCAGAAATTAATATGTTATAAACTATATATGTTTATCATCAATTCCTCTTTTTACCTTAATTGGCTATATATTTGTAACTTTTATGGAGTACTCAATAGTGCAAAAACCGTATTTGGTAAAGAGCAGAACCTCTAAATGGGATTACAGAGATTGCATACACAATGTAAACCAGTGCTCAGAGAATTTGAGCAGAGTGTTTTCAGAGAATTCATTAAGTACTAATTTTACCTACACTTCCCATTATTTCACACTATCCTTACAACTAAAACAAAACAAAACAAAACAAACCTTAGCTCTAAATGAAGTTTTAGCAAAGTAGTAATTTTTTGGTAATGTTTATTTACTTATTTTTGAGAGAGAGCAAGCAGGGAAGGAGCAGAGAGGAAGAGAGAGAATCCCAAGCAGTCTCCACACTCAGTGCAGAGCCCAATGCAGGGCTCGATTTCATGAAACACGAGATCATGACCTGAGCTGAGCCAAGAGTCAGATGCTTAACCGACTGAGCTGCCCAGGCGCCCCAGAAAAGTAGTAATTTTTATAGATGATTTTGCACACATTATGCCAAGTTGATAAACCAGTATTACAATGTATTTCATAGGTATAAAATGGAACACATAGAAGCCATATGAAGACATGTGTTTTAAAAAAAGAATGCACTATCTTTAAAAGAGTTAATATTTTAATTATAAATCACTATTTCCTTTACTTCATTCATGTTACAAACAAACCATTCAAGAACTACCAAGAAACATTCAGAACCTGAGAACAGAGTATCAGTATTGCTCTTCCCCCTCTACATTGTCATTGATTTAATGTAAGCATTCCACTAGGGAAATTAAAGACATGACAATAGTGATCTAATTTGTGTGTCTTCTTCCCACTGATAAAGTAGCCTTAGTAAATTCCTGATCATTGAGATAGGTTAGCATATCAGGAAATCTAATTAAATGAACATCTTGGTTAACAATTAAAATACTGATTACAATTTTAAAAAATAACTTCAAGTTGGGGCCCCTAGGTGGCTCAATCAGTTGAGTGTCCGACTTCAGCTCAGGTCATGATCTCGTGGTTTGTGGGTTCAAGCCCCATTTTGGGCTTGCTTCTGTCACTGCGGAGCCCACTTCGGGTCCTCTGTCCCCCATCTCTGTGCCCCTTCCCAGCTGTGCTCTCTCTCAAAAATAAACATAAAAAAAAAAAATCTTAAAAAAAAAAACAAAAACACTTCAACTTAACACTAAGGGTTTATTAAACACAAACTAATATTCTTCTATATGTTTTTGTTCAGAAAACAACTCAGGATTTCACTGTGGCTCTGACCCAAGGTAAAAGGACACTGTATTTCTTGGGGGGGATGGTGAAGGAGAAAGATCTCCTCCATTATTTGAAATGATTCTAATTTGGTAACAACATGACAGAAGAAACTGAGGGAATAACACTAATAGTTCAAGGCTCCCAGGTTCACGAATCCTAATTCACTTGGTGGTAGATTTTGTATATGTCTCAAAACAAACTCTGCTCCTCATTTCTTCATTTATAAATAAAGCAGCTGAAAAATTATACTTCACTGGCTTATATTTCTCCTAACCCCAAAATGTTAAATTCTTAGTATTTCTGTGTTTGGCTCAGTTCTTTTCAGACATGAAAACAATGATTACTCTAGCTCTCCTAGATTACATGGATATATCCCTAAAACCACAGAGAAAACAGAATCATGACAGAATATGAACCTCCAAGCACAATCATAACTGGTAAAAAGATCATTCAGTTATGTAAGCATTTTCCCAAAGTTTTCTCAAAAAGAAACTATAAAAGAGATGCAAATGAATTTCAGAGACATAAAATTTAAACAAACAAAACTTAGGGAAAAACTCACTTTAAAATCACAATCCCGCAGCAACACTGTTTGTCAAACAAGTTACTTCAAGAGAAGCATTATCTATTGCAGGTTTTTAAAGTGATTCATTCATTTACTCAACAAATATTTACTGATCAGCTATTGTGTGCTTTCCCAAACATCCCAACCACAATCACTATGGGATAGAACATTGGATGTTCTATAAAAGTTAACTATAAAGGACATCGCTAAGTATTTATCCAGTACAGACCTATCCCTTCTATTGAGCTTCACTGTATTGTGCTTTTGCAGATACTGCATTTTGTTCAAATTGAAGGTTTGTGGCAACCTTGCCTCGAGCAAGTCTATTGGTGCCATTTTTCCAAAAGCATTTGCTCACTTCATGTCTCTGTCACATTTTGGTAAATCTCACAATATTTCATTATTATTATATTTTTTATAGTGATCTGTGATCAGTGCTCATTTGATGTTACACTGTAATTGCTTTGGGGCTCCATGAATCACACCCATTTAAGATGGCAAACTTAACTGATAAGTGTGTGTGTTCTGACTACTCTACCAAACGGCCATTTCTTCTTCTCTTTCCTTCTCTTTGGGCCATCCCATTTCCTGAGACACACCAATGCTGAAATTAGGCCAGTTAATAACCTTACAATGGTCTTTAAGTGTTCCAGTGAAAGAAAGAGTCACATATCTCTCAAATTAAATCAAAAGCTAGAAATGATTAAGCTTAGCAAGTATGGCACATCAAAAGCCGAGACAGGTCAACAACGAGGTCTCTTACACCAAACAGTGGGCCAACTTGTGAATACAAAAGAAAAGTCCTTGAAAGAAATTAAAAGTGCCACTCCAGAGAACATACAAATGATAAAAAAGGAAAACAGCCTATTGCTGATAGGGAGAAAGTTTTAACGGTCTGGACAGAAGATCAAACCAGCCACAATATTCCCTTAATCCAAAGTCTAACCACAGTAAGGCCTAACTCTCCTCAATTCTATGAAGGCTGAGAGAGGTGAAGAAGCTGCAGAGGCTCTTGAAGAGGCTGGTTCATGAGGTTTAAGGAAAGAAGCTGTGGACACAGAACATAAAGATGCAAGGCGAAGCAGTAAATGCTGATGCAGAAGCTATAGCAAGTTATCCAAAAGACATAGCTAAGACAATTCATGAAGGTGGCCACACCAAACCACAGATTTTCAATGCAGATAAAATAAGCCTTAATGGAAGAAGGTGCCATGTAGGACTTTAATAGCTAGAGAGAAGTCAATGCCAGGCTTCAAAGCTTCAAAGGACAGGATGACTCTCTTGTTAGGGGCTAATACAATTGGTGACTTTTAAGTTGTTCATTTACCCTTCTGAGAATCACAGGGCCCTTGAGAATTATGCTAAATCTACTCTGCCTGTGCTCCACGAATGGTACAACAAAGCCTGGATGAGAGCACATGGCTTGCAACATGGTTTCCTGAATACTTTAAGACCACTATTGAGACCAACTGTTCAGGAAAAAAAGATTCCTTTCAAAGTATTACTGCTCACTGACAATGCACCTGGTCACCCAAGGACACTGATGGAGATGTACAAGATGGATGTTGTTTTCACGCCTTCTGACACACATCCATTCTGCAGCCTAGGGATCAAGTTATCATTTTCACTTTCAAGGCTTATTATTTAAGAAATACATTTCATAAAGCTATAGTGGCCACAGACACTGATTAAAGAAAACTGAAAACCTTCTGGCAAGGATTCACCATTCTAAATGCCATGAAAAACATTTGTGACTCATGTGAAGAAGTCAAAATACCAACATAAACAAGTCCTCGTAAGTGACTGAGGGGTTTAAGACTTCTGTGGAAGAAGTAACTGCACACACGGTAGAAAGAGCAAGATGACTAGAATGACAAGTGGAGCCTAAAGATGGGACTGACTTGCTACAACCTCATATTAAAATTTGAACAGATGAGGACCAGCTTCTCATGGATGAGCAAAGAACATGGTTTCTTGAGATGGAATCTACTCCTGGTGAAGATGCTGTGAAGATTGTCGAAATGATACAAAGGATTCAGAATGTTACATAAACAAAGCTGATAAAGCAGTATCAGAGCTTGGGAGGATTGACTCCAATTTTGAAAAAATTTTACTGTGGGTAAAAGGCAATCAAACAGCATCACATGCTATAGAGAGACTGTTCATGAAAGGAAGAGTTAATTGATGTGACCAACTTTATTCTTGTCTCATCTAAGAAACTGGCACAGTCATCCCAACTTTCAGCAACCACCACCCTGATCAGTCAACAGCCATCAACATCAAGGCAAGACCCTTCACCAGCACAAAGCTTACAACTCACTGAAAGCTCAGATGGTGGTTAGCACTTCTTAGCAATAAAGTATTTTTGAACTAAGGTAGGTACATTGTTTTTATAGATATAATGCTGCTGCACACTTAATAAGACTAAAGTATAGTGTAAACATAACTTTTATATGGGCTGGGAAACCAAAAAATTCTTTTGATTCATTTTATTATGATATTTGCTTTGCTGGGGTGGTCTGGAACCAAACCTGCAGTATTACCAAGGTATGCTTTTACCTGTTTCCTCTTCTTTCTTACTAACAAAACTGTGCTTTCGTTCAGAAGGTGCTTGCCTCTTCAGATACCTTATAGCTAGGAGACATATGATCCAGTTCTGACCAAAGAGATGCATGAGGAAGTCTACTGGGTGAGACTTACAGGATTCAGCTGAACTATGCCTTCTGCCCTTTCTCCTTTCTATCTAGAATCCTGGAGAGGGCGCAATCAAAGCCACATGCTAAGGATGTCAGACTAGGAAGGGTGTTTAGGCTTAACCAGACCTGGATTACTGACTGCCTGACTTTTTATTATAAGAAAAAAACCCCAACTCTGTTTGAACAAACATATAGCCAAATACAATCATGTCTGACACATTTTCCTTTCACTTTTGCTTTCTATTACCTTTCCTTTTCCATACTCACCAAAAATTATCCATATCCACCTAATATATATTGGGCTTGTCATCTGTTGGGTGATAAAGGGGTAACTAATCCCTGATGAGGCTTAATTTCTTTATAATCCTCCTCTTCTAAGCCAAGACTTGAGAACTGTTTAAATAGCATAGTAGTTTCAGAGTCTGCTCAAATCTTTTATACCTATGGTAAATTAACACAAACACTTTAAAGAGCAAGCTAGAAATATCCACTCTAAAGCTTCAAGAAATACACTTTATAATAGAATAGTTCTGCTTATAGAAAGTATACTTACATACACTATACAGAAAAATAAACATGAGTATTTGTTGTAGCACTGCTATAAAACTGCAAATTTGAAATAACCTAAAGATCCTTCAAATAGGAGAATGAATAACCACTATATAGCAAAAATAGAAAAGAAACAGGGGCACTTGGATGGCACAGACGATTAAGTGTCCAACTTCAGCTCAGGTCACAATCTCATGGTTTGTGGTATCAAGCCCTGCATCAGGCTCCGCCTGGGTGGGATTCTCTCTCTCTTTGCCCCTCCCCGACTTGCACATGCGCTCTCACTCACTCACTCACTCACTCACTCACTAAATAGAATGATGAGTGAAAATAGCAAGCTGCAAAAGGACAGGTAACATGATACTGTTCGCAGAAGCTATAAAATGCACAAAATTATGCTATATACTGATATGGCTACATACATATGTACCAAAATCATAAATATGTATATGTGAATGATTTATAGGTCTGTGGCCATACCCAGAAAAGGAAGGAGAAGGAATGGAACAGAATATGAAGGGAAATATTGTTTCTATAACATTTTTAATCAAAACAAATTCGAGCAATATGTAAGTTTTATACTATGTTCTGTTTATTTGAACTATTTCATTAAAAATTAAGAAAATATGAGGGGTGCCTGAATGGCTCAGTAGGTTAAGCATCTGACTTCAGCTCAGGTCATGATTTCATGTTTCATGAGCAGAGAGCTAGATCAGCTACTGGGGATATAGAAAGGAATAAGATGGGTAGTACAGTAAATTCATGGTCACCAGCTATCCCTGAGACACTGACACTGCCCAATAACCTTCCTACTTCTCTAGCAGTAACTATTTCAGTGTTTTTCACTATCCTCAGACTTTCAATCTCTCTGCTATGTCTACATTTTCAGATGATTCTGTCCTTCATTTCACAGAGAAAACAGAAGCCATGGGGCAGAAGCTCCTTCTCATCACCAGACTTACAAACCTATTCCTGTTAAAACAGAGATGGTATTTTAAGCTAAGGCCAATCCTTCCACCTATGTTTTGGATCTCATCTCTTCCAGTCTACTCAGAAAGGGCTTTAAAAACTGTCCTCATCACACTTGTTTTAATGAGATCTCCGTGGCTGTCTTATGCCAAATAGAAAGAAGGCCAAAGACAGAAACAAGAATATTTGGGGATTATTTCAGGAGAATTCCGGATAAAATCTTTTCAGGGAGATCTCATTTTATTCAGACTAAAAAACAACATTCTCAATAAACCAAAGGCCCTATACAACCTCCAAACCCCTCTCCCCCATCTCCCATAGCCTGACCTCCCTAACCTCACTTCCTCCTGTATGACAATTACCCCTCACTCATTCTGCTTTGGCTGTATTACTCACCTTGCTATAAAACAGGAGACAACAAATTTATTCTGTAAAGGGTCAGCCGGTAAATATTTTAGTCTGTGTAGCAACTACTCAACTCTACCTTTGTAGTATGAAGCAACTATGGACAGTAAGATACTAAAAGAATAAATACATTCTAATTAACCAGATTAGCAGGCCAGATTTGGCCTGCAGTCCCTAGTCTGCCAATCCCTGCTCTAACATATTATGTATGTTAGACCCACCTCAGGGTCTTGCATTTGTTTCTGTCTGCTTTCCTTGGGTATGTGCATGGCTTACTCTTCCAGACCCTTTAGTTTTTACTCAAGAGTCACATTTTCAGTGAGTCCTTTTCTAGGCTCCCAGTCTAAAGCTACACCCTCCCTCTTCCCCCAAATTATTTTCCTTCTATAGCTCCTTATCAATATCATCAAACACACCATGTATTTATTAATTTGACTTATTGTCTACCTCCCCATACTATGTAAGTGTCATGAAGGCTAAAAGTCGACTGATTTTGTTCACAGATTTATTCCCAGTACCAAAAATAATGCAGGATACATACCATGTACTCAATAAATAAATGCTGATTGGAATGAATGAATGAAATATTACAGGTAAAATATCAACCATGCCTACGAGAGGAATATATTTTTGCAACTGAAGTATTTTGACAAAGAAAGTTTTCACCATTTTAAAGACGTGTTAAGATTTTACAGTTTCCAAAAGGGGCTCAAAATAATGCAAGTATCATTTGATATCATCAACATGTACCTAATGGACAAAACAGGAGATACCTGTGCTAAAATATCAATAGTACCATTTTACTACATGCTAAAGGGATATGAATTGGGGCCAATTCTTTTATTCTTTAAAAATTACATGGAAGATATCAAAGGCTTTTTTATGATTAAGTATAACAAAATAAAGAAAGCCACACAAAACAAAAGCACAGATTAAATTATTAGAAGGCAAACAGGAAATAGAACCTTGCCAGATATTCTCCAAGCCCTACACATTCCTTTCCCCAAGAATTCCCTCTCCCTACGAAGAATAAAATAACCATTAATCTGACTTTTATATTAATCATTTCCTTGTTTTAGTTTTACCTGTGTGTTCTTTTCTTTTTCATGTCTCTTTAATCTCCTCTTGTCCCCTCCATCTTTTATTTTTCTTGCAGTTTATTTGTCACTGAATCATTTGTCCTATCATTTCTGCATTATGCTGACTGTACTCCCCTGCTCCTCTGTCCTTTTTGTCCCTTGAATTGTCATTCTGATCTACAGTCTTCATCAGATTCAAGTTCAATTTCTGTGGCAAAAATACTTCACTGATGATGTATTCTTTACCAAAAGGCATTAGTGTCTGATTTTATTCTTTTTATGAGGTTAATAGATACTGATGTTCCCTAAAACCTTTATCAGGAATTGCAAAATGAGGATATTTCCATTCTATCATTCTTCCATCAATGACTTGTTGGAATAAATTCTATAAACTTTACTAATTCACTATTTTGCTATACAATGGTACAATTCATACAGAAAAGGCAGGATGAATGATTCTTTTCATTATTTAACAATTTTCAAAATAATAACTTGGTCTCCACTGACATTCTCCAAAGGTAACCAATTTTTCTTTTAGTGTCATAATGAAATCATGGATTTAAGATATATTCAATTATACTTTAATCCATTATAAGTATTATTCTTGTTGGTGCTTAAATTGTCCTGTCTTTGGCAGTGAAAATCTCTTTAAGACCTCTTTAAGTTGGCTCCTGAATCTTTTTGACAGGACTCTAATAACATCCATACTATCTGGAATGACAAGATGTTTCTCGGCTCAGAATTGGTGGGAAACTATTTTCACAACCGCAATCCAGGTGTTAAGGCTGCTCACTACTGTTGGGTTGGCCACCGTTTCTAAGTCTTTTCAGTGGACAGAACTACCAAAGACATGCATATATTTTTTAATAAAAATAACTCATGAGTTAATGAACTAGAATTTAAATAAAAATTTAAGGGGCACCTGGGTGGCTCAGCCGGTTAAGCATCTGATTGTTGGTATGTTAAGCATTTGATTGTTGGTATCGGCTCAGGTCACTATCTCATGGTCGTGAGATCGAGCTCAAATCGGGCTCTGTGCTGACAGTGTGGAGTCAGCTTGGGATTCCCTCTCTCCCTGTCTCTCAAAGTAAACAAACAAATAAACAAATAAATATGTGAGGGGAAAACCTCATGAATTCATAATGATATTTCAGTGTTTCCTTAATCTCTTCTATCTTACATCTTATTTCTCCTGCTCCACCTGTACCCCCAGAGAATCTTGGTTTTAAAGGATCCCATGGATGATATAATTAAAATAAAATATTTTTTCCTCACGTTATATATAAAACATTCTCAGAATAACAATATTGACATCATCATCAAAGTGATTTATTAAAAAGTCAAGAAGTGCTTGTACTCTTCCCATTCTTTCTCCATTTGTTGTCTTACTATAGCTCCATTGTCAAAACACATAGCCATTAAAGACTACACATTCTTTCTCGTTTCTGTCATTTAGATTTAGCTACATGTAACTACAAATTTAAAGCTCACCCAACATCCTTTTTAAAATCTTTGAAATAATTTTAGACATACAGATATGTTACAAAAATAGTTCTAGTACTTTCACTGTTTTTCCTAAAGTTAAGAACCTACATGTTCCATAGTATAATTATCAAAACCAGGAAATTAACATCAGTAAAATACTATTAATTAAACAGATTTTATTTAAATTTTGCCAGTTTTCCCCCCAATATCTTTTCTGTTTAAGGTTTCAGGTCTCATTTTGTTCTTATGTTCTTGCCTCCTCCAATCTTTGTTCCTCATTCTTTCCCTGTTTCTTCTAACTTTGACACAATTTATAGAATACCTCTTAATTTGGGCTTTTAATTTTTAATTAAAAAATTTTAATATTTGTTTTTGAGAGAGACAGAGTATGTATGAGTGGGGGAGGGGCAGAGACGAAGACACAGAATCTGAAGCTGGCTGCAGGATCTGAGTTGTCATCACAGAGCCCGACACAAGCCCTGAACTCATGAGCCCTGAGATCATGACCTGAGCAGAAGTCAGACGCTCAATCGACTGAGCCACCCAGGTGCCCCAATTTGGGCTTTTAAATGTTTTCTTGAAATTACACATTTTTGACAAAAATTCCATAAGAGATGCTGTATATTACACCAGAGAATACAAGATGTTAATACTTCAATCACTTGGTTAAGGTTCTGTTGGCTGGTTATGCTATTGTAAAATTACCATTTTTCTTTTTCTAACAGGTAAAGCATCTTGGGAAGATGCTTTGAAATTATGCTAATACTCCTCCACAAACTATAAACGACTGATTTTAGCATCTGTCAGAGAGCTTGCCTATAACAATGATTACTGTAGTGTTCCCACACTGGTGGTTTTTTATTTCCCTCATTCCTTCTACATTAATTAACTAATATTTGTCTGCAGGGAAAAGCTATCCCTTCACTTCTATTTATTTATTTATGCAATTATGTATTTATATAAGTAGAAACTTATGGGCATTTATTTAAATCTATGGTTTAAATCTATCTATCAGTATATTTGCAGCTAAAACAGTTTCTGCTTTCACCACTGGGTGCTCTTTCTGGTTGGCACCTGCGTCTTACTGATATGCCCAAGTTCTTTTTTGAGCACCTCTTTAGTTTCTCGCTTTCTAAAATGTCCCGGGTTCATCTTGCATTTTCTCTGCCCATCACCAGAATCAGTCTGAGGAGCACTGGTTCTTTTTATTGGAGAATGATTTTTTGAAATAAAAATCTAGAGGCTAAAATAGTGCTCACTGCTACTGGGGCATCATTGTTCTTAGATTACTCTCATAAACAGAGGTAGGAAACATACACATGAATATTAAGCCATACAAATGAACATGTTTATATGTATTTTGACAACATACAGCACTGATATTGTGATAGTCATTCTGGCTATCTGAAGCTCGTTTGTTTGAAGATTTCTTAAGTACTGTTTTTTAATTTTTTAATGTTTGTTTTTGAGAGAGAGACAGAGACAGAGCGTGAGTGGGGGAGGGGCAGAGAGAGAGGGAGACACAGAATCTGAAGCAGGCTCCAGGCTCTGAGCTGTCATCACAGAGCCTGACGCAGGGCCCAAACTCACAAGCCATGAGATCATGACCTGCCTGAACTGAAGTCAGCCGCTTAACTGATAGAGCCACTCAGGTGCCCCTGCTTGAAGATTTCTATAAAAAAGATTCATGGGAAAACAGACCTTAGACTTTGGTAAGTGTATCTGCAGTCTTTATGTGAAAGCTACTCTGGCTGGACATGAAGTCCCTGGGTCACATTTTTGTTGCCTCACACACGTTATGGCATTTTCTTCTATCATAAAGCATTGCTTTCAAATAGAGCGATGGCAGTCTGATTTTCTTTCCCTTATAAATCATGTGGTCTTTTTGCTTGGATAAACAAAGACTTTCTTTCTTCAAATCCCAATAATTTTACTGGAATATGTCCTGAAGTTGGGTGTTCTGGGTTGATTTTCCAAGGTACGCAGTGTCATTTCAATATACAGCCTAACAACTTTGTTTCAGGAGGTTTTGTTAAGCAGACTTTAGTATTTTTGTCTGTTCCCTTGCTCTTGTTTTCGTTTCCTTTATACTGGATGCTTGTTGATTTTCTTTCCTATCTTCAAATCCTTATTTCTTTCTGTCAAGTTTCATTAATTTTTCATTTTTTTCAATGTTTATTTTTGAGAGAGAGAGAGAGAGAGACAGAGACAGAGACAGAGTGGGAACAGGGGCGGGGCAGAGAGAGAGAGACAGAGAGACAGAGACAGAGAGAGAGAGAGAGAGAGAGATTGAATCCAAAGCAGGCTACAGGCTCTAAGCTGTCAGCACAGAGCCTTGATGCAGGGTTGAATTCACAAACCAGGACATCATGAGCTGAGCTGAAGTTGGATGCTTAACTGATTGAGCCACCCAGGTACCCCTCTTCATTTCTTTTTTTTTTTTTTTTTAATTTTTTTTTTTCCCAACGTTTTTTATTTATTTTTGGGACAGAGAGAGACAGAGCATGAACAGGGGAGGGGCAGAGAGAGAGGGAGACACAGAATCGGAAACAGGCTCCAGGCTCTGAGCCATCAGCCCAGAGCCTGACGCGGGGCTCGAACTCACGGACCGCGAGATCGTGACCTGGCTGAAGTCGGACGCTTAACCGACTGCGCCACCCAGGCGCCCCTCTTCATTTCTTTTTGATTAAAAAAATAATACAGCTTTTCATTTGTTATTTTGTAAAGGCACTATCTTGTGTTTGTTCACTCTGACGTTCCTCCTAGATTTTTTAAAAATCTTGACTCTTCTGAGTTCTACCACCTATGAAGTTTTCACATTTTTATAGTTTCTATAGTTTTCACATTTTGAGGGAAAGTCTTTAGGATAAGCTTTCATTCGTG
This sequence comes from Panthera pardus, assembly GCF_024362965.1. NCBI lineage: Eukaryota > Metazoa > Chordata > Mammalia > Carnivora > Felidae > Panthera > Panthera pardus. The sequence goes on from NW_026526677.1 coordinate 60,976,787, forward strand.
GCAGTGAGAGTATCCTGCTTCTTATTCCCTTTTGTTCTCATAATCCTATGGGATTTACTTTGATCCTTTTTAGTTGCTTATTTTTATGTCAAATAGATAGTTCTAATTTCATAGCTCTGGAGCTCCCCATCTGTTATTTTAGTGAGATATTCAAAACTAAAGTGATTTATTTAAAGAGATCACCAAACTCTATTCCTCTCTCATACTTTTATTTGAAGTTTCTTTTTTGCATGTCTATATTGTCCCTGTCCTACTTAATTTTGATTCTATTCCTAGAAGTTTGGACAAAGCTCAGTGTGGAGTTTATTCTGGAAGGGAGCTTTGGCTGAAAAAGTTTGAGAACTCCTGAGGCCCATAGTACCCCAGCTCTTTTAAGAGCTTTGTTTCAGATACTGTCTATCATTTTTAACTTTTGCCACTGATAATATTCCTTTAATGAAGGAATCTATAAAGACTCAAAAACAATACCACTGCCATTTTCCAAAAACCAAGAAAAATAACTTCAATTTTTCCTTTCTAATTCAAGTCACACCAAACTTAGAATGATTTCAATAGTCAATTGAATCATGAAGTTTCTTATGCTCTTCTTTTTCCCTCTCCAATAAGCACAAATCACTCACATAAGAAGCAACATAAAATAAAAATAAAATTAAATTAAAAATAAAAATAAAGAAATGTGAACTTCAATGTATTTTGTCTTTTATCTTGACAATTTAAGTCAGGCCTGATGTAAAGAATGATGGTGACATAAAAATAGTACATTTTCTTTTATAAAGGGAACTGTTTAAGCTATTGAAATAAGGTGACAATAATACTTGTATTTATCTTGTCTCTCTGTACCTTTTTGGAGTGAAACAATATTTAAAAAGGTAATATAAATAGTGCACTATTTTGTGCTCGGTACAAGGACATTTTGACACCCATCCATAATCTCTAGATTAAACACCCATATCATACCAAAATATTTCTTCATAGCTGTAACAATTAGTACCCACCCGTTCTATGGAAGGGGTTACAAACTCTAATGGCCACAGGGGCCAGACAGATAATATAAATGAATAAAGTGGGCTGAAGGTAAGAAAAACAGAATGTTAGAAACATAAATAAATTCTGTATAAATTCTATAGCTCTTCATAGTGTTCTGTTGATACTAGTTTAGAAAGGCAAACTATGGGGCGCCTGGGTGGCTCAGTCGGTTAAGCGGCCGACTTCGGCTCAGGTCATGATCTTGCGGTCCGTGAGTTCGAGCCCTGCGTCAGGCTCTGTGCTGACAGCTCAGAACCTGAAGTCTGTTTCAGATTCTGTGTCTCCCTCTCTCTGACCCTCCCCTGTTCATGCTCTGTCTCTCCCTGTCCTAAAAATAAAACATTAAAAAAAAAATTAAAAAAAAAAAAGAAAGGTAAACTAAACAGTACTAATTTTCCGTAAGTTTGAAGTTGGAGAACCTATTTCAGAATTCAAGCCATCATATCCATCTCTGAATACCAACTGCAGTTTAGGAAAGTGGGCCAGATTATTCCTTATCTACTACATTCCCTATTGAACCAAATTCATGAAAAACATGTGAATCAACTTATTAGTTGTATCCCAAGTATTTGAACTGTATTGCCAACCTGAATCTTTGAGAAGATATTAGTTGATAAGGTATGGATTTTTTTTTAACCTAAATGATATTAAAAAGTTATGATTCCCCCCACTCCCCAGAAAGTTTTCTTAGCACCACATCACAGCTAAGCCATCTACGGGCCACAGGTTAAGAAAAGCTTTTCTTCTTCTCCCGAGAATTTGACTGTTGGTTAAGTTCTACTCCCTTGGTTAACTAAAAAAACTGGAATGTCAACCAGACCATCACTAGGCAACAGTGCATATGTTATCAATGACCTCTAACTGATAAAATACATCTAAACTAAGAAAAAATATAAACACATGATGGGGATGTCATAGTTGGGGCACTCCTGAATGTAGGGACTCATCTATTTGGGCATGAGGACCACTGAATATATATAGCCTATAGAGTTTATTATAAGAGATACTGGCCTCTATGGAACATGAGGCCTTTAAGACAAAGCAGTTCCCACACCTATTCAATGTGAATCCCATATACTTGGTCCTGAAGTTGTCAGCGGGAAGAAGATTGCTCCTGGATTCGTGGATGGCCATATAAACTGCAACACAGACTGCAGCAAAGCCTAAACCTGTTGGCAAGCTGCTACTCCTGTTGGCAAGCTCTGTCTTACACTGATCTTAGTAGACTGATGCCAAGTGTGATCTGTAGTAGTCTTGTGGGTCCAAATGCTTAGTTGAACTGAAGATTCCTGCTGGGCACTTTAGATTATCAAACCTCATAGTGCAGAAAACTATTGCACTGTGTACATTCATTAAGCAAAAAAAAAAATTGATTCACCCAGAAGGCAGGCTTTAAAAGCTTATTCAGTTCAAATGGTTAATTACCATAACTGTGACATGTTTCACTTTAAATTTTTTATACAAAGAAACACTCAGGGGCACCTGGGTGGCTCAGTCGGTTAAGCATCCAACTTCAGCTCAGGTCATGATCTCACAGTCTGTGAGTTCGAGCCCCTCATTGGGCTCTGTGCTGACAGCTCAGAGCCTGGAGCCTGCTTCAGATTCTGTGTCTCCCTCTCTCTCTGCCCCTCCCCTGAAAAACATTTAAAACAAAATTCAAAGAAACACTCAGATAATAACACAGTGAAGTTCCATTCTTTTGTCTTTAAAATTGTGATGTGTTTACAAAATGTCATCACCACCAATTTAAGCTTTGTGTCAGACATTATGATCACAATGGTTAAAGAAGGATCAAATCTAGGTAACTTTTTCTTTCTTTCTTTCTCTTTCTTTCTTTCTTTTTCTGCCTCCCTCCCTCCCTCTTTTCTTCCTTCCTTCCTTCTTCCCTCCTTTCTTCTTTCTTTCTTCCTTCCTCCTTCCCTCCCTCCCCCTCTCTCTCTCTTTCTTTCTTCCTCCCTCTTTTCTTCCTTCCTTCCTTCCTTCCTTCCTTCCTTCCTTCCTCTCTCTCCCTTTCTCTCTCTTTCCTTCTTTCTCTCTCTCTTTCCTTCTCTCTTTCTCTCTCTCGTCCTTCCTTCCTTCCTCCCTTCCTCCTTTTCTCTTCCTTCCTTCCTTCCTTCCTCCCTCCCTCCTTTCTTTCTTTCTTTCTTTCTTTCTTTCTTTCTTTCTTTCTTTCTTTCTTTCCTTCCTCCTTTCTTTTCTTTCTTTCTTTCTTTCTTTCTTTTTCTTTCTTTCTTTCTTTCTTTCTTTCTTTCTTTCTTTCTTTCTTTCCTTCCTTCCTTCCTTCCTTCCTCCCTCCCTCTTTCTTTTCTTTCTTTCTTTCTTTCTTTCTTTCTTTCTTTCTTTCTTTCTTTCTTTCTGTCTGTCTGTCTGTCTGTAGGCTCCATGCTGAAGCTCCAATACGGGGCTTGAACTCATGACCCAGAGATCAAGACCTGAGCAGGGACTGAGTCAGATGCTTAACTGACTGAGCTACTCAGGCACACCTATTTTTTTTTTTTTTTTTTTTAAGTTTACTTATTTTGAGAGAGAGTGAGAGCAGCCATGAGCAGGGCTGAGAGAAAGGGAGAGAGAAAGAATCCCAAGCAGGCTCCACCTGAAGAGCTCTGAAAAGCTCCACCAATGCAGCACCGGAACCCATCAACGGTAAGCTCATGAGGTGAGTCGAAATCAAGAGTTGGACACTTAACTGAATGAGCCACCCAGGCACCCCAGATTTTATTTTTAAGTAATCTTTACAAGTAACATGGGGTTAAGAGATCAAGAGTCACATGCCCCTCCAGGCAAGCCAGCCAGGTGCCCCTACATTTAGATTTAAAACTTAAAAAAAAAAAAAAAAAATTAATAAATAAAACTTTTCTCTCAATGTACAAAAAAGCCATCTCCTAAATTTGGACTCACTAAGGAACCATATTCAAATAAACTCTTGTCATTTAAAAAGACTCATAGATGCTACAAATAAATCCCTAATATTTGTATTATATTTGTATTATATGTACATTTGTATAATATTAATATCTGTGCTTTCATCAGCTATGATACAAAATTTAACAAATGACTTAACTTCTTGTCCGTTTGTTCCTAGTAGTCTATTCACTATGAGTTAAGAGTATTTGCAACTGTACTTATGTATGCAAATACTCAGTCTAGTTGGACACGTTTTTTGCTGGATCCAAACTCAACATTAAAAAAAAGGTTTTGGTACACATGTAGTATTTTTTCTTAAAAATATATAACTGCTCATCAACCAATTCAGACGGAATTGCTGAATCATTACATTGTACACCTGAAACTAATATTAATGCTATGTGATAACTGCACTGGAATGAAAAGAAAAGAAACAATCTCCATATATAACTGCTCATAATAGCATGAAGAAACACATCTTAAAATTTCAGTTCTCTCCGTCTTTCCCAATTTCTCGACCAGGTGTCTTTTCCATTACCCATCATATTACTGTGGACGGTTTCACAATACTACATGTATGGAGTGAATTATGTCCCTCCCTAAATTCATATGATAAAGCCCCAATCCCCAAATGTGGCTGTATTGGGAGACAGGGCCCTCAGTGAGGTAATTATTGTTAAATGATATCAAAAAGGTGGAGCCCTAATCCAAGAGGGCTGGTGCCCTTGTAAGAAAAGGGAAACACCAGATCACTCTCACCACACATACAAAATAGAAGAGGCCATGCGAGGGCACAGAAAGAAGGCAGCCATTTGTAAGCCAGGAAGGAAGCCCTCACCAGAAACTGAGTCAGCTGGCACCTCAATCGGGGACTTCTAGCCTCCCAAACTGTGAGAAAATAAATGTCTGCTGTTTAAGCCACCAAGCCTTATATTCTGTTATGGCAGACGGGGCAGACTAATACACTACACTAAGTTATGTTATTTTGCCATGTTGAATTTAAGCTTTATATCAGATACCATGTTAGTAATGGCTACAAGACAATCATCTGTAGCTTTCTTTACCTATTATAACTGTAGGAATTTTCTTCATTGTTGCAAACAAGGAGATTCTCCCATTTTCCTTTCTCTTCTTTTGTGTTTTTCATTATTTGATAGACACATGAATATAATATTTTTTTCACTTTAACTATATCATAAGAAAGAAAAAATATAAGTACTCGGCTAAGCTGCTGAGACTAAGCCCAAGCTTAGGGGATGGAAGAGAGAACTAAGGTAAAGCAGAGAATGAGAATTCTAAGAAGGGTCAACCATTATTCAGGTACAGTCCATTGCTGATAGGCAAAAATAATGCTCCATAGTTACCAACTCTTCTAATTTCCAATTTTAAATGTTCACAGCAAATTCAAATTAAAAAATAAAAAAAGGACACACATGAAAACATGTTTCCACAAAAATATGTACATGGATGTTCACAGTAGCATTATTCATAACAGCCAAAAAGTGGAAACAAGTCAAATGTCCATCAACTAATAAATTAACAAATGTGGTATATCTATACAAGGAAATATTATTCATAATAAAGAATTAAGTGCTGATACATGCTACAACAAGGGTAGACCTTGAAAGTGAAAGAAGCAGCAGTTTTGCCATGCAAAAGAAGTCAGACACAAAAGGCCCTACGTCGTATGATTCCACTTATACGAAATGTTCAAACCACGTAAATCCACAGAGACAGAAAGTAGATTAGTGGCTTCTAGGGGTTAGGGGAAGATAAAAAATGGCAAGTGACTGCTTAATTAAGGTTACAGGGTTTCTTTATGGGATGATGGAAATGTTCTATAATTAGATGGTAGTTATGGTTGCACAACATTGTGAGTATACTAAAAACCACTGAATAGTACACTTCAAAATGGCAACTTTTACATTTATTAAAAACAAAACAAAAAACAAAGCAGCACTTGCTTTGGAAAAACGAAAATAAACATGTTTTCAGGCCAAATCAGACTTGCATGCTGCCAATCTACAATTTCAACTCTCTATTAAAGATTCTCAAATGATATTCTTTTTTTTTTTAATGTTTATTTATTTTTGAGACAGAGAGAGACAGAGCATGAACAGGGGAGGGTCAGAGAGAGAGGGAGACACAGAATCTGAAACAGGCTCCAGGCTCTGAGCTGTCAGCACAGAGCCTGATGCGGGGCTCGAACTTACAAACCGTGAGATCATGACCTGAGCCGAAGTCGGACGCTTAACCAACTGAGCCACCCAGGTGCCCCTCAAATGATATTCTTTACCCATTCTACATATAGGCAGAAGAGTATGAGTGCAAAATTTAACAAAAGAAAGACTTTTTCCAATTAGCAGAAAAAAAACTAAAATAAAGGTTAGGATTTCCTTCAACTTTGTTTTTCCCCATAAAATTTCCTTTTTTAATTTTTTCATCCCTTCTAAATTAGAATACAGTATCTAACATGGAGTAAAAATATAGATTCAACTTCATGGCATCCTGTAAGTAACTTCCAGGTAGTATATCACCTAACAAAATATCCTGGGTCTTAAACAGAGAAGGACTTAAGTTATACCTAACACTTGCTTTGCAATCTATTATAGTCTGAGAATAACAGTCAACAAATTTTAAAGAGCTTCAAGCTCTTACACTAGTAGTATGACTGACCCTAATGTGAGTGTGAAAAAAATGAGTGTCAGCAGAACTTAGAAAAAGGATCAAGATTAGGAGATTCTAGATGGCCCTGAAGAATAACTAGAATTTCCACACTGGAGGAACATTATCTCGAGATAAAAGCATGATAAGACACAGAAAGAATGCCCAAGACACCAGGAGAAAATAAAGAAGTCTAGATAATCTGGAACCAGTGATCCTGTAAGAAAACAGTAGGAGACAACAGCAGAAAATAGTTTGAAGCCAGACTAGGAGATTCTGAATGGCAGTTTAAGAAATTCAGACTTTTTCAAAGGCAATTCTAATTACATTTGAAATTAAAAAACCAATTTAATTATTTAGTTAGTGAATGTTTTTGGACATATGATGCCATTTTTGGATCTTTTTTCTGCCTATTTTTATATGTAATGCATTTCTTCTTGGCATGTATATAAAAAGTAATTTTCCTAAGGTTAGACACAAAGCATGACAATTTAACAAAGAAAAATCTATTTTAGTTGCAAGAGTAAGAGTAGCCGTTTTATTCTTTATTCACTTCCTGTTTATTTTTTCCTCCCTGATGTCTGATTTCCGAATATCCCCCTAGCCCCCCGCCCAAGGGGGGCTATATCTAATAGTTTGTTTTTATCTAATAGTAATAAAAATGACAAGCCCAGAATCCCATTTCTTCGGTCTTGGTTGGAACAGAACATAATTACACCTGAGAGGATAGAGTAAGAGATAGGGCTTTGGGGACTAAATAAAACTGTCTACTACAAATTATATGTTAGTGCAGCATCGAAAGTACAGGCACTCTGGACAAAGACCCGAACGACTGCCCAGGTGTGAATACTGGGTGCACCACTAACCGGTTATGTGACTCTGGGAAAGTCACTCAAACCTCTCCGTATCTCGTTTCTCTCATCTGAAAACAACAACAATGAACTAATGTCATGCCTAACAGTTGTGAAGATTATATGACTTACTATATGTAAATCACTGAGAACAGTACTTGACACATGGGCAGTGGTATGTGCCAGCTACTTTATCCACTTTAGTGTAAGCTTCACAAAGACAAGGATTTCAGTCTTTGTCTACTGAAATGGTGTTTGGAACACAGGTGTACAGTAAGCATTTCTTGTCAGATGCTTAATGAACTGAGCCACCCGGGGGGCCCCTCGTTGTGCTTTCTCTTAACTCTTGAGGGTGATAACATCAGCATTCACTAAGGAGTAGTGAAAGACTTTGTTGTATTTTTGAACAGACTTTGAAAGACTTTGTTGTATTTGAAACAAAACAGCTTTTTGAAAGACTGTTGTATTTAGACAAATACAAGGTTAGGAGGAAACTGCCTCTATAACCTTTTGCTATTCAAAGTGTGGTCCTTTGACCAGCATCATCAGTGTCACCTAGGTCCTTATTTAATATGGCAAATCGGCAGCCTCACATCAGATCAACTCAATCAGTGTCTGCACTATAAAAAGATCACCAGGTAAACAGCATGTCTATTAACATTTGAGAAGTACCGCCCTAGATCACTCTAGTTGAAGAGTATATGTGATACAAAGATCAGGGTTTAAATCTAGACTCTGACACTTTATTATCTATAGCAGTGAGGGCAAGTTTATAAACTTCCTAATTCCCTCAACTCTAAAATCGAAATAATAGTAGTAGTTACTTCAAGGAGCTGCTATGATGATGAAATGAAAATGTAACACACAGCATTTTGTGGGCTGCACTGTAACATGACTAGTGGGAATATAAAATGGTGCAGCACCTGTTAAAAACGGTATGGCAGATCCTCAAACTACCATATGATTCAGCAATTCCACTTCTAGGTATATACCCAAGAGAAGTGAAAGCAGGAACTCGAACAGATATTTGTACACCTGTGTTTGTAGCAGCACTATTCACAACAGCCGAAAGGTGGAAGAAACTCAACTGTCTACTGACAATGAATAAATAAAAACATGACACACATACACAGTGGATTATTACTCAGCCTGTCATTATGCTCGGTGAAATTAGCCAGTTACAAATGAACAAACAGTCTATGATTTCTTGAACACAAGATTCCTAGAGTCAGGGAAACTCAGAAAGTAAAATGGTGGATGCCAGGGGCTAGGGAGAGGGGTTAACAGGTACAGAGTTTCAGATGGGGAGGATGACTCCGGAAACAGACGGTGGTGACAGATGCCCAACAACGTAGATGTACTTCATGACACAGAATTGTACACTTAAAATAAGTGGTTAAAATGATAAATTCTATGTTATGGTCACTTTACTCCAATGATAAAAAAGAGTTCACTAAGTATCTTTGCATTCTTAAAATAGTAAAAATGTTTTGATGATCTGAACATGTTTTATTTAAACTTTTTAAATGTTCAATATAAAAGATGATAGTACTCAATGGCTTTTTGCTTCTTATTTTTCATTAAAGAAAAGAAAAATCAACCTCCTTCTACAGGAAGACTTCAACTTTTCAAATTGAGAGAATTCTAATTAATACAGCTGGAAGCAGGAGTAGAAGAAGAGAGAAGAAATTACAAAACAAAGCAAAACAAAACACACAAAAAAAACCTTGTTTAGGTGCTTCTTCCTCCTTTTTAGTCTCCTCATCCTCTAAGCTGGGACTTTCCCGGGAAGAGTTGTCCTGTTGGCTAGAGTTTTTCAGTAGCACAGGATCAATCTGTGCTTTCAGGAGGGCAAGAGTCTCAGCCAACTCGTTTCGATTTCTAAATAAGGGAAAAAACAAAACAGCATAAAATTCTTAATTCTGTTCTAAAGAGCTTTCAGAATAATACCTATTAGAAATTAAAATAAAAAGAAAAACACAATCAAGAACACCCAAAACCCTGGTACACCTCATCTTAATTAACTTGAATTTAAGTACTAGGAATTAATGCATATTAAATATACTATTCTGCAAAAGGAAGGAATCTATACTCTCTATTGATTAAAATGCCAATGCAAATCTCTTTGGCTGAAAAGAACAGTAGGAACAAAATTAAAATTCAAAATCTGGTAATTTTTAAAAGTACTATGCAATCTCTAAGAAGTACAAAAGCATTGTCAAATTTCCCTGAAGAGGCATTTGTTTTAAATAAAATGATTCAAGTTAAAAAAAAAAAAAAAATTTTTTTTAACATTTATTTATTTTTGAGAGAGACAGAGACAGAGTGCGAGCTGGGGAGGGGCAGAGAGAAAGGGAGACACAGAATATGAAGCAGGCTCCAGGCTCTGAGCTGTCAGCAAAGGGCCCAATGTAGGACTGGAACTCATGAACTGCGAGATCGTGACCTGAGCCAAAGTCGGCCGCCTAACCGACTGAGCCACCCAGGTGCCCCAAAATGATTCAAGTTCTTGATTCATTTGTAAATAAGAAAGCTTTTCCATCTACAGAGAGAATAACATTTGATGCTGTTATAACATTATGATCCAGGTCTTTATGAATAATTACAGCAAAGTCAGCTCTTACAACACAGTTCAAAAACCTAAGAATTTAGGAAACTGGATGTTGTTCTCTTAATTATAGTTTGCAACTACAAGAAGAGACTTCAATTTCAAAAAAAAATACAAGAAAACCCTGGGGCACCTGGGGGGCTAAGTCGGTTGAACATCTGACTTCGGCTCAGGTCATAGTCTCACAGTTCATGAGTGCAAGCCCCACATCTGGCTCGCTGCTGTCAGTGAAGAGCCCACTTCAGATTCTTTGTCGCCCTCTCTGGCCCTCCCCCGTTTGTGCTCTCTCAAAAATAAATAAACACTTAAAAAAAAATACATGAAAATCCCAAATAAATAAGATTTAACCTATCAATTCTCTATTTTTACTACCCAGACCAGAACTGTGTGAGAGATGATTGATTTAAATGCTGCCTATAGACAAGAAAACTCACTTGGGTATTTCTCCTCCCCAGATAAGCAATGCATAAAAGTGAAGAGAACAATGAAACCCTGGACTAAGAGTTGGAAAAGTCAGCTCTAGATCTGCCACTGAGTTAATCAATACCATGATCTTCCCATCTGTGTTGTCAAAGCAATGTGTATACATCTCTAATCCTACGTAGTTTGTATTCAAATGAAATTATTTCTGTTCTTATCTGCCATGCCATACATGTCTCTATCCTGTCCCCTTCTACCTCCATCCCAACTTAACTCTGGTGACAGTAGGGACACTGACTTATGAAGTAGGCTCTTAAGGAAATATTTAATGAATGAATAGAATCCCTATTCCTAACCTAGATGACTGTGTCCCTGGACAAGTCATAGAGCTTCAAAAGGCCTCAGCTTCCTTATCTATAGAATAAAAGACAGGATTCGCTCAAACATTATTAAAACAGCCTCCTAAGGAAGTAATAAAATTGCCACTGATGGGAATATTAAAATCTTGTCATTGTATATGGTAATGAACACACAAGTTTATACATATTATTGTATATGGGAATGAATTCACAGGTTACCACATTACAAATAAAGTGAAGTTCTAGAATTATAAATTATCTAATAGTAGGAGGTCAGATTAAGATGCTCTTTCAGGATGCTGGCACTGCCTCCACATTACAAAAAGTAACTCAGAGATAAGTTAGAGATATTAAATAAATTTATTTTTGGCAAAGTTCACATTTTCTATAACTTCATTATACCAACCTGCCTCTAACCTAAGACTCTATCCACTTAATGTTATTACTTCTCTTAGTACACTGAGAATGCCACATGTATAAAGTGTCTCAACCTTCTTGTTATTTTTTGAAGTCATGCTGGGAACTGAATACATTAAGTTATTCACTGTATCTATTTTAAAAAGTTTCCAAACATAAGAACCAATACTACCACAAAATCCATATTAATTATTTGACTAAACAACAAAAAAACTTAGCAGAAAAATTCATTAAAGAACTCCATAATGGGGCACCTGGGTGTCTCACTCAGTTAAGCGTCTGACTTTGGCTCAGGTCATGATCTTGTGGTTCGTAGATTCGAACCTCGCTCGGACTCTGTGCTAACAGTTCAGAGCCTGGAGCCTGCTTCAGATTCTCTGTCTCCCTCTCTCTCTGCTCCTCCTTCACTCATACTCTCTTTCTCTCTGTCTCAAAAATGAACATTAAAAAAAATTTTAATATTAAAAAAAAAAAACACCTCCGTAAAAGCTTTTAACCCAACTACTGGGTTAAAATGCAAGCCTCATGTAGTCATAATTGTATGAAAACAGACAACTACCCACCTTTGGAGTTCTCCTATTTTGATCTAAAAATGAAATTTAGTATGCTAAATAAGTTTTTTAAAAATCCCAAATTTGAGGATGCCTGGGTGGCTCAGTCAGTTGAACATCCCAACTGTTGATTTTGGCTCAGGTCATGATCTCACAGTCGTGGGATGGGAGTCCTGCATTCAGGCTACTTGCTGAGCATGGAGACTGCTTGGGATTCTCTCTCTTCCTCTCTTTGCCCCTCTCCAGTTCACATGTGTGTGTGCGCTCTCTCTCTCTCAAACATTTTTAAAAAATAAAAAATAAAAAAATCCCAAGTTTTGAACTAGTCAGAGGGGATTTTTATAAATAATCATATATTCAAATTATACCCCAAATTCTTATCACTATCTCCAGGAAATCTTAGACTAGACTATGGATGCCAACAATAATTCAATGGCTCTGTTCTCCTTCCTTCCAGTGCTTGTTTTTCTCTAAAATGTTTCGTCACTCAGGTGTATTAGATATAACCCTACAGGGGCGCCTAAGTAACGCAGTTGGTTGAGCGACTGAGTTTGGCTCAGGTCATGATCTCACGGTTTGGGAGTTCGAGCCCTGCATCAAGCTTGCTGTTATCAGGACAGAGCCCACTCCTGATCCTCTGTCCCCCAATCACTCTGCCCCTCCCCTGCTAGCGCGCGCTCTCTCTCTAAAATAAATAAAACACAAGATAAAAAAATAAAGATATGTCCCTCCAAAATACCATGCTCTCTTAGAATGTCAGGTTTGCATTTCTGTTCTCTTGGCTTGAATGTGTTTCCCATAGCTAACCCTAACTATTCTTTCAAAGACAAGCATAGAATGAATAAACAAATGTGGTATATCCATGCAAGCAATACTATTTAGCCATGAAAAGGAACACAGTAATGATTCTAAGTATATTAACGAACCCTGAAACCATTATGCTCTCTGAAAGAAGCCAGACACAACGGCCACAAATTATAGGATTCTATGTATGTGAAATGTCTGGAATAGGCAAATTATAGAAACTGAAAGTGGACCGGCAGCTGCCATGGGCTGTGTAAAGGGAGAATATGGTGAATAAAACTGCTAATGTCCAGGGTAGGCAGTACAGGGTTGCTCTGCTGGGTGGGGAAAATGTCCTGGAGTTTGAAAGCTGTGATGGCTGCACAACTTTGTGAACATACTAAAAATCACCGAAACTGTATTAAAAACAAAATTAATCGTGGCTTAGGGGCACCTGGGTGGCTCAGTCGGTTAAGCATCTGACTTTGGCTCAGGACATGATCTTGTGGTTCGTGAGTTTGAGCCCTGTGTCGGGCTCTGTGCTGACAGCTCAGAGCCTGGATCCCGCTTCAGATTCTGTGTCTTCCTCTCTCTGCCCCTCCCCTGCTCATGCTCTCTCTCTCTCTCTCAAAGAATAAATGAACATAAAAAAAAATTTTTTTTAATAAAAAAATTAATGGTGGCTTGGATAAGAACATAGCAATGAAGGGGATGAGGAATGATCAAACACTGGATACATTTTGCACAGACAGCTGTTTAGATTTGCTGATAGAGTGGATGTGAAGTGTGAGAAAAAAGACAAGTCAAGATTGTATCCCAAAGTTTTAGCTCCAAGCAGCTGAAAGGATGTGGCTGCTATTAACGGAGATGGGACAAAATGTTGAAGCAGAAAGGTCAAAAGCTCAGATTAACAGGCAGATTGATTTTGACGTAACAGATTCTAAACTCTTGTGTTTTACTATCTGTACCTTAAGTTAATTCAGACTTTGGTGAAACGGAGCATATCATCCTAATTATTATATTGTGAAAAATGATTTTTCCTAGTAGTCTAAGCCTAAGGTTTGCTCAGAGTTAGAATTAGTGGTAGGGATTAAACCTTTAAGAAGCAATTGAGCTGGTAGTACAGTACAATAAAAACTTAAAAAAAAAAAAAAAAAGACAAAACAAAAACAAAGCCAAGCATAGGCATCATCTTCTCCCAAGTATGGGTTAGGTATCTGATTCCTAAATAGCACACCAGAATGATCTCCATCAGAGATCACATTTATGATCCTATATTATCATTTACTATTTCCCTGTATCTTTCTCTCACAGTTTGGAACTCCTTAAGAAACTACATCATGTCTTTGCATTTCCAGGGCACAGCACAGTGTGAATATAGCAACTCTGTAAATATATATAGTATAGGATTACAAGGTTCGGTAATATTCTACCTTTTTTTCATCTGATTGCAAATTAATGAGGTGACAAAATAGGGAAGATAATGGAATGTGACAGTATTTCCTATGGGGGCCAAGAAACTGAAGGAAGGCATTAATGAGTAATATCAACAGTATTGATAACAGAACTTAACATCAGTGAGTGATTACTGTGTTCCGAGCACTACTCCAAGCACTTTACATGAACTAGTTCATATAATTCCAATATAACCTGATTATAGGTACTGTTATTACCCCCATTTTATAGATGAAGAAAGTGAGGACACTGCAGAGATGTATAGTAATCTGCCTAAGGTTGCAGTTAGCATAGATTAAAAGCAGGACTGAATTATAGTCTGACTTCAGAGACCATCTTCTCAATCACTGTGCTATACTAGCAACATATGGTTTACAAATGTCTTTGACAGAGTCTGTAATTTTGGGTACATGAAAACTCAACCTGTTTAGAATTCAGGTTTTTGAAAATGATTGTTAAACCCTTTTAATTCTTTTTTTTTTTTTTTTAATTTTTTTTTCAACATTTATTTATTTTTGGGACAGAGAGAGACAGAGCATGAACGGGGGAGGGGCAGAGAGAGAGGGAGACACAGAATCGGAAACAGGCTCCAGGCTCTGAGCCATCAGCCCAGAGCCTGACGCGGGGCTCGAACTCACAGACTGCGAGATCGTGACCTGGCTGAAGTCGGACGCCCAACCGACTGCGCCACCCAGGCGCCCCAAACCCTTTTAATTCTTAAAGCATTTTTATTGTATAATTTACATACTTTGAAATGAAAAGATTTTAAATGTTCAGTTAATCAGTTTTGACATTTTGATTGCTTTCAAGTTTTGGCAAGTATGAATAAAGCTGCTATAAACATTTGTGTGCAGGTTTTTATGTGAACATAACTCTTTAACTCCTTTGGGCAAATACCAAGGAGTATGGCTGCTGGATCATATGGTGTTTAATTAGGTAAGAAACCATCGACTGTCTTCCAAAGTGGCTATGCCACTGTGCATTCCCACCAGCAATGGCATAAATTTCCTGCTACTCCACATCCTTGTCAGCATTTGGTGTTGTCAGTGTTCTGGATTTTGGCCATTCTAATAGGCATATAGTAGTATCTCATTTTAATTTACATTTCACTGATGACATATGATGTGGACCACTTTTCATGTGTATATCTGTTCAAATATATGTGTGTATTTGCCATCTGTATACCTTTGTTGCAAAGGAATCTGTTAAGGTCTTTGGTCCATTTTTAAATCACGTTTTCTTATTGTTGAGTTTTAAGAGTTCTTTATATATTTTGGATAACAGGCCTTTATCAAATACATCTTTGGTAAATATTTTCTCCCAGTCTGTGGTTTAGCTTTTTATTATATTGACAATGCCCTCCCAGAACGGAAATTTTTAATTATAATGAAGCCCAGCTCTTATCAATTCTTTCTTTAATGGATTGTACCTTTGGTATTGTACCAAAAAAGTTATCAGCAAACCCAAAATTGTCAATCTGCTTCTGTGCTATCTTCTTAGACACTTATAGTTTTGCATTTTATATGGAGATATGTAATTCATTTTTAAAAAAAAATTTTTTTTAACATTTATTTATTTTTGAGACAGAGAGACACAAAGCATGAACGGGGGAGGGTCAGAGAGAGGGAGACACAGAATCTGAAACAGGCTCCAGGCTCTGAGCTGTCAGCACAGAGCCTGATGCAGGGCTTGAACTCACGGACAGCGAGATCATGACCCGAGCCGAAGTCAGCCGCTTAACTAACTGAGCCACCCAGGCTCCCCGATGTGTAATTCATTTTGAGTTAATTTTTCTTAAGGGTGTAAAGTGTGTGTCTAGATTAAATGTTTTACATATGGATGTCCATTTTTTCCAACATCGTTTTTTCTCCATTGTATTGTCTTTGCTCCTTTGTGAAAGATCAGTTGACTATATTTATATGGATTTATTTCATAGCTCCCTATTCTGTTCCACTATATATTTGTCTAGTCTTTTTTTTTTTTTTTTTTTTAAGTAATCTCTACGTACAACATGGGGTTTGAACTCATGACCCCGAGATGAAGAGTCACATACTCCACCAACTGAGCCAGCCAGGCATCCTTATATTTGTCTGTTCTTTCACCAATACCACACTGTCTTAATTACTGTAGCTTTATAGTAAGTCGTGAAGTTGGGTAGTGTCAGTCTTAGAATTTTGTTTTTCTTCATTATTGTGTTGTCTATTTTGTGTTTCTTGCCTCTCCATATAAACTTTATTTTATGAGAGAGAGAGAGAGAGAGAGAGAGAGAGACAGGTAGAGGGAGAGAGAATCTTAAGCAGGTTCCACGCTCAGTGCGGAACCCGATGTGGGGCTCAATCCCACAACCCTGGGATCATGACCTGAGCCAAAATTAAGAGTCAGACGTTCAACCAACTGAGCCACCCAGGTGTCCCTCTTCATATAAATTTTAAAATAAGTTTGCCAATATCCACAAAATAACCTCAGAGATTTTGATTATGATTGCATTACATCTATAGATTTTAGGTTGGGAAAAATTGACGTTTTGGCAATATTAAATGCTCATATCCACAAATATGGAATATCTATTTATTTAGTTCTTTTTTGGTTCTATTTATTTAGTTCTTTTTTGGTTCTTTCATTAGAGTTTTATAGTTTTCCTCAGATAGATTTGTTTATATTTTGCTGTATTATACCAAAGTATTTCAATTTGGGGGGAGATAATATAAATGGTATTGTGTTTTTAAATTCAGATTTCACATATTCACTGATGGTATGGTATATAGGAAAGCAACTGACATTTTATATATTAATCTTGTATCTCGCTACCCTGCTATAATCACTTATAAGTTCCAGGAGAGTTTTTTGTTAACCCCTTCAGATTTCCTACATAGATGATCATGTCATTTGCACATAAAGATGGTTTTCTTTTTTGCTTCCCAATCTATCTCTTACTTCCTTTTCTTACTGCATTAGCTAGGACTTTGAATACGATGTTGAAAAGGAATTTTTAAGGATTTTTACATCTAAGTTCATGAGAGATACTGGTCTACACTTTCCCTTTCCTGTAATGTCTTTGTCTGGTTTTGTTATTAGGGTAATGCTGGCCTTATAAAATGAATTAGGGATTATTCCCTCTCCTATCTTCTGAAAGAGACTGAAGGGAATTTAATTCCTTCCTTAAATGTTTGGTGGAATTCACTAGTGAACCCATCTGGGCTTGTTGCTTTCTGTTTTAGAAGGTTATTAATCATTGATCCAATTTATTTAATAGATAGAGGCCTGTTCACATTGTCTACTTCTTCGTGTGAGAATTTTGGCAGATCATGTCTTTTAAGGAATTGGTCCATTTCATCTAAGTTATCAATTTGTGTGTACAGAGTTGTTCATGGTATTTCTTTATTATCCTTTTAATGTCCCTGGGATTTGTAGTAATGCCCCTTCTTTAATTTCTGATATCACTAATTTGTGTCCACTCTTTTTTTCTTAGTTAGCCTGGCTAGTGGCTTATCAATCTTGTTGATCTTTAAAAAAAAACAGCCTGTTTTATATGCAAAATTTTTCCAAATATTGCTTTCACTGCAAATTTTCAACCACAAATTTTGACAAGTTGTACCTGCATTTTCATTTAACTCAAAATATTTAAAAATTTGTCTTAAGATTTCTTCTTTGACCCACATGTTATGTAGAAGTGTATTATTTAACATCTAAGTATGTGGAGATTTTAAAGCTCTCTTTCTATTACTGATTTCTAGTTCAATTCCATTTTGTGGTCTGAAAGCAGACACTGTATATTGCCTAGGTATTAAATTTTAAGAAGATCAAATATAGAAAATTCTTTTTTTATGGATCGCTATTTTTACAAAAACATATTCCATTTGATTTTTAAATTGCAAAGTTCAGTTTTAAAATTTATCAGGGGCTGACTTACAGGGATGCTTAGATGGCTCAGTCAGTTAAGCATCCAACTCTTGTTTTCAGGTCAGGTCGTGATCTCACGGTTCATAAAACTGAGCCCTGTGTCAGGCTCCGCACTGATAGCGTGCTTGGGATTCTCTCTCCCCCTCTGTCTCTGCCCCTCCCTGGCCTATGTGTGCACTCATTCTCTCTCTCTCTCTCAAAATAAAAATACACTTAAAAAAAAAAAGGCTGACTTACAGCTTGAAAAAACTCAGAATTCTAGGGGCGCCTGGGTGGCTCAGTCGGTTGAGCGACCGACTTCGGCTCAGGTCATGATCGCGCGGTCCGTGAGTTCGAGCCCCGCTTCGGGCTCTGTGCTGACAGCTCAGAGCCTGGAGCCTGTTTCAGATTCTGTGTCTCCCTCTCTCTCTGACCCTCCCCCGTTCATGCTCTGTCTCTCTCTCTCTCAAAAATAAATAAATGTTAAAAAAAAAAAAAAGTCTGATTAAAAAAAAAAAGAAAAAACTCAGAATTCTAAAGACGAGCTAACTTTTGTCACATAACCTTGTTTTAAGACTGAGACAGAAACATATTTCCAACACCAGAAATCTCCATGAAAATTAGCAATACTTTGAAGAAATAGTTTTAAACAAAAGAAGCAGATTTTTCATGTCACTAGTAAAAATTATATTCACCAATGAAGAAAAATATCCAAGAGCGATCTATTAAATAAAAAAGTCAAAATTCTATTTGCTTTACTTGCTCTTCATTTATTATCTCAGTTTCTAAGTGAATTTCTTGCCGAAAAGATTACTGCCTCCTTAAAAACTCCACTCATACAAGTTTAGAAAATGCTTCTGACAGCATCGATCAGTCTTCAGACAACAATTTCTCTGCAATATAAAAAAAGCAAATGTTCTCACTTCTGTAAGCACAGTTCTACTTCCCCATAATTTGTATCCACGGATCCTGGCTCAGTGCTTGAGAGAAATACTCTTACACAAATCAATCCTTTAAATGTTTAAAGATAATTATATCTCCCTAAATTTCTACTAAATCAAATATTTTTAGTTCATTCAATCTTCTTCTTTGTGGTTCTTCCCATAAAGCATTTATTCTACCATATTAATATTCTTCTTAGAGTTAGGCATCCACATCTAAATACTAGACTCCAGGAAGGATGTCATTACAGCCAAGTGGGATAATGTCCTACACATTATTTTGGGTACATAATGTATTTTAATGACAATGAAGATCATAATTTTGGTGACAGTCAAGAATAACACAATGCTTTTCACATTCAACATTCACAAAAATAAGAGACCTATATGGACAAGACGGTTCGCTACATTTGTCAAAATTAGTACTACTGCATCAAGTTAAAGGTAACTAAAATGCCTTGTGACAGAACATGTCAAGTATATGAAGTATAAACAGACCAAACTGAGGACTTAACGGAAAACCATGGTACTTCCCCAGAAAATACATATTATTATATAAAACTAAGAGCTATTATTTATAATATAAGGGATTTCACAGGTGCCTGAAGCCCATCTATAGATCCCAAAGCTACATTATTCATTAGTATAACCATAATTGCTCAGCATCGTACCTAATTACACAAGTAGATATGCAATATAAATTTATATATTCCTCACAATAACTTTACTATCATCCTCATTCTAAAGTGCAGAAAAGTGAATATCAAAGAAATTAAGTAATCTGCCTTCAGGTGGTAAGTAGAGGAACCCAGATTCAAGCACAGTTAGCTCTAACCGCATCATCTAAACACTTCTCTCACATCATCCATCAGGGTATAATCTACGCTATACATTAGAAATTGCTTTAAGCATTATGACTGATCAGAAATAATAATAATGGTTTTTCTCTGTCAGATTTTCTTCATCTACAAAGTAGAGAATATTTCTTAAACAACTATGCAAGGTGGATACAAGAAATAGTACAAGTGGTAGAACATCACGAACAGAACCTCATTCAACGTATCACAGGGAGAGATGGTAAGTGACTTTCATTTCAGGATTATTTGTTTAGTAAATTAACTATATGGAGAACCAGACTATATTATAGTATGATTGAAGGGAGCTTATAAAACAAGCCCCTACAAAGTCATTCAATTCACATTAATTCTCAAGGAATTGAAGTTGAGCTTCTCTGACCCAAACAAATATTCTAAATTTCCACAGATTCCCTCTTCAAAACACTAATAAATAATCACTAAACAAAAATCTGCTAAAACTCAAATGAGCAAAAACAGAGAGGAATAAAAGTCAAAGGAGTTTTTCCTAAGTCAGGTTATATATCCACTAGTTCTCCCTACTTGAGTTATAGATTTAGTTATAGATCCTGATAACTTTGAAATTAATATAAAATGTGGGTACTAGTGAAATAAATTCTAAATAATTAAGTTGCAAAAACAGAAAGTTAGAGACACAAGATTCTGAATAATGATCCCAGAGTCACTTATTAATCAAAAAATAAAGTTTTATTTTAAGGTTTTACATGAAATGTTTCCAAATATATCAATCAATACAAATAAGAGGGTACCTGGCTAGCTCAGCTGGTAAAGCAAGTGACTCTTGATCTCAGGGTTGTGGGTTCCAGCCCCACATTGGGTGTGGAGATTACTTACAAATAAAAGCTTTAAAAAATAAATACAAATAAGGAACAAAGATTTTTTTCCAAAAGACTACCAAACCCCCCCCCCCAAAACCCACAAGATTTGTCAGATTTCTTCAGAACCCTAATGAAGAAATGTATACATAGCAAAAATTAAAAATATACTAAAGTGCAAGATGAACTGGCCAAATGAAATAAATTATGCCTAATAGAAAACTATAGCTAGGTAAGAACCAAGTAATACTTTGCTTGTATTGTTGCCTAATGATGGGTTTTTCCGTGCATATTATTGCTACAGTATTATTTGTCAGATTCCATCTTCCTGAAGCATAACGTACATGTGCTAATATGGACCACCATGCTAAATGTAGTTATTTATTTGACAAATAATTAAGTGCCTACTATGGGTATTGTGCTGGTCACTAGGCTAGGTCCCAACAACTCTCCAAACCCACAAAAAAAGGACCACCCCAGCCTCAGAGATAATAATCTTACAGAGAAGAGATTAAAGAAACACACAAGTAAACATGAAAAGACTTCAATAGAAGATACCTGACAATGCATTTCCATGAAGAGCCATCTTGATCGTCTTGCTCTTCTATGTACATTCTGACATTGTGATCTTGATCCAACTGGTACCAGTACATAAGGCCATCTTTGTCTCGGCCAATTGGCTGGAGACGCATGGTATCAGCATCTTCTTCATTGATAATGTTTTTGAATTTGAGATTGTCATCAAATTGACACTCGCAGAGGTACTGGAAAATAGTCATAACATGGCTTAAAATACTCTATAAATGTTTCTCCATCACAGTAAATGTGATATGTTTAACCACAGAACTGATTCAGGAACAAGAGCAGAAAAAATACATGTAGTTTATCCATCTTTCACTATCCTCTCCCCACTTTTGTAAACCTGTTTGGAATAACCAATTTAAAAAGATATATTTCAAGTTAACATTTTATTTTAGTATTTTATAAGTTTATAGGCTTATTGTAATCAATGACACAAAAATCATGTTATATTTCAAGAGCACTATGTTTGTATTAGTCTCCCAAATTTCTTTCTTATGTATAAAATTTCCTTATGTATAAAATTTTCAATGATTCTTTCTGTTAAAGCTTTTATGCACATTATTCTTGAAATGGCTATCAGTGAATTAATTAAAATAATTGTAACAGATAATAAATTCATTACCTTTAAGAGCGCTAGTTTGCATTCAACACTCATTTCAAGATAGCCCTTCTTCTCCATCTCCCATGCCCAGGTGCTATTAAACTCTTGACATATCTGTAAGAGAAAGTTAATATCTTAATACATAAAATTTCTATTAACATTGGTATTTTGTTGTACAATTATGTTAACTGTTCTGTTTATATGTATTTATAATGGAACAAGTTTGTAACAAATACAATCCAAGCCAAATCAACCAGAAATGTTAACTACTGATTGACTGAATTAAAAAAAAATTTTTTAATGTTTATTTATTTTTGAGAGAGAGAGAGAGAGAGAGACAGACAGACAGACAGAGTGCAAGCGGGGGAGAGGCAGAGAGAGCTGGAGACACAGAATCTGAAGCAGGCTCCAGGCTCTGAGCTGTCAGCACAGAGCCCAACATGGGGCTCTAACCACGAGCTGCAAGATCATGACCTGAGCTGAAGTTGGATGCTTAAATGACTGAGCCACCTAGGCGCCCAGATTAATGACTGAATTTAAGGTAAGCAGTGATCTCTGTAGCTCTCTCCTCTGCTCTCAAGAATATTATACACATTTTATGGCACATTTTCCCAAATGCAAATAATTATCTGATTCCCCTTCCAAACCACCTAGAAGTTCCTTGAGGGTAAGGACAATAGTTTTATCACTATGCCTAGAACAGAAGTAGGTTCAAAAAGCATGCCCAATTGCAGGCTATTTTTTAAAGTTTATTTATTTA
The DNA here is from genome assembly GCF_024362965.1 of Panthera pardus. Lineage (NCBI taxonomy): Eukaryota > Metazoa > Chordata > Mammalia > Carnivora > Felidae > Panthera > Panthera pardus. Next base: position 60,999,278 of record NW_026526677.1, read on the forward strand.
TTTTGAGACAGAGAGAGAGAGAGCGTACGCAAGCGGGGAAGGGGCAGAGAGAGAGGGAGGGAGAGAATCCCATGCAGGCCGATGTGGGGCTCGATCCCACAAACTGTGAGATCATGACCTGAGCCAAAATCAAGAATCAGACGCTTACCTGACTGAGCCACCCAAGTGCCCCTGTATGCATATTTTTTAACAGAGCCACTCTCCAACTAAATGTCCTCTTTATGGGTAAAGATTCTATTGCTTGGCATTTGAGACCTTCTATAATGTGGCATTAACTTAAATTTCTAGGCTTCTCTCCCTATACAAGCATATCAGGCAAACCAGAGTCACTGTAACAGTCTGAGGAAAGACATGGATAACCATACTACTCAATAATAAGGACTAATCAGGAGAAATGCCATGGACTGTACGACCTCTGTGAGCCAGTTTCCTCAGAAATAAAAGGGGAGCAGTAATAATATTGATCTTAAAGGTTATAAAATAGGCATGAAAATGACATAAAGTGTCTAGCAACTTCATGCTCTTTGGTCTAATCCAAGGAGTGAAGAATATAATGAAGGCCAAAGGAAAAGAACCAACCAAGGGACAAGATTATTTGGGAGCTTATGCAATTAGCTAGATAGGCAGGCAGGAGAAAAATAAGCAGACAAATGGGATTGCTTATATAACCACATCAACCTAGAAAGAAGACCGGGCTGGCCCTCCTAGGAGTTTTACCCTTTTCCTATCCAGCACCAGTGTCATCTTTTTTACCGATTGTATAATAAAATTATAGGAGATCGTTGTTAGGATAGAAAAAGAAAATAAGGGAAGCAGTATGGCCAGGAACAACATAATGGGAGATCTTCAAAGGCACAAAGGAAGAATAAGGTTGCCATTCTCTGGAATACCGTAAGTCTCTGACTGACAATACTATCTTTTGTAGAGAGAGAGAGAGAGAAAAAATTGAGATATACAAAGTAAAAGGAAATTTTTGGAATATTACACAGGGAGGACCCTAATGTAATAGCTAAAAAGTCAGAATTTGAATGGACATTTTGCTGAAGAATATATACAAATGGCCAATAAGCAGAGGAAAGTATGATCATCATGAGTCATTAGGGAAATGCAAATCAAAACCACAATGGAATACTACTTCATATCCATAAGGACAGCTGTAATCAAAAAAGAAAAATAATAGTAATGTTGGTGAGGATGAGGAGAGACTGAAACGCACAGGTTGTTGACAGGAATGTAAAACGGTACAGCTGCTTTGTGAAAAAGCCAATCAGTTCCTCAAAATGTTAACACTGAGTTACTATGTGACTTAGCAATTCCATTTTTAGGTATTTATACAGGAAGAGAGAAAACACATGTCCATGCAAAAACCTGTACAAATGTTCATAGTGGCATTTTTTTATAAAAGCAAAACAGTGGAAACGATCCAAATATCAACTGATAAATAATATATGGAATAAACATACAATGGAATTTTATACAGCTATTAAATGGAATGAAGTAGTGACACCTTCTACAGCAGGGACAAATTTTAAAAACATTAAGCTTGGTAACAGAAACCAGATACGAAAGGTTACATACTGTATGGTTCTATGTATATGAAATGTACACAATAGTCAAATACACACAGACAAAAAGTTTATTAGTAGTTACGTTGCCAGGGACTAGGTAGAGGGAGGAATAGAGTGATTGCTAATAAGTAGATTTCTTTTCCAAGTGATAAAAATGTCCTAGAATTAACGATAGTGGTGATGATTGTACATCCTTGTGAATATACTAAAAAATACTGAATTGTGTATTTTAAAAGGGTGCATTTCATGATATGTGAGTAATATCTCAATTTAAAAAAACAGAGGGACAGTCAAGAATGTAGAACCCAGCTTATGACTTGTGAGTGCTCTGCTGTATACCATGCCCCTAAAAGAAGAGGATGTTTGTTGACCATCTTTAATGGGTAAGGCTGAGTCTGGGGAAGCACACCTCTGGTATCTGAGAGGGGCTGGGAATGACACAGCTCCAATGCCTGCTCAACAACCCAAGCACGAAGGCTCACGCAGTCACAGATACCAAATACAAACGAACAACTTTTAATTATCTTTCACCGTGTGAAAGGGGAAAAAAGTGAAAGAGGAGTAGATAAATAGATAATTAAGATACAGGCCTCTCTGCCTCATACTACTTACCTTTCATTTACATACCTTATTTATATAGTTTAGGGTACAAAACTTTTGTGCTGATATTCTGATATGAATATGCTACTCATTTTGTTTCTTTAAGGGCAATGTAGACATATTATTATGCCATTTGAGGAAAAACAAAACACCTGAAACTTAATATTAGATATACCCAAATAGCCATTACCTATTGTTATCACAAAGTAAAGACTGTTAAAAAATGAGTACTCTAAATGACACTTAAACAGTTCTGCAGGACCATATAAATTTGTATCAGAGGTCAGCAAACTTCTTCTGTTAAGGGCCAAACAGGAAATAATTTAAGCTCTGTAGACCATACAGTCTCTTTTCAACTATTCAACTCTGCTGTTCTAATGCAAAAGCAACCATAGAAAATACATAAATGAGTAAACTTGGCTATGTTCCAATACCACTTTATTTATGGATAAGGAAATTTGAAATTCATAAAATTTTCATATGTGTCAACCATTCTCCCAACCATTTAAATATGTAAAAACCACTGTTAGTTTTCAAGCTATACATAAGTAGACAGCAGGACAGATTTGGCCTATGGGCCAACATTTGCTAGAGCACCAGAAACTAGCTGTGTCTATCAGAGACTGTCTATGACAGCTATTCTTGGATCCTTGTGAGACAGGAAAACTAAAGGGACTCCATGAAAAAGTCCCTTTTTCCCTGCTTCTATTCCTGTTAGGACCAACACTCCCGCCTTTTACATGCCTTATAAAACAGATAACGTATGTCCTCCTTGTAAAGGTCAAGGAATTAATGATTTCTTTGGAAACCTTCCAGCATAATAGATAACATCTAAGGAGTGACCAGGCAAGGTCATCATGAGTGTTTTCCAAGACCACTGACTCATTAAGACCCCCGGCTCCAGTGCACAAGTGACTTGTGGAGAACACCCGTTCCCAGATGCCAGAGAAGACTTGTGCACTAGAGCACAATCCTCAATAAAAACCCAGACCCCAAGCAAAGACAAGGCTCACTCTCCTTTCCTTTCTGAGTCTCCCAGATGCTCTGTCTGTATCTGCACTCTATGTCTTCAATACACTCTGCTCTCACTTCCTCTTGGTTTACATTTGATTTCTACACCATGCAAAGCCAAGGACCCTCTTGGCTGTTCTGGAAGACCCTCTGGGTCTGAGGACCCAGCCAGCCTGCATTGCTTGGAAGCAAGGGGATCCTCACTAGGTTGGTAATTCATATTAACTCCCTAGGATCCAACTTGATTCTGACCAAATAGCCTTGTAAATGTAATTTGGTTTTGCATGCAATTTCTCTTTAGAGAATGTTCCAGCATCCAAAACATGAACATTTCTATACAATGTTCATATTTATCACTCTTTAAGTTATTATTCTATCATACTGATTTTATGTTTGATTCTCTAATCTGGTTAATGAGAGGTCATATCCAGTTGTATCCCCTGTATGGTGCCTAAAGACAGCCTTTCTGATATACACATGAAATCAATGCCATTCAGCCTGGGAGGACACTTGGCCACCAGCCTGCTGACACTCCAATACGCCAAGCCTGTCTTTTCCTCCTAACTTACAGAAAAACAAGGTTGAGGTTGGCAAAAGGCGGGAGCGGGGAGGAGGTGGATTTAAAGGCCACAACATCTCAATATTTACAGAAGAGGTGGTTTCACATGCCTACACAGCAAATACATGGAATTTATCTCAGTGAGATCATGAACAAACTAACCTTAAGAGTCATTTTCGAAAAATCCTGCTTTTTTTGACAACTTAGAACATAAGGAATTAAAAGGGGGAGCTATGCGGCAGGGGGAGAGAACTGCAAAAACCCTCAGCATGAATATCCAGTACATTAAGAGACTAAATCAAATTCTAATGTGGCTTCTAGCAGTCTCAGGACATGTCTCTGGGATCACCCTGCTCCCATTGAGCTCCTGTCTTGAAAACTCAGGGTTTCCAAAAGAATTTAGTATGTGTTCCAGCTAACCCTATTCTTTGTCCCTGAATTCCCTTTTCCATTTATTCAAAAAATAAACACCTTACAACCGTAAATCTCTCCTCTGTCCCTTTGAGATGTATATGTATCTCCTATAACAGTGTCTTTCTCAAGGACCTGAAAGCCATTCCTTTGATTTGTAGTCATCAGGAAGGATATAGGACCTCCCAGACACTGTGGGAGGGTAGGAAAGTTTATCTTTCATAGTTAGCAGACACAGAAGGCCTAATCAGGTTGCCTGACTGACACTCACACCTACTTTTCATAACTGTTCACTTCCCTAACCCCTTTTTCATCTCTCATTTCCACCTCCCAAAACCCTTAGTCTTCCTTTAAAAGGCCAGTCACCTCTGGGCAAAATGGAATTGAGCTCAGCTCCTTCTTCTACCACAACAGTTAGTGAATAAAGTCTGTCTTTACTGCCTTTTTTTTTTCTTAATGTTTTTATTTATTTTTGAGACAGAGAGAGACAGAACATGAGCAGAGGAGGGGCAGAGAAAGACACAGAATCTGAAGCAGGCTCCAGGCTCTGAGCCATCAGCACAGACCCCAATATGGGGCTCAAACTCACGGAGTGGGAGATCATGACCTGAGCTGAAGTCAGATGCTTAACTGACTGAGCCATCCAGGCACCCCATGTCTTTACTGCCTTTTAACTAGTGTCTGGTTTTGGGGGGAAGGATCATCAGATACCATTCAGATGGAAATCTTTATTTTATAATTAAGAAACATGAAGTTTAAAGAGATTCATTTATCTGGTGATTCCACCAATATTCACTGAGTGAATATTCTATGGCAAGAACTAGTCAAGGAGCTGGGATACCATGATGAAGACAGACAACCTGCTACCATGAAGCTTATATTCTAAGAGGTAGTAAAACAGGTAAAAATAAGAAAACATTAAGTAGACACAAATCCTACACTGAAAATAAAATAGAGTAATGTCCTAGAGAAAGTTTGATTATTACTCTGATTAGGTGCTCAGAAAAGGCCTCACATTTAAAAAGTTGACATTTGGGGCACATGGGTGATTCAGGTAAGTTGAGCATCTAACTCTTGATTTCAGCTCAGGTCATGATCCCAGGGTTGGGGGATTGAGCCCCTTGTCAGGCTCTGCACTGAGTGTGGAGCCTGCTTGAGATTCTCTCTCTCCCTCTCCACCACTCCCCATCCATGCTCTTACTTAAAAAAAAAAAAAAAAAAATTGACATTTGACACAAGAAGTTGAGACATGACTGAGAAAACAGAAATCAGCCACAAGAAGATCTGGAGTAGAAACGCAGATCCAGGCAGAAGAAACAAGCTAGCACAAAGGTCTTAAAGTTTGATATATTAAAAAAACAGAAAATAAAGTGTAAATGAAGCAGAATAAAGGGTAAAGTAGCAGAAGATAAGGTTAAAAAGGTAAGCAAGGGCCAAATTATGGTGGCCAGGGTAAGGAATTAAGATTTTATTTCAAATATAATGGGAGGCCACTGGTAGATTTTAAATGGAGGAATAACAAAATCTGATATATGTTTCAAAATTAGCTGCTGGAAAAAAATGGACAAAATGGAAACTGAGAAACCAATTTTAAGGCAAGAGATAATAATGTCATGGACTGTGGTGGCAGTAGTGGGAACAGAAAGAAGAAGCTGTATTTTAGAGATAGAATCATCAGGACTTTTAATAGAATAGATATGTAGAGTGACTGGAAAGGAAAAACAAAGGTGACATCTACAATCCTTGGCTTGAACAAATGGAAGGATAAAAGTGCTTTTAATGAAAGTATTAAGACAATACCCAAGAGAAGGGAGTTAACAAGAGATGTTTTGTACCTAATGAGTTTGAGGTGATATATACATCATCTAAGAAGTATCTCACTTAAAGTTAGTGACTGAGCCGAGACTTGAAGCTTTTGACTCCTGGTGCAGAGTTCTTTCCAGTGGATCATACAATCTTTACTCAAACCTTTTCAAATCTGAGTCAAAAAGAATTTTACAGCTAAGCTGAGAAGTCAACTCATCTTCATACCCCAAGTTTGTGACTAAGTATGAGACACACAGCAGATACAAAACAAACATCTGATAAATAAATGAAAGACACAACAAATAATGCTTTTACTTTTAAACATTCTTTTAGACTAACCAACATTAACTACCAGCTAACATTATACATCTTTAAGAACATTAAAAATTCTTACTAGAATAACAGTAACAAATTTTTATTTTACTTTATTTTAGAGAGAGAGCACAAGTGGGGCAGAGGGCCACAGGGAGAGAATCTTAAGCAGGCTCCATGCTCAGCATGGAGCCCAATATGACTCAATCGCATAACCCTGGGATCATGACCTGAGCCAGAATCAAAAGTCAGACACTCAACTGACTGAGCCACCCAGATGCCCCATCACAGCTAACATTTATTGCATGTTTACTATGTACCAAGTACTGTTGTTATTGCTAAAAATATTAATGCAGTCAATTCTCACAAGCCTTAGATGTGTGTACTCCTATCCTCGGGAAGTTATGTGCTTTTCCCAAGGAAGGAAAGAAATAGTAATTACTATCTATAATCATTTATGGTGAAATCAGTATATATTTAGGATACCAATTAGGTCAGCTGTCACCAACAGAGCTGTGACCAAAGGCTAGACTGAGAATTATAAACTTTCTAGGTCTTTTATTTTTTTAGAGAGAGGGAGAGGGAGGGGGGAGAGAGGAAGAGAGAGGGGAGGAAGAGAGAGAAAATCAGGTTCTACACTGAGTGTGGAGCCCAATGTGGGGCTCAATCCCATGACCCTGGGATCATGACCTGAGACAAAATCAAGAGTCAGAAGCTCAACTGACTGAGCCTCCAGGCATCCACAGTTCCGTTCTTTACACTCAAATTACCTCTCACCAAGTATCCCTGACCTAATACTTAAGTGTGTCCAATGGTTTTAAGTATTATTTTTAGAGGGCTAAACCAAACATTTACTGAACATAGTAAGCACTGGGAGGGCAAATTTCTGCTTTAAGAAGTGCAGAATTGAGAGAGAGAGAGAGAGAGAGATGTAAACAAATAATTACAGGAGGAAAAGTAGTCAGTGAGCTATCTACAAACTGAGTAACTAATATATCTATCAACTACTACAAAAATATAGAGGCAAAAAACGCTAATTCAGCTGATGGATAAAAGGAGATCAACTGCAACAACTCAAGGGTAAGGTTCTATTTAAGTGGTGACTTTTACGCTAGGACCTGAAGGATGAATAGGTTTTACAAGACAAGGAGGTAAAAAGAGAATTTCAAGAAGGAAAAAAAAAAACAATATGCAAAGCCAAGGGGATGTGAGTGATGCTGGTATGTCCTGTCAATGTGAAGGTGAAGACAGGAGTTCTTTCTGCTGAGCCCTAAAGCCCTAGATCATGAGTGCTTGGGGATGGGAGTGGGCACAGACAAGGCTGTAAGCGAAGGGAGCGAGTAAAGCTGTGAAAGTAGGTCATGGCTCATAAATATGGGGGTTCAAAACAAGCGTTTGGAAACACCATTTAAAAAATAGTTCTGTTGTGCTGTGCAAAAGACAGGATGATAGAGTCTGAGGTCAAGGAGACCCACTAAAGCCTGTTTTGTAACAGTTCACACAAAAGGAGATGAAGCTTGAGCTAAGCTACTTAAGAGAGGTAGATTCGGGTTGTTAGTGCATGTATCTTAGAAAAGCAGTAAGTTTCATGTTTAATATGTGTTTTTACTATTTACAATATAACTCACATAATTTCATTTGAGGTGGGTATCCTGTAAAACTACAAGATTTTTGAAAGCAAATACAGGTCTGATTCTTCTATTTACTATAGTACCTATTAGGTAGAGGAGCTTGTGATAGTGGACACTCAATAAGTATTTACTGTCAATGTTCTTTGCTATAACTATTGAGAATTAGCTGTCATTATGGGATCTTTGGGAATACTGCCTACAAGAATGTATTAAGAGTTGTATAGGATGGATGTTTAATTCCTTAAAATATATAAGAAATATTTCGATGGCAAGATTTCTCAAGCAACCTGGCTTCAAAAATCAAAAGAAAACCAAAACCCCAACTGAAAAAGCACAGGCATATATTATTTAGTTCATTTCACATTTTATCAGCAATGTACTCTGTCCCAGACAATGTGCTTAACACCAGGATAAATAAGATACTACAACTCTTGCTAAAGGAGCTCAGGATTGGACAGGCAGCTGGAATCTCAGTTAACTTATAAATTGGGTGCATTCACACATGGCAAAAATTTGAAAGGGTACTCTTAAAAGTAGCCTATTCTGAAGTCTTGGTCAAGGAAACGGTACAATGAAAATATGTGAAATAAATCTAGCAGGAAAAATAAAATCTCTATCATAGCTATTTTATATTCATGGGTAAGAATAACCATATACCTAAAATGTAACCAAACTGGAAAAAGTGTGATTGTTAAGTGCCTCTTTCCAAGTAATCTGCTTTACACCAGAAATCTAGATAAAAAGGGAAATGAGGCTTTAGTGTCATATTGGTTGAGATTCAAATCCTGGCTCTCCATATCTGCAGTCAGATTTTGTTGAGTCAATTAACTCTTTGAATTTCAAAGAGTTAAAATGGAGGTGTTGCTGCTAGAAAAAGAGGTAAGGAAGATGCCATCAGATACTCACTGTGCTACAGCTTCCTTATATAAATTCAAACCTAACAATGGTTCTAGTGAATGACCGCAAGAACCAACTGGAACAAAAGGAGAAACAGAAGGAACTAAGAGCTGGTAGAAAGGAGATCAGCATTGGGGTGCCTGGGTGGCTTGATGGGTTGAGCATCTGACTCTCCCTCTACCCCCTCTCCTGCTCACATGGGCTCTCTCTCAAATAAAAAAATAGTAATAAATAAAAATTTAAAAAAATAGAAAGATCAGTGTTCTTCCAACGGTACATAAACATTGTTTCATGACGTTTCTGTTTCATATATATATATATGTATATATGTATATATATACATATATATATATGAATATATATGTGAATATACATATATATGAATGTCTAAGATTTAAGTAAAATTATTGATGTTTGACATGTTTTAATTTCTTACTTCTACTTTCTGGGTAATTAACCTCATTTAAAATGGAGTCAGGAGGCCAGAAGGGGAAGCCCTCATGTCCTACCACTAGTCATTTGAGGATGGAACATGTACTATTTTACGACCCCAGCAGGAAGAAACGTTTTCCTCTTGCCAGGAAACAGCCTAGCCAATGAGAGACTGTCACAACTCAGCCAATGAACTACAAACTCTCAGTTTAGGATTCCCAAAAGTTTGTAATAGTCCCTCCCAACACCTCCTTCCCTCTTTATAAGGAGGTCCTCTCCTTTGTTGCCTGGACTTACCCAGTTTGCTTGTCCTTAACTGCAATTCTCTGCTATTCCCTAACAAACACATTTTTGCTGGTAAAATAACTGACAGTTTTATTTTTTTAAGGTTAATAAACCTTCTACCATACTGAATGGCTTCCCTTTTTATGCATGCTTCTGTATCCAACATGACAGTATTCATGAATATGTTGAAGCTAAGGTTACTGCTAGATCTAAAGAAAATTCCCTGACGGCTGCACTCTAAAATTTTAGTTTGGAGAGTTCTTATATAAATTGTATATCGAATAGAATACAATTTAAAAATAAAATTTGCCATTTTAACCATTAAGTGTACAATTCAGTGGCATTAATTACATTCACAATATTGTATAACCATTACCATTTTTTACTTCCAAAACTTCATCACCCAAACAGAAACTCTTTAACCCAAAGCAGTAACTCCCCACTCTCCTCCCACCCTGCAGCACTTGGTAACATATATACTTTCTGTCTCTATGAATTTCCCTGCTCTACATAGTTCATGTAAGTAGAACCATCCAATATTTGTCCTTTTTTTGCCTGGCTTCTTTCACGTAACCTTGTATTTTCAAGGTTTATACATATTGTAGCAAGTATAAGAAAACCATTCCTTTTTAGGAATGAAAGATATTCCACTGTATGAACACACTACATTTTGTTTAGGCATTTATCTGTTGAATGATAATTGGGTAGTTTCAATCTTTTGGCTATTAGGAGTTATTCTACAATAAACATTGGCATACAAGTATCTGAGTCTCTGTTTTCAATTCTTTTGAGTATATAGCTAGGAGTGGAATTGCTGGGTCATACAGCAATTCTATGTTTACCTTTTTGAGGACTGCCGAACTGTTTTCCACAGCAGCTGCCCCATTTTGCATTCCCATCAGGAGCATATAAAGGATTCAATATCTCCACAACGTCACCAACATTTATTTTCCTTTTTTAAAAAAATAGCCCTTCTATTAGATACAAAGTGACAACTCACTGTAGTTTTGATTTGCATTTCCCAAACAAAGACTAATGCTGTTTGAATACTTTTTCATGTGCTAATTTATTAATCTTGGTGTATCTTTGGATAAATGTCTATTCAAATATTTTACTCACTTTTAAATTGAGTTATCTTTTTGTTGTTGAATTTTAGAAGTTTCTTAGGTAGTCTGGATGTTAAATTCTAATCAGTTATATAATTTGCAAATATTTGCCCCCATTCTGTACGTTGTCTTTGCACTTCATCATGTCCTTTGATGCATAAGTTCTTAATTTTGATGGAGTCCAATTCATCTTTCTCTTGTTCACATGATTTTGGTTTCATATCTAAAAATCTATGCCAAATCTAAGGTCATGAAGATTTATCCCTGTGTTTTATTCTAAAAGATTAGATTCTAAGAGGTTTTATTCTAAGAGCTTCACCTCTTTTATTTAGTTTGTTGATACAATTTAATTTTTGCATATGGTATGAGGTAGATGCTATCTTGCATTTTGCCAGTCAATTTCAAAAAAAAATACATATATCATCCTATAGGTGACAAAGAAATTTTTAAAATACTACATAAATCTTATATACTCCATCCTCTCATTTTCAGCTTAGACAAGAATAAGGACAACTATACATCAGGAACAACAACAATTTTCTTTTTCTTTTTTTTTTTTTTTAATATGTGAAATTTATTGCCAAATTGGTTTCCATACAACACCCAGTGCTCATCCCAAAAGGTGCCCTCCTCAATACCCATCACCCACCCTCCCCTCCCTCCCACCCCCCATCAACCCTCAGTTAACAACAACAATTTTCAATGGTAGTAATATTTTATACTTAGGAAACTTTAAGAGATTTTATTTTTACTTCCTAGGTTTATCTGCTGAACTACAGCAATGGGAAATAACTCTAAATTATCATCTTTAATTAATTTGAAAACACATTGATATTCAAGTTATAGGAATGTTTACTAAGTAAATACCTGTGCCAGGAAGCAGCAGTACTTCTGGGTATATAACTGATAGGACATGAGCAGTACAAGTGTTCACACTTGAAAAAAAATATCTGGAGAAGGGACGCAGGCTCCCGAAGTCTACTCAAGGGCAGAGTTGCCAAAACGGGTTTCCCAGCCATAATTAAGGTAATCCAGATTGTTTCTGTACTGAAAGGCCTTCAGGTATATTACTATCACAAAACATTCATTGGACCACCTGAAGTCACACTGGGGTTCAGCAGAAAACTAAAGAAAATAAAACCCAATACTTCTACATCCACAAGTAGATAATGTGGCCCAAGTTGCTGTTAATTTCCAAAAGGATGTCAGCTACAGGGAAGGAAAAAGTTCCCTAAAATGACCATGTTGTTTCTCTAATTTATTATTTATTATTATTATCATTATTATTATTATTATTATTATTTAAAAAACATTTACCAGTTTCCAACTATTTGCAAAGGCACTAGTGAGAATATTCACATTTAACTTGCATGAGAAAACAGAAGGTTCAAAGAATTAAGTAACTTAACTGAACGTACACATGTAATATTTAGCAGAGTTCTTATTTTCCCCTATTAGATATCCAACTCTTTCTACATCACATGCAACTCAAGTTATGAGCATAAACTACGGCTGCTCACACCTTACCACAGAGTAAATGGTACTCTTTAAGTAACATTTTACAAAGTTAAAAGTATGTGAAAATACTTTCCATTACGTAAAATGCTTTCCATTAGGTATTCAGGCTGTGGCATGAGACAAACTTGTGTTCAATCCTTGCTTCAGCATCTATCTACATGACCTTGGAAGTAGTTTATAATTTACCAGAATCTCAGGTGTGTTTTGAATGAAATGATAATGTATGTAAAACAGCATAAGACCCAGTATATAGTAAGTTTTAAGTTTTGGAGAAATCGAAACATTCATAAATTGCTGGTAGGAAGGTAAAATGGTACAGCAGCAATAAAAAAGTCTGGTATTTCCTCAAAAAACTAAACATAAAATTACCATATGACCCAGCAATTACACTCTTAGGTATACACAGAGGAGAAATGAAAATACAGGGTTATACAAAAACTTGTAAGTTACTTAATGTGCACAGGAGAATTATTCTGAATAGCCAAAAAGGGAAAAAATTCCAAATGATCGTTAACTGATGATGGATAAATAAAATGTGGTATTATCCATACAATGGTATACTATTTGGCAATAAAAAGATATTAAAATACTGATGCAAGCTCCAATATGGGTAAACCCTGAAATCATTATGCTAAATGAAAGAAGTCAAACACAAAACACCACATATTTTTATGATTCTCATTTATAAGAAATGTCCAGAATAGGCAAATCCATAGAGAGAGAAGTACATTAGTGGTAACGAGAGGACCGGGGGGGGGGGGGGGGGGGGGGGTTGTGACTGGGACTGTTGTTTATTTTGGGGGTAACGGAAAAGTTCTGGAACTGCACAGTGGTTGTAGCTGCACAACAATATACTAAAAACCAAGGAATATACTTTGTTTTTTAATATTTACTTAGTTTTGAGAGAAAGAGATAGAGTGCAAGTGGGGAAGGGGCAGACAGAGAAGGAGACACAGAAACCGAAGCAGGCTCCAGGCTCTGAGCTGTCAGCACAAAGCTCAAACTCAGGAGCTGCGAGATCATGACCTGAGCCAAAGTCGGGCGCTTAACCAACTGAGCCACCCAGGCGCCCAATCAAGGAATATATTTTATTACGGTAAATTTCATGTTACAAGAATTGTACCTCAATAAAGAAGAAAACACCAATTAACATATTAACAAGACAAATAAAAACTAAAGATAACAACCTAGTTTTGAAAAACAAATATAACAGTAGAGAAATATATAATGCTTGTCAAAATATGACCAAATTAACACATGACAGATGACTTGCTAACAGACAACAATCATCCCAAGGAGTGAAAACAATGGGTCTTTCTGACATAGCCATTTAGATTAAGGCCATCTACTGCCAAGTTTATTCACTTTCAAAAGATTTCTAAACCTGTTATTTGAGACCAAGGGACAGAGATACCCTTTATCTTCCCTTTACTTTTGAGGGATAAATGAATGAGGTAACTTTATGATGAGGGGGGAAATACCCCAAAAGAGACACATTAGGTTCTTTTCTACTCAGTGTCAATATCCCTCAAGTATTAAGCCCCAGAAAAAAACTCTTTGCTTATTCTCAAAAACATTATTTATTTTTATATTTTAACATTTCATAAAATCAAGAGCCTTTCAAGATCAATGATTACATTCAACATAATAGTACCTCTTTTTTCTTTCAAAACTCGTCTCTAAATCATTAGTGCGGCATGCACTGAAGAAATCACAGAATCAAAGAAAAACAGCAATAATAAATTAACACTGTCTCCTAGAAACTACTCTGCAGCTAAAGCAAATCAACTGTGATTTCACTTAAAGGATAATTTATTAAAACTTGGCTTTCCCATTACTGTTACATGGTGGTCTTTGGGCAGGAGGCAGAGCTGTAGGAGAGCCAAAGCACAGGTACTGAATTTGCTGAAGGAAGATACCTGTTTATTAACATGTTTTTTTTTTTTAATTTTTTTTTTTAACGTTTATTTATTTTTGAGACAGAGAGAGACAGAGCATGAACGGGGGAGGGTCAGAGAGAGGGAGACACAGAATCTGAAACAGGCTCCAGGCTCTGAGCTGTCAGCACAGAGCCCGACGCGGGGCTTGAACTCACAGGCTGTGAGATCATGACCTGAGCCGAAGTCGGCCGCTTAACCGACTGAGCCACCCAGGCGCCCCTAACATGTTTTGACATTCATTATCCACAGCTGAGGGGTGTAAAATTGCTCATGTGGTATCTAAAGTCAATAACAACCAAAGGAAATAGGAGTTTCACGGAGACTTCACTTGCAGAGAAATTTCTTTGTGACTCACCCAGCAAAAAAGGAATGTGAAGCTCAATAAGGCCAAGGCCTATCCAACTAAGCAAGGACTTAACAGATCCTAGCAGAACTGGTAGTTTCAATTTCCATTCACTGGAATTATTTTTAGGAGGGGTAATTCCACCTTAAATTTCCACCAGCTAGATTTTCGAGTTCCTTTACACTCTGGATGATCCTGGAGAATATATGTCAGCAAGCATAGGACATGGAAATACAATGAATGGTCTTGGTTGCCCTGTTGCTAGACACCTCTCTATTTCTATATCAGTTACCAAGACTTACTGATTCCACCTTCCAAACAGCTCTCACATCCACTCTCTTCTTTCCATCCTTACTGCCAAAACCTTAACTCAGGCCTCTTCATTGCTCGGTTGGATTATCACCATAACTTCTTTTCACATGATCCCTGGGCTTCCACTCACTTCTCTAGGTACTTTATATTACAGTGAAGCTAAGCTACGGTAAGTTCTGAACAAATTTCTGCTCATTCTACAGGTCTTAGTTCAACTGTTTTAGGGAGATACTAACAAGAGATGACAAACAGATGCCAATGCCGAGTGATTTGTGACAGCAGTATACTCTGCTTAGACTAGGCTTAGCAGAAAAAAACTTAGATTGGTAACATCAGCTATGAGCCACAGAACCTGGCAAGTGCCAGATATTCGCTCTGGATTTATATAGAATTTTACATTAATTATATTCTACTGACTTCAAAAGGAAAAGAAGCAGGTTTCCATTATAGATTATGCACAATGACGCCACTAAGAGAAATATAAAAAGGTAAAAACAGGGAAGGTAAAAGTTCCATCAGAAAATTACCTAATGTAGCTAAGGAATACAACTAAGAAGTAAATACCGAGTTAAGCTTATGAGCAGCCAACCGAAAGAAAACTGAAACTGTCTAAGTGATCAATTCATCTAAAACTGATGCATAAAGGATGAAAAAAGCACTCAAGATGCTTACAATCTACATAAAAGACAAACAGGAGGGGCAATATTAGTGGTATTTTGAAGCACTAGATTCATAAAGTCCTGGGTTTGAATGCTGGCTCTGTCATTTCTAGCAATGTGAGACTGAACAAGTTATTTCACTTCTCAAAATCAATTTCCTTGTGCATAAAAGAAAGTATTTCAAAGGTGAGCTATGTAAGGTTAAGTATTAAACACAGTGCCTGGTACATAATACCAGTACATTCAAGGTAAAAACTGTATGACAGTTTCTATAATGGACTTACATATAAATCTGTGAAAGAACATCTTCCCGGGAGAAGATCTTAAAGAGAAAGTAATATTTGAGCTGAGATTAAAAGGGTAAATTAAGCTTGCCAGGAAAACAAGTTAGTAGGAAGGTATTTCAGGAAGAAAATACAATATATGCAAAAATTCTGAGGAATGAAAAAGACAGCATGTTCTGTGAACGGCACAGAATATGAGTAGGGTACACAGGAGAGAATGTCATTAGATATGGTGAAGAGAAGTGGCTAAACCATTAAGAGCACTGAATACTATGACAGAGTTCAGATTTTTGAGTGAATAAGAAACACCAAAAAATTCTGAAAGTGAAGAGTCACATTTAGATTTTTTTTTAACATTTATTTATTTTTGAGAGAGAGAGAAAGAGTGACCAGGGGAAGGGCAGGAAGAGAGGGAGACAGAGAATCCCAAGCAGGCTCCGCACAGTCAGCTCAGAGCCCAACTCGGGGCTCAAACTCATGAACAGCTGCGATTATGACCTGAGCCTGAGCTAGAATC
Source organism: Panthera pardus (assembly GCF_024362965.1). NCBI lineage: Eukaryota > Metazoa > Chordata > Mammalia > Carnivora > Felidae > Panthera > Panthera pardus. The sequence continues at coordinate 61,015,469 of NW_026526677.1, forward strand.
AAGAGTCACTGGAAGCTTAACTGACTGAGGCACCCAGGCATCCCTATAATACTTTTAAACCTTTGTGTTAGGGGCATCTCGGTGGCTCAGTCAGTTAAGTGTCTGCCTTTAGCTTGGGTCATGATCTCACACTTCTTGGGTTCAGGTCCCACATCGAGCTCTCTGCTGTCTGCACACAGCCCACTTCAGGATCCTCTGTCCCCTTGTCTCTCTGCCCCTCCCCCGTGCGCGCGCGCTCTCTCTCCCTCTCAAAAATAAATAAGAACTTAAAAAAAATTTTTTTTAAATAAATAAACAAACCTTTTTGTTTAAAAGGTCACTCTTGTAGCACTGAGAAGAAAATAATAGAAAGGTACAGGACTAAAAGCTGGGAGGCCAATTAGAAGGTGAAGTTTCAGGCAAGAAATGATAACGTCCTGAATTAGGCCATGGGAATAAGGATGAATAGAAAACAAATCTGAGAAATAAAAAGGAGAAAAAAACAAAAGAACTTGGCTATTGTTTGGGTGTGGGGAAGGAAGGTTTTGGGACAAGGCCAGAACCATGGCTTGGGCTCAGAATGTTGGTGGTAACATGAACACATCATGGATTCAGTATATACAAGAGGTATGAGGATGGAAGAGAATGAATCTGACTTCAGACATGTTGGGTTTGATTTGTTTGTCTGACACCAGTTCAATAGGCAGTCAGCTGGATATAAACGGAGATGTCCATAATTTGGTATAAAGCTTAAGCTAGAGCTAGAGCTATGGGAATGAGTATATATAAACTTTTTTCTAGTGATAAACTGTGAAGGAAACTTACTGATGAGACATCACTCAAATACATTCATTCAGTCATTCAGTGTGCTTGGAGCTAGGTAAATGGCAGTCAAAAAGATGGACAGAGTTCTTTCTGTGCTTATGAACCAGCAGACAACTGATAAAAGAAATAATAAAAAACAGACAAAAGTAGTTCTGCAGTAGGTACAGATGTATTTCTTGCTCATTCAGGTCCTTTTTATCTACCCAGCTGCTAAATACCATGTAACTTTCTGGTATTCTAATTTCATAAAGGATAGATCTAAGAGAAGTAAATGGTTGATGTGCCTTCCAGACTGGATATGACACTTGTTCTGTGAAGGGCCAATGGTAAATATTTTAGGCTTTGCAGACCATACATTCTCTATTAAATGAATTACTCAATCTGGCACTGTAGCATGACAGCAGTCACAGATATATGTAAATGAACAGATGCGGCCATGTTGCAGTACAACTTTATTCACAGAACCACGCAGCGAGCTGTAGTTTGCCAGCTCCTCCCCTGGACTATCAACAGCGCTCTTAATGACGCAGACAGAAGAATGGCTAAAGAAAAAATCCCTGGGGCGCCTGGGTGGCGTAGTCGGTTAAGCGTCCGACTTCAGCCAGGTCACGATCTCGCGGTCCGTGAGTTCGAGCCCCGCGTCAGGCTCTGGGCTGATGGCTCGGAGCCTGGAGCCTGTTTCCGATTCTGTGTCTCCCTCTCTCTCTGCCCCTCCCCCGTTCATGCTCTGTCTCTCTCTGTCCCAAAAATAAATAAAAAACGTTGAAAAAAAAAATTAAAAAAAAAAAAAATCCCTAACACTGCTTTTGGCCACAGGAGAATTTGTACTTAGATTTTTAAATTCTATTTTCAAATCTAAGAAGAAAAGCTGTAGAAAAGCCACAATATAACTAATAACTTTATATAAATACATATAATAAAACTATTATTGATTATACCCTGTGTCCATACTATATCTGGTATCATATAAAATGTCCATTCCTAGTGACTGAAGATAAAAAAAATAATTATAATGTTTCTTTTTAAAATAACTGAAGGATTTCTTTCTCATTGCCACGAACAGAACTTCATTGTTTTTCAGGATATAAACTCAGAGAGACCTTGTGGTTGGTAACTTGGCTTTGTGTTCATTCAACAAATAATTATTAAACCCCTATGTGCCAAGCACTGTGCTAGGTATGATGTGTATCAAAGGTCAGCAAACGTTTTCTGAAAACAGCCAGATAACAAGTATTTAGGTTTTCTGGGCCAAGAGAATAAATCAAGGATATTACAAAGGTACTTATGTATCAACAGAGAAAACATGTCCTACGATTTTTACTGATAAAATTTAAATTAAAAAAAATTTTTTTAACATTTATTTACTTTTGAGAGACAGAGACAGAGCACAACCCGGGGCGGGGGGGTGGGGGGCGGGCGGCGCGGGCAGAGAGAGAGAGAGGGAGAAACCGAATCCAAAGCAGGCTCCAGGCTCTGAGCTGTCGGCACAGAGCCTGACGCAGGGCTTGAACTCAACAAACCGTGTGATCGTGACCTGAGCCGAAGTCGAACACTTAACCAACTGAGCCACCCAGGTGCCCCTAAGATTATAAATATAATAGCAATATGTTATATTAAATATGACACACTATGTCATATCTCGTGTTATATGCTATACATAATATAATAATAATTTAGTTCAATTTTTTTGAAATACAGGTATATTGAGAAAAATGGAATTATTTGGGGGGAGGTAGATAAAGGTGTGCTTAATTGGAATCCAAAGTACTCCCTTTCAAAAAACTGATTATAAATGTTTTTCTTATCGGTTGCATTCCTATACACCGATAATGAAGCAACAGAGAGAGAAATCAAGGGGTGCCTGGGTGGCTCAGTTGGTTGAGCATCTGACTTCGGCTCAGGTCATGATATTGCAGTCTGTGAGTTCGAGCCCCGTGTCGGGCTCTGTGCTGACAGCTCAGAGCCTGGAGCCTGCTTTGGATTCTGTGTCTCCCTCTTTCTCTGCCCCTCCCCCACTCATGTTCTGTCTCTCGCTCTCTCTCTGTCAAAAATAAATAAAAAAAAAAAACATTAAAAAAAAAAAAAGAAAGAAATCAAGGAATCGATCCCATTTACAACTGTAACAAAAACCATAAAATACCTAGGAATAAATCTAACCAAAGAGGTGAAAAATCTATACACTGAAAACTATAGAAAAATTATGAAAGAAATTGAAGAAGACACACAAAAAATATTTTCCTCTCCTGGATAGGAAGAACAAATATTGTTAAAATGTCAATACTACCCAAAGCAATCTACACATTCAATGCAATCCCTATCAAAATAACACCAGCATTCTTCACAGAGCTAGAACAATCTTAAAATTTGTATGGAACCAGAAAAGACCCCAAATAGCCAAAGCAATCTTGAAAAGGAAAACCAAAGCAGGAGGCATCACAATCCTGGACTTCAAGCTATATTACAAAGCTGTAATCATCAAGACACTATGGTATTAGCACAAAAACACATTCAGATCAATGGAACAGAATAGAGAACCCAGAAATGGACCCACAAACGTATGGCCAACTAATCTTTGACAAAGCCAGAAAGAATATCCAAAGGAATAAAGACAGTCTCTTCAGCAAGTGGTGCTGGGAAAACTGGACAACGACATACAGAAAAATGAACCTGGATCACTTTCTTACACCATACAGAAAAATAAATTCAAAATGGATGAAAGACCTAAGTGTAAGACAGGAAGCTATCAAAATCCTAGAGGAGAAAGCAGGCAAAAACCTTTTTGACCTCGGCTGCAGCAACTTCTTACTCAACACGTCTCCAGAGGTAAGAAATGTCTTCCAGTGAAGAAACGGGCAAAAGACATGAACAGACACTTCTCCAAAGACATCCAGATGGCCAACCGACACATGAAAAAATGCTCAACATCACTCAGCATCAGGGAAATACAAATCCAAACCACAATGAGATACCACCTCACACCTATCAGGATGGCTAACATTAACAACTCAGGCAACAACAGATGTTGGCGAGGATGTGGAGAGAGAGGTTCTTTTTTGCACAGCTGGTGGGAATGCAAACTGGTGCAACCACTCTGGAAAACAGTATGGAGGTTCCTCAAAAAATTAAAAATAGAACTACCCTATGACCCAGCAATTGCACTACTAGGTATTTATCCAAGGGATACAGGTATGCTGTTTCAAAGGGACACATGCACCCCCATGTTTATAGCAGCACTATCAACAATAGCCAAAGTATGGACAGAGCCCAAATGTCCATTGAAAGATGAATGGATAAAGAAGATGTGTTATATATATATATACGATGGGGTATTACTTGGCAATCAAAAAGAATGAAATGTTGCCATTTGCAACTATGTGGATGGAACTGGAGGGTATTATGCTAAGTGAAATTAGTCAGAGAAAGACAAATACCCTATGACTTCACTCATATGAGGACTTTAAGAGACAAAACAGATGAACATAAGGGAAGGGAAGCAAAAATAATATAAAAACAGGGAGGGGAACAAAGCATAAGAGACTCATAAATATGGAGAACAAACAGATGGTTACAGAACAGGGAGGGGGGATCGGCTAAATAGGTAAGGGGCATTAAGGAATCTACTCCTGAAATCATTGTTGCGCTATATGCTAACTAACTTGGATGTAAATTAAAAAAATAAATTTAAAAAATAAAATAAATGTTATTCTTTGTAAAGACGCATTATTGGTTCATGAGCCTGACAAAAATAGGCAGCAAGACATAATCTGAGGACTTCTGATGTCCATAACAGTATATAAGGCATGTAGGGTCTAGCTCTCATGAATTCCGATGACGGACAGAGATTTTTAGAGAGGCAAATATAATTTCGTCTCCTGCAAAATGGGGATATCAATATACGAATCTACTCTGTAAGGTTTGGGTGAGAATTCACATACAAGTCAAGGTGCTTCCTCTTTCCCTTAATTATAAAGGACACTATTTAGGAGAATAACAATGTAAGACTAAAGTGGCTTTTAAGTTTTAAGCTTTAGCAGCCCACCAATAGAATACAGCTTTGATTCCCTACAATACTTAGGGAAAAGATGCCTCCATGGTGAGCATATCTTGATTTCTCTTCCTTTTTCACATAAAGTTATCTCTTTTGACCTTCAGAATTTAATAATTTACTATCCCAGGAAAGACTTTTATAGTTTTTGTGGCATGGGAGCTTGTATAAACTAAATCACCATAACAGTATCTTTTATAAGCCTTAAAAATTAGGTAATAAATGTAAGCTTCAACAGTATCTTAGATATATTATCTTCAGTAATATTTTTACTCTTGAAGCCAGTATGTCAGACACTATGAGGAGTGCATTTCATAAATTATTTCACTAAGTTCTCACAATTCTGCAAGATAAATAGTAGTTTCTCAGTTCTCTAAGACTGCATTTCCTCAGTCTTACAGATGAATCAACTTGGGTTCAGATAAGTGACATAAGTTTCCTGAGATCAACAGTAACAAGAATGGAGCCCAGATTTTCTAACACCAAAACTCTCTTTCCAGCTAACCTGATTTATTATCAGTAAGTAAATTTGTTTAGTGTTTGGCATCACGTTAGGTTTAGAGTAAATAATTAAATGCACTAATATGAGAATTTAATGATTCTACTTATGGTTTTTATAGGAAAAGAGCACTTTTTTAAAAAATAAAAATGAGAGAGGCACAATACTTTTGCAAGGAAATTCTGGAAACGTCTAATCATGGTTTTCTCATCATATTATAAATACCTCAATGTAATAAATCTGTACTAGTTTTCTATTACTGTATAATTAAACACCATAAATTTAACATCTTAAAAAAAAAACAAACACCCATTTACTATCTCCTAGTTTCTGTGGGTCAGTCCTGTACAGCCCAATTGGCTGGGTCCTCTGTTTACGGTCTCATAAAGCTGATATCAAGCTCCTTTTTGGTAGCTCTGAGCAAAAACCTACATCCAAGCTCACTCAGATTACTAGCAGAATTCATTTCCTTCTCATGCTGCCATGCAACTCTCCACTTCCTTCAAGGAAGCTAAATGTGCTGAGTCCTCATGTTTTGAATATTTCTGCATTCTGCCTGCCTCTTCTGCTTTTAAAGGCTCATGTAACTTACACTGGGCCCATTTGGATAATCCAGGATAATCACCCTAACTTAAGGTCAACTGATTAATAAATTTAATTACAACATAAAGTCCCTTTTGCCATGTAACATATTCATTAATGTAACACCAAAGAGTGAAGGCACAAGGGTCAAACTTTTGCCTACTACACAACTTGTATCAGCTGTTCTAACAGCCTTCTATAAAAATTACTGAGTGACCAATTCTCTATGCTTTCATGCTGAACACTTCCTACCTTATGATTTTGGTCTATGTGTATCTTTGACATTATTTTTCTAAGCATTATTGGTTAGAAGGAAAGAGATCAATGCCTTTCTATCAGTCATTGTCTTTACCAAACACCGAAAAAATGAGAAAAGTTTACATATATTTGCATAGCCCCAAACTACTTTATTCCTGATATCACTCTGCACTTAAAGCATTTACATTCTGCCTGACATTATATTTATCTATGTACCTACTTTGCTTTTCTTCCTTTACTGAACTCCAGACTCAGGAACATGTCTCAAACATCCCGTGCAGTGCCCTACTGAGTCCCTTATGGAGCAGGCATCACAAAATCTTTACTGAACAGATAGATGAAATAGGCTAGTGTTAGCAGCTGTGGGTTCTTAGCTAACAACATTTATGATTATATTGTGTTTAAGTGAATTATTTTAAGGCATCTTCCAGCTTTTCTATTAGATTATTCTGCTCCATCTGCTAGTCAGTCATGCAGTGTTTAAGGGATCAGAGAGAAGAGTGAGCAAAAGAGAGTAAGAAAGCCCAGGGGAGGTAGAAAAAAAAAAAACAAAAACACAAGCAAAGCTGAGAGAGATTTAAAAAGACTCAACTCTGTGAAAGAATGATAAAGGTTTAGTAAACAAGAACTGAAGAATGTCTACTGGATTTTACAACATGGCAAGGCTTCTTTTGACAAGGCTAGTTTTTTTTTAGTGGAATAGTGGGGACAGAAACCTACTGGGGAAGATTCAGTAGGAAGTAAAAAAGTGAACACAGCATAAGTGGGCAATTATGGAAAAACTTGATTATAATAAAGTAAAATTATGTTTTTAGTTAGGTATTCCTATTTTCAAACAAAACATTAGTCAAAAGTTTTCAAATGGACCTTCCCTAAGTTTTAATAGATTTCAAAGAACAATATGGAGGTAGATGTTATTATCACCACAACAATCATGATGGAGTGGAATTTCACATTATGTTAAAATCTAAGTTATCCCCTGAATTGGAATAGTAAGGGGAAAATTACAGCAGAGTTTTTCATTCTAACATTATTTATTTTGAAGATACCAAAAACTAGACAATAACATGAGTAAATAGAGTTGTTTTTCCTACTAAGGGAATCTAACCATACATTCAAAATAAAATATTTTATTTGCAAATTACCCATGAAACTGATAATTGGCATTTCCATAAATTGTGCTTTTCAAAGTGCTTTCACAACTATCATTAGTATCTGATGATTCCCCAAATTGGGATTTGGGGCTTTCTTTTTTCTCAATATTCTTTTATGTTCTAATTGGAAATTAGTCACAAAAATACAAAATTAATTTACCCAGGATCAAAAACTTAATTAACAGGAAAGCTAAAACTCTTGATTCTAAATCCAACACTTTTCAGCCTCGGTCATGAAGTTGCTATAATTAGAGTCCACAATAATTTACAAAAACATATTATAATATAATCAAAGCTTTAATGACCCCAGCAAACTTCATGCAAATGGTAATATCTAATGTGCTTGCATCACTTAAGAGTCTATGAATCAACATTACCAACAAATTAAGAGACATCTAGAACCCAAGGAAAGACAGTTTGTAAGGATGATTCCTCATTTCACTAAATAAATGTACTCCTGGAAAGTTACATGTGAATACAATTTTAATAAATTCTTATGTTGAAGGAACGACATAATTTATGACAACAGTTTTCAACTCCCCTTCCATTTTTATTAGCATAATCACTTCCAAGAAAATATTTCACAGGATGTTATAAAATGAACTATGCCCCCTCAAAATTCCTATGTTGAAGCCCTAACCCCAAACGTGTCTGTCTGCACCTGGCGATAAGGCCTTTAAGGAGATAATTAAGGTAAAATGAGGTTATAAGAGTGGGCTCTGTAAGACTGGTGTCTTTGAGACCAGAGGCGCCAAGCCCCCTCCCCGCAGGAAACACACAGAGGAAAGGGCAGTGAGGGCATGGTGATGACAAGGACTGGCATAAAGTAGAAAAAAATGCTCATCAAATTTGCCAACACCTTGATTTTGGAATTATAGCCTAAAGAACTGTGAGAAAATACATTTCCATTGTTTAGGCCATATAGGCTGTGGTATTGTGTTATGGTGGTCCCAGCAGACTAGTATGTGGGTTCAGAAACATTTCTGGGGAAACTTTAGGGCTTCATGAAAAACAATTTGAAAACTGCTGTGCTAAAGAAATTTCTTATACTGCAAATAATCACAATCTAATTAATGTTTTATGTGCATTGAACACATAACTCTCAAAGTAAATTAAGGTTAAAAGCATCTGCATATTTATTCCATAATCATAAAGCATGACTTATTTATACACTGAAACCAAATTTTAAATGTCAAATCATTGCAACTATGATATAAATCCAAGTCAACAAATATATATCAATGGTTAAAACAGATTAGTGTAATGGATGATCAGTAAGGCACAGATGTTTGTCCTATGATCTACAAAGCTAATTGCTTAGGGTTGCGAAGTAAAACTAATTGGCTTTTAGGCAACATGTACAAAAGTGCTTTACAAATTAAGAGACAATCTACATATTCACTTTTATAATTAACATTTGGAATATTTGCCAAAAAATAATGATAAAATGGGGACAGATTTTAAATTTCATGAAAAGTTCTACCCAACTGAAGTTATTAGCCAATATATGAAAGAATCTAATGAACCAGAAAAGCATTAATTCTGAATGGTAGGAATATGGATGTTACAATATTCTTGGTTTTTACCTATGCACTTTACATTTTTAATACTAAAAATAAAAAGAGGCTGTGGGAAACCTTTTTCTCAACCTCATTCCTTAGAAATACCACAGGGTCCTCCAAATTGAGGAAATCCCAGAGCTGTGTCTGATTCTCAGGTGATTACAACTTAGTCCAAGGAGGCACGTGAAACATAATTATAAGCAGTGTAGTATCACTAAAGTGATACTTTTCTAACCTAGACCTTGGGGCCACCTAAATTAGGATCAATAAGACTCCTTAGGACAAATATTTTAAAATTCTGCTGGGATCAAATAAAGCTGAAACTATCTATGAAATTACTCTTAGGAGAATCTAAAATAATAGGCACTGAAAATTGATATCTGATAAAAAGTGTGCAATTTTTAACATGTTTGAACAGCTACCATTAGTATTCAATGGCATAACACGGAAAAATATGCATACCTCTCTAACTTTACACCGTGCATCTTAGCACATGTATGAGTGGAATGGCAGCAAAAGGGGCACATACAAGAAGCTAATTGGACTATTGCAATATAAACAGTATACACTATTTCACATACTCTAGCCAGCTACCATATGGCCCACGAAGAAATGACTTATGGAGGATAACTACAAAACTAAGGAAACATTGACTATCAGGCACACTAAGTGAGACCGGGAGACAGACATACACATACAGGACTTTCTGTAAAGTAAACATTCATTCATTCATCCATTTACTGACTCAATAAATACTGAGTAACAGCTCATATATTTAAAATGTAATAAATAATAATAAAAATCCTTGCCCTCATAGAGCTTTGAATCCTCTGGAGAAGAGAAACTTAAAAAGTAAAACTGATGATTTTAGAGAGCGATAACTACTAGGAAAGAAATAAAGCATGGATATATATTAAGACAGCAGAACACTCAAGGGCAAGGCCTACTTTAAACAGTCATATACAAAGGACCAAAGAGGCAGAAATAGCATGACCATTATATAACGAAAAACAGTTCCAGGGCGCCTGGGTGACTCAGTTAAGCGTCTGACTTAGGAATTCTCTCTCCTTCTCTCTCTGCCTGTCCCACTAGTGTGCACTCTCAAAAAAATAAATAAACTTAAAAGAAAAAAAGTTCCGTATGGTAGACAGAGTACATACTGATGAGGTTAAAAGAGAATAGTAAGAAAAGAACCCAAAGGAGAAAGCAGGGGTCATCAGATGAACAACTCTGTTGCCATTAAGAAATTTATTTTCTATTCAGAAGACAACAAGGACTCCTACATTAAGGAATTAAACCAAAGGAGAAAGAGAACTCTGATTTTCACTTTATCATTGCAATTGGGATAACTGGACTAGACACAGGGAAACCAGTCTGGATAGTCCTACAGAAATCCAAGTGAGAGACAATGGCCTTAACTAGGGTAGAGACCGTAAGGGTTGCGTGGACTGAACTGAGAGAGATTAAGAAGCATAAGTCAATCAGGATTTGGTAATTTAATAAATGTGAAGGACAAAAAAACCCAAAAAAAGTCCAGAAAAATTATTAGGTATGTTTTAATGAATGAAATGACAGTGGCACCATTTACAAGCCAAGGAACAATAAACACTAGGTTACAAAAAACCAAAGTTGACCCTTGAACAGTGCAGGCATTAGAGGTGCCAATCCTGTACACAGTTAAAAATCTGCATATAACTTTTGACTCCCCCAAATCTTAAATAGCCGACTACCGACCAGAAGCTTTACCTATAACATGTAAAATCGATTAACACATATTGATATCACACATGTTTATATTACACATAAATTATATAATTATGTAATTTAAATTATATTATATATGTATATATTATATTATGTATAATATATTAAAAATTTTATATTTATATTACATATGTATATTGTACATAATATATACTCTTACAAATAATATATTATTACATACATTATATATATTATTACATATATTACAACGTCATTACATATATTTATATGGTGTTATATACCATATTCTTTTGTTTTTTAAGTTAATTCATTTTCAGAGAAATAGCAAGCAGGGCAGGAGCACAGAGAGAGAGAGAATCCCAAGCAGGCTCTGTGCTGCCAGTGCAAAGCCTGACTTGGGGCTCAAACTCAAGACTGCAAAATCATGACCTGAGCCAAAATCAAGAGTCGGATACCCAGCCGACTGAGTCACTCAGGCACCCCTACCATACTCTTAAAAAAAGAAAATGTTAAGAAAAGCACAAAGAACAGAAAATACACTCACAGTATTGTACTATATTTACTGAAAAATTCTGCATGTAAGTGGACAGGTATACAAACCTGTGCTTTCAAGGGGCAACTGTATTACAAATTTAACAGCTTCTCTACCCAAGCTCTGGTTCTCTATTACTAACTTGAATGTATGGCTAAGAATAAATATTTCTCTTTGGGTCTTAGTATCTTCATCTTTTGCCATTTTGACTTCCCAACCTTGGGCTACTGTTGGCCCCTCTCTGCAGTCACTCCATGTGGTCATGTCTGTGCTGATGCCTCTGCTGCTGAGGGGCCTAACAGGCCTAACCCTGGCGGAGGTTCGGTTCTGTGTACCCTGATCCATTCCAAGCTGCTGCAGAAGCAGCTCGGGACCATGGATGTCACTACTGGGCTCACCTCCTGCTTCCTGCGTTTCCTCCTGCCATCAGGCTGGGTCCTATCACATTGAGCTACTCGAACCAGGAGTGAAGGGGGCTGTCCTATTGCTCACCCTGCAACCTGACCACCCCCAGCCTATCCTGATCATGTCTGCTACATTCCTGGTCAGCCTTCCCAGGATCGTATTACATACAGCTACCTCTTCTGCAATCATTACTCCTAGATTTCCTCATGGTGACATCTTGGGACCAAATACATTGGTTTATAAGGCCCTCCTCAACAGGGAGCTCCTTATAGTAAGGTCTATTTAAACCTTGGGGGGTGGAGGTAACCTTCATCTGTTAGGTCAAGAGCTCTGAGAGAAAGAAGTTAGGATTTAGTTTGGGAAATGAGTCTAGGATCATACTTAAGATTTCTGACTTGGGTAAGAAGGTGGGGGTATTGTGCTATTTAACTAAAGGTATTAGTCAGGGTAGTAAAGGTTATGCTGTAGTAACAAATAAGACCTAAAGCTTAACCATTTACAACAGCAGTTGGCAAACTATGGCCCACAAACTGAGTGCTTGTTTTTTGTAAAATAAGTTTTATCAGAACACAGCCAAATCCATTCATTGAGGAATTGTCTGTAGTCGTGACAGAGACTATAAGGAACAAAAGTCTACAATATCTAGTATCTGACCCTTTAAGAAACGGTGTGTCAATCACTCAGTTATAGCAACAAAATTTTATTTCTGGCCTACGTTTATGACTGGTTAGCAGTGGCTTTGTAACCTATCATCTTCACCCAAAAATGGGCAGCACTGACTTAGAAAAGTAGAAGTTATCATAGCAAAGGGAATAGAGAACATGGAGAAAATCCACTGCTCTTAAAAATTCTGCTCAAAGTGTAACCTATCATGTTTCCTTGCATCTCACTGGCCAAAAACAAGTCACATAGCCATGCCTGAATTCACTGGCAGGGAGATGTATACTTCTCCCAAAGCGAAGGAAACCAAATCTTTTTTAGTTGCCATACAAAAATCTGCTCCTCCTGCCCCATTTTCCTGAATTTATGCCACTAAGTAAGGGTTGATACCCTCTAACTTCCTCTACAAATAGGTATGATCATGGGACTGTGCTCTTCCTAATAGAACAATAGGAGTGAAGTATACAAATTCTGCCTCACTTCTTGAAAGAAAATTGTTTGCCCTATACATTCTTACCCTTTCCTGCAGCTGAAACGCATTCTACAACAAAGAAAAAAACAAAATACCCTAGGGTGGAGCAATAAAATGTTAAGAACCTGGGGGCACCTGTGTGGCTCAGTCAGTTAAGCATCCAACTCTGATTTTGGCTCAGGTCATGATCTCACAGTTTCTAAGTTCAAGCCCCACATCGGGCTGACAGGTTGGGATTCTCCTGCCTTCTGCCCCTAACCCACTCACACTCTCTCTCTCTCAAATTGAATAAATAAGCATTAAAAAAAAGATTTTTAAAAAAATGTTAAGAACCTGGATCCCTGAATAACCTCATGGAATACAGTTGTCCCAGGGTAGACAAGTCAGATTATTGTAACAGATACAAATAAATTTAATGCTTATTTAAACAATTATATTTTGGAGTTTCTTTCTTACGGTAGTTTAGTCTCTAGTTAATACTGACTCATCAGCATTTTTTCAATGAAGATGTTCAATATGTAGTTGGTATACTGGCCTTCAAACTAAGATTCTAGATGAAAATATAAGTCATTAACATATGAGGTTTTAAAATCATAGGAATAAACAAGAATACCCAAGACGAACATATAAAATGAGACTAGAAGAAGGTCTAGAACAAACTTCTGTAGTATAAAAAACTTTTAAGAACTCAGACAAAAAAAAAAAAAGATCTGGGAAAGGAGACTACTAGGAGTAAAAGGAAAAACTGGAAAGGAGTGTAGGAAAAAAACTAAAAGAAAACAGTGTTTCAAGGAAAGAACAATTAGAGAAATTAAAAAGATGTGGAATAAAAAGTAACACTTCAACTTAGCAATTAGAACATCATTCAAGCTTTTCACTGTAAAGAATTTTTATTGCAATGGAATGTTACAGAAAGAAGAAAAATTCCAAGGGACTGAGGAGTGAATGGGAAGTAAACAGAATAGCAAATAAAGAAAATTATTTCAAAAAATCTATCTATAAAACTGAGATAGACACCTTCTGGGTGGCCCATAATGATCATCATCTCCTTGTATTCATTGCCCCTATAGAATTCACTTCCCCTTGCTGCCCTCATCCCACAGCTTTGGATATAAGCCAAATCCAGTGACATTACTTTAAAACAGGGCAAAAGTGAAAGTAGGTCATATCTAAGATTTGGTTACAAAAATATCATGACTTTATTTGTCTCAGCCCTTCTCTCTCACTCATTGGCTCTGTTGCCATGTGGGAAGCAGTCATATGGAGAAGTAATGCCCCCATGGAACTGCAATGTCATGAGTGGCCCTGTGGATAAGCCATGACAAAGAAATGAATCCTGACAATAGCAATGTAACTGAGATTAGAAGTGGATTCTTCTTCAGTTGAGCCTTCAGATGAGACTGCATATCAGGCTAACAGCTTGATAACAGCCTAATGAGAAACTCTGAGCCAGAGGCATCCAGCTCTAGGTCACCTTCAGATTCCTAACACAGAAAAATGACAAGAGAATACATGTATGATGTTCATTTTTAAAAGTTTTTATTTTAATTCCAGTTAAACATACAGTGTTATATTAATTTCAGGTGTACAACATAGAGATTCAACAATTCCATACATCACCTGGTGCTCATCACCAAAAGTACACTCCTTAATATCCACTACCTATTTAATCCCAACCCTCCACCAACCTCCCCTCGAGTAACTGTCAATTTGTTCTCTATACTGAAGAGTCTGTTACTTGGTCTCTCTCTCTCTCTTTTCTCCTTTGCTCATTTGTTTCTTGAATTCTACATATGAGTGAAATCATATGGTCTTTGTCTTTCTCTGATTTATTTCACTTAGCATTATAGTCTCTTGCTCCATCCATGTCACTGCAAATGGCAAGATTTCATTCTTTTTTATGGCTGAATAACATTCCATGGTGTGTGTGTGTGTGTGTGTGTGTGTGTGTGTGTGTGTGTGTGTGTGTGTGTATCTCCATCCATTCATCCATCGATGAACACTTGGGCTGCTCCCACATCTTGGCTATTGTAAATAATGCTGCTATAAACATAAGGGTGCATGCATCCCTTTCAATTAGTGTTTTTGTATTCTCTGGGTAAATACCCAGGGGAGTGGTTACTGAATCATAGGGTAGTTCTATTTTTTAACTTTCTGAGGAACCTATATACTGTTTTCCACGGCTGCTGCACCAGTTTACAAGAGCGTTATTTTTTCTTTACATGCTCACCAACACCTGTTGTTTCTCGAGTTGTTGATTTTAGCCATTCTGACAGGTATGAGGTGATATCTCATTGTAGGTCTGATTTGCATTTCTCTGATGATAAGTGATGAACATCTTTTCATGTGTCTCTTGGCCATCTGCATGTCTTCTTTGAAAAATGTCTAATCATGTCTATTGCCCATTTTTTAACAGGATTGTTTTTTTAGGTGTTGAGTTATATAAGTTCTTTATATATTTTAGACACCAACACTTTATCAGATATGTCATATATAAACATCTTCAAGAGTTCCATAGGTTGCCTTTTAGTTTTGTTGATTGTGTCATTCATTGTGTGTATTTTTAATACAGTAGCATAGTTTACTTTTGCTTTTGTTTCCCTTGCCTCAGGAGACATACCTAGAAAAAAAGTTGCTATGGCCCATGTCAAAGAGGTTACTGTGTTCTCTTCTAGGATTTTTATGATTTTGGATCTCACATTTAGGTATTTAATCCCTTTTGATTTTGTGTAAGGTATAAGAATGTGGGCCAGTTTCATTCTCTTGCATGTTGCTGTCCAGTTTACCCAACACCATTTGTTGAAGAGGCTGTCTTTTTCCCACTGGATAGTCTTTCCTGCTTTGTTAAAGATTAACTGACCATACAGTTGTTGGTTCATTTCTGGATTTTCTATTCTGTTTCACTGATTACTATAGCACTGTAATACAATTTTAAGTCCAGAATTATGATTCCTCCAGCTTTGCTTTTCTTTTTCAAGGTTGTATGGCTATATGGAATCTTCTGTGGTTTCATACAAATTTCAGACTTGTTTATTTTAGTTCTGTGAAAAATGCTGTTGGTGTTTTGACAGGGCTTACATTAAAGGTGTAGATTGCTGGGGCCCATGGGTGGCTCAGTCAGCTGAGTGTCCAACTCAATTTCAGCTCAGGTCATTATCCCAGAGTCACAGGATCAAGCCCTATGTTGTACTCCATGCTGAGCATGGAGACTGCTTAAGATTTTCTCTCCCTCTGCCTCTCTCTCCCACTCCCACTCGCTCTCTAAAAACAAAACAAAACAAAACAAAAGGTGTAGGTCGGGTATTATAGACATTTTAACAATATTTGTTCTTCCAATCCATAAGCATGCAATGTCTTTCTGCTTCTTTGTGTCATCTTCAATTTTTTTCCTCAGTGTTTTATAGTTTTCAGAGTACAGGTATTTAACCTCTTTGGTTACATTTATTCCTAGATATCTTACTATTTTGGGTGTAATTGTAAATGAGATTGTTTTCTTACTTTCTCTTTCTGCTGCTTCATTATTGGCATGTAGAAATGCAACAGACATCTCTGTACATTGATTTTGTATCCCGTGACTTTATGGAATTCATTGATCAGTTTTAGTAGGCTTCTGGTGGAGTCATTCAGGTTTTCTATATATAGTATCATGTCAGCTGCAGTTTAAAGTCTGACTTCTTCCTTGCCGAACCGGATGCCTTTTATTTCTTTTTGTTGTCTGATTGCTGTGGCTGGACTTCTAGTACTATGTTGGATAAAAGTGATGAGAGTGTGCATCTTTGCCTTGTTCCTGACTTTAGGGGAAAAGCTCTCAGTTTTTCCCCATTGAAGATGATGTTAGTAGTGAATTTTTCATATGGCCTTTAGATGTTCCCTCCAACCCTACTTTAAGGGTTTTTATCATGAATTGATACTGTATTTTTCAAATACTTTTTCTGCTTCTATTGAAATGATCATATGGTTCTTATCGTTTCTCTTATTTTTTTTAATATGAAATTTATTGTCAAATTGGTTTCCATACAACACCCAGTGCTCATCCCAACAGGTGCCCTTCTAAATGCCCATCACACACTTTCCCTTCACTCCCACCCCCCCCATCAACCCTCAGTTTATTCTCAGTTTTTAAGAGTCTCTTATGGTTTGCCTCCTTTCCTCTCTATAATTTTTTTTTTCCCTTTCCTCTCCCCCATGGTCTTCTATTAAGTTTCTCAGGATCCACATATGAATGAAAACATGTGGTATCTGTCTTTCTCCGTATGACTTATTTCTCGTTTCTCTTACTGATGTAATGTATCATGTTGATTGATTTGCAAATAGTGAACCAACCTGGCAACCCAGAAATAAATCCTACAAGATCATAGCGAATGATTTTTATAATGTATTGTTGAATTCAGTTAGCTAATACTTCATTGAGGATTTTTGCATCAGGGATATTGGCCTATAGTTCTCTCTATATACATACATATTTTTAGAAAGAGAGCGAGTGTAGGGGCACCTGGATGGTTCAGTTGGTTAAGCATCCAACTTCAGCTCAGGTCGTGATCTCACGGTTCACGACTTTGAGCCCCACGTCAGGCTCTGTGCTGACAGCTCAGAGCCTGGAACCTGCTTTGTATTCTCTCCCCTTCTCTCTGCTCCTCCCCTGCACATGTGTGTGTGCTCTCTCTCTCTCAAAATAAAAGTACATTTGAAAAAAGAAAAAAAGAGAGCAAGTAAGTGCAAGTGGGGTAGAGGGGCACACAGAGAGAGAATCTTAAGCAGGCTCTGTGCTCAGATGAACATTTAGCTTAGATGCGGGGCTTGATTCCACGACCCTGGGATCATGACCTGAGCTGAAATAGAGTCGGACAACTGACTGAACTGCCCAGGTGCCCATGTAGTTCTTTTTTTGTGTTGTCTCTATCTGGTTTTGGTATCAAAATAATGCTGACCTTATAGAATGAATATGGAAGTTTTCCTTCCTTTTCTCCTTTTTAGAATAGTTTGAGAAGAATACATATTAACTCTTCTTTAAATGTTTGGTATAATTTGCCTGTGAAGCCATCTAGTCGTAGATTTTGTTTGACAGGTTTTTTTCCCCCATATTTTAATTTATTTTTGAGAAAGAGAGAGCATGAGCGGGGGAGGGGCAGAGAGAGGCGGGCACAAAGGATCTGAAGTGGGCTCTGTGCTGACAGCAGTGAGCCTCACGTGCAGGACCTGAACTCAGGAACCATGAGATCATGACCTGAGCTAAAGTTGGACACTCAACCAAATGAGCCACCCAGGTGCCCTTGTTGGGGTTTTTTTGGATTACTGAACCAATTTCATTGCTGGCAATCAGTCTGTTCAAATTTCTGTTTCTTTCTGTTTCTGTTTTGGTAGTTTATAAGTTTCTAGGAACATACCCATTTCTTCTAGGTTGTTCAGTTGGCTGGCATATAGTTTTTCCTAATGTTCTTTTATAATCATTTGTATTTCTGTGGTGTCGATTATTATTTCTCTTCTTTTCTTGATAAATCTGGCTACAGGTTTATCAATCATTGATTTTTTCAAAGAACCAGCTCCTGGTTTCATTAATCTGTTCTATTGTTTTTTTTTTAGCTTCTATATCATTTATTTCTGCTCTAATCTTTATTATTTCCTTCCTTCTGCTGTTTTTAGGTTTTGTTAGTTCTTTTTCTAGCTCCTTTTGGTGTAAGGTTGTTTGATATTTTTCTTACTTCTTGACATAGGCCTGTAGTGCTATATCTTTCCCTCTTAGAATTGCTTGTGCTGCATCCTAAAGGGTTTTTTTTTTTTTTTAAGTTTTGTGTGTTCGTTTTCATTTGTCTCATGTATGTTTTTACTTTTTCTATTATCGCCTGGTTGATCTATTCATTGTTTAGTAGCATGGTATTTAATCTCCATTGTATTTGTGATCTTTCCAGTGGTTGATATCTAGTTACATAGCGTTGTGGTCAGAAAAGATGCCTGGTATGACTTCTTCTATTTGTTGAGAGTCTGGGCTAATACATGGTCTATTCTGAAGAATGCTCCAGGCACACTTGAAAAGAATGTTTTAGGATAGAATGTTCTCAATATTTCTGTTAAATCCATCTGCTCCAGTGTGTCACTCAAAGGCACTCTTTCTTTGATGTTCTGTTTGGACATCAACACACACAACACAATTGACATCATCTGTTAATACTGACACACAACACATCTGTCAATTGATGCAGCAGAATGTTAAAGTATCACTGTATTACTATCGATTAGTAATCAATTTGTATCTGTTATTAACATTTTTATATATTTGGGTGCTGCTATGCTGGGTGCGTAAATATTTACAACTGTTAGATCTTGTTGGATTGTCCCTTTATTATTATACACTGTCTTTCTTTATGTCTTGTTACAGTCTTTGTTTTAAAGTGTGTTTTGTCTTGGGGAACCTGGGTGGCTCAGTCAGTTAAGCATCTGACTCTTGATTTTGGCTCAGGTCATGATCTCATGGTTTGGTTTGTGAGATCAAGCCCCGGTCAGACTCTGTGCTGACAGCATGGAGCCTGCTTGGGATTCACTCATTTATTCTCTCTGCCCCTTCCCCACTCACATGCGCACTCACTCTCTGTCAAAATCAACAAACAAACAAACAAAAAGTCCCTTTTGTCTGATATAAGTACATCCACTCTGGCTTTCTTTTGAAAACCATTTGCATGATAGATGTTTGTCCATTCCCGCACTTTCAATCTGTAAGCGTCTTCTGGTGTAAACTGAGTCTCTTATTGGCAGCACACAGATGGGTCTTCTTTTTTTATCCATCCTGTCACTCTACATCTTTTTATTGCAGCATTTAGTTCACTTACATTCAAAGTAATTATTGATACGTATTTATTGGCATTTTATTACCTGTTTTGTGTGTGTTTCTGAAGATTTTTTCTGATACTCTCTCGTCTTTTTTTCACGTTTTGCTAAGTTTCTTTAATGATATATTTGGTTTTCTCTTTTTTTCTTTGCAGGTTTATTAGTAGTTTTTGATATTCAGATTCTACATAACCTCTTCTGCATATAGCAGTCTATACTAAGTTGATGGTCATTTAAGTTTGAACCCATTCTTTTCTCCTCACCTCCCTAGATTTTACATATATGTAAAATTATATTTTATATCCTGTTTTTGTGAGTTCTTGGTTTTTTATAGAAATCAGATCCACCTATTGTTTCTTCAAATTTTCTGCCCTCTTTTCATCCTCTTTTGGGACTCCTATAATGATTTTCATTACATTTGATGGAGTCACTGAATTCCCTAATAAGTCTATTATCATTTTGTGTAGTTCTTTTCTCTCTCTTGTGTTCAGTTTAATTACTTTGTCTTCCAGGTCACTAATTCTTTCTGCTGCTTCTTTCCTTCTGTTCATTCCATCAAACATGTTTCTGATTTCATTTATTGATCCCTTTATCTGAGCTATGTTATTCTTTATCTCTGTGTTAAGGTTCTCACTCTTTTCTCAAATCCAGTGAGTATCTTTGTGATCGCTGCTTTAAATTCTCCATCAGGCATGTTACTTATACCTGTTTCACTTAGATCTCTGGCCAAAGCCTTGTCCTGTTCTTTCATTGGGGATAAATTTCTCTGTCTCATTTTGTTTGCCTCTCTGTGTCTGCTTCCATGTTAAGAAAGTCAGCTATGTCTTTTGATCTTGAAAGTATTTACTTCGGGGCGCCTGGGTGGCTCAGTTGGTTGAGCGGCCGACTTCGGCTCAGGTCATGATCTCACGGTCCGTGAGTTCGAGCCCCGCGTCGGGCTCTGTGCTGACGGCTCAGAGCTAGAGGCTGTTTCAGATTCTGTGTCTCCCTCTCTCTGACCCTCCCCCGTTCATGCTCTGTCTCTCTCTGTCTCAAAAATAAATAAACATTAAAAAAAAAAATTAAAAAAAAAAAAAAAGAAAGTATTTACTTCATGAAGAAGAGGTCCCAGAGTACCCTGCCATGCTGTGTTTCCTATTCATCAAAACCTGGCACTTCAGGGGTATATTTTATCTGTATTGCTTACTAACTGATATTATGGTGTTCCATTTTGTTAAACACTTGATGAAATTTTGATTTCCAACAAAAGCAGGACCTGAGATGAGCTTAAACAGTTTATTTGGAAAGTATTCTAAGGAAGGCCTCAAAAAGTAGACATACAAATTCAAACAATCACAGAACGTCCTTCATATTGGTGACCAGCCACAGTATCAATCTGAAATAGTACTCTGCTTCTTTCTTTGGTGTCTCCTTATTCTCCATGTACCGGGGCCAGTTTCAGACTTCACCTGGAAAACTCAAGGCTGCAAACCAAGAGGCATCAGGGAGAATGTAGTTTGGGATGTGCTGAGCATTAGGGACAGCTCAGAGAATGGCAGACTTGATATTCACTGTTTTCACTAGCTACATTTTGAGGTTATTTGTCATCAAACAGCAGATAACTAATACAAAGGGGGAAAAGGGAGGATGGGTAAAAACTAAAGGGGAACAAAGAATTAAGGAAGAGTTTATTCTTTTTTTTTTTTTTAATTTTTTAAATGTTTTTATTTTATTTTTGAGAGAGACAAAGACAGAGACAGAGCACGAGTGGGGGAGGGGCAGAGAGAGGGAGACACAGAATCCAAAGCAGGCTCCAGGCTGTGAACTGTCAGCACAGAGCCTGATGTGGGGCTCAAGCTCACAAACTGAGATTATGACCTGAGCTGAAGTTGAACGCTTAACCAAATAAGACACCCTGGTGCCCCAGAGTTTATTGTTCTTTAAAAAAATTGTAGAGATTGTAGCTTTCAAAAAGGATAAGGGGGAAAAACATATATCTGTACTTAAGGTGTGTGTATGTGTGTGTTGTGTATAAACTTTATTTATAGGCAACAAAAGGCTTAAAAATCAGAAAAAAGGAAAAATATTTTTAAAAAGGACAGTAAATATGAATATGAAATTAGCAAATCTCACTAAATATTTAAGTAGATAAATTATCTACTTTTTTAATTTGAAGGATTTATCTACTTTTTTTTAATTTGAAGGACTTTTTATACACATCCACACACACACACACACACATCCACACACACACATATATTATGTAAGGTCATAAAATAAGTCTCAACAAAATTAACTGGATCAAAATCATAGAAAGTATGTTCTACATGTTATAAAATTAGAAACCAGTAATAGAAAAAAAAATTGGTGAAATTTACAAGTATGTGGATATTAAACTACAACTAAATAACCAATGGGTCAAAGAAGAAATCACAAGAGAAATGAGAAGATACTTTGAGATGAAAGTAAACTAAATATACCAATTTATGGAATGGAGCTAAAGCAAGAAGTAAAGATGGAATATAATAGCTGAAAATGCCTATGTTAAAAAAAGAGGAAGATCTCAAATCAATAACCTAAATTTCCACCGTATTACTAGAAAAGAATCCCAACTAAACCCAAGGCAAATAAAAGGAAAGAAAAAAATAGAAAAATAGGGAAATTCTACAAAACTGTTAAGTTGGTTCTTAAAAGATCAACAAAATTGGTAAATCTATAGCTACACTGACCGGGGGTGGGGGTGGGGTGGGGGGAGAACACTCACAATCAGTAAAATAAGGAAAGAGGGAATATTACTACCAACTCTACATAAATAAAAAAGATCTCAAGTGGATACTATCAACAATCTAATGCCAATAAGCTAGGTAAAATGAACAATTTCCTAGAGACACAAACTACTGAAATTGACTCAATACCTATAGGGAATACCTATAGGGGCACCTAGGTGGCTCAGTTGGTTGAGCTTCCAACTTCGGCTCAGGTTGTGATCTCACAGTTGGTGAGTTCGAGCCCTGAATTGGACCCTGTGCTGACAGCTCAAAGCCTATAGCCTGTTTTGGATTCTGTGTCTCCCTCTCTCTCTGTGCCCCTTCCCCACTTGCACTCTCTCAAAAATAAATAAATGCTAAAAAAAAAAAAAAAAAAAGAATTAACATTTGATGAACACTTACAAAAAATAAGAGGAAGTAACTTCTCAACTAATTCTATGAAGCCACAGACATCTCAATAAAACACATCATCATCCCTATGAATACAGAAACAAAAATCCTCAACAGTAAATTAACAAACCAAATCTAGCAACATATAAAAAGGATTATGAACCACGATGAAGTGAGACTGTACGATTGCACAGTCCCAACATATGAAAATTAATCAATGCAATATACCATGTTAATAAAGGGAAAAACCACATGGTTATCTCAGTAGATGCAGAAAAAACATCTGACAAAATCTAACACCTTTCATGATAAAAAATATTCAACATACCAGGAAGAGACCTTTTTTAGTCTGATAAAGAACCTCTATGAAAAACACATATACCTGGGGTGCCTGGGTGGCTCAGTCGGTTAAGTGCCCGACTCTTGGTTTTGGTTCAGGCCATGATTTCACAGTTCATGAGTTCAAGCCCTGCATCGGGCTCTGCACTGACAATGTGAAGCCTGGTTGGGATTGTCTCTCTCCCTCTCTTTCCACCCCTCCCCTGCTTGCTCTCTGTCTCTCTCAAAAATAAATACGCTTAAAAAAAACCACACATATCTAATATCATATTAAATCTTAAAAGACTGAAAAATTTCCCCCAAGGATCAGGAACAAAGGGTGTCTGCTCTCACCATTTCTATACCAGGGGTTATACCAGGTATACCAGGGGTTCTGGTTTTCTTACGCAAGAAAAAGAAATAAAGTATGTCCAGATTGGAAAGGAGGAAGTAAAACTATCTGGATTTGGAGATGATATCATCTCATATATAGAAAGTCTTAAAAATCTACAATAAAACTATTTGAGCTAATAGTTTGACAAAGAAGCAAGACACAAGATTAATATACAAAAATTAGTGTATTTCCACACATTAGCAATGAGCGATCCGAAGATGAAGTTAAGAAAAAAAATTACATTTATAACAACATCAAACCAAGAAAATACTAAAGAACTGAACAAATAAGTATAAAACTGGACTCAGAAAACTATGAAACGTTTTTGAAAGGAATTAAAGACCTAAATATTTTGAA
Source organism: Panthera pardus (assembly GCF_024362965.1). Classification (NCBI taxonomy): domain Eukaryota; kingdom Metazoa; phylum Chordata; class Mammalia; order Carnivora; family Felidae; genus Panthera; species Panthera pardus. The sequence goes on from NW_026526677.1 coordinate 61,039,192, forward strand.
AGACATCCTGATCCATGGATCAGAAGACTTATTTTTGTTAACCTAATATTCCCCAAATTTACCTACAGATTATATCTAATCCTATATAAATCATAGCTGGCATTTTTGCAGAAATTAACAAGCTGATCCTCAAACTCATTAAGAAAATGCAAGGAAAGCAGAACAGCCCAAACAATCTTGAAAAAGAACCAACTCAAAACCTATTACAAAGCTTTAATAATCAAGACAGCATAAATGATGACATAGAAGTCAACAGAATATCAACTTCAGAAATAGACCCTTCTATTTATGTTGAATTGACTTTTTACAAGAATGTCAAGGCAATCAAATATGGGAAAGAATGGTCTTTTCAACAAACAGTAATGGAATAACTAACTGGATATCCACACTCAAAAGGATGTGGTTGGACCCCTATCTTATATACAAAAATTAACTTAAAAGAGATCATAGATCTAAACACAAAAGCTAAAAGTACAGAACTGTTAGAACAAATTAGAGGATTACATCTTTATGATCTTAGTTTGGGCAATAGTTTCTTAGATATGACACCAAAGCACTAGCCACAAAAGAAAAAACTGTATTGGACTTCATCAAAATTAAAACCTTCATGCATCGAAGAACATTACACAGAAAGTAAAAGAAAAAACACCAAATGGGAGAAAATGTATGCAAACCATGTATCTGGTAAGGGTCTAGCATGCAGAATATATAAAGAGCTCTTAAAACTCAAGAACAAAAACACGAACAACCAACTAAACAAAGAAGGATAGGAGGAGGCATTTTTCCACATTTTCTCAAAGCTATACAATGGCCCACAAGTATATGGAAGGAACACTCAACATAATTTAGTCATAAGGAAAATGTAAATCAAAACCATGGGAACCCCCACTAGGATGCTTAAAATCAATCAATCAATCAATCAATCATAAGTGTTAACGAGGAAGGATGTAGAAAAACTGGAACCCTCATAAATTGCTAGAGAAATTGTAAAATGGTGCAGCTTTGGAAAACAGTCTGGCAGTTAAGTAGTCAAAACAGAATTACCATATGACCCAGCAATTCCACTCTAGATATAAGAAATGAAATCACATGTCTACTCACAGCAGCACTTTTCATAATAGCCGAAAGATGGAAACAAGCCTAATATCATAAACTGATAAGTAGATAAATAAAAAGTGGTATATCCATACGAAGGAACATTATTCAGGCATAGAAAGGAACAAAGCGCTGATTCATCCTTTAACAGGGATGAAACTTGAAAACATTATGCTAAGTGAAAGAAACCAGACACAAAAGGCCACATATTGTATGATTCTATTTATATGAAATGTCCAGAATAGGCAAATTCATAGAATCAGAAAACAGATTAGTTTATAAGGACAAGAGGAAAGGAGAGTAATTATTAATGAGTATGGGGTTCCTTTTTGAGGTGATAAAAATGTTCTGATTTAGACAGTGATGATAGTTGCACAACCTTGTGAATATACTAAAAAACACTGAATTGCATACTTTCAAAGGGCAAATTTTATGTTATGTGAATATATCTCGATTTTTTAAAAAATGAGCTAGAACCTGTAGTTTTCACCATAGAACTAAAGGGGTTTATAAAATCATCTCATTTCTCACATTTTATGAAGAAACAGACAACGGTGCAAAGTAGATTATCCATGGTTCTAAAGTTTAACAAGAGATGGGAACAGTATACAAGATATTTCTACCTAAATTCTCAGAACATGTAAACAAATAAACCCACTTTAATAACAAACCCACATTTATTTACAAGGGACTATACCCTTTAAGATATTATATAAAAATCAATGCCCTGAAATTCCAGCATCTCTTTTAAAGCTCCAAAACTTGATTCTTAACCATTAGTAAATATTTTATTAAAGGCAAAACAGCGATTTCACTGGTATTTTCTAAAGCACTTTTTTAAAAAAACGTTTATTTATTTTTGAGAGACAGAGAGAGACCGAGTATGAGGTGGGGAAGGGCAGAGAGAGAGGGAGACCCAGAATCCAAAGCAAGCTCCGGGCTCCGAGGTGTCAACACAGAGCCCAATGTGGGGCTCAAACCCACGAACTGTGAGATCATGGCCTGAGCTGAAGTTGAATGCTTAACCGAGCCACCCAGGCACCCCTAAAGCACTTTGAATAGTTAAAAATTTGCTCAGTTATCATTCACAGTTTTAATATATTTTGGAGATTTCATTCAACATTAGTTTGGGGTCTGTATCTCCTCTCTTGAAATGTGGCCAGAATTGTGGCTGCTTTCAACCAACAGAAAAGGAGCCAGTGAACTGATTAAAATTGTTATGTCACTTAATTTGGAATGATGTGTTATACACCAATAAATGGAAAAGCACATGTGATTTTTATAATAATGTAACAAGCAACTCTTATACCCTGATGATTCCTCTTTTCACAGTGCTCTGAAGTCATATATATACCTCCCCCAAAAAGAAAGCAGGTATGAAAATACATGGGTAAACATGTATTTTTTTAAAAGACAAGAAAATCATACAGTTTTCAAAATACCAAAAAATATAACCTAATATTCTGTTATGTTATAGAATTAAAAATATTCCCAAAAGATATCATGGAGGTAGGTACATTTATCAGCTTGGGCTTCCAAAAATTGTGTAGGTCTCAAAGTTTGGATACAATTTCAGACCATTTTTCCTGAATGGTTTATCGTAAAGCATTCTGATTTCCCAGGTTGTTTTCACTAAAGGATAGCTTTGGCCTTATTGGTAACTGGTAATCTCCTATACTGATTTAAAGGTGTTATGACATCTTACCATTTAAGTAACAGACAAATTCTGTGTCAATGCATACAGTGTGATCTCAAGGAAAAATGACAACTTTCTTTGCCTTATTTATGTCTTACTTGATTTATCTGGATGATTTTAAGGATTAAATGAGAGAAGACATGAAAAGTCCTAGGCACGGTGTTAGGCACAAAAGGGACATAACACCTCTGAAACCCAAATTTAGGACTAAACACTATGGCTTAGTAGTTGCAGAAAAGAATCACATACTGATAGTAATTGTATGGATTTCTAAGTCATATTTTGCAACTTTTAGTAGACCATTTTAAAAGTTCAGCATATTACGAAACACATCAATTTATGCTACAGTAATATTTCAGTAACAGAGAAGGCACATTTTTTGAGAGGGGAGGGAGAGAGAAGCAGAGAGGGAGGAAGAGAATCTTAAGCAGGCTCCATGCCAGCATGCCAGCGAGATCATGACCTGAACTGCAATCAAGAGTCGGATGCTTAACCAACTGAGCCACCCAGGTGCCCCAGAGAAGGTAATTTTTAATATTTACCTTGATCAAATATTTTTCCCATCTGTCTGCCGTAACAGATTTGCCAATCTTCCTCATCAACTTCAAATGGAGCTCCACCAATTCTTTTGGTACTTAAAAGAAAGAAAAAATACTGTTAGCTCACAAAATAAAACATTTATAAACATTTAAGATAAAAAAAGAACTTTCCCCTTCTCTGAATACTTTTTCAAAATAGAGGATGTTGACTTTAACTATCTTTTAGACCTGTGAATCAGAAAAGACTAAACTAGGGCAAGAAATAACTGAAAACCACTCTTTTAAAGATGAGCAGGAATATTCACATTTTCTTTCAAAGCATTATCAAGTAAGAATGAACTCGAATGTAAACTGTGGATTTTTGAGTGATAATGATAGGTCAAAGTAGGTTCATTAATTATAACAAATGTACTTCTGTGGTGCCAGGAGATATGGATAGTGGAGGTCGTATGTTGAGAAAGAGTGTATATGTGAACTCTCTTTGTGCTTTGTGCTCTTTGAACTTTGTGCTCTATTTTTCTGTGAATCTAAAACTGCTCTAAAAAATAAAGCCAATTTAAAAAAAAATATCAAGTAAAAGCCCTTAACCATACAACCACAATTTCTACTAGTGTTTGTTTCTCATAACACGTATTTGTATACTTTACTGACATTACAGACCAAGACACAGATTCATAAAATTAGAAAAGAATCAAGGAATATAAATTCCAAGTTGGATATGGATATGGATATGGATATCTCAGAAACAGTCCAATGGCTTTCAACCTATTTCACAAAACTATTCTTTCAATCTATACCTTCTCTATGGGCTAAAGTCCTCTACATCATCCCTCTGGATCTTCACTTGACAATTTTCAGGACAGAACACTGACTTATCTTCCAAAGTTCTAGTTATTAGAAAGTTAGCCTTATACAAAGTCAAAATCTGCCTTTCTACACCTAGTTCTTACTCTTATTCTCTAGTTTCAAAGACAATATTTTCAACTCCTCTTCAGCTAGAACCTTCAAATATTTGAAGACTATTTTACCTTCCCTCAGGTTTTCTCTTCTAACTGTAAACAGCCAGAGTTCCTCCATATATCCCTTGGGTATGACGTGATTATGTTGTTTAATTATATCTGTTAGACGGAAGGGAAATAAAAGGACACACATACACAGCCATCAAATTTGGCATTTTCCAAATACCACTAGTAACCTAAGAGAAACAGGAGGTATACTCTCTAAAACGTTTCCATAATCAAATACATTAGAAAAATACTGGATTGGGGTGCCTAGGTGGCTCAGTCGGTTAAGTGTCCAACTCTCGGTTTTGGCTCAGGTCATGATCTCATGGTTCGTGGATTCAAGCCTTGTGTTGGGCTCTGTGCTGACAGCGTGGAGCCTGCTTTGGATTACCTCCCTCCCTCTCTCCCTCTCTCCAAATAAATAAACTTAAAAAATTTAAAAAAAAGAAGAAGAAAGAAAAGAAAAATACTGGATCAAAACAAAGGTCTTATTTTTTGTTTTAAGTGCAGGACTTCTTGACAACTTTATTGATGGATCTTGTGTGCACGTGAATATCCAAGGATATAATCTTCAACATTCACCTAATATATCTGACCATGGAATTTTGTGTGAAACATACATACAACACTAGCTTATCTTAGGATACAAGTGCTCTTAAGAACAGGTTGGGAAATGATGGACTAATTTTCAGTCATTCTTTTAGACTCTTCATTCTCCACTAAGCTAATTTTAACTTGAAACAACTCTGCAGTATAAAAACATTGACCCATCAATAAATTTCTGTGGGACCACTATTACTAAACAAGAAAAAATATCCTTAGTGGGCCTACTCATGTGAGTCTTTTTAGGGCATTAGACAGTGGATCGTGGGTTGGAGGTGGGGTGGTGGCAGTGGAAAGAAGCATAGGATGGGTGGTTACAGACAAGTAGACTATTACTCTAAGTCTAAACCTGAACTTGGGATTGAGGGTGAGGCAGAGAAAAGGGGAGAAAGGACCTTACTTACAGGAGTAACAGCAGATGCAAAAGACTGAAAAAGAAGTGATCATGGAACTGGAGGCATGGAAAAAGGACATGATCATGAAGAGCTTTGTAAGTCCAGGCTAAGAAATTTACATTTAAAAATTTAGACAAGAGAGTGCTCTCTCTGCACTTTAGAAAGCAAGTGAATTGCAGGAAAACAGACTGCTTTTATTTCCTTGCTTGTTTTGGGAGGTGGATGCAAGGCAGAGTTAACATGTAAATTCCAGAAAATATCAACCCAGAAAGATGGGAGTAACGTGAACATAGGTAGAGATAGTACAGACAGAATTAGGCAGATCTGAGAAATATTTAGGAAACAAATAATACAACTTAGTGATTGACTGCTTGTGCAAAGCTATAGAGAGAGTCAAGAAAACCTGAGGCACTGGCTTGGGTAAGTGAGTAGACTCCAATGACAACACAGTAGGAAGAAAAAGACAAGGGCTCAATTGTCAGCTTAATATAAGGTGATCATGATTTTTCTGGTGAAGGTCTTTAAACACTGAATCTCAAATTCCTCATCTGTAAAGGGCTACATTAGCTATTTTACAGTTTTAAAGCTGTAAAATACATAAAGCTAAAACACCTTTATTTTTATTTGTCATGACACTTGTGGAACCAAAGTCTGTTTCAATTTCTCCTTATCTGCTTTCCCAAACACAACAGTCATGATGATTCAGCCTTTAGATATCTCAACCCTGTGCCCTATTTCCCCCACTTTCTCTAGGATATTACTGTACCTTCTCACTTCAAAAAAATAACTATGATAGTCTCTTATAACCAGTCTTCCAAAAATACTGTTTTCATAACACTTCCCATTCATCGACATCTTTTCTGGCTCCTAAATACCTATATTAAACTCATCCGGATTTCTTACTCCAGCGTCAGAGTCTTAAAGTCAGTCTCACCCTAACTTTTCAATCACTCTCTCTCACTTTTACACTGAAATCCTTCATTCAAATCAAAACAGGATTCTGGCCTGTTCACTAAGCATACCCAGTCCACTACCTATCTGGGCTCTATTCAAGCCTTCTAGTTTACTGTTTTCTCCCAGTTGAATTGCATTTATCTTTCTATGTCTTATCAATAAAAGGCCCAAAGTCTCTGTGATAGCCTTTTAATGATTCCAGCAACATGTTTATCCTTGGAATGTCCAAAGTATTCATTCTGCCTATATCACTTCCTTAGCAGCTGGCTAAAAGCTTTGCATCAGTGTTTAATACATGTCTTTCATTATCATAAAGATACATGAAATCACACACACAAAAATTGATATAATTAGTACTACTATATTTCTAAAAATCTAAAAGGACAGAAATAAATGTATGCAAAAAAAAAAAGGATTTCATCCCACTTGGCAACTGTAGACATTATTGATTTAGGCATACAGAAATAAATTATATATATATATATATATATATATACACACATATATATATACATATATATATATACACATATATATATACACATATATATATATACACACACATATATATATATATAAAGAAATAAATTACATAGTACTTGATTTGCTTATTAGGCCATTGGCTCTTGCACAGCACTGTCCAACAGAAATATAAGATGAGTCACATAATTTCAAATTTTCTAGTAGTTCATTCATAAAAATAAGTCAAAATTAATTTTAATAATATATTTCATTTAATACTACAATCCGAATGTTATTTCAATATATACTCAAGATTTAAAATACCAGGTATTTAAAATTTTTTTTCACTTAATATTTTTATTTATTTTTTTAAATTGTGAAGGTGGTCCGGCTTTAGCTAAGGTTATGATCTCATGGTTCATGAGTTCAAGTCCCACATGGGGCTTGCTGCTGCAATGCAAAGCCCACTTCGGATCCTCTGTCCCCAACCCCCCCGCCAGCCCCGCCATTTCTTCCCCTTCCCCCATGCTCTGTCACTCTCAAAAATAAATATTAAAATAAATATATAAAGAGTGATATAACTGACACATAACATTATATCAGTTTTTTTATTTTTTAATGTTTATTTATTTTTAAAAGAGACAGAGAGGGAGAGGGACACACGGAGCATGAGTAGGGGAGGGACAGAGAGAGAAAGGGAGACACAGAAACTAAAGCAGGCTCCAGGCTCTGAGCTGTCAGTGCAGGGCCCGACGCAGGGCTCGAATCCACAAACCGTGAGATCATGACCTGGGCTGAAGATGGGTGCTCAACTGACCCAGCCACCCAGGAGCTCCATATTAGTTTCATTTGTACAACATAGTGGTTCAGTATTTGTATACCTTGTAAAATGATCACAGTAAATCTAGTTAACATCTATTACCTTACATGACTGCAAAAAAATTTTGTAAGGAGAATGTTTAAGATTTATCTCAGCAACTTTCAAACATGCAATACGGTATTACTAACTGTAGGCACCATGCTGTACATTATATTCCCATGATTTATTTATTTTATACCTGGAAGTCTGTACCTTTAGACCCCCCCCTTCACTCAATTTACATCTTATTTTTTGTACTAAGTATTAAAAACATATTGTACATTTTACACTTACAGCACATCTCAGTTCACACTAGCCATATTCAAGTGCTCAAGAGCCATTTATGTCTAGTGGCTACTACAGTGGATCATACAGAGCTAGTATATTTAAAACTAAAATGTATAACCCACAATTTACTTATAACTTACTTACATTTTTGAGATAATTGACAAATTAATTTCAGATATACAACTTAATAATTCAATATTTGTATATATTACAAAATGATCACCACAGTAAATCTAGTTAACAACTAATTTGTTTATATTTTTTGTTTCAAATAGAACTGACAAGCTGGTGATCTTTACGGACATTAGTGGCTCTTAATATTTTGTCAATTGATAAGAAACAGGCAAAAACTTCAACAGTAAAATTATAATCAACATCGTGGTTAAATTGAAAATATTAAAATTCCCATACTCTGTATTCTCTAAACATGCTGTCTATTCAAGAGACCATTCTATGATGAACAGAAATAGTCTATTTCTTTCCTTTCCAATAGGAAATAGTCCTTTCCAATACAGAGTCATCTATATGGCTTGATATGTGGCTAATAAAACTGAGGTACTAAACTTTAATTTTAGGTACTAACTTTTAGGTACTAAATTTAGGTACTAACTTTAATTTTAGGTACTAATTTTAGGTACTAACTTTTAATTTTTTAAATAAAATTTAAATATCCACGTGTAGCAAGTAGCTATGATTTTGGACAGTGAAGCTGTAAATTATCAATTATATTTTTAAAACACATGATCGTTTTCTAAAACACACAGTGACAATCTGTAAATTCACTTATTTATCACCTGGAACATTTTCTAAATAGTCTCATTTCCCAAGCATCAAGATAATTATTAACTTCCTTCTCTAAATGTATCTATTAACCAACTTCACGTCATTCTGAAAAATATAGGTTTTGTCACAGCTGAACCTTTCACTAGATAGATATGATACATAACCTTTAACTGACCCATTTCTTTCATAAGGCCTCAGGAGGTAAAAGACTGTGAAGCAGAAGAAAAGGTCAGGGTTGTGCGAATTCAGGAAGGCCCTGCCAAGATGATGCAGGCATGAAGCAGCAGAAAGTGGTAGAATCCCAGACTGCATTACTGATCCAATCACCCAAAGATGTTCTATATTTGGACATTTTTCTCTTTTTTAACATTATTTTTTAATGTTTATTGCTGAGACAAAGAGACAGAAGGTGAGTGGAGGAGAGGCAGAGAGAGACAGGGAGGGAAAGAGAGAGAGGCGGAGAGAGAGAGAGACAGAATCCAGGCTGTCTCCAGCTTCCAAGCTGTCAGCACAGAGGCTGACGCAGGCTCGAACCCACGAACCATGAGATCATGACCTGAGTCGAATGCTCAGTCAGACGCTCAACCGAATGAGCCACCCAGGCGCCCCTATATTTGGACATTTTTCTAAGCATCTTTCTAGCACCAAGCCTTAAGAATGCTACTGGTTCTGCAGGCCCAGTCTTACTACTTATAATTTTGCTTTCTAAATGGTCAAAATTCACAGCAACTCATAGTAACTACATGATAGAATTCTTCTCATTTCTCAATAAAGTTTTACTTAAACTTCTATGCTTTTTTTTTTTTTTTTTTTAGTTTATTTTTAGAGAGAGCACACGAGTGCATGCAGAAGCAGGGAAGGGGCAGAGAGAGAATCCCAAGCAGGCTCCACACTGTCAGCACAGCCTGACGCAGCACTAGATCCCATGAACCATGAAATCATGACCTGAGCAGAAATCAAGAGTTGGACGCTGCCTGCCTGAGCCACCCAGACACCCCTAAACTTCCTCTATGTTTGTAAGCAAAGATACACTTACAGTCCCAAAATAGTTGATTTCATATAGGTTACTGATCAAAGAACATTGATTTCAGATATGATGATTAAAAGATAACCTAACAATAAACTTTTACGTATTGCCCAGTTTTTTCCAAACTCTGTTGAGGGAGCACAGATTAGCAAATTCATTAGCAATAATGAGACGATTCCCACAGACCACTTGATCCTTGAAATAACTATTATGCATTTATATACCTTATCTTCAAATAATTCATTTAATCAATCATCCTAAAATTTTGTGAAAAGCAGAGGAACAGTTCAGACAATGAACTGTAATTTAGGCCACTCTCCGAAAAGCCACAGTTCAGAGATGCCAAGTAAGAATAATAAAAATCACTAAGCTCAGCTTATTACCACAGTGGAAAAAAATAAATCCAAGAAGACCTAGTATGCAGGCAGATAAACCAAGGGGTATCTGCTGCTCCACTTTAGGTTTGTTTCATTTAGAATCATACTGCTGTTCTCCTACAGGTAGAGAAACCAAACATGATTCAGATTATTTAAGAACCCAAACTGTGAAAATGTCTCCGCTACAAAGAAAGTAATCAGGGGTGCCTGGGTGGCTCAGTCGGTTGAGCGTCCAACTTCAGCTCAGGTCATGATCTCACACTCCGTGAGTTCGAGCCCTGCACTGGGCTCTGTGCTGACAGCTCAGAGCCTGGAGCTTGCTTCAGATTCTGCACCTCCCCATCTCTCTGCCCCTCCCCTGCTCATGCTCTGTCTCTCTCTGTCTCAAAAATAAATAAAAACATTAAAAAAATTAAAAAAAAAAAAAAAAAAAAGAAAGAAAGTAATCAGTGTACTGGAAGTAATCAGCATGGTTGGAGGTTGTGATAACCAGCAATTCAGCACTCCTTCCCAAAGGAGAAGGTAGATATTTCTTATGGAGAGGAAAGGCCTCTTTCTGGGTAAAATGATGTGAGCCACACTCACATTAGTCGGTCTTTAAGGGGCTTCCTTTTCCTTACACGTAAGGAACAACGTCCTGGCAGAGGGAATCTGAGATACTGGAGACCATGGCTTCCAGTACCATATGCCTTCACCTCTAATCAGATGATTTTATTTCCCTTCTCTCTTTTCTCTCTGCTTAATTAATAATCACAGAGGACTTGAAGGGTGGAGAGAATAGGAGCGAAAGACCCTAAACAAATTTGAAAAGAAATAGTAATGTGACAGTATTTAAGGGAGAGGAGGACCTTTCCCCCAACAAACTCCAACAGTGAAAAATTCAAAGACTAGTACACCCTTCGCCTAGACGCATCAATTGCTAACATTTTAGGGAAACATTTTATAAACGGTAAAACCGTTAATAAAGATGAGACCTTGAAGAAGCAGCCAACCAAGCCAAGGTAGAGAAGAGAATGCTAGCCACAAGGAAATGCCTATACAGAAGTCCTGAGGTAGCCAAAAGCTTCTAGTGTGGCTGGTGAAGAAGTAAGCAGGAGTCAAATCCTATAAAGCCTTGGGTGCCATGGAAAGAGTTGAGATTTTATTGTAAGTGTTATAAGAACTTGAGAGAGAAATTTAGGAAAGATTCACGATCCAAGTTTTTAAAAGATCATTCTGTGTCTAGGATCTGCTTCAAAATAATCTAGGCAGCTGGCGGGGGCGGGGGGGGGGGGGAGTAGATGGAGTTACAGATGAAACAAAATCATAACATCGTACCAAAGTGGGGGAAGGGGGTGATGGGTACATGGAAGTTCATTATACAACTTTCTACTTTTGTATCTTTCACATTTTCCATAATTTAAAAAGGTAAAGGAGATGTGGAGGTCACTTTGGTTGCTCTGCGAGGAATGAATGAGAGGGAAGCAAATACTACTAATTAGGAGGCTACTGCCACACTTTAGCAAGAGATGATGATGGCCCAGGATAAGGCTGTAGCAGCATAGATGCAGAGAAGTGCCCTCAAGGAAAAGTGCAAAATGTAGAAAGTTTCTAACAAGCACCTTCACCAATCTTGATCAGGAAGTACCTACTATATACTTGTCTTCAATGTGATCCCAATTAATTTGTTCATTTTTAAATTAAAACAAAAAAATTTTCTAATGTTTATTCATTTTTTGAGACACAGAACGAGACAGAGGGTGAGTGGGGAAGGGACAGAGAGAGGGAGACACAGAATCTGAAGCAAGCTCCAGGCTCTGAACTGACAGCACAGAGCCCAATGCGGGGCTCGAACTCACAGACTGCGAGATCATGACCTGAGCCGAGTCAGACACCCAACCGACTGAGCCACCCAGGCACCCCATAATTAATTTGTTCATTTTTAAAAGCAGAAACCACTTTTTATTTAATCATACTAAGTCAGAAAAGGAACACATACACACATTTAATAAATCAAATAAATTTATTTGTATCATGTCTTATTTCTGATACTCTTCATCATTTCAAATGTCCATGTTTCACTTAAAAGCCTATACTTAATATTTCAACTAATACTTAAAAGTTCTTTTATGTATGTATTATGAAAAGCATTAGACACAGTCAGGAGAAAGACGTGCAAACTTCAATTTCCTTGTCCATATAAAGTTGATCTAAAGTCCTCCAGCTGTATTGTTTAATGCCTATGTCCAGGTATTGAGGCAGGTATTAATTGCCTAATAATAACACAACAGTCAATCATGGGATCTTAGAATTTTTGAACTGAAAGCAATGATCTAATTCACACTATCTAATAGACTAGAAAATTTAGTTAACAAAGATATGATGTGAATTGCCTACCACCAAGCAGAGGCCAGGCAAGAGCCCAAACCTTCCAAGCCCAGTGCTCTAATGTTTCTTAAAGTATTAAATGAATAGAGAAACAGTTCAGAAGACCTAACCTACGAATCAAGCCACCCCTTCTGCACAGCTCCATTTAAATCCATTTAAAGTATACAAATCAATGGGTTTTCTTTTATTACATAATTAACTTTTTAAATTGTGGTACAATACAAATAACATAAAATTAACATTTTAACCATTTTTAAGTGTACACCTCAGTGGCATTAACTAGACTCACAACACAGTGCCACCACCACTATTTTCCAATCCATCTTACAGGTAAAATTTTAAAATAGTCACTCCACTTCCAAATTGCTTTCTGGAAACTTATAACTGTAAAAACAAAATCCACAATAGTATATGTTCTCAGTGAGAGTAATATTAATATCATATAGTCTTAATTATCGTTAAGTCTCACTTTGTAATTATCTACCATCTATCTCTTCTTCCTCCTCTCTCCCATCCTCAGATGTAAGCTCCATGAAGACAAGGGCCAGATCCAACTGCCTTTTTCATCATTGTATTCTCAGTACCAAGCACAGTTCCTGATTCACTCAAGGACTTGATGAACTGGAACAGAGGCAAGAAAATAAAGGAGAAGGAAAACAACAGGGAGAACACTTCTGCTGCTGCTAGAGAAAAAGAGAGTTGCTACAGGTGTCAAAGAGAAATTATGTGAACTAACAGTAGGCAGGAAAGTGATGAGGAGGTGGATAAAAAAGATGGCAAAAGTGGCTTTGGGTTCACTGTGTGAGCCATCAGGCGATATCACCAATTCAAGACAACTTATTTGCAGTTTATGTTTATCCCTTTCTCTCCCTTTTGAGGGGAGAAATGGAAGAGGTGAATGCTCCCATGGGAATCTGTATATAGGAGCAAATAATGAAGTCTGTGTGTTTAAATAAATACCTATATAAGGGCACCTAACTGGCTCAATCGGTAAACTGATCCCTGGAGTTGTGAGTTCGAGCACCACATTGGGTGCAAAGATTACTTAAAAAAAAAAAAGAAAAGAAAAGAAAAGAAAAGGCCTCCATTTCTTTGTGAAATGTATAGTCTATTCCTTGCTAACAAGTGACCAGTTTACACTTTTCCTTCAATCAACATTCATTTAACAAACAGAGATAGCTAGATGAGTAACATACTATGTCATCTTAGTGTCTTGAAATCTTGGCATTAGACACAGACAAGAAATGGGTAAGACTGTAATTTCTATAGTTATTTCAATGAACAAGAAAATGCATATCAAAACACTATTATAAACCCTAAAACAATACAAACCAAAGTTACTGTTATTCACCACCAGATGGTGATCACGTCTTATTAAAAGCAAAACAATGACACCTTATTGGGGGGCCAGCCAGCTGACTGCTAAAAATGATTATTAAGTAAACCAGGGTATCTGAATAAAATGTTGGTGATTTTTAAGTAAATGCAATTAAAACATCAGCAAAACAAGAGTAATAAAAAATTAGATTCTGCCTGAAGACTTCTAAAGGAACTGATTTGTTCATGTGCACATTTGATAACTCTACAATATAAGGGGAAAAAAACAGTGCATGTGTTTCTTGTTGTCTTTTACTAGTTATTTAACTACTCACATGACCTGGAACTTCTTTAACTTCAGATAGAGATATTTCTATTTAGCAAAATGGTACCACTGAACATTTTAGAAGAAAACAAAACCAAATCAAGGTGTTCAATGTCACTAATTGTCAGGGAAATGGAAATCAAAACCACAATGAGATATCACCTCACACCTGTCAGAATGACCAAAATCAAAAACACAAAAAATAACAAGTATTGTTGAGGATGTGGAGAAAAAGGAACCCTCATACACTGTTGGTGGGAATCCAAACTAGTGTAGCCACTGTGGAAAATAGGATGGAGGTGTCTCGAAAATTAAAAATAGCATTACCATATGATACAGTAATTCCACTACTGGGTATTTACACAAAGAAAACAAAACAAAACAAAAAAACCCACCTAATTTGAAAAGATACATGTACCCTTATGTTTACTGCAGCATTATTTACAATAGCCAGAAATGGAAGCAGCCCAGGTGTCCATCCATAGATGAATGGATAAAGATGTGGTACATATGCAATGGAATATTAGCCATAAAAGGACCAAATCTTGCCATTTGCAAGAACGTGGCTGGACCTAGAGGGTATTATGCGAAGTAAAATAAGTCCATCAAAGACAAATACCATATGATTTCATTCATATGTGGAATTCAAGAGACAAAACAAACAAACAAAAAGACAAATAGGAAACAGACTCTTTAATATACAGAACAAACTGGTTGTTGCCAGAAGAGAGGTGGGGGGGGGGATGGGTCAAATAGGTGAAGAGGATCAACGGTATGTTTATTGTGATGAGTACCAAGTAACATAAAGAATTGCTGAATCACTATATTATATATCGGAAACTAATATAATACTGTATGTTAATTATACTTGAATTTAAAAAAAGGAAAAAGCATACACACATACAAAAAAAGCCCCTTTATTAAGAAATGTTGAAACAAATCCCAAAATAGAGACTAGCATAATAAAACCCATGAACTCATCACACAACTTCAGCGATAATCAACCAAGAGACTTTTTCCCTCTCCCATATGTCATTTTAAACCAAATTCCAGGTATCATTTCATCCACAAATATTTCACTATGTATCTCTAAGGGATATAAACTCTTTAAAAATAACCAGAATACCATAATTACTACCTAAATATGAATAGTTCCTTAATGTCATAGAATTTCCATCAAACAATTTTTAAATATTTTGGGGTGCCTGGCTGGCTCAGTCGGTACAGGCATGTGACTCTTGATCTCAGAGTCATGAGTTTGAGCCCCACGTTGGGTGTAGAGATTACTTTAAAAAAAAATTCTTCAAAAATCCAAATTTTTAAATATTTCAAATTAACCAAGAAATGAAATTCCATTGTACTGTTACCTCTGCAGCAGATGCTGGAGGCACCTCACCTTTACCCTCATAGCAATTAGGACTCCAGTGCAGGCTAACCTGCAACCATGTGCAAGGCCTTTCTGACTACAGGGCAAGGAGTTAACCCTTCCTGAGAGCAGCCCTGAATCAGTGCTGGGATAAACCTGACATATGATCTAAACTATCTGTTTCCTGGCAGTGCTTCCCAAATAAACTATGTGCGCTCACATTTTTGTCTCAGAGTTTGCTTGTTGGGAAATCTAACATAAGACAACCTCTTAGTTTGAATGAAAGCTATGGACATCCTAAGAAAAATGTAAACATAAAAATTTCTGCAAATACATTCAACAAGTTTAGAGAACCCAAATGGCATAGACATATACCAGTTTAAAGAAACCTTCCTCCTATAGGTTCAAGATAGCTGAGATCTTAATTATGTTTTTCCAAGTGTTGAATGGAGATTGTTCAATTATGCTGAAAAACTAACATCCCTCCCCTTATTCTACACTGTTGGCAAAGAAACATCATTATCTCAATACTTAGTTCTTCTGTACAGAAAATCTAATCTAAATGAAAATAAACAACTGTTGGCTTAAGGTTCTACACATTTTAAAGAAAAACAAATGTTCAGAGGAGTGGTTTACTAAAACTGGGTCCCGTGAAAAAGCCACTAGAAGTTAAGTTTACAAGTATATTCACTTACATATGAACTTCAATGGATTTTTTTTAAACTACTGCTGGCCTCAAAGAACAAGATTAAGAGTAAGGAACTTGTGGAGATTTTTTTTGAAAAAGTCCCCTCCCGACTAACACACACTGCTCCTACCATTCTGGAAAAAAAAAAAAAAAAAAAAAGTATGAACTCAGTCTCTTTCTTACCTGTCCCATTTGCTCCAAACTCACCATAATCTGACTTCTATTAGTTAAACTAAATGGATGCTTTGGTTTTTGTCTTAATTTGGCACCATGTGACACTGGTGACCAGATCTTCCTTCTTGAAACCTGGCCATCCTGTGACACTACTTTTCTGATTTCTCCTCTTATTTCTTTTGCCTCCTTTTAAATTCCTTTGCAGACCCTACACTTCTGCCCTCTCCTTGAAAGGTGATTCTGTTTTAGGACTTAATTTCTTTTGTCCCTAAGTCACCTCATCCATCTCTTCACTTCAGTTTAAATATGCTATCTCACTGTGCTGGTTACAGGTATGTTCAAGTAACAAAAAACCTTACCACTGTGGCTTCAGGGAGTTACTTTTTCTCATATAACAAAAAGTCCAGAGTAATGAGCTGCTAGTTTTGGTTTAATGGCTCAACAACACCACCTGAACTTCTCATAATTCCCAAACATTCCATACGGTTTCTAGACTCCAGATCTTAACATGTACAGTCCCCTCTATCTTCAACCCACCTCTATTCATCCTCAAAGTTGTCTGGTTGTTGCTCCCTCAGGAAATCACTCTTTTACCTTATCAGGATTAAGTGCCCCTGATGGGTATTCCAAAATGATTCTACTTATGCATTACATTGTATCATAAATGCCTATTTGATCAACTCTATCCCATGTTAAACAAGACTGAATCTTCAGCACCTGGGACAGTGCCCACCACATACCACACGTTCAATAAAGACTTGTTAAATGAATGGATTGATTTGGATTTAAAAAAACAACAAAAGAAAACAACTTTGGGGTGCCTGGGTGGCTCAGTCGGTTAAGCGACTTCAGTTCAGGTCATGATCTCGCGGCTCATAAGTTCAAGCCCGCTATCGGGCTCAGTGCTGACAGCAAGGAGCCTGGAGCCTGCTTCAGATTCTGTCTCCCTCCCTCTCTGCCCCTCCCCCGCTTGTGCTTGGTCTCTGTCCCTCAAAAATAAACATTAAAAAATTAAAAAATACAAAATTTTTCAAAAACATGAAACTCTCCTAACCCTAGTACCTGACTGACTAGCAAATGAATAAATAAATAAATAAATAAATAAATAAATAAATAAATAATAAAAAATGTTTCTTAATGAACCAGATATAAAACAGATAACAAATTTCTAAAATTGTGAAGGTACACATGTAAAATGGAATATACATTTTGGCATTGCACACTTATGCCACCCAATCAACAACTTTACCCATGCTACCAGTTTACAACTGGCCAACCATGAACTGGTTTTTATGAGTAAGCTTCCTAACATGACAAGAGAACAGACTAAGATAAGCAAAATATAAAACAGAAGAGAATGACTAAATGGTTCCCTTGTAACCCCATTCCAGTCAGTCACCCCACTCCCAGACAAAGGTAACCACTGGTCTGCCTTCTTTCACTATAACTTTGTCTTTCCTAGAGCTTCATATAAATGGAATTATACTGTATGCACTTATTGTATCTTTATGCTTTATAATCTAGATTATATATGTATTTTTCAGCTCTGTTACTGGGTGAAAACAGTCAGAATTATTGTATCTTCCTGAGAAATTAGCCCTGTTAGTGTTACAAAATATCCCTTTTTATTACTGCTCATGTTCCTTGTTCTGATGTCTCCATTTTCTGGTATTAGTATAGCTATTCCAGTTTTCTTATGATTAGCTTTGCACAATATATCATTTTCTATCCTTTCATTTCAAACTATATATTTAAAGTGGATTTTCATGGCATATAGTTGGGCTTGCTTTTTTACCCACGCAGACAATCTCTTTACTTTCAATTAATTTTAACTCAAATACCACAGCTGGCTAGTGGTGACCAGATGAGAGACAGAAGGTTTAGGTCAAGCAAGGTCTAGCAAACTAAGGCTCACAAGGCAAATGCATCTTGTCACCTGTTTTTGTACAGCCCACAAACTAAGAATGATTTAACTTTTTTAAGAGTTGGTGGGAAAAAAGAAAAAGACAAACAGTATTTTGTGGGGCACCTGGCTGGCTCAGTTGGTAGAGCGCACAACTCTTGATCTCGGGGTTGGGAGTTGGAGCCCCAGCTGGGTGTAGAGATTACTTAAAAACCATTTTTAGGGGTGGGACGCCTGGGTGGCTCAGTCGGTTGAGTGTCCGACTTCGGCTCAGGTCATGATCTCACAGTTCGTGAGTTAGCCCCACGTTGGGCTCTGTGCTGACAGCTCGAAGCCTGGAGCCTGCTTCGGATTCTGTGCCTCCCTCTCTCTCTGCCCCTCCCCCGCTCATGTTCTGTCTGTGTCTCGCTCAAAAATAAATAAACATTAAAAAAAATTATAAAAGAAAGAAAAAAATCTTTTTTAGGGGAGCCTGGATGCTTCAGTCGGTTAGGTGTCCCACTTTGGCTCAGGTCATGATCTCATGACTCATAAGTTCGAGCTCCATGTTGGGCTCTCTGCTAACAGCTCAGAGCCTGGAACCTACTTCAGATTTTCTCTGTCTCTGCCCCTTCTGCCACTTGCACTCTGTCTCTCTCTCTCTCTCAAATATAAACATTAAAAAAATCTTTTTTAAAAAATAGTATTTTAAACACATTGCAATTACATGAAATTCAAATTTCAGGATCTACTGTTTTACTGGAACACAGCCACACTTACTCATTTATGTAATGTCTATAACTACTCTCAGGCTATATTGGCAGAAATGAACAGTTTCAACAGATACTTTATTTTGACCACAAAGGTCAAATGGCTTTGACCACAAAGCCTAATATTTTTTAATGTCTGACTCTTTACAGAAAAAGCTTGCCAAACATTGATTAAAACCACTTATATTAATACAATTACCGATATAATTGGATTTAAATCTACAATCTTGCCATTTGTTTACTATATATCTTAACATTTCTTTGCTCCTTCCATCTTTTACTGTCTTCTTTCATGTAAATGTACCTTAAAAATAAATTAAAGTGAACATAATTTAGCATTTTATTTAATATCCACTATTGGCTAATTAGGCACACTTCTTCATTTTAATATTTGGTGTTTGCTCGGCGTTTTATAATATACATCTTTAACTCAACACAGTGTAACATCAAACAATGTTCTCTCACTTCATGTAAAATATGAACACTTTTTATCCTTCTAATACCATACTTCAATTTCCCTACATTTTCCTTCTACATATGTTGTAAAACTTACATTATGATTTTTGTTTTAAGCAGTGAGTTATCCTTTTTAAAGATTTAAAATTAGGTAAAATGGTGGGGCACGTGGGTGGCTCAGTCGGTTGGGCAGCTGACTTCGGCTCAGGTCATGATCTCCAGGCTCGTGAGTTCAAGCCCCATGTCGGGCTCTGTGCTGACAGCTCAAAGTCTGGAGCGTGCTTCAGATTCTGGGTCTCCCTCTCTCTCTGCCCCTCCCCCACTGGCACTCTGTCTCTCTCTGTCTCAAAGGTAAATAAACATTAAAAAAAAATTTTTTAATTAGGGGAAATGTTTTTTTTGTTTTGTTTTTTAAGTAGGCTTTACACCCAGCATAGAGCCCAACATGGGGCTTGAACCCACAACTCTGAGACCAACACCTGAAGTGAGATCAAGAGTCGGACACTCAACCGACAGAGCCACCCAGGCACCCCAGGAAAATGTATTTTATATTTACTCACATATTTATCATTTCTTGCAGTCGTCATCTCTTTATCTAGATCCAACCTCTCATTTGATCTGTTTTCTTCCCATCTGCAGTTATTTGTGAACTGTATGTCAAGTAGCTAGTAACAAATTCTCTTTGTCTGAAAAGGTTTTTATTATATCCCCATTTTCAAAGGATATTTTCCTGGCTATGTAAATATCGATAGTTTTTTTTTTTCATTAGTGCTTTAAAAATATTTCAGTATCTCCTGGTTTGCATAGTTTCTGATAAAAAGGCTTCATTGTTTCTCTACACATGTCTTCTTTGGCTACCTTCAAAATTCTTTATTAGTGGCTTTCAGGAATTTGTTATGTCTTGGTATATGTGTGTGTCTGCCCTGCTTTTGATTTCTTAAGACTAATGGATGTGTGAATTGACAATTTTCTTCAAATTTGGAAATATTATTTCTTACAATATTTTTGGCTCCATCCTCCTTCTAGGATGTCAAATACACTTTGTTGTATCCTGCTTGGCATTGTCCCACACATAAAAGAGTTAATTTGGTTGTTTCCAGTTCTCTTTCTCTGCTTCACTTTAAGTCTACTGTTAGATCGTCAAGTTTGCTGTTCTGTTCTGCACTGTCCAATCTGCTGTTAATTTTTTATTTCAAATAGTATTAGCTTTCATCCCTACACATCCCATTTGGTTCTTTTTTATATATCTTCCATTTCTCTACATTCATATTTTCCTTTAAATATATTCATTAGTTACAGTAGCTATTTTAACATTCTTGTCTGCTGGTTCCATTACTTCTGTCATTTCTAAATCTGTTTCTTTGGGCTGATTTTTCTCCTGGTCATGGGTTACAAAGGACCTGCTTCTTGGCATGTCTATCAATTTCTGCTTGGATGTGGGAAAATACCAATGTTACACTACCATTGTTGAGTATTTGTGATCATTCTGCAAAGAAAGTTGGGCTTTGTTTTGGCAAGCAGTGATTTGTAGATCTATTTGATCCATCTGAGGACTTTTCTGTCTTTCCTGTATGACAAATCCATTGGGTTCTCCACTGAATGCCCTGAGTGCTTCAAAGGATCATTTGCTATGTCTCATCAGGGTTAAACATCTCTTGTGTAAACTCAGGAAATGTTCTGCTAATAAGCCCCTAGATGTTCACTGCTTGGCCTCATGGAGTTTCACTTTATGCATTTATGATCCTAGTATTCAGCAGCAGACTCAAGGTGGCCCCTGTACAGATTTCTGCTTTTGTCTGCATAGCTCCTTCCCTTTCAGAACCTGGCTCTGCAACTTCTAGTTGCTTAAGACTCTCCAACATCCAACTGTTGCCTTTTCAACTGAGTGAGGCTTCCAGGCTCCCTCTTCCTGCTTCTGCGGCTCCAGACAGGAAGCCAAAGTAGTGGTAGACCTTACCTCCTTTATTTCTTCTCTCTGAGGTCACAATCCTACTCTGCCTATTGTATAATATTGAAAACAAGATAATTCATTTATTTTGGTCCAGTTTACTTAATGTTTATGACAAGGGGATAGAGACTTATTACTCTAACATGGCCAGAAAGAGAATTCCTAATTCTTATAAATAATACTATAAACAATATTAAAGACTTATGTATTTGAGCAGATCACGTGAATTAAGAGAATAATGAATTGTAAACAGATCTATGCATTTTATGTGAACTACCTAAAATGAAGCAATAGGTTGGTTTTAACATTTCCAAAAAAGGCAAAAGGAACTGATAGTAGATCCTTAAAACAACATTAGAGGTATTATTGTCTCCATTATGAAGAGGTTCAGAATTTAATAAATTGCCCAGATATACAAATATCAAGTGGCAAAACTGAGATTCTAGCCCAGTTAATAGTGAAGGCCATGTTTTTTACTCTATACCACACTGCTTCACATTATTTCTCACCACAGATACTACATTTTAAAAGATTTGGTGTACCAAACTGAATTTATTAAAAACCTGTGTTTTACTTGCTAAGGTTATTATTAACTATCAATCAAAATATCTGACCTGCAAGGGGAAAAGAAACTACCATGGTGAGTTACGAGTACTTCATATAGGAGTGCCTGGGTGGCTCAGTTGGCTCCAGTCATGATCTCACAGTTCATGGGTTCGAGTCCCACGTCTGGCTCTGTGCTGACAGCAAGGAGCCTGGAGTCTGCTTCAAACTCTGTGTCCCCCTCTTTCTCTGCCCTTCCCCACTCACACCCTGTCTCTCTCTCTCAAAAATAAATAAACATTAAAAAAATTTAATGCATTTATATGAAATACTTTTTTAAAAAGAGGATTTCATATAAATGCAATGATATAATGTCTTTATTAGCCTGTGTGAACTTTTAACAAATGTACATATATATTTAAATTTAAATTTGGCATCTTAAAGTGTCTTAAATGATTCGTGGACCCTTGGTTATGATTCATGCAATCAAGTAAATCCCTAAGGAACGTATATATATATTTCCTATTTCATGTGGGTAGACATTATGTTCACCATTCAACGTTAGAGAACATGAAACTGTAAGTTCTACTGAAATTTTACTCACGATACCTAGAGAAGGGTTTAGCATATGAGAGGTACTCAATGCACATTTGGGGAATAAAAGATCGCCATTTTAATTCTAAGTACAATGATGAAAGTTACATCACATCAAGATGGTGGGCTGACCCTCCTGCCCAAATCCCTTCAAATGACAGTTTTAAAAGGAAAAGGAAAAAAAAAAAAGAAAAAGAAAATGGAAAAGAAAAAAAAAGTAATGTGCTTGCATTTGCAATAAATATGGAGTAACAGGAACTATACTGATCTTACTCGCTGAAACAACTAAGCAATGAAACAGAATATATGAAACAATGGCACTTAAGACATTATACAAGAAGCAACAAAAGAAAGGGAACATTAGAGATGAGAAACAAAGGATATAAGCCCTATAATTGCCCCAGTGTACTACCTGGGTAAAGAGGCAAAGAAGGAGGACCTGGTCAAAACTTGGCAATCTTCCCAGGCCAAAGAGATGAAGCTGGAAGTCAAGAAGGCAAACTAGAGACATGAACTGGAGTTCATCAAGTACAGCGACACAGGAGAAAACTGTAGAGGGCACTGTGGAAATCTAAAAACAGTTCCCTCTGCACCTTTATATCAAAGTATTGATCAGTGCATGTATGTGAGGAAACTACCCAAGATCACAGAAAGAATCACCCAAAAGGAATAGAGGGAACAATGCCCATTGCCCACAGAGGTCTATGAGCAAGTCCTGTCTCTAACAGCTACAATGGAAAAGTTCACACATCAAATAGCATTGGTTAGAACGGACAAATTACATCCCACACTTATTCCTGTATACCCCAAGAACTAAGAATGGTTTCTGCATTAGGGCACCTGGGTGGCTCGTTGAATATCCAACTCTTGATTTCACTCAGGGCAGGATCCCAGTGTCATGGGATCAGGCTCCAAGTCAAGTTCTATACTGAGCATGGTACCTGCTTGAGATTCTCTCTCTCTCCCCTCTGTCCCTCCCCAGCTCATGCTCGCTAGCTTCTACTCTCATAAAATAACATAAAATAAAACTAAATTAAAAAATAAAATAGTTTTGGCATTATTAAACAGCCAAAAAAAGTCAGAAGGTAATATTTCATAATAACTGAAAAATTGCATGAAATTCAGATTACAGTATCTAAGAATAAGTTCACAACCATGCTCATTCATTTAAATACTCTCTATGGGTGCTTCCACACTGCAACAGAAAGGATAGGTAGTGATAGAGACTCTATAGTCTACAAGGCCTAAAATATTTAGTATCTGACTCTTAACAGAAAAATGAATCTTGTGTCAATAGGAAAAATATTAACCCTAGAATAAACAAACATCCAACCTCACTTAAAGTTTGAAAGAAAGATACTGAAGGGCGCCTGGGTGGCTCAGTCAGTTAAGTGTCCAACTTTGGCTCGGTTTCCAAGTAGATGAACCATGTCCCAGAGCTCAAGAATTTAAGTGTACACACACACACACACAAAATCTAGCATATATTATGGCATTATTTACAATAGCCAACATGTGGAAACAACTCATCTGTGTCTGATGAACAGATAAAGAACATATGGTATATATACACAATGGAATATTACTCAGCCAAGAAAAAAAAAGAATGAAATCTTGGCATTTGCGACAATATGGATGGACCTATAGGGTGTTACACTAAGTAAAGTATGTTAGAGAAAGATAAAAACCATACGATTTCACTTATTTGTGGAATCTAAAAGACAAAACAAATGAATAAACAAAGAACAAACTGGTGGTTGCCAAAGAGTAAGTGGGCCAGGGATGGGCAAAATAGGTGAAGGAGATTAAGTAGTACAAACTTCAGTTATAAAATAAATAAGTCCTGGAGATGAAAAGTACAGCATAGGGAATATAGTCCACAACACTGCAATAACATATGGTGACTGAACTTACCTTGGTGAGGACAGAGTAACCTACAGAATTGTTGAATCACTATGTTGTACACCTGAAACTAATGTAACATTATATGGCAACTATACTTAATTTTTAAAAAATCTGTCATCTAATATAGTAAAATTATAATGTCTACTATCTAATCAAAAATTACCAGACAAGCAAAGAAAGCAGAAAAATTAAACCCATAGTATGAAGAAAAAAAGTATATCTAACCATTAAGTGACTTACAAGGTTATATTAATTCTATAATAATAAAATTAAAAGACATGAAAAGTTATAGGATTATAAATGACTATAATCTATATGGTCAAGAAACTAGAGGAAAGACTGAATATGTGGAATGAAGACATGGATTATATAAAAAACAAAAAAAAACTAAAAAAAAAAAAAAATAAATAAAAAACAAAAAAAACTAATAAAAATTCTTCAGAGGAAAACCACTTTCTGATATTAAAAAGCCCTGAATAGGATATAAACTAGATTAAACACTGCTAAAAAAAAAAAAAAAAAAAAATTAGTGAACTTACAAACACAACAGTAAAAACTAAACAAAATGACAGAAAAGATTGAAAGTGAACAGATCAATAAACTGTGGGACAATTTTAAATGGTCAAATATACAGCTAATTTGGAGCCTCAAAAGGAAAAAAAAAAAAAAAAGGAGAGGTAAAATTAAAGAAATGAAAGTGAAAAACTTACCAAACAAGATAAAAATACAATACGTATAAGTTTTGTGGCATGCAGCTAAAAGAAGCGAGAAATTTATAGAATTAACAACCTATATTTAAAAAGGTTTCAGATCAATGACCAAAGCTTTTACCTTGAGAAACTACAATAAGAGCAAATGAAACACAGTATAAAGAGAAGAAAGGAAATAATAAGTAGCAGAAGTCAATGAAACCAAAAGCTGGTTCTTTGAGGAAAAAAAAAATATTGATAAGCCTCTAGCCAGACTAAGCAGGTGGGGGAAAAAAGGAGACGCAAATTAACAATGTCAGAAACAAAATGGATTAGATACTATAGATATGAAAAATATAATCAGAACACTATGAGCAATGTATGATGATAAATTCTCTTTTTTCTTTTCTTTTTTTTCCTGATAAATTCTATAACTTCAATGAACTGGGATAATTCTTTGAAAGAAACATATTACCAAAGCTCATCCAAAAGGAAACAGATAAAATAAATAGTCTTATACCTATTAAAGAAATTAAATCTTCAATATCTCCCCATAAAGAAAACTCCAGGCCCAGGTGGTTTCAATGGTGAATGAAGCCAAAGATTCAAAGTATACCAAATCTATACAAATTATTCCAGAAAAATGAAAAGGAGGAAATGCTTTGCAATTCCTTCCATGAGGTCAACATTATACCCTGATAACAATATCAGATAAACACATCAAAACAAAGAAAACTACAGAGTAATACCCCTTGTGAACACAAATGCAAAATTTCTTAACATAATTTTAGCAAATACATGAAAAGGATAATTCAAAAAGACTGTCTTAGTCTGTTCTGGGTCGCTTAAACAACAGAAATTTATTTTCTCACAGTTCTTGAGGCTGGAAGTCCAAGACGAGGGTACCAGCATGGTCAAGTTCTGGTGAGAGCTCTCTTCTGGCTTGTAGACAACCACCTTCTCACTGTGTTCTCACATGGCAGAGAAAGAGAAAGAGATCTCTCCTCCTGTTATTATAAGATATCACAGTCCTATCACGTTAGGGCCCTAGTCTTAGGACTTCATTTAAACTTGGTTACCACCTAAGACCCTACCTCCAGACAGAGTCACACTGGGTGTTAGGGCTTCGAAATGTAAATTTCGATATACAAAATTCAGTCCACACCAATGACTTAAGTGGGGTTTATCCTCCCAGAAATGCAAGACTGGTTTTTAAAAATCCATGAGTGTGATTTGCCACATTAGCAAACTGAAAATGAAAAGTCATAATCATCTCAATATATTTCAAAAATTTTGACAAAATCCAATATGCATTCCAGATAAAATTTCTCAGCAAACTAGGAATAGAAGGGAACTTTCTGAGCCTGTATAAGGACATAGTGAAAAATCTTGTTATCACCAGACTTAATGGTGAAAAACTGAATGCTTTCCCCCTAAGATCAGGAAGGCAAGAATGTCCATAATCACCATTTATATTTACCACTCTGTGTGTAGTTCTAACAAGAAAAAACAAAAAAAAATCAAAGGCATCCAGATGAGAAACAAAGAAGTAAAACCGTATTTACAGATGACATGATCATTTATGAAGAATCATTTTTTAAAAGCTATTTAAAATGACTGGGTTTAGTAAGATTGCAGAATACAAGACCAATATACAAAAAAAAAAATCAATCATGTTTTTTATATGTATCAGCAATACGTTTAGACTATCATAAAAAACCAAAGTATTTATGGACACGTGTGACAAGAGATGTGAAAGACCATCAAACACTGCTAAAAAAAAAATAAAACCTAAAGAAATGGAGTGATATACTGTGTTCATGTATCAGAAGACCCAATGCCATTTTGGTGTCATTTTGCCCAAATTCATCTGTACATAATCCCAATAAAAATGTCAGGAAATATTTTAAAGAAATTGATAAACTTACTCCAAAATTCATATGGAAATGCAAAAGACTTGAAATAGTTAAACCACCTTTTAAAAAGAAGAAAGTTGTAGGACTTAAACTACTGACTTCAAGACTTGCTACAAAGCTAGAGCTGAGTAAGGCAGAGTGATACTGGCCTCAGGAGAGACAGACTGGGGTGCCTGGGTGGCTCAAGTGGTTAAGGGTCTGAATTTGGCTTAGGTCACGATCTCACAGTTCATGAGTTTGAGCCCCACGTCGGGCTCTGTGTTGAGAGCAGAGCCTGGAGACTGTTTCGGTTCCTGTGTCTCCCTCTCTTTGCTCCTCTACCACTTGTACACATGCATGCACTCTCTCTCCCTCTCTCTCAAAAATAAACATTAAAAAAGACAAATAGATCACTGAAAACAGAATATACGGTACAGAAATAGACCCATACGCATGCAATTAACTCTTGAAAAAAAAAGTTTATTGAAATAAAATTTACATAGCATAAAATCCACCATTTTAAAGTGTATTATCCTGTGGTTTTTAGTAGTTTTGCAATACTGTACAATCATCACCAGTACCTAATTACAGAATATTTCCATCAACCCTGATAGGAACCTCATCTCTTTCAATTCCCCCACCCTCAACTCCCACAAAGTACTAATTTATTTTGTTTCCAGAGATCTGCCTAATTTGGAAATTTAATATAAATGGAATCATAGTCAATGAAACCAAAAGTTGCTTGTTTGAAGAGATGAACAAAATTGACAAACCTTTAGCTTGGCTGATGAAGACAAATGAAGCTTGGCTGATGAAGATTCACATAACTAAAGTCAGGAATGAATGCAGGGATATGACTATTGACCATTGAATGTCAATATACTAAACAACCTAGATGAAAAGGACAATTCCTAGAAACAAGCTACCAAAACTTACTCAAGAATAGAATATCTGAATACTCATAGGGTATTCAAGTAGAGAGATAATAATAAAAAACTTCCCACAAAGAAAAGTCCAGCATCAGATGGCTTCACTGGTGAATTTTCCCATCCTTCTCAAACTCCTCCAAAACCCAGAAAAGGAGGAATCCTTTCCAACTCATTCTATGAGGCCAGTATCACCCTGGTACCAAAACCTGACAAAGAAAGCACAAGAAGGGAGCCTGGGTGTTTCAGCTGGTTAAGTGTACAACTCTTGATTTTGGCTCAGGTCATGATCTTACTGTTTGGGAGGTCGAGCCCCAAATGGGGCTCTGCACTGACAGCACTAGAGCCTGCTTAGGATTCTCTCTCCCTCTCCCTCTGCTCCTCCCCCACTCGTGTGTACGTGCGTGCACGCGCTCTCAAAAATAAACTTAAAAAAAAATTTTTAATAAAAAATAAAATTAAAAAAATTAGTGAGAGGGGAAAAAACCCTCACATATTACACAAAAGTAACTTCTAAGAGGTTTAATTAAGATTACAATTTGAGGGGCAACTGGGTGGCTCATTCAGTTAAGCATCTGACTTTGGCTCAGGTCACGATCTCGTGGTTTGTGAGTTCGAGCCCCACATCGGGCTCTGTGCTAATAGCTCAGAGCCTGGAGCCTGCTTCAGATTGTGTCTCCCCCCTCTCTCTGCCCCTCCCATGTTCATGCTCTGTCTCTCAATATTAAATAAACATTTAAAAGTTATAAAAAAAATTACAATTTGAAAATTTTTAGAAGGAAATACAGATGAGTATCTTATGGCCTCAGAATCATAATGAGAAAGGTTTCTTAAACAAAATATAAAAGTATAAACACTAAAAAAGGATTGACAATGATACCACGCTGAAATTTTGAAGTTTAGTTTAATAAGAGAAAGTATAAAAATAGTATAAGAAATAAGTAGTATTGAGATGTTCACATTGCAAATAAAAATGACAAAGGATTGACATCTGAAATATAATAAGAATTGTGGCAAATCAATAAAAACAGACAATCACAAAGAAAACAGGGGAAAGAGTATAAAAAGGCAATTCACAAAAGCAAAAACTGAATGGCCAAAAAATATGAAAAATCCTCAACTTTATCATGGCAACAATAAGAAACAAATTCACAATCACATTATCAAAAACATAAAACTGTGACAATACCAAGTACTGAATATCTGGATGAAGGGGAACCCTCATGCACTGATGGAGGTATGTAAATTAATAAAGCCACTTTGGAAAATAATCAGGCTATACTATAGCTCAAATAAAGATTTATATACCCTCGCCCCAGCAATTCCAACTTTAGGCAAAGCCACTGGAATGCTTTTTTTTTAATTTTTTTTTTTAACATTTATTTACTTTTGAGACAGAGAGAGACAGAGCATGAATGGGGGAGGGTCAGAGAGAGAGGGAGACACAGAATCTGAAACAGGCTCCAGGCTCCGAGCTGTCGGCACAGAGCCCAATGCGGGGCTCGAACTCACGGACCGTGAGATCATGACCTGAGCCGAAGTCGGATGCTTAACCGACTGAACCACCCAGGCAGCCCGGAATGTTTATTACAGCATGACTCTTAACAGCATAAGGTAAACATAACATCCACCAATTAAAAAAAAAAAAAACACGCACACAGCACTTTTACATAATAGAATACTATACAACAGTTAAAGTAAATAAAAACAATATAAATCAACATGGATATATTCAAAAACAGTGTTGAGAGAGGGAAAAAAGGAAGTTGCAGAAGAATGAGT
The DNA here is from genome assembly GCF_024362965.1 of Panthera pardus. Classification (NCBI taxonomy): domain Eukaryota; kingdom Metazoa; phylum Chordata; class Mammalia; order Carnivora; family Felidae; genus Panthera; species Panthera pardus. The sequence continues at coordinate 61,068,901 of NW_026526677.1, forward strand.
ACAGTATTCTACTGCTCACATGTAAAGTTTCAAAGCATGTAAATCCATACTATGTAGTTCATGGATATGTAAATATACTCTTTGTATAAAAGTGTTCATGAGAATAATAAACTCTAAATTTCAGGACAGTGGTTGCTTAGGGAATGGAAGAAAGAGAACTAGAACAGGAGTAATACACAGAAGGCTTCAAATAAATCTGTAATTTGAATGTCTTAAAAAGTAAACGCAAAATCAAAGCAACTGAAAGAGAAAGACACATCCTAGAAAATGTCAGACTCCAGGGATTTAAAATAAAATTATAAAAATCTTTCAGGAAGGAAAAGAAGCTCACTTGCAAAGGAAAAAGAGTCAGAATGACAGATTTCTCACTAGCAACAGTGGGTGCTAGAAGAAAAAAGAGCAGTATTGTCAAAGTTTGCAGGGGAGGGATTATTTGAACACTGGAATACCGTGTTTTTTTACATATATATATCTTTTTGAGAGGGAGAGCAACAGAGCACACACACACAAGTGGGGGAGGGGCAGAAGGGGGGGCAGACGGAGGATCCAAAGTGGGCTCTGCACTGACAGCAGAGAACCCAATGCAAGGCTCAAACTCATCAATCCTGAAATCATATGACTTGAGCCAAAGTCAGATGCTTAACTGACTGAGCCACCCAGGTGCTCTGGAATACTGTACTTTAAATGAGTAGTCAGAACAGAGGGCTAAATAAGTATATTTTCGGCCATGCAAGAACTCAAAGTTCACTCGTAGAAATCCTGTTGGAATAAGAATGTACTATAGCAAAAGAATGAATCAAAAAAGAAAAATGTGGGAACCAAAAAAAGTGATGAACAAATAAACTTACTAAAACATATAGCTTAGTTTAAATAATTGCTGAGAGGGGTGCCTGGGTGGCTCAGTGGGTTGAGCGACCAACTCTTGATTTTACCTCAGGTCATGATCCGAGGGTGGCGGATGGAGCCCTGCATCTTAGTAGTGAAGTGTGAGGCAGACATGGATCTTGCTTAAGACTTTCTCTCTCCCTCTTCCTCCTCCCCTCTCCCCCTCTCTCTAAAATGAAAAATAATAATAATTGCAGAGAAGCATAAAAATAAATGATTGACAATATGGAACTAAATCCCAGGTAATTAAAATATGGCAGGTTGGGTGTGGGACTCAGAGGGTCAGGGAGGGAGCCTGTAAAGATTCTTACATTGCTTGACAATACGTAGTATAAGCAACTTACTATGCTCTAGTATCAACCTTAGAGGAAATGGAGAAAATCTCCCAGTATTAACTTCCTTGTAGATACAAACTGTTTATATTATTGATGATTCTAGCGTAAGAAGTATATGTAATTTCTTTAAGTGGTAACATTTTGTCTTTTAAGACGGTGGAAATATCCCTCACTAATTAAACGGCATAAGATGAGAATTTAATTGTAACTCAAGAAACATTAAGTCTGAGTTACCACTTGGTGTCTAATAGCATGTGTAAGTGGAGAAAGAGTCACTCTGAAAACAGAATTCAACTCAAACATTTCTGCTAGAAGATCTTTCAAGATTAATGAATTACTCATCAACTATCAACCCACACAAACAACACACATTAACTTATGTATTTTTCATCTATAGAATAGATTCAATCCACACTGACATTTCTTTTTCTCTATTTAGAGTGTGATTTCAGTTTATAGAAGGTTCCATTTCTTTCTTTGTGGGTAAGGGGGAACAGAAAAGATGTCCAACAACTATCAAACCTTTATCTGGCAGAACACAGCAATCTCTACAATTACAACAAGTGTTTTTTTGTTTTTTTTTTAATAAATGCAAATGACAGTTACTCAGTTATAGAAAGCTTTACTTATAAGAGAATAAACTGGACACCAATGCCAAGATAGTTTAATAAAGCTAATTTAATTATCTTAAGTCATAAACAACACACTCTAAAAAACCATCCTGACAAAATGTTAAGATGTATATTTAACCTATGTATAGCATATACATGCACAGCAACTTAAATAATTCACAAAAACCAGAAAGAGCCGTAAAATAAGATAGACTGCCATAATCTGTTTATTCAGAATAAGCTTTTAGTAAGCTATAAGAGAAACATGGCTAGTTTTTCAAATAGTGCTCATGTTATTAGAATTCTGATTTTTTATTTTTTTTTTAAAGTTTATCCATTCATTCTGAGAGTGACAGGGAGGGAGGGAGGGAGGGAGGGAGAGAGTGAGAGAGAGAGAGAGAGAGTGGGGAAGGGGTAAAGAGAGAGAATCCCAAGGAAACTCCACACTGTCAGCCCAGAGCTCGATGTGGGGCTCAATTCCATGAACCATAAGATCATGACCTGAGCTGAAACCAAGAATCAGATGCTTAACTGACTGAGCCACCCAGGTGCCTCTGAATTTTTTTTAAATAGGGAATCACACTTTCCCCCCATAAACCCTGCAGCTTTTCGGCTATTTATTTCTTCAATAAGTGGAACTATTAACTACCTACTCTCTACACCAGAAACCTGGGAACTTCTCTACTGTTTCTTCTCACTCCCCACAGCCACATCTCACCAACAATATAATTGTTGGTGAGTTCATATCTCACCAACAATATAATAACAACCTGTAGCTGAATTCTCCACCCCTCAAGCTGCCCAATGCCTTTCCAACAAGTCAAAAAATTTTAGTTTTAGAAATAAGAATTTCAGGTCACCCCTGGTGAAGACATGAAACAATTCAGAAAAATGGGGCTGGGGATTTAAAAAAATCTTTTTCTTTAATGTTTATTTTTGAGAGGGAGAGAGACAGACAGAATGCGAGCAGGGGAGTAACAGAGAGAGAGGGAGACACAGAATCCAAAGCAGGCTCCAGGCTCTGAGCTGTCAGCGCAGAGGCCATCGTGGGGCTCGAACTCACGAATCACAAGATCATGACCTGAGGTGAAGTTGGATGCTTAACCGACAGAGCCACCCAGGTGCCCCTTTAATTTTTTTTAGTGTTTGTTTATTTTTGAAAGAGAGAGGCAGAGTGTGAGCAAGGGTAGGGCAGAGAAAGAGGGAGACACAGAATTCCAAGCAGCTCCAGGCTCTGAGCTCAGCACAGAGCCCGATGAGGGGCTTGAACTCGTGGACCGCAAGATCATGACCTGAGCCAAAGTCGGATGCTTAACCAACTGAGCCTGCCACCAGGCGCCCCTTAATTTGAAAAGGTCAACAGCAGAAAAGTAATAATGACTTTTCCCTGAGCTATCTTGGGAAAGAGAAAAGAAAAACTGGATCTTAAAACTATACTCTAAGTTTCCTATAAAAAGTAATAAGAAGATAGAGATTAACACATATGTTCTGGCATGCAGTAAAGACATGGTACAACCATGTAATCCAAGAAAAAAACTGAGAGATTATACAAAGATTTGCCACTTTAGGATTCTAAGGTACTATTATAAACCAAGATGAAGAGGGTCTGGGAGGAAACAACAGAGGAAGGGAGGAAAGGAAGAAAAGAGAAAGGAAAGGAAAGAAAAGGAAGGAAGGAATAGTGTATGGAGGGGGATTCAGCAGTATCTATCTTTACAAGAAATCCCCAAAAGGAAATAGTTACACCCTGACAAATCTCTAGTAAGCAAAAGATGAAAAGAACAACTAAAACACCCATTATTACTAATTTGAAATATGGAACATTTATTCAAACTAACATTTAAGCATCTCCTATATGCTAATTTCTATGATACAAAGTATATAGGGCAAAATGAACTCTTTACAGAATTTAGTCAGTCAGTGACAGGTTGCCTTTATTTAATGTGTTTTTTCCTTTAAATAAAGAAAAATATTGCTAAGGCATTTATAATTCAGTGTCCAAATCCAATTTTTTCACATGGTCTGAAGTTCGTGAACCACAAATCTTTTAGAAACCTAAGGCCTGAAATTAAGTTGCAACTTCCTGTACCCACATTATTTCAGAATTCTATGGCTTTTCTTATGCTCTTCTCTATCTGGAATGCTTATCCATCTCCTATTCAACCATTTAAATTTCCGCAATGACTACAGTGATGCTATGATAGCTGCTGGGCAAAGGTAGGTACTCGCTCATTTATATTCCCAAAGTACCTCCTCTATTACAACAGTTAAACTTCTATATAATTGTTTGCATGACTAGATTCACACAAACATGATCATGCAAACATGACACAAACATATGCTGTCTACAAGACACACATTTTGGAATCAAAGACCCAAGAGGTTAAAAGGATGAAAATGAGGGGCGGCTGGTGGCTCAGTCAGTTGTAAGCATCCGATTTCAGCTCAGGTCATGATCTCATGGTTCATGAGTTTGAGCCTAGCACTGAGCTCTCTGCTCTCAGCGCAGAAAGCATGCTTCAGATCCTCTGTCTTATTCTCTCTCTGCCCCTCACCCCCGCCCTTAAAAATAAGGAAACAAAAGAAAACAAAAAGAAAAATTTTTTAAAAGGGGAGCTCCTGGGTGGCTCAGTCCATTAAGCATCTGTCTTAGGCTCAGGTCATATCTCACGGTTTATGGGTTCGAGCCCACACTGGGCTCTGTGCTGACAGCTCAGAGCCTGGAGCGTGCTTTGGATTCTGTCTCCCTCTCTCTGCCCCTCCTGGGCTTGCATTGTTTTTCTCTCTCAAAAAATAAACATTAAAAAAAAGAGAGAGAGAGAGAGAAGTTCTTAGAAACTTCAGAAAAAAAGAAAAAAAGGATGAAGAAGATACATCATGCAAAGCAGTAACCAGAAGACAGCCCAAGTGGCTCTACTAATACCAGACAAACCAGACTAAAAGACAGAATTTGAAGAAAAGTATCAGGCTAAATAAATGAAAACAGACATTCCTAGCTACACATCAGAATCACTGAAGCCAGGCCCCAAGCCCCAAGGACCCTGAATTTATTGGAGTGTGGTTAAGGCCTGGGCATCAGTATTTTTCAAAAGGATTCCCCAGATGATTCTAATGTGCAGCCAGAAATAGTTAATTAAATCACCTGATTATAATAAAGGTTGAAAACCACTGAGCTAAAAGGAAAAAAATAAGAACGCTTCTTTAATTAGGGTAAATGGAAGTCATAACAGTAGGAGAACGAACCCTGGAGTCTTTTGATGACACACTGCACAAAACGTTACAGCTATAGGAGATGGAGTGTTGATTCAAAAAGATTCAAGAAGAGAATAATTTCCAAATCAGAGAAAGACTAGAGTTGTCCTCCGCAAGACAAACAGGTGTTTGTGTTTGAGGCATTCAACTGTACCTAGGAATTTGTATTTCTTTTAATATATTTCAGTATCCCATTAGAACACTGTATCTTTTATAATAAGGCTTATACTAATAAAATTGGTACTTTTAAAAGTAAAAAAGCATAAATGAGTAGAAAAGCACGCTATGACTCAGAAGCCTAACTATTCAAATCACTACTCAGTGTTCAGACCAAGACCATGGTACTGAAGATCACATTACAATTCTAACTAAGATTGTACCTGAGGGTACAGACAGTATAATGGTAAAGAACTAGGGCTCTGAAGCCAGATTTACTCAGTTTTAAATTCCTACAACAATATGAACTACCTTTGTATCAAACGTTCCTCCATTTTAATAATGTGTGACTTCAGGCAAGTTACTTTACCTCTCTAATACTCAGTTACGTTACCCGTAAAGAGTAAATACCAACTGTACAACAGAGTGGTTGTGAGAATTAAATAATCTTGGTAGAAGACTTCACTATAGAGCCTGGCTCACCAGTAAGCTCTAATAACTGTAAAATTATTAATAAAGGCATTTATTTAACCTAGAGAATTGTGGTAGAGCATGTACACTCCAAAGCCCCTCATTTTTGCATTTTTATAATTTATTTTTGTTTTATAAAAGATGGAGAAGATAATTTAGGTTGGAAAGGGAGGTCAAAAATATGGGAAAATTAAAGAAAAAGGATGAGACACAGTTATCATGATGAATCAAACCAGATAAGCATACAAGATAGAGGACTATAAAATGATAAGGCCATGAAAGTAAAAAGACAAGGACAAAACAGTAGATCAGAGTCAAAATTTAAAGGACAAAAAAAATCTCTAAAATGAGGAATGTTATGGAATGTCTGTGTTCAGATGCTGGACCAAGTTAGCAGTACTGGAGATGGCTTCTCCATGATTCTAATAAAGTAAAGCTTGACAGGATTTTAACGGGAATATAAATTAAACTCCACTGTATTTCTTATTAGGCAAAGTTCTCCAGTGTGTTACGATCTTGCTATACTTCAAAACTCCAAACACCAAAAGCAAGCTACAATATGGAATAACTCACTCTTTTTCCTTGAAAGATTTTTAACGTGTAGACACTGAGGAAATAGCAATTATACTTATTTGTAGTCAACTGTGAGGATGCTCAGGACAAAAGGACCAGGAGAAGTATCAGAATAAATTCCCGGACATATCCAGCATTCTAAGCGCTAAAGCTTTATAAACCAACATTCTGCACTTTCCCTGTGAAACTGACTGATGCTCAAGCATGTAATTCCACCCACTACTAAGTAGGGTAATTCTTTAGTATGTTCTCCTCAACCCTCTGTCCCCTGAATAACTCAAGTAAATATTTTTAAGTTCTACCTTCAATAAATACATCCTTTTTCATCTAAGTAGATGGCATCACCATTTTCCCAACCTTATCCTCACCAAGGCCTGGGGATGCTGCCTCCAAATGAGATCTTAAACCAGTCCACCTGGATGAGACTTTGAGGCCATTCTAACAGCAATATTACAACTCTTACCATTACTGCCAATTACTATGTCACTTGGCCCCCATCCCAGCCTTGCCATATGACAATTAGACAGAGGAAGCCATGGCTATCCTTGGAAAAAATTAGTTCAATGTAATATCATCACTCTGTTAACAGAAAAGATTTAAAATACTCACCTAACCTAAAAAGAATAACAGTTAAAGAGTTGTGTGTAAAATTAGATAAATAATGAGAAAACTCAAACCCACAATCATCTTTCTTTCTTCACTAGAATAGGGATCAACAAATTTCTTTTTTATTCTGTGAAGGGCCAGGTAACACTTTAGTTTGTGCAAGCTTTATGTTCTTTGCCACAATCACTTGCCTCTGCCACTTTAGTGTGAAAGCAGCCACAATTATGTAAACGAATAAGCATGGATGTGCACCCATAAAGCTTTATTTACAAAACAGACAATGGGCCAGATTTGGCCTACAAGCTATACTTTGCTCACCTTGCATTAGACTATCACAGACTAGGGTGACTAGGTTTTAACTAGGTTTTAACTAATTACATGCATTCATTTTATTTTTTTAAATATATTTAGGTATTTTAATTTTTTATTTTTTTAATGTTTATTTATTTTTGAGGCAGAGACAGAGCATGAACGGGAGAGGGGCAGAGAGAGAAGACACAGAATCTGAAGCAGGCCTGAGGCTGAGTTATCAGCATAGAGCCCGACAAGGGTCTCAAACTCAAGGACCGCAAGATCATGACCTGAGCCGAACTCGGACGCTTAACCTACTGAACCACCCAGGGACCCCATATATTTAGATTTTTTTAAAGTTTATTTATTTATTATGGGAGAGAGACTCAGAGAGCATGAGTGGGGGAGGGACAGAGAAAGGGGGCGGGGGGAGAGAATCCCAACCAGACTCTGCACTGTCAGTCCAGAGCCCAATGTAGGGCTCAAACTCATGAACCAAACTGTGAGATCATGACCTCAGCTGAAGTAAAGAGTTGTACACTTAACCAACTGAGCCACCCAGGCACCCCCATGCATTCATTTTAAATACGATATTACATCTAATGGAACAAGACATGAAATCTGGTTACTTTGAGTGCTAGTGCTAACCAAGATGTCAATTACTTCCGACTAGGAATGGAAAGAATCTCATTCTCATATGTTGGCAAATGTTTATATAAGAGTTATATAAGAGTTAATTCTAAAAAAGTTTTAGAACAGAACATGGTCCTATAATGAGTTGGGAAATAATTATTCATTTCATAAATATTTATTCCTGCCCTCAAGGAGCTTGCAGTCTTGTAGGCAAGGCTGTAAGTGCACAGAAGTTTTATAGGTATTGCTCTATAAAATCTACAAAAGAGTTCACATGGGGTGAGGAGGTGGAAGTGGTTAATTTAATTTGAGAGAGAGAGAAAGCAGGAAAAATTTCACAGATCACCTGGTGATTAATGATTGGTAGGAGTACAGTGAGCAGACAAAGGAAGATGGGGAATACTCAACTCATGCAGAAGACTTTTTAAAAACTTTTTTAAAAAGATATGATTTACATATAACATTATATTAGTTTCAGGTATACAATGTGATTCAATATTTGTATATACTGCAAAATGATCATTGCAACAAACCTAGTTAAGACTCATCAATGCACACAGTTTCAAATTTTTTTCTTCTGATGAGAAATTTTGTGATCTACTCTCTTAGCAACTCTCCAATATACCATACAGTATTATTACATATAGTCAACATACTCTGCATTACATCCCCATGACTTATGTATTTTATAATTGGAAGTTGACCAATTTTGACCACCTTCACCCATTTCACTTCTTGATAAAAGACTACTTTTAAATAATGTTTTTGTTATTACCAAAGAAGTACATAATCATTATATGGAATGTGAAAAGAAAAGAAAAAATAAAAATCTATAATCCTATTACTTAGAAAATGATTAAGATAAACATGTACAAATATAGGCAAAAAGGCATAGTACAGACACAGAGCTAAACAAATTATAAAACAAACTTCACTAAAACATACATCATTACCAAGTGCGCATATTACTTGTCCATATATTTTTTAAAAAACCCAACTTATTGGGGTGCCTGGGTGGCTCACTCAGTTAAGCCTCTGACTCTGGATTTTGGTTCAGGTCATGATCTCACAGTTCATGAAATTTCCCTCTCTCTCTGCCCCTCCCCCAATCACGTGTGAGTGACTCTCTCTCAAAATAAATAAACTTAAAAAGAATATTAAAAAAAAACCTATTGTTTCACTGTCTATTTTTGCTGGTAAACTGTAACCTCCATAAAAACAAGGATCTTATCTTTTTCATTAATGTATCCCCAGGATATAAATGTGCCTGGTACATAGTAGGTAATCAATTAACATTTGTTGAAAGAACAAATCCTTTTTAAAATGAAGCCCCAGATTACTCTCTCAAGCAATATTTGATACTGTAAAAACTCTAACACACACACAAAAAATAGAAAACACCCTGATACCCTTTATAATGTGATCCACCATACAGAAAAACAAAACAAAAAGTACCAAGGCATAATATTTTAAAAGAGAGACAAAGAAAAATTTCTTAAATCAGGAACACACATAAATATCTCCCTTACTGAATATATGGCTCAGGTTAAAACGTACTTTGGGTCTGAGTTGTTCTTACTTTTCCACACTGCATAAAATTGTCATAGAGATATTTTTAGTCTATTAATTTATAGACTAGTATTCATAGACTATTACTCCACTTGCTAAAAACTCAGAGAAAAAATTTAGCCTTTGAATGGTAATTGTAAGTCCAACTCAACTGAGCTACTTCTTACTAGATTAGAAAATCCTTAACAGAAAGCCCATGTTTAATTAGTGTTTTTTTAAAAATAATCCACACCATGTTTACTATACTTAGCATATAGCAGATACTCAATACATATATTAATAGCTAAATGCTTACCTTTCAAACAGAGATTTTAAAACACAGATAAATTTCAAAAGAAATTTCTCAGCAATTAAAAAACAAGCAAGTCAGTCTGTACAACAAGCCCAACTTAGCCAGAAAAATCCTCTGTCCCTATCATCTCCAGTACTGGGACAAGCCAAGAACCTCCACAACTTTTGGATACCTCAACTCTGTGACATACCAAAAATGATGGAGAATATACTTCTCTCTTTCCTTCTAATAAATGTCTAAAGAACATTTCTTTATTCAAAAGTGGAAGAGCCAAACCAGAGCCATTTTCAACCCAAACAGGTTCCGATTCCAGCGATGCTACCACCAATGGTCTACTACTGCTGACCCATGCAACTTGTGGCACGTGCATCTGATGAGATCTTTTGCTTAAAGCAATAGATGGTGGCTCCAGTTATGGTAAAGTCATATTTCTACTTTGTATAGTTCATCTAAAAACAACTGTCACACAATTCAATTAGCACTAGTAGGAGTTACAGTCACAATCCAGTTGTATATAAAAGGTATATTCTTTTGTACTTAACATTTGACTGTAAAAGCTGTATGAAGAATCATTTAAAAATGCAAAAAAACCAAACTGAATCTAAAACTGCCCTAGTCGGGCGCCTGGGTGGGTCAGTCAGTTAAGCATCTGACTTCGGCTCAGGTCATGATCTCACGGTTTATGAGTTCGAGCCCTGCATGGGGCTCTCTGCTGTCAGTGCAGACAGAGCCCACTTTAAATCTTCTTTCTCCCTCTCTCTCTCTCTCTCTCTCTGCCCCTCCCCCCTCTCAAAAATAAGCATTAAAAATAAAATAAAATGGCTCTTATAAAAATCTCGAAAAAAATCAAACCAAAAACAAAGGATCCAACTTACTTAATACCATACAAATAACTCAGTTCAACCACAGAACTATGGGAATCATAACACATTACCCACATATACTTTAATAGACTGATATTAGATATATATAACTTTTCAACCAATACATATACAAAAACTATCTTTAAAGAATGAAAAAGTACATTTCCCTCTTCAAAAAGAATGTCCTCTGAAGGAGAGGAAAGACACTTGGGAGCCTTGAGTGTTGGTAATCCCACAAAGTCAATGTCCACTTTTACTTGTATCCATACCTCCTGATAATCCACTTTCAGTCAGGAGGAAGCTAGGGAATGTCCATATAGAGCACAGAATTAGGAGGGCAAAAGTAGATTGTGAGTGTATGGGGATAAAACAACACCTTCAGGGATACCTGGCTGACTGAGTTGGTTGGTGGAGCATGCAATGCTTGGTCTTGCAGTTATGAGTTCAGGGCCCAAGTTGAGTATAGAGATTACTTAAAAAAATAAATTTAAAAAAAAAAAAAGGGCACCTGGGTGGCTCAGTTGGTTAAGCAATGACTTCAGCTCAGGTCATGATCTCACATTTCGTTGAGTCCGAGCCCCACAATGGGCTAACACACAGCGCAGTCTGCTTGGGATTCTCTCTCTCCCTCTCTCTCTGCCACTACCCCACTTGCACTCTCTCCCAGTCTCTCAAAAATAAATAAATAAACTTTAAAAACACATATGGGGTGGGGCACCTGGGTGGCTCAGACGGTTGAGCATCCAACTTCAGCTCAGGTCATTATCTCACAGTTCATGAGTTCACGCCCCATATCAGGCTCACTGTCAGCCTGTCAGCGCAGAGCCGGCTTTGGATCCTCTGTCCCCCTCTGTCTGCCCCTCCCCCACTTGCACTCTCCCTAAAATAAATATTAAACACACACACACACACACACACACACACACACACACACACACACACAGTACCTGGATGGCTCAGTCAATTAAGCCTCTGACATTGGCTCAGGTGATGATCTCATGGTTCATAAGTTTGAGCCTCACGATGGGCTCTGGGCTGACAGCCAGGAGCCTGGAACCTGCTTCCAATTCTCCGTCTCCCTCTTCCTGACCCTGCCCTGCTTGCATGCACACGTGCTCTCTCTCTCAAAAATAAAATAAACATTTAAACACACACACACACATCCCTTCAGTTAGTACACCCTTTTCCTATTCTAACTAACATCAACGAGAAATCTAAATTTTTCTCCCCACAAGTTTCAACCTACAAGTGGACTCCTTTTTTTTTTTAAGTTTATTTATTTTTGAGAGGAGACACAGAGTGCAAGCAGGGGAGGGACAGAGAGAGTGGGAGACACAGATCCGAAACAGGCTCCAGGCACTGAGCTGTCAGCACAGAGCCTGATGCGGTGCTCAAACCCACGAACCATGAGATCATGACCTGAGCTGAGGTTGGATGCTTAACCGACTGAGACACCCAGGCGTCCCTGAACTTTTAACAGAATAGTCTGAAGAGCACCAATGGTTGGCTATATACACATGAAATCAATCTGTGCTCCTTGGTTTTCTTCCTGCAAAATAAAGTCAAAATGGATATAGTACTCCTTCCTAGCCCCCAAACTCAATGAAAGTCTCTAGAGCACAGGTTCCCAAGCTCTCTAGGTTCATGACACCCTCAGTATTTCACTAATTTTTTTCACAGCAACACTAAACCAAGAAATACTAACAGTTCCACTTACCAAGTTGTTAGCAGCAATTTGAAAAACTAATCTACTTTAGCTGAAAATTTTTTTTTTTACTTCATTCCAAAATAATCACACTTACTTACACAATGCATATTATGGTTGGGCAATGAACAACTTGTTAAACCTTGGAATCAAATCGGACACTGCTATCCTGATATCCTATTCCTCACTGATTTTCATGCAGTTACATTTTGTCACAGCAACCCCCCAAAACCCAACTTTACAAAGATACATCACCCAAAGGAATATAGCATAATCTAATGTTCAAATCAGGAGTTATGTCAAGTAGTAGTTTACCTGGCAACCAACAGATGTCAAATACTGCTGCATCTTCCTTGAAAATTTAAACTACCACATGGTGCCTCTATCAATTGGTGGCAATACCCTGGAGTATTTTAGTGCAACCTGGGAAATATGGCCCTATGGCAAGGTATTCTGTAATTTTCTGGCTTTGGACTCAGACCTAGGTTAGAAATCAGATTCTACCAATAACTATATAATCTTGGGCACTGGGCAGTGGAATCAAACTCCTGAACCTTAGTTCTATGCCTGCCCAACAGGAGTAATAGTACCAACCTCAGAGAATAGTTGTGAGGAATGAGATGATGTCTGCACATAGTAAATGCTCAATAAATGCTACTTATTATTATATCATTCCAACTTAAACCAAATTTAATCATTAACTCTCTGGAGGATAAAGGAAGCTTTCTAAACTAAAGCCACAATGTCAAATAAAAACTTAGGAACAAATTTTTCGGGAAAAGACCAAAAAGTGCTTAAACAAGGACAATATAGAGAACTACAAACTCCTCCAAAGGATGTCATCACGTTGCTATACCTATCACAAAAAATGATGAGGTGAAAAGTCTTAAACTGGCAACTCAAAAGAATATACTTTCAAAAGCACCTTTTAAAGGATAAGCACACTAGAAAAAACAAAGAATTTTATAAACTAGGATTCTTTATGTAACATTAAGAATGGTCTTTTAAAAATAGTTAAATTTTACACACAGCAAAACTCATTTGATTATAACAAAGACTTTCCCCCAAGAGTATAATAGCTCACACCCCTATTCTCACAACGTACTAGAATTTAACATTTTAATTCAAAATACACTTGTAGATCTTCTCTCTCATAAACATCTTTAATAAAATTTGTAATACAAGAATACTTCAAGCGCTTAGTTTATGAAAGGATTTTTGAAATATTTCATTTAATCCTGAGAAAATTATCTCTATTTACTGAAGAGACGAGGTCCATCAAAATTAAGTAATTTGCCCTACAACTTATATATTACTGTTCAGTGCGAAAACCCATGTCTTTTAACTTTTTCTAGTATACCACAACTCCTTCATAAAAAGACTCAGTTCAAATCTTGTTAGTTTGGCCAGTGTTGTTTTATCCAACTGTTACAAGTAGGTTAACCATCATCAAAGGCCTGAAAATCTTTTCCCTGCACAGTAATGGCATTTCACCTGTAAGACTTTTCATTTGCCAAGCATCTTGAACTGTATAACATTAATTAATAATTATTCTTAGGTAACATTATGACAAGATCTATTATTATAGATTTAACTATACCAATGGTAATGAAGTGGCTGAGCCCACTGGTACAATTTCTCAGCCCAGAATATTTCTCATTTTTCATTTAGTACATGGCCCATTGTTCAATTCTAGATAGAAAGGTAAGATGAAGTAGTAAACTGACCCTGATATTTTTTCTTCTATAACTAACAAGCCAAATGCAGTGGCCAAAATACTTAAAAGGAATGGAAGGCAAGCAAACTTGTATGCCACCCAGAATGCAATGCCATCACAGGTCTATGCCTGCCTTTCATCTTGGTCCAAGAAAATTCCAAAAACAATCTGCCAGCAATTCTTTCCCCAAATTCCCAAATTTCTCCCAGATACATACATTACTATCATTTCCAACAGTATCCTAAAAGCAACTAAGGCATTCTATTTCAGTGACTACTTCTCTAAAACCTGAATATAACTACAATTTCATAATAAAATACCTATATTGGGGAGCTTAACTTCTAAAGAAATTCTGCAGGAAGTCTTTATACAATGTAACTTATCACACTCTTATTCCATACTACATAAAAAAAACTACCTTTTTATATGCCAGAGTTTAAGGGTAAATTTGGGCAGGTAAGAAGGGATATGTGCCTGTACCATAAACGCTGTATTAATTTGAGTCTTTGGTAGTCATAACATCATTTTCTCTACAGCTAATATTTTGAAAAACTTCACACTCGGACCCTTCCTGGCAATGTAAATAAGATTGTTAGCAGAAACTTCTTCATTTCCATGGAGAATTGAAGAGCAACCTTGCTTTCTTAGAAAGGAAACAGCTATCTGTCTTATACAATACCCCGTCCACTTTAGCCACCTAATACGGACCAAAAAAAAGGTCTGGAAAACGTCTCTTTTCCAGCCAAGGGCTGTTCCCAGATAAAGGCAATGCTTAGCATACAGAGAGAAAACAAAACAAAACAAAAAAACCTTCTCTGAGGGAAGAAATACGCCAAGGAAGGAGAGCCATGGATCAGAAATAAATAAGGGGTGAGTGTACGCGCTCAGTGTAAGGGCCGGAGGCAGCAGGCACAGAGCTGAGATGCTCCAGCGAAACAACCAGCAGCAGCAGCAGGAAGTTTCAATGGGGCCGGGCAGAGCATGCGCCCTGCACCCGCGCGGTGGCCTTATGTGGAAGGAGCACCACTTGCGAACACCAATAATAGACCAGCAGCACCAGAGAGAGAAACATGAGCAACAAGCACCTTCTTCAACTGTTTCCCCCTTCGTCTGAGCCCCTCCTCCAGCCTACATACTAACCACCCCACCCCACCCTGCAAATGGGAGGGCGACTTCTTCCCCTAAGCCCCGCTGCCAAGATGAAGGGGGAAGGGATTAGAAAAGTGGGGAGATGCTTTTCTATTATTTGGGGGGAGGTGGGGAGAAGGAGGAGGAAAACTATGGGGGAGGAAAAATTAACCCTCTAACCTCCAAAGTGGAGAGATGCTGCCGACTTCGACCCCCAAAGCGAGAATGGAGGAGACCCTCTCCCATGGGGGAGGAGCAAACCTCCCTACTCTGAGGAAGGAGTTTTGGGGGTTAAACTGGCCCTCGAGGGGAAAGGAAGAGAGACGCGAGCCGACTCTCTCGGGGGAGTTCCCACTAGAGGGAGGGAGAGCTGAAGTGTCCGCTGGCCCCCGCCCACCCAGGTGGAGGGAGAGAAAGGGGCGCCCCGAGAAGATGAGCCCAGCCTCCCCCGAGATGGTCGGGTGGATGGTGGGAGGAGGGGAAGGAGCAAGGCAAGGGAGGAGGAGAAAAGCGCAAAGCTGGCCGGAACCTGCGCTCCCCTTCCCCCGCCACCCAGGGGGAGAAGGGGTGGAGGACCGGCCCCTGCCGCCGGGGAGCAGTCCCAGGGGCCGCCGATCAGCACAATGACCCCTCCACGCCCCCAGCCCACATCTAGCCCGCGACGCCCCCACCTCCGCTCGGCGCCAGGCCCGGTGGCCCTAGGGGGTCTCTGCCCCGCCTCCCCACTGCTCAAGACCCTGGGGGCTGGGCGGAGAGGCCAGGCCGGGCGGAGCTGCGCCCCAGGGGAAGGACAGAGCCGCGGAGGCCCGGGATATCCGTGAACAGCGGAGAGAAGGAGCGTGCCAGGGCCGCTTCCCGCCGGGCGTTCGGGCCCCTTGCTTACCTTCTCCACTGCCGACGTCCGGCGGCGGCGCCTGCAGCACCCGCTCCAGCTCAGGGAACGGCAACTCAGGCAGGTCGAGCAGCGGCCCGTAGCGCTCCAAGAAGGAGCAGACTACGGCGAAGTTGGGGCACGAACCCGGGCAGCCCGGAGGAGCCATCGCGGCCGCCGCTGCTGCCGCCGCCGCCATTTTGAACTGGAGGATGGAGGAGGAGGCGATGGGGGGGGTGGAGGGAGTTAGGTGCCGAGGAATGGCAGGGCAGCTTTGCAGACAACAGGAGGCGCTAGTGAGTAGGCTCTCCTGCGGATCCGAGCGTCTCAGGCACGGCGCCGCGATCCCACAATACAACGGCTGCTCGGAGCAGTCGAGAACCCAACCAGACGAGGGAAAGAGAGGCGCTCTGTGCCTTTCACTTTCCGCCCTCTTTCCGCCCCCTTCCCTCCCTCTTCCTCGCCCCTCCCACTTTGGGTTTGCCACAGCCTCGTGTGACAGGGGGAATGAAAACAAGGGAAGCGGGGCAGGGAGGAGGACTGGAAGCTTGAAGAGGCGGGACTTTTTAGGAGTGGTGGCCAATAGTCTTGGAGGGGGCGGGGCTTCTGGCGACGACTGGCTGAAAGGCTTTTTCGGGGCGGGGCGAGTGGGGGGAGCTCTTAGCCGAGAGGGCCTGAACCAACCAAGGTGAGAGGTAAAGCGCGGAGCGGTGTGGGATCGCAACTCTCGTGGAGAGGCGACGTTGGGTGAGTTTTGTGGGAGCTCCGGGATCTAAAACCCGGCCATCAGATGGTGGGGGAAGTTTAGGAGAGTGAATAAGAAGCAGAAAAAGAGGAGAATCGAAAAGCACGGTTCTGGGAGAAGGTTGGAAAGGGGAAAGGCTGAGAAGTGCTCTTAATTAGGGATTGGGGTGAGACCTTTGTAAGAAGTGCCTGCGAAGCTTTGCTGAAGGGTATTGCTGTCTGCTGGGGCACAAGTATCGTAGCTATACTGAAAAACAGGGTCTGAGGGCTCTGGGGGACGAGGACCTGAGGGACGAGGACCTGAGGGAATGAGGCTCTGCGGGGATCACCTAGCTGAGGAATTGGGGCCCTGCAAGGAGATCAGGGTCTTGAAGGGACCAGGCTCTTCAGGCTGACCAAGGTGTGAGGGGACAGGGCCCTGCTGTGGTTGCCAGGGTGTGAGGGGAAGGGACTCTTGAGGCACAAAGATCTTATAGGGGACCAGGGTCAGTTGGTGGGCTAGGACTCCACTAAGAAAACGGACAGGATAGCGACTTGGTGCAAGAGCAAAAACTTTGTTAGAAGACAAGGTTCAGTTTCATTGGGGGCAGCAGTGATCATTCTCCCACAAAGAATCTCAGAAAACTATCAATCTTGCAAAGTAGAATGTGCAGCTTGGAATCTAACGGTGCGTTATGGTTAGGAGCCTGAACTTTGGAAGTCAGCCAGACTTGGGTCCTAACAGAACTGCTTCAGGACATTACAGAAGATTCTTCATTTCTTTGAACCTCTGTGAAGTGGGGGTAATAAATGTACTTAAATGGTAGGATTTTACTAGGTATTCACAGTAAATTGACTAGCGCAATCCCTGGCACATTCATTATAACTATTTTTAAAACATTAGTTGCTATTATTGAACAAAGGAATTTCTAAAATTTAGATTGAATTCAGCCATAATTTATATAGTCTACTACTTTGAGCCAGAATTTTCAGCGTGCATTTAAAACTTACATAGTACCTTTTTAAAAAGAATTTGAAACAAAGTATAATATAATAAAATAATAATATAATAAATATATATATATTATATATATTATAATATATATTATATTATATTTATTATAATAAATATAATATAATAAAATAATAATAAACAAAGTATAATACAAAGTAAAATAGGACAATTTATGATGAAAGGAAGGTAAAGATAAACAGTACAGGCAAATAATTATATTGGGAACAGAAAATGCTTACAATTATTGAATTTCTGTGTTTCTAGGGGAAAAAAAGCACAATGCTCTACATCATTCTCATTATCTAAAGAAAAATATTCATTTTTGTCAAGGGAGGAAAAATAAATCTAGATTGTAAGTTCAATGTGTAACCTACAATACTGACTCCTAATCCTGAATAATACACAAACTCTTTTTAAAGGGAAAAATGTTTTTTTGAAATTTCTCAAATACTCTTGAAAATTACATTTTAGGAAATACTGCTGTGAAAAATTAAAGTCAACACAACAGTGTGACTATACTTCATGCCACTGAAGTATACTCTTAAAAATTATTGAAAAGGGGGGTGCCCGGGTAGCTCAGCCCATTGAACATCTGACCTGATCTCAGCTGACTCTTTTTTTTATCTTTTTTAATTTAAAGATTTTTTTTAAGTTTATTTATTTTGAAAGAAAGAGAGCATGCAAATGGGGGGGAGGGGCCGGGGAGAGGGGGAGAGAGAGAGAATCCCAAGCAGGCTCCATACCATCAGTGTGGAGCCTGATGCGGGGCTCAAATTCACCAACCATGAGATCATGACCTGGGTTGAAACCAAGATGTTCAACCAACTGAGCCACTCAGGCTCCCCTTTTCAAAATTTTTTAAAGTTTATTTATGGGGGTGGGGGGTGGGGAGAAGAGCGTTTGTGGGGGAGGGGCATAGAGAGAGGGAGAGAGAATCCCAAGCAGGTTCCACGATGAGAGTCCAGAGATGGACACAGGGCTAGATCCCACGAACCACAAGCTCATGGCCTGAGCCAAAATAAAGAGCTGGAAGCTCAACCTACTGAGCTACCGGCACCTCTCTCAGCTGACTCTTGATCTCAGCTCAGGTCATGATCTCAGGGTGTGAGTTCAGGCATCAGGTTGGACTCCATGCTGGGCTTATGAAGCCCACTTAAGAAAAAAAAATGGTTAAAGGGGTAAATTTTATTTTATGTATATTTTGCCACAATGAAAAAATAAAAAACAAAAAAGAAAGTCTTACTTTAGGAAAACGTTTATAGTTGTGACTTATCATAGCAAAAGAAAAGTTTTTATTTAATGTATAGTAAAATACGTTTTTTAAGTAATACTGCTTAAACACAAATTGAAATTAAAACATATTGGTAGAACTTTCAGATACATCTATGTATCTCTAGACCTGGGGATCTGAAGACCCCATTTTAAGAAAAATCTGACCTAGAACACATCTTTAACAACAGTTTTGCAGAAAGAGACAAAAATTTTGATAAGGTCATTACTTAATTGACCTTAAATAAAAAGTCCACTCCCATCTTGATGTAGCCAGTGCACATGCTGCCCTCATTATTTATTTTGAATATAGCCCTAGCCTATAGCAATATTTTTTAAACACTGGGTCATGACCCATAGTTTTAAAATCAATGTGGTGGATCAAAACCAGAATTACATTAAAAATGAAAAAGAATAAAAATAGAACAGTGCTAAAAAAATAGAACAGAAAATAGTGTATCATCTATAGTAAGGATAAGTATAAGCATATTGCAAGAAATATTTGTGAAATATGTATGTTTGCCGGCGTGTATTATGACATAAAATGTATTTGTTGCTGTGGTTTAGACAAAGAGTTTGAAACACATTCCCTTACCTTTACATGTGGAGGAAAATAAATGAATGAATGTCTGGATGAATGAACAAATGGGATCTTTATCACTTGATTATGACAAAGGAAATAGATATTATTGGGTAAAATTCCTGCTTTAATATCACACTCCTAGATGACATCTAAGCATGAATACAGTAGCTATCGTATATTTTTCATTCAGTAAAATTGTATATGTCATGCACACCAATTTTCTAAATACCAAGCAGAACTAGGTTGCAAAAGTATTTCTTTAGTACTCTTAAGATGATATTCGGATATCTGGTGAATCATTAAAATAAATTGTGTCAAAATACTTTAATTTGCAAGTAAAAGACAAACAGGCTTAAACATAAAGGAAATTTATTACCTTACATAACTGAAAAGACCAGTGGTAGGTCATGCTTGAGGTATGGTCTAATCAGGTGGTAAGTCTGTTTCTCAGTATTTCTCTCTGTTTAGTCTTCCTATTCATGGGTTGAATTTTCAGACCGATTTCCCTCATAGTACTAGCAGTTTCAAGGTACTTTTCTATATTCTATACATCCCAGCCTCAATATCTCAGAAGCTCCCCAAAAAAGTCCCCAAACTGACACTGATTGGTCCATCTCAGCTCTCACATTCAACCATGAGCCAGTGTGCCCAGTATAGAAAGTGAAAGTAGAATGTACTGAATGCATTAGCCTAGGTCAATGCTTCATTCCTACAGCAAGATATACAAAGGTCAGTGCTTCATTCCTAAAGCTAGAGGTTTATCAAAACCACAAGGAATCAATACATCAAGAGCCCTAATACACAAGATGCAAAAACTGACAGAATTGGAAGGAGAAATAGAGGAATTCAACAATACTACTTGGAAACTTCAATACTCTACTTTCTTTTTATTATTATTATTATTTGTTTATTTTTGAGAGAGAGATAGAACATGAATGGTGGAGGGGAAAAGAGAGAGGGAAATACAATTTGAAACAGGCTCCAGGCTCCAAGCTGTCAGCACAGACCCCAACATGGGGCTCGAACTCACGAACTGCAAGATCATAACCTGAGCCGAAGTTGGACACTTAACCCACTGAGCCACCCAGGTGCCCCAATTCTCCACTTTCAGTAATGGTCATCTAGGACAACTGAGCAGACTGTAAACAAAGAAATTTGCTTGAAAAACACAACAAAATAACTAGAGTTAACAAACATCTATGGATACTGCATAACAATAGCTGAATACACATTTTTCTCAAGTACACATGGAAAATTCTCCAAGATAAATCATGTGCTAGGGCATAAAAAAGAAGTCTCAACAAATTTAAGCATGGTGAAATTATGCCAAACATGTTCTCCAAACATGCAATTTAGCCAGAATAAAAAACAGAAGAAAATTTGGAAAATTAATTTGTATATGGATGTTAAGTGACACACACCCAAATAACCAATTGTTCAAAGAAGAAATCATAAAATTAGAAAATACTTTGAGATAAATAAAAATGAAAACAAAAAAACCCCAAAACTTAGGGGATACACCTAAAACACTACGTAAAGAGAAATACGCTATATGTAAATGCCTATATTTAAGAAGATGATTTCAGAAGCTCCTGGGTGGCTCAGTGGGTTATGAGTCAGGTCATAATCGACTTCAGCTCAGGTCATGATCTCTAGGTTCTTGCATTCGAGTTTTGCGTTGGGCTCTGTGCTGACAGCTCAGAGCCTGGAACCTACTTCAGATTCTGTGTCTGTCTGTCTGTCTGTCTGTCTCTCTCTCTCTCTCTCCCCCTCCCCCCTCCCCTGCTCACGCTCTCTCTCAAAAAAATAAACATTAAAAAAAATTTTTAAAGATTATTTCAAATCAATAATCTAAGTTTCCATCTTTATAAAACTGGAAAACAGCAAACTAAACACAAAATAAATAGGAGGAAGGAAATGATAAAGATTAGCATAGATCTTCATGAAAGAGAGAATAGAAAAATAGAGAAAAGCAACAAATCCAAAAATTGATTCTTTGAAAATAACTACAAAATTGACAAGTCTTTAGCTAGACTGGCAAAGATGAAAACAGAAAAGTCAAGTAACTGAAATGAACAAGGGGACATAACTACAGTAATTTTTAAAAAGGATTATAAAGGAATATTATAAATAACTGTTTGCCAGCAAATTAGATAATCTAAGTGAAATGAATAGAACAATACAAACTACTGAAACTCAAAAAACAGTAGAAAATCTGAATGGAATTATAACTAGTAAAAAGATTGAATTAGGAATTTGAACCCTACCACACACCCCCCCCCAAAAAGATCAAGAAAGACACCAAGAGTTCTAATGCACAAAGAAAAGGCCATGTGAAGACAAAGTAAGGAGAAATCCATCTGCAAGCCAGGAGAGAGGTGTCACCAGAAATCAACCCTGTTGGCACCTTGATCTTGGACTTCCAGCCTCCAGACTGAGAAAATAAATTTCTGTTTTTTAAGCCACTCAGTTTGTGGTATTTTGTTATGGAAGTTCTAGCCAACTAACACAGAAGTCTTTTTCAATACTCCTAGCAATTCATTATACTTCCCTTATACCAATTTTCAAAAGTTACTTAATATTTTTAATTTTTTTTTAATGCTTATTTATTCCTGAAAGACAGAGCATGAATGGGGGAGGGGCAGAGCGAGAGAGGGACACAGAATCTGAAGCAGGCCCCAGGCTCTGAGCCATAGACACAGAGCCCAATGCAGGGCTTGAACTCACGAGCCGCGAGATCATGACCTGACCCAAGTCAGACGCCCAACAGACTGAGCCACCCAGATGCTCCAAAACTGAATATTTTAGAATACATTGTTGGAAGCCTAGGTTCTGATGTTCCCCCTGCCCATTATTGTTCTTTGTGCTTAGTCACTTGCTTAGACTAAATCTGTAAATTCGGTCTCTCATGCAATGTGTGTCCACTGAAATCTGTTTTTAATTTTTATTCATTTATTTTATTTTTTTAGTATATTTATTTTGAGAGAGAGAGAGAGAAAGAGAGAGAGGATCCCAAGCAGACTCCATGCTGCCAGTGCAGAGCCTGATGGGGGGCTTGAGCTCATGAACTGTGAGAACATGACCTGAGGGGAAACCAAGAGTCAGACACTTAACCGACTGAACCACCCAGACTCCCCTATTCATTTTTTTTAAGTTTATTTGTTTTTTTAGTAATCTCTGCACCCAATGTGGAGCTCGAACTCATGATCTCAAGATCAAGAATCGCATGCTCTTCCAATTGAACCAGCCAGGTGCTCCTTAATTTCTTTTCCAGTTTTTATTTTTAAGTTCGGCTTCCTACATAGCTTAGTATTCAGTCAAAGAAAGACTGTGTTCAAACAACTCAAGCCAGTAAGAATTTCACTCTACTGGTGGGTCAGTGTGTGCACTGGGGAGTACCTTCAATGTTCATGTTGTTTTCATGTCTCGCCTGGCTTTTACTTTGTTCTAAGTGCTCTTGTGCTTTCTTGCTTCTTTATTTTGCATGTGCTGTTGGTTCCACTGGCCCAGAATGTTTGCATGATTTAGGCCTACTCAGTTTGTGTCTTTGATACACATACTCACAGCAATTGGTCCACTCCAGATATGTGGAGAGCTCATCAAGCCCCCTATAGCTATGTGAGCTCTGAGAAATTCCTGTTAAATCCCTGCCTACTCTGCAAATCCATTGCTTGCCCCAAACACTCACAGTAGCAAGGAAGCAGAGCCACCTGCCATCCATGTTTGCTTGCTTGCCGCTGAGCTCACCAGTTTAACTTCTGATGCTCTAAATCAATCAAGCCTCCTCTGGCCAAAGCAGCAAGTCTGTTGTTGGTTTTCATGTTCTGCCTCAACCAAGGTGAACCTCTGTGCCAACAGAACTGATGTGGGGACATGACAGTAATCCCAGGCAGGAACAGCAAGCCATGTTATTGATCTCTGAAATACAGTGGCTTTCATAAATTAGCACTTTGCAGCTTGTAGTATGCCTTTATTATTATTTCTAGAGTGCCAAGTTACTAGTTTGAAAGACTTGTACAGCTTTATACTTACTTTTTGGGGAGACGATGTGTCAACCTCCTTACTCCATCATGCTGAAGTAAATCTCTTAATTTTATCTCTCAAAAAATATCGAGAATTCCACCCAGAGTCTTAGTAATGTAGTATCTAGTTTCCATGGTTAAATGATTCAGGATCCCAAGAATAACATTTTACTTTTTAGACCTCTAGAGAAGAAGTGACAACCACATAAATGACAAAGTTAACTCACAGCGGACCAGGGTTTCCTGTATTTTGTATATAGTATTATATTTTAGAATACATTTTTGTATGTAGACTAGCTCCTGTGTTTTGGAGTTGTTTTCAACCTTCATAACTTATTTGACATATTTTTCTTTTAATTTCAGAGTTCAGTTAAGTTCCTTATGTCCTCCCCTGAAATTGCTTCCCTATCATGGGGGCAAATGAAAGTACAAGGCTCTACTAAAACCTATAAGGACTGCAAAGTGTGGCCAGGGGGAAGTCGGGCTTGGGACTGGAGAGAAACAGGAACTGAGGTAAGCTATGAGTGTGTGGTTGACACTGCATGAGGCTGACCAAATGATTTCCAACCTCCTAAGCCATAATGACCAAGTGAAAAGTAACTATTCCTCTCTCTCTGTCTCTCTCTCTCCCTCTCCCTTTCCCTCTCCCTGGCCTTCTCCCTCCTCCTCTCACTTCCCCACCCAGAGATATAACTCAGGTACCATTAACTCACCCTTTTAAATTATGCAATTCAATGGACTTTCTATTGTCATACACTTGTACAGTACTTACCACTACTAATTCCAGAATATACTTACCACCCCAAAAGGAAACCTCATAACCATTAGCAGTCACTTCTCTTTCCTACCCCCATCTCCTACAACTACTAATCTACTTTTTTTTTGTTTTTAAGATTTTATTTTTTTAAGTAATCTCTACACCCAACTTGGGACTCAAACTCACGACCCCAAGATCAAGAGTCACATGCTCTACTGACTAAGCCATCCAGGAGCCCCTAATCTACTTTCTGTTACTATAGATGTGCTTATTCTAGACTTTTCATGTGAACAAAATCATTCATTTCTCTTAGGTATATACTTAAGATTGGAAATGCTGGGTCATGTGACAACTCTATGTTTAATTTTTTGAGGAACTGCCAAATTGTTTTACAAAGATTTTAGGAATTATGAAGGTTCCAATTTTTCTAAATCTCTCCTCACTGTTTTTTTTTTTGTTTTTATTGTATCATCTGGGTGGGTGTGAAACATTATCTCGTTGTGGTTTGAACTTGCATTTTCCTTGTATTGTACTTCCTACAGGATTCTCACTATGCCATACCCAGGTAGAGTCTCCCAAGGTAGAGGTTGGGTGAAAGAAGGGAGCCCCTACCTCTCAACCACATTCACTTAGGACTTCTCGGCAACAGACAGCTGGGAGCAGGATGAGAAACGCTTAAGTCCTGTTCCTCCCAGGAACAAGGCCTTCCAGCTGGTAGCTGAAAGGGGAAACAGCTCTGTGTTGTAGGCTGATGCAATCCAGTGGAGTATCCACCTCACTGGCTGGGAGTGGAGAAGCAGGCAGCAGTCTTCCTGAAAAACCATAGATATTCACCTTGCCTACCAAATATTTATAGAATTTCCTGAAGAGATGTTTCTTTTCTTTTTCTGTTTTTTTTTGAGTTTATTTAGAGAGAGCGAGCGAGTGGGGGAGGGGCAGAGAGAGAACACGAGACAGGATCCCATGCAGGCTCCTTGCTGACAGTAAAGAGCCCAGTGTGGGACTCGAGCCCACAAACTGTGAGATCATAACCTGAGCTGAAGTTGGATGCTTAACTGACCGAGCCAAACAGGCACCTCAAAAGATGTTTCTTCATTTGCTGTTTGCTCTTAGAATCATTTCCAAAGGCTTTGAGTGGTATTCTTTTTTCCAATTGTTTTCTTGGGGGTGGGTGGTTAAAATTTGTCTTTTGTTTGTGTGTGTGTGTGTGTGTGTGTGTGTGTGTTTTAGTTTTTGTTTCCTTTTTTTTTTTAATTTTTTTTTTAACGTTTTATTTATTTTTGAGACAGAGAGAGACAGAGCATGAATGGGGGAGGGGTAGAGAGAGAGGGAGACACAGAATCGGAAGCAGGCACCAGGCTCTGAGCCATCAGCCCAGAGCCCGACGTGGGGCTCGAACTCACGGACCGCGAGATCGTGACCTGAGCTGAAGTAGGACGTTTAACCGACTGAGCCACCCAGGCGCCCCTAGTTTTTGTTTCCTTTAATAATTTTCATTTTGGAGCAGGTTATGGAGCTCCTCATGCTGTAATGATGAAAGTTGATCCTTCAGTTTTAAAGGATAATTTTGCTTGATACATAATCCTTGATTAATAGTCTTTTTCTTGGGGTGCCTGTGTGGCTCAGTCAGTTAGGTGTCCAACTTGGGCTCAGGTCATGATCTCATGGTTCATGAGTTTGAGCTCCACGTCAGGCTCTATGCTGACAGTGCAGAGCCTGGAGCCTGCTCAGATTCTGTGTCTCCCTCTCCTTCTCCCTCTCTCTCTCTCTCTCTCTCTCTTGCTCTCTCTCTCTCTTTCTCTCTGGCCGTCTCCTGCTCATGCTCTGTCTCTGTCTCTCTCAAAAATAAATAAACATTAAAAAAAAATTTGTTTAAGTCTTTTTCTCTTGGCCCTTTGTATATGTCATCCCACTTTTTGGCTTCATTGTTTACTAACGGGAAACCCAACTGTTAAAGTTCTTCCTTGGACTTGACAGGTCATTCCTCTCTTGCTACTTTCAAAATTCTTTGTCTTTTGTCTTTGACAGTTTCACTGTGATGTGTCTACATGTGGATCACTTTGAATTTATCTTATGTGGAATATATTGAGCTTTTTGGATATGTGCATTGTTGTTTTTGTCAAATTGGGAGGATTTTCAGTCATTCTTCAAATATCCCTTCTGCCCATTCTGTCTCTCCTCTCCTTTGATATCCATTATGAGTATATTGGTATTTTAGATGGTAGTCCCTCAGATGTCTGAGGCTTTGTTCGTTTTCTTCATTCTTTTCCCTTTTTTCTCACATTGGATAATCTAAATTAATGTATTTTTCACTTTTGCTGACTCTTACCTTCTGTTGAGCCTTTTTAGTAAAATTTTCACTTCAGTTATTATACTTTTCAACTCCAGCATTTCTATTTTGTCCTTAAAAAATAATTTCTATCTCTTTATTGATATTCTCTAATTTTTAAGGTATTGTTTTTATACTTTCCTTTAGTTCTTTGAATATAGTTTCCTGAGATAATGATTTGACAGAGATTTCCTTATATGCCTGGAACCAGTAGGTATTCCAGTATTTGCTGAGGGGCTCTGTTTGCAGTTTGCGGTATGTAGTCAACACTCAGCCAGGCAGTTTAAAATTATGCCTATTTAGGGGTGCCTGGGTGGCTCAGTTGGTTGAGCGTCCGACTTCGGCTCAGGTCATGATCTTGCGGTCCATGAGTTCGAGCCCCACATCGGGCTCTGTGCTGACAGCTCAGAGCCTGGAGCCTGCTTTGGATTCTGTGTCCCCTTCTCTCTCTGCCCCTCTCCCACTCATGCTCCATCTCTCTCTAAAGTAAATAAACATTAAAAAAATAAAAAATAAAATAAATAAAATAAAATAAAATTCTGCCTATTTCTTGCTTATGCTGAGTCTCAAGATTAGCCAGAGTGGTGTGTGTAGGGCCTTCTCATGTCATTCCTGAGCATATGCACAATCCTGGACATGTGTATCACCATTTCAATACCAAGGTTCATATCAGAGTTATTCAGAGCCCTCTATGGAGATCTCATTTCCCAGTTTTCCCTTTTGAGTTTTTTGGTTAACCTTGTTTGCCCTGCTATCTAACGCATCAGGCAGCTGCATTGTTAAACATTTGTCTCTGACAGTTTTAGACAAACTTCTTTGAGGGGAAAAAGATGTTTATACTGGCAAACTCCAAGTCAGATCAAATAAAGACAACCTATGAATTGGGTTTTCCAGAGAACCATCAGACAGGTCAAATAATGACAGTTTTTTAGGAGAGGAGATTTGAAGGAGTTTTATTCTATTATTCCATTTTGTGACTTCCAGGCTGGTAGTTTTCACTGTGATTGTGGATTGTTGCTTTTCAGGGCTACCATAGAACTAGGGAAGGAGAAAATTGGAATAGGGCAAGTTAAAATTGCACAAAGCTCACTTTTCAACTGTGTTTTTTTAAATAAACACATCCTGAATTTTTGGAGACCTTTGTTAACTTCCAGAGAACAGAGTAAGTTAATTTTTACACTTTTGCCAGTAGTCTCATTGCTTTTATGAAGAAGAGGATTTTCAGAGGTTCTTCACAACACTTTCACAGATGTCACTCAGAAGTAACTACTTTGGATTCATACTTGTGCACTGGTATGCTGGATGTGGCTTTCACTGGCTTGTGAGAATTGATTGTTAAATTTTCAGGAATTTTGCAAGCCAGCTTTTTTTTTTTTTAAGTTTATTTACTTATTTTGAGAGAGAGAGAGAACAGGAGGCGCAGAGAGAGAGAGAAGGAGAGAGAGAATCCCAAGCAGGCTCTGCACTGTCAGCATAGAGCCCAATATGGAGCTCAATCTCACAAACTGTGAGATCATGACCTGAGCCAAAACCAAGAGTTGGACACTTAACCAGCTGAGCCACCCAGGTGCCCATGCAAGCCAGTTTTTAGACACAGCCATTATTAAAAACTAAGTTATATAAACTTAAATAAGGTTAAAACATAGGTAATACATATTTAAAATTCATTAATTCCTAATTATTTTACTACATTCTTTGCTCTTGAAGTTATTTACATCTGTTGTTATCTGTATGGTAAAAATACTATGTTATATATGCTACTGTATATCTCTTATTAACTCTGCATTCAGTGATGTCACATTGGTATCTTAAAGTCAAACATGGTGGGAGTGTTTACACCACAGAAATTGGAAAACACTACATATTGGGGCTTTTTTTTCTTTGTCTTTTGAACTTTATGGCTTTTAAAAAATTTTTATGGGGGCACCTGGTTGGTTCAGTCGGTTGAGCATCTGACTCTTGGTTTCAGTTCAGGTCATGATCTCACAACTTGTCAGATTGAGCGCTGCATCGGGCTCAGTGCTGATGGTGCAGAGTCTGCTTGGGATTCTCTCTCTCCCTCCCTGTTCCTCCCCTGTTTGCATTCTCTAAATAAACAAACAAACTTTTAAAAAAATTAAAAAAAATTATGGCTTTAAAAATTGCATTATTAAACATAATAAGTTTAATTCATTGCAAATTATTACCCATATTATCCCTTTAATTAAATTACCATTCCAATTTTAAAAAATCTTAGAAATAGAGTTTGATCCCTTTCCCTCCACCCATATCAAAGTATTTCCTTTATACTTTTCAAATATCTATCTGTATCCACAAGCCATAATTTGTATTGTTCTTCATGTTCAAATTTTTATATTAATGGTATCATCTATTGTCCACTTTTTTTTTTGTATTGAGGTTTTATTCTGCTTGCTGTACATTTTATTTCCATGTGCTTAATGGTTATCTTTAATATTGTAATATATTAGGTTGAACCATATGAGATTGATAATATTTTATAGATAAAGAGTTGAATATTAGGAATTTCATGTAGTTCATCCTAATAAGATCTAAACAAGTCTAAAATTAATTTTTATCTCTACTTCAGTAAAGTATCTTTGCTTCATCACTTCCCTTCCATCTTACACATTATTGTTATCCAATAATTTAGTTCCTTTAAGAGTAGGTATTTTCTTATTACATTATGTATTGCATTGAGATATTTTGTTTTTTAATCATTACAATCAATGTTTGCTTATATTTACCCACATGTATACCAGTTTCCTTGCCTATCATTCCTTCTCTCAATTTGGATCTTTGTGGATCTCTTTTTCTTTCTTTCTTTCTTTCTTTCTTTCTTTCTTTCTTTCTTTCTTTCTTTCTTCCTATAGATATTCTTGGCAAGTTCCTTTAGTGAGGATCTGTTAATGAACTCAGTTTTTGTTTGTCTGAAAAGGCCCTCATTTATTAATCCTAATGCTTCTTGGTATTCTAGTTTGACAGTAACTTTTTATCTGTGGGAATCCTAAATGGTCTATGTCCTTCTTGACATTTGTCCTGTCAAAGATTGATATTTGTTTCTTCTTGGCATCCTATATTACTCTCGATCTGGGACTACTTTTAGTCAATTTCCTGACTGAGGTCTTCCCAGATCGGGCTGATATTTTACACTGAACCCCAAAGTGATGTGTAGGTAAGTGTGGGATTATAAATTCTCAAGGGATACATTTTCTCCACACACAGAGCCCCTGCTTTTCCCTATTCCAGTGGGTAGATTTTTTTGGTCAATCCTTTTACTGAAGATGGGTTTAATAAGGGCACTTAGCATATTTAGTAGGGGTGTCACTGTTCCAATGTCATATCTTGCTCAAGTCTTATCTCCTAATCTCAAAGTGTTTCATAAAAGACAATAAGAATGGGAGATGCCCCAGCGTTACTTCAGTTATCGGTATACCATTCTGATTTTCAGCTGTTTCTACACTTTTGCTCTTTGGGAATTTCCCTTTCATCTATAAGCTCTGCTAAGCATTTCAAGGGATGTTTATTTTTATCCAGCATTTGTAGGCATTTTGTTTAAGGAAACTTTTCAAGTTTTATAGTTTGTCACATTGTAAACAATCACATCTATATAATCTGTATAGTGAATAATCACACCTACATAACTGGGCTCCACAGAAAAAGAACCCCAACACATGCTCTCTGTTCATGCCTTGGTTTTGAACCACATGCACTCATTTTTTTTGATCCAAACACCTAGTTGCTTATTAGCTACCAACTTTGATCTTAAAGAAAGGACTATATCTGGATTGGTTAAAGGAATGGGAGGGCATTGAGATATAGAAGGGGCAGAATGAGAGAAGGCTGAGGAATAAGAAGACATAATACTTGTGAACCAAATGACTCCATTGGATTATTTCATAGAGTGAAGCTAGAGAGATGTAAGAGTAGGCAGTGGCATGGTTGACAGAATGTCTGCAGAGCTAGGTTTACATTTTATTTAATGGATGAGGCATAGCCACTTGAGATCTTTATGCAGGAGATTGATGTGTCTGACAAAGATTATCCAGATTATGGGCATAAGATATATTGGAGTACTAATTTATGAGTGTGCCACATTGGAGAGGTTTTTTTTCCCCCTCAACAATGGATTTAGCACATTGTACCTTCCTCATACAAGACTGTATGCATTAATAAATATTACTATGAATGTTATCCTTTGTTTAAGGAAACTTAAGGACTCAGAAATTATATAACTTACATAGACACAGAGCAAAAAAATGTGAAATCAAATAGTAAACCCAGGTCACATTCTAACTTTATTTCCCATTCCTTCCTCATATATCATGATTCCTCTTAAACTTTAAGGTTAAAAACTACAAAACTGGAAAATACAAACTGCAAAACTGAGGAGGTGCCATTGATGATAAGTTGCCATAAGTTTAGTTTTTAGGATAAGCAAGAGGAGGTGTTCTAGAACTAGTTGGAGGGATAAGAACTAGGAAAGGTAAGAGGAAAAGCTGAGGTGTTCATCTAGAACTCATCTGTATAGAGCTAAAAGCACAGAATCAAAGCCATGGAGTCCTCATCGATATAATGGAGACAGTTAACATTACCTACCTCACAGAGTTGGTCTAAAGATTAACATACTGTGCTAGATGTGGTGTAGGCACTCAATAAATGAAGCTGTTATTGTTAAATCAGTAGTAGTGTGGGTGGAAAGGAGACTATTGAAAACCATTAAGAAGGTGAAATTGACAGGATAAGGAAACTTACTAGATTTAGCAGGTGAGGGAGAATTCTAGGATGGATAAATGGGTACACGGTGGTGCTGTTCACTGAGATTGGGTATATCAGAGTAGGAACAGATATGTTTGTGTTTGGGGCAAAGGCTGGGTAGAGAAAATGATTAATTCTTTTGGAGTATGTTGAACTCTTTTTTTTTAAACAACTTTTTGTATGGTTTAAGTTCACAAGTCTTATTTTTTTTTAATGTTTATTTTTGAGAGAGAGAGAGAGAGAGAGAGTGCTTGTGAGCAAGTGGGGGAGGGGCAGAAAGTGAGAGAGAGAGAGGGGGACACAGAATCCGAAGCAGGCTCCAGGCCCTGAGCTGTCAGCACAGAGCCTGACACAGGGCTCGAACCCACAAACTGCGAGATCATGACCTGAGCTGAAGTCAGACGCTTAACCGACTGGGCCACCCAGGTGCCTCTGAACCTAAACTTTTGTTAGGGCATCTAGATAGAGATGTAGCAGACATTTAGATTCATGGGTCTGGGCACTGTCACATTTTAGGTGGGTAACCTTAAACAAGTTATTTAGCCTCTTTGTGCCTCAATTTAATCACCTATAAAAAGAGAATAATGTCTGTTTGTCATAGGTTGATGTAAGAGTATGGCATGGGTTGGAAAGAATAAATTTTTTAAATGTATGCAACTTGCCTTCATGCAAATTCATTCTTTTCTCTGAATCAGTCTGAATCAGTATTTCTCAGTGTCATTCATGGTTCTCTTCCATCACAGTCACCTAGAGTACTTGTTTAAAATGCATATTCTTTCTCTCCCTCATTCTCCCCACCTACTGAATCAGAATCTCTTACCGGGTGGGACCTGGAAAATAATATACTTCATGGGGTTGCTTTGAATACAAATATGTTCATCTTGGTAAAGCCTCTACCACAGCGACTTTCACATGGCAGATACCTGATTTTTTTTTTAACAATACAATTCCAAAGTTTCTTTTCACTTGCATCTCCTATATTTCATAACACACATCTGAAGACTTAGTTATTCCATACCAAATGCTTATCCCCTTACAAACTTACCATGATCTTTTATTCCTCAGTACCTTTGCTAAAACCATTTCCTTTACTTGGAATGACCTGCTTTCCTTTATACCTGCTGAAATTTTATATATTCTGTAATTCTTAGCCTTTGTATTATCTCCTCTATGATAATCCTTGTGAGAATAAGCTAACTCTCTTCTCAGTATTTCTGCAATACTTTGTGCCTCTATATTGTAGCACTTAGTGCAGTCCACCTGTATTATAATGAGTGTGTATTTATCTGTTTCCTTCATTAAATGGTGAACTCCCAAATGGCAAGAACTGTGCATTTTAGCACAGGACCTGTAAAGTGGGATGTCAATAAATGTTTGCTGCATTGAATTTGTCATTATGGATATCATTAAACATTTGGGGGGAACGCCTGGGTGGCTTCGTCAGTTAAGCATCCAAATTCAGCTCGGGTCATCATGGGTTCAAGCCCCCATCAGGCTCTGCACTGGCAGCACGGAGCCTGTTTGGGATTCTCCTTCTCTGCCCCTCCCTTGCTCGTGCTCTCTCTGTCTCTCTCAAAATAAATAAATAAACTGAAAAAAGAAAGCCAAACCAGGTAGCAGCCACCCAGGGAGAACTAAAGTAAATGGGGAAACTTTACTCCAACTTTCAGTTCTGAAAAATGTCCTACACAACAGCCGTATGAATGGCACAATATATTCCCCTACACCCTTAATCTAAATCCTCAAGGTATTAACATTTACCATGTATTTTTTTCTCTAAACACACAGACACTTCCCTTCCCTCCCCTGAATCACTTGAGACTAAACGTCAGATATTGTATTTCAGCATTGCCTTCCTAAGAACATGAACATTTTCTTACATAGCTACAATATCATTATCACAAATAAGATTATTATCTTTGGTACAGTAATATTATCTAATATACATTCTATCTTCAAATTTCCCTAAAGTCTCAAAAATATCCTTTATAACTTTTGTTGGTTTTGCAGTTTTATTTTTATATATAATACAGGCAATAGATATAAAGTAGAACTTAGTTCTCAGAGAATTGGCCAGACTGGAGGTTCTCGTGCCCAGGTCAGTGCTACCTAAGGAAAGGTAGATGAGCTGAGGTCCCTAAGCCTTTCTGCTTTTGCGTTTGTTTGCTTTTGCTTTTGTTTTCCCATTCACCTTCCAAACCTGGTTGACAACATAAAGCCTGTGTTGAGCTGCTTCTATGTTGAACCTCTTCTCATTTTTTTAAATTTTGAAAAATTTCAAACCAACAAAACGAACTGGAAAAAAAAAAAAAGAACAATACCATCAGCCTATATTCACCAGTTGTTAACACTCTGCCACATTGACTTTGTCTTTATACGGCACACATACTACCCCTCTCCCTTTCTCTCTCTTTCACTAATTTTTTTAAGTTTATTTATTTGGAGAGAGAGAGCATGAGCAGGGGAGGGATAGAGAGAGAGTCCCAAGCAGGCTCTGCACTCCATGCTGAGCCAGCGCAGCGCTCGATTTCATGACTGAGATCCTGACCTGAGCCAAAATCATGAGTGGGACGCTTAACCGACTGAGTCACCCAGGCACCCCACCCCCACTTCAATAATTATTTTTGCTGAATTATTTGAAAGTAAGTTACTGACATTGTGACACTTGATAGTTCACATGAGCCCTAAGTACTGCAGAATGTATCTACTAAAACAAAGCCATTCTGCCATACATAATCACAGTATTATACTCAAAAAACTCAGCATTGATAAAATATTAAGTAATATCAACTTCATAGTCAAACTGTAACAATTGTTCCAATTAAATAATGTCTTTTATAGTTGGCTTTCCTTGCCAATCCAAGATCCAATCAAGGGTCGGTCATGCTTTACATTTTGTTGTCCTATTTCTTGTTGTTGTTGTTGTCCTATTTCTTTAGTCTGTTAATCAAGTCAGTTCCTCCCCATTTTTTCACTTTTATGACACAGATATTTTTGAAGTGTCCAGGCCAATTATTTTGTAGAATAGTCTACAATTTAGATTTATCTGATTCTTTTCCATCATGATTAGACGCAAGTTAATCATTTTGGGCATAAGTGCTTCATAGGTGGTTATGTCTTACGTGCATCATATCTGAAGGCACATAAAGTCAGTCTGCCCCTTTATTGATGAGGTTATGTTTGATCTGTGTTTAAGATGGTGGTAAAGGTAGAGTGCCCGGGTGACTTAGTCATTAAGCATCTGACTTTGGCTCTCATGATCTCGGTTCATGAATTCAAGTCCCACATCAGATGAGCTCGAGCCCTGCTTCAGGTGAGCATGAGTCCCGTTTTGGGCCAGCCCCGCTTCTCTCTCTCTCTCTGTCTCTCTTCTGCCCCTCCTGGGATTTTTTCTGTCTCTACCCCTCACTCACTTGCACCCTTGCTCTCTCTCAAGGAAAAAAAAAAAAGGATTAAAAAAAAAGATGGTGGTAAAGGTACATTTTTCCATTTGTAATCAATAAATAATCTGTAGAGTAATAATTTGAAACTTTGTAATATCTTGTTCAAACACCCAGCAACCTTTTCATCAAGTGGTTTTAGCATTAACCACTGATCCTTGCCTGAATTTATTACTAAATTAGTGGTTGCAAAATGATGATGCTTCTGTCATTCCTTCTACATTCATTAGCTGGATTCTTCTGTAATGTAGCTTTTCTTCTGCCACTCCCACCCTTTTTAGTATCACTACAGGCTCATGTTTTCTTTTTTTATTTATTGTGTACTATGTTCTTAATGTGTTTCAAAATTCATATGTTGAAATCCTAACACCTAAAGATGATGGTATTAGGGGTTGGGGTCTTTGGGTGCTTAAAGGTGTAGCCCTCATGAATGGGATTAGTGCCTGAGAAAAGGGGCTACAGAAATATTCCTTCCACCACATGAGAATAAAGAAGGCATTGACTACAAACCAGGAAGAGGGCCTTCACCAAAACTCAACCATTCTGATGCCTTGATCGTGGATTTCTAGCTTCCAGAACTGTGAGAAATAAATTCCTATTATTTATAAGCTACCTACTTTGTAGCTTTTTGTTACAGCAGCTTGAACACAATAATGTTTTAATCCACTGCCATTGGTAATATTTTTGAGGTTTAAATTGTCCCAAATTTGACCAGTGTTGACACTTTCCCAACAGTTTTTTACCACTGCCTTGTTTTCTGGCATAGCAAGATATATTATCTCTTAATTCAGCCATTTCTTCAAAGAGCCATGGTTCCTTTTAGTGAAGAATGGGATCTAGAAATCAAGAGCTGGATGTTAGGTGTGTTCATTGTTATTGAGATGTCACTACATCTATGCCTTTCAGTATACACAGCCAGAAAATGTGTGTGTGTGTGTGTGTGTGTGTGCGTGTGTGTGTGTGTGTGTAATGAATTCATAAAACCTCCAGTTTAATCTAATACCTCAAGATTCTTTATCTTATTCCCCCATTCCATATCTGTGCTTTCCTTCTCCCATGGAGAAACCTAATTCCCCAAAGCATCGGTAGAATTACATATTTGCTGTGTTTTTCTATGAACACAAAATAATTTTGAAATTACTACACCAATATTATAACTAACATCAAAATCACAAAATAAACTTTGAGATCTTTATAGGTATTTTTGTACTTGGAACACATCTCCTTTAGGTGTACAATCAAAACACTGTTAAAAACTTACTTCGTGTATCGTTTCCTTTTTGTTATATCATCAACTTCAGACCATTGAGTTCATTTGTTTCTCTTGGCATACTGTGTAAGGGTCTCCCTACTTCCTGTCTTTGCTGATTTAATTTTTTGAATGTAAAACATTTACATGGTTTAGAAGTCAAAACAATTTGACAAGGTACACTTAGAAAAATCTCACTCCTTTCCCTATCTTTTCCATCCCATACCTACTTCACTCCAATAGGTCAGTAACTATTTTTATTAGTTTATGGTTTATCTCTTCTGTATTTTAATAGTAAGCAAATATACACATACACCTACCCACATACGTACATACATACATCTTTTTTCTTTTAACTCCCTTCTTACACAAAAGGTAGCATATCTTGCCCTTTTTTTCTCTTTCACTTAACAATATATACTGAAAATCAGGATATCAGTTCTTAGAGATATTCTTTTTTCTTTTATACAGCTATAGAGTAATCCACTATGTGAATGTGATACTGTTTCTTCAACTTATCCTATGGATGGGCACTTAGATTGCTTTCAATATTTTGCTATTATATATAGTGCTACAATGAATAACCTTGTATATGTATATGGTTTCTTGTATCATTGGAGGTGTATCTTCAGCATGTAGGCTTAGAACTAGGATTGCTGGTTAAAGTATAAATGTAAATGTAGACTTGTTAGATGTTGTCAAATTCCCCTTTATAGAGTTTATACTATATATTAGTGTTACCAGCAATTTATGAGGCCAGTTTTGAAATGTAGAAATGATTTAAATTGTTAGTAAAAATGAAAAGCATGTCCTATTGCTTTCTTTATTCAAGTCAAAGTTAAATAACAGAAGATGGAACCTACCAAGAATGAAAGAAAGGACTCTGGTGATTCTTTGGAGTCTTTCAGAACCCTCTTTTGAAGCTCAAACAAGTTAATCTAGCATCCAAAAATGAATTTGGCATGTACTGTCATAATTCAACATTTAAAAATATATAGGGATTGCTTACAGGGTGCTAAATATTGTCTCAAAGCCTGACATACAGTCAAATCACCTATCTCCTCCTTCAAGGAAATGGGGGAATTAGGCAAAGAGAACATTGTAGTAAGTGCTATAATACATGAACCAAAAGAGTTGCAATGGGAGCAGAAAGGAAGAAGCACGTAAAACTGCCTGAGTATTCACAGAAGGTGTGATCTTTGACCTGATTTTTTTTTAATGTTTATTTACTTTTGAGAGACAGAGACAGAGTGTGAGCAGGCAAGGGGCAAAGAGAGGGAGACACAGAATCTGAAGCAGGCTCCAGGCTCTGAGCTGTCGGCACAGAGCCTGATGCGGGGCTCGAACTCCCAAGCTGTGAGATCATGACCTGAGCTGAAGTCAGACGCTCAACCAACTGAGCCACCCAAGTGCTTCTGACCTGATTCTTGAAGGGTAAACAAGGGAACTTCCCAGGTAAACAAGGGAACTACCAGGGAAAGTGTGTGCATAGGCATAGAAGGGTGGGGGAAATGCTAGAGTAGAATCATGGGGTGGGGTGGGGGGGGGGCTCCTGGGTGTCTTGGTTGAACAACCAACTTTGGCTCAGGTCATGAACTCACAGTTCATGGGTTTGAGCCCTGTGTCGAACTCTGTGCTGACAGCTTCCGGCCTCAAGCCTGCTTTGGATTCTGTGTCTCCCTCTCTCTCTGCCCTTCCCGTTTGTGCCCTGTCTCTCTCTCTCTCTCTCTCAAAACAAATAAACATTAAAAAAAATTTTTTTTTTAATCATGGGAAGAGCTCCTCAATTGGTCAGCAGTGTCTACAAACATTTATTTTCATAGGAGACTCTATCATATGGGTAGTTGGGGCTAGATGGACATGTAAGTCTCCTCCAAGCCGTAGATCCTATCACTTTGAGACTAATATGTAGACTTAAATCTTATTCATGGATTAAATTTTAAAGTCAGCACTTAAGATGAAAATTGCTTAGGGGCGCCCAGGTGGCTCAGTTGGTTGAGCGTCTGACTTTGGCTTAGGTCATGATCTTGCTGTCCGTGAGTTCGAGCCCTGCATCGGGCTCTGTGCTGACAGCTTGGAGCCTAGAGCCTGTTTCAGATTCTGTGTCTCCCTCTCTCTCTGCCCCTACCCACCTCATGCACGCGCGCTCTCTCTCTCTCTCTGCAAAAATAAATAAACTTAAAAAAAAAAAAAAAAGATGAAAATTGCTTAGAGTCAGATCCCTTCTAGAAGATCCCCTTAATGTTAGAACATATGTGTTATCTTCCATACAGGACAGATAAAGTAGTTCTTTTGCATTTAAGGTCCGTGTTGTATGAAGAATGCATATTGTACGTTTAAACACTAGAAACACACTTCATGAGACCAAAGTTTCACACTGGAAGCAGCAACTATGAAATTGAGATGGAAGGAATAACAGACGCATGACTGCCATCTCATGTTATGCTCTTTGAGTACAATGGCTGAATTACCATCACTATTTAAATAGTTCTTTTTTTTTTCTAAAAACATATAGTTGAGGGGCGCCTGAGGTGGCTCAATCAGTTAAGTGTCTGACCTTTGATTTCGGTTCAAGTCATGATTTCATGGTTTGTGAGATCGAGTCTGTGCTGGGCTCTACACTTGACAGTGTGGAGCCTGCTTGGGATTCTCTCTCTCCCTCTCTCTGCCCCTCCCCTGCTCATGCTCTCTCTCTCCAAATAAATAAACATCTAAAAATCGGACAAACAAAAACTATATAGTTGAATTCCCATAAGGTAAATGTCTCTATGGCTCCCTGTGTATATTCTACATAGAAGACATAGTCCCTTGGGGTCTAGTGTAGTTAACTCCCTCATATCTGTTCTACCCAAATGATTCACAACTAGTCATGGTTTAGTTTAAGAATGGGTCTGTGGATCTGTTAGGTTAAAGAAGAAGCTGCTGTGTATATTAGAAATCCCAAAATCTAGTGGCTTAAAGAAAATAGAAATATATTTCTCTTTTATTAGTGTGGCCCACCTAAGCTGGGGGGTGCGGGGCGGGCAGGGAGAACAGCTCTGGGGGAACTGCCAGGGGCCCATGTTTTTTTTCCTCTGTGTTGCTCTACCATCTTCTAGAGCATTTGAATGTCGGAGTTCTAACTTGAAAGGAAGGTGAAAGAGAAGAAAAGCTCACACCTAATGTCTTAAGGCCCAAACCTAGATGTTGTCATTTCTTCTGCTCCTATTCCATTGAATTTTATATTGGTGAGAGCACAGTCACATTGCCATACCTGGCTGCAAGGGAAAACAGGAAGTGGAGTCTCTGGCTGGGCAGCTTCTTTTACCCAGAAGAGGTAGAATAGATTTTGAAAGAATTCGCAGTCTTGCCAGTAGGAGATGTGAGGGCAAGTGTAAGGGACATTTGGAAAATATTCCCACTCTTCGAAGTTAATGAAGAAGCATATTAGTAGACCACCTATCTGTTTTTCATATTCTGATAATTTTATTTGTATAAAACCTGTTGCCTTTGCAATTCCATGTATTTTCTATTGTGCATTTAAAATTTTCATTTTGAGAATGGGGCTGTAGGCTTTGCCATATTGCCAGAGCAGGCTGTGTCACCAAAAACAAAAAACGAAACACAAATTTGCCTCTGCCCTGGTCGAGATAGGAAGACCATTTAAGAGGCTCTTAATTCAGGCAAATGATGATGAGAATGTGACTCAGGCAGTGTCCACAGGGGACAGATTGAAGAGATCCTTTAACCCTCACTCGCAGAATCTGCTTTTCTCAGCAACACAGCCAGATAACAGCATTGCCACTAACCATTTATTTCAGCAGGAGGAAATGCTTCCTTGAAAGCGTAATTTAGGAATGTTTTCTTTTTAAACTTAACATAAAATAAGAGGAAATGTCCCAGCCATGTAAGATGCCACTCTGTCGTTTAGCCGGTATAATGGATATTATTATTATTAGCTGGACATTTCCCCACAATTAATAGCTTTCCCTCAAGAAAAAACAATAAGATTTTACAACCTCACATGGTGTGACGGAAAGCCTCTTAAAGAAGAGGAACAGAATCAGACACTCATGCAGGGAAGACAGCCTTGTGGTTTGCCCCAAGGGATTGGAAGAAGCGGAGGAGTCGCTGGTGGCAGGTTGAGGACACCTCAATAACAGACTGATGCTCCAATCACAGGCCTCTGCACAAAGCTGTGAGTAATCACCCACCAATGCCGGGATCCACAGGCTGTTGCAGAGTTATCTTTCACTGCTCTGTACGTGACACCCTGGGCCTGCAGTATTGCACACAGCAGCCACATTTGTCACTTGAGTTCCATTGATCCAGCAACTCTGATGGGTTGCGGCTGTCTTCAGTCTCTGAATCTCCCAAGGATTATGGTTTTGCACTTTTACTGACCTTTCACTTGATTTTGAGCAGTGGCCTTGTTTCCTTTTACTAGAATGTGAGCTCTTAGAGTCTGGGGATCATGATGCTCCTCAAAGTAGATGCAATTCTTTGTTAGATGAAGCAATCTTTCAATATTTCAGTTAAGTGCATTTACTTGAGGAAGGTGAAGCTCCCCAACCTGATTTGTAATTCTATTAAATATTTACCTTGGTTATTGCCCCAGAAGATTATTTTAAGTCCTGTATAGCATAACTGCGGTGCAGGGCGGTTCTAGGATTAATCAGAGCCATGGAACTAAAAACACATCTAATCCTTTTACATTTCTTTAAGAACTAATCATTGTAATCAAGTGAAAAAAATCCCTTTTTATCTTGCCTTTTAAAAATTTATGAACCGAAATAACTTTTACAAAAAAAGAATCTATTCTCCCCCAGTCTCCTCTGATCTTTGTGGAGAACCAGTGAAGCTGGAGGCAGAGGTACCGTTCAGAGCCACCTGGGCCCGAGGTCTGCATCCTCGCCCCAAATGAGGAATATACCCTTCCTGCCGACCAGTTTGGTTCACTCTTTGACATGCAGGTGTTCCAACTTTTCATAGTCCCTTAAATGTAAGCTCATACAGTCTTAAGTGTCAGCTCCTTAGAAAGATGCTGATGACATAAGTCTGAATATAAAAGTGTAATAGTGAGACAGACTGGCTTCCTTGTCAGCCCTGGAACATTCACTGACGGGGTGAAGGATGTCAGCAGCACTTGCACACCCCGTAAGGAATCAAGAGCCATGGAGAAAGCCGGCAAAGATACACTGCATCTGGTTCCACTTGGTGTAGCCACTTGGCATCTGTTTTGTTTCCTTGGCTAACTAAATGAGGAAGCAGTGAGTTGTATGTGTGCCTATATGTGGTCTCTTCCTGCTAATCTATAACCTGCCTATACTACTACACTTAAAAAAAAAAATTATGGGGTGCCTGGGTGGCTCAGTCGGTTAAGTGTCTGACTTTGACTCAGGTCGTAACTTCACGGTTCATGGGTTTGAGCCCTGCATCATGCTCTGTGCTGACAGCTCAGAGCCTAGAGCCTGCTTTGGATTCTGGGTCTCCCTCTCTCTTTTTGCCCCTCCCGTTGCTCTCTGTCTCTCTCTCTCACACAAATAATGTTTAAAAAATTAAAAAAAAATATGTATATATATGTATTCTGCAGTTGTTACATGAAGTAACCTATAAATGTCAATTAGGACAAATTGATAGTGTTGCCCAAATTCTCCATTTCCTTACTGACTTTTTGTCTATTTGTTCTAGAATTACTGAGAGAGAGTTGTTAAAATTTCTAACTATGGTGGTGGTGTCTGTTTCTCCTCTTAGTTGTTATTTTTGTTTTACATTTTGTAGCTTTTTTACTAAGAGTATACAGATTTGGAGTTGTTATATTTTTGTTGATGAATTTGGCCTTTTAAGCATCATGATATGACACTGCTTATCTGTAGTAATATTTCTTAAGGTCGACTTAATCTGATATTAGTATAACCACACCACTTTTCTTACTGTGTGTTTATGTGTTTTTTCATCCTTATACTTTCAACCTGTGTTTTTTTATTTAAAGTGCATACCTTATAAGTAGTGTTTAGTAGGATCTTGCTTTTTAATCTAGACAATCTTTACCTTCAACTCTTTAGTCCACTTAATGTTATTATTGATATAGCTACGTTTTATTTTTTATGTTTATTTTTGAGAGAGAAAGAGAGAGAGCAGGAGAGGGGCAAAGAGAGGAGGAGACACAGAATCCGAAGCAGGCTCCAGGCTCTGAGCTGTCAGCACAGAGCCTAACGTGCAGCAGCCACCCAGGGGCACCGGTATAGCTATGTCTAAGTGTTTCAATTGTCATTTGTTTTTTGTTTGACCTCATGTTTCCCATTCCTTCCGGCGTTAATCAACTATTTGTTAAATATTCCATTCTGGGGATGTCTGGGTGGCTAAGTCGGTTAAGTGTCCAACTTTGACTCAGGTCATGATCTCATGATTCGTGGATTCGAGCCCCACATCAGGCTTTGCTGACAGCTCAGAGCCTGGAGCCTGCTTCGGATCTGTGTCTCCCTCTCTCTGCCCCTCTGCCGCTCTCAACTCTCTCAAAAATGAATGAATGTTAAAAAAAATTTAGGGATGCCTGGATGGCTTAGTTGGTTGGGTGTCCAACTTCAGCTCAGGTCATGATCTCATGGCTCATGAGTTCGAGCCCCACATTGGGGTCTGTGCTGACAGCTCAGAGCCTGAAGCCTACTTCGGATTCTGTGTCTCCCTCTCTTTGCCCTTCCCCTGCTCATGCTCTGTCTCTCTCTCCTTCAAAAATAAACATTTAAAAATTAAAAAAAATTTTTTTAAATATTCCATTCTGTCTCTTCTGTGATTTTTTAGCTTCTGTTTGTGTGAGAGAGACAGAAACAGAAAGAGAGAGATTGCTCTAGGGAAGATTCAGGTTCACACTTAAACTAATAAATATTCTACCTGCAGTGAGCAACACAACTATGTGTGGTCATTAGGCTTATTTCTTTCAAACTTCAAGAAAGTTGCTCCTTGGTTTATGGTATTCGAACAAAATGCATTAAACTGAAAGTTACACGTTTCAGTTCAAATCCCAGCTCCACCACCTAAAACTTGTGTCATCTTGGCCAATGTGTATATATTTTGCGAGCTTCAGTTTCCTTATCTATAAAATGAGAATGGGTGTTTTAGTGCTACTTTATAGGATGACTACATAGATCATGTGAAGTAATTTCTATAGCTGTATTATGAAAACTGTAACTATATAAACATATAGGATATTATGTCAGGATTTAATGAAAAGACTGATTTGCTCTCTTTATACCTTAAAAAATATATATAAATTTCAATCCTATCTCTTCTATCATCTTTCTAAATTGAAAAACCTTTCTTTGGTACACTTGTCTTCATGATATTTTTGGCAGTTCTTTCCTTGTACCATCTCCAACTATGATTGGGTACCCCTTCCA
Organism: Panthera pardus; assembly: GCF_024362965.1. Taxonomy (NCBI): domain Eukaryota; kingdom Metazoa; phylum Chordata; class Mammalia; order Carnivora; family Felidae; genus Panthera; species Panthera pardus. The sequence continues at coordinate 61,112,377 of NW_026526677.1, forward strand.
CAACCACTGCATCAAGGCATACTTCTTTCTGCTCATACTTTAAGACCCAATTAAAACAGCATGTCATTGATGACAACTTCCCACTTGTATTTATTCCCTCTCTTCTGATATCCTCTCAACTCTATTTATCTAATCCTACTGTAACTACTTCCACACATTCACTAACTTTGCCTGACTAAAACTCCTCCATTAACTATTTGGTTCATCTCAGTATTTCCAATGTTGAGTGTAGAGCCTGGTGCAGAGTAAGTGTGCAGTAAATACCTGTTGACTGAATGAAAGGATAAAGATAGACAACTCAGGGAAGGACGGCTTTGGTCACTGATCTTCAGTGCTGAGAGTGTCATCCCTGTGGAGATACAGAATACGTGAAGCCCAGTAATTGTGCTCGTATTTATCAAACTCCCACTGTCCCATTTGCTGATGTGGAAGCAGTTCAGAAGCCACCATCCTTTAATGTTGGATTAATGTCACTAAACATCTTACCTTAAATATCCCTGGGAAACTCTGGGAAGACTTTATATAGTGATGGGTTTTAAAGCATCAATGTAAGTTTTCCATAAGTGGGAAAGGAGCTCAGAAAAAGGTAAATTCTCTTGAAGTCTTTCCACAGTCCAAATTTTGGCCTAGTGTGCAAGTGCTTTCTTCTCCTACCCCCCTCTTTCCACTCTCACCTGTGACACACCAGTCATACTGAATGACGTTTAGTTCTCCATGTTTTTGTTTCCTCTGAGCCTTTGTACATGCTATTCCCTCCACTTAGAATGCTTTGTTCCACTGATTTCCTGTTACCTGGCTAATTCTTGTGTGTCGTGTAGGTCTCAGCTTACATGTTACCTCCTCTGGGATGCCTTCAGTGACCACTTGTCCCGACTCCCCAAGTCTGAATTAGGTGCTCTTTCTCTATGTTCTCACAACACCCTGAACTAACTTCCTTTAGCACTGATAAAAGTATTGAAAATTTCTTTTTATTCTTCTATATTTTTCACTAGACTTAGCATTGAATCTTCTATTATTCCGAGGGCCCTGAATGATGCTTGGCACAGAATAAACCTCAGTAAACATTTTCTCAATAAATTAATGGATGAATGAATGAATCCCACAAGAATCCCAACTGCAAAGAAAGCTTAAAATAACAGGTAGCTGGTATACTTTCTCTTTCCATATCCAGCATTCTCCTGGTGTGCAGCCTGCAGATGTGGAGGAAGTTGTTAAGAAGGGTGTGCAGACTCTTGTGATTGGCCGAGGGATGAGTGAGGCCTTGAAGGTAGGTATTGGTGAGCACAGCATTCCTGAGGACAGCTGGTGACCTCTTGGACCATTACCTTAGAAATATGTCCTTCTTGGGGCGCCTGGGTGGCTCAGTTGGTTAAGCGTCCCACTTCGGCTCAGGTGATGATCTCACCGTTCGTGGGTTCAAGCCCTGCGTCTGGTTCTGTGCTGACAACTCAGAGCCTGGAGCCTGCTTCTGATTCTGTGTCTCCCTCTCTGCCCCTGCCCTGCTTATGCACTCTCTTTCAAAAATATAATAAAGGTTAAAAAAAAAAAAAAAAAAAGTCCTTGGGAGCTCATCTCAATATATCATGCACCCTCATTTTGCTGAGTCAGGAGTGGCCTAGGATAAAATAATGGATGTTAGTACTCTTCCTCATCAGGGTTGGACTCTCCAGTCTCAACCTAAGCCTAGGCCTGTGTTGTTTCAACTATTTTTCAGAAATTCTTCACTCCTGGAATTCTCAAGCTCGATAGCTATCAATATTCAGTTCTTTAGATTTCATAGTACTTCACTTTTTTATTACATGACATTTTTATAATACTTTCTATTCTTTCCTTGAACACAATCAAGTTATGCCTTTTTTCCCTTTCAGAAAAAAAAATTTATTTTTATTGTACTTAAATAATACATGCTTATAGCAAAACAGGAGATGCAGAAATGTTGAAGTAGAAAAGTGAGAGCTCCCCACCCCAGTTTGTACATGTAATGTATACTGCTCCAGGTCTCTATGTAACTGCAAATACATACTCTTACACATACAGATATACATGTACACACTTATAATCATTTTTTACATCAACAGGATCACATTGTACATATTGTTCTGTAACTTCCTACTGATGTTTTTACATTGTGGACAGCCTTTCACAGAAGTATATAGACATCTACCTCATTCTTTCCTTTAGACAGATGTCCTAAAATACAGTTCCCTACTGATAAAGCTGTGATTCATTTATATTTTTTGTTTAACCTAGTTTTTTTCCCATTAAAATAATTCCTTTCTACAGGCTACTGTTATTATAGAGTTATTCAAACATATAAAAAATATAGGGTGTTTAAAAAATATTTCAGAACTCTTTGAGGCAGAGTCTAAATAAAATCTCCTTAAAATACTCAGCACAAGCCAGTTAAGAAAATATCCAATAATAGCTGCCACTATTGAGAATCTTTTATATAAATTAATTTACATTTATTCAGTGCCTTCTATGGGTCAGACACTATTCTAGGCACTGGAGACAACACGAAAAATGAGACAAACAAGGTTCATGGCCCTCTTGGAAATTAAAACAGTAGATAATTTCACATCGTAACAATGTTGTGAAGAAAATAGTGACTTCTGAGGGGCTGCTCTAAATGCAGGAGTCAGGAAGGGCCTTTCTGAGGAGACATTTGAGCTGCTGTGTACATACAGTAGTTAACTTCATGCTCACACCACCCTGTGATGTTAGAGTTATTCCCATTTTTTTTTTAATTTTTTTTTTAACATTTATTTTTGAGACAGAGAGAGACAGAGCATGAACAGGGGAGGGGCAGAGAGAGAGGGAGACACAGAATCTGAAACAGGCTCCAGGCTCTGAGCGGTCAGCACAGAGCCCGATGCGGGGCTCGAACTCACGGACCGTGAGATCATGACCTGAGCCGAAGTCGGACACTTAACCGACCGAGCCACCCAGGCGCCCCGAGTTATTCCCATTTTATAGCAGAAGAAACTGGGGTTGAGAAACTTTAAACAGCTCGCCTACAGCCACTTGGTGGGTACATGGCAAAGTTAGACTTTAGACTCTGGTTGGACTAACTCAAACATTCAACATTTACATGCTAGACATTTTACATACCTTAGCTGAATTAATTTTCATACCAGCCCTGTAACTAGGTATTATTATCCCTATTTACAGACATGGAAACCAAGGGTCAGAGAACTGAATTCACTTACCCAAGGTCACACTGCTAGTAACACTTAAATCCAAGACTGTCTGACTCCAGAATCCATACTCTTTCCATTTCCACTTCACCGAAGCTTTGTACATGCAGGATACTTTCAATCAACTTCTTAGAAGCCTTACTGACTCCTTGGGGCTCACTGCCAAATTTTCGACTGGTAAATGCTGGGTGACAGTTGTCATTGTCCAATTCTGTAGAGAGCACTTGCCTCATGGCAGGAAAGGAAACCCTGGAGAGCCTTTCCCTGGACTCACTCATCTCTTTCCCTCTTCCCAGGTGCCTCCGTCAACTGTGGAGTACCTTGAGAAACAAGGCATTGATGTGCGGGTCCTCCAGACAGAGCAGGCAGTGAAGGAGTATAATGCCTTGGCTGCCCGAGGAATCAGGGTGGGAGGGGTCTTCCATTCCACGTGCTGATGGAGCCTTAAGGAGAATAAATCACTAAGCCACAATGCCTCTGACTATCACTCTTACCACTCTCACCAACCTCCCCAAGCATTTTTCAACAGCTGCTCATGCCCAGTGCTGGGCTAGGGTTTGGGATGCATGGATGACTAAGGCAAGGTCCCATTCTGGGGGGAACTGAAAAGGGAGAAGACAGATATATACCAAAGTTTAATAATACAGTAAATGTTAGGCCAGAAATATGAGAAAATAAAGGCAAAAATAAAGCCTTCTGCTTTGAAGGCCAAAGAAAAGTTTCAGTGCATTAAAATTACATTGCGATTGATGCTTTGGAATGTTTAACCATTAATTCAACCAATTTTTACTGAGTACTTTATATGTCAGGCACTGCTAGAGGCTCCAGAGAAACAGCAATAAAAGTCTTATCCTCACAAAGCTTATATTCTAGTGGGGAAAATAAACAAATTCCATAATGAAAGCAGAACCTGTTATGAAGAAAAATAAAGCAGGATAAGAAGATGAAGAGTAGTGAAGGCTATTTCAGATACGTGGTCAGGAAAAGTCTCTGTGCAGATGACGTAGGAGCAGAACCCTGAGTGAAGTGGCAGAACATTTCTGTAATAGTAACAGTAAAAGGAACAACGTCCTGATACTAGGGATCTAGGTCATCTGTCTTACTAGCTAAACCTCACCTTCCCTTGCTACGAAATGATGGGGCTGGACTAGACCACCGTGGATAGTCTTTGTTCTGTTAAATGCCACATGTCCTTTGTGAAGCCTTAGAAGAGACTGATGAACTATAATAAATTATCACCATCTCATTAGTTTTCATTCCTCCCCCTCTTTAAAGAGTTAGGAGTATGGGCTTTGGTGTCAAATAGCCTTGACTTTGAACTGTGGCTTCCTGCCACTCATTGGTTGGGCATTTATTTAATCTCTTAAGAGTTTCACTGTTCTCATCTGTCAGATAGGGATAATAATTAGTACCTGGAGTGATTTTGTAGGTATTAAATGGGGTGATTCATACCATGTCTTAGCATACTGCTTGGCATGTAGTAAGAACTCAATAAATTGAAGCCATTGTTGTCATTGTATTTTGATTAATAGGTGTGGTGTGTAAAGTCAACGTTTCTTTTTATGGTTCATAACATAGCAGCTTATTTCATAGATCTGTAGGATGTTGAAGCCCAAAGGAACTATCTACTCTTATTTATTCATTCTCTTTCATGCCCATTTACTAAGAGGCTCTTACTGAGACTGATTTTCATATGACCAGTTATTGCTGGGCCCTAGAATAAATTCTAATTCTTGCCCTCAGGAGTTCTGTGGGAGAGACAAATCTACAGATAATGATGATACAGGTGTTAATGTTATAATAGTTACAAGGTCTAATGGTGACCTAAAGGATGGCCTAATCATACCAGAATGGAAGGGAAAGTAAGGAAGACATCACTAAGAACAGGACACAAGCTGAGTCTTAAAGAACAGGTGTTCATCTATTCGCTGAACATTTGGCAAATTTTAAACATTTACTAGGTCAAGTGTCTATCACAGCCACAATAAAATACAATTGTCCCACCTCAGCCCTTGTTGAAGCCACGACCCCAGAAAGCTGGGTTTTGCTCCATGTGAGCCTGTCACCTGCTTGGCCCAGTTGGATATCTGACTGGGCAGCCAATCCACAGACCCAACAGCAACTTAAGATGTGGCTTGGCAAGAAAAGGGGAGCTACGACTACTAGAATGGAAAGTGAAGGAACCTCTCCAAGTTTGCCCAGCAAGGAAGTGGCAGTGTTCTCACTGTGCATCTGCGCACAGAGTAGTTGGAAGAAACAGACGTTAAATACAGAGTGATGGTATCAATGTTGCAAACTGGCACAAAGCTACCTAGACACCTGTTTTGTCTCCGAGTCATCAGATTAGAACCCAATGCTGTGTCTTGATCTCTACTACACACCACCTTAAAAGGTCCATGGGAGTGGGATGCCTCACTGGCTCAGTCGGTAGAGCAGGCAACTCTTGATCTCAGGGTCGTGAGTTGAAACCCCACACTGGATGAGAGCTTACTTAAAAGGCGGGGGGGGGAGGGCATGGGGTGAGATCCTCACAGACCTGACTTAGCCTGGAGGTCTGAGGAAGTCCTGCTCAGTGTCCTTCCTGCCACCAGCAATTTGACAGATACAGGATCTTTCTAGGTCTCAGTTCACTCAGCTCAAAAAAGCCAGGCAGCTATACGGCTAGAGGGTGTTTGATAAAATTCAGACTGTTTCTCTATCGATGCAATCAACTTTTTTGTTTTTAAGTGGAATGTAAAGTGAGACATCTCTAGTGGGTGTTGCATTAGGTGTGGGTGTAATCAGTGTTCCTGAGTTGTCTCCACATTAGAGAGAACTTAGTACAATCTTCTTGGAGACAGAAGTATCTGGCAGTGACATTATTAAACTTTGTATAGAACCTGGTAATAAACAGCTCCTATTTCTGAATCTGTTCTCCATGGTCATTGCTGGAAATGTGCAGAACCTGGAGAAAAGCTATTTTTCCACGTGACACTATACTTGGTCCCATGTCTTAATCATTAAGCCCTTTGATTTGATTTGTAGGCAGCACAGCCCTCCCTCTGCCCACACTTAATTTCTTCTAGCTTGAGTGGTTCCTAAGACGAGAAGTCTGCCAAGTGCTTTCTGGGTACCCTGTAATTCTGTTTGCAGAAGTCAGTCGTGTCAAAGCCAAATATAAAGTCCTTTCGGAAACACGAATCCCAGGGCTGGCTTTTGCAGGCATGCCATGGTACTGCTAAGTTTGCTCTGGAATCATATTCATTCTTCCCCTGCCTGGTATGTGCCAGTAGCTGTGCCGGGGATACAACAGATGTTCTCACTGTGCATCTACGCACAGAGTAGTTGGAAGAAACAGACATTAAATACAGAGTGATGGTACCAATGTTGCAAACTGGCACAAATCTACCTAGACACCTATTTTGTCTCAGAGTCATTTTAACATTAATTTTTAATGGCTTTTTTTTTTTTACATGAAAATGCAGATTTCTGGCTTTTCTGGAAGAACTGGAAGATCTTATACCCCCAGGCCCACACTTACAAACCACTAAGTAGAACTGAATGACAACTGTCTTCTGACAGAAGCTATGCTCTGACTGAAGAGAACTGAAGTCTATTATCTTCCTCCAGGCTGCATGACTCCTTTTCCCCTGCCTACCTTCTTTAGAGGTTTCCATTTGTGAGCCTATAAATAAATACTTAAATAAATATCCTTAAAGAACATATAGAAGGCTGTCGGAACACAGAGGCCACGCGCCAAGCCCACAGGAGACACAAGACAGGCTCCAGAATGAGGCTCAGTTCTGGAGAATGAGAAGGAACCAAAGGAGACAATTTGAGGATATATTCTGGGGCTCAGCAGGTCCAAAGGTCTGAGACAAAACAGCATGATGAATGTTGGCAAGAACTACAGACCTCCTCTATAGCCAGAGAAGTACAAGAATGTGTTGCAAAGGCAGTATGAGGCTGGAGAGCAGGGGAGGGGCATGAAGAGCCTTCGGGGACAGAACTTTAGACTTTATCCTGGGACAGAAGTGGGCCACTTGAGAGGGACTTAAGCAGGGGAAGGGCATGAGCAGATCTGGGTTTTAGAAAGATCACTCTGGTAGCTGTATGAAGACTGAACTGAAGGGGCAAGGTTTGAGGCAAACCTTTAGGAAGCTAATGCCCCATTTTAGGGGAGATGATGGTGGCCTGCACTAGGACAGAAACTGAGTATGAGAAGGGAATTGAGTCAAGAAACATCTAAGCAGAATTTAAAGGACTTGATGGCTATGTTTACATGAGGGGTGAGGAGGAAGTCCAATGTGACACCTAGGTTTCTAGCTTTGCCTGCTGGGTGCAAGGGAGACTGCTTACAAAGCACAATAGACCCATTATGGAAACCATATTCACTAAGAATCAGGAGGCCTGGGTTCCAGCCGTGGCTTCACCATGGATTCTCTCTGGGCTTGTACATTCACTTCTAAAATGAAGGTGCCACACCAGAGTGATCTTTATACCCCCTTCAGGTCTTTATAATATGAGGTCATTTTTTTCACTTCATTCAAAGTGTGGAAACAGATGCAGAAAAATCAAGATTCTCATATTCCACAGAACCTGATAATTCAGGGTAAAAGGAATTTAAAAGGTTGGACCCAATCTCTCATATGATACTCGAATTCCTTTGCAATAAACTTGTTAGGAGCTTGTTCAACCTCTGCTTGAACACATCCAACATGGACATTTTCTTATCTCCTAATGTATCCCATTTAATTCTCACCTACCTTTTAAAAACTTATCTTAATACTAAGCCATAATCTGCCCCTTAGTGTATCTCCACCTTTGGTGCAAAACATACTATATTCTGGGTATTAAGACCTAGGAGAAAGTCCTAGCTTTGCCCCTTAGGAGAAAAACATAATCTCAAAACCTCAGTTTCTACACCTGTAAAATGGGAGATAACCTGAAAGGATTTTTATAGCAGGGGTACTAGATCTGAAAAGGATGCAGCACAGCCTTCTCCCAGGAGGCTTTCTAAAGCTATAGCATGAGGGGCTCAGTTGGCAGCCATGGGCTTCATTGTTTTCATCTACACTCCAACCTAGCAATCATCATTAGATGCCTGGGTAAGGACTGTGCTGTGATTCGGCCTAGCTCCCAGCTTCATTTTGTCACCAGGGACAGCACTTTTGCCAGGGTATCTTGTTGACACAGAAGAGCCCACTGATGGCACATCCTTGAGATATACAAAACAAGCAAGTACACTAGAAAAGGCAGTGCTGTGAAGATCTTTCTTCCCTTAGTCCCACTCTAGCAGGTAAGACGTTCTGGAGCCAGACTACCTGGGTTCAAACCCCAGCTCTATCGTTTATTAGTTGTGTGACTGAGGCCAAGTTACTAATTCTCTGAACTCCAACTCCCTTGCTTGTAAAACAAAGATGATAGTATAACTATTCAGAGGGTGGTCGTGAGGATTACAGGAGTTAATTCATGCAAAGGGTTTACAACACTGCTGGGCACAAGTCAAGTGCATTAAAGCAAAAGCCAAACATGCTTGAATTAAAATTCCAGCTTCACCTGAGTAATCCTATAATCTTCCTATTATTTTTATAAGTTTTCCACGTACCAAATACGATCAAGATTGGCTGCAGATTCAGATTCTACCAAGCATTATTCGATTGAACCCATTCAACAGCATTTAAGGTATAATTATCTCTATTTTATAGACGAGGAAACAGAGGCATAGAGAGCTTAAGATCTGAAGGCTTTTTCCATATACTTTCCCTGAGCTGGTACAGCCTAGGCCTTTGGAATCATCTTGGATTTGAATGAATACAGGCTTTACTACTTACTGTACAGGTTTCCTCCCAAGACTCCTCACTCTAAAGTCTCTGGAAGACTCAGTTGGCTGCAGCAAGGATTAAATGACAGGTAAAGTAGCACAGCCCTCACACAGTTAACATCTCTGGTGCACTTACTGTTCTTACACCCCAGCTACACCCTTAACTCACACGCAGCTCCAACTGGAGTCATCAAAGATGTAGTGTGTAGTGGGAGAGGACTTTATTTCTTACACTGGATCCCTCTTTTCCATAATCCTTGTTTTTCCTAAAATATGGCCCTTATGCATTATTTTGGTTCTTAGGGTAATGACAGGCAAGATCAAGAATCTCCCTCAGGGATGAAAATGATTCATTCTCTAGCTACTCCTTCAGTCCTTGGCACAGCTACTGCCTGAGTTGGGAAAAGAGCTTCTCAGCAAGATAGCGACGTCTAAGGCCATTCAGGAACTGTCGATGGTGAAAAAGCACACCTGTGAAAGGAGTGGGCCCTAGCAAACAGACTACTGATGTAAGAAACAAGATTATGCTCTAATAAGCAAGTCTTTGGAGGTGCCTAGAAAATTACATCTTTGTTTCATACTTGAAGAATGTAACCATGTGATATAAATGTTGAACCTATTAGCCACATAATTTTTTAAGGACCAGGAACTGGAACACCTAGGTGTTTTCCCAACTTTATTGGAGGTATGAGGGGACAGGGAAGGAGGAGGTGTAGATTTGAAGGTTTTTGGATTTTTAATGCGAAATAATTTATCCTGTATTTGATACTAGACAAGACTAAAAGGGTCATGTCCTCCTTATGCCCTTACGCCATTTCCAGGTGAAGTGCTCTAGGCTTCCGCCTCACTCTGATAGCTAAGAAGGGCCTTCCAGCCTCGGCTCTAAAACCCGCTTGTGCCTCAGCGCCTTGCAGGTTTGGGCATTATGTAAACTTTCACAGACTTGCTGAAGGGGATGGTGCCCTCGATGCTGGTCTCCACCTGGGATGACACCTCACCACCCTCAATCCAGGGGGACTTTGGAATGCGGGAATTGGAGTTGTAGGCCAGCAGCAGCCTGACTTCCACCTGGCATGGTTCTGGAAAAAAAAGACAAAAGAAATCCTCTATGAGGGCAACTGCTAGGAACTGGGATGAAATGTCAAATAAAAGCAACATCAAAGATGGAAGCAATAGGGTTTCTAAACATTTCTTCATCTGCCCTCATCCCTTCCCCCTCACCAAACAAAGACACTTTCCCAGCTTGAATCCTGTGAGGCTGAGCCCGAGCCTGCAGATGTGCGGCTTCTCCGCCACATCTCTGTGGGCTCCCTGCAGTTCAGATCCATGGTGGATCAGAAGGGAGCTAAAAACGGAGGCCTTCTAGCCTTAAGAGAGGGCCAAACGGGCCTACATATGGCTGATTCTCATGCCCAGATAACCGTGCTCTTCCTGTGTGGCTCGGGCACGAAGGCTGCAGGTATCACAGACTCTACCATCTTAGTGGAGAAGCGGCCCTGATTAGCAAACACTTCTGGCAAAAAATTCTCCCCAGTGACCAAGAACATGTTTCAGGGACCTAAAATCACGCCATTAAACCTTTCATTCTTTAAATGACATGACATTATGGCACTGATCTTGTGTCTGCATGTGGCAGGCCCCAGTAAGAGTGAGTAATCCCTCCCTCAAGTTGCTGACTGTTGGAGACAGAGACAGTTACAATGGAGCACAGCACTCTAATCAAGTCTGTAAGAAGAATGAGGAAGGAGCCCAGGAAGGCGTTGGAAGAGAATACCTGCTCTGCGCCAAGCACATCACCTGAAGAGTATGCACCCCGCCACACCATGAAAGACTGTCACAATCCCCAAAAAGTCTCAAGGCTCTGAGAGGTTCTAAGTGACTGCACAAATCCACACCGTTGACAGAATTTGAGCCCAGTTCATAAACTGAAGCAATTAATCTCTTAACCATGTGGTCTCTATAAAGGAGGGGGAGAGAATTTCCGGAAAAACTTAAAGACCATTGCAAAGGGCCAGGAATAGAATAAACTTGGGAGGAAAATGTGCAAGTGTTGAAAATGAGCCCAATGCCTAGATATGAGGGCTGGAGGGATCTAAGTGAACAAGGGCAGAGGTCCCAGGACTTCTCAATGCCCCCCACCCCAGGCCTCTTCCTAATCACGTCCTGACTTCTCTCTAGGGACGAGAGCAGAGACTGAATTGCTTTTCTCCAGCCAGAGCAAACTAGCCAGACCAAGAGAGCAGCCCTGGCACCACCACTTACCAGCTACTGGTATGGACACCATCATGTAATGAGGGGCCTGACAGCAGCCTGGGTATAACTGTAATGAAGCCAGTGCTGCTCTCCAGCATCAGGCTTAAGTATCAGCTCTCCCGCTACATATGATCCCCTCTTTAGGTCCCAGATGGCTGTTGCCAACCACCAACCACAACCTAGCCCTGATTCTCACAGCACTTTCAGCCAAATCCTGGGGAGGTCAGAGGACTCAACCCCACCTGTTCGTTATGCCTTCCCTCACCTGCATGTGGTAAGAATGGCAATGCCAGCCATTGCCATCAGAGGAGAGGAGAGGGGAGAGACAACAAGAGGAGACAATAGGACAAAGGAACAAAAGATCATGTGGGACAAACCATGTAATCTATTCATCATGCCTGGAAGATCTCTAATGAAGTATGCATTCTTGCTTCCATCTTACAGATGAAGAAAATAAGACAGAGAGGTAAAATAACTTTCTCAGGATCACTGAGCAAGGGAGGCAGAATCTGGAACCTGGTTGGCGTGACTCAAAGCTTCTGACATGGCAGACTCCTGCCTCCCGGAGGAGAGGCCCCTGGTACAGAGCTGCTGAAGGCCTGCATGGAGGAACACCCACCAGCACCAGGCTCTATCTCCTGGATTAGGAGAAAGAAGGCACAGGTGCATTCAGAAGGAGAACATGTTTCACTTTGGTGTCCCAGGTCGGAAGGGATTTGGTAGTTAGGAAATGTGAGTGCCAGCCTCAGCGCCACCGCTGACCAGCTATGTGGACCTCCATTTATGCATGTATAAAATGAAAAACAGGACACTAAATTCCCCAACTTGGTCTAAGGATTAAATGAATTTTAATGGCATATTGAAAATCCTGTATTCAATTTTCATTATTTGTTGAGCACTTACTACCTTCCAGGCTCAAAGGACACATGATACAGAGGCATCAGAGATACAGAGGTCAAGATGATTAACAAGTTCTCTGCTCTTGTGGTGCCTTCATGCTAATGGGAAAGTCAGTAACAAATTAAATGGGAGAATTCCCAACATTAGTTAGCACTACGCTGAGAATTAAAAAAGAGGTTTGTAATAGCAGTCTCTCAAAGGGGGCGATCCTGAATGAATTATAATTCTTCAGGCTCAGGACAGCTTGGTAGCCCTAGTTCGGGCAATGACTTACTGTGTGACCAGGGCAAGTTGGTAGGGCCCTCTAAGAACTCTGAGGCTCTTCTGAGATCTAGCATGCTGTGGTTTGCCTCTCTGAGCTGTGGGCCTTCCAAAACAATACTGTCCCATGGCCTATCTTTCTAGCTATCAAGTCTAGGATCCCTTTATGAGAAGAGATTAGAATAAGAAATTCTCTACCTTCCTGTGGTGGCTAATAGTGCAGAACATTCCAGGCAGCAAGGATATGAAATGAGGGATGCTCAGGGAGGAAGATCCCGGGTAAAGCATTGCCGGATGCCCCCTAAATTGGGCCAGGCCCAGGGTCACTGACTAGATCCCCAAAGGGGCTGCCCTGATATTCAAGAGCACTACTTCCTCTTTGTGAAAACTTTATTATGTCATTTATACCCACCTAACACCCCTGACAGAGGGAAACCAATAATAAGGGCATTAAGTCACTCATGTAAGTAATATAGAGAAAGAAAAGTCTAGAAAGCAACCACTTAAGTCTAAAATAAACCAAATTTGGTGTCATGAAACACCTTCCCCAATAACAACCATGCTTCTGAATCATCTTCAATGATTGAGAAAATACCAGTGAGGCCAATTCTCCCCCCACATTTTAGGTTCTGTAGGCCGAGTCTCTTTTTCCAGTTTCTAAAGCAGCCTTACAGGCTTGAAGTGTAATGTCCCATGCACTTGTATTCTTCCATTTTATTCTTAAGAATTTCTAAAGTTACTTACGTAACCTCCCTATCTTTTCACAAATTATTAAATTATTACATTAAACCAGCCCATGTGGGAGGGGAGGGCAGTAATAGTTTACTTGTTTGGGGGGAAATGAACTAAATGGTTCATATACAAAGACAGAATGATTTTAATTTGGGGTAAGAAACATGAAACTGTTTCATTTCTAGACAGAGCAATCGTCAGAACCTCCTAGGTTGAGAATTATCATTTTCATTTGGAAGGTGAGGAAATGGATTCAGAAGGGAGAGTGGCTTGTCCAAGGCTATGCAGCAAGTCAGTAGCAGAATTAGGACAAGAAAATAGTATGCTGGCATCCAGCCGAGGTCTCTTTCCAGGAGATTCCATTCTATTGTAATCTCCTGTATACTTTCTGACAAAATCTTGTGCCACAAGCAATCAAAGCAATGCAGCAAATTAGTCTAAATGCAGCCAGTTTAAGCTTTCAAACTCCTTAAGAAATTAAGTACAGTCCTCAGCAGGCCTGACTGAACCATGTATTTCTCAAAGTGCAAAAAAACAAATGCCTCAAGGTAAGTGTCATCCCCAGGAGCATATTCTCCTGTCCACCTTGGCCCACTGACCCCTTACCTGTCCAGGCAGTGTGGGAGAGGTACACCTGAGTGATAAGCCGGTGGCGCCCTGGGCCAGGATTCCGGAAGTCTGCTGGCTTAGGATGAATCATCTGAGCCTGGCCATCTGGATATAAGACCTAAGAAATGAGAGAAGTGAGAAAAAGAAATAGAAGAGCCATGAATTTTCAACAAAACTGCAGTGTCTGTTGTGAACCCCAAAATAGGAGGGAAAGAAGATACCAGCTTTCATTAAAAACTGTTCTAGGAGTGGGAGGTAACGCTGTTGAGATCCCTGTACTCTCTGCCCCAGCACAAAGCAGTATTTGATAAATGTTTCCTGAATTCATGGTGAAGAAGTGATAGGAATATAGTGCCTCTATTTAGTACAAGAATAGGCAAAAGTACTAATGTTAGTGTGAAAAGCCTTCCCAGACACCCCCATCTGGGTGACTTGCTCCCTGCCTGGCTCTGAATCGCATCACAGGCCAGCACCCACCACCAACCACCAATCATTTAGAATAATTTTGTGACTGCATTTTCTCCACGAGGTTATAAGCAGCTAGGAAGCTCTTTCTATAGCTCTGTCAACAAAGGGTCTGCTCTGTTAAAAAACAAAATTCAACCACATGAGTTTGAAGATCTAATTGGCTTTACTGAGTATCGAGCAAGTAGAGAAATGTTCCCAGGAGTCGTCCAAAATGGAAAGGACACATTCCTGGAATGGGTCGAAACTGTAATTAAGTCTTGGTTTCCTGTTGTGGGGGTCAAATGGCTCCAATTTGGGCTGTCTTTTTTTTTTTTTTTTCTTTGTTAACAGCTCAAATCACTGGCTAGTTCTCAAATCTCACACATGGCCAGAGCCTCGTCCTCACTATCGTAGGGGAGCCTCACAGCTATCTATGCAGAGGGCCCCTCACACTGCACGGCGTACAAACGAACTACACGAACAAATACAGCTGATCCTAGAACCACATGGCCTGGACTACGGAAATCTACTGATAAGGACAAAGTAGGGAACCACACAGGTCTTTCAACTATGCAACTCTGGTCCCATAATGAAAAAGGACGTCAGCTACCTCCATTTTTTACCCCAAACTTTCTCATCAATTCAGTTCTTCTTTCCAACCTATCTCTTAACTTAGACAAAAGACCCAGAAGGCAAAGCATCTCCTGACAGGAACCAAAACTACCCCCTCAAGCAGTAATGACTGCACTGAGCCAGCAAGACCCCACATGATTGGCCCAAGGACAAGGAGTGAGGACCTTCACTGCCCACCTGCATGTACCCACCCACCTTGTCCACATTTTCCTTCTATAAACCTGGAAGTATTCTCAGCACTATGGAGACAGTCTTGGAGACATTAGCCTGCTGTCTTCCCAGTGAAATAATTTCAGTGAATTTCGTCCCTGAAATAAACTGCTGTCTTGTTTCACTACCACCTGTCTCTCGGCCTTTGGATTTTGCCAACAGCTAGTGACTGAACCTGGTCTGCTTGGGACCCCCCAAACCAGGTCCTCTTGCAATAATCTCCTCTCATCTGTCCAAAACAGAAAAAGTGCTGGTCTGGACAGCACGTTCCTACCATCAGAGCTGTCCTGCAAATAGACAGTGAGCTCCCCACCTGTAAAGGCTTCTAAACAGTTTGGCCATGCACTTGGTGGGGTGGCTCTGGACATTTTCTAGTAAAGTCTAGCAGATGACCCTTAAATAATCTGCCTGTAATTTCATTTATGCTTAGTTGACCACTGAACTTTTTTCAGGGATAAATGTGAAACAGTAGTTCTCAACCCTAGCTCCACATTAGAATCATATAAGAGTTCTCAAAAAACAAAACAAAACAAAAAAAAAAACTGGTATAGTCATGGGGCCTACCTTCTGGATTCTGATTTAACTGGTGTAGGCTGAGGCCTGTGCATCATTACTTTTTAATGTTTTCTGAGTAACTCTAAAGTGGAGGTAGAATAGAAAACCACTAATGTGGGGGGAAAAAAAACACAACCAAAAATGTGCAGCATCAACTCAGAATTAGTTCTCCGTACATCTTATGATTTATAATAAAGAATTCCTTAATGAAAAAAAAAAAAAAAAAAGGATTCCTGCTGGGAAGCCAGAGGTTTTTTTCCCCCCTCTACTGTCACCACAGGCAAATCTTCAGGGCCTGAACTCATTCTTACCTCTTCCAGAAGCTTTCCCTGCTGGCTCCAGGCTATTCTGTCCTCAGATTGTACTCACTTACTGTCAGTGCTTGTGTCCCTACTTTTATTCATATCCCTTATGCCTAGAATACCTCCTTCAGCCCCTATCCTTTGCTCTTACTCATCCTTTCAGACCTCATCCATGCATGAGTGTCTCCACAAAGTCTTCCTTTTCCTCAGCCTCCAACCACACCATCCAAATTAAATTGTCTCACTGTGTGTGTGTGTGTGTGTGTATTATAAATATATTACAGAATTTTTTATAGTAGCTAAAAATTGGAATTAAGCTGTAGGGGAGGAAAAATAATTTTCCCTCTACATTTCTAGGTTCTTGGCTAAGATCACATTTATAATAAAAGACAGATAAACAGGAGAAAAACAGAAGTTTAAAACATGTAAACATCCTGTGAACATAGGAAATACCCAGGAAAACTGATTAACTCCCTGAAATGGCCCAAGACATCACCTTAAATACCATCTTCCACCAAAGACCAAAGGAAGGTGTTGCGGTGGGAGGGAGCCAGTTATGGGAGGTTACTAGGTAAGCACAATAAACAAAGGTAAGATTGCTATGCAAAAAAAAAAAAAATATATATATATATATATATATATATTTTTTATATATATAATATATATATATATATACACACACACACATATATATATATATATAATATATATATATACACACACACACACACACATACATACACACACACACACACACGAGTAAATAAATATTAATCTTTATGCCCAACCTGGGGTTCATGCTCTACCAACCAAGCCAGACATGTGCCCCTGTTGTGCAAACTTAAATTGGTGCCTGCTTCACTGATAAAAGAGTTTCTAGAGATTTAGTAATCCTTCTCTTCCAGGTACAAAGAAGACACCTTTACAAATGGTGATTTCCCTTATAAATGTAAATTTCCCTCACAAAAGGGCAACTTCTCTGTTTTCAGAGATTCTCCAGGTTCTGTGGCCTCTCAAAAACAATCATCCCCAAATATTCTTTATGCCAAAGAGGCATATTTAGAGAGGTATATTGTGTTCCCCTCCATTCTTGTCTTTGAAACTTCCTAGTTTCATAGTCAGAGGCTGAGTCAGTACATTACTCCATTACTTTAGTGAACCAGTCAGTCTCCTATTCTTGAGAATAAGTCAGCTCATTTAAATGGCTGGGTCTTTTTTCAGAAGGTAGTGTTGCAGATGGGTTCCCAAAATTAGGCCTATAGTACGCGACCAATCAGGTATTCATTAAGAGGCCCCAGTATTCTTCTGTGCATGTCTGAATGATGACTGAACTTCTGTTTTATAACTGCGTATCTATTTGTCTTTCACTGAAACTGAGCATCCTGAGGGCAAGAATTTAACACATTCACCCCTGCAACCCTAGTGCTCATCATGTGAGTAAGCATTACTTCGTGGATGGGTGGATGGGTGGATGGGTGGATGGGTGGATGGATGGGCAAGTGGGTAGTATTTTTGTGGGGCTTAACTGCAGACTGTTTAAACTGACTGGTATCTCTACTGCATCTGGCATGTGTCTCTAATATGTCTAACTTAGGAAAAAATACTCCCTAGTGATTTTTTTCAACCCATAAATTTTGCTCACCAAGTGGACCCATCCACAGCCTGAAAAGGATTTGTTTATTACAGTTTGCTTGCAGCCCTGAAAATACCAAGTTTTAACTTCACATTGTAAGACTAGAAAGACCCCTGTCATTCAGTGAACCCTTACTGGGTACCAGTGGCTTTATATACTTCATTTCCTTTCAGTGTCAATTGTTCCTAGTTGTCAGTTGTAGAATCTGAAGTTCAGAGTTTAAAGTAACTTGCTCTAAACCACAATCAGCGGAAGAGATGGGATTCACATCAAGACTCTTCACCATTAAGAATCATCTCTTCTCTCTCCTCACTTTCTGTCCCTCAGGTAGAAATTACAGGGCTGCTGAAGTTAAATCCTTCAACACATGGTCTAGAAGCTCTATGAGGACCAAAATCTGACAGACCTGGACCTTCACGGTGCTTTGGGGATCCTGCACATGTTCCAGGGTTGCATCAACATCCAGGGCCACAACCAACCCGGATGTAAACCGCAAAGGATTGTCTGACTCGCCTGCTGGCTCAATGATTGTGGCTGAAGCTTTGTGGATCTGTAAGCAAGAAAAAAACATAATGATCCTGAAGCCAGGTCATCCCTGGGCGACAAAACATGATCCGTGCAGCTTTCTGTCTCATTATTAACAGGTGAACATGTGAAAGCCAATCAGAGGGAAGGCTCTAGCCCAGCTATTCAACTGGTCAAAGAAGATCACCAACGTCAACAGTTCTGTCTGAACAGACTTGACAGGACCTGCTCTGGAAGGGGGAGGTGTAGGAAGGTACTCTGCCGCAGCATGGTCTGTACAATTTTGACAACTTCTACAGGTTTGGATGTCATGAGTCGGGGCATCAGGTCAAGAAGTTTGTCCACAAAGCTGTCCTGTAGGTGGGGCAAATCAGCAATAAAACACCTGCAGGAACAAACAGAAGCCAAGTGAATAGGCATTTATTTACCACAGGATGATCCCCAAACATATGCCAAATCCTAAGGTAGGAGAAGTGATGAACTGAAGGAGCTCATGGTCCCTGAATGAGAAAGCCAGGCACCTAGATAATTACACCTTGGTGATATGAGCATCCTGATAGCCTTGTTTATTGAATACCCCTATGTGCCAGATATACTCCTCAAGTGTTTGGCATGATCATATTTAATCCTCCCAGCAATCCTGTGCATTGTTACGATCATTATTTTCATATTATAGATTCATTAATTAAGTTAACAAATACATCTTTAAGACTGCAAGTGCCAACTACTATCACAGGCACCAGGGACATAACCGTGAGCAAAAGAGAAGAAAATGCCTATCTTAATGGGGCTTATATTTGTAGAAAGGAACACATAGATTCAGAGAAAATGATGTTGCATTGAGGCTTAAAAATGTTAAATAAACTCATTCCCAGCTCTGATTCCACAGTACTCCTGCCTTATAGAAGGGGACAGTCGAAAAATATTTCACTGAGGTAATAGCAGTGCAGGGACTCAGGGGCTGAATTAAGAAAGAATGTACAACTCTATGCAAGAGATGAGAAACTATGGCATACCAGAGCTATCACCTTCCTAAAAGTCTCTTCAACCCAAATGTGCAAAAACAGACTCTCCATCTTAAATCTAAAACCAAGGGCACCTGGGTGGCCCAGTCGGTTGAGTATCCAACTCTGGATTTCAGCTCAGGTCATGGTCCCAGGTGGTAGGATCAAGCCCCACGTTGGCTCCACACTGAGCATGAAGCCTGCTTAAGATTCATTCATTCATTCTCTCTGTCTCTCTCTCTCTCTCTCTCTCTCTCTGTCTCTCTCTCTCTCTCTCTCTCTCTCTCTCTCCCCGCCTCTTCCCCTCTCCCCTGCTCGCACAGACTCTCTCAAAAAGAAAGAATGAAAGAAAGAAAGAAAAAGGGAAAGAGGGAGGGAGGGAGGAGGGAGGGAGAAAAAAAATCTAAAACCAAAGTAAGGCATGAACTCAGTTGAGATGTGAAGCTAGGATCTTAAAGAGCCAAACTGGAGTGTATCATCTGCTAGAGAGCAGCACCCACTGGTGAAGCGTGGTATTGCAACTCAGCCCTACAGGAAGCTATCTCACCCAGATGAAGACTCAAAAGTATAGTCATGTAAACTTCAGGTTTGATGAGGTTCATGGGGGCAGGGATAAGGGGTGGAAGAATGAAATATCTGACTTAATAAATATTAGACTATAAAATCTTATAAATTCTTTCCTCCTAGTATTATATTGCCAGTATATCACATGTCTGGTCACCAATTCAACTACCACTTCTTCGCTAAGCCTTCCATTCATCTACTAGATCTGTTTTAACCAATTTATTTCATACAGAACTCTGAGAAAACATAGCTGTACTACAAAATAAAGGCTACCTACAGAATTATGGAACAATTTTTTGTAGATTACTGTTGTTGAATTTCCATATTTCTCTATAAAGAACAGTGGTGAAAAGAACTTTTTTGTTGAGATTTTTCAACAAAAAAGTTTGTTTTACCATCTAGATACTTGTCTTTTTGTGGCCCAGCTGAATGTTGAATCCAAATGATTCTCGATATTTTTACTGTACCACTGTTGCACATTTAGCTAAGTTTAAAGAAGTTTACATACCCCTAAAAAAAATGCGCGAGGGCACACTGCCACAGATAACAGGTTGGATGCGTGGGTTAAACCAAGGATTCTAGCTTCTGATTGCTCTTGTTGCCCTCTAAGTGCTGTTATCTGCATAACCAGGAGTCAGTAAGCTAGATGGTAATGAAATAGTTACCTCTGAAAAAAGTCCACTTCCTGTAAAAACTTTTCACACATCCCAAATAAGGGGTCAACTCTGTAGAAAAAGAGAAAAACAAACATACATACATATATTTGGCTTACGTAATCTTCGAACTGAGGAATGAGGACCAAATTCCCAGAAACCTGAGCCTACGTGAAAGGAAATCAGAGTATTACACTATCAAAATTATCTCTAAAAGGAAGAGCAGATTCCTAATGGACCTAGGGGGAAAATATCTGCCAGAATGCCAAGACCCAATTAGAACACTTCAGTGGCTATCAGGCTCAATGAACACTCAAAATCAAGGGCTATCATAGACCGTGCCTGGCATCAGACTCACTAAGGATACAGGGCAGAAGCACAGCTTGCAGGCAATCCAGCGTCATGTTCCTTCCCTGCAGGAGTCCTCACCGCACTCCATTCAGCCATCCACAGAGCTGTCTGGGAGCTGTGATCTTGCCGTGGACAGACAGCTCAGGTACAAGGAGATGACATCTACGTCAGTTGAGTTTGGAGACCAGCCTGGATGAGAAGCCTCATGCTCCATAGGTGCTAACATCTCTTGAAACAAATCCATAGGCATACCCTCCAGGGTCCCCACAAGGGATGTGCCCAGTTAAAAGAATCACTGCACTCAGTAGAACCCAAAGCTATGGTGTCTGCATCAGGCAATTACAGTTTACTAATAGTCCCTTCTGGTCTATATGCAGTTTTCTCAGTGACAATTTTTATGATCACAGTGTTACCTAGTAAATACAGTTGATATACCAGGTTTCCAGGGAATATACCTAGAAAGTTAACCAAAGGTCAAATTCTCATGCAGAAGGGGAAAAGTGTTGTTACTACTTTGCCCATAGACAGGACTATGTTCTTTCCTCACTTGGCTTCTCTGGCTTCACGGCCACTCATTTTCTTTTTATTTCTTGTAATTTCCAAATGAAACTTTGTATTTATTTTCATTAATATTGTATTCATTAGAGGAGTAAAATTCCAGTGAGGAAAAACAGACAAATACTCTCTCCTTATATAAAAACATGCAAGAAAAGGGTGTCAAGGTTCTTAATAACCTAGTTTAATCTTTCTACTAAAATGTAAGCTCCATGAGAGCAGGGACTTTTATATTAATTATTTTGATATATATTTTCTGGCACAAGCAACTATTCAATAAATATCTGTTGAATGAACAAATAAATGAGAAATGACAAATGGAAACTTACTCTACAAACAACATGCATTTGAATTCTTTTCCTAAAAAACAGGTAGCACTTGAAACTTTCTTAACTCTGATAAACTACCAGAAATGGAACTGCAATCTGATAGTGAGGTTCACCCACTAAAGATCTCCAGGAGTAAGAGGGCTGGAAAGGAGACCTCAGGAGGGGGTAAAAAGAAAGCAATTCAGCCAAGCAGTATCAATGTGGGGTCTGCCTATATAGAGTCATCTTGTAGAACTTCCCAATAGTAAAACATAAAATAGATTTGGGAACTACCTCCAAACCCCAAAACAGACCAAGAAGCCTCACCTACATGCTATATGAAGTAGGCCTTTATCACTAAGAACCTCCACTTTTTTCTCAGGGTAAGGAAGGAAAGCAGAGGAAAAGTAAAGTCCACTGGGAAACCAAACACTGATCTACTTCCATTTATAAGTATGCAAAGACAATGGAAAATCATTAGATGCTATGATCAGGGCTGTAAAGGAGACCAAGCAGACCTCAGTGAGAGAAAGTCAAGGCAAGAAAGCTCAGAAAATCTTTTAATTCTAATAAATAACCTCAGTGAGATTAAAGAGGAGACCTGAAAGGATACTGCACTGATAAAGCAAGAGAAACGGCTATGAAAAGGGCGCACTGAAGAAAGCATACTGGTAAATGAACAGTAATAACGAAATCAACTCAAAAGTAAGGAATACTATATTGAAAAATGATGAAAACTGAAGTCATAACTTAAAAGAGCATATTGAGGGGTGCCTGAGTGGCTCAGTCGGTTGGGCATCCGACTTCATTTCAGGTCATGATCTCGCGGTTTGTGAGTTCGAGCCCCGCGTTGGGGTCTGTGCTGACAGTCCAGAGCCTGGAGCCTGCTTAGGATTCTGTGTCTCCCTCTCCCTCTGTTACTCCCCTGCTTGCATTCTGTCTTTCTGTCTCTCTCAAAAATAAAAAATATTTTTAAAAAAAGTTAAAAAAAAAGGAGCATATTGAAGAATTTACACAGAATATACAGTAGAAAAGCTAAGACACTGAAATTATGAGAAAAAAGATATAAGGGAAAATAGGCCCAGAAGACACAACATCCAGTATGACAGACTGGAGTGGATGGAAGTGGTAGTAATTAAAGAAATAATGGTTGGGAAAAGATCCCTGAGCTAAAAGCAGAGTTTATACTTCAAAGTCCCACTGAAGGTCAGTTAAAAGCATTGAAAGAAAACACATATCTACACACATCCTGGTAGAATTTCTGAATTTTAAACAGAGAGAAAAAGAAAAAGAACCAAGAAAAATAAGGAAACAAAGGAAAGAGAACCAGACTGACATTGGATATCCTAACTGTAACATTAAATACTAAACAGTAACTCAGCAACATTTACAGAGTTCTGAAAGAATTCCAATTATGCATAAGAGCAAAAGAGAGGCAGTTTTGGACATGCAGGGTCTCAATGAGTGTATCACTTACATACTTATTTAGAAAAACAATTACTAGAGAATGCACTGCTGTCAAATGGTGAATTAGAACAAGGAATTTTAGGGGTGCCTGGGTGGCTCAGTCGGTTAAGCGTCTGACCAGCTCAGGTCACGATCTCGTGGTTCATGAGGTCAAGCCCCACATTGTGCTCTATGCTGACAGCTCGGAGCCTGAAGCATGCTTAGGATTCTGTGTCTCCCTCACCCCCTCCCTCCCCCTCCCCCACTCGTGCTCGCTCTCTCAAAAATTAATAAACAGAAATTTTTTTTAAAAAAGGACAAGGTATTTTAAAAAGCAACTGTGGCACACACACACAAAAAATGAGTGAGCAAGTTCGAGCTAACTCATTTTGAAAAAGTACTTATAAAGATTAATGCATACTTTAAGAAAGGATTCTTAAAATAAGAAATACATTATAAAAACATAATAAGCTGAAACTTAATTCCAAACTATTTAACAGTATGAGACAATGAAATAAAAACACATTAGAACTTTCATCTTGATCTGAGGTGACTGTGATAAAGGTGATTAAAAAGTCTATTTAATTTTTTGTGCTGATAAGTTGAATATGTTTATTAAAAATGTAAGTAAAAATAAGTAAAAATACTATTTCTACAACTAATATAAGCTAACATTTATCAAGTGTTTAGTCTGAACGCGTCAGGCAAATATTTTAAGAGCTTTACATATAATAATTCGATAATCCTTGCAATATCCCTATGAGGGCGAGACAGATACTATTATTATCCTAGTTTAACTTACAGGGATCGAAATGAGGCACAGAAATCTTCAGTAACTTGTCCAAGGTTACTAAGTTTCCAAATGGTGGGAATCAAGATCTGAGTCTAAGCAACAAAGAACCATAGTCCTCTTAACCCCTATCTTGCACTGCCTCTCACTTGAAAAGGTTAGAAGTAGGATAAGGACTCATGCTCGCTTCAGCAGCACATACAAGAGAAGTAGGATCAGAACTTTCAAACTCATGCATGAAACAAAGATACAAAGAAAACAACCAATCCAGCAAAAGCCAAGAAAGAAAGAAAGAAAGAAAGAAAGAAAGAAAGAAAGGAAGGAAGGAAGGAAGGAAGGAAGGAAGAAAGAGAATGTGCAGTGTAGTGAGACTACCTTGTTCAAACCCAGACCTCTCCACTTCCTAGTTGTTTGATTATGAATGGGTTTTTTTAAGCCCAAAAGAAAAAAAAGAAAGGAAAGAAGCAGGGATGCACACAAATGGAAAATATAAATTACAGCACAAGTAAAGACCAAATATATTAGAGTCTTTATATAAGGACATGGAAAAATGAAATACTGTTGGGGCAAAAACAGTTTCAAACAGACAGCGAGGCAAACCATAAGAGACTCAAGTGCAGAGAACAAGCTGAGGGTTGATGGTGGGGGGGCGGTGGGAAATGAGTGATGGGCACTGAGGAGGTCACTTGTTGGGGTGAGCACTGGGTGTTATATGTAGGCAATGAATCACAGGAATCTACCCCCGAAACAAGAGCACACTGTATGCAACCTATGTTAGCTAACTCGACAATAAATTATATGTTAAAAAAAAAAAAAGAAATACTGTTGGATGAAATTTAAAGGAGGCAGAACACAAAGTATATCAATATTCCATTTATATTAATATGCACACATTTATAATGTAGATGTATTTATCTGGCTTGGGAAGAGTCTGTTGACAGTTGTTTTAGAAGGGGTAGATTACCAGGGAACCTTCACTTAACCTGCAATATTTAAATTAAAAAAAAATTTTTTTTTAGTAATTATACATAAACTGAAGAATATATCTATTTTCTTTAAATAAAAAAGTGTAGATGCCAACACAAGCACCGGTCTTTGCTCAGCTGTGACTGGCAAATAGTAGGGATTAAACATTTGTTAAATGGATGTATGGCTATCTCTAAGATTAAATCACTACCAGATTTTATCAGGTCACTAGATCAAAATAAGTGAAGAAATCAAATAACATTCAGAATGTTCTTTCTGCCTCGGTATTTCTCAGTGCTTAAAAACACTCCTATTTCCTTCTCTATGCCACATTTAGACGGACACAATCACTTGACTAAGCATCACATGTGTCCTCCACCTGGGAACAAGTTACTGCATTGTATCAAATCTACAATGCATCATTCTTAAGATGCACCTTTATTTTATGAAATAAGAAACAGACAATAAAAAAAAAAACACTTTCAATCAAAATATGGCAAAAATCAAAATTAAAAAAGTATAAAATCAAAATTTCAGAGAAGTTAAAATTTTAAATGTGCATTTTAGAACCAATGAAATATGGCAACTCTATTAGAAAGTCTGATAGTGAGCTCTTACTATGTACCAAGTACCATGTTAAGTGCTTCTACATGTATTATCCCATTTATTCTTCATAAAAACCCCATGAGACAGATGCTGTCATCATTCTCTTTTTACAGACAGGGAAACAAGGCACAGAGAGGCTTAAAAAAACCCATTCATAATCAAACAACTAGGAAGTGGAGAGGTCTGGGTTTGAACAAGGTAGTCTCACTATACTGCACATTGTCTTAATTTGTCTTTACTGTCTCGGAGAGCTTACTAGTCCCTTCAGAAGAGAAAAAATGGTTCCTGGCACTAAATTCTTAAAGAAATCTAGCAAGGACCAAAAAGAATGTCAGTGCTGCCTAATGAAGTCTTATGTTGTGCTGCAGGCAACAGAGAGCCACTGGAGGGGTTTTCCAGAGACTTAATTTGTTCCAAAGATAGAACTTGGAATATCTGAGAAAATGAAGAGTTTGTATACCTCTTAGCTAATCTTTCCTAAGTATCTTTTCACTTCTCATTAACTTTGGTGAGATCTCTGAATGCATTTGGAAGCGTCTTTGAAAGGACTGTGCCTCGCTTTTAGCCAGCCACACATCTTACCCTCGAGTAGTCCGTGCTGTTACTATAAGTTGCAAGGCTTTGGCCTGCAGCCTCATGTGATGGATAATCACCACCTGTTTGTTCTCCACACCACTGTACATGAACTCCATTTTGTAGGTCTCTTCCATGATCTATAAGGAAAGGTAATTAACAATCAGTAAAAGTATCATAATGGTCTTGAGAGCAACACAGAATTCTAGGTGAAATTCTGAACTGAGTTTGTTTTTGTTTTTAAGTAGGCTCCATGCCTAACATGGAGACCAATGCAGGGCTCAAACTCACGACCCTGAGACTGAGACTCGACCTGAGATTAAAAGTCAGATGCTTAACCAACTGAGCTACCCAGGCACCCCTGAACTGATTTTTAATACAGAACTGAGATATTTAAGTGCCTATGGTGAGAGAAATTAGGGTAATTTGATAAAAATTAATATGTGTTATGAGAAATTACTTTAGTATATCTTACAAAAAGAGAGTAAGTTGTTTTGTTGGTTAAAAAAAAAGATTTTCGGGGGGGCACCTGGGTGGCTCAGTCGGTTAAGCATCCGATTCTTGACTTCAGCTCAGGTCATGATCTCATGGTTTGTGAGTTCGAGCCCCACAGAGGGCTCTGTGCTGGCAGTGTGGAGCCTGCCTGGGATTCTGTCTCCCTGTGTCCCTCTCCTGTTTGCTATTTCTCTCTCAAATAAAGATAATACTTGAAAAAAAAAAAAAAAAGACTTTTGGGGTGGCTGCGTGGCTCAGTCGGTTAAGGATCTGACTTTGGCTCAAGTCACGATCTCAAGACTCCTGAGTTGGAGCTCTCTGTCAGGCTCTGTGCTGACAACTCAGAGTCTAAAGCCTGCTTTAGACTCTCTGTCTTCTTCTCTCTCTCTGCCCGCCCCCAACCCCCATGCTCACTTGCTCTCTCAAAAATAAATAAAATTAAAAAAAAAAAAAGACTTTCATCTGGTAACAAAGTCATCTTAGTTGATGACGTGAAGATATTAAAAGTTTAATCACTGATAAAACTGTAAAGCACTGTTTGTTACCCTTAAACTGTGGGTACAAATGAATAAACACTGTGTATGGACACCCGACCCCAGGAAAAGTCCTCAAGGATTTAGCATCAGGAACCATTAACCACGTATTAGTCATCCAGACAGACTGTTCTATGGGCCTGGTCTGTTGAAGGGAGTCTGGAGAGAGAACAAGTGCAGAAAACAATGTCTATGACCTCAGCTCAAGCCCAGTGCATTAAGCTCTTGCTCTCTTCTATCCAAATCAGCTACTCCCACCCAATGATACATCTCTCCCGAATCTGTGCTTGTCTTCCTTTGAGGGCTTTGGGGTCAGAGAAAGGACTCCAGACTCTCCCACAACTGGCAGTAAGACAAGTTAATTACATAGTGCCTCAGTTTCATTATCTGTAAACAGGGAAGAAACAGCCCCAAAGTCATAAAATTTAAAGGATAAAAAGGAGCATGGAAAGCACTTAGTACAGTATCTGGAACCTAGTAATGAGGATTCCTTTCCCCTCTTCCTCTCAGATTACTGCTCCCTGGTCCCATCCTTGCCATTCTGGGGTACTAGTCATTAGGCTCTATTCCCCTACAATAAGCCACAGAGCAGATCTGAGGAGGAATCTAGGTCAGATGAAAGATCAAGTAGAACAAGGGAAACAAAACACTGTGGGTATCAGGAGCTATGGGCTCAATTCCCTAATTCTACTACCGATAGCTCTATGAATTTAACCTGCTGATCCTTAACTGTTCAATCTATAAAATGGACTTAATATTTATTCTTACCTAATGGGATTACTGTGATAATTAAAATAGACCTGAAATTACTTAGTGAACTGTACTTTAACAATCACAGTCACCATCTTTAGCTTGCTACTGGGTCATAATGACTCGGTCATATACCGACTCCCAATCTGGAAGACATGACCCAGAGAAGAGTTCACTAAATCCCAATACCTAAGAATGAAGGGAAACTGCTCAAAGCTACACAGAAATAAATTCAAGGCAAATATAATTAAAAGCTACTTAATGAACTGAGGACAACATAAGGACCTTTTAACATTCAAGAGATGGTACAGGCTAAAAATATAAACAACCTCAAAATGAGTTCAGCTATACTTTCAGATAAACGATTTATGACAGTATTTATTGGATTCTAGTCTATCTAAAATACAAACTGATAATAATATATTTTTAGAACAATAAAGCATCTTAGAAATCATCCAGTTAAAGGGTACCTAGCTGGCTCAGTCAGTTAAGCTTCCGGTTTGATCTTGGCTCAGGTCACGATCTCACAGTTCGTGAGACTGAGCCCTGAGTCAGGCTCTGTGCTGACACTGTGGAGCCTGCTTGGGATTTTCTGTCTCCCTTTCTCTTCCCCCTGCCCTAGGACAGAGGGATGGAACAAAGGGAGGAAGGAAGGAAAGAAGGGAGGAAGGGAGGGAAGAAGGAAGCAAGCAAGCCAGTGCTGTGTCCCCTAATTATGCTGCTTCTCATATCACTAACTTCTGTCACAGGCTAGAACTGGGGAGGCCACAACAGAGGCGTGGAGCCATGTGAAAGCCTCTGACTCCAACTTAGACAAGACAATTCCTAGAAAGAGATCCATTTGAGAAGGTCCCGATACGTTTACCTGTTTTGCTGCTGCTGAGGCCAAATCACTCTGCTTCAAATACAATGGGGCAGCCACATTCCAAAGCTTTTCTTGCAAGGCCTACACAGACAAATCAGGAGAGAAACGAACAAAGAGATCAAAAAGACTGGCATGTCATTTGAGGCTTATGTGTTTGTTTTGCTTTGGAAATCTACTGCATTAGGACTTCCTCTCAATCTTATTCTTTTAAGCTAATAAGCCCTGCCTACTATAAAGAAAGAGGAAACCAAAGGTTTGAGCTCCTCCCCATTCAATCCAATTCCTGTCCCAAAGTCCCTACATCCAGATCAGATCAGTGCTTGCAAGCAAAGGGCAGGAGCCATCCAGGTCTCACCAAAATGTGCAAGCAAGCCAGCTTCCAGGGTTCTCGTCCTTCCTTGTTCCCAGAGCCACTAGACTACCTAGGCTGCCTCGACCCTTCTTCCTTGAGCTTCCTTCCAAGCTCCTTCCATGGGGCTTTTATTTTGCCCCATGTTCACTATCCTTTGAACAGCCTATCACCTTACTGACATACCCAACCTAGAAATCAACAGGCTTTCCTAGATTCCTCCCTCTCTCTCCATCTGTGTTCAAAACGAGCACTAAGAGCCGCAATTTTACCTTCCATCTCTCTCCTCTCATCTGAACGGCCCCATCTCTCAACTCTCTTATAAATCTCTGCTGTAGTCCCTTATTTTCAGTCCTTCCTCATTACAGACATAATTTAATGGCTTTACAGAAAACCTAAACAATTTCCCAATAGAAGCATAACATAAACCATATACATAATTTTATGTTTTCTAGTAGCCACATTTTTATAAGTAAAAAGAGGTAAAATTAATTTTAATAGTATAGTTTATTTAACCTAGTGTATTTATTATAATTTCACTAAAAAGTCAGTATTTTAAAAAATTAATAGTTTACACTCTTTTTTCATACCAACTCTAAGAAATCAGTGTGTATTTAGCATTTATAACACATCTCAATTTGAACTAACGTTTCAAGTAATCAATAGTCACATGTACCTGGTGCGGATCCAGTTAAGACAGTAGCAGGTCTAAATTATAGATACAGAAATTTTTAAATCACCCAAATCATACTACCCTTGTTTTTGAAAATTCATTTCGAGTCATTTCTTATATGTATGCTTTTTATATAGCTGTAGTCTCAAAGCAGAAATAATTTTGTATGCTTTTTTGGTACATAACATTAACTGTATTTTGTCATGGTGTATAATTCTTCATAAAGATCATTACTGGTTACAGAATATACTGTTGAGTAGTTGTGCCAGAATTTACTTCGCTTTTACCCTGTTATCAAACATTTGCCTGTCTTTGGTTCTAAGCCTTTTCCCCTTACCTACACTGACACTCCATGACACTGACCAACATAGCTCTGTGTTCTTCGTAGGAATATTTTCTTTTCTTTTTCTACTGTAGAAAACCGGATTCTTTTTAAAGACCTGCTTGTATTCCTTATAGAGATAAGAAGCCAAGAAAGAAGGAAGACCAACAATGACATGGCATTCACTATGTGTCAAACACTAAGCACAGGGCTCTTACACACCTTGCTTGTTACCAGTCCTTACCTAGGTAGAATTATTATTAGCCCTGTTACACAGAGGTTTGGAAAAGACAAAAAACTTTGCGAAATGGCACAGAGGAACTTTTGGGGATAATGGAAATGCTCTATATCTTGACTGGTGGTGGTTACACAGGTATACACATCATACACATTTGAAAGAATCTATGTAGCCAAACAAGAGCTGTTTAAATCCCAACCTATTTCAGTATACACACCCACCTCCACATATATACACACACCTGCAAAGCCCTAAGCTCACGTATCTTAAAGTGAGAAATAATTTCTAACTACTCCATTTACTCTGACTTTAGTCAAATATCATAATTACTTCAGGGGCGCCTAGGTGGCTCAGTTGGTAAAGTCTCCAACTCTTAATTTCCATTCAGGTCATGATCTCACATTCGTGAGTTGGAGCCCCGCATCGGGCTCTTGCTTCCAGTGCAAAGCCTGCTTGGGATTCTCTCTGCCCCTCCTGCATTCATGCTCCCTCTCTGTCAAAATAAATAAACTTAAAAAAAAGAAAAAAACTTAAAAAAATATAATAATCACTCTAAAGAATAAGTAACTAAAGACGCTTGGAACTAAAGCCAAGATAAAGGCATATAAAGTAAGAGGGGTCCCCTAAATCCTAAACCTAAATTTAGAGAACTCTACTGCAGAAGCTGAAAGCTACTGAACTAATTGAACACACTTTCAACTCAGCAAACTGAAACAGCTTCTTGGTTACCAACTTTGTGTGTGTATATATGAAATCTGACCACCTAATATAGAATGCCAGCAAGGTGGCCATTTTAAAAGCAATGAAATCAACCTTTGACTAATAAGACTTTGACAAAGTAAAACTGGCATTTTTAAGAAAATAATATAAAAGTTCTATGCTAATCAAATTATAAAAACCAATTTAAAATCCATATGATTCTAATGAAAATGATTATCCAATCTACTCTAATTATATAATGATAAAAGAATACTTCCAAATTAAAAAAATTTAAATTCCCACACAAGTTAACAATTCTTTAGAGACAAATATAATTACACTGCCAAGTAAATAATTTCTCCACTGCTAAGCAGCTACATAAGACTGTACATTAATGACCTAAAAGAACTGCTGAATCCATTCAAGTGCATTCTTATACACTTTATGCACATTATAAGCACAGTCACAAACATAATGGATTTAAGCCCACCTTGATGAGAAGAAGTTGACACCGAAGATAGGTAGCAGAGAAGTCAGCAACTCCTGCTAACTCAGACTGGAGTTCTCCAAGTCTTTGCAGATCCCTATGGTAAATAAAACCCCAAGCCACACATTGGATAGGGATAATGATATCAATATAAAGATCACATCAAAAGCATTTTACCATTTTATACCTAGTAAATAAATTGGTCACAAATTCTTTCTCAAAGACTTTATTTTTTTAAGTAATCTTTACACCCTTTGTGGGGCTCAAACTCAAAACCCCGAAATCAAGAATTGTGTGCTCTACTGACTGAGCCAACCAGGTGCCCCACAATGACAGAACCCAATGCTGGAGTGATTATAATGAAATTGGTTCACTCATGCTTTGGTAGCAGTTTAAGCAAATACAGTTCTTTTAGAAAGTAACACTGCACTACATTATAAAAGTCATACACATGGTCAAATATTTTGATCAGTAGCTTTATGCTGAGAAATGATTCTACGGGGAATATCCAATAGAAATAAGCGCTGGGTGTTGTATGTAAGTGATGAATCATGGAATTCTACTCCTGAAACCAATATTGCACAGTATGTTAACTAAAATTTAAATTTAAAAAATTGCTTAAAAACAAATGAATTGCTTTATACCCCCACAACATTCACTCTTGTACAGACTATTATAGTGGAATATTCTACAGACATTAAAATATAAAATGGTAGTAAGGTGTATAATCTCAACTATGTAAAAACTATGTGTAGAAGAAAAGTATAGCAAAGTGGTTTTCTGGATAGAGGTATTAGGTGCTTTTTAGTGCCTTCTCCCAACTGTGCTTTATTTTCCATACAATAGACAAGTATTTTTTGTTATCATCAGGAAAAAAAAAATTTTTTTAAGATACTGTAGTAGACTTTGTTGGCTCCTTACCCATTTAGCCATTCTGTACTTCTTCCTCACTAACTGAACTCTGATTTTGTTCAAGGGAAGATGTCCTCAAACCCAGTTCCAGGTAGATTCTGATTGAACTAAGCCAATTAGTATATGTCATCTCCCCGGTTACGTGACTTAAGTTGGCCTTGTCAGTCCTAATGCAAGGACGTATAGTCCATGCTTGGAGCAGGTCTGAGAGTGTCTCTGTCTTTCTGTCTCTACCTCTAACATGCGCTATACTGAACAAGAGCACTTACAGTCCTGACTGCCTGGCAGCCATACTGTAACTCTAAAAGAAAAAAGCCGTGGGATAAAGCAAAT
This sequence comes from Panthera pardus, assembly GCF_024362965.1. Lineage (NCBI taxonomy): Eukaryota > Metazoa > Chordata > Mammalia > Carnivora > Felidae > Panthera > Panthera pardus. Next base: position 61,144,909 of record NW_026526677.1, read on the forward strand.
GCTGAGGATAAGAAAAATCCAGAGAGATAAAAGAAGTGGATCTTCAATGATATAAATGAACTACTTGACCATACCATACTTAGAACTGCCTCCGATTTTCTATTCGTATGAAGAAATAAAAAGCCACTGTAAGCTAGTTTGAGATGAGGTTGTCAGATACCTGAAACTAAAAGTATCCTAGCTGGATACAGGTACAGACAAAATGATTGCAAAAATATAACACAGAGCTGCCCGTGGACAAGAAAACAGAGAGTGGCACACACAGATAAAATTGTGTGGGGGCTGGAATTATGGATTTCAAATTTTTAATCTGTTGAATAGACAATACATACCAAGCTATAGAATTAACCAATGAAGTATAGAATTCAAAAGATACTATAGGATATGCAATTAAGTTAGTCCACCTTCCTATCCCATTGCACCGCTAAGCAGTACACCCTTCTCACAGGCAACCATCATTGCCAGTTTCTTTTAAATTCTTCTGGGGATACATAGGGGTGCCTGGGCGGCTCAGTTGGGTGAGCATCCAACTTCAGCTCAGGTCATGATCTCACGGTTCGTGAGTTCGGGGCCCCGAGTTGGGCTGGCTCAGTGCTGACAGCTCAGAGCCTGGAGCCTGCTTCTGACTCTGTCTCCCTCTCTCTCTGCTCCTCCCCAACTCATGCTCTGTCTCTCTCTCTCTCAAAAATAAACATTAAAAAATTTTTTCTTTAATTCTTCTGGGGAAACACTATACATCTACAAAAAAAAACACAACACATTGTTTTTCTTTTTTCTTTTTTTTTTTTTTTTTTTTGGTGGGGGGGGGAGAAGTGTGTGTGTTTGTGTAACCTAATAATCCACCTCAGAAAGCATTCATGGAAAGTGGTCTTGTTTTTTAATGGCAACATCAAAATTTCATATAGAAATGACAGCTGTGAAAACCTGAAGATCTGGGTCACAAGGAAAGTGGAGTGGCATAAAGTTTCACAATATAAAGTTCATCATATAAAGTTTCACAATAGCCTGTACAAAACTGTCCACTGGAGTAAACCCATCCCTCTAATCTCATGCAACTTAAAAAAAAAAAAAAAAAAAAAAAGTTTATTTTAATGTTTATTTATTTTTGAGAAAAAGAGAGAAAAGGGGAGGGGCAAAGAGAGAGGGAGACAGAGGATCAGAAGTGGGCTCTGTACTGACAGCAGAGAGCCTGATGCGGGTCTGGAACTCACCAACTGCGAGATCATGACGTGAGCAGAAGTCAGATGCTTAACCAACTGAGCCACCCAGGTGCCCCTCATGCAACTTTTTAATAGCTAATGCTGCCGCCTACGGACCTTGATATCAGGAAGGAGATGCCCCAGAAAAGGACACAGAATGAGTTCTTCCCAAGTGACTGAAAAAATTAGGACCAGTGCCTTATAGATCCATCTCTGGTGAGTTTTGTGGCTGGAGCGATTCCTGGAGTGTGCTGTTGTCGGAATCCAGCACAGTAAAAGGCAAGGCCCTGTACTAGCTAACCACACCTGTGCAATGCTACTTTGGTGGCCAGCTGGTCCCTCTTTTCACATCTCGGATGTCTCTCTTGCGAAGACAGCCCTGAATCGCTGTATTTCTGAAACGTTTCCTCTCCAGGAAGATTCTGCCTTTCTGTTAACAATTATAGTGAACACTGACCAGCTGACTATACATTAGCTGACGGCTATCCGGTGTTAAGCTATTCTACAGCCCCTACACTGCCACAATTGTTCTCAGTTGCACAGAACAAGATGTAACCCAACCAGCCACGGGAAATCTGAACTACTGTACAAGCAAAATAAGAAACGTGTTAACCCTGGACAAAATGCCCTTATCCTACTGTTTCCTCTCTGTGCCTATCTATGCCCACAATCCTCAGGAAGCCTAATTTTAAACACCCATCAGGAAACTATAAACTCTTTAATGAGACAGGTACAAAGAGCACCATCTATGTGCACTATACTAGGTGTGCTAGGTGTTTCCTTACTTGAGCCTATTTAATCCTGACACTGCAAATTGCAATTAATCCTATTTCACTGAGAATGAAAGGGAAGATCAGTTTGCCCAAGGTTTCAAGACTAATGAGTAGCAAAAACAGGCCTTGAACTCAGGTCTGTCTGAACTCCACAAATCTTTTTTTTTTTTTAATAAACCATATCATATTTCATTTATTTATTTAATATTAAAGTATGTTTTAATGTTTATTTATTTTTGAGAGAGAGAAAGAAAGCAGAGAAGGGGCAGAGAGAGAGGGGGAACAGAGTATCTGATGTAGGCTCTGTGCTGACAGCAGACAGCCCGATGTGGGGCTTGAACTCACAAACCACGAGATCATGACGTGAGCCTAAGTCAGATGTTTAAGCAACTAAGCCACCCAGGCACACTACAGTCTTTTCATTTATTTATGAACTGCATCAAACACAGATGACACCTAAATGGATTTAAAACTAGATGCATATTAAGTCATATTTCTACAAATGTGATTTGAGAGGGCAAAAGTGCCCCTCCCAGGAACACATACTTCAGCAATCCTTAGTCCACATGTTGGCACTAAGTAGCATTTATAAAGTTTGGACTGGATTTACTTACAAAATGTCAAGAGCTTGTCTACTCTGTCAGAAGAGCCACAATTTAAATTTTAAAACATTTCATAAATGGCTATTATCTATGTAACTGCTATTCTCAAAATACCTTGCATAGATCATGATAATAATCTTCACAACAGTCCTATGAGCAGGTACATACAACCCTCAAATTACAGATGAGGGTGTTGAGGCCCAAGATCATGAGCCTAGGAAATGATAAAAATTAAGGCTTCAATCAATTCCTTTGGATTTTAAATCTCATTATCCTAGGTGCATTTGTGTCCTACAAACTGTTAACCAGAAACAGAGCAGTGTGACCAGATGGAAGGGCTAGAAAGACCTATGTTCTAGTCCAAGACTTTGCTATCTTCTCCGTCCTGGAGAGTCTTCTCCCTTCTTCACTTGATGAACTTCTATTCATTCTTCAGGTAACTGCTTAGCCATCCAGGGAAGGGTTAGGTGCCTCCCTTCTGTTATCCTGGAGAACCCTGTACTCCCCATAATGCAGCATGGAAAACACAATATTGCATTTCTTATTTACCTAGCTATTTCCCCAACCAGGCTATAAGATCTCTTACAGCAGAAACTATTTTGTTTACTACTGTACCCCTTCTGCCTAGCATATGATGGATACTCAAAAACAGTGTAACAAGTGAATGAACCCCCAGCTCCCTCACTCATTTTAAAAATGGGGTACTTCTAAAAAATGGGGTACTTCTCATAAAATTGTTTTCAAATTCAATTCATAAGGCATTTAAAAAAGTGGGTATATAGCAGGCGCTTGACAGACAATATACCTCTTGTTATGATCAAGGACAGCAGAGCCTTACCAAACAACAAATCCATAAATCTGGAGATGAGAAATGGCCAGAAGGAAATGCCATCTATAACAATATTAGAAGTCTTCATTTCTGGGGCACCTGGGTGGCTCAGTTGGTTAAGCCTCCAACTCTTGGTTTCGGCTCAGGTCATGACCTCACGGTTTGTGGGTTCAAGCCCTGTGTCAGGTTCAGTGCTGATGTTGCAAAGCCTGCTTGGGATTCTCTGTCTCCTTCTCTCTCTGCCCCTTCCCTACTCTCTCTCTTATCTCAAAAATAAATAAGCTTCAAAAAAGAAAAAAAGTCTTCATTCCTTGTTAAGCGATCACAACTACAGTTTTCAACAAATATTTACTCAGCTCCTATACAATACCCAAGGTACAATGATGAAGACAAAATAGTTATGTCAAATTCAAGGAACAAACAAATTATTTCCCAGGGCCCTAACTAAACTATAGTACACATTCTATCGATGAGATTCAGTTAGATTAAATGGGTGCTTCCTGGATTACAACAAAGGGAATGGGGTGCGTATGATGGTGAAGTTTGTTTCAAACTAATACTAACAACTAAGTGATCAGAGTCCTAATCAGAGAAACTTCTGTATGAAACTCTAACATTTCACTTTGCAACAACTACCAAAAATGTAAGTTCTGCAGAACCCCAAGGGTCATCTGATGTAACAGGAATCGCCTTTTAGATATGCCTGCTGCGCATCACAAAAAATCAATATTTATGTGGTTTTTTTGTTCTTTAATTTAAAAAAAAAATTTTTTTTTAATATTTTTGAGAGTGAAAGAGACAGAGCACAAGCAGAGTGGGGGCAAAGAGAGAGGGAGACACAGAATCCAAAGCAGGCTCCAGGCTCTGAGCTGTCAGCACAGAGCACGATGTGGGGCTCAAATCCATGAACCACAAGATCATGATCTGAGCCGAAATCAAACACTTAACCGAATCAGCCACCCAAGTGCCCCTTAATGTTGAGAGAGAGTGAGTGAGGGAGGGGCAGAGAGAGAGAGGGAGACACAGAATCTGAAGCAGGATTCAGGTTCTGAGCTGTAAGGAAAGAACCCAATGCAGGGCACAAACACCTGGACAGCAAGATCATGACCTGAGCTGAAGTTGGATGCTTAACCAAATGAGACACCCAGGCACCCCACAAAGCATCAATTTTAAAGTCAAACAAAACTAGATTCAAATCTCAGTTTTGCTACTTCCTAGCAAATTGCTTCACCTCCCCAAATTCCCATTTCTTCTCTGTGAAATGGTAACAATATCTAACTGCAGTAATGTTTGTAAAACAGAGTAGGTCATCAATAACTACTATACCATCTGCTTTCCTTTCTGGATATTTCACCTTCCTGGCCACCCTCCTCAGAATGCACTCAAGTGAGAAACAATGTCCAGGACCAACCACAGCACTAGAACAGTGGTCCCACCAGCCTGAAGCCCAGCAGGGCTCTCACCAGAACATGCAGGCAACTCAGATCAACAGGTGTTTACTGAGCACCTAACAGCCAGCACTGCAGCTGATGAACAAGCTTGCTTTTATATATTCTGCACTTGCTTTAGTGCCAACAGGATACAAACTGTCAAGAACAAAACCTAAATGTTTACTTATGTGGGGCTGAGTCAGAAGGTAGAGTTTATTTTCCTAGGCTCAGGGCCAACAACTTCAGATAGTGGCCCTTAACTAATCACTCTGTTAAGGGAGCAGAAGAAAAAAACAAAATATGATAGAGGCATCACTTCAGGGTCAGCAAACTTTCTGTAAAGGGTCAGACGGTAAATATTTTAGGCTTTGTAGGCCATACAGTGTCTATGGTGCTACTCAACTCTGCCTCCAAACCTTATTTACAAAAGCAGATGGATATTGCTTTTGCTAAAGGCAAATGGATTTCAATTCTTCTCCTATCATTCAGGACATCCTAATAAGGTTTGGCAGACTCTGCTGGTTGTTCCCCAGTATCTTCCCCTTTTTCCTAAGTATCAGAGCCACCAAATGTTAACAAAGCACTGGTCAGCCAGAATAAAGACTACATTTCCTAGCTCCTAGCAGCTATATGGCCATGTGACTTAACTTCTGGTCAGTGGGATGCAAGTAAAATTAGAACATGCAATTTGGGGAAAGTGTCTTTTTTTTTTTTTTTTTAATTTACATTCAAGTTAGTTACTATACAGTGCAACAATGATTTCAGGAGTAGATTCCTTAATGCCCCTTACCCATTTAGCCCATCCGCCCTCTCAAACCCCCTCCAGTAACCCTCTGTTTGTTCTCCGTATTTAAGAGTCTCTTACATTTCATCCCCTTCCCTGTTTTTATATTACTTTTGTTTCCCTTCTCTTAACGTTCACCTGTTCTATGGCTTAAAGTCCTCACACGAGTGAAGTCATATTATATTTGTCTTTCTCTGAATGACTAATTTCACTTAGCATAATACCCTCTCGTTCGATCCACGTGGTTGCAAATGGCAAGATTTCATTCTTTTTGATTGCTGAGTAATACTCCATTGTATATATATACACATCTTCTTTACCCATTCATCCATCGATGGACATTTGGGCTCTTTCCATACTTTGGCTATTGTCGATAGCACTGCTATAAACATGAGGGTGCACGTGCCCCTTTGAAACAGCATTATCTGTATCACTTGGATAAATACCTAGTAGAGCAATTGCTGGGTTGTAGGGTAGCTCTATTTTTAATTTTTTGAGGAACCTCCATACTGTTTTTCAGAGTGGCTGCACCAGTTTGCATTCCCACCAGCAGCGCAAAAGAGATCCTCTTTCTCCACATCCTCGCCAACATCTGTTGTTGCCTGAGTTGTTGATGTTAGCCATTCTGACAGGTGTGACGTGGTATCTCATTGTGGTGTTGATTTGTATCTCCCTGATGATGAGTGATGTTGAGCATTTTTTCATGTGTCTGTTAGCCATCTATCTGGATGACTTCTTTGGAAAAGTGTCTATTCGTGTCTTTTGCCCATTTCTTCACTGGATTATTTATTTTTTGGGTGTTGAGTTTGATAAGTTCTTTATAGATTTTGGATACTAACATTTTATCGGATATGTTGTTTGCAAATATCTTCTTCCATTCCATCGGTTGCCTTTTCATTTTGCTGATTGTTTCCTTTGCTGTGCAGAAGCTTTTTATTTTGATGAGGTCCCAATAGTTCATTTTTGCTTTTGTTTCCCTTGCCACAGGAGACGTAATGAGTTGCTGCGGCCAAGATCAAGAGGTTTTTGCCTGCTTTCTCCTTGAGGATTTTGATGGCTTCCTGTCTTACATTTAGGTCTTTCATCCATTTTGCGTTTATTTTTGTGTATGGTATAAGAAAGTAGTCCATGGGGAGCCTGGGTGGCTCAGTTGGTTTAGCATCCGACTTCGGCTCAGGTCATGATCTCACAGTTCGTGGGTTCGAGCCCCGCGTCAGGCTCTGTTCTGACAACTCAGAGCCTGAAGCCTGCTTCGGATTCTGTGTCTCCCTCTCTCTGTGCCCCACCCCCACTCACACTTTGTCTCTCTCTCTCAAAAATAAACATTAAAAAAATAAAAAATAAAAAAAAAAAAGAAAAGAAAAAAAGTGGTCCAGGTTCATTTTTCTGCATATCACTGTCCAGTTTTCCCAGCACCACTTGCTGAAGAGACTGTCTTTATTCCACTGGATATTCTTTCCTGCTTTGTCAAAGATGAGTTGGTCATACGCTTGTAGGTCCATTACTGGGTTCTCTATTCTGTTCCATTGATCTGAGTGTCTGTTTTTGTGCCATGGGGAAGTGTCTTTAAAAGGACGTGAGGAGGGGTGCCTGGGTGGCTCAGTTGAGTGCCCGACTCTTGATTTCGGTTCAGGTCATGATCCCAGGGTCATGGGATCGAACTCTGTGTCAGGCTCTGCACTGAGCATGGAGCCTGCTTGAGATTCTCTCTCTCTCCCTCAATCCCTCTCCCCTGCTCATGTGCTCCCTCTCTCTCTCTCTAAAATATATATACATATATATATATATATATATATATACACACACACACACACACACACAGATATATATGTATAGATACGTATATGTATAGATACATATGTATGTATATATATATATTTATGGGGTTAGAAATGATGCCCTTCTCCTGCTCTTTCCTTTTTCCTGCAGCCTGGAGTACAGAGGGGATAGTTCAGAGTTTGGATCTTTAGACAGAGACCACTTGATCTAGAAGATGGAGAAAAAAATGCACCTAGGACCCTGATAACCATCTCAGCTCTGCCTTGCCTACAAAAAAGAATTAACCTTTCCTCTTGTTTAAGTCACTGCTACTTTACATTTTCTGTCACCTATCATAACTAATATGCAAGGAAAGAAAAATTAAAAACAGCTTCTCTTTAATACTTCGAGTTTTGCGCTTATCATCAATCTGGTCATGAACACAAAGAGTTTTTCTTTGAAATATGCTCAAACTCCAAACTAATGCAAATATAAACAGATCATAAAACCATGTGTGAGTATAGGCCAACACTGGAAATCAAAAGAGCTGAGCATAACAACAGTATTAACTCTGTCAAAAAAACATCTCACCTGATGGTGAGCTCCAGCAGCTCCTGGGTTCCCTGAGGGTCCAGGTGCTGAAGACTGTACACCCTCTCAAGGCTTTGCTGCAGGAACTGATGGGAAGGGTCCTCATGAGGTGTGATATTGGCAGAAACAGCCGATGACACTAGCTTTCTACCTGGTAACTAAGCAAACATAGTGGTGTTATAGTGCCATCAAATTCTGTGGCTCAGCTTCTGGTAACACACAGAAACGAGAAAAAAACATGAGTCAAATACAGGAAAGGAACAACAGGTGAGGTAATTGTGTAAACAACCTTTCTCTCATTCCTTAGCTTCAGTGAGAGAAATGGAGAGAGAGAAAATGAATATAGTCTATACAATATAACCACAAGCAGCAAGGGGAAAGAAAAGAGAATGGTATAGTATTATTTTCTATTGCTAACTGAAATAAATGGGCTAACCATAGAAATGGAGCTAATAATCAGTCTGTTGTCACATTTATTTTTAAACTTCATTCGATCTTCCAATTCATAGGGAAATGATTTATTCCAAAATAAATTTATATAGCATGCTTTAAATGATGGTAATTATAAATTTTTACATATGATGGTAATTATAATTCTTGTTCTTACTGCTAGTTACCCTCCAAGAAAGGGATGGGGGAGAGCAAAAAGGATTTCACTTTTAATTTTGTAACTTATAGTTTAGATTTTCTAACCACGTACATATAATTATTCTAAATAAAGTCATTTAGAGTCACCTAAGCAGGAATAAGTTAACACAAATCAAGAGCTCAGAAAAGTGCCTGCACACAGTTAGCATTCAATAAGTATTTGCCATTATTATTATTATCGTTAATTAAAAAAATTTTTTTCTTTCTGTATCTCTAGGTTTTTAAAAAAAACAAAGGTTTATTATTAAAAAATAAACTTGCTGAAAATTATGGCTTCATGTAATTGTTAAAATGTTACACAATCTAATCCTTGATCCAAAATATGCTATTCCAGATGCCTGTTTCTTGCCTAACATAACATAACCAATAACTCAGGGACATTTAGAATATGAACCTTCTTAAAAAGTAAAAGTTATAGAAGCAAAAGTACAAAACAGTGGGAGAGAGCCCAAGAGAGAAAGAGAATGAATGAACTAACGTGTTTTCAGAGAAAATAGTCTGCTTTTGGCTATTTGACAACCACAAAGGACCAAAAATCAAAAAACCAAAAATAATGACAATAGCTGTTTTCAACATACCCTTAAGGCAGGAACAAGATGAGAAAGACTGTCTCGGAGGTAGGCATAGTGCCTGAAGGTATGATCTGAGAACAATGCTGGCATTGTTGGACAGGTTTTAGCAGCATTAAAAATAAGAACCAAAACTGCAATGTCTGATGCGTGAGTGGGTTAAGGAGACCTGGAGGTACAAAAGGTTGAGCTGGGCCAAAATCCGGTGTCCCAACTTCCCACCCCCAAAAGTCCAATTAAATGACAATTTTCTAACAAATAAATGCAAATTAAAACAATGAGATACATTACCCATCTCCAAGTTACCCCAATTACCACCCCAATTACCAAAAGTTTTTTAAAATAATGCCTGATGGTGCTGAGAATACTAACAAATAGAAACTTTTGGTACATGGCCTACTAAGGTACATTCTGGCACAATTCCTTTGGATAATAATTTGGCACTAGACAGTAAGAGCCTTTTGAATGTTGAGTAATTCTACATCTCAAATTTTATTCTAAGTAAATAATCATATAGTACAGAATCATTTATAATAGCAAATAATCAGGAACAAACTAAGTGTCCCAAACCAGGAGAATGACTTATACACCTGTGTTTCATCTACTTGATGGAGTATTACGCAATCATTAAAAATTGTACTTATGGGGATACCTGGGTGGCTCAGTCGGTGAAGCATTCGACTCCTGCTTTCAGTTCGGGTCATGATCTCACAGTTTGTGAGTTTGAGGCCCATGTCAGGCTCCTGCTAAGAGCCCAGAGCCTGCTTGGGATTCATATTTTCTCTCTCTCTCTCTCTCTCTCTCTCTCTCTCTCTCTCCCCCTCCCCAACTTGCACTCTCTCAAAAATAAATAAACTTTAAAAAGAGGAAAAACATATTTATGAAGAATGTAGAAATTCTGTATCACAAGCACTTTGTCATAAGTGCAAAAACCAGGCTCTAACATAGAGGATATGATGGCAGCTATTTATTATCAGATATTTGATGATGAGATAAACTATGTTAAAAAATAACAGCAAAAACACAATCCCAAGGCTTAAAAAAGGAAAAAAGAAATACACCAAAATACTAATGGTTGATTACTATGATTAGTAGGACTTTGAATGTTAAGTATGAAGTTTCTTCTTTCAACTGTGTGGATTTTTTTCCTTTTCATATTAATTTTATAACAAAGAGAAAATTGGAAATTAAAAGATAAACATAGTTTCCAATCTTCCGTATGTATCCCTATAGAAGTGCCTGCTATTTTCCTACCCAATATCCATTCTTCTTTGCTAACAGAATACTCATTTTACTCCAAATATTCTCTAGCTTTCTGCTCAGAACCTAGGGCTGACGACTGGAGCTCTGACAGCAATGTTGGACAACTGAAAATGGCAGAAGAGAAAGAAGCAGCTAGGATCACTAAGAATAATGCAGAGCTGCTATACCAGCACTAACTAGACTGTGTGCCTCCAGATTTCTTTTACCTTGAAGAAAAGTAAATACCATAACTTGTTTAAACTACATTTGGGGGCAATTTCTTTCACTAACAGACAAACATATTTCCTAAACAACACAATCTTCCAACTATGCAGAAAAATATCTTAACATAACAGGTTTCCAAAAATGTTTACTGTTTTTTTTTTTTTTTAATGTAAAAGGGCCTTCAGATTTCAGAGCACTTCAATACATCATGTGTAATTTGTAATAACACATAGCCCAAAAGCCCCTCTAATGAGCTGAATTTCAAACAGCTATAGTATCACACATTTAGAGGTAAGGTCTGGGATGTGCCTTTCTCAGTGGTAACACAAAGTCAGGCATGGTTAGTACATCAATTAAACAGATTGTTTAAAATGTATCCAAACACACTGTGAAAATAAACATACAGAATTAAGAGAGAACACATGGTCAACTTACAAAAGCACTTACTTGGCTGATCTTTATCTCCATTAATACCTCCCAAACCTCACCAAGAATCTGCTATAGAGAGAAAAGAACCCTCAGAGAGTGTGGATGCGCCGATGTAAATGTATTCCCATTACTGGAAAACCACTGCAGGACATGCTTTCCCTGGTTATCACAAACCCACTGAACTTGTATCAGAGGCAAAGCAATCCTGCAGTCTAGCTCAACACATCCCCTCCTCAGGCTGCAGATAAAGTTAAACTCCGAGTAACACAAGGGGAAAGCTCATAGGTTTTAAAAACAAAGACGTCTTTGAATCCCACATTTGCTGCTTGGAGAGTTATTTAGACTCTCTAACCCTCAGTCTCCTCATCTGTAAACCGGGAATAATACCTTCTCCCAGGGGTATTTGGAAGATCAGTAGTAAATGTATAAGGCATGAAACGGTGTATGGAATATAGCAGGGGCTCAAGAAATGGTAAAAAAAAATAAAGAACAATAATAATAATTGTTATTATTATTATAGTAGTAGTAGCAGTAGTAAATAGCAAGTGTGAATTACTGTGAAAACATGAATGAAAGCTAAGAATAATAACTACCAGGCTCCCTCAGGATATACTCTTAACTAAAAGAAATGAAAAAAAATAAACTTGGACCCCCACCCCCAGCTACATTGCAGAAAAAGATGCCAAAACACCCCCCACTAAATCAGCAGAGTCTGTCCTGAGCACAGAGGATACAAGCTGGATCATCCATGTCTGGTTCAGCTGTGTCAAAAAACGGATGGGTGCTCAGGAGCTCTGGCACCAAGGGAAGCACCAGGGTTGGATGTCGACTTCCCAGAAACTTCAAGCATCTGAAACAAACAAAATGAGAGCCCACCTTAATAACTTAATATATGCTTTAAAAAGTACTGGGGACTGGAATCAGAAAACCTGATTCAGAATTGCAAATTCTCAAACATCTACTTTTGCTACCTCTGTGACCTCAGATAAGTCATTCAATGATTCTGGAACTCAGTTAATTCATCTAAAACAATTCCTATTATGAAAATTAAAGGGCTAGTATGACATAAATTACTGCTGGTTATTTAACCAACAGCCATTTTCCCTATTTTCCTTGCCAAGAAAACCCTGTCTTTCCTCGGATATCAGGTAGGTGCTCAGAGAAGGTAGGTCCAGCCCAAGGGCTCAACAACAATTGGTCTAAACTCATCATGGCAATCCCACTCCCATTTTCCAGTGACTGCTTTGCAGGTAATAAAGTAACCCATTTCTGGTCAAAGGAGCAAGAAGGAAAGTCTAGTGGGGAGCTTCTCAGGAATGTTCTCCTAATCAAATAAAAAGAGAAATGTGTGAGAAGGTATACCTTTTCTTTTCTGCCTTAAGATACTATCTTATGAGGCAGCCATCTTGCAACTAATGAGAAGAAAGCCAAGGGAACTGCAGAGAAATCAACCAGATTACTAACCCTGTTAAACTGAATTACCAATCCTGAAACCAACTTTCTGACTTGTCATGCCAAAAAATTAGACCTTATTGTTTAAGCCACTTTTAGTCAGATTTTCTATTACAAAAATGCAAAAGCATTCTAACTGATATCCTGGGTGAAGTTCTGAAATCAGAAGAGACCTGAAACGTGAAAATTAATAACTGTGTGGCCTTGGGCAGATAAGTTTCTTACTACAAAATGGGATTAAAAAATCATTGCCTCATACAGTTGCTGTAAGGATTAAATGAGATAATAAATAAAAAGTACTTAGCAAAGGGTCACATAGTAAGAACTCAATTAGCTATTATTAAGCAGCTATTAGTTAACTATTAGGACTATAAGAAAACCCTTTATAAGCTATAAAGAACTACATGTGTACTGGTAATTAGGCATTTTATTATTATTATGGTTTAGAAGGTGTGCTGAATTAAAAAGAAATTAAATCCTTATTTCTATTCTTTTGGAGTTTATGATCCAGCTAGGGCAAAGATGACAAGTACTACAAGTTAATGAACTACCAAATGAATGATACTCTGTTTTCTACCTGTCAAAGGTAGAAGAGATCACCATGATAGAGAAGGTTTCACAAAGGAGATGGGAGTTCACCAGGGACTGGAGAATAGGTAGACTGGCAATAGAGAAAAAACAAACACCATGAACAAATTCATGGATATATGGAGTATGATAGGTATCCCATTTCAAATACTCGATCTTTTTAGGAAAGCACACGTTTCCCCGGTTCTACTTTTCCTCCTATGTGAAAAGCACTTACTGCACTAGTTTTCTGAACTCTCTCAACCCTTTTCTCATTCTGTTTTAGGGGACATTGTAAATTTTATAGTTTGACCTCCAGGTACCACTCCTTTATTTGATTTCCTATTTATTGTATTCGGATCTCCCAAGCACCTGGGGCTCTCTAAAACTGGACTTCATTTCTGACTTGTAACATTTTTTCTGTCTCATCCACCTCCTCATCTACATATTCCCTACTTCTCGCCCTTCCTGATATTTGAAGGCTAGATCTCTGAGTTGAATCTGTTTTTAACTCTCCATGGCACCTAGCACAGTGACTGGGTCATATAAACAGAATAAACTACCTTCTTCAAAACTTTCATTTATCTATCTTTAAAAATGTTGTAAAAATATGCCACTCTTGTGCTTGCTTTGGCAGCACATATACTAAAAAAAAGAAAAATAAAATGCCACTTTGACTATTCCTTTACTCTTTTACCACATTCTTTTTGATATTCCTAAGTAAAGCCACCATTCATGCAAAGAGATGAAAATTCAAATGATAATGAATAGGTAACTTCAAAATCTTTTGGAGCACTATAAGGTGAAAGAGCTTTCTGTCTACAATCACCCAATAAAGACAGTCTTATATAAATATTCTGGTAATAACCCCATATCTTATGTTAAGGCAAGTTCTGTGTTGCCACAGAACTACAGATACTGATACAGGTGTTTTTCCCCACTATAACCCCCACACCCCAAATGACTGAGTGTTCCTTGAAGATTCCCCTGGTATTTTCAGTTTTAATATATCCTACAAGTACCTGATCTGACCCAGTTTTTCTATTTTTAGTAACGAATTTTTCTGAAAAATCAATAAATTATACCACTAGAGTGATCTCATCACATAAGCTGACTTAAATATGTGGGGCACAATAACATACATTTTATAATAAACGTATGCAAGTAGTTCTTCAAACAGCAATTCATGAACAATGGTAAATTTGACTCTAGTCAGTAAAGGTACAGGTAACCAAGGGAAAAAATGATTGTCATTTGTAGATAAAGTGCCAAGTCCTGCATCTAATCTCTGTAACTATGGCTGTGATCCTACACAAAATGCAAAAGAGACAAAGAAGTGGTTAACACTATATAGGAGAAAAGGAACCTAATCAACTCATCTCTGTACCTCTAACACTTACCACAGGGCTTGGCACATAGTAAGTATATGGTAGCAGGCACATATTATCTGCTAGGCAGATGGATGGACAAATAAATAATCTAAAATGTGATATTCAATTTAGGAATTAGACTCCTGAGTGTCCAGTTGAGTCAGGTTTCTAAATTGAAGGCAAAATTGAGAGTCATACCCTTAATCTATGATGAGCCACTGAATAATGTCAATACTGTGCATTCACCACATTATTGGACTCAGTGAACAAATGAGCAAAAAGTCCTTACTTCCATATGGAGTCCCTATCAGTGGGGTACTTGGTTAGATTTTTCAGCAGCTCCACCAGTGCAAGATGAATCCCTTCTTTGGTTGAAACATTAGTACAGCATAAAAGTTCGTGAAGAGCCTCTCGAATATCCCTGGATGAATCCTTTAAAAAAAGATCATATTAAAAGCAGTCACTGTAGATTAGCTTATTATGGGAGAGTGTACAAGTTACAATGGGACTACAGGATACAGAGTCTCTCAACTTCCTGGGAGGAGAGGGACTAGCAGTTGAGAAGACTTCACAGAAGAGGTAATTAACTGAGATCTGAAGAATTCATTCATTGGTTCATTCATTCATACAAATTCAACATTTACTGAACACTTATTAAACATTTATCAAGCACCTATGATGTACACCAAGTGCTAGGGACATAACATCAACTGAAATCAAATCTCTGCTTTCAGGAGCTTCATTCTAGTGAAAAGACAAAAATAAATAACTATATAGGTCAGACAGTGATAAGTACTCTGGAGAAACTATAAAGCAAGTTCAAGGTAAGAATACTCAGATAGGTGGGGTATTTTACCTAGGATAATGAAAGGGAGGAGCAAACATAAAGACCATGAAATGGAAGCATGTTTGAAAAATAGCAGGGAAGCCCATGTGGCTAGAGCAGAGTAAATAAAAAGAGAGTACTATAAGGCGGTGTTAGAGGAATGGCCTCTTCCATCCCCAACACCTGCTCCACCTCACTAAAATGATTGGAAAAGGTCACCAACAACTTCCTAATGCTAAAAGAAACATACACATATCAGTTCTGTTCTTCTTGGCTGTCTCCATACCATTTGTTGTCAGTTCTTCAAAATTTTTCAACGTAGACAATTTGAAATGTATACAAAAATAGACATAATAAATCCCTCAGTTTCAACAATTAACTCATAGCCAATCTTGTTTCATCTATACCTTTATCCACTCCTCCCAATCAGACTGGTTTGAAGCCAGAGAAATCATATCATTTCATTTGTACACATTTCCATAAATATTTTCTAAGTGATTCCTTATTTTATTAATTTTTTTTTTTTATTTGAGAGAGAGAGAGAGCACATATGAGCTGGGGAGAGGGGTGGAGGGGGAGAGATAGAATCTTAAGCAGTCTCCACACTCAGTGCAGAGTCTGACTTGGGGGTCGATTCCTGTACCCCAGGATCATGACCTCAGCCAAAATCAAGAGTAAGATAAAAACAGAGAGGGAGACAAACCATAAGAGACACTTAAATACAGAGAACAAACTGAGGGTTGCTGGAAGGGAGGTCAGTGGTAGGGGATGGGCAAAATGTGTGATAGGCATTAATGAGGGCACTTGTTGGGATGAGCACTGAGTGTTACAGGTAAGTGATGAATCAATGGGTTCTACTCCTAAAACCAATACTGCACTGTATGTTAACCTGAATTTAAAAAAAAAAAAAAGAGTCCAATGCTCACGTGACTGAGCCACCCAGGTGCCTTGATTCCTTACCTTAAAAAAAAAATCACAAAACCATTATCATGTCTAAAAATTTAATAATTCTTTATTATCAAATATCCAGCCAATATTCAAATTTCTCTGACTTACAAAGTTTGTTTATTCTAGACGAGATACAACTAAGGTCCACACGTTACAATTGGGTAATATACTCCTTAAGCATCTTTTTCTCTAACATTTTTTTTTATTTTATATTTGAGAGAAAGAGAAAAACAAAGAAAAAGAGAGAGAGAGAGAGAGAGAGAGAGAGAGAGAGAGAGAGAACGAACACAAGAACACAAGCAGGGGAGGGGCAGAGAGATGGAGAAAGAATCTGAAGCAGGCTCCGGGCTCTGAGCTGTCAGCACAGAGCCCAAGGCGGGGCTTGAACTCAGGAGCAATGAGGTCATGACCTGAGCTGAAAGACTGAGTCAGCTAGGTGTGCCATTAAGCATCTTTTAATATGTAAAATACCTCACATTTCCCGCCCAGTAATATTTCCCTGTATATCCTGTGATGGTACTTAGATTTAAAGGCTTGATCAGATTTATGTTTTTCTTATAAGACCACTTCACAGGTGGTACGGTGTGCTTCCCTCAGGAACGATATGACACCTGTTTCTCTTTTGTGATGTTAGTAACCACTGGTAATCACTGCCTCGATTACTAATTCACTAAAGTTGTAAAACTGCTGTACAAGTCCTATCATTCTTCTTTATTTATTAATGGAAAACTTCTATAAAGAGAAACTTCCCTTATCAACTAGCTGGTTATCATGAAGTTCAATTTGTACAGGAAAAGGGAGGATTAATGCTTGATTCCTTAATTTACCAGTTTCCAAAATAAGTTGATTATTTATTATCATTACTTGTTATTATATAAAGAATCTTCCAAAGATGACTAATGCAGTGCTTATTTGCCACTATTTATTTTCTTTGCTTAAGTATTGTTCAAATCTTTTGCTAATTTTGTAATTGGATGGTTTGTTTACTATTGAATTTTGAGAATTCTTTACATATTCTTTATCAGATGTGTCTTGCAAATATTTTCTGCCAGTCTATGGTATGTTTTTTCAAAACCAGGTTTTCCTTTTGCTTAGGAAAACAGAAATTTACTGTCTTAGCTCTGGAGGCCTGAAGTTCAGAATCAAGGTATGAGCAGGGCTGGTTCCTTCTGAGGCTATGAAGAAGACTGTGCCAGGCCTCTCCAGCTTCCGGTAGCCTTGGCATTCCTTAGCTTATAGATGGCATTCTCTCTGCCTTCACATCACCTTCCCTCTATGGATGTTTGTTTCCAAGTCCACCCTCACCTTTTTGTACAGTGTATATATTAAAGGCATTATATATGTTTGATCTGATCCTAGTATCTCTCTGTATTGTAGTAAAATAAACACAACATAAAATTTACCATTTTTAGTCAACATACATTTTAAGTGTACAGTTCTATAGCATTAAATACATTTACGTTGTTGTGCTGTTCTTATAATTACTTAAAAGTGTCTTTCTGAGGAGCTTTTAAGTTTTGATAAAGTCCAATTTAATCTAGTTACTTCTCTTATGGGTTAAGTTTTGGTGTCATATCTAAGAAATCTTTGTCTAATCCAAGGTCACAAATATTTTCTCCTATAAGTTTTATAGTATTAAGTTTTACTTAATACGTGAAAGAAATTAAACTAAAAACTTTAAAGAATATGTCTGTATTCACATAGCAAAATCTAACAATCAGAGGACGGGTTGGAAACATGCTTTCTTCATTCTCCAGAAACCCTCCTTCAGCCTGCAGGTCTCTCAATTTTTCACTCCGCAGAGTTACCTGGACCAGCTTCTTAATAAGCACATCTGACCATGTCGTTGCTCTGTTTAGGAACCTCGTTTAGCTTCCCCACACTTGTGGGGCAAAGCTCAGGCTCCCCAGCACTGCATACAAAGTCCTTAACAATCGCTTCTCTGCTCATTTCTCCCTCAGAGCCACGTGAACTTCTCAACATCCCTGTCCATGCTGTGCCATTTCGGCCTTCCCAGCCTTCATCTGTGGCCATATGCTATCGCTCTGGCTAGAATGTCATTCCTTAGCTTACTTTTGATACTATCTTATAATTACTGATCTATACTTCTGCCTTCTCTATAAAACCGTGAGCAACTCAGAGGTAAGAACTAGTACTGTCTTTCACATCCTCAGAACCTGGCACAGAATCAGACTCCGTAAAAAATAAATCAGGAAATATTTTTCTGAATGACTTTATCAATATTATGAACTACTAACGTGCCAAGCATTTTACATGAATTCACTTTCAATTCTCATAAGAAACAAATGAATATGTGGAATTATCCTCACTTTATACTTGAGAAAACCAAGGACCAGAGAGAATAAATAACTTGTCCAAAGTCACAAAGTTGGTAGGACACCCTGAATAACTTCCAGGTGTTCTTCTCTTAATAGGATTTTCTTTTTTTAAGTTTATTTATTTATTTTGAGAGAAAGACAGAGAGAGGGTGCAAGTGGGGAAGGGGCAGAAAAAGGGAGAGACACCATCCTGAGCAGGCTCTGTGCAGACAAGCGATGTGGGGCTTGAACTCAGGAACCCGTGAGATCATGACCTGAGCTGAGATCAAGAGTCGGAGCTTGTGGGTGAGCTACCCAGACAGCCCACCTAATATGATTTTCAAAGCTCTGCAAGAGCTGGTCCCATTCACCTCCAGGCCTAATCTCATACCACACACGAAGTGCTCTTTGTACAGCCAGGCTCTCTTTTGGTCCCTCCACTGCCCATGCTTCTGCCTACCACAGTTTCTAGACTTGCTGCTCCTCTTCCTGGAATAGCCTTATACCCCGCATTCCCAACTCTTCCTGCCATGTGAGAGCCTAATTCCTTCTTCAGAGATCAGCTTCAGAAGCCTTCCCTGCTTGCTGCACCCCCTTAGCCCCTACAGACCAAGTGCTTCTATGACATACTCCCATGGGACCTCACTCCTTTCTGTCATGAGCTCCTCACTCAGTTTATTACTATACCTTCATTATGTTGTATCTGTCTACCTCCCTCATACCTAAATTATAAGGTCCACGAGAGCAGCACCATGGTTCCTGCCCACTACTGTATCCTCCTTAACACAGTGCCTACCACATAATAGGTGGTTAATAAACACAAAACAACAACAAAAACAGAAACAAAAAAACCCAGGTGAAAAGGAAAGACCAAAGACAAGGACTGACAGGTTGATTCCAATCTGTCTGGTTCTACATGCCGTGAACTTAACCATTAGACACAATGCTTCCCATACGAACAAATCACCACCACTGATAGGAGGCAGCTATATTGATAAATTGGAAAAACTATATTCAAAGTAATAAGAAAATAATTTTGACTGTGTTTCTTAAGAAATTCCTAGTTATACAGCTGAGCTGTGCAGATCTGTTCTAGGACATGTTTACTAAGCATCCACTAAGTGTATGTTACTACATTGAACCCTGAAAGGAATACGATGAAGGGTACAACATGGTCACTCTCTTTAAGTAGCTCATAATCTCACAGAACGCCTGGATGGCTCAGTCAGTTGAGCACCAGACTTTGGCTCGGGTCATGATCTCAGGGTTTGTTGAGTTCAGCCCCACACCAGGTTCGCTGCTGTTATCGCAGAGCCAGCTTTTGATCCTCCCTCTCCCTCTCTCTCTGCCTCTCCCCAGCTTGTGCATGGGCATGTGCTATCTCTCTCTCAAAAATAAAAATAAACATGAAAAACAAGTAGCTCGTGATGTCATCAGGGAGGTGAGATAACACCTGCCATTAATGATAAAATGTGAAAATGTGAAAACTGTAATGAGATACATAAGCAGGCTTGGCCCTGTGAACAATTCTGTACACCAAAACACTGCTTGGAACATAGCTCAGATATTTAGCAAACATGTCCTGAGCATCTACTTGTGTCAGACACTGCACCGCACTAGAAATAAAAACATGAAACAAGCCAGGATCCTGCCCCCTTAAGAAGTTCTCAGTCTTGTGAAATAAAGAATTAAATAATCAAAAAACATCCTAATCTATGCTAAACACAGGGTGACACAGGAGTACAAAGGAGTGCTACTTAACCCACTGGCTGTGGGTTGGTTAGGGAATATGCTGCCTGATGCAGATCCTGAGAATACGCATGAGTCTACCAGGTAAGAAGTGGCTAAAAAAGGAAAAGAAAAGTGGCAGAGGGGGAAAACTTACAGTGAAAGAAAAACGGTGAGGAAAAGCATGCTGATTAGGGGAGTGACTCCAGTATAAAGTTCAAGACGAGGAATGGTGGAAAAGAATGCAAAAAAGCAAAGGCGGGGCTAGGTTGCAGGGCCCACCCACGGAGAACAATGCACAGAATGCTAGCTTGTCTTCTGAAGAAAAAAACACATGAAAAACTATAGATACAGACTTAAAATTCAGGAAAGAGCTTACCAGAAGTGCTGAGCAACTGAGAAAATTGATAGGAAACTTCAAAATCAAAGCACCCAATCCATTTTCTGAAGTAGACAGCAGAAATCTGTAACAAGTGCTAATGACTACATCCAATAGCTACCCCTTTCACAGTATCTGAAAAACCAAAACCAAACCAAACGAAACCAGAAAAGAAACCAGAGACCAAATCTCATTTATTAGTATTTTGAAAAGCTTCGGTAGTCACAAATAAAATCCCAATACTTGAGAAAAATAATTCAAGAACCACAGAGTTGTACAGCCTGGGAGGCTAATCTGTGTTCTTATCCTGGCACAGCCACTTATTAGCTCTGTGACCTCACACAAATTACTTTCTTTTCTGTAAAACTCCGAGGTTGAATGAGTCTGTTCCCTAAGATCCATTTCTGCTTTAACATCGTATGATTCACTAGAAGAACTAAATCAAATCAAAGGCTGAAAAGAATTCTTCATTATTTAGCCCCTGCCCTAATTATCTGTAACCACTTCTCTCCCTGCTTCTATTACTTCAGCTCTATGCTACTTCACAATGAATGCCTTTTAATTCCTCACATGCATCATACTCACTCTTACCTCTGGATCCGTAGACACTGCTCCCCTGGTGCCCTTCCACCCCCACCACTGGCGTCATCCCTTCCTAAGAAAGGATCTCACCAAGTCCTACTCCTCCTTCAAGTGTCCACTACAGCAGTCCTTCCTCCTTCCCCACCTCCCAAGCTTACCTCAGACAATTCAGGTCACAACCTGTCAGTATCCTCGGGGAACCCTGTGTTTTCCCCATCACAGCCATTCTAAGCTTTCTTTTAGTTTCCTGTTTAACAGTGAGTCTTCTGCACTTGGCAGAGGTGGGTACTAAAAAGCCAGAATGGCGCTGCCCACATACTACTGCATCCCCAGTACCTAGCACAACGCCTGGTTTAAAAAAAAAAAGTGGCACTCAGTAGTTACTGGTGAAGAAACGAGTAACAGACTGAAGACTCACCTCTAACACAGCCAGGACGGTGTCAAGCTGATCCTCTCGGAGGGTGATATTGTTAGAAATTTTTCTCATGGTGTGTATGGACTGCAGACGTACTTCCTCAATTTCATCATTAAACATGTCGACCAGGAAATCAAGGCACTTCTCAGCAAAAGAGGGTGAAGATTGGGCCAGCATGCAGAGAGCCTCCACAGCAGCAATGCGGACCTCTATAGAAAAGGAGACAAATAAAACCGCACATCAGGTTAAGAGCCATGGGACGAGTCCAAGGATTCTTTCTCATTCAGGTTCGCCTTTCGCTTTCTACTCCTCTCACTTGACAAGCTCTCTGGAAGATCTCCTCCATGCCCACAGATTTGGCTACCGCCTTCACGGTGACCTAAGAACAAGGACTTTGGTGTCAGAGGGACTAAGGTTTAGATCCTGACTCTGGAGACATGTGATCAAGTCACACTTCTGTCTCCATTAAGTGAATTTCTTGAAAAGTAAAGTTCTTATTTAACTCAGTACTCCAACCACAGTACTCCACTCAGTACTTTTTTAAAAAAAACAGATTTTATATTACATTGGGATTAAAACAGACTAGGTATCATTTTCGCATTTTAGAAATAAGATTCAGCAAAGTGAATAAACTTGCCTTAAAGTGAGTAAGAACACAGATAAGACTAGTACCCAGGTCTGCTGATTCTAGACTAGCATCACACAGTGGCTAAGGATTCATGCTTTAGAATGAGAAAGATCTCACAGTGAATTGTGAAGAGTAATCCCTCCATTAACTTGGAGGGAGATCTTGAATAAGTAACTTCCAAATGCCTCATTTTTTCCCCCTTAACCAGATATAATACTCGTTTCCTTACAAAGTAGTTAGGAGAACTAAATGACATAATACAGGTAAAGCATATAGCACACTGCCTGGCATATATGTTAAAAGCTTAGTAGGTATCAGCTACAGCATAGGCATGGGTCTTATAAGCACTCTGAAAACAGAGGCATGTCTTCTCTTTGTATGCCCCAAACAGGTAACAGTGAAGCCACTAAATTCAGGAAGCCCCTCATTCATTCACTAGTAATGTTTCCTGAATGTGTACTACATGCCAGGCCCTGTGCTGGGACACAAAGATGAGAGATGAATAAGCTATAGACAATGCTCTCGAGATTTCCATACATGCTTCTTTTGTTCCTGGTCCCCACATGGTTCTGCCACGAAATGTACAGTTCCAAAAAAGGAAGAAAAATAAACCACTCAAATTGTGGTTAAAACTCACAAATATAATTTGTTTTTGTATAAGAAAGATTTTATAGACACTTTAAAAGCAGAGTTACTACATTAAAGGGAGACGACTCATATTGTTATTGGTAGTTATGATTCTTCCTTTCATCAGAAGGGAAGGATTTACTACACTTCATAATAAATGTAATTTAAACATGAAATTGCTAATAATTACAAAGAAAGCCAGAGATGGACCCAAATCTATTAACTGTGGGCTCTTCTGCCTAGGGCTTTACCCATTATGTCACACTAAATCACATGTAACTCTTACAAATCCACAAAGAGAATCACAGAGACTTCTGATCAGAGGGAGATAATTAGTAGAGGACCTGAGCTGATGCCAATTCCAAGCAAAAGCAAAGAAACTTGGTGTTTCACTTTGTATGCGTAATCTGGTAAGTTAAACTATTTCTACTAGGCTTTTTGGAATGCTGAAATGTATTACAGTCTTGGGACACCTGGGTGGCTAAGTCAGTTGAGCAACTGACACTTGATTTCTGCTCAGGTCATGATCCCAGAGCCATGGATCAAGCCCTGCACTGGGCTCCATGTTGAGTGTGGAGACTGCTTAAGACTGACTCTCTCTGACACACACACACACACACACACACACCACACACACACACACTCTCTCTCTCTCTCTCTCTCCCTCTCTCTCCCCCCTCTCCAGCGGAAGGAAGGAAGGAAAGGAAGGAAGGAAGGAAGGAAGGAAGGAAGGAAGGAAGGAAGGAAGGGAGGAAGGAAGGAAGGACATGTATGTATTACAGTCTATTTAAGGGTTCAGAGCAAAGGAATCAGCTATGCCAGAGGGGAGGAAAAAAAAAAAAAAAAAAAAAAAAAAGACTGATCCTTGGGTGCCTTAACATGTGTAATAAGATCCTGGCTTTGCTACTTATTAGCTTTGTGCTTAGTACTGAAGACACAAAGATGAACAAGAAAGAGAAGGTCTCCCAGGGCATACAGACAAGAATAGTTAATTGTATTACAAAGTGTTGTGTACAAAGTGATGAGTGGTACAATGAAAAGTAGAGGGAGTGTAAGAAAATACAGCAGAGGTATGTAGCCCACTCAATAGGATCAGAGGCAACTTTTTGAAACAAGTGACCTCTAAAACAATACCTAAGGGAGTTGCTAAGTCTAAAGAAAGGGAAAAAGCCTTTCTAAGTAGAGGAACCAGATTAACAAAGGCCCAAATGAGAGGCAGAACATGGAACTAGAGGAATCAAAATGTGTGTGATGTGGCGCCTGGGTGGCTCAGTCAATTAAGCGTCCGACTCTTGATCTTGGCTCAGGTCATGATCTCATGGTTTTAAGTTCAAGCCCCACATCGGACTCTGTATTGATAGTGCAAAGACTGCTTAGGATTCTCTCTCTTCCTCTCTCTCTCTCTGCCCCTCCCCCATTGTGAACATGCGTGTTCAATCTCTCTCTCTCTCTCTCTCTCTCTCTCTCTCTCTCAAATTAACTTAAATTTTCCTGTTTGAAAAAATTAAAAAAAAAAATAAAAATATGTGTGATACTAGAGTCCACAGCCAATGAAATAAGGCTTCATTTCATTCTCAGAAACATGTCCCTAATTTACCCCAATTTTATAAGTATGACAAAACTAGAAAAACTGTGGGTCGCCTGGGTGGCTGAGTTGGTTAAGGGTCTAACTTCTGCTCAGGTCATAATCTCACAGTTCAGATGGCCAACAGGCACATGAAAAGATGCTCAATGTCACTCCTCATCAAGGAAATACAAATCAAAACCACACTGAGATATCACCTCAGGCCAGTCAGAGTGGCTACAATGAACAAATTCAGGAGGCTACAGATGCTGGAGAGGATGTGGAAAAACGGGAACCCTCTTGCACTGTTGGTGGGAATGCAAACTGGTGCAGTGGAGGTTCCTCAAAAAATTAAAAATAGATCTACCCTATGAACCCAGCAATAGCACCACTAGGAATTTACCCAAGGGATACAAGAGTGCTGATGCATAGGGGCACTTGTACCCCAATGTTTATAGCAGTACTTTCAACAATAGCCAAATTATGGAAAGAGCCTAAATGTCCATCAACTGATGAATGGATAAAGAAATTGTGGTTTATATACACAATGGAATACTACGTGGCAATGAGAAAGAATGAAATATGGCCTTTTGTAGCAACGTGGATGGAACTGGAGAGCGTTATGCTAAGTGAAATAAGTCACACAGAGAAAGACAGATACCATATGTTTTCACTCTTATGTGGATCCTGAGAAACTTAACAGAAGACCACGGGGGAGGGGATGGGGGGAAAAAAAAGAAAGAGAGGGAGGGAGCCAAACCATAAGAGACTCTTAAAAACTGAGACTAAACTGAGGGTTGATGGGGGGTGGGAGGGAGGGGGAAAGTGGGTGATGGGCACTAAGGAGGGCACCAGTTGGGATGAGCACTGGGTGTTGTATGGAAACCAATTTCACAATAAACTTATTAGAAAATAATAATAATAATAATAATAATCTCACAGTTCAAGCCCTGCATCGCACTCCACTCTGGCAGTGTGAGTATGCTTGGGATCCTCTCTCTCTGCCTCTCTCCCACTCATGCTATCTCAAAATAAATAAAACTTCAAAAATTAACAAACAAACAGAAAGCTGCCATACCTGATACTCACTTTCCAAAGTTCCTTTAGTTAAACCTTACTGACAAACATGTAGAACTAAGTCACATAAACATTAATAGTGATGAAATTCAAATGTAAAACTAAACAAAGCAAAAACACGAGTAAAAACTAATAAATAAAATAGGCTCCAGTTACTTGTCTGAAGATAAAATGTGTATTAATAACTGGACTTCTCTCGAGGGAGAGAGGGGGGAGGGGGGAGGGGGAGGGGGAGGGGGAGGGGGAGGGGGGAGGGAAGGAGGGAGAGGGAGAGAGGGAGGGGAAGGAGGGGGAGGGGGAGGGGGAGGGGGAGGGGGAGGGAGAGGCAGAGAGAGGGAGAGGCAGAGAGAGGGAGAGGGAGAGGGAGGGGGAGGGGGAGGGGGAGGGGGAGGGGGAGGGGGAGGGAAGGAGGGAGGGGGAGGGAGGGAGCGGGAGAGGGAGAGAGAGGGAGAGGGAGAGGGAGAGGGAGAGAGAGGGAGAGGGAGAGGGAGAGAGAGGGAGAGGGAGAGGGAGAGGAGAGGGAGAGGGAGAGGGAGAGAGAGAGGGAGAGGGAGAGGGAGAGGGAGAGGGAGAGGGAGAGGGAGAGGGAGAGGGAGAGGGAGAGGGAGAGGGAGAGGGAGAGGGAGAGGGAGAGGGAGAGGGAGAGGGAGAGAAAGAGACCTACTATGTAAGTGTAATTCATGTATCAAGTTCACAGAGAACAAAAAAGCAGAGTTGCTTTTACCTAATTTCTATATACAGGCTTTCCATTAACCAAAAGTAGAGGGTTACCACAAAACCTTTCACAAGCTGAAATAACATAAAGCACATATCCCTCACTTTCCTAAAGTTAACTTTATGCCACCTCACTTTTACAAAAGACTTACATGAGTATGGTAAGGACTTTTTTCATGAAAACAAACTCCTCTTTGGATTTCTTTTGGTTAACGAAAACAGGTACTGATGTAGGTCTTTCATAAAAGCAAAGCAGTGTAATGCAAACTGTAGGAAAGTGGGGAAGGTACTAATACACCGAAACTTAATAGCAAACTAGATAAGGTAATCCAATTTGGGGGGGGGGGGTGGTATTTATTTTGAGAAAGAGAAAGAGTGTGGGGCAGAAGGAGGGACAGAGAGAAAGGGAAAGAGAGAGAATCCCAAGTAGGCTCTGCACTGTCATGCATGGAGCCCCATGTGGGGCTCGAACTCATGAACCGTGAGATCGTGACCTGAGCCAAAATCAAGAGTAAGAGGTTTAACCCACTGGGGCACCCAGGCGCCCCAAGATAATCCAATTCTTACATCTTCTAACAGAAAATTGTCTTTAAAAAGTAATTTTCTTGCCCTTCTAAGAAGTTCTATTCTGAGGTAATTTTTATAGGCATTTTAAAGACCTGAGTTCTAATCCTGATACAAATTTACTATAAAATTTGGACAATCAGTATTATCTCCCCTGGTCTGTTACTCTTACTAAAAATGAGAAGGTTGTAGTCAATCATCTCAAAGCAATGACATTTTTTTATGTGACATAGATAGCATCATATTATGGAAATTCTAAGAGCTTTGCAGAATTTCTATTAATGGCTAAGATAGCCAGATTTATCCTTCTGTCTGAAACAACTAAAAACAGAGATAAGAAAAAGAAACAACAGTATTCAATACACTGGAACATAAGATAAATAAAGGGTAGTGATCCCTAAGAGAAAGGAAATAAATGAGGTGAGCTCTAGAATTATACCCCTTTACTATCTGGGAAATTTCCAGATTCCAGGTCCCCCTGAGTTGAGAAGACAGAGCTGGGAGTCTGAAAAAGCCAATGTGGATAGAGTTCATAACACACAGAGCCTGGAGCCTGCTTCAGCTTCTGTGTGTGTGTGCCTCTCTCCCTCTGCCTCTGCCTCTCTCTCTCTCTCAAAAATGAATAAACGTTAAAAAAAATTTTTTTTAAAAGATATCACCTGAGTTCTGATCTGTAAAGAAACTATCTGAGGTCTGAGAAAGAACCAATAAACGGGACTAGAGGGAAAAATCTCCAAAACTCATAAATGGTCTACCACTATTTCAGAAGAGTCTGTTTGAGTTGGCAGAAAAATAAGCCCTAGACTAAATTCTGCCTCAGTCCCACTTAACAAAGCTTAAAAATAAGACACGAAATAACTGTATCCCAGAACAAAGCTCAAGAATATTTATAAGTAGGGACGTCTGGTGGCTCAGTAGATTAAGTGTCCAACTTCAGCTCAGGTCATGATCTTGCAGTCCATGGGTTCGAGCCCCATGTCAGGCTCTGTGCTTAGCAGAGCCTGGAGCCTGCTTTGGATTCTGTGTCTCCCTCTCTCTCTGCCCCTCCCCTGCTCACACTCCATCTCTCCCTATCTCTCAAAAATAAACATTAAAAATTTAAAAAAAAAGTATCTATTAAGAATATAACAATGTTCATTACCCAATAAAGTAAAATTCACAATGGCTGGCATCCAATTGAAAATTACTATGCATGCATAGAAGTAGGAAAATATAATTAATAAGGAGAAGAAAAATCAATCAACCAAACGAACAAAGAAATCACACAAATTGTAGAATTAGCAGACAAAAACATTAAGATAGTTATTGTAAATGTATTCTCTGTTGACAAAGTTAAAGAAAAGACCAAGCAGATTAAGAAGATATGTATGAGATACTTAACAAACTCAAATTCTTATTCTTATTATTTTTTTTTTTTCTGAGAAAGAGTATGCACAAGTTGGGGAGAGGGTCAGAGAGAGAATCTTAAACAGGTTCCACACTGAGCATGGAGCCCGATACGGGGCTCAATCCCACAACCCTGGGATCGTGACCTGAGTCAAAATCAAGAGTCAGACACTCAACTGACTGAGCCACCCAGACGCCCCTAAACAAAACCAAATTCTAATTGAACTTGTACAAATGAAAACTACAATGTCTGAGATGAAAAATACACTAGGTGGGATTAAAATCAGATTACACATTGCATAAGAAAAGATGAGTTAACTCCAAAACAAAGCAATAAATACCAAAATGAAATGAGAAAAAGACTAAAAGAAAACAGGAATGAATGGGGCACCTGAGTGGCTCAGTCGATTGAGTGTCTGATTCTTGATTTCAGCTCAGGTCATGACCCCAGCGTCATGGGATGGAGCTCTAAGGCAGGCTCCATGCTAAGCATATATCCTGGCTAAAATATTCTCATTCATTCTCTCTCTCTCTCTCTCTCTCTCTCTCTCTCTCCCCCTTTGCCCATCTCCCCTCCTCTCTCTCTAAAATAAAGAAAAAAAAATTAAATAAAAAAAATAGGAATGAAGCACCCGTGAGCTACAGGACAACCTCGGTAGTCTAATGTATGTGTAATTGGAGTCTCCAAAGGAACATGGGGCCAGAAAAGTTTATAAAGAAACAATGGGCCGAAGATTTTCCAAATTCAATGAATTCTATAAATCCACAGATCTAAGAAGCTCAACAAACTTCAAGCATAAGAAACATGAAAACTACACCAAGGCACAGTGTAATTAAATTGCTTAAAGCTAGTGATAAAGAAAAAAATCCTAAAAGCAGCTAGAAAAAGACACATCATATACAGAACAAATATAAAAAAAATGGCAGCAGAATGCAAACGAGAAAATGTGGAACATCTTTACAAGACTGATAAAAAAAAAAAAAAAAACCCATTAATCTAGAATTCAATTTCCAGTGAAATATCTTTCAAAAAGAAGATGAAAGAAAGTTTTCATTAGTCATAATAATAAAAGCTTTGAGGTCAGACATACCTGGGTTTAAATATTGCCTCTGGATGATCAAAAACAAGTTACTGTTATCAATATCAATGATATCAATTTTTACTACCAATTATTAAGTGCTTACTATAAACGGGTCATGTTCTGTGCCAAGTATTTTGTATATATATAACCTCATTGGATTTTCATAATTCAGAAACACTTATAATCAACCATGTCATATAGAAATGCTGGAATTTGAATCCAGATTGACTGAACCCAAAGTCCGTGCTCTTTACCACTGTATTACACCACCTGGGCCTCAATCTTCTGTTTTTAAAATTAAATAATAGTAGGTACTTCATAGAGTGACTATAAAGGCTAAAGGAGACAATACATGTATATTAACCAGTACGATGCCCAATACATAGCCATCACTCAGTAAATGGGTACCGTTATTATTACGCACTCATACTTACCATACATCTCATCTTCCAATCCATGAACAAAGGCTCCACAAGCTCCTGACTCAATCAAGTTCACAGCTCCTGTATCTATTTCCTCCTTGGGAGCATCATCTCCCCACTTTCTGCCGCTGGAAAACTCCCCTGAACTGTAAAGTTCCTTGGCACGTTCGTGTGCAGTGCGTTTTCTCTGTATAGGACAATGACAATTACCACTTGCAGGAGGTTCATGAGGGAACAGTAAGATGTACCTTGGGAACATGGGAAGGTAGGAAATAAGATTGCTCTCTGAGACTTAACATTTTCAAAAGAAAATAATAAATCAGAGCAAAGAACTGTAAATTCAACTTAAAGTAAGACTAAAAGTCACAGGTCTGTCACGGCTGATAGTATTCTTATTGAAGATAGCAAAAGAATGTGCTGATCAGACAGGTGGTTGTTCACCATGGCAACACAGGAAAAGGAAAACCAGAGAGGAAAATAATAGCAGTGTCCCTCCACACCATCCTGAGTAGATAATAACACTGACCCTAGAAAAGAATTTTTGTTTAGTCCCAATAGACGTAAGTCTGAATTTGGTAACACTGTGCTTTATTTGAGCAACACTGCACTTACCATACAACCTTCTAGTAAATTCCCTTTCTATATAGACTGCCTAAACAGGAATATACTGGCCAACTAAAGTAAATATCCAATTAAATTGAGTTATGTTTCTCAGCATGAATGAACTGTCATTCTGCTTTATGTATCAGCCTCTTATGAATCTTCCTGGTGTGAGTCCACATCCTTGTGGCTGATCATCTCAAAGGCACTGATGAAATATAGCACCTAAGCCTACAAGGATGTGGGTCAGATCAAGTTTACACTCTGTGATGTATCTTAGAAACCCTTGCATTACTCATCCTTCACCATTCACCATAAGCATGTTGTTTTTTATATTTCTATTCTAGTATACACAAGGAACACTTAATCAATCACCAACCTCAAATTAAGGCAATGACCTTCAGGAATCCACATGGTAATGTTTCATTAAGCATAGACAGAAACTCTCTAACCATTCCTAAGAATTTATCTTATGGAATGACTCAAAAGAAGACAAGATCTAATATGCATGAAGATGATATTCTTTATGTAATTTAAAATGGTAGAAAAATTGGGAGAATCTATATAACACAGGGTTAAAAAATTATGTCACATCAACTTAAGATATTATACAACAGTAAAAATGATAAGTATAAAGCTGACTCTCTGAAAAAAAAGCATATGATGTAGTGGTAAATGCAAAAAGTAGACTACAAAATTATCTGAATACAATGATTCAATGTTTACAACATGCATAAGAGCTGGAGAGAAAAGTACCAAAATGACAAGTCACTGTATTATAGCAGCGGGAATATGGGTAAGTTGCTTCCCTTTTCCTTCTATTTATCAAAGATTCTGTAATTCTTTATTATCACTTTTATAATTTACAAATTAAGATAATGATATATTAACTTGTACACAGTCCTGACAATTATGTCGGAGAACTAACACAGTCAAGGCATTCCATAAGAGGTACTGTTACTGTTTAGAGAAAGAATTTACTCACTTTTCCATGGAAACTCTGGAAAAGGAATCCTAACATATCCTACAGTCTCATAAAATAAGACCAGACCTTTGTAGTTTCTATATAAGACACAACTTGTGTAAAGTATTTCATTAAAATAATTTAAGATTTAATGAAGTAACTTGTAATTTGGTTCAAGTTATTAAGATTTTTAAACTAAAATGTAATCTAGTCACCCAACATTTACTTAACAAATATATGGGTTGCAAAACTAAACCAACACCACTCAGCATATAGCTACACTGATAATGGTTACAGAAACCCAATTTAAACAACAAAGATTTCAAGTTACCCTAAGATCTGACATAAGCTTCTTGTCAAGTGTCTGCTCCAAGAAATGAGAACTGACTTGTTCCATAGAGCCCTGTAAAAACAAAGAATCCAGAGCAAATTAAACAACTTTTAAGACCTGAATATTATCTTAAAATTCAAAGTTTGCAGCCAACTTAAATGCATAAAGATAACATTATTCTCGATAGCAAAGATGCTTATGAGTTCTGAATCATCAGCAAAATTAAAAAAAAAAACATTAGCAATAGCAGCAAGCAGCTAAACAGAGCTTACTATGTGTCACACACCATTTATAAATATATTAACTAATTTAGTCCCCCTATGAAGTAAATACTATTATTTGTCCCATTTTATATATGGGGGGAAAAGAAAAGTTAAAAAGAAAAAAGAAAAGAACGCACAAAAAGGTTAGGTGACACATTCAAAGTCACAGGTAATTTGCAGAGCTGGGCTATAAACCCAGGTTCCAGAATCCTTTGCCTTAACCACTACTCTCCACTATTTCTCCATTCCTTTTCATCCTATTCTTTCCATCATTTGTTCATTCACTCACTCATTCAATAAAGATATATTTACTGAACAACCATTTAACTATATGCCTCCAGTAACCAGGAAGAGCATACAAAAATAAGACATCAATTCTACACTCAATGATCTCACAGACTAGTGAGGGAAAATGGTAAGTAAAGAGATAACTGTATTATGTATAAAATGTTATAATACATATATAAAGGGTACTATGGGAAACTCAGAGAATAAGAAATACAGGGTGGAGGCAGGGAGAGATATATTTGGGGAACCAGTAATCACAAGTGCAAATGCATAAAGAGAGAATGCCATGAGGGAACCATCAAGTGAATGAAACACAGGATAGTGGTGCCAAAAATGAGGCAGGACAGCAAGGGAACAGATCATAAAAGGCCTCTCTCATATCCTTTTTTGTGTTTGTTATGGTGAGGGCTTTGCCATAATTATGAATAATAACTAGACAATCTTTTTTAAACAGTGAGCTCAAAATTATACAAAATATTTTACTTGTATTTAAAATTTTTATTTCTAATAATCCCCCAAATAGTGTAAATTATCCTTTTTTTTTTTTTTTTTTTTTAAAGTAATCACTCCGCCCAACGTGGGACTCAAACTCATGACCCCAAGACCAAAAGAGTTGCATGCTCTACTGACTGAGACAGCCAGGCACCTTGAAATATCCTCATTTTTTAGATGAGAAATTGAGGCTGAGAAATTTGGTAACTTGCTCATTTCAAATAAGGGTGAAACACAGATTTACACCTCATAAACATCCTCTTAGCAACAATGTGGCTAATGGACCAGAAAGAATCAAAATGAAGCAGAGGGATGGGTTAGCAGGCTATTAGAGCAGGTCCTAGACATTCTTAAGGAATATATTGGCAATCTTCTCTAATTCCTGAGTCAGTAAATATGTAAATGCTTATACAGGCTCGGACTTTTTTTTCCTCCAATCGCATGTTCCATAGATAGTTACATGTTCTTTGGGAATATCCTCACCCAAGTTAACACCTTTCCTACAACACCAGGAGAGCAACTGTTGAACTATTTTCACGTAAGTAGTTTCAAATTTTTTTCTTATTTCTACATGGTACAGTTGATGGCCTTCTTTGTTACACAGATCTGAGCCAATATCAAATCCAACAGTCATGTTTTTAATCCAAACATCAATTTTATGAATAAGAACTATAAATTTTTAAGATCTCCTTTAATTTTCTGTTTAGTTTTACCACCAGCATTAACAGTTGGATTTTTAGGGGGCACTTTTTTTTCCTATAAAAATCAAATTTTTGTTTTGTTTTGTCTTTTAAGAAGACCTACATGCAACACGGGGCTTGAACTCACAACCCTGAAATCAGGAGTCGCATACTCTATCAACTGAGCCAGCCAGGTGCCCCAAGAATGAAGTTTTAATAACTTCACAGTGAACTACTCAAATCCCTAGTGTCAATGCTCTCCTCCAATTCCTTTAGCCGAGCTCTCTCCTGACACAGTAGCAGAGAGGGAGTAGTATTCAAATTCCAGCCTCAAAAATTTACATATCATTATTTGCAACAAATTTCCCATGCTATCTTGAGACTATGTGAAGCTTTCCATTTTAGTCCACAAAT
This sequence comes from Panthera pardus, assembly GCF_024362965.1. Classification (NCBI taxonomy): domain Eukaryota; kingdom Metazoa; phylum Chordata; class Mammalia; order Carnivora; family Felidae; genus Panthera; species Panthera pardus. The sequence goes on from NW_026526677.1 coordinate 61,178,669, forward strand.
ACCAAGAGCTCTATGACATAGTAACCCACTCAAAAAATGTTGGGATCTAAACTAGTACAAACAGTGGAAATAGAAAAGGGAGAGATTCAAAAGAGGTCAAGAAGACAGTCCTGGTAAGAGCTGATAACTCCGTGGATACTGGACACAGAAAGAATTCCCAAATGCCTCTGGGTTTACAACTGGGTAAATGATGGCATCATTCATGAAAGTGCTAGAGGAGTAGATGTGACCAGAAAGAGGAATTCATCGTCAGGTATATCTCACCAAGCAGAAAAACATCTACATTCTTGTCTACTTTAACCAAGACAAATACATTCAGGTAAGGTCTCTCCAACTGTGCTAGTACTATTTAACAATTTATATTTATAACACTAAGAAAACCATATTTAACAAACAAGTATGCCAAACCTGCTTTCGGAACAAAAACTGCTCAATTATAACTGTTCAATAATAATGTAAATCTGCACTAGCCTCCAGCTTCTACCCAATTAAGTGATAAAGAAAAGTAACCCACCCCCCCTCCCCACCGCCAAAAAAAAAAACCCCAAAAACAAAAAAACAAAAAACTACCATGTGAAACGTAAAACTGCCACTGACAAAGACATGTGCATTTGCCCTGGGAAAGACTAGCCCTTATGGCTATGGACTTAACCTACAATCTATCTGAAAATATTATCATCTTTAAGGTCAAACACTTCTGGAGTCTTATAAAGAAGGTTGAACCATTACTGAGTAAGAAAGATCAAACATCTTAAGCAGAAGTCATTGAACTAAAAACTATATTCTAAATAAAACACCAATTACCATGATTAATTTCACAGTAATGACTGTATTCTAAATCGTCCCATGGAGCTGCATACTTGCAATCAACTTTCTTTGCCTCAGTGGGAAAGTTACGGATAACTACAAACTGACTTTCCACATGGTTTTGAATTTTCTGAAACAGCCTACTTCTTAAATTTTTCATACTGCTAGAAGCCAAGGAGAATGGAGACTTGATTTTTTTGTGCAAGATGGACTTAAATCTAAAGCCTTATCATTTAAGTTCTTGAAGAACCTGGCTTCTGCTTTCCTCTTGAGCTTTATCTTGCTGCACATCCCACACATTTAACATTATCCCCCCACAACCAAGATATATTAAACTGCTTATACTTTAGTATGATATTGTAGTTTAGTATACTAGTATGCATGACAATTGTACTCCTTCTGTATCTGCTTATATTTTCTCCTTCCTTATTTACTTAGCCAACTCATATTTATCCTGCAAAACTCAGTTCAGAAATCACCTCCCCCAAGAAGCCTTCTGTCAATGTGTTAGGTGCTCTCTTTCCTAGGAGTACCAGGTATTATAACTGACTGTTTATGTCAACCTACCAGACTGCCAACTCTTTGAAGACAGCAACTATACTCAGTTGATGAACACAGTCTGAAAACTATATGCAGTTTAGATGACAATTTTGTCTATTGAAGAGTTGGAGTGGGGGAGTACACCTCTTTGCCGACACAGAGGAACTGGTAAATCAGCAGGGCATTAACCGTACAACCACAGCTCTCAATGTGTAACTGGACTATCACTAGGAAGAGATTCCACATGAGTTTTAGATCATGAAGTGTCATTTACTATCTACGTGGCCTTTGATATGTTACATCACTTTTCCAAACCTTATTTTATTATTTACATAATGATTAACAGAATATCTACCTCAAAGAGTTTAAAAACATTGTTTTTAATGTTTATTTTAGAGAAAGGGAGAGACAGAGACAGAGACAGAGCGCAGGCAGATGAAGGTGCAGAGAGAGAGAGGGAAGCACAGAATCCTAAGCAGACTCCAAGGTCTGAGCTGTCAGCACAGAACCCACGTGGGACTCATGATCTGAGTCGAGGTCAGACACTTAATTGACTGAGCCACCCAGGTACCCCTCAAAGAGTTTAAAAGAATTAAAAATTATCTGCAATAACTATGTTTATTAGGATATGTATGTATATATATGTACATATGTACTTGTTCATATAAAAAAGTGGGTACATGTGCATGTGTATGTGTACAGGACTAAAAGTGCCTAGCTTAGTAGGCTAAGAACTCTATAAATAGTAACAATGATTATTATCAGTAAAATTAGATTGTTAATTGCTTTTGAAGTACAAACATAATTACTTATATAATTTGGAGCTGTTTGGATCTGAAATCACTGAAATTAAAACATAAAGCATTTGACTCAAGTTAGAATCATCTAAATGGAAACTCTTTCAATTCACCATGGTAATTCATTATTCATATAGTTTTACGTAATAAAATTCATATCTTACAGGGTACAAAACTGAAAAATCTGAATTACCCTGCTTTAAGGATTACTCTTCTAACTGCCTACTCAAATCAAGATGTATTATTGAATCATTCCCCTGCAACATCTCCCTCACACATACACACACTGCACACTGTAGATGCTCAGGAAATGTTGAATGACAGAATTTGGTGAATGATTGGACTGTTTGAAATTTTAAAATATTTGAAAACCAAAACACAGCTTTAAAATGTGAATTCAAAAATAAAATCAAGGGAGCCTGGGTGTCTCACTCGGTTGAGTGTCCAATTCTGGATTTTGGCTCAGGTCACGATCTCATGGTGGTGGGATCGAGCTCCACATTGGGATCCGTGCTCAGCATGGAATCTGCTTAAGATTATCTCTCTCTCCCCCTACCCCTCTCTCCCGCTTGTGCTCTCTCTAAAATAAAATAAATCAAATCAATAAAAATACATAAAATCAATAACTGGCTTAACTCTGTACTTTATCATGGACAAGCAATATGATCTAGTACTGAAACCATCCAAATTCCTTATTATTCCATGAAAATGCTTCACACAAGTTTCAGCAGTTACCCCATAAATACTGGTCTTAGGAGTAGGGCTATCATTGAATCTGTGTCCAAAGTATTCAGCCAACAATCTTACCAAGACTGGCAGAGATGGGGGCCCCAAAAGGGAAGTGTCCAAAAAGAATCTCAGATTTTCTTGCTGTGACATTTATATAAATTTTTACAAATACTTATATATGTATTTACATATTACAACCACCCCCAATACCCCATGTTTAGTATAGTACTTTATAATTTGTATTTTCATATATAGTATCACATTTGAGCATCATGACAACCATGTGAGGTAAACATGAGAGAATATTATGACCCACTTAACAGATGAGGAAACTAAGATCAAGTGGCATGTCCTAGATAACATAGTTATAAAACAGGGCTGAGTAATAATACACCAACATTCTTTCTTCTGTAAGACAGTTCTATCTCTGAAAAGTTAATTTTTCTTTTTTTTTTTTTAACAAATGTACCATGAATTACCAAAGGCAAAACAGTAGGAAAGTACCAGCCTAAAAGTCAGGAGATTAGTATTTGAAGCCCACTCTACAACTCTGTATCTGAAAATTGGATAATTAACTTCTCAGAGCTTCTGTTTTCTCACCTGAAAATGGGAATAATAGTAATTACCTTTCTAGGTTACTGTGAAGAGTGAATGAGATAATGTAAGTGGTGTCAGAGCAAACTCTCTGGATCATAACAGGTACTTAGTAAAGCAACTATTTTTATTATTTTCCTTTTTCTCTAGGCCTTGGCTGTCTCATATGGTAACAATGTTAAATAAGATTATCTTTAAAATTCTTCCTAGTTCTAAAAGACTACTTCTCCACTGGAAAGTAAGCCATTTATTTTTATTTTTAGAAATACTAGGTTTTCTATAAGTGGGTTATATCTATCCCTATCTGTAGTTTCTCAAAGTATTTATACAAGTGTAACAATAAACATGTTCATTAAAGAAAGTGTAACTTACCAATAGCTTTGCAGCTTGAACTCGAACCACCCAAGAGCCGTCACTGACCATGTGGCAAATTTTTCCAAATGCATCATCAACTAAGCGAATCTCTTCATTAGAAGAAGGTATTGGGACAATGCTAAATTAAAAGAAAAAAAAAACACACACACAAATAACAAAACAGGAGCCTAAAGCCGCAAGTTCAATAAACTGAGAACAACCATTGAAAACCAGCGCGCGCGTGCGCGCACACACACACACACACACACACACACACACACACGATGACAACTGAGTAATTCAAATCCTAGAGTGATAGAATACATTTCAGAGTAAAGAAATCACTCTGAGAGTATGAAACAACACTTTTAGTTACAGTGTAAATTTTCAGTGTCTGGAATAAAAGTGTTTAACCCACCAAAGGTTCAAAGATTTACAAAGATACCAAAAACTAGCTACCACAAAGTATTTTTATCTTTAAGTTTATTCTCTCCTATAATTGCATTGCTGTCAATATAGCAAATCATAGAATCAATATAAAATATTCTGGTTTTCCAATTTTAGCAGGCAGTTTAATGAAGAGGAAAAAAATACTTCTTTTTCCTACAGAAGCATCTCTTTTAGAAAATAGAATAATATTTATCACTCTACCTCAAAGAATCACTGTGTAAATAAATGATTTAATTACTATGAAAACATTTTTAACGAGGAAAACACCTCACAAGGGATCATTATTCTCAAACTCACCTAGTGTCTTTACCTGGCATTTGTATTTACTAAAACGGGCCCTAAACAATTTAAAGATTAAAAAAAGAGTGGGGTGGGGTGCTTAGACAGCACTTGAGAAAGACAGCCAATCTCTCCATTTATAGATGAGCAGGCTGGGACCCAGAGAGGAAGTCTCTTTCCCAGGGTACATGGAAAATTCACAGAAGAGCTGAAAAATAAGGACCAAGCATCCTGATTATCAGGATCTGTACTTTCCCCCTATTCCACACTGCTTTCTAAAAAATCTAACCAACATTCCTTATCTGGAGGAGGGCTTTTTGCATGATGGGAGAAGAGAAAAATGGCTTAGCAATGAACAAAAGCTGGCTTACACCCACACTGACCTTTCAGGATAGAGCTGACTGACAACCCAGATAAGTTGGACTGCAGCACTGCGCACTTGTTCATAGTCATCAGACAGCAATTTACAGGCCTGCAAACAAGAATTCCAAAAGTCTATTAGTTCTGTGTCCTCACAGGTGATGTTCAAACTACCTTCAAAATGAAGACAGGGTAGCTGGATAAGGATGCCAATCAAAATACTTGTGGGTAGTTTTAACTTCTTGTACTTTTGCCCAACAAAGAATTCTTGGCCTCTGTCAGCTATGTTCTGTGTTCTGACTCCCACCACACGTCTGAAAGCAGAACCACAGATTGAAAGACAGCACAAAAGCCACCTAGAATAGTATCGATCTTAGCAAAGCCTGCTGGGAGCCCACAGCGCTGTTCACATGGGCACAAACCCCAAATCTGGGTTGTTGGGTTTTTTTTTTCCCTTTCTGTAAAATCAAAGCACAAATTTCTGGCAATCTGAAATCTCAAGCACTCTAAGTAAACGTATAATTTTAATGCTAAACTGCCAAAAGAAGCCAGATTTTTGTTTTACTTTGGTCTGAAATGGAATATCCCTGCCCCACCTACATAGCAACACCCTAGACTTCAACAACACCCAGAACTACTCCATTTCTAGAATTTAAAAATCCTATATTCCAGGGGCACCTGGGTGGCTCAGTTGGTTAAGCATCTGACTTTTGCTCAAGCCATGATCTCACAGTTCGTGAGTTCAAGCCCTGCATTGGGCTCTCTGCTGTCAGCATGAAGCCAGCTTCGGATCTTCTGTCCCCCTTTTTCTCTGCCCTGTCCCCACTTGTTCTCTCTCTCAATAAATAAACTCAAAAAAAAATTTTTTTAATAAAAATAAAAATCCTATATTCCATGATCCTATATTCCTCTGATCATAACCTGTTACTCCACCAGCTCCTCCATTTCCATGAATTAATCCGTCACATTTGCTCTTCAGTCTCACTTAACCTACCTATCCGTTTAACCAAGATTTCCCAACCTTGCCCCTACTGTCATTTTGGACTATACAATTCTTTGTTGTGAGAGGCTATCCTCTGCACTGTTAACATGGTAGGCAATATTCTTGGCTTCTACCCACTAAACGGTTGTAACACAGCACCCTCTCCCTCTCCCTCGCAGTTACAAAAGCCCAAAATATCTCCAGACACTGTCAAATATCCCTTAGAGAGTAAAATCATCTTGGTTGAGAACCATTGCTTTAATCCTACCCTTTTTCTCCACATGAACCACCTTCTCCTTGCTCCATAACCTGCCTTTACTTAATCCCGACAGCACTGTCAGCATTACCACTGACAATGCTCTCAAGACTTCTACAGCCGCTCTACAAACCCAACACCTTTTCTATTCCTCACAAGGGCAGCAGAGCACTAGCAAAGACCACACTCTCTAGGGGACTGGGAGCTCATGATCTCGAAACTTACTCTCTCTGAAATCTTTCACACCCCTGCTTTCCACTCCCATTCCCTAAGGCAGCTTATCTTAACCTCCCGCTCTGGGCCCCTACCCCACTTCCAGCCATAAGGCAGCATGTTTATCTGAGAAAAACCCAGGTTCTCAGGCACAAATGCTCCAACTCTTCCATAACAGTTATAAATTCATTTATACCTGTATTCTCCCACACCTCGTTTTCTTAATGTCTCAGGAAAAAGTATCCTAATTCCTAATCCTTCTACTTTTGCTATGGATCCCATCATTTCCTCACACAGGCCTTCCCTTACCATCCTCCAGTATAGGTCCTATTTGTGATTCTCTATTATAGCACCCTATTTATTTACTGCATAGCACTATTCACATGCTTAATTATTGTGTTTATTTATTTAATTGCCTGTCTCATCCATGAGAATGTGAAGGGCATGGATCCTATCCAACATGCTCGGTGTTATACAACCAGCATTAGGTATTCATTAATATCTGTTGGATGAATCAGCTCATGAATCTGATTTTCTGTTTAAAGGAACTCACTCTACCATTTATCCCCCTGTGTCTCTTCCATCACCAATTTCTCCCAAAACACTGGCTCCCTTCAACACATAAACATATTTATTTAGCAGCTATCTTTAAAATACAAAAAGCCCTCCCTCAGTCCCATGTCCCTTTCTACCATCCTCCATCCTGCCATCCTATTATAGCCAAGTTCCCTAACAGTCACTATTGAAATGCCTTACCTCAATTGACCCTAATCTGGCTTCCATCCCCAACACTCTACTAAAATTGCTCTTTCCAAACTCATTAATGGCTGCCTTGTTAAAAAGTCCAATGGGTCAACTTCAAGCCTATCTCGCTGACCTTTCAGCAGCATGTGACTGTGACAACTGTGAGAACTCCCTCCTACCTTTTTTGGAATGTATTTTTCCTCCTCCTCCGTCTCTTCTCTTAAATGTTGGACCTTACCTGTGGCTTCCATCCTTGGTCTCCTTCAATCTTCTTACTCTCTCTGGGTATCCACATGCCCCCTAGATAGTGATGGCTTCAGTTACCCACCTCCAGCTCTGACCTCTGCTGAGCTCCAGACTTCCACAACTATCTGCAACCTGGAACTTTCCTCATGGGTGTCCCGTCAATCCTTCAAACTCAACCAAAACTGGTATGGTACCTAATTCAAATTCACACCTCAAATAATCCAACATTCCATCCTCACTCCCTTGAAGCCCTCATCATTGCTTGCCTTGTTAACTGACACAGTCTTAGGCCACTAAATATCTGAATCACCTAACTATTCTTCCTCTGAATCCTTACTCTCTAAGTTTCCTTAAATTTTTTGGCTTCCCACAGAGTTTTCCTACAGGGAGATAAGGTGCTAGTCACACCAAAACAACCATTCTGAACTCATTCTATGTAATTATGTAAAAGAATAAACTTGGTTTATGTATCAATCATAGGGGCTTATCTAATTACCATCTTCTGAAAGATAAAACCATTCTTTGTACAAAATCTGGTCTCTGACATGGATTTAGATTGCTGGTCTCCAGATTCATTCAACTATTCTACAAGAGAAATATCACTTTGTAAGGCCTTTTTGTTGGTCAATCAGCTTCTCCTAGTGATACTACAACTTCACAGTGCGTTTCTTTACCAATACTACAAATACTGTGAATACCTTTTCAAATGATCCCAGGGTCTCAGTCATCTTTCTTCAGAAAAACTCTACTATGTCAAGAACGGTGCCTCGCATCAACTTCATGCTTGGCCCAACCAAACACAAGATCAGAAAGACTACCTCTTTGCTTATTCTGAACACACACTTCTTTTTGTGTACTCTGGTATACACAGTGAGCTACCTAAATCCTCCTAAAAGTCGTTTTTACATGTATTAGTGCTACTCAATTACATATCCTCCATCCTCTTACTAACATGTGTGTTTTAGACACAACTTCACATTCATCCCAATTAATGTTGCCAGTTGATGCTCCATGTTTTCAAATTCTGACAACTAGTATACACTCTCCCAGTTTCACTATCCTTCCTCCTCTCCCAGACAGTAATCATGTAAGGTACCTGATTATAAATGGTTTGGTGTAATTTCAGTCCTCTTTCATGAAGCTGCAACTAGATAATAGAAATAAGTTTAAGTATTTGAGAAAAAAAGATCAGTATTTCCACAGTCTCCCCACAATCTCATATATTTTCCCCCATTACATTAGATTAACATAGTTCCCATTAGCCAAAATTAATGCTATACAAGTAAGAAATCTGGTCAGACCTTTGGGTAGAAACACTCAAGAGACTTAATAAATCTAACCCATCAACTGTCCCAAGGGGATATTAGAAAAATATTAAATAATGATAAGAAGGATAAAGAAGAAATGGTTAACACTACCTCCCCCTAAAATGTACCCCCCCACCCAGGGGCCTGGAGGAGGGATGTGACTTGGTATTATAATAGGTATAAGTTGTACCCTCTATGTTTCAGTATATGGGTGAAAGCTACCAGAGAGGCCCAAAGAAAAGCACACCTGCCATACAAAGGAATGTGTGCCTTTGAGTTCTGTGATGCCATCAACACATTCCTGAAAGTGAGCATAAGGAATATTCAGGGGGAGGGGGGGTGTTCAGAAAGCACCCAAACCAACATTAGCCATGAACTTTAAAAAAAAAAACAACAAACATATGAGGGGCACCTGGGTGGCTCAGTCGGTTAAGCATACAACTTCAGCTCAGGTCATGATCTCACAGTCCGTGACTTTGAGCCCCACATCAGTCTCTGTGCTGACAGCTCAGGGTCTGGAGCCTACTTCAGATTCTGTGTCTTCCTCTCTCTCTCTCTGCCCACCCCTCCTTCCCTCCCTCCCTCTCTCTCTCTCTCTCTCAAAAAAAACATTTTAAAAAAATTTTAATGAAACAAACAAATCAAACTGTCACCCTCTGATTTCCATGATCATGTTTACCATGGCTTTTATAGCTGCTGTCCTGACTCGTGGGTCTTGGTCACTGAAGTAATCCCCTATAATCTTCTGGACATCTCTGACAGCTAGGCCTTCTCCATCTTTTGTGACACTTTTCTCCAAAGAGCCAAGATTGCCAAGTAATTGCAGGCATTTATTTCTTACACCATGGGAGGTATCTGTGAGGTGCTATGAAAGGAAAAGAGAGAACAAAAGGACAGGATTAAGATAGCTTAAAATAAATAAAAAACCAGAAACAAAAGTATTATATCAGCTTTAGGAATGACTCAAACACAACATTCTCACCAGTCTCTCTAGTATCATGTTACTTGAGTATGTATCATCATAAAGATGAGTCCTTAGAAAATAAGATTCTCTGTATTCCCAAGAGCTAGCACTTTGCCTTATAAAGAGAAGGTACTTTATTTACTTTTTAAAAAAATTGTTTAACGTTTATTTTCGAGAGACAGAGAATGAACAGGAGAGGGGCAGTAAAAGAGGGAGACACAGAATCTGAAGCAGGCTCCAGGCTCTAAGCTGTCAGCACAGAACCCGGTGCGGGGCTCAAAACCATGACCCATGAGATCATGACCTGAGCCGAAGTCAGACACTTAAGCAACTGAGCCACCCAGGGGCCCTGAGAAGGTACTTTAAAAATGGCCCCCAAGGGCATCTGGGTGGCTCAGCTGGTTAAGTGTCTCTTGGTTTTTGGCTCAGGTCATGATCTCACAGTTTCATGAGTTCAAGCCCAACCTCAGGCTCTGCACTGGCAGCACGGAGCCTACTTGGGATTCTCTCTCCCTCTCTCTCTCTGTCCCATCCCCGTTTGTGCTGTTTCTGTCTCTCTCAAATAAATTCATAAACTTTTAAATAAATAAATAAAGCTCCTAAACTGCATTTTATTTGCTATCAAATCTAAAAACAAAACAGAAATGTATAAGTTTTTAAAGTTTTTAATATCCATACAGAAAAATGCAAAAAGGTTAAGTGTACAGCTCAATGAATTTTAAACAAATGAATACACACATATAAAAAGCACCCAGATAAAGGCGCCTGGGTGGCCAACTTCGGCTCAGATCATGATCTCACAGTCCGTGAGTTCGAGCCCCATGTCAGACTCTGTGCTGACAGCTCAGAGCCTGGAGCCTGCTTCAGATTCTGTGTCCCCCACCCCCTCTGCCCCTCCCCTACTCATGCTCTGTCTTGCTCTCTCAAAAATAAATGTTAAATTTTTTTTTAATTAAAAAAAAAAAGCACCCAGATAAAGAAACAGAACAGGAAACCCCTCTTAGTCCCCCCCCCCAAATAAACTACTCCACCACCATAAAAATTAGCCAATATCTTGACTTCTAACACCTAGATTTATTTGGCCAATGTTTTTTTATTATAATTTTTTTTTCAGTTTTTTTAATTTTATTTTTAATTTTTTTTAATTTACATCCAAATTATTTAGCATATAGTGCAACAATGATTTCAGGAGTAGATTCCTTAGTTCCCCTTACCCATTTAGCCCATCCCCCATCCCACAACCCCTCCAGTAACCCTCAGTTTGTTCTCCATATTTATGAGTCTCTTCTGTTTTGTCCCCCTCCCTGTTTTTATATTATTTTTGTTTCCCTTCCCTTATGTTCATCTGTTTTGTCTCTTAAAGTCCTCATATGAGGGAAGTCATATGATTTTTGTCTTTCTCTGACTAATTTCACTTGGCATAATACCTTCCAGATCCATCCATGTAGTTGCAAATGGCAAGATTTCATTCTTTTTGGTTGCGGAGTAATACTCCATTGTGTGTGTATGTATGTATATATATATATATATATATATATATACATACATACACACACACACACACACACACACACACACCACATCTTCTTTATCCATTCATCCATCAATGGACATTTGGGCTCTTTCCATACTTTGGCTATTGTTGATAGAGCTGCTATAAACATGGGGGTGCTTGTGTCCCTTCAAAACAGCACACCTGTATCCCTTGGATAAATGCCTAGTAGTGCAATTGCTGGGTCGTAGGTTAGTTCTATTTTTAGTTTTTTGAGGAACCTCCATACTGTTTTCCAGAGTGGCTGCACCAGCTTGCATTCCCATATTAAAATTTTAGAGAGAGTGCAAGCGGAGGAGAGGTGCAGACAGGAGGATGGGGGAGAAGGGAAGGGGGAGAAGGGAAGGGGGAGAAGGGAAGGGGGAGAAGGGAAGGGGGAGAGAGTGAGAGAAAGAAAAAGAGAAAAAGAGAAAAAGAGAGAAAGAGAGAGAGAGAGAAAAAGAGAGAGAGAGAATCTTAAGCAGGCTCCATACTCAGCCTGACATAGGGACTTGATCCCACAAACCTGGGATCATGAACCAAGCCAAAATCAAGAGTTGGTCATTCAACCAAATGAGCCACCCAGGCGCCCTATTTTGCCCATTTTTATACTTTGTAAAATCAACCAGTGTCTGGCCTCTCTTGCTTAATATTATGTTTGTAAGATTCATCCATAGTATGGCATATAGCAATGGTTCCTTCATTTTCATTACCATATAGTATTCCATTTGTCAGTACACCACAACCCACTTTTCCTCTCCCATATTGATAGACATTTGGGTTATTTCCAGTTTTTGGCTATTCTAAATAATGCTACCATGACTGTGGTAGCTTGAATGGGGCTTCTGTTGGATATATAAGAATGGAGTTGCTCGGTCACGAGCCATGTATACATTCAGTTAATAACAAACTGCCGAATAGTTTTCCGAAGCAGTTGTACTAATTTAACTAATTTACACTTCCACCAGTGACACTTGGTGTTCCAGTTGTGCCACATCCTTGTCAACATTTAAGTACTGCCAATCTTTTTCATGTTAGCTCTTCTCACCAGTTTTTTTTAATTTACTTATTTTTTTTAACTTACATCCATGTTAGCATACAGCGCAATAATGATTTCAGGAGTAGAATCCAGTGATTCATCCCCCCATATAACACCCAGTGCTTATCCCCAAAAATATCCTCCTTAATGCCCCTTGATCATTTAGCCCATCCCCCTACCCACAGCCCCTCCAGCAACCCTGCTTGTTCTCTTTTGAGTCTTAAGTTTTGTCCCCGTTTTTATATTATTTTTGCTTCCCTTCCTTTATGTTCATCTGTTTTGTATCTTAAATTCCACATGAGTGAAGTCATATATTTGTCTTCCTTTAATTTCTCTTAGCATAATACCCTCTAGTTCCATCCACATAGTTGCAAATGGCAAGATTTCATTCTTTTTGATTGCCAAGTAATACTTCATTATATGTACATATACACCACATCTTCATCCATTCATCTGTCAATGGACATTTGGGCTCTTTCCATACTTTGGCTATTGTTGATAGCACTGCTATAAACATTGGGGTGTGTGTGCTCCTTCGAAACAGCACACCTGTATCCTTTGGATAAATACCTAGTAGTGCAGTTGCTGGGTCATAGGGTAGCTCTATTTTTAATTTTTTGAGGAACCTCCATATTGTTTTCCCGAATAGCTGCACCAGGTTGCATTCCCACCAGCAGTGCAAAAGAAATTGTCTTTCTCTGCATCCTCGCCAACATCTGTTGTTGTCTGAGCTATTCATGTCAGCCATTCTGACAGGTGTGAGGTGGTATCTCATTGTGGTTTTGATTTGTATTTCCCTGATGATGAGTGATGCTGAGCATTTTTTTCATGTGTCTGTTAGCCATATGGATGTTTTCTCAGCAGTATTTTTAAAGACATGATGGCTATATCTAGTATAATGCTACTGAAATAAGCTATTTGCATAATATACAAATGTTAATACAAAACAAGTATCTTTAGATAGTCCCTTCAAGTTCAAATTTTCCAGGTTTTTCTATCTATAAAATCACTGGTTTGAAATCACAACAGTCTCTAGAAGTACCCTCAGTAAACACCCATTTCTCTTCTCCTGCCTTAATCTGCCACTCCCCTATTTTACAGGACTATAAGGATTAAGTGATATGTCTAAAAAAAACCTGATAATTTAGAAGAGCTAAACACTCCTGATATCCACTCAATCCAGAGCTCTTTTCCCACCTTTCTGCTGCATAAATTACTTCATGATTTTCAAAACTGTGCTATGTTCAGAGTTGAGCATCTGTACCTTAAATATTTACAAAGCTCCACAATACCTGTTTTCCTTACATATATTACTCCCAAGTACCACTAGTCTCCAGCATGAAGAATTGCTCAGATTTCCAATTACTGCATGATAAACATACTGATCCTAAATCAATAACCAAACACTTCGTGTAATAATACCCACACACACAAAACTGAAGAAACAGGAAGATGTATCCAATAAGTAAATATATTATAGCTGATTCCAGGGCTAGAGTAGGGAAAGTACAAAATGAGCCTGGATTATTTTGTTGCGCCAGAAAGAAAAAAAGTATTCAAAGAACAAGAGAAGTCAAAAGAACACAGAAGCCAGCTTAAAAGGGCTCCCACTTGGCCGAATCAGGAAATCTGAACATCACAACAAATAATTATAGTAACAGACTACCACCCACTGAGCAAACAAGTAATCGGAGTCCATAACTGATATACACAAACTGAAAGTTTGATGACAGAATATTTACAATGTCTAAAGTGCCACCCCACAAAAACACTTATTCATTTCAAAATGAGAGAGTAACTTTATAGTGAAGCAGTGTGACAGACACTATCTTAACCAAGTGATCAAAGTAAACATCATTAGTACTGGGACAAATCAAAATGGTGTAGCACCTAACAGGATGCAGTAAGAAGAGTATCTTGTCTGTGATTATTTGTTTTAATATTTAGTTATTTCTGAGAGAGAGAAGGACAGAGTGCAAGTCGGGGAGGGGCAGAGAGAGAGAAAGACACAGATCCAAAGCAGGCTCCAGGTTCTAAGCTGTCAACACAGAGCCCGACGTAGGGCTCGAACCCATGAACTGTGAGATCACGACCTGAGCTGCAGTTGGATGCTCAACCGACTGAGCCATTCAGGCGCTCCTCTGATATATATATATATATATATGTGTGTGTGTATATATACACATATATATGTGTGTGTGCGTGTGTGTACATATATATGTGTCCATATATATCTCAGATGTGTGTGTATATATATATATATGTGATGTATATACATCAAATGTACACACGTCTGATATATACGTATATATACATACGTATGTATATATTTTTTTTTGAGAAAGAAAAAAAATGTGAGTAGGGGAGAAGTGGGGGGAGAGAGAATATCTTAAGCAGGCTCCATACCCAGTGCAGAGCTTGATCTCACAACCATGAGATCATGACTTGAGTGGAAATCAAGAGTCAGACACTTAACTAAGCCACCCAGGTGCCCCTTGTCTGTGATATTCTTTTTTTCCTTTTTAATTTATTTTTTATTTGAGAGAGAGACAGAGAGAGGGCACAAGTTGGGGGGAGAGAGAGAGAGAAACTCAAGCAGACTCTTGATGCGGGGCTCAAACCCATAACCCTGGGATCATGACCTGAGCCAAAATCAAAAGTCGGATGCTCAACCTACCGAGCCAACCAGGTGCCCCACATCTGTGATATTCTTAGCAAAGGTGGAAAACTTGAATCTAATTATGAGGAAATATCAGATAAACCCTAATTCCGGAAGGTTCTATGAAAGACCTATCCCAATTTTCAAAAATGTCAACATCATAAAATCAAGTAAAGACTGAGGAATTACACCAGATTGGAGACTAACGAGGTATGGTGACTAAAAACATAACATGTGATTCTGAACTGGATCCTTTTCCAATAAGGGACAGGAATGAAACAAACAGTGAAACGTGAATTAACTATGAGGATAAATGGTAGCATATGCTGATGTTAATGTCCTGATTTTGATGGTCATATTGAGGTTTTGTCGAAAAATATCTTTGCTTGTGGAAAACACACACTAAAGTATTCAAGCATAACAAATGGGCAACTTATTCTAAAATGGTTCACAGGAAAATAAAGTTCCCTATTATTATACTTGCAACTTATCCACAATTTTGAGACTTTAAAAATAACTGAACTGTCAGGGCACCTGGGTGGTTCAGTCGGTTGGGCGTCCGACTTCGGCTCAGGTCATGATCTCGCGGTTTGTGAGTTTGAGCCCCGTGTTGGGCTCTGTGCTGACACCTCAGAGCCTGGAGCCTGCTTCAGATTCTGTGTCTCCTCCTCTCTCTGCCCCTCCCATGCTCATCCTCTGTCTCTCTCTGTCTCTCGATAATAAACATTTTTAAAAAATTAAAAAAATAATTGAACTGTCCACACACAAGAAAAAATAAAATCACACTGTTTCATAAACATTAGAAAAACAAGAGTGCCTGGCTGGCTCAGTTGGTAGAGCCTTCAAGTCTTGATCTCAGGGTTGTAAGTTCAAGCCCCATCCTGGGTATAGAGATTACTTAAAAATAAAGAAAATCAGGGGCACTGGGTGGCTCAGTCAGTTAAGCATCCAACTTCGACTCAGGTCATGATCTCACGGTTTGTGGGTTCGAGCCCCATGTTGGACCCTGTGCTGACAGCTCAGAGCCTGAAGCCTGCTTCAGATTCCATGTCTCCCTCTCTCTTGGCCCCACCCCCAAGCGTGCTCGCTCTCAAAAATAAACATTAAAAAAAATTTTTTTTTAAATAAAATAAAATCAGAAAGACAGACGGAAGGAAGGAAAGAGGGAAGAAATTACATTGTCCATAAGGAAAGTGTATTTTAAGACCATTCAAAGAAAGAGGCAGCAATAGCTGAACCACACCCCAAACAGGTTCAGAAAATGCCTCCAGGAAGCATAGGAAGCTTTGCAGACAAAGTGGATTCCATAAATTGTTTCACATCTTGTCTGAGAGGCAAAATAGCAAAGCTGAATGAGCATGGACGGGAATCAGACAGACCTATTTGATTGCTGGCCCCGCCAGTTAGTATCTTTGGGATCTTCACTAAACCCCACAAGTCTTTAGAAATCCTTACTTTGTAAAAATAGGAATAATATCCCCTACCATGAAATTTTGTGGTGAGTACACTAAATGAACTCATTTAGGAATTACTGTATGTAAAATTAGCTAATAGTGCTGGGATATAATAGACATTCAATAAGTACAAGAGCCTACTATAGTGCCCAGCACTTAGAATGTACTTAAAAACAAATAAACAAACAAACCTACTTAAGAAGAGAAGAGGTAGGGAAAAGAAGTGCAAGTGACGGCAGAGAAAATGGTGAAGGGTCAGAGGTAAGAGTGGGCACCTGGATGAAATAGGTCTGCTGACCTGGAACACACAAACACGAACTTTCTAGTGATGGCTGTTTAACAACAGGGCAGTCTGTCATGAAAGGTAGTGAGCACCTATTAATGGCTCACATCAGAATGCTCCTGGAGAAGATTCCTGAATTAAGTGGGAACCCGGACTTGGTGAGAAGCTATGTCCTATGTGAACGTGGGGTGGGTGGGCAGGCAGGCTTACTTGGAGAAGAAAACAAAGGAAACCTGATGAAAAAGCCACTATGCTGACGGTGGGGCTCTCAGATACAGAACTTCTCATTATAAAAATGGTTCACTCCAACACTGTGGCTCAGAGTTAATTCTTGCCTCCAAGTTATTTAGGTTGCAGAAATGTGAAACATACCCTGAAGCCCTCAAAATGCCTTATATATAGTAAAAGCTCAAAACCATCAATCAAAATAAGACAGTGAAACTGAGAAGTTAAGAGAAACTTACAGATGACAATGGCTGTCACTTAAAACAGGATATTTTTTAACAAACTATTTTAGTATGAAAACATCACTTCTCATAACTAAACTGTTCACTGAACCACCAGCCGCTGAAGATTGTTTCCACTGTTACAAACACTTCACTCAATTTTCAAACAACAAACTGAAATCTTCCAGCTTCTCTTAAGGTAACCAGGCAACATTGCTGTATAACCAGCCTATTACTGCACACTGAATGTTAGGCCGAAAGAGAGCGGAAGTCTAAATCACACCCTCAGGGCAGCAATTACAGTTCTGTGATGTCCTTCTCATACAGGTCACTTCTTGCATCATGTCATCATCACTAATAGCTGCCTAGTATGTCTGCTCTGCAGATGATGCTATTTTGGTGTTATACCCAGGCCACTATAGTGACATCATTTTTATATTAATGGAATGAGTAAGCAAACCACTTCCCCAATAATAAGAGCAATCCGTGTCAAAACCAGACTAAACCAGTTTAAAACTATTGCTATAGGGGGAAAACATCAATGGTTAAGTGTATCAAAAAAAATCTAAGAATGAAGTTTCTTAAGACAAAAATAACTTACTGATTCATTCAGTTTCAATATGGATTGTGTTTAAGCACGGACAAAAATTCAGTGTACTTTGTATTCAAGTGATTTTTTTAAAGATTTTATTTTTAAGTTATCTCTACACTCAACATGGGGCCTGAACCTGCAACCCCAAGATAGAATCACACACTCCACCAACTGAGGCAGCCAGGTGCCCCATATGCAAATGATTTTAACAGATACCTTCTAACAAACCACAAATAGTGGTTTAAATAATATTTTAAATGTTAAAAGGCTGTATGGTTCTATATGCTGCCTTAAGAATTTAATGTACTTTTGCCATAGAAACAGAGACTGGAACAAAAGGTGAGATGGAGACAAAGAAAAATTAAAACCAGGTTCTAAGAAAGCTTTATATGAAAAAATGACAAGATACATTTGTCCAGTTGGAAAAAATCTTCACAGATAGGAAGGAAAGCAGAAGATCTCCAATTTCAGTTGTATAGATGCTACATATAAAAAGAATATTAATTTCCTAGCCAAATCTGTCAGCCAAATTTTTCATCTCTCAAATGAAGATTAGCTATACAATGTACCTCAAAGGGTTATTGACAGGATAAAATGAAATGAACATTGAAGAGTTAAGAGTACCTGAAGGCATGACTTTCTTCCTACTGTGAAACAAAAAATATGGCAGATTCATACCTTATATTTGAAAGACATATAAAGGAACAATTTGAACTTCAAAAAATAATAATGATAGGAATAGATTATAATATATTCAATAAAATAGAGAGAGAGTAGGAAAGAAGGGAGGGAATGCTTTATTTACAGTAGAATGTCAACTAATAAACACAGAAGAAGTAAGAGTTAGAAAATCATGATTTTGCAATGACCAAAGAACAACCAGGTCAGCAATATTTATTAAGAGTCACTAAAATATTGAGTAAAAATATGATGGGGAAGAGGATATTTACATAATCTCAAAGTATCTCCCACAAATCACTTTTTTTTTTAAACATTTATTTATTTTTGAGACAGGGAGAGACAGAGCATGAATGGGGGAGGGTCAGAGAGAGAGGGAGACACAGAATCCGAAACAGGCTCCAGGCTCTGAGCTGTCAGCACAGAGCCCGGCACGGGCCTCGAACTCACAGACCGCGAGATCATGACCTGAGCCGAAGTCGGACACCCAACCGACTGAGCCACCCAGGCACCCCACAAATCACTTATTAATCACAGAAAAAATCTCTACAACAAAAAACCTGGAAGTCACTACCTTAATCAAGTACCAAAGTTAACAACATCAACGAGTCAAACTTCATCTGTGCCTCATAATATGATAAACTGAGAAGGAAAATTATTATTTATGTGGTATCCCTGCCAAAATGCATAACCTGAATCTAAACAGAGGAATTATCGGACAAATACACACTGCAACACATTCTAAAATAAATGGCCTATATTCTTCAAAAATGTCAAGCTCATGAAAGACAAAGATTGGCTAAGGGACCTTTCCAAATTAAAGAAGACAAGAGGCATGAAAACTAAATGCACTATGGCATCCTGGACCAGAAAAGAGAAATTTATATAGAGGATAATATTGGGACAATAGGTAGAATTTGAATAAAGGTTGCTATTAGTATTAGTACTGTATCAAAGTTCAATCTCCTGATTTTCAGAGCTGCACTGCATTTATAAAAATTATAGCTTTCTTAAGAAATACACTTAAGTATTTAAATATTACTTTAGTGGAAATAGGCTTTATAACTGCAATTTACTGTTAAATGGTTCAGGAAAAAAATAACATGTAGATACAAAACAACAGTGACAAAGTAAATGTGGGAAAATGTTAACTATTGGTGAATCATGGAGAAGGATATATGGAAATCCTTTGCATTATTTTTATCATTTGGAGATTAAGTTTAAAGTTGTTGGGGTGTTTGGATTTGGTCCCAATGCAACGCTTTCCCGGAATTCTCTGTTCTCACTGAGAGGCACCAGCATCTAATCTGACACAAAAACCAGAAACCTAGGAATCATCTTGAATAATTCCTTCACCTTCAACCCATCCTCAATCACTAAATCTCCTTAATCTAAATATTTCTCAAACCTATACATATTTTTCCATCTTTCTATCACTTTAAATCAAATTACTATAACCTGTGAATTGGGATACAATACATCTTGACTGGTATCTCCTAGGCAATACTGGCCTCTTCAATGAGTTCTCCATAACACAAGAAACTTCTTTATGAAATGCAAATCTGAGGTCACCTCTCTCCCTAGTGTCTAGCCAAAACACTTTAATGGCTTCTCAACAAGACCTACAAGACCCTGCATCTACCCACATTGACTTTATCACTACTACTTTGTATCTACATGTTATTTTTTCCTGAACCAGGTTCCTAAATGGTTTTTGGTCTCAAGATCCCTTTAAATTCTTTTTCTTTTTTAAAAAATGTTTATTTATTATTTTTGAGAGAGAGATAGAGAAAGCATGAGAAGGGGAGGGGCAGAAAGAAGGAGAGACAGAATCCCAAGCAGGCTCTGTATTGGTAGCATAGAGCCTCATGTAGGACTGGATCTCACAAACAGTGAGATCATAACTTGAGCCAAAATCAAGAATTGGACGTTTAATCGACTGAGCCACCCAGAGGCCCCCATTCTTTTTCTTATTTTTTTTTTTTTAAATTTGTTAACGTTTATTTATTTTTGAGACAGAGAGAGACAGAGCATGAACGGGGGGAGGGTCAGAGAGAGAGAGGGAGACACAGAATCTAAAACAGGCTCCAGGTTCTGAGCTGTCAACACAGAGGCCGACGCAGGGCTCGAACTCACAGACCGCGAGATCAGGACCTGAGCCAAAGTCAGATGCTTAACCGACTGAGCCACCCAGGTGCCCCTCTTTTTCTTTTTTAATTGAAGTATGGTTGACACACAATGTTATTAGTTTCAGGTGTACAACATAGTGATTGAACAACTCTATACGTTATGCTATGCTCACATGTATACCATCTGTCATCATACAGTGCTGTTACAATAACACTGAGTATATTCCCTATGTTGTACCTTTCATCCCCATGACTTATTTGTGCCCTAACTAGAAGCCTGTACCTTCTGCTCCACTTCAGCCATTTTTCTCATCCCTCCAGCCCCTACCCTCCAACAACCACCACTTTGTTCTCTATATTTATGGGCCCATTTCTGCTTTACTTGTTTGTGCGTTTGTTTTTTATGATTCCACAAATGAGTGAAATCATACTGTATATTTCTTTCTCAGCTGACTTATTTCACTTAGCATACCACCCTCTAGATCCACCTATGTTATTGCAAATGGCAAGATCCCAACATTTCTATGGCTGAGTAATATATACACCATATTTCCTTTATCCATTCACCTATCAATGGATACTTAGGTTGCTTTCATATCTTGGTTATTGTAAACTACAATAAACACAAGGTAGCATATATCTTTTCAAATCAGTGTTTTTGTTTTCTTTGGGTAAATACCCAATATTGAAATTATTGGATCGCATGGTATTTCTATTTTTAATTTTTTTGAGGAAACTCCATATTATTTCTAGTATCTTTTATAACCCTGACTACTGGCTCATGAGTTCCTTAAAGGCTGAAATTTCATTTCTCCAAGGAAGATATACAGATGGTCAATAAGCACATGAAAGGATGCTTACCATAACTAATCACTAACCATTACAGAAAAGCAAATCAAAACCACAATGAGATGCCACTTCATACCCATTGGGATGGCTATTGCAAAAGGAATGAAGGAAGGAAGGAGAAATGGAGGTGGAGAAACTGGAACCCTGTGCACTGCTGGTGATAATGTAAAACAATATACCCACCATGAAAGACAGTATGGCAATTCCTCAAAAAACTAAAAATAGAATTACAATATGATCCAGAAGTCTCCTTCTGGGTATATAACTGTCATAATCTACATGAGCTGCCAAAATAAAATACCACAGGCTGGGGGTCTTAAACAACAGAAAGTTAACTTCTTGCAGTTCTGGAGGCTAAAAATCTAAGATAAAGGTGCCAGCCAATTAGGTTCTCAATAAGGGCACTCTTTCTGGCTTGCAGATAACCATCTTCTTTGCTGTGTCTTCACATGGTCTTTCCTATATTCATAGAGAGAGAGAGAATCCTGGTTTCTCTTCCTTTTCTTATATGAACATTAGTCCCACCCTTACAGCCTCACCCATCTTAACTACCCCCCTAAAGGCCTCTATCTCCAAATAAAATCACATTGAAGGTTAAGAATTCAACACGTACATTTGGGGAAACACAATTCAGTCCACAATACCATAAGAATTGAAAGGAAAGACTCAAAGAGGCATCTGTACACCCATATACATAGCAGCTTTATTCACAATAGCCAAAAGGTAGAGGCAACCTTCAATAGATGAAAGGATAAACAAAATGTGGCATATGCATATAATGGAATATATGTATGTTCCTCACAAAGGAACAGAATTGTGACATGTTACAACACGGATGAATTCTGAGGACATGCTACAGACTGTATGTTTGTGTTCCTCCAAAATTTGTATGTTGAAACCTAATCCCTGATGTAATGGCATTAGGAGGTTAGGAGCTTTAGGAGGGTGATTGGGTCATGAGGGTGGAAATGACATTAATGAGATTAATGCCCTTAAAAAGACTCCAGAGAGCTCCCTTGTGACCTCCTATGAACCAAGAAGGAGGCTCTCAACAGGCACCAAATCTGCTGGCACCCTGATCTTGGATTTTCCAGCCTCCTGAAACATGAGAAATTAATGTTTGTTGTTGAAGCCCATCCATTTTATAGCATTTTTGTTATAGCTGCCTGAACTGACCAAGAGGTGAATTTTATGCAAAGAAAATAAGTCAGACACAAAAGAACAGATATTGCATAATTCCACTTATATGAAAAAGTAACTAGAATAATCAAATTCACAAAGATGAAAAACAGAATGGTGGTTGCTAGGGACTAGCGGGGAGGGGAGACTGGGAAGTTTCAGTTTTGCAAAGGGAAGAGATGGGTGAAGGATGATGGTGATGGCGGCACAACATTAAGAATATACTCAATGCCACTGAACTGCACACTGTAAAATGGTCACAATGGTAAATTTTATGTTATGGGTATTTTTTATATTTTTAAAAATTTACTCGATTTATTGAAACAAAAAAAATTCAGGGCTCCTGGGTGACTCAGTTGGTTGAACATCCGAATTTAGCTCAGGTCATGATCTCATTGTTGGTGGATTCAAGTCCCGCATTGGGCTCTCTGCTGTCAGCCAGAGCCCTCTTTGGATCCTCTGTTTCCCACCCCCACCCCCCCCCCACCCCTCTACCCTTGCCCACTGGTTCTCTCAAAATAAATAAACTTTAAAAAAAAAAAAAAAAGAGTAGCATGCTCTACCAACTGAGACAGCCAGATGCCCTTAAAATTTTTTTCTTTTGTTTTAATAACTGGCTATCTTATTTTTAAGGTTGACGTTTTATTTTTTTTATTTATAGAGAGTGAGAGACAGTATGTGAGTGGAGAGTGGGGGGGGGAGAGGGAGGGAGGGAGAGAAGGGGGAGAGAAGGGGGGAGGGAGGGAGAGGGAGAGAGGGAGAGGGAGAGGGAGAGAGGGAGAGGGAGAGAGGGAGAGGGAGAGAGGGAGAGGGAGAGAGGGAGAGGGAGAGAGGGAGAGGGAGAGAGAGGAGAGGGGAGAGGGAGAGAGGGAGAGGGAGAGAGGGAGAGGGAGAGAGGGAGAGGGAGAGAGGGAGAGGGAGAGAGGGAGAGGGAGGAGGGAGAGGGAGAGAGGAGAGGGAGAGGAGAGAGGGAGAGGGAGAGAGGGAGAGGGAGAGAGGGGAGAGGGAGAGAGGGAGAGAGGGAGAGGGAGAGAGAGGGAGAGAGGGAGAGAGGGAGAGGGACAGAGGGAGAGGGAGAGGGAGAGAGGGAGAGGGAGAGGGAGAGGGAGAGAGGGAGAGGGAGAGGGGAGAGAGGGAGAGGGAGAGAGGGAGAGGGAGAGGTAGGGAGGGAGGGAGAGGGAGAGGGAGAGGGAGAGGGAGAGGTAGAGAGGTGGAGAGGTAGGGAGGTAGGGAGGTAGGGAGGGAGAGAGAGAGAGAGAGGGAGAGAGAGAATCTTAAGCAGGCTCTATGCTCAGCATGAAGACCAACACAGGGCTTGATCCTATGACCCTGCAATCATGACCTGAGCCAAAATCAAGAGCCAAACACTCATCTGACTGAGCCACCCAGGTGCCCCAAAAATGTTTTTTAACAGAAAAGTTAAATGTAAGTTTACACGGCCCTGCAATTTCATTTCTAGGATATACCCAAGAAAACTGAAAACATACTTCCAACCAATACTTCAAACAAATATTCACAGCAGCATTATTCACAATAGCCAACAGAGTGAAAACAATACAAATGTTGATAAATCCACCACAATTCAAATTCAAAGGGTGAATTGTTATTTTTTTGGGTTTTTTAAAAATTTATTTATTTTGAGAGAGAGAGAGAAAGCACAAATGGGTGGAGGGGCAGAGAGAGAGGAGAGAGCAAGAATCCCAAGCAGGCTCCACACCAACAGCACAGAGCCCAAGGCGCGGCTGGAACTCATGAACTGTGACATCATGACCTGAGCCGAAGTCAGACATTCAACCAACTGAGCCACCCAGGCACCCCAAGGAGTGAATTCTTTTTAATAGTACTTTTTATTAAAATATAAGTCACACACCATGCAATTCATCCAGTTACTGTATACAATTCAACAGGTTTTGATATCTATATCTATAGACAGATACATATATCTATCTACAGATCTATTTGTATGTACAATCATTATCAGAGTTAATTTTCCAACATTTTCATTATTTCAAAGATGCCCTTTTGCTACCAACCACATATCCCTCCATCTCTCCCATCCCTAAGTACCTACTAATTGTCTGTTAGATTTACCCATTATGGAAATTTCATATAAACGGAATCATATATATATGTGTTTTGTAACTAGCTCTCTCACTTGGCATGGTTTCAAGATTCATCCAGGTGTAGCATGTATCAGTATTCCATTCCTTTTATGGTAAAAAAAAAAAATAAATTAAAAAAAAATATATATATATATATATATATATATTCCATTGTATTTTCTTTATCCATTCATCAGTTGCTGAGATGGTCATTTGGGTTGTTTTCACCTTTTGACTATTATGAATATTGATGCTATAAACATTCAATGTACCAATTTTTGTGTAAATATGCTTCAGTTCTCTTGGTAGATACCTACAAGTAGGATTGCTGGGTCATATAGTAAGTCTATCTTTAATTTTTTGAGGAACTGCTGAACGTTTTCCAAAGCAGCTGAGGCATTTTATATTTCCACCAGAAATGGAGGAGAGCTCCAATCACTCCACACCATCACCAAAACTTGGTATGGTCAAGCCTCTTTTAAGTACAGCCATCCAAAAGGTGTGAAACAGCATCTCATGCGATTTTGAATTGTATTTCCCTAATGACTGAAGATGCTGAACATCATTTTGTGTTTATTAGCCATTTGTATATCTTCTTTGGAGAAATGCCAATTAAGATGCTTTGCCCATTTGGGGGGGGCACTTGAGTGGCTCAGTCGGAGAAGCATGCAACTCTTGATCTCTGGGGTTGTGAGTTCAAGCCCCACACTAGGTGTGGAGATTACTTAAAAAGAAAATCTTAAGGGGCGCCCAGGTGGCTCAGTTGGTTGAGTGTCCCAACTTTGGCTCAAGTCATGATCTCACAGTTCAGGGGTTGGAGCCCCAAGTCGGGCTCTGTGCTGAGAGCTCAAAGCCTGGAAGCCTACTTCAGATTCTACCTCCCTCTCTCTACCCCTCCCCCACTCGCACTGTGGCCAACCGTCACATGAAAAAATGCTCAACATCACTCATCATTTAGGAAATACAAACCAAACCAAAATGAGATAGCACCTTACACCTGTCAGAATGGCTAACATTCAGATGTTGGCAAGGATGCAGAGAAAGAGGATCTCTTTAGCACTGCTGGTGGGAATGCAAACTGGTGCAGCCATTCTGGAAAACAGTATGGAGGTTCCTCAAAAAATTAAAAATAGAACTACCCTACGACCCAGCAATTGCACTACTAGGTATTTATCCAGGGGATACAGGTATGCTGTTTCAAAGGGGCACATGCACCCCCATGTTTATAGCAGCACTATCAACAATAGCCGAAATATGGAAAGAGCCCAAATGTCCACCGATGGATGAACAGATCAAGAAGATGTGGGATATACACACAATGGAGTATTACTCGGGAATCAAAAAGAATGAAATTTTGCCATTTGCAACTATGTGGATGGAACTAGAGGGTATTATGCTAAGCGAAATTAGTCAGAGAAAGAAAAATATCATGTGACTTCACTCATATGAGGACTTTAAGAGACAAAACAGATGAACATAAGGGAAGGGAAGCAAAAATAATATAAAACCAGGGAGGGGGCAAAACATAAGAGACTCTTAAATATGGAAAACAGAGGGTTACTGAAGGGGTTGTGTGGGGGGTGATGGGCTAAATGGGTAAGGGGCATTAAGGAATCTACTCCTGAAATCATTGTTGTACTATATGCTAACTTGGATATAAACTAAAAAAATAAATTAAATAATTAAATAAATAAATAAAATAATTTAAATAAATATTAAAAAAGACTCCCATCAAAAAAATAAAATAAAAAATAAAATAAAATTTATTTATTTTGAAAGAAAGAGAAAGCACAAGTGAGAGAGGGAGAGAGAATCCCAAGCAAGCTCCACGCTACGAGCGCAGAACCCGATGCAGGGCTCAAACTCACGACCATGAGATCATGACATGAGCTGAAATCAAGAGTCGGATGTTTAACTGACTGAGCCACCGTAGGCGCCCTGAATCTTCTCTCTTTCTTTCCTGATCAATACAACTAAAGATTTGTCGATTTTTGTTGATATTTTCAAAGAACAAGCTACAAGCTTTTGGTTTTGTTGACTTTTTTCTATTGTTTTTCTATTCACTATTTCATTAATTTCCACTCTAACCTTTCGCATTTCCCTCCATCTGCATGCTTTGTATTTAGTGCACTCTTCTTTTTCTAGTGTCTTAAGGTAGAAGGATAGGTTACTGACTTGAGATCTCTCAACTTTCTTACTATAGGCACTTAGAGATATAAATTTCTAAGATGGCTTTCGCTGCATCCCATAAGTTGTGATATGTTGTATTTTCACTCATCTCAAAGTTTCTTCTAATTTCCCTTTTGATTTATTCTTTGACCCATTGGTGATATAGGAGTATGCTGTTTAATTTCCATATATTCAGGAGTTCTCCAAATTTCTTTGTTACTGATTTCTAATTTCATTCCACTGTGGTTGGAGAAAATACTTTATATTACTTCTATAAAAAAGGTGAATGTTATATGTGAATCTTATATCAAGGCACAATGTATGACAAAATCACAGACAAAATGGCATTAGACAATATAAATAGTAACTGTAGCTATGCATCGTAGGTAGCTTTATTTACTTGAGTTTGACAGATCTACCACATTCAAATGGTTGAAATTTTTACTCCATTATGAGCCTCTAGAAATGGTGAAGAAACATACAAAAACCCCACATGAGAAGCTAGCAAAGAAAACGAAAAGTTCATTCACAAGAGAGGAAACAAAAATGAAAAACAAATATGAAGTCTCACTAATAATCTTTTTAAAAGGAAACAAAAAGGGGGTGCCTGGTGGCTCAGTCAGTTAATATCCAACTCTTAGTTTTGGCTCAGGTCACGATCTCATGGTTCATGGGTTTGAGCCTTATGTCTGGCTCTATGCAGAAAGTGCAGAGGCTGGTTAGGTTTCTCTCTCTCTCTCCGCCCTCTCTTCTCTCTCTCTCTCTCAAATAAATAAATAAACATTTTTTAAAAAGAGTAATTGAAACAAACAAACACCATTTTCCTCCTACCAGATTAACAGGTTTATCTTCTATTTTAAAACATTAATACCCAAGCCTTCTTTGTCATGCCATAGGTTAACCAACCATATATTTGTGGGTTTATTTCTGGGCTTTCTATTCTGTTCCACAGATGAGGGGGTCTATTTCTGTGCCAGTACCATACTGTTTGTTTTTGTTTTTGTTTTTTCAACGTTTTTTATTTATTTTTGGGACAGAGAGAGACAGAGCACGAACGGGGGAGGGGCAGAGAGAGAGGGAGACACAGAATCGGAAACAGGCTCCAGGCTCCGAGCCATCAGCCCAGAGCCCGACGCGGGGCTCGAACTCACGGACCGCGAGATCGTGACCTGGCTGAAGTCGGACGCTTAACCGACTGCGCCACCCAGGCACCCCCATACTGTTTTGATTATTACAGCTTTGTAGTATATTTTGAAATCTGAAATTGTGACACCTCCAGCTTTGTTTTTTCTTTCTTAAGATTGCTTTCAGGGTCTTTTGTGGTTCCATACAAATTTTAGTATTGCTTCTTCTGTGAAAAATACTGTTGGTATTTTGATAGGGATTGCATCAAATCTGTAGATCACTTTGGGTAAGACAGACATATTGTGGAATATACTGTGGGGAAAATATCTTTAATAACTGGTGCTGGGAAGACTGGACAACTACACGCAAAAGAATGAAACCGGACCACTTTCTAATACCATACACAAAAATAAACTCAAAATGGATTAAAGACCTAAATGAGGCCTAAAACCATAAAAATCCTAGAACAAAGGCAGTAATTTCTTTAACACGGGCCATAGCAAAATTTTTCTAGATAGGTCTCCAAAAGACAAAAGCAAAAAAACAAAACTATAGGGAATATATCAAAATAAAAACTTTTTGCACAGCAAAGGAAACCATCAAACAAAACCATCAGGCAACCTACTGAATGAGAGAAGATATTTGCAAAGGGTACATCCAATTAGGGGTTAATATCCAAAACACATAAAGAACTTACACAACTCAATACCAAAATCAACCCAATTAAAAAATGGGCAGAGGATCTGAATAGTCATTTTTCCGAAGAAGATATACTGATGCCCAAAAGATAAATGAAAAGATGTTCAACATCACTAATCATCAGGGAAATGTACATCAAAACCCTGAACTTGCTGGAATGGTTAAAATAAAAAAGATAAAAAATAACAAGTGTTGACAAGGACATGAATCATACACTGTTGGTGGGAATGCAAACTGGTACAACCACTGTAGAAACAGTATGGAGGCTCCTCAAAAAATTAAAAATAGAAATACCATACAACCCAGTAATTCTACTATTGGGTATCTGCCCAAAGAAACCAAAAACACTAATTCAAAAACACGAATTCATGCTCCCCTATGTTTATTGCAGCATTGTTTACAATAGCAAAGATACAGAAGCAACCTAAGTGTCCAATGACAGATAAATGGATAAGGGAGAATATTAAACAGCCATAGAAAAGGAGGAGACATGTCATTTGAGACAATATGGATGGACCTAGAGATATTATGCTAAGTGAAATAAGTCAAACTGAGAAAGACAAATACCTTGTGACTTCACTCACACGTGGAATTTTAAAAAAACAAATAATTAAAAAGCAGAATCAGACCTATAAACACAGAGAACAAACAGATGGTTGCCCGAGTGGAAAGGTTGGGGGAATGAGCAAAATGGGTGAAGGGGAATGGGGAAAAAAACTCAGGAACATCCAATGCTAGATTGACACAGTAAAATTAGGCACTCACATATACTGCTGGTGTTCAAATAAACTGGAACACTTTGGGAACCAATGTGGCAAAAAGTATCAAGAGCCTTTAAAAAACTCATTAAAACTCATTAAAAAAACTCATTAGAGTGACAACTCTAATAGGTGACAACCTATGTCTAGGAAATAAAACTAAATACAGAAAACATTTTAGACTAACAATATTCACTGTAGTATTATTTACAATTTAAAAAATGCTTACATCAAAAAGAATGAAATCTTGCCATTTGCAACTACATGGATGGAACTGGAGGGTATTATGCTAAGTGAAATTAGTCAGAGAAAGACAAAAACCATATGACTTCACTCATATGAGGACTTTAAGAGACAAAACAGATGAATAAAAGGGAAGGGAAACAAAACTAATATAAAAACAGGGAGGGGGACAAAACAGAAGAGACTCATAAATATGGAGAACAAACCGAGGGTTACTGGAGGGGTTGTGTGGGGGGGGGGGGGGATGGGCTAAATGGGTATGGGGCATTAAGGAATCTACTTCTGAAATCAGTGTTGCACTATATGCTAACTAATTTGGATGTAAATTTTTCAAAATAAAAAGTAAAATTAAAAAAAAATTTTTTTTAATGTGCTTATGATATAAATGTCCAGTAACAGGAGAACAATTAGGTAAACTGTGGTTTAATTATTTGGTTTAATTATCATGCATCCATTGAAAATGTTTACAATACACTTACAATATAAAATACTTGTTATAATGTCAGTGAAAAAGCAAAATGCAAAACTGTACATAAATTATGATTAGAGCTGTGTGTTTAAAAAAATAGCAAACAATCTAGGGACAGAAAAAAATTAGAAAGCAATACACCAAAAAGATAGTGATGGTTACCTCTGGAGAGTGAATTATGAGTGTAGTTCTTTCTTTAATCTTAAGTATAAATTTTTACAATAAAATGTTTATTTAAAGCAAATTTAAAAAACTGTTACCTAAAAGCACAACAGTCCACTTAGTAGGACACTTTTCTCACAAGCACAACCTCATAGATACACTGTTCTCTTGTGTGGGAGACATACTTACTCTATCCTTAGTTTTTTTCTACTTAAGGCTTTTAATATTGTACTTGTCAGGCTGTTTGGGTTTGTTTGTTGTTTACTAAGAGAAACAAAACATTCTTTTTCCTGGGCCTCAGAAATAGTCCTCTAATTCAAACACACTTGGCTTCTTATATTCTCAAATTTTATCAAAAAGATTAAAAGTAAAACCAATTTGGGGTCCCTGAGTGGCTCAGTCGGGTAAGCATCTGATTCTTGGTTTTGGCCTTGTGTCAGGCTCTGCACTGAGAGAGCCAGGCCTGTTTGGGATTCTCTCTCTCTCCTCCTCTCTCTGCCCCTCCCCCCATCTCTCTCTCTCAAAATAAATAAACTTAAAAAAAAAAAAAGTAAAACCAATTTTACAAGGTTTAGAAGCTGCTATTATGTACAAAAGGCAGCTAATTAAAAGTTGCAAATTGGGGCGCCTGGGTGGCTCAGTCGGTTGGGCGACTGACTTCAGCTTGGGTCATGATCTCACAGTTCATGGGTTTGAGCCCCGCATCAGGCTCTGTGCTGACAGCTCAGAGCCTGGAGCCTGCTCCCGATTCTGTGTCTCCCTCTCTCTGCACCTCCCCTGCTCATGCTCTGTCTCTCTCTCTCAAAAAATAAATGTTAATAAAAAAAATTTTTTTTTAAAGTTGCAAATTAAATCAAATTGTACAACATACATACATTTTTTCTGTAGTTAGAAAAAAACCTAGGAGCGCCTGGGCGGCTCAGTCGGTTAAGCATCTCATTGTTGGTTTAATCTCAGGTCATGATCTCACGGTTCATGGGTTCAAGCCCCAGCTCTGTGCAAGCCTGCTTGGGATATTCTCTCTCTCTCTCTCTCTCTCTCTCTAAATATAAACATTAAAACAACAACAACAAAAAAAAAACTAAAAAAATCTTCCCAAACATGTGTTTCTTTGTAGTTGGTCTGTTTATTGAGGCAATAAAGCATAATAAAAAGAACACAGGTTTTAGAATCAGAGAAACTAGAGTTTATACCCTGATTCTGCAACTTCCTAGCTGTGAAAGCTTAGGCAAGTTAAACTCCCTAAACCTCAATTTCCACCTGTGTAAAACAAGGATAACAGTAGTTACCTAAAGGACTATGAGAAACACATGAGAAGCCAGATACTAAAGTACCATAATAAGCACAGCGCATATATTAAGCATAGCACACATAGCAGCTACTGTAATTTTCATCTCTTTTGGAGGGATGAGGAAGTTCATTTCATAGCAAGTTACTCAGCTTTAACCTAATCCAACATCAAGAAACAAAAAAAGAGGCAGGTCAGAAAACCATTAAGAGTCCTTGGCAGGGGCGCCTGGGTGGCTCAGTCACTTGAGCATTCGACTTCAGCTCAGGTCATGATCTCATGGTTCGTGAGTTTGAGCCCCACTAGGTTCTGTGCTGACAGCTCAGAGTCTGGAGCCTGCTTTGGATTCTGCATCTCCCTCTCTCTGCCCCTCCCTGCTCATGCTCTCTCTCTCAAAAATAAACAAACATTAAAAAAAAAAAAAAAAGTCTTCGGCAGTTCTCAGTTACAGATTTAGGATGGAGCTAAGCAGATCTTACAGCTCATACTACCTCTTCAGGCAGTGCAAACTATTCAAGAAAGATACAACCCTGTATCTAACCATCATGTTCTTACCTTGCAGGCTACATCAACTAATCGCATCTGGATAGCTTGATTCTCTGGGAGTTTAGTGCCAATCGCAAGCAAAGTGTCCAACAGTTGAGCTAGGACTTGATGAGACTCTAGAAAGGAAGATGGAAAGTTGGGTTGCACAATTTCAAAAGGTGATCGCTACAGAAACTAAATTTACTTACGTAAAGAATGTAAATTCTTGTTAGCTAGGTTCCTCTCTTTGATTCTTGATTCCCCTCAACCAAAAGTTAAGTTCCTAAAGGGATCATGCCTAAAACTTTGAATCCTCTACAGAACTAATTCAAGGGGTTTTCACGCCTTCAAGATAAAGTCCAAATTCCTTAGCAGGGCAAACACATATACATACCAGTGCCTCCATGAGGTCTAGCTCTGCCTGCCTTTCTAGCCTCATCTCTTTGAAGTCTCCTACAGCATCCTTTTATCCAATTACTTATGATTTCATGTCCCCCTATCTTTGCTCAGGCCAACTTCCCTAGAATGCCTCCACTGACACCCAATGCCATTCTCAACCCCAATCCCCGGGAAACATCTACTAATCTTGAAGTGTCACCTGCTACACAGACCTTTCCCTTCTTTCACAATGAGAATTGACTATTTCGTCTTTTGTGCTTCCACTGCACCCTGTACATCAGCTCCAACACTTTACTATATTTATTTTCATATCAGACTAAACTGAGAATGAAAGATCCCTGAGGGCAATGACTGTGTCTCATTCACTTTTGCATTCTCTGAATCTAGTACAAGTCATTACATGCTCAATGAATGTTTATTAAGTGGGCAAAGACCCAAATTCAAATAAATCATCATCAATCAGCCAGATTCTCCTCGTCTACATTCTCCTTTTTGTTCCAAAATATGTTTCTTTTAATGCTGGCTGTACACAAGAATTTTAGGTGGCATTCAAATAATCATTTTACATTAATATCTATGTATATATTTTAATGTACATAATAAAAATTGCAGTTACTATCTACTGATGTCACATGACACTAATTTCCTTTTACCATTATTAAGAATCTCTTTAACTAAAAAAAAGTTACCCACTTAAGAAAAATATTAAGTAAACCATAGTATAAATGTGAAACAAATATGTAAAAATGGTGTACATGACATATAAAATGACTGCAGATTAGAAAACACTGGCAGGGTACCTGGCTGGCTCAGTTGGTAGAGCACACAACTCTTCATGTCTGGGTTGTGACTTCAAGCCCCATGTTGGGTGCAGAGATTATTTAAAAATAAAATCTTGAAGAAAAGAAAACAAAACACAGCACAGCACAACACTGAGGGGAACACCTGGGTGGCTCAGTCGGTTATTAAGCATCTGACTCTTAATTTTGGCTCAGGTCATGATCTCACACTTGTGAGATCCAGTCTCGCTTCAGCTCTGCACTAGGTGTAGAGCCTGTTTAAGATTCTCTCTCTCCCTCTGCCCCCCTCCCCCACTTTCAGTCTCTCAAAAGAAAGAAAGAAAGAAAGAAAGAAAGAAAGAAAGAAAGAAAGAGAAAACAAGAAAACACTACTGAGGAGGATATCACTATAAAGGAAGTAAATTCTAGCCACAACACCCTAAAAAGATTTAGGAATTGGGAGATTTAAAGCAATAACCACAAAAAAGCAAACAAAAATGGGAATAAGGCAGGGATTTATCTGAGGTCTCTTTAAGAAGCAGTTGGACCTCTGCCTTCCTCCTTATCCTAAATGGGAAGTTTATTCCATACAAAAATTGGACCAGAAAGGATAGCAAATGAGGACTGGGGAGAAGACACAGTGAAGAAGAGGAGATTAAGAGATAGTAACATACTCCTCTCCCCCTCCCTAGACCCCTTCAGCAGCCTTGGCTCCAAAATCATGGCAGCCAGGCATTTCTCTGCCTTCCTAGAAGGAGATACATGAACTCCAAAATGGAAAAACGAATGGGCCCCACAAAGAAACACAAAAGACACTAATATTTTAAAGCCCTCCAGCGGTGCCTGGGTGGTTCAGTTGTTTAAGCATCCAACTCTTGGTTTCAGCTCAGGTCATGATCTCACGGTTCATGAGTTCAAGCCCTGCATCATGCTCGGTGCAAACACTGTGGAGCCTGCCTGGGATTCTCTCTCTCTCCCTCTCTCTCTTCCTCTCCCCTGCTGGTTCTCTCTCTCCCTCTCCCTCTCCCCCCCCCAAAATAAATAAACTTTAAAAAATAATAATAAATAAAAGTCCTTCAAAGAGGACTCCAAAGAGGGTCATCCTAGAACAGAGGCTACCAATTGACAAGTCCTGTCCCTTCACACAGAACTACCAATCAGTTTTTCAGTGCCTGGTCTTAAATGTAAATGCAAAACCAAAGATCATCAAGAAGTCTCCAATATTAAAGAGGCCACAAAGAGAAAAGAAGGTACTTAGAGAAGATAGATGTGAAGAAATCTCCAATACTACCCCACCACCCTTTATTTGTACAAAATGAGTCTATATAACATCCATAAAAAGTTACCTAAGCCTTTTTAAGCTTAACTCTTGCTTCTGATAAATCATAAATCTAATCTAAATCTTAAACCCTAGTCTCTCTTGAGTTCCAGACCTACATTACAACTGCAGGTTGGATGAACATCTCCACATAGATAATAAATAAATCTTCAACATCTGTGCCCTAAACAATCTAGTTCATCAAACCAAATTCCTCAGAGCCACCAAATTATCTTCCTAAAACTAGACTTGATTATCTCATGCACTTGCCCAAAAAAAACATTATATACATGGTTCCCAGTGCCTATGAAAGTGACATTCTAAATCTTCAGCATTCAAGACCACCTACCCTCTGGCTTCTAAACATTTTACCAGTTTTTCATCCTAAAGCCCCTCACTCCCTGCTTCTCTCTCATGAAACAATTTAGGTCTGCAAATATCTCACGTTTTCCCATTTCTCTACCTTTTAACATCATGTTCTTTCCTCTTGGTACTACTCTTCCCCATTCCTGCCTTTCCAAACATGCCTCTTCACTAAGCCTTTCTAGATCCCACCAGTCAGCACTCACCTCACCCTCTCTTCTGCTCCCACACTATTCTGATTATACCTCCTCTACAGCAAGCTTTGTGTTTTTATTGCTGGTGTGGTGTGTACTCGAGAAGCAGAGATACCTAACACCCACAAAGTGCCTAGTCCAGTGCTTGCCAAGGAGTTGCAGAGCTCATACAGACGGATTGAAATGAAAGGCTTCTGGTCCAGAGGGTGGCCCACACTCTTGGATTTAAAAGTGCACACTAGACTGATAAAGACTCTTACTTAATTCTAGTCTGTGCCTTATTCTAAGCCACAAGCACAGGATGACTTTAGCAGTCACTTTATCTCCCTGGAGTTCATGTTCCTCAGCAATGAAATAAAAGGCTTGAACCAGATGATCTTTATGGTCCCTTCCATTCTATCTTCTACTGTCAATCTAGGTAGGCCAGGAACTGGAAAGCAGGAGGAGCCCTAGATCACATCTCTCAGAGACAATTAAATAAGAAACATTAGAATATTTCACAAAAAGTAAAACAACTATTTCCACGTATACCACATAATTTGTCTTTTTTTTTTATGTTTGTTTATTTTTGAAAGAGCGTGAGCGGGGGAGGGGCAAGGGAGAGGGAGACAGAACCTGAAGCAGGCTCCAGGCTCTCAGGTGTCAGCCCAGAACCTGATGTGGGGCTCAAACCCACAAACCGTGAGACCATGACCTGAGCCGAAGCTGGACGCTTAACCAACTGAGCTATGCAGGCACCCTTGAGTCTCTCTCTCTTTTTTTTTTTTTTTTTTTTAATATATGAAATTTATTGTCAAATTGGTTTCCATACAACACCCAGTGCTCATCCCAAAAGGTGCCCTCCTCAATACCCATCACCCACCCTCCCCTCCCTCCCACCCCCCATCAACCCTCAGCTTGTTCTCAGTTTTTAAGAGTCTCTTATGCTTTGAGTCTCTTTCTAAAGACAGAATGAGGTTTGCATCCAAATCAACCCTCTCTTATAATGTTTCTATTTTAGAGGTAAAGTGTTTCAGTTAAACCATGGTCTACAAGAAAGAGCACTGCACTTAAGTTCTCAGTTCTGCAACTCTTAGCTAAACGAACTCACTTCAACTCACTTTATCTCTCTGGGACTTCAGTTTCTATCATCTGCAAAGTGAAGGAATGAAACAAGATCTCTATAAGGCCATTTATAGCTCAAAAAGTATTTGGCTCTATGAAATCCCCAACCTTAAAGTGTGAAATTCTTAGAGGTATATAACTAGATTCTGTAAGAACTTTCCATGGAAAAAAAAGAATACTTTTGTACCAAGGCAATGTAATTGTTTTGGTGCTTTTAAAAAAATGGATTTTTTTTCACCACTATCTACAAGAGCAAAAAATTAGAAACATGCTACTGTACCTGTTGGTATTTAATGTATTATCAACACCTTAAATATTATGAAGGTGATACAGAAACATGGAAAAAATTGTATGTAATGTTGAGTATAATAAAACACAAAATAGTATGTTCACTGTAAGTACAATCATATAAAATGTATTCAAATAAAAATACATAAAACGTTTTACACAAGTAGCAGTATTTTTGAAATTTTTACTTTATTGTCATTATATTAGCATTTCGTTAACATACACTCCCATCTGAAAAAAAAAAACAATTTTTTTAAGGTATATTCTTTGTTTTCTGTGAATTAAAAGTCTTGGGTCAAAATTCAATACAAGTAAAATTTTAGTAATGAAGTTTTTTTTGTTTTGTTTTGTTTATGTTTATTTTTTGAGAGAAAGAGAGAGAGCTGGGGCGGGGGTGGGGGGTGGGACACAGGATCCAAAGGAGGCTCCAGGCTCTGAGCTGTCAGCACAGAGCCCAACAAGAACCATGAACTCACGAACCATTAGATCATGACCTGAGCTGAAGACGGCACTTAACTGACTGAGCCACCCAGGCACCCCAGTATGAAGTTGTTGCTAACATAATTTTAAACATTCTCAACTTCAGCCAATGGGCCACATATGTTAAGACATTTGTTATCATTAAACATTGTACAATAAATGAATCTGGATGGTGTCTGAATTCATTGGCCTTTTATTATTCTCATAACCTCTCACATTTATAAACTAAATGCTACCCAATATTTAAAATCATATTTATTTAAATATGTATACCCAAAACTCAACGCTATTCTTTAAAACTACAATCAATTCAAACGAAACTGTAACATTTTCAGAAAACAACAACAAAGGGTTCCTTTTTATTTAATTTTAAAATATTAAGGCAAGTAAGGCAATAACTCTATTAACAGAATCTTGTGCACAAATAAAACTAGATAAATAATCAAAAAAAATTTTTAAGGTGGAATATTTTTCCATTTCACCTAAATGCTGACAATAATGTTTAGTGGGCATCCAGGAGAAGCAAACATGAAGCAGTAACATGTGAGACCTAGATGTCACTCTTCTAGGAACTAAATTATGAGAGACCACACAACCAGGACAGCACCTCTCATGGTTTGAATTAGTGCAAACAGTCAACAGAACATCACACACATATAAAACATCAGTCTACCACATACAATGTAACCTTGAACAAGTCAGTGAACTTCTCTGAGCTTCAGTTTCCCTACCTAAAATATAGGGACAATAACATCTATCTTCCATCATATGTAACCTACCTTAAGTATTGTGGCACTTGGTAAAAGTCAATAAATGATAGCTATTAAGAGACAAAACTGTATTTTATCTCTATATATGTAAATATATACATATATGTTTTATTGAATTATCCTCAAATTCCTTTTCTTTTTTTAACTTTTTTTTTTTTTTTTTAGTTTATTTTTGAGAGAGATAGAGCAGGGGAGAGGTAGAGAGAGAGGAAGAGAGAGGATCCCAAGCAGGCTCTGTGACAGAGCCCAACACAGGGCTTGAGCCCACAAACTGTGAGATCATGATCCAAGCTGAAACTGAGAATCGGGACGCTCAACTGACTGACTGAGCCACCAAGGAGCCCAAATTCCTTTTCAATAACAGCTCATTCTAAATTCTACACAAATAGAACTAAAGATTTCTGCTCTGATTATATAGGTTTTAAATGGCAACTTACTTTCATTCTGCAGGATGTTAATGGCATCATCCATAATGCAGTCTGGTGAAAATCCTGCAGTCTTTGATAATAAACCCAACAATGATGCAATTTTCAATCTCACAGATGGATCATTCTCCTGGAACAAAAGAAGCTGTTGTTAACCTTGATACTCTAGCTAACCAACAAACAGGAACAAACTAGTATCTCAAGAGAGATTCAATGATCCAAGTATTCTAAAGATTTTATTTCTGAAAAATTAACTTTATAATCTTCAGGTGAGAGAGCTTTTCTCAAATCAGTAATGTTACATCTAAATACTGCAAAGTGAGCGGGGATTTTTTATGCCTTCCTGGTATCATTACCTTCCCACCAGAAACATGCTGTTAGGACTAAAAGCGTCCCTCCTCCACTGTGCAGCTACATCAGACAGAGTGCGGCCACACGCACCACCACCACCAGCACTGGGCTCGCACACTGTTGCCAGTACCACTGCTCTCAGAGGCCCTGAAAACTGGGTGCTGCAGCCACTGCTGCTACCATCAGAATCTCTCACCCTACCTGCTCTTTTGAACCGCCAGATCCTGATCAGAAGTCTGAGGCAGGTCAATCTAATTGTCTGGGTCTAGGGCTTGTGCCTGGGCCCCAGGTGCAAGGGAGCCTAAGAAATGACTAGTCTGGCCCTTTGGCCCTTTTAGCCATGACACTGGGAGGTGGTCTCTAATCTGCACCAGGATTCCTACAGTGAAGGATTTCCCCCAAAGTCAAAAAGGAACATGTCCTTTTGTTCATTACGTAGCACAGTATGTGGCACTACATACACACACACACACACACACACACATATAAATGTGAAATGGGAAAAAAAAAAGTACCTCACCAACGGTAAAATTAGATCAGCGTGTATTTCTACACCAAAGACAAAATCACTTAAATGTATGCTCAAAAGATGAAGTGCCTTCTAGATATGACCAACTCCCCACCTCCCATCTACATTCTAAGGAAGTGACAAAGCACAAGGAGGCCTGAAGTGGGAGAAGAAGCAACAGATATGGAGTCAGAGGATCTAGAATACTGGCATGCCACTTACCATGGATACAACCTTGGGAAAGTCATTTTCTTGGGAACTTAACCATGGGGAAGAGAAAGGGCTTTGAAATTAGCCAGACCTAAGTCTGAAGCCTGGACTATGTCTTGACATAAGCTCTGTGTCTTGAACAGGCTAACTAACCTCTCTAAGGCTTGCCTGTGAAATATGGCTAACAGCAACCTCAGAGGGCACTGAGAGGAAAATGACTAGCACAGGAATGGTACATAGGAGGCAGTCAGGTATTAGTGCCCTTCTCCCTTCCTCTCCCTAACCATAAATCCTCCATGTGGAGAGTAATAAAACCTGAACTGAACCACTATGAATATGGTATTCACAGGGGTACCATAAAGAGCAAATAAAAACACATGAAAGTTAAGGATGCACTAAGTCTAGAATATGGGAAATTCCACAGGGTGCATACCCTGGTTTTTAAACCAAAAATGGCATTGGTAATGAAAAAGGGTAGAGGATGAAAATACTACAGATTCTAATTTTTTGGATTTTTTTTAAATTAAAAACTTTTATTTTAAGAGAGAGAGACGGTGAGAGGGCATGGGGGGGAGGGAGGGGGAAAGAGGAAGAGAGGAAGAGACAGAGAGAGAATGAGAATGAACCTTAAGCAGGCTCCATGCTCAGCACGGAGCCCAAAGCAGGCTTGATCCCACACCCCTGGAGGATCATGACCTGAGCTGAAATCAAGAATCGGACACTCAACGGACTGAGCCACCCAGAGGCCCCAATGCAATGTGTGAATTTTGCTTCAAACAAACCAACTGTACAAAGTCTTAAAACAATCAGTGAAAACAACATGAACTAGGTATATGTTGCTATTAAGGATTACTGTGTGATTTTTTTAAGTTCTAAAAGAAGTCCTTATATGTTAAACATATATAATTAAGTATTTACAGGTGAAATGATACGCTGCTTGGGATTTGCCCTACCTCAAAAAAGTTGGGGTAGGGGAGCCTGGGTGGCTCAGTCGGTTAAGCGTCCGACTTCGGCTCAGGTCATGATCTCACGGTTTGTGAGTTCGAGCCCTGCCATCAGGCTCTGTGCTCACAGCTTGGAGCCTGGAGCCTGCTTTGGATTCTGTGTCTCCCTCTCTCTCTGCTCCTCCCCTGCTTGCACTCTGTCTCTGTCTCTCTCTCTCAAAAATAAACATTAAAAAAAAAAAAGTTGGGGTAAATGCATCAAAACAAGAATGGCAAATATTGATAATTATTGAAGCTGGATGAAAATGTCTTGAAGGCTCATATTATTTTCTCTCCTTTTGTGTGTATTTGTGGAGTTACCAAACAAAATTTAACTTCTTGGAAAAATCACACCAAAGTACTGTATTCTATCTAAAATGCTAATTAATTTATTTATTCAACATACATACAATGAGTGCCTGTTTTGTGCCAAGCATCATTCTAGCTACTGGGGACACAATGCTGAATAAAGCAGAAGCAATTCCTACTCTCACAGATCTTATATTCAAATGGGTAAGACTGGCAAAAGAAAATGTATCATTTCATGTGGTAAACATTCTGAAGAAAAATAAAGTGGGCAAAAGGCTAAAGAGTAAAGTGGGGAGGATATTACAAATAGGATGGTGACGAAAGTCCGTTCTGAGGATACAACTTTTGAGAGGACACTTAATTGAGTCAGACAGAGCCATAGGAAAATTTAGGGAAGAAGCATTCCAGGCAGAAGAAAGTTACAAACCCAGAATATAGGAAATTATAAAATGCCTTATATAAAACTCTAGAAAAATGTATATGAAACTGTTAGCAGTGATTCTCTCCAGAGTAATCTCTGGAGAGTACATTTCATTTATTAACTGATTTACAGAGGGAAATCTCATTCTTTTATACACTTCCACAGTGCTTGAATTTGTTACAATAAATATTGCCAATGTAATTTTTAAAAAGAGTGTAAATTTTTAAATCTATATAAATATATGCAACCCTTCAAAAGCTCGCAGTCTTCTACAAAAAAGAAGTCTGAGCTGCTTAGCCTACCACAAAG
This sequence comes from Panthera pardus, assembly GCF_024362965.1. Classification (NCBI taxonomy): domain Eukaryota; kingdom Metazoa; phylum Chordata; class Mammalia; order Carnivora; family Felidae; genus Panthera; species Panthera pardus. Next base: position 61,219,881 of record NW_026526677.1, read on the forward strand.
GTCCCCCCCACGACTGGCCACTATGGCAGCTCCCACACTTCCCTACCAGTGATCCCATGCCACTTCAAGCTTCTGTACTTCCACTTAGATTGTTCTTCTACCTCGTATGCTTTCCCTTTCTCCCATACCCACTCACTCCTGCCCTGGAGGTGTATTTACTCCAGGAAGTTATCTCTGATCCCTGAACTGGACGTGGATGCCCTTCCTCTTGGACAACCCCAGGACCTTGGTGCAACCCGTTATCATGCCCTTCACTACAGTGCGCTGTACTTGTGACCACGTCTTCCCTCAACTGGCCTGTGAGCCACTGAAGTGACTAGAAGAATGCGAAGAAAGCCCTATGTACATTCTGCTAAAAATAAAAGGAAGAGTACAAGAAAAGGAAGAGCCAAATGTTCTCCTTAATTCACTCAGTAAAGAATTCATCCACTCTCTGCTCACCACGGATTCCCTGCACACTAGAAGCCACCCCGTACGAGTCCATGGGGATAAACTGCCCTTGTGGAAAAGTTTAATGGGCAAGGTAGACATTTATCAAGTAATGTCCACTTAATAATTACAAAGTGGCAAAGTAAAAAGACAGAGTTCTCTGAAAGCATATGACATATCAGACACGACTTTAAAATAACTCTACATATTATGGTCAAAGAGATCCTGATCTATTTTGAGGCAGTGGGAAAAGAATGAACCAATGCTCTGAGTCATGAAAGAATACCACAACTTCCAGAACTAGGAAAAAAAAAAAAAGGGCAATGTGGCTAAAATGTACACAGACATGAGATTAGGCTAAAGAGACAAACAGGTACCACATCTTTTTTGAGAATTATGGCAAGTATCTCTGATAGCGCCTACCAGGCAGCAGGAATTCAACACACATTTGTTCACTGTTGAATAAAGAAGTGGATAATCTGTGTCCAAAGAGCAAGAAAAATCCTTCAGTGAACTATAAACAGGAGAATGACATTAACAGATCTGAATATTTGAAATACCAATCCAGCCTCAATTCCTTGGATTGGAAGGGGCAAAAGTAGACAGAGGGACAAATTAAGGATATATTACAAGTCCAGCCAAATTAAGGGTATATTACAAGTCCAGCCAAAGACATTAGCAAGACTCCCACTTCTGTTAAGGGCAAGGTTAGAGAATTCAGACCAATCTTTCTGCTGAGGAAAACTATAAAGTACTATGGATGTCGAAAAAAAGTGTGTGTGTACATACATATATATGTATGCACGTATACATATGTAAGCGTGGGTATGTATACACATGTGTGTATTTGACAGTATTAGAAAACTAAAAGATACATGAAAAATTAAAGAAGAATCATGCAGGGAAGGAACCCAGGCAGGTTCACCTAGAGTGTGGCGCTGCTTTTTCTTCAGGCTTCTGCCAACCAGGGAAATGAGGGAATGGAGAAATGAGTGGCAAAGTAATCAGTGCTTCCGACAGCCAGGTGAGGCCAGGGTGCAATGGCCAGAGCGTAAGGCTAAGGGTAGGAGGGTGAAAAGGGGCAGCCTAATAAACCCCATCACTTTGGATTAGGACCCCAAAAGGCTGCAACAGCATAAGTAAGAGTGAAATAAACACAAAGACTTTGGGAGGGACTGCAGCTCAGCTTTGAATCATTTTCATTCCTGAAAGGAAAAAGTTTTCTTGGATTTCTAGATAGAAACAAATACTCTCTGGATTAAAATAAGTCATCCTGGGACCCCAGTGGCTTAGCTGGTTGAGTGTCCGATTCTTGATTTCAGCTCAAGTCATGATCCCAGGGTCGGGGGATCAAGCCACACATGAGGCTCCAGTGGGATTCTCTCTCTCTCTCCCTCTGCCCCTCTCCCTCACTCTCCCTAAAATAAAAATTTTTAATTAAAATAAGTCATCCTAAGTCTTAAATTATTTTTACAAACAATTTTGGAAATACACTGCCTAATAAGAAATAAAGCATGCTAGCAGATCAGATAACATGAAGAGAAATGATAAGACATAGCCACAGGGATCCATTTACTGGAGTTATCAGCCACAGATTTTATTTTTTTTTTTTTTAAATTTTTTTTTTTCCAACGTTTTTTATTTATTTTTGGGACAGAGAGAGACAGAGCATGAACGGGGGAGGGGCAGAGAGAGAGGGAGACACAGAATCGGAAACAGGCTCCAGGCTCCGAGCCATCAGCCCAGAGCCTGACGCGGGGCTCGAACTCACAGACCGCGAGATCGTGACCTGGCTGAAGTCGGACGCTTAACCGACTGCACCACCCAGGCGCCCCCACAGATTTTAAAATAATTCTGCTCAGGGGCTCCTGGGTGGCTCAGTAGGTTGAGAGTCTGACTCTTCATTTCAGCACAGGTTATGAGATTGAGTCCCACATCAGGGCATGAAGCCTGCTTGGGATTCTTTCTCTCCCTCTCCTTCTGCCCCTGCCTCCCTCCGTCCCTCTATCTCTCTCAAAGCTAACTACATAAATAAAATAATTCTGCTTACGAGAACAATCAACAAAACTAAAAGGTGGTTTATGGAATGGGAAAAGATGACATACCTGATAAAGGGTTAGTATCTAAAATCTATAAGGAACCTATCAAACTCAACACCCAAAAAAACAAATAAGCCAGTTAAGAAATGAGCAGAAGACACAAACAGACATTTTTCCAAAGATATCCAGATGGCTAACAGACACATGAAAAGATGCTCAAAATCACTCATCATCAGGGAAATACAAATCAAAACCACAATGAGATACCACCTCACACCTGTCAGAATGGCTAACATCAACAACTCAGGCAACAACAGATGTTGGCGAGGATGCAGAGAAATGGGAACCCTTTTGCACTGTTGGTGGGAATGCAAACTGGCGCGGCCACTCTGGAAAACAGTATGGAGGTTCCTCAAAAAGTTAAAAATAGAACTACCCTACGATCCAGCAACTGCACTACTAGGTATTTACCCAAAGGATACAAAAATACAGATTCGAAGGGGTACATACACTCATGTTTACAGCAGCATTATCAACAACAGCCAAACTGCGGAAAGAGCCCAAATGTCCACTGACTGATAAATGGATAAAGAAGATGTGGTATATATACACAATGGAATATTTCTCAGCCATCAGAAAGAATGAAATCTTACCATTTGCAACAATATGGATGGAGCTAGGTGTATTATGTTGATTGAAATAAGTCAGAGAAAAACAAATACCATATGATTTCACTCATATGTGAAATTTAAGAAATAAAACAGATGAACATATGGGAGGGGGAAAAAAAGAATGAGAAACAAACTATAAGAGACTCTTAATGACAGAAAACAAACTAAGAGTTGATGGAGGAAGGTCCGTGGGGGATAAGCCAGGTGGGTGATGGATATTAAGGAGGGCACTTGTTAGGATGAGTGCTGGGTGTTGTATGTAAATGATGAACCACTGAATTCTACTCCTGAAACCAATATTGCACTGTATGTTAACTAACTAGAATTTAAATAAAAATTTGAAAAAAAATTCTGCTTATTTTGTTAAAAACATAATTTTATTTTGATAAAAACATTATAAGAACAAAATTGAGAATTTCACCAGAGAACTAGAATTTTAAAAAGAAAGGAAATTATACATTACCTATCAAAATAACACCAGCATTCTTCACAGAGCTAGAACAAACAATCCTAAAATTTGTACAGAACCAGAAAAGACGCTGAACAGCCAAAGCAATCTTGAAAAAGAAAACCGAAACCGGAGGCCATCACACTCCCGGACTTCAAGACCTGTTACAAAGCTGTAATCATCAAGACAGTATGGTACTGGCACAAAAACAGACGCTCAGATCAATGGAACAGAATAGAAAACCCAGAAATGGACCCCAAAACATATGGCCAACAATCTTTAACAAAGCAGAAAAGAATATTCAATGGAATAAAGACAGTCTCTTCAGCAAAAGGTGCTGGGAAAACTGGACAGCAACATGCAGAAAAATGAACCTGGACCACTTTCTTACACCATACACAGAAATAAACTCAAAATGGATGAAAGACCTAAATGTAAGACAGGAAGCCATCAAAATCCTTGAGGAGAAAGCAGGCAAAAACCTCTCTGACCTTGACTGCAGCAACTTCTTACTCAACACATCTCCAGAGGCAAGGGAAACAAAACCAAAAATGAACTACTGGGACCTCCTCAAAATAAAAAGCTCCTGCACAGTGAAGGAAACAATCAGCAAAACTAAAAGGCAACCGACAGAATGGGAGAAGATATTCACAAATGACATATCAGATAAAGTGTTAGTATCCAAAATCTATAAAGCACTTATCAAACTCAACACCCAAAAAACAAAGAATCCAGTGAAGAAATGGGCAAAAGACATGAACTGACACTTTTCTAAAGAAGACATCCAGATGGCCAACAGACACATGAAAAAATGCTCAACATCACACATCATCAGGGAAATACAAATCAAAACTACAATGAGATACCACCTCACACCTGTCAGAATGACTAACATCAACAACTTGGACAATGACAGATGTTGGCGAGGATGTGGAGAAAGAGGATCTCTCTTGCACTGCTGGTGGGAAATGCAAACTGTTGGGGCCACTCTGGAAAACAGTATGGAGGTTCCTCAAAAAGTTAAAAATAGAACTACCCTATAATCCAGCAATTGCACTACTAGGTATTTATCCAAGGAATACAGGTGTGCTGTTTTGAAGGGGCACATGCACCCCAATGTTTATAGCAGCACTATCAACAATAGCCAAAAAGTATGGAAAGAGCCCAAATGTCCATCGATGGATGAATGGATAAAGAAGATGTGGTATATATATACACTCGAGTATTACTTGGCAACCAAAAAGAATGAAATCTTGCCATTTCCAACTACGTGGCTGGAACTGGAGGGTATTAGGCTAAGTGAAATTAGTCATTCAGAGAAAGACAAATATCATATGACCTCACTCATATGAGGAATTTAAGAAACAAAAAGATGAATGTAAGAGAAGGGAAGTAAAATAATGTAAAAACAGGGAGGGAGACAAAACATAAGAGACTCTTAAATCTAGAGAACAAACAGAGGGTTGCTGGAAGGGTTGTGGGAGGGGGGATGGGCTAAATGGGTAAGGGACATTAAGGAATCTACTCCTGAAATCACTGTTGCACCATATGCTAACTAACTTGGATGTAAATTAAATAAATTTAAGAAAAAAAGAGGAAATTATAAAATTGACACAAGCAACAGATGAAATTAAGAACAAATGGACAGGTTCACAGGAAACTAGACAAGGTGAAGAGAGAATTAGTGAATAAATGATATGTCCAGAACGAAGCACAAGGAGACAAAAGAATGAAAATTCAGAAGAGAAGATCATACAATAAAATGAGATATCTGGGGCATCTGAGTGGCTCAGTTAAGTGTCCAACTCTTGATTTCAGCTCAGGTCATGATCTGACAGTTCATGAGGATTGAGGCCCCCACCAGGCTATGCTCAGGATTCCCTTTCTCCCTCTCTCCCTCTGCCCCTCCCCCTTTTGCACCCTCTCTCGAAAGAAAGAAAGAAAGAAAGAAAGAAAGAAAGAAAGAAAGAAAGAAAGAAAAGAAGAGAAAAGTAAAAATAAAAATAAAAATAAATAAATTCTGCAAGAATGGAAGTAAAATAAAACTTTTCCGTGCAAAAACAAATGTCAACAAACTTACAATGAATGGAAATATCAGAGGGTAGTCTTCACCCAAAAGGAAAATAATCCCAGATGAATAGTCTCAGATGCAAGAAAGAAAGAAAAACAATGATAAATACATCTGAGCAGATGATAACTATGTAGGTAAATCTAAATGAATATTGCCTGTATAAAATAACATTGTCTTACAGAGTGAAAAATGGAAAATTAAAATATACAATTACATTCACATTTAAGGCAGGAAGATGGATAAAAGGAGGTAAGTCCTCACACTGTCCAAAATGGTAACTGTGCCATATAACATTTGACTTGGATAGGTCAAGAATTCATATTGTATGATACTTCAATAAAAATAAATTTTTTTAAATTTCACTTCAAATTAAAAAAAAAAATCATGTTGTAATGGCTAGTTTAACCAGTAAAAAAGTATAAAAGAATGTATAATTCCCAAGCTAATAAAGAGGGATGGTGGAAAGGATTAAAAAAAAAAAATTAGTTCAAAAGATGGCAAGAAACAAGGAGAAAAAAGAACATTAAACAGGTAAAACAAACAGAAGGCATTTTTTAACATTTTAATTGTTTTTTAATGTTTATTTATTTTTGAGAGAGGGAGAGACAGAGCGTGAGCAGGGAAGGGGCAGACAGAGAGGGAGACACAGGATCTGAAGCAGGCTCCAGGCTCTGAGCTGTCAACACAGAGCCCGACGCAAGGCTCAAACTCAGACTGCGAGGGGGTCATGATCTGAGCTGAAGTCAGACGCTTAACTGACTGAGCCACCCAGGTGCCCCACAAATAGAAAGCATTTAATAAGGAGGGTAGATTTTTTTTTTTTTTAATTTTTCAATGTTTATTATTGAGAGACAGAGAGACACAGAGCATGAGCAGGGGAGGGGTAGAGAGAGGGGGAGACATAGAATCTGAAGTAGGCTCCAGGCTCTGAGCTGTCAGCACAGAGCCTGACGAGGGGCTCGAACTCACAAACTGCGAGGTCATGACCTGGGCTAAAGTTGGTCACTTAACCAACTGAGCCACCCAGGCGCCCCAGGAGGGTAGATTTTAAACCCACGTACAATAATTACATTAAACGTAATGAACTAAATGATCAATTTAAAAAACTTTTTTTAAAAACTAACTACATGTTGTTCACAGGTCATATCTAAAACAAAAAAGCTATAAAAAAGATGAAAATAAAAGATAGTAGTATACCATGCAAACTATAACCAAAAGATAGCTGATATCATTATATTAATATTAAACAAAGTCATTATTTGCTGATATGATTTGTAAAAATTCAAAATAACCTACATATAATGTATTAAAATTGCTAAATGAACTTAGCAAGGTTATAAGACATAAGAATTAATAAATAGAAGTCAATTGCATTTCTGATTATCAGCTATGTACTGCTAGAAAATGAAATTTTAGGGGTGCCTGGGTGGCTCAGTTGGTTGAACATCTGACTTCAGCTCAGGTCCTGATCTCGCAGTCTGTGAGTTCAAGCCCTGCGTCGGGTTCTGTGTGGACAGCTCGGAGCCCGGCACCTGCTTCGGATTCTGTGTCTCCTGCTCTCTCTGCCCCTTGCCTGCTCACCCCCTCTCTCAAAAATAAACATTAAAAAAATAAAAGAAAATGATATTTTAAAAATATTATCATTTATAATAACATAAAATATTAAATATCTAGGAATAACCAACAAAATACACAAAACCTCTATGCAGAAAACTATAAAACAGTATTAAAATAGGGATGTACCATGTTTATGGATTGGAAAACCCAATACTATAAAATGTCAATCCCCATATGTCATCAGAACTATAGAGTTAATGCAATCTTAATCAAAATCCTAACAAATTTTGTTTTGGGGCGGAATTTCACAAGCTGATTTCAAAATTCATAAAGAAATGAAAAGATCAAGAATAAGATATTCTTAGAGCAAGGTGAGTGAGTGAACTTGTCCTGCCAGATGTCAAAATTTATTATAATGCTATGCTAAGACAGCATGGTACTGGCATAAGAATAGACAGACCAATGGGAGAGAACAGAAAGCCCTGAAATATCCACATACAGATACTTCATTTACCACAAAGGTGGTACTGCAGAACAATGGAGAAAGGACATTCTTTTCAATAGATGGTGCTGGGACATCTGGATTTCCATATATTCAAGCAACATACACACAAATCAATACCATGTGCGGAAAGCAAATAATAAAGCTTCTAGTAACAATGTAGCAAAATGTCTCAATAAGCTCATGGTAGCAAACCCTTCTTATATCAGATAAGAAAAGCCCAAAAATAAATGAAAAGATTGTCAATTGGGACATATCAAGAACTTTTCATCAAAATACAACATTAAGGGACTAAAAAGAGAGGGAAAAGTGGGAGGGATTAGAAAGGAAAAAGATATTTGAAACACATATAACCATTAAAGCCATTAAAGAACTTGCATCCAGAATATAAAGAATCTACACAAAACAATAAGGACAAAGAAAAATATGCAAGAGACATAAACAGGCATTACCCAATTAAACATATTATAGTTGCTCCACTTCATCAGATATCCAAGAAATGCAAATTAAGGCCACAGTGATATACCACACATCACAGAAACTGTCAAAATGAGTAAGATCAACAATTCCAAATGTTGGCAAATACATGCAATTGGAATTCTCACACAGTGTTAACAGGGGTATAAACTGGTACTACCACTTTGAAAAAGTTGGCCCAGTAATTTCACTGCAGGCTATACAAAACACAGAAATGTAAGACATACATACCAGGAGACCTGTACAAAAATGTTCACAGCACTGTTTCTTGTAATAGCTAAAAAGTGGAGATAGCCCAAATGTCCATCAATAATGGAATGGGTAAATAAATTAGGGTATATTCATACAATGAAATCTTCTGCTGTGGTAAAAATGAATGAACTACAGCTACCATCAACAATAAGGATGAACACCATATGTAGAATTTTGAGAAAAGCCACACATAAAAAGATACATACTGTATTGTCTAATTATATGAAGTTAAAAAAAAAAAAAAAGGACAAAAATAAATTGTATTTAGGAGTGCAGGTTTAATGGTAAAAAAATTTTTTAAAGGTAGTTAATACCCTGAAAGTCAGGACAGTGGTGGTGATCTTTTGGGAAAGACGTAAATCATTAGAGGGGAGTTTGAGGAGGCTCATGGAAAGCTGGTAATATTCCAATTTCTTGACCTGGATCGTGGTTACACAGTGTGTTCACACTGTGGTAGATCAATAGGCTGTATGAAGTTTTTCTACATATTCTTCTTTATGTGTTACATTTCATAGTAAATTTTTTAAAACATAGTTGCTTGTATTACTGAGGTAACAGTGGAAACATGATATATTTTGAAAGTAAAATCAACAAGACTTGGTGAGGAAGGGAATATGGGGAAAGGAAAGGGTAAACCATCTTTCTCAGGTTTCTGACTTAAGGGTCTATGTTGATAATGGTAATATTTCCTGAGATAAGGTAGACTGGAGAGTGAACGGAGAGCCTCAATTCAGTTTTAAATATAAAAAAAAAGAGCCAATTCTTTTACGGACTTCAAATCACTGAAATATCACAGAATCAAATAATTGTCTTTCAGAGACAATAGACTAGTCAAATACTAGTCAAAAATAATTTGCAGTCAGAGAGGACAGGAAGAGTGCTATGTAGCCTTTCAACAATCTGGAATGGAGTCACAAACCTCCCAACACAAGAGAGCTGCAGAGAAAACAGAAGAATTGAGCCTAGCAGGTAAGAGGGAGGCAAGGAGGCAAGAATGAGACAAAAAAGAAGACAGCATCTGACCACTGACATTCTTTATCCATCTGGATACTTTACTTCAGTTCTACTTTCTGAAATTATCCCCTGGTACCCTCAACATCTAAGCTTAAAACAAACTGCCTCCAGGGAAACCCTCTCTAATAACTGCTCTTCTCACCATTAAAATTCTCCTGGTTCAGGCTTTCATCAACTTGCTACAGACTGGCCAGTCTCCTAGTTGGTCACCTAACACCCGTCTTGCCCTTATCCAATTCCTCCATCCCGAATCCCGTTCCCAGAGTAACATGTCTAAAACAAAACCCACACAATACAAGGCCTTTCAATGTTTCTAGTCTTATCTCTTAAAGAGCTTCTATACCAGCCGCCTGCATTTCTTCTGTGACACGCGAGTTCACATTGCCATGCCTTTGCTCACAACTGCTCCTTCTTGCTAAAGTGCCTTTCCTCCTGTTTTCCAACTGGCCCAGATCTGTTTTTTAAGACTCATCTCAAGCATCACTACTACTCTATAACGCCTCTCCAGACTCCTGCTCCCGAGTAAAACTGATTACCCTCTTCTTCGAGGTCACATCATAACCTGTCCCAGATTTCATAGCACCCATGACACTGTGTTGTTATTATCCATTTATTGTGTTACCTACACAACTAGACTAAGATCAGGGATCACATAATCATCTCTGTATCTCCAACATGAAGCACATGGCCTAGCACAGAGTTAGTATTTAGGGCATTTTGAGAAAACGAAAAAAATGAACAAATGATTAACTTTAGCCCTTACTACTTACTACATATATTATCTGTTCTACCATCTACCAACTATACTGCTAGCCCCTAAAGGGCAAGGAACATGTCTCACAATTCTACATCCTCCACAGCATCGAGTACATAGTATAAGTGAAGAACCTCTCACATGAAAGAAGTCCAAATACTGCTACCTGTCCGAAGAAAAATCTGGAGGACAGAAACAGAGGCCCAACTAGTTTATCTACTAAAATATAAGAGACCACATTTCTGGATAACAGAAGAGAGGATAAAAAAAAAAAAAAACACTATGGTCATCAATCTAGAACTGGATGCACTTGGCATCTCTCCTCATTTCCTTTCGGGCTACAATCTGCTAGACTACGAGCAGCATGGCCTGGTTAAAGAGCCTGAGGTATGACATCAGAAGATCGGAGTTCAACTTTTCTGTTAGACATGACAATGGTATTGTGATTATGTCTTTTAAAAAAGTCTTGGAGCATCTGGGTGGCTCGGTTGGTTAAGCGTCCAACTTCAGCTCAGCTCATGACCTCAGTTTGTGGGTTCAGGCCCCGCGCTGGGCTCTGTGCTGACAGCTCAGAACCTGGAGCCTGCTTCTGATTCTGTGTCTCCCTCCCTCTCTGCCCCTCCCCTGCTCATGCTCTGTCTCTCTCTCTGTCTCAAAAATAAATAAAACATTAAAAAAAATTTGGTTTTGAAAAAAAGAAGTCTTTATTGTTGGGGTGCCTGGGTGGCTCAGTCGGTTAAGCGTCCGACTCTTGGTTTCGGCTCAGGTTATGATCTCAAACTTTGGTGGGTTCAAGCTCCACATGAGGCTCTGTGCTGGCAGCATGGAACTTGCTTCTCTCTCTCGCGCGCGCGCGCTCTCTCTCTCTCTCTCTGCCCCTCCCCCACTCACACTGTCACTCTCACGTAAATAAATAAGCCTTAAAAAAAAATCTTTAGTGTTTAGAGATATAAATTGAAATTTATGAACAAAATGGTATGATACCAGGGAGAATCTGGTGGAGAGGTAAGAGTGGAGGAATTGGGGTGGGGGCCATGGGAATAAAACAAGTTTGGCCACACAATGGTAACTGTTGAAGCTGGGTAATGGTACATGGAAATCAAACTGCTCTCTTTACTTGTGTATATAATTGAAATGTTTCATGACAAAAAGTTAAAAAAAAAAAAAAAAAAACAGATTTAAATCCAGACCCTCCATTTACTTAGCTGGTCACCTTGTATACTAAACTGCTCCAAACTTAGTTCCTCATCTGGATTACAGATATAACAATGGTGATGTCATCAAGATTAAATAAAATATTACATGTGGAAAGAGCTTTCTAAACTCCAACGCACTATATAAATGCTAACTGTTCTTAGAAGTATTATTACAGATGATTAGTGGTAGCAAAGTTATATTATCATATAATAGATAGGTAAATACTGCTAAGAAAACAGATCAATATGTGTCTGAAAACTAGAGAACAGAAACCCAGATTTAATTCATGTAAAACATGTGGGAAGCATTTATTAACACCCTACAGTGTTCTAGGGACCTTGCCAGGCACTGGGACAGAGATAAACAGATTTGTAGTCTCTGAACTTAGGGGCTTAAAGTCTGAAGGACAGAGACATATATGATGAAAACAGCAATACTAAGAGCTAATAAATGTGCTAACAGATGTGTCCAGTATCCAGAAAAGTGCTGGATATATAATAACCACTTGTTAACTGAGTAAAAAGTCTTACAAAAGCATACACTCATTCATTCAACAAATATTAATTTTACCACACACTGTCAATTTAAATCAACTATCCAGTTAAAAACAAAAATCTCTGTTCAAGATGAGCTTACATTCTAGTATGGGGAAATGGACAAGGGACAAAATAAATGAGAAAATTATATAGATTATAAGAAGTCGGTAAGTGCTATGGAGAAAACAGTATCAAGGAATGGGGCTAGGAAGTTCTGGGGTCGAATAAGGCCGTTTCAATTTTAAATACAGGGACAAAAAAAAGGCCTTAGTGGAAAAGTGACATTTGAGCTAAGACTTGAACAAAGTGTGGGAAGCAGACATACGAACATCTGAGGGAAGTGTTCTAGGCAGAAGGAAACATAAGTGAAAGACTCTGAGGAAAGAATGTGTTTGGCAGAGAGAGTGGCAGACCAGATCACAGGGCAGTGGGAGGAAGAAAGGGGTTCTAGGCTGGTGGAACAGTGTGTGAAAAGACATGGGTTTCTGAAAACCCACAAAGTCTTTGGACAACTGCAAACATTTCTGATTAAGCTAGAACATTATATGTGTAAAGGAAAAGACCCTTTATGTCATACGTAAAAGACTTAAATAATCATAGTTTATAGAAAGAACAGACTGAAGGGAAAAAGAAGCTTTTGCAAGTGAACATTTGAAGACATTACATGCATCCTCACAGATGCAATATGAAATACAAATCTTCATCTATAACATATTCTTAAAAATTTCAAAAATGTGCTGGGGCGCCTGGGTGGCTCAGTCGGTTAAGCGTCCGACTTCAGCTCAGGTCACGATCTCGCGGTCCGTGAGTTTGAGCCCCGCGTCGGGCTCTGGGCTGATGGCCCAGAGCCTGGAGCCTGCTTCTGGTTCTGTGTCTCCCTCTCTCTCTGCCCCTCCCCCATTCATGCTCTGTCTCTCTCTGTCTCAAAAATAAATAAACGTTAAAAAAAAAATTTTTTTTAATAAAAAAAATAAAAAAATAAATTAAAAAATGTGCTTAACCTAAGTCTAACTTTCAGTTCCTAGTAAATAAAAGGGATATAGAAGCAAGTTAACCCCTAAGCAAGTAAACAAATTCAGAAGACACTTTATAAACAACGGAGTTTATCAGATCAATGTCACCAAAACAATAAATGTGTTCTAGATTAAAAAAATAAATTTGTTCTAGATTAAAAAAGACCAATGCCATGTGTGAATAGTGTTGGTATTTTGATTTCTGGCTCAACCGACAGAGTCACCCAGGTGTCGGTAAGCATCCAACTCTTGATTTCGGCTCAGGTCAGTCAGACTGACCCCCACATTGGGCTCCAAGCTGAGCATGGAGACTGCTTGGGATTTTCTCTCTCCCTCCCTCTCCCGAGCCCATGCATGCATGTGTGTGTGCGCGTGCAGACACACGCACATGCTCTCTCTCTCAAAATAATTTTTTTTTTAAAGTCCCTTACGAATATTGAACCAGCCCTGCAGCCCCGGAATGAATCCCACTTGATCATGGTGAATAATTCTTTTTAAATGCTGTTAAACTCGATTTGCTAGTATCTTGTTGAGAATTTTTGCATCCATATTCATCAGGGATATTGACCTGTAGTTCTCTTTTTATGCTGGGTCTCCGTCTGGTTTGGGAATCAAAGTAATGCTGGCTTCATAGAAGGAGTCTGAAAGTTTTCCTTCCCTTTCTATTTTTTGGAACAGCTTCAGGATAGGTATTATCTCTGTTTAAATAGCTGGTAGAATTCCCCTGGGAAGCCATCTGGTCCTGGACTCTAATTTGTTGGGAGATTTTTGATAACTGATTCAAATTCTTCGCTGGTTATGGGTCTGTTCAAATTTTCTGTTCCTTCCCGTTTGAGTTTTGGAAGTGTGTGAGTGTTTAGGAATTTGTCCATTTCTTCCAGGTTGTCCAGTTTGTTGGCCTATACTTTTTCATAGTATTCCCTGATAATTGCTTGTATTCCTGAGGGATTGGTTGTAATAATTCCATTTTCATTCGTGATTTTATCTATTTGGGTCCTCTCTTCTCTTTTTGAGAAGCCTGGCTACAGGTTTATCAATTTTATTTTTTCAAAAAACCAACTCTTGGTTTCATTGATCTACTCTACTGTTTTTTAGATTCTACTGAACCATTTACGGAAAAATATCATGATACTTTAAAAAAAACTTCAGGAAAACAAATAAAGGGAACAAATTTGGCAACATATTAGTTAACTATTAAATCCCAGAGATGGGTATTTGGCAGTTCATTATAGTATTGTCTCTACGTTTCTTTTTTTTTTTTTTTTTTAATTTTTTTTTTTTTCAACTTTTTTTTTTTTTTTTTTTTTTTTGGGACAGAGAGAGACAGAGCATGAACGGGGGAGGGGCAGAGAGAGAGGGAGACACAGAATCGGAAACAGGCTCCAGGCTCCGAGCCATCAGCCCAGAGCCTGACGCGAGGCTCGAACTCACGGACCGCGAGATCGTGACCTGGCTGAAGTCAGACGCTTAACTGACTGCGCCACCCAGGCGCCCCTGTCTCTACGTTTCTATAGGCTTAATAATTTTCATAATGAAGTTTAAAACTCTGATTCATCTGTGATTCAAATATTTGGAAATCATTTCTTCCCCCTTACTTACATAAACTGAAAAATAAATACATCTTGTGAATTTCATTTCAGGATTTGGATCTTTTTTATCTCTGCATCTACAGTGCCTGGCACATGGAAGGCACTCACTACAAGACTGCTGAATGAACACCTTCTTACTTATTTTGCAATACTAATCCATTCTGTAGACGTGATAAAAATTCTTACACACACTTCCATCAGATCCTCAAGACCATCTTACCTTGTAATAATGTTCCAAGAGAATCCGGACTACTCCCTCCACACTTTCTGCTTCAACAGGCTTCCTGGCAAACTGGAGCAGGTACTGCAAAGCATCTGCTGGGGAGGTAGCTTTACACAGATCTATGTGGAGCGCTGCAGATTTACTTGGTTTTGTCAATCGGAGTTTCTTGGTTGCAATTTCCTCCTGCTGTTGCTGCAAGGGAGTAGGGAAGGTAAGACATGAAAACACAGAGTCTGCAAATCTAACACTGCCTCATTTCCTTATACCAACTAATGTATTTAGCTAATAGACCTAACTTTAGGAAAAAGCAGTGTAATGAACACAAAAAAAAGAGCGCTAGATTGGAGACAAGGTTATGAGTCCCCATTTTGCTTTTCACTAGCTCCTACCACTTTGGGCTAGTTATTTCATTTCTCCAAGTCTGTTTCTTTCTCTGTGAAGTAAGTCCACTAACATTTTGTTCTGCCTATCTCTTAGGACTGTTGCAACTTTAGGGTTAAAAGGACATACAAAGGATCTGTTCCATTCTTTATTTAAAAAGAAATCTCAATTCTACAAATATATACCGACTATGCTGAGGCACCCAACAGGCTCAGCTTCCCTCCTGAGAAAACTGGAACTGATGGGAACTGTCTGCAGCTTATACTGAGTAAAAAGTCTTCCCCTTACTCCAAATGACTACACAAAGCATTCTGCCTTTATTAAAAGGATGGTTAATGTAAATAAAATTTTAAAATACCTTGCAAACTGTAGTCACTTAACAAATTTTTCTTTACTGAATAATTATTCAGCATTAGGAGTTGCGTCTGAATTCTAATTCTGCTGCTGTTCTAAGTAAGTTACAATTTTTACCTTTATTATTTGCAATATGAGAATGATGACACTACTACCTGTTTTTCTTAACTAGGGATCATCATCTGAACCACAGGACACACAAAATTATTTGAATAACTATTTTCTCAATTCTCCCAAGGATGGTGCATAATTAGAAGCTTTTTAGATGCATTTGTTACATATAATGAGTGCCAAAAAGTTCAGTGAAAGGGAACCTGTCACTCCAGGGCTTAAGTCAGGCCCTGGTGGGTAGGTATAGAAAACATCGTAACTAACATAAGGCAAATGTTGTAACCGATAATTTTCCTTAATATCTAATGCATCATTTTGATATCCTGAGCAATCCCTCTTTACAATGTACAAATGTACATATCTACAGAGAAAAGATTAGGATTATTCTAGTCAGGAACATAGTATGGCATGATAAAGAGACCAAGGGTTTTTTTTTTATTGGTTTTGTTTTTTGTTTTTTTAAGAGACCGAGGGTTTTGAAGCAGAGGAATTTGGGTTCGGTAACCATTTACTAGTGAGGGAGGCCTCTCCTTCTTCTATAAAAGGGAATACACAATACCTATATTGTATGGATATTTGAGAAGTCTATGTCTTTAATTGTACAAATACAAAATAACCACTAACTACATACCAGTTCTCTCTCCCTCCTTACCTTTATAGCAGAGGGAAAGACAGAAGCACTAAGATCTCATTTCATCATTGTATGGTAATGATTCATGCAGAATGAAGAAATGAGTTCTTTTCCTAAAATCCTTACTCATTCCCATCCTATTCTACACAAACTCAGTCTTCAGTGTTATCTAGGATCCAATCAGTACAAAAGCTGAGAAAGATTTCTTTCCCTATAGAGTATGTAAGGGGAAAGACAAACCAATATCTGCTATCAGTCAACCATCAGTAACAGTTTAGTGAGCCAGGACCTATGGTCTATCCAGGGGTGATGGAGAAGTTAGACCTGAGCTGGAGGCAAAGGCAGTGATAAACAGATGACACATTAGAAGCCTGAGGGCACAACATCCTGAATTTATGACTTTTAACATCCTGGTCTAAGGCTTCCAACACCTTGAAGCTGACAGAGCCACAAGTACAGAACTTGCAGCTCTCCTCTTCAAGCTCTGCCCCAGAGTAATTTATACCTTCATTATAAACCATAACAGTTCCAACAAGAACCTTGCAGGGCCCAAACCCCCCACCCCAATTGGTAGGAGGAGTCCCTCAGATGACTGGCAACAACCTCAATTAGAGACAGCCCTAGCTATGATCTATAACCTATGCAAACACAAAAAGACATCTCTAGCTCCAGTGGAATGACCACTTCTGGGCCTGCCCACACTGCCTTCTTGAAAGTGTACTGTCCTTAATAAACTGCTTTGTGCTTGCTACATTCCTTCTGACCATCTTTATTCGAGTTTGGATCATCACATAAATCTTTCTATGGAAAATCCAAGAACTGAGACCTCCATTCATACAACATACAACATAGACTCTCCCGCCCATAACAGGGGACACTGATGAAGCAGGCATTATCTCTGTCCCTAAATAGGCCAGACTGGTAGGGAGATATGCACACTGTGTAAAATTAATAAAGCGAAAACTCATTAAAGTTGAGGAGGGAGGATACAAGGGGAGGCCAGAAGGAGGAACAGTACTACTCAAGAGTCAACTAGGGAAAGAACTGTCCATTATAGAGTCCAACAGAAGAATCAACAAGAAAGAATCTTCAGTTATAGGCCCCAACAGGGAAAGATGCACATGACCTCTCCTACAAGAAATCAACCACCCTTGCAACTCAGCTAAGGAGAAATTCTCATCACCCTAGACTTTCCCTTCAAAACAACCTCTCCTGGAGGTGCCTGGGTGGCTCAGTCATTTGAGCATAGGACTTTGGATCAGGTCATGATCTCACGGTTCCTAGGTTCGAGCTCTGCATCGGGCTCACTGCTGTCAATGCAGAGCCACAGAGAGTCCCTCTCTCTATGCCTCTCTCACTCAAAAATAGACAAACATTAAAAAAAAAAAAAAAAAACACAAAAAACACAAAAAAAACCCTCTCCTGACTTCCTGCTTCTCCTTGGTTTGCTGGACTTGCCTATGGTTTTGCCATAACTTGCATGTGCCGAATTGCAGTTCTGTTATTCCCCAAAAAATACATTTTTGCTGGTAAAATAACTATTTTTAACGTCAACAACTAGTAATTATAGTAGCACTGAGGGGTAAGTACAAATAGACAAACAAGTACAGAGTGCTTGCTACAGAAGCAGAGGAGAAAGAGACAAAACTCTTGCTGAGGCTTTAGTTGCATCTTGAAGCCAAAATGTGAGAGCAAAAATAAAGGGGAAAATGACATGCATTCCATGTAAAAGAGACAACAGGTATAAGAGTCTGGAGAAGTATAAACACATGACATGCTGGAGGAAGGGCAAGTAGTCTTGAGAAGTGGGCACAATACAATAGGAAGAAAGGAAATCACACTGGGTAACAAGGTGAATGAACTTAATGCCACTGAACTGTATACTTAAAAATGTTTAAAATGTTAAAATATGTATTTTGCCACAATTATTTAAAAAAAAATCGTAACACACACACACGCGTGCGCAAGTGGGCAAGGGAAACAGATCCAGAAAATTCCAGAAAGCAAACCACAAAAGAAGGAGCTCTGTGAAATAAAAACTTTCCTGAGGAGGCCCTGGCTGGCTCAGTCCATGCAGCATGAGATTCTTGATCTCAGGGTGGTGAGTTCAAGCCCCACACGGAGTGTAGAGATTACTTTAAAATTTTTTAAAAATAATAAAAAATTGGGGCGCCTGGGTGGCGCAGTCGGTTGAGCGTCCGACTTCAGCCAGGTCACGATCTCGCGGTTCGTGAGTTCGAGCCTCGCGTCGGGCTCTGGGCTGATGGCTCGGAGCCTGGAGCCTGTTTCCGATTCTGTGTCTCCCTCTCTCACTGCCCCTCCCCCGTTCATGCTCTGTCTCTCTCTGTCCCAAAAATAAATAAAAAACGTTGAAAAAAAAATTTTAAAAAAAAATAATAAAAAATAAAAACTTCCTGAATCTTGACTCATTCTGAAAGTTCAAGAAAACCAATTTCACATAAAATGGAGCAACAAAGTGTCAACGTTAAATCTCAAAGTTATTTTAAGAAAAAAAAATAATGAGAATAACTTCCCTACAGTGGGAATATGCTACAAAGATGTGGTAAGTGAAATAAGTGAAAACAGGAAGAAAAACTTGATTTTTCAATGGAATCATCCCTCTGTACTACAATCACAGATACGTTTTTCTATCTCTCCCACTAGTCTGTGAGCTCCTAAAGGAGAAGGACCCTCACCTGTATTGGGCTTTGTAGCTCAACACCTTTCAGTATACCTGATACACAGTAACCACTCATTTACATGAAGGAATGATTTAAATGTTTAAGGACAGTTTCCTGCTGGATGGTCTAAGTCTTGCTACCCTTGAAGTCTAAGGATCTAGGGTACTCTACGGATCTAAGGAGGCTTTTTGGTCTACCAGCATCAATTGAGGGCTTGTCAGAAATGCAGATTATTGCCTCACCTCCCCCACCCCACTGGATACAATCTAGATTTTAACAAGATCACCAGGTGATTTGCATAAAAAGTTGAAGAAGCAGCACACTTAAGATAACTTGGGATCAACCTCGACTTTCACAACACCTATGAGGAGACACGTGGAGAATCACTGCTCTGACAGGGGCTCAGCTCACCTGTCCTTAACTCCAAAGGAAGAAAGTACTTTGCCCTACCTCCTAGGTAAGCTGTTCCACCAATGGAGAGTTCTGCCCCTATGCAGCCTGTGACCCTCACCTGCTTTGGCTGGGTTTTGAGATTTCTCAAGACTCCTCTTTCAACCCCTTAGTTTTGCATACAACCAACTCGTCCCGGGGCACTTTCTCTGAAATAGGAGTTGGGAGGGGCTCTACCAGTAAATTGGCTCTGAATCCTCTTATCCCTCAGGAAGCTTTCAAGTCCCTATGTGTAAGACGAAGGTGCTAATGTAACCCGAATAAACTGAAATAACGGATAAGACATCTTCGTAAATTGTAAAGTGCTATTTGTCCTCGCTAATAATTTTATTTTTTTAGAAGTGTCACACTGCACATATTAATAATGACTACGACAGCAGCTGCAAACGAACACGCCCACTTAAGTGCAGTTTCAGAGAGCCCATCTGAGTAGTCGGCACTCGAACCAGGTTTGCGGCGCCTGTTTTGGCAAAGTGTCTGGAAGGTGAATAACCTTCCCCGCCCGGGACTGGTCCCGGGACCTTTCCTTCCGTAAATTACCTGAACCACCTTAGTGAATTCCTCGTACACTCGCTTCTTTAGGTGCGCCGCCATGACTGCCCGCGGACCTTCTCAGCTTCCGTACTCGACAAGGGAGGCGGGGGGGGGGGGGGGGGGGCGGTGAAGGAATCCGGAAAACTTGTCTAGGCCTGAGGAACTCGCCACAGTCCCACAAGGCAGTGGGGCTCTGGGAAAGAGAGGCCTCTTCCGGCTGCTCGACTGCCCTGCTGCAGTGCAGCCCAATTTGTCCGCCTACACCTCCGGCCCCTGCGGAACGAAAAAGAAGGCGCAGCGTGAGGGGGCGGTGCCTCTGGTGGGAGGAGACTGGATTGGAAGGGTGGAGGAGCCAATGGGAGCCTTTGGGGGCTTGCAGGTGGTCGAAAGACTGGCGGGGAGCCGAGCTAAAGGAGGGTGGAAGTATATAGGGAAAGGGTAGAGGCTAGATGATCCAGAGCTAGAGGCAAAACTGGAGCTGCGTGAGGACTTTAACTTGAGCGATCAGGGAAAAGAGGCCCAGCTGGCGTTCCCATCGTCCTTTGCCGTTCACGTTTGCTGCTTGTAGCTTTATCGAGCTCTCCTTTTCTGTGTGCCACCCCTCTCCTGGCATGGGATTTTTTTTTTCTTGCTCTCTCATTCCGGTTGTTTGAAATTTACCCTTCTTTAAGGAATCAAACCTTCCTCTGATAGCTTAGGGAGAGTGGAAAGAATCCTGAGGTCAAGGGTCAAGCACCAAAGTTTCAGACTTTGGCACATAATGAGCAAAGAGCATCAACTACAAATGTGCTCACACCTAACCTGACCTAGATATAGTGACAATGGAATGAGATAATGCAGAAACATTCGGCAGACTGTAAGATGTATTTCACGTGTAAGTGGAACCCAAGGTCAAGTTTTACCTCTTTCATTAAACTTTAGCTGTTCATTGTTTCCTTCTTTCATGTGGATGCTTAGAAAAAGCAAGCTGTGGTAAGTACGGAAGACCCCAAAACACGTAAAAGATGGTCTTTACCCTCAAGGTCCTACAGTGTAACTGGGAGAAGAGACACCCAAACTAATAATTAGAGATCAAAGTGATGAGGGAGCATGGAACAAACTGAGGGCAAAATACAAGCCAACAGCAGCCCCATTCCCCTCCGGGTGGTACTCCTCAGACACTCCTGGCTACCCAAGAACAAAGAAAAGGGGTTTAAGTGTTTGCCATGTTAATGTGGGAACCTAAGGCAAATGAAAAATTAAATTCCCTTACTGCCTATAAACCCATTGACAAGTCCTTGAAGCCAGCAGAGTGACCTCCCTGTAGAAGCCCAGCTGCCTAGATGATGACACTTTGCTAGGAGCAAAAGAGGATCTTAGCCTAACATTATCCCAACCTTAAGGATCCTGTAAGTCTTCCTGTATCTCAACTGCCTCAAGATATATCCTTGAAATCATACTCCAAGCTTATGGCCCCCCAATATACATCTGAAGGGTCTCATGACTGAGGTTTTACTAATCAACAATAAACAGTGTTTCCCTAGCACCAGCTAGCCCCTCAAGATCCTGGAAACGTTGCTTCCAAAATTCCTTAGAGACTTACTCTATCCCTGACCACCTCCCAACCTGAGGGTGTATAATGAGTTACCCGTCATGACCCCAGTGCAACTCCTCCTGTCCACAGGTCCTGTCCCTGTGCTTTAATAAAATCACCTTTTTGCACCAAAGACGTCTTCAAGAATTCCTTCTTGGTCCTTGGCTCTGGACCCCCTCCTCCCCCACTTCATCAAAATTGTCCTTGGATAAGAGGAATGTGATTCAAACACACGTACTAACTTCCTCAGGATGGGGGTGGGGGGGGCGAAGCAGAATAATGACCCCAAAATATGACAAATATGACATTTTGGTATGTGGATTATTTCTAACTGAAGATAATCTAGGTGCAATAGACTCGGGAAGGGCTGTTTACCATCCCCTTAACTTCCTACAAGAATTTAGAGGGCCTGTACCAGGAGAGTGCTAATACCAAAGGTAATGTTTTATTGGAAAGACTTAATCTGCATAGCATGGCAAACATATGTTCACCAGACATTTGCTCTTCTCATCTTTCTGTGAATTGTCTTTCTCCTCTTAAGGAAGCTGCAGACCTCTTCCCCTTTTCCCTAGCTCAGGATGTCATATAAGCCTCAATTGCCTGTCTTTGGATCTCATGTCTTTGGGGCTCCTGTACTTATAAAATTTGTTTTTCTCCTGTTGATCTGCCTTATGTCAATTCAATTAATAGGCCAACCAAAGAAACTAGAAGGGAAGAAAAATTTTCCATTCCTACAATGCCTCATGGAAGTACAGAGGAAATGATTTTTGTGCTGGCTTTAAAAATAGTGAATTTTGGGGGCACCACTTGGTTGAGTGTACAACTCTTGATTTCAGCTCAGGTAATGATCCCAGGGTTGTGGGATCGAGCCCCACATCGGGGGCTCTGTGCTGAGTGTGGAGCCTGCTTAGGATTCTCTCTCTCTGTCTGTCCCTCTCTCCTGCTTGCATTCTCTCAAACTCTCTCTCTCTCTAAAATACAAAAAAAAATTTAAACATTTTTTAATGTTTATTTTTGAGAGAGAGAGACAGACAGAGCATGAGCAAGGGAGGGGCAGAGAGAGGGAGACAAAGCAGGCTCCAGGCTCTGAGCTGTCAGCACAGAGCCCAATGTGGGGCTCAAACCCATGAACTATGAGATCATGGCCTGAGCCGAAGTTGGACGCTTACCCAACTGAGCCACCCTGGTGCCCCTAAAATGTAAAAAAAAAAAATTTTTAATAGTGAATTTTCAAGAAAGAAAGGCATCCCAGACCACAGAGACTACCACGTATACAAATGTGTTGAGTAAAACGAAAAGCACTTACAAACAGTGCCTTCAGTAAATGTTAGCAGCTATTATGTCATTACTATATTCTATCTAATCTAAGCTGCCAGCAACGCCAGTAAAACAAACCATTATTTTAGGTAACACATAAAAAATTTAAGAAAAATGTTAAGAAATGAAAAGAATCAAGAAGTAAAAAAATCCTAAAATTAAAACCAGTGGTCTCTTATTGCTTAATTTGTTATGTATATTTACTGAAAGAGCCCTTTTAAACTTATTTACATGTAGATTTGTATCCTATGTCCTACTGCTGTGTTTCCATGCCTTTTGGTGCACATTAAAACTTTTCATTTCAATGCAAATTATAGGGTAATCTCTTTGAAGACTCATTAAATGGCAATTAAAGACAACAGATGCAGAGCTCAATGGAAGTGATGAAAACATGAACTGCCATGACCCAATCTACACATGAACAATTGACCAACAGCAATCTTAGATGTGTCCTGATTTCAGAGATGTTAAATGTGCATCTAAGCATCAATTATTAAAAGTACTAACATCATTATTAGATATGGCTGCAGGAAGGAGTTGGGTGCACTCAGAAAATGAAAGAAAATTCAGTTTATATTGAGAGTAAACTGCATACAGGGAGAAACTGGGACCAGACTGGTATAGAAACAAGAATATTCCACATTCTTTTTTAAAATATTTTTTAAAATGTTTAATCAATCTCTATACCTAATGTGGGACTCGAACTCACAACCTTGAGATCAAGAGTTGCACACTCCACCAACTCAGCCAGCCAGGTGCCCCCATTCCACATTCTTTAATATTGAAATGAAAAACTGTATTTATTGAATTGATTATATTTTCATTTGACTTCATTATTGCATATGGGAATAGAATGAGACACCTCAGTGAATCCTTTAAGCTTCAAACAGTCTTCCCTGTCCCCATTGTGTAACAGCAACCCAATTTCCTAGGAAATTGGGGTTACTCACTCAGATAATAACTCCTTCTCTGCTTTTGGCTCAGCAAGAAGAGCTCCTAATGACCAGGAGGCAGTCTCATCACATGTTATAATGTAATAGAACAATGACAATGTTCTTTGGTGGAACTGTTCCTCCCTTGGGAACTAAATACTCCGAACCCTCTGAATAGAATTCATAAATGAGTCATTAGGTGTAAAAATGACAAGAACCACTCTTACCTCCTCTCCTTAGTCCCTAGACCTATGTATTCTAACTGTGGGAGAAACGGTACTAAATTTTAGCTATTGGTATAATGTATATACCGCAAATCTGTAAAACAGCACCCCAAATTCACAATGTTTTGTCTCTCAGCTAGCCCCATAAGTGAGTCTGCAAAAGGTCATTACACTGTTTTTATCATAGCAGCTACATCTGAGTGATGGGGCACTTAAGAAAACTAAAGAGTTTCTTTGCAAAAAAAAATTTTTTTTTAATGTTTACTCATTTTTGAGAGAGAGAGAGAGAGAGAGAGAGGGGGGGGGGGGAGGGGCAGAGAGAGAGACAGGGAGACACAGAATCTGAAGGAGGCTTCAGGCTTCAAGCTGTCAGCACAAAGCCCAACGTGGGGCTTAAACCTACAAGTGGTGAAATCACGACCTGAGCCAAAGTCAGTCCTTCAATGAGCCAAAGTCAGTCCCTCAACCTACTGAGCTACCCAGACACCCCTATAATTCTTTCATCATAAAATAAGTTCCTTAGTCCAAAGCAATGTCCATGAAAATTCATAAGATACCCATGAATAGTAGGGTTGGCAAAAACATCACAGTTAAGCGTTATTAGGGTTTTCCAGGGAACCAGAACCATCGGAGATGACTGATAGATAGATGATAGATAGATAGATAGATAGATAGATAGATAGATAGAGATAGACAGATAGATAGATATAAGCTACTATAACAGAATACTACAAACCAAATGGCTTATAAACAACAGAAATTTTATTTCTCACAGTTCTGGAGGCTGAGAAGCCCAAGATCAAGGTATAGAGAGATTCACCATCAGGCAAGAGCTCACTTTCTAGTTCGTAGACAGCTGTATTCTTGCCGTGTACGCACATGGCAGAAGAGGCAACAGAGCTCTCTAGGGTCTCTTCTATAAGAATACTAATCCTGGGGTGCCTGGGTGGCTCAGCTGGTTAAGCATCCAACTCTTGGTTTCGTCTCAGGTCGTGATCTCACAGTTCGTGAGTTTGAGCCCTGCATTGGGCTCTGCTCTGACAGCCTGGAGCCTGCTTGGGATTCTCTCTCTCTCTCTCTCTCTCTCTCTGCCACTCCCCTGCTCACTCTCTTTCTCTCAAACAAAAAAAAATAATAAATAAACTTTTAAAAATTTAAAAAAGAGGCACCTGGGTGGTTCAGTTGGTTAAGTGTCCAACTTTGGCTCATGTCATGAACTCATGGTTCATGAGTTCGAGCCCCGTGTCAGGCTCTGTGCCAACAGCTCAGAACCTAGAGCCTGCTTCGGATTCTGTGCCTCCCTCATTGCCCCTCCCCCAGTCATGCTCTGTTTCTCTCTCTCTCTCTCTCTCTCTCTCTCTCTCTCTCAAAAAGAAAAAGAAAGAAAATTTAAAAAAATTTTTTAATTAAAAAAAAAAAGAGGGGCATTCACTTTCAAATATCCCCTCTCTGCAAAGAGAGCTTTCATACTATTCCTCCTTTCTAATTTTATATTGTAATAAACTTTTGCCTGCTGCTCAAAAACAAAACAAAACAAAACAAAACAAAAAACCCCACCAATTTCATTCATTAGGATTCTACCTCATGACTTAATTATCTCCCAAAGGCCCCACCTTTGGAATAACCATGACATTGCAGATTAGGATCTCAACACATGAATTTGGGGCAGGGTAGGGGGTGGCAGGGACACACAAATCCAATCTATAGCAGCAGGAAAGCCAAATCTAAATCTGGAATACGTATTTACTCCTGTGAGGACCAATCACCACTCCCTCCCTGATGGAAAGGATCCAGTACGTGGTAGAATGATTGCAAAAATGACTCTGATACTCCCCCTCTCTGTATGTGTACCCTCTGAAATCCATCTTTGAAGCTGCTTCCATTAAGAGATGGAATCTCTGGGGGTGCCTGGGCGGCTCAGTCAATTAAGCATCCCCAGGCCTTTTGTTTGATTTTGGAACCCTACCATTGCCATGAGAATAAGCGCACTCAAGTCTGCTGAATAATGAGTGACCAGATGGAACAAGCCAAGCTGACCCCGCTGAGGCCATCTTAGACGAGCCCACCCCAGCTGATCCACCATCTGACTACAGATGCATGAGGGAGCCCAACCAAGACCAGAAGAATTGCCCAATCTGTAGTTTTGTGAGCAAAACGTTATATGATTAGAACCTTAAGGCACTAAGTTCGGGGGTCAGGAGGTTGTCATGTGGTCAGACAGTCCCAAAGATGCTAAGTTCATTTGACACATAGGTTCAGTTGGTAAGGAGACAAGCCCAAATGGATCTAGATAGTTTATTATTTACATAATAGCAGGCAGCATGAATTTCATGTTTTCATTGGTTCCCTTTGCTCCCCAAGCACCATGGAGGTGATGCAGGTAAATGTCATGCACACAATAGATCTGCAACACAGATGAAGAACACGGAGCTTAGGAAACCCTCAATCTTAAAAGAGGAATGCTAGCAAACCTGCCCTCTGGAGAGAGACTTTATCATACTGGTCAGAAAACATGGGGCGCCTGGGTGGCTCAGTCGGTTAAGCGATCGACTTCGGCTCAGGTCATGATCTCGTGGTCCATGAGTTCGAGTTCCGCATCAGGCTCTGTGCTGACAGCTCAGAGCCTGGAGCCTGTTTCAGATTCTGTGTCTCCCTCTCTCTGACCCTCCCCCATTCATGCTCTGCTCTGTCTCTCTCTGTCTCAAAAATAAATAAATGTTAAAAAAAAAGAAAAGAAAAGAAAACAAATCTGCCTTCCAACTCAGTGGGAGACATTTTTTTTTAAATCATCCTGAGATAGCTCCAGGATTGGACGGTGATACCAGCTTCATTAACTTTATTACTATTATTTATTTATACTTTTGTAATGTAAGTATATCTCCTTACCCCTAAGAAGTTTTGCAAACATCGTCAAAGGTGTCAATGCCATTTGCTTAGAAATGTCAGTGTTGCTTCCAACAGTTTGTTACAGAGCAGTCTAGCTAACTGATTTACAGTGCAATCAACCTATTACCAAGAAGTGTCTAGTTTCCTCACTCTCCCCCTCCCCAGGAATAATACTGTATCAGGAGCTCAGTGTTGGTATCTGCTGTTGGACATCCATCAGGAGCCAGACTGGCTTTGGTAAGAGGAAATCTATATTGTAGAGCCCATTCATAGCCATCATGGCCACCTTTTTCATGATTCTATTTAGCAAGCACTTGGGAGCTAGAAAAAGAGGCTGACTGACATCCAGAGGTTAGATGGTCGAGTCCATTTATTTTTTGAGAGCCTCTTCTAGAATGGGTGCCCTCTAGTGGCCATTTGTAAGAAACACAAATATTTTCCCCACTCGAAGAGGTCCATCCACACACGGACTCCCCAGGCTTTGTTATCATGGATCTTTCATTCTAGTACTTCCCAAGTCTTTGGACAACCAGGAAGGGGCTTGGGCATGCAGTACCTAGGGATCAGATTTCGAGGACACTGAACAGAGCAGAAATGGATGGGGAGGGGAGTAGGAGAGGATGGGATAATAAGTAGAGGATTTAAAAAAAAAAAAAAAAGTCCTCTAGGAGAACAATGTAGACCTGAAAACCAGGCTAGAGCTATGAACTAGGGTGCCTCCATGAGTGCAATCTCACAGGGTTCAGTCTTTATGTTTTCCTTCGGATCATAATGACAGTTATATTTACCATTCAGTTTTAAGTTTTCCTCCTTTGACTCTAATTTTCTTTAGTTAATCCCAATAGATCAGAAAAGTATCATATACCCCTACATATGACCAGAGATCATTTTTTGAACATTATTAATGTGCTTTACTATTTTGCTTCTCCTGTTAGGAAACAAGAAAGGGGGAGATGGTATTATTGGGTAGGCAACTAAGAGTTTCCACTTAATTTATGTACTTTTAATTAATATATTTTTGGATATTTCTTTTTTTCATAGTCCTGTAAACCCCACCACCATAAATCCTTTTTTGGAGCACAAATTAAATTAAATTGCATTGAATTAAATGAGTATTCTCCTCCCCAATAATTTTAAGCCTCTATAAATATAATTTTAATTGCTGTATAACATTGCATTATATAGATGTAATACAATACACTTGACTTATTTCCCATTGTTTTGCTTTTATAATTTAAGTGGGATAAAAATAGTATGTTATCTTAACTGTATTATGGATTGGGATTGGGGAGGGAATGTTGAAATTGCCTTTGTTTAATAAAATAATTTGGTAAATCGATCAGGAAGAGAGTGAGATCCTATGGGCATGCATGCAGGCTACAGCCAAAGCAATAAAAGAGGCAGGTAAACTGGAACGTGGTCTTCTCCTGGTAAATGACAAGAACACAAGAGGGCTGATGGAAACTTGGCATGCTTCTAAAGCCTGAATTTGGGATTGGCACAGTCACTTCCATGCATATTCCATTGGCCAGATTAGGTCATGAAGCCAAGCATGAAGTCAGTGGGGTGGGGAAGATTACTCCCACCTACAGAGAAGCATGGCAAGAACAGGGAGGGAAGAAAAAATAGGAAACAAACACAATCTACTAGTGAAAAGTTCCTAGTGATGGGGGTGACTGAGACTTTTTAAGAACAGATGTGTCGAATACTCTCAGTTTGAAGTTATTTGCATTTCTGTCTTGTAAACTACCTCCATTTTATTTGCCTGCATTCGCCACAGTCTGCTACGTTCACAAATAGCTTGTGGAAGCAGCATTTGCAAAAATTAAGAAAAAGATAGGAGTGTTCAACCTGGGTGAGCATCGTCTAGAACAGCAACAACAAGCTGAAGACATCTAGATGATTCATGAATCCAGCAGAAGCAGAGAACCAGAACTGACCATAAGAAAACAAGCCCTCCGGGAATATGCAGAAATCTTCAGGAGGACATTGACCTTTTCAGAATTCACAAAATTGAGATTTTAAGCAATCCTATTTAGTTCTTATGGAAAAGAGTATCTCCTGGGAATCTAATCTCATAAATGTAATTACTGACCAAAGAGTATAAACTTTTTTTTTCAGGTTCTTGATAAATAATGAAATGGTTCATGATAAAAAGTTCAAATATTCAGGATTTTTCCACTTAAAATTGTCAGCCATATTAAATACCAAAAGGAAAACATGGGGAAATTTTTGAAAATAAGAAAAAATGACCATTCTGAGCAATTATGCTTAAATTTAAACTCCCTGATAGTAGTAATTCCTTAAACCCTGAAAATTAACCTTGATCTTGAGGACAGATGGTCACCCTAGCAGGCAGGAAAAGGTTGAATGTCTACCCATGTCCTCCTTAGCGTTCCATTACTGTCAGGTTGAGAAGCAGAGCCTGAAACAGAGACTCTGTGCAACTGCTATATTGAGGATGTGCTCTCAGGGGAAAGGGAGTGAGAGAAGTAGGATACAGCAGAAGAAGAATCCTAATTAAGAACGTGGCGTCAAGGGGCACCTGGGTGGCTCAGTCAGTTAAGCGTCTGTTAAGTGTCCTACTTCGGCTCAGGTCGTGATCTCACGATTTGTGAGTTAGAGCCCCGCATCAGGCTCTGTGCTGACAGCTCAGAGCCTGGAGCCTGCTTCAGAGTCTGTGTCTCCCCTTCTCTCTGCCCCTCCCATGCTCATGCTCTGTCTGTTTCTCAATAATAAATAAATGTTAAAACAAACAAACAAACAAACAAACAAACAGAATGTGGCCTCAAATGAGGATTGACTTCACCTGATCCCACAAGGAGGCCCAGAACAGGAACTGCACCAGAATTGATTCCTCCTTTGAGGTAAGGGCTCAGTCTTCTCTATCTCTACACAAGCAAGATGGCAATTCTTTTCCAGAGCAGATCTCAAAATTAGGGTGCATCAGAATCACCTGGAGGGCTTATTAAAGCAGACTGTTGGGCCAACTCTGTTTCTGATTCAGTAGGTCTGAGGTGGGGCCCAGAGAATTTGTATTTCTAAGAAGCTCCCAGGTATTGCTGATGCTGCTGGTCTAGGGACCACACTTTTGAGAATCACTGCTCTAGAGAAAACAGCTGTGAAACTGCAGCAGTCAACACAGCATTTGGAAAAGGGAGATCTGAGTGGCATCTACCATAGGTATGAACTTGGCATCTTCCTCGTGAAGGCACATAACAGGGCTAAAGGATTAGACCACAAGCTGAGGCTGAGTAGATTGTATTTTCAGATCATATTATCTAGGTCAGTGGTATCCTGTTATTTTCCTGTTATCATCCCACATCTCCAGCCAAAGCATTGTCGAAACATTCCAACTCACCTCAGCCTTGTTTTGGACTTGACGGGAAGCGTCTGGCAGGTAGGTGAGGCTTTAAAGAGGAAGCAGCTGCACCTCACGAGGCAAGCACAGTGGAGTCAGTTGCAGTGAGCACAAAATTCTCAGCAGGGGGATAGACAATTATTAGGGGGCAAGCCTCCTAGACCACCTTAGAAACTGTTTGATGTTTGTTTATGAAATTAAAGGAAGATGGCTTTTTAAAAACTTTTTTTAAATGTTTATTTATTTTTGAGAGAGAGAGCACCAGCAGGGGAGGGGCAAAAAGAGAGGGAGACACAGAATCTGAAGCAGGCGCCAGGCTCTGAGCTGTCAACACAGAGCCCAAAGGGGGGCTTGAAACTAATGGACTGTGAGATCATGACCTGAGCTCAAGTCCGACGCTTAGCGACCGTGCCACCGAGGCTCCCCTGGAAGATGGCTTTTGAAGGCAACTTTCAATTGCGTAAGTCCCGCCAGGCCCATAACACACTGCCTCTGCCCCTGGCCCCTGCGGATCACCACCAGATGAAGAGGAATGTATAAAAGTAATTGAAATACTTGGCCCGTAATGTTCTCTCGGAGTAGTGTTCATAGTATACCTGGTACCCCTGGGCTGCAATGTCCATCTTCACGCAGTCCAGGAGGTCCTTGACCTGCGGGGCTGCCTTCCAAGGTCCAAACTTGACAACCGACTTCTTTTCAAACTCGAAGATGCGCAGGGCCTCTGCGCACTGGGCTGCCTCTTCTTCAGTGCGCACCACGCACACCAGCACTGTGGAGCTGCGTGCCGCCACGGCCTCGGCGCGTGCCAAGCGCACCATGAGCTCCAGGTTCTCGCTGTAGGCGGGCACCCGCAGCAGGAACTGCTTCCGAGCCACCTGCTCACCAAAGATCTGCGGCGTGTCCTCCAAGAGCTTGACCAAAGGCTTGATTTCGTAAAACTGCGCCTCACGGTACACCTCCGGGATGTGCTGTGTGGGCAGCTGCTCGCTGCGCAGGTAGTCCAGGACGGGTCCGAAATAGGTGCCGGGGTGATCGATGAAGAAGCGGCCTTCTGCATCCAGGCAGGCCTTCGTGGAGCTGGAGAACATCTCTGCCAGCTTTGAACCCGGGACTTTTCTCAGGGTGCTCACGGTGGTGGTGTACAACTCGCCTCCTACGTTAAGCTCCACGACGGGAGATACCTGAGGGCACAAGAGGCGGAGTGAAACCAACAGCGCCACCTCCACGGAGCTCGTGGCTTATTTTCATCGACCGAATACTAAAGGATATTAGTCCAAGACGCTGCTAGGGAAGCAAGTCCCAGTGACAATGCTCACAAAGTCTGTGGCCTTTGGCAAGGCTTTTTTCCTCCCTGGGCCCATTTCCTCATTTCTAAAATGGGGATATGGAGGTGTTGTGAAGTCAGAAGTTCCCAAGGTTCCCAAGGCTCAGATCTAAGATTATAGCCTCAGAGAGGCTAAGAAACCATACATGTATTCATTGCATACAGGAAGCATTTCTTGGGTACTTACTACATGTCCACACCCCATGGTGGGCGTTGAGGATACAAATTCTTTCATTTATTTTTTATTTTAGAGAGAGAGAGTTCACGAGTGAGGGAGAGGGGCAGTGGGAGAGAAAGAGAATCCCAAGCAGGCTCCATGCTCAGCACAGAGCCCAACGCAGGGCTCATTCCCATGACCTGAGCTGAAATCAAGAGTCAACACTCAACAGACTGAGCCACCCAGGCGCTACCCAGGGAATAAAAAATCTTATTTAATGTAGGTCAGAAGTTCCTATTAGCGGTTGGCATGACTTTGATTAATTAAGGGAATTTGTTTGATAGATGTGTTTCAGAATGTGGGCCGGTGGGGGTTAAATAACAGGAATATTCTTGGTGCTGAAAAGGTAACACTGGATACAATAGGTATAAAATTGCCTCATAAACTGTAAAGTGTGGTGTCAATGGAAGTTAGGTTTAGCCGGTCAATGGAATTTTTAGAGGCCTCTTCTCAATGCCAAACCGTGAGATGAGCACTAAGGATGTGGTTAAGATGCCTCGGGATGCCCACAGGCAAGCACAGAGGGGGACGTGGAAACAGACAGAGTCAGGATGCATTTAGGGAATACTAAGTGCTGCCAACAGACCTAACAAAAATACCAGATTATTATATGTGAGGTGATACACTAATTGTTATCCTTACAAACCAGCTTCCTGAATAACTCTGGTTATTTAAAATTCATTCAGGGGCGCCTGGGTGGCTCAGTCGGTTAAGCGTCCGACTTCAGCTCAGGTCACGATCTCCCGATCTCACGGTCCATGAGTTCGAGCCCCGCGTCGGGCTCTGGGCTGATGGCTCAGAGCCTGGAGCCTGCTTCCGATTCTGTGTCTCCCTCTCTCTCTGCTCCTCCCCCGTTCATGGTCTGTCTCTCTCTCTGTCTCAAAAATAAATAAACGTTAAAAAATAATAATAATAAATAAAAAAATAAAATTCATTCACTCAGGGCACCTGGGTCGCTCAGTTGGTTAAGCCTCCAACTTCGGCTCAGGTCATGATCTCACGGTTCACGGGTTTAAGCCCCACATCGGGCTCTGTGCTCACAGCTCGGATCCTCTGTCCCCTCTCTCTGCCCCTCCCCCACTGGCGCATGCCCTCACGTGTACGCACACACAAGTATGTGTGTTCTCTCTCTCAAAAATAAGTAAACATTAAAAATAATAATCAAAAAAAAAAAAAATACAGGGCTCCTGGATGGCTCAGTCAGTTAAGCGTCCAACTCTTGATTTCGGCTTAGGTCATGATCTCACGGTTTGTGAGTCTGAGCCCTGAGTCTGGCTCTGCAATGATGGTGCTTGGGATTGTCTCTCTCTCCCTCTCTCTGCCCCTCCCTCATTCTCTCTCTCTCTCTCTCTCTCAAAATAAATAAACGTAAAAAAATAATAAAATTAAATTCACACACTTGGTCACTAAAATACGGATGTGCCAGATACCTGGTGCACAATGAGGAACAAGCAGGACAGTCTCTCCCCTCATAGTCTAGTGACTGTGCAAAGTGCTTTACATTCAATCCCTAACTCAGTCTTCACAGTGCTCCTGTGAAGAATGTATTAAATCCCCATTTTACAGATGAAGAAACTAAGAATTAAGGAGCTGAAGCAAACTGCCTAAATCAACTTGCTATTAAGTGATGATCTCACAACTTAAACTCAGGGCCAATTTACCCCAAAGCATGTGCCCTTAGTCATTACATCAATTAGTGTTCAACCTTTAAATACCTCCACTCTTCACTCCCTTAATTACTCAGTCATTCGAAAAAGGTAGAGGGGGCCCTGGGTGGCTCAGTCTGTTGAGAAACCAAGTCTTGATTTCAGCTCAGGTTATGATCTTATGGTTCGTGCGTTCGAGCCCCACATTGGGCTCTGCGTTGACGGTGCCCAGCCTGTTTGGGATTCTCTCTCTCACCCTCTCTCTGTTCCTCCCCTGCTTGTGCTGTCTCTCAAAAGAAATAAATAAACTTAAAAAAATAAAAAAGGTAGAGAGGACCTCTTACATTCAAGCCTCCTCCTGAGCAGATGAATAGGACACAGTCCCCGCCCTCGAGGAGTTCACAGAGGAGAGAGGGAAACAGACTGCTGAAATGTGCAGTGTTGAGAGGGGAGACTCAAAGGCTCTCCGCGTGGATGTGCGCTGGGGGTTGTCAGGGAAGGTTTCCTAGGCGGTGTGATGCCGCAGCCGCAGAAAAGATGGGTGCAGCGTCAGAGGGAAAGCTGCATTTCCACCCAGAGATTGTGCCACAGGTCTTTGCGGAGCCAGGAGTAGTGACAGGATTCAGGAATGTCCTTGGTTCTCATTTAGGTGTGACTTCATCCTCAACTTGTCTGTGGGCTCTACCCCTAAGATTAAAGTACTGGACTAAAGAGAGCCAGAGGCAGCCAAACTAATGGGGGAAGAACTGAGTTGCCATGGCAACAGCTCTTACCAGGGGACAGCTTTGCCGGCTGGAGTGGAGAAGGGAGACGGAGTGGATGCATTCTGACAGCAGCCAAACAATACAGCCAGGAGAAAAATAAACCCAGAACCTGTGACTTCCTCTTTCTCCCATAAACCTCAAGGCCCCTTGGCAAGGATGTTTGGTTAACCCTGAGGTGGCTCTGTGAAGCAGGCAGTTAAACGCAAAGTTGCAGACTTTAACCCTTGAATGGATCCATGTGCTTCATCATCACTCCTGTACCACTGAAAGCTCACAGGTGCTCTGGAGGTCCCCCTATGAGGTCAGAAAGATGGGTTACATAGCTGGGAAGTGAAGTCAGAGCTGCAATCAAACCCCTGTAAGTCTGACTCCAGTACAGAATGGGTGTCCTACTCCTCCAGACATCCAGTCCCACTGCTGCCAGTAATTAGCAATGTGCCTGGGGCAGCTCACTTTCTTCTGTGGGCCTAAGCCTAGTCATCTATGAAATAGGGAGGCAAAATGGACGAAGAGAACTCTAAGCCTCTCCAGCTCTGAAAGTCTAATGAGTCCAATCACTTCAAGTGTTGTTTCTGAAGCTCATTTCCAGATGCTTCACAAAACAGCTTCCTGCCCTGATATCCTCAGCCCCGTTTGTTTACCAAATAAGACCTCGGTCTTGTTCCCGAACTTCTTAGTTCTGTCCCTTGTTTCCCTCCTTTTTTCCCCCAAAATCTCCCAGTTTCTTTGGAAATCCAAGACCTCCTACCTCATCCACAAATACTACAGTATGTTTCTAGCAGATAAAGACTTCTTTTCCGCCCCTCTTCTGGACCATCTGCCCATTTTTGTGGCCCCTCTGCCCCACCTTTTCTACCAATCACCCTGAAGGAGCATTCCCGGGTAAGAAAGCCAGTCTCAGGCTCTGTGTGCATGGGCTGGGGAAACACAGTCTTTACGAGCCCTTGCTCCAGAGCTGGCCCTCCCTAAGGGCACTGGGACGAATCAGACAGACCTAGCTTTCACCCAGTTGTAGTCTAAAGGGTCCCTACACACCTGCAAAACCCCCTGCCAAACATTCATACATTTCCTAAGGTCACCCTTAGTAGAGTCAATGGAGGGACATCTCCATTCACATGTCCCCCAAGTCCCTCAAATCTCTCCCCACTCCACAACCTTTGTCCATTGTCCCCCATCTCAATCATCTGAGCCAGAAATCCAGGTTGTAATCTAGCAGTCTGCTCCAGTCCTTAACCTCTTCCCACACAAATAATCAGTAACCAAGTCCTGGTGATTCTAAATCCTGGTCAATTCCACGGCCCTCTGCCCCCTTGATTGCCCTCCCCCAATCCAATCTCTAGCACCAGAGCAATTTTTCTGAAATGCAAATCTGATCTGGTTAATCTGCATTAAACACTTGGGTGAGGGGCACCTGGGTGACTCAATCCGTTGAACATCAGAGTCTTGATTTAACCTCAGGTCATGATCCCAGGGTCCGTGGGATCCAGCTCTGAGACAGGTTCCATGCTCAGCATGGAGCCTGCTTGACATTCTCTCTCTCTTTCTCTCTGCCCCTCTCCTCTGCTCTTTCTTTCTAATAAAAAATTAAAAAGTAAAAAATAAATAAAACAAACCCTTGGGTAACCTTGCATTCCCTTCCAGATAAACTCTAGACTCTTTCATGAGGTTTACAAGGCCCTTTGCAGCCCTGGCAATCAGCTACCAGAACCTCTCTCCCCCACCCAACCAGAACAGGCTGGTCCCCACGGCCCCCAAGACTTCACTCATTTGCCGCCCACATTCCCTTTACTTAGCCCACTCATCCTTCAAGTTAATTGCTCCAGGAATCTTTCTAGATGGGTTGTCTCCTTGTGATCCTACAGGGCCCTGTACTTCTGTCGTCATGGTAGTTAACTCTTATAATTCCATTCGTTCATCTGTATTCCCAATTAAGCTGCAAGGTTCCTAAGAAGGGACTATCCCAGATTCATCTTTATGTCACCAGTACCTGTTACAGGGCTCAGCACACCAGGATGCTCGATAAATGGCTGTTCAATTGACTGGAGCTTACCCGCTGCACTGATTTATAAGAGTGCCTGGTATTCTGATAAAAGCCAATCTTTCCGTACATGGCATCATGCCCCGTGCTGGCTCCCCCTCTTGCTCAGTAATTCATGCAGACATTTATTGAGCACCTAGGGCGGCCCTACCACTGAGCTGGTGACTGTGTCAACCACAGTGATGTCACCATTGCCCTATGGGAAAGAGCCACAGTCTCCCCACTGCTGGATCTGCTTTGTCTTCCTACAAGTCTTCAGGATGGCACCTAGCCACTGGAGATTAGAATGTTCTGCTCCTGAAGTGCGCTGGGCCTTTTCCTGATCCCACCCCCACCCCTTCTCCTCCCCAGCAAACTCCCCTCTACCAAGCCCTAGGAGGAGGCCGGCAAGCTGGAGGACTCAGGATCCAGCCAGTGGGCAGGGGCAGGCTGGAGAGGATGGGGATGTGGTGGGTAAGGCCGCCTTTAGTTGGGTCGTCTGCTCCCAAACACGGGAGGAGGAAGGGCAAAGGAAGAGGGGTGCACTAGGACGAGCCTGGAGACCAAGAGGAGACACGCAGAAACAGCTAAAAACAAAGACTGAACACAGAAGACCAACAAAAGCACCCACTCAGGAAAGAGGTCAAAGAGGAGCGGCTGGACTGAGCCAGAAGGGGACGGGGCACCTTGCGCCTAAGGAGAGCGATCAAAACCAGAACCAGCTAGAAGAGAAGAGCGCGAGCCAGAAGCAAGGGAACTCAGACCCCGACAAAGGGGCGCACGGGGGGGGGGGGGGGGGTCACTGGAAGGAGCGAAAGAAGGCAGAGGCGCGGGGACAGGGGAATAAGCCGCCCTCACACCCGCCCCTGCTGCGCACTCACCACCGGCGGGCCCGCGGGGGGCGAGGCCCGGTGGAGCCGCAGGGAGCGGGGCCCCGAGGGAAGGCTCATCTTCCCGTTCCCGCAGGCGGCTGGGCGCCCAGTCCTGCCACGTGCCAGGTACTTGTGGCTGGCTGGCGGAAGTGCACCTTTGCTCCACGCCCCCCAGGTGGGGCAAAGTGCGTCCAGGGTGTGGTTAGAGCCCGGGGTTGACTTGGGCTCCAACAGGCTTGCCGTGAGTCCCTAGTCTGGTCACTGACCCTCGGTGGGAGGGGCTTCCCAGGCAGCCAAACGGGGGAGGCGGAGGGAACTGACATTGACAGCAGGAGACTTTCTACTCCCTACAATCCTACGGTGGTGAAGGATAAACAACACCTATTTTACAAACGAGGAAAGTGGGCTCCAAGAGATGCTGGTGGCCAGTGTGGGATATTTATCCACTTCAGATCAGCTGCTAAAAGTGCAAAGCATGACCAACGATGAAAAGAGCTAAAATAACTGTTGTGTGGGTTATTTTGCTTGTTAAAACAAACCCCTAAGGAGCCGGGGCGTAACTCCTCACTCCTGAAGTATGGTCTGTGCATGCATAGTGACTTTCTTCCAAAGAGGATAGTGTGCAAAGGAAAAAAAGAGAAAACTGATAAACCCTATTTCAGCCAGGTAATCAAGGTCAACATCAAGACTCATATTTTGATGACAGTAAGTACCCTTGATGTGATGTGAAGGAAATAGCACTTTATCTCTGTGATCGTCTGCTCAACCCCATAATCCCAATCTAATCATGAAACAAAACAAAACAAAACATCAAACAAATTCCGGGGCACCTGGGTAGCTCAGTCGGTTAAGCAACCGACTTAGGCTCAGGTCATGATCTCACAGCTGGTGGGTTCGAGCTTCACATCAGGCTCTGCACTAACAGTGCCTGGGATGGTCTCTCTCCCTCTCTCTGCCCCGCCCTGCTTGCTCTCTCTCTCTCTCAAAATAAATAAATAAACTTAAAAAAATTCCAATAGAGGGGCATCCCATGATATACCTGACCAATAATTCTCAAAACAAGAATTGTCATTAAAAACAAGGAAAATCTGAGAAATTTTCACAACCAAGAAACATGGCAACTAAATGTAATGTAATGTGGAATTCTAGATGGGATCCTGGAAAAGAAAATAGACATTAGGTAAAAACTGAGGAAATATGAATAAGCCATTGGCTTTAGTTAATAATAGTGTATCAGTGTTGGCTCATTAACAGTAACAGGTGTACCATACAAATGAAATATGTTAAGAATAGGGGAAGGGATGCCTGGCTGGCTCAGTCTGTAGAGCATGCAACAACTCTTGATCTTGGGCCTGTAGATTTGAGCCCCATGTTGGATGTAGAGATTACTTAAAAATAGAAGCTTAAAAAAAAATAGAGGAAACTGAGTGTGCTTCTTCTCAGTTTCTCTGCACATCTAAAACTGTTCTAAAAAATGAAGTAAAAAAGATTGACTCAGTAACATACAACCACTATGGAAAACAGTACAGAGTTCATAATCTTTGTGTTGGTGGAAGGTCTTGCCCCAATACTGATGGCTGCTGACTGGTCAGGGTGGTGGTTGCTGAAGCCTGATGTGGCTTTGGCAATGTCTTAAAATAAAATAACAGTGAAGTTGCCATAACCATTGACCCTTCCTTTCATGAATGATTTCTCTGTAGCATGCAATGCTGTTCGATAGCATTTTACCCTCAGAACTTTTTTCAGAATTGGAGTCAATCCTCTCAAACCCTGTAGCTGTTTTAACAACTAAGTTTATATCATTTTCTACATTTGTCGTTGTCATTTCAACAATCTTCACAGTATCTTCACCAGCAGTAGATTCCACCTCGAGAAACCAACTGCATTGCTCATCCACAAGAAGTAACTCCTCATCCATTCAAGTTTTATCCTGAGATTACAGCAAGTCGGGCACACCCTCAAGCTCTACTTCTAATTCTAGTTCTTTTGTTGTTTCCACCAGATCTGCAGTTACTTTCCTCCGTGGAGGTCTTGAATCCCTCAAATTTACCTACGAGGGCTGGAATCAACTTCTTTTTTTTTCCCCAAGTTTTATTTATTTTTGAGAGAGAGAGCATGAGTTGGGGAGAGGCAGAGAGAGAGGGAGACACAGAATCCGAAGCAGGCTCCAGGCTCTGAGCTATCAGCACACAGCCCGATGCGGGGCTCGAACTCACAGACCTTGAGATCATGACCTGAGCTGAAGTCAGACACCCAACCGACTGAGCCACCCAGGCGCCCCTGGAATCAACATCTAAACTCCTGTTCATGTTGAAATTGTGACCTCTTCCTATGAATCATGAATGTTCTTCATGGCATCTAGAATGGTGAATCCTTTCCAAAAGGTTTTCAAATGACTTTGCCCAGATCCATCAGAGGAATCACTCTCTATGGCAGCTATAGCCTTATGAAATGTATTTATTTCCTTTTTTTTTTTTTTTGAAAAATTTTTTAAAAGATTTTTTTTAATTTTTAAGTAATCTCTACTCCTAACCTGGGGCTTGAGAACTTAAACCTCAGGAACCCGCCTCTGCTAGCTTCAAACTTTTCTTCCGCAGCTTCCTCACCTCTCTCGGCCTTTGTAGAATTGAAGAGAGTTAGGGCCTTGCTCTGGATTAGGCTTTGGTGTGAGGGAGTGTTGTGGCTGGTTTGATTTCTATCCAGACCACCCAAACTCTCCCCACCTTGCAATAAGTCTGTTTCCTTTCATACCATTCGTGTGTTCACTGGAGTAGCACTTTTAAGTTCCTTCAAGAAATTTTTCTTGGTATACACACCTTGGCTGTTGGGTGTAAGAAACCTAGCTTTTGGCCTGTCTCAGTTTTCGACAAGCTTTCTTCACGAAACTTAATCATTTCTAGCTTTGATTTAAAGTGAGAAATGTGTGGGGCACCTGGGTGGCTCAGTCGGTAAAGCAGCTGACTTCAGCTCAGGTCATGATCTCATGGTTCGTGAGTTCGAACCCTGCATCGGGCCCTTTGCTGACAGCTCAGAGCCTGGAGCCTGCTTCAGATTGTCTCTCTCTGACCCTCCCCTGCTCACACTCTGTCTCTGTCTCTCTCTCAAGAATAAATAAAAAACATTAAAAATAAATAAAGTGAGAAATGTGTAATTCTTCCTTTGACTTGAACAACTAGAGGCCAGTATAGGGTTATTCACTGGCCTAATTTCAATGCTGTTGTGTCTCAGGGAATCAGGAGGCCCAAGGAGAGGGAGAGAGAGGGGGGAATGGCTGGTCAGTGGAGCAGTCAGAACACACACAACATTTATTGATTAAATGTGCCATCTTCGATGGGCATGGTTCATGGCACCCCAAGACAATTACAGTAGAAACATCAAAGATCACTGATCACAGACCACTATAGCAAATATAGTCATAGTGTAAAAGTGAAATATTGCAAGAATATGACAGAGAGACACAAAGTGAGTGAATGTTGTTGGAAAAATGGCGCAGACATACTTGCTTGAGGCAGGATTGCCACAAACGTTCAGTTTGTTAAAAACAAAAACAAAAACAAAAACACACGCAGTATCTGTGAAGCACAATAAAGTGAAGTGCAATAAAAAAGAGGTAAGCCTGTATTTTAAGGAAAGTAGGAGACAAAGACTGGGATACTCACAGGGTAGAATGTCAGATCAGAGACTATAAAAGTGTAAATTATAAAACAATTCTCCACTCAAAGAAGAATGCTGTACCTGATTCATTCCCTGGTTCTGGGGAAAGTCTTCCCCGAAAAGGTCTGATTATAGGCTAAAGCTCAAATGGATCTGGGGCCCAAATATTCACTTGTTTAATGGTCAAAAGCAGCAATATCAGCTAGGAATTTAATTTAAATGGACCTGGAATGGTAAAGCCCTCGGATGCCTGACAAAGAAAATGAAAACCCATCCTGGAGGAAAGTCCACAGTCACACCAAGCTTGAAAGAACCCATACAGTCCAACAAATACACACTCACAGTCTAAAGCCTCAAACTACAGAAGTAAATAAAGAGCCATGAGCAAGAGTCAACAGATCCACAAGCACCTCAGATATTGAGGTAATTGGATATAAAATATAAAATAAGTGTTTAGTGGGCTATGAGCCACCTGGGTGGCTCAGTTGGTTGGGCATCCAATTCTGTTTCAGCTCAGGTCATGACCTCATGGTCGTGAGTTCAAGCCCAGAATCAGGCTCTACACTGGGTGTGGAGTCTGCTTGGTATCCTCTCTCTCCCTCTCTCTCTCTCTCTCTCTCTCTGTCACACACATACACACACACACACACACACAAAATAAAAAAATAAACTTAAAAAATACAATAAATGTTTAATGGACTTAAATAAATATAAGTGTTATCTAAAAGATGAGTGAAGAGCAAAAATTTATAATCAAAGGGGCACCTCGGTGCTGTCAAGAGTTGGTTAAGTGTCTGACTCTTGATTTCACCTCAGGTCGTGATCTCACAGTTCATAAGAGTTTGAGCCCCTCATGTCATGCTCTGCATTGACAGCATGGAGACTGCTTGAGATTATCTCTCTCCCTCTCTCCCTGCCT
Source organism: Panthera pardus (assembly GCF_024362965.1). NCBI lineage: Eukaryota > Metazoa > Chordata > Mammalia > Carnivora > Felidae > Panthera > Panthera pardus. The sequence continues at coordinate 61,261,501 of NW_026526677.1, forward strand.
CTCTCTTTCTCTCAAAATAAATAAACTTAAAAAAAAGACATGATCAAGGCAGATTTGGGGGTACCTGGGTGTCCCAGTTGGTTGAGCATCCGAATCTCATGATCTCAGGGTCGTGGGATGAAGCCCGTGTCAGGGGCTCTGTGCTGAGCATGGGGCCTGCTTAAGATACTCTCTCTCTCTCTCTCTCTCTCGCTCCCTTCCCTCTGCCCCTACTGGCTCTCTGCCTCTATTTCTAAAATAAAAATTAAAAAATTACCCAAGCAGATTTGAGAAAAGCCAAATAGAACTTCTAAAAATTAAAAATAAAATAACTGAAGTTACCAAAATTTAGTAGGGGTTGAGAAAATGCAATCAAAGGAGAAATGCTGTGATATTTCTAATCTGTCATTTTGGCGAATATTAAGAAGAATAACAATATGCCAGAGGTGGTAAGGATACAGGGACAAAGTTCCTTAAGCTTTGCTGATTGGAAAGAGGTGCCCACCATTTGACCCAATAGTCCCACTTTTGAGAACCTATCCAATAGAAATAAAAACTGCTCTGTAAGAATATGAACAAATACGTGTATCACTGTTTTGTTTGTGGTGGCAACAATTAGAAATTTAGAGGTATGGTTGAATAAACCATGATTTTTTATTTGTCAATGTCTTGGAATACTATATACCTATTAAAAAGAATGAGGCAGATCTTGGAACCGAATAGAAAACTCAGAAACAAACCCACAATTATATGATCAATTAATCTTCAACAAAGGAAGAATGAATATAAAATGGGAAAAAGAGTCTCTTTAACAAATGGCGTTGGGAAAACTGGACAGCTACATGCAAAAGAATGAAACTCAACCACATTCTTACACCATAGGCAAAAAACTCAAAATGGATGGAAGACCAATGTGAGATCTAAAACCATAAAAATCGGGGCGCCTGGGTGGCTCAGTCGGTTAAGCGGTTAAGCATCTGACTTCGGCTCAGGTCATGATCTCATGGTTCATGAGTTCGAGCCCCATGTTGGGCTCTATGCTGACAGCTCAGAACCTGGAGCCTGCTTCAGATTCTGTGTCTACCTCTCTCTCTGCCCCTCCCCCATTCATGCTCTGTCTCTCTCTGTCTCTCTCAACAAATAAACATTAAAAAATAAATAAATTATAATAAAAATTAAAAAAATTAAAAAGACTCCCAGAGAGTCTTCCTTCTACCATTTGAGGACACAATGAGAAGACAGCTGTCTATGAACCAGGAAGTGAGCTCTCACCAGACACCAAATCTACCAGCACCATGATCTTGTACTTCCTAACCTTCAGAACTATGAAAAAGAAATGTTTGTTGTTTAACAGCCATGAAGTTTATGGCATTTTGGGTATAACAGCCCAAATGGACTAAGTCACTGGGCATAGTATATACCTTGAACATTAGGATTCTGCAAATGGGTTCGAGCACGGGGAGGCTGCTGTGATCTCCTCAAGACTGATAAAGAACCACACAAAGAAGCCAGCCCACTGCATCTGGCTAGAGAGCCTCCCACAGGCTCTGCATAGCCCCTGTGCCCACTCACCCTTGCATGGTCCAACTTGTCCCTGCAGGCTGATCAGACGCATGAGCCGGAGCGATTCCATGGGGAAGCTGAGTTCTGAAGGGTCATTACCCCAGAAAGGAGGGTTAGACACTCAGGGAGACAGTGGGCACTTCTCACATGACCAAGCAGCCTGGGCTTTTCACTTCATTTCCTGTTTCTTCCCCAGTCCGGGCTTCCCTGAAATACAACCAGCAAGTCAATGCCTTCCTGCCTTTATTTATGCTGTTCAGAATACCTTTCCCCATAGCTCTCTGGAAAACAATTTTCAAGTCCCAACTCAAATGGACCTCATCTTCTTTTTATATCCATTAGTACATTTGACCCTCACCATTCAAAATTGGAACTAGCACTCCCTACACTTTAAGTATGAGGACCCTGAGGATCTCAGAGACGAAGCGGCTCTTTCAGATTCCTCCATCCCTGGGAGACAAGAGATCAGGGCTCTAGTTCTGGCTCTGCCATTCGTGTGTCACCTTCGGCAAGTCTCTGCTTCCCTCTGGGCCTTAATTCTCCATTATAACATGGTGGGTGTTGGGATGTTGCCTGAGATGCTCTTTGCAATCCTGTCTTGTTTGATGCTATAGCAACAAAAGAATTCAAACAGCCCCTTGGTGTTGCCTATGACTGGATCTTGTTTCCCTTTGGCCTGATTCCAAGAGCAAGCACTGCTTCCCTCTGCCCTCCTCCCACTCATCCCTCTCTTTGTTCTTCCTGAGACAAAGCTGCCAGCCCCTCTCCTCTCCAGGCGGCCGGGCTTTGAGCCAGCCAGCCAAGTGGCAGCTGGGACTCAGATGAAAGGGTCCTTAGAGGGTTGCCTGTGGCCAAGTGCCCAGCCCAGCCCAGCCCAGGTCTGGCAGCCCTGGGCCCAGCTGTCCCACAAGGCATCCTGCCACCAGTTCCACACAAGGCGCCCTTTGTGGGCCCGGCAGCAGGGGGAGACCCCTGCCAACCCATGAGGACCCTCTTCCCTTCCCTCTGCTCCACACCCACTTGAGAAATATGCAGGTCCTTAGAGAATGGTCCAGGGCTGGGCCAGGCTGGCCCGATTTTGGGCCAGGCACCTTGGAGAGCTTTGTCCTATTTAATCTTCAGAACAACACTGGTAGCAGGTAGAGCTATTCCCTTTCAGAGAGGAAGGACACAGGTACCTGAGCCCGTACTGTGTGTGGATCATGGTGCCAGGCACTGGGAAAAGAGTAGTGAACCAGAGGACAAGAGCCAGCTGCAGGGGCTCACTGTCAGCAGGACATAGACTGATAAAGAACCACACAAAGAAGTATCTGATTACGCAGGGTGATCAGTGCTCTGAGGGGAAAGACCGAAGAATCATGAGAGCATACTGATCATAGGGAGCTTATTAGGGGGGAGCAAGGGCAGTGAAGTCTTCCTGGGGTGAGGTCTGAAGGGTGAGGGGAAGGACGGTGTGTAGTGAAGGGTTCACAGGTCCCTGAGCCCCTGGGGCAGGAGGGAGGTGCTGAGTTAGAGGAGGAACTAAAAGAAGGAGGTCTGACAGGAGTAAAGAGGGGTGTCCCTTTTTAATCACCTTTGGCTAAGACAGCCTGTCAATGCAAAGGCCACGTTATAAACCCCAAAGTAGTGCCTCAATGAATTAACTACATAGTCAATCAACGTGTGATCCCATCCCCCTAGGAATCCGCCCCCCCCAGCTCTGCCTGGGGAATTTTATTTAGAAGCAAGCCTCCTTGGGATGCCTGGGTGGTTCAGTCCGTTAAGTGTCTGACTCTTGATTTTGACTCAGGTCATGATCTCATGGTCGTGAGATGATCTCATGGTTCGGATCATGAGATCGAGCCCCAAGTTGGGCTCAGCGTGGAGCTTGGATCTGTTTTGGATTCTCTCTCTCTCCTTTCTCTCTGCCCCTCTCCTGCTCTCTCTCTCTCTCTCTCTCTCTCTCAAAATAAATAAATAGGTAAACTTAAAAAAAAAAAAGAAGCAAGTCTCCTTAACTCTGGGAGTCTCACTTTCTTCACCTCAAAAATGGGCGTTGTGATGCCCCTACAGAGTTTCCAGGAGTCAATGTACAGTCAATGCCAGGCACAGGGCAGGCACAGGTGCCCATCCCTGGAGACCAGTATAGGGAGGAAGCATAGCTGGGCTTCCATTTGAAGCCCTCCCTCTGACTTACCCCAGACCCAAGCTCCTCTCTGGAGGGAGGAGGCAGCCAGAGCTTCTGGGTAGATGTTAGAATTTGCTCAGCTTGGCCTTGACTGCAGGGACACGGAGCATGGCTGGAGGCCAAGTGTGCCCATAGTTCACCAATTCATGGGCCTTTTAACCCTTGCAATGATGCCCCTTGCAAGGGGCAGGCATCGAGATACCCAGAGTGGGGGATGGTAATAAAAGGTAAACTTTGTTTCATACCCATTATCTCAGTTATCTTCATGGCAACTCTGTAAGGAAGACTAAGGGAAGACTGAAATCATCTCCATTTTCCAAGTGAGGAAATTGAAATTTAGAAAGGCTGTTTTTCTACGTTCAGATCAAATCCAGAGCCTGGCTCCAGAGCCTGTTGTGTTGATCACTCCCTGCCCTGCCATGCCAGGGCACAGAGCCAGCGCTGCCTGACTCCCAACCCCTCCGTCTTTCCTCCATAGCCTCTTTTAGAACCCATAGTGGTCTAGCCTGAATTTACCAGCAGGTCCCTGTCATACCCAAGACTTCCGTTTCCTCATTCACATAATGCAAAGTGGACAACTAGGGTTGATGATGCTTAAGATCCCTTCCAACATTATCACTCCTGGTTCCTTCTGGTGAAAGTGATGTCAGGATGGACTCTTTAAAGGGTGTCATTTCCACTCTTAAAGTCAGCCTCTAGAGCACAGGTGTTGACACTATGTGTGTACAAAGATGTTCTTTGCAGCATTGTTTATAAAAATTTTTTAAATGTTTTTATTTATTTTTGAGACAGAGAGAGACAGAGCATGAGCAGGGGACAGTCAGAGAGAGGGAGACACAGAATCCGAAGCAGACTCCAGGCTCTGTGCTGACAGCTCAGAGCCCGACGCAGGGCTCGAACCCACGGACTGTGAGATCATGACCTGAGCTGAAGTCAGACGCTTAACCGACTGAGCCACCCAGGGGCCCCTGCAGCATTGTTTATAGAAGAAAAAGACTAGAATAGAAACATCCTAAATGTCCATCACTTGGGGACTAGTTGAATAAATTAGAATACATCCATATTCTAGATTACATGCACTACAAAAAATGATGCAGACCTCTATGCAGTAATATAGAAAGGTCTTCAAAATAGTAATACAATGATAATATATTATACGTATACACACTTCTGCATTTGCACTGATAATTTCCAGAAGGACATACAGGAGACTTGACCATCATTACCTCTGGAGAGAAGAGTAGGAGTCATCCATGGGAGGAAAATTACTTTTCATTGTATATTCTTTCATACTGTCTTAATTTCTTATAATATATATGTCTGTCTTCCATCCCCTTTCACCTTCCTTCTTTCAATCTTTCCTTCCTTCCTTTCTCCAAACATTCTCTAGGGGTATTTCTTGATTCTTTTTTAAAGAACAAGTCTTGTAGGGGCACCTGGCTGGCTCAGTTGGTGGGGGGTGTGGACTCTTGATATTAGGGCTGTGAGTTTGAGCCCCAGGTTGGATGTAGAGATTACTTAAATAAATAAAATAAAACTTAAAAAACAAAACAAAACAGAAACAAGTCCTATAGAGGACAGATCATGTGATCTGGGTTTAAGTCCTGGTCTTGACATCACTTCGTTGGTCTTGTGCAATAATGCCCTTCTTCTCACTGGGACTCAGTTTTGCTACCTGTAAAATAAGGTCCCTGGGCTAGGCAATCTTCAGGTCCCTTCAACACAGAGGTAGGACTGAAGGGCCCTGAGTGATCCACATTCCCCCAACTGGCCATAGTGAAGCATATAATACCAATCCCTGTCACCTGAGTTTATGGAAGGTAAGCACTCAGACATAAACTGTAGTGCAGACGTGTAACATTTCCACCTGGCTTCTACTCACCATCCTTTCTTGCAAAGGACTGGTTGTCCTCTGGGGACCAAACCCTCCTTTCCTGCCACCATATTGCCACTACATGTATCTTGAGAATGAAGTTGACATATGAAGGAAAGTAGAATTGAGAGATAACAAACTTGTTTCTAGCTATCATTTGAGCACTGATCAAACTATTCCTATGGCCCTATCCCTAGAATATCCAATTAGGTACCAAAGGTATTCCCTTTTAACTTAGGCCATTTTACATCGGATATATCTGTCACTTATATTCTAAAGATATATCTATCACTTATATCCACATATATATCCAGTGGATATGGACCCTGTGCTTTATCTTTGCCATTTGTTTCTACAGATCTATTTCACCCTTCCTCCGCTCTCTACCCTGGAGGCCGATCTTCAGGGGCTACATCTACACAGCCTCCCTGCCTCTGGCTTTCATCTTTGCTTGTCCCATGAGGGGCCTAGCAGGATATCAGAGGATAAGGGGAGGCTGAGGTCAGAGTGCTTATTCCCTCGGCTCCCTCCCTGCCCAGCTCCGATAAGTCAGCTACTCCCTTCTTCTGAAGGTCCCAGCTCCTGTCAGGTGCCAAGTCCACCCAGCTATTCTCTTGGGTTCTGGTAATTGTTCTCTCCCTCGCTCTCTGCAGGCCCTCCTCCTATTAATAGCCCTAGGGGATGCACTATTCCTTGATGCTGCCATGCCTTTTTATAAAGAGTGTCATTATTAAACTCTCCACAAATATGTAGCTTGAGTGAGCCTGGGTGTGTCCTGCCTGTAGGTGTTCTTGACTCTGTGTGTGTGTGTGCGTGTGTGCGTGTGTGTGCATTGTCTCTGCTATCACTTGACAATTAATCACGACCCGGGACAGGAAGGGAACTGACTTCACTGGGTATCCACCATGTGCCAGGCGCCACGCAGGGCACTTTCCATACACGATTGGGTCTCATCCTCACAATTCTGTGAGCTAGGCATTTTTAGCTACACTTGACTGAAGATAAAACAGAGACACTGATTGGTAAGGGGACTCTACCTAAAGTCTCACCAAGAATCTTCTCCATAGCACGCTGTGCTTTCCCTTCATGGTGTGTATTTGCTTGCTTGTTTATTTCATGTCTGTCCCACTCGTTGGATTCTAAGCTCCACGGGGGCGGCCAGTTTCCATATCTGTTTTGTTCACCACTCTCTGCCCAGTGCCTGGCACAGTTGTCTGCTACACACTAGGTCTCAAATGAATCTGTGTTAAATGACAAAGCGGCAAAGGAAAGGAACCTTTATTAAGTACCTGGCCCATGCAATTATGGGTGATCTCATTTTCTCTTCACAGCAATCTTAGGAGGTACATGTTGTCCCATTTTGCCGATGAGGAAACCTAGGTCAGAGAGGGAATGTGACTTTTCTAAAGTCACATGGCCTAGAGCAGGCTTCGAACACAGGTCTCCCTGATGTTACAGCGGTGCTTGTTCCATGGTGCCTCTCTGGGCCCTACTCAGCTACTCACAGTGCGAAAAGAGGAGGAAAAATTGATCAGTGGAACTCATGTGAATCATTCCTGGACAAACAGAAACTTCAGGGAGCAAATAGTGTCTATTTTGGCCACTCCTCTGGGACTGGCCATTCCCTGACCCTGTTGGGCACACACCCTGCCAGCCCAGCCGGGAATGATCATCTTCCCTGTTTGCCCTCATGCTTTCAGCCCAGCCCTGTCTGATCTGTGAGCCTCTGCAAACACCCTGTTCTTTGCCTTTCTCTGCAGGGCTGCCTATGGCTACAAACCTGCTTACCAAGTTCTGAGGGCCGGTCCAAGACACCAAGTGTGTGGTGTGTCTGAGATCTGCACATAGGCCAGTTCACTAGCTGGTGTGAACAAAGCAGGGGGCTCTCCTGCTGAGTCCTCAGGACCACACATCAGCCCAGACTGGAGGAGGATCTTTTCCTTCCTTTTTCCTTTGCTCTCAGACCCTGCTCACTTCCCTCTTGAAAATCATTGCCACCCTGGGGTGCCTGGGTGGCTCAGTTAAGCCTCCAATTCTTCATGTCAGCTCAGGTTGTAATCTTGTGGTTGTGATCTTGCTGTTGTGATCTTGAAGTTGTGAGATCAAGCCCCACATTGGGCTCTGTGCTGAGCGTGGATCCTGTTTGGGATTCTCTCTCGCTGCCCCTCTCCCCCACTTGCTTGTGCACTCTCTCTCTCTCTCTCTCTCTCTCTCTCAATAAATAAATATTAAAAAAATAATAAAATAAAAAAGAATCATTGCCACCCAAAGGTAGGGGAGCTTCTGAGATGCTGAGTAATGTTTTTGTTTTGTTTTGTTTTGTTTTGTTTTGTTTTGCGCTAGAAATGGTTACACTGGTTCAGTTGGTTAAGCGTCTGACTCTTGATTTCGGCTCAGGTCATGATCTCACGGTTCGTGAGTTTGAGCCCCATGTCAGGCTCTGCACTGACAGCAAGGAGCCTGCTTGGAATTCTCTCTCTCCCTCTCTCTTGTCCCTCTCCCTCCCCCATGCACGCTCTCTCTCTTTCTCTCTTTCAAAAATAAATAAATAAACAAAAATAATTTAAAAAAAATCATTGCTACCCACTCCTGCCCCAGGGTTCCCTAATACTCCCTTGATACTCCCCTAACACACCCAGAGACCCTTCTCATCTAAGAGTTTCTGACAGAAGCCTGAGAAGCAGAGACAGGGTAGAACAAAGTGAGCAGCAACATGGGCAGTGCCCCAAGTCTTGAGACCTCCTGAGTCCTCAGGTCCCTGCTCCTGGTGGGCAGCAACCACCACCCCTGCCCCTGCCCTGACATCTCTTGAAGCCCTGAAGACCTCTCCCTGGTGCAGTCTGAGCGAGAGCTTGGATATCCTCCCTACTCCTCCCCAGAACCCCCCATTTTAGGGCATGCTAGCAGCCTCTAGCCCAGATACATGTGGGGGCTAGTTGACTACTGCCTTCTGTAGAAGAGCACCTCCCATGGCCTCTGCCCAGGACCTCTGTCTGCTCATCCTCCTTCGGTCCCTAGAGAGGAACAATCTGCATCCCATCCAGCTCCCCACTCACTGGTTGCCTGCTCTAGTGTGTATCCCCCGGCTGACGGACTCCTTCCCATGCAGCCCCAGGACACCTGAACCCAAGGGAAGGGTGGGGGGGGCTGTGCACACCTCGTGGGGAGTGGTAGCAGAAGACTTCCGGCAGCCGAACCCAGCAGGAGTGTCAGACAGGGCTTCCGGTGGCAAGTAACAGGGGAATTTCAGTGTTCACTGAGGCCAGGGACCGGGAGCTCAGGGGGTCCTGGCGGCATGAGCCTGACTAAGATTTCACTGCAGAAGTGATGGCTTCTGCCGCTATGTTCATAGGCAGGCCCCTGGGTATACCAGGAGCAGGTAGACTACAAATGCAATCACTTGGCCTTCTTTAGTGAGAGCAGGGACTAGGAACCTTCCCTCCCACCCCCACAAGACTTTAATGGGAATTTCCCTTGGGGAAATTTCCCATGGGGCTAACAGGGAAGGGGTGGGGTCTGGACTTGAGATTGTCAAAAAAATAACTACGTCTTAGCACAGGTTGAACTGAATGGAATTTTGAGAAGCGTCTGAGTCAGGGCAGAGGTTTGCCACCCTCATTACACACATATCCACTAATAAAATTTGAATCATACCTTGCAAAGATTGATTTAAACATGAATGCACTTAGGGGCGCCTGGGTGGCTCAGTCGGCTAAGCGTCCGACTTCGGCTCAGGTCATGATCTCACAGTTCGTGGGTTCACAGTTCAAGCCTGGTGTCGGGCTTGGTGCTGACAGGTCAGAGTCTGGAGCCCACTTCGGATTCTGTGTCCCCTCTCTCTCTGCCCCTGTCCTGCTCATGCTCTGTCTTCTCTCTCTAAATAAATATTTAAAAAAACTTAAACATGAATGCACTTCATTTTTTTTCATCTAGTATCATGAGGATATCCCCCAATTCGTTAAGGGCTGTGCAGTACCCTTTGTAATGACCTTGTAATGACTACACAGCTCTGTGTTGTATGAATGTATCACAAATCTGTTAAGTCACAATTCATTTCTTTCTTCTGTCTTTTTTCTCCTTTACTATAAATAGCACTGCAACGAGCATCCTTTACATCTAAGACACTGTGCAAGGGACGTGCACTTTTTTGAGGATCTTACTCCTTCTTGCCAAATGGCTTAGAAGTCTGTGCCCCCCATCCAGGCACATGCGGGGTGGCTGCGTCTGAGTATGTTTTTGCCCCAAGTTCAGAGTCGACTGGAAACTGGAGCTGGTTTACAGGCAGGGCCTGAGACTCAAAGCCAGGTCACTTCCCTCACCAGTGTCAACCTGGGATCTGAAGCAGGAGGATTTATTTTTTCTGGACTGATTCGAAACACCAGCTAAGGAACTCACCCACCTCCTGCTCCTCATTCTCTTTTCTTTTTCCTGTGTTCTCTTTCTTTTCCCTTCTTCTTCATTTTCTCTTTCCTTTTGTTTTCTCCTTCTCCCTCCACTTCTCCTTTCTATGTCTCCCCTCTGACTCTGGTCTTCTTTCTCTCTGCCTCTTTTCTCTCTACTTTCTCTGCCTCTCTACTCTTTTCCTTCACCTTTTCATTTTCCTCAGACAGACTCAGCCTTGTTTCGGTCTCTTTTCTGTTTCTCTCCGTGGCTCTCTGTCCTCCACCCACCACTCCTGCCGTGAGTCATAATTTCCCCCAGGGAGATAAGGCAGGCTTTTCCTTGATAGGCCTGGATTTGAATGAGCTGTGAGTTTGCCTCCCACAAAGGGCAGAGCTAACCGATCACGGAATTGGGAGCCACCTGGTAAACGAGAGTGACTCAGGGCTTCCAGGTTGGGAGATGCACAATCCATCAATCCAGCTTCCCTTAGAGGCTTTGTCATCGTGGGGGCCAGCACACTGTGCCTCATGACTCACCAGGGCAGCCTTGGCAAGGTAGGGGCACTGGAGTTTAGGATGTTGCTCCTGGAAGGAAACCCCCTGTCTTTGGGCAGGCTCAGGGTTGGATGCTGGAGACCCAGGAATGCAGCAGATTCAGGCCCCACAGCCATGTGTGCCATTCAGGTTGCGGGGCCCTAATTCAGCTTTATTAGACCAGAATATCTGGGGATGGGAGTTAAGAACTTTCAGGTTCAAGATAATTTTGATGCAAAGAGTGGTAAGTATTTGTTAGACCTTTAAACACACATACCTTGGGGTGCCTGGGTGGTTCAGTCAGTTAAGTGTCTGACTTTGGCCGAGGTCATGATCTCACAGTTCATGAGTTTGAGCCCCGCTTCGGGTTCTGTGCTGACAGCTCAGAGCCTGGAGCTGCTTCAGATTCTTTGTTTCCTTCTTGGTCTGCCCCTCTCCCATTCGTGCTCTGTCTCTCTCAAAAATAAATAAACGTGAAAAAAAATTAAAAAAATAAACATGCATACCTTATGTTCCAGCAGCTCACTCCTGGGACTTTCTTCGAACAAAATATTCCCACATGTATTATGCGTGGGGATTTTTTTGCAGCATGGTTTGTATTATCAAAAAATTGGGAACACCTTGAACGTCCATTAGTAGAGAACGGTTAAATAAATGATGATGTCTCCTACTGTGGAATAATATTCAGCCATTAGAAAAGAATGCAGCATTCACAGAGACAGAAAGGAGATTAGAGGTTAGCAGGGGTCATGGTGGCAGAAGACAGTGAGTTATTGCTTAATGGGTACAGAGTTTCTGTTTGAAGTGTTGAAAAGTTTTGGGAATTGATAGTGGTTGATGGTTGCACAATACTGCGAATGTAATTGATGCGCCAAATTGCATACTTAAACATGGTTAGGGGCGCCTGTATGTGTCAGTCAGTTAATCGTCCAACTGGGGACTCCAGCTCACGTCATGATCTCACGGTTTGTGAGATCAAGCCCCGCATCAGGCTCTGCACTGGCAGCAGAGGCTGCTTGGGATTCTCTCTCTCCGTCTCTCTCTCTGCCCTTCTCCCCACTTCAAAATAAATAAATAAATTTTTAAAATGGTTAAAATGGCAAGTTTTATGTTGTATATATAAACACACACACAATAAGAAGAAAAGAGAATGAGATAAAATCATACGCACTAACATGGAAAGATACCCACGATAGACTGTTACGTGAAAATGGAAATTGCAGACCAAGAAGTACAGTAAGAAGGATTCAATTGTGTGTATGTGTATGTGTGCGTGTGCACATGCCCACATGCCAGGAAAAGACAGTAAGGAATCCTACCACCCTCTTAAAAGTGGTTGTCAGTGGAGGTTAGGATTGGCAGGACAGGCAGGAGAAAGGAGACTCTTTGTCTTTTCTATGATATCAAAAGGAAGTGGTGGGATTATGGGTAATTTTGACTTTTTGGAAGCTATTTTTCATATAAAAATGTAAGTACACTCTGGGCATCACTCTGGGTGGCTCAGTCGCTTGAGCGTTGGACTCTTGATTTCTGCTCAGGTCAAGATCTTATGGTTGGTGAGATCTAGCCCCATGTTGCTTGGGATTCTCCCTTGCCCTCTTTCACTGCCCGTTTTCCACTTGAACACACACATGCACTTTCTCTCTCTCTCTCAAAATAAATAAATGAACTTTAAACATACTTAACAAAACAAATATCATCCTTGCCTTCAAAGAGCTCAGAATCGAGTGAGGAGATAGGTATAGATTGAGATAATTACAACAAAACAGTATTTGTGACAAGACCAGTGGAAACATGATGGAGGGCATCACAGTCAAGGAAGCCTTCCTGGAGGAGGTGACATTTTGACTCTGGTCTTCAAAAACCACAGGAGTCAGCTAAGTGGAGAAGTGGAGCTAAAACTCCTCTAGTGGAAGGAAAGGCAAAGGTATGAGAGAAAGCATAAGGTTAGGGAAGTATCCGTAAAGCCTAGGAATTGAAATGCAGCATGCCTCCAGCAACAGCTGGAGGGTGAAGATTTTATGCAGGGGACTGACCATCAGATTTGTGTTTTGGGTAGATCTTCCGATGAGGTCTTTTCTGGGCTGTGATTAGAGACACAGCTCTATGGTAAATTCTGGAAATTAATAAGATGTAAACAGAGGCTTTCCCAGTCACCTCAGAATTTCAGGGGAGGCCCCAAAGGCTGAAACATTGGCAGAGTTGCTGATGCTAAACCGAGAGGCTGGACCACATATGCAGTACTCCGAAGGACGGAGGAACCCACGTCCTCACCTACTCCTGGCCACAGTAAGCAAGCTAAATCCCCCAGGACCGTGGGAAGACATGCTGTTTGGAGAATTGTCAGACCCTGCCTGCCCTCCAACCCACTGCTCACCAAAGAGCGGAAGAAGCTGTCCTCCCTTCCCCTCAAACTAGGAGACAGAGGCTTCAGGAGAACTATTTGAGGAATCTTGGAGGGGGAGATTCTGGGATCTGGAATCTGGTGAGAGCTGGCAAGTGGGGGGGCTCTTGGCAAGGGGCTGCACTTCAGCTGTGTTTCCTGCAACACCTGCAGACCCCACAGAAAGGAGCAGAATGTAGGCCTTATGGAAAAGGACCCCGCGGAAGAGGAGTTTCATTTAGGGGTAAGGGGAACCCAGCAGAATGAGAATGGAGGTGTAAGTAGGGATGCCGAAGCGAGGGGTTGTAATCAGCCTGAAGGAGGAGGCATCCGCTTTTCTTAGGGATGTTGCTGTTAAATGGGGCGTGGGGTGGGTCTCCAAGGAGCCCATCAAAGTGCTCCTAAGAAAAAGTGTCAGCATATGGAATCTGCCACGCGCCAGTGACTTCCCAGGCTGTGCCTTCTCCTCCCCCACCCGGCCCTGACTAGCCAGAAGCAGCCTGGGGAGGAGCAGGAGTAGCTAACTGCGCGAGGCCGCCCAGCCCCCGCAAGCCACCAGGTGTCCCAGCCAGAAGTAGCCGGAACCGGGAGAGTTTTGCTGTAACTCAGGCCTGCACTTAAGACTACCCAGCAATAAACGAGAGACTCAGAAAAGCTAGGGGACTTAGTCGAGATTTCATCCGGGAACAGTGAAGCAAGAGGCCACAGAATCCGTTCGAAAGGGCAGTGGCAGGGAAAAAAAGAAATCGCTTTCGTGCTTTCACCTGCTGAGTCAAGCTCCTTTAATAAATAACTCCACAACCTTAATGACGCCTATCTTGTGAGTGGGATCCTGGAACGCTGAGAAGATTTTCCTCCCACTCTCCCCCCTGTCGGCCAACACTTTTCTATTAAGACGAGGCGGACAATTATCGCCTGGAAACTCGCGTGTGTTTCCGCTGGCGACAAGTCCCGGCTGGCTGGCAGGCGGTCAGGATCCCTGCTGCGAAGCTGAGGTCCTCGCCTGCCCCGCAGCGCCCCCTGCTGGCGGGAGCCGCAGAGGCCGGCGCCCCGCCCAGCCTCTTCGGAGCCAGCATTCTTTGCATCAAGGCACAAGTCGGTAGAGGGAAGGGTCAGAGGACAGGCGTAGACTCGCAGCGAGGATGAGGGCCTATCCGATAGAGGAGTGGGCTATCTGGTCAGAAAAGTCAGCCGCGGTAGGGGGAGCCCGGGCAAAAGGGGCGAGGCGGGAAGAGGAGGAGCAAGGCTTTGGAAGTTACGGCGGAGTTTAGGAGGGTGCGGGCGTGTCTTGAGGAATCATCGGTATTTTTGCTATTTTGAGTGTCTGGGCTTTTACTCAAGCTGGTACTTCTGCCTGAAAGACATTTCCCACTTTTCCTTTTTTTTTTTTTTTTTTTTTTGGTTTTTGTTTTTAAGAACTTAATGAATTCAAATATATTAGAGAATGAATATGAAAATATTCGTGTACCCATGACTCAGCCTGAGAAATAAGACCTAATAAACATGAAGTACGCTTTCACCACCCCCACACGGCTCCTTAAATTCCTGTTTTCATTCCCATGTAAGTTTTTATTTACTGTTTATGTACGTATTCGTAAATAAAATATAGATGAAGCAAATCAGAAAAATTGGAATAGATATATCCTACTATATAGAATACATATGATATGTATGTATACTTAAATATATTCTATATATTCTTGGGTGGCTCAAGAGGTTGAGAGTCCAACTGTTGATTTCAGCTCAGGTCATGATCCCAGAGTCATAGGATCAAGCCCCAAGTCAGGCTCTGCGCTGAACTTGGAGCCTGTGATTCTCTCTCTCTCTCTCTCTCTCTCTCTCTCTGCGCCTGGGTGGCTCGGTCAGTTGAGCCTCGACTTCAGCTCAGGTCATGATCTCACTGTTCGTGAGTTCGAGCCCCGCGTTGGGCTCAGTGCTGACAACTCAGAGCCTGGAGCCTGCTTTGGATTCTGCATCTCCCTCTCTCTCTACCCCTCCCCTGCTCATGCTCTGTCTCTCTCTGTCTCTCAAGAATGAATAAACCTTTAAAAAAAAATTTAAGATTGCTAATCAGTGGGCCTTGAGATAGGAAGATTATCCTGGATTATCCAGCTAGGCATAATGTGATGACAGCAGTTCTTGTAACTGGAAGAGGGGAAAACAGAGAGATGGCAGTCTGAGAATGCTTTGCTGGCTCTGGAGATGAAGGAAGGGGCCACGAACCCGGAAATGCAGGCAGCCCCTAGAATATGGAGAAGGCAAGAGAATAGATTCTCCCCCAGAGCCTCCAAAAAGAACACAGCCTGTTGACACCTTGATTTTAGGCCAGTGAGACCCATTTTGGACTTATGACTTCTGGGACTGTGGGATAGTAAGTTTGTGTTGCTTTAAGCCACTCAGTTTGTGGTGATTTGTGACAGCGGCCATAGGAAGCTAACACAAGGAATTACTGAAGGTATTTGAGTTAGAGAGGGGCTGGTATTTTGTGTACAGCAGGAAGATTGTACAGGGAAGAATCATGGAGAAGCCAGAGCAGGAATCACCATGGATCATAGGCTGGAAAGAGAAGGAGGCCCCAGGAGATGACTGGGGGTGGATTAAGGGCTGGGAGGTCTGAGAACCCTGAAAGAAGTGTGTTCATGGGCTGAGTTTTGTGTATGAGCTTATGGCCCTTGGTCAGCGTCTCCTCCTTTTCCAGCCAAGCCTCCTCCCAGCTCCTGTCCAGGGTGGGCAGGGGGTCCTTAGTCACCTCCTAGACTCTGGCCTGGGTCCCAGCCTGTGGGTTAGCTCTGTGGGCAGAGCGAAAGGTCCCCCCAGCAAGGGTGACTCATGGAGATCCTCTGTCAGAAAATGGCCATCTTGGAAGGAGGCAGCTGAGCCAAGGCCCCACCACTGCTGAGCTCTCTGGAGTCCGGGTGCTGCTGTTGGTAGGCTCTCCGCTGAGTGCCTCCCCTGGGGGGAGCTCAGTAAAAGTGTGTTGAAAGAAAAAAATGGAAAAAAGAGTGAGGAAATACCTGGGAAGCACACCCAAGTAGACAGATCCCCACAGTTTTCATTCATGCATCCTTTCAGTCAACAAACTAAGGAAACTTTCTTAAGCTCCTGGGGTCCTGGGGTCACAAGGAAGAGTTAGACCAGTTTCTTGCCCTCAGGGGCTCCCAGGTAGAAGAGAGACAGACAGGATTTCTGTTTGAGTGACTAGTCTTATCTAGTCACAGAATTAAAAGATTTTTTTTTAATGTTTATTTATTTTTGAGAGAGAGAGAGAGACAGACTGTGAGCAAGGGAGGGAGGGCAGAGAGAGAGAAAGAGACACAAAATCCAAAACAGGCTTCAGGCTGTGCGCTGACACAGGGCTTGAACTTACAAAGTGTGTGATCACAACCCAGCTGAAGTCAGATGCTTAACCAACTGAGCCACCCAGGTGCCCCTGGTCACAGAATTTTTAAATATAGCCCTATTGTAAGTGATACATATGGCCTTTCAGGGGAGTGAACAATACGTGATTAGAAATACAAGGTGAAGCCTCAGTTTTCTCATCAATAAAGGAGAGGTTGGGTGCATGATAGTTATCCTATGTCCAACTCTGACAATCCAGATTTTGACTCACTGGGGAGCACTTCTGCCTCTGCCTCTTACTCGGGGAGCCCAGAAGCCCTAGGCTGACCCCAAGCTGGTTGCATCAGCTAGAGGAAGGAGTAGGTCTTCCCAGAACTGAGGGAGGAGTGTGACAGGGGGGAAGTTGGGAGTGGAGGCTGGATGGGAAGACCTGCCAGTTTCCCGGGTCTACTCCGGGCAGCCATTCACAAGGAACATTTTTAACAGTGGAGTTTGTGATGGGTTCCTTGAACTGCAGACATGCCTGTATTCCCGAGTAACAGAAAAGGCCCGGGCCTCTTGGGGTGACCTGAGGACTCCAGAGAAGGGACCCTACTGTTCCCTCAAATAGCTCTTTCTTAGCCGGTCATTTGACTCTTGATGCCTTAAAACCCTTCATTCAAAAGATAGTGGTTTTGGTTTTTGTTTGTTTGGTTTTTTTTTTGGTTGTTTGTTTTTGTTTTTTGCTTGAAAGAGTCTCTACTTAGCTCAGCTCCTCAGTTTTTCAGTTGGTAAACTGAGGCCCAGAGGGGTGGAGTGGCTTGCTTAAGGTTACCCAGTGAGTTAGTTGTGTCTTTAAGGAGAATATATTATGATCAGTCACACTGACTGTTCCCTCTGCCTGGGAGATAGATCCTCCAGAAGCTGAGAATATTCAGGTCCCAGCATAGATATTTCTTCTTCTTCAGGGTAATAACCATGTTTGGAGTGAATGCTTGACTCCCTGGCCTCACACATCCCTGGGAGATCTTGCTGAAATGCAGTTTCTCATCCAGTAGGTCCTGGGGCGGCCCTGAGAATCTGCATTTCTGATGAACTCCCTTCCCTGGTGGTTAGATGCTGCTGGTCTGCAGACCACACTTGTACTAAGTAGCAAGGCTCTAGCTCATTATTTTAGTTATTTTATTTCTAGTACATGTCACAATGTAGTATTATATTTATCTGTGCATATGTTCTTTGTGGCTTTCTCCCCACTAGATATAAAGTGCCTGAGTGAGTGCTGTGTCTGCTTTGTGCCTTGCTATATCCCCAGGCCCAGCACAGTGCGAGCAGAATAAGCTCTCAATATATGAGGTCCCCTGGGTGACAGAGGGAGCCAGGTTCTGGAAAGCAGGAACCAACTGCTTTCTCCTGCCTCCCTGTGGCACCCCAGAGAATAGGAGCACACCAGAGGGGTTCAAGTACTGGGAGTAGGGGCGTATAAAAGTTCTTGACTTTTGACCCCATGTGTTCCCCCATAGGTCAGGACTGAAGTAACAGTGTAAAGAAAAGCAGCCTGAGGCCCATAGATATCAGATGATGATGATGATGATGAGCATATAAAAGTCATTTTGGGGGTACCTGGGCGGCTTAGTCAGTTAAGCGTCCAACTCTTGGTTTTGGCTCAGGTCATGATCTCACAGTTCATGGGTTCGAGCTCCACGTCAGGCTCTGCGCTCAGTGCAGAGCCTGCTTGCAATTCTCTCTCTCTCTCTCTCTCTCTCTCTCTCTCTCTCTCTTTCTGCCCTTCCCCTTTGAGTGTGTTCTCTCTCAAAATAAATAAACTTACAAAAAAGAGTCATTTTTAAAACTAGAAAACTTGGGGGTGCCTGACTGGCTCAGTTGGAGGAGCATGCGACTCTTGGTCTCGGGGTCATGGGTTCAAGCCACACGTTGGGGGCAGAAATTACTCAATAAATAAACTTTAAAAAACCATCAACCTAAGAAAAGTTGTCGCAACCATAGTCTGAGTCCATTCTGTAGCTGCGTGGGCTGAAGTCCAGCCAGGGTTACTTGGACACTGGCAGTCCCAGAGCACAACCTCATCATCTTACCCCTTGTACCCCATTCACATGGTGTTCCTGGCCTGGCCCTTGGGGGCCTTGACCCGACCATCTGAGGCCATATCGGTTTATCCAACTTGGGGCATTCAGATACCTTGAGGATGAGGCCACTGTCAGCTTTGCAGAGGCCATGCCAGTGAAGTGCCTCACTCAGCCTCAGTTTCCCCACCTGAGAGCGGGGGAAGGCAGGGGGAGAAAGGAAGACTGAGGAAACTCAGTGGCACTTGAGATCTAGTCCAGCTTCTGCTACCTTTGTCCTCTCCATGGCCAGGACCTCCTTACCTGCAGTGGCCCAGCTGGACCAGATAATCTCCCAGCCCTGGGATGTGGCATCTTGAGAGCAAGGACACCTGAGTCCAGTGGACCTGGCTGAATCAGAACCACCTCTCCTGCCCTACTAAATCCCCTGAAAAGAGCCCACGTCCCTTCTTTCCTGTCTTCCTCCTTTCCCCTCCTCACTCCTAGAACTTGTCTGAGTTCAGCCTATCCCCTCAGATCCCGTCTCTCTGTCTTCTAATCGGAGACGCTGGGCAGCCGCTAATTCAGCAACATTTCATCCAGGGCCTTCCATCTGCCAGGCAGACCTGGAGGCAGCCTTAGTCTGTAGCCTGCTGGCTGGACACCGGCCGTGTCCTCCTTCCCAGGGCTCCTCGTATGGTCTGCACTTACTCACTCACGTGGCCCTTTTATTCTCCTAATTACCAATTTGTTCACTTTCTCCCTTTTTCACTGACACCCATTTGCTCACTCACACATGTGGCACTTACTTGGTCCCTCTGGGCCAGGTCCAGGAACACATCTGGGAACAGACTGGCCCAAGATGGGATTGGGACACAAACGGCAGAGGCAGAATGACACAGAAGGGCACGGGGGCCCTGTGCTCAGGTGGACTCCCTCAAAGTCTGAGCTGGAGAGGCTCTAACAAAGATCGGCCCCCTCGTTGAATAGATGGGAGGAGGTCCAGGGAGGCCTTCGTCGGCCCCAGGCCACTTGCAGGGCACTTCTGGCCTGCCCACCATGCCAGGGTCAGCTCCCCCAGCCCTGTCCACATCATGTTTTCCAGGGCTAGGTTCAAAACACAAGAACTAAGGCAGGGTAATGCCCTTAGGGACCTGGACATGGGTTCAGAAGAAGTTACACAATTAGGGCTGAAAGGGCCTTCCCTTCAGAGAGCTCCCATCCCTTCATTTTACAACCGTGGACCCCAGGGTGCAGGGTGCCTGCTTGCAAGTGGGCCTGGCAGCAGCCCCAAACCCGAACTACAGTGTCCAGGCTCGTGGTCTTTGGCTGTACCCACTGCTCAGCCATCTTGGATGTTCGATTACAAAGGAAGCCCATTTTTCTGAGGAGAAAACATTTAAAGAATGGTTTTCCCAATGAAGGTAAAAAAAAAAACAAAAAACAACTTTTAGGGCTGGAAATGAGTTAATCAAATATTTACTTAAGTACCCTGTTAAAATTAAATTCTTTCACTTACTCTATTAATTTAGAAAACTTGCTTTTTTCTACTCATAGTGTAGGAAACAGTTTTATGCAAATTCTTTACCCCTCTGACTGGTGGAGGTAATTTTGGGCCCGTGTGTCTTGCTAAGAGTTTAGTTTGCAGTAAAGTAGGGGGAGAGCAACCTGGACAATGAAGACTGTCAGAACAGGAGTACGTCACGTCCCTCCTTCCCTGAGGAGCAATTCTGGAAAAGAGTCTCAATGTTAGCACCAGCAGTAGCTGCGGATGCTCAGGCTCCCTCACCGGCGAGTCCTCAGGACTGCCTCCTGCCAAGCCAGGGACGCTGTTTTTCAAGGCGACTGGACATTATGACCAAAGGCACTAGAATGTATCAAGAAGTGAATCTTTTATTTATTTATTTAATTTTACATTTATTTATTTATCTTTGAGAGAGAGAGAGCGTGCACGCGCGCGCGCACACACACACACACACACACACACACACATACACACACACACACAAGCAGGGGGAGGCATAGAGAGAGAGAGAGAGAGGGAGACACAGAATCCAAAGCAGGTTCCAGGCTCTGAGCTGTCAGCACAGAGCCTGATGTGGGGCTCAAACTCACAAACTGTGAGATCATGACCTGAGCAAAAGTCAGACGCTTAACTGACTGAGCCATCCAGGCACCCCGCAAGAAGTGAATCTACTGGTCATTAATCAGCTAGTATCTACCGAACATTTGCAGCACTGGGCCCTGGGACAGGTGCACAGTGAATGGAAATGTATGTAGCAAGTCCTAGAATGAGGGAATAAAAGAGGGGTTGGGAGGACAGAAGGAGGAAAACAGAAATGCCAGGAGGCAGTGCAAATTTATTGAGGTCACAATATACCAGATATTTCGTAAATATCATCTGTAATCTCCATGGTGGGAGTTATTACTCATCTCAACTCCTCCTTGCTTAAGGACTAATAATGTGTATTCTTAGGCTGGTTACTTTACCCCCATAGGCCTCAATTTCCTCAACTCCTGCCACATGTCATTGCTGGGAGGATCGAGTTCTGTTCTAAGCACTTTGCTTGGAAAAGCAAGCCCTCAATCAATGTCATCATGATTACACCATAGGAGGAAGCTGAGGCTCAGAGAGGAGCGGTGACTAGTCCGGGGCCACATAGTCATGGGGAGGAAGAGCTGGCTTATGTTCTCTGTTCCACTCCACAATCTGTGATACAGGAAAGGTTAAAGTGGAAGCTTTGCCCTTCACAGCAAGCCTGTGGCCTGGACTTGGCTGTCCTCTCTGCCCTGGAGAAGCAAGGCCACCTGTCTAACGCAGGATGACCCCAGGTTACCTGTGGCTATGTGCATGGCCAGCCCAGGAAGGGCACTTGGAGAGAGGGCCGACCTTGGTTTTCCTCTGAGGGCTGGAGAGCTGGGCCAAGCCTCATCTTGTCAGGTTTGAGCCCTTGGACAAGTACCTCCTCCTTTCAGCTGTTTCCTTGTCTGAAAAGAGGGCTGCCAATGTTTTTCTGCCCCATAGGGCTACTGTGGGGATTGAGAAAGTTAAAGACTGGGAAATGGTGTTTCACACAACCCTGTTGTGCTAACAGAAGCATAGTTAAGGTAGGCAACTTTGGGGTGGGATGGGGTGAATATTACAATTTAATTTAATGTGAGGGGCTAAAGGCAGGTAGAATTCATTTAGAAATAAAGATGAACTTTCTTGTATCTCTGGCCATAGGAGTGGTAGGGAATGGGTGAGTGGAGTCAAGAGAGTGAGTCAAGTGAATGCAGAGGGGACTCCCGCCCTGAGGTAGGGGTGAGAGTGGCTTAGGTGAGACAAGATCCCCTCCCTATGCTCTCCTCCTCTCTCCCCATTGCTGGGGCAGAAGCACCTAGCAGATCTTTCCACCCAAGGTGGTGTTGTGAGCAGGTGCCTGAACCAGAACTTGGAAGGACTTGTTCTCCACTTGACTCTGACACTTACTTGTTGCACAACTTTGAGCCACTCTCTGGGCCTCAGTTTTCCTAATTATCTCATAAATAATAGAGCAAATGCAGTGTGTCAACTGTGATAACATGGTTTTGCAAAAGATTACTGTCTTCTAAGACTGCTGGTCAAAGGACTAGGTCGGTGGTGAAGAGGAAGCATCGTAACTGCTGGAATTGTAGGTTACAGTTGACAGTGACCTGCATTCATCCAGTATCTGCACAGATAATGCACCTGGGAACTGTGCTTTGTGGTTTACAGAGCATTTTCAATGGCTTTATCTTATTTAATCATCACAACCCCTGAAATTTACAGATCAGGATACGGATGCATTTAACATGTACAACTTATGCAACCTCACACATAGGTCTAGAGCTCTGACTGGAGGTGGGAGTGAAGTGGTCCTGGGCTGCCATCCCAGCTCCAATGGGGCCATGGGCAAGTTACTTTAACTTAGTGCAGAACTTGATGTGAAGTAGGTTTTCAATAAGTGTTAGCCAGCAAACAACCAGAAAACTCAGCTGGGAAGTTGCAGAACTGGGCTTCTGGCTCCTATGTCAGTGCTCTTTGCCCCATAATGAGCTGTTTCATTTCATGACCCTCCTCCCTAGTTCATTTAGCAGCTGAGGCACCCCAGGCTAAAGAAGTCAACTTGTACATTAAGAGGCAGGCAGTGAAGGGGCGCCTGGGTGGCTCAGTCGGTTAAGCGTCCAGCTTCAGCTCAGGTCATGATCTCACGGTTCGTGGGTTTGAGCCTCATGTTGGGCTTTGTGCTGACAGCTTAGAGCCTGGAGCCTGCTTCAGATTCTGTGTCTCCTTTTCTCTCTGCCCCTCCCCTGCCCACTCTCTGTCTTTCTCTGTCTCTCAAAAATAAATAAACGTTAAGAAAAATTAAAAAAAAAAAAAAAAAAAAGGAGGCAGTCAGTGAAGAGGCAGCTTGGTCTCAGATAACCCGAAAGAACTCATGACTGCCCTGGGGTCAAGCACACTGGTTGCCAAAGAGAAAAGCTTCCCTCTAACAAGCCAGTTGCGCTGGTGAAGGAGGAGGCGGGTGCTTGCTGAGGCGGTCACAGAGTGCTGAAATGACAGACAGAGGGCTGGCAGGTCTGTCTCTGGGCAGATGGATCGCCTGATATAGATGTTGGTGCCCAAGCCCTGGGATTGGCCTAAAACAGGTTTGTGTTGACCCACTGGCGGGCTTTGGCATCCTGTCAAACTGCTGTCACCTCCGGACATAAAAATGGTCTCGACGTAGTGCTGGGGCAGTCTGCTGGACTCGGCATGGAAGCAGCAGCCATCATGCGGGTGCAAACCAAGCACTACCCCAAGAACTGCCTGCTGACTGTCATGGACCGGTACTCGGCCGTGGTGCGTAACATGGAGCAGGTGGTGATGATCCCCAGCCTCCTGCGGGACATGCAGTTTAATGTGCACGGGCACCGGGCCCAGGATGGGGCCCCTGATCTCTACAACTACTTCACCATGCTCAAGGCCATCCGCGTGGATGTGGACCACGGGCTGCTGCCCCGAGAGGAGTGGAGGTCCAAGGTGGCAGATGGCAGGGCCAGTGAGGCTGAGAATGAAGCTGCAAAGACAGAGAAGGATGAGGAGGAGAGGATCTTGGGGCAGCTGGACCTGGAAGCCCAGTTCCACCTGCACTTTTCCAGCCTTCATCACATCCTCACCCACCTTACCCTGAAAGCTGAGGAGGTGACGAGGACATACCAGGAGATAATGGGACAGGCCAAGTAGGCCTCGGACTCTAGGGAAGGTAATGGTGGCTCATTGGTGGGTGTCAGAGTCCACTGAGGGATATTCCAGGGGAGGTGAGCTGGAGCAGTGCACAGCCCAGTGGGAGAGGGAGAGCCTGGGTCTCAGACAGGTACCCTCACTGCAGGGTATTGAGACCAGGACCTGGGAGGGCTCAAGGCCAGGCCTGTCTTACTCTCTGGACCCAGAACTGGTAAGTAATGGCCACGAACGGCATGGTGATAATAAGAAAGGTGGCCTGTGAATGCATACCTTATGTGCACATATATGTGTTTGTGCATGGGTGCATTTACTAGCAAGTGTGTGAATGCTTGGGTCAACAGCTCTGGTTCAAGTTCTGACTCTACCACTAAGGCCTTGGTTTCACTGGCTCACTTCCCCGGGTTGCTGTTTCTTCACTGAATCATAACAGTATTAGTAAAAACAACTACTGGCACTTCAATAGTTTTCTAATTTAAAAATCACTTGCATATGGGGCACCTGGCTGGCTCAGTGGGTTGAGCCTCTGACTCTTGATTTTGGCTCAGGTCGTGATCCCAGGGTCATGGGACCGAGCCCCATGTAGGGCTCCGCGGTGAGCGTGGAGCCTGCTTAGGATTCTCTCTCCCTCGCTCAGCCCCTCCCCCCAGTGGCACTCTCTCCCCCGTTCTCTCAAATTTAAAAAAAAAAAATCGCTTGCATATCAATTTTCCAGGGGCGCCTGGGTGGCGCAGTCGGTTAAGCGTCCGACTTCAGCCAGGTCACGATCTCGCGGTCCGTGAGTTCGAGCCCCGCGTCAGGCTCTGGGCTGATGGCTCAGAGCCTGGAGCCTGTTTCCGATTCTGTGTCTCCCTCTCTCTCTGCCCCTCCCCCGTTCATGCTTTGTCTCTCTCTGTCCCAAAAATAAATAAAAAACGTTGAAAAAAAAAATTTTCTAATAGAACTATCATTCCCTTTTACAGATGAAAAACTGGGAGCCTGAGAAGTAAAAAGAGTCCCAGGTTACTCAGGAAATGAATGCACCCTGGCTTAACTCAAATCCAGTTCCCTTTCTCTGTGCTAGTGGATTGCCCTAGAACCTTAGAACCCTGCAGCCTGGGCTGGAGAGAAACCCCCTCTATGTGTGTCAACTATAATTTAAAAAAAAAACAAAACGGGGCGCCTAGGTGGCTCAGTTGGTTAAGCCTCCAACTTTGGCTCCAACTCTCATGGTTCGTGGGTTCGAGCCCCGTGTCGGGCTCTGTGCTGACAGCTGAGAGCCTGGAGCCTGCTTCAGATTCTGTGTGTGTGTGTCTCTCTCTCTCTCTGCCCCTTCCCTGCTCTCACTGTCCCTCTCTGTCTCAAAAATAAATAAACATTAAAAAAAAAAAAAACTAGAACAAAAATCCAATTTGTTAGTGTCAACCTTAGCAACAAAATAGAAAAGAAACTGCACCCAACTCCTTCAAAGACGAGAGCAGCCATTCTGCACCGTTTGAGCACACCGTAACCTGATGTTCATGGAGGCTATCTGGTACAGCAGAAGTTAAAAAATCTGGGCTCTGGTCTTGGGTCTACCACTGACTCTGTACGACCCCAGACAACTTCACCTGTCTGCATTGCAGTTTCCTTGTGAGTGAAACGCGGAGGCGAAACTAGCTGTTACCGCAGCTCTGACACCCCAACTCTTACACTGCTAACTGCATTGCCAGATTTCCCTACAGCAATGAGCTGCTGCGTTGTTTTTCCTACCTAAATAGGCACGTTGTATGAATTTTTACTGACTCGGTTTTTTAAATTTCGGCTCTCCACAGATCCCTTTAAGTGGCTGAGGGCAGACTCTGATGAGGACACGCAACAGTTCACTGGCTCTGACGCAGACCAGAAAGGCCTGGACCTGCCGCTGGAAGCAAACAAAGGCGACTTGGCTCTCTGGGATGCTTCTCTCGCTCTGAGCACCAGCTTGTGGACTTGGCACCAGGTCACCTTTAGGATGCCTGCTGTTATTCACAGCTCCCCTCACCGTCTTAGCAGCTTGGGGTGGTGGCCAGTGCTTCATGAGGGGCTAGGTATTACCTGGCCAGTGTGGTATGCCAGAAAGGACGTAGGTTTTAGCACCTGACCCAACTGAAATTCACATCCTTTCTCTGGGCAGTCATTTACCATGTGATCTTGCACATTATTCAACTCACCGGAGCCTAAATTTCCTCATCTATAAAATGGGATAGTATTACCTCACGAGATTGTTATGGAAATTAAAGAAGATGATGAATCAAAAGCACCTGGCATGTGAGTGCTATTATTATAGGTTGACTTTCTCCCACCCTTACCATGTATTTGCTCTAGCCCTTGCTTTTTACCCTCCAGAACTAAGGCATAGCAAAGTCCCTTGGGATGAATGGTTCACACTCATGTACCCGCCAACCACAAGTGAACTATAAACGTATTTATTGCAGTAGCAGTAAACAACCCAAAACTTTGTACTTATATATATCTTCATTAGTTTTAAAAAAATTTGTTTCATATTTGAGAGAGAAGAGAGCGAGTAGGGGAGGGGCAGAGAGACAGAGACAGAATCCAAAGCAGGTTCCAGGCTCTGAGCTGTCAGCACAGAGCCCGATGTGGGGCTTGAGCTCACGAGCAGTGAGATCATGACCTGAGCCACCCAGGGGCCCCTATCTTCATTAGGTTCTAAAGTAATTTCTCAGACATAATTTCATTTTTAACAAGTGAGACCCAAGAGAATAGATGGAACTCATCTGATTTTGTCCAGAAACCACGTGCGTATACTCATTCTAATTTGATATAATGTATTGAGAAATAATTTTATTAATCTCCCCAAACTAATCTGATCATAAAATCTGAGCTTGCAAACAAACACATTTTGGATAAACATTTGGATTTGGGAAGTGATAAAGGGTAAATTTGTTCCAGTTAGGTGGGGTTTTTACCTTTAATCACACCAAGCTCTGCTGTAGACAGTGTTAGCTGCTGAGCCCATTTTCTCCTGGGTGATCCCTGGATCATAACCAAAGACCCTTTTGCAGTATCAGTTTTCTAACAGTTCTTCTGGTCTTGAGTCTCCTCCTAAACCACCCTTTATATTGATTGTTGCAGAGAGCTCAGAAATACAAACCTGACTGCTATTCCACTAAAAAGCCTTTAGTGACTTCCCACCACCTATAGAATCAAGCCCAAATTATTCTGCAAATTCAGAAAACCCTCCATAATCTGGGTTACTTTATTTTGCTTTTACCAGCACTGGGAACAGGTAAGCTTTTTCTGTAATCGGCCATATATTAAATAGTTCAGCTTTTGCAGGCCATAACGTCTGTCACAACTACTCAACTCTGTCAGTATGGCATGGAAACAACCATAGACAGGCAAACAAACATGGCTATATTCCAATAAACCATTCTGGCAGCGGACAACATTTGGCCCACAGGCTGGTTTGCTAACTCAACTCAACTTCATTTTATTTTTTATTTATTTTGAGAGAGAAAGAGAGAATCTTAAGCAGGCCCCAAAATCAAAAGTCAGGAATGCTTGACTGAACCACCCAGGTGCCCCTAAACTCCATTTTATGTTATTAAAAAAATTTTTTTTAATGTTTATTTATTTTTGAGAGAGAGAGAGAGAGAGAGAGAGAGAGAGAGAGAAAGCAGGGGAAGGGGAAGGAGAGAGGGAGACACAGAATCTGAAGCAGGTTCCAGGCTCTGAACTGTCAGCACAGAGCCTGAAGCAGGGCTTGAACCCACAAACTGTGAGAACATGACATGAGCTGAAGTTGGAGGCTTAATCGACCGAGCCACCCAGGCCCCCCACCTAAACTCCACTGTAAATCTGCCAGATGTCTTCTTAAAATTGGGTGAATGGGGGCGCCTGGGTGGCTCAGTCGGCTAAGCGTCCGACTTTGGCTCAGGTCACGATCTCGCGGTCTGTGGGTTCGAGCCCCGCGTCGGGCTCTGTGCTGACAGCCTGGAGCCTGTTTCGGATTCTGTCTCCCTCTCTCTGACCCTCCCCCGTTCATGCTCTGTCTCTCTCTGTCTCAAAAATAAATAAACATTAAAAAAAAAAATTGGGTGAATGGAAACGGACCATTCTCCAATGAATTATTTTTCTTATGACAAAAAGGAGTCAAGAGTGTTCATGATGACCATTTTAATCACAAAGTGTTAACATATAGATTAACATAAACTTCAGGTATCATGGAAACATGTTTCACAAAATTCAGACATAACTGGTATCAGTGAAACCAAAGTAAGCATTTTGGAGACTTCAACGCACTGGATGGAATTCTTCAAGAAAGTCACCGTAAGTTTTCTTATCTATAAAAAGGAAAGATCACAAAAAAAATTATTTTATATGTTTATTTATTTTTGAGAGAGACAGAACACAAGTCGTGGAGGGTCAGAGAGAGAGGGAGACACAGAATCTGAGCACGTTCTGGGCTTAGAGCTGTCAGTACAGAGCCCAAATGTAGGGCTCAAACCCAGGAACCGTGAGATCATGACCTGAGCTGAAGTCAGATGCTAAACCAATTAAGCCACTCAGCAGCCCCTTAAGTTATGTTTTAAAAATCGTATTTCCTAAAGAAAAATTAACAGTTAATATTCTCGTAGACAGAAACTCCTCTAAGAATTTTCTTAGGTTCTTGTCCTCAACCATAGCTTGGCAATCCCTGAGACACTGTTTCACTGGATGAAGGGTAACTTTGGAAGACTCTGGTGACATCCAGATGGCTGCCCAGAGGGACAAAGCGCTGCCAGGGGGCCCTGGCTGACGGGGTAATGGAAGGAATAAACAGGGAGGAGCACAGGTCAGCTGCAGGACCAGGAGTCGAGGTGGTCAAGCTTTCCATGTCCCTGCTGTCAGTGCAAGACGCTCTCAGCACACCTGCCACTGATATGCTGCTCAGAGACAGAATGAGTCTGTAAGGCTACACAGGCTCCCACTGACAGAGGGAGCTAGTATAAACAGGAGGCAATGAGCCACAGGCCTGGGACCGAGGACTGCTCTGCCACTGGGTCTGTTAGGAATCACTATTTCCAAGATTCCAATGCTAACATGCATTTGCCTACTCCCCATTCCTGATACATCCATTATTCATGGCTTTGTACTCTAGCCTTTGAATTCTTCATTGGTAAAGAAAGCTATACCTTTTTGATCCACCATGAACATCACATATGTGACTAAAGGCTATGGGAATATTAAATAGAGTAATAAAATTTTAGAGCTAAATAGGACATTAGAGACCATCCTTTAGTATAATGAAATTTAAATGCTTAATATTACATTTTTGTGAATATGTAAATATTTAAATATCTCTTTAAAATCTATGTAAGTTCAAAGTTTTTCTACATTCATTCATTCATTCCTTCACATATATGTACATCTGTATTATGTACATGTATTAAAATACAAACAAGACAACAGTTATATTACAATCATATTCATAGTTGAAGAGTGGTAAGTAGAGTGTACTGAGGAAATTCCTGTCTGTAGCTGGGCCAAGACTTCTCTGAGATGATGAATCTTAGGTTGGAATTTGCTAGGTGGACAGGTAAAAATGGAGGAAGAGGACGATCAAGAAGGTACAGAGTCGAGCATTACCCAGGATATAGGGCAGATTTAGGACACAGAATTTCACAAGGCAGGAGACGAGTGACAGGAGATGAGACAGGTTTTTGTGTAGATCAGATCAGCTATTATTTATTGCTTACTAGTATAGGCTTTGTACTAGAGGGCTGAGGAAAAAAGATGAAGCTACAGTCTAGTGAGGGAGACAGACATGTACATGTTATGTGGTGGATAAAAGGTATGGGCAAAGTCTTTCTAGCAGGCAATTAGCTCAGCCTGGGGAAATAAGCCCTCCTAAACAGTCTGGATTTTGTCCGATAGGCAATAGATACCTACTGTAAGCAATGCCTATTATTATGCATAGCCACATTTATCCAGAGACATGATCTTCAGTAAGACTGAAGGCAGAGGTGTGCTGGAGGCAAGTGCAAGAGTTCAAGCAAGAGATTGTAAGGGTGTGAACTGGGGTAGTGGCAGTGGGAGAGAGATGGGAGTTTAGGATTGATAAATAGGAAGTAGAATGGTAAGACTTGAGGACTAATGAGAGGTCACAGAAAGACTGGAAGACACTTCCCAGGCTTCTGGCTGGAGTAGCCAGGTGGACAACAGTGCCACTCACCGATGCAGAACACAGAACAGAAGTCTGCAGAGGCAGAGGGGACATAAAATCTGTTTGCTGTCTGAGGGACATAGAGGTACTCGGCTAGGAACTGGATATACAAATTCAAGAGAATCCTAATACATAGGCAATGATGTGAGAGTCAACAGAATACTGAATGTACCTGAAGCCACAGGCATGTATAAGATTAACCAGGGCAAATGATACAGGGTAAGAAAGAGGTTCACTATAGGTAACTTGAAATACCCTTCTCTTTTTTTGTTTATGTTTATTTATTTAATTTTGAGAGAGAGAGAGAGAGACAGAGTGTGAGCAGGTGACGGGCAGAGAGAGACAGAAACACACAATCCAAAGCAGGCTCCAGGCTTTGAGCTGTCAGCACAGAGCCCGATGCAGGGCTTGAACCCATGAACCATGGGATCATAAAGTTGGATGCTTAACCAACTGAGCCACCCCAGGCGCCCCTGAAATACCTTTTTCAAAAAATAATAAATCAAATAAATAAATGAAATACCTTTTTCAGGAAAATCCTCTGGATGTGATTTTACATATGCAAACATATCATGGTCCTTCACAGCATACATATAGTCTTGACGTTTTAAAAGATAATATCCAATAAAGACAAAAGAAGTAACATATAGAAGCTGGCGATGTAAACCTGAAATTCAAACAATAAATTCCAAAGAAAGCAAAAATCCATCAATGTATATTTAAAATCACAGCTTTGCAGTTCAGATATGTAATTTATTGTTATTTCTTCCACCATTCTTTAAAAAAAAAAGGTTTTTCTACATGGCTCTTTTGCAAAAACAGCCTTGACCCTGACATCAATTATGAAAACCAACATTAAATCTACAAACATAACTATGAATAGAATCCATGTTTATTTATTCATTCATTTATTTACTTATGCAAAACGAACTCAAGATTTTTAAAATTTAGGTTTTATAAATTTCTTTATGGGAAAAGGTGGATTAAGTACAAAATCCTGAAGATCTAAACTAACTTGTATTCCAGGACCTGTTCAGGATGCGATGTGACAGAGATGAAGTCCTTTATAAATGCTCAGAAAGCAGTTTGGTTTGTCTCCATACACCAATTTGTATCTGCATATTTACTGGTTACCAAAGCAGCCAGCTACACTATCAATTCTCTTCTTACCTTCTAAATTTTGTACCATGTGTATGAGTACCTATTCGAAAACTAGATTAAAAAAATCATCCTATTATAATGAGACTGGGGAGGATCAAATCATGTGATCTAGGGAACGCCAAAATTTAAAGTCTGAATGGGAGATCCAAAGGGCTGAACTTTATATACAGAAACATCTTTTAAAAAAGGCTAACCACAGGTTTGATTTTCTAGCTATGCCCCAGAATTCTATCCCCAGCCCTCTTCTTCTTATCCCATATATATTGCTTTGAAGAATACGTTTATTCCTATAGTTTTATTTACCATCCATGTTCTAGTGACCTGCAAGTATGTCCGACTCAGATACCCAAGGTGAATAACAGATATATCCAAATGTTTGATACGTGTGTTCACCTGCGTATCCCCAAACGAACTTCCTTCCTTCCTAATCACCTTTTGTAAGACCAATCACCCAGGAAATCAAGTCCTGGGTGATCACAGTACTCATCCCTTTTTTTTTAATGCTCTTTCCCCACATTCTGTCACTGAGTCCTGCCAATTCTACCTTGTAAATATTTCCTTGCCTCACTTCAGGGAACTCAAGCTCCCTTTCATCTCATTTTCTACTCTGCACTTATCCCAGTCTGTACCCTGTCACTAGAGGAATTTTAACTAAAATACAAACCTAGCTTGTCAGCCCTTTCTCCTTCAATTATACCCAATAGGAGACCAAACTCCTAGATGACCTCCCAGGTCTTTCATGAGCTGACTCTTCCATCTTTATCTAACATTCCCTGATATGCACATTGTGTTCCAGCAATAATGAACTACTTCTATTTTTATTTTTAATTAATTTTTAGAGAGAGAGAGCAGGGGAGGGGCAGAGAGAGAATCCCAAGCAAGTTCTTTGCTATCAGTGCAGAGCCCAATGTGGACTTGAACTCCCCAACCATGAGATCGTGACCGGAGCAGAAATCAAGGGTCAGACACTTAACTGACTGAGCCATTATACTGATGGGCACCCCATTATACTGAACTACTTTTTTTTTTTTTTTAATTTCTCTTTGAGAGACAGAGACAGACAGAGTGCAAGCAGGGAGGGGTAGAGAGAGCGGGAGACACAGAATCCAAAGCAGGCTCCAGGCTCTGAACTGTCAGCACAGAGTATGAAGCAGGGCTTGAACCCACGAACTGTGAGAACAGGACCTGAGCTAAAGTAGGACATTTAACCGATTGAGACATCCAGGCGCCCAATACTGAACTGCTTTTAATTCCTCATACCACCCACTGGTTATTTCTCTGCCCAGACAACCTCTGCCCCCATCCTTCAAGATTCAATTCAGACATCACTTCTGCTAAGAAGTCATCCCAGAATTTTCCTTAACAGGGTTAAAACAGGATGAACTCCTCTCTATTAGCATGTTAACTGCTATATAGATTATTTCCCTCTACTACCACACAAAGCCAATGTTTAATTCATTTTTGTGTACCAGCACGTAGACAGCACTTAATATTTAATAAATGGATAAAAGGTCTTGGGCAAGTCAATTTACTACCTCTAAAACAAAGATGATACCTATCCTATCGTTCTCGTGGCAGTATTATATAAACCAAAAGAAAATGCGTGTAAAAATATTTTGGAAAAATGTGTAAAACAATAAAAATTCAAAATAGTACTACAATCTGGGACTGGACAGGGTTCAGGCTCTTTCGCATTCTCCCTGACCCCAAACAGCCATCACTCCCCCTAATGGGCCACCTGCAATACAGCAAACAAAGTGTGCTGAGTTCTCCTTCTGTATGCCACTGGACGACACAGACACAAAGACCTAGACTCTCTATGCTTATGTATATCCCTCATAGAAAAAGATTCCCTGAATGTTTCAGATGGTGATGTTAGTGTCCCAGCCCTCA
This sequence comes from Panthera pardus, assembly GCF_024362965.1. NCBI lineage: Eukaryota > Metazoa > Chordata > Mammalia > Carnivora > Felidae > Panthera > Panthera pardus. Next base: position 61,294,207 of record NW_026526677.1, read on the forward strand.
AGGGCATGGTTTGGCCCCTTCCCAAGTCCTCCTTTCCTTAACCTCTTCTCTCCCTCTCAGTGGTGGCCTCCCTCCCACCACATGCACAACCCCTCCACAATCGTTTTCCCTTTATTAAGTGAATTAAAAAAATTTTTTTTAGGTTTATTTATTTTTCAGAGAGAGAGAGAGAGAGAGAGAGAGAGAGAGAGAGAGACAGAGAGACAGAGCATGGGTGGGGGAGTGGCAGAGAGAGGGAGACACAGAATCCGAAGCAGGCTCCAGGCTCTGAGCTGTCAGCACAGAGCCCAATGCGGGGCTCGAGCTCACGGACCTCGAGATCATGACCTGAGCCAAAGTCAGACGCTCAACCGGCTGAGCCACCCAGGCTCCCCAAGTGAATTTAAACTTGGAAGCCATGGTGTTCTTTGCAGAATACCATTAACTACTGATATATTATACTAGAAATCAATAAATATATTTAATTTTGTGGGTGACACTTAGATACCAACTGACTATAAATTTAGAGCAGGTAAGTGGTAACTACTATCAGTAGTTTAGAACTTGCGATGGGAGAAAAGCTCAAGAAAAAAATTCTATTTAATATTTTCTGCTAACTTGAAAAAGATCTGCACAATTTGATTTCATTTACAGAATATTCCAGTGCTACCCACAGAGTGCCAGATACTTTCCACGGCTATAGTTTGAAAATCCACCATATCTTTCTCCTTCCCCACTCCTCTGTCACAGCTGTTACCCAACATGCATAAACTTACACCATTTGGCCTTTTAAATGGATATGCTTGTCTGATTTGTGAGTCTTTCGAGGCCTGGGACCATGTTTTAGACTTCCTTGTAATCGACATATATTTATTTATTCAATACTTACTGAATACTGCTATATGACCGTCATTAAACTAGACAAACATAATGTGCTTCAGTAAATGCTGCTGAGAACCATTTCAATAAAGTTCTCAAGACCGAGGAAACCCCGGGGAACTCAGGAACTCTCACCCCTAGCCCCTAGGTTAAGGGCTTTATACATCATCTCATCTAGTTCTCACAGCCACACAGAGGTAGATATTATCTCTATTTCATATGTAAGGAAACTAAAGCTTAAAGAGATAAGTAACTTCCCCAGAATTGAATGGCTAGTAGAATGGAGTGGTGTCAAACCCAAAATCATGTGCTCTTGACCACTATGTTCTTCCTCTGGAATAGTATCTCTCCAATCTGTACCTCCTCTGTGCTCCCAAAGTGCTCTCTGCTCACCTACTTCTATGAAAACACATTATCTGTCATGCTTAGACCCATAATGGACTGTTCACTTGTCTGACTCGACTAGGAGCTCTTCAAGGGCAGGGACGGTATTCCTCACCCCATATACCTGGTATGTAACCCTTCCTGGCACAAAGAAAGAACTTAGTAAATGCTGAACAAACAAATATATGGTAAACTGTTTGCATAACAACAGCTAAGGAATAGAAACTTTGTCTAGTACCTTCTGTAAGCCAGGCATTTTATCTCTAGAATCTCACTTAATTCCCACAACAAATATGCAAAGATTAATTACTCTCATTTTACAGATGAAGAAATTTTGCCTCTGAATGGCCCGACCAAGTAACTTGTCCAAGCTAACACAGATAGGAAAGAGAGGAGCAAGGCCATTGAGTTTCAAAGTGCAGCTGTGACAGGCTGGGGCAAATGTGGAGGGGTGATGAAAAGGGAGAAAACCTCATCTCCCCAGAGGCAGAAGTAGACAAAGCCCACTCCTTTGGATGGAGGAGGGTCATGTCTAAGGGAGATGGGATTTCAATACTATTTGAGCACTAGAAACGCTAAGATTTGGTGAGCTGAAAGCTGGACTTCAGGCACGACATACAGCTGCAAGGTGGCCAAAAGAGGAACAAGTAAAGTGATTCCTGGTCGCCTGAACCACTGTATTAGCTTTCTTCTTAACTGAGTTCCTCGGCTCCAATCAGTGCTTTGCACTGACAAAGGTGGCCTTCTTTTTAAAATACAAGGCCTGGTGCCCCTTGGAGGCTCAGTCAGATAAGCATCTGACTCTTGATTTCGGCTCAGGTCATGTTCTCCAGGGTTCCTGATTTCAAGCCCCATGTGAGGCTCTATGCTGACAGCAAAGGACCCCCTTGGTATTCTCTCTATGCTCCCTGTGCCCCTCCCCACTCACGTGTGCTCTCTCTCTCTCAAAATAAATAAATAAAAATTTAAAAGAAAAAACAAAACAAAACACAAGGCCTGGGGGACCTGGCTGGCTCAGTTTGTAGAGCATCTGACTCTTGATGTCACAGTCATAAGTTCAAGGCCCACATTGGGCATGGAGCCTGCTTACCACATCTCTCCACTCCCCATCCACCAATAGCTCTCAAAAGCTAAAAAGGTTCCTGTCTGCCTAGAGTATAATGTGCCCTGATCTACCTAAATCTCCTTCTTACCCTCATTATCCTATTCTATACACTCAATCATCAAACTGTTCCCCATTCAGAGGCCCTTACTTCCATTTACTTCCACTAGCTTCTCAAAGGCCTGAAAAACTCTCCTAGAATTTGATAAATCATAGCTAAGTTCAAAGACACCTCTTCCAGGGGCGCCTGGGTGGCTCAGTCGGTTAAACAACTGACTTCGGCTCGAGTCATGATCTCACAGTTCTCACAGTTCGTGGGTTTGAGCCCCACATCAGGCTCTGTGCTGACAGCTTAGAGCCTGGAGCCTGCTTCAAATTCTGTGTCTCCCTCTCTCTCTGTTCTTCCCTTGCTCATGCTCTGTTTCTCTCTCTCCTTCAAAAATAAATAAAAACATTTAAAAAAAGACACCTCTTCCAAAGCTTCCCTCCTCTTTTCCCTTTGGAAATCCACTGCCCTTTGCCCAGCTACTGTGTCGGCCATTATCTGACAGGCGGCCACTGACACGCTACTAGAAAATACAGCCCAGTGGTTTTATCCTCTCCTACTCAAAGGGGGTCTCTAGACTAGCATCATCAACAGTATCTGGGAGTTTGTAAACATCACGCTTCTCTCCAGACCTGATAAATCAGAATCCGCATTTTAAAAAGATCCCCAGGTTACCAGTAGGTACATTAAGTTTGAGAAGCACTACTTTCAAATACAGACTTGAAGTCTAAAAACAGGTTACTCAGGAGCGCCTGGGTGGCTCAGTGGGTTAAGTGTCCGGCTTCGGCTCAGGTCATGATCTCCCCGTTCCTGGGTTCGAGCCCCCATAGCAGGCTCTGTGCCGACACCTCGGAACCTGGAGCCTGCTTTAGATTCTGTGTCTCCCTCTCTCTCTGCCCTCCCCCCTGCTGTCTCTCTCTCTCAAAAATAAATAAACATTAAAAAAAAATTAAAAACAGGCTACTTAACAACCATATGACCTTGGGCAAGTTGCGTTAGCCCCTCTAAAGCTCAATTTCCTCATTGCGGATAATACCTTTCCGTAAAGTATTTTGAGAATTAAATGCTATAATGCACGTAGCGTCAGTAGTGCATGGCACAAAGTGTACGCTCACTCTTGCACACACCAAGGCGCGAACTGAGAGAGGACCTGGCAGTTCAATCCTGGGTTCTTCACAGACTCACTGTGGGGCCTTGGGTTTCATGGTCCTCAATTGTTAAGTGCCAAATAACACTTTGGCCCTATCGGGTTCTGAAGAGCTCCCGGGACACGGATGCCCCAGGGAGGCGAGGCGGGGCCTGTTAGGTGAAAGGCCCGGGAAAGCGAAAGGACCTTGGGCAGCCTATGGAGGAACCAACCCACAGCCCTGAGACCCCCTTTCCTCCCAGCCGATCCCGCCCGCGCAGCCCTCACCGGCAGTCACCACCGGCCTTCGCCGGATCGCGTTATCAATCAGGCCGGAGCAGTAGCCCAAGAAACCCATGTAGACGAGTCTCGGGTCGGTCAGCTTGGGCGGTGGGAGGCTCCGGGCCTCATCCGGCAGGAACTGTAAGGGCACTCGGCCCGGCCGTCCGCTCATCATGGTGATGCCGTTCCCACTGGAGGCCTAGCCTCGGACCGCCAACTACAAAGAAAACCACCAGGACCACCGCCTCGGCCCAAGCCGCGAGCTTTCTCCTCCGAGAGCCCGGCTGAAGGGCATGGCGCAGGGCGGTACAGCGCCCATACGCTTCCCCGTGCGCGCTGCTGCAGGGACCCCGCACACGAAGTTCCGGGTTATCAAATGGCCGGTGCTGCTTGGCCTCCCGCCGGCGCTGATGCTGGCGGGTGGGGTTTCCTGGGCTTGGTACCGCGGGGTCCAGGGTACACCAAATGAGCAGAGCTCAGAGACTAGTAGATACTGCTTTTTTTTTTTTTTTTTTTCTCTCGAAGCTCCCCGCCCGAATCGCCTCTCTTTCCCTCTCCCCTGAATGGTCCTTCAGGCCGAATTGATCTTTGTATCCAACACCCACAAGTAGGTTTGACGGATCGTTCTAAGAAACGTAATTAATCAAAATCATAAAAGCTAGTTTCATTTGCTGGATTTCCCGTTGTTCACAGGCACACCTTCCAAAGCCTAAAATTAAGATCCAGCCAGCAACAAAGAATTCAGAGAACAACAGGATTGGATCATTTAGCCAAACTCTTGAAAGTCAGCTTGGGTGGCAGCACCCTAAAAATTTTCACCTCTGAGTCTTTACGTCCTTGCACGTAGCTCAAGGAAAAGGTGTTCCCTACAGGTTTGAAGAATGAAAGAAGGAATTTATAACATTCTGCCAAGTAATTGCCAAGTCTCTGCTTCCCTACCTCCAGTAATGGGGAGCTTCTACTTTTGAACAGCTCTCTTTCGAAAACCCTTCCTGATTTGAGTGACAATGTCTTCTTTTCGTGTTCATTCATTAGTGAGGTCAACATTTTACCTAGATAAATGCTGATTAAACCAGAGATTAATGCAAAGGTATACGTATCAAAGGTATTGAGCTCCAAAGTGGAAGAATTAAATATCAGTTAAGAATGATTAAATAAAGGATGGACCTTTTGTGTCTCATAAAAAGCACTCCCAGATCTATAATATTTCAAGTTAGGATTTCCCTAGGTAATGTATATTGGGAGTTGCCTGGAAAGCAGCAAATGTTTCAAAGTTTCACACTCTTTGATCCAGTAATTACAGAGCTGCAAATCAGTCCTATGGAAATAGAATGACATATAATAAAGCCGTTTTACAATTTTTAAAAAAACCTCAGTGTTTATTTTTAAAACTACATCAAAAGAAGGGAAACCACTTAAAATTTCCCATAGTAAGATTGTGTAAATTTTGAATACTAAATGAACTCTTAGGCAAACACTTAAAAATATTTAAATGATATTGACACATTCTTCTCCCCCACATGTTTCTAAGTCCAATCTGGGACAAGATAACAAATACCCATATTCTACCACTCAGAATTCACAACCATTAATGTTTTGTCATATTTACTTTTAACCTTTTTTTTAAAGGAAATAAAACACTATAAATAAAGCTTAAGTCCCCTCTCTCTTCTTCCCCAGAGAACCACTGTCATGAGTTTAGTATATATACTTCCAATTCACTTTTTCTATTTTTACATATATTTAGTATCATGTTATGTGTGTTTGTTATGTTTTTTTACCCAAATAGTATAATTCATTGTTCCTCTTTTCTCTCACTTTTATCATGGCATGCAATGGTTCATTCCTTTTTTTTTTTTTTTTTTGAAAGTTTACTAATTTATGTTGAGAGAGAGTGCATAAACGAGCAGGGGAGGGGCAGAGAAACAGGGAGAGAGAGAATCCCAAGCAGGCTCCACGCTGTTAGCTCAGAGCCGGACATGGGGCTTAATCTCACCAACTGGGAGAACATGACCTGAGCTGAAATCAAGAGTGGAACGCTTAACCAACTGAGCTACCCAGGCACCCCTGATTCATTCATTTTGACTACTGTGTAATATTCCATCATATAAATATGTCACATTTAATTTATCCATTACCCTTTTGATGGATATTTAGATTGTTTTCAATTCCTTGAACATCTATACTCTAAGCCTATACTCTAGTGTCCAGAGAAACTTGAATACATGTACTAGGATTAGGAGATGTACAAGAATATATGCAGGAGTAGAAGCACCTGAGTGATTCCGTCGATACGTGTCTGACTTCGGCTCAGGTCATGATCTCATGGTTCATGGGTTCAAGCCCCACGTAGGACAGCCCAGAGCCCAGAGCCTGAAACCTGCTTCAGATTCTGTTTCTCCCTCTTTCTCTGCCCCTCCCCCACTCACGCTCTGTCTCTCTCTGTCTCTCAAAAATGAATAAACGTTAAAAAAAGAAAAAGAATATTCACAGGAGCAATAGCCATTTATAATTCTCCCAAACTGGAAACATCCTAAATGTCTGTTAAGAACAGAATAGAAGGGGCTCCTTGGGTGGCTCAGTTGGTTAAGTGTCCAACCTCAGTTCAGGTCATGATCTAAAAATTTGTGAGTTCTAGCCCTGCATTGGGCTCTCAGCTGTCAACACATAGCCCACTTCAGATCTTCAGTCCCCCTCTCTCTACCCCTCCCCTGCTTGCACTCTCTCTCACAAATAAAAACATTAAACAAACAAACAAACAAAAAGAAAAGAAGGGGCACCTGGGTGGCTCAGTCGGTTAGGAAACTGACTTTTCATTTTGGCTCAGGTCATGATCCCAGGGTTGTGGGATCGAGCCCCAAGTAGGGTTCCATGCTGAGTTTGGGGCCTGCTTGAGATTCTCTCTCTCTCTCTTTCTCTCTCTCTCTGCTCCTCTCCCCTGCTTTTGCTCTTTCTCTATATAATAATAATAAGAAGAAGAAGAAGAAGAAACAGAAAATAAATTGTGGTATTTTCATAGGAAGGTGTATCTATGCATTGGTATGATGAATCTCAAAAAAGAGAGTCATGTTAAAAAAGGGAATAGGCATAAGGGAATAAGAGATAAGTTACAGGAGAATATTTAATTCCATTTATATAAAGTTCAGTGTTAGGCAAAAATATATTGTTTAGAGATACACATGTTGGTAAATTTGGAAAGAAAAGCAAGAGAAGGATTAACATAAATATTCAGGATTATTATCTCTGGGGAAGGAGAAGCACACATAAGGCCTTTATGGTATTAATAATATTCTATTTCTAAGGTGTGGTGGGTACATGAGTGTACATTTTATTATTTTTGACTTTACATGTGCATTACACACTTTTGGGTTTATGATATATTTAATGTAATAATAAATTTATATTGCTACATTAAAATTTTAACTTTTTTATTATGGTAAAAAATACATAGCATTAAATTTAGCATCTTAACCATTTTTAAGCATACAGCTCATTAGTATTAAGTATATTCACATCGTCATGCAACATATCTCTAGAACTCCTTCATCCTGCAAAACTGAAACTCTACACCCATTAAACACTAATTCCATGTCCCTCTTCCCCCCAGCTTTGGCAGCCACCTCTCTACTTTTCTGTTTCTATGATTCTGACTTCTGTAGATACTTCATATGTATGGAATTATATAACATTTGTCCTTTTGTGACTGGCTTATTTCACTTACCATAATGTCTTTGAGATGAAATCATATTGCTGCATGTGACAGGATTTTCTTCCTTTTGAGGCTGCATAATATTCCATCACAAAAAGTAGACACTACATTTTCTTTATCCATTCATCTGTCAATGGACATTTGTGTAGCTTCCACCTTTTACCTATTGTGAATAATACTGCAATGAAAATAAGTTTGCAAATATCCCAAGGTCCTGCTTTGAGTTCTTTTAGCTATATCCCAGAAGTGGGATTGCTGAATCATATGGTAATTCTATTTTTTATTTTTTTGAGGAACCTCTCTACTGTTTTCCATAAGTCTGCACCATTTTATTATGTTCCCACAGTGCCTAAGGATTCCAAGTTCTCCACGTTCTTACCTACACTTGCTGTTTTCTGTTCTTTTGATAGGGACCATCCTGTTGAATGTGAGCTGTTATCTCATTGTGGTTCTGATTTGCATTTCTCTTATGATTAGTGATGTTGAGCTTCTTTTCAGACACCAACTTATTGGCCATGTCTATATCTTCTTTGGAGAATTGTCTGTTCAAGTCCTTTGGTCATTTAAAATTCAGGTTATTTGGTTCTTTTTGTTGTTGGGTTGTGGAAGTTCCTTATACATTCTAGCTATTAATCCCTTACCAGATATAGATTTGCAAATATTTTCTCCCATTCCAGAGGTTGCCTTTTCACTATGCTGATTATTTCCTTTGAGATGCAGAAATTTTTTGTTTAAGTTTTTTTCATTCTTTTTAAAATTTTTTTCCTCATACATTTTATTTTATTTTATTTTATTTTTCAATATATGAAGTTTATTGTCAAATTGGTTTCCATACAACACCCAGTGCTCATTCCAAAAGGTGCCCTCCTCAATACCCATCCCCCACCCTCCCCTCTCTCCCACCCCCCATCAACCCTCAGTTTGTTCTCAGTTTTTAAGAGTCTCTTATGCTTTGGCTCTCTTCCACTCTAACCTCTTTTTTTTTTTTTTTTCCTTCTCCTCCCCCATGGGTTTCTGTTAAGTTTCTCAGGATCCACATAAGAGCGAAAACATATGGTATCTGTCTTTCTCTGTATGGCTTATTTCACTTAGCATCACACTCTCCAGTTCCATCCATGTTGCTACAAAGGGCCATATTTCATTCTTTCTCATTGCCACGTAGTACTCCATTGTGTATATAAACCACAATTTCTTTATCCATTCATCAGTTGATGGACATTTAGGCTCTTTCCATAATTTGGCTATTGTTGAAAGTACTGCTATAAACATTGGGGTACAAGTGCCCCTATGCATCAGTACTCCTGTGTCCCGTGGGTAAATTCCTAGCAGTGCTATTGCTGGGTCATAGGGTAGGTCTATTTTTAATTTTTTGAGGAAACTCCACACTGTTTTCCAGAGCGGCTGTACCAATTTGCATTGCCACCAACAGTGCAAGAGGGTTCCCGTTTCTCCACATCCTCGCCAGCATCTATAGTCTCCTGATTTGTTCATTTTGGCCACTCTGACTGGCGTGAGGTGATATCTGAGTGTGGTTTTGATTTGTATTTCCCTGATGAGGAGCGACGTTGAGCATCTTTTCATGTGCCTGTTGGCCATCCGGATGTCTTCTTTAGAGAAGTATCTATTCATGTTTTCTGCCCATTTCTTCACTGGGTTATTTGTTTTTAGGGTGTGGAGTTTGGTGAGCTCTTTATAAATTTTGGATACTAGCCCGTTGTCCGATATGTCATTTGCAAAGATCTTTTCCCATTCCGTTGGTTGCCTTTTAGTTTTGTTTGTTTTTTCCTTTGCTGTGCAGAAGCTTTTTATCTTCATAAGGTCCCAATAGTTCATTTTTGCTTTTAATTCCCTTGCCTTTGGGGATGTATCAAGTAAGAAATTGCTACGGCTGAGGTCAGAGAGGTCTTTTCCTGCTTTCTCCTCTAGGGTTTTGATGGTTTCCTGTCTCACATTCAGGTCCTTTATCCATTTTGAGTTTATTTTTGTGAATGGTGTGAGAAAGTGGTCTAGTTTCAATTTTCATTCTTTTTTAAAATGTTTACTTATTTTTGAGAGAGAGACTGCAGGAGGGGCAGAGAGAGAGGGAGACACAGAATCCCAAGCAGGCTCCAGGCTCCAAGCTGTCAACACAGAGCCTGATGCAGAGCTTGATCTCATGAACTGTGAGATCATGACCTGAGCCAAAGTCGGATGCTTAACCGACTGAGCCACCCAGGCACCCCTGTTTGTTTTATGATTTTTAAGTAATCTCTACCCTCAGTGTGGGGCTGGAACTTACAAACCTGAGATCGAGAGTCACGCACTTGGGGCACCCGCGTGATTCAGCTGGTTAAGCGTTTGAGTTTGAGCCCCACATCGTGCTCTGCTCTGACAGTGCAGAGTCTGCTTGGGATTCTCTTTCTCCCTCTCTCTCTGTTCCTCCCCCACTTTTTCTCACTCTTCTCTCAAAATAAATAAATAAGCTTAAAAAAAAGATCGTTTTGCAATGTGGGGTCAACAATGCATTTTTTCCTTTTTTTAAATATACGCTTTAAAAAGAAAAACATCTCATTTTAATGTAAATATACATGATGATTAGAAAGGTTATGAGAAGTCTTTCATAGATTTATTGGTCATCTGGGTCTTTTCTTCAGCAAATTGCTGGGTTTTATCCTTGGTCCATTTTGTTCCTTTGAATTGTCTTTTATTTATTGACTGATTTGTAGAATTCTTTACATATTCTTTTTTTTTTTTTAACATTTATTCATTTTTGAGAGACGGAGGGAGGCAGAGCATGAGTGGGGGAGGGGCAGAGAGAGAGGGAGACACAGAATCCGAAGCAGGCTCCAGGCTCTGAGCTGTCAGCACAGAGCCTTACATGGGGCTTGAACTCACAAACCGTGAGATTATGACCTGAGCTGAAGTCAGATGCCTAACAACTGAGTCACCCAGGCGCCCCGAATTCTTTACATATTCTGATGCTAATCCCTTGTTATATAGGTAGCAGATATCTTTTCCAAATCTTTTGTTTGCCTTTGAGCATTATTTATGGAGGATATTTTTTAAGTAATACAGAAGTGAAAGAATTGATTTAGTCAAATATATCAATCTTTTTTGTATGGTCTATGTTTTTCATATTGTTTAAAAATCTTTATTCCATGGTGCACCTGGGTGGGTCAGTGGGTTAAGTATCTAACTCTTGATTTTGGCTTAGGTCATGATCATTTGTGAGTTCAAACCCTGCATCCGGCTCTGCACTGAGTGTGGAACCTGCTTGGGATCCTCTCTCTCCCTCTTTTTCTGCCCCTCTCACCCCCCAAATAAATAAACATTAAAAAAAAAAAAGAAATCTTTATTCTGTGATCATAAAGATATGACCCTATATATTTTTCCCAGGTTTTAATTTCTTATGTGTAAGTCTTTAATCCATTTGGATTTTATTTTCGTGTTGGGTATGTGGAATGTTACACATGAGAACTGGCTCAACACCATTTATTAAGTAGTTCATCATACTCACCCACCAATAATCAACTCCAACTCTATTATGCATCACGCTATCAGAAATGCTATAGTCTATTTATTTGTTTTTTAAAACTAAAAATCTCCAGGTTTGTTATGACATTATTGTGATATAACATAAATTAAAGGTATAAAATGTGATGATTTGATAGACATGTATATTGTGAAATGATTACCACAAAAGGGTTGGTTAACAGTCATAGTCTATTTCTGAACTTTATTTTATTCTACAGATTTCTTTGCTAATTACTGTACCTTTGTCACACTAATAGCTACAACTTTGTTTATTATTTACTTATTTATATTTAAATTTTAGTTAACATACAATGCAATATTGTTTCAGAGTAGAATTCAGTGATTCATCACTTACATACAACACTCAGTGCTCATCACAACAAGTGTCCTCCTTAGTACCCATCATTCATCTAGCCCATCTCCCACCCACTTCCCTTTGTCAACCCAAGTTTGTTCTCTATCATTAAGAGTCTCTTGTGGTTTGTTTCCTTCTCTTCTCTACCTCCCTCCCATATGTTCATCTGTTTTGTTTCTTAAATTCCACGTATGGGTAAAATCAAATGGTATTTGTCTTTCTCTGATTGACTCATTTCATTTCACATGATACATTCTAGCTCCATCCACGTTGTTGCAAATGGCAAGATTTCATTCCTTTTGATGGCTGAGTAATATTCCATTGTATATATACCATATTGTCTTTATTCATTCATCAGCTGATGGACATTGGGCTCTCGACATAGTTTAATTATGGTTGATAATGCTGCTATAAACATTGGGCTGCATGTGCCCCTTCGAATCTATATTGTTGTATCCTTTGGATAAATACCGGATAGTGCGATTGCTGGGTCATTAATAACTACAACTTTGTAATATTCTTTTATTTCTGGTGGGGCATGTTACCCACATATTTTTTCAAAAGCTAGCTCACAGTAAATGTTAGTGGTTATTATTACTATCTGTACACTTCCATTTGTCCTCATTTTTAAAATCACCTTGTCAAATTCCCTGGAAAATCTCACTGGGGGTACTGATTAGAACTGTAATGAATTTATAAACTAATGTGAGGAGAATTGATATATTTAAAATGCTGAGCCTTCTCATGCATGGACATTGTATATATGTCTCCATTTATTCAAATTTTCTTTTTATATCCCTCATTAAAACATTATAATTTTCTCCATAAAACTATTACACATTTTTGTTAGCTTGTCTCTAGGTATGTATAGTTTCTGTTACCATTGGGAATGATAGCTTATATTCGATTACTTTTTCTAAACGTTGATTAAGATGTCATTCTTATGTCTAGCATTTTGCTAAATGCTTACTAGTTCTAATAGCTTTCCACTTGATTTTGTTGGTTTCCTTGGCAACCCCTGCCTGTTGCCATTGTCAAACTTCGATTTTGCCAATCTACTGGTAGAAATGTTATTTCGTTATTGTTTTGCCATTCCTTGATTATTAGTAAAGTTGAATCTCTTTTCATATTTATTGAAAACGAATATTTTGACCATTCAAAATATTGACCATTCCAGTTTCCTCTTCTGTGAATTAGTTGATTGTTTATCTTTTATTCACTTTTCTTTTGGATTGGATTATCTTTTTTACTGGCTGATTTGTAGTAATTCCACAGATACTCTCAACACTAATGCAATTTACTGTTTTTATGTAGGGACATTTATCCATTTTCTTTCTTTGTGATTGTGCTTTGTGTGTTTTGTCTAAGAAATCTTGGTCACCCATGACAATGTCCTTCTGCTCTCACGTTCAATTAAATTACCCTAACGAGAATACCAGTGACCTCCATATTATCACACTCATTGATTTTACTCAACATCTCAGCAGCATTAGACACAGTTGTCCTCTTCATACTCAACACTCTCTTCCTTTAGCTTCCAGGCCACCATGCACTCCTAATTTTTCTCTTGCTTCACTGGTTTCATTTTCTCGGTTTCCATCCTCTATTTCTTCTCAGCTTGCAAAGGTTAGATTTCCTCAAGACTTGTCCTGGGTCCTCTTGTCTTTACTATCTCTTCTCTTTCCTTAGGTGACATATCTACTTCCTTAGCCTTAATTATCATGTATATATTGATGATTCTAGCATTTTTTTACTCTAGCCCAAACTCTCTTCTGAGCTCAAATGATACATCTATTCTCCTACTTGAAATCTCTGCCAGGATATCTTACAAACATCTCAAATTAAGTATGTCGAAAAATAAAAGTCTTCTTCACATTGAGAAAAAGTTTTAAAAATCTTCAAGTATAAGGAACAATATAATAAATACTCATATACTCACCATCGTAACATTTTGTTGTATTTACTTCAGATTTATGGTTTCCTGATGTATATACACAGATGCACACATTTGTATATATTCTCCTTCAAAGATATGTAAATAATACAGTACGAAGCTAAAATTCCTCTTGGCCTCAACCTTAAGTCCCAGTCTTTTTCCTTCCTTCCTAGAGGCAACCATGATCCTAAATTCCATATATATATTAGTATCCATATTAATGTTAATAAATGAATTCATAAATAATATAAAACAATTTTTGTGTGTGGTTTTAAAGGTCTACACATTCTGTATATATTATCTCTGTATAGATATTATATAAGTCCAAGTAAAAGAGTTTCAGAATATATGAATTTTCAATTTTACTAGATACTGCCGAATTCCTGTATGAAAAGACTGATCCAATTTCCATTTCCATCCACAATATGTGTGAAAGTAGCAATGTTTTCTATTGTGACACTAATTTTTGCCAATCTGATGGTGAAAAATGGGAGCTCAATGTTGTTTTAATTTGCATTTCCCTATTATCCAATGAAAATAGTTATTTTCCATTTGAGTTTCCTTCTGTTTCGTTGCTTGTTCATATACTTTGCTTATTTTCTTTAGAGTTGTCTTTCTTTTTTATTAAGATTTTATTTTTAAGCACTCTCTGCATCCAACATGGGGCTTGAACTCACAACCTGAGATCAAGAGCCACAGTCTCCACCAACTGAGCCAGCCAGGCACCCCTAGGATTGTCTTCTTTTTTTTTTTTAAGTTTATTTGTTTATTTTTGAGAGACAGAATGGGAGAGAGAGAGAGAGAGAGAGAGAGAGAGAGAGAGAGAGAGAGAAAGAGAGAATAAGCGGGGGGAGGGGCAGAGGGCGAGAGAATCTCAAGCAGACTCCATGCTGTCAGTATAGAGCCTGATGCAGGGCTCGATTTCACGAACCGTGAGATCATGACCTGAGCTGAAACGAAGAGTGGGACATTTAATGGACTGAGTCACCCAGATGTCCCCTGGAGTTGTCTTTTTAAAAATGATTTGTAGAAACTTCTTGTGTGAGGTAATATGAATCCTTTCCTATATATGTTATAAAATACTCTTCCTTAATCTGTTGTCTGTCTTGTAACTTTGTTTATAAGGCTAGAAGTCACAGAAGTTAAAATTCTGATGTAGTAGGGGTGCCTGGGTGGCTCAGTCGATTAAGCATCCAAATTCAGCTTGGGTCATGATCTCGCAGTTTGTGAGTTCGAGCCCTGCATCTGACTCTGTGCTGACAGCTCAGACCCTGGAGCCTGCTTTGGATTCTGTGTGTGTGTGTCTCTCTGCGGGCCCCACCCTGCCCCCCACCTTGCTCACACTCTGACTCTCTTAAAAATTAATAAACTTAAAAAAACTTTTTTAAATAAAAAAATTTCTGATGTAGTAAAATTTGTCAATCTAATCTTTTTCTTTTTTTAATAATCTTTTTCCTTAAAAATTTTTTAAATGTTTATTTTTTTGAGAGAGAGAGAGAGACAGAGTGCAAGCAGGGGAGGAGCAGAGAGAGGGAGACACAGAATCCAAAGCAGGCTACAGGCTCCAAGCTGTCAGCATGGAGCCCGATGTGGGGCTCAAACTCACTGAGATCATGACCTGAGCCGAAGTCGGACGCTTCACTGACTGAGCCACCCAGGTGCCCCTAATATTCGACCAATTTTTAAATGCACATAGCTTTCAACACAGAAACCACTTCTAGAAATTTAATCCTATAACATGTGCAATCCTAGCGCATGTGCAGAGTAAAGTATACTGGAAACAAAGGTCCATTGAGAGGAAACTTGTTAAATAAATTATGGTCCATCTATACAATGGATACCTTAATGGACAGACTTGAAAATGGCTCCCAATTATCTCTGCCTCTTGGTACTCAAGCCCAGTGTAATCCCCTCCCCTTTAGTGTAGGTAGGACATGTGGACTTCCTTCTAATATACAGAATGGGGCAAAGGTGGCAAGAGGTCACTTCCATGATTACATCACATAACATACATCTGTCTTGCTAGCAGACTCTCTCCCTTGCTGACTTTGATGAAGTCTGCTGCTCTGTTGTGAGTTACCTTATGGGGAGGCTTACACCACAAGGAACTGAGGGTAGCCTCAACCCAACAGTCAGCAAGAAACTGAGGTCATCAGTTCTACAACCCACAAAGAACTGCATTCTGCCAGCAACTGTGTGAGCATGAAAACAGATCTGTCCCCAGTCAAACCCTGAGATGAGAACATAGCTCCAAGGTGTCACTGGAGCCTGTGAGAGACCCCAAAGCAGAGAACCAGATAAGCTTGGGCCTGGATTCCTGACCTACAATTTTGAGATAAGAGATGTGCTTTTTCAGCCACAGAGTTTGTTACACAGCAATAGATAACAGATACAGATATTATGCAGCTGTTAAAAAAGCATGATGGAATTTTATATATACCTATAATGGAATGAACTCCAAAATACATTAAGGAAGAAAAAGCAAGGTCATAACAGTGTGTGGAATGGTATCGTTTGTGTGTTTATAAACATACAGATATGTCTGGTGTCTCTGGAATGATATAAGATATTGATGGCAATGGTTGCCCTGTTGGTAGGGGAACTGGGTGGCTGGGGACTTTTTGAATTTTGCTCCATGTACATGAAAATCAATTCAGAAATTTTTAAACCCTTTTGTTCTCATTGTACTCAAAATAAAATTTAATTTCTTTACAATGGCCTAAAAGACCCTGCATGACTTGGGCCTTGCCTACTTCTCCAACTTCAGCTCATGCCACTCTTTCTGGCTTTCAGGACTCTCCAGTCACTAGAATATAAACTCCTTGAAGGCAGGAATATGTCTCTGTTTACCTTTTGATCTCTAGCACGTAGCATAGTACAAAATACTCAGTGGGAATTCAGTGAATATGTTTTTTGTAACTTTTTAAAGTTTATTTTTATTTTGAGAGACAGAGAGCGAGAGAGGGAGAACACAAGAATTCACATGCATGGGGGAGAAGCAGAGAGAGAGGGAGAGAGAATCCCAAGCAGGCTCCTCACTGTCCACCTAGAGCCCAACGCAGGACTCAGTCTCACCAATTGTGAGATCATGATCTGAGCCGAAATTAAGAGTTGAACACTTAACTGACTAAGCCACCCAGGTGCTCCTGTGATTTTTTTTTTTTTAAAGGAATAATAAATGAATTTGATTTCCAAAGTTTTAGGAAGGGTAAAAGAGGTAATGCCTAGAAGAGTACTTGGCACTCAACAAAAGAGGACACAATATGGGATTTTCCTTTTGTGTATCACTTGAAAGGCTGTCATAAATGGGAATAGGGCCTCATTATGTACTCCTCCAGAGACTAACTAGTAAGTGTCATAGGAAGAAAAATATTAATTCAGCATTAAATGCCCTAAGGAATATGGGAGGGGCTGTTTTATGAAGTGGTGAACACTTCCACACTGACCATTTATTGTCAAGAAAACTGTTAAAAATGTGCCGAGTAATCATCTGAGAGCCTTTCTAGGATTCTAGAGTTCTGTGATTCTGTACATAGGTATATTTCAGGTCCTGTCCTTTTCATAGGAAATAGGCATATTGTTTTTTGTTTTAAATATTTTTTATAGTTTATTTATTCTGAGAGAGTGAGCATGAGTGGGGGAGGGGCAGAGAGAGAGGGAGAGAGAGAGAATCCCAAGCAGGCTCCACACTGTCAGAATGGAGCCTAATGTGGGGCTCAAACTCACGAACCATGAGATCATGACCTGAGCCAAAGTCAAGACACTTAACTGACTGAGCCACCCAGGTGCCCCTATTGTTTTTATTTCTGACTCCTGGGACCAAAACAGAAAAATTGGTACATTTATCGATCTTTCTATTAAACGGGCATGCTGAATATGGGACTTCATTGTGAAATAGTAACGGCTGTACTGACTCAAGTTTTTGAGGTTTATAGGTTTGCTCTAATCTCAGCTGCCATCAGCACAGTAGTCTGTTTCTTTGGAGCACCAGAAATGAGGTAGAGGGGTCAAAAGATTTGCTTTTTACCACAATCATGACGGAAATGTAATTTCATCAAACTACTCAAGAGTAGTTTTTCAAAGGCCATATTTTATTGGAATGCTTTCCTGCTCCATTAGCTGCATAACAGCCACATAGACTGTATGTAGGGGGCAGTTCGCTGACACTGAAGTGCTTCCTTCAGAAAGAGTAGCTTCAGGTGGAGGTGATTAACAAGGACACCATAGCAGTTTCAGGCTGGAAAGGCAGTGCATCTTCCCGGTAGCTCCCTGCTGGTTCTGGCTCTACCCCCCTGCTTGGGTAAAGATACTGGGAGCAACAGTACCAAGTCCCTCCCATCTTTCTTTTCTTTTATCTTCTTAAAGCTTGGCACACTGCATATAAATTAAACAGCAGGTAAAAAAGGAGTTATTTATATACCCTATTTAAATTTTGACGGCAACCTTAGCTTGTTCTTGACTTTACTTACTTCTAGATTTCAAAACATTTTGAACAGCACTTTGGTTTACTTAGGAACTGCTGAAACCTAGAAATTTGTTATTGAAAGCCAGCCACATCTTGCAAAGTTTAAATATATGAATACGAAGTATGGTACTTGGGAGAATCCTGGGCCATAGGCAGGAGTGTGGGTTCGAGACTGTGTGGCACCAACAAGATATTCCTGTCTCTGGAGCAGTTTCCCTCCTGGTAACGTAAGAGGTTGCTTTATTTTATTTTTTAAATGTTTATTTCTTTTGAGAGAGCACAAGCAGGGGAAGGAGCAGAGAGGAGAGAGAGAAAATCCCAAGCAGGCTCTGCGCTGTCAGTGAGGACACTGCCATGGGGCTCAATCAATCCCATGAACCGGGAGACCATGACCTGAGCCAAAATCAAGAGTTGGAGGCTCCACCAACTGAGCTACCAGGTGCCCCTTGAGGTTGAATTGATTTAAAGAAACTGTATTTGGACTTTGAACTCTTTGTCAAACAAAAATTTATGCAAAGTCCAATATATGAAATAGATTAAAGCATATTTGCTTTGGTGGAAGATGGGACAGGGCCCAGAGCCTCTGAGGCAACTCCCAGGAACATCCCATGCTCTTCGGAACATTCTGGAAATCTCTGCACCACATAGGCTCTTCCAGTTCTGCCATCACAGAACAATCTACAAAGTACGATTAAATTTGGCCTTGTTGATATGCATCTAAATTCAACTTCTAATTTCTTTCTTTTTTTTTTTTTTGCTTGCACATCAATTGGCCAAGATGTGAACTACACTTAATCTCTTGCATTAATGCTGGTATTAGTAAACACTTAGATTTATGGCCTGTGCGGTGTGCTTCATTCATTCAACTGTGCCAAAAACTGGGGCTATTAAGACAAGTGTGGTCTCTGCTCTCAGACTGCTAGTACCTCCTGGGGAAAGAAGATAAACGAATTAATACTAGATGTAGACTCCCCAGCATGGGAGCTCACACATGGTGAGGGTACTCAGTTCTGGGGCATGGGGAGAGAAGGTTGAGGCAGAGGAAAGGATTCATAAAAATATCAAGTGATATTTATTGCACATTCATGTGTCAGGCAGCATTCTAAATTTTTTGTAATCATTTTAGAGACAAGGAGATTGAGGCAAAGGATGGCTACATAACCTGGCTGCAGATAAAAAAATGATGGAGGCAGGATTTAAGATCAGGCTGTGTGACTCTGGGGCTCCTATTCTTAATCACTACACCGTACTACCTGCATATTCATACATAGGGTAGCAGTTAAGTTTAATTTTGATGAAGTACGTACAATCACATGACAGGGTAGGAAAGTCAGCCGAGAGACAGGAAGCAGAATGGATGAAAGGGAGCAGAGGCACAAAGCAGCATGGCACACTGGCAATTTGCAGTTGTTAGGACAGCTGGAACACAAAGTGTGAAGGGGACTGTGGTGAGGAAAATAGGCTGGAGGGGCTATGCTTCTCTCCCCCTTTGGCAAAATCTCCATCTTTATCTCTGCAATGGACTCAAAAGATGTCTCCAGAAAGTTGAGTGGATTCAAGGGATGGGATAGCTGGATTAGCATCGCAGGATGCCATTGACTTGGACTCTGATCTTCTTAGAGGATAAGGGGTAAATAAAATGTGTGAAAGGTCCTGGTGTTGGCTGGATAAACGCTGGCTGAATTTGTGCAGCAGATATTCGGCAAACTGGGGTCGTGGATAAAAAGTGTGTGTGAAGGACTCTTCTAGAAGGGAGAGGACATGGCCAGGCTGCAAAAACCACTTAAGTTTGTTCATATGACGAAAGTTTAAGAAGTGGCAGCCTTATCAAAACTGCAGAGCTTGCTGTTAGAATAAATGAACTGTACAAGATGTCCTTAACTCAACGCAAGCGTTGATATGCTGACAGGCCAAACCAGTTCATTAAGTATTCACCCCCTGGCTTTGTGAGTATTGTTATTGTATAATTTCAAAAAAAAAAAAAAAAAAAGAAAGAAAGAAAGAAAACCAACAACAAAAACCACCTCTTGGAACAAGGTGTATAGAATGGGGACAGAACATCACCTGCTTGTGTGCACACGCCAGTAGGAAAATATAGGAGCGGATAATGATCCAGAACATTCTTGTTCAGAAATACAAAACAGCATTTTATTTCTATTTCCCTTAGCACATGATTCTAATTATGCTTTATAGCCTGACAATGGTCATCACAGGCTACAAATAATCATGTTGTTGGTAGACTCCCTGCTTGCTGTGAGCAAGCACAGCAGTCTGAATCATCTCAGATGACTTGAACAGGGCAAGGCGAGATTTGTTTCAAATGTGCTTCATTGCTTAGGGAGGATAAGTGGCTTCTCACCATGGTGACAATCACGTCGCTAGGCTGGGCAAGGCCAAGTTTAGAAGAATGGTCTTCCAAACAGAACTACTGAAATGAATGGTTCATGCCACCAGCAACTTTCTTCAAGTTCTGATTAATTTCCCATGAAATAATTGCTTGGAAGACATCCAAGCAGTTCCTTTATTCATTGTTTCTTTGTCTTGCTGGAAGGAGGGTCAGACAACACTGAAACATACAGTTTGAACCAAGCATATGTGATGCCGGCTGCACAATACACTGAGGTCAGTAACAAAGGGATAAAGGGGTACTTCAGCTTCCAGGAGGTGAAAGGGAATACAAATTCACAGAAGACTTCCAGAGGCCCCAAGCCAAGGAGGTAGAAAGTTTCCAACCAATTAAAAAGAGGTTTTTCTTTTCTGAAGACAAAAGGAGAGAAAAGTCTCATTTTAAACAAGTTATCCTGGTTTAGCAAACATCTCTCAGCTGAAGCTTCCCACCTGCACTGTCCTGATGTGAATGATAGCCAAAGCCATTGTCAAAAGAGGTCATTCAATTTCACATTTAGAAAAAATGGAGAATGATATACCGCTGCACTAGCTCAACAATCCAGATTTACCCAATCGTCATCTACCCATGCTGTCGCCTCAGTGAAGCTGCTGAGAGAACCAGCTCTGCATCTGGGGGAGGAAAGGGAGCTGGATGCTGTGACGCTGATGTAAAAAAATGCTACACAATAGGTAATTGATGGTTTTCAAGACGCTTTTGTTTTGGTAAAATAACATACAACTTGCTATTGAACCATTTTTAAGTATGCCATTCAGTCCCAGTAAGTGTATTGATAGTGTTCTGCTACCAACATCACTATCCACTTTCAAAACATTTTCATCACCCCAACAGAATCTCTGGAAACATCAAGCAATAATCACTCCCCATTCCTCCTCCCGAACCTCTACTCTGTAACCTCTAATTTACTTTTTGTCTCTATGAATTTGCCTGTTCTACAGCATTTATATAGTATTTGTCCTTCTGTGTCTGGCTTAGTTCACTTAGCCCATGTTTTCAAGGTTCATCCATGTTGTAGCACACATCAGAACTTCCTTCCTCTTTCTGAGTGATCAGTACTCCACTGTATGTATACACCACCTTTTGTTTAGCCATTCATTTGCTGATGGACACTTGGGCTGTTCCCACCTTTTGGCACAGTGAATAAAGCTGCAATGGACACTGTGTACAAGTATCTGTTTGAGTTCCTCTTTTCAGTTCTTTTGGGTATATACTAACAGTGGAATTGCTGGGTCATATGGTGAGAACTGAGTTGTAATATAATTGAGTATATGAGGCTTATGGACATAATCAGACATGAATCATAAAGGAGCTTTAAAAAAATTATATGGATAACATTATATTAAGTTTAGAAGAGAAAAAATTCTACCCATAATTCTATAACAAGAATTTTTACATATATTTATTTAAAAATATTTTTTGAAGTAGGGGCGCCTGGGTGGCTCAGTGGGTTGAGCGTCTGACTTCGGCTCAGGTAGTGATCTCACAGCTCATGGGTTTAAGCCCCACGTCAGGCTCTGTGCTGACAGCTCAGGCCCTGAAGTCTGCTTCGGTTTCTGTGTCTCCCTCCCTCTCTCTCCCTCTCTCTCTCTCTCTCTCTCTCTGCGCCCCTCCCCCGCTGGCACTCCCCCCCCCTCTCTCTCTCTCAAAAATAAACATTAAAAAAATTTTTTTAAAATATTTTTTGAAGTTTATTTATTTATTTTGAGAGACAGAGAGAGCAAGCAGGGGAGGGGCAGAGAGAGAGGGAGATAGAGAATCCCAGGCAGATTCCGCATGTCAGTGTGGAGCCCAATGTGGGGCTCAAATCCCTGAACCATGAGATCATTACCTGAGCCAAAACCAAGAGTCAGACGCTTAACTGACTGAGCCACCCAGGTGCCCCTACACATATATTAGCTTTATGCAACTATATTTATGTGGCTTTACTCACAATGCATATTTTACATTCTAATATTAAGTTTTCATATAAGGTTTTAATTTAAGTTAGGTAGTCCCTCCTCAAACAGTCCTTCAGTTAAAGACATGAACTATGTTGTCATGTCAGAGTGATGTGATTATGGGTAATTCGTCCCTAAAAAAATTCTGGCAGCTTTTTGGGCTCAGGTCATGATCTCATGGTTTGTAAGTTCGAACCCCGCATTGGGGTCTCAGCTGTTAGTGTGGAGCCTGCTTCACATCCTCTGTCCTCCTCTCTCTCTGTGCCTCCCCTGCTCGTGCACTCTCTCTCTCAAAAATAAACATTGAAAAAAAATATTTTTTAAAGGCTTAACGGACCATTTAGGAATAAACATTTCACAACAGCAAACATAATTTTAAATGTACTCTTTTGGATTACCTGAATAGAGTCTTCAGTGAGGAAATACTATAGGTGGTAAATAGTAACATGAGTAAGATTTTAGTGGGAAGTTCTGTTAAAAGAAAAAAAAAATACAGATGATAATTCAGTTGATCAGAGAAAGATATATGATACTCAAGGCAATATAATAAGCACACTGGCACAGCTATATAGTGTTAGCAATGCTTTTTGAGCTTAATGATGCATCTTTGTGACATCTAAAGATACTGAGGATTAGGAACAAATTAGAGGTTTTATTTAAGAGCATGGAGGAGCTCTCTCCTTCCAAGAGATTTTAAGATCATTTAAATGAGATATATTGATCTCTAGGCCCTGATGAAAAAGGCATGGCAATCAAATCTCTCTCTCTAAAATAAAAAGCTGTTTACCTGGTGCAGTGAAGAGCAGAGGGAAGAGGGAATAATGTCCCGTTGTGGTCAGAATCAGAAAAATTGAAGCATCTCCTGCTTTTCCCACAGAAAGAAGGCTAAAAATAAAAATTCTTATAATAATTCCTTAAAACAACAACTGAAACTTACACTTGCAGCAGACAGCTTGAATAAACGGCATCTATTATTTCTAGCACTGGCTTATGCATAAGCTAACATACTGATCTTTGCTACAAGTCCAATGTAATTGAGAATATTAATTTCGTGGGAAAATTTAAGCAACTGATGGAAGAATGTACCACACTGAATTGGGGAGTATTGAAAAAGAGTCTTGCTTCCCTGAGTAACTGCCTTCCTCACAGAAAGGGACATGGTGGGACTAGGAGCTGTCTAGTCCCAGGGAGCAGGGAGTCCCTAGTAGCCAGGGAGACAGGACTTGGGAGTTTAATTTCCAGACCTGGAGCTCTCCTCTTGGGCAGTGCCCCATGCCTGATGGTGCTTAGTATGACTTCTAATTAAAGACATTAGAAGTTTTGTTCTATTTCTTAATTTGGAAACTCTACGTTGCTGAATGAATCCAGACAAGCCATATACTGACGTGACAAATTTGCTTAAGCTTCCTTCAGAGCTTAATGATTTCTCTCAAGATTTAAGAAAAATCTCAAGGAAAAAAAAGGCTAATTCTAATATCATCTATCTATCGGGATTTAATTATATGCAAAATGGACACTACTGCATTTAATTTTTTTTTAATTTTTAATTTTTTAGCATGGTACAGTGAAAAGATCATAGGAACCAGCATCATAACATTCAGGTTTAAGTCCTAACTGTGCTACTTGCTAGCTGTGTGGCTTTGGATAAGTCATTTAGACTCTCTGAGCCCAGTTTCTGTAGATGTTAAGACGGGATGATATCCATTTATCCTAATTACCTTAAAGGTTGCTGTGAGGCTCAAAAGAAAAAAAAATGCAAAAAGAAAAAAACCCAACCAAACCCCTCTTCTCCCCACCAAAAACCACCTCAACAAGAGTTCTGCAAAATGTGAAGTTCTGTACAAATATTAAATTTTACTCCATAATGGACTCAATCATTACTCTAACAACACTAAACAAGAAACCATGAAATCTTATTTTCGCCAATGAGGTGACGCCAAAGCCTATGCTTTTCTATACCATGCTGCCATTCAATATCCAGATCTAACACCTTGTATCATGGTTCTTAATTGCTGTAGTACCCTTAACAAAAAACAGCAGTAACTGTGTGTGCATATTCCCAGGCCCAGCGATCCCAAGTTAAGCATCCCTGTCCTGTCCTAGTATAAATCTATTCCTTTGCCTAGTATAAATCTATAAATCTTTGCCTTTGCCTATCCCACTGAACATGTCAAATGGAAAACAACAGGCTCATTACGAAATCTGCCAGAAATGCCGGCTGACTGAGTTATGTGCTTACCTCATTGGGAGAACTGCAAGGAGTATGGCTTTTTCATGGACGTGCCACCCAAATAGGAAGGAGCTCAAGGCACAAAGAATCAGACATCGCAGAAAGCCTCTGGGCCCTTGGGGTTTAAACCAAAGACAGAAAATAGAGGGCTAGAAACAACAGGCAAAGATAAAACTTCAGTATCACTCAAAATAGGCTTTACAGAAACATTGTTCAGGCGAATACAATTTATATCATCTCTGCAAACCAGTACATCTTAGACTATTCTCCCTTACACTGGGTTAATTCATCACCATGTGAACACTCCACCAGAAGTTATAAAAAACTACACAGGGGGCACCTGGATGGCTCAGTCAGTTAAATGTCTGACTCCTGATTTCAGCTCAGGTCATGATCTCATGGTTGTGAAATCAAGCCCTGAGTCGGGCTGTGTGCTCACAGCACAGAGACTACTTGGGATTCTCTCTCTCCCTCTGACCCTCCCTGGCTCATGCACACTCCCTCTCAAAAACAAAACAAAACAAAACAAAACAACAACAACAAAAACTAAAAACCTACTCAGAAAAGAAGGCTTTGGAAATACATATTTAACTCATTAATAATTCTGTTTAGGGCACCTGGGTGGTTCAGTCAGTTGAATGTCTGACTCTTTACTTTGGCTCTGGTCATGATCTTGCAGTTTCATGACTCTGAGCCCTGTGTTGGGGGGGCTCTGTGCATGGAGCCTATTTAGGATTCTCTGTCTCCTTCTCTCTCTGTCCCTCCCCTGCTCACGGTCTCTCTCAAATAAATAAATAAACTTAAAAAAAATTAATTCTGTTCATCAGAATTAATAATGAATGACTGATATCAGGTCAAACTACAAAAGTTCAAAAACATTTTGAGGCTAATAATAAATTAGATTTTACCATATTAATAAATACATACCTAGCTGTGTGGGCTGGATTGTGATTTATAATAAAACTAGGGGCTTCCATACGCAGCTTACGAGGCTGACGTTTTAGAAAGTTTTAGGCAGTTAGAACATGGGAACAAGTAGGCCAGCAGAACTTAATTACGCATCAGCACTGCCACTTAATTACGCGGGGTCAGGTATCTTAATAGGTTTGGTCTTTTAGAAACCAAAATTAAAGCTGAGTATAATTAAAGTAGAATTGAGTTATTTATACTGAATGCCATTAAAATCATATCATGAAATTGAGAGCACCATGATCACAAACAAAAACAGCTATGAATGAAGTCTCTAACACCATCTGAGTCATGTTAGTTTCAATGTTTGACACTCAAAGAGCCACTGTTGACTCTCTTAACTCATTGTCGTCATCAAGACAAAATATCCACGCAGTCCAGGCAACTTTGGATTTTTGACCAGTTAGCCACGGATGAAAACAACAACAGAAACCTGGATGTTCCCACTACACACATTTTCCTTCTCCACAGTGCAGTCCTTGGCCCTTCCTCTCTGGGCTTTTCTTTTTTTCCCATCAGATCATGAACAAATGATCTAACAGCCACAGCAAGGATCTCTCTCTCAGAGGTCTTACTAGTAATCTTTCCTTAAGGTGCTCAAAATTACTCTAAGAATTGCTCTGAAATACCTCAGTCTGCAGCAGGATGACAGCTATGGTATTTGTCCTATAGTTGGAAAACCCTGAAAGATGAAATTAACCAGCCACACAAAAGAAAAGCAGAGAAAACTCAAGAAACGAGTACTGTGGGTGAATTCTTACCAACATGGCAATCAGAGTGCAGATGAGGGTGGCCAAGGGAGTCACTGAGGGAAGGACTGTGTGTTGGAACTGCTGAACCAAACCACTTGTCATTGAGGCCTTGGGAATTTTGTTGGGATCAAGAAGTTTCAATTCCAAACCTAGAGAATAAGTAGATATTTTGTTTTATTTTTATCAATATTTGGTCAACCAACTCCTCGAGAAAAAAAAAATCTACTAAATCTTATTGTTACTTCAAGGTCGAGCTGTATTAAAACTCAACTCTGTACTATTATTCTACCTAAAATGCCTCTGGTCTTGAGATCATATGATGCAAAGCAGCTTTTTGCACTGGAACAGGGAATTCGTGCAGACGGTATGAATATCAATCTGCTCTCTCTCACCTCTAAAATGAAGCAGGCTTCTAAAATGCAAGTCTGACCATGTCACATCCCAGCTTGGAATCCTTCATTGCCTATAAAGTCCATATTCCCAAGCACGGCATAAACTGTCTTCCATGATCTAGCCCCTTCCTCTCCAATCTCATATCCTCCGCTTGATTAAATGTGGCTTGGCCACAATGAATTGACATAGCACTCTCCACACTTGTCCCCTTAGCTTAGAATGGCCTAATCACTTCTCTAAGTTAACTCCTAATTCACTCCCTCATCTGAGAAATCTTTTAAATAAAAAAGTAGAGCTGATTTTCTTGTGGGCTAGGTACACACATATGGACTCTGT
This sequence comes from Panthera pardus, assembly GCF_024362965.1. Classification (NCBI taxonomy): domain Eukaryota; kingdom Metazoa; phylum Chordata; class Mammalia; order Carnivora; family Felidae; genus Panthera; species Panthera pardus. Next base: position 61,321,007 of record NW_026526677.1, read on the forward strand.
ACATGTCTCTATCTAGTGTTCACCCTACTGCCCTGTATCTGTTTATGCACTCATTTCCTCCACTGTATTGGATTTCTTAAAAGCAGAAATGATGATTAATCCATTTTTATCCCCAGCACATACGTGTTCAAGGAATAATTAGATGACCAAGTCTGAGGATGATGATGCAAATCCCATCCCAAACTAGCTAATAGGACAGCCAAGGACAGTCTGAGCACGACCTTGTAGTAGACAAGGTCTACTGAAAATCAGTGAAATGTGGGGAGGTGTAAACTACCAAATTATTTTGTATTCATTAACCTCTTTCCTTTTCCCTTCAGTCTGATGATTCTCTCTTAAAGCTACCGCCACTGACCAAGACATCTTTTTTTTAATATATTAAATATAATTTGTTGTCAATTGGTTTCCATACAACACCCAATGCTCATCCCAACAGGTGCCCTCCTCAATGCCCATCACCCACTTTCTTCTCTCCCCCACTCCCCATCAACCCTCAGTTTGTTCCCAGGATTTAAGAGTCTGTTATGGTTTGCCTCCTTCCCTCTCTGTAACTTTCCCCCCCCCTTTCCCTCCCCCATGGACTTCCGTTAAGTTTCTTAGGATCCACATGAGTGAAAACATATATCTGTCTTTCTCTGCCTGACTTATTTCACTTAGCATAATACTCTCCAGTTCCATCCACGTTGTTACAAATGGCCAGATTTCATTCTTTCTCATTGCCAAGTAGTATTCCATTGTATTTATTAACCACATCTTCTTTATCCATTCGTCAGTTGATGGACATTTAGGCTCTTTCCATAATTTGGCTATTGTTGAGAGTGCTGCTATAAACACTGGGGTACAAGTACCCCTATGCATCAGCACTCCTGTATCCCTTGGGTAAATTCCTAGCAGTGCTATTGCTGGGTCATAGGGTAGATCTATTTTTAATTTTTTGAGGAACCGCCACATTGTTGTCCAGAGCGGCTGCACCACTTTGCATTCCCACCAACGGTGCAAGAGGGTTCCCGTTTCTCCACATTCTTGCCAGCATCTATAGTCTCCTGATTTGTTCATTTTAGCCACTCTGACTGGCGTGAGGTGGTATCTCAGTGTGGTTTTGATTTGTATTTCCCTGATGAGGGGTGACGTTGAGCATCTTTTCATGTGCGTGCTGGCCATCTGGATGTCTTCTTTAGAAAAGTGTCTATTCATGACCAAGACATCTTTGAAGAGGCAGATATATAAGATAATGTACAGCCTAGTTTCCTCACTCGGACAAGGAAAGTGGCCCTTATACCTCATACCTGGTTATTTAAGGTTTTTGAATATAAATGTTAAGACATTCCTTGTAAGAGTCCTTGAACATCAAGGCTGGATTCACAGTGGGTGAGGGATAATACCAAATTATGATTTCCTTTAAGTATGCACCAAAACAGTGACAGCAGCTACTTGTGCCAAGAGCTTTGTAGCCATTACTTTCAGACCCCTGAGGCACAGAGAGATGTATAACTTGTCCAAAGTCACACAAGTGATAGGTGGTAGAATTAAACTCAGATCTGTCTGGCTACAATGCCTCTGCTACTAACAACCTAGCATTTTTTTATTATTGCATGTTTCTTACAACATAGTGCATTGGTACAGTTACTTACATTATCCTCTTATTGTACTCACTAGAAGAATCAAGTGACTTGAAGAATGCCACAGAGCCACTCATTTATGCAGGTGGGCCTCCAACCAAGTCATCAGACTCTAGATCAGGAATTGGCAAATTCTACCTTGAGGGCCAAATCCCCAGCCTGTGACTAATTTTTGCATAGCCCGAAGCTAGGAAGAGTTTTTATATTTTTCAAGGTGGTAAAACAAACGAACAAAAACACCTTATGTGGTCTGCCAAGCCTAAACTATTTACTATCTGGCCCATTTTTTTTTCAGACAAAGCTTACTGATCCTTTGGGATCAGGAGGATCTCTTGATCCTCCCCATTTCCCATTAAGCTAGGCTATATTCACAAACTACTGTGAGTTATTCTAGAGTGAATTATTTTCAGTAGAACCATCTTAAGATATACATTATTATTATTATTATTTTATCACAACCCAAACTTAAAAGCCTAGCCTAGGTTTCCCATTTCTTCTCATCTCATGCATGACTATCATTTTCCTTACTGATAGAACACCTAGAGTCACAGCTTATACGGTCTTCTTTCCTTCTGCACACATTTAAGTTTAAAAGCAGAGTTAACTGCTGAATAACATTTTACTCAAGGCAAAAATTACCTTTTAAAAATGTCTAAATATTGTATTTTTTTTTTCCAAAGCAAAGGATCAACCTCATTGCCACAAATGGTTTTTATAAGGAACACAGCCTGTCTACTACACTGAAACCTTAGTCCCTAGAACTGCTCCCCTGTTTATTCTGAAAGCTGAAACACAAGGCTGGAGAACAAACAGTTCAGCCACATTCAAAACACAAAGCAGGATTTTCCATTTCTCAGTATGACTTGTCCAAATCCATCGTCTAAGTAAGAAGGCTGGCTACTATACCTATGATGGAGAGCACTTTGTCCAAAGCATTGTACAAAGCCCAGAAGTTTGGAGCCCAATATGCATGGCAGAGGCCCCTCTTGAAAGGGAAGAGTCGGGACAAGACTTGAGGCAGTTGGTTCTGTAGAAAAGAGATTAAACAGTGACCGATCTTTTCCAAATGCAAAAAGAGAACTAAAGAACCATCTGTGACATAGCGTGTAGAAAGTTCTAGTCCTTGTTCCCTCAAGTAGTTGTGTGATCCTGAGCAGTTCACAGAACCTCCTCTTGTCTAACCTACTCATCTGTTGAGTGGGACAAGATATGCTGAATACCAGTCCAGTACTGCTATGAGATAATTATAATAAGGGAAGAATTTACGAGCTGCAAAGGAGGAGACCCCAGGGTGAGGGAAAAAGGGGAAAACGAAAAATATTCATCGAACATCTATAATATTCTAGGCACTTTGAATGTTGTCAGTGAATGACTATGCAACACCATTAGTATTGATTTTGGAGTTACAAATAAATTATCACAAGTAAGCAAATGAGCAAATAAGGAAATCTGCGAACAATAATCATCAATTCTGTGTGTAAGTGTGTGTGTCTATGTGTGTGAAAGACATATAGTTAAACATGTAAATACACAGATACATATTTGAATGTGAACCAAAATGTCTGAAAGACCACATTCTGTCTTTGGGGAGTCATACTGGGGAAGAATCAGAAAAAAGTAGATTTGCTTCTTTTATACATTCTTTATTATTTTTTTCTAAACAACAGCAGCAACAACAAAAAACATGTATTACTTAATTTAAAAAATAAAAGACTTACCAAGGCTAGGAAGGGACCCAGTGAAAGAGCAGAAACTAAAAAAACAATCAGTCCTAGAGAAATAACACGGACAAAGCTGAAACTGTTCCATCGGATGGATCCATCTACAGAAAAGGAACATTACCGTTACCAGGAGCATGGAAAACCATAACTTATACAATGTGCTAAAACCAGAAGTATCCCCTGATAGCACACCAGCCTTCATGATGTGACAAGAGCACAGAAAAGTCAAAATGGTCAAGGGTTTATAGGATCAATAAACGAGAGACATCTGCTGTGCCTCATAAAATCCTCTCACGAAGCAAGCTACCAAATCAAGGAAAAAGAAAATAAAGGTTTTGTTATTGTCACTAAAACTTGCCTGGTTTATTTGCAGTGAAACAGTAAGACCGTAGCAGGTATACACCATAAGCCGGGGCGACATAGAGGTAGATGTGCTTGAAGTGTAGAAGAACAGCAAAGAGAAATGCTCCTTCCATATGCCTTTTCTAGGAGATTTAAAAGGGAAATATCACTTTAAAATTCAGGGTAAACTAAATGTAGTAATGTAGTATCCTGGTTGGATCCTGGAACAGAAAAATAACATTAGTGGAAAAACTGGTGAAATCTGAGTGCAGCACCAATGTTGATTTTTTAGTCTTTTTTTGTTTTTTAAGTTTTAATTTTAAGTCCAGTTAGTTAACCATACAGTGTTATGCTGGTTTTAGGTGTACAATAGTGTTTTTTAGTCTTGTTGAAAGAATGGACTATGAAAGTGTCATAGTTATGTAAGATGGTGACATGAGGGGAAAATGGGTGAGGGGCACAGGGACTCTCTGTACTATCTTTGTTAACTTTTCTATAAACCTAGGACTATTTTTAAAAAATTAAGTTTATTAAAAAATAAAAAAACCCTGGAGACTGGTTGCATAACAATGTGAATATACTTAAAACAATACTAGACTGTACACTAAAAAAATGGTTGATAGTTAATTCTATGTGTATTTCAACACAATTTAAAAAATACATATTTTAAAATCTATGTTCTGACATGCTTAATGAATGAAATCATCTGGGATATGTTTCAAAATAATCTTGTGTGTGTTTGTGTGTAGATCACTGTGCTATTTTTATTTTCTCTACTTTTGTATATGATTTAAATTTGCTATAATAAAAAGGTTTTAAATTTCAGGCAAATATTCTACATGCAATATAAGGAGAAAACAGGCAAGTGATTCTAGTTAGTTTTTATACTGAGCCTAGTTCATTACTGCAACAAATATTTATTTAATACGAAGCTTGATGCTAAGGTACAGGACACATTATCATAAAAACACACCCCAATGCTCCTTAAAGATCTGAAGCCCAGAGAATTCAATCACCCTCATCCCCTGGACCTGGGGATGAGAGTACGAAAGAATACATATGATGTTATGCTACCAAAGAGCCACCTAAATCTGGTGTTATAGATCAGGTAACATATAGTACTATCAGGCTGAAGACACCGGGTACAGTACTTGATCCTAACAAACTACCTACAAGAATTAAAGGTATTCTGATTTAAAACAAATAAACAACAACAACAAAAAATCCCCAAGTTGACTATAACTAAATAAATCTGAATTCTACCTACCTCACAGGAATTTGGGGATCAAATGAGATAATGTTCCTGTGGTTCAGCAAGGAAGCTGCCAAAGGGGCCATGAAAGGCCAGGTTCCTTCTCCCACTGTCTCATCAGGGTGTGCTCTAGAATAGATGAGTGAGGAATGATAAAGAAAAATAATGGGTTGTTTCCAGATCTCTGATCACCGCTTTTTCAACTTAAGATTCAGAGAAGGTCTAGCTAAACTTTATTTAACAATCATTCACTGAATGCCAATTATGCTCTAAGTGCTACATGGCTTTTTATGGTTAAAAGACAAAAACTTATCCAGACATTTATAGTGGACAAAGAATTTTAAAGCAGATTATCAAATTTGATCTTTCCAAAGTCCCTGTGAGGTAGGGGGCCCCCATTTTACAAATAAGAATGTAATAAGAGGTACATTTCATTTTATGGATGCAAAAACTGTGGCTGAGGGGGTTAAATGACTTACTTTCGGTTAATGGTTCCCAAACCTGACTGTGAATCAAAATTCCCTATAAATTCCTAAATGCCAGTGCTAAGGATTCTTATCCAGCATACAGAGAGGTGACCCCAAAATATGAACTTCTGATTTCTTCCTCTATAAAGAGGAGGAAAATAATGACAATAATTTCATAGAATAGTTGTGAGGTTTACTCAATAAGATATTATATATAATGTACCTAACCCAAAGAAGCCAATGCATTTGTGTGAGCCCTGTCTGAGTCATACAGTTCATTAGGGTCAGTCAGGATTTCAACTCAAATCTTCTGATTCCAAATCCCATACTTTCCATTACACTATGCTATATACTTCTGACGATGAAACCCCACCATCAGTTATTATATTGTAAAAACTGGAGACTTCATTCCTAGGTAAATGATTCCAGCCAAATACAGCAACACAAGTTTATTTCAGGCCTGCCACCCTCTAACAAGTTTCTAGAGTCTATGCGTAAAAGGAAGAAAATTATTGTCAAAAGAGAAGATGGGATTTATGAGAAATATGCAATAAAATTATCTATAGTGCTTGACAATTCAAAACAGTTCATCAAATAAGTCTACCCATCACCAACTTATTGTTGCCTTTCAAAGCTCAAAGTCAGACTTAAGGGCAAAAATCTAATCAGCCTATTTTGTATTTACCTGAAATAATCGTGCAATGGAGAGTAGCATTAATCCAAATAAAAAACCATTGTACTGGAAATGAATATCTGGACTTAGATTAAGGAAAGACAACAGAGGATACCAAATTTAAGTTGAATTGTGCCAGCAGATTGAATATAAAAATGCAAATGCTTTCCTAATAGGTAAACTAAAGACAAAAATATTCCTCCAGTTTGAACTTCTCATAAATGTGTTTTCTATAAACAGAGTCAAACCTTAGACAAACTCTAATTAAAATGTATATAGTGCCTGGGAATGCAAGCTGGTGCAGCCACTCTGGAAAACAGTATGGAGGTTCCTCAAAAAACTAAAAATAGAATTACCCTACAACACAGCAATTGCACTACTAGGCATCTATCCACAGGATACAGGTGTGCTGTTTTGAAGGGACACATGCACCCCCATGTTTATAGCAGCACTATCAACAATAGCCAAAGTATGGAAAGAGCCCAAATGTCCATCGATGGATGAATGGATAAAGAAGACGTGGTATATATATACAATGGAGTGTTACTCTTTTCAAAAAGAATGAAATCTTGCTATTTGCAACTACGTGGATAGAACTGGAGGGTATTATGTTAAATGAAATTAGTCAGAGAAAGACAAAAATCGTATGACTTCACTCATATGAGGACTTTAAGAGACAAAGCAGATAAACATAAGGAAAGGGAAGCAAAATAATATAAAAACAGGGAGGGGGACAAAACAGAAGAGACTCATAAATATGGAGAACAAACTGAGGGTTACGGGAGGGGTTGTGGGAGGGGGGATGGGCTAAATGGGTAAGGGGCACTAAGGAATCTACTCCTGAAATCATTGTTGCACTATAAGCTACCTAATTTGGATGTAAATTTTAAAAAATAAAAAATAAAATAAAATAAATGTATATAGTGCCAAGGATTATATAGGGGATAAAAAAAATTATGTTTAAGAAGAAAACCAGGAAACTTTCCCATGTTTTTTCTATCTTAAAGACCCAGCAGCTACAGGACAGGGAGTTTTCTGGTTTTGTTTTTTGAATTAGGGATGAGAAAGGAAGGGACCTAACAGCTACTGAAGGCCACTGGCATGCAGCACCCCCTCGTTTATAGTATATATACACAATCTTAGTAAGCCTCACGACGAACTTGTGAGGACATCAGAGCTCAGAGCCATTAATCTACACACGGCCTAAAGCTACTGCAATGCCATAGCTAAGAGCTGAGTCCACGTCAGACTTGAACCAAAGTGTGGGTGTTTTCCTCACACATGGCTACCTTTATGAAAACTGTAAAATATTAGGCTCCTGTCGTTAAGATTTTAGTTTCATTCGTATCTTCTGGATTTAAGAACTTTGCCTGTTAATATGTGGTAATCTAAGGTGGTAGGTAGAAGAGCATGAAAGTCTGCCTGGTCCCATATGTAACACTGAGACAGGCCCTTTCCTAGAAAAGTTATTTAGAATAATGTGTTCTAAAACTATGTAAGATATATGTATCTGATGAATCTAAAGACAGTTAACAAATCCCAGTATATTGCTTTACTGATGGTTTAACTGGTTCTTGAATATCACCACTAGCTTTTCAGAAACAAAGTGCTCTAAAAATCAGTGTCTGCTGCTAGGAATTTACCCAAGGGATACAGGAGTACTGATGCATAGGGGCACTTGTACCCCAATGTTTATAGCAGCACTCTCAACAACAGCCAAATTATGGAAAGAGCCTAAATGTCCATCAACTGATGAATGGATAAAGAAATTGTGGTTTATATACACAATGGAATACTACGTGGCAATGAGAAAAAATGAAATATGGCCTTTTGTAGCAACATGGATGGAACTGGAGAGTGTGATGCTAAGTGAAATAAGCCATACAGAGAAAGACAGATACCATATGGTTTCACTCTTATGTGGATCCTGAGAAACGTAACAGAAACCCATGGGGGAGGGGAAGGAAAAAAAAAAAGAGGTTAGAGTGGGAGTGAGCCAAAGCATAAGAGACTGTTAAAAACTGAGAACAAACTGAGGGTTGATGGGGGGTGGGAGGGAGGGCAGGGTGGGTGATGGGTATTGAGGAGGGCACCTTTTGGGATGAGCACTGGGTGTTGTATGGAAACCAATTTGACAGTAAATTTCATATATTAAAAAAAAAAAAAAAAAAAAAGAAATTGTGGTTTATATACACAATGGAATACTACGTGGCAATGAGAAAGAATGAAATATGGCCTTTTGTAGCAATGTGGATGGAACTGGAGAGTGTGATGCTAAGTGAAATAAGCCATACAGAGAAAGACAGATACCATATGGTTTCACTCTTATGTGGATCCTGAGAAACTTAACAGAAACCTATGGGGGAGGGGAAGGAAAAAAAAAAAAAAAGAGGTTAGAGTGGGAGAGAGCCAAAGCATAAGAGACTGTTAAAAACTGAGAATAAACTGATGGTTGATGGGGGGTGGGAGGGAGGGGAGGGTGGGTGATGGGTATTAAGGAGGGCACCTTTTGGGATGAGCACTGGGTGTTGTATGGAAACCAATCTGACAATAAATTTCATATATTGAAAAAAATTAAAAAAAAAATAAATAAAATTACTTTCCAAGTGAAAAAAATAAATAAATAAAAATCAGTGTCTGGTACAGTTGGGAGAACCCATAGAAACCATAGTTTTGGGAACCCATGGACCCACCCCACACCCATTTTCAAAAGCAGCTCACATTTCAGAATTACCACTGAAGAAATAATTAATCTCATACTTAGTATATATCAGAGTAAGTAAGGGAATAGTGCAGAAAATGTCAAGGATACGGTCCACGATTAGCAACCCGAAGTTCCACAGCAGTAACACTGATAGAATAAACTTTGGCTTCTCTGTAAGTTCTTTACCTGCTTTTTTCCCATCAATGCATTTACAGCACCTACAGTGGAACACCAGGAAGGAAGCAGAAAGAGCTTTTATCTTCATTAGAACATCACCATACCACTACAGAGTACACTCTGATACACTCAGACATATTTTATTAGCTATTCCTGATAAACTGCCCATGCTGTTCTTGACTGCTTAAAAAGGTGACAGCAGAAACAAAGACCTCAGGGTCAGTTCCGTGTCTCTTTTTCAGCTCTGCTGATTTGAAACAGTCTTCATTTAGTAAAATGAAAAATAAACAAACAGCCACCATAAACTCAAAGGGAAGGATTTTGAAAGTTGAGAGGGCACACACTATTTAGTCCTGAAGTGTAAAAAATGCAGACCATACCTGAAACTAATATAACAGTGTAACATTGTATATCAACTATAATAAAAAAATGAAGACCAGAATAATATGGTACTCTAAATTATATATCATAGCAGCCAAATTAAAAATAGAGCCACGAGGAGCACCTGGATGGCTCAGTTGGGTAAGCGTCCGACTCCTGATTTTGGCTCAAGTCATGGTTTGTGGGTTCGAGCCCTGCATTGGGCTCTGCCCTGACAGCACAGAGCCTGCTTGGGATTCAATCCCTCCCTCTCTCTCTGCCGCTCCCCTACTTACTCTCTCTCTCTCAAAAATAAATAAATAAACATTTGAAAAAAAATAGAGCGGGGTGCCTCAGTGGCTCAGTTGATTAAGCTCCAACTTTGGCTCAGGTCATGATCTCACGGTTCGTGAGTTTGAGCCCCATGTTGGGCTATGTGCTGACAGCTCAGAGCTTGTTGACTGCTTCAGATTCTATGTCTCCCTATCTCTCTAACCCTCCCCCGCTCATGCTCTGTTTCTCTCTCTCAAAAGTGAACATTAAAAATAAAAATAAATATCAGACCTAACATCCCCTTAAAAAAAAAATAGAGCCACGAACTCATAGCTCCTGATTGTCCAAATAATTTTAAAAACATTTATTAAAAATGTGTATCATTTAAAGGTCAAGATCTATTATTAAATGACAATAGCAAGTGAAAAAAATTATGATCCTATTCTTATTTTATAAAAATTATATTCAGACATAGAAGAGAGAATGAAATAATATATAGCAAAATGGTGATGGTGATAGCTGTAAGTGGAGGAGTATGGGTCACTTCGACTTTGTGTACATGTGTGGTTTTCGGTTTTCCAAAATTTTGACAACAATGCATAATCCCAGAAAAAGGATTTAAAAAAATACGTTTGAGTATCAGCAAATCGCAAAAACGGAAATCTAAGCCCCAAAAAAGAAATAGACAATAAAGAAGCAATTAAAGAGGGGTTAGCAAAAGGTGTTCTGCTTTTCCTCCATGGAGCCTATTTCCTCAACAGAGACAGTAACCTTACAGGGTAATTGAGAAAATTAAGTAAGTTACTGTCTATACTTTGTGCCTGGTTCTGGGAACTGGGACATAGATCTCAACAATTTATATCTTATTTAACTGCTCCTTCTACACTGTAGGTAGAAATGAATTCTATTCCCTCTTCCTTCTGCTCATATGCCTTCTCTAGGAACTTCAATTCAACCATTTTGAGTTTAAAGGGGTACATCACAACTCACCTTCCCTTCCAACTCTTGCTAGGTCATAAACAGACTGAATGTTAAGGTGTCAAGTGGGAACTACTCCTTGAGAATGAGCAGGGGTTAAAACATTGCCAAGGGACTCTTGCCTAAATGGGGCAGGGGTTCAGTGTAGAGGGCCTCACAAATAGAAATGATCCATTTGTGACAAGGGTCATGAAGGGACACAGCTGGTGGTCTGTCACATCATACCAGCAGGCTTAATAAAGTACTGGGACAGAATAGGAACCAACATTAACCGAGAACTTACTACTTACAAGTCACTGTGCAAGACATTGTATATATGTCTAGTCAACTAAAATTAATTTATAAGTAAAAGATGCAAAGCATAAAAATATAAAATATAAACATAACTTAAAATTAGTGAAGAGTCTAAGGCGCCTGGTGGCTCAGTCGGTTAAGGGTCAGACTTCGGCTCAGGTCATGATCTCATAGCTCATGTACTGAGAGTTCAGAGCCTGGAGTCTGCTTCAGATTCTGTCTCCCTCTCTCTCTGCCCCTCCCCCCTGCCTGTGCTCTGTTTCTCTAAAATGAATAAATGTTACAAAAATTTTTTTTTAAGTTAGTGAAGAGTCTTCATGAAGGAAAGAGTCCAGAAACAACAACTAAAAGCACTCAGTAAGGTTTCCTGAGTTTACTAGAATGGGCACTCCATTGGTGGTCAGCACAATGAGTATGTGTACATGAGTGCGTGTGCTGTATGTATGTGTGTGTATCCTAAAGAATAGGGTAGGTCACAGAAGCCTCTGGGGGCCGGTTACAAGAAAGGAAAGAAAAGCATATGGAGCCATTCTGAGCAGGAGAAATGGTCATGGAACTCTACGTGAGACTACTCCTCAGAACACTCACAATCTCTTGTTCTGCCTCTGCCTTGTAATCCCACCTCATTCCCCATTGTCTTCCACAAGATATAGCTAGCCTACCTACTGTAATTACTCACTGTACAGTTTAAAACACAGTAACAGAGCTCAGAACTATTCTAGAATTTGCTATCACGTGAGCTTTGTTTCTCTCAAATGAGGAACCAGTTAATACTACTTAATATTGTATTACGTCCTCAACACCTTCCACACAAAATGACATTCTCAGACTTACTCGTGGACAGCATACACAAAGAGTGCATCTGTAAAGATGACAGAAAATCTCTGGAAAAGTAAGGTTCTCGAGCTGGAATAGTTCAGATTATGGAGATTCAGCATCTCTTGATCAAAATATTTGGCAACATGTGACAGGGCATACTCAAACCACGCAAAAAAAGGCGGATAATCCAAGGTCCATTCTGAAGTTGCCTGTAAAAATAAAAAAATAGAACATATCCTAAATAACTGAATAAACAAAGTTGGTGTAAAGACTGAAAATCCTCACTCTCTAGTCTTTAAAAAAGCACATGAAATAAAATTGCATTCAAAATATGACCTAGGGGTGCCTGGCTGGCTCAGTTGGAAGAATGTGCGACTCTTGATTTTGGGATTGTGAGTTCAAGTCCCACAATGAGTACAGAGATTAAAAAAAAAAAACAAAACAACTTTAAAGAAATGATTAAATTATTGAGTAATTTCTATGTAAGACTGAGCAGACCACCAAAACCTGGTTCCTAAGTTATTTAATAATGGTCTTCAATTTTCCTTAAATAGAATTAACTATATTTCAAAGAAAATTAATGAAACTTGCAATAATAACCTTGGTTCTGACATGGTGCTACTCATGTAAATATAAAAAGGGAGCTATGGTATAACAAATGATTCACTAGCTTGGGTTCAAGTTCTGTCTCAGAGACTCAACTTCTCTATTCGTAAAATGAGGTAGTGTGAGGGTTAATTGATATAATACATATGAAACACAGTTATGAATGACAAAAGATAACACAAATGCTATTTATCTTTTGTTCTTATAGGTTATCAGATACTGAGATTAAGAGAGCAAAAGTCACTCCTTGCCATTTCTGTATTCTGAACCTTTAGTAAGTGCCTGATATATTAAGTATGAAAAAATCATCAGTTAAATAAATAAGCAATCACTAATGAGTAAATGAAAATACAGATCATATGAAATAGAGAGTACATGAAATATATAACTTCAGGATATTATGTTTTGTTAGATTACTCTAGGTCTCCATTTCCTCACCCAAACAACAGGGATGCACCTACCTCATTACTGCATTAAATTTTACATATGTATTTCAAATACTATTTACATAGTATTGAACCAGAAACAAAGTGTCCGTAAATATTATTTATCATTTAAAAAATTATTGCTATCACCATAGGATGTCCCTAAAACTAAACTCAGACCTTGCACCTCTAAGAGCTCAGATGGTAATAATAATCTCCCTACTCTGTATTTGTTGCTCTTTTCAATGGGAAATTCCTCTCCTTCTGGAATTGCACTGAAGGTTCACTGGGTACTAACTGGGTGCTCATAGGGACTACTATTTAGGGTCGCTCTGTGGTATAAAATGAGGTGAGAGAGACTCTGACAAACTACTTGTTAGCTCTTTGTTCATGGTAAGGCTAAATGACAACTTTGGGTCCAGATAAGAAGTAGCTTGTTTCCTCCCCCTGCAGGTACCAACATGTAGAAAGCCTCAGATCTGAGGCAAACCCAGAGGTTGTATGTCTTAAGCACTCAGGCTATGAACCCACCCATTAAATTCTCTATGAAAAGGTCCTTCCCTAATCCCAAGTTTCCAATGGGGAGTGTAAACAAGATGAGCTATTAAATTGGAGAAAGAAAAGTTGGAAATTCTATTTTTTAATTTCATCCTGTTTAATGTCTACTTTTAATAGTATGTTAATAAGGCAGTACTTTTATAATTTATAAATAAACTCACATGGAGTAGTAAATGATCAAAATGTTTTCTTGCGGGGTATCTGGGTGGCTCAGTAGGTTAAGCGTCCAGCTCTTGATTTCAGCTCAGGTCATGATCTCACGGTTTGTGAGTTGGAGACCTGCATCGGGCTCTGCATAGTGCAGAAGCTACTTGGGATTCTCTCTCTCTCCCTCTCCCTCTGCCCCTCCCTGTATGTGCTCGGTCTCTCAAAATAAATAAACTTAAAAAATTTTTTTTAAATGTTTTCTTGCTAGGGTATAGATATTTAAGAAACAAATTTAGAAATCACTGCTCCATATAATTCCAGGAAAGTCAACATCAACTTAAACTTTAACATATGCAGTTCCCAGCTACAGTTTCTATGTCAGAGTTCACTCTACCCTGAAATAGCCATTTACTCTACAGAAGTGTAAAAGGTTTTGTCCTACTTTACCTTATTTGGAACATTTATTACTTTTTTAAAAAAAAATTTTTTTTTTCAACGTTTTTTAATTTATTTTTGGGACAGAGAGAGACAGAGCATGAACGGGGGAGGGGCAGAGAGAGAGGGAGACACAGAATCGGAAACAGGCTCCAGGCTCCGAGCCATCAGCCCAGAGCCTGACGCGGGGCTCGAACTCACGGACCGCGAGATCGTGACCTGGCTGAAGTCGGACGCTTAACCGACTGCGCCACCCAGGCGCCCCGGAACATTTATTACTTTAAATAAAATGGGGACTAGGAAAAGCATTGAAAAAAACTGGGAGGGACAGGTGCTGCCTGGGAGATGGCCATTTTTCCAAAATAAAATGTCCCTGTCGTTTCTTTGCTATTCCCAATTCCATACCACTCAGAGGCTCTCTACATGCTGCTCCTATTCCCCACACAAAGACTTTCCAAATCTAGCTGAGAAGGTTCTCTGGACCTCAAGGATTTCCATCTGGGCCATTTTCTTACCTCAACAGTTTTTGGGAAGCCAGTTAGGCTATTAGCTATCATTTCCTCCCAAGTAAACAGTTCCATCACTTAACTAATATTTGGCAGAAGTGGAACTAAAATCTGGGGCTTCTGACTCCAAATCCATTAGCTCAGTAAGCTAGTACAACAGAGCTGTAGAGAGCAAGATGGAGTCACTCATGTCAAGCAGTGACTCATGTCAAGTAGTGTGGTAAGCAGCCAAGGGCGTTGCAACTAAGACCATATATCATGAAACCAGAACATGCTGACAACTCCCAGAACTGATAACCAGCAGAACCAGAAGAAGCCTGCAAAGACCCACTGACCCTTTCACTGTATTCAACGTCTGGAGAGTCTGACAGTTTGCTGCAAAAGTCCTCCCTTTTTAAAGGAGCTTAATCAGTCTTGGGTCTTTGCAGGCTTCTTCTGGTTCTGCTGGTTATCAGTTCTAGGAGTTGTCAGCCTGTGCTGGTTTCATGATATCTGGTCTTAGGTGCAACGCCCTTGGCTGCTTACCACACCGCTTAATATGAGCAACTCTATCTTGCTCTCAAGAAGAGCTATTTCTTCAGATATAGAAACATCTAACCTCACAGCACCTGGGTGGCTCAGTTGGTTAATCATCTGACTCTTGATTTCAACTCCGGTCATGATCTTAGGGTCTGAGAGTTTGAGACCCATGTTGGGCTCTTCACTGATGGCACTGGAGCCTGCTTGGGATTCTCTTTCCTTCTCTGCCCCTCTCCCACTCACGTGTGTGCATGCGCATGCTCTCTCTCAAAATAAACCAATAAACTTTAAAGAAAAAAAAAAGAAATATCCAACTTCTTCATATGAAGATTCAAAACAACTGTGTTCATTCCACAAGTATTTACTGTGGGTCTCTTTGGTGTCTTTCCCAACCAGTCGACCAATCAATTTAAGCTGAAGCCAGAGCAGAAAGGTAGGTTTGAAGTCACAGGTAGTCCACTGCTCACATGTTCACTCTCCTTACCATGTCAGAGAGACCCTTCCAGACCTGACCTCATGTGCCTCTCCAGCCTTATCCCCCACTGTGAGGTTCTTGTCTCATATAGTCAAGCCTTGCCCACAACTGAGTTTTGCTCCTTATTGGCTCTTGTGGTTATTTTTGAGCAGAGCAGGAAGAACAAAGAAGTATACCATTACAAGAAAACTTTTTTTTTTCCTTTAGTAAGCTCTATGTCCAATGTGGGGCTTGAACTCACAACCCTGAAATCAAGAGCTGCATGCTCTACTGACTGAGCCAGCCAGGTACCACAAGAGTATCTTTTATATAAGACTCTTTTATCTAAAATAAATTGATAAAGAAGACAGCTTTGGCCTAAATAGTGTTCTAGGAATCCTAAGTTAACAGACAATGGTGAAGGTTATAGGAACACATGAAAGAACATCCAGAAAGAGTTAGAGAATTGAAATTCTGTACCACAAAGAGAACCCTAGAGTACCAGCTGTTTAAAGGGTGTACAGATGAGGAAAAGTTAACAAAGGAGACAAGGAAGGAATGGTCAGAGAGAAAGAGAAGACAGGGGGCTGCCTTCTTATTTACAGTCTAAGGGTCATGATATGAATAATGCTAATTCTTAATAACTCTTAATGTTTACTGAGCACTTCAGTTCCAAGCACTGTGCTAAGGATTATAAGCATCATATTCATTTCACTCTAATGCTTATTATCATTTAATAGTTAGGGATGTTGAGGCTTTGAGAGGTCAAGCAGTTTGCCCACAGTCACTCAGCATGGGTGTTAGCTGGCAGAACTGAAAGTCACGGAGAGGTGGTCTGGAATCACAGCCCCAAACTCTTGACTGCTAGGCCACACAAAATGTCTTCTAATGGATATGTATACATGCAAACTGAACTATCTTATACTAAAGCAATTACTTAAAGATCCTTAGCATTCCTATCAAATACTTATAATGTTATTATGTGAGAAGAACTCGGTCCCTTAGGTCAATTGTTCTTAAGCTTTTTTGGTACAAAGGACTATTCTGATCTGACAACAAACAAACAAACAAACAAACCCCAAAAGCAACAATGAATTAAGAGAAAACTTTGCAGATTGTCTTAAAAAAACCTCCCTGCAGCAGAGTGCTATTTTTGATCAAGACACTTCTGAAATATCATATGCAACTTAGTAATTCATACCAGAAATAAAAATACATAGTTTTCAAAAATAATAGAAGAGAATGGTTTGTATATTATCAGAAACCTATATATCACATTTGATTATTTCTTTTTTCATAAATAGTGGGGATTAGCAGGATCTTAGAAATAATTCATTCCTAATCTTTATGTGCCAGATGAGAAACTAAGGCTCAGAGAAATGAAATATATTTTCTATGCTGTGACAGAGCCAGGCCTGGAATCTAATTATTCCTCTTTCCCAGTCCCAAATTCTTTCAAAAGGGGTGCAGCGAATATTATACTTTCTAATTTATTGTTTGGGAAACTCATTTTGAAGTACAGGGACTCCCTAATAGTGCCAGAGGACAGAACTGAGGAAAAAGTACAATTTTTATAAAGATTAATTAGAGCTATAATCACATGGAAAACTTCTGATATCAGTAAGACTTATATGATTTCACACATCACTGTAAAAGACAATCCACCAAAAAAGTGAAAATTTAACTTACCTCATAATACCACTGTGATACTGGCAAACTGTGAGTGATAGCAAGCCAGTTTCGGTGTACTTCAAAATCTGTGGAATGGCTATTCAAAGTAATCAGATGAGTAAAATGAGATTTTGTTACATTTATCAATTTCACATTTCTAAAATTATGCTTTTAAATGGACTAACACTCCTATACAGCCACAGTTCAGGATCCTCTAAAAACACAAACAGGCATTACATAATCCTGAGACACCTCACTTATCTGAAGGCCAGACCTCCTTCTGGAAAAGTTGGGGATCTACAAGTAAGTGAAAAGGTTCTTGGAGTTATCTAAAGGGCTGGGCAAAATCCCATACTCTTTCTTAAGGGAGGTCCTCTGGCTATTGCTCAGAGGTCACTTACTCTTGTTCACAAAGAATTCTAACAATATTCATTATCTGGAAAATGCTTCACACACCAGCTAGAACTTCAAGGATGAGTAGGAGTTCATCAGATGGAGAAGGTGAGAAAAGGCCCCTGCCCTGCCTTTCCCATGTGTCCTAATTCCTCACTATGTGTAAATATAGTCAAGAATCTCTCCTGCAGGGAAAGAAACATTTTCTCTTCTA
This sequence comes from Panthera pardus, assembly GCF_024362965.1. Classification (NCBI taxonomy): domain Eukaryota; kingdom Metazoa; phylum Chordata; class Mammalia; order Carnivora; family Felidae; genus Panthera; species Panthera pardus. The sequence continues at coordinate 61,338,614 of NW_026526677.1, forward strand.
CCCTTCTAAGTTCTGTAGCTGGTCTAAGAATTAAACTGACATAAGACAAATTTAACAGGAGAAAAAAAAAAGCCAATTTTAATAATATATGTATATATGGGAGCCCGAAAAGAGATGAGAAAAACATGAGGCTTAAACGGTGGCCAAATGATTAAGGCTCATATACCACCCTGAACTAAGGACAGGGATAGGAGCCTGGGGCTTCAAATGGGGAGAAGGAATTCAAGTGAGAAGATGTTTGGTGCACAAAGGTCACCCTGCCAGCAGATAAGTCTCTCAGGTGGAAAAGTGATCTCTGGTAACAGCTCTCTTTCTGGTACAGGCCCCCTTTCTCACATAAATTTTCCTTATAAAAAGGAAAAACTTACAAATCTTATTAAAAGGGTAACTTCTACTGTTTTCAGAGCTTCTCCTGTATCTGCAGTTTCTCCAAATAATCAGCCCCAAATAATCCTTATGGCAAAGAGACATATTTTGGGGTGGCATATTCTGTGCCTTTCTCCCCTCTTTAGAATAATTTTCTTTTCCCATTTGTCTACTGCAGTATTTCCCTTCCACGTCTTGAACAGCACCTGATATACAGATGGGCTCAACATTCCTGTGGAGTTAACCACTCATCATCAAAGTCAACGAGTTCCACAGCAAAATCCGATTAACACTTTCCAATGTTTTATACAACCTTTCCAGTGTCAGCTATCTCCTGAGTTTCCTAGCCAACTTTCATGGCTTTCCATTCCAATATTCATCAGGTAAACGCTGATGATCCCCTATGTTCAGTTCTTGGTCCTCTTTTTATGCAACTTATTCTACTCTGGACAATCTTATTCATTCTTATTGCTTCCATTATTAACGGTATAATGATGACTTCCAAACCACAGTACAAGCTTGATCTCTTTCCTGAGTTCTAGAGATAGGTATCTCCAAATTCCTGCTGACAATGTCCCCTTAATTTCCTATGGATTCCTCAAAATCACAATTCAAAACTGATCTAGCATTTTAATTTCTAAGTATATTCAGTAGTCAACAGAAATACATTTACATACGTTTATCAAAAGACATGTACTGGGCGTGGTCTTCAGGCCTCCAATTACATGTCAATTCCTGAGACTTTCCTTGACACCCAATCTAAGTAAGTCTCCCTAGTTAGTCCCCTTATAAAATCCCATTCTTTCCCCTTATAACACTTTTTTTTTTTAATGGATTCATCTGTTTAATATAGAGATATAACACTGTGTCAATACTAGGCACCATAAAATGTAAACACAATTACTGTCATAAACCTGGAAAGAACCTTTAAGGATTCAAAGTGGCTTTGTTTAGTTACCATTTGCATATAGTGCAGAGAAAGGTCTTCATGTTATTAGCAGTATGTACACAAGAGGTCCAAATTATGAGACAGATAAAAAAGTTGTGTTCTTTAAACATTGTTAAACTAATTTTGTAGTAACAGCCAGGTTTATCTTTCTTTCACTAACCATGTTCCCTGTTCAGCACATCATAACAAGAGCATAATGAAGTGAATGACGAAATAAAAGAATTTTGATACACTTGCACACAATACATTCTATTTATATGATTAAACATTTGATCATACAGTACTTTCCTACAGGATTGCTGGCTAATTTTCTTCATAACACTTAATACAAGTGTAGTTGTGTAATTACATATTTACTTTAATTTGTTGCTGGAACTGTTATCCTACTAAACTATACCCTTTATAGGATTAGTGATCATATCCATTTTGTCCTCCCCTGTAGTACCTAGCCCAGTACATGGTATACAAAAAGCAGTTAACAGTTTGTTCACTATATTTACATTTATCCTGTAATACCGTAATGCTGTAGTCCTTCCCTCTCACATCCCAGGGTTTTGCAGTTGAGAAGCAGAACATTAACTACAACTATATATGCTCTTAATCCTGGACTAAGAGCAGTATTGAAAGTAACAACCCTGAAGTAACTAAAGCAAGAAACATTACTTTATATACACAGATCTACAGTTAAAAAAAAAAAAAAAAAGAATTCCCTTTCACTCCGATTTGAAAGGAATTTCTTCATTTTAGAAAGATTTTTTTTTCCAATTTGCTTTTAAAATGGAGATATGTTTCTTATTTATTTTCAGTTGCACAGAAAGTTCAACTGACCAACTCCTTTTTCTAAGTCCCTGTAAGTCATTTTGCTAAACCTACACACATTTCATTGCTTATATAATTACATAGACACATCAGTATAAATGCACACTCTATCCATACAGTTCTTCCATACCCAGCAGGATATCACCAAGAACTTGAACCAAATGATACCAGTAAACCAAAACCTAAACTGGGAAGAGGTGGGGAGACCTGGAAGGAAGGGAGAAAAGGGATGAAAGGATAAATGATGGGATAAGAGTTAGGAAGGATGAACAGATAGTGGAAGCTAATATTGAGTACCCACAGTATACATATTACTTGGTGGATACTTCCTAACTGGTTTCCATGCTTTCAGCCTTGCCCCTCTATTTTTCAAATAGCAATCTAATCCTGTGTGATCTGGCCACTGTCCACCTCATCCTGTGCCATTCTCCTCCTCCCATCATGCTCTTCAGCAACAAGGGTCACTTACTGTTCCCAGAATGCTCTTGAGTTTTTTTTCCTACCACAGGGCATTTACACTTATTCTCTCCTATGCTTGAACTGATTTTTACATGGCTTATTCTCTTTCATCCTTCAAATTTTAACTCAAACATCACCTCCTAAAAGAGGGGTAAAGCCTTGACCTGTAGTCAGTTTCTTTTATACATCCTATCACAATCTGAAACATTCGTTTTTGTCTGCCCCCACTAATCTATCGAGGGCAAGAATCGGAAATGTCTTTCTCACCACTGGATCTCTAGTGCCTAGCCCAGCAGACAACTGTTAAATACAGCTGAACGAATGGTGGAGCTGAGTGTTCTTAATCTGCATATTAAGGATGAAGACCCAAGGCTTAAAAACATTTAACTCAGTCAGCGCCAAGCCTGAACCTAGCCATCCAGGGCTATGATCTAGTTCTCAGGTCAAGTAACAATCAATCGGCGGAGCGGGAAGCTTAGCAAAAGCATAGCGGAGCCTACAGGAGCGTTCAAGTTCCCTTCCCTCCTCCCACCCACGGGCATCCTCGCTTCTCTCTCCCGCTTTGACCAACCGTGGTGCGGGTCCCTTACTATGTGGGGATGAGAAGGCATTTGAGGAGAGTCACCCCGAGCGCCAAAGCCGAAAACCAATTGCCACCACCCATCGCAATTCCGAGAGCGGCCATTACTGTAGCGCCCGGCGCTTTCAACCAACTGGATCCACATCCGGGCTCCCGCGCATGCGGGAAAGGCCGTCTGAGGCGGCGCCTAGGCCGCTGCGCGCATGCGCTCAGCCAGTCCGGCCGTGGGACTCTAGTGCTGTGTCATTTAAACCTCCCGCTAACTGTCCTTTCACCGCCCCGTCTCACTCCAGGGCTCGGCAGGGCGTGACAGTGTCTGCGCGGATTTCTTACGGCGACAAGTTAAGTTGGCGACAAGTTAAGTTTCGTTAGCTGCTTCATACTTATCTTTAAATAGTTGCTGGGTGTCTGCTCTGGCGTTTCCTGCATTTTGCCTGGCAAAACCCGGCGTTGGGGCACCTAGGCGAGAGAGGACTGTATCTTCTTGCACCGGAGACGTAGTGGAGGAGACAGCATTGTAACCCGAGAGTTGCTGTAGTCGAAAGCACCTGAGAATCCTGGAGGTGCCTAATGCAGGCACCTGAACAGAAGTGTCAGCTCCAGGTAGAGAATGGTGTGAGCAAAGATGCAGAGGTGTAAAACGTCTGTGCTTCTAGAACTCGGAGTTAGGTTCTTGGTGCGGCACCTGCCAGAGTGGAACCCATTCTGGACGCAGGCTAGAGTCTAGTGCTTGTCACACAAAGTATAAATAACTTGGGAATCTTGTGAAGATTCTGATTCAGTAGGACTAACAGACTCCTAGATCGTGCCAGTGCTGCTGGTGCATGGGCCATAAGGGCCAAGGCATGAGGAATGGAGTTAGTCTTACTACATCATGTACTGTCTGATCTTGGACACATGACTAATCTCTCTAAACCTCAGTTTCCTGTTCTGTAAATAGATAAAAATGGTGTCTACCTCATAAAATGGCTGAGAGTATTGAATGAGTGCACGTAAATAGCTCTGTATGGTGCCAGGACAGAATAAAGGCTCAATAAATAATGTTTCAGAGAAGTTAAGTATCTTGCTGAAACATGCACAGCATGTAGGTGACAGTGTCACTCTCCTCATAGGAGCTTATGCCCTCCTACATCTTCAAATGCTACACACTTGAATATGACACTCAGATGTAGACCTCATGCCTAGCCCTCTTCTTTCACCTCCAGACCCTTATATCCAACTGCCTAACTGACCTCTCTTAGATGTTTTAAAGGCAACTTGCATTAGTTTCCTATTCTTGCTGTAACAAATTACCACAAACTTAAAGCATAAGCTTAAAACAGCACAAATTTATTCTCTTACAGTTCTCGAGGTCAGAAGTCTAAAATCAATCTCGACAGGCTTGTGACACCTTAAAGTTAAGGTGTCATTGATTCCTTCTGGAGGCTCTGAGGGGAGAATCTATTTTCTTTTAGTTTTCGAAGTTGTCTGAATTCCTTGGCCCCTTCCTCACATCTGTAACCTCTTCCTTCTATTGTCACATCTAGTGTTTTTCTGGGCTCAAATCTCCCTGTGCTTCCCTCTTGTGAGGACACATGTGATTACATCTAGGGCCCACCTGGATAATACAAAATAATCTCCCTTTCTCAAAATTTAATTTAATCATTTCTGCAGAGTCTCTTTTGCCATAGGCAGTAATATTCACAGGTTCCAGGGATTCAGTTTACCATATACCTTCAAGCTCAATATTCCCAAAACTGAACTCACTGTGTTGCAATATTATCTAATCAGAATGATATCAACCATCCAGTTGTTCACTCCCCCACCCTGTACTTGCAAACTCACTGTGAATTGACTAACTCAACATGCATTCCCAATCCTCTTCTACCTTTTCCATTTTTTTCTAAAGAGGATAGAAAAGCCAAACAGTTGAACTTCCAGCTTCCCTGGCAGCTAAACGTGGCCTGATTACACAGTTAGGTCTGCTGGAGGAGGAGGGTGGTTTGAGAAAGGTTTTCCTTTCCTGATAAAAGAGACTGTTGTCTTGAATTTTGCCCCCTTTTCCAATTCTTCCTGCCTTGGATTTGATCATGAAGCATGGAGATGGATTTAGCTGGAAAAAGAGCTTCATGTTGGCCCTGGCATCACTGAACTCCTATTCAAATCCCCCTTACTTCTGGAATTCTTACTATCTTTTTCTTGTCTCAGGAAACTTCTTATCTGAGGAAACGTGCACACACATACATGTACACACACACTCTCATGTGTTCAAGCCACTGTTGGTCAGGTTGTCTGTTCATTCCATGAAAGTATTCCTAACTGCTATTGCCGAGTCCTGTCTTTTGAGCTTCATATCTCTCACATGTATCCCCTCCTCTGAAACCTTCTTCACTCTACCTCACTGGTCTGCTCTCAGGCTCTGGCACATGCACGTTCTCTCCTGTCATCGTGCCTTTATGCATTCTTTTTCTTCATCTGGAATATTCTTCCTTCTCCCTATTACAAAACAAAATTCGGGGTGCCTGGGTGATTCAGTCAGTTAAGCAACCGACTTCAACTCAGGTCATGATCTTGCGGTTGTGAGTTTGAGCCCCGCATCAGGCTCTGTGCTGTGCTGACAGCTCAGAGCCTGGAGCCTGCTTCGGACTCTGTCTTTCTCTCTCTCTGTCCCTCCCCTGCTCACACTCTGTCTCTCTCTCTCTCTCTCTCAAAAATAAATAAACATTAAAAAACTTAAAAAAACCCACAAAATTCAACTCAGTAAATTTTATTTGTTTTAGTGTTTATTTATTTTGGAGACAGAGAGAGAGAGAGAGAGTGTGTGTGTGTGTGAGAGAGAGAGAGAGAGAGAGAGAGCAGGGGAGGGGCAGAGAGAGAGGGAGACAGAGGATCTGAAGTAGGCGCCACACTGACAGCACAGAGCCCAATGTGGGGCTTGAACCTGAGAACTATGAGATCATGACCTGAGCTGAAGTTGAATGCTTACCTGAGCCACCCAGGTGCCCCTCAACTCAGTAAACTTTCAAGATCTTATACAGTGATTCATGAATCAAGCAGCATCCACTTTAGAAGATTGAGAAGAGCTCTGAAGAGCTGTACAAAATGAAAGACTTTCAGAGGCAGATGCAGGAACAAGAGGTTGTACTAGGCAAAAAAGCAGGTTGGCTATTGCTAGGTTACTTTCCTTTAGGGGATAGCAGGGGTCTAGCAGGCAGATTACCTAACTAGTGCTGATTAGGCAATTCCTGATTTACTAGTTTCAGATTCTATTTGTGGGAGAGCTGACACTAATAAGTCCTGGTTTTGCAGTGTGGGGCTTCACATAAGTGACTCCATTTTGGGCCTGCTGTATCATTTTTAACATCCTTTTAGGCTACTTAACTATCAATTCATTAGCTCTCAGATCAAGCACCACTTTCCCCTGGGAAGTCTTCCCTGGCCTTGTCCTTCCCTGGCCTGTCCAGTGCAATTGCATTTATTTGCATGATTACGTAATTCTCCTACTAGTGGGAATGCAAACTGGTGCAGCCACTCTGGAAAACAGTATGGAGGTTCCTCAAAAAACTAAAAATAGAACTAACCTACCACCCAGCAATTGCACTACTAGGCATTTATCCAAGGGATACACGTATGCTGTTTCAAAGGGGCACATGCACGCCCATGTTTATAGCAGCACTATCAACAATAGCCTAAGTCTGGAAAGAACCCAAATGTCCATGTCCATCAATGGATGAATGGATAAAGAAGATGTGATATATATATATACATACACACATACACACACACATACATACACACACAGTGGAGTATTACTTGGCAATCAAAAAGAATGAAATCTTGCCATTTGCAACTACGTGGATGGAACTGGAGGGTATTATGCTCAGTGAAATTAGTCAGTCAGAGAAAGACAAAAATCATATGACTTTATGAGGACTTTAAGAGACAAAACAGATGAACATAAGGGAAGGGAAACAAAAATAATATAAAAACAGGGAGGGGGACAAAATAGAAGAGACTCATAAATATGGAGAACAAACTGAGGGTTGCTGGAGGGGTTGTGGGAGGGGGGATGGGTCAAATGGGTAAGGGGCACTAAGGAATCTACTCCTGAAATCATTGTTGCACTATATACTAAATAATTTGGATGTAAATTAAAAAATTAAATTAAATTAAAAAAATTCTCCTACTAGGAGTTCACTCCATAGGGGCAAGGAGCTTGTCTGTTTTTACTCACCATAGTAGCAGCAGCAGCTGGCACAATCTATGGACTTAGTATTTATTTGTTGAATGGTGTGAGTATCTGAGACAGGATTCTAGCTTCAGTCTCTCCTACCCCTGAGTCCTTCCTTTTTCTATGGTGCACCACCCAGAATGAATAGATCTGGGACTTAGAGAGAAATTGTTGAAAAGGGCCAATCTCTGTTTCTAAGCATCTTCCAGCTTGAAAACCTGAGCAGGTAGAACAATACACAACTTGGTGAAGAAGGTTTTGATAAACCACATGATCTGGCCTCTCCTTTCTGAAGAGTTAATTCATTCTGCTCTCAGTTCTGGGTGCATTGCTGGTGTCTGAAAGTTCTCCCGACCACTGTAACAAGCTTCTCTCTCAGAGGATGCTCAGATTTTTTATTATCTCACAAACTGTATAGCAGCTCTGTGGATTCTGAATGCCTAGAGACTTATTTTTATTTTTTTATTTTTAAAAATATTTTATTTATTTTCATCATGATAAGTGTTCTCTTTTTTTAAAATGCTCTTTTAAGTTTTTTTTTTTTATTTTAGAAAGAGAGAGCATACAAGCGGGGGAGAGGGGCAGAGGGAGATAGAGCATCTTAAAAATGTTCCATGCTCAGTGCGGAGCCCAACGCAGGACTCGATCTCATGGCCCTGGGATCATGACCTTAGCTGAATCAAGAGTGGGACACCCAACCAATGGAGCCATCCAGGCATGCTGGTAAGTGTACTCTTTATTCCCCACCACCAAACCCATCTCCCCCGGTAACCATAAGTTTGTTCTCTATAGTTAAGAGTTTAAGAGTCTGTTTCTTGGTTTCTCTCTCTCTCTTTATCCCTTTGCTCATTTGTTTCCCTTTCTTTCTTTCTTTCTTTCTTTCTTTCTTTCTTTCTTTCTTTCTTTCTTTCGAGAGAGCCAGTGAGCAGGGGAGAGGAGGGGCATAAAGAGGGACACAGGGGATCTGAAGCAGGCTCTGCACTGACAGCAGAGAGACCAATGTGGGGCTTGAACCCACGAACCATGAGATCATGACCTGAGCCGAAGTCTATTGCTTAACTGACTGAGCCACCGAGGCACCCCTGCTCATTTGTTTCTTAAATTCTCCATATGAGTGAGAGCATATGGTATTTGTTTTTCTCTAATTTATTTTGCTCAGAATTATATTCCCTAGCTCTAGCCATGTTGTTGCAAATGGCAAAATTTCATTCTTTTTTATGGCTGAATAACATTCCATTTTATATATACCACATCTTCTCTATTTATCTATCAATGGACACTTGGGCTGCTTGCATAGTTTGGCTATTGTACATAATGCTGCAATAAACATAGGGGTGCATGTATCCCTTTGAATTAGTGTTTTTGTATTTTTTTGGGTAAATACTGGTAGTGTGATTGCTGGATTGTAGGATAGTTTTATTTTTAACTTTTTAAGGAACCTCCATACTGTTTTCCATAGTAGGTGCACTAGTTTACATCCCACCAACTGTGCATGAGGGTTCCTTTTGCTCCACATCCTGGTCAACACTTATTGTTTATTGGGCTGTTGATTTTAGCCATTCTGACAGGTGTGAAGAAGTGATATCTCATTGTAATTTTGATTTGCGTTTCCCTGATGATGAGTGGTATTGAGCATCTCTTCATGTGTCTGCTGGCCATCTGGATGTCTTCTTTGGAGAAATGTCTTTTCATGTCTATTGTTCATTTTTTAAATTGGGTTATTTGTTTTTTGGGTATTGAGTTGTATCAATTCTTTTTTTTTATTTTTAAATTTTTTTTAAACGTTTATTTTTGAGACAGAGAGAGACAGAGCATGAACGGGGGAGGGGCAGAGACGGAGGGAGACACAGAATCGGAAGCAGGCTCCAGGCTCTGAGCCGTCAGCCCAGAGCCCGACGCGGGGCTCCAACTCACGGACCGCGAGATCGTGACCTGAGCTGAAGTCTGACGCTTAACCAACTGAGCCACCCAGGCGCCCCGAGTTGTATCAGTTCTTTATATATCTTGGATACTAACCCTTTATTGGATATGTCGTTTGCAAATATCTTCTCCCATTCTTTAGGTTGCCTTTTAGTTTTGTTGATCCTTTATTCTGCAGAAGCTTTTTATCTTGATATAGTCAATAGTTTAGTTTTGCTTTTATTTCCCTTACCTCAGGAGGCACATCTAGAAAAATGTTGTGATAGCTGATGTTAGATTGCTGCCTATGCTCTCTTGATGGTTTTTTATAGTTTCAGATTTTATGGTCTCACATTAGGTCTTTAATCCATTTTGAGTTTATTTTTGTGTATGATGAAGAAAGTGATCCATTTTCCTTTGTTTGCTTGTGGCTGCCCAGTTTTCCCAGCACCTTTTGTTGAAGAGACTCTTTTTGCCATTGTATATTCATTCCTCCTTTGTTGAAGATTAATTGACCATATGATTATGGGGTTATTTCTGGGTTTCCTATTCTATTGATCTGTGTGTCTATTTTTATGCCAGTTCCATACTATTTTAATTACTCCTGCTGTGTAATATAACTTGAAATCTGTAATTGTGATTCCTCCAGTTTTGTTTTTCTTTCTTGAGATTGGTTTGGCTACTTCAGGTCTTTTGTGGTTCCATACAAATTTTATGATTGTTCTAGCTCTGTGCAAAATGCTGTTGGTAGTTTGATAGAGATTGCATTAAATCTGTAGATTGCTGTGGGTAGTATAGACACTTTAATAATACCTGTTCTTCCAACATGAGCATGAAATGTCTGTCTATTTTTTTGCGTCATGTTGAATTTCTTTCATCAGTGTTTTTTAGTTTTCAGAGTCCTGGTCTTTCATCTCTTTAGTAAGTTTATTCCTAGATGTTCTATTATTTTTGGTGCTGTCAATAAATGGGATTCTTTTCTTATAATAATAGTGTATAGGAATGCAACAGATTTCTGTACATTGATTTTGTATCTTGTGACTTTAATAAATTCATTTATCAGTTCTAGTAGTTTTTTGGTGGAATTTTTAGGGTTTTCTATATATAGCATCATGTCATCTGCAAACAGTGAGAGTTTTACTTCTTCCTTACCAGTTTGGATGCCCTTTTATTTCTTTGTCTAATTGCTGTGGCTATGACTTCCAGTGCTATGTTAAATAAAAGTGGTGGAAGTGGGGGCACCTGGGTGGCTCAATTGGTTGTGCATCTGATTCTTTATTTCGGCTTAGATCATGATGTCACAGTAGTGGGATCAAGTCCCCTGTTGGGCTCTGTGCTGATCACAGGACCTGCTTGGGATTCTTTTTCTTTCTCTCTGCCTCCTCCCTCCCTCTCAAAATAAATAGATAAACTTTAAAAATGTGAAAAAAGTGGTGAAAGTGGACACCCTTGTTGTGTTCCTACCTTAGAGGGGAAAAACCCTCAGTTTTCCACCATTGAATATGATGTTGGCTGTAGGTTTTTCATATGAGGTCTTTATTATGTTGAGATATGCTCCCTCTAGACCTACTTTGCAGGGGGGCGGTTTATCATGAATGGATACACTTTGAAATGCTATTTCTGCATCCATTGAAATGGTCATATGGTTTTTATCCTTTCTCTTATTGATGTGACATATCACATTGATTGTTTTGCAAATATGAAACTAACCTTACATTCTGGGAATAAATCCCATTTGAACATGGTGTTTGATTTTTTTAATATATTGTTAGATTCAATTTGCTAATATTTTGTTGAGGATTTTTCGTCTATATTCATTAGAATTATTGGTATGCAGTTCTCTTTTTTTGTGGTGTCTTTATCTGGCTTTGGTATCGGGGTGATACTGGCCTCATAGAATGAATTTGGAAGTTTTCCTTCATCTTGTATTGTTTTCAATAGTTTAAGAAGAATGGGTATTAACTCCCCTTTTTTTTTGGTATTAAGTCTTCTTTAAATGTTTGGTAGAATCCACCTGTGAAGCTCTCTAGTCCTGGGCTTTTGTTTTTTGGGAGTTTTTTTTTTTTTATTACTGATTCAATTTCATTCCTGGTCATTGGTCTGTTCAATTTTCTATTTCTTCCTGCTTTGGTTTTGGTAGACGATATATTTCTATGAGTTTATTCAGTTCTTCTAAGTTGTCCAATTTGTTGGCATATAGGTTTTCATAATATCTTGTTATAATTACTTGTATTTCTGTGATGTTGATTGTTATTTCTCCTCTTTCATTAGTAATTTTGTTTATTTGGGTCCTATCTCTCTCTTTTTAAAATGAGTCTTGCTAGTAGGGTGCCTGGATGGCTCAGTCGGTTAAGTGTCCGACTTTGGCTCAGGTCATGATCTCACGGTTTCTGGTTCGAGCCCCTCGTCCAGCTCTGTGCTGACAGCTCCGAGCCTGGAGCCTGCTTCCAATTCTTTGTCTCCCCCTCTCTCTGGCCCTCCCCTGCTCATGCTCTGTCTCACTCTCTCTTTCAAAAATAAGTAAACATTAAAAAAAATTAAAAGAAAAAATGAAATAAAATGAGTCTTGCTAGAGGTTTATCAATTTTGTTGATCGATTAAAAGAATTAGCTCCTTGTTTCATTGATCTGTTCAATTGTGTGGTTTTTTTGTTTGTTTGTATGTCATCTATTTCTGATCTGATTTTTATTATTTCTTTCCATTTGCTGGTTTGGGTTTTGTTTGTTCTCTTTCTAGCTCCTTTAGGTATAAGTTTAGGTTGTTTATTTGAGATTGAGCCCCACATGGGGCTTGGTGCTGGGTATGGAGTCTGCTTGGGATTCTCTCTCTCTGCCCCTCCCCTGCTCGATGCATGCTCTTTCTCTTTCTCTCTCTCTCTCTTTTTTTTTTTTTAATTTTTAATGTTTATTTATTTTTGAGACAGAGAGAGACAGAGCATGAACGGGGGAGGGTCAGAGAGAGGGAGACACAGAATCCGAAACAGGCTCCAGGCTCTGAGCTGTCAGCACAGAGCCCGACGCGGGGCTCGAACTCACGGACCGCGAGATCATGACCTGAGCCGAAGTCGGCCGCCCAACTGACTGAGCCACCCAGGCGCCCCCCTCTCTCTCTCTTTCAAAATAAATAAACTTATGGCCAACTAATCTTTGACAAAGCAGGAAAGAATATTCAATGGAATAAAGACAGTCTCTTCAGCAAGTGGTGCTAGGAAAACTGGACAGCAACATGCAGAAAAATGAACCTGGACCACTTTCTTACACCATACACAAAAATAAACTCCAAATGGATGAAAGACCTAAATGTAAGACAGGAAGCCATCAGAATCCTCGAGGAGAAAGCAGGCAAAAACCTCTTTGATCTTGGCCACAGCAACTTCTTACTCAACACATCTCCAGAGGCAAGGGAAACAAAAGTAAAAATGACCTATTGGGACCTCATCAAGATAAAAAACTTCTGCACAGTGAAGGAAACAGCAAAACTAAAAGGCAACCGATGGAATGGGAGAAGATATTTGCAAACGATATCCGATAAAGGGTTAGTATCCAAAATCTATAAAGCACTTATCAAACTCAACACCCAAAAAACAAATAAGCCAGTGAAGAAATGGGCAAAAGACATGAATAGACACTTCATCCACATCATCCAGATGGCCAACCAACACATGAGAAAATGTTCCACATCACTCATCATCAGGGAAATACAAATCAGAACCACAATGAGATACCACCTCACACCTGTCAGAATGGCTAACATTAACAACTCAGGCAACAGCAGATGGTGAGGATGCAGAGAAAGAGGAACTCCTTTGCACTGCTGGTGGGACTGCAAACTGGTGCAGCCACTCTGGAAAACAGTATGGAGGTTCCTCAAAGAATTAAAAATAGAACTACCCTATGACCCAGTAATTGCAGTACCAGGTATTTATCCAAGGGATACAGGTATGCTGTTTCGAAGGGCCACATGCACCCCAATGTTTACAGCAGCACTATCAACAATAGCCAAAGTATGGAAAGAACCCAAATGTCCATCAACGGATGAATGGATAAAGATGTGGTACACACACACACACACACACACACACACACACACACACACACTGGAGTATTACTTGGCAATCAAAAAGAATGAAATCTTGCCATTCGCAACTATGTGGATGAAACTGGAGGGTATTAATGCTAAGCGAAATTAGTCAGAGAAAGACAAATATCATATGACTTCACTCATATGAGAACTTTAAGACACAGGACAGATGAACACAAGGGAAGGGAAGCAAAAACAATATAAAAACAGGGAAGGGGACAAAACGTAAGAGACTCTTAAATATGGAGAACAGAGGGTTACTGGAGGGGTTGTGGGAGGGAGGATGGGCTAAATGGGTAAGGGGCATTAAGGAATCTACTCCTGTAATCATTGTTGCACTATATGCTAACTAACTTGGATGTAAATTAAAAAAATTAAATTAAAAAAAATAAATAAGTAAATAAATAAATGAAATGAAATAAAAATTTGAAATGAATCCCAGCAGTAATAGCAGTAAGAATGTGAGGGCAATAAAATATTTGTGAAAGTAAAAATAAATAAATAAATAAATAAATAAATAAATAAATAAATAAATAAACTTTAAAAATATTTAAAGTTTATTTTATCTGATATAAGTATTGGTGCCCCAGCTTTCTTTGAGCATCCATTTGTATGATAAATGTTTCTTCACATCCTCACTTTTAATCTGCAGGTGTCTTTTGGTCTGAAATGAGTCTCTTGTATGCAGCATATAAATGCATCTTGTTTTTTTAATCCACCCTGTCACCCTAATGTTTTTTTATTGGAGCATTTAGTCCATTTACCTTCAAAGTAATTATTGATAGATATGTGTTTATTGCCATTTTGTTACTTGTTTTGTGGTTGTTTCTATAGATTTTCTCTGATCCTTTCTTCCCTTGCTCTCTTTCATGGTTTGTTGGCTTTCTTTAGTGGCATATTTGGATTTCTTTCTCTTTATTATTTGCATATCTATTACTGGTTTTTGATTTGTGGTTACCATGAGATTTGTATGTAACATCTTGTGGATATGGCCATCTATGTTAGGTTGATGGTCGCTTACGTTTAAACCCATTCTTTTCTCCTTTCTTTCCCATGTTTAGGTATGTGGTGTTATATTTTATATCATTTTAGTGTATGAATCCCTTGACTGATTTTTACAGAAATACTTTTTACTGCTTTTGTGTTTTTCACTTTTCATACCCTCCTCTTGTCTTAGCCAAAAGGCCGAGAAGCGATTCACTTTTCATACTCTCTTTTCATGTTCTTTCCTTTCCACTCAAAAAGTCCTCTTTAACATTTCTTGTAGGGCTGGTTTAGTGGTCATCAACTCCTTCAGTTTTGTTTGTCTGAGAAACTCTTTATTTCTCCTTCTATTCTGAATGATAGCCTTGTTGAACAGAGTATTTTTGGCTGCAGATTTTTCTCTTTTAGCACTTTTACTATATCATGTCACTGCCTTGACCTACAAAATGCAGATGTTTGTTATTAAACTTGATGGAGTCCCTGAGTTCCATCAGACTATTCTCTATTTGCATTATTTCCTTTTCTCTCCTTTGCTGAGCTTGATTACTTTCCATTACTCTGTCTTCCAGGTCAATTTGTTCCTCTGCTTCATAACCTGCTATTTTTCCCATCAACTATATTTTTAATTTCATTTATTGTCTTCTTGAGCTCTGATTCTTTTTTATTTCTGTATTAAAGGTCTCACTGATGTCCCTCCCCCCTCTTTTCTCAAGTCCAGTGAGTATCTTTATGAACATTTCTTTAAGTTCTCTATTAGGCATATTATATCTATCTCGCTTAGGTCTCTTACTGTGGTTTGGTCCTGTTCTTTAATTTGGCACGTATTTCTCTGTCTCCCCATTTTTTCTGAGTTTCTGTGTCTGTTTCAGTGTGTTAGGAAAGTCAGCTACTTCTCTTGCTGTTAAAGATAACAGCCTTATGAAGAAGAGGTCCTGTAGTGCCCTGCAGTGCAGTGTCCCCTGTACCCTAGCACCTGACACTTCAGGGAGTGTTTCCTCTGTGTTTTGCACGCGATCTGCTGTTAAGTCTTAGTCTCTTTTTCTTTCACTCCAGTTGTCTGCAGAGGCTCTCTTTGCCTATTGTGGGCAGCAAAGTGTGCAGTGGTCTGCTTGCAAAAGGAGATGTGTTCCTGCTGCCGCCAGAACTGAGGTCCTGCAAAACGCGTGGGTCAGGAGATGTGGTGTTGGCAGGATTTACACTGGTCTTCTGGGGGAGAGGCCCACAGCACCAAGACTTAGGCTAGCTTGCCTGAGAAAGGCAGATCCTGTGAAGTGTGGGGGTTGGGGGGCAGGGTTTAGTAAGGAGTGTGGGCACCTCTCCTCTGGTTCCTGCAGGTGGCAGTTTATGCTGGGGGATGGGGGTGGGGTGGGGAATGGCACCTGCCAGCTCCTTTGTTTCTGGAGGGGTTTCCCAGTGACCCCTGTCCCTCTGGGCTGTGCTTTGAGATGAGCAAATCACTCTCCTTCCCATCTGCCCCTGGCATTTTTCAAACTGCTGGTTCTGTATCCTATCTGCTGTTTGTAGTGCTGTCTCTTTAAGGGAGGGGACTCTGCTTTCTAATGCCTTCTGGGCTCTCCCAGAGCTGATTTTTAAAATTCCAGGCTTTGAGTCATACTGGCTTTAAGAATTCATGAAATTCAGTCCCCTCTCATTTTCAAAGGCAAATATTACTGAGATTCCTCCTTCCTGTTCTTGGGCTCTGAGGTGTGAGAAGTGTGAGGCTCCCTCCCCACTGCTGATAGCCATAGTCTTTTCACTCCCAGATTGCATCTTTGCCCTTCCTACCTTTTTCATTGTGGCCTCTTACCTGCCTTTAGTTGTGGAGTTTGTTCTTCCAGGCTTTTGTTCATTTTCTGGGTTATTTACGCTGATAAGGGTGTTACCTAGTTGTATCTGTAGGTTGAGGTGAGCTTAAGGCCCTCCTACTCTACCATCTTCCCAACTGACCTCTTGTTTTTGTTTTTAATTCTTATATGTTTTGGAACCCAAAACAAAGATGATGATTAATTTAATAAATTATATATTTTTATACCTCAGGATGATTGTACATGTCACTTGAAGGCTATAATTAAAATCAGAAAGAAAGAATCAAATTCCAAGCATTGCATTTAGATATTGTATTAGTTCTCTATTGATACATAACCAATTACCTCAAAACTTGACGGCTTAACACAAGAAACATTTATTATCTCATTGCTTATGTGGTCAGGAATTCAAGAGTGGCTCTGTTGGGTGGTTCTGGCTTAGGGTCTTTCATGAGGTTGTAGTCAGGATGCAATTAGAGGCTGAGGTCGACTGAAGACTTGACTGGAGCTGGAGGATACACTTCCACGGTCAGCAGGCCTTAGTTCCTCCCCACATGGACCTTTCCTTAGGCTGTGTGAATGTCCTCAGGACACGGCAACTAGCTGCTTCTAGAGCGAGTGATCCACCAACCAGTAAGGAGCAAGTCACAATGCCTTTTGTAACCCAGTCTCTGAAGCTGTACATTGTCACTTCTGCTTTATTCTATTTGTTAGAAGCTATCTACTAAATCCAGCCCACACTCTAGCAGAGGGCAGTTAGACTCCACCTCTTGAAGGAAGGAATATCAAAGAATTTATTGACCTGTTTTAAAACTACCATAGATGCCTCAGCCACGTTCTTATGATATTGGGAAAATGATTATATCTAGATGAAAAAAAAAAAAAAACAACAACAACCCAGACTCTTGTAGGAGGGCCCTTCATTTACATGTCTAGTTTGTCCTCCTTATCAAAAGTTGTCCCCCTCATGTACGTTTCTGCCGAAAATGTGCAGGCTGTATGCTAGGCTATGCATTTCAAGGGTGAATCAGAATAAGAGTTGCTTTGCCTAAGGACTAATGTATGCTGGCATCATGCTGAGCAATTCTGTTCTTTTTATCTTCACTACCATCCTTTGAGATAAGTACTATGATTATCTCCACTTTGCAGATGAGGAAACTGAGGCTCAGGGCAGTTAAATAACTTGCCCAAGAACACTCAATAAGTTGAAGAGGTAGGATTTGCATTCAGGACTGTCTAATTATTCAGGAAACACCTGAATGTTTCCGGCCTTCCTGGAGCTCAAGATCTTCCGAAGCACATAACACATGGTCAGTTGCTGGTAGAGTGTGATGATTGCAGCAATTAGAGGTATGTGCAAGGCATAAAGGTACAGAAAAGAGAGAATAACCAAATCACAGACCTGGTGCTGCACCACCTCCAGAGTCATCTTCTACAGTGTGGGTCTTCCTATCTACAGGTAAAAGTTGAAGCTGTCATTCAGGCCTTCCTGTGGTGGCCCATGCTGGCTTCTTCAGCTTCACTTCATCCCACGTCCTCCACTAAACCTATCCTAGCCACATGGAACTTCTCTGGACGCACTGCGCTCTTCATACATCTGTATCTCTGCATGGGTCATTCCGCTTTCCAAAATGCCCTCTTCTTCCAGTGTGACAAGTTCCCACAACTCCTTCATGACCCATCTCAAATAGTCTGAAATTTTTCTAAAACACTTTAGGCAGGCTTCTTTTACAGAATTTACTGGTAGCTGTTGTAATTGTAACCCTAAAGGCAGCTAGGGCCTCCGAGATCCTTAAAATCTAGGTAAAATTGACTTTGCCTAACCATTTCCTCCTAATTTGACAGCTTTGTGGAAGCTGAAGCCCTCCCTCATCCTTCTGTAGATTCTCAGATTTACATTTTCACATCCCCTTTTCTCCTGGACTTCCTACTTCCTCACCTGCGGCCTGTATTTTCACCTTGTAATCCAGATGGGAAATTTTGCTCCTTCAGTGGTTTCCAGGCAAAATTTGCTCACACAACAGTACTTATGAATGCAGAGGGCTTTCCTGAAGATCTTGGGGTAACACAGAAAATCTTTTAAAGTCCCTGGGAGTCACCTTGGCCCTCTTCAGTCCTCTTTGGCTACTTGGCCACAGGGTGTTTCCTCCTCTTCCCTTTCCTTGGGCAGTACCAGTCCCCCAATTTCTCTGATCTTCCCTTACTCTCAGAAGCAACAAAGGGCTTCCAGAGCCTTTCTCACGCAGAGAAGTTCTAGGGCACTTTCTCCTCAGGGCCTCTCCTTCTACCCAAGAGCTTCACAAAGTGTTTTCCCAAACAAAGCCAAGTCCTTTCCAAAGAGGAATTCTGGAGCTAGCAGCGAAGATAATTATTTCCCCATTCCTTTACCTAACTGTATGTTTATGAGTGTTTTACCCATGAGTCTGAGTCAGGTCTTATTTCATTCATTTTGGTTAGCCCAGCTCCCTGCACAGGGGCCTTAGTAACAGTTATTGAGTAAATGAATTTGACAATTGATAAGAATAATTGACTGAAAAAAAAACAACAAAAGAACGAAGGGGTTGATGTTAATTTGATCTGGTGGTTCCCAGGGATCTTTACAATGAAAAAAGAAAGAGGCTGATCCAGGGTCTAAACTGTAAATGTAGTTCCAGTGTTGCCTCTAACTTCCTGTGTATCCCTGGACAGGTGTCTTTTCCTCTCTGCACCTTGGCTGTAAGATGAGAAGGTGACTTCTAATTATTCCTTTGTGTTCCACCAACCACACTTCATTCTAATCCCCACCTGATATCTGAAGCTTCACACTGGGAACCTGGCTAGGCTGCTGGGTAGCTTATTGTTAAAACCCACCCGTCTGGCTAAGAAGTGCTTTCAAGTCATCAAGGCGTAGGGACTGGGGGGGTGGGTGGGGAACTGGGAAAAGTTTTCAATTAGTGATAAGCTCTTCTTGGATAAACCTCATTGGCTGCGATACTTGCTACTGCACACAAAGTGATTTCAAAGCAGAAGGCCAACCTAGTATTGTTCTAGCCCATGGCTCTTATTCAGCGATGCCAGGTTTCTCCACCTGCACATTCCTCACCCTCCTCTAATGCCCTAGCAAGCTGATGTTGAAGGAGGTGCTTTTTATCCCTCACCAGCTTTACGTATTAAATCCCATCAGTCCTTTCCTATTTATTCCCAGCCCTCAAGCAGGTGTGTGTGTGTGTGTGTGTGTGTGTGTGTGTGCATGTGCACACACCCACTTCCTTAACCAGGTTTATTGTCTCTGGAATTTCCTGAAACTTTCTGTAAGATTTCTGAAGGAATTAAGGACCCCATGTCGTGTTCTTGGTAAGGCTTTTGTCATCACTGCTTCTCCATTGTTTGGGGCCTTACAACTTGAGCTACCTGTCATGAGTCCTCAGAGGCAAGAGTTTGTGAGAGCTAAATGATCAGTTTTCATTTATTTCTAGTTCACTGATGTCACTAAGCCACTGTGCCAGCAACTTATATTTTTGAGTGCTGAAGGGTATCCAGTGGGTTTTTTTCTATAATGTATCTTGCTGCTGCCAGGATGCCTATTTCTGTCATCTTTGCTTTAGGGGTTTGGGGGTAACTTAAAAGAAGACAAAAAAGGTATAACCCACAGAACCTTAGAATTTTGGATGGTGCCCAGCCCCATGTGAACTAGGACATAATTAATGACAATTATTCAATTATTAGCATGCATTTATCTATGCCAAACATCAAGCTAAATGCAATACAAAGACATCTCATTTATGTAAACATTATGAGGACAGCATTGGACAGGTTAAGAAACTTGCTCAGGTGGGGTGCCTGGCTGGCTCAGTCGGTAGAGCCTCTTAACTGAGCTTTAACAGAAAATTCCACAGAGGCACCTGATGGCTCAGTCAGTAGAGCATTCAGCTTTGGCTCAGGTCATGATCTCACGGTTCGTGGGTTCAAGCCCCATGTTGAACCCCATGACTGGCTTTGTGCTGACAGCACGGAGCCTGCTTCAGATTCTCTATCTCCCTCTCCCTCTCTGCCCCTCCCCTGCATGTGCTCTCTCTCTCTCTCTCAAAAATAAATAAACATTAAAAAAGAAAGAAAATCTTAAAAAAAAAAAAGAAAATTCCACAATTCTGGTAACAGTTTTTCTAGCTGATGAACTATACAGTATGATCAGTGGATCTCTATAGTCAGTACCTCCTTTGCTAAAAGTGGGTCCCTTGCTCTGAGTCAATGTTGTGTGGGCTCAGGAATTTTGGAAGCTTTCAGATGGTAGTTCTAGTATAGGCAATGAAGGCAAAATCATATCCAGGGTGGGCATAATTTCACTGCTCTTTCCAGGACTGAAGAGGTTCAATGTAATTAACTTGCCACAAAGAGGCTGACTGGTTTCCTTAAGGATTGGTGTTATGCTGAGAACTCAGTATTGGTCATTGCTACTGGCTTTTTTTTTTAATGAAATGTTTTATTTTGAAATAACTAGGTGCGCTTGCAATTGTTAGAGGCAATACAGACCCATATTCTCTTCTGCCCAGTTTCCTGCAGTGCTAGAGCCACAACCTGGATCAATTGGCCTTCCCCCGCCCCCAACCACCCCCCCCCCCTCCGCCACTTACTTACTTTCTTAATTTATTTATTTAAGCAGAATCATATCAAATACATTTTATTGACTGGAGTTCTTTTTTAAAAATTTTTTCATCTCTTTTCTTCTTCTAAGTTTTTATCAAATTCCATTTAGGTAATATACGTGTAATATTGGTTTCTGGTGTAGGATTTAGTGATTCATCACTTACATATAACACCCAGTTCTCATCACAACAAGTGCCCTCCTTAATCCCCATCACCTATTTAACCAATCCCCCCAACCACCTTCCCTCTGGTAACCATCAGTTTATTCTCTACAGTTAAGAGTCTGTTTTCTGGTTTCTCTCTCTCTTTTTTTCCCCTATGTTCATTGTGTCATTTCTCAGATTCCACATATGAGTAAAATCATATGGTATTTGTCTTTCTCTGACTGACTTATTTCACTTAGCATAATACTCTCTAGCTCTATCCATAATAAGTGTACTCTTTAATCCCCATCTTCTTTTTCCCCCATCCCCGTTTCCCCTCTGGTAACCATTAGTTTGTTCTCTATAGTTAAGAATCTGTTTCTTGGTTTGCCTCTCTCTTTGTATTTTTCCTTTGCTTATTTGTTTTCTTTCTTAAATTCCACATATGAATGAGATCATATGGTGTTTGTCTTTCTCTGACAGATTTATTTTGCTTGGCATTATACTTCCAGCTCCATCCATCTCATTGCAAATGACAAGATTTCATTTTTTATGGCTGAATAATATTCTATTGTAAATATATATACCACATCTTTTAAAAAAATTTTAATGTTTTATTTATTTTTGAGAGAGAGAGAGAGAGAGAAAGAATGAGTGGGAGAGGGGCAGAGAGAGGGAGACACAGAATCCACGAAGCAGGCTCTAGGCTCTGAGCTGTCAGCACAGAGCCCCTCAGTGCCTGATGTGGAGCTCGAACCCATGAACCACAAGATCATGACCTGAGCCTAAGCCAGATGCTTAACTGACTGAGCCACCCAGGCACCTCTATACCACATCTTCTTTATCCATTCATCTATGAATGGACACTTGGGCTGCTTCCATAGTTTGGCTATTGTAAATAATGCTGCAATAAACATAGGGGTGTGTGTATTCCTTTGAATTAGTGTTTTTGTATTTTTTGGGTAAATACTGGTAGTGTGATTGCTGGATTGTAGGGTAGTTCTATTTTTAACTTTTTGAGGAACCTCCGTATTGTTTTCCATAGTCGGTGCACTAGTTTACATTCCCACCAACAGTGCATGAGGGTCCCTGTTGCTCCACATCCTGGTCAACACTTATTGTTTCTTATGTTGTTGGCTTTAGCCATTCTAGCAGGTGTGAGGTGACGTCTCATTATAGTTTTGATTTGCATTTCCCTGATGGTAAGTGATGATGAATATCTTTTCATGTGTCTGCTGGCCATCTGTATGTCTTCTTTGGAGAAATGTCTGTTCATGTCTTCTGCCCATTTTTTAATTGGGTTATTTGTTTTTTGGGTATTGAGTTGTATCAGTTCTTCTTCTTTTTTTTAATTAAATTAAATTAATTTGTTTTTAGGTTTTTATTTTAATTCCAGTTAGTCAACATATAGTGTTATATGTTTCAGGTGTACAGTATGTTACAGTGTTTCAGGTGTACAATAAATGATTCAACAATTCCATATGTCATCCTGTGCTCATCATAACAAGTGCACTCCTTAATCCCCATCACCTGTTTACCCATTCCCCTCTCCTCTGGTAACCACCAGTTTGTTCTCTATAGTTAAGGGTCTGTTTCTTGGTTCATCTCTCTCTCTTTTTTTTCCTATGCTTGTTTTGTTTCTTAAATTACACATATGGGTGAAATTATATGGTATTTGTCTTTCTCTGACCGACTTATTTCATTTAACATAATACTCACTAGCTTCATCCATGTCATTGCAAAAGGCAAGATTTCATTATTTTTTAATGGCTGGATAACATTCCATTGTATATATATACATCACATCTTCTTTATTTATCAATTGATGGACACTTGGGCTGCTTCCATAGTTTGGCTATTGCCAGGGGTATAGCTTAGGGGCAGAGTCTTTGACTGCATAGTTTGGCTATTGCCTAAATAATGCTCCAATAAATACAGGGCTGCATGTATCCCTTTGAATTAGTGTTTTTGTATTTTTTGGGTAAACACTAGTAGTGTGATTGCTGGATCATAGGGTAGTTCTGTTTTTAACTTTTTGAGGAAACTCCATACAGTTTTCCACAATGGCTGCCCCAGTTTGCATTCCCACCAACAGCGCAGGAGTATTGCGTTTTCTCCATATCCTCGCCAGCACTTATTGTTTCTTGTGTTCTTGATTTTAGCCATTCTGACACGTATGAGGTGATATCTCATTGTAGTTTTGATTTGCATTTCCTTGATGGTAAGTGATGATGAATATCTTTTCATGTGTCTGCTGGCCATCTGGATGTCTTCTTCAGAGAAATGTCTGTTTATGTGTTCTGCCCATTTTTTAATTGAGTTATTTGTTTTTTGGGCATTGAGTTGTATAAGTTCTTTTTAAAAATTTTTTTAATGTTTATTTATTTTTGACACAGAGAGAGACAGAGTGTGAGCAGGGCAGGGGCAGAGAGAGAGAGGGAGACACAGAATCTGAAGCAGGTTCTAGGCTCTGAGCTGTCAGGACGGAGCCTGACATGGGGCTCGAACCCACAAACTGCGAGATCATGACTTGAGCCAAAGTCAGACTCTCAACTGACTGAACCACCCAGGCGCCCCTGTATAAGTTCCTTTTTTTTAAAAAAAGTTTTTATTTATTTTGAGAGAAAGATTGTGAGCAGGGGAGGGGCAGAGCGAGCAGGAGAGAAAAATCCCAAGCAGGGTGTATCCTGTCAGCACAGAACCAGATGCAAGGCCCAATCCCACAAGCATGAGATCAAATCAAGAGTTGGACGCTTAGCCAACTGAGCTACTCACATGCGCTAAGTTGCATAAGTTCTTTATATATCTTCGATACTAACCCTTTATTGGATATGTCATTTGCAAAGATCTCCCATTCTGTAGGTTGGTTGCCTTTTAGTTTTGATTGTTTCCTTCTCTGTGTAGAAGTTTTTAATTTTGTTGTAGTCCCAGTAGTTTATTCTTGCTTTTATATCCTTTGTCTCAAGGAGACATACCTAGACATACTTAAAAAAATTAAAAATAAAAGTAAAATGTAGAGCCTTGTTTTAAAAAGTATTCATTTATTAGTTTCTGGTTATAAAAATCCTACATGTTCATTGTAAAAAATTTAAAAGTACAGAAACATGGAAAAAATTATCACCTATAATTATACTACCCAGAGGCAACTGGCATATTTAATTCCAACCTTTTTTGTTTTTGTTTTTGTTTTAGAGAGAGAGAGAGTGGGGGAGAGGGGCAGAGGGAGAAAAAAACAGGGAGGGAGAGAGAGAGAGAGAGAGGAAGAGAGAAGCATGCACACAAGCAGGCAGGGGCAGAGAGAGAGAGAGAGAGCAGGAGACACAGCAGGCTCCAGGCTCCTAGCTGTCAGCACAGAGCCCAATGTGGGGCTCAAACTCAAGAACCATGAGAGATCATGACCTGAGCCAAAGTCCAATGCTCAACGGACTGTGACACCCAGGTACTGGCCTCTCCGTCTTTTTTTAATGCATGTTTTAACCTAGCTGAGATTATACTATAAATGCAATTTTATCTGTTCACTTAAAATATTCATTTAACATGAGAAAAATTTCCAATGCTATTAAAATCCTAAGTTTTAGTAGCTGAATTTGCAGAAGTAGATACAGCCAAACTTACTTAACTGTTCTATTATTGGGTACTTAAGTCGTTGCCAAATTTTGCTGTACGGGGAGGGGTGAGGGTTTGGAGGCATACATAGTTGAGTTCCAGTCTGCTTACTAGCTGTGTAGCCCTGGGTAGATTACTTAATTTCAAATTCATCATCTGAAAATGGTGATGGGTTCCTTAGGTGGCTCAGTTGGTTAAGTGTCTGACTCTTGATTTTGGCTCAGGTCATGATCTCACGATCATGGGATTGAGCACTACATTGGGCTCTGCACTGGGCATGGAGCCTGCTTGAGATTCTCTTTCTCCCTCTCCCTCTATCCCCCACTCCCCATTCACTCTCGTGTGCACACACACACACTCTCTCTCTCCCCCCCAATAATAAAAAATTAAAAAATAAAAATAGGGATGACAGTTCCTATCTCCTAAGGTTTTTGTGAGGATTGAGTGATAAGTGTAAACACCAAAAGCAGTTCTTGGCACATAGCAGGTGTTTAATAAATGACACTGTGATGGGACATCTTTCTGCAGGAACATTGGTCCCCATTTTGGATGATTTTATTGAATTCTGAGGTTTTTTTTTTTTACTTCCCCAAATTGCCCTCTGCTGTATAGCATACTGATTAAAAAGAAAGACTTGCTGGGGCGGGGTGGGTGGCTGTCTGGCTGGCTCAGTCAGTAGAGCATGCAACTCTTGATCCTGGGATTGTGAGTTCAAGTCCCATGTTGGGTGTATAGAATAAAATATTTTTTTTAGGGGTGCGTGGGTGGCTCAGTTGGTTAAGTGTCCAACTTTGGCTCAGGTCATGATCTCCTGGTCTGTGGGTTCGAGCCCTGCATTGGACTCTGTGCTGACAGCCTGGACCCTGCTCAGATTCTATGTCTCCCTCTCTCTGCCCCTCCCCTGCTTGCACGCAGACTCTCTCTCTCAAAAAATATATGTAAAAATTTTTTAAAAATGAAATCTTTTTTTAAACATTTTTTCTCATTTTATTTATTTTAGAGAGAGCAGGTGTAAGCAGGGGAGAGGGGCAGAGGGAGAAAGAGAGAATCTTCAGTAGGCTCCACACTCAGCACAGAGCCTGACACAGGGCTCAATCCCATGGCCCTGGGATCATGGCCTGAGTTGAAATCAAGAGCCAGATACTTAATTGACTGAGCCACCCAGGTGCTCCCAAAATAAAATCTTCAAAGAAAAAAAAGAAGAAAAACTTAGGAATCAGGCTCTAGGGTTTCCAGTCTTGGTTTTACCAGTCACTAAGCTGTTAAACTTCACACATAAGTGGTTAACTTCTCTATAGCTCGGTTTCTTTATTTATATAAGGTGAGAAAGATGATGGTACATATCTCATGGTATTGTCTTGAGAACTGAATTACTATATGGAAAATACTTAGAATTGCCTCGTACATGGTAAGCATTTTGTATCTGCGATTACTATTATCATCATCATTATTTATTGGTCAATGCCATCAGTCAGAATTTCTCACTGGCTGACTTTTTCCTCAGATTTCCCACTCCCTTCTTCCTCTTCTCTGTTCTCCCTGACCCAAAATCCAATTCTTATTTTATGTTATCTCTGTTTAGATTTTTCCTTCCAAACCATACCTGAGGGGCTCAAATTTTCTGGGAAATGTCATAATAGAAACATTCACCTAGCACTTACTCTGTGCCAAGCACTGTGCTACATGCTTTATGTGGATCAAGTCACTTAATTCTCACCACAGTCTTATGAGGTAGATATAACTATTATGCCCACTTTATAGATGGAAGACATTGCAGTTTTGGAAATATGTAACAACTTACCAAAGGCCATACTCTAGGAATTGGGGGAGTCAGGAATTGAACCCAGGTTTGTGGGATTCCATATCCTATGCTCTAACCATTGGAAGATGGTATTGCACAGTGGTTGAGACTGTACACTTCCGTGTCGGACTGTGTTGAAATTCTGGATTTGTTACTGTCACTTATTACTGTCATACCTACCTAAGTGGCTCTTGAAAGGAATTGCCATTCAATTTAGATAGACGCAAATGTGATCCAGTTGTGTTTTTCTATAGTGTTTTCTCCAATACCCAGCATGGAACCTGCTGCAGAACAGAGATGCCTTATAAACATATGCTCAAACAAATGCATTCAATACACTATTATAGGCACTGTATGGGTTATGAATGTGATTGATTTATTGTCCTTGCCTTCAAGGAATTTACAGACTAGGAGAAACTAGACAGGTGCTTAAATCATCATGATATCAGAAAAAATGTGCCAATGCTTCTATATAAAAACAAAACTATCTACAAAAACAAACAAGAGGGAGAGGGTAATTCATTTTGTGGCATCCACGAAGGCCTCCTGGAGAAGTTATTGTTTGAGATGGTCTTAAACAAAGATAATCTTTTTTAGAAGGAGGGTGGGAAGGAATAGTATTCTAGGTAAAAAGAATAGCAAGAAAAAGACATAGAGTAAGGAGGGTTTGAAGTGTGTTCAAGGAGTGGCAAGTGACTGAATAAAGCCTGAGCATAGTTTTGGGGTATGAGAAAGAGTTGAGTAAGGGCAAGGTGATGTCCAATCTTGGATGTCACTGAAGTGGACATTTTGGACTGCTCAGCATTCATTCATCTACTTCCAGTAACAACCCCTGATTTTCATTTGGGGATCTACTCTACCTTATTCTCAGTCCAATATGGTTGGGCAGGGCAGACCCCATCCATACACATGGTGCAGACCCAGGCCAACTGATGCATAGTACATCACTGCTAACAGTGACACATGTCCACATCAGACCAAAAGAGCCCCCCAAATTCAATGTTTCCTATACCTTATACTTTTAATTTGGGAGGAATGGGTTCCCTTTTTCCATAGGATTGGACCTAAGAGTGTGCAGGCTGCGGCAACAGCAACCATCTTGCCGCTATGAAGGGACAGCTGATCAAGAAAGAGATTACAAATTAAAAAACTAAAGCAAAGCTAAGCACTTGAGAGAAACCAGTCCTGGTAAAACCAGCACTTCTTAACTTCTCCAGTATGTAAAGCATACTATCCTGCCTTAAGTTTTCTCAAGCCAGTTCAAGTTGCATCTCTGTCACTTGCAATCAAAAAGGCTTTGACACAGTCATGCTAGGAATTTTTATTTTATCGTGTAGGTGATGGATTCAATGAAAGGATTCACATGGGCTCGTCACATGAACCCATTTGTGTTGTGTCAAGCTTGCTCTGGCATCTGGTGGGGAGACAGATACTCTGAAGACAGATGGATATAGATTTAAACCCCATCTGTGTCATTTATTTGCCCTGTGATCTCAGGAAGTGTATCAGTCAGGGTTCTATCAGAGAAACAGAGCCTGTATCTCTCTCTATATACATATATTCTCTACAGCCGAATATATGTATATCTGTAGAGAGAGGGAGAGGAGGAGATAGGGAGGGAGGGAGAGATTGACTTATTGCAGGCTGGAAATTCTCAAGTAGGAGGAGCCAAAGCAACAGTCCAGAGGTGAATTTCCTCCTCCTGCAGGAAACCTCAGTTTTCCTCTTAAGGCCTTTTTAACTGACTGGATGGGGCCTATCCAGATTTTGAGGATAGTCTCCATTATCTAAAAGTCAACTGATTATAAGTAGTAACCACATCTACAAAATAACTTTACATCAGTCCTTAGATTTGATTTCATTTTTTAAAGTGTATTTATTTATTTTGAGAGAGAGAGAGAGAGAGCGAGCATGTGAGCAGAAAACAGAAAAGGAGAGAGAGAATCCCAAGCAGGCTCTGCACTGGCAGCACAGGGCCCAACATAGGGCTCGCACTCTCGAACTGTGAGACCATGACCTGAGCTGAAATCAAGAGTGGCATTCCACTGACTGAACCACCTAGTCACCCCTGATTTGATTTCATTAAAAAAAAATTTTTTTAATGTTTTAATTTATTTTTGAGACAGAGAGAGACAGAGCATGAGCAGGGGAGGGGCAGAGAGGGAGGGAGACACAGAATCTGAAGCAGGCTCCAGGCTCTGAGCTGTCAGCACAGAGCCCGATGCGGGGCTTGAACTCACGGACTGTGAGATCATGACCTGAACTGAAGTCAGACGCCCAACCAACTGAGCCACCCAGGCGCCCATTGATTTCATTTTTAATTAAGTAATTGAGTAATATAGTATAACCATATCAGCACATAAACTAACCATCACGGGAATTTACTTACTTTCTGAGTTTCCTCAGCTATAAAATTGAAATACTGAGCATTACTTACCCTATACGTGAAAATATACAAAAAGCAGAACTTTACATAAAGCAAGGCATTGCACTTGATGCAGGAGCAGCTCAGTTTATGGGAATAAGTGAGGAAGACAGCAACAGGTTAGAAAAGCAGGAGTTGGTTTGGTTTGGATAAGAATATATGTTTCCTATCCTACTGCCTTTTAAAAAAAGTATTTATTTTGAGAGAAGGAGAGTGAGAGAGACAGTGTGTGCAAGGGGAGGGGAAGAGAGAGACAATCCCAAACAGGCTCTGCACTGCCAGCACAAAGCTGGACGTAGGGCTTGATCTACGAACCATGGCATCTTGACCTACCCAAATCAAAAGTCAGCCACGGGGTTCCTGGGTAGCTCAGTCAGTTAAGCCTCTGGCTCTTGGTTTCAGCTGGGGTCATAATCCCACTGTTGGTAGGATCGAGCCCCTGTGCTGGGCTCTGCGTTCACAGCATGAAGCCTGCTTAGGATTTTCTCTCTCCCTGTCTCTATGCCCCTCCTGTGTTCTCTGTGTCTCTCAAAATAAATTAATAAGCTTTAAAAAAAAAGAAAAAAGAGCTGGAAGCTTAACCAACTGAACCACCCAGGTGCCCCCTGGATGCTTTTTAAGTAAAAGTAATATAAGTACGTGGGAAACAGGTCAAACCAGTTCAACTTGGTAGTTAGTTTCCATCCTACTCCAGATGGTCAGGCCTTTTACTCAGAAGTAATCAATGTTGATAGTTTCCTAATGTTTTTCCTGGATTTTGTTCTATATGTGCACACACACACACACACACACCTTTTTTCACACACAGTTCCCCTCCCCCCACCAAGAATCTTGCTGTTTTAATTTTATAGTATATTTTGGAGGATGTTCCATTTCTTCACATACAAATGTATTTCTTTTAAAAAATGGCCGCAGAGTGTTCCATTGTGTGGTTAAACAATTATTTATTTATTTAATAAGTCCCTAGCTGATGGCCATTTAGATTCCTAACGTTTTTGTTATAAATAATCCAAGAGAAAACATCTTTGTACATATGCTTTTGCATAATGTACAACAATGTCTGTAAGATAAATTTTTAGAACTGCAAGTGCTGCATTAAAAGGTTTGCACATTTGAAATGTCAATAAATGGTACCAACCAAGGGCGCCTGGGTGGCTCAGGCTGTTGACTGTCCGACTTCAGCTCAGGTCATGATCTCATGGTTTGTTAGTTCAAGCCCTGTGTCGGGGGCCTCTCTGCTGTCAGCGCGGAGGCCGCTTGGGATCCTCTGTTCCCCTCCCCCTCTTGTGTACACACACAACACTCTTTCTCAAAAATAAATAAACATAAAAAAATGGTACCAACTAGTCCTTCAAAGAAATCACATTAGTTTATATCCCACCAATAATATATGAGGGTGCTTGCTTCCCTACCCCTTTATGAACATGACCATCCTGGATTTAAACCCACTTTTTTTCTTTTAAAGTAGCAAAATACATATTTAAAAGAACAGGCATCATAACGATCCCTTTTCTGGGAAAGAGTTGCAGTTTTATTTGGGTTTTAGCTTTCTGATAGCAGAGCTCAGCCTGTGTTCACCACTCTGAAGGGTTGGGACAGATGACAGAATAATTCCAGATCATCAGGCAAAAGGGCAGGCCAGACCCCAGGCCTGTGCCTTGCCTGATGATAGAAATGCAAACAAGCCCGGTTCTATTATAGAACACAAGGCCATTGTCGGGAAACCACAAATTGCTGACTTGCTCCTGCAAACAATCGATATTCAGAAGCTGAGTCCAGGAATTCTAAAGCTGCACCCTGCATAAAGGGCTGAGGGGAGGTGGAGAGGAACGAGGACACTCTTTTAGAAGGGAAACCAGCAACAGAGAGCCACCAAGAAGGCCCTGTGTCCCCTTCACTGCTCCCTCTAATGATCCCAGAATCAGAGGCTGCCAAAGCTGGAGTGGATTGGAATTTATCCCATCTTCACAGAGGGTGCACATGGAGGTAAAGAACCAGGGCAGTTTCAAGAAGTAAGTGTGCATTTTCAGTGAAAGAGTGCACTACAGTGGTTAGTAGGTACACCTGCGCTCAAATCCTGACTCAGTCACTTACCAGCTCTATGACCTTGGGCACAGCACTTCATCTCTCTCAGCCTCAGTTTCCTCATCTATAGAATGGACATAATAACCCTTATCTCATGAGGTCCTTGTGAGGATTTGATTGAATGATTATGTTTGTAAATAACAGCATGGTGCCTGGCTCTTTATGAGGGCCTAACAGATTATTATTATTATTGTAATTAAAAATAGCAAGAGGAGCTTAGTGGATGAAGTAAGGAAAGCTTCCTGGAGGAGAGGCCATTTGAATTAGATCTTAAAGAATTGGGAAGATTTGGCACACTGGAATGAATAAAGAGAATGAATGAAGTTCATGTGTATGTCTCTCTTACAGCTTCTTGGGCCTGACCAGGAGACATGCAGAGGCCTCACTGGTAGGCTAGCATAGAGAGGAGGGCAGAGTACAGAAGGGAAAATTCCACTGTGGAACATGTTAGTCCCCGCTTGAATGGGACCTAAGGTAGCACTGGCATGTGGGGTCCAAATTAGAGCCTGGGCTGGGCACAGTTGTCCAAGTCTCTGCAGTGGAAATGTTTTACCTCATTAAGAGCCCCTTTTGAGATGACTTGACCCCTGGGGTCTTGGGGATACTATGTATTGTACTGGGCTCATGGTACTTAATGATATCATAGGAACAACCTCTGGGGTTTCCACTAAGCTCATTGAGGTATATTTTGATCAAACTGTCTGTGTCTCAAATGCTTCATCTTCCATGACAACATGACACAGTCTTCTTCCAGTGTCCAATTGCCAACCTTTCATTGCCATGACAACTCACATCTCACGATAGGCACATTGTAAGGAACATGGAGGCCAAGCTTGCTAATATTTCCCCTGCCCCAGCCCCTTTGGAGCCCCTTTGCACTTTGTCCCATGAACCGTTGGCATCTTATGCCCCTTCCTGTGAAGTTCATGAACACTGAAAATTTCCAGATGGAACCGAACTGGGCTGTACCACACATTATGGGAAGAGGGGGGGTCTCCCTTTATCAGATGAACACCATGATTACATAAATCCTGAATGTAAGCTAGGGGACAGACGAGGATCAGTCTGAGGTTCCCAGTTATCTGCCTATTTAATATGTGGGAAAATGTAGGCAACAGAGGCTATAACTACCTAATGCTAAATTTACCAGGAGAGCTTGGACTTCTTAGGCAATACTTTAGCAAGCCATGTCAAAGAGCGGTTCCCCAATTCATACTGAAAATACCTCACCTGCAATGCCTATATCATAGCAGGTGGCAAAGAAACATCTTTGTTCCAGGGAACTTTTCCTTATGAAGCAGAGTTTCAACCTATGACTAGAGAGAATGGTCCAGTGGCCAGAGTATAGACAGAAGGACTGACAGAGCTAGAAGTTTTCTGGATCCAGGGAAGGAAGCTGGGGTTCAGACAAAGCCTTGGCCCCTGGCAGGAGAACAGAGCCAACCCAGGGGTAAGGGGGAATGCTGGACCTCAGAGCTCCTCGGAGGCTCACTGGACCAGGCTTGGGGCAGCAAGACCAACTTTCAGAAAGGGGTTCTTGACACACAGCTTGGCTTGGTGTACTGAAACAATCCTCTACAATCTTATATATGAGTTTGTCTTATAGGATAAGATGGAAGTGTTTGTTTTGATTATGTTTGCTTACATGTGAAAAGAAACCATGGGCTGATAAGGTTGACATTTCTTTCTCTAATAGGATTGTAGAGGTCATCAGTCCTGGGCTGATAGAACACTCTGTGATTTCAGTGGCCCAGGTTCCTTCTCTATTGTGGCTTCACCATCCTCAGCATATGGCCCTCATGTCATGGTCCATGATGGCTACTCCTGCCACATGTCTGCTATTCCAGTCAGCATAAGGAAGGAAGG